>NC_064828.1:24735753-27235753 GCF_024166365.1 Elephas maximus indicus | reverse complement strand
TCATATTTTGGCTCTCATGGACTTGCTCTGATTTTCTTCAGTTTCACCTTGAACTTGCATATGAGCAATTGATGGTCTGCTTCACAGTCGGCCCCTGGCCTTGTTCCGATTGATGTTATCGAGATTTTCCATTGTCTCTTTCCACAGATGTAGTCAATTTAATTTCTGCATTTTCCTTCTGGTGAGGTCCATGTGTATAGTCACTGCTTATGTTGGTGAAAGGAGGTATTTGCAATGAAGAATTTGTTGGTCTTGCAAAATTCTATTATTCAATCTCTGGCATTGTTTCTCTCACCAGAGCCATATTTTCCAACTACTGATCCCTCTCCTTTGTTTCTGGGTCCTTCTTCCTAGTCTGTCTTAGTCTGGAAGCTCAGCTGAAACCTGTCCTGCATGGGTTACCCTGCTGGTATCTGAACACCAGTGGCATAGCTTCCAGCATCACAGCAACACACAAGCCCCCACAGTACGACAAACTGACACTTGGGGGGTGAGTCCTATCCATAGACCAGGTCATTTAGAACACATTTTTGGTCTTTTTCTTGTGCTGACCTGAATACAATTCTAAACCACATCTTCACTGAAGGGATAGGCTCTGAGGATCTCAGGTTCAAGGAATCTAATTCTACATCATACTCTTGCAGGAACAAAGTTTGTCCCTAATGGCCTATAGCCTTTTGGTTACCTGAAATCACTTCACATCACTCTCTTTCTCCCAAAGCTTCTAATCTTTCAGATGTCATGACATCATATGTTTGTTGTAAAGAATGCTTCCAGAATCGATAGGTATTTTTACTTAAAGTATATCTGAATACCTACATGTGAACATTGTCAGTAATAGAAGTATAATCTTCTTCTAACCCTGAGGTGCCTTGTGAGTATCAAATGAGATAATATACAAATATACAATTTGTAAACCATAGAGTAAGAATTAAATCTAAATTTGACTTTATTATCATCTTTTTCACATTCATCATGTGCTACAGACATATATTAGGTTTCTTTTTTTCTTTTTTTGAAATTCTATGTTTCAGAAAAGAA
This sequence comes from Elephas maximus indicus, assembly GCF_024166365.1. Taxonomy (NCBI): domain Eukaryota; kingdom Metazoa; phylum Chordata; class Mammalia; order Proboscidea; family Elephantidae; genus Elephas; species Elephas maximus. Next base: position 27,234,712 of record NC_064828.1, on the reverse strand, counting down.
TCAACAGAACCTTGCAGAATGTTGAAGTGATAAGGAACAAAATGAGTTAAACATTGTTTAAGCCTACTTTATATGAAATCTTATTCTAATCTACCATTTACCCCACAGTATTTCAGAAGTATAACTTCACTTTGGGGTATGGTTTTCTCTTTCAAACACTAGACATCAGAGGATTAAGATTAAGGTGATTGTCTCAAATTAAAATGTGATATCAGTTAAAATGATTACTGGTTTAAAAAAGTGTAAATACTATTAAGAAATTTAAAAAAATATTGTTTAAATATGTTATATTTAATATTTTATACATTTTCATATTTATCATGTTGAGTGGAAGAAGCATGAATTTGATAGAGGTATTAACTTTATAGGAAAAGAAAAATATTTTATTATTAGGAATAATTTTAGTCTAATTCAAATAATAAGTAGTTTATAAGCAAAAGATGGGGTGTCCAATTTTCCTGTTATGTAAGATGGTTACTATTCTGTTATAAAAACAAATGCTATAAAGGCAAAGAAAACATGTCCCATAATATTTCAGACATTACAGTAATTCAGAAAGGACAGTGAAAGATGTAGACTTCTTTAAAAAATCCCAAACAATGACCTGATAGTTTTTGAGAGCTTTGAAAAATATGTGTTCTCACTTGTTCTTTATTGAGTGGTGTCATGAATTGAATTGTGTCCCCCAAAAATGTGTGTCAACTTGGCTAGACCATGATTCCCATTATTGTGCTGTTGTCCTCCGTTTCGTGATCTAATGTAATTATCCTATGTGTTGTATTTCCTAACCTGTATGATGTTGAGGCAGTATTAGAGGCAGCTATGTTAATGAGGCAGAACATATCTATGGGATTAGGTTGTGTCAAGTTAATCTCTTCTGAGATATAAAAGAGACAAATAAGCAGAGAGGAGAGCTAACTACTTCATACAACTAAGAAAGAAGAGACAGAAACAGAGTGCATTCTTTGGACTTGGGATCCCTGCACTGAGAAACTCCTAGCCCCAGGGGAAGATTGATGACAAGGAACTTCCACCAGAGCTGACCAAACCAAAACCAAACTCACTGCTGTCGAGTCGATGCCGACTCATGGCAACCCTATAGGACAGAGTAGCTCTGCCCCACAGAGTTTCCAAGGAGTACCTGGTGGATTTGAACTGTCAACCTTTTGGTTAGCAGCCATAGCTCTTAGCCACTAGGCCACCGGGGTTTTCCCAGAAGTAACAGAGTGAAAGCCGTCACCTAGAGTGGCACCCTGAATTCAGAATTCTAGTCTCCCAAACTGAGAGAATAAATTTCTTTTTGTTGAAGCCACCTGCTGGGGGCACTACTGTTATAGCAGCACTAGAAAACTGAGACAGGTGGTGAAGATTAGATGGCAGGACCTGGAGATCAGTAAATGAATACATAGAGCAAAGGCATATATTTAGCAGTGTTTTGAATAAAACCTCCATTTACATAGAGCGACATAACCATGTTTGCGTGTACTTATTGAAACCCTAACTTGGAGTGGTAATTCTAAACTTCAATTTAATATGCTGAAACAAAGAGACATTAATTGTGGGCCGAGGTTTTCACATTTATTTGTAAGCTGGTGAAATCTGCAGCATACAAGGTTAAGTACATAAATCTATTTGGTTTCTAAGTTAAGTTAATGAGTTCACCAAACCTATTCACTATTTAGTCCTTAAGTCTGGATATTTTGTAGTGAGAGTTCACATTGCAACAAATAACATTCCTATATAAAAGAAATTATCTCCATCCATTTAATTTCTTAGTTCAAACATAAATAGCTTCAATAGCAAACAATATTAGTGGGTGTCTTTATTATGGTTGTCATTATCACAAAAGAAAGCCAAGGAGCTGTTAGGAACTTACTTGTCGCCTCCTCAGTTTCTGCATTGCTGATATTACCTTCTTATTTCTGAATGTGTAGATCAAGGGGTTTAAGAGAGGGCTGAAAACAGTATAGAATATTGACAGAAACTTATCAGTTGGGAAGTTGCTGAAAGGCCAGGCATAGATGAAGAGGCCAGGCCCAAAGAAGAGGGTCACCACAGTGACATGGGCAGTCAGGGTGGCCCAGGCCTTGGCCATGCCTACTGAGGACCGACGTCGTACAGTCACCATGATAACTGTGTAGGAGATGATCAAGAGCAGAAAAAAGATCATACCCATTAGACCACTGTCCAAAAGCATCAGTACCTCAAGGGTATATGTATCAGTGCAGGCAAGTTTGATAACTAAGGGAATGTCACAGAAAAAGCTGTCCACTTTATTCGGACCACAGAATGGAAGGTTTACTGTGAAGACCAACTGGCTTAATGAATGCAGGACTCCAAAGAGCCAGGAGCCCATGACAAGACCTGAACACTTGTGTACATTCATGATTGCTGCATAGTGTAGGGGTCGACATATGGCTACATATCTGTCATATGCCATGGCCACAAGGAGCATCATTTCACCACCGGTAAAGGCATGATGAAAGAATATCTGAGCCATGCAGCCCTCAAAGGAGATGGTCTTGTGCTCCTTGAGGAAGTCAACAATCATTTTGGGAGTGGCAAAGGTGGATAGACACAGATCAGAGAAGGAGAGGTTGCTGAGCAGGAAGTACATGGGTGTGTGTAGCGCAGGTTCAGAGAGGATTGTGAGCACAATGAGGAGGTTTCCCAGCACAACGGATGAATAGAAAAATGTGAAAAATGCAAAATAGAAAAGCTGTAGCTCTCGAGGACCTGAAAGACCATGCAACACAAACTCAATCCTTCTAGAGTTATTTCCTTGGTCCATGATTTCAAGTTTCTGAGAGAGATCAGAAAATTTCCTGTAAAGTGAAATGGAAATGGAAATAATATCATAGGATTGTGGGAGTAAGAGAGCAAAGCCAAACCTGGCATCAAATCTCACTCTCTACACCTATGCGCTATAAATCCTTATGTTGTTGTGTGTTGTTGAGTAGATTCAGGCTCAGTGGACCCTGCTGGACAGAATAGAACTGTCCCATAAGGTTTCCAAAGCTATAATGTTTACAAGATTATATCTCCAGGTCTTTTCTTCCGTGAAGCTGATGTTGGATCTGAATCACCAACTTTTCAGTTAGCAGCTGTGTGCTTAATCTTTGCACCACCAGCACACCTTTAGATCCTCATAAGCAGGCGAATACACAATGTCTGCAATCATTTGTTTTGTAGTGAGTCTGTATGCTTGGCTTTCATCTCTGCATCCCAGCATGGCAGCTGTATTCTAAAAAATACAATTTTTCAACTTTCCTTCACTACTGTAAAATTCCTAATGAATAAAAATAAAAAAAAAATGAATAGGCCAAAGAAACTCTAGATTCTTACTGAGAGTTTTCAAATTCTCTCTTTTGTAATTCCTAGTAGTATGACCATGGATAACTTCATGATGTTTTCTGGGCCTTTGTTCCTCCATCTGTAAATCTGGGAAATAGTGATACATGCCTTATAGAATTGCAGTAAGAATTAAGAGGTATAAAAGTGAAATATTTAAAATAGTGCGTGACCCATAGATGTTAGGTACTATGCCTTTTTTCATCTGTGATGAAAATATTTCTAGGTGCAAATTAACATAGTGGGCAAAGTATCAAAGTGTTTACTTGTCCCACCTAACACAACAATATATTTCATGCACTTTAGTGGCATCTAAATAAATTCAAGAATGTTAATATTTGAGTTCATATCATAATATCATATTTTTATATTTTACTGGACTGTATTTGTGAAGTCATAATGGCCCTTCTTCATTCAATTGCTCTAATTTTAGTGAATTCAATATGTAATTTTCAGAATGAAGACCCAAAAATGTCTTATTTGCTGATATGATCAACCTGTCCTGGTTATAATTTACATAAACATATTTTATGATTCTGAAGGAAAGGGAAATCATACTCCGTCCTTTGTTTTTTGTTTGTTTTTGAGAGCACATAGGTTATATTCAATAATATTTGTAGTTCTAAATGTTTTTTTAGTTTCATATCACTTAAGAAATGTTTATTATTTACAGACTAATTATCTCTGTGTACTTTGAAGAAAACTCAAGAAAAAACTGTTTAAGAGTCTCAGAATTTTTTTAATCTGAGAAATAAAGACAGTTCTATTTAAGTAAGTTTTCAAGTTTTAACAGTATGAAAATTAATTTATTAAGATAATTATGGAGAAACTAAACAGTATGCAAGAATAAGGAATATCTGGATGCAACAACATAGGAATCTTGCCTTTAGGGATTGGTCTCCAAAATTTTTTTGTTGCACTTTTCTAACAGCAAATCTCTAAGAATCTGTCAATTTGTTGTACTGTGGGGGCTTGTGTGTTGCTGTGATGCTGGAAGCTATGCCACTGGATACCCAAAGGGTCACCCATGGTGGACAGGTTTCAGCAGAGCTTCTGGACTAAGACAGACTAGGAAGAAGGACCTAGCAGTCTGCTTCTGAAAAGAATTAGCCAGAGAAATTCTTGTGAAGAGCAGTGGAACATTGATACAATGCCAGAAGATGACCCACTCATATTGGAAGTCTCTCAGAATACAACTGGAGAAGAGCTGCCTCCTCAAAGTAGAGTCAACGTTAATGATATGTATGGAGTCCAGCTTCTAGGACTTTCATTCACTGAAAGGCACAACTCAAAATGAGAAGAAACAGCTGAAAATAACCATTAATAATTGGAATGTGGAATGTATGAAGTACGAATCTAGGAAAATTGGAAATCATCAAAAATGAAATGGAATGCATAAATGTCAATATCCTAGGCATTACTGAGCTGAAATGGATGGTATTGGCCATTTTGAATCAGACAATCATATGGTCTACTATGCCAGGAAAGGCAAACTGAAGAGGAATGGCATTGCATTCATTGTCAAAAAGAACATTTCAAGAACTGTCCTGAAGAATAGTGCTGTCATTGATAGGATAATATTCATATGACTACAAGGAAGACCAGTTAATATGACTATTATTCAAATTTACATACCAAATACTAAGGCCAAAGATGAAGAAATTGAAGATTTTTACCAACTTCTGCAGTCTGAAATTGATCAAACATGCAATCAGGATGCATTGATAATTACTGGTGATGGGAATGCAAAAGTTGGAAACAAAGAAGAAGAACTGGTAGCTAGAAAATATGGCCTATCACATGATTGAATTTTGCAAGACCAAATACTTCACTTCAAATATCTTTTTCACCAACATAAACAGCATCTATACATGTAGACCTTGCCAGACTGAATACCCAGGAATCAGGTCAACTACATCTGTGAAAAGACACTATGGAAAAGCTCAATATCATCAGTCAGAACAAGGCCAGGGACCATCTGTGGAACAGACCATCAACTGCTCGTATGCAAGTTCAAGCTGAAACTGAAGAATATTAGAATAAGTCCAGGAGAGCTGAAGTACGAATTTGAGCATATCCCACCTGAATTTAGAGACCATCTCAAGAATAGATTTGATGTGTTGAACACTAATGGAAGAAGACCAGACAAGTTCTGGAATGACATCAAGAACATCATACATGAAGAAAGCAGGAAGCCATTGCAAAGACAGGAAAGAAAGAAAAGACCAAAATGGATGTCAGAAGAGACCCTGAAACTTGCTCTTGAACAATGAGCAGCTAAAGCAAAAGGAAAAAATGATGAAGTAAAGGAGCTGAATAAAAGATTTCAAAGGACAGCTCACAAAGGCAAAAGTATTATAAAGACATATGTAAAGACCTGGAGCTAGAAAACCAAAAGAGAAGAACAGGCTTGGCATTTCTCAAGCTGAAAGAACTGAAGAAAAAATTCAAGCCTCATTGCAATATTGAAGGATTCTATGGGGGAAATATTAATGGACACAGAAAGCACTAAAAGAAGATGGGAGGAATACACAGAGTCACTATATCAAAATGAATTGGTTGACATTCATATGGTCAGGAACCGATGGTACTGAAGGAAAAAGTCCAAGCTACACTGAGAATATTGGCAAGGAACCAGGCCCCAGGAATTGACTGAATATCCTTTGAGATGTTTCAACAAATTGATGCAGTACTGGAAGTGCTCACTCATCTGTGCCAAGACATTTGGAAGACAGCTACCTGGCCAACTGACCAGAAGAGATATACATTTATGCCTATTCTCAAGAAAGATGTATGCAGAGCAAATAATCTGAGAATTTGGACTATATGAGAAAGAACAGGGTATCAGGATTGGAGGAAGACTCATTAATAACCTGAGATATGCAGGCAATACAGCTTTGCTTGCTGAAAGTGAAAAGAACGTGGAGCACTTCCTGGTGAAGATCTAGACCACAGCCTTCATTATGGATTACACCTCAACATAAAGAAAACAAAAATCTTCACAACTGGACCAGTGAGCAACATCATGGTAAATGGAGAAAAGATTGAAGTTGTCAAGGATTTCATTTTACTTGGATCCACAATCAACACCCATGGGAAGCAACAGTCAGGAAATGAAACATCTGGAAAATCTATTGCAAAAGACCTCTTTAGAGTGTTGAAAAGCAAAGATGTCACTTTGAAGACTAAGGTGTGCCTGACCCAAGCGATCATATTTTCAGTTGCCTCACATGGAAGTGAAAGCTGGATCATGAATAAGGAAGACTGGAGAAGAATTGATGACTTTGAATTGTGGTGTTGGCAAAAAATATTGAATACACCATGGACTGCCAAAAGAACGAACAAGCCTGTCTTGGAAGAAAGTAAAACCAGAATGATTCTCTGGGGCAAGGATGGTGAGATTATGTCTCACATACTTTGGATATGTTATCAGGAGGGATCAGTCCCGGGAGAAGGACATTATGCTTGGTAAAGCAGAAGGCCAGGGAAAAAGAAGAAGACTCTTGACGAGATGGATTGACAAAGTGGCTGCAATGATTATGAGGATAGTGCAGGACCAGGCAATGTTTCGCTCTTTTGTACATAGGGTTGCTATGATTCAGAAATGACTAGATGGTACCTTACGACAGCAACAAACAGCAAAAGGCTATGATCAGGTATGTTCACTTACCTCTAAATTATATGCATATTCGTATACACTAAAGTATTACATACAATGTAATATATAACTGAAATCTAAGAAAGAATGCTCCATAAATATCAAGAGAACTACTAATATTTTTCTCCTGTTCAAGCATCTCACCTGCTGGGATACACAGGTGCACCCAACTTGGGATTCTATTGCCCAAGAAATGGAAGTGACTAATTTTCTGGAGAGAAATTTCAAAAATCCTGACTTAGGAGAGAGTTAAGTCATTGCATGCAGCATTCTGTTTTTGGAAGAGAAGACAGGAAGCCATTGTAGAGCAGTAAGGTGCTCTCCCTAAGTTCCCTGGGTGTGAAAATCATTAAGCACTTGACTACTAGCTTAACGGTTGGCTGTTTGAACCACACAGAAGCTCCTCAGAAGACAGAGCTGGCATTCTGCTTCCAAAGAGTCACAACCTTGAAAACCCCATAGATCAGTTCTACTCTGCACACATGGGGTCACCATGAGTTGGAAACGACTCAACAGCAGCTAACAACAACAAAGGTGCTCGCCCACCTTGGTCAAAATAGTCAAGATGGTAACATCTATTCTTTAGTTCCTTCTCTCTCTACTTTCCTTTGTTCACCAAAAGGCAGTTAATTGCTCCCCTGGTATCTGATTCATTTTAGGATTCCAGGGTCATCAGGCCGCTTTCTCCAGACAGCTAGTGACACCAGACAAAGTAAACATTCTTAACTGTTCAAAATTCTGTTTCTTTACCTGGAATGAAAGAAAAGTACTACAGGGATTTGAAACTCATTTGCTAAAATCACCTCCACAGAAATTTCTTTTTACCATTGCAACAGTGTCTATACGCATAGAAAACTTTTTACAAGCCTATGCCAGTGTTAACAGTGATTATCTCTGGAAGAGAATTATTTTATTCTGTATACATTTCTGTATTTCTGGAGGTATTGGTCTTTCTGCAATGAACAGGTATTATCTTTTGTAATCAAGAAGCTCTGTTCGCGCAGTGGTTGAGCACTCAGCTGCTAACAGGAAGTCTGGCAGTTCAATCCAGTTGTTCCAAAGGAGGAAAGACCTGGCTATCTGCTTCTGTAAAGATTACAGACTAGGAAACCCTATGGTGTAGTTTTACTCTGTCCTACAGGATGGCTGTGATTCGGAATTGACTCGAGGGCACATAACAGCAACATTTTTTTCCATCAGATTTAACAACAACAAAAAAAACAGGCCGTTTTGAAATGATAACCCTCTTTTTTTAACTTAGAAAAATCAAATATAACATGATGAAATTAAAAATTATCTTTGGTAAAAATACACATGTATGTGTATATATATATAACTATATAGTTTATTTTTATTATCCCTGTGTGTTCTACTTAAAGGATATATACATATCACTATATTGTTTTATAACCTACCACTCACATATATTGTTTTATAACCTCACTCAATAATTACCATAAACTTTTTTCCATGCCAATAGGGTACTTTTATTTCAACTTTTAAAAATGTAGTTTTGATATTTTATTATATGGATGTTTTCAATTTTCCCTATTATTAATATATAATAATCTTATTTTTAGCTAAAACTTTATGTGCATATATAATTTTTTATTTAAGACATACCATTATAAGGATGCACTTTAGAAACTTTCTGTTCTTTATACCACAACTCTTCACACTAAATTGATGCATGAGTATGCCTATTTGGAGCCATTGCTGTACTAGGACTGCAGCCAGTCCCTCTAAACTGTCACTGCTACTCATAAAGAACCAGGAATTCTACAAGGCTAACAAGGCTTTCATAGGTCGCAATCCTGGAGAGAAGAGAAACAGTCACTCAGGATCCATATATCAAATATCCTGGTGAGACTTTGACCCTAAGCCAAGGTTTAACCTTGCTTGACCCTTGGACCAATCACAGTCTGGAAGATCATGACTGGCCAGACTTGGATCACTTGCTTACTCCTATGGCCAGAAACCTGCCCCTCCATGTCCCAACTGATGTAACTCATGTGATAGAATCTCATAAGAGGTCATAGTTTTGTCCCATGGAAAGTAGTGAAAGAGAATAGAGTAACTTCCACTTCCTGACCGGGAGTATTTGCCCAGGAGCCATGTTTCCCCTAGGTGGGACTCAAGGCATTTTACCTGCACCATTTAAGATGGCAAGACAATGTGTCACATTTTCTAACTTTATTTGCTACATGAAAGGGCATCTGATTGATGTTTCAATCATTTAGTGATTATTAATGGGGTTGGCCATTTATTTCTTCATGAATTGTCTGTATTTTTTTCTCCTCAATTCCCTGTCCACGTCCTTTGACCATTTTTCTATTGGGCCCTCCATCTTATTATTATTTACTTATAAAGGCACATTACCTCTTAAGGTAGTATCTTTTTTTTTTTAAAGATATTCCACCAATATTTTAATTTACTGTTTGCCTTTTGATTTTACTTATATCAAATTTTCTATAAAATATTTAAAAAAAAATTTAGATCTATTATTTTCACAAATTATTCCTGCTTTTGTCTTCCAGCTCAAAAAGGCTTTGTCTACTAATGTAGTTTCATTATTTAGAAAAGTGTAGCGAAAAGGCTTATAAATTCATAAATTCAGTTTTTAAAGAAAACTTTTGAAACAATGGCAGCTATGGGAAAAGTATATTGAGTGAGTACTTAATAGTGCAAGTTTAAGAGGTCACATCTTCAAATGCCACCTTTAGTGGACAAATGGGAGTGCCAGTGTTGGGTGAGGTTGGTTATGAAGGATGCTATTTCTATGGCAATCAGAGACTTATGCTAAAGGAGAGAAAATTCCCTCCTAGAAATTATGAGTACCAGTGAAGTGTTGAAGGAGGGTCAGGAACAATGTTTCAGCATGCCTCTGAAACCATTCCACAAAATTTCCAACTATTTCATCTAGCTGGTACTTTTTCCTAGTACCAGGCTAAGTAGCCTTATAAATAAGTTAATCTCTGTTGTGCGTCCTTGTAATTGTTCATGTATTGTCTTTAATACCCTAAAATAAACCAAGCCTTAATACAAGGAGTTACCAGAGAAAGATGGAATACCAGAAGTCCCATCGATCAGAGGAAACTCTAAGATATACTTCTTTATTACCCAAGGGAGGAACAAAACCAACGAAGCCAAAGAAAAATATATAAAAATTTGTTTTATTACTCATTAGTTGCTATTTATTTGAAAATAAGGAAGCTGAAATTATAAACTGTCAGGTGATTATATTTGATTCCAAACTCCACAAGCAAAGGAAACAAGCTTTTTTTCTCACCACAGTTAAGCCTGTACCTCACATAGAAGCCTGCTTATAAAAGCTCAAAAAGTAGTTACCAAATTAATGAATAGATTCATAAATAATAATACGAATGATGATATGCATGCATGAATGAATGTAATACAGTTTTAGTAGGCAGAATAATGATTGATGAAATATAAATTATTACTTTATTCTTTCATCCTTTTTTACAAAAACTCATTGCCATTGAGTCCATTCTGACACGTAAGGACCCTCAGGGACAGAGTAGAACTAAACTGCCCCATAAGGTTTGAGGAAGCTGAGTGCTACATCTTTCTCCGGTGGAGCTGCTGTTGTGCTCAAACCATTGAACTTGTGGTTAACAGCATTGCGCTGAAATACTGTACCACTATTTAGGGCTCCTTCCTTGTTTATAGACAAAAGAAGCCAAGCCACAGAGTCAGTCAGTCATAAGTAATTTTTTGAACCTCAGAACATGAAACATTTCAAAAAAGTCCACTCACATTCTATGATCTTGACACCATGACTATGCTAAAGGAAAACTGATTTTTAAAAAGAAAAGAAGGAAGGAAAGGAGAGAGGGAAGAAGGCACAGAGGGAGGGAGAGAAAAAGGAAGGGAAGAGGGAAGGAAAGGCATCTTCAGACTGACTATATTTCTCCATCATAATTATACTAATTTACTGAGCATTGGTAAAGTCCTCTAAGCACTATGTTAAAACTCTCCATTTGAATCATTTTTTTTTACATTCCTCAGCATATTCTTCCTTTTATAGCTAACAATGTAAAAAGAGAGACAGATATTGAAAATCAGTAGGTGATATTACTTAGAACTATTTGCTTATGAATTTATTTTAAATGTGTAGCTTTGAATACAAAATAAATCTATTGCACGACATGAATTTTGCTGGAGTTTCATAAATAATAAGAAATAAGAGACTATTTGAAGTGACACAAGTATTAAAACTTACATGAGTCATTGCTGGGTTGCCATGTAGGCTACTAAGACAGCTGGAATTTGCCAACTCTTTTTATTTCAGAAGTGCCCCTGGAATAACCTGAGTTATCATGATGTTAGAAATGTGGTCTTGTCATACAGCTTACAATCTGCCTCAAACAAGTACTTTACACACTTTATTTAAGAGGAGGTGGAAATGAAAATGTATTTGTCATTGAAGGGTAATTTTTTTCGCAGTGGGACCATTGCTAATGAGTCCTTTCATATCATAGACTAGCAAGTATAATTTCTGCCTAGGGATTCACAGTTCTAAGAATCATGCTCGCAACCTATGTTTAGCCTCTTGTTACTATCGTGACATTAATTCTTATGAATATTTATTCATAGGCAAGATGTCTGAGTATTTTTTAGACTTATCATTACATTCTTGTAAAGTAAATTATTTATTCTCTGTGATGGCTCTGTGAAATAAAAATTGTTTCAAGCCACATTCTAGTTGCTGTAATAATCCAGTTCCATTCGTCATCAAATCAACTCCTGCTCATGGCAACCCCTTGGGTTTCAGAGTAGAACTGAGACTCATAAACTTTTTAATGGCTATTTTTTTTAAGTTTGTTTTTTGGTACTTTATTTTTTTTTTAATTCTTATTATGATTTAAATGAAAGTTTACAAATCAAGACAGTCACTCACACAAAAACTCCTATACATCTTGCTACATACTCCCAATTGCTCTCCCCCTAATGAGACAGCCCGCTCCCTCCCTCCACTCTCTCTTTTCCTGTCCATTTTGCCAGCTTCTAACACCCTCTATTCTCTCATCTCCCCTCCAGGCAGGAGATGTCAACATAGTCTCAAGTGTCCACCTGATCCAAGAAGCTCACTCCTCACCAGCATCCCTCTGCAACCCATTGTCCAGTCCAAATCCTGTCTGAAGAGTTGGCTTTGGGAATGGTTCCCGTAATAGGCCAACACAAGGTCTGGGGGCCATGACCACTGGGGTTCTTCTAGTCTCAGTCAGACCATTAAGCCTGGTCTTTTTTACGTGAATTTGGGGTCTGCATCCCACTGCTGTCCTGCTCCCTCAGGGATTCTCTGTTGTTTTCCCTGTCAGGGCAGTCATCGGCTATAGCTGGGGACCATCTAGTTCTTCTGGTCTCTGGGTGATGTAGTCTCTGGTTTATGTGGAATTTCTGTCTCTTGGGCTCATAATTACCTTGCGTCTTTGGTGTTGTTCATTCTCCTTTGATCCAGGTGGGTTGAGACCAATTGATGCATCTTAGAGGGCTGCTTGCTAGCATTTAAGACCCCAGACGCCACTCTCCAAAGTGGGATGCAGAATGTTTTCTTAATAGATTTTGTTAAGCCAATTGACTTAGATGTCCCCTGAAACCATGGTCCCCAGACCCCTGCCTCTGCTACGCTGGCCTTCGAAGCATTCAGTTTATTCAGGAAACTTCTTTGCTTTTGGTTTAGTCAAGTTGTGCTGACCTCGCCTGTATTGTGTGCTGTCTTTCCCTTCACCTAAAGTAGTTTCTATCTACTATCTAATTAGCGAATGTCCCTCTCCCATCCTCCCTCCCTCCCCCCTCTCGTAACCACAAAAGAATGTTTTCTTCTCAATTTAAACTATTTCTCAAGTTCTTAGTGGTCTTATACAATATTTGCCCTTTTGCAACTAATTTCACTCAGCATAATGCCTTCAAGGTTCCTCCATGTTATGAAATGTTTCACAGATTCCTCACTGTTCTTTATCGATGCGTAGTATTCCATTGTGTGAATATGTTATTTATTCATTCATTCCATGATGAGGACCTTTGTTGCTTTCATCTTTTTGTTATTGTAAACAGTGCTGCAATAAACATGGGTGTGCATATATCTGTTCGTGTAAAGGCTCTTATTTCTCTAGGTTATATTCCAAGGAGTAGGATTTTTGGATCATATGGTAGTTCTATTTCTAGCTTTTTAAGGAAGCGCCATATCGATTTCCAAAGTGGTTGTACCATTTGACATTTCTACCGGCAGTGTATAAGTGTTCCAATCTCTCCACAGCTTCTCCAACATTTATTATTTCAAGTTTTTTGGATTAATGCCAACCTCGTTGGAGTGAAATGAAATCTCATTGTAGTTTTGATCTGCATTTCTCTAATGAACATTTCCTCATATACTGTTAGGTACCTGAATGTCTTCTTTAGTGAAGTGTCTATTCATATCTTTTGCCCATTTTTTATAAGTTCTCCCAGTCCGTAGGTAGTCTTTTTACTCTTTTGGTGAAGTCTTTGGATGAGCATAGGTATTTGATTTTTAGGAGCTCCCAGTTATCTCGTTTTTCTTCTACATTCTTTATAATGTTTTGTGTACTGTTTATGCCATGTATTAGGGCTCCTAACGTTGTCCCTAATTTTTTCTTCCATGATCTTTATTGTTTTAGATTTTATATATAGGCCTTTGATCCATTTTGAGTTAGTTTTTGTGCATAGAATGAGGTATGGGTCTCCTTTCATTTTTTTGGAGATGGATATCCAGTTATGCCAGCACCATTTGTTAAAAAGACTGTCTTTTCCCCACTTAACTGGTTTGGGGATTTTGTCAAACATCAACTGCTCTTATGTGGATGGATTTATGTCTGGATTCTCAATCTTGTTCCACTGGTCCATGTGTCTGTTGTTGTACCAGTACCAGGCTATTTTGACTACTGTGCCGGTATAATAGGTTCTAAAATCAGGTAGAGTAAGGCCTCACACTTTCTTCTTCTTTTTCAGTAATGCCTTATTTATCCGGGGCCTCTTTCCCACCCATATGAAGTTGGTGATTTGTTTCTCCATCTCATTAAAGAATGTCCTTGGGATTTTGATCAGAATTGAATTAAATGTATAGATCGCTTTTGGTAGAATAGACATTTTTATAATGTTGTCTTCCTATCCACGAACAAGGCATGTTCTTCCACTTAGGTAAGTCTCTTTTGGTTTCTTGCAGAAGTGTACTGTAGTTTTCTTTATATAAGTCTTTTACATCTCTGGTAAGATTTATTCCTAAGTATTTTTTTTTTTATTTTATCTTCTTGAGGGCTGCTATAAATGGCATTGATTTGGTGATTTCCTCTTCGATGTTCTTTTTGTTGGAGTAGAGGAATCCAGCTGATTTTTCTATGTTTACCTTGTATCCCAATACTCTGCTGAACTACTTATCAGTTTCAGTGGTTTTCTGGAGCATTCCTTAGGGTTTTCTGTGTATAAGGTCATGTCATCTGCAAATAGAGATACTTTTACTCCTACCTTGCCAATCTGGATGCCCTTTATTTCTTTATCTAGTCTAATTGCTCTGGCTAGGACCTCCAGCACAATGTTGAATAAGACTGGTGATAAAGGTGCCCTCGCCTGGTTCCTGTTCTCAACGGGAATGTTTTCAGGCTCTCTCCATTTAAGATGATGTTGGCCATTGGCTTTGTATAAATGCCCTTATTATGTTGAGGAATTTTCCTTCTATTCTTATTTTGCTGAGAGTTTTTATCATGAATGGGTGTTGAACTTTGTCAAATGCCATTTCTGCATCAATTGATAAAATCATGTGATTCTTGTCTTTTGTTTTATTTATGTGGTAGATTACATTAATTGTTTTTCTAATGTTGAACCATCCCTGCATACCTGGTATGAATCACACTTGGTTATGGTGAATTATTTTTTTGATATGTTGTTGAATTCTATTGGCTAGAATTTTGCTGAGGATTTTTGCATCTACATTCATGAGGGATATAGGTCTATAATTTTCTTTTCTTGTGGTGTCTTTACCTGGTTTTGGTATCAGGGATACGGTGGCTTCATAGAACGAGCATAGTAGTATTCCATCCTTTTCTATACTCTGAAATACCTTTAGTAGTAGTGGTGTTAACTCTTCTCTGAAAGTTTCGTGGATCTCTGCAGTGAAGCCATCCGGTCCAGGGCTTTTTTTGTTGGGAGTTTTTTGATTACCTATTCAATCTCTTCTTTTGTTATGGGCCTATTTAGTTGTTCCACCTCTGTTTGTGTTAGTTTAGGTAGGTAGTGTGTTTCTAGGAATTTATCCATTTTTTCCAGGTTTTAAAATTTGTTTGAGTATAGTTTTTCATAGTAATCTGATATGATTCTTTTAATTTCAGTTGGGTCTGTTGTAATATCACCCCTCTCGTTTCTTATTTGGGTTATTATTCCTCTCCTGTATTTCTTTTGTCAGTTTGGCCAGTGGTTTATCAATTTGGTTGATTTTTTCAAAAAACCAGCTTTTGGTTTTGTTAATTCTTTCAATTGTTTTTCTGTTTTCTATTTCATTTAGTTCGACTCTAATTTTTATTATTTGTTTTCTTCTGGTGCCTGTGGGTTTCTTTTATTGCTCTCTTTCTATTTGTTCAAGCTGAAGGGATGATTGTTTGATATTGGCCCTTTCTTCTTTTTTAATGTGTGCATTTATTGATATAAATTGGCCACTGAGTACCGCTTTTGCTGTGTCCCAAAGGTTCTGATAGGAAGTGTTTTCATTCTCATGGGATTCTATGAATTTCTTTATTCCATACTTAATGCCTTCTATAATCCAGTCTTTTTTAAGCAGGGTATTGTTCAGTTTCCAAGAGTTTGATTTGTTTTCCCTGCTTTTTCTTTTACTGATTTCCACTTTTATGGCCTTATGGTCAAAGAAGATGCTTTGTAATATTTCAATGTTTTGGATTCTGCTAAGGCTTGCTTTATGACCTAATATGTGGTCTATTCTAGAGAATGTTCCATGTGCACTAGAAAAGAAAGTATACTTGGTTGCTGTTGGGTGGAGTGTTCTGTATATGTCTACGGGATCAAGTTGGTTGACTATGGCATTTAGGCCTTCCGTGTCTTTATTGAGCTTCTTTCTGGATGTCCTGTCCTTCACTGAAATTGGTGTGTTGAAGTCTCTTACAATTACTGTGGAGCTGTCTAGCTCAGTTTTCAATGCTGATAGAGTTTGTTTTATGTATCTTACAGCCCTGTCGTTGGGTGCATAAATATTTAATATGGTTATATCTTCTTGGTGTATTGTCCCTTTAATCATTATATAGTGTCCTTCCTTATCCTTTCTGATGGATTTAACTTTAAAGTCTATTTTGTCAGAAATTAATATTGCCACTCTTGCTCTTTTTTGATTGTTGTTTTTCCATCTTTTGAGCTTTAGTTTTTTTGTGTCTCTAAGTCTAAGGTGTGTCTCTTGTAGGCAGCATATAGACGGATCTTGCTTTTTAATCCATTCTGCCACTCTCTGTCTCTTTATTGGTGCGTTTAGTCCATTTACATTCAGGGTAATTATGGATAGGAATGAATTTAGTGCTATCATTTTGATTTTTTTGTGTGTGTTGACAGTTTCTTTTTCCCACGTGATTTTATGTGCTGAGTAGATTTTCTGTATATATTGTCCTTTCCTCATATTTGTTGTTGTTGATTTTGTTTCTGCTGAATCTGTATTTTTCCCTTGTATTTTATTTTGATGAGTAGGATAGTTTGTCTTCTTTGTGGTTACCTTTGTATTTACCCCTATTTTTCTAAATGTAAAACTACCTTTTTTTTCTTTGTATCACTGTATCTTCCTCTCCATAAGGAAGGTTATGATTACATTTCTTAGTCCCTCTTTGTTATTTCAGTGTTGTCTCCTTTATGTAATAACATCACTGTTACCCTGTTTTGGGCTTTTTTTTTGTTTCATAATCTTGCTTTGTTTTTTTGGATTTCCCTGTCTGGGTTGACTTCTGGTTGCTCTGCCCAGTGTTCCAGTCTTGGGTTGATACCTGATATTATTGATTTTCTAACCAAAGTACTTCCTTTACTATTTCTTAGTTTTGGTTTGGTTTTTACAAATTCCCTAAACTTGTGTTTACCTGGGAATGTCTTAATTTCACCTTCATATTTAAGAGACAGTTTTGCTGGATATATGATTCTTGGCAGGCAATTTTTTTCCTTCAATTTTTTAAATATGTCATCTCATTACCTTCTTGCCTGCATGGTTTCTGCCAAGTAGTCCGAGCTTATTCTTATTGGCTTGCCTTTGTAGGTGACTTTTTGTTTATCCCTTGCTGTTCTTATAATTCTCTCCTTATCTTTGGTTTTGGCAAGTTTGAATATAATATGCCTTGGTGACTTTCTGTTAACATCTACCTGATGTGGAGCTCAATCAGCATCTTGGATAGATATCTTCTCATCTTCCACAGTATCAGGGAAGTTTTCTGCCAAAAAATCTTCAGCAACTTTCTCTGTATTTTCTGTTATCCCTCCCTGTTCTGGTACTCCAATCACTCGTAGGTTATTTCTCTTGATAGAGTCCTACATGATTCTTAAGGTTTCTTCATTTTTTTTAATTCTTTTATCAGATTTTTCTTCAAATATATTAGTCCCAAGTGATTTATCTTCACATTCAGAAATTCTAGCTTCTACTTGCTCAGTTCTGCTCCTCTGACTTTCTATTGAGTTGTCTAATTCTGTAATTTTATTGTTAATCTTCTGAATTTCTGATTGTTGTCTAAGGAGTTTTCTAGCTTATTAAACTTTTCATTATGTTCCTGAATAATCTTTCTAATTTCTTCAGTTGCTTAATCTGTGTGTTCCTTGGCTTGTTCTGCATACTGCCTCATTTCCTTCCTGATTTCTTGAAGGGTTCTGTATATTAAACTTTTGTACTCTGCATGTGGCAATTCCAGGAATGCACTTTCACCTAAAAGATGCCTCTACTCTTTGTTTTGAGAGCCTGTTGATGTTATCACAGTCTGTTTCTTTTTGTGACTTGATATTGACTGTTGTCTCCGAACCATCTATATGTTATTGTATTAGTTTATTTTATGCTTGCTTACTATATCATAGCTGCTTGCTTTGTTTTGTTTTGATATGCCTTTTGGGTTGCTTGAGTGAGCTAGCTTGATTATTTTCACCTTTGGAGCTCTGGTGTCCTGTCCCCAGCTGGCTAGAGCTGTTCTCAAGTATATTAGTCTAGGAGTCCATTTGCTTTTTTTGTATGAATTCATTTCAAGTTTCCAGGTAGCTGATCATCAAGTTTGTGGTACAGGCTCTGTCCCATAGTTTTAGAGGAGCAGGGGTGATTGGCGTATATACCAGTATCTGATTGCAGCAAGAAGTCACACTCTGAACAAGGCAGGGGGCTGAGAACTGACCCCCAAGTGTCTCTGAGGAAAACGTGGCTCTGTTCCCTAGAGCGTGCAGGTGGGTGGGTTCTGCAGAGGGACCACAGGCACCCAAAGTTTTTGGTTGTAAGGACTGGTAGGTACCAGTTATCTTTGGACCCCTTTTGCGGGTGGCTGGGTGAAGTGAATGGAGCTACCACTCCTTAGGTCCCTGATGTGGATAGGTGAGGACCTTGTTTAATAGAAAAAGCAGTGTCAAATGTCAAACACCCACCGCACCACTGAAATGGTTGGAGTTTGCCAGCAAAGGCCTATTTGCCCATAATAGGCCCACACAGGTCCATGCAGAAGGGAAAGGTCCTCAAGGCCCACAGACGGTTTATGCCTGGACAGGAGCCACTTCTGTCCTGAGCTTCACCGGTTAATGGAGCTAGGAAATTATCTTTTCCCCCCAGTTGCAAATTTTTTCCTTCCCCAAGGCCAGGAGGATGGCTCTAGGTGCTTACCAGGGTCTATCTCAGGCCCAGGGATTCAGCCACTGAAGCCGGCTTGGGGATGGGGGCGGCGTGGTAAACTATACGCAAGTACTTAGGTTTTGCTGAGAGCGCTGTTCTCCTCAGGTTCCAGAGGTGTGAGTGGGCTATGTGGCTGGCTGCTTCTTCCTGAGGAAACTGCGGCCCAACGCTGGTACCAACCCACTGCCACCGCCACTCCAGGACTGGTGCCTGAGGGCTCCACACGATTCAGGTCTGGTAACTCCTCTCCACTTCTGCAGTGTTTCCCCGCCCCCCCCGCCCCCCGGGCCCCTCAGTTCATTGTCTAAGCTTGCCTTTGATGCTCAGGGCTCCCAGCTTGTCACAAATATACTTGTTTCACTTGTTTTTTCAGGTCTTTGTTGTAAAGAGGGCTCGCCAGAAGCGTCTGTCTATTCTGCTACCTTGGTTCCCTATTCTAGCTTTTTAGGGAAGCATCAAATCGATTTCCAAAGTGGTTGGACCATTTTACAGTATATAAGTGTTCAAATGTCTACAGCCTCTCCAACATTTATTGTTTTGTGTTTTTTGGATTAATGCCAGCCTTGTTGGAGTGAAATGAAATCTCATTGTAGTTTCGATTTGCATTTCTCTAATGGGCAATGATCATGAGCGTTTCCTCATGTATCTGTTTGCTACCTGAATGTCTTCTTTAGTGAAGTGTCTATTCATATTTTTTCCCATTTTTTAATTGGGTTATTTGATTTTTTGCAGTTGAGTTTTTGGAGTATCATGTAGATTTTAGAGATCAGGCTCTGATCAGAAATATCATAGCTAAAAACTTTTTCCCTCTCTGTAGGTAATCTTTTTACTTTTTTGGTAACGTCTTTTGGATGAGCATAGGTGTTTGATTTTTAGGAGCTCCCAGTTATCTAGTTTTTCTTCTGCATTGTTAGTAATGTTTTGCATACTGTTTATGCTGTCTATTAGGGCTCCTGACATTGTCCCTATTTTTTCTTCCATGATCTTTATTGTTTTAGATTTTGTGTTTAGGTCTTTGACCCATTTTGAGTTAGTTTTTGTGCATGTAGTGAGATATGGGTCTTGTTTCATTTTTTTGTAGATGGTTATCCAGTTATGCCAGCACCATTTGTTAAAAGGACTGTCTTTTCCCCATTTAACTGCTTTGGAGGTTTTGTCAAATATCACCTGCTCATATATGGATGAATTTATGTCTGGATTCTCAATTCTGTTCCATTGGTCTATGTATCTGTTGTTGTGCCAGTACCAGGCTATTTTGACTACGTTGTTCGTATAATAGGTTCAAAAATCAGGTAGAGTAAGGCCTCCCACTTTATTCTTTTTCAGTAGTGGTTTACTTATCTGGGCCTCTTTCCCTTCCGTATGAAGTTGGTGATTTGTTTCTTCATCTCATTAAAGAATGTCCTTGGAATTTGGATCAGAAATGCATTAAATTTATCAGTCACTTTGGGTAGAATAGCTGTTTTTATAATGTTAAGTCTTCCTATACATGAGCAAGATATGTTTTTCCACTTATGTAGGTCTCTTATGGTATTGTAGATTTCTTTGTATAAGTCTTTTACATCTGGTAAGGTTTATTCCTAAGTATTTTATTTCTTGGGGGCTATTTTTATGGTAAATGGCATTGATTTGGTAATTTCCTCTTCGATGTCCTTTTTGTTGGTGTAGAGGAATCCAACTGATTTATTATGTTTACCTTGTATCCCAATACTCTGCTGAACTCTTCTATTAGTTTCTGTAGTTTCCTTGAGGATTCCTTAGGTTTTTCTGTGTATAAGATCATGTCATCTGCAACTAGAGATACTTTCACTTCTTCCTTGCCAATCTGGATGCCCTTTATTTCTTTATCTAGCCTAAATGCTTTGGCTAGGACCTCCAGTGCAATGTTGAATAAGAGCGGTGATAAAGGGCATCCTTGTCTGGCTCCTGATCTCAAGGCGAATGCTTTCAGGCTCTCTCCATTTAAGATGATGTTGGCTGTTGGGTTTGTATAAATGCCCTTTATTATGCTGAGGAATTTTCCTTCTATTCCTATTTTGCTGAGAGTTTTTATCATGAATGGGTGTTGAACTTTGTCAAATGCCTTTTCTGTATCAATTGATAAGATCCCGTGGTTTTTATCTTTTGTTTTATTTGTGTGATGGATTACATTAATTGCTTTTCTAATGTTGAACCATCCCTGCATGAAAGGTACAAATCCTACTTGGTCATGATGAATTTTTTTTTTTTTGTATGTTGTTGAATTCCATTGGCTAGAATTTTGTTGAGGATTTTTGCATCTAAGTTCATGAGGGATATAGGTCTGTAATTTTCGTTTTCTGTGGTGTCTTTACCTGGTTTTGGTATCAGGGAAATGGTGGCTTCATAGAATGAGCATGGTAGTATTCCATCCTTTTCTATACTCTGAAATACCTTTAGTAGCAGTGGTGTTAACTCTTCTCTGAAACTTTGGTAGAACTCTGCAGTGAAGTCGTCCAGGCCAGGGCTTTTTTTGGGGGGGGGAGTTTTTTGATTACCTATTCAATCTCTTCTTTTGTTATGGATCTATTTAGTTGTTCTACCTCTGTTTGTGTTAGTTTAGGTAGGTAGCGTGTTTCTAGGAATTCACCCATTTCTCCTAGGTTTTCTAATTTGTTAAGAGTACAATGTTTCAAAGTAATGTGATATGATTCTTTTAATTTCAGTTGGGTCTGTTGTAATATATCACCCATCTCATTTCTTATTTGGGTTATTTGCTTCCTCTCCTGTTTTTCTTTTGTCAGTTTGGGATGGTTTATCAATTTTGTTGATTTTTTAAATAACCAACTTTTGGTCTTGTTAATTTTTTCAATTGTTTTCCATTTCACTATTTCTGCTCTAATTTTTATTATTTGTTTTCTTCTGGTGCCTGAGTGTTCCTATTGTTGCTCTCTCTATTTGTTCAAGTTGTGTGGATAATTCTTGGATTTTGGCCCTTTCTTCTTTTTGGATGTGCGCATTTCTTGATATAAATTGATCTCTTAGCATTGCTTTTGCTGTCTCCCAAAGGTTCTGATGGGAAATGTTTTCATTCTCATAAGAGTCTATGAATTTCTTTATTCCATCCTTCATGTCTTCTATAATCCAGTCTTTTTCTAGCAGGGTATTGTTCAGTTTCCAAGTGTTTGATCTCTTTTCCCTGGTTTTTCTGTTATTAATTTCCACTTTTATGGTCTTATTGTCAGAGAAGATGCTTTGTAATATTTCAATGTTTTGGATTCTGCTAAGGCTTGCTTTATGAACTAATATGTGGCCTATTCTAGAGAATATTCCATATGTAGTATAAAAGAAAGTATACTTCATTGCTGTTGCTTTATTCTGTATATGTCTACAAGGTCAAGTTGGTTGATTGTGGCATTTAGGTCTTCCGTGTCTTTATTGAGCTTCATTCTGTATGCCCTGTCCTTCTCTAAAAGTGGTGTGTTCAATTCTCCTACTATTTTTGTGGAGCTGTCTATCTCACTTTTTAATGCTGTTAGAGTATGTTTTATGTATCTTGCAACTCTGTCTTTGGGTGCATAAATATTTAATATGGTTATCGCTTCCTGGTAAATTGCCCCTTTAATCATTATTTAGTGGCTTTCCTTATCCTTCATGATGGATTTAACATTAAAGTCTATTTTGTCAGAAATTAATATTGCCACTCCTGCTCTTTTTGGATTGTTGTTTGCTTGATATACTTTTTCTTATTCTTTGAGTTTTAATTTGTTTGTGTCTCCAAGTCTAAGGTGTGTCTCTTATAGGCAAAATATAGAAGGATCATGTTTTTTAATCCATTCTACCACTCTCTTTCTCTTTGTTGGTGCATTTAGTCCATTTACATTCTGCATAATTATGGATAGGTATGAATTTAGTGCTATTATTTTGATGTGTTTTTTGTGTGCTGTTGACAGTTTCTTTTTCCCACTTAATTTTATGTGCTGAGTAAATTATCTTTATATGTTGTGCTATCCTCTTATTGGCTGTTCTTGGTTTTGTTTCTCCTGAGTCTTTATTTTTTTCTTGTAATTTATTTTGATGTGTAGGATAGTTTGTCTCCTTAGTGGTTACTGTTTTATTTACCCCTATATTTCTAAATTTAAAACTAACTTTCATTTCTTTGTCTTCTCCATAAGGAAGATCCATGACTACATTTCTTAGTCCCTCTTTATTGTTTTAATGTTGTCTTCTTTACATAATAACTTTGCTGTTACCCTGTTTTGAGTGTTTATCTTGATTTATTTTTTTGATTTCTGTGTCTGGGTTGTCTTCTGATTACTCTGCCCAGTGCTCTAGTCTTGGGTTGATAACTGATATTACTTTTTTTCTAATCAAAGAAATCCCTTTAGTATTTCTTATGGTTTTGGTTTGGTTTTTATGAAATCCTTAAACTTCTGTTCATCTAGAAATGTTCTAATTTCACCTTCATATTTGAGAGACAGCTTTGCTGGATATTTGATTCTTCAGAGTCAATTTTTTTACTTCAGTTTTTTATATAAGTCATCCCATTGCCTTCTTGCCTGCATGGTTTTTGCTGAGTAGTCCAGGCTTATTCTTATTGGCTCTCCTTTGTAGGTGACTTTTCGTTTATCCTTAGCTGCTCTTAAAATTCGTTATTCTTGGTTTTGGCAAGTTTGATTATAATATGTCTTGGTGACTTTTTTTTTAATGTCTACCTGATGTGGAGTTCGATGAGCATCTTAGAGAGATATCTTCTTATCTTTCATGATATCAGGAAAGTTGTCTGCCAACAAATCTTCAACAATTTTTTTTGTGTTTTCTGTTATCCCTACCTGTTCTGGTACTCCAATCACTTGTAGGTTATTTCTTTTGATAGAGTCCCACATGATTCTTAAGTTTTCTTTGTTTTGTTGTTTTAAATTCTTTTATCTCATTTTTATTCAAATATATTAGTGCCAAGTGCTTTAAGTTTAGAAATTCTGTCTTCCACTTGCTCAGAACTGCTCCTCTGACTTTCTACTGAGTTGTCTAATTCTGTAATTTTATTGTTAATCTTCTGAATTTCTGATTGCTGTCTGTTAATGGATTTTTCTGGCTTATTAAATTTTTCATTATGTTCCTGAATAATCTTTTTAATGTCTTCAATTGCTCTATCTGTGTGTTCCTCGGATTGTTCTGTGTATTTCCTCATTTCCTTCCTGATGTCTTGAAGGGTTCTGTATACTAATCTTTTGTGTTTTGCCTCTGGTAATTCCAGGAAGACACTTTCATCTAGAAGATCTGTGGATTTTTTGTTTTGAGAGCTTGTTGAGGTGTTCATGGTCTCTTTATGTGACTTGATATTGACTGTTGTCTCCAAGCCATCTATAAGTTATTGTACTGGTTTATTTTATGTTTGCTTACTGTGTCATAGCTTCTTGCTTTATTTTGCTTTGATATGCCCAAATGAGCTGCTTGAGTGAGCTAGCTTGATTATTTTCAGCTTTGGAGCTCTGAAGTCTTGTCCCCAGATAGTTAGATCTGTTATCAGGTATATCAGTCTAGGAGTCCATTCACTTTTCTTATATGAATTCAGCCATTTGTCCAGGTAGCTGATCATCAAGTGTGTGGTAAAGGCTCTTACAGTCTTAGGGGGCAGGGGTGAGTGGTGTAGATAGTGGTATCTGGTTGCAACGGGAGGTCACACTCTGAACAAGGGAGGGGGATGAGAATCATTCCCCAAGTGTCTCTGAGGAAAGCACATCCCTGTTCCTTACAGAGTGCAGGTGGTTGGGTTCTGCAGGTGGACCACGGGCACCCAATGTTTTTGGTTGTACAGACTGGGAGGCAGCAGTTACCCTTGGACCCTGGTTACAGGTGGCTTGGTGACTTGAGTGGAGTCACCAGTCCTTAGGCCCCTGATGTGGATAGGTGAGGACCCTGTTTAATAGCCAAAGCAATGTCAAACATCAAACACCCAGCTCTCTGCCACACAGCTGAAATGGTTGTAGCCTGCCAACAAGGGCCTATTCTCCAGAAACAGGCCCACACACGTCCATGCAGAGGGGAATGGTTCTCAAAGTCCAAGGACCATTATGCCTGGACAGGGGCCACTTCTGTCCTGATATCCCCCAGTTGGTGGAGCTGACAAATTATCTTTTTCCCCAATTGCAAATTTATTCATTCTTCAAGGCCAGGAGGATGGCTCTAGGTGCTCAACAGGGCCTATCTTAAGCCAGGGTGTCAGCTGTTGAAGCTGGCTTGAGAGTTGGTGGTGGGGGCCTGGTAAAATACATGCGAGTATTTACCTTTTGCTGAGAGTGCCGTTCTTCTCTTCCTCTGGAGGTATGAGTAAGCTGTTTGGCTGGTTGCTTCTCCCTGAAGAAACTGTGGCTGAATGGTAGTACCAGTCCGAAGCCACTGTTCCTGGGAATGGTGCCTGAGGGCCCACAATGATTCAGGGCCTCTAACTTCTCTCCGCTTCTGAACCGTCTCTTCCTCCCCTGTCCCTCAGTTCATTTTCTAAGCTTGCCTCTGATGTTCAGGGCTCCTAGCTTGTCATAAGTGTACTCATTTCACTTGTATTTTTGGGTCTTTATTGTAAAGAGAGCTCCCCGGAAGCATCTGTCTATTCCGCCATCTTGGCCCCTCCTGTTTTTTCGTACTTCAGATGAAGGTTTACAGAGTAAATTAGGTTCTCATTAAATAATTAATATACACATATTGTGACATTAGTTGCCATCCCCAGATGTGTTTACACTCTCCTCATCTCGACTTTGGGTTCCCCATTGCCATCTTTCCTATCTCCTCTTGCCTTCTCATCCTTGCCACTGGGCTAGTGAAACCATTTAGTCTTGTTTTGTTTTATGACCGTGTCTAATCTTTGGCTGAAGGGTGAAATTCTGAAGTGACTTCAGTACTGAGTTAAAAGGTTTTCTGGGGGCCATACTCTCAGGGTCTCTCCAGTCTCTGTCAGACCAGTAAGTCTGGTTAGTTTGTAAGTTAGAATTTTATTCTACATTTTTCTCCAGCTCTGTCTGGAACCCTCTGTTGTGAGCCCTTTCACAGCAGTCAGTGATGTTAGCCAGGAACCATCAAGTTGTGCTGAACACAGACTGGTGAAAGCTGTGCTAATTGTGGTCCATTAGTTTTTTTAGTCCTTTGGACTAATATTTCTGTTGTGTCTTTAGTTTTATTCATTATCCCTTGCTTGTGATGATGTGGGACCAGTGGAATATCTTAGATGGCCACTCACAAGTTTTTAAGACCCCAGTTGCTACTCACCAAATTGTAGAACATTTTCTTTATAAACTATGTTATGCCGACTAAGCTAGATGTTCCCCGAGATTAATGGCTAATTTTTGGGAAGTAGATCACCAGGCATTTTTTTTCTGAGGCACCACTGAAAGGTTGAACCTCCAACCTTTCAGTCAGCAGCTGAGTGCATTAATCATTTGCACAATCCAGGGACTTCTGCTCAAATAATAGATATAGAAAAATGTTGAAATGTAGCAAAACTATAATTATATGGACAAAATAGAAAATATCTTATTTTTCTGTATCCCTCAATTAAATTCAATAATTTGAAAAAACAGAGGATCTACTACATCTAAAACCACAGAACAGCAATTCAAGAATGACTAAGACCGAGTGCCTATTTACAAGTTGTTTGCAATTTAGAATGGGCAATTAAAGAAAATAAACAATGAAAAATAATATAAAGAGAAAAGTACACGTATTGTAAGAGAAGGTCAAACAAAACTACATAGATTTTCAGAATTGGGAGAGGTTATATTTTTCAGGAAAAGAACTATGAAGAAAGGGAAGAATAGAGAAAGAAAGAAATACAAAGAAGAAGGAAAAAGAAAAAAAACGTAGTATTCGTGAAGGACCTTAAAGGGAACATAAAGATTTGAAAGACAGGGACAGCGAGGGAAGAAAGGTTACACAGTGTTTTGTAGACCAAAATTCAAAGGTGTGAGTGAAGAAAAGTGGGAGTGACCCAAGAGCTACTGCTGCAGCTTGGCTACAGCATAGCATATGCCAGAGAGTTTCACTGGACCATATTTTGGAGGATCTTAATTAAAGGCTTAATAATGAAGGATTTTACGGGAAAATATTAAATGACACAGAAGCATTAAAAGATGGAAGGAATGCACAGAGTCACTGTACCAAAAAGAATTGGTCAACGTTCAACCATTTTATTGGGTCACATATAATCAAAAACTGATGGTACTGAAGGAAGAGGTCCAAGCTACAATGAAGGCATTCATGACATACAAGTCGCCAGGAACTGACAGAACACCAATTAGAATATTTCAAAAGACACAACACTGGAAGTACTCATTAGTCTATGCCAAAAATAAATTGGAAGACAGCTACCTTGTTAACTGACTGGAAGAGATCTGTATTTATGCCTATTCAGAAGAAAGGTGATCCAACCAAATGTGGAAATTATCAAACAATATCATTAATATCACTTGCAAGTAAAATTTTCCTGAAGATCATTTGAAAGTTGTTGCAGTAGTATATTGACAGAGAATTCCCAGAAATTCAAGATAGATTCAGAAGAAGACGTGGAACATGTAATAACCTTCTGATGTCAGATGGATCCTGGCCGAAAGCAAAGAGTACCAGAATGTTGTATACCTGTGTTTTATTGACTATGCAAAGACATTTGGCTTGTGGATCAAAACAAATTATAGATAACATTGTAAAGAGTTGGAATTCCAGAACACTTCATTGTTTTCATGAGACACTGGTACATAGATCAAGAAGCAGTCGTTCAATCAGAACAAGGGGATACTGCATGGATTAATATCAGGAAAGGTGTGTATCAGGGATGTAACCTTTCACATATTTATTCAATCTATATGCTGAACAAACAATCTGAGAAGCTGGACTACATGGCAAAGAATGTGGCATCAGGATTGTAGGAAAACTCATTAACAACCTGCATTATACAGGTGACACAGTTTTGCCTGTTGAAAGTGCAGAGGACTTGAAGCACTTACTGATGAAGATCAAGACTACAGCCTTCAGTATGGATTACATCTCAACATAAAACAAAAATCCTCACAACTGGACAAATAGGCAACATCATGATAAATGAATGAAACACTGAAGTTGTCAAGGATTTCATTTTACTTGGATCTACAATCAAGCAGCAGTGAAAAATTTAAACGAAGCCTTGCATTTCACAAATCTACTGCAAAAGGTGTCTTTAAAGCGTTGAAAAGCAAAGAGGTCACCTTGAAAGGCAGGGCCAAGATGGCTAACTGTTTAGAAGCTTCCACTGAACTCTCTTACAACAAAGACTTGAAAAACAAGTGAATTAATTACATATATGAAGCATGAAACCCAGAATTAAGGTATTGATCTGAGTGATGGGGGACTGAGAGAAGGTGCAGAAGCAGGGACTAGTTGCTAAGCCAATGCAGTGCCTCAGCTCCAATTCCTTAGCGTCATTCTTTGGCACAGCAGTGGCGGAAGGACTGATGGTAGTTTCCTGAGAAAAGGTAGCTTCAGCAAAAGAAGGCAAGCAAAGTGGCCCACTCCTGACCCTGTGGCATGTCTACACTGGGGCTGCCCACAGCATTTAGGAAGCAGCTGCTTCAGTGAAAGAAGGCAAATGAAGTGCCAGCACCCCAACCCTTTGGTGTGATGGCTGCAGGACTGGAGGCGTTGTTTAGGACAAAGCTGCTTCAGTGAAAGAAGACAAGCATGGGAAGAAGCCCTAACCCCCTAGGGCAATCTCAGCAGGGACCCAGCCAGCACACACAGGCTACACATGCTTCAGGAATCTGAGATAAAACAGTAGCTCTGGCTCTTGACACAAGGTAAGTGTTTTTGTCTAATTTACCCAAGGATCTGATACCTCCTTCTTCTGAAAGAGCTCTCTCCTATCTATCTGATCCCTCCCTGCCACCCCAGCTGACTTCATTAACAGTTGAATTCCCTGGGCCTGAGATAGAACCTACTGCACTCTCTCTGAGCCAGCCTCCTGGCATGGGAGAAGGTGAAAATTAACAAATGGGGAAAAATACTTTCCTGATTCCCCTAATCTGGAAGCTCAGAGCAGAAGTGGCCCCAGTCCAGGCATAAGTGATCCACAGACTTAGGCTTTCACACCTACATGGATCCAGGTGGCTATTACAATGCAAGGACAAATCTGTTAGAGGTCTGCTGTAATTGTTTCAGCTGTGCAGTGGAGAGGCCAGTTTCGGAGGTCTGATACCACTTTGCCTATTAAACAGAGCCCTCACCTAACCACAGAGGGACCTGAGGGCTGGGGCTCCATCCACGCTACCTAGCCACCTGCAAAAGGGGTCTGTGGATAGTGGCGCCTACCAGTCTTTACAGGTATAAGCATTGGGTGCCTAAGGTACAGCTGCAAAGCCCAACAGCAGAGCACCCTAGAGAACAGAGATGCTGCTTCCTCACTGACACTTGGTGGAAGGCTGTCAGCACCCTGCGCTCCTCAGAGTTTGACCCCTGTTGCTACCAGAAACCAGTGCATACAACCATCACCACTACTCTAAGATGGTAGTTGAGAGCCTGCACCACACACTAGGGGACCAACTATCAGGAAACCTGAGCTGAATCTATACAAGAATAGTGAATGGACTCCTAATCTCAGATACCTGGTAACAGGTCTAGCCATCTGGTAACTGGATATTAGTGCTTCAAAGGCTCCAATAATCCAAGTTAGCACACTCTAGTAGCCTCTTTGGGTATACTGAAACAAAATGAATCAAGAAGCTAAGACACAGTGAGTAAACACAAAATAATTACAATAACTTATATATGGTTTGGAGACAGCAGTCAGTATCAAAACACATAAAGAAACAGATCATGATTGCTTCAACAAACTCCCAAAACAGGGGATCAAGGACACTCCCGGATAAGGGTGTATTCCTGGAATTTCCAGATGTAGAATACAAAAGATTAATATACAGAATGCTTCAAGGCATCAGGTACGACATCAGGAACAAGATCAGGTAATACAGAGAAAAAGCCAAAGAACACACAGATAAAGCAGTTGAAGAAATTGAAAAGATTGTTCAAGAACATAATGAAAAATTTAATAAGCTGCAAGAATCCATAGAGAGAAAGCATTCAGAAACTCAAAAGATTAACAATAAAATTACAGAATTAGACAACTCAATAGGAAATCAAAGGAGCAGGATTGAGGAAGTGGAATACAGAATTGGGGAGATAGAGGATAAGGCACTTGGCACCATATATTTGAAGAAAAAATCAGATAAAAGAATTTATAAAAATGAAGAAACCCTAAGAATTGTGTGGGACTCTATCAAGAAGAATAACTTGTGAGTGATCAGAATACCAGAACAGGGCGGGATAACAGAAAATTCAGAGAGAATTGTGGAAGATTTGTTGGCAGAAAACTTCCCAGCATCATGAAAGATGAAAGGATAGCTATCCAAGATGCTTATCGAACCCCATACAAGGAGATATCAACCCAACACTAGAACATGGAACAGAGCATCTGGATATCAACTCAGTTAGGCAAACCACAAAAATAAGATAAAAAAAGGTGCAAAACAGGGAATCATTGATATCATGATGTAAAAGATGACAATAATCAATAAATAGGGACTAAATACGCGAGGCATAGATCTTCCATATGGAGAGGAAATCAAGGCTATATATGGAGATACAAGTTAGGTTTGAATTTAGAAAAACAGGGGAAATATTAAGGTAACTACAAACAAGACTTACAATCCCACACTTCAAAATAAAAACCAAGATAAACATAAAGACTCAGAGAAAAAAAAAAATTCAACTACAATGAAACAGAG
Source organism: Elephas maximus indicus (assembly GCF_024166365.1). Lineage (NCBI taxonomy): Eukaryota > Metazoa > Chordata > Mammalia > Proboscidea > Elephantidae > Elephas > Elephas maximus. The sequence continues at coordinate 27,204,078 of NC_064828.1, read as the reverse complement.
GAATACACAATTTACAAAGAAAAACTAAAAACTCTCACCAGAAAAAAGTTGGTAGAAAAATGAAACCGTCAACAATACACAAAAATAGGCATCAAAATGACAGCACTAAACTCAAACTATCCATAATTATGCTGAAAGTAAATGGATTAAACACATAAATAGACAAGAGTTGCAGAATGCATAAAAAAATATGACCCAGGTATATGCTGCCTACAAGAGACAAACCTCAGATTTAGAGACCCAAACTAAAACTCAAAGGTTGGACAAAAATATATCTAGAAAACAACTATCAAAAAAGAGCAGAAGTGACAATATTAATTTCTGACAAAATAGACTTTAAAGTTAAGTTCACCACAAGGATAAGGAAGGACACAACAAAATGATTAAAGGGACAAGGTAACAGGAAGATATAACCATATTAAATATTTATTCACCCAAGATATGGCTGCAATACACAGTAAAAAAACTCTAACAGCATTGAAAAGTGAGATAGACTGTGCCACAATTATAGTAGGAGACTTCAACACAACACTTTCAGGGAGGATAGGACATCCAGTAAGAAGATTAATAAAGGCACGGGTGATCTAAACGCCACAATCAACAATAAGGCCATAAAAGTAGAAATCAAGAACAGAAAAAGCAGGGAAAAGAAATCAAATGCTTGGAAACCGAACAATACCCTGCTCCAAAAAGACAGGCTTATAGAAGATATTAAGGATGGAATAAAGATATTCATAGAATCCAATGAGACTGAAAACACTTCTATCAGAACCTGTGGGACACAGTGCTCAGAGGCCAATTTATATAAATTTATATCAACAAAAACACATATACAAAAAGAAGAAAGGGCCAAAATCAAAGAACTATCTCTACAACTTGAACAAATAGAAAGAGAGCAACAAAAGAAAAACCCTCAGACACCAGAAGAAAGCAAATAATAAAAATTAGAGGAAACCAAAAATGATGAAGAGAAACCCAATAACTGGGAGCTCCTAAAAATCAAACACCTATGCTCATCTAAAGACTTCACCAAAAGAGTAAAAAGACCACCTACAGACTGGGAAAGAATTTTCAGCTATGACATCTCCGACCAGGGCCTGATCTCTAAAATCTGTATGATTCTGTCAAAACTGAACCACAAAAAGACAAACAACCCAATCAAAAAGTGGGCAAAGGATATGAACACACATTTCACTAAAGAAGATATTCAGGCAGCCAACAGGTACATGAGAAAATGCTCTCGATCATTAGCCATTAGAGAAATGCAAATTAAAACTACGATGAGATTCCATCTCACACCAACAAGGCTGGCATTAATCCAAAAAACACAAAATAATAAATGTTGGAGAGGCTGCGGAGAGATTCAAACTCTCATACACTGCTGGTGGGAATGTAAAATGGTACAACCACTTTGGAAATCTATCTGGCGTTATCTTAAACAGTTAGAAATAGAACTACCATACAACCCAGAAATCCCACTCCTAGGAATATACCCTAGAGAAACAAGAGCCTTCACACAAACAGATATATGCACACCCATGTTTATTGCAGCTCTGTTTACAATAGCAAAAAGTTGGAAGCAACCAAGCTGTCCATCAAGGGATGAATGGGTAAATAAATTGTGGTATATTCACACAATGGAATACTACGCATCGATAAAGAACAGTGACTAATCTGTGAAACATTTCATAACATGGAGGAACCTGGAAGGCATTATGCTGAGGGAACTGAGTCAGAGGCAAAAGGACAAATATTGTATAAGACCACTATTATAAGATCTTGAGAAATAGTAAACCTGAGAAGAACACATACGTTTGTGGTTACGAGGGGGGGAGGGAGGGAGGGGAGGAGAGGGTTTTTTATTGATTAATCAGTAGATAAGAACTGCTTTAGGTGAAGGGAAAGACAACACTTAATACATGGAAGGTCAGCTCAATTGGACTGGACCAAAAGCAAAGAAGTTTCCGGGATAAAATGAATGCTTCAAAGGTCAGCAGAGCAAGGGCGGGGGTCTGGGGAACATGGTTTGCGGGGACTCCTAAGTCAATTGGAAAAATAATTCTATTATGAAATCATTCTGCATCCCACTTGGAAATGTGGCGTCTGGGGTCTTAAATGCTAACAAGTGGCCATCTAAGATGCATCAATTGGTCTCAACCCACCTGGAGCAAAGGAAAATGAAGAACACCAAGGCCACACGACAACTAAGAGCCCAAGAGACAGAAAGGGCCACATGAACCAGAGACCTACATCATCCTGAGACCAGAAGAACTAGTTGGTGCCCGGCCACAATCGATGACTGCCCTGACAGGGAGCACAGCAGAGGACCCCTGAGGGAGCAGGAGATCAGTGGGATACAGACCCCAAATTCTCATAAAAAGACCAAACTTAATGGTCTGACTGAGACTAGAGGAATCCCGGCGGCCATGGTTCCCAGACCTTCTGTTAGCACAGGACAGAAACCATCCCCGAAGACAACTCATCAGACATGAAAGGGACTGGTCAGCGGGGGGGGAGACAGACGCTGATGAAGAGTGAGCTAATTATATCAGGTGGACACTTGAGAGTGTGTTGGCAACTCTTGTCTGGAGGCGGGATGGGAGGATAGAGAGAGAGGGAAGCTGGCAAAATTGTCACGAAAGGAGAGACTGAAAGGGCTGACTCAAGAGGGGGAGAGCAAGTGGGAGTACGGAGTAAGATGTATGTAAACTTATATGTGACAGACTGATTGGATTTGTAAACGTTCACTTGAAGCTTAATAAAAGTTAATAAAAAAAAAAGAAGATAAAAAATTAGAGGAGAATTAAATGAATTAAGGAACAGAAAAAAAATGAAAGAGTTAACAGGACCAAAATTTGGTTCTTTGAAAAAATTAAATTAATAAACCATTGGCCAAACTGACAGAAGAAAAACAGGAGAGAAAGCAAATAACCCAAATAAGAAATGAGATGGGCGATGTCACAAAGGACCCAACCGAAATTAAAAGAATCATACCAGATTACTATGAAAAATTGTACTGTAACAAATTCGAGAATCTAGAAGAAATGGATGAATTCCTAGAAACACACTACTTACCTAGACTAACACAAACAGGGGTAGAACAACTAAATAGACCCATAACAAAAGAAGAGATTCAAAAGGTAATCAAAAAACTCCCAACAAAAAAAAAAAGCCCTGGCCCGGATGGCTTCACTGAAGAGTTCTACCGAACTTCCAGAGAAGAGTTAACACCACTACTACTAAAGGTATTTCAGAGCATAGAATACTCCCAAACTCATTGCAGGAAGCCAGCATATCCTTGATAACAAAGCCAGGTAAAGATACCACAGAAAAAGAAAATTACAGACCTATATCCCTCAAGAACTTACATGCAAAAATCCTCAACGATGTTCTAGCCAATAGAATTCAACAACATATTAAAAAAGTAATTCGTCATAACCAAGTGGGATTCATACTAGGTATGCAGGGATGGTTCAATATTAGAAAACAACTAATGTAATCCATCATATAAATAAAACAAAAGACAAGAACCACATGATTTTATCAATTGATGCAGAAAAGGCATTTGACAAAGTTCAACACCCGTTCATGATAAAACGTCTCAGAAAAATAAGAATAGAAGGAAAATTCCTCAACATAATAAAGGGCATTTACACAAAACCAACAGCCAACATCATCCTAAATGGCGAGATTCTGAAAACATTCCCCAAGAGAATGGGAGCCAGACAAGGATGCCCTTTATCAACATTCTTATTCAAGATTGTGCTGGAGGTCCTCGCCAGAGCAATTAGGCCAAATAAAGAAATAAAGGGCATCCAGATACGTAAGGAAGAAGAAAAATTATCTCTATTTACAGATGACATGATCTTACACAGAGAAAATCCTAAAGAGTCCTCAAGGAAGCTACTAAAACTAACAAGAGTTCAGCAGAGTATCAGGTTACAAGACAACCATAAAAAAAATCAGTTGGATTCCTCTACACTAACAGAAAGAATATCAGCAGGAAATCACCAAATCAACACCATTTACAATAGCCCCCAAGAAGATAAAATACTTAGGAATAAGTCTTACCAGAGACGTAAAAGATTTATACAAAGAAAACTGCACGACACTACTGCAAGAAACCAAAAGAGACCTACACAAGTGGAAAAACATATCTTGTTCATGGATAGGAAGACTTAACACTGTAAAAATGTCTATTCTATCAAAAGCCATCTATAGTTGCAATGCAATTCTGATCCAAATTCCAATGACATTTTTTAATGAGATGGAGAAACAAATCACGAACTTCATATGGAAGGGAAAAAGGCCCCAGATAAGCAAACCATTACTGAACAAGAAGAACAAAGTGGGAGGCCTTACTCTACCTGCTTTTAGAACCTATTATACTGCCACAGTAGTCACAACAGCCTGGTACTGGTACAACCACAGATACGTACACCAATGGAACAGAACTTAAAACCCAGACATAAATGCACCCACATATGAGCAGCTGATATTTGACAAAGGCCCAAAGTCAGTTAAGTGGGGAAAAGACAGTCTTTTTAACAAATGGTGCTGGCATAACTTGATATTCATCTGCAAAAAAATGAAAGACGACCTATACCTCACTCCATGCATAAAAACAAGCTCAAAATGGATCAAAGACCTAAATAAAAAATCTAAAACAATAAAGATCATGGAAGAAAACATGGGGACAGCGTTAGAAGCCCTAAATATGCCATAAACAGTATACAGAACATTACTAAAAAAAGCAGAAGAGAAACCAGATAACTCAGAGCTCCTAACAATCTAACTCTTACGCTCACCTAAAGACTTCATCAAAAGAGTAAAGACTCTCTCCAGACTAGGAAAAAGTTTTTAGCTATGACATTTCTGATCAGTGCCTGATCTCTAAAATCTACATGATACTGCAAAAACTCAACCACAAAAAGAAAAATAACCCAATTAAACAATGGGCAAAAGATATGAACAGGCATCAATAAAGAGGACATTCAGGTAGCTAACAAAAATATGAGGAAATGCTCAAGATTTTTAGCCATTAGACAAATGCAAATCAAAACTACGAGATTCCATCTCACTGCAACAAGGCTGGCATTAATCCAAAAAGCACGAAATAATAAATGTTGAAGAGGTTATAGAGTGACTGGAACACTTATACACTGCTCGTGGGAATGTAAAATGGTCCAACCACTTTGGAAATTGATTTGGCGCTTCCTAAAAAAAAAAACTAGAAATAGAACTGCCAGCAATCCCAATTCTCCGAATATATCCTAGAGAAATAACAACCTTTACACAAACAGATATATGCATACCCATGTTCATTGCAGCACTATTTACAATAGCAAAAAGATGGAAGCAACCAGGGTGCCCATCAATGGATGAATGAATAAATAAATTATGCTGTTTTCATACAGTGGAATATTACACATTGATAAAGAACAATGATGAATCCATGAAGCAGTTCATAACTTGGAGGAATCTGGAAGACATTATGCTGAGTGAAATTAGTCAGTTGCAAAAGAGCAAATATTGTATAAGACCACTATTATAAAAACTGGTGAAATAGTTTAATCAGAGAAGAAAATATTCTTTGATGGTTATGAGAGCAGGGAGGGAGGGCGGGAGGAAGAGCTTTCAATAATTAGACAGTAGATAAGTTTTATTTTAGGTGAAGAGAAATACAACACACAATACAGGAGAGGTCAACAGAACTGAACTAAACCAAAAGCAAAGAAGTTTCCAGAACAAACTGTATGCTTCAGAGGCCAGTGTAGCAGGGGCAGGTGTTTGGGGACCACGTTTTCAGAGGACATCTAAGTCCATTGGCATAATAAAATCAATTAAGAAAACATTCTGCATTCCACTTTGGAGGGTGACGTCTGGGGTCTTAAAAGCTAGGAAGCAGCCATCTAAGATGCATCCATTGGTCTCAACCCACTGGGAGCAAGGAAGTATGAAGAACACCAGAGACACAAGGTAATTTTGAGCTCAAGAGACAGAAAGGACTGCATAAACCAGAGACTACATCAGCCTGAGACCAGTAGAACCAGATGGTGCCAGGCTACAACCAATGACTGCCCTGACAGGGAACACAACAGAGAACCCCTGAGGGAGCAGGAGAGCAGTGGGATGCAGACCCCAAATTCTCGTAAAAAGGACCATACTTAATGGTCTGACTGAGACTAGAAGGACCCTGGAGGTCATGGTCCCCAGACCTTCTGATAGTCGAAGACAGGGACCATTCCCAAAGCAACTCTTCAGACAGGATTGGACTGGACTACAGGATGGGAAAAGATATTGGTGAAGAATGAGCTTCCTGGATCAAGTAGACACATGAGACTATGTTTGCATCTTCAGTGTGGAGGGGAGATGAGAGGGTAGAGGTGCCCAGAAGCTGGCCTAATGGACATGAGGAGAGAGAGTAGAGGGAAGAATTGTGCTGTCTTATTAGGAGGAGGGCAATTAGGAGTGTATAGCAAGGTGTATATAAATTTTCATATGAAACACTGACAAAATTTGTAAACTCACTTAAAGCACAATAAAAATTAATTAATAATAATAAAAAAAGATGTCACCTTAAAGACTAAGATGAGTATGAGCAAGCCGTGGTGTTCTCAGTTGCCTCATACGTGTGTGAAAGCTGGGCAATAAATAAGGAAGAATGAAGAAGAATTGATGCCTTTGAACTGCAGTGTTGGCGAAGAACACTGTGTATTCCGTGGACTGCCAAAAGAATAAACAAATCTGTCTTGGACGAAGTACAGCCAGAATACTCCTTAGAAGCAATGATGGCAACACTACGTCTCACATACTTTGGACTTGTTGTCAGGAGGGTCAGTTCCTGGAAAAGGACATCATGCTTGGTAAACTAGAGGCTCAGCTAAAAAGAGGAAGCTCCTCAAAGAGACGGATTGACACAGTGGCTTCAACAATGGCCTCAAACGTAACCAAGATTGTGAGGATGGCTCAAGGCCAGGCAATGCTTCATTCTGTGGTACATAGGGTCGCTAATAGTCAGAGCAAACTTGACAGCACCTAACAACAATAACAACAACATAGGTCAATTTTTTTTAAACCACTACCAATCTCTGTCTTTCACAAGGTGTATTTTCACCCTTTATGTTTAATGAAATTATTGTTATACTCGTGTTTACATTGGCCTTTTTATTTTTGTTTTCTGTTTGTTCCACTGATGTACAACTTTTCCTTTTTCTTGCCTTCCTGTAGGTTACTTGGATATTTATTAAAACATCCTTTTGATTTAACTATAGTGTTTTTAATGTATTTCTTGGACAGTATTTATAGTGGTTGCTCTAGATATTACATCATATCTACATAATTTGTTATAGTTCACTTATGTTGTCATTTTTGCAGTTCAACTGAAGCATACAAACCTTACCGCCCTCTATGTCCCTTCACCCTCCACCATCAATAATATAATTGCCTCAAATGTTTCCTCTACATACATTTCAAATCACATTAGATAATGTTATAATTTTTCTTCAACCATTAAACATGATCTGAACAACTCAACAGATAAGAGAAAATCTATTGTATGTGCTTATATTTTTGAGTTCCATGTTCCTCCTTCCTTTCAGATGTTCCAAGATTCTGTCTTTAATTGGTTCATTTCTGTTTATTCCTTTATGCATTCTTTTAGGACTAGTAGGCTGGTGATAAATTATCTCAATTTTTCTTCATCTGATAATGTCACTATTTGTCTTCATTCATAAAGCATATTTTATTTAGGTATAGGATTCTGAGGTGACAGCTCTTTGCTTTCAGCACTTGAAATATGTCATGGCACTTCCTTCTGATGAACATGGCTTCTGATGTTAAAGCCACTGTCATTTGAAATGTTTTTTCCCTGTAGGTAAAGTATTGTTTCTCTTTTACTCTTTTCCATGTTTTTTTTCTTTTTATTTGATTATCAGAAGTTTGACCATCATATGTCTTGTTATGAATTTCTTTGGGTTAACCCTGTTTGGGGGCTTGCTCGGCTTCTTGAATCTGTAGATGTATGTCATTTGCTAAGTTTGGGAAGTTTTCAGCCATTATTTCAAGTGATATCAACTCCACCTTCATTCTTTTCTCCGTCTTGGACTCAGACGAAACAAATGTTAGATCTTTTGTTATAGTCCCACAGTTCCATGAGGTCTGTTCATTTCTTTGAACTTTTTTTTTTGCCTAATGTTTTTCTCATAATTATATACAAGCTATGAATTTTCTCATGATTATACCCAGGATATGAATATGGAACGAAGAACACGAAAAAAGTATGTTATTCTCATCACATTATAGGAAGGGTACATGTTATTGTCATAGTTTATCACTGTTGGTATTGACCTTGAGTGCCTGACTGAGACAGTGCTTATCAGTTTTCTCCACTGTAAAGTTAGACTTTTTCCCCTTTTCCATATTTTATTCTTTGGAAGAAAGTCACTATGGGGAACTCACACTTAAGGAGTGAGGAGTTAAGCTCTACCTCCTTGAAGGTTGAGTGTTAATTTACTTTTAGCCTATTTTCTCTCAGATTATGTAATTTGTCTTGTTCTATGTTCAGTTCACTATTTTTCTTTAGTCCAATTCCTCCATTCTGCTGTTAAGCCCATCTATTGAATTTATTTATTTTGGTTATTGCTAAAATTTCCATTTTGTTATTCTTTATATCTCCTATTTCTTTGCTGAAAATTTCTATTCTTTGCTCAGGATTTTTATTTTTTTTCATTTGTTTCTAATGTATTCATAATTGCTCACTGAATCATTTTTATGATGACTGCGTTAAAATATTTGTCAGATATTTCTAACATCTCTGCCACCTTGGTACGGCACCTATTGTCCTTTTTCATTCATGGTGAAATTTCCTGGTTGTTTGCGTAACAAGTAATTATTTTTTTCTTGAAGCCTACTATTTTGAGTATTATAGGAATGGACTTTATTTAAACCTTCTGTTTTAGCTGGCTTTTTCTTATACTACTCTGGCAGTGGAATGGGAGGGGGATGTTGGCTTATTACTGCAAAGTGGAGGTAGAAGCAAGGTTTCCCACTCTACCTCCACTAATAATCAAGGAGGTGGGCTCCTTGGTAGTGCTTGATGGCAGTGAGCATTCTTACCCTCTGCTAGACATCCACTGATACCTCTTAGACTGGGAGTAGTAGGAATGCATTGTTACTGCTGTATGGCCTCAGCTGATCCCATGGGAGTGAAATGTTGGATCCTTGCTTGGCCTTCTTTGGTCCCACCACAGGTGGTTGGAGGGGAGAGTTGGGCCTAGTATGAAGAGGAATTTGATGTCTAGGATCCCCACTTTGCCTTTGCTGGGATGAGTGCGGTTTGCACCAAAAGTGTTGTTTGTTTGTTTGTTTTGGTGTTTGGCTAGAGTAGAGTGGTTACTGTCTAAAAGCATTCTGTATTGCTAGGCTGCTTCTTTCCTGGTCCTGTGAATAGAGTTTTTCTTCCTTCTCTCCTTCCTTCCTTCTTTTGTTCTTTCCTTTCCTTTCTTTTGCTTCCCTGTCCTCTCATTACTTTCTGTTTCCTTCCCTTCGACCCCTCTTCTTTCTGTATTTCTCTTGGTCCCACTGACATTTCTGAATTTCTAACTTCTTTACTTTCCAGTCCAGTATATATAATCAAAAGAAAATCCAGGGGACTTACCACATGATAATTCCTTGAGTCCCTAGACTGTCTGTCTCCTTCTCTTCAACTCTTAGAGTATTATTTTGTTTGTTTCATAGAAAATGCCCATGTTTTCAGTGGTAATTACAAGAAATACAGGATTAGAAAAAAATCATCTTCAAAAAGTATAAATCACTTTTTTTTGATCGTGATATTATCTGTTTTTATTCACTTTGAATATTTAACCATTTTATACATATTCACTTCATAACCTTTTCGATAGATTTATTACTTAATTAAGTTGGGAATGGGAGGTTAGTCTACTCTTTATTCTGTCTTGTAATTCCTATTCATTGTAAATATGCTTCCCATGTGTGTTGTGATTTTGATTGTGAACTCAATCAACTTGTCAAAATCCTGTGTGGCCAGTCTTAAGGGTATGGCCCACCAGAGAGGTTTTTGTCCTTATTTTTCCAAATGCCCCAAGAATTTCATTGACACTTGGAGTGAACCATAATTTATGCTGATTTTTTCATATTAATGTTCTTCTGACTAGGCAGAGATTATAAATTCAATCTCTAAATTCATATAAGGATTATCCAATGATTATAATTTCCAAGAGTAAACAATTTTTTTATCCATAGACAAGGCCAATTAAAACACATTTTGGGCCTTTTCCTTGTGCTGCTCAGAGCACTCTTATAAATCACACCTTCGCTCAAGGAATAGGCTTTGAGGGTTTCAGGTCCAACAAATCAATTATACTTTACAGTCTTGCAGGGATAAAATTTCTCCCTAATGGCCTTGCATCATTTTGATTACCTGGAATCACTTCCCATCACCCTTCTCCTCCTGAAGCTTCTACTCTTTCAGATGTCATGACTTCATATATTTGTTTTAAAGAATGCTTCCAGAATTTATAGGGATTTTACTTAAAGTATCTCTGAATACCTAAATTTCAACACTGTTAGTAATAAAAGTATAATCTTTTTGTAACCCTCTATCATTTTGTGAGTGTAAATTGAGATATTATATAAAGATACAATTTGTAAACTATATAGTGACAATTATACATAAATTTGACTTTATTATCATCATTATTATATTCATCATATGATACAGCCCTATATTAGTTTTTTTTTTCTTTTTTTTTTTTTAATTCCCATGTTTCAAAAAAGAATCAACAGGGTCTTGCAGAATGGTGAAATTACAAAGGAGCAAAGTGAGTTAAACATTGTTTAAGGCCTACTTGATATTAAATACTATTCCAATCTACCATTTATCCCACATTATTTCAAAAGCATAACTGCACTTTGGAGTGTGACATTCTCTTTCAAACACTAGACAGCAGAAGATTGAGAAGAATGCCTCAAATTATGACAGCACTGGGTATCAGTTAAAATGATGACTGGCAAAATGAAATTATAAATTAAATATTATTCTGAAACTTTACAAATATTGTTTAAAAGTGTTATATTGCTTTAATATATTATGTATTTTCATATTTATAATGCTGAATAGAAGAAACATGAATTTGAAGAGGTATCAATTTTATAGGAAAAGAAAAACATTTTATTACTAGGAATAATTTTAGTCTAAATCAAATAATAATTGCCTTATAAGCAAAAGATATGGAGTTCCATATTTCTGTTTTCTAAAGTGGTTAGTTTTCAGTTATAAAAACAAAGAAAACATATCCTATAAGATTTCAGATATTACAGTAATTCACAAAGGACAGTGAGAAATATAGACTTCTTAAAAAATTCAAAACAATGACCTTATCCTTTTTGAGAGTTTTGCAAAGGAGATATTCTCACTTGTGTTTTATTGGGTGGTGTTATGGATTGGAAAACACTAGGGGCTTAGTGGTTTAGAGCTACAGCTTCTAACCAAAAGGTTGGCAGTTTGAACTCACCAGGCACTCTTCGGAAACTCTACGGGGCAGTTTGATTCTGTCCTATAGGGGCACTATGAGTCAGAATCAACTCAAAGGCAGGGTCACTGGGCTTTGTTATGGATTGAAGTGTGGCCTCCAGAAATGTGTGTGAACTTGGTTAGGCCAAAATTCCCATTATTGTGTAGTTGTTCTCCATTTTGTAATCTGATGTAATAATCCTTTGTGTTGTAAATCCTAACCTTTATGATGTTAATGAGGCAGGATTAGAGAGTTATGTTAATGAGGTGGAACAAATCTACAGTGTTAAGTTGTATTTTGAGTCAACCTCTTTTGAGATATAAAAGAGACAAGTGAATAGAGAGGAGGGCACCTCATACCATCAAGAAAAAGAGCCAGGAATGGAGCACATCCTTTGGACCTGGAGTCCCTGCACTGAGAAACCCCCAGACCCAAAGGAAGATTTATGACAAGGAGCTTCTCTCAGAGTGGACAGAGAGACAGAAAGCCTTCCACTAGAGCTGGTACCCTAAATTTAGACTTTTAGCCTCCCAGATTGTAAGAGAAGAAATTTCTGTCTGTTAAAGCCATCCACTTGTGGTATTTCTGTTAAAGCAGCACTAGATAACTAAGACAGGGTGGTGTAAATTAGATAGCAGGACCAGGAGATCAGTAAACAAATTCATAGAGCAAAGGTATGTGTTTAGCAGTGTTGTTGGAAAAAAACCTCTAATTATATAGAGAGAGACATCCATTTTGGCATGTAGTCATTGAACTACTAACGTTGAGTGGCAATAATAACTTCACTTTAATATGTTGAGACAAAGAAACATTAATTGTGGCTCTAGATTTTGATATTTGTAACATGTTGAAATATGCAGCATACATGTTTAAGTGCATGAATCTATTCAGTTTCTGAGTTCAGCTAATGAGCTCCCCAAACCTATTCACTATTTAGTCCTTAAGTCTGGGTAGTTTGTAGTGAGAGTTCACATTGCAACAAATACCATCCCTATATAGACGATATTATCCCCATTGATTTAGTTTCTTAGTTCAAATACAAATAGCTTTAAAAGCAAAGGAAATAAGTGGGTGCCTTTAGTATGGTTGTTATTATAAGGGAAAGACAAGAAACCATTAAGAACTTACTTGTCGCCTCATCAGTTTCTGCATTGCTGATATTACCTCCTTATTTCTGAATGTGTAGATCAAGGGGTTTAAGAGAGGGGTGAAAACAATATAGAATATTGAGAGGATATTATTCACTAGGAAGTTGCTGAAATGCCAGGCATAGATAAAAATGCAGGGCCCAAAGAAAAGGGTCACCACAGTGACATGGGCAGTCAGGGTGGCCCGGGCCTTGGCCATGCCTACTGAGGATCGACGTCTCAAGGTGATCAGGATGACTGAGTAGGAGCTAAACAAGAGCACAAAAGAGCTTATAGCTAATAGACCACTGTCTAAATGCATCAGTCTCTCAAAGACATAGGTATAAGTGCAGGCAAGTTTGATGACTAAAGGAAGGTCACAGAAAAAGCTGTCCACTTGATTTGGACCACAGAATGGAAGATTTACTGTGAAGATCAACTGGCTTACTGAGTGCAACACCCCAACAAGCCAGGAGCCCACGACAAGACCTGTACACTTGTGTACATTCATGATGGCTGCATAGTGCAGGGGTCGACATATGGCTACATACCTGTCATATGCCATGGCCACAAGGAGCATCATTTCACCACCAGCACAGACATGCTGAAAGAATATCTGGGCCATGCAGCCCTCAAAGGAGATGGTCCTGTTCTCCTTGAGGAAGTCAACAATCATTCTGGGAGTGGCAAAGGTGGATAGACACATATCGATGAAGGAGATGTTGCTGAGCAGGAAGTACATGGGTGTGTGTAGTGCAGATTCAGAGAGGACTGTAAGCACAATGAGGAGTTTTCCCAGTACAATGGATGAATAGAAGAGTGTGAAAAATGCAAAATAGAAAAGTTGTAGCTCTCGAAGACCTGAAAGACTGTGCAACACAAATTCAGTCACTCTTGAGTTATTTCCTTGGTCCATAATTACAAATTTCCAACATCAGATCAGAAAATTTCCTTTAAAGTGAAATGGAAATGGAAATAATATTACAGGATTGTGGGAATAAGTGAGCAAACCAAGTCTGGCATCAAATTTCACTCTATATATTTATGTACTTTAGATCCTCTTGCTGTTGTTTTGTGCCATTGAGTAGATTCAGACTCAGGGTAGCTTGTAGGACAGAGTAGTGCTTTCCCACAGGGTTTCCTAGGCTGTAATCTTTACAGGATTAGATTGCCAGATTTTTTCTCCCATGGAGCTGCTGGTGGGTTTGAACTGCCATCGCACCACCAGAGCTCCTTTAGAGTCTCATAAGCACACAAATGCACATTGTCTGCAATCATTTCTTTTGTAGTGGCTGCATATGCTGGCTTTCATCTCTGTATCTCACCGTGACAGCTATATTCTAAAAATACAGTGTTTACTTCTTACCTTTGCCACTTTAAAATTCATGGTAAATAGGAAAATGAAAATCTAGAGTCAAACTGATAGGTTTCAAATTCTATCTCTTGTAATTTCTAGCAGTATTACCTTGGATATGTTCCTTAAGTTCTCTGTGCCTCAGTTTTTGCATCTGTGAATTAGGGGAAGAATGATATATGCCTCCTAGAATTGTAAGAATTAAGAGTTATACAAGGTGAAATATTTAGAATAGTTGCCAGGTCTGTAGATATTCAGTACTATGACTTTTTTCTGTCAATTGTAAAAATATTTCTATGTGCAAATTAACATGGTAGACAAAATATCAAAGTATTTCTCCATCCTACCTAATAGAACAAGATATTTTATGCACTTTAGTTGCATCTATTTACATTCAAGCATGTTAATATTTGAGATAATATAATTAATACTATTTTTATCTTTTTTATTAGGCATTATTAATTTAGGCTATTTGTAAAATTATGATGACTCTTCTTCATCAAATGATTCAGACTCTGAGTGAATTTAATAGGTGATATTTTTACGAAGTGCAAAAAAAAGTCTTATTTTCTGATTTGAACCGCCTGTCTAGCCTACAATTTACATAAACACATTTTATGATTCTGAAGGAAAGGGATGATATTTTATCCTTTGTTTTTCTTTGTTTGTTCTTCAGAGCACATTGCACGTAGATTGTGTTCAATAATATTTGTAGATCTAAATGCATTTTAGGTTCATATCAGTTGAGAGAGAAGTGTTTTTATTTTACAGGCTAATTATCTCTGTGAACTTTGGAAAAAGCTCTAGAAAAAAACTGTCTCTTAAGAGGCTCAGATTTTTTTTTTTTTTTTAATCTGAGGAATAAAACCTGTTCTATTTTGGTCAATTCTGAAGTTTTAACTTGGTATGAAAATTAATTTAATAGGATAATTACAAAGAAACTAAACAGGATACAAGAATAAAGCACACCTGGATGCAACAACTGGAATCTTGCCTTTAGAAATGTGGTTCCTACATAAGAAAGCATAAAATAAAAATTGGAGTAGAATTAAATGAAATAGAGAACAGAAAAACAATTGAAAGTGTTAACAAGAGCAAAAGCTGGTTCTTTGAAAAAATTAACAGAATTGATAAACCACTGGCAAAACTGACAAAAGAAAAACAAGAGAGGAAGCAAACAACCTGAATAAGAAACGAGATGGGTGATATCACAACAGATCCAAATGATATTAAAAGAATCATATCAGATAGTACTGTCACAATTTTGAAAAGCTAGAAGAAACGGATGAATTTCTAGAAATACACTGCCTACCTAAACTACAAAAAGAGGTGGAACAACTAAACCCATAACAAAAGAAGAGATTGAAAAGGTAATTTAAAACTCCCAACAACAACAAAAAGATCCCTGCCCTTGACAGCTTCACTGGAGAGTTCTACGAAGCTTTCAGAGAAGCGTTAACACCACTACTACTAAAGGTATTTCAGAGCATAGAAAAGGATGGAATACTCCCAAACTCATTCTATGAAATGAGCATAGCCCTGTTACCAAAACCAGGTTAAAGACACCACAAAAAAAAAAAAAAAGAAAATTACAGATTTACTTCCCTCATGAATGTAGATGCAAAAATCCTCAACAAAATTCTAGCCAATAGAATTCAACAATATATCAAAAAAATAATTCACCACGACCAAGCGGGATTCATACTTGGTATGCAGGGGTGGTTCAACATTAGAAAAACAATGTATTCCATCATATAAATAAAACAAAAGACAAGAACCACCCTGTCTTATCAATTGATGCAGAAAAGTCATTTGACAAAGTTCAACACCCATTCATGATAAAAAACTCTCAGCAATGTAGGAATAGAAGGAAAATTCCTCAACATAATAAAGGGTATTTATACAAAGCTAACAGCCTAACATCATCTTAAATGAAGAGAGCCTGAAAGCTTGCCCCGTGAGAACAAGAACCGGACTAGGATGCCCTTTATCACTACTCTTATTCAACATTGTGCTGAAGGTCCGAACCATAGTAATTAGGCTAGAAAAAGAAATAAAGAGCATCCAAATTGGTAAGGAAGAAGTAAAAGTATCTCTTTTTGCAGATGACATGATCTTATACACAGAAAACCCCATGGAATCCTCAAGAAAACTATTAAAACCAAAAGAAGAGTTCAGCATAGTATCAGGTTACACGATAAACAACAACAACAAAAAGGTGGATTCCTCTACACCAACACAGAGAACATCAAAGAGGAAATCACCAAATCAATATCATTTACAATAGCCTCCAGAAGATAAAATGCTCAGGAATAAATTTAAGCAGAGAAGTAAAAGACCTATACAAAGAAAATTACAAAACACTACTGCAAGAGAGCAAAAGAGACCTACATAAGTTGAAAAATATACCTTGCTCATGGATAGGAAGTCTCAACATTATAAAAATATCTATTCTACCCAAAGCGATTTATACATACAATGCAATTCTGATCCAAATTCCAGTGGCATTTTTTAATGAGATGGAAGAACAAATCATCGACTTCATATAGAAGGGAAAGAAACCACAGATAAGTAAAGCATTACTGGAAAAGAAGAACAAAGTGGTAGGCCTGACTTTAGAACTTATTATACTGCCACAGTAGTCAAAATAGCCTGGTACCGGTACAATGATTGCATAGACCAATGGAACAGAATAGAGAATCCAGACATAAATCCATCTGCATACGAGCAGCTGATATTTGACAAAGACCCAAAATCTGTTAAATAGGGAAAAGACAGTCTTTTTAACAAATGGTGCTAGCATAACTGGATATCCATCTGCAAAAAAAATGAAACAAGACTCATACCTCACACCATGCACAAAAACGACAACTGAATTTTAAAAAGGCAGGGAGGATGAAAAGAAGGAAGGAAAGAAAAAGGGTAGGGAGGGAGTAGAGGGAGGGAGGAGGGGGCAGAGGAGGGAGAGAGGAAGGAAGGAAGAAAGGGCATGTTCAGACTGATTATCTTTTTCCATCATGATCACACTTATTTACTGAGCACTGGTAAAGTCCTCTAAGCACTATGATAAAACTCTCCATTTGAATCATTTTTCTGAATATTCAGCAGAATATTCTTCCTATTATATAGCTGACAATTTAAAAATAGAAACAGGTATTAAAAATTGGAAGGCAGTATTACTTAGAGCTATTTACTTATGAATCAATTTTGAATGCATGGCTTCAAATACAAGAAAAATCTATTGCGTGGCATGGTTTCGATTGAAATTTCATAAATAATAAGAAATAAGAGACTATTTTAACTTAAACAGAAATCCTGGATCACTCGGTACTATAAGTCTTAAGGCAGACACACATGCTGAGTGTACAGATCTAGAACCCAGAAATCAAATCTTAATCCAAATCTCTATTGTTGATTATTTAATTTTGAGTAATACACTGTACATCTTTTTAACTCAATAATGGGAATCTTATGGAAAATCATATTTGTGTGTCCTTCTGGTCCCAAATCATCATGGATGTAAAAGGAACAAAAAATGAATAAACCCTTAAAGGGAAAAAACATCTTCATAAGAGGCAAGCAGAAAGACATGTGCAAAAGAGAAGATAGTCTCTCAAATTTACCTCGATAAAAGTAAAAGAGTTAGGCTGAGTTTGCATGTATTGGTTCTGTCTCAGCGCTGAATTGTGGATACTTCACCAATAAGCTGAGGCACTGAAGCCAGTGCACAAATAACATGGGACCTTGGAAAATATGGAGCCTGAAATAATCTTTGTAATTAACTGTAAACTAAGAATGGCACCAAACAAAAACCTGATGCCATTGAGTTGATTCCCTCTTACAGCAACCCTATAGGACAGAGCAGAGCTGCCTCATAAGGTTCCCATGGAGCAGCTGGTGGCTTCAAAGTGCTGACCTTTTCATTAGCAGTGGAGCTCTTAACCAATCATTGTGAACCAGGGCTCCAGGAATGGCACCCAAAAGACAATGTCTGAAAAAATTTAGAAGCTATTAAATATAAATTATAATTGGATTGTTTTATTTATTTTTAGAGTTTTTGGATGAGATTTTAATATCCACCATTTCTTGTATACTCATTATTTCCTAGGAATTCTACAAAGCATTTATAAGATTATTGATATATCTATTTCAATATATATACATATATACAGAAGTATATATTAATATACACAGAAATAAATATATATATACAGAAATATAGATACATATATACAGAATTATACTTACATATAACATATACAAACATGAATACACCATACAAAACTTCATATATACACATCACCAGAAAAAACAAACCCAGTGCTGTCTAGTAGATTCCGACTCATAGTGACCCTATAGGACAGAGTAGAACTGCCCCACAGAGTTTCCAAGGAGCGCCTGGCGGATTCGAACTGCTATCCCTTTGGTTAGCAGCTGTAGCACTTATCCACTATGCCACCAGGGTTTCCATATATATGTATACATATATGCTTATATACATATGCATGTATGTATAAATATGTAATCTGGAAAGCTCATAATAACCCTTCGAGTATGGTTTTATTCTTATATAAAAGAATCTCAGTAAAGGTAACCTATTAATGTAATCACATGACAAAGAAAGTGACAAACCTAGATGTTTAATTGAATAAAGTGTATTCTAAGCATTCTAAAATTGTGTTTGCCTAATTACAAGCATGGAGATCAATGCATCAACTAAAGGAAGCCTTGTGCCTACATGTGTAAAGAAGGAACTTAAGCCAACACACTGGCCATTCCCAGGAGAACCACATTATGTGTCCTATAACTGGAGAATAAACTCAGAGATCACAGTGGCTGAGTCTGCAGAAGAGGAAGATGCACTTTTGCAGACATGAGTTTGAATGGCATATAGAGAGTTAGCTCATCTCAGGGCATTAAGAGGGTGTTCAAACAACATGAGACAAATTCAATCTCATTGACGGAATTAAAAGAAATATAAAACAATATTAAAATAAGTTGTCTACAAAGAACTTTTTGAAGTGACAGAAGTATCAAAACTTACATGAGTCATTGCTGGGTTCCCATATAGACTTTACTAAGACAGTTGGCATTTGTTGACTCTTTATTTCAGAAGTTCCACTGGGATAACCTAAGCTATCGTGACATTAGAAATGTGATCTTCTCCTACAATTTGCAACTGCCTTGCTTGTGCTTTACACACTTTATTTAAGAGGATGTGGAGGTGAAAATGCGTTTGTCACTGAAGGGTAATTTTGTCCCAGTGGGACCATTGCTAACAAGCCCTTTTATATCAAAGACTAAAAAAAAAAAAAAAAAAAAGACTAGCAAGTATTATTTCTGACTAGGGACTCACACTTCTAAGAATCATACCCCAACCTATCTTAAGCCTCTTGTAACCAGTGTGGCATTAGTTTCTTATAAATATTTATTCACAGGCAAAATATCTGAGCATTTTTTAGAGTTATCATTACATTCTCATAAAGTAAATTCTATTCTCTTTGTGGGATCCATGGAATAAATATTGTTTCAAGCCACATTCTAATTGCTGTAATAATCCAGTTGCAGTTGCCATTAAATCAACTCCCATTCACGGCAGCCCCCTGGGTGTCAGAGTAGAACTGTGCTTCGTGGAATTTTTAGAGGTTAATTTTCTTTTACAGAGTTTTTTTTTTTTTTTACTTTTGTTGAAGGTTTACAGAGCAAATTAGTTTCTCATTAAACAAATAATACACGTATTGTTTTGTGACCTTGGTTGCCAATCCCATGACATGTCAACCTTCTCCCCTTCTCAACCTTGGGTTCCCCATTACCATCTTTCTTGTCCCTTCCTGCTTTCTCATGCTTGCCCCTGGGATAGTGTGCCCATTTAGTCTTGTTTGGTGTTATAGGCTTGTCTGATCTTTGGCTAAAGTGTGAACCTCTGAAGTGGCCTCAGTACTGAGTTAAAAGGATATCTGGGGGCCATACCTCCTGGGGCTTCTCCAGTCTCTGTCAGACCAGTAGGTCTGGTCTTTTTTTATGAGTTAGACTTTTGCTCTACATTTTTCTCCAGCTCTGTCTGGGACCCTCTATTGTGATATATTTCAGAGCAGTCAGCAGTGGCAGCCGGGCACCATCAAGCTGTGCTTGACTTGGTCTGGTAGAGGCTGTGGTAGTTGTGGTCCCTTAGTCCTTTGGACTCATCTTGCCCTTGTGTCTTCAGTTTTCTTTGTTTTCCCTTGCTCCAGACTAGGTGGGACACTGGAGTATGTTAGTATATGTATTACAATAGTATATGTATTACAAGAGAAGGTCAAATAAAACGACATAGCTATTCAGCATTGGGAGAGATTATATTATTCTGGAAAGGAGGAAGTATGAAGAAGGAGAAGGATAGAGGAGATAAATACAAAGAAGAAGGAAAAAGACAAAAAGGTAGTATTTGTGAAGGGTCTTCAGTAAGACATGGAGTTTCGAAAGGCAGAGAAACTGAGTGAGGAATGGCTATGAGGTGTATGTACCCAAAATAAACAAAGATGTGAGTGAAGAAAAGTGGAAGTGACCCAAGAACCACCAGTTTGGCTACAGCATAGCATATGTCAGAGAGTTTTACGGGACCATATTTTAGAGGATCTTAAACACAGGCTTAATATAGAAGGATTCTATGGGGAAAATATTAAATGACACAAGAAGCATTAAACGAAAATGGTAGGAATACACAGTGTCACTATACCAAAAAGTATTGGTTGATGTTCAACCATTTCAGGAGGTCACATATGATCAAGAACTGAAGGTACTGAAGGAAGAGGTCCAAGTTACACTGAAGGCATTGGTGAAATTCAAGACTCCAGGAACTGACAAAATACCAATTAGGATATTTCAACAAACAGACACAGCACTGGAAGTGCTCACTCGTCTATGACAAAAAATTTGGAAGACAGCTACCTGATCAACTGACAGGAAGAAGTCCATATTTATGCCTATTCCAAAGAAATGTTATCCAACCAAATGTGAAATTATCAAACAATATCATGAGCATCACATGCAAGTGAAATTTTGCTGAAGATCATTTAAAGCAGTTGCAGCACTACATCGACAGGGAACTGCCAGAAATTCAAGCTGGATTCAGAAGAGGACGTGGAACACAGGATATAGTTGCTGATATCAGACGAATCCTTGTTGAAAGCAGAAAAAAAAAAAAAAAAATTAGAAAGCAGAGGATACCGGAAAGAAGTATAACTGCTTTTTATTGACTGTACAAATGCATTTGACTGTGTGGATTGTAACAAATTATGGATAACATTGCAAAGAATAGGAATTCCAGAACACTTCATTGTTGTCATGAGAAACCTTACATGTACCAAGAGGTAGTCATTCAAACAGAACAAGGGGATACTGTGTGGTTTAAAATCTGGAAAGGTATGCATTAGTGTTTGTATGCATTTTCCATACTTATTCAATCTATATGCTGAGCAAAGAATCCAAGAAGCTGGACTATATGACGAAGACCACGGCATCAGGATTGGAGGAAGACTCATTAACAACCTGCATTATACATATGACACAATTTTGTTTGCTGAAACTGCAGAAGACTTGAAGCACTTACAGATGAAGATCAAAGAACACAGCCTTCAGTATGGATTACACCTCAACATAAAGAAAACATAAATTCTCACAACTGGACCAGTAAGTCACATCATGATAAATGGAGAAAAGACTGAAGTTGTCATAGATTTCCTTTTACTTGGATCCGCAGTCAACACCCATGAAGGCCAACCCAAAACCCAGTGCCCTCAAGTCGATTCTGACTCACAGCGACCCTATAGGATGGAGTAGAACTGCCCCATAGAGTTTCCAAGGAGGGCCTGGCGGATTCGAACTGCCACCCCTTTGGTTAGCAGCCGTAGCACTTAACCCATGAAGGCAGCAGTCAACAAATCAAATGAAGTATTGCATTGGGCAAATCTTCTGCAAAAGATGTCTTTAAAGTGTTGAAAAGCAAAGATGTTACCTTGAGGACTAAGGTGTTCATGAGCAAGAATGGTGTTTTCAATTGCCTCATATGCTTGTAAAACCTGGAGAATAAATAAGGAAGAATGAAGAAGAATTGATGTCTTTGAATTGTGGTGTTGTTCGAGAATACTGAATATACCATGGACTGCCAAAAGAAACAACAGATCTGTCTTGAAAGAAGTATAACCAGAATTCTCCTTAGAAGCAAGGATGGTGACTCCATATCTCACATACTTTGGACATGTTGTCAGGAGGTATCAGTCCCTGGAGAAAGACATCATGCCTGGTAATGTAGCAGCTCCATGAAAAAGAGGAAGACTCTCAAAGAGATGGATTGACATAGTGCTGCAACAATGGGCTCAAGCATAACCATTGTGAGGTTGGCGCAGGACAGGACGATGTTTCTTTCTGTTGTACATAGGGTCACTAATAGTTGGAACCAACTCAACTGTGCCTAACAACAGTAACAACAACATAGTTGTGTTTTTTTTTTAAGTCCACTACCAATCTCTGTCTTTCACGTGGTATATTTTGACACTTTATATTTAATGAAATCATTGATATGTTTGGGCTTATATCAGCCATTTTATTTTTTGTTTTCTGTTTGTTCCTCTGATGTATATCTGTTTCTTTTTCCTTGCCTTTTTCCTGTAGGTTACTTGGATATTATTAAAACATCCTTTGATTTAACTGTAGCATTTTAAATGCATTTCTTTGGAAAGAATTTGTAGTTGTTGCTCTAGATATTTATTATATCCAAATAATTTATTACAGTCCACTTGTGCTGTCATTATTCCAGCTCAGTTAAAGCATATGAACCTTACCTCCCTTTATGTCCCTTTACCTGCCACCATCAATAATATAATTGTCTCAAATATTTCCTTTGCATATATTTCAAATCACATTAGATAGTGTTATAATTTTTCTTCAACCATTAAACATGATGTGGGCAACACAGCTGATGAGAGAATATCTGTTGTATGTGCCTATATTTTTTTATTTCCGTGTTCTTCCTTCCTTCTAGATGTTCCATGGTTCCTTCTATTATTACTTCCTCTCTGCTTATTCATTTATCCATTTTTTTGGATCAGTAGGCTGGTGAAAAATTATCTCAATTTTTCTTCATCTGAAGAAGTCATTATTTTTCTTCATTCATGAAGGATATTTTAGTTCAGTGTAAGACTCTGAGTTGACAGTCCTTTTCTTTCAGCACTTGAAATATGTCATGGCACTTCCTTCTGGCCAACATGGCTTTTGATATCAAAGCCACTGTCGTTTGAATTGTTTTTTCCTTGTACATAAAGTGTTCTTTCTCTTTTACTATTGTCAGTGTTTTTTTCTTTTTCTTTAGTTATCAGAAGTTTGGCCCTCATGTGTCTTGGCATGAATTTCTTTGAATTTATATTATTTGGACTTTGCTTGGCCTCTTGAATCTGTAGATACATGGCTTTTGCTAAATTTGGGAAGAATTCAGCCATTATTTCAAGTGGTTTCAACTCCACCTTCATTCTTTTCTCCTTCTGTGACTCTAATGACACAAAAGTTAGATATTTTGTTATACTCCCACAGTTCCCTGAGGTCTGTACATTTTTTGAAAAAAAAAATTTGTTTTGTTTTTATTTCCTAATGTTTTTCTCATGATTATACCCAGAATATGGATTTTTGGATGAAGAACACAAGAAAAAGATGTCATTTTCATCAATCATATGAAGTGTACATGTTATCAGCATAACTTATCACTGTTTGTATTGACCTTGATTATCTGTCTGAGACAGTGTTCCTCAGTTTTCTCCATTGTAAAGTTAGATTTTTTTTTTCTCTTTTCCGTATTTTACTCTTTGGAAGAAAGTCACTATGGGGAGCTTACACTTAAGGAGTGAGGAGTTATGCTGTACCTCCTTGAGGGTAGAGTGTTCTTTTCATTTGTCTTTAGTCTATTTTCTCTCAGATTATATAATTTGTATTGTTCTATGTTCACTTCATTATCCTTTGTTACTTCAATTCCTCCACTCTGCCGTTAAGCCCATCCATTGATTTTTTTTGTTGTTGTTTATTGCTAAAATTTCCGTTTAGTTATTCTTTATATCTCCTATTTCTTTGCTGAAGCTTTCTATTTTCTTTTTTGGCTGAGGATTTTTATTATTGGTTTCAAATGTGTTCATAAGTGGTCATTGAAGTTTTTTTTTATGATGACTGCTTTAAAATACTTATCAGATGCTTCTAACATCACTGTCACCTTGGTGTGCCATCTACTGTCCTTTCTCATTCATAGTGAGATTTCCTGGTTATTTGTATGACTGGTGAATATTTTTTTTCTTGAAACCTTGGCATTTTGAGTGTTATAGGAATGGACTTAATTTAAACCTTCTGTTTAGCTGGCTTTTTCTTATACTACTCTGTCAGTGGAATGGGAGGGGGGATGTTGCCTTATTACTGCAAAGTGGAAGTAGAAGCAAGATTTCCCACTCTACCTCCACTGATACCTGAGCAGAAGGGCTCCTTGGTACTGCTTGATGGTAATGAGAGTTCTGACTCACCACTAGATCTGCACTGATACCTCTTAGACTGGGAGTAGTAGGAATGCATTGTTATTGCTATATGGCCTCCACTGACCCTATAGGAGTGAAATGCTCATTCTTTGCTTGACCTTCTTTGACCTCCACCACAGGTGGCTGGAGGGGAGAGTTGTACCTGGTATGAAGGGGAAGTAGAAGTGTAGGATTCCCACTTGACTTTTGCTGGCATGAGTAGGTTGGCACTTTTTTTTTTTTTTTGTGGTATTTGGCTAGAGTGGTTACCACCTAAAAGTTTTCTGTACTTCTAGTCTACTTGTTTCCTGGTCCTATGAATAGGGTCTTTTTTCCTTCTTGCTTTCCTTCTAGCCTTATTTCTTTTCCTTTCTTTCCTCTCATTACTTTACCTTCCCTTCCACCCTTCTTCTTTCTGTCTTTCTCTTGCTCCCATTGACATTTCTGAATTTCTGGCTACTTCACCTCCAAGAAAACTCAGGGAACTTACCAACAAATCATTCCTTGAGACCCTAGCCTGTCTGTCTTCTTCTGTCCAACTCTTACAGTATTATCATGTTTGTTTCAAAGAAAATTCCCATACTTTTAGTGGTAATTAGGAGAAGAAACACAAAAAAACAAAAAAATCATCTTCCAAAGAACGTAAATCAACTGTTTTTTTTTTTTTTGATGGTAATATTATCTTATTTTTATTTGCTTTTAATATTTAACCATTTTAAACAAATTCACTTCATATCCTTTTCCAATAGATTTATTACTTACTTAAGTTGGGAATGGGAAGTTAGTCTACTGTTTATTCTGTTTTCTAACTTTTGTTCATTGTAGCTATGCTCCCTGTGTGTTTTGTGAGTTTGATTTTGAGCCCAAATTTAGTAGGTCTTTGTGTGGAAGAATCCTGTGTGGGGAGGTGGGGCCAAGATGTCTGACTAGCCAGAACCCTCTTGCAACAAAGACCCGAAAAAACAAGTGAATTGATTACATACATGACAATCTACAAACCCTGACCATCAAACACAGAACTAAGGAATCGATCTTAGTGACAGAGGAGTGAGAGACTGCACAGAATCAGCAACTAGTCATGAAGCTGGAGCAGTGACCCAGTCCTTATTCCTTGGTGTGGTGCTTTGGCACGAGTGCAGTGGGGCTGATGGTGGCTTCCTGAGACAAGGCAAGCACTGGACACAGCCCAGTGCCCTGGGGAATTCTCGGAGGGGACCCAGGAAGCTCATATATGCTACACACCCCTCTGGAATCTCAGATAAAACAGCCTTCCCCACACAAGTGATTTTATCTATTTTACTCTCTTCTATTTTTTTTTTTTAATCTATCTACTCCCTCCCCTCCCTGCCCCAGTCGTCTTCACTAACATTCAAATTCCCTGGGCCAGAGATAGAAGTGCCCTGCTTTTTTCTAACCCATTCTCTTGGCCTGGGAAAAGCAGCAATTAACAATCTTGAGAAAAATCCTTTCCTGACTTCCCTAAACTGGAAGATCAGAACAGAAGCAGCTAAATTCCAGACTTAAGAGATCCACAGTCTTTGGCTTTCACCACGACATGGAACCAAGTGGCTATTATAATGCAAAGGCAATTCTGTTAGAGGTCTGATGGTAATTGTTTCAGCTGAGCCATGGACAGGCATGTTTTGGAGGTCTGATATCACTCTACCTATTAAACAGAGCCTTTTCCTACCCACAAAGGGAACTGAGGGCTGAGGCTCCATCCACACCACCTACCCACCTACGAAAAGAGTCTGAGGATAGTGGTGCCTACCAGTCTTTACCAGTAAAAGCATTAGGTGCCTAAGGCACAGCTGCAGAGCCCACCCACCAGAGCATTCTAGAGAACAGAAATTTTCCTTCCTCACTGGCACTTGGGGGAAGGCTGTCAGCACCCTACCCTCTTGGGAGTGTGACCCCCTGCTGCTACCAGCAACTGGTGTGTACAACCATCACCACTACTGCTCTAAGATGGTAGGTGAAAACCTACACCACACACTAGGTGACTGACCATCAGGACACCTGAGCTTACTCTATTCAAGAATACTGAATGGACTCATAGGCTCATATACCTGGTAACAGCTTTAACCATCTGATAACAGACATAAGTGCTTCAAAGTCTCCAACAATCAAGTTAGTGCACTCTAGCAGCCCTTCTGGGTATATTGAAACAAAACAAAACAAGAAGATAAGATTCAGTGAGCAAATATAACTTATTTCAATAACTTATAGATGGCTCGGAGATAGCAGCTGATATCAAATCACATAAAGAAGCAGACCATGATAGCTTCTATAAACCCCCAAAACAGAGACTCAAGATCTCTCCCAGGTGAAGATACATTCCTGGAATTGCCGGATGTAGAATACAAAAGACTAATATACAGAATGCTTCAAGACACCAGGGACGACATCAGAAATGAAATAAGGAAATGTATAGAAAAAGCCAAGGAACACACAGATAAAGCAGCTGAAGAAATCAAAAAGATTATTCAAGAACATAATGAAAAATTTAATAAGCTGCAAGAATCCATAGAGAGACAGCATTCACAAATTTTAAAGACTAACAATAAAATTACAAAACTAGGCAACTCAATAGTAAGTCAGAGGAGCAGAATTGAGGAATTGGAATGCAGAATTAGGGAGATGGATGATAAGGCAAATGGTACCAATACACTTGAAGAAAAATCAGATAAAAGAACTTTAAAAAAAATGAAGAAACCCTAAGAATCATGTGGGACTCTATCAAGAAGAATAGCTTGCACATGATTGGAATCCCAGAACAGGGAGGGATAACAGAAAATATAGAGAAAATTGTTGAAGATTTTTTTAAGAAAACTTCCCTGACATCTTGAAAGGATATCTATCCAAGATGCACATCGAACCCCATACAAGGTGGATGCCAAAAGAAAATCACCAAGGCATATTATCATCTAACTTGTCAAAACCAAATATAAACAGAAAATTTTAAAAGCAGCCAGGGATAAATGAAAAGTCACCTACAGAGGAGAATCAGAAAGAAAAAGTCCGGACTACTCGGCAGAAACCATGCAGGCAAGGAGGCAATGGGATGACATACATAGAGCACTGAAGGAGAAAAACTGCCAGCCAAGAATCGCATATCCAGCAAAACTCTCTCTTAAATATGAAGGTGATATTAAGTCATTTACAGATAAACACAAGCTTAGAGAATTTGCAAAAAACCAAACATAAGCTACAAGAATTACTAAAGGAAGTTCTTCGGTCAGAAAAGCAATAATATCAGATATCAACACAACACAAGGACGTAGAACAGAACATCCTGATATCAGTTCAGATAGGGAAATCACAAAAATAAAATAAAATTAATAAAAAAATAAAAACAGGGAATCATTGATGTCGTTATGTAAAACATGACAATAATCAATAAAGAGGGACTAAATATAGGAGGCATAGATCTTCCACATGGAGAGGAAATCAAGTCAATATAGGATGACACAAGTTAGATTTATACTTAGAAAAATAGGGGTAAATATTAAGGTAACCACAAAGAGGACTATCAACCCCATGCTTCAAAATAAAAACCAGGATAAACATAAGGACTCGGCAAAAACAAATTCAACAGCAATGAAAAAGAGGAACACACAATTTACAAAGAAAAACTTCTCAGCACAAAAAAGTAAGTAGAAAAAGAAAACTGTCAACAATGCACAAAAAAAGGCATCAAAACGACACTAAACTCATACCTATGTATAATTACTCTGAATGTAAATGGACTAAATGCACCAATAATGAGACAGAGAGTTGCAGGTTGGATAGAAAAAACAATCAAGCTATATGCTGCCTACAAGAGACACACCTTAGATTTAGAGTCACAAACAAACTCAAAGGATGGAAAAAATATATCAAGCAAATAACAATCAAAAATGAGCAGGAGGGCGATATTAATTTCTGACAAAATAGACTTTAAAGTTAAATCCATCATAAAGGATAAAGAAGGACACTATATAATGATTAAAGGGACAATTTACCAGGAAGATATAAACATGCTAAATATTTTTGCACCCAATGATGGGACTACAAGATACATAAAACAAACTCCAACTGCATTGAAAAGTGAGATAGACAGCTCCACAATAATGGTAGAAGACTTCAACACACCACTTTCTGTGAAGGATAGGACATCCAGTAAGAAGCTCAGTAAAGACACGGAAGATCTAAATGCCACAATCAACCAACGTGACCTCATAGAAATATACGGAACACTCGACCCAACAGCTGCAAAGTATACTTTCTTTTCTAGAGCACATGAAACATTCTCTAGAATAGATAACAAAATTAGGTCATAGAGCAAGCCTTAGCAGAATCCAAAATATTGAAATATTACAAAGCATCTTCTCTGACCATAAGGCCATAAAAGTAGAAATTAATAACAGAAAAAGTAGGGAAAAGATATCAAATACTTGGAAACTGAACAATACTCTGCTCAAAAAAGACAGGGTTATAGAAGGCATTAAGGAGGGAATAAAGAAATTCATAGAATCCAATGAGAATGAAAACACTTCTTATCAGAACCTTTGGGAAGCATTGAAACCAGTGCTTATAGGTGGATTTATATCAATAAATGCACACATACAAAAAGAAGAAAGGGCCAAAATCAAAGAACTGTCCCTACAACTTGAACAAAGAGAAAGAGAGCAACGAAAGAAACTGTCAGCACCAAAAGAAAACAAATAATAAAAATTAGAGCAGAATTAAATGAATTAGAGAACAGAAAAACAATGGAAAGAGTTAACAAGACCAAAAGCTGGTTCTTTGAAAAAATTAACAAAATTGATAAACCATTGGCCAGACTGGCGAAAGAAAAACAGGAAAGGATCAAATAACCCAAATAAGAAGTGAATTGGGCAATACCACAACAGACCCAATTGAAATTAAAAGAATCATATCAGATTACAACAAAAAAATTGTGCTCTAACAAATTTGAAAACCTAGAAGAAATGGATGAATTCCTAGAAACACACTACCAACCTAAACTAACACAAACAGAAATAGAACAACTAAGTAGACCCATAACAAAAAAAGACATTGAAAAGGCAATCAAAAAAACTCCAAACAAAAAATAGCCCTGGCCTGGATGCCTTCACTGCAGAGTTCTACCAAGCTATCAGAGAAGAGGTAACACCACTACTAGTAAAGGTATTTCACAGCATAAAAAAGGACGGAATGCTCCCTAACTCACTCTATGAAGCCAGCATATCCCTGATACCAAAGCCAGGTAAAGACACCACAAAAAAAGAAAATTACAGATCTATATCCCTCAAGAACTTAGACGCAAAAATCCTCAACAAAATTCTAGCCAATAGAATTCAACAACTTATTAAAAAAATAATTCACCATGACCAAGTGGGATTCATACCAGGTATGCACAGATGGCTCGACATTAGAAAAACAACTAATGTAATCTCTCCTATAAATAAAACAAAAGACAAGAACCACATGATTTTATTAATTGATGCAGAAAAGGCATTTGACAAAGTCCAATATCCATTCATGATAAAAACTCTCAGCAAAATAGGAATTGAAGGAAAATTCCTCAATATAATAAAGGGCATTTATACAAAGCCAACAGCCAACATCATCCTAAATGGAGAGATTCTGAAAGCATTCCCCCTGAGAACGGGAACCAGACAAGGATGCCCTTTATTACCACTCTTATTCGACATTGTGCTGGAGGTCCTAGCCAGAGCAATTAGGCTAGATAAAGAAATAAAGGGCATCTAGGTTGGCAAGGAAGAAGTAAAAGTATCTCTATTTGCAGATGACATGATCTTATACACAGAAAACCATAGAGTCCTCAAAAAAAACTGCTGAAACTAATTGAAGAGTTCAGCAAAGTTATCAGGATAAAAGATAAACATACAAAAACCAGTTGGATTCCTCTACACCAACAAAAAGAACATCGAAGAGGAAATCACCAAATCGATACCATTTACTGTAGCCCCCAAGAAGATAAAATACCTAGGAATAAATCTTACCAGAGACTTAAAAGACCTGTACAAAGAAAAATAAAAGGCACTACTACTGCAAGAAACCAAAAGAGACCTACATAAGTGGAAAAACATACCTTGCTCATGGATAGGAAGACTTAACATTGTAAAAATGTCTATTTTACCAAAAGTGATCCATAGATACAATGCAATTCTGATCCAAATTCCGATGACTTTTTTTAACGAGATGGAGAAACAGATCACCAACTTCATATGGAAGGGAAAGAGGCCCCAGATAAGCAAAGCATTACTGAAAATGAAGAATAAAATAGGAAGCCTCTCTCTACCTGATTTTAGAACCTGTTATACTGCCACAGTAGTCAAAACAGACTGGTACTGATACAACAACAGACACATAGACCAATGGAACAGAATTGAGAATGCAGACATAAATCCACCCATATATAGGCAGCTGATATTTGACAAAGGCCCAAAGTCAGTTAATTGGGGAAAAGACAGACTTTTTAACAGATGGTGCTGGCATAACTGGATATGCATCTGCAAAAAAATGAAACAAGACCCATAAATCACACGATGCACAAAAGCTAACTCAAAATGCATCAAAGACCTAAATATAAAATCTATATACATAAAAAATATAAAATCATGGAAGAAACAGTACGAACAATGTTAGGAGCCCTAATACATGGCTGAAACAGAATGCAAAACATTACTAAAAATGCTGAAGAGAAACCAGATAACTGGGAGCTTCTAAAAATCAAACACCTATGCTCATCCAAAGACCTCAACAAAAGAGTAAATAGACTACCCACAAACTGGGAAAAAGTTTTTAGCTATGACATTTCTGATCAGCGCCTGATCTCTAAAATCTACATGAGTCTGCTAAAACTCAACCACAAAAGACAAATAACCCAATTAAAAAATGGGCAAAGGGTATGAACAGGCACTTCACTAAAGAAGACATTCAGGCCGATAACAGATGTATGAGGAAATGCTCACAATCATTAGCCATTAGAGAAATGCAAATCAAAACTGCAATGAGATTCCATCTCACTCCAAGAACGCTGCCGTTAATCCAAAAAACTCATAACAATAGACGTTGGAGAGGTTGTGGATAGACTGGAACACTTATACACTGCCGGTGGGAAAGTAAAATGGTACAAACACTTTGGAAATCGATTTGGCCCTTCCTTAAAAAACTAGAAATAGAACTACCATATGATCCAGCAATCAAACTCCTTGGAGTATATCCTAGAGAAATGTCTTTACACTAACAAATATATGCACACCCATGTTCATTGCAGCACTCTTTACAATAGCAAAAAGTTGGAAGCAACCAAGGTGCCCATCGATGGATGAATGGATAAATAAACTATGGTGTATTCACCCAGTGGAACACTATGCATTGATAATGAACAATGTTGAATCCATGCAACATTTCATAACATGGAGAAATCTGGAAGACATTATGCTGAGTGAAATTCCAAACCAAAATCCAAGCCCACTGCCGTTGAGTCTATTCTGACTCATAGCAACCCCACAGGACAGAGTAGAACTGCCCCATAGAGTTTCCAAGGAGCGCCTGGCAGATTTGAACTGCTGACCTCTTGGTTAGCAGCCATAGCACTTAACCACAATGCCTCCAGGGTTTCCTGAGTGAAATTAGCAATTGCAAAAGGACAAATATTGTATAAGACCACTATTATAAGAACTGGAGAAACAGTTTAAACAGAGAAGAAAATATTCTTTGATGCTTAAGAGGGGGGAAGGGAGGGAGGGAAGGAGGGGGTATTCACTAATTAGATAGTAAAAAAAAAAAAATTAGATAGTAGATAAGTTTTATTTTAGGTGAAGGGAAAGACAATACACAGTACAGACGAGGTCAATAAAAATGGACAAAACCAAAAGCAAAGAATTTCTTGAACAAACTGAATGCTTCAAAGGCCAGCATAGCAGGGGCAGGGGCTTGAGGACCATGGTTTCTGGGGACATCAAAGTCAATTTTCAAAATAAAATCTATTAAGAAAACATTCTGCATCCCACTTTGGAGAGTGGGGTCTGCAGTCTTAAACCCTAGCAAGTGGCCATCCAAGATGCATTATTTCATCTTGACCCACCTGGAGCAAGGAAGAATGAAGAACACCAAAGACACAAGGTAATTACGAGCCTAAGAGACAGAAAGGACCACATAAATCAGGTACTACATCAGCCTAAGACCGGAAGAGCTAGATGGTGCCCGGCCACAACCGCTGACTGCCCTGACAGGGAACTCAACAGACAAACCCTGAAGGAGCAGGAGAGCAGTGGGATGCAGACCGCAAATTCTCATAAGAAGACCAGACTCAGTGGTTAGACTGGGACTGGAGGGACCCCAGAGGCCATGGTTCCCAGACCTTCTGTTACCTTAGGACAGGAAACATTCCCAAAGCCAACTTTTCAGACAGGGATTGGACTGGAATATGGGATGAAAAATGATGCTTGTGAAGAACAAGCTTCTTGGATCAAGTGGACACATGAGACTATGTTGGCATCTCCTGTCTGGAGGGGGAATGGGAGGTCAGAGGGGGCCAGAAGCTACCCGAATGGACAGGAGGAGAGAGTGGAGGGACAGACTGTGCTGTCTCATTGGAGGGAGAGCAATTAGGAGTGTATGGCAAGGTGTATGTAAATTTTTGTATGAAAGACTGACCTGATCTGTAAACTTTTACTTAAAGCTCGATAAAAAATTAATTAAAAAAATAAAAAAGAATCCTGTATGGCCAGGGTTAAGGGTGTGGCCAACCAGAGAGATTTTTCTCTTTATTTTTCCAAGTGCCCCAAGAATTTTTTGACCCCTGGAATGATCTATATTTATTACATAAATTCAAACTCTGAATTCATATATGGACAATCCCATGATTATGATTTCCAAGAGTAAACAATTTTTGTATCCATAAAAAAAAAAATTCAAACTCTGAATTCATATATGGACAATCCCATGATTATGATTTCCAAGAGTAAACAATTTTTGTATCCATAGATCAGGCTAATTAGAACACATTTTTGGTATTTTCCTTGTGCTGCTCAGAACACTCTTCAAAACCACATCTTCACTGAAGGAAAATGCTCTAAGGGTCTCAGGTCCAAGGGATCTAATTCTACTTCACACTCTTGTAGGGACAAAATTTCTACCTAATGGTCTTCTATCATTTTGATTACCTGAAATCTCTTCCCTTCACCATTCTTCTCTCAAAGCTTCACTCTTTTAGATGTCATGGCGTCATACGTTTGTTTTAAAGAATGCTCCCAGAATTCATAGGTATTTTACTTTAAGTATCCTGAATACCTAAATTTCAACATTGTCAGTAATAGAAGTATAACTGTCTTCTAATGTCAATTAAGGTAATATATAAAGACACAATTTGTAAACTATATATTGACCATTATATAGAAATTTGACTTTATTTTCATTATCATATTCATCATATGACACTGTCCTTTTTTAGGTTTTTTTGTTTGTTAATTCTATGTTTCAAAAAGAATCAACAGGGCCTTGTGGAATGTTGAAATTATAAAGGAGCAAAATGAGTTAAACATTGTTTTATGTCTAATTGATATTAAATCCTGTTCCAATATACCATTTATCCCACACTATTTCAGAAACATAACTGTACTTTGGTGTGTGGCATTATCTTTCTAACACTAAACATCAGAAGATCAAGAAGATTGCCTCAAATTAAAATGTGATATCACTTAAAATGAAAACTGGTAAAAGAGAATTTAAATTAAATAGTATTCTGAAACTTCAAAAACATTATTTAGGTATGTTATATTACTTTAATATTTTGAACATTTTCATACATTTTTATCAGGTTGAGTAGAAAAAACATGAATTTGATAGAGTCTGGTTCACCCTTTTAACTTTTCCTGAGGATTGAGTTCTCCACACCAAGGGGAGCTTATATGTGAGTAAATGCAGAGCCATTGTCACTCTGGAGAGACCAAGGTAGGTCAAACCTGGGTATGATGTCTTTTAGGAGCCATTTACATAGTTACAGCAGCTTTCTCAGTCCTAGAAGAGAAACCCTCTACCCATCCTGTGAAGTTATCAACAAAGACCAACAGATATTTGAACCCTCAGGATGAGGACATCATTGTAAAATCTATTTGCCAATCTTCCGCTGGGTATGTTCCCTGTTGCTGAACAGGTTTTATTAAGGGAGGAGGTATTGTGTGAGGATTTGGATTATTTCTTAAGTATATCTCACAGCCCTTATAAACCTGTTGTGCCACTTTCTTTAAGTTTCTTCCCTGTATTAGGGTTTTAAGCTGAAGAAACGATGTCTCTTGACCATAATGACTAGCCTCCTGGCTCGCCTTAATTACTTTCCAGAGTTAACTTCTGGGAATGCAAACTCTTTTATTTTCATTTTGGTATACTCCATGATGCAAAAATCTGTGCCTAGTATGCAGTAAGAAAAATACTCTGAAAAGCAATTTCGAAAAATATAATAAGAAACTTAGAATACTCTCATTTTGCCCTCCTAATTTAACTCTGGGAAACTTTCAGAGGAAAAGGATCATAATCTTGCAGAAAATATTTAAATACTAAAAAAATATGTAATGATGAAACACAAATAATGGAATATGATGTCTTCATTAAACTAATGATTATTCAGAATTTTTTTTTTAATATTTGAAAAACCTTGTAACACTTGAAATGCATGAGTATGCTTACATTATACAGATCAACAGTACTTCTGGTACCTGCCTGTGAATCACCTTAGGCTCTGGTCACCTCATCAGCCACACATACACATTAATGAATGAGAAGATCCTTCTGTCAGAGCCTGGCCAAGTGGAAGCTCTTCATCTTCAACTTGACAAGCAGAAAGTTCCTGGAGCACACAGCCCAGGGCTAGGTTCAATAAAATGCTACTTTCTCAGAATCACTTGCTCCCTTTCTGGATAATGCCCCAGTTAAATGTCCTGCTTGGGAGATGAGACTCTCTATCCCAGAATGAGTGTCTGATTCTAGCAGGGGGGCTGTGAATGAAGGTCAGTGGTGTGAGTGGCAGCTGCAACAGAAGACGACATGCTGTGCAGACCAGATGGGTGATGGCACTTCTGGGCTGACAGTGTCAGGGAGGGAAAGAGGCTTGATCTTTCTCTACTACCTAGTCTTCTGTGGGTTTCTAGCTTCTCTCCTCTCATTCACTACCTAGGCTTTGCTTCAGGTTCTGAACCATGTGTTTCCAAAATACAGTGACCTGATATCTAGTCCAGGATTTATGGTTTTTTTTCTAAAACCAGTGACTGCATTGATATGTCTGATTCGAGTTCCCATTATAGGTGCACTGCAGACCTTAATAATTTTCTAAAGATATACTAGAGGAATAGAAGTAGTTCTCAATCTGTCCTGATGGAGTACTTTTTGAAAGGAAGGGGCCGATCTGTAATCCATGTCAGTTTCCTGATACCCTACTTGAAACTGCAGTGGTATGATCTTTTTTTTGCTTATTCCAAAAGAAACCCTTGTATTTTTGTGAAAATGAAGGGAATAATTGGATTCAAGTCTTGAGGGGGAAAAAAAAAAGAATCATACGGGCTTTGAAGGAAGAATACAAGATAGCTATAATAACAAGTCCTCACTATAGAGATAAAGCCTTATTTTCCAAGTTGTGAGGGTAAATTGCATGCAGCGTATCTACAGACAGTTGTTACCATCCACATAATCTTTGATTTTATTGCCAATTCAAGGAAAGAAGCAAGTAGAATGCAAGATTT
Organism: Elephas maximus indicus; assembly: GCF_024166365.1. NCBI lineage: Eukaryota > Metazoa > Chordata > Mammalia > Proboscidea > Elephantidae > Elephas > Elephas maximus. The sequence goes on along the minus strand of NC_064828.1, from coordinate 27,167,790 downwards.
ATAGATCACCCAAACAAAAAGATCGGGGTGATTGAGAAAAGTTCTTGTGATGAGTTATGTTCCAAATCACAGTAAATACATAGTATGAGTAGGATACTTCCACAGAGTAAATGTCCATTTTCGTATTAGCTTTATCTGTCATTCCAGGATGAGATCACCTTGAGAAAGTTGGGATGGTACATGACACTGGAGTAACATCATAATAAGTTTTCAGATCAGTGTTCTCCAGAGTAACTGCCTGTTGCCTCTGTTGCCCTTTGAACCAGTGTACAGACACCATATCAAAGACTGATGAATACCTGATTCACAACATACATAATGTGGGTCTTGTCCTATTTTATGCAGTTGAATTGCTAAGTGTCTAAAGCTTAATGTGCTGTGCTATGTAAATATTTTACAGATTTAAAACTGGATAACTATTATATATTGATGTCAACATGGGTTTAAGGATAAAATGACAAAAGGATAAATGACACGTGAACAACATCAAGTAATTTAATAATGCTGCAAAAAAAAAAAAAAAAAGGAACTGTGGTATGTGAACACCCATGAAGTACTGTATGAGAGGGCAAAGAAATAAAATAATGGTGGATTTGAAAAGTGCCGCATTGAATTTTTATAAATTTTTTTTGTATAGGCTAAGTTAATCTGTGGATATTTTTATTGACAGCACAAACATTCTGGGGTAAAATATGTGAAAACTCAGTACAGATGGGATTATTTTTGTACTGGAGCAAGATTTTACAAATTACTAGGAGTATTTTAGACCATAGTGCAACACAGCATGTTAGCTTAGCTGCTAGGATTATGAGCCTAAATCTTCATGTAACAAAATTCATAAAATTCCATTTTACAATATTTTGTGAAATACCCTATCACACACACAAAAAAATTAATTTTTATATAGTGATTCTATCATCTGCAGATTTTGTGAAAGGTGAAAAAATTTTGACTTCTTTCAAATCAGATTTATACTTTTTTTGAGCTCAGAGATCATAGCTGTTATAGGTCTTGACTTAGATCTCATCCTCATCTTGGCACTCTATTCCACACTTTCCCATTTCATCATTTCTCTATTTCATTCAGAGCTAGGGGCCGAACTGGACCATGGAGGATGAATGCGTTCCATGGACATTTCTTGTCACCTAGCTGTTTGCTGGGGGAAATTGCTGAAGACCAGAAAACCAGAACACTGTCAACTTTTCCTAACTCCCAGGGCTATTCACCTGTGTCACACCCACTGCCAATTATGAGTACTTTGTTTCTAACAGACTTGGGAGAACTGTGTACTTCATTAAGCATTGAATCGATTGAATCTTTAGTGATATTCCCCATGCTAGTATGAAAAAAATGGAAAAGCTCAGCAGGGAATATCTGATCCCCCCCAAAAAAAAGAAAAAAAAAATTTTTTCTGCAATGATAATGTATCATGAGTTGCTTTTTTAATATTAAATGTTAAAAATCCTTAGTAGTCAACAAAAGTGAATACATTTGAGAGGTGGGGCCAAGATGGCAGAATAGGCAGATACTTCTGGAGAGCCCTCTTACAACAAAGACCCAAAAAACAAATGACAGAAGTATATTCATGACAAGCAAGGAACCCCGAACGTCAAAGGCAAGGTTAGAAAATGAACTGAGGGGTGGGGGGAGGAAGAGATGGTTCAGAAGCAGAGAGAAGTTACCAGACCTGAATCACTGGAGCCCTCAGGCACCATTCCTGGGGGCAGCTGAGGCGGGCTGATACTAGCATTCCACAGCTGTTTCCTCAGGGAGAAGCAGCCAGCCACACAGGCAAATCACGCCTCCAGAAGCAGAGATGAATGGCACTCTAGGCAAAAGTTAAGTAATTGCATATAATTTACTGCACCCCTTGCACCCAGGCTGGTTTCAGCAACTGTGGATTTCCCTGGGCCTAAGATAGGCCCTGTTGTGCACCTAGATTCATTCTCCAGGCCTTGGAGAAGGAATATATTTGCAATTGGGGAAAAAGATAATTTGTAAGCTCCACTAACCGGGGTAGCTCAGGAATGAAGTGGCTCCTGTCCAGGCATAAATGGTCCGTGGACTTTGAGTACCTTTCCCCTCTTAATGGACCTATGTGGGCCTGTTTCAGGAGAATAGGCCCTTGTTGGCAGGCTACAACCGTTTCAGCTGTGTGGTGGAGAGGTGGGTGTTTGATGTTTCACACTGCTTTGCCTATTATACAGGGTCCTCATCTACACACATTAGGGGCCTAAGGACTGGTGGCTCCACTCAGGTCACCCAGCCACCTGTGACAGGGGCCCAAGGATAACTGGTACATCCCAGTCTTACAACCAAAACATTGGGTGCCTGTGCTCCGTCTGCAGAACCCACTCACCTGTATTATCTAGGGAACAGGGACACACTTTCCTCAGAGACACATGGGGGACAAGTCTCAGCCACCTGCCTTGTTCAGAGCGTGACCACCTGCTGCAACCAGATACCAGTACCTACACCAATCGCCCCTGCCCCTCTAAGATTGGAGGAAAGAGCCTGTACCACATGCTTGATGATCAGCTACCTGGACACCTGAGCTGAATTCATACAAGAAAAGTGAAGGGGCTCCTAGACTGATATACTGGATAACAGCTTTAGCCATCTGGGGATAGGACATCAGAACTCCAAAGGTGAAAATAATCAAGCTAACTCACTCAAGCAACACATCTGGACATATCAAAACAAAACAAAGCAAGAAGCTATGATACGGTAAGCAAACATAAAATAAACTAATACAATAACTTATAGATGGTTTGGAGACAACAGTCAATATCAAGTCACATAAAGAAACAGACCATGATCACCTTAACAAGCTCTCAAAACAAAGATTTAAGGGATCTTCTACATGAAAGTGCCCTCCTGGGATTACCAGAGGCAGAATACAAAAGATTAATATACAGAACCCTTCAAGATATCAGGAAAGAAATGAGGCAATACGCAGAACAAGCCAAGGAACACACAGATAAAGCAGTTGAAGAAATTAAAAAGATTATTCAAGAACATAATGAAAAATTTAATAAGCTGGAAAAATCCATAGACAGCAATCAGAAATTCAAAAGATTAACAATAAAATTACAGAAGTAGACAACTCAGTAGAAAGTCAGAGGAGCTGAATTGAGCGAGTGGAAGGCAGAATGTGAACTTGAAGATAAAGCACTTAGTACCAATATATTTGAAGAAAAACCAGATAAAAGAATTAAAGATATGAAGAAATCTTAAGGATCATGGGTACTCTATCAAGAGAAATAACCTACGAGTGATTGGAGTACCAGAACAGGGAGGGATAACAGAAAATACAGAGAGAATTGTTGAAGATTTGTTGGCAGGCAACTTCCCTGATATAGAGAAAGATGAAAAGATATCTATCCAAGATGCTCACTGAACACCGCAGAAGGTAGATGTCAAAAGAAAGTCACCAAGACATATTATAATCAAACTTGCCAAAATCAAAGATAAAGAGAGAATTTTAAGAGCAGCTAGGGATAAACAAAAAGTCATCTACAAAGGTGAGTCAATAAGAATAAGCTCAGACTGCTCCGCAGACACCAAGCAGACAAGAAGGCAATGGGATGACTTATATAAAAAACTGAAGGAAAAAATTGCCATCCAGGAATCTTATATCCAGCAAAACTGTGTCTCAAATATGAAAGTGAAATTAGGACATTTCCAGATAAACAGGAGTTTAGGGAATTCATATAAACCAAATCAAAACCACAAGATATACTAAAGGGAGTCATTTGGTTAGAAGATCAATAATATCAGGTATCAACCCAAGAGTAGAACACTGGACAGAGCAATCAGATGTCAATCCAGACAGCGAAACCACAAAAATAAGTCAAGATAAAAACATGCTGAAAACAGGGAAACAGCAATTCTATTACGTGAAAGAAGACAAGATGAAAACAATAAAGAGAGACTAAGAAATGTAGTCACAGATTTTCATATGGAGAGGAAGTCAAGGTGATACAAAGAAATAAAAGTTAGGTTTAAATTTAGAAAAATAGGGGTAAATAATAAGGTAACCACAAAGGAGACAAACTATCCTACAAACCAAAATAAAATACAAGAAAAAAACAGGCTCAGCAGAAACAAATCAACAAAAACAAATATTAGGAAAAGGCAATATATAAAGATAATCTAAGCCTGCCCAAAAAAGATAATCTACACTGCACAAAAAATTAAGCGGGAAAAAGAAATTGTCAACAACACACACACACAAAAAAATAAAAATAAAAGCACTAAATTCTTACATATCCATAATTACACTCAATGTAAATAGACTAAATGCACCAATAAAGAGACCGAAAGTGGCAGAATGGATTTAAAAAATGATCTGTCTATATGCTGCCTACAAGAGACACACCTTAGACTTAGAGACACAAACAAACTAAAACTCAAAGGATGGAAAAATATATATAAAACAAACAACAATCAAAAAAGAGCAGGAATGGCAATATTAATTTCTGACAAAATAGATTTTAAAGTTAAATCTATTATAAAGGCTAAGAAAAAAAGGACACTATATAAAAATTAAATGGACAAAATACCAAGAGGATAGAACTGTATAAAATATTTATGCACCCCATGACAGGGCTTCAAGATACATAAAACAAACTCTATCAGCTTTGAAATGTGAGATAGACAGCTCCACAATAATAGTAAGAGACTTCAACACGCCACTTCCGGTGAAGAACAGAGCATGCAGAAAGAAGTTCAATAAAGACACGGAAGATCAAAATGCCACAGTGAACCAACCTGACCTCATAGACATATGCAGAACACTCCACCCAACAGTAATGAAGTATATGTTCTTATTTGGTGCCCATGAAACATTCTCTAGAATAGACCACATGTTAGGTCATAAAGCTAGGCTTGTTGTTGTTGTTAGGCGCCGTCGAGTCGGTTCTGACTCATAGCAAACCTATGCACAACAGAACGGAACACTGCCTGGTCCTGTGCCATCCTTACAATCGTCGTTATCCTTGAGCTCATTGTTGCAGCCACTGTGTCAATCCACCTCGTTGAGGGTCTTCCTCTTTTCGCTGACCCTGTACTCTGCCAAGCATGATGTCCTTCTCCAGGACTGATTCTTCCTGGCAACATGTCCAAAGTATGTAAGACACAGTCTCTCCATCCTTGCCTCTAAGGAGCATTCTGGCCGCACTTCTTCCAACACAGATTTGTTCGTTCTTTTGGCAGTCCATGGTATATTCAATATTCTTCCCCAACACCACAATTCAAAGGTGTCAACTCTTCTTCAGTCTTCCTTATTCATTGTCCAGCTTTCACATGCATATGATGTGATTGAAAATACCATGGCTTGGGTCAGGCGAACCTTAGTCTTCAGGGTGACATCTTTGCTCTTCAACACATTGGAGAGGTTCTTTGCAGCAGATTTGCCCAATGCAATGCATCTTTTGATTTCTTGACTGCGGCTTCCATGGATGTTGATTGTGGATCCAAGTAAAATGAAATCCTTGACAACATTGACCTTTTCTCCATTTATCATGATGTTGCTCATTGGTCCAGTTGTGAGGATTTTTGTTTCCTTTATGTTGAGGAGTAATCCATACTGAAGGCTGTGGTCTTTGATCTTCATTAGTAAGTGCTTCAAGTCCTCTTCACTTTCAGCAAGCAAGGTTGTGTCATCTGCATAACGCAGGGTGTTAACGAATCTTCCTCCAATCCTGATGCCCCATTCTTGTTCATATCATCCAGCTTCTCGGATTATTTGTTCAGCATAAAGATTAAATAGGTATGGTGAAAGAATACAACCTGGCGCACATCTTTCCTGACTTTAAACCAATCAGTATCCCCTTGTTCTGTCCAAACAACTGCCTCTTGATCTATGTAAAGGTACCTCATGAGCACAATTAAGTGTTCTGGAATTCCCATTCTTCGTAGTGTTATCCATAGTTTGTTATGATCCACACAGTTGAATGCCTTTGCATAGTCAATAAAACAGAGGTAAACATCCTTCTGATTTTCTCTGCTTTCAGCCAGGATCCATCTGACATCAGCAATGATATCCCTGGTTCCACGCCCTCTACTGAAACCGGTATGAATTTCTGGCAGTTCCCTGTTGATATACTGCTGCAGCCGTTTTTGAATGATCTTCAGCAAAATTTTCCTTGCGTGTGATATTAATGATATTGTTCTATAATTTCTCCATTTGGTTGGATCACCTTTCTTGGGACTAGGCATAAATATGAATCTCTTCCAATCAGTTGCCCAGGAGGCTGTCTTCCATATTTCTTGGCATAGACGAGTGAGCACCTCCAGTGCTGCATCTGTTTGTTGAAACATCTCAATTGACATTCTATCTATTCCTGGACCCATGTTTTTTGCCAATGCCTTCAGAGCAACTTGGACTTCTTCCTTCAGTACCATCGGTTCCTAATCATATGCCACCTCTTGAAACGGTTGAATATCGACTAATTCTTTTTGGTATAATGACTCTGTGTATTCCTTCCATCTTCTTTTGATATTTTCCCAATGGAATCCTTCACTATTGCAACTCGAGGCTTGAAGTTTTTCTTCAGTTCAAGCTAGCCTGAGCAGAATACAAAACATTATATTATAAAGCATCTTCTCTGACCATAAGGCCATAAAAGTGGAAATCAATAAGAGGAAGCAGGGAAAAGAAATCAAAGACTTGGAAACTGAACAATTCCCTGCTCAAAAATGACCTGATTATAGAAGACATTAAGGATGGAATAAAGAAATTCATAGAATCCAATGAGAATGAAAACACTTCCTATCAGAACATTTGGGACACAGCGAAAGCTGTGGTCAGAGGTTAATTTATATCAATAAATGCACACATACAAAAAGAAGAAAGGGCCAAAATCAAAGAATTATCCCTACAACTTAAACAAACAGAGAACAACAAAAGAAACCCTCAGGCACCAGAAGAAAACAAATAATAAAACATTAGAGCTGGACTAAATGAAATAGAAAACAGAAAAAAAATAGGAAGAATTAACAAGACCAAAAGCTGGTTCTTTGAAAAAACTAACAAAATTGATAAACCATTGGCCTAACTAACAAAAGAAAAACAGGAGAGGAAGCAAATGACCCAAATAAGAAATGAGATGGGTGATATTAAAAGAGACCCAACTGAAATTAAAAGAATCATATCAGATTACAATGAAAGATTGTACTGTAACAAATTTGAAAACCTAGAAGGCATGGTTGAATTCCTAGAAACACACTGCCTACCTAAAGTACACAAATAGAGGTAGAACAACTAAATAAGCTCATAACAACAGAAGAGATGGAAAAGGTAATCAAAAAACTCCCAACAAAAAAAAAGCCCTGCCCAGGGCTACTTCACTGCAGAGTTCTACCGAACTTTCAGAGAAGAGTTATCACCACTACTACTAAAGGTATTTCAGAGCATAGAAAAGGATGGAATACTCCCAGACTCATTTTATGAAGCCACCATATTTCTGATACCAAAGCCAGGTAAAAATACCACACACAAAAAAAGACAATTACAGACCTATATCCCTCATGAATGTAGATGCAAAAATCCTCTACAAAATTCTAGCCAATAGAATTCAAAAACATATCAAAGAAATAATTCACAATGACCAAGTGGGATTCATACCAGGTATGTAGGGATGGTTCGACATTAGTTAAATAAAACAAAAGACAAGAATCACATGATTTTATCAACTGATGCAGAAAAAGCATTTGACAAAGTTCAACACTCATTCATGACAAAAACTCTCAGCAAAATTGGAATAGAATGAAAATTCCTCAACATAAAAAAGAGTATTTACACAAAGCCAATAGCCAACATCATCCTAAATGGAGAGAACCTGACAGCACTCCCCTTGAGATTGGGAACCAGGCAAAGATGCCCTTTATCACCACTCTTATTCAACATTGTGCTGGAGGTCCTAGCCAGAGCAATTATTCAAGATAAAGAGATAAAGGGCATCCAGATTGGCAAGGAAGAAGTAAAAGTGTCTCTATTTGCAGATGGCATGATCTTATACACAGAAAACCCTAAAGAATCCTCAAAAAAACTACTGAAACTGAGAGTTCAGCAGAGTATTGGGGTACAAGATAAACACACAAAAATCAGTTGGATTCCTCTACATCAACAAAAAGAACATCGAAGAGGAAATCACCAAATCAATACCATTTGCAGTAGCCCCCAAGAAGATAAAACACTTAGGAATAAATCTTACCATAGATATAAAAGACTTATACAAAGAAAACTGCAAAACACTTCTGCAAGAAAACAAAGGAGACCTACATAAGCAGAAAAAAAACCTTGCTTATGGAAAGGAAGACTTAACATTATAAAAATGTCTACTCTACCAAAAGTGATCTATAGATTTAATGCAATTCCAATTCAAATTCCAGCGGCATTTTTTAATGAGTTGGAGAAACAAATCACCAACTTCATATGGAAGGGAAAGAGGCCCTGGATAAGGAAAGAATTACTGAAAAAGAAGAACAAAGTGGGTGGCAATACACTACCTGATTTTAGAACCTATTATACCGCCAGAGCAGTCAAAACAGCCTGGTACTGGTACAACAACATATGCATAGACCAATGGAACAAAATTGAGAACCCAGATATAAAGCCATCCACATATTAGCAGTTGATATTTGACAAAGGCAAGAAAACAGGTAATTGAGGAAAAGACAGTTTTTTAACAAATGGTGCTGGCATAACTGGGTATCCATTTGCAAAAAAATGAAACAAGACCCATAAATCACACCATGTACAAAAACGAACTCAAAATGGATCAAAGACCTAAATATAAAATCTAAAATGATAAAGATCTTGGAAGAAAAAATAGGGACAAGGTTTGGAGCCCTAATACATGGCATAAAGAGTATACAAAACATTACTAACAATGCAGAAGAAAAGATACATAACTGGGAGTGCCTAAAAAATCAAACACCTCTGCTCATCCAAAGACTTCACCAAAAGAGTAAAAAGATTACCTACAAACTGGGAAAAAGTTTTTAGCTATGACATTTCTGATCAGCGTCAGATCTCTAAAATCTACATGATACTGTAAAAACTCAACTGCAAAAAGACAAATAACCCAATTAAACAATGGGCAAAATATATGAATAGACACTTCACTACAGAAGACATTCAGGTAGCTAACAGATACATGAGGAAGGGCTCACGATCATTAGCCATTAGAGAAATGCAAATCAAAACTACAGTGAGATTTCATCTCACTCCAACAAGGCTGGCATTAATCCAAAAAACACAAAATAATCAATGTTGGAGAGGCTGTGGAGAGATTGGAACACTTACACACTGCAGGTAGGAATGTAAAATGGTACAAACACTTTGGAAATTGATTTGGAGCTTCCTGAAAAAGCTAGAAATAGACCTACCATACTATCCAGCAACCCCACTCTTTGGAATACATCCTAGAGAAATAAGGGTCTTTACACTAACAGATATATACACACCCATGTTCATTGCTGCACTGTTTACAGTATCAAAAAGATGGAAGCAACCAAGGTGACCATCAATGGATGAATGCATAAGTAAATTATGGTATATTCGCACAATAGAATACTACGCATAGATACAGAACAGTGATGAATTTCTGAAACATTTCATAACATTGAGGAATCTAGAAGGAATTATGCTGAGTGAAATTAGTTGCAAAAGGACAAATATTGTATAAGACTGCTATTATAAGAACTGGAGAAATAGTTTATTCAGAGAAGAAAATGTTCTTTGATGGTTATGAGAAGGGAGAGGGAGAACAGGTGGGAGAGGGGTATTCACTAATTAGGTAGTATATAAGAACTACTTTAGGTGATGAGAAAGACAACACACAGTACAGGCTAAACCAAAAGCAAAGAAGTTTCCTGAATAAACTGAATGCTTTGAAGGCCAGAGTAGCAGGGGTGGGGTTTTGGGGGCCATGGTTTCAGGGGACATCTAAGTCAACTGGCATAAAAAAATCTATTAAGAACACTTTCTGCATCCCACTTTGGAGAGTGGCGTCTGGGGTCTTAAACAGTAGCAAGCAGCCATCTAAGATGCATCAACTGGTGTCAACCCAACTGGATCAAAGGTGAATGAAGAACACCAAGGACACAAGGTAATTATGAAGCCAAGAGACAGAAAGGGCCACATAAACCAGAAACTACACATCAGCCTGAGATCAGAAGAACTAGATGGTGCGTGGCTACAACCGGTGACTGGCCTGACAGGGAACACAACAGAGAACCCCTGAGGGAGCAGGAGAGCAGTGGGATGCAGACCCCAAATTCTCGTAAAAAGACCAGACTTAATGGTCTGAGGACGCTGGTGGTCATGACCCCCAGACTTTTTGTTGCCCCAGGACCGGACCATTCCCAAAGCCAACTCTTCAGAAAGGGATTAAACTAGACAGTGGGTTGGAGAGGGATGCTGGTGAGGAGTAAGCTTCTTGGAACAAGTGGACGCTTGTGACTATGTTAGCATCTCCTGCCTGGAGGGGAGATAAGAGGGTAGAGAGGATTGGAAGCTGATGAAATGGACACAAAAAGAGAGAGTGGAGGGAGGGAATGGGCTGTCTCATTAAGGGGAGAGCAATTGGGAGTGTGTAGTAAGGTGTATACAAGTTTTTGTGTGAGAGATTGACTTGATTTGTAAACTTTCACTTAAAGCCCTATAAAAATTAAAAAAAAAAAAAGAAGAAATTTAGACCTAGTCCATGAGAGCCATAAAACATCTTTGAGGATATCCCACCTGAATTTAGATACCATCTCAAGAATAGATTTGATGAGTTGAACACTAATGACCAAAGACCAGACAAGTTGAGGGATGACATCAAGGACATCATACGTGAAAAATGCAAGAGGTCATTTGAAAGACAGGAAAGAAAGAAAAGACCAAAATGGAAGTCAGGAGACTCTGAAAGGTGTTCTTGAAGGTCGAGTTGCTAAAACAAATGGAAGAAATGATGAAGTAAAAGAGGTGAACAAAAGATTTCAAAGGGTGGCTCAAGAAGACAAAGTACAGTATTATAATGACATGTGCAAAAACCTGGAGATACAAAACCAAAAGGGAAGAGATTGCTTGGTACTTCTTAAGCTGAAAGAACTGGAGGAAAATTTCAAGCCTAAAGTTGCAATATTGTAGTATTCTACAGGGAAAATATTAACTGATGCAAGAAGCATCGAAAAATGATGGAAGGAATACACAGATGTTACCCCAAATTACGGATTCCTGCTGCCTGCTGCAAAGCCAGTATTGAGACAGAAGGAGGTAAGCAGTAAAAGGGCTTTATTGAATACCGGTATTCAAGAGACAGAGAGGGTTAAATTGTTCTCAAATTCTGTCTAAACCAAGAGGACTAATTAGAGTTTTTATAGGGGGAAGGTCAGGGTTTAGAGGTTTTCAGGAATGATGGGTTTTCTTTGAGGTAGACACGACGATAAAGTGATCTATTATGGAAGTTCTACAAGTCTCTTAATGCCATTCTGGAGTCTTGCAAGTCTCTTCCTGCCATCCTGGTTTCTGTTACAAGAAGGATCTAAGCTTTGTTCAGCCACTTCAGTTTTGTGTATTTTTTCCTTGGGAGAGGAACAGAGTTTAATCAGTAACTAAAAATTGATTACCTTACTTTTCTTTAAATACCTTATTTTTCTTTAAAGGAACAATCGTGGGACAGATTCCAGAGTAAACAATTACATTTCAAAGACTAGCTTATAAAGTTATATTAAAACATTAGAAAATATATTTTCTCTACTTCAATACTAAAACACTAAAGAAATATGTTTTCTCTACTTCACAGAGTCACTATACCAAAAACAATTGGTCAAAGTTCAACCTCTTGATCAGGAACTGATGGTACTGAAGGAAGAAGTCCAAGCTGCACAGAAGGGCTTGGCGAAAAACAAGCCTCCAAGGATTCACGGAACACCAGCTGAGATGTTTCAACAATCAAATAACAGCACTGGAAGTGCTCACTCACCTATGTCAAGATATTTGGAAAACAGCTACCTGGGCAACTGACTGCAAGAGATCCATATTTATGCCTATTCCCAAGAAAGGTGATCCAGTCAAATGTGGAAATGGTGGAATAATATCATTAACATCACACACAAGTAAAATTTTGCTGAAGATCATTCAAAAGTGGCTGCAGAAGTACATCGACAGGGAACTGTCAGAAATTAAAGCCTGATTCAAAAGAAGATGGGGAACCAGGGATATCATTTCTGCTGTAAGATGGATCCTGGCTGAATACAGAGAATACCATGAAGGTGTTTACCGTGTTTTATCGAATATGCAAAGGAATTCAACTCTGTGGATCATAACCAACTATGGATAACATTGCAAAGAACAGGAATTTCAAGAACACTTAATTGTGCTTGAGGAAACTATACATACATCAAGAGGCAGTCATTTAAACAGAAAAATGGAATACTACATGGTTTAAAGACAGGAAAAGTGTGCTTTAGGGATGTATCCTTTCAACATACTTATTCAACCAGTATGCTGAGCAGTTACTCCAAGAAGCTAGACTATATAAAGAAGAAAGCATCAGGATTGGAGGAAGACTCATTAACAACCTGCAATATGAAGATGACAACAACCTTACTTGCTGAAAGTGAAGAGGACTTGAAGCACTTACTGATGAAGATCAAAGCCTTCAGTATGGATTACACCTTAGCATAAAGAAAACAAATATCCTCACAACTGGACCAATAAGCGACATCATGACAAACAGAGAAAAGTTTGAAGTTGTCAAGGATGTCATTTTACTTGGATAAGCAATCAACACTCATGGAAGCAACAGTAAAGAAATCAAACGACACATTGCATTGGTCAAATCTGCTGCAAAAGACCTCTTCGAAGTGTTAAGAAGCAATGCCATCTTGAAGTTTAAATTGCACCTGACCAAAGCCATGGCGTTTTCAGTTGCCTCATATGCATGCAATAAATAAGGAAGACCAAAGAAGAATTGATGCCTTTGAATTGTGATGTTGGCAAAGAATATTGACTATACCACCGACTGCTAAGAGAAAGAACAAATCTGTCTTTGAAAGAATATCATCAGAATGGTCCTTAGAAGCAAGGATGGTGAGACTGTTTCACGTACTTTGGACATGTTGTCATGAGGGATCAGTCCCTGGAGAAGGACATCACGCTTGGTAAAGCAGAGGGTCAGCAAAAAAGAAGACCCTCGAAGAGACGGATTGACATAGTAGCTGCAGAAATGGGCTCAAACATAATGACGATTGTGAGGATGGCACGGGATGGGGCATTCTGTTGTGCTTGGGGTAGCTATGAGCTGGAGCTGACTTGGTGGCACCTAACGACAACAACATAGTTGGGTCAATTTCTTTTTTTCATCCATTACCAATCTCTGCCTTTTACATGGTGTATTTTGACCATTTTCATTTAATGAAATTTATTTGTTAGGGCTTACATCTTCCATTTTTTTGTTTGTTTTACGTTATATCCTCTGGTGCATATCTGTTTCCTTTTTCTTGCCTTCCTGTAAGTTACTTGGATATTTATTAAAATGTCCTTTTGTTTCAAATATAGGGTTTTGAATGCATGTCTTTGGACAGCATTTGTAGTGGTTCTCTAGATATTATATCTATGTAATTTATTAGAGCCCACTCGTGTTGTCATTTTTAGAGTTCAGGTGAAGCATACAAAGCTTACTTCTCTTTATGTCCCTTTACTCTCCACCATCAATAATATCATTGTCTTAAATATTTCCTCCACATACATTTCAAATCACATTGGATAGTGTTATAATTTTTCTTCAACCATTAAACATGATCTGGACAACTCAAGAGATGAGAGAAAATCTACTGTATGTGCCAGTATAATTCCTTTCCATGTTCTTCCTTCATTCCAGATGTTCCAAGATCCTTCTTTTATTCATTCCTTTCTGTTTATTCTTTTACCCATTCTTTTAGGGTTGGTAGGCTGGTGACAAATTACTTTTTCTTTACCTTATAATGTTATCATTTCTTCTTCTTCATGAAGGTATTTTAGTTCGGTATAGGATTCTGAGTTGACAGTCCTTTTCTTTCAGCACTTGAAATATGTTATGGCACTTTCTTCTGGCCAACATGGTTTTGATAGCAAAGCCATTGTCATTTGATTTTTTTTTCCTCTGTACTTAAAGTGCTGTTTCTCTTTTACTATTTTCAATTTTTTTTTTTCTTTAGTTATCAGAAGTTTGGCCATCATGTGTCTTGGTATGAATTTCTTTGGGTTTACCCTGTTTGAGAGTTGCTCAGGTCCTTGAATCTGTAGATGTATGGCTTTTGTTAAATTTGTGAACTTCTCAGCCATTATTTCAAGTGGTTTCAACTCTACCTTCATTCTTCTCTCCTTCTGGGACTCTGATGACACAAATGTTAGATCTTTTATTATAGTCCCACAGTTCCCTGAGGTCTGTTCATTTTCTGGAATTTTTTTTTTTTTTGAGGTTTTTTTGTATTTACAGAAAAAAACTGAGGATAGTAAGGAGTTGCTATATAACCACTTAGCTTCTGTGTTAATAAAATTTTACTTTGGTATGGTATACATGTCAAAAGTAATAAACTAACACTGATGTACTATTTTTGCCTACAATCTATAAAAAAATTGAATTTCTTTAGTTTATAGGTAATATATGTTTCTATTCCAGGATCCCATCTTGGGTACCACATTACCTTTAGCAATCACGTCTCCTTAGGCTTCTCTTGGCTATGACGGTTTCTCAGACTTCTTTGTTTTTGATGATTTAACAGTGTTCAGTCATAATGGTTAGATATTTTGTAAAATTTCTGTCAAGTGAAATTTGCAATGTGTTTTTATCATGATTAGGCCAGGGTTATGAATTTTGGGGGGAAGAATACTGGAGAAAAGTTGTCATTCTCATTACATCATATGGAGGGTGCATGTTATCAGCATAACTTATCACTATTGATGTTGACCTTGATTATCTGGCTGAGATAGTGTTAGTCGTTTTCTCCATTGTAAAATTAGTCTTTTTCCTACTTTCCATACTTTACTCTTACTATGGGGAGCTCACACTTAAGGAGTGAGGAGTTATGCTCCAGCTCCTTAAGGGCAGAATGTCCTGTTCATTTACTTTTAGTCTATTTTCTCTCAGATTATGTAATTTCTATTGTTCTATGTTCAATTCGGAAACCCTGGTGGTGTAGTGGTTAGGTGCTAGGGCTGCTAACCAAAAGGTCAGCAGTTCAAATCCAGCAGGTCTCCTTGGAAACTCTATGGGGCAGCTCTCCTCTGTCCTATAGGTTGCTATGAGTCAGAATCGACTCGATGGCAATGGGTTTTTATGTTCGATTCACAGTTCTTCTTTACCGCAATTCCTCCACTCTGCTTTTAAGCCTATCTGTTGAATTTATTTTTTTATTAATTTTTTTGGTTATTGCCAAAATTCCCACTTTGTTTTTCTTTGTATCTCCTATTTCTTTGCTGAGGATTTTTATTTTTTTCATTGGTTTCGAATATGTTCATAATTGCTCATTGAAGCATTTTTATGATGACTGCTTTAAAATATTTGTCAGATACTTCTAACATCTCTGTCACTTTGGTGTGGCATCTATTGTCCTTTTTCATTCATGGTAAGAGTTCCTGGTGATTTATATGATTAGTGATTTTTTTTCTTGAAATCTAGACATTTTGAGTATTATAAGAATGGACTTCATTTAAATGTTCCATTTTAGCTGATTTTTTTCTTATACCATTCTGGCAGGGGATTGGGGGGCTGGTGCCTTGTTACTGCAAGGTAGTGGTAGAAGCCAGGTTTCCCACATCGCTTCTGCTGATATCCAAGGTGGGGGGTTCCTTGGTACTGCTTGATGGCAGCTAAAGTTCTGACTCTCCACTAGTCCTCCACTGATACCTCTTAGACTGGGAGTAGTAGGAATGCCTTGTTACCTGCTCTGTGGCCTCCTATCACCCCATGGGAGTGAAGTGCTGGCTCCTTGCTTGGCCTTCTTTGACCCCATCACAGGATTTGGGGAGGGGGAGTTGGGCCTGGTACGAAGGGAAAGTAGAAGTCTAGGATCCCCACTTGTCCTCTGCTAACATGAGTAGGGTTGGCACCAAGTTTTTTTTTTTTTTTGGTGGAGTTTGGCTGGAGTACAGTGGTTACTGTCTAAAAGTTTTCTTTACTGCTAGGTTACCTCTTGCCTGGTCCTATGTATAGGGAGATTAGGTCTTCCTTCCTTCCTTCCTTCCTTCCTTCCTTCCTTCCTTCCTTCCTTCCTTCCTTCCTTCCTTCCTTCCTTCCTTCCTTCCTTCCTTCCTTCCTTCCTTCCTTCCTTCCTTCCTTCCTTCCTTCCTCCCTCCCTCCCTCCCTCCCTCCCTCCCTCCCTCCCTCCCTCCCTCCCTCCCTCCCTCCCTCCCTCCCTTCCTCCCTCCCTCCCTTCCTTCCTTCCCTCCTTCTTTCCCTCTTTCCTTTTCTCTCTATCCTTTTCCTTTCCTTTAATTCCTTCCCCTTCTCTTTCCTTCCTTTCCCCCACTGTCCCCCCATCCCCATTCTTTCTTAGTTTCTCTTACTCTCATTGACATTTCTGAATTTCTGGCTTTTTCACCTCCAAATCCAGTATACATAATCAAAAAGAAAACCCAGGGTGTTTACTACCAGGTCACTCTTTACTAGCTTATCTATTTTCTTCTCTCCAACTCTTGAGTATTATTGTTTCTTTTACAGAAAATGCCAATATTTTCAATGGTAATTAGGAGAAGAAATACAGAAGAAGAAAAAAATCTTCTTCCCTGTTTGTTTTTTATAGTAATATTACCTCTTTTTTATTCATTTTGAATATTTAACCATTTTTAAGCATATTCACTTCATGTCTTTTCCCAATAGTTTTTTTACTTACTTAAGAGGGGAAGGAGAGGTTAGTCTACTGTTTATTCTGTCTTCTAATTCTTGTTTATTGTAGGTATGCTCCCCACGTGTTTTGTGAGTTTGATCGTGAACTCAAATTTGGCAGATCTTCATGTGCAAAAATCCTGTGTGGCCAGTGTTAAGAGTATGGCCCACCAGAGAGTTTTTTGTCCTAGTTTTTCCAAATGCCCCAAGAATTTCATTGACCTCTGGAGTGAACTATATTTTATGCTGATTTTTTCAGATTTAAGTTCTTTCGACTATGCAGAAAGTATAAATCAAGCTCTGGATTCACATATGGAGAATCCTATGATTATAATTTCCAAGAATGAACAATTTTTCTATCCATATATTATTTTTTTTTATCCATAGACCAAATCAATTAGAACACATTTTTGGTCTTTTCTTTCTGCTGCTCAAAACAATCTTCTAAACCACACCTTCACTGAAGGAATAGGCTCTGAGGGTCCCCGGTTCAAGGGATCTAATTCTACTTCACACTCTTAAAGGAACAAACTTCCTCCCTAGTGGCCTATATCTTTTTCATTACCTGAAATCACTTCCGACCACCCTTTTTCTCCCAAAGGTTCTGCTCTTTCAGATGCCATAATATCATATGTTTATTTTAAAGAATGCTTCCAGAATTCATAGGTATTTTTCTAAACGTCAACATGGTCAATAATAGAAGTATAATCTTCTTCTAACCCTGAGATATCTTGTGGATATAAATTATGATAACATAAAAATACAATTTGTAAACTATAGAGTGATCATAAAATATAAATTTGATTTTGTTATCATCTTTTTCATATTCATCATATGATATGGAAACCCTGGTGGCTTAGTGGTTAAGTGCTACGGCTGCTAACCAAAGGGTCGGCAGTTTGAATCCACCAGGTGCTCCTTGGAAACTCTGTGGGGCAGTTCTGCTCAGTCCTATAGGGTCGCTATGAGTCGGAATCGACTCAACAGCACTGGGTTTTTTTTTGGGAGGGGTTCATATGATACTGTTGTATATTAATTTTTTCTTTCTTTTCGAATTCTATGTTTCAGAAAAGTATCAATGGAGCCTTAAAGAATAGTGAAGTGATAAAAGAACAAAGTGAACTAAGCATTGTTTAAATCCTATTACAATCTACCATTTATGTCACAGTATTTCAAAAGCATAACTTCATTTTGGGGTATGGGTTTCTCTTTCAAACACCAGAGTAAGATGATTGCTTCAAATTAAACTGTGATATCAGTTAAAATGATTACTGGTAAAAAAGTGTAAATTAAATACTATTCTGAAATTCTAAAAATATTGTTTAAATATGTTATATTACTTTAATATTTTGTACATTTTCATATTTATCATGTTGAGTGGAAGAAATATGAATTTGATAGAGGTATTAACTTTATAAGAAAAGAAAAATGTTTTATTAGTAGGAAATAATTCTAGTCTAATTCAAATAATTATTTTATAAGCACAAGATGGAGAGTCCCATTTTCTTGTTATCTAAGGTGGTTAGTTCTCAGTTATAAAAACAAATGCTATAAAAACACACAAAATGTATCCTATAATATTTCAGACATTACAGTAATTCACAAAAGACAGTGAAAAACGTAGACTTCTTCTTATAAAAAGTCAAAACAATGAACTTATACTTTTTGAGAGTTTCAAAAGTATATATTCTCACTTATGTTTTATTGGGTGGTGTTATGTATTGAATCATGTCCCCCCAAAACGTGCGTCAACTTGGTTAGGTCATGATTTCCAGTATTGTGTGGTTGTCCCCCATTTTGTGATCTAATGTAATTATGCTATGTGCCCTGTTTCCTAACCTCTATGATGTTAATGAGGCAGGATTAGAAGCAGTTATGTTAAAGAGGCAGAACATAGCTATAGTTTTAGGTTGTATCTTGAGTTAATCTCTTATGAGATATAAAAGAGACAAGTGAGCAGAGAGGAAAGCTACTTCATACCACCCAGGAAAGAAGAGCCAGGAACAGAGTGCACTCTTTGGACCTGGGATTCCCCCACTGAGAAACTTCTAGACCCAGGGGAATATTGACGACAAGGACCTTCCCCCAGAGACAACAGAGAGAGAGAAAGCCTTCCTCTAGAGCTAGTGCCCTGAATTCAGAATTCTAGCCCCCAGACTGTGAGATAATTAATTTCTTTTTGTTGAAGACATTTGTTTGTGCTAGTTCTGTTATAGCACCACTAGAAAATGTAGGCAGGTGGTGTGGATTATATGGCAGGACCTAGAAATCCATAAGTGAATACATAGAGCAAAGGCATGTATTTCGCAGTGTTGTCAAAAAAAACCCTCGATTTACATAGAGAGAGAGAACCATTTTTGCGTGTAGTCATTGAACCACTAACATTGAGTGGAAATTCTGAACTTCAATTTAATATGCAGAGACAAAGAAGCATTAATTTTGGGCCCAGATTTTTATATTTATTTGTAACATGGTGAAATATGTAGCATCCAAGTTTAAGTAGATGAATTTATATTTGGTTTCTGAGTACAGTTAATGAACTCACCAAAGCTATTCACTATTTATTACTTAAGTTTAGATAGTTTGTAGTGACAGTTCACATTCGGACAAATCCCATTCCTAGACACAAGAAATTATCTCCATTTATTTAATTTCTTAGTTGGAAACTAAGCAGTTTTAATAGGAAAGGATGTAAGAGGGTGTCTTTATTATGGTTATCATTATCATAAAGGAAAACCAAGAAACCTTTAGGAACTTACTTTTCGCCTCCTCAGTTTTTGTATTGCTGATATTACCTCCTTATTTCTTAATGTGTAGATCAAAGGGTTTAAGAGAGGGGTGAAAACAGTATAGAATATTGAGAGAAACTTATCCACTGGGAAGTTACAGAAAGGCCAGACATAGATGAAGATGCAGGGCCCAAAGAAGAGGGTCATCACCGTGACATGAGCAGTCAGGGTGGCCCAGGCCTTGGCCATGCCTACTGGGGATCGACATCTCATAGCGACCAGGATAACTGTGTAGGAGATGAGCAAAAGCACGAAAGAGCTCAAAGTCATTAGACCACTGTCTGAAAGCATCAGTATCTCAAGGGTATAGGTATCATTGCAGGCAAGTTTGATAACTAAGGGAAGGTCACAGAAAAAAATGTCCACATGATTTGGACCACAAAATGGAAGGTTTACTGTGAAGACCAGGTGGCTTACTGAGTGCAGAACCCCAATAAGCCAGGAGCCTATGACAAGACCTGCACACTTGTGTATACTCATGATGGCTGCATAGTGCAGGGGTCGACACATGGCTACATATCTGTCATATGCCATGGCCACAAGGAGCATCATTTCACCACCAGCAAAGACATGATGAAAGAATATTTGAGCCATGCATCCCTCAAAGGAGATGGTCCTGTGCTCCATGAGGAAGTCAACAATCATTCTGGGAGTGGCAAAAGTGGATAGACACACATCAATGAAGGAGAGATTGCTGAGCAGGAAGTACATGGTTGTGTGTAGTGCAGGTTCAGAGAAGACTATGAGCACAATAAGGAGGTTTCCTAGCACAAGGGATGAATAGGAGAGTGTGAAAAATGCAAAATAGAAAAGTTGTAGCTCTTGAGGACCTGAAAGACTGTGCAACACAATTTCAGTCACTCTTGAGTTATTTCCTTGGTCCATGATTTCAAGTTTCTGAGATCAGATCAGAAAATTCCTGTGAAGTGAAATGGAAATGGAAATAATATCATTGGATTTTGGGAGTAAGTGAGCAAAACCAGGCCTGGCACCAAATCTCACTCTATATGCTTATGTGCTATAGATTCTCACGTTGTTGCTGTGTGCCATTGAGTAGATTCAGACTCAGTGGACCTGGTAGCACAGAGTAGAACTGTCCCGTAGGGTTTCCTAGGCTGTAATCTTTACCAGATTAGATCACCAGGTCTTTTCACCCATGGAGCTGCTGGTGGGTTTGAATCGCCAACCTTTCAGTTAACAGCTGAGTGCTTAACCATTGCACCACCAGAGCTCCTTTAGATCCTCATAAGCATGCAAATACACATTGTCTGCAGTCATTTCTTTTGTAGTGATTCTGTATGCTTGGCTTTCACCTCTGCATCCTAGCATGATGGCTATGTCCTAAAACATACTACTTTGATACGTCACTTTCACTGCTATAAAATTCCTAATAAAGACGTCAATGAAGCTCTAGAGTCAGACTGAGAGATTTCTAATTCTGCGTTTTGTAATTGCTAGCAGTATGACCATGGAAAACTACATTATGTGTTTGTGCCTCAGTTCATGCAAATGTAAATCTGGGAATGATAATATATGCCTCATAGAATTGTTGTAAGGATTAAGAGTTATAAAATGTGAAATATATAAAATAGTACCAGGCCCACAGATATTAGGTACTATGCCTTTTTCCATCCAAGATGAAAACATTTTTATGTACAAATTAACACGGTAGACAAAATATCAAAGTGTTTATTCATCCTACTTAATAGACTATTTTATGCACTTTAGTGGCATGTAAATAAATTCAAGAATGTTAATATTTGAGTTCATATCATAATATATTTTTATCTTTTATTAGCCTTTCTTAATTTAGACTATTTGTAAAGTCATAATGGCCCTTCTTCACTAAATGGCTCTGAATTTGAATGAATTTAATATGTGATCTTCAAAATGAAGACCCAAAAAGGTCATATTAGAAGATATGATCAGCATGTCTTGATTATAATTTACATAAACACATTTTACAACTCTGAAGGAAAGGGAAATCATATCATTTCTGTTGTTTTTTTGTTTCTTTGCTTTTCAGAGCATATTGCACATAGATTGTATTCAATAATATTTGTAGATCTAAATGTATTTTTAATTTTCTATCGGTTAAGATAGAATTGTTTATATTTTGCAGGCTAATTATCTCTGTGTACTTTGGAGAAAACTGGAAAAAATTGTTTCTTAAGAGCCTCAGATCTTTTTTTTTTAATCTGAGAAAAAAAAAACAGCTCTATTTTGGTAAATTTTCCAGTTTTAACAGTATGAAAATTAATTTACTAAGATAATTATGGAGAAACTAAACAAGATGCAAAAATAAAACATCTGGATGCAACAACATAGCGATCTTGTCTTTAGAAATTGATCTCCAAAATCTTTTCATTGCACTTCTCTAACAGTAAACCTCCAAGATTCTGTAAGTTTGTTGTGCTGTGGGGGCTTGCGTGTTGCTGTGGTGCTGGAAGCTATGCCACCAGCACTGAAACACCAGCAATGGTCACCCATAGCGTACAGGTTTCAGGGGAGCTTCCAGGCTAAGACAGGCTACGAAGAATGGCCTGGCGGTCTACTTCTGAAAAGAATTAGCCATTAAAAACCTAATGAATAGCAGCAGAACATTGGCTGATATAGTGCCAGAAGATGAACCCCTCAGGTTGGAAGGCACTCAAAATATGACTGGGGAAGAGTTGCCTCCTTAAATAGAGTCAACCTTAAGGATGTGGATGGAGTCAAGCTTTAGGGACCTTCATTTGTTGATGCGGCAAGACTCAAAATGAGAAGAAACAGCTGCAAACATCAGTTAATAATTAGAACCTAGAATGTAAGAAGCATAAATCTAGGAAAATTAGAAATTGTCAAAAATGAAATGAAATGCATAAACATCAATATCCTAGGCATTAGTGAGCTGAAATGGACAAGTATTGGCTGGGAAAGACAAACTGAAGAGAAATGGTGCAGCATTCATAATCAAAAAGTATATTTCAAGATCTACCCTGAAGCAAAATGCTGTCAGTGATAGGATAACATCCATATGACTTCAAAGAACACCAGTTAATAATACTATCATTCAAATTTACTTACCAACCACTAAGACCAAAGATGAAGAAATTGAAGATTTTTACCAATTTCTGCACTCTGAAATTTATCAAACATGCAATCAGAATGCATTGATAATTACTGGTGATTGGAATGTAAAAGTTGGAAACAAGAAGGATGGATAGGTGGAAAGTATGGTCTCAGTGATAGAAATGATGCCAGAGATTGCATGGCTGAATTTTACAAGACCAAAGACTTCTTCATTGCAAATTCCTTTTTCATCAACATAAACGGCAACTATACACTTGGACTTTGCCAGGTGGAATATACAGGAATCATATCAACTACATCTGCAGAAAGAGACAATGAAAAAGCTCAGTATCATCAGTCTGAATAAGGCCAGGGGAGGACTGTGGAACAGGCCATCAATTTCTCATAGGCAAGTTCAAGGGGAAACTGAAGAAAATTAGAACAAGTCCACGAGAGTCAATGTATGAACTCGAGTATATCACACCTGAATTTAGAGACCATCTCAAGAATAGATTTGATCCATTGAACACTAATGACTGAAGACAAGTTCTGATATGACATCAAGGACATCATACATGAAGAAAGCAAGAGGTCATTACAAAGACAGGAAAGAAAGAAAAGACCAAAATGGATGTCAGAAGAGATCCTGAAACTTGCTCTTGAACATCTAGTAGCTAAAGCAAAAGCAAAAAATGAAGTAAAAGAACTCAATAGAAGATTTCAAAGGGCGGCTCAAGAAGACAAAGAAGGGTATTATAATGACATGTGCAAAGACCTGGAGCTAGAAAAACAAAAAGGAAGAACACCCTTGGCATTTCTCAAGCTGAAAGAACTAAAGAAAAAAATTCAAGTTTCGTGATGCAATATTGAAGGGTTCTATGGGGGAAATATTAAACAGTGCAGGAAGCCTTAAAATAAGATGGAAGAAATACACACAGTCACCATATCAAAATGAATTGGTAGACATTCAGCCATTTCAGGAGGAAGCATATGATCAGGAACCACTGGTACTGAGGGAAGAAGCCCAAGCTACACTGAAGGCACAGGCAAAAACAAGGCTCCAGGAATTGACAGAATACCAATGAGATGTTTCATCAAAGGGATGCAGCACTGGAAGTACTCATTAGTCTATGCCAAGAAATTTGGAAGACAGCTACCTGGCCAACCAACTGGAAGAAATTTGTATTTAAGCCTATGCTCAAGGGTGTATATTATGCAAATTATCTGAAAAGCTGCACTATACGAAGAAGAACAGGGTATGAGGATTGGAGGAAGACACATGAACACCCTGAGATATGCAGATGGTACAACATTGCTTGCTGAAAGTGAAAAGGGTTTGAAGTAGTCCCTGATGAAGATCAAGACCACAGCCTTCATTATGGATTCCACCTAAACATAAAGAAAAAAAAAATCCTCACAACTGCTCCAATAAGCAATATCAAGATAAATGGAAAAAAAAAATGGAAGTTAAGACCTTTTTTGTGTGTGCTTTAAGTGAAAGTTTACAAATCAAGTCAGTCTCTCACACAAAAACTAATATACACCCTGCTACATACTCCCAATTGCTCTCCCCCTAATGAGACAGCCTGCTCCCTCCACTCTCTCTTTTCCTGTCCTTTTCTCCAGCTTCTAACTCCCTCTACCCTCTCATCTCCCTTCCAGGGAGGAGATGCCAACATAGTCTCAAGTGTCCACCTGATCCAAGAAGCTCACTCCTTGCCAGCACCCCTCTCCATCCCATTGTCTAGTCCAATCCCTGTCTGAAGAGTTGGCTTTGGGAATGGTTCCTGTCCTGGGTTAACAGAAGGTCTGGGGGCCATGACCACTGGGGTCCTTCTAGTCTCAGTCAGACCATCAAGTCTGGTCGTTTTATGAGAACTTGGGGTCTGCATCCCACTGCTCCCTCAGGGGTTCTCTGTTGTGTTCCCTGTCAGGGCAGTCATCGGTTGTAGCCAGGCACCATCTCGTTCTTCTGGTCTCAGGCTGATGTAGTCTCTGGTTTATGTGGCCCCTTCTGTCTCTTGGGCTCGTAATTACCTTGTGTCCTTGGTGTTCTTCATTCTGCTTTGATCCAGGTGGGTTGAGACCAATTGGTGCATCTTAGATGGCCGCTTACTAGAGTTTAGGACCCCAGACTCCACTCTCCAAAGTGAGATGCAGAATGTTTTCGTAATAGATTTTATTATGCCAATTGACATAGATGTCCCCTGAAACCATGGTCCCCAGACCCCTGCCTCTGCTACGCTGGCCTTTGAAGCATTCAGTTTAATCAGGAAACTTCTTTGTTTTTGGTTTAGTCCAGTTGTGCTGACCTCGCCTGTATTGTGTGTTGTCTTTCCCTTCACCTAGAGTAGTTCTTATCTCCTGTCTAATTAGTGAAAACTCCTCTCCCACTCTCTGCCCCTCCCCTTCTTGTAACCATAAAAGAATATTTTCTTCTCTGTTTAAAATGTTTCTCAAGTTCTTATAATAGTGGCCTTATTCAATCTTTGTCCTTTTGCCACTGACTGATTTCACTCAGCATAATGCCTTCCAGATTACTCCACGTTATGAAATGTTTCACAGGTTCATCACTGTTCTTTATGGATGCATAGTATTCCACTGTGTGAATATACCATAATTTATTTATCCATTCATCCATTGATGGGCACCTTGGTTCCTTCCATCTTTCTGCTATTGTAAAAAGTGCTGCAGTGAACATGGGTGTGCATATATCTGTTTGTGTAAAGGCTCTTATTTCTCTAGGATATATTCCAAGGAGTGGGATTACTGTGGTAGTTCTATTTCTAGATTTTTAAGGAAGTGACAAATCGATTTCCAAAGTGACTGTACCATTTTTCATTCCCACCAGCAGTGTATAAGAGTTCCAATCTCTCTACAAGCTCTCCAGCATTTACTATTTTGTGTTTTTTGGATTAATGCCATCCTTGTTGGAGTGAGATGGAATCTCACTGTAGTTTTGATTTGCATTTTTCTAATGGCTAGTGATTGTGAGCATTTCCTCACGTATCTGTTAGCTACCTGAATGTCTTCTTTAGTGAAGTGTCTGTTCATATCTTTTGCCCATTGTTTAATTGGGTTGTCTTTTTGCAGTCGAGTTTCTGCAGTGTCATGTAGATTTTAGAGATCAGGGGCTGATCAGAAATGTCATAGCTAAACACTTTTTCCCAGTCTGTAGAAAATCTTTTTACTCTTTTGGTGAAGTTTTTAAATGTGCATAGCTGTTTGATTTTTAAGAGCTCCCAGTTATCTAGTTTTTCTTCTGCATTGTTAGGAATGTTTTGTATACTGTTTATGCCATGTATTAGGGCTAATGCCCCTATTTTTTCTTCCATGATCTTTACCGTTTTAGATTTTATGTTTAGGTCTTTGATTCATTTTGAGTTAATTTTTATGCATGGTGTGATGTATGGGTCTCGTTTCATTTTTTTGCAGATGGATATTGAGTTATGCCAGCACCATTTATTAAAAAGACTGTGTTTTCCCCATTTAACAGCTTTGGGACCTTTGTCAAATATCATCTGCTCATATGTGGGTGGATTTATGTCTGGATTCTCAATTTGTCCCATTGGTCTATGTATTTGTTTTTGTACCTGTACCAGGCTGTTCTGAGTACTGTGGCGGTATAATAGGTTCTAAAATCAGGTAGAGTAAGTAAGGCCTCCCACTTTGTTCTTCTCTTTCAGTAATGCTTTACTTATCCAGGGCCTCTTTCTCTTCCACATGAAGTTGGTGATTTGTTTCTCCATCTCATTAAAAAATATCATAGAAATTTGGATCAGAATTTCATTAAATCCATGATTGGTTTTGGTAGAATAGACTTTTTTATAATGCTAAGCCTTCCTATCCATGAGCAAGGTACGTTTTTCCACTTCTGTAGGTCTCTTTTGGTTTCTTGCAGAAGTGTACTGTAGTTTTCTTTGTATAAATCTTTTACATCTCTGGTAAGATTTATTCCTAAGTATTTTATCTTCTTGGGGGCTACTGTAAATGGTATTGATTTGGTGATTTCCTCTTTGATGTTCTTTTTGTTCATGTAGAGGAATCCAACTGATTTTTGTATGTTTATCTTGTATCCTGATAATCTGCTGAACTCTTCTATTAGTTTCAGTAGGTTTGTTGAGGATTTCTTAGGGTTTTCTGTACATGAGATCATGTCATCTGTAAATAGAGATACTTTTACTTCTTCCTTGACAATTTGCATGCCCTTTATTTCTTTATCTAGCCTAATTGCTCTGGCTAGGACCTCCAGCACAATGTTGAATAAGAGCAGTGATAAAGGGCATCCTTGTCTGGTTCCAGATCTCAAGGGGAATGCTTTCAGGCTCTCTCTGTTTAGCATGATGTGGGCTAATGGCTTTGAACAAAAGCCCTTTACTATGTTGAGGAATTTTAATTCTATTCCTATTTGGCTGAGAGTTTTTGTTATGAATGGGTATTAAACCTTGTCAAATGCTTTTTCTGCATCAATTGATAAAATCAAGTGATTCTTGTCTTTTGTTTTATCTATATGACGGATTACATTAATTGTGTTTCTAATGTTGAACCATCCCTGCATACGTGGTATGAATCCCATTTGGTTATGGTGAATTATTTTTTTGATATATTCTTGAATTCTTTTGGCTAGAATTTTGTTGAGGATTTTTGCACCTTTGTTCATGAGGGATATAGGTCCGTAATTTTCTTTTTTTTTTGTGATGTCTTTACCCGGTTTTGGTATCAGGGATATGGTGGCTACATAGAATGAGTTAGGTAGAATTCTATTATTTTCTATGCTCTGAAATACCTTTAGTAGTAGTAGTGTTAACTCTTCTCTGAAAGTTTGCTAGAACTCTTCAGTGAAGCCGTCTGGGCCAGAGGGTTTTTTTGTTGGCAGTTTTTTGATTACCTTTTCAATCTCTTCTTTTGTTATGGGCCTATTTAGTTGTTCTACCTGTTTGTGTTAGTTTATGTAGGAAGTGTGTTTCAAGGAATTCATCTATTTCTTCTAGGTTTTCAAATTTGTTTGAGTACAATTTTTCATAGTAATCTGATATGATTCTTTTCATCTCAGTTGGGGCTGTTTTAATATAGCCCATCTCATTTCTTATTTGGGTTATTTGCTTCCTCTCCTGTTTTTCTTTTGTAAGTTTGTAAGTTCGTCAATTTTGTTGACTTTTTCAAAGAACTAGCTTTAAAAACTTTATAATTCTTTCAATTGTTTTCCTGTTTTCTATTTCATTTAGTTCTGCTCTAATTTTTATTATTTGTTTTCTTCTGGTGACTGTGGGTTTCTTTTGTTTTTCTCTTTCTATTTGTTCATGTTTTAGGGATAATTCTTTGATTTTGGCATTTTCCTCTTTTTGGAGTGTGCATTTATTGATATAAATTCACCTCTGAGCACTGCTTTCTCTGTGTCCCAAAGGTTCTTATAGGAAGTGTTTTCATTTTCATGGGATTCTATGAATTTCTTTATTCCATCCTGAATGTCTGCTATAATCCAGTCTTTTTTGAGCAGGATATTGATCAGTGTCCAAGTGTTTGATTTCGTTTCTCTGCTTTTTCTGTTATTGATGTCCACTTTTATGGCCTTATGGTCAGAGAAGATGGTTTATAATATTTCAATATTTTGGATTCTGCTAAGGCTTGCTTTATGACCTAATATGTGGTCTATTCTAGAGAATGTTCCATGTGCACTAGAAAAGAAAGTATACTTGGTTGCTGTTGGTGCAGTGTTCTGTATATGTCTATGAGATCAAGTTGGTTGATTGTGGCATTTAGATCATCCATGTCTTTACTGAGCTTCTTTTTGGGTGTCCTGTCCTCCACCAAAAGTGGTGTGTTGAAGTCTCCTACTATTATTGTGGAGCTGTCTACCTCACTTTTCAATGCTGATAGAGTTTGTTTTATGTATCTTGCAGCCCTGTCATTGGGTGCATAAATATTTAATATGGTTATATCTTCTCAGTGTATTGTCCCTTTTTCACTATATAGTGTCCTTCCTTATCCTTTGTGATGGATTTAACTTTAATGTCTATTTTGTCAGAAATTAGTATTGCCACTCCTGCTCTTTTTGGATTGTTGTTTGCTTGACATATTTTTTCCATCCTTTGAGTTTTAGTTTGTTTGTGTCTCTCAGTCTAAGGTGTGTCTCTTGTAGGCAGCATATAGATGGATCTTGCTTTTTAATCCATTCTGCCACTCTGTCTCTTTTTTGGTGCATTTAGTCCATTTACATTCAGGGTAATTATGGATAGGTATGAATTTAGTGCTATCATTTTGATGTCTTTTTTGTGCGTTGTTGACAGTTTCTTTTTCCCACTTAATTTTATGTGCTGAGTAGATTATCTTTATATATTGTCCTTTCCTCGTGTTCATTGTTGATTTTGTTTCTGCTGAGACTCTGTTTTTTTCTTGTATTTTATTTTGATGTGTAGGATAGCTTGTCTCCTTTGTGGTTACCTTATTATTTACCCCTATTTTTCCGAATTTAAACCTAAATTTTATTTCTTTGTATTGCCTTGTCTTACTCTCTGTATAGAAGATCTATAACTACATTTCTTAATTCCTCTTTATGGTTTTAATGTTGTCCTTTTTTACATAATAACATCACTGTTACCCTGTTTTGAGCTTGTTTTATCTTTATTTAATTTTGTGATTTCCCCATCTGGGTTGACTTCTGATTGCTTTGCCCAGTGTTCTAGTCTTGGGTCGATACCTGATATTATTACTTTTCTAAGCAACGAGCTCCCTTTAGTATTTATTGTAGTTTTGGTTTGGTGCTTATGAATTCCCAAAACTTCTGTTTATCTCCAAATGTCCTAATTTTTCCTTCATATTTGAGAGACAGTTTTGCCTGATATCAGATACTTGGCTGGAAATTTTTTTCCTTCAATTTTTTATATAAATCATCCCATTGCCTTCTTGCCTGCATGGTTTCTGCCAAGTAGTCTGAGCTTATTCTTATTGGCTCTCCTTTGTAGGTGACTTTTTGTTTATCCCTAGCTGCTCTTATAATTGTCTCTTTATCTTTGGTTTTGGCAAGTTTGATTATAATATGTCTTGGTGACTTTCTTTTAAAATCTACCTTACGTGGAGGTCGATCAGCATCTTGAATAGATATGTTCTCATCTTTCACGATAACAGGGAAGTTTTCTGCCAAAAAATCTTCAACAACTTTCTCTGTATTTTCTTTTATCCCTCCTTGTTCTGTTACTGCAATCACTTGTAGGTTATTTCTCTTGATAGAGTGCAACATGATTCTTAAGTTTTCTTCATTTTTTATAAAATTATTTTATCTGATTTTTCTTCAAATATATTAGTGCCAAGTGCTTTACCTTGAAGTTAGAAATTCTGCCTTCCATTTGCTCAATTCGGTTCCTCTGACTTTCTATTGAGTTGTCTACTTCTGTAACTTTATTGTTAATCTTTTGAATTTCTGATTGCTGTCTGTCTATGGATTTTTCCAGCTTATTAAATTTTTCATTATGTTCCTGAATAACCTTTTTAATTTCTTCAAATGCTTTATCTGTGTGTTCCTTGGCTTGTTGTGCATATTGCCTCATTTCCTTCTTGATGTCTCGAAGGGTTCTGTATAGTAATCTTTTGTATTCTGCCTCTGGTAATTTCAGGGACACACTATCATCTAGAAGATCCCTTGATCCTTCGTTTCGAGAGCTTGTAGAAGAGATCATAGTCTGTTTCCCTATGTGACTTGATATTGGCTATTTTCTCTGAGCCATCTATAAGCTATTGTATTAGTTTATTTTATATTTGCTTACTGTGTCATAGCTTCTTGCTTTGTTTTCTTTTTTAAATATGCCTGTGTGGGTTCCTTGAGTGAGCTAGCTTGATTATTTTCACCTTTGGAACTCTGAAATCCTGTCCCCAGATGGCTAGAGCCATTATCAGGTGTGTCAGTCTAGGAGTCTATTCAGTTTTCTTGTATGAATTCAGCTCAGGTGTCTAGGTAGCTGATCATCAAGTGTGTGGTACAGGCTCTGTACTAGAGTCTTAGAGGGACAGAGGTGATTGGTTTATGTACCAGTATCTGGTTGTGGCAGGGTGTCACACTATGAACAAGGCAGGAGGCTGAGAATAGTCCCCCACATGCCTCTGAGAAAAGCGTGTCCCTGTTCTCTAGAGCACACAGGTTGAAGAGTTCTGCAGACAGACTATGGGAACCCAATATTTTTGGTTGTAAGGACTGGGAGGTACCAGTTACCCTTGGAACCCTGTTGTGGGTGGCTCCATGACCTGTGTGGAGCCACCAGTCCTTAGGCCCCTGATGTGGGTAGTTGAGAACCATGTTTAATAGACAAAGCAATGCCAAATATCAAACACCCAACTCTCTGCTGCACAACCGAAATGGTTGGAGTCTGCCAACAAGGGCCTATTCTCCTGAAATAGGCTCACACAGGGCCACGCAGAGTGGAAACGTACTCAAACTCCATGGACCATTTATATCTGGACAGGAGCCGCTGCTGTTCTAGGCTTCCCCAGTTAGTGGAGCTGGCAAATTATCTTTTCCTCCAATTGCAAATTTATTCCTTCTCCATCGCTGGGTGGATGGCTCTAGGTGCTCAGCAAGTCCAATCTCAGGCCCGGGGAAATCAGCCACTGAACCTGGCTCGTGATTGGGGGTGGGGGGCGTGGTAAAATATACTCAAGTACTTAGCTTTTGCCGAGAGCACAGTTCTTCTCTGATTCTTGAGGTGTGAGTAGGCTATGTGCCTATGTAGCTGGCTGCTTGACCTTGAGGAAACTACGACACAGTGCTAGTACCAGTATGCCACCGCTCCTCTGGGAATGGTGCCTGAGGGATCCCTGCATTTCAGGTCCGGTAATTCCTCTCTGCTTCTGAACCCTCTCTTCCTCCCCCTGCCCCTCAGTTTTCTAAGCTTCCCTTTGATGTTCAGGGCTCCTAGCTTGTCATATACTCGTTTCACTTGCTTTTTTGGGCCTTTGTTGAAAAAGGGCTTGCAGAAGCCTCTGTCTATTCTGCCATCTTCGCTCCTCCTCCCAAGACTTTTATTTTACTTGGGTCCACAATCAACACCCACGGAAACAGCGGTCAGGAAGTCAAACAACTCATTGCATCTGGCAAATCTGTTGCAAAAGTCCTCTTTAAAGTGTTGGAAAGCAAAGATTTCACCTTGAAGACTAAGGTTTGCCTGACCAAGGCAATAGTGTTTTCAATTGCTTCATATGAAAGTGAAAACTGGACAATGAATAAGGAAGACTTAAGAAGAATTGACCCCTTTGAATTGTGGTGTTGGCAAAGAATATTGAATATACCATGGAATGCCAAAAGAACAAACAAGTCTTTCTGGGAAGAAGTACAACTAAATGATCCTTAGAGGCAAGGATGGCAAGACTATATCTCACATACTTTGGACTTGATATCGGAAGGGATCAGTCCCTGGAAAAGGACATCATGCTTGGTAAGTTAGAGGGCCAAAGAAGAAGACTCTCAATGAGATGGATTGACACAGTGGCTGCAACAATGGGCTCAAGCATAGCAACGATTGTGAGGATGGTGCGGGACTCGGCAGTGTTTCATTCTGTGGTACAGGATCACTATGAGTTGGAATGGACTCAGTGGCACCTAACAACAGCAATAACAGCAAAAGGCTATGACCAGTTATATTCATTTACCTATAAATTATATACGTATACATATTCACTAAAACATTACATACAGTATAATTGAAATTTTAGAAAGAATATTTCATAAATATCAAGAGAGCTAGTAATGTTTTTCTCACATTAAAGAGGCTTACCTGCTGGGATACATCTGTGTACCCTGCTTTGGATTCTATTGACCAAGAAATGGAAGTGTCTCAATTTCTGGAGAAAAATTTCAAAAAAGCCTGACTTGGGAGAGAGTTAAGTCATTGCATGCAGCACTCTGTTTTTGGAAGAGAAGACAGGAAGTCATTGTAGAGCAGTAAGGTGTTTTCCCTAGGTTCCCTGGGTGGTGAAAATGGTTAAGCACTTGACTACTACCCTAACGGTTGGCTGTTTGAACCACATAGAAGCTCCTCAGAAGACAGACTTGGCATTCTGCTTCCAAAGAGTAGCAACCTTGAAAACCCTATGGATCTGTTCTACTCGGCACACATGAGGTCACCAAGAGTTAGAACTGACTCAACAGTAGCTAACAACAACTTCAAAGGTGCTTGCTCACCTTGGTCAAAATAGTCAAGATGGTAAATTCTATCTTTTGTCCCTACTTTCCTTTCTTCACCAAAAGTCCGTTCATTGCCCCCCTTGCAACTGTGTCCTTTGAGGATTCCAAGGTCATCAGGCCACTTTCTCCAGACAGCTAGTGAAACCTGCAGTCAGATAAAGTAAACATTCTTAACTGTTCAAAACTTTGTTTGTTTACCTGGAATTTAAGAAAAGCCCTACAGGGATCTGAAACTCAGTTGCTAAAATCACCTCCATAGATATTTCTTTTTACTGTTGCAACAGTGCATGCATACATAGAAAACCTTTCACAAGCCTATGCCAGTGTTAACAGTGATTATCTCTGGGTGAGAATCATTCTGTATACCTTTCTGTATTTTCTGAGTTATTTGTTTTTCTATGATAAGTGTGTATTATCTTTTATATCAAGGAGCTCTGTTGGTGCAGCAGTTAAGCACTCAGCTGCTAACAGATAGTTTGGCAGTTCAAACCAGCTTTTCCAAAGTAGGAAAGACCTGGTGATCTGCTTCTGTAAAGGTTACAGACTAGGAAACCCTATAAGGCAGTTTTAATCTATCCTACAGTGAGGCTATGATTCAGAATTGAATCAGGGCACACAACATTTATTTTAAATCAGATTTAACAGACCAAAAAAAAAAAAAAAGTAAGGTTGTTTCGAATTAATATACTCTGTTTTTTCTTTTAATTTAGAAAAATAAAATATAACATGATAAAATTAAAAATTATCTGATTAAAACACACACATATGTATATATACACATAAAAACACATACATATGCTTACATATATAGCTTTTATTCCTCTGTGTTCTACTTAAAGGATATATATATCATTGTCATAGAGTACATATTGATTTATAACCTGCCACTCAACAATTTCATAAACATTTTTCCATGTCATTAGAGCACTTTTATGTCAACTTTTTTTAAAAATGTATTTTTGATATTTTATTATATAATCCCAGAAACCCAGTGCCGTCGAGTCGATTTTATTATATGGTTGGATTCAATTTTCCCTATTATTATCTAATAGCTGTATTTTTAGCTAAAACTTTATGGATGTATATAATTATTTATTTAGAACATATCATTATAAGTATACACTTCAGAAACTTTCTGTTCATTATACCACAACTCTTCACACTAAATTGATGTATGAGTATGCCTGTTTGGAGCCATCGCTGGAGCTAGGACTGCTGCCAGCCCCTCTAAACTATGGCGGTTACTCAAAAAGAACAAGGAATTCTACAAGGCTAACAAGGTTCTCATAGGTCACAATCCTGGAGAGAAGAGAAACAGTCACTCAGGATCCATATATCAAATATCTTGGTGAGGCTTTGACCCTAAGCCAAGGTTTAACCTTGTTTGACCCTTGGACCAATCACAGTCTGGAAGATCATAACTGGCCAGTCTTGGATCACTTGCTTATTCCTATGGCCAGAGAAACCTGCCCCTCCATGTCCCAACTGATGTGATGGAATCTCATAAGGGGTCATAGTTTTGTCCCAAGGAAAACAGTGAAAGAGAACAGAGTAACTTCCACCTTCTGACTTGGAACATTTGCCCAGGAGCCATGATTCACCTAGGTGTGACTCGAGGCATTTTACCTGTACCATTTAAGAGAGCAAGTTGGCAAGACAGCGTGTCACATTTTTTAACTTTATTTATTTGCTACATGAAAGTGCATCTGATTGATGTTTCAATGATTATTAATAGAGGTGGCCATTTATTCTTTCATGAATTGGACATTTGTATTTTTTTTCTCCTCAATTGCCTGTCCATGTCCTTTGACCATTTTCTATTGGGCCCTCCATCTACTTATTAGTCACTTAAAAAGACACATTACCTATGAAGGTATTATCTTTTTTTACAGGTATTCCACAAATATTTTAATTTACTATTTTCCTTTTAATTTTATGTCAAATTTTCTATAAAATTATTTAAAATATTTTAACAAATTTAGATCTGTTATTTTCACAAATGGTTTCTGCCTTTGTTGTCCAGCTTAAAAAGCCTTTGCCTACCAAGGTAGATTCATTATTTAAAAAAGTATAGTGAAAATGATTATAAATTGATAAATTCAGTTTTGAAACAAAACTTAAAACAATGGTGACTATAGGAAATGTATATTGAGTGAGTTCTTAACAGTGAATGTTTGAGAGAGCTCATCTTCAAATTCCACCTTTACTGGACAAATGAAAGTTCCAGTGTTGGATGAGGTTGGTTATGAAGGATGCCATTTCTATGCTAATCAAAGCCTTATGCTAAAAGAGAAAAAATTCTAAACTCACTCCACAAAATTTCAAATTTCATCTAGCTGATACTTGTGCCTGGTATCTGACTAAGAAGCCTTATAAACAGGCTGAACTTTCTTGCATGTCCCTTGTAATTGGCCATATATTAACTTTAACTTTAATCCCCTAAAATAAACCAAGCCTTAATAAAAGGAGTTAGCAGAGAAAGATGGAGTACCATGAGTTCCATCGATCAGATGAAAGTCCAGGATATTTTTATTATCCAAGGGACATACAAAAACCAATCAAGCCGGGAGGTGGAGCCAAGATGGCGGAATAGACAGATGCTTCCGTCAAGCCCTCTTTACAAAAAAGACCTGAAAAAAAACAAGTGAAACGAGTATATTTGTGACAAGGTAGGAGCCCAGAGCATCAAAGGCAAGCTTAGACAACGAACTGAGGGGTGGGGGAAGGAAGAAACTGTTCAGAAGCGGAGAGGAGTTACTGGACCTGAATCATGGGGAACCCTCAGGCACCATTCCCGGAGTGGCAGCAGCGGCTGCGGTGGGCTGGTCCTAGCGTTTGGCCTCAGTTTCCTCAGGGAGAAGCAGCCAGACACACAGCCCACTCACACCTCTGGAACCTGAGGAGAAGGGTGCTCTCAGCAAAAGCTAAGTACTCGTGTACATTTAGCCACACCCCCCCACCTCCAAGCTGGCTTCAGCAGCTGAATCCCTGGGCCTGAGATAGACACTGGTGAGCACCTGGAGCTGTCCTCCTGGTTGGGGAAGGAAAAAAAATTGCAACTGGGGGGAAAAGATAATTTGGTAGCTCCATTAACTGGGGGAGCTCAGGACAGAAGTGGCTCCTGTCCAGGCATAAACCGTCTGTGGACCTTGAGCACATTTCCCTCTGCATGGACCTGTGTGGGCCTCTTTCAGGAGAGTAGGCCCTTGTTGGCAAACTCCAACCATTTCAGCGGTGCAGTGGAGAGGTGGGTGTTTGACATTTGACATTGCTTTGCCTATTAAACAAGGTCCTCACCTACCCACATCAGGGACCTAAGGACTGGAGGCTCCACTTGGGTTGCCCAGCCACCTGCAACAGGGGTCCAGGGATAACTGGTACCTCCCAGTCATTACAACTAAAAACTTTGGGTGCCCATGGTCCCTCTGCAGAGCCCACCCACCAACTTGCTCTAGGGAAGAGAGACGCTTTTTCCTCAGAGATATTTGGGGGTCGGTTCTCAGCCCCCTGCCTTGTTCAGAGCGTGACCCCCTGCTGCAATCAGATATGCGTATATAAGCCAATCACCCCTGCCCCTCTAGGACTGGAGGACAGAGCCTGTGCCACACTCTTGATATCAGCTACCTGGAAACCTGAGCTGAATTCATACAAGAAAGCTGAATGGACTCCTAGACTGATATACCTGATAACAGCTTTAGCCAGCTGGGGACAGGACACCAGAGCTCCAAAGGCAAGAATAATCAAGTGAGCTCACTTAAGCAACCCATAGGGGTATACCAAAACAAAACAAAGCAAGCAGCTACAACACAGTAAGCAAGCATAAACTAATATAATAACTTAAAAATGGCTGAAGACAACAGTCAATATCAAGTCACATAAAGAAACAGGCCATGATCACCTCAACAGGCTCTCAAAACAAAAAAAACGAGGGATCTTTTAGATGAAAGTGCATTTCTGGAATTACTAGATGCAGAATACAAAAGTTTAATATACAGAACCCTTCAAGACATCAGGAAGGGAATGAGGCAATATGCAGAAGAAGCCAAGGAACACACAGATAAAGCAACTGAAGAAATCAGAAAGATTATTCAGGAACATAACGAAAAGTTTAAGAAGCTGAAAAAAACCCATAGACAGACGGCAATCAGAAATTCAGAAGATTAACAATAAAATTACAGAATTAGATAACTCAATAGAAAGTCAGAGGAGCAGAATTGAGCAAGTAGAAGCTAGAATTTCTGAACGTGAAGATAAATCACTTAGCACTAATATATTTGAAGAAAAATCACTTAAAAGAATTTTAAAAAATGAAGAAAACTTAAGAATCATGTGAGACTCTATCAAGAGAAATAACCTGTGAATTATTGGAGTACCAGAACAGGGAGGGATAACAAAATACAGAGAAAATTGTTGAGGATTTGTTGGCAGAAAACTTCCATGATATTGTGAAAGATTAGAAGATATCTACCCAAGGTGCTCATCGAACTCCACATAAGGTAGATCTTAAAAAAAAGTCACCAAGACATATTATAATCAAGCTTGCCAAAAACAAAAATAAAGAGATAAGTATAAGAGCATCGAGGGATAAAAGAAAAGTCAACTACAAGGGAGAGCAAATAAGAATAAGCTCAGACTACTCGGCAGAAACCATGCAGGCAAGAAGGCAATGGGATGACATATTTAAAAAATTGAAGGAAAAAAATTGCCTGCCAAGAATCATATATCCACCAAAACTGTCTCTTACATATGAAGGAGAAATTAAGACATTTCCAGATAAACACAAGTTGAGGGAATTCGTAAAAACCTAACCAAAACTACAAGAAATACTAAAGGGAGTTCTTTGGTTAGAAAATCAGTAATATCAGGTATCGACCCAATAATAGAACACTGGGCAGAACAACCAGAAGTCAACCCAGAAAGTGAAATCCAAAAAAAAAAAAAAAAAAACAAAGCAAGATTAAAAAAAAAAAAAAAAAAAGCCCAACACAGGGTAATGGCGATGTTATTATATAAAAAAAGACAACATTAAAATAATAAAGAGGGACGAAGAAATGTAATCATACACCTTCCATATGGACAGGAAGATACAGCTATTGGAAGACATAAAAGTTAGTTATAAACAGAAAAATAGGGGCAAATAATAAGGTAACCACAAAGGAGACAAACTATCCTACTCATCAAAATAAAATACATGGGAAAAATACAGACTCAGCAGAAACAAAATCAACAATAATGAATATAAGGAAGGGACCACATATAAAGCAAATCTAAGCACATAAAATCAAGTGGGAAAAAGAAGCTGTCAACACACGAAAAAAGACACCAAAATGATAGCACTAAATTCATACCTATCCATAACTACCCTGAATATAAAAGGACTAAATGCACCAATAAAGAGACAGAGAGTGGCAGAATGGATTAAAAAACAAGATCCGTCTACATGCTGCCTACAGGAGACACACCTTAGAAATCAGAGACACAAACAAACTAAAACTCAAAGGATGGAAAAAAATATATCAGGCAAACAACAATCAAAAAAAGAGCAGGATTGGTAATATTAATTTCTGAAAAAATAGGCTTTAAAGTTAAACCCATCAGAAAGGATAAGGGAGGACATTATATAATGGTTAAAGGGACAATACACCCAGAAGATATAACCATATTAAATATTTACGCACTCAATGACAGGGCTGTAAGATACATAAAACAATCTCTAACAGGATTGAAAAGTGAGCTAGACATCTCTACAATAATAGTAGGAGACTTCAACACACAACTTTTGGTGAAGGACAGGACATCCAGAAAGAAGCGCAATAAAGACACGGAAGATCTAAATGCCATGATCAACCAACTTGACTTTGTAGACATAGACAGAACACTCCACCCAACAGCAAACAGCTATACTTTCTTTTCTAGTGCACATTGAACATTCTCTAGAATAGACCACATATTAGGTCATAAAGCAAGCCTTAGCAGAATCCAAAATATTGAAATATTACAAAGCATCTTCTCTGACCATAAGGCCATAAAAGCGGAAATCAATAACAGGAAAAGCAGGGAAAAGAAATTAAACACTTGGAAACTGAAAAATAACCTGCTCAAGAAAGACTGGATTATAGAAAACATTAAGGATGGAATAAAGAAATTCATAGAACCCAATAAGAACGAAAACAATTCCTGTCAGAACCTTTGGGACACAGCAAAAGCGGTGCCCAGAGGCCAATTTATATCAATAAATGCACACATCCAAAAACAAGAAAGGGCCAAAATCATAGAACTATCCCTACAACTTGAACAAATAGAAAGAGAGCAACAAAAGAAACCCACAGGCACCAGAAGAAAACAAATAATAAAAATTAGAGCTGAACTGAACTAAATGAAATAGAAAACAGAAAAATAATTGAAAGAATTAATAAGACCTAAAGCTGGTTTTTTGAAAAAATCAACAAAATTGATAAACCATTGGTCAAACTGACAAAAGAAAAACAGGAGAGGAAGCAAATAACCTGAATAAGAAATGACATGGGCAATATCACAACAGACCCAACTGAAATTAAAAGAATCATACCAGATTACTATGAAAAACTATGCTCAAACAAATTTGAAAACCTAGAAGAAATGGATGAATTCCTAGAAACACACTACCTACCGAAACTAACACAATCAGAGGTAGAACAACTAAATAGACCCATAACAAAAGAAGAGATTGAAAAGGTAATCAAAAAACTACCAAAAAAAAAAAGCCCTGGCCTGGATGGCTTCAATACAGAGTTTTACCAAACTTTCGAGAAAAATTAACACCAATACTACTAAAGGTATTTCAGACCATAGAAAAGGGTGGAATACTCCCAAACTCATTCTATGAAGCCACCATATTCCTGATACCAAAACCAGGTAAAGACACCACAAGAAAAGAAAATTATAGACCTATATCCCTCATGAATGTAGATGCGAAAATCCTCAACAAAATTCTAGCCAATAGAATTCAACAACATATCAAAAAAATAATTCACCATGACCAAGTGGGATTCATACCAGGTATGCAGGAATGGTTCAACATTAGAAAAACAGTTAATGTGATCCGCCACATAAATAAAAGACAAGAATCACATGATTTTATCAACTGATGCAGAAAAAGCATTTGACAAAGTGCAACACTCATTCATGATAAAAACTCTCAGCAAAATAGGAATAGAAGGAAAATTTCTCAGCATAATAAAGGGCATTTATACAAAGCCATAGCCAACAACACCCTAAATGGAGAGAGCCTGAAAACATTCCCACTGAGATCGGGAACCAGACAAGGATGCCCTTTATCACCACTCTTATTCAACACTGTGCTGGAAGTCCTAGCCAGACCAATTAGGCTAGATAAAGAAATAAAGGGCACTCAGATTGGCAAGGAAGAAGTAAAAGTATCTCTATTTGCAGATGACATGATCTTATACACAGAAAAGCCTAAGGAATCCTCCAGAAAACTACTGAAACTAATAGAAGAGTTCAGGGGAGTATCAGGATACAAGATAAACATACAAAAATCATACAAAAATTGGATCCCTCTACACCAACAAAAAGAACATCGAAGAGGAAATCACCAAAGCAATGCCATTTACGTTAGCTCCCAAGAGGATAAAATACTTAGGAATAAATCTTACCAGAGATGTAAAAGACTTATACAAAGAAAACTACAGTATACTTCTACAAGAAACCAAGGGAGACTTACATAAGTGGAAGAACATACCTAGCTCATGAAGAGGAAGACTTAATATTGTGAAAATGACTATTCTACCAAAAGTGATCTATACATTTAATGCAATTCCAATCCAAATCCCAACAACATTCTTTAATGAGATGGAGAAACAAATCACCTACTTCATATGCGAGGGAAAGAGGCCCCGGATAAATAAGGCATTACCGAAAAAGAAGAACTAAGTGGGGGGCCTTACTCTACCTGATTTTTGAACCTATTATACCACCACAGTAGTCAAAACAGCCTGGTACTGGTCCAACAACAGATATATGGACCAATGGAACAGAATTGAGAATCCAGGCATAAATCTATCCACATATGAGCAGTTCATGTTTGACAAAGGCCCCAAAACAGTTAAATGGGGAAAAGACAGTCTTTTTAACATATGGTGCTGGCGTAACTGGATATCCATCTGCAACAAAATGAAACAAGACCCATACCTCACTCTATGCACAAAAACTAACTTAAAATGGATGAAAGACCTAAATATAAAATCTAAAACGATAAAGATCATAGAACAAAAAAAAAAAGGAACGACGATAGGAGCCCTAATACATGGCATAAACAGTATAGAAAACATTGTAAAAAACATAGAAGAAAAACTAGGTAACTGGGAGCTCCTAAAAATCAAACACTTATGGTAATCCAAAGACTTCACCAGAAGAGTAAAAAGATTACCTACAGACTGGGAAATAGTTCTTAGCTATTTTTATGACATTTCTGATCAGCGCCTGATCTCTAAACTCTACATGATACTGCAAAAACTCACCTGCAAAAAGACAAATAACCCAATGAAAAAATGGGCAAAAGATATGAATAGACACTTCACTAAAGAAAACAATCAGGTAGCTAACAGATATATGAGGAAATGTTCACGATCATAAGCCATTAGGGAAATGTGGTTCAAAACTACAATGAGATTTCATCTCACTCCAACGAGGCTGGCATTAATCCAAAAAACACAAAATAATAAATGTTGGAGAGGCTGTGGAGAGACTGGAACACTTATACACTGCTGGTGGGAGTGTCAAATGTTACAGCTACTTCGGAAATCAATTTGGGGCTTCCTTAAAAAGTTAGAAATAGAAGTACCATACGCTCCAGCAATCCCACTCCTTGGAATATATCCTAGAGAAATAAGAGCCTTTACACAAGCAGATATATGCACACCCCTGTTTATTGCAACACTGTTTACAATAGCAAAAACATGGAAGCAACCAAGGTGCCCATCAATGGATGAATGGATAAATAAATTATGGTATATTCACACAATGGAATCTTACACATCGATAAAGAACAGTGAGGAATCTGTGAAACATTTCATAACATGGAGGAACCTGGAAGGCATTATGTTGAGTGAAATTAGTTACAAAAGGACAAATATTGTATAAGACCACTATTGTAAGAATTTGTGAAATAGTTTAAACTGAGAAAAAAACATTCTTTTGTGGTTACGAGAGGGGGGAGGGAGGGAGGGTGGAAGAGGGGTATTCCCTAATTAGATAGTAGATAAGAACTACTTTAGATGAAGGGAAAGACAGCACGCAATACAGGGGAGGACAGCACAATTGGACTAAACCAAAAGCAGAGAAGTTTCCTGAATAAACTGAATGCTTTGAAGGTCAGTGTAGCAGGGGCAGGGGTCTGGGGACCATGGTTTCAGGGGACATCTAAGTCAATTGGCATAATAAAATCTATTAAGAAAGCAATCTGCACCCCACTTTGAAGAGTGGCGTCTGGGGTCTTAAACGCTAACAAGCGGCCATCTAAGATGCATCAATTGGTCTCAACCCACCTGGATCAAAGGAGAATGAAGAACACCAAGGACACAAGGTGATTACGAGCCCAAGAGACAGAAAGAGCCACACGAACCAGAGACTACATCATCCTGAGACCAGAAGAACTAGATGGTGCCCGGCTACAACCGATGACTGCCCTGACAGGGAACACAACAAAGAACCCCTGAGGAAGCAGAAGAGCAGTGGGATGCAGACCCCAAATTCTCAGAAGACCAGACTTAATGGTCTGACTGAGACTGGAAGGACCCCGGTGGTCATGGCTCCCAGACCTTCTGTTGTCCCAGAACAGGAACCTTTCCCGAAGCCAACTCTTCAGGCTTGGATTGGACTGGACAATGGGTTGGAGAGGGATGCTGGTGAAGAGTGAGGTTCTTGGATCAGGTGGACACTTGAGACTATGTTGGCATCTCCTGTCTGGAGCGGAGAAGAGAGGATGGAGGGGGTTAGAAGCTGGGGAAAAGGACATGAAAAGAGAGAGTGGAGGGAGAGAGCAGGTTGTCTCATTGGGGGGTGAGTAATTGGGAGTGTGTAGCAAGGTGTATACGGGTTTTTGTGTGAGAGACTAACTTGATTTGTAAACTTTCACTGAAAGCACAGTCAAAATTATTAAAAAAGCCAAAGAAAAAAGTATAAAAATTTGTT
This sequence comes from Elephas maximus indicus, assembly GCF_024166365.1. NCBI lineage: Eukaryota > Metazoa > Chordata > Mammalia > Proboscidea > Elephantidae > Elephas > Elephas maximus. Next base: position 27,124,726 of record NC_064828.1, on the reverse strand, counting down.
TTATTACTCATTAGTTGCTGTTTATTTTAAAATAAGGAAGCTGAAATTATAACCTCTCGGGTGCTTATATCTGATTCCCAACTCCACAAGCAAAGGAAGGAAGCTTTTTTTCTCACCACAGTTAAGCCTGGGCCTCACAAAGAGCCTGCTTATAAAAGCTCAAAAAATAGTTGCCAAATTAATGAATAGATTCATAAATAATAAAATGAATGATTATATGCATGTATGAATGAATACAACAGAATTTTAGTGAGCCGCATAATGACTGAGGAAATACAAATTGTTACTTTATTATTTCATCCTTTTTTACATAACCCATTGCCATGGAGTCCATTCTGACAGGGACCCTCTGCCATGAAGTCCATTCTGACACAGAGTAGAGCTAAACTGCCCCATAAGTTTTGAGGAAGCTGACTGCTACATCTTTCTCCTGTGGAGCTGCTGTTGTGCTCAAACCACTAAACTTGTGGTTATCAGCATAGTGCTCAAATACTGTACCAGAAACTCTATGGGACAGTTCTACTCTGTCCTATAGGGTCGCTATGAGTCAGAATCGACTCCATGGCACTGGGTTTTACTGGGTTTAGGGCTTCTTCCTTGTGTACAGACAAAAGAAACCAAGCCACAGAGTTAGTCACTCATAAGTAATTATTTGGGTTTTTTGAAACTTGAAACATGAAACATTTCAAAAAAGTCAACTCATTCTGTTTATCATCTTGAAGGAAAAGAAAAAGGAAAGGGAGACAAGGAGGGAGGGAGAAAGGGAGGGAGGAGGGAAGGAAAGGCACCTTCAGACTGATTATATTTCTCCATCATAATTATACTAATTTACTCGCATTGGCTAATTCCTCTAAGCACTATGTTAAAACTCTCCATTTGAATTATTTTTCTTGGTATTCATCAGCATATTCTTCCTATTTTATAGCTGACAATGTAAAAATAGAAACAGATATGAAAAAGCAGAAGACGATATTACTTATAGCTATTTACTTATGAATTGACTTTAAATGCGTGGCTTTGAATAAAAAAACTATTGCATGACATGAATTTTGATGGAATTTCATAAATAATAATAAATAAGAGACTATTTTAACATAAACAGAATTTCTAGAACAAGGATAGTATAAGTCCTAAGATAGATACACATGCTGAGGGTAGAACTAGGAAGTTGAAATCAAATCTTAATACAAATCTCTATCATTGACTAATTTTGGGTAAGTCCATACACTCTACATCTTTTAAACTTATTAGGAATCTTATGCAGAATCATATGGGTGTGTTCTTCTGGCCCAAAATCATTATAGAAATAAAAGAAACAAAAAAAAATTAACAAATCCTTAAAGGGAAAATAAATCTGCACATGAGGCAAACAGAAAGGCATGTGCAAAAGAAGATAGGCTCTCAAACTTATCTCTATAATGCTAACAGAGTTAGGCTGAGTTTGTATGTATTGGCTGTTTCTGAGTACTAAATTGTGGATATTTCATTTACCACCTAGCTGAGGCACTGAAGCCAGTGCACAAATAATATGGGACCTTTGAATATATGGAATCTGAGATAATCTCTATAACTAACTATAAACTAAAAATGACACACATGCACAAAAACTTGTTGCCATTGAGTCAATTCTGACTCATAGTGACCCTATAGGACAGAACAGAAACACCCTACAGAGTTTCCAAGGAGCGGCTGGTGGGTTTGAACTGCTCACCTTTTGGTTAGCAGCTGAGCTCTTAACCACTGAACCACCAGGGTTCCAAGAATGGCACCCAAAGACAACGTCTAGAAAAATCTAGAAACTATTAAACATAAAAAAAAAAACATATAAATTACAGTTGGATTGTTATATTTATTTGGAGAGCTTTTGAATGAGATATTAATAGCCACCATTTCTTGTATACTCATTATGTGCTAGGAATTCCACAAAGCATTTTATAAGACATATACATATGGAAGCACTGGTGGCATAGGGGTTAAATGCTATGGCTGCTAACCGAAACATCAGCAGGGCGAATCCAGTGGACACTCCTTGGAAACTCTACGGGGCTGCTCTACTCTGTCCTATAGTGTTTCTCTGAGTCAGGATCGACTCGACATCAACGTGTTTAGTTTGGTTTTGTATACATGTACAGAAGTATGTATAAATGTAGACAGGAATAAATATAATCAGAAGTATGCATACAAATATACAGACTTATACATAATATATATATGCCATACAAAAATGCATATACATAAGAATATAAGAATAAAGCTATACTTGAAGGGTTATTAATAGTGAAGTTTACTATTAACCTAATCAAAGGACAAAAAAGTGATAAGCTGGAATTTTCTTTATATAAATTGTATTCTAAGTATTCAAATATTACATGTTTGCCTAACAACGAGCATGAAGATCAATACATCAACTAAAGAAATATATGTGCATATATGTGTAAAGAAGCAATTTAACTGAACACACTGTCCATTCACGGAAGAACCACATTATGGTTCCTATACCTGGAGAATAAACTCAGAGATCACAGGGGCTGAGTCTGCAGAAGAGGAAGATGCACTTTTGCAGACATGAGGTTGAGTGGCATATAAAGCATTAGCTCATCTCTGGACATTAAGCGGAAGTTCAAATATGGTGAGGCAAATTCAATCTTATCAATAGAATTAAAAGAAATAGGAAACTATTTTAAAATAGATTGTCTACAAAGAGCTTTTTGAAATGATGGAAGTACTAAAACTTACATGAGTCACTGCTGGGTTGCCATATGGACTTTACTAAGACAGTTGGAATTTGCCGACTCTTTTATTTCAGAAGTTCTACTGGAATAACCGGAGCTATCATGACATTAGAAATGTGATCTTCTCATACAGCTTGCAATCTGTCTCACTTGTACTTTGTACACTTTCTTTCAGAGGAGGTGGAGATGAAAATGATTTGTCATTGAAGGGTAATTTTGTCCCAGTGGGATGATTACTAACAAGTTCTTTTATATCACAGACTGAAAAAAAAAAAAAAAAGACTAGCAAGTATTATTTCTACCTAGGGACTCACACTTTTAAGGATCATGGTCCCAACCTTTCTTTAGCCTCTTGTTACTAGTGTGGCATTAATTTCTTATGAATATTTATTCACAGGCAAGATGTCTGAGCATTTTTTAGAGTTATCATTAGAGTCTTATAAAGTAACTTATTCTCTCTGTGGGCTCTGTGAAATAAATATTGTTTCAAGCCACATTCTAATTGCTGTAATAATCCAGTTCCAGTTGTCATCAAATCAACTCCTATGCATGGCAACCTCTTGGGTGTCAGAGTAGAAATGAGCTTCATAAAGTTTATAATGGCTAATTTTTTTGTTGTTATTACTTAGATGAAGGTTTATAGAGCAAATTAGTTTCTCATTAAAAAATTAACACACATATTGTTTTGCGACATTAGTTGCCAACCCCAGGCATGTTTACACTCTCGCCTTCTCGACTTTGGGTTCCCCATTGCCAGCTTTCCTGTCCCCTCCCACTTTCTCGCCTTTGCCCCTTGGCTAGTGTCCCCTTTTTGTCTTGTTTTGTTTTATGAGCCTATCTAATCTTTGGCTGAAGGGCGAACCTCTGAAGTGACTTCAGCATTGAGTTAAAAGGTTTTCCGGGGGCCATACTCTCAGGGTTTCTCCAGTCTCTGTCAGACCCCAGTAAGTCTGGTCATTTTGTGAGTTAGAATTTTATTCTACGTTTTTCTCCAGCCCTGCCTGGGACCCTCTAATTGTGATCCCTGTGAGAGCAGTTGGCGATGGTAGCCAGGAACCGTCAAGTTGTACTGGACACAGGCTGGTAGAGGCTGTGCTAATTGTGGTCCATGAGTCCTTTGGGCTAATCTTTCCCTTGAGTTTTTGGTTTTCTTCATTATCCCTTGCTCCAGATGAAGTGGGACTAGTGGAGTATCTTAGATGGCCACTCACAAGCTTTTAAGACCCCAGACACTACTCAGCAATGTAGGATGTAGAACATTTTCTTTATAAACTATGTTATGTCGATTGAGCTAGATGTCCCCTGAGATCAATAGCTAATTTGGGGGAAGTAGAACACCAGCCCTTTTTTCTGAGGCACAGCTGGGTAGACTTGAACCTCCAATCTTTCATTCAACAGCTGAGTGCATTAATTATTTGCACCATCCAGGGACTGCTGCTCAAATAATAGATATAGCAAAATGTTGAAATGTAGCAAAACTATAACTCACATGGACAAAATGGAATATGTCTTTTTTTTTTCTGTATCCCTCAATTAAATTTTATTCAATAATTAAAAAAAATTGAGTATCTACTACATCCAAACCACAGGATAGCAAGTCAAGAATGAGTAAGACAAAGTGCCTATTTACATGGTGCTTGCAACTTAGAATGGGCAACTAAAGAATAAAAGAAAAATAATACAAAGAGAAAGTATACATATTGCAAGAGAAGATCAAACAAAACTGCAGAGATATTCAGCATTGGGAGAGATTATATTTTTCCAGAAAGGAAGAAGTATGAAGAAAGAGAAGGATAGAGAAAGAAATAAATGCAAAGAAGAAGGAAAAAGACAAAAATATAGTCTTTGTGAAGGGCCTTAAATGAGACATAAAGTTTTGAAAGGCAGAGATACAAAAAAAAATAAAATAGTGAGGGAAAAAAGGTTATGAAGTATATGTAGACCAAAATAAACAAAGGCGTGAGTGAAGAAAAGTAGCAGTGACACAAGGACCACTGCTGGAGCTTGGCTAGATCATAGCATATGTCAGAGAGTTTTACTGGACTATATTTTGGAGGGTCTTAAACAAAGGCTTAATATTGAAGGATTCTACAGGGAAAATATTAAATGATGCAGGAAGCATTAAAAGAAGATGGAAGCAATACACACAGTCACTGTACCAAAAAGCATTGGTTGATGTTCAACCATTTCAGGAGGTCACATATTATCAAGAACTGAAGGTACTGAAGGAAGAGGTCCAAGTTACACTGAAGGCATTGGTGAAATACAAGACTCCAGGAACTGACAAAATACCAATTAGGATATTTCAACAAACAGACACAGCACTGGAAGTGCTCACTCGTCTATGACAAAAAATTTGGAAGACAGCTACCTGATCAACCTACTGGAAGAGATCCATAATTATGCGTATTGCAAAGAGAGGTGATCCAACCAAATGAGGAAATTATCAAATAATATCATTAATATAACATGCGAGTAAAATTTTGCTGAGGATCTTTCGAAAGCCTTTGCAGCAGTACATTGGCAGAGAGCTGCCAGAAATTCAAGCTGAATTCAGAAGAAGATGTGGAACACTGAATATCATTGCTGATGTCAGATGGATCCTGGTCTGAAGCACAGAATACCAGAAAGATGTATACCTGTGTTTTATTGACTACGCAAAGGCGTTCGACTGTGCGGATCATAACAAATTATGGACAACGTTGCAAAGAACGGGAATTCCAGAACACTTCATTTTCTTGTCAGACACCTGTACATAGATCAAGACATAGTCATTCAAAAAGAACAAGGGGATAGTGTGTGGATTAAAATCGGGAAATATGCACATCAGGGTTGTATCTTTTCACCACACATAACCAACCTATATGCTGAACAAATAATCAGAGAAACTGGACTATATGAAGAAGAAAGTGGCATCAGGGTTGGAGAAAGACTCATTAACAACCTGCGTTATGCAGATGAAACAATTTTGCTTGCTAAAAGTGTAGAGGACTTGAAGCAGTTTCTGATGAAGATCAAAGACTACAGCCTTCAGTACGGATTCCACCTCAATATAAAGATAACAAAAAACCTCAAAACAGAACCAGGAAGCAACATCATGATAAACAAATAAAACACTGACGTTGTCAAGGATTTCATTTTACTTGGATCCACAATCAACACCTATGGAAGCAGCAGTGAAGAATTCAATTGAAGCTTTGCATTGGGCAAATCTGCTGCAAAAGACACGTTTAAAGAGTTGAAAATCAAAGTTGTCACCTTGAAGACTAAGGTGAGCATGAGCAAGCCATGGTGTTCTCGATCGCCTCATCTGCATGTGAAAGCTGGGTAATGAAAAAGGAAGAACTAAGAATTGATGCCTTTGAATCATGGTGTTGGCAAAGAATATTGTATATATCATGGACTGACAAAAGAACAAACAAATCTGTCTTGGAAGAAATACAGCCAGAATGCTCCTTAGAAGCAAAGATGGTGTCGCTATGTCTCACATACTTTGGACATGTTGTCAGGGGGGTCAGTTCCTGGGAAAGAACATCATGCTTGGTAAAGTAGAGGCTTAGCAAAAAAGAGGAAGACCCTCAATGAGATGGATTGACACATTGGCTGCAAGAATGAGTTCAAACATTACAAAGATTGTGAAGATGGTGCAGGATCAGGCAATGTTTCATTCTGTTGTACATAGGGTTCCTAATTGTTGGAACAAACTCGACAGCACCTAACAACAATAATAAAAACATATTTGTATCAATTTTTTTTAATCCACTACCAATCTCTGCCTTTCACATGGTGTATTTCGACCCTTTATGTTTAATGAAATTATTGATAAATTTGTGCTTGTATTGGCCATTTTATTTTTTGTTTTCTGATTGTCCCTCTGATGCATATCTGTTTTTTTTTTTCCCTTCCTGTTGTTTGTGGGTATAGGTTACTTAGATTTTTATTAAAATGTCCTTTGATTTAACTAGTGTTTTGAATGTATTTCTTTGGACAGCATTTATAGTGGTTTATCTAGATATTACATTATACCTACATAATATATTACAGTCTACTTGTGATGTCATTTTTTCAGTTCAATTGAAGCATACAAACCTTACCTTCCTCTATGCCCCTTTACCCTCCACCATCAATAATATAATTATCTCAAATATTTTATCTACATACATTTCAAATCACATTAGATAGTGTTGTAATTTTTCTTCAACCACTTAACAGGATCTTAACAACTCAACGGATGAAAGAATATCTATCGTATGTGCCTATATTTTTGATTTTCGTGTTCTTCCTTCCTTCCTTCCAGATGTTCCAAGATTCTGTCTTTTATTGGTTCCTTTCTGTTTGTCCTTTATCCATTCCTTTAGGATCAGCAGTCTGGCGACAAATAATCTCAATTTTTCTTCATCCTAAAATGTCATTATTTTTCTTCATTCATGAAGGATGTTTTAGTTGGGTATAGGATTCTGAGTTGGCGGTTCTTTTCCTTCAGCACTTGAAATATGTTATTCCACTTCCTTCTGACCAAAACGGCTTCTGAGGTTAAAGCCACTGTCATTTGAATTGTTTTTTTTCTTGTAAGTAAAGTGTTGTTTCTCTTTTACTATTTTCAGTGTTTCTTTTTTTTTGTTTTGTCTGTAGTTATCAGTAGTTTGACCACCATTTGTCTTGTTATGAATTTCTTTGGGTTAACCCTGTTTGGGGGTTGCTTGGGTTCTTGAACCTGTAGATGTATGGCCTTTGCTAAATTTGGAAAGTTTTCAGTAATTATTTCAAGTGGTTTCAATTCCTTTTTTTTTCTCCTTCTGGGACTCTGATGACACAAATGTTAGATCTTTTGTTATAGTCTCACAGTTCCCAGAGGTCTGTTCATTTACTGAATTTTTTTCTTTTTTTGCCTAATGTTTTCCTCATGATTATATTCAGGATATGGATTTTCTCATGATTACCCAGGATATGGATATGGAATGAAGAACACAAGAAAAAGATTTCATACTCATCATATCATATGAAGGGTACATGTTATCAGCATAACCTATTACTATTGGCATTGACCTTGAGTACCTGGCTGAGACAATGTTTGTTGGTTTTCTCCACAGTAAAGTTAGACTTTTTTCCTCTTTTTCATATTTTACTCTTTGGAAGAAAGTTTCTATGGGGAGCTCACACTTAAGGAGTGAGAAGTTATGCTCTTCCTCCTTGAACGTACAGCATTCTCATTTATTTTTAGTCTATTTTCTCTTAAAAAAAAAAAGATTATGTAATTTGTATTTTTCTATGTTTAGTTCACTATTATTCTTTACTCCAACTCCTCCACTCTGCTGTTAAGCCCACCTATTGAATTTATTTATTTTGGTTATTGCTAAAATTTTCATTTTGTTTTTCTTTATATCTCCTATTTCTTTGCTGAAAATTTCTATTCTTTGCTGAGGATTTTTATGTTTTTCATTTGCTTTGAGTGTGTTCATAATTGTTCATTGAAACATTTTTATGATGACTGCTTTAAAATATTTGTCAGATACTTCTAACTTCTCTGTCACCTTGGTGTGGCATCTACTGTCCTTTTTCATTCATGGTGAGATTTCCTGGTTGTTTGTATGGCTAGTAATTTTTTTTTCTTGAAACCTAGTTATTTTAAGTATTATTGGAATGGACTTCATTTAAACCTTCTATCTTAGCTGGTTTTCCTTATACCACTCTGACAGTGGAATGGAAGGGGGGGATGTTGCCTTGTTACTGCAAAGTGGAAGTAGAAGTGAAGTTTCCCACTCTACCTCCACTGATACCCAAGGAGGAGGGTTCCTTGGCACTGCTTGATGGTAGTGAGAGTTCTGACATTCCACTAGACCTCCACTGATACCTCTTAGACTGGGAGTAGGAGAAATACTTTGTTACTGCTATATGGCCTCAACAGACCCCATGAGAGTGAAATGGTGGTTCCTTGCTTGGCCTTCTTTGACCTCCACCACAGGTGGTTGGAGGGGAGAGTTGCGCCTGATATGAAGGGGAAGTAGAAGTGTAGGATCCCCACTTGACCTATGCTGACATGAATGGGGTTGGCACCAAAATTTGTTTTTTTGTCGTATTTGGCTAGAGTAGAGTGGTTACCATCTAAAAGTTTTCTGTATTGCTAGGCTACTTCTTTCCAGGTCCTTCTTTCTTTCCTTCCTTCTTTCCTACTTTCCTTCTTTCTTTTCCTTTTTTTCCCTTTCCTTTTCTCTCATTACTTTCCCTTTCCTTCCCTTCTACCCCTCTTCTTTCTGTCTTCCTTTTGCTCCCATTGATATCTCTGAATTTCTGGCTTCTTCACCTCCAAGAAAATTCAGGGAACTTACTACCAGGTCATTCCTTGAATCTCTAGCCTGTCTGTCTTCATCTCTCCAATTCTTAGAGTATTATTATGTTTATTTCAAAGAAAATTCGCATGTTTTCACTGGTAAATAGGAGAAGGAATACAGAAGAACAAAAAAAATCATTTTCCCAAGTGCATCATTCACCTGCTTTTTTTTAATGGTAATATTATTTTTATTCACTTTTAATATTTAAACCATTTTAAACATGTTCACTTCATATCCTTTTCCAATAGATTTATTACTTACATGGGAAAGGGGAGGTTAGCCTACTGTTTATTCTGTCTTCTGACACTTGTTCATTGTAGATATGCTTCCTATGTGTTTTGTGAGTTTGATTATGAACTCAAATTTAGCAGGTCTTTGTGTGTCAGAATTCTGTGTGACCAGTGTTAAGGGTGTGGCCCAACAGAGAAGTTTTTGTCTTTATTTTTCCAAATGCCCCAAGAATTTCACTGACCCCTGGAATGAACTATATTTTATGCTGATTTTTTTCATATTAAAGCTTTTCTGACTATGCAGAGAGTATAAATTCAAACTCTGAATTCATATATGGACAATCCAATGATTATGATTTCCAAGAGTGAACAATTTTTCTATCCATAGGTCAGGCAAATTAGAACACATTTTTGATATTTTCCCTGTGCTTCTCAGAACACTCTTCAAAACCACATCATAGAAGGAAAAGGCTCTAAGAGCCTCAGATCCAAGGGTTCTAACTGTACTTTACACTCTTGAAAGGACAAAATTTCTACCTAATGGCTTCCCGTCATTTTGACTACCTGAAATCACTTCCCATCACCATTCTTCTCTCAAAGCTTGCACTCTTTCGGATACGATGACATCATATGTTTGTTTTAAAGAATGCTTCCAGAATTCATAGGTATTTTACTTCAAGTATTCTGAATACCTAAATTTCAACATTGTCAGTAATAGAAGTATAATCTTCTAACCTTGTGGTGTTTTGTGAATGTCAATTGAGATAATATATAAAGATACCATTTATAAACTATAAAAAAAAACATATAAAAAAAAATCCCAAACACATTGCCATTGAGTCGATTCTCTATTTTGCCATCTGATGTAATTATCCTATGTATTATAAATCCTTACCTCTATGATGTTAAACAGGCAGGATTAGAGATAGTTATGTTAATGAGGCAAAACACATCTTCAGGATTAAGTTTATCTGCCATGAATGGAACACCTTCTTTGGACCTGGAGTCCCTGCACTGAGAAACTCCTAGACCCAAAGGAAGATTGATGACAAGGACCTTCCCCCAGAGCTGGCAGAGAACGTGAAAGGCTTCCACTAGAGCTGATACCCTGAATTTGGACTTGTAGCCTCAAAGATTGTGAAAGAATACATTTCTGCTTGATAAAGCCCCCCATTTTTGGTATTTCCATTATAACAGCACTAGATGACTAAGGTAGGTGGTATAGATTAGATAGCAGGACCAAGAGATTGGTAAAAGAATACATAGAGCAAAGACATATACTTAGCAGTGTTGCTGAAAAAAAACTTTTATTTATATAGACTGAGACATTCATTATGGCATGTAGTCATTGAACTACTGACTTTGAGTGGCAATTCAGAACTTTAATTTAATATGTTGAGACAAAGAAACACTAGTTGTGGGTCCATATTTTAATATCCGAAAGATGGTGAAATATGCTGTATTTACGTGGTTAAGTACATGAATGTAATTTGGTTTCTGAGTTCACCAAAGATATTCACGATTTAGTCCTTAAGTTTGGATAGTTGGTAGAGTTCACATTGCAACAAATACCATTCCTATATGAAAAGAAATTACCTCCAAGTATTTAAATGCTTAGTTCAAATATAGCAAAGGATACAAGTGGATGCCTTTAGTATGGTTGTCATTACCACAAGGGAAAGCCAAGAAACCTTTAGGAACTTACTTGTTTTCTACTCAGTTTCTGCATTGCTGATATTATCTCCTTATTTCTGAACGTGTAGATAAAAGGGGTTTAAGAGAGGGGTGAAAACAACATAGAATATTGAGAGGATATTATTCACTAGGAAGCTGCTGAAAGGCCAGGCATAGATGAAAATGCCAGGCCCAAAGGAGAGGGTCACCACAGTGACATGGGCAGTCAGGGTGGCCTGGGCCTTGGCCATGTTTGCTGAGGATCGACGTCTCACAGTGACCAGGATGACTGTGTAGGAGATAAGCAAGAGCACAAAAGAGCTCATATCCATTAGACCACTGTCTAAAAACATCAGTTTCTCAAAGATATAGGTATCAGTGCAAGCAAGTTTGATAACTAAAGGAAGGTCACAGAAAAAGCTGTCCACTTGATTTGGACCACAGAATGGAAGGTTTACTATGAAAACCAACTGGCTTACCGAGTGTAGGACCCCAATGAGCCAGGAGCCCATGACAAGGCCTGTACACTTGCATACACTCATGATGGCTGCATAGTGCAGGGGTCTACATATGCCTACATATCTGTCATATGCCACGGCCACAAGGAGCATCATTTCACCACCAGCAAAGACATGCTGAAAGAATACCGGGGCCATGCAGCCCTCAGAGGAGATGGTCTTGTGCTCCTTGAGGAAGTTAACAATCATTTTGGGATTGGCAAAGGTGGATAGACCCACATCAATGAAGGAGAGGTTGCTGAGCAAGAAGTACATGGGTGTGTGTAGAGCAGGTTCAGAGAGGACCATGAGCACAGTGAGTAGGTTTCCCAGCACAATGGATGAATAGAAAAGCACGAAAAATGCAAAATAGAAAAGTTGTAGCTCTCGAGGACCTGAAAGAATCTGCAACACAAATTCAGCCACTCTTGAGTTATTTCCTTGGTCTATGATTTCAAGTTTCTGAGATCAGATCAGAAAATGTCCTGTAAAGACGTGGAATTGGAAATAATATCACAGGATTGTGGGAGTAAGTGAGCAAAGCCAAGCCTGGCATCAAACCTCACTCTATATACTTATATACTGCAGATTTTCGTGCTGTTGTTATGTGCAGTTGAGTAGATTCAGGCTCAGTGGATTCTGTAGGACAGAGTAGAACTGCCTCACAGGCTTTCCTAGGTGTAATCCTTACGGGAATAGAGAGCCAGGTCTTTTCTCCTGTGGAGCTGCTTGTGGGTTCAGATTGACAACCTTTCAGTTAGCAGCTGAGAGCTTAACCATTGCACCATCGGAGCTCCTTTAGATCCTGTTAAGCACGCAGATACACATTGTCTATAGCCATTTCTTTTGTAGAGACTGCATGTGCTTGGCTTTCAACTCTGCATCACAGCATGGCAGCTATATTCTGAAAATACAATTTTTACCCCTCACCTCCACCATTTAAAAATTCCTAGTAAACAGGGCAATGAAGCTCTAGAGTCAAACTGATAGGTTTCAAATTCTATCTCTTGTCATTTCTAGCAGTATGACCTTGGACATGTTCATTAAGTTCCTGTGCTTCAATCTTTGCCTCTGTAAATTAGGGGAATGATATATGCTTCATATAATTGCTGTAAGAGTTGTTATATTAGGTGAAATCTTTAAAATAGCTGTCAGACCCATAGACATTCGGTACTATGCCTTTTTTCCATCAATGATGAAAACATTTCTATATGCGAATTAACATGGTAGACAAATACCAAAGTGTTTTCTCATCCTACTTAACACAGGAGACTATTTAATGCACTTTAGTGGCATCTATTTGCATTCAAGCATGTAAATAAATATTTGAGATAATATAATTAATGTCATTTTTTTAATCTTTTTTAAGCATTATTAATTTAAACTATTTGTAAAGTTGTGATGGCTCTTCTTCACCCAATGACTCTGACATTGAGTGAATTTAATATGTGATCATCAATATGAAGTACACAAAAAATGTCATATTTGCTGATATGATCAACCTCTCTTGCCTACAATTTTTGTAACATATTTTATGATTCTGAAGGAAAGGGACCATATTTTGTCCTTTGTTTTTCTTTGTTTGTTTTTCAAAGCACATTGCACATAGATTGTGTTCAATAATATTTGTAGATCTAAATGTATTTTTGGCTTCATAACAGTCGAGAGAGAAGTGGTTTTATTTTACTGGCTAATTATATCTGTGTTCTTTGAAGAAAGCACTAGAAAAAACTGTTTCTTAAGAGCCTCAGGTTTTTTTTTTTTTTTTTTAACCTGAGAAATAAAACAGTTCTATTTTGGTAAATTTTTAAGTTTTTACTTGGTATGAAAATTAATTTACTAGGATAATTATGAAGAAGCTAAACAGGATGCCAGAATAAAGTACACCTGGATGCAACATCATAGGAATCTTGCCTTTAGAAATGTGGTCTCCAGATTTTTTTCATTGCACCTCTCTAATAGCAAAAGGCTATGACCAGGTTTATTCTTTTACCCATAAATTGTATACATATATATATTCACTAAAATATTACATGCAATATAATATATAATTGAAGTTTAAGCAAGAATGAACTACTAATATGTTTCTCACATTCGAGCACCTTACCTGCTGGGATACATATGTGCACCCTACTTTTGATTCCATTGATCAAGAAACGGAAGTGGCTCGTTCTCTGGACAGAAATTCCCAAAAAATCCTGACCTGGGGGAGAGTTAAGTCATTGCATGTAGCACTCTATTTCTGGAAGAGAAGACAGGAAGTCATTGTAGAGCAATAAATTGCCTTCCATACGTTCCCTAGTAGGTGCAGTTAAGTACTTGACTACTAGACTAGGGGTTGGCAGTTCAAACCCTCCCAGAGGATTCTCAGAAGACAGATCTTGCAATCTGCTTCCAAAGGGTCACAACATGGAAAACCATATGGATCAGTTATACTCTGCTCACACATGGTCATCATGAGTCAGAACTGACTCAACAGCAGCTAATAGCAACAACAAAGATGCTTTCACACCTTGGTCAAAATCGTCAAGATGGTAAAGGACGTAGATGTATTTCATTCTGTCCCTACTTTCCTTTGTTCACCAAAAGTCAGTTAATTGCTCCTTTTGTATCTGTTCCCTTTTAGGATTCCAAGCTTATCAGGCCCCTTCATCCAGATAGCTGATGAAACCTGCATCGGGCAAAATAAACATTCTTAACTGTTCAAAACTCTGTTTCTTTACTCAAAATGAAAGAAAAGTACTATAGGGGTATGAAACTCACTTGCTAAAATGACCTCCATAGAGGTCTCTTTTTAAAATTGCAACAGACAGGGTCGCTAAGACTTAGAATAGACTCAACAGCACTAGGTTTCTAGGTTTTATATATACATAGAAAACTTTTTACATCCCTATAACAATGTTAACGGTGGTTGTCTGTCTTAGTCATCTAGTGCTGCTATAACAGAAATACTACAAGTGGATGACTTTGATGAACAAAATTTTATTGTCTCACAGTCTAGGAGGCTAACTGTCCAAATTCAGGACATCAGCTCCAGGGAGAGGTTTTCTCTGTCTGCTCTGGAAGAAGGTCCCTCTGTCTGCTCCAGAAGAAGGTCCCTCTGTCTGCTCCGGAAGAAGGTTCTTGTCATCAATCTTCCCTTGTTCGGGAGCTTCTCAGCACGGGAACGCTGGGTCCAAAGGATGCTCTTTTTTCTTGGTGGTATGAGATCCCCATGTCTCTCTGCTTGCTTCTCCATTTTATATCTCAAAAGAGGTTAGCTTAGGCACAGTCTAATCTTGTGGATCTCATCAATATAACTTCTGCTAATCCATATCATTAACATCATAGTGATAAGATTTATAATACATAGGAAAATCACATCAGATGACAAAGTGTTGGACAATCACATAATACTGGGGATCATGGCATAGCCAAGTTGACAGATATTTTGGAGGAACACAATTCAATCTATGACACTATCTCCAGAAGAGAGTCATTTTATTCTGTGTATAATTTTGTATTTCCTGAGGTTTTTTTTTTTTTTTTTTGTCATGAGCATTTCTTACCATATTAATGAAGGATGCCTGTTGGTGGAGTGATTAACGATTCAGCTGCTAACAGGAAGGTTGGCAGTTCAAACCCACCAACTGTTCTAAAGTACAAAAATGGTCTGCTTCCATGAAGATTACAGGCTAACAAACCCTATGGGGCAGTTGTACTCTATCTTATGGGTGGCTGGGAGTTGGAATTGACTCAAGGAGACACATAAACAACATCTTTTTCATCAGATTAAAAAAAAAAAAAAGTAAGGCTCTTTTGAATTGATAAGGTTCTATTTTTTTAACTTACAAAGTCAAATAAGTAATATGATAAAATTAAAAATTATCTTTAATTAGAACACACAGGTATAATACCTATACATACATTATGTATGTATTATCCCTGTGTGCTCTAATTAAAGGATATATGTATCAATATATGTATGTACTATACATATTATTTTATAACACATCACTCAATGATTATCATAAATGTATTTACATATCAACAGAGTAATTTTATACCAGCTTTTGAAAATATATTTTTGGTATTTTATGAAGTGAATGTTTTCAGTTTTCCATGTTATTATATAATAACCATATTTTTTAACTACAACTTTATGGGTATACTTATTTATTTAAGATACCTCATTATAAGTATACACTGCAGAAACTTTCTGTTTGTTATATCACAACTCTTCACACTAAATTGGTGTATGAGAATGCCCATTCTTCATCTGTCCCATTCCTGGCAAGACAACATATCACGGTTTTTGTCTTATTTGCTTCATGAAGGTACATCTGAATGATGTTTCCATGCATTTAGCCATTATTAATGGGGTTGGCCATTTATTCATTCACGAATTTGTCGTTTGTATTTTTTTTCTCCTCAATAGCCTATCAATATCTTTTGACCATTTTTCTACTGGGCTAGCCATCTTCTTATTATTTACCTATAAAGATGCATTAGCTATTCAGGTATTATCCTTTTTTACAGATACTCTGCAAACATTTTAGTTTACTGTTTTCCTTTTTATTTGTGTCATATTTTCCATAAAATTATTTAAATGTTTTCTGCCTTTGTTGTCCAACTTAAAAAGCTTTTGTCCACCAATGTATATTCATTATTTAAAAAAAAATAGTCAAAAAGCTTATAAATTGATAAATTCACTTTTTAAATAAAACTTTGAAAACAATGATGACTCTGAGAAAAGTATACTGAGTGAGTTCTTATAAGTGCAAGTTTGAGAGGCCACATCTTCAAATGCCACCTTTACTGGAAAATGGGCATACCAGTGCTGGGTGGAGGTGATTATGAAGGATTCCATTTCTATGGTAATGAAAGCCTTATACTAAAGGAGATTAAATTCCCTCTTAGAAAATACAAGTACCAGTGAAGTGTTGAAGGAGGCTAAGAAATGAACTTTTCAGCATGTTGCTGAAATCACTCCACAAAATTTCCAACTATTTTACATAGCTATTACTTTTGCCTAGTACTAGGCTAAGAAGCCTCATAAGCAGGCTAATCTCTCTTGTGTGTTCTTGTAATTGGCCATATATTTTCTTCAACTTTAATCTCCTAAAATAAACCAAACCCTACTACATGGATTTACCAGAGAAAGATGTAATACCAGAGGCTCCAAAGATCAGAGGGTAGTCTAAGACATTCTTTATTACCCAAGGGAGGACCAAAAACAATCAACTCAAAATAAAAATGTATAAAAAATTGTTTTATTAATCATTTAGCTGCTATGTATTTTAAAATAAGGAAGCTGAAGTTATAACCTCTCAGGTAATTAAATATGATTCTAACTTCCACAAGCAAAGGAACAAACCTTTTTTTTTTTTCTCACCACACTTAAGCATGGGTCTTACAAAGGGCCTGCTTATAAAAGCTCAAAAAATAGTTGCCAAATTAATGAATAGATTTATAAATAATACTAATAGGAATGATTGTGTGCATGAATGAATTAATACAACACAGTTTTAGTAGGCAGAATAATGACTGATGAAATACAAGTTGTTACATCAACATTCCGCCCTTGTATATAAAAACCCATTGCCATCCAGTCCATTCTGACCCATAGCGACCCCCTAAGACAGAGTAGAAAGACTATAAAGAATGAGGAAGCAGGCTGGTACATCTTTCTCCTGCTGAGCTGCTGTTGTGTTCAAACCATTGACCTTTGGCTTATCAGTCTAGTGCTTAAATACTGTGCCACCAGGGCCCCTTTCTTGTGTACAGACAAAAGAAGCCAAGCCACAGAGTGAATCATAAGTAATTACTTGGATTTTTTGAATCTCCAAACATGAAAAACTTCAAAAAAGTCAACTCACATTCTGTGTATCATCTTGAAACCATGACTATGCTAAAGGACAATTGATTTTTGAAAAGAAAGGGAAAAAAAAGGAAGGAAGGAAGGAAAAAGGCAGGGAAGGAGGGAGTAAGGAAGGAAGGAGAGAGGGGGAAGGAGGGAGAAAGAAAGGAAGGGTGTCTTCAAACTGGTTTTATTTCTCCATCATAATTATACTAATTTACTGAGCATTGGTAAAGTCCTGTAAGCACTGTGATAAAACTCTCCATTTGAATCATTTTTCTTAACATTCATCAGCATATTCTTCCTATTTTATGGCTAACAATGTAAACATAGAAACAGATATTGAAAATCAGAAGGCAATATTACTTGGAGGTACTGACTTAGGAATCACATTTAAATGCATGGCTTTGAATACAAAAAAAAAAAAAAAGAAACCTATTGCATGACATGAATTTGGGTGAAACTTCATAAATAATAAGAAACAAGACACTGTTTTAACACTAATGGAATTTCTGGATCACTAGGTACTGTAAGTCCTGAGGTAGACACACATGCTGAGGGTACAGGACTAGGAACCAGAGGTCAAATCTTAATCCAAATCTCTATCATTGATTATTTAATTTTGAATAATTCCATAGACTCTACATCTTTTAAAGATAATGGGACTCTTATGGAAAACCATATGGGTGTGTCCTACTGACTCCAAATCAGTATAGAAGGAAAAAAAAAGGAATAAATCCTTATAGGGAAAAAACATATTCACAATAAGCAAGCAGAAAGGCACGTGAAAGAGAAAAGATAGACTCTCAAACTTATCTTGATAAATTTAAGAGTTAGGTTGAGTTTGTACGCATTGGCCCTTTCTGAGTACTAAATTTTTTTTTTTTTTTTTTAATGTTTTTTTTTTTTTTTTTTATAATAACTTTTATTAAGCTTCAAGTGAACGTTTACAAATCCAATCAGTCTGTCACATATAAGTTTACATACATCTCACTCCCTACTCCCACTTACTCTCCCCGTCTTGAGTCAGCCCTTTCAGTCTCTCCTTTCTTGACAATTTTGCCGGCTTCCCTCTCTCTCTATCCTCCCATCCCCCCTCCAGACAAGAGTTGCCAACACAATCTCAAGTGTACACCTGATATAATTAGCTCACTCTTCATCAGCGTCTCTCTCCCACCCGCTGACCAGTCCCTTTCATGTCTGATGAGTTGTCTTCAGGGATGGTTCCTGTCCTGTGTCAACAGAAGGTCTGGAGAGCATGACCGCCGGGATTCCTCCAGTCTCAGTCAGACCATTAAGTTTGGTCTTCTTATGAGAATTTGGGGTCTGCATCCCACTGCTCTCCTGCTCCCTCAGGGGTCCTCTGCTGAGCTCCCTGTCAGGGCAGTCATCGATTGTGGCCGGGCACCAACTAGTTCTTCTGGTCTCAGGATGATGTAGGTCTCTGGTTCATGTGGCCCTTTCTGTCTCTTGGGCTCTTAGTTGTCATGTGGGCTTGGTGTTCTTCATTTTCCTTTGCTCCAGGTGGGTTGAGACCAATTGCTGCATCTTAGATGGCTGGTTGTTAGCATTTAAGACCCCAGACGCCACATTTCAAAGTGGGATGCAGAATGATTTCATAATAGAATTATTTTGCCAATTGACTTAGAAGTCCCCGCAAACCATGTTCCCCAGACCCCCGCGCTTGCTCCGCTGAGCTTTGAAGCATTCATTTTATCCCGGAAACTTCTTTGCTTTTGGTCCAGTCCAATTGAGCTGACCTTCCATGTATTGAGTGTTGTCTTTCCCTTCACCTAAAGCAGTTCTTATCTACTGATTAATCAATAAAAAAACCCTCTCCCACCCTCCCTCCCTCCCCCCCTCGTAACCACAAAAGTATGTGTTCTTCTCAGGTTTACTATTTCTCAAGATCTTATAATAGTGGTCTTATACAGTATTTGTCCTTTTGCCTCTGACTCATTTCGCTCAGCATAATGCCTTCCAGGTTCCTCCATGTTATGAAATGTTTCAGAGATTCGTCACTGTTCTTTATCGATGCGTAGTATTCCATTGTGTGAATATACCACAATTTATTTACCCATTCATCCGTTGATGGACACCTTGGTTGCTTCCAACTTTTTGCTATTGTAAACAGAGCTGCAATAAACATGGGTGTGCATATATCTGTTTGTATGAAGGCTCTTGTATCTCTAGGGTATATTCCGAGGAGTGGGATTTCTGGGTTGTATGGTAGTTCTATTTCTAACTGTTTAAGATAACGCCAGATAGATTTCCAAAGTGGTTGTACCATTTTACATTCCCACCAGCAGTGTATGAGAGTTCCAATCTCTCCACAGCCTCTCCAACATTTATTATTTTGTGTTTTTTGGATTAATGCCAGCCTTGCTGGTGTGAGATGGAATCTCATCGTAGTTTTAATTTGCATTTCTCTAATGGCTAATGATCGAGAGCATTTTCTCATGTATCTGTTGGCTGCCTGAATATCTTCTTTAGAGAAATGTGTGTTCATATCCTTTGCCCACTTCTTGATTGGGTTGTTTGTCTTTTTGTGGTTGAGTTTTGACAGAATCATGTAGATTTTAGAGATCAGGCGCTGGTCGGAGATGTCATAGCTGAAAATTCTTTCCCAATCTGTAGGTGGTCTTTTTACTCTTTTGGTGAAGTCTTTAGATGAGCATAGGTGTTTGATTTTTAGGAGCTCCCAGTTATCGGGTTTCTCTTCATCATTTTTGGTAATGTTTTGTATTCTGTTTATACCTTGTATTAGGGCTCCTAGGGTTGTCCCAATTTTTTCTTCCATGATCTTTATCGTTTTAGTCTTTATGTTTAGGTCTTTGATCCACTTGGAGTTAGTTTTTGTGCATGGTGTGAGGTATGGGTCCTGTTTCATTTTTTTGCAAATGGATATCCAGTTATGCCAGCACCATTTGTTAAAAAGGCTGTCTTTTTCCCAGTTAATTGACACTGGTCCTTTGTCAAATATCAGCTGCTCATACGTGGATGGATCTATGTCTGGGTTCTCAATTCTGTTCCATTGGTCTATGTGTCTGTTGTTGTACCAATACCAGGCTGTTTTGACTACTGTGGCTGTATAATAGGTTCTGAAGTCAGGTAAGGTGAGGCCTCCCACTTTCTTCTTCTTTTTCAGTAGTGCTTTGCTTATCCGGGGCTTCTTTCCCTTCCATATGAAATTGGTGATTTGTTTCTCTATCCCCTTAAAATATGACATTGGAATTTGGATCGGAAGTGCGTTAAATGTATAGATGGCTTTTGGTAGAATAGACATTTTTACTATGTTAAGTCTTCCTATCCATGAGCAAGGTATGTTTTTCCACTTAAGTATGTCCTTTTGAATTTCTTGTAGTAGAGCTTTGTAGTTTTCTTTGTATAGGTCTTTTACATCCTTGGTAAGATTTATTCCTAAGTATCTTATCTTCTTGGGGGCTACCGTGAATGGTATTGATTTGGTTATTTCCTCTTCGGTGTTCTTTTTGTTGATGTAGAGGAATCCAAGTGATTTTTGTATGTTTATTTTATAACCTGAGACTCTGCCAAACTCTTCTATTAGTTTCAGTAGTTTTCTGGAGGATTCCTTAGGGTTTTCTGTGTATATAATCATGTCATCTGCAAATAGTGATAACTTTACTTCTTCCTTGCCAATCCGGATACCTTTTATTTCTTTGTCTAGCCTGATTGCCCTGGCTAAGACTTCCAACACGATGTTGAATAAGAGCGGTGATAAAGGGCATCCTTGTCTGGTTCCCGTTCTCAAGGGAAATGCTTTCAGGTTCTCTCCATTTAGAGTGATATTGGCTGTTGGCTTTGCATAGATGCCCTTTATTATGTTGAGGAATTTTCCTTCAATTCCTATTTTGGTAAGAGTTTTTATCATAAATGGGTGTTGGACTTTGTCAAATGCCTTTTCTGCATCCATTGATAAGATCATGTGGTTTTTGTCTTTTGTTTTATTTATGTGATGGATTACATTAATGGTTTTTCTGATATTAAACCAGCCTTGCATACCTGGTATAAATCCCACTTGATCAGGGTGAATTATTTTTTTGATGTGTTGTTGGATTCTATTGGCTAGAATTTTGTTGAGGATTTTTGCATCAATGTTCATGAGGGATATAGGTCTATAATTTTCTTTTTTTGTAATGTCTTTACCTGGTTTTGGTATCAGGGAGATGGTGGCTTCATAGAATGAGTTGGGTAGTATTCCGTCATTTTCTATGCTTTGGAATACCTTTAGTAGTAGTGGTGTTAACTCTTCTCTGAAAATTTGGTAGAACTCTGCAGTGAAGCCGTCCGGGCCAGGACTTTTTTTTGTTGGGAGTTTTTTGATTACCGTTTCAATCTCTTTTTTTGTTATGGGTCTATTATTTGTTCTGCTTCTGAATGTGTTAGTTTAGGTAGGTAGTGTTTTTCCAGGAATTCATCCATTTCTTCTAGGTTTTCAAATTTGTTAGAGTACAATTTTTCATAATAATCTGAAATGAGTCTTTTAATTTCATTTGGTTCTGTTGTGATGTGGTCCTTCTCATTTCTTATTCGGGTTATTTGTTTCCTTTCCTGTATTTCTTTAGTCAGTCTAGCCAATGGTTTATCAATTTTGTTAATTTTTTCAAAGAACCAGCTTTTGGCTTTGTTAATTCTTTCAATTGTTTTTCTGTTCTCTAATTCATTTAGTTCAGCTCTAATTTTTATTATTTGTTTTCTTCTGGTGCCTGATGGATTCTTTTGTTGCTCACTTTCTATTTGTTCAAGTTGTAGGGACAGTTCTCTGATTTTGGCTCTTTCTTCTTTTTGTATGTGTGCATTTATTGATATAAATTGACCTCTGAGCACTGCTTTTGCTGTGTCCCAGAGGTTTTGATAGGAAGTATTTTCATTCTCGTTGCTTTCTATGAATTTCCTTATTCCCTCCTTGATGTCTTCTATAACCCAGTCTTTTTTCAGGAGGGTATTGTTCATTTTCCAAGTATTTGATTTCTTTTCCCTTGTTCTTCTGTTATTGATCTCTAGTTTTATTGCCTTGTGGTCTGAGAAGATGCTTTGTAATATTTCGATGTTTTGGACTCTGCAAAGGTTTGTTTTATGACCTAATATGTGGTCTATTCTAGAGAATGTTCCATGTGCGCTAGAAAAAAAAGTATATTTTGCAGCAGTTGGGTGGAGAGTTCTGTATAAGTCAATGAGGTCAAGTTGGTTGATTGTTGTAATTAGATCTTCCGTGTCTCTGTTGAGCTTCTTACTGGATGTCCTGTCCTTCTCCGAAAGGGGTGTGTTGAAGTCTCCTACTATAATTGTGGAGGTATCTATCTCGCTTTTCAGTTCTGTTAAAATTTGATTTATATATCTTGCAGCCCTGTCATTGGGTGCGTAAATATTTAATATGGTTATGTCTTCCTGATCAATTGTCCCTTTTATCATTATATAGTGTCCTTCTTTATCCTTTGTGGTGGATTTAAGTCTAAAGTCTATTTTGTCAGAAATTAATATTGCTACTCCTCTTCTTTTTTGCTTATTGTTTGCTTGATATACTTTTTTCCATCCTTTGAGTTTTAGTTTGTTTGTGTCTCTAAGTCTAAGGTGTGTCTCTTGTAGGCAGCATATAGATGGATCGTGTTTCTTTATCCAGTCTGTGACTCTCTGTCTCTTTATTGGTGCATTTAGTCCATTTACATTCAGGGTAATTATAGATAAATAAGTTTTTAGTGCTGTCATTTTGATGCCTTTTTATGTGTGTTGTTGACAATTTCATTTTTCCACATACTTTTTTGTGCTGAGGCGTTTTTCTTAGTAAATTGTGAGATCCTCACTTTCATAGTGTTTGACTTTATGTTAGTTGAGTCGTTACGTTTTTCTTGGTTTTTGTCTTGAGTTATAGAGTTGTTATACCTTTTTGTGGTTACCTCATTATATACCCCTATTTTTCTAAGTAAAAACCTAACTTGTATTGTTCTATATCGCCTTGTATCACTCTCCATATGGAAGTTCAATGCCTCCTGTATTTAGTCCCTCTTTTTGATTATTGTGATCTTTTACCTATTGACTTCCATGATTCCCTGTTATGTGTATTTTTTTTTTAATTAATCTTAATTTGTTTGTTTTTGTGATTTCCCTATTTGAGTTGATATCAGGACGTTCTGTTTTGTGACCTTGTGTTGTGCTGATATCTGATATTATTGGTTCTCTGACCAAACAATATCCTTTAGTATTTCTTGTAGCTTTGGTTTGGTTTTTGCAAATTCTCTAAACTTGTGTTTGTCTGTAAATATCTTAATTTCGCCTTCATATTTCAGAGAGAGTTTTGCTGGATATATGATCCTTGGTTGGCAGTTTTTCTCCTTCAGTGTTCTGTATATGTCGTCCCATTCCCTTCTTGCCTGCATGGTTTCTGCTGAGTAGTCAGAACATATTCTTATTGATTCTCCCTTGAAGGAAACCTTTCTTTTCTCCCTGGCTGCTTTTAAAATTTTCTGTTTATCTTTGGTTTTGGTGAGTTTGATGATAATATGTCTTGGTGTTTTTCTTTTTGGATCAATCTTAAATGGGGTTCGATGAGCATCTTGGATAGATATCCTTTCGTCTTTCATGATGTCAGGGAAGTTTTCTGTCAGAAGTTCTTCAACTATTTTCTCTGTGTTTTCTGTCCCCCCTCCCTGTTCTGGGACTCCAATCACCCGTAGGTTATCCTTCTTGATAGAGTCCCACATAATTCTTAGGGTTTCTTCATTTTTTTTAATTCTTTTATCTGATTTTTTTTCAGCTATGTTGGTGTTGATTCCCTGGTCCTCCAGATGTCCCAGTCTGCATTCTAATTGCTCGAGTCTGCTCCTCTGACTTCCTAGTGTGTTGTCTAATTCTGTTATTTTATTGTTAATCTTTTGGATTTCTACATGTTGTCTCTCTATGGATTCTTGCAACTTATTAATTTTTCCAGTATGTTCTTGAATAATCTTTTTGAGTTCTTCAACAGTTTTATCAGTGTGTTCCTTGGCTTTTTCTGCAGATATCCTAATTTCATTTGTGATATCATTAAGCATTCTGTAAATTAGTTTTTTATATTCTGTATCTGATAATTCCAAAATTGTATCTTCATTTGGGAAAGATTTTGATTCTTTTGTTTGGGGGGTTGGAGAAGCTGTCACGGTCTGCTTCTTTAAGTGGTTTGATATGGATTGTTGTCTCCGAGCCATCACTGGGAAACTAGTTTTTCCAGAAAATCCGCTAAGAAAAAACTGCAGTCAGATCCCTATCAGAGTCTCCCTCTGGCTCAGGCTATTCAGATGTTAATGAAGCCGCCTGCGTGCAGTCCAAATCCCTGCGGGACGGTTCCCCGGCTCGGATGCTGCTCTTTCTGCTCCAAGATCAGTCACTGCCTCCCGGGGACTTCTCCTAACGGCTGCGTCCCACGCCGCCCGCGGAACCGGCTAGTCCCCCTCCCGGGGTTAGTTCAGGGGGGTGGAGCAGGTCTCTGTGCTTGTGCCGTACCTGACTGGTACGCTGGCTCCAGGCTCTGGAAACAATCGCTGCTTCCCCGTATTAGTTCGTTCTCCGTCTCTAAATCTGTGTTTGTTGTTCAGGGTTCGTAGATTGTTATGTATGTGATCGATTCACTTGTTTTTCCGTGTCTTTGTTGTAAGAGGGATCCGAGGTAGCGTCTGCCTAGTCCGCCATCTTGGCTCCGCCTCCTGAGTACTAAATTTTTGATACTTTATTTACCAACTAGCTGAGGCACTGAAGCCAGTGTGCAAATAACATGAGACCTTTGAAAGTATGGAGTCTGAAATAATCTCTGTAATTAGCTATAAACTAAGAATGGCACCAAACAAAAATCATTTGCCACTGAGTGGATTCCGACTCATAGCAACCCTACAGGGCGGAGTAGAATTGCCCCATAGGGTTTCCAGGGAGCAGCTGGTGGTTTCAAACTGCTGATCTTCTGTTTAGCAGCTGAGCTCTTAAGCACTGAGCAACCAGGGCTCTAGGAATGGCACCCAAAAGACAATGGCTGAAAAAACTTAGAAGCTATTAAATGTAAATTAAAATTGGATTGTTGTACTTACTTTTAGACTTTTTGGATGAGATATTAATAGTTGCCATTTCCTGTATACTCATATGCTAGGAATTCTACAAAGCATTATAAGACTATTGATATATCTATTTCAATACATATATACAGAAGTGTGTATAAATATACACAGAAATATAAATATATGCAGAAGTATACACATATATACAGAATTATACTGATTGTTAATATATATAAACATATTTATGCCTCACAAAAATCCATACATATGCATACATAAATACATATATTCATATGCATATATAAAAATGTATAATCTAGAATGCTCTTAATAACACTTCAAGTATAGTTTTATTCTTATATAACAGAATCTCAGTGAAGTTAAACTATTAATTTAATCATATGACAAAAAAGTGACAAAGGTAGATGTTTCATTATATAAATTATAGCCTAAGAATTCTAAGATTGTCTAATTACTTGCATGGAGATAATGCGACAACTGAAGAAATGTACGTGCATGTATACGTAAAGAAGCAATTTAAGCAGACACACTGGCCATTCACAGAAGAACCACATTGTGTGTCCTATAACTGGAGAATAAACTGAGAGATCACAGTGGCTGAGTCTGCAGAAGAGGAAGAGGCACTTTTGCAGACATGAGGTTGAGCAGCATATAAAGAATTAGCTCGTCTCAGGACAGTAAGGGGGAGTTCAAACATGGCGAGACAAATTCAGTATCACTGGTGGGATTAAATAGAAAACTATATTAAAATAAATTGTCTACAAAGAGCTTTTTGAAGTGACAGAAGTATTAAAACTTACATGAGTCATTGCTGGGTTACCATATAGATTTTACTAAGAGAGTTGGAAATTGTCACCTCTTTTTATTTCAGGAGTTCCACTGGAATAGTCTCAGCTACCATGACATTAGAAATGCCATTTTCTCATAGTGTTTGCAATCTGCCTCACTTGTACTTTACACACTTTATTTAAGAGGAGTTGGGGACGACAATTCATCAGTGAGGGGTAATTATGTCCCAGTGGGACCATTGCTAACAAGTCCTGTTTTAGACAAGCAAATATTATTTCTACCTAGGGATTCACACTTCTAAGAATCATGCTCACAATGTATCTTTAGCGCCTTGTAAGCAGTGTGGCATTAATTTCTTAAGAATTTTTATTCATAGGCAAGATTTCTGAGCATTTTTAGGAGTTATCATTAGATTCTCTTAAGTAAATTTTATTCTCTCTGTGGGCTCTGGAAAACAAATATTGTGTCAAGCCACATTCTGTTTGCTGTAATAATCTAGTTGCCAAAAAAAAACCATTGCTGTCGAGTCAATTTTGACTCATAGTGACCCCCTAGGAAAGAGTAGAACTGTCCCATAGAGTTTCCAAGGAGCACCTGATGGATTTGAACTCTGACCTTTTGGTTAGCAGCCATAGCTCTTAACCACTACACCACCAGGTTTTCCAATCCAGTTGCAGTTGATAGAAATTCAGCTCCTACTAATGGCAACCCTATGTGTGTCAGAGCATAGCTGGGCTTCATGGAGTTTTTAAGGGTTTTTTTTTGGTACCTTAGGAGAAGGTTTACAAAGCAAATTAATTTCTCTTTAAACAATTAATACCCATATTGTTTGGAACATTGGTTGCCAATCCCAGACATGTTTACATTTTTCTCAACCTTGGGTTCCCCATTACCAGCTTTCCTGTCCCCATCCTGCCTTCTCGTCCTTGCCCCTGGGCTGGTGTTCCCATTTAATCTTGTTTTGTTTTATGGGCCTGTCTAATCTTTGGCTGAATGTTGAACCTCAGGAGTGACTTCAGTACTGAGTTAAAGGGGTGTCTGAGGGCCATATGCTCAGGGTTTCTCCAGTCTCTGTCAGACCGGTAAGCCTGGTCTTTTTGTGAGTTAGAATTTTGTTCTACATTTTTCTCCAGCTCTGTCTGGGATCCTCTATTGTGACCTCTTACAGAGCAATCGGTGGTAGTAGCCAGGCACCATCAAGTTGTACTGGACTCAGGCTGGTGGAGGCTGTGGTAGTTGTGTCCGTTAGTCCTTTGGGCTAATCTTCCCCTGTGTCTTTGCTTTTCTTCATTCTCCCTTGCTCCAGAAGAGCTGAACCAGTGGAGTATCTTAGATGGCCACTTTTAAGACCCCAGACACTACTTATCAAAATAGGATGTGGAACATTTTCTTTATAAACTATGTTATGTCGACTGAGCTAGATGTCCCCCAAGATCAATGGCTAGTTTTTTAAGGTAGATTGCCAGGACTTATTTCTGACACACTGCTGGGTGGACTTGAACCTCCAATCTTTCAGTCAGATGCTGAGTGTATTAACCATTGGCATAACCCAGTGGCTGCTATTCTAATAATAGATATAGTGTTACTGAACACAATGGGTTTGCTGCTTTTACTCTCATTAAGAATAACTAAGAGTCAAGTGGATTTAAAGCAAGGCATAGTTTATTACTCACAGCAAGTAAGGAGACAGGGAGATCACTCTCAAAGTACCATCTCCTTGAACAAAGGACTGGAGAATGTTTTATGCTGCATAGGAAAGGGGAAGTCATACATATTCATTAAATTTGTGGAAAATAGCATGCATATTTATAGTGGGGCAGGGCTAGGAATTGGCATGGAAGAAGCCAGTGGACCTCATGTTTCTGAATGGTCTGGGCTGCTGATGATGATATAAGTCCTATGACTTTCAGTTCCTTGTCATGAGTCTTATGGTTCCTTGACATAAGTTTCAGAGCTCAGGTTCAACTTCAGGTCCCCAATTGTCTCACTCCATATGCGCAGGGGTCTGGCTTCAGCTGGTTGACCTGAAAAACACCTGTAAGTGGAACCATTAGGAAGAAGTGAAAGCCATTACACTTAAACTTTAACTGCCCTTTAAGGAGGGGTAAACAATTCTTTGTGGTCAAGCCATCATGTTTAAACTTCAACTACCCTTTCAGTGGGGTAAGCAATGCTTTGTGGGCAAAGCTATTTTTTTTCTAGAAAATTTTAACTGACACAGCTTTTTATTCATGGCCTTTTTCTGTTCTTTGCTGCTCTCAATTCCCCACTGAGAAATTCACACTTCTTATTTTTTAGGGGTTTAAGGACAGATGTCTCTTCTTCTGAAACTGTTTCCTGCTGATTGAGAGTGCAGAAGGCTAAAGGTTAGAGGAGTGGAACTCAGTGTTGCCTTTGCTAAACTATCATGCTCTTTCTTATTCTCAAAAGGCCCTTCATGTGGTAACTGTGTTTCTTCTTGATCTTGGCCAAATACCTCTGTAGTACTTCTTTCATGATACTTACCTACCGTCCTTGTTTTGTCTCTTGAACAGCTACTTAAGTCCTTCAACTGGTTCACGGGGGTATGACTCGATTTATAGAAGATTCATCAAGGTTTTCAGATGGAGAAAAAGGTTTGACTCGACTCTGATGGACCCATGGAGTGACTTCTTTTAACCTGAGGTCAGAATGGGTTAATAATACCTGATACAGGCCTACTCATTTTTCAGCCAGTTGGCTCTTGGGCTCCCCTCTCACCACGTTTTCAAAAGCACCAAGTCTCCTGGTTGGTACTTAAGCAAGTAACCCTTTGTATGTTCAGGGAATATCCGGTTGCCATATTTTGGAGTGCTCCCTGCAGTTTTCCCAGGTTAATGATATATTTTAATGCTTGTTGCATCTCCCAATCCAAAAAAGATCATCTACCTTGAGAAAGGGCCTCCCAGAAGTCAGTTCAATGGACTTAATTTTATAATTACATGGGGACGGCCCATATTCTGATCAAGGGAATAGGTATCATATAGACCCATGTCTCCTAGCTTTCCTGACATAGTTTGGCAAGAGTTCTCTTCAGAGTCTAATTCATCCTGTGAACTTTTCCTGAGGATTGAGGTCTCCACACTGAGTGGAGCTTTTATGTGAGTTATTTTACCAGTAAATGCAGGGCCATTTGTCACCCTGGAGAGACCAAGATAGGTCAGACCTGGGGATGATCTCTTTTAGAAGTCATTTACATACTTCAGTAGCTTTCTCAGTCCTAGCAGGAAGGCCTCTACCCATCTTGTGAAGGTATCTACAAAGACCAACAGATATTTGAACCCTCAGCATGAGGACATCATTGTAAAATCCATTTGCCAATCTTCCCCGGGTATGTTCCCCAATGCTGAACAGGTTTTATTAAGGGAGGAGGTATTGGGTGAGTATTTAGATTATTTCTTAAGTATATCTCTCATCCTTTAGAAACCTGTTGTACCACTTTCTTTATCTTCCCTGTATTAGGCTTTTAAGCTGAAGATGCAATGTCTCCTGACTATAATGACTAGCCTCCTGGCTCACCTTAATTACTTTCCAGAGTTAACTTCTGGGGATTTAAACTCTTTTATTTTCATTTAGGTGCCAACCTTTGGCTTGACGCTCAAATCCCTGAATCTCTGCATCCTTAATATCTTCAGGACTCTCCTGGGGGTTAATGGCCGAAAGGTTGACGTAAGGATTTAGGACCGTCTGGGTTACCCAAGCGGCTTTCTTAGTGACAGCATCAGGTTTATTGTTACCCCAAGGAACTGGAGAGCTCTCTTTCTTATGTCCTCTGCAGTGTATAACTGCCACTTCAGTGGGCAGTTGTACTGCCTCCAGAAGTTCTAAAATAAGGTTACCATACTTAAAGGTGAGTTTTTTTAATTTAAAATCCCTCTTTTCTTGTAAATAACCCCATGAAGGTGTATGATAGAAAAGAATATTTGGAAGCTGTACATACGTTAATTTTCTTCTCTTTGCCAATTCCCGTGCTTGAGTGAGGGCAATTAGCTCAGCATTTTGTGTAGAAGTTTGAGGGGGTAAGGGCTATGCCTCTATACTGTCATGTAAACTTACTATGACATAGCTTGTTATGTGGATACCTTGTTCAACAAATCTACTCCTGTCAGTGAACCAATCTTTATCTGGGTTTTCTGAGAGACTGCCTTTCAGGTCAGGACTGCTAGAATAGACTTGGTCTATTGTTTCAGTAGAGTTATAGACTAGCTCATTGTCTTTCGAGGTTACAGCAGGCAGAACTGTAGCAGGAATTACAAGCTGACAAAAGTTTAGAGTCACTTCAAAAGAATCTAATAATGTGGTCTATACTGGGTTATTCTGTCTCCCATAAGCCAGTTCCCTGCTTTAACTTCCAAAAGAGTTTGGAACTAATGAGGCGGGTCAACACCTCTGTAGATTTTCCCAAAGTAAGTTTAGATGCCTCTTTAACTAGGACCACAATAGCAGCAACTGTCTGCATACAGGCCAGCCAGGCCTGCAACACTGGGTCTAATTGTGTAGAGAAAGAGGCAACTGGTCTAGTGAAAGGGCTGATTTATTGCGTGAGTATTCCCAGGGCTTTTCCTTGTCTTTCATGTACGTACAACCTAAAAGATTTTGTTAAATCTGGAAGACCCAATGAGGGGACTCTACCTAATTCCAATTGGAAAGTTTCAAATGGTATTTGGCACTCTTGGGCCCATTCTAAGGATCTGATCTCTTCTCCTTTTAGGGACTCATATAAGAGTTTTGCTATTAGCCCAAAGTTGGGTATCCAGATCCTACAAAATTCAACCACGTCCAGAAATTTACACAGTTGCTTTAATGTGGTAGGGGCTGGGAGAGAAGTTATGGCTAATTTCTTTCAGGCAGCAATTATCAAATGGAGAGAGCTGAAACCCTAAATATTGCACTTCTTATTGAGTGATCTGAGCCTTCTCAGGGGAAACCCTGTAACCTTGATTTGCCAAATGATTCAGTGTCTGAATCGTATTCTTGTCTGAACTGTCTTCATCTTTGCTGGCTATCAATAGGTCATCCACATATTGGAGCAGTATTCCTCCTTCTAGTTCTAAGCCTTTGAGATCTTTAGCTAAATTTGAACCAAACAGGTGGAGAGAATTTTTAAAACCCTGAGTGAGAACTGTCACTTAAACTGGATTCTTTCTCTGGTGTCCAGATCTTCTCATTCAAAGGCAGATAATTCTTGGGAGTCAGTGTGCAGGAGTACACAAAAGAAAGCACCTTTTAAACCTAGCACAGTAAAGCAGGTGGCAGCTGTGGGTGCCTGAGTAAGCAGGGTATATGAGTTGGGAACTAGTGGGTGAATTGTTACTACAACCTCATTTACTGCCCTTAGATCTTGCACAAAAAGATTCTCTCCATTAGGCTTTCTAACACGTAAAATGGGAAAGTTACGGGGGACTGGTAATGTTGAATAAGTGCTTGTCTGATGAGCCTTTCTAATACTGGCTTAATCCTAGCTATTGCCTCTGGCTTAAGCAGTTATCGATTGCACCAAAAGAGAGCAACTCCAGGCTTTAGTTCAACCTGGACAGGGTTGGGATATATGGCTCTTCCTGGCTGGTTCATATTCCAAATTAAAGGGTTCACTTATGCTCAGATATGTTGAGGGATAGTAGGTGTCTTTCATGCAAAGCTTTCTGTCTCTAGGAGTGTCAGAAATCCTGCTCCTCCACTCTTACCTATTCTCATAGTGACTTGATCCCAGAGACAAAGCAGTAGCCCCTAATTTGGTTAACAGATCCCTATCAAGCAAAGGAAATGGACACTTGGGTATATACAGGAAATAGTGAGCCAGAGTACATATACCCACCTCACAAGATAAAGGGAAGGTAAACCTCTTAGTCTGAGACTGTTCTGAGACTCTGGTTATCACACAATCATGATTAGAGAGTTTGCCAATACGTTTGCTCAAGACAGTGTAGGCTGCTCCCAAATCAAGTAAAGATTCGGTTTTCTTACCTGCCACTTTGAAGGTAACCTGAGGTTCCATGGGGGCGATGGAGATCAACTGCTATTGTTCATAGGAAGGCAGACCATCCTCTGGGCCTCGTCACTTGGAAAGTTGTGGCATTTGCAGTTTGGGGTCATGACTAGGGCAGTGAACAGACCGTCCTGACTGAGGACAGCCTGGACATTTCCATTTCCAGTGTCCTTCCTTTCTTAAAAATGCATACTTTTGCGGCCCCTGCTTTGCTGGAAGCCATGAAGTGTGACTCCTAGGCCTTTCTGGCTTTGGCTACTTACCTGAAATGTCCCTAGTCCCCAGAGTTTACCTTAAGGTGGTCCTGAACAACTGTAGCCAACAAACGGGCTTTTCTCTCTAGCTTCTTCTCTTTCTTTTCCTTCTCTGCCTTTTCTCTATTGTTGAACACTTTAAAGGCTTCTTCTACCAGTTTGGACAATGGGGTCTGGGGTCCAGCCTCCAGTTTTTGGAGCTTTTTCCTAATACTTGGGCACTATGTGTTTTTTTTTTTTTTTTTATGTGTTACAAATTGTAGGCCCAGCAGAGGGACAGATCCTGGTGCCTCTGGGTCTATGTTGGTAAACTTCTTAAAGTTCTCTGTCAGCCTACTCAAGAAAGCCACAGGGTTCTCATTCTTTCCTTGAGTTATCTCTTTGAATTTTGAATAGTTAACTCGCTTGTGAATGCATATCTGCATTCCTTCAACCACACATGTCAGAAAATATTTTATTCTTGTCCAATCTAGTGGGTTCTGATAATTCCACTCTTCAGTCCTGGGAACTGCCTCATAGCCTGGTCTCAGAACATTGTGCCTGGGGCTAGTGGGGATAAAGCTGTCAGCATACTCTCTTGCCTTTGCAAGTATTATTTTTTCTCAGCAGTAGTGCAACAGGTGGTTAGGATTACTACCACATCCTGCCAGCTAAGAACAAATTTAAGGCTGAGTTTAAAAACCTTCTCTCTGAATCCTTCTGGGTTTTCTTTATACAGACTTAAATCTGAAATTGAAAAGGGGACCTGTCCTCAAACCACCCTGTCCTGTCCATCTACCACTTCTCACAGGGGATGAAGCCCACCTGAGGTCTTATTAGATTCTGGGAGAGGAGGTTAAAGATTGCGAAGACAGAGGACCATTGGGGTAGAGGGAAGCTCACTAGGACCTGTCACTAAAGAGGCTGTGGGACCTAAATGGGGAGTAAGGGAAGGGGGAGAAGCTAGAGTGTTGAGGATGGGATTAGAAACAGTGGGGAAGAGGAGCTTGGAGGGAGGTATGCTGGAAGTCCAGGCAGAGGCATTGGCAGAGTCAGCACCAGACCTCGATTCAAGAGGGGATCCTCTAAAAGGTCTGCTTCCCCGGATTCCTTTGGAGCCTATTTAGATTGAATTTTGGCAGCTAGAGCCACATGGGTCAATTTGCATTTTGTTTGTATCCCTTTATTCTGGTAAAGGGCCAGAAAGGATTGAACATAGGGGATTTCACCCTATTTTTCCTCCCTTTTGCAAAGTAAGTCCAGCTGTAAAATAGTGTGAAAATTAAGAGGCCCATGCAAAAGACATTTTTCCTGGTCAGTGAGGGTATACTGTGGCCAGGAAGTTCTGCAGAAAAATATAAGTTTCTTTCTCTTTAATTGATCATAACAAAAGAATTGCCAGTGTTTAAGAAATGCTCCCTAGGGGCAAATCTCTTGGTATGCTCTCCTGATTTCCCATTCTGTCCAATGAACTGTTTCCAAGAGACTAGTTTTTTATATTTATGAGTAGTTTTTTTTTTTTCCTGTTAGTCCAATAAGAATTTATTTGTATCTCACATTAGAACCAAGGGTTTTTCCAGCTCTGCAGAGAATCTCTTTTTGAAATCTTAACACTTTGTCCATAACATTCCCATTCTAGACTGGAAATCTCCTCTCCCCATGCATCTCTTTCTTCAGACCACTCAAGAGATTCCCAGGAGTCTCTGTAGGAATATTCTATTTCAAACTGAATTTCTTTCCACCAATCAATTTCCATGCATCACACATAAATCACACACACATAAGACAGATAGAGAGCTGTTGAACCAGGCAAACCAGAGAGGGAAAGGAGAACAAGTGAGGTTCAATACTCCCCTCTCATGAGGAGTGTCCCAGTCCCCATTTTAACCCTCCAGATACCTCCTATCCCCAATACCAGGTGGGGGACTTCAGTCTCCCAATTGGACACCAATGGAGATGTCTACATTCACTCCTAAAACCAGAACCAGACCAGGGTGGAGAGGCTTCCATCTCCCAATCTAAACAGATAGAAATGTCAACGCCAACCTCCCAGAACAAGAACCAGACTACATCTAACAGAGACACACAAATACAAGTTATGCCTGCTAGTTAGCCAAATTGAAAGTAAACTCTTGATGCCAGAGCTCACCGAGCCCGAGGGGCACTGAACGAAAGGAGCCCACGTGGCCGCTTCACCTCTCTAGAGGTTAGATCTGCTCAGATAGTTGACTCGGGAGACCCCAATTATGGCCCCATCTGGGTCGCCAGGAAATTTGTTACCGAACGCAATGGGTTTGCTGCTTGTGCTCTTACAAAGAATAACTAAGAGCAAAGGCATAGTTTGTTACTTGCAGTAAGGAGACCGGGAGATCCCTCTCAAAACTCTGTCTCTGGAAGAAAGGACTGGAGAAAGTTTTATGTTACACAAGAAACGGGAAGTCATACATATTCATTAAATTTCTGGGCAATATCAGGCATATTTATTGTGAGGGCAGGCTAAGAATTGGCACAGAAGTAGCCGATTGACCTCATGTATCTGAAATGGTCTCGGCTGCCGCTCAAGATACAAGTCCGGTGACTTCTAGTTCTTTGGCATGAGTCCTTTGGCTCCTTCACATGAGTTTCAAAGCCCAAGTTCAACTTCAGGTCACTGATTGTCTCACAGCACATGCATGGGGCTCTGGCTTCAGCTGCTTGATCTGAAAAACAAATTTAAGTAGGACGATTAGGAAGAAGGGGAAACCATTGCACTTAAGCTTTAACTGCCCTGTAAGGGGGCTAAACGATGCTTCGTGGTGAAGCCATTGTGTTTAAACGTCCTTCTAACTGGGTAAGCAATGCTTTGTGGTCAATGCTATTCTTTTTCTATAAAATTTTAACTGACCACAGCTTATTGTTTAAGGACTTTTTCTGTTTTTAGCTGATCTCAAAAGCATAATGTTGAAATGTAGCAAGACTAAAACTCACTTGGGCGAAAGAGAATCTCTTATTTTTCTGTATCCCTCAATTAAATTCAATTCAATAATTAAAAAACTGAGTGTCTACTGGATGCAAAACCATAGAAGAGCAATTCAAGAATAAGTAAGCCAAAGCGCCTATTTGCAAGTTGTTTGCAATTTAGAATGGGCAATTAAAGAAAACACATGAAAAATAATACAAATAAAATAGCATACATATTACAAAAGAAGAGTAAACAAAATTATGTACATATTCAACACTGGAAGAGATTCTATTCTGCTGGAAAGAAAGAAGTACAAAGAAGAAGAAGGATTGAGAAGGAGATAAGCACAAAAGAGAAGGGAAAAGACAAAAATGTAGTATTTGTGAAGGGCCTTGAATGAGACATAAAGTTTTGAAAGGCAGGGACAGTGAGCAAAAGAAGATTATACGGTGTATGTAGACCAAAAGAAACAAATGTGTCAGTGAAGAATACTAGAAGTGACCCAAGAACCACTGCTGGGGCTTGGCTAGATCATACGCGTCAGAGTTTTAAAAATGCACACAATGAGAGAGAGTTTCACTGGAAA
This sequence comes from Elephas maximus indicus, assembly GCF_024166365.1. Lineage (NCBI taxonomy): Eukaryota > Metazoa > Chordata > Mammalia > Proboscidea > Elephantidae > Elephas > Elephas maximus. The sequence goes on along the minus strand of NC_064828.1, from coordinate 27,088,812 downwards.
ATAATTTGGAACATCTTAAACAGAGGCTTTAGGATCTTGTACGTAATCTCTTGGAAGACAGAATGCTATTCATGGTTTCAGTGCGGGGGGCTATGCTTCAGAAATATGTAGAAAATGGATCTGGCAGTATTTGTGGAATTGACTAGAGGGGGAGAGGCTAGAGGTGTGTGGGTACAATTGGAAGCTATTGGAGAAGTTTCCTGCACATGTCCGCTGAAGTCGTGAGATGGGTATAGACGGAGATGGGACTAAGGTAAAAGCATTTCAAGGATAGGATGATTCTTGTTAGCTGCTGTCTAGTGGGCTCCTGATCCATGGCAAGCCCATGCACGTTGGGATCAGACCATTGTGATCCATAGTGTTTTCATTGGCTGTTGTTTGGAAGTAGATCGCCAAGTCTTTCTTCCTAGTCCATCTTAGTCTGGAAGCTCTGCTGAAATCTATTCAACATCATAAGAACATGCAGATTTCCACTGACATACGGGTGGTGGCTGTGCATGAGGTGTGTTGAGCAAAATCAAATTTGGGTCTTCTCATGGAAAATGAGAATTCTACCACTGAACCACCGCTGCCCTCCAGGGATAGGACATTCAGACTTAATTAGCCAACTGGAAAGAAAGATCAAGAGAGGGTGGAAAATCAAATTATAAAAAACCTGGAAAGAACTAGATGGATACTCTAGTGCAGGGAATTTCACAATGTGGCCCATGGAACTTGGAGGTGCTGTTCTGATGCACCACATGCTCCTAAAGGGGAATGGAGGCTCCAGATCTCCCCACACTCCCAATATGCTACAGTCAGGCTGGCACAATACAAATAGCAATCCACAAGTTAGTAGATCAATACTGTGGTGCATACAGTAGGGCGGTGCTCAGCAATAAGAAGAAATGAACTATTGAGAAGCACAACAACTTTCATGAATCTCAAATAATTATACTGAAGAAAGAAGCCAGACCCTCCCTCCAACAGAAGAGTACAAAAGATGGTTTTGGGGAGGGTTGGGAGAAAATTTTTGGGGTGATGCATATGTTCATTATCTTGATTGTGGTGATGGTTTTTGACATACACTTGACAAAAGAAATTGTGCAATTTGAATATGTTTCCTTTATTGTATATCCATTATACCTTAATTAAGTTTCCTTTTTTTAATACAGTCAGCATAAGACTCAGTAATCACACTACTAGATATTTACTCCAGAGAAAGGAAAATATCTTCATCCAAAAACATGTACAACAATGTCTGTAGGAACTTCATTCATAATCCTCCCAAATTGGAAACCTCCCAAATATTCATTATCTGGTAACCAGATAAATAAAATCTGATACATCTATACAATGGAAAGCTAGTCAGTGATAAAAGAAACAAGGCAATGCTCAAGAATAATTGATTCACGTAACAAAATGGGTGAATTTTAAATGCATTTTGCTGCTTAAAAGAAGCCCTTCGTATGATACTCTGGAAAAGGCAAAACTACAAGAAGGAAAACAGATCAGTGGTTACCAGGAGTTGTGGAGAGAGGAAAGAGGTTGTCCATGTATGGGGTACAATGGGGAAACTTTTGGGGTGAAGGAAATGTTCCTTATGAAACTGTGGTGGTGAACATGACTCTGCATTTGTCAAAATCCTTAGAAACGCACACAACACACGGTGAATTTTGTTCTTTGCAAACTTGAAAAAATCACAAATAATTAAGGAAAAAGGCTTACTTATCTTAACATAGCAAAAGTGCAAACAGGTTGATGAAAGCAATACTAAGTGTCTCAAAGGGTATGGAATGTGAGGACAATTCACAAAAGATAACTTCATGAGAAATCAAGGAAATGCAAAAGAAAAAAAAGCAGTCATTAAACTTTCTCACTAAGTTAACACATTAAAATTTTACACCCCATGATGCAAAAATCTGTGCTTAGTATGCAGTAACAAAAATACTCTGGAAAGCAATTTTGAAAAATATAACAAGAAACTTTAGAATGCTCACATTTTGTCTTCCTAATTTAACTCCCTTTCAGTGGAAAAGGAATATAAACTTCCAGAAAAATATTTAAATAGTAAAAAATATATAATGATGAAACATACCTATAATGGAATAAAAAAAAAGATGTGTTTATTAAACTAATGATTATTAAGAATTTTTTTTTTGTTTAATATTTGGGAATATTAAATACATGAGTATATTTACAGTATGGAGAGTGATGGTACTTCTGGCTGGTGCCTGTGAATCACCTTAGGCTCTGGTCACCTCACCACCAGCACATATACATTAAGGAATAAGGCTATCCTTCGATCAGAGCCTGGCCAGGTGGAAGCTCTTCAGCTACCACCTGACAAGCAGAGAGTTCCTGGGGCACACAGGCCAGGGCTGGGGTCCATGAAGCCATTTTCTCAGAATCATCTGTTCTCATATTGGATAATGCCTCAGTAAATATTTTGCTTGGGAGAAGAGACTCTATCCCATAAGGAGTGTCTGACTCCAGGGAAGAGGGCTATGAATGAAGGTCAGTGGTGTGAGTGGCAGCTAAGGCAGAAGAGGGCATGCTGTGCAGACCCAGCAGGAGATGGCATTTCCTAGACCGACAGTGTAAGGGACTGAAAGAGGTTTGATCTTGCTCTTCTACCTAGTCTTCTGTGGGATTTTAGCTGTACTCCTATCATTCACAATGAGGGCTATGCTGCAGACTCTGAACCATGTGTTTCCAAAATGGAGTGGACAGATTCCTAGTCCAGGATTTACGGTTTTTCTAATACCAGTGACTGCATTGATATGTTTGATTCAAGTTCCCATTATAGATGTATTGCAAACCTTAATAATTTTCTAAAGATATACTAGAGGAAGAAGTGCACAATCAGTCCTGTTGGAGTAGTTTTTGAACAGAAAGGCCCAATCTATAATGCATGGCAGTTTCCTGATACGCTACTTGAAACATGCAGTGGTATGATCCTTTTTTTTTTTTTTCTTGCCTATTCCAACAGAAACACTTGCATTTTTGTGAAAATGAAGGGAATAATTGGATTCACATCTCGAGGTAAAAAAAAAAAAAAAAAAAGATCATGTGGGCTTTGAAGGAAAAATACAAGACAGCTATGAAAACTAATACTCACCATGGAGATAAAGCCTTATTTTCCACTTTGTGGTGGTAAATTGCATACAGGGTATCTACAGACAGTTGTTGATGTTCAGGTAGTCTTTGATTTTATTGCCGATTCAAGGAAAGAAGCAAGCAGGATGCAAGATTTATAGATCACCGAAATGAAAAGACCAGGATGATGGTGACAAGTTCTTGGGATGAGTTAAATTCCAAATCACAGTGAATGCATAGCATGAGTAGGATACTTCCACAGAGCCAGTGTCCATTTTTGTATTACTTTACCTGTCATTCCAGAATGAGATACCTTGAGAAAGTTGGGGCATGCATGACATTGGAATAACATCAAAATATGTTTGTTCTCAAATCAATGTTCTCCAACGTAACTGACTGTTGCCTCTGCTGCCCTTTGAACAGTGTACAGACACCACGTCAAGGACAGATGAATATCTGATTCACAACATCCACAATGTGGGCCTTTTCCTATTTTTATGTAGTTTGAATTGCTAAGTGTTTAAAGCTTAATGTGTTGTGCTATGTAAATATTTTATTGCTTCAAAACTCATTAACTCTTATATTTTGATGTCAACATGGTTTTAGGGATAAAACGACAAAAAACGAAATGACATGTGAACAACATCAAGTAGTTTAATAAAGCTGCAAAAAAAAAAAAAAAAAAAGAATTATGGTGTGTGGACACCCATGAAGCTCTGTATGTGAGGAGGAAGAAATAAAATAATGGTGGATATGAAAAGTGCTACACTGAATTTTTATAAATTATTTTGTACATGCTGAGTTAGTCTACGGACGTTTTTATTGAGAGCACAAACATTTTGATGTAAAATACGTGGAAAAAGAGTACAGATGGGATTATTTTTGTGCTGGAACTAGACTTTACAAATTACTAGGAGTATTTTAAACCATAGTGCAACACAGCATTTTAGTTTAGCTGCTAGGATTATGACCTAAATTTTCAGGTAATTAAATTCATAAAATTTACATTTTACAATACTTTGTAAAGCATCCTATCACTATTTTTTATATAGTGATTCAATTATCTGCAGATTTTGTGAAAGTGGAAACAAGTTTTGGCTTCTTTCAAATCAAGTGCTCCTACAAGAGTGCTGCATCAGACTTATACATATATTTGAGCTCAGACATCACAGCTTTTAGAGGTCTTGACTTAGATCTCGTCCTTTTCTTGGCACTGTATTTTACCCTTTTCCCATTTCATCATTTCTCTATTTCATTCAGAACTGGGGATTGAACTGGACCATGGCAGATGAATGTGTTCCATGGAGATTCCTTGTCATTAGCTGTTTGCTGGGGTAAATGGCTGAAGTCCAGAGAGCCAAAACACTGTCAACCTTTCCCAACTCCCAGAGCTATTCCCCTGTGTCACACTCACTGCCAATTATGAGCACTTTATTTCTAACAGATTTGGGGAAATTGGTTACTTCATGAAGAATTGAATTAAATCTTTAGTGATATTACCCATGATAGGAGGAAAAAAATGGAAAAGCTCAGCAGAGAATATCTGATCCCCTGCAATGGTAATGTATCATGAGTTTCTCTTTTAATCTTAAATGTTAAATACCATTAATACATCATCAAAAGTGAATATATTTGCATACAATACACCTTAATTATTGTGTGAAGTGACAATATCATAACTTGGATTTGATATGCTAATTCTTTTAATTTTGAAACATAGAGAATATAGTTTATTTATTTCCTTCTGACAAATATTTTGTTTACCAAAGTTTTTAAAAAGCGTTGGAGCTATGAGTGCAATACTTAAAGGACAAGAAATTTGCACTCTACTTGTGTATAATTAAATAAGCCCTGACCCACTTTTAAGTGCAGAGTTATTCAAAAAAAATAAATAAATAAAAAACAATGACGTAGTGCAAAGGCACTGCAACACAATTGCTTTTGAGATGACAGGTAAGAGTTTCATAAAAGATTTTACTATGCAGTTTCTCGTAAGCTCCTCAAGAACACTTCATATTCCTATATAATTTCTCACCAATTCTTTCAAGCATACTAAGACATATGGATATCCTCCTCTGACTTCCTTTCTTTTACTTCTCATAGATCTTTTTTCCCCCATTTGTGGATTTTTCTAAGGCACAATGTAATGATTAAATAGAATAAGTAACTGTGTAGAGCTTATTCTTAAGATATATCTCGGCCAGGTATATCCTACCTGATATGATGCATATCAGAAAAGGAAACTGAATTCTCCACTTTATCTATTTTAGGGTTAATCCTTCCAGAGTAGTGATATTTATAGGTGCCTTCTTCTGTCATCAAATTACAAGAGAACCATGGTTCTATCTAAGTGATCTCTTGAAGCTCTTGAGATTTAACAATAGATAGCCAAGGTTCATCTGCCAGTAGTAATTATTCATACCTTCCACCAGATATTTCCACTGGAACAAAGCAAATAACATATCACATAGTTGACAGTTACAATGAGGACTGAAGAACTACAGGAAAAAAAAAAAAACTGGAGGGTCCTTTCACCCTTGGGCAATATGTGGAGTCAACTATCTTCTGTGAACTCTGTACAATTGAACCTGCTACTCCAGGGAAAATGTGTGGAAAAGTACATGCTTTTGCCCAAATGAGAAATGCTTTGATTTGGGAATGGAAGTGAATACTGTTTTCTTGCCACATGAGTATGTGGTGACATGGGGGAAAGGCAATTACTTATAGGACATAACTTCTTATTTCCAACTAAGAAAAGATGATTGGAGAGATCACTTTAATTTTTCTGAGCCTCAGTTTATTCTTGTATAAAATGATTTTTAATATGTCAAACACACAAAAATAAAAAGAACTTTGAAATGAATATACTTAAAGTCCATGTTAAACTTTGACAAATCCCAATATTCTGCCACATTTTCCTCTATTTGCATCTTATGTATCACCATAAATCATTTTCCCAGAACTAAACCATAATCTGAATTTGATATTTAGCATTCCTAGGATTTCTATACTCTTACAACATAAAAATACACCTACAAAAACATATTATAGTCTTGAGTTGCATATTTATGTACTTTCATACAAGTGGTATCATCCTCTATGCCTTCTTTCACAACTTTCTATTTCCACACAATAATTTGTTTTGAATAGTTTTCTATAAGGATACAGAGAATTTTAGCTCATTCATTTTAATACTGTGAATTTTTTCTCAAATACTTTGTTCATTTGTCCACTTTTGTATGAATGATCATTTAGGTTGCGTTTGATATTTGCTATCATGAACAGCAGTATAATGACTGTCATGGATTGAATTGTGTCCCCTAAAAATATGTGTGATCTCTGTTAGGCCCTGATTCCCAGTATTGTGTGGTTGTCCTCTGTTTTGTGATTTTCCTATGTGTTGTAAATCATACTCTTTGTCTGTGGTTAAAGAGGATTAGGGTGGGATATAACATCCTTGCTCAAGTCACATCCCTGATCCAACATAAAGAAAGTTTCCTTGGAGTGTGGCCTTCGCCACATTTTATCTTGCAAGGGATAAAAGGAAAGGGAAGCAGGCTGAGTGTTGGAGGCCTCGTACCACAAGAAAGTAACACTAGGAGCAGAGTACATCCTTTGGACCCCGAATTCCTGTGCAGAGAAGCTTCTTGATCAGGGGAAGATTGATGAGAAGGACCTTCCTCTGGAGCTGAAAGAGAGAGAAAACCTTCCCCTGTAACTGAACCCCTGAATTTGGGTTTCTAGCCTACTAGACTGTGAGAAAACAAATTTCTCTTTGTTAAAGCTATCCACTTATGATATTTCTGTTGTTGCAGCACTAGATGACTAAGACAGAATTTGGTACCAAGAGAGTGGTATACTGTTCTAATAGATACCTAAATGTGGAAGCAGTTTTGAAACTGAATGGATAAAACACTCAGAGGAAAATGAGGAGAACTGTTAACTTCAGAGAAGGCACAGAAGGTGAGAAACAGCATCAGAGCACTGGCAGCAGCAGTGAACTGACGGCAGCAGAACCAGGAGACCAGCACCAGACAGCACTGGAGCCAACCCATGGAGCGAGAGAGCTGACTGCCTGTGAGCAGGAGGCTTCCTGGCAGAGTGGGGTGCCTCCAGGCACTTATCAGTGGAGCTACTGAGCTTTGGAACACTTGCCCCAGTAGGGCAGTTATGGCTATGAAGCCCAAGGGCTGAGAAGCCAAGGAACAGAGGGAGCAGAGCTGCCTCAATCTCAAAAGGTATGGCTACAACCTCTGTGGTTTCAAAGATTGAAGCCATGGCCTCTGGTGTTTCTAAGGGTGCAGTCACCACTCAGATGGACTACAAGAATGGTGTGTCTAAAGCTGAGGGAGCAAGTTGCCATATCAGTGGGCCTGGAAGGTGGAGCTGAAGTCCAGGGCCAAGGGGTTTCCACTCAGAATTCCGAGAATGTGGCCAATGCCTGGAGCCTGGAGGGCAGGGCTATTGAGCAAATGATCTCAGAGAACAAAGGATTATTTTCAAAGTCTTGTGGGCTAATGTAATGTGTTCTGCTGACTTGCTTGGTGCCTGTTATCCTTTCTTTCCCTGCAATTTCTTCTATTTGTAATGGAAAAGTCTACCTTTGCCGATTCTACCATTGTACTTTGGAGGCAGATACCTTGTATTCTAGATTTCACAGATGAAGAGGGATTTTTGGATTTTGGAAGTGGAGTTGATTTAAAATTTTGCTATGATATGATGGGGTGAATATGTTTTACATGTGGCAAGAACACGAATTTTGGGATGCCAAAAGGTGGACTGCCAGGGATTGAATTTTGTCCCCCCAAAATATGCGACAACACGGTTAGGCATTGATTCCCAGTAGTATGTGGTTGTCCTACATTTTGTGATTTTCTTATGTGTTATAAATCATAATTTCTGCCAGTGGATAAAGAGGATTAGTGTGGGATGTAACACGCTTGCTTAGGTTACACCCCTGAACCAATGTAAAGGGAGTATCCCTGGGGTGTGGCCTACACCACCTCTTATCTTACAAGAGATAAAAGAGAAGCAAGCAGCGAGTTGGGGACCCCATGCCACCAAGAAAGCAGCACTGGGAGCAGAGTGCATCCTTTGGACCTGGGATCCCTGAGCAGAGTTCCTAGCCCAGAGTCCTCCAGAGCCAACAGGTAAAGTCTTCCCCTTGAGCTAACACCATGAATTTGGACTTCTAGCCTACTAGACTGCAAGAATATAAATTTCTCTTTATTAAAGCCATTCACTTATGGTACTTCTGTTTATAGCAGCACCAGACAGCTAAGACAATGACCATATGTGTGAATGTGTCCTAATAGTTCTATGTTACAGGCTTTCCAAAGTGTATTCTTGGTGAAGAGTTACTAAGTCATAAAACTTACTAATCTTCAACATTACCAAATGTTTCCAGAATTATTCTGCAAAATAGTTTTACAAGTTTACATTTTATTTCAGTTATCAGTTTATTGCCTCTCAGATCCAATGGCACTTTTCAATATGTACTCTGTAATGAATAACGGGATTCTTTCAAGTATTTCTCCTTTAAAGTGAGCACAATCTTAAGCTTTCTCAGAAGGACATTAGAGGCACATTGCAGGAGGAAGAGAAATTCCTACAGTGTTTCCAAATGCCCGGAAGTCAGGAGTGTGGGCTTGAAGACATCTATGGAGTCTGCTCTAGTCATGAGTCCAGAACACAGTCTCTGTGAATTGCAGCCAACACCTGGTAATAACCTTTTTGCAGTCGTCTGAATACAGAAATCAAAGTTCCCATTCTGAGGAGTTCCTGTCCCTACCACACCCAGACTCCCTCTGCTCCCCTACACCACTGGCTGTTGTTCACCTCACTGATACCGTACTCCTGCCCCACATGTACTGCAGATGGTGGCTTATTGTTTGCCCAGCAGTTATAGACCAGTTCCAACCTAGCCAAATCAGTGAACTTCTTTATTATCTGGTGGAGTGAGCCACACCTCCAAAGAGGCTCGAACTTTTTCCAAGTTTGTGTTTCCCTTGGGTACTCCCCCTCCACACTAAGATAACATTAACCCATTGGCGTCAAGTCAATTCTAACTCACAGAAAACCTACTAGGACAGAGTAGAACTGCTCCAGGTTTCCAAGGCTATAATCTTTACAGGAGAAAACTGCCACATCTTTAACCTACAGAGCACCTGGTGGGTTTGAAGCACCAAGCTTTTGATTAACAGCCAAGAACTCAACCACTAAGCAACCAGAGTTCATTTAGGGTAACATCAGAATTTTCTTATATCTTATAACTACTCTATCATAGTTAATAATTATATACATTCAATTTCCCCTTCTTAATCAGTGTGGTTTCTAGCCCATTATTAGAACCAGAGTGCTGCAGAATTCTACCAACATGTATGAAAGCTCTGATGTTATACATTGTCACATACACACACACAGAACTAGTTGCATTCAAACCGTTTCTGACTCATTGTGACCATACGTGTGTCAGGGTAGAACTGTGCTCCACAGGATTTTCAATGACTGATTTTTCAGAAGCAGATTTTCAGGACTTTCTCTTGAAGTGCCACTGGTTGGACTGTAACCTCCACCCTTCATTTAGAAGACTTTGGTGGATTGAAACTTTTCTCACTATTCAATATTCCTCCCTGTGGTTGGTAATTTTTTTTTATTCTGATGTCTACTTTTTCTGATATCTGAAAGTCATTTTTGCTTTCTTTCAATTAATATTTGTGTGATATATCTTTTTCTATCCTTTTTCTTTCAAGCTTTCTATAGTGTTATATACTCATGTTTGATATGAGGATTTTCTTTGACAAAAATGAGAAAGTTGGAAACAAAAAAGAAGGATTGGCAGTTAGAAAATAGGGCCTCGATGATGGAAATGATGTAGGAGATCTCAGGATAGAACTTTGCAAGACCAAAAATTTCTTCATTGCACATACCTTTTTTCAACAAAGAAAAGATGACTTTTATACCCGTAGATCTTACCCAATGGAATACACAAGAATCAAAGTGACTATATCTGTGGAAAGAGATGATGGAAAAGTTCAATATTATCCTTCAGAATAAGGCCAGGGACTGACTGTGGAACAGGCCACTAATCACTCATATTCAAGTTCAAGCTGAAGGTGAAGAAAATTAGAACAAGTCCAAAGAATGATTTTGAGTATATCCACCTGAATTTACAGACAATCTCAAGAATAGATTTGATGTGTTGAACACTAATGACCAAAGACCAGACAAGTTGTGGAATAACATCAAGAACATCATACATGAAAAATGCAAGAGTTATTAAAAAGACAGGAAAGAAAGAAAATACCAAAATGGGTGCCAGAAGAAACACTGAAACTTGCTCTTGAAGGTTGAGTAGCTAAAGTAAATGGAAGAAATGATGAAATAAAAGAAGTAAACAAAGATTTCAAAGGGCATCTCTAGAAGACAAAGTATTAAAATGATGTGTGCAAAGAGGAGATAGAAAACCAAAAGGGAAGAACATATTCCGCATTTCTGAAAGAACTGAGGGAAAAAAATTCAAGCTTTGAGTTGCAATACTGAATTATTCTATGAGGAAAATATTAAATGATGCAGGAAGCATCAGAAGAAGATTGGAGGAATATGCAGAGTTGGTATACCAGAAAGAATTGGTTGATGTTCAGCCTTATGATCAGGAACCCAGGGTACTGAAGGAAGAAGTCCAAGCTGCACTGAAGGCATTGGAGAAAACAAGGTTCCAGAAATTGTGAGAAAACCAGTTGAGATGTTGCAACAATCAGATGCAGTGCTGGCAGTGCCCATTCCTCTATGCCAAAAAATCTGGAAGAGAGCTACTTGGCAAACCAACTGGAAGAGATCCATATTTATGCCTGTTCTCAAGAAAAGTGATCCAACAAAATGAGGTATTTGTCAAACAATGTCATTCAGAAGAGGAGGTGAAACCAGGGATATCATTACTGATGTCAGATAGATCCTGTCTAAAAGCAGAGAATACCAGAAACATTTTTACCTGTGTTTCATTAACTATACAAAGGCATTCAACGGTGTGGATCATAACAAATTATGGATAACATTGCAAAGAATGGGAATTCCAGAACACTTTATTGTGTTCATGAGGCACCTGTACATACACTGAAAGGCAGTTGTTCGAACAGAACAATGGAATACTGCTTGGCTTAAAGTCAGGAAATGTGTATGTCAGGGTTGTATCCTTTCACCATATTTATTTAATCTCTATGCTGAGCAAATAATCCAAGAAGCTGGACTATGTGAAGATGAATAGGGCATCAGGATTGGAGGAAGACTCCCTAACAACCTGCATTATGCAGATGACACAATCGTGCTTGCTGAAAGTGAAGAGGACTTGAAGTACTTACTGATGAAGATCAAAGAACACAGCCTTCAGTATGGATTACACCTCGACATGAAGAAAACAAAAATCCTCACAACTGGACCAATAAGCAATGTCAGTATAAAGGAAAAAAAGGTTGAATTTGTCAAGGATTTTATTTTACTTGGATTCACAATCAACATTCATGGAAGCAGCAGTCGAGAAATCAAACCACACATCGTGCTGGGCAACTCTGCTGCAAAAGAACTATTTAAAGTATTAAAAAGCAAAGAGGTCACCTTGAAGTTTAAGTTGCACCTGACCCGAGTCATGGCATTTTCTATTGTCTCATATGCATGTGAAAGCTGGATGATGAATAAGGGAGACCAAAAAAAAAAAAAAAAAAAAATGCTGTCTTTGAATTGTGGTGTTGGTGAAGAATACCATGGACTGCCAAAAGAAAAAAACAAATCTGTCTTGGAAAAGTTCAACTAGAATTCTCCTTAGAAGCAAGGATGGCAAGCCTACGTCTCATATACTTTGGACATGTTGTCACGCGGGATCAGTCCCTGGAGAAGGACATCATGCCTAGTAGAGTAGAGAGTCAGCAAAAAAGAGGGACAGCCTCAACAAGATGGATTGACACAGTGCCTGCAAACAATGGGCTCAACCATAACAAGGATTGTGATGATGATGTAGGACTGGGCAGAGTTTCACTCTGTTGTACGTAGGGTTGCTGTGAGTTGGGGCCAACTCTACTGCACTTAACAACAACAACAACATAGTTGGCCCAATTTTTTTTTAATCCACTGCCAATCTTTGTCTTTTACATGGTATATTTCCACTATTTATATTTAATGAAATTATTGATATGTTGGGGCTTACATTGGCTGCTTTATTTTTGTTTTCTGTTTGTTCCTCTGGTGTATATCTGTTTCCTTTTTCTTGCCTTCCTGTAGGTTACTTGGATATTTATTAAAATGTCCTTTTGATTTTATTAAAGGGTTTTAAATGTATTTCTGTGCACAGTATTTGTAGTTGTTGCTCTAGATATTACATGATATCTACATAATTTATTACAGTCCACTTGTGTTGTCATTTTTCCAGTTCAATTGAATCATACAGATCTTAACCTCCCTTTATGTTCCTTTACCTTCCACCAGCAATAATATAATTGTCTTAAATATTTCCTCTACATACATTTCAAATCACATTAAATAGTGTTATAATTTTTCTTCAACCATTTAACATGATTTGGAGAATTTAAGAGATGAAAGAATGTGCTTTCCATGTTCTTCCTTCCAAGACCCATCTTTTTATTGCTTTCTTTCCATTTATCCATTCATTTAAGGTTGGTAGGCTGGTGAGAAAATATCTTAGTTTTTTTCATCTGATAATGTCATTATTTCTTCTTCATTTATGAAGGATATTTTAGTTGGGTATAGGATTCTGAGGTGACAGTCTTTTTCTTTCAGTACTTAAAATATGTTATGGCACTTCCTTCTGACCAACATGGCTTCTGAATGTTAAATCCACTGTCATTTGAATTTTTCTTTTCCCCTGTAGGTAAAGTGTTGTTTCTCTTTTACTATTTTCAATGTTTTTTCTTTCACTTTAGTTACTGGAAGTTCAGTTGTTCTGTGTCTTGTTATGAATTTCTTTGGGTTTATCCTGTTTGGGTTTGCTTAGTTTCTGGAATCTGTAGATGTATTGCTTTTGCAAAATTGGGGAACTTTTCAGCCATTATTTCAAGTAGCTTCAACTCCACCTTCATTCTTTTCTCTTTCCAGAATTCTGAGGACACAGTGGTAGAATTTTTTTTATACTCCCTCTGTTACCTGAGGTTTGTTCATTTTTTGAAATTTTTTTTTTTTACATTTTATTTTAGATTACTTTTTGATTTACAGAAAAAAAATGAATATAGTAAGGAGTTGCCATATACCAACTCAACTTTCTCTATTATTAAAATTTTACATTAGCATGGTACATTTGTCACAACTAATAAACTAACATTGATGTATTATTTTTGCCTAAAAATATATACTTGATTTAAACTTCTTTAGTTTTTAGGTAATATACTTATCTATTCCAGGATCGTATCTTGAGTACCACATTGGATTTGGCAATCTTGTTTCCTTAGGCTTCTCTTGACTGTGACAGTTTCTCAGACTTCTTTTTTTGTGTGATTTTTAACAGTTTTGAGTTGTACTGGTTAGGTATTTTGTGAAATTTCCCTCTACTGAGATTTGCCCAGTGTTTTTATCATGATTAGGCCAGGCTTATGGATTTCTGGAGGAAGAACACAGGAAAAAAGATGTCATTCTCATCACATCATATGAAGGGTACATTTTATCAGCATAACTTATCACTGTTGACGTTAACCTTGATTATCTGACTGAGATAGTGTTCCTCAGTTTTCCCATTGTAAGGGTAGTCTTTTTCCTCCTTTCTGTGGTTTACTTTTTAGAAGAAAGTTACTATGGGGAGTTCACACTTAAGGAATGAGGCATTAAACTCCTTGAGGGTCAAGTGTCCTGTTCATTTATTTTTAGTCTATTTCCTCTCAGATTACAAAATTTCTATTGTTCTGTGTTTCGTTTACTGTCCTTTTTTAGGCCAATTCCTCCACTCTGTAGTTAAGCCCATCCATTGAATTTATTTAGTTATTGTTAAAATTTTCATTTTTTCTTTACGTCTTGTTTCTTTCCTAAGACTCTCTCTTCTTTGCCAAGGATGTTTTTGTTTTCCTTTTTTCTTTTCAAGTGTGTTCATAATTGCTCATTGAAGCATTTGTATGACAAAGGCTTTTAAATATTTTTTCAGATACTTGTAACATCTTCCTCACCTTGGTGTGGCATCTATTGTCCTTTTTCATTCATGGTGAGATTCCCTGGTTATTTGTATGACTAGTGATTTTTTTTTTCTTGAAATCTAGACATTGTGGGTATTATAAGAATAAACCAAAAAACCAGACCTGTTGCTGTTAAGTCAATTCCAACTCCCAGTGAACCTATAGGGCAGAGTAGAACTGCCCCATAGGTTTTCCATGGAGCACCTGGTACTTTCAAACTGCCAACCTTTTGGTTAGCAGCCACAGCTCTGAACCTCTATGCCACCAGGGTTTCCATTAGAAGAGTGGACTTCATTTAAACCTTCTCTTTTACCTGGCTTTTTTTTACACCACTCCGGCAGGGGATTGGTAAGGATCCTGTCTTGTTACTGCAAGGTGGAGATAGAAGTCTGGTTTCCCACTCTACCTCCACTGATACTCAACGCAGGGGGCTCCTTGGTACTGCTTGATGGCAGTGAGAGTTCTGACTCTCCATTAGACCTCCACTGATCGCTCTTAGACTGCGAGTAGTAGAAATGCCTTGTTACTGCTATATGGCCACCATTGACCCCATGGGAATGAAGTGCTGGCTCCTTGCTTGGTGTTCTTTGACCCCACCATAGGAGTCAGTTGGGGAGGGGGAGTTGGGCTTGGTATGAAGGGGAAGTAGAAGTCTAGGATCCCCACTTGGCCTTTGTTGGCATGAGTGGTTTTGGCTAGAAAGTTTTTTTTTTTTTTTTTTTGTGGCGTTTGGCTGGAGTAGAATGCTTACTGTCTAACAAATTTCTGTATTGCTAGGTGCCTCTTTCCTGGTCCTATGGATAGAGAGAGTAGATTTTCCTTCCTTCCTTCTTTTTTTCCTTCATTTCCTTTCCTTTTATTTCCCTACGCTTCCTTCATTTATTTGATAAATTGATCCCTAGGGATTATTAAAAATAATGTGCAATTTTAACTCTAGGGAGACCCCGTAGTCCCCTTAAGCATCCCTCCTTGTGCTTCTCAAACAGGGTATGTGATTTTGTGCCATGAGATACAGAAATCCTTCAGTTAAATGTTTTCCTGAAGGGCCAATTTTATTTAGAGAAAAGAATTTTATATTATACAAAATACATGTATACTGTGGAATAAACCCATTGCTGTCAATTTGACTCTGACTCATAGCAACCCAAAGGACATAGTAGAACTGTTCCATAGGGTTTCCAAGGCTGCAATCTTTACAGGAGAAGACTGCTATAGCTGTCTCCCATGGAGTGGCCGGTGGGTTCGAACCACCGACTTTTGGTTAGCAGCCAACTGCATAACCACTGTGACTAGGAAGTAAAGTTTGTAATGAACTTTAAAATAAAACTTTGGATTTCAAATAATTATTGTTCCCACATGGCCTGTGTTCTCTGACCACTGTTCTTAAGCATGCATTGGGGGAAAGGTTGAGAAACACCATGCTGGAGTATTTCTTCACCTGGCACCCAGAAAGTCCTTCCTCTTCACACACCTTTCAGCCCCAGTATGGCCACAACTAAAACCCTGGGCATTCTCTCATTTTAAGTAGGTTGGCCTCTCAGCTGAAGGTCTTCTTGTTCAGTATGGGGTTTGGGCACAAACATGGAAATCTTGGCATTGTTTTCTGTGCACACTTTTCTGTCTGAGGCTTTGCCCTACAGCCTTCTGAGAGACACACATTGCTGTGTGGATAACATGGAAACTGCTGCACACAAATAAAATATGCTTAGGTTATTGTGTTCTATATATATTCCGAGTGATATTACAGTTGTCATAGTCAGTTTGGGGAGGATGGGTTCTACGTATTTCCTGGCACATCTAGGAGAGAACCATCCATGAAGGAGGCTAAAGCGCTGCTGAGTGGCTTCATGTCTTCTATGGTTGCAATCTGATGGATTTGCTTCTAGTTTTAGCAAGTTTTCATAATCAGGCAAATTTTAAAACTCCTCCTACCAATGTTAATTTACCACTTGTTTCTGTGCTGTGAATGTGCAATATCACTAAATAGGCAGAAAATGACTGTCACATCTGGGAACGTAGGGGTAATCTCAGTTTGTGTGTAGTCTTTAGTCAGTGACAACATGAAGGAATTAGAACATGTGGGGTTCAGGAATTAGGAAAGCTGATGAACATTTTATGCCATTATATTAATTATAAAACATTGTTTTAATCTCCAAGATATATGGTATATAGAACTCAGTCTGAGCTCGTATACTCAAAGATTCTCTTAAGTACCTTCAATTCGTATGGAGTGGATCAACATCACAATGATTATCACAGGTTATCATCAAAGGAAATTTCAAAGTGATTGCTGCTCTAATGTTGTGTTAATCTAAGAGTCTAGCAGAATTTTGCTACATGTATCACATTAATAATTAAGCTCCTTTTGAAGAACTAGTATGAGCCAAGCAACCAGGAGACTATTATAGAGATGGAAGGTATGGATTATTCCCTTTGCACAGTTCACCATCCAAGGTGTATCGACATAAAACAATTAGGAAGCAATGTAAGATTGAATCTAGTAGAATTGACTGCTAGATTTTGTGGTGTTCTCAGTGCTGAACACCCTGCTCTGAAAACCTGCTTTAGAGTCCCCTTTCCCACAGACACACTCTAGTATGACCTATAGAGTTTTCTTCTGGAGGTGGATAAGGTCGTTTAAAAAGGTTCCAATCTAGTTAGGACCCAATTAAGTGTATGTGAAGAATAAATTAATGTTTATCTATATGACTGTATTTTGCATGAGAAGAATAAATTAATGTTTATCTATATGACTGTACTTTGCATGAATAAGTTGTAGGATTAGAAATCAAACTGAGGATTTTAGATATATATTTGGCTAGTCTTGATGATAGAGTCAGTACCCTAGATATTTATTAACTTACTTATAGGTATTTGGTTTGTGTCTATTGTGTACATTGCCCTGACTTGGGCATTGAGGGACAAAGCAAAAGATATCTAGTTTTTAGACTTGCTCATAAAAGAACAGGTAAGCGTCCCTACAAAATTGTATGCAATTAAATGGCCAAATTGCAGATAAAGATACTTTTTGGGGAAGGGAGAGTTCAAGGAGACATCAGGTATTATCTCATGGAAGAGAAAGGGTTGATTAAGATTTACTTCAGTAGATAGAAACCCTGGTGGTGTAGTGGTTAAGTGCTATGGCTGCTAACCAAGAGGTCAGCAGTTCGAATCCACCAGTGCTCCTTGGAAAACTCTATGGATCAGTTCTACTCTGTCCTATAGGGTCGCTACGAGTTAGATCGATTTGATGGCAGTGGGTTTGGTTTTTCTGGTTTTCAGTCGATAGACAGGGGCAAGTCTCACGGTCAGGGGAAGCACTATGATTAAAACACCCAAACCCAAAACAAACCTGCTGCCATCAAGTCAATTCTGACTTACAGCAACCTTATAGGGCAGAGTAGAACTGTCCCATAGGGTTTCCCAGGAGCAGCTGATGTATTCAAACTACTGACCCTTTGGTTAGCAGCCAAGCTTTTAACCACTATGCCACCAGGGCTCAGTTGGGAATAAATGTGTTTAAAAGAAGTAAGAAGGCTGATCATCGTGAAGTGCAGGGTTATACAGTGGATAAGTGGGAAAGAAGACTGGACCTAGCAGTCTATTGGAAAGACTTTGAATGGCAAATGAAGAGTTTGTACTTCATTTATAATTGATAGAGATATGAAGCACACTGTTTTTGGTGTGAAAGAGAACCTCAATCAATGAAAGATGTCCATTTTTTTTTTTTTTTGAGGCTGCTTGGCCCATTGTCTTTAAGAGTATTTATTTTCTGAAGTTAGAAGACTCCTCCTTCTCTTGAAAGCCTTCAGAAACACCTGCAATCAATTCCTTCTGGCAGTCAAGATTAAAACCAGCAAAGACACATATAAAGTACAGCAAAAAGTACATATAACATACATATAACAACCCTACATAATTACTCAGTGAGCTATGCATATTTAAAATGTTTTACTGAATATACCATCAGTGAACTGAACTTGAACTGCCAAAATCCAAACCAAACCCACTGCCATTGAGTTGATTCTGATTCATAGCAACTCTATAGGACAGAGTAGAACAACCCTATAGGGTTTCCAAGGCTGCAAATCTTTAGAGAAGCAGACTGCTACATCTTTCTCCCATGGAGTGGTTGGTTGTTTCTAACTGCCGAGCTTTCAGTTAGCAGCCAAGTCCTTTCATCACTGTACCTCCAGGGTCCACTGAACTGTTAAGGAACAGTGAAAGGGAATTCTCTCTCTTAAGTATGAGCCAGAACATGATGTACTGATGCCATTCTCTATTGTTATTGTAAATAACACAGGCCAGAAGTGACAAACTCAGTTTCCCTTCCAAAAGTGTCTCAATTTTGGCTAATTCATAATCTCAGGACTTTCTTTAGGGCATCTTTGATGTCTTTGTTTCTTAGACTATAGATAAGAGGGTTTAGTAGTGGAGTCACTGTTGAGTACACTAAAGTGACGAACTTCTGCATCCCTGCTGGGTTCCCTGATGTTGGACTCACATACATAACCATAAGACTTCCATAGAACAGACACACCACCATCAGGTGGGATGTGCATGTGGAGAAAGCTTTAGTTCGACCAGTTCCAGAGGGAACATGAAGAACAGCTCTGAGCACCAGGGCGTAAGATCCCAAAATGGAGAGGAAGGGCCCGAAGTATGTGGAACCAGGAATATCAATGCTGGTGTCAGATGGATCCTGGTTGAAAGCAGAGAATACCAGAAGGATGTTTACCTGTGTTTTACTGATTACACAAAGTCATTTGACTGGGTGGATCGTAACAAATTGTGAAGACTGGGAATTCCAGAACACTTAATAGAGCTCATGAGGAATCTGTACGTAGATCAAGACACAATTGTTTAGACAGAACAAGATAATACTGTGTGGTTTAAAGTCAGGAAAGGTGTGCATCGGGTTGTATCCTTTCACCACACCTATTGAACCTGTATGCTGAGCAAATAATACGAGAAGCTGGAGTATATGAAGAAGGATGCGGCATCAGAATTGGAGGAAGACTCATTAACAACCTGCGTTATGCAGATGACACAACTTTGCTTGCTGAAAGTGAAGAGGACTTGAGGCACTTACTGATGAAAATCAAAGGCCGTAGCCTTCAGTATGTATTACACCTCAACATAAAGAAAACAAAAACCCTCAGAACTGGACCAATAACAACATCATGATAAATGGAGAAAAGATTGAGGTTGTGAAGGATTTCATTTTACCTGGATCCACAACCAACGCCCATGGAAGCAGCAGTCAAGACTCAAAAGACCTATTGCACTGGGTAAATCCACTGCAAAGTACCTCTTTAAAATATAGAAAAGCAAAGATGTCGCCTTGAAGACTAAGGTGTGCTTGACCCAAGCCATGGTATTTTCAAAAGCATTCTATGCATGTGAAATCTGAACAATGAATAAGGAAGACCGAATAAGAATTGATGCCTTTGCGTTGTGGTGTTGGAGAAGAATATTGAATATACCATGGACTCCCAAAGAACAAACAAATTTGTCATAGAAGAAGTACGACCAGAATACTCCTTGGAAGCAAGCATGGTGCGACAGTGTCTTACATACTTTGGACATGTTGTCAGGAGGGGTCAGTCCCTGGAGAAGGACACTATTCTTGGTAAAGTAGAGAGTCAGCGGAAAAGAGGAAGACCCCCAAAAAGATGGATTGACACAGTGGCTGCAACAATGGCCTCAAGCATAACAAAGATTGTGAGCATGGCGCAGGGCTGGGCAGTGTGGTACATAGGGTTGCTGTGAGTTGGAACTGACTGGAAGGCACCCAACAACAACTATCTAGTTAGTTACTTTCCATCCCCAACCCTCCCCTTCCTCTTAACCATCAAAGATTATTTTTTTCTGTGTGTAAACCTTTCCTGAGGTTTTATAATAGTGGTCTCATACACTATTTGTCCTTCCTTGATTGACTTATTTCACTGAGCATAGTACTCTCCAGATTTGTCCATGTTGTGAGATATTTCACAGATTCATTGTTGTTTATCATTGTATAGTGTTCTGTTTTATATATGTACTATCATTTGTTTATCCGTTCATCTATTGATGGGCGTTAAGTTGTTTCCATCATTTTGCTATTGCGAATCATGATGCAACGAACATGGGTATGCATATGCCTATTTGCGTGATGGCTCTTATATTCTCTAGGATATATTCCTAGGAATGGGATTGCTGGATTGTATGGTATTTCTATTTCTAGTCTTTTAAGGAAGCACCATACCATTTTCCACAGCAGTTGACCTCCAAACAAGCGTGTTAACCATTTGTACAACAAAGCAACTCCCTACATGGTACAATGAGGGGGGGGAGGGGAAAGGATAAAAGTGATTTAGAGCAAAATAATCTGAATTTTCTACTTATTGACTATTATAAAGTACATGTATTTTAAAAAGAAAAGAATAGAATGAGGGAGAGATGCTGGATATACTAAAGAAAACATTTCCAAAGTGTCACAATTTTGCTGAGTGGGCTCTCTCCCCCTCTTTTGTCATTATCTATGCAGGACATAGATATGCAAGACATGTAGAATCACAGGGTAGAACTTCTTCACTTACTGTATTGCTATTTAAATGCTATTCAAACTACTGTTCTAACACAGTTTTTTTTTTTTTTTTTGGAAAAAAGCAAAATCAACTGTATTATAAGTTTATATCTCACTTTTACATTTAAGGTGATGCTTTAGCCTAAGCTACTCTGCCTGGCTTCACCCTCCATTAGCTGACAGTTGCTTGAAAAGCAGGCATAGTGTTCAGGAAAAATTACTCAACTTCTAGGTCAGAGTCCTGGATCCCTGGGTGGTGCAAGCAGTTTGTGATTGGCTACTATGGAGCAGTGGTTAAGAACTCAGCTGCTAACCAAAAGGTTGGCAGTTGCAATCCACCAGCCACTCCCTGAAAGCCCTATAGGGCAGTTCTGCTCTGGCTATGAGTTGGAATCAACTCGACAGCAATGGGTTTGGGCTTTTGTTTTTTATACTAACCTAAAGTTTGGTGGTTCACACCCACTATCAGAACCATGGAGGAAAGGTCTGATGAACTGCTTACCTATAGATTGCAGCTAAGAAAACCCTATGGAGGATTTCTACTGTGTGATGCATGGAGTCGCCATGAGTTGTATCAACTCAACAGCAACAAGTTACCAGTTAGAGTTATCTAGGATGTTTCAACAGTACAATTCATCATAATCAGAAACCTTTATGTATGTGGATCACATGATGTAAAAAAAAAAGATGAAAATCATGAAGGAGAGGATCTTCAATCAAATGTATTGCTTAGGTATTAAGGAGTAGAATGTGAGCCATATGTACATGCAGGCTTTGTTCATACCAATTTTCCTTTTGTAGTCCTTCATAATAACACCATTTCATGGGACAGTTTTAGTTGACTCAAACTAGAATGATTCAAATTGTAAAATTACTACATCATGTTCATTATCAATGAAAGTTGCTATTTTGTGTAATCTTGCTAGCAGGACATTAGGGCTTAGTCATTTTTCCAGTAGAAATAATAGTATAATGGGGTCCTTAAGATCCTACATGGGTTTCATCTCAGGTTCAATCTCACATAACCTCCAACCTGCAGTCTACTATCAACAATACATCCAAGGAGTTGAACGTTTGTAATGTAAATACCATTATGTTACTCCTTTACTGAAAACTTTCCAAAGGCTTCTCATCTCATGCAGAAATAAAAGTTCTTAAAATGACTTATAAGGTTCTGAACAATTTGCTTCCCTGGTCACTCTCTGACTTGATCTCCATTAGTCTTTCTCTTATTCTCTCTACTGTGAAACCATCTTCCTTGGTGTTACTTGAATACACTCCTGCCTCAGAATTTTGTAGAGAACTTACTTTCCTGCATGCAGGAAATACTCTTTCCTCAGCTGTCTACATGGCTCCCTCCCTCACCTCCTTCAAGTTTTTGCTTAAATCTTGACTTCTCAGGGTGGCCTTTCCTGACCACCCTATTTAAAATTTCAACCTTCTCTCCTATGCTCCCTACCCTCTTTCCCGTTTCTCCATAGCACTTACCTCTCTCTCTGACATGCTATATATTTTACTTATTTACTGTTTTTCTTTCCCCAACTAGAATGTAAATTCCATGTGGGTAGTAGTTTTTGGCCATTTTGGTTGTAGTGTCTCTCTAGTGCTTAGAAGAGTGTCTGGACATAGTAGTTGCCCAATAGTATTTGTTGCCCAGTGAAAGAATGACTACTACTTTATCTAATGTCAAAACCTTTACTACTTACTTAACCATGAAACTTTCGGTTTGTCCCTAGTGTGGAAGACTCTCAACCATCAAGAACCAAGGAAATTAGAAAGTTGTTCTGTTACGAAATCCTTTAGTTCTGTAGTCATTAGGCATTAAAATTTATTCCGTATTCACTTTGTAAAATATTAGACTATGTTCAGAAATGCCTTGAGTACACCAATGATGATCCACCTGGGATGACAGCTCTCTGACCTTCTACACCCAACCCCTCCAGTAATCAAACCTAAAACATTGAGAAATACCACAGATGTAATGACCTTATATCTACCAGGATTACCCATGTTGAAAATATAGTTGTTACAATTAAGTTAATTATAATACAGCTCTTCCTGGTTAGCTGAAGATTAAATCGATGAAGGGCCCCACTGAGAAAATGTCTTCTTTAAAGTGTGCATTGGCAGCTGAAATCAAGTCTTTCTTAAGTGATCCTTTTCGTGTGGACAGTGGTCTGCTTGGTCTCACATAGATTATGCTCATTCTATCCTCAAGACTTTCTTCAATGCGGCCTTCATTTCTTTGTTACGTAAGCTGTAAATCAGAGGATTTAAGAAGGGAGTGACCACAGAATAGAACAAAGTAATAATCTTCTGAAGTTCAGCTGGGTTTTCAGATGTGGGGCTCACATACATTGCCAAGAGGGCCCCAAAGAATAAACACACCACCATCAGATGCGATCCACAGGTGGAAGAAGCTTTTCGTCGGCCAGCTGCTGAAGGGACTCTTAATACAGCTATCAGTAAAAGGATATAAGAGCCAAGGATGTATAGAAGGGTGAGGATGATAATGAGGGAGCTCAGGATATAGAAGACAATCTCAGTGATAGGAGCTGGAGCACAGGACAGAGACATCAGTGGGTCCATGTCACACAGAAAGTGATCAATGATGTTGGGCCCACAGAAAGACAATTGGGAGAGTCGCATTGTGGAGACTGAGTAACTAAGGAACCCAAACACCCAGCAAAGAAACATCCAGAGATAGCAGAGTCGTAGGGTCATGATGGTTGGGTAGTGCAATGGGCGGCAGATGGCGAGGTACCGATCATATGCCATGACACAGAGGAGATATGTTTCAGTTGTAGCAAGGGAAGTAAAAAAATAGAAGTGCAGGAAACAGCCAACAAAAGAGATGGTTTTTGTTTCTGAGAGGAAATTGGCCAGCATATTGGGCACAGAGGAGGTAATGTACCAGATTTCAAGGAAAGCAAAGTTCCCCAGGAGAATATACATTGGTGTGTGGAGTCGTTGGTCCCACCTCACAGCACAGACAATGGTGCCATTTCCCATCATGGTAAATATGTAGACCCCAAAGAACAACAAGAGGAAAATTTGCATCTCCTGGCCACCAGGGAAGCCTAGGAGGACAAACTCCGTCACAGTGCTTTTCACCGAATTGTTCATGAATCCCAGGGCTGCAGAGAAGACAGAGAACAGCATTATACAAGTTGTTTTGCTTCCTGAGAAACCTGTAGGAAACCTATGCATGGCACCTATGCTGGCCATTTGGGAATTAGTTTGGAATAAGGTATCCACTGACTCCGAACTCTTCCTTAAAAGCCACCAATCAGTGGTATTAGTGATTCTAAATTTCAATAAAATTGGGTTCGTAGCAATAGAAGCTTTGTATTTTATGGACTTTATCAATGTGCTAGATTAAAAAAAAAAATTTCCTCTTTGAAATTTCAAAAACTCAGAAACATCACCCTCTCACCTCTTTGAAGGGCAGCCAAGTGACTATCAGTTTGTGTTTCTTTTTCACACCTATAGTTATTTATTTTCATAGGCCCACTTTTAGTCCAAGTTACTTTTTATTAGGACTGAAATGACTATGTTCTGACATCTCTCACCCAATGGAAAGTATTTGACATACTTCTCAGTTAGCCTGAACTGTGAATGTCCATTATACACTTGTTTCTGTGTCTAGTTCACATCAGAATAATTTTCTCTTGTAACATATCAGCGAATTATAAGTCTTAACACAGAAGCCAAAATGAAAGGTCATAGTAGTATTTTCCTGGAGAGTAGAGAGCTAATAGTTACCTCAGAACATTCCTTGAATTTGCTTTACTTCAAGCTTTTATTTTAAACCCCTCTAATTTATCAACTGAACCTCTGCTACCTTAAACAAACACGGTGTTTTAAATAATTTTATCATAAATGTCACTTGAAACAATTTCTTTCAGAATACATAGTTTGGTTACTTACATGTAATCATTCTTGTGCTATCCAGATATTGCACATGATAAAAAAAATACTTTATTTCTCACAAAATTTCAAATAATCTAAAGTGCTTATGCTTTGTGATTTTAGTTTATTTACACCACAGTATTTAAAAATTTACTTTTCTAAAATAGAATACCTGTTTTTAATTATTAAGCACATAAAAAATATGGAAACAGACAAAGAAAAATGAGGAATTATCTCACTTTCCAGAGAAGACAATTTTAACTCTTTGGAGTATTGCGTTCCTCTATTCTTTAAAAAACGTTAAAAAGAGATCTTCAAAATACATTGTTTTATAACCTTTTTTTTTTAACTTAATACTTTTTAGACTTCTCTCCATGTAAAAATACATGGCTCTACCCCATTAATTCAATCACTGCATTGTCTTTTATTCTATAAATTGAATCAACCCCTAGTGATAGATTTATGCTTGACCTATAAAATAAATGTAAGATTATTAGAATATTTAATGGTTAGTCAGTGTAGCATGCCCTAGTTTTTGATGATGAATATGATAGATATGCTTTTGATACCTATCATATACTGAAGCTAGTCAGACAAAACCCTACTACATATAAGATGAATTCTCTCTATATTTCCATGTTGTTGTTAGGTTCTGTCGATTCGGTTCCAACGCATAGAGACCCTACAAGACAGAGTAGAACTGCCCCATAGAGTTTCCAAGGAGCAGCTTGTGGATTTGAACTGCCAACCTTTTGATTAGCAGCCGAGCTCTTTAACACTGCACCACCAGGGCTCCTAAAAAGCAGGATACTAGTTGCCTGAAAGGCAGAATTGAACCACTCTGTTGCCAGACATCTACAGGTTTGAAGCCTGCATCCCAGACCACTGAGGTTCATTCGGGTGGTATTTTCCACAGCATGTTATAATATATCCACTGGGGCATGTGACGTAATGACTAAATTGTATGTTTATGTTTTTCTGTCTAGGCTGAAAGCTCCTTTAATTCACGGATGGTGTTAAATTCATCTTTATATTCTCAGTTGACTCAGTTTCTGGTGTCCAGTAGGCATTTATTAAATGAATGAATGGATAAATGCGTTTCAGACTTGCTATCCTGTCATCAAAAACCTGAGTTTCTGAACATTGCCATTGCTGAGTTTCCAATCTGAACATCATTGGGTAGAATCTTGTGTGACTCTGACCAAATTGTCAGCAGGGCTACTAATTCCACCTTGGGGCCCAGTAATCCCATCTTGCCTCATATCCCTATCATCCTTTAGGGTCCGTTCTAAATGTAAGCCTCTCCACTCATTTACTCTGTTGTATATTTTCAACCCTATAATTGACATTCTGCTCAGTCCTTCTCCTTATTCCATCTTTTTCTTCCTAAGTGCTCCTCCTCTGTACTTGCTTCTTGGTGAATGGTTCTTCTCTCCATTCATCAATCCATTCAGCATTTACTAAAGCCAGAAACTTGACAATCATTCAAGGCACCTTCTAATTCTGTTACCTCCTATGTGCAACTAATTACCAAATCCTGTTGATTTTCCCTCCCAAATGTTTCTCAAATATGTCTTGAGCACTTAAGAGATCAATG
This sequence comes from Elephas maximus indicus, assembly GCF_024166365.1. Taxonomy (NCBI): domain Eukaryota; kingdom Metazoa; phylum Chordata; class Mammalia; order Proboscidea; family Elephantidae; genus Elephas; species Elephas maximus. Next base: position 27,062,495 of record NC_064828.1, on the reverse strand, counting down.
TAAGTATGCTCTCTTTGTTTGGATGGTTCAGTAGTGGAGCACAGCAGCCACACATGTAACTTACAAAGGAAAATGGGCTGCTTTTTAGGAAGGATGAAGAGTACGGTTTTAGGAAGAAAGCATATGATTTGGTGAAAAAGAAGAAACCCAGCCTGGCAGTCTATGGGGTGACATACCACAGCTGAGACATGTTCACAACTGATTACTCAATCCAGACCAAGAACCCATTACCACTGAGTCAATTCCAACTCATGGCAACCCTATAGGACAGACTAGAACTGCCCCATAGAGTTTCCAAGGAGCAGTTGGTGGATTCAAACTGCCAACCTTTTGGTTAGCAGCTGAGCTCTTAACCAATGTACCACCATCTGATTCAATCCAGTAACACTGAAATCAGCAGTCCTGGCATGTCATGTACTTAAAGGAACATAAATGATAAAGTCAAATTGATTTGGGTTCTAGTACTATATGATCCACTGTGTGATTTTGGGCAAGTTGATATCTATCTTGCAGAACTCTTGTGAAAATAGAATTGAACACCTGCCTAGCACAGTGCTTGCAATACATGAGGACCTAAAAAAAAAATTGCTGTTAGATTGTTAATTAATATTGCTACTAACAAACATGATTACAACTTAATTGGGGTAATAATGTTTAGGATAATTGCTTAGCTTAAAAATCACTTACAAACCTAAATAACAACAATAAACTCAAATGAAATTAATAGACTGGATTAAGAATTTACCCTCTTCCAGTGTATCACATAACAAAGCTACAGGCAGCTCTCTAGTTTGCTCAGATTTATTTTATTATCTTCTTGTATATTCTGGCACTCAAAAACGTACAGCTTGATATGACATAAGGAAGAAGATATGAAAACAAATTAATGTTCCCAACTCAATATGCAGAAAATAAATCATTAAAGGAAGGGCATTACATTAACTGGGGGATGCATAACAGTAAATAGGAATCTGTTAACTGTATTGACAGTGTAAAAGGTGAGTTAGATACCACACTGAACAGTTTTCTAAAATCATATTATGAAATTTATCAATTTTCTGAGTAATGAGTCATTCCTTTGTGAATCACGAGGTAAGAAAGTTTATGGGAGTGTTAAGCTAAGGAACATCTGAGTAATTGGGTCCTCAGTCAGCAGCTCATTACATTTGATTATTATATTACTGGTGATACAGTTTACTGTGAATGAGATCACATGTTCAGAAATATAAAACCCACAAAAATTTGCAAAAGTATACTAATAGTGAAAGGTGGTCCCACTGGAGCTAGTGTCCATGTGGATGCCTCAGGAAAAGTCCAGTGAAGCCTGGACAGGAAGAAAAGTTACTTACCCCTCATGATAGGACTAAGTGTAGATACAGCTGGGAACAAACACTGTGTCTGGGTACCCTCATTGATGGTTTTCAATCCCTTCCATGGAATCAAAACCCAGAGGTCTCAGCCTTGAGAGTTCTCCTGATCACTAGTGCACACTTGGATGTTATTCCAAATCCAAGGAAATAACAAAGCTAACCACTGAACCTTTCTTTCCTCGCTTCCTGAGGAGCTCAAAAAAGAAAGTTATAGCAACAGGGTACTTCCACTGGGCAATAGTGATAGCTAACAGAAAGAAGCATAGCCCTACAATCAGTCCTTGAGGTGTGGGCCTTAATCGCCAGTTTGATATTTTCCTCAAGACCTTAGTCACCCACAGGCACCCAAATCTTTCTCCTGTCTGGCCCGGCAGAGAAAGTTCATTGGATGATTTTTATAGATTAGTTATTTTTGGTGCAGAGTTGATGGAAACACTGAGGGATGAAGTCATGAGGCAATTTCAAAAATGGGTGCATGCGAAGGAATGGGTAGAGAGTGTTGTTGAGATTCTCAAGGGGTGCAATTAAAGTTGTATCTTCGAAATTTCTGTGAAGTTTTCAGTCTCCCCTTGGGGTGGTTTGTGCTCAAGAGTCCTTGGTGTAGCATCCTTTCTTCCACCCATAATCTTCATATAGTTTAGGGTAAAGTGGTCTCTAGGGTGAAGGCAGGAAAATTGTGTTAAAAAGGCAATGGTGAGATGTCTGTATGGATTTACAGAGAACTTCTTTTTGTTTCCAGGAAAATTCTTTTTCACTGTGAAGTTCAGAAAATGTTCAAAATGTACATTGTTTATATTCTCTGAGGATATGTTTTCTTCACACAATTGACAACAGTAAATTTTTGCTTCCAGGCTTTAATTACTGATAGGGTATTTCTTTTCTGTTTGTCCTATTTGTTCTTTGTTCCTTTATTCCTTCTTTCTTGTTTGGATTATCCAAGTAATTTTATTATTTTTTTTTCCTCTGTTAGCTTTTTAGTTGTACACTCTTGGATAATTATTCTAGTAATCATAATATGCATCCTTAACTTATTACAGTCTATACATTAAATTGGAGCCCTGGTGGTGCAGTAGTTAAGCGTTTAGGCTGCTAATCAAAAGGTCGCAGTTCACATCTACCACCTGCTCTTTGGACACCCGGTGGGGCAGGTCTACTCTGTCCTATAGGGTTGCTGTTAGTTGCAATTGACTTTATGGCAATGGGTTTGGGTTTGGTTTTGGTGTACCTTAAATTAATACTTCTACCACTTCTGAAACAATTTAAGATGGTAATAATGGTTTAAACCCATTTATTCATACATTTTATTTACACATATGTTATAAATCCCACAAGATATTATAATTATTTTGTAAATGGTTGTTTTTTTATTTATACACATATTTATCCTCCCTAGAATTCATTCCTTTTTTTCACTTCCAGACCATCCCTTTGTAACTGCACTGCAATGTCACTTTTGTCATAAACCAAGTGACTTTACATCTGTTGGTCTTTTACTGGACTTTCTAATTGGTTCCATTGGCCTATTTGCTTACCTTTGCCCTAATATCACAATGTCGTTATCTTTGTAATAAGTCCTGTTGTCTGGAAATATAAGTCATCCACCTCTATGTTTTTTTCCTTCCTTTTTTCATATTTCTCTTTCCCTTCTCCTCCTCTTCCTTTTTCTTCACTATTTTTTATAGCTATATAGTATTACATTGTTGGAACACACTGCAATTTTTTTGCCCGTTGTCTGTTCATGATTATTTCCATTATTTCATTTGAAATTAGGACTAGCTTGTTAATTTTCCCAAAAATAACTGCTGGAATTTTGGTTGGTATATTGTTAAATCCATAGAACAATTTGGACAGAACTGATACTTTCACAATACTGAGTTTCAATTCATGAAATAATATAACCACCATTTATTTAAATCTTTAAATTTTTTTTGTCATGAGGCCATGTACATCTTTTGTTAGATTTATTTTTTGGCATTCAATAATTTTTTGATGCCATTATAAGTGGTATTTTTATTATAAGTGGTATCGATAAAATATTTTATAGCTTTTGCTGCTGGCATATAGAAATAAAATCAATATTTGCATATTGACTCATATTCAATGATTATTAAAAATTCACCTATTAAACGTGATATTTTCTTGGGAGATTATTTTGGATATTATACATACACAATTATACCATTTTAATTTCTTTTAGATATTACATATAAATCAATACAATTTTTTCAATTTTATATCCTAACTTTCCACTCCTTGTAACTTTATTTTTCCCGTCTAATTGCACTGGCAAGAACCTCAAGTACAATTTTAAACACGATGAGCATCCTTGTCTCCTTTTCAATCTGAAAGAGAAAAACTTTCAAATTAAAACATTAAGTGTATTTAATGTAGCTTTATTTTTTTTAAATAAAACATCATTATCAGTTAAGAAGTAATTCTTTTATCGCTATTTTACTAAGATGTTTTAAAATGGGTGATATTGAGTTTTAATATGTGTTTTGCTGTATGTTTTGATAAGATACAATGTTTATACTCTCTTATTTTGTTAATGTGATGAATTACTTAGATTGATTTTCTAATGTAAAAGCAAGCATGAAGTTTTCAGGTATAAATTCAATTTGGTCTTGATTTTTTTAAAATATATTTTTCCTGGTTATGATCATGATTAGCAGCTTAGCAATTAACCCTTCTGACAAATGTAGCTATAAAATCTGGACAAAATACAAGCAACCATTTGAATGCATTGGAGAGCAATCTACACAGGTAAATCTTCAGGGACTACAATTCCAGGAAAAAAGCAAGAGCAAGGAAGTGTGTTCCATTCACCTCCCACACCCCCACCCCAGGATGTTTGACAATTAACCAATAAAAAACCAAACCCATTGCCATGAAGTGGATTCCAACTCATAGTGACCCTAAAGGACACAGTAAAATTGTCCCATAGGGTTTCCAAGGAGTAGCTGGTAGATTCAAACTGCCACACTTTTGGTTAGCAAGCAGAGGTCTTAACTATGAAACCAGGGCTCTGGACAAGTCACTAGGTGTGTGGGATATGGAGACGTGGAGGCATGGGGAAGAGACTGGGGGTTGGGGGACAGAGGAATAAAATCTGAGTAGAAAGCAGTGGTTTTACTGAACAGAGGAGACAAAAGATTGGAGTTTGCAGCTGCCTAAGCAGTTAGTGTTTGAGAAACATTTTCATGAGAGAGGCTGACCACAGAGAAGCGACACCCAGAATTTGATGAAACCTTCCTTCAACTCACTTTGGGTTTCCTAGGAGCCCTGGGGGAGCAGTGGTTATGAGCTCAGCTGCTAACCAAAAGGTCAGCAATTCGAATCCAACACCCGCTCCTTGGAAACCCTATGGAGCAGTTCTACTCTGTCCTATAGGGTTTCTATGAGTCAGAATTGACTCAAAGGCAATGGGTTTGGTTTTTTTTTTTTTTAATTGGGTGCCTATGCCTTGGGTTTTGATGCCTTGGAATAGACTCAACGGCAAAGAGTTTGGTTTTTGTTTTTTTAACTCTTCATGGAGCCCTGGTGGCTAGTAGATAAGAGTTCGGCTGCTAACCAAAAGGTTGACAGTTTGAATCCACCAGCCGTTCCCCAGAAATCCTATGGGGCAGTTCTAGTGTGTCCTATAGGATTGCTATGAGTCAGAATCAGCTCCATGGGTTTGGGTTTTTTTGGAGATTTTCATATGCAAGATGAGACTTCAAGAAATCTAGCAGAAAGCAGAAACTGAGAGTCTGAAGAGATGAGCAGAGGTTTCAGGAGTCACAGGGTGCAAGAAGTACAGAAATAGGAGTGAGGGCACACTAGAAGTGGCCCTGGTACATGGTCCAGGCTTCAGTTGAGATCTCATGAGGGCCATGTTCCTGAGTAAGGAATGTATCCCAGGAGTGAGGTCAAAACAAACATAGACCATCTTTAAGAGACATAAAAATCACTTTTAAATGGGATTAAAACTGTCTGTGCCTACTCTACCTACCTGCTAAAAGGAAACCTTATCTTGGTTTGGTTACTACACCCAGTGTCTACAGAATTTTTTAAGCACAATGTGCTGCATTCCAAAAAAAAAAAATTGAGGCATGCTAAGACATAGGATTAAATGATCAAAAACCAAGAGAAGAAATAGATAATACAAACAGGCTTATGGGTGGTTAAAGTTTTGGATGAATACTAGAATGAACAATTATATGAATGACACCTGTTTTTCTTTTTTTAATCTGAAACAGAAGTTAAATATGAGTTTAATATTGCTCAAGAGCCTTTTTGATTAGCACCCTTCTTTATATTCTCAGAAATTTCTGCAGGGTTCTTTTCATATCTTTGTTCCTAAGACTGTATGTCACAGGATTAAGGAGAGGGGTCACAAAGAATAAAACAGGGTCACAATTTTGTGCATTCTGTCTTCATGCTGAGATGTTGGAGTCCCATAAATGACCAATACTGAGCCACAGAAAAGTGAAACCACAGCCAGGTGAGACCCACAGGTGGAAAAGGTTTTCTTGGTCCAGCTGCTGAGGGGACCCTTAGTACTACTCTTAGGACCAGAGTGTGGGACCCCATGATGAAGAGAAATAGAATAATGAGGGGAAGAGGACTTTAAGGTGGAGAGGGCAAGCTCCATCACTGCAGTTCTTTTGCAAGTGAGTGCTAGAAGAGGACCTGGGTCACATAGGAAGTGGTCAATTATTCTGGATCCACAGAAGGACATCTGGGAGATGATGATAATAGGAATCAGGAACCAGAGGAAACCAAATACCCAGCAACTGACCGCAAGTTTGGTGCAGAGACGTCCAGTTATAATGGTTGGATAGCATAGAGGTCGGCAGATTGCAAGGTATTGATCAAATGCCATAGCCGCCAAGAATAAGCATTCTGTGGAACCCAGGGAGAAGAAAAAGTAGAATTGGAGAAAGCACCCAGAGAAGGAGATGATTTTGGTCTCAGAGAGGAAGTTGACCAACATGTTGAGGACAGTGGGGGTGACATAGCAGATCTCGAGGAAGGAGAAGTTGACAAGAAGAATGTACATGGCAGTGTGGAGTCTTTGACCCCAGCACACAGCACAGATGATGGAACCATTCCCCATGAGGGTCAGGAGGTAGACAATAGAGAAGAGCACAAAGAGAAAGATCTGACCCTGCCTGGGACTAGGGAAGCCCAAGAGGATGAAGCCAGTGATGGTGCTTGAATTGCTGGGGGTGTTGAAAATTTTCATGTCGGTGAGCTGTAAAATACCAGCAAATACTGAATAACAGTGTGAAGACAGAGGGGGTCCCAGAATTATATAAGAAACATCTTTGGAAAGAAAATAAAGAATTAAGTATCAATTGCTACTCTTTTTCTAGAATCCTGGAATGCTGTCCTGGCTTCCTTTCATTCACATTTTCACTGTGGACCCAAGAAAACTTGTGTTCAGAACTGAAAAGCTCTTGAAGAAGAGTGTTGTTGAGGTATTTATGTGAAAACTTACACTTAGTAGTACATATGTATGCATGTGCATAAATATATATATATATATCATCTGACAATGTTGAATTTTACCTGAACCCCGTGAGCCTAGAAAACAGCTATGATTAAAGAAACTCTTTTGTCTTTTGTCTTCAGGAAAATGGCTCACTGCAAGTGACAATCCTTCTTCATATGAGTTGGATACAACTCTTGGATGCTCCCTTGTGTATCTATGACAAGGTAAGACACAGGTCCTCCAAATTCATATTTTTGCCTTTTAAGTACTTAACTGAGCTTATGAACTGGTTGTTCCCACTGATCAATCAGAAATGAAATGCTTGTTAAGAAAACTTGAATGATGGTTTTCCCACCTCCACTGTCTCTGCCCTAGTTCAAGTCATCTTTTTTCCCTTGGACACTGTCATGGTGTCTTAACTGGCTTCCTGCTTCCATTCTTGCTTCACAGTACACTGCTCTCCATGCCACAGCTACAGTGACTCTTTAAACAAAGAAAATCAGATCATTTCCTTCTCTTGTACATAGACTTTAGTTAGCTTCCCACTTCACTCAGAATAAAATAAAACCTCTAAACTGTGGTCTTTGATTTAGCCCCTATAAATATCTCCACAAAATTCTATAATAAACATCTCCATAAGAAATTATGGATGACATTGCAAAGAATGGGAATTCCAGGATACTTTATTGTACTCCTGCAGAACCTGTACATAAACCAAGAGGCAGTTGTTCGAACAAACAAGGGGATATTACGTGGTTTAAAGCCAGGAAAGGTATATGTCAGGGTCGTATCTTTTCACCATGCTTGTTCAGTCTGTAAGATGAGCAGATAATTCAAGAAACTGGACAATATGAAGAAGAACATGGCATCAGGACTGGAGGAAGACTCGCTAACAACCTGTGATCTGCATATGACATAATCTTGATTGCTGAAAGTGAAGAGAAATTGAAGCACTCAACGAATGAGAATCAAAGACTAAAAGCGTTTACTATGGATTACTATTCAGTAAAAGAAAACAAAAACCCTAGCAACTGAACCAATAGGATTTCATTTTACTTGGATCCACAATCGACACCCATGGAAGCAGCAGTCAAGAAATCAAATAATGTATTGCACTGGGCAAATCTGCTGCAAAAAGACTTCTTTAAAGTGTTAAAAAGCAAAGGTGTCACCTTGAGGACTAAGGTGCACCTGACACCAAGCCATGGTATTTTCAGTGGCCTTATATGCATATGAAAGCTGAACAATGAGTAAGGAAGACCAAAGAAGAATTAATGCCTTCAAATTATGGTGTTGGTGTAGAATATCGAATATACCATGGACTGCCAATAGAATGAAAAAATCTGTACAGCCAGAATGCACATTAGAAGCGAGGATGACTGGACTTCGTCACATGTACTTTGGATGGATTATCAGGAGGGATCAATCTCTGGAGAAAAGATCATACTTCGTACGGTAGAGGGTCAGTTAAAAAAAAGGAAGACCCTCAACGAGGTGATTTGACACAGTGGCTGGAACAATGGGCTCTAACATAGCAAGCATTGTGAGGATGGCTCAGGACCAGGCAGTGTTTCATTCTGTTGTGCATGGAGTTGTTATGAGCAGATTCGACTTGATGGTGCCTAACAACAACAAAAACAAACATCTCCAACCTCTTTTCATGGTTCTATCAATCAAACTGTCACTCATTCTCTCTCTTACACACAGTGCTGTGAAAATGGGGTATGCATACATGCCCTACTAATATAAGCTCTGCACATATAAAATAGGGTTCACTGCAGAAAAACTGACAAGCTGAAAAGTAACAGGAGGCCCACCATCCCCTGAGCTCTCACAATCCCACTGAGGTGTGCATATTTAGAATGTACTCACCAAGGTCTGCTTTTCAGTAGAGAAGGATTGCCCTACCCATATAATGCCCTATACCAGGGGAGGGCAAATTTTTAAAAAACATTTTAGGCTTGTGCACAATATAGGCTTGTGCATAATATAGGCTCTGTCATAACAACTGAGCTCCTTTTTTGTAGTGCAAAAGTAGCCATACATAATACCTAAATGAATGAACATATCCGCATTCTAATAAAATTTTATTTATGTCGACTGAAATTTGAATTTTATATAATTAACATCACATATGTCAAATGTTTTATGAAATGTTACTCTCCAATTAATTTTTCAACCATTTAAAAATATAAAAAACATTCTTAGCTTTCTGTATTATAGAAACAGGCAGCAGGCCAGATTTGACCCATGAACCATGGTTTGTTGACTCCTGCTCTACATATTTATAGGGACAGGAAAGCAAAGACCATCAATTTGACTACGGAACAATGGAAGTTCCTTGGTTGAGGAAGTGGCCTTGTTAGAAAGCAGGGGCCTCTACAGACCAGCAGCTGGAATCAGCCTGTTCTTCTACTGAGCTAACTTAGACATGCTGGACCAGCTTTTAGTCAAGTTACTGAAATGAGTTTCCAGAGCCATCGGTATTGCCTTTACACACACACACACATATACACACCACACACACACAATGACACACTCATATGCTCATAGCCTTCCCCAACACAATACCTCAGTAACATAACTTTGGCCTTTCTTTCTGTCTACATGATTTGTGCTGCAGTGAAATCTCAGTTATCTATGGAATACAGGACCAGAGAAAGATGGATAATGTGGATAAATGAACTTCACAGATAAATTGAAATCTTATTGAATCTTTTTCTACTGCCCCTAGTTCCGAAGCACATCTATTAGTAGCTTAAATGGAAAATAAAATTTATCTTATTCATCTTCCTGATCACCTCAAGTGTTAGTACAAATGGGCAGCTGCAGAGAAGAGGAACAGTGAGCCTGGGGAGTCCTTCCTGAATGCACTAGAAAGGGGGCTGGGCCCTCCCTGATAACCAACCATTTGCTGGGAATTTAAGCCATTTGACCAGTGAGGAGCTTTTACTTTCTAAATTATAAATGAATGGGTTGTTCTTCTTTTAAATATTTCTGTATTTACGGCTAACCTTTAGAGAAATCTGAAAGGCAAGGTATTCTTTTGGGCTACTTCTTTCTCAGTTTCTCTTTGGCACTTGCCAATGACTTGAAAAAAATCAGAATGACCTGCTTTAATTGCTCTCAATGAAGGATAATCCATCAAGGAAAACTACATTGCATTAATATTAAAAACAAAGCCTACCGGATTCCCTGGATGGTGCAGTTAGTGCACTTGAATGCTAACTATAATGTTGGAGGTTTGAGTCCACCCAGAGATGGCAGTGGGTTTTTAGAGGCATCTTGAAAGAAAGGTCTGTATCTGAAAATTCAGCCATTGAAAACCCTATGGAGCACAGTTCTCCTCTGACACAGATAGGGTGCCATGAGTTGGAATTGACTCCACAGCAGTTAGTCTGTTTATCACATTCAGGCTACATTCTAATGGAAGGAAATTTAGTGGCCAAAAAATAACACCCAAGACTCCTGAGCAACATTTTCGCCAAGTGTGCTGTACCATGGGCACTGTATGGTAACTTGTGAGTCCTAAATGTGGCTATATCACCTTGAGGACTTCTCAGTAGTGTGTTGGGAGAAGAGAACTGCAGAGTCCTATGAAGAACAAAGGAATGAAGACTCAGTGGATTTACAGAAGGACCAGCATCCTCTTAGACTCTGACAGCAATGGTGCACAGGCACTGTGACGTACTGATGCATGCATCCTCCTTATGTACCTGGTGGCATTTCTGGCTCCAAGAGGAAGTTGTGAGAGAAACTCCAGCCACAAGACTCTCCTTATTATTATGACCTAAAAAAAAATTAAAAACTGAGTCAAGGATGGAGAACAATATTTGTGGCTCCAGACGCTTGCTTCCTTACAGTGTAAAGAACCTGGACAAATGGAATTCATTCTTCTGGTCAGTGATTATTAAGAGTTTACAAGTCTCTCCGGCAAGGACCAATAGTTCCCCAGTGTCCTCCTTGGGAGGCATCACTCCCTGTGCTTGTATCTAATCTGATCTGATCTATATTTGCATAAATTTAGAACAAAATGTAAATTCACAAAAAAAGACCAGACACCCCTGAGTCTATGGCCCCTGGATAACCTACTAACTCAGAACTGAAGCTACTCCCGAAGCCCACCTTTCAGGCAAAGATTGGTCAGGCCTATTAAAACAAAACAGAACAGGACAGGACAGGACAGGACAAGACAGGACAGGACAGCACAAAACAAAACAAAATAAAACACACATGAGGAACACGCTTCTTAATTCAGTCAAATATATGAGACCAAATGGAAACAACTGCCCAAAAGCAAAGACCAGAGGGCAGGGAGGGACAGGAAAACTGGATGAATGGTGTGGAAAGGGGAAGAGTGCTGACACATTGTGGAAATTGCAACCAATGTCACAAAACAATTTGTGTATAAATTTTTGAATGAGAAACTAATTTGCTATGTCAGCTTTCACCTAAAACACAATTAAAAAAATTTTTTTTAAATATTAAATTACTTTGGAAAAATATTTGTGTAAGTGACAAGAGGAAAACAAAAACAAATTAATTGCCATTCAGTTGATTCTGACTAATGGCAACCCCATGTATGTCAGATTAAGACTGTGTTCTGCTCCCTAGGATTTTTAATGGCTGATTTTTCTGGAAGTAGTTCACCAGACTCTGGAGGGATTCCAACTTTCAAGCTTTTTTTTTAAATTTTACTTTAGGTAAAAGTTTACACAGCAAATTAGTTTCTCATTTAACAATTCATACACAAATTGCTTTGTGACATTGGTTGCAATCTCCAAGATGTGTCAACATCTCCTCTTCCCCACACCAGGTTCCCCGTTTCCATCTGTCCATTTTTCCTGTCCCTTCCCACCTTCTTGTCTTTGCTTTTGGGCAGGTTTGACCTTTTGGTCTTGTATGTTTGATTGAACTAAGAAGCACATTCCTTACATGTGCTATTGTTTGTTTTATTAACCTGTCTAAGATTTGGCTGAAGGGTGAACGTCAGAGGTGGCTTGAGTTCTGAGTTAGCAGGGTGTTCAGGTTTTTTTTTTTTTTTTTTTTTCAGGGGCCACAGTCTGTCAGGCCAGTAAGTCTGATCTTTTTTTGTGAATCTAAATTTTGTTCTACATTTTTCTCCCCCTCTGCCTGGGACCCTCTACTGTTTTCCTTGTCAGAGTGGCTGGTGGTAATGGCTGTGGTACTTGTAGTCCATTAGTCTTCTGGACTAATACTTTCTTTGTGGTTTTGGTTTTCTTCATTCTCCTTTGCTCCAGATGGGATGGGACACTTGCAAGCTTTTAAGACCCCGGATGCTACTCACCAAAGTTGGATGAAGAACATTTCCTTTATGAACTATGTTCTGTCAATTGACCTAGATGTCTTTCTCTATCATGGTCCCTAGCCCTCAGCCCTGGTAACTCAAGTCCATCAAGGTGTTTGGATATGTTGTCTAGGAAGCTTCTATGGCTTTGCCTTGGTCAGGTTGTGCTGACTTCCCATATACTGTGTACTGTATTTCCCTTCATTAAAGATAATACTTGTTTACTATCTAGTTAATGATTTCCCTTTCCCAACCATCCCCTCCCTCATAACCATCAAAGATTGTTTTTTTTTCTCTGTGTAAACCTTTTGGGTTTTTATAATAGGGGTCTCATACAGTATTTGTCCTTTTGTGATTGACTTATTTGGTTTAGCATAATGCCCTCCAGATTCATCCATGTGTGAGATATTTCTAGGATTCATCATTGGCCTTTATCAGTGTCATATTTCATTGTGTGTGTACCATAATTTTTCCATTCACCTCTTGATGGGCACTTAAGTTGTTCCCATTTTTTGCTATTGTCAATAGTGCTGCAATGGACATGGGTGTGCATATGTGTATTTCCGTGATTGCTCTTATCTCTCTAGGATATATTCCTAGGGGTGGGATTGCTGGATTGTATAGCATTTCTATTTCTAGCCTTTCACAGAAGCGCCATATCTTTTTCCACAGTGGTTGACTTCCAACTTTTTGGTTAGGTAACAATTGTGTTAAGCATTTGTGCAATCAAGGGACTGCTTGCATGGTACAATGGGGGTGGAGAGGGAGCAAAAGTGATTTAGAATAAAATAATCTGAACTTCCCCTTATTGACTATAATAAAGTGCAAATATTAAAAAAAAAAAAAGAGAGAGAGAGAGACAATAGAATGAGGTGGAGATGCTTAATATACCCAAGGAAAAATTCCAAAGCATTGCAGTTTTGCTGAGTGTGCCCTCTCTCCCACTTTTGTCATTATCTATGCAGGACATGTAGAATCACGGGGTAGAACTTCTTCACATACTCCATTGCAGTTTAAATGCTATTCAAATTACTATTCTAATAGGGAGTTTATTTTTTTTAGATAAAAACAAAATCAACTATATTATAAATTTATATGTCACTTTTACATTTAAGGTAATGCTTTAGCCTAAATTACTCTGCTTGACTTCACCTTCTACTAGATGACAGTTTCTTGAACAGCAGGTATAGTGTTTAGGAAGAATTACTCAACCTCTGAGTCAGAGTCCTGAATCCCTGGGTAGTGTAAGTAACTTGTGATTGGCTACTAACCTAAAGGTTGGTGGTTTGAACTTGCCCACCAGCACCAGGGAAGAAAGGTCTGGCAATCTGTTAACCTATAGATTATAGCCAAGAAAACCCTATGGAGCATTTCTACTATGTAACATGTGGGGTCGCAATGAATGGGGTTGCTGGATTGTATGGTATTTCTATTTCTAGCCTTTTAAGGAAGAACCTTTGGATCAACTCAACAGCAAAGACTTAAGGGCTAGAGTCATCTAGCATGTTTCAATAGTATGACTCCTCATGACCAGAAACATCTGTGTATGTGGATCACATGATAAAAAAAAAAAGATAAAAATCATGAAGGAGAGGATCTTTAATCAACTGTATTGCTTAGGGATTAAGGAGTAGAATGTGAGCCATACGTATATGAAAGGTTTGTTCATGCTGATTTTCCCTTTGTAGTCCTAATATTTTCCCCTTGTGTTCATACTAGCACCATTTCATGAGATAATTTTAGCGGGCTCAAACAAGAAAGGTTTGAATTGTAAAATGAGTACATTTTGTCCATCTTTCATGAATGTTGCTCTTTAATCTTGCTAGCAGCACATTAGAACTTAGTCATTTTTACAGTGGAAATAATAGTAAAATGGGGTGCTTAAGGTCCTATGTGGGTTTCATCTCAGATTCAGTCTCACAGTAACCTCTTACCTGCAGACTCTTATCAACTAAACATCCAAGGGGCTGAATATTTGTAATGTCAATACCATTATGTTACTCCTTTGCTCAAACCTTTCCAAAGGCTTCTCATTTCATGCAGAAATAGAAGTTCTTAAAATGACTTATAAGGTCCTGAGCAATTTGCTTCCCTGTTCACTCTCTGACTTGATCTCCAATACTCTTTCCCTTATTCTCTCTACTGCCAAACCAACCTCCTTGGTGTTACGTGAACACACTCGTGCCTCAGGATTTTGTAGAGAACTTGCTTCTGCATGGAATACCCTTTCCTCAGCTGTCTACATGGCTCACTCCCTCACCTCTTTCAAGCTTTTGCTTAAAATTCGCTTTCTCGGGGTTGCCCTCCCTGACCACCCTATTTAAAATTTCAGCCTTCTATGCTATACTTCCCACCCTCTTTCCCCTTTCTCCATAGTACTTATTTCTTTCTGACATGCTATACATTTTACTTATTTATTGTTTCTCTCTCCCCAACTAGAATGTAAACTCCGTGTGGGTAGTGCTTTTTCACCATTTTGGTTATAGAGTCTCTTTAGTGCCTAGAAGAGTTCCTGGAACATAGTAGATGCTCAATCGTATTCGTTGCCCAATGAAAGAATGACTACTACTTTTTCTAATGTTATAACATTTCCTACTTATGTAAGCAGGAAACTTTCAGTTTGTTCCTAGTCTAGAAGATTCTCAACTATCAAGAGCCAAGGGAAGTAGAAAGCTGTCCTGTTACTAAATCCTTTAGGTCTGTAGTCATTGGTATTGAAGGTTGATTCTTATTCACTTTTTAAAAATATTAGACTGTGTTAAGATATGCCTTCACTACATCAATGATGACCCACCTGGGATAAGAGCTCTCCTACCTTCTACACACATCCCTCAAGTATTCAAAGCTAAAGCAGTGAGAAATACCACAGATATAATGCCTTTATACCTACTGGGATCACCAACGTTGAAAATGTTGCACTTGAGTCAATTATAACATAGTTCTTCTTGTTTAGTTGAGGGATAAATCAATGAAGGACCCCACTGAGAAAATATCTTCTTTAAAGTGTGCTTTGGCAGCTGAAATCAAATCTTTTTTTAAGTGATCCTTTACGTGTGTACAGTGGTCTGCTTCGTCTCATGTAGATTGCTTTATGCTCCTTGTATCCTTAGGACTTTCTTCAATGCAGCCTTCATCTCCTTGTTTCGTAGGCTGTAAATCAGAGGGTTTAAGAAGGGAGTGACCACAGAATAGAACAAAGTAATAATCTTCTGAAGTTCAGCTGGGTTTTCAGATGTGGGGCTCAAATACATTGCCAAGAGACCCCCAAAGAATAGACACACCACTGTCAGATGGGAGCCACAGGTGGAAAAGGCCTTTCGTTGGCCAGCTGCTGAAGGGACTTTTAACACAGCTATCAGTAAAAGGGTATAAGAGCCAAGGATGTATAGAAGTGTGAGGATGATAATGAAGGAGCTCAGGATATAGAAGACAATCTCAGTGATAGGAGCTGGAGCACAGGACAGAGACATCAGTGGGTCCATGTCACACATAAAGTGATCAATGATGTTGGGTCCACAGAAAGACAAGTGGGAGAGTTGCACTGTGGGGACTAAGTAACTAAGGAACCCAAAAAGCCAGCAAAGAAACATCAAGAGATAGCAGAGTTGTAGGGTCATGATGGTTGGGTAGTGCAGTGGGCGGCAGATGGCAAGGTACCGATCATATGCCATGATGCAGAGGAGATATGTTTCAGTTGTACCAAGGGAGGTAAAAAAATAGAACTGGAGGAAACAGCCAGCAAAGGAGATGGTTTTTGTCTCCGAGAGAATGTTGGTCAGCATACTGGGCACAGTGGAGCTAATGTACCAGATTTCAAGGAAAGCAAAGTTCCCCAGGAGAATATACATTGGTGTGTGGAGTCGTTGGTCCCACCTCACAGCACAGACAATGCTGCCATTTCCCATCATGGTAAATATGTAGACCCCAAAGAACAATGAGAAGAGGAAAATTTGCATCTCCTGGCTACCAGGGAAGCCTAGGAGGACAAACTCAGTCACAGTGCTTTTCTCTGAATTGTTCATGAATCCCAGGGCTGCAGAGAAGACAGAGAACACCATTACAGAAGTTGTTTTGCTTCCTGAGAAACATGTAGGAAACCTATACATGGCACATATGTTGGCCATTTGGCAATTAGTTTGGAATAATCCATTCTTTTAGTCTTGCTTAAAAGCCAGCAGTCAATGATCCCAGTGATTCTAAATGTCAGTAAAATTGGGTTCACAGGAATAGGAGCTTTATATTTTATGGATTTTCTTTATCAGTGAGTTAGCTTTTTTAAAAATTCTCTCTCCCCTTTGAAATTTTGAAAACTCAGAAACATCACCCTCTCTTACCTCTGTGAAAAGCAGTGGAGTGGCTATCAGTTTGTGTTTCTTTTTCACACCCATAGTTATTTATTTTGATAGGCTCACTCTTAGTCTAGTTACTTTTTATTAGGAGTGGAATGACTACGTTTTTTGACATCTCTCACCCAAAGGAAAGTACGTGACACACTTCTCAGATAACCTGGAGCTGGGAATGCCTGTTAATCACTTGTTTCTCTGTGTTGTTCTCATCAGAATAATTTTCTCTTGTAACATATTAGCGAATTATAAGTTTTAACACAGAAGCCAAAAGGAAAGGTCATAGTAATATTTTCCTGGAGAGAAGAGAGCTAATATCACCTCGGAACATTCCTTGAATTTGCTTTTCTTCAAGCTTTTATTTTAAACCCCTCTAATTTATGAACTGAACCCATGGTACCCTAAAAAAATACAGTGTTTTAAATAATTTTACCATAAATGTCATTAAAAAACAATTCTTTTCAAAACACACAGCTTGGCTACTTACAAGTAATCATTCTTGTGCTATCCAGATATTGCACATGATAGGTTTCCACATTTCTGACTGTAATCCGCCTGCAGGAAACTCAGAATCTTAATCAACTCAGAAAGATCATTTATCAAAAATCAAACAAATGGATAAGGAAACATACCTCTAAATGTTGCTAAAGATCATTTCTTTTTGCTGAGCACACATGACAATTTTCTTTCAGTTTGATGATACATAAAACATACATGTAAGAAATATTCAACAGGCTTTATCCAAATGCAAGGGTGTTTATTAATATTATTTGGTACAAAATTTCAAATAATCTTAAGTACTCATGCTTTGTCATTTTAGCTTATTAAAAGCACACTATTTAAAATTTGCTTTTCTGAAATAGAAATCCCTCTTTTTAATAATTAAGAGAATAAAAAATATGGAAACAGACAAAGAAAAATGAAAAATAACCTCACTTCCAAGAGCAAACAATTTCAACTCTTTGGAGAATTGTGTTCCTTTCTTGAAAAAAAACCAAAATGAGATTTTCAAAATACATTGTTTTTTAACTTAATACATTTTAGTATTCTTCCCATGTAAAACTCTGTGGCTGTACGTCATCATTTCAATCACTGCATTGTCTTCTATTCCATAAATTGTATCAACACCTAGTGATAGGTTTATGCGTGACCTATGAAATGAACTTAAGATGATTAGTATATTTAATGATTAGTCAGTGTAGAGTGCTGTAGTTTTTGATGATGAATATGTTAGGTATGCTTTTGATACCTATCATACACTGAAGCCAGCCAGATAAAACCCTATTACACATGAGATGAATTTCCTGTATAGTATTTCCATACATGTACTAATATGTCCACTAGAGCATATAATGTATTGACTAAATTATATGTTTCTGTATTTCACTCTAGACTGAAAGCTCCTGTAATTCATGGACGATGTAAATTCATCTTTATATTCTCAGTTGACTCAGTTTCTGGTGCATGGTAGGCATTTGATGAACGAGTTAATGAATAAGTGAATTCTAGCCTTGCCACCCCGTCACCAAAAAGCTGAGTTTCTGAACATCACTATTAGTGAGTTTCCAATCTGAACATCATTGGGCAGAATCTTGTGTGACTCTGACCAAACTTGCCAGCAGGGCCACATTTAGACCTTGTGGCCCACTAACCCCACCTTGTCTCATGTCCCTGTCATCTTTTAGGGTCCACTCTAAATGTAAGCCTCTCCAGTCATTTATTCTGTTTCATATTTTCAACTCTATTATTGACATTTTAACCCTGGTGGCATAGTGGTTAAGTGCTAAGACTGCTAACCAAAAGGTCGGCAGTTTGAATCCACTAGGCACTTCTTGGAAGCTCTATGGGGCAATTCTACTCTGTCCTGTAGCGTGGCTATGAGTCGGAATTGACTCTACGGCAGTGGGTTTAGTTTACATTTTGGTTAGTCCTTCTCCTTATTCCATCTTTTTCTTCCTAATTCCGCCCCTCCCCCCCCGTACTTGCTTGGTGAATGGTTCTTCTGTCCACTCATCAATCCATTTAGCATTTACTAAGCAGGAAACTTGACATTCAAGGCACCTTCTAAATCTGTCGCCTCCCATGTGTAATTAATTACCAAATCCTGTTAATTTTCCCTGCCGAATGTTTCTGAAATCTGTCTGGAGCACATGGGAAATCAATGTAAGCATGCTCTCCTTGTTTGGATGGTTCAGTAGTGGAGTGCAGCAGCCACACACATAACCTAGAAAGAAAAATGGGCTGCTTTTTAGGAAGGATGAAGAGTGCAGTTTTAGGAAGGCAGCATATAGTTTAGTGAGAAAGGAAGAGGAAACCCACTCTGGCAATCTATGGGGTGTCCTACCACAGCTGAGACAGGTTCACAACGGATTGACTAGATCCAGTAATACTTAACTCAGCAGTCCTGTTATGCCACCCACTTAACGGAAGATAAATAAAATCAAATTGATTTGGGTTCAAGTACGCTATGACCTACTGTGGAAGCTTGGGCAAGTTGACACCTATGTTGCAGAAGAATTCTTGTGAAAATAGCATTGAATGTGTATGCCTAGCACAGTGCTTGGAGTATACGAGGATCTAAAAAAAAAAAAAAAAAAAAGGTAGATGTTATTTTAATACTACTACTACTAACAGGAGCCCTGGTGGTGCAGTGGTTTAGACCTACCGCTGCTAACCATAAAGGTGGACAGTTCAAACCCACTAGCTGCTCCTTTGAAACCCCATGGAGGAGTTCTACTCTGTCCTATAGGGTCCCTATGAGTCAGAATAAATTTAACAGCAATGGATTTTTTTTTTACTACTACTAATAAACATGGTTTAATAAACACAATTAGAAAGTAATTGGGATAACATTTAGCATAATCACTTAGTTTAAAAATTACTTAAAAATCCAGTTGACAAACAATAATTTTAAGTTATTTTAACAGAAGGGATTAAGAAGTTATCCCATTTCAATATATCACATAACAAAGCTACAGGCAGCTGTCTAGGTTGCTCAGATTTATTTTATTAATCTTCTTGTATATTCTGGCTCTCAGAAACATACAGCTTGATATGACATTAGGAAGAGGATATGAAAACATACTAGTGTTCACAATTCAATATGCAGAAAATAAATGATTAAAGGAAGGGCATTACTTTAGCTGGGGTGTGCATAAGAGTAAATAACAATAAGCTGTTTAACTGAGGGCTTTCTAAAAGCTGAGTTCTGCACCACACTGAACAGTCTTCTAACATCAAATTATGAAATGTATCAATTTTATGAATAATGAGAGATTCCTTTGTGAATCATGAGGCAAGAAAGTTTAAGGGAGTGTTAAGATGAAGAACATCTGAGTAACTGGGTCCTCAGTTAGCAGCTCATTATAACATACCTGATTATTGTATTACTAGAGATACAGTTTAAAAAAAAAAAATTTTTTTAACTGTGGATAAAATCACATATCCAAAATTATAAAACCCACAAAAGTTTGCAAAACTATATTAATAGTGAAAGGGGATTCCACTGGAGCTAGTGTCTATGTATGGATGTCTTAGGAAAAATCCAGTGAAGCCTAGATACGGAGAAAAGTTACTTACCTCTCACGATAGGACTAAGTGTGGACACAGCTGGGAACAAACACTGTGTCTGGGTACCCTCATTGATGGTTTTCAATCCGTTCCACGGAATCAGGACCCAGGGATCTGAGCCTTAGAGTTCTCCTGATCATTAGTGCACACTTGGATGTTATTCCAAATCCTAGGAAATACAAAGCTAACCACTGAACCTCTCTTTCCTCCCTTCCTGAGGAGCTCAAAAAAGAAAGTTATAGCAACAGTGTACTTCTGTTGGGCAATAGTGATAGCTAATGGAAAGAAGCACAGCCCTATAATCAGCCCTTGAGGCGTGGGCCTTAACTGCCAGTCTGGTATTTTCCTCAAGACCTCAGTCAACCACAGGCACTCAGATCTTTCTCCTGTCTGGCCCGGCAGAGAAAGTTCATCAGATGATTTTTATAGATTAGTTACTTACGCTGCAGAGTTGGTGGAAATACTGAGGTATGAACTCACGAGGCAATTTCAAAAATGGGGTGCAGGTGAAGAAAGGGAAGAGAGTGTTGTTGAGACTCTCAAGGGGTACAATTAAAGGGGCATCTTAGAAATTATTGTGAAGCCTTCAGTTTCCCCTTGGGATGGTTTGTGCTCAAGAGTCCTTGGTGTAGCATCCTTTCTTCCATCCATAGGCTTCATATAGTTTAGGGTAAGTTGGTCCCTAGAGTGAAGGCAGGAAGAATGTCTTAAAAAGGCAATGGTGAGATATCTGTACGGGTTTACAGAGAACTTGTTTTTTTTTTTTTTTCAGGGAAAGTCTTTTTCACTGTCAATTCTAGAGAACGTTCAAAACGTACATTGTTTATATTCCCTACGGGTGCATTTCCTCACACAATTGACATCTCTAAGTTTTTGCTTCCAGGCTTTAATTACTGATAGGCTATTTCTCTTCTATTGTTTCTGTTCTGTGTTCTTTCTTGTTTTGGATTATTCAAGTAACTTTATTATTTAATAATCCCCATTAGTTTTTTTAGTTATACACTCTTGAATAATTATTGTAGTGATTACAGTGCACATCCACAATTTATTACAGTATGTAGCTTAAATTAGAGCCCTGGTGGTGCAGTGGTTAAGTGTTAAGGCTGCTTTCCAAAAGGTCGGCAGTTCAAATCCACCAGCTTCTCTTTGAAAACCCTATGGGGCAGTTCTGCTCTGTCCTATAGGGTTGCTATTAGGTGCAATTGACCGTATGGCAATGGGCTTGGGTTTGGTTTTGGTATACCTTAAATTAGTACTTTTACCACTTCCTGAACAATTTAAGATTGTAACAGTGGTTTAAATCCATTTGTTCATACATTTTATTTCTTCATATGTTACAAATCCCACAAGATATCATAATTATTATATAAACAGTTTTTTATTTATCCACATATTTATCCTCCCTAGAGTTCATTCCTTTTTTCACTTTCGGAACATCCCTTTGTAACTGCACTGCACTGTTACTTTTGTCATAAACCGAGTGACTTTATATCTGTGGTTCTTTTATTGAACGTGCTAACCCTGGTGGCACAGTGGTTAAGAGCTACCGCTGCTAACCAAAGGGTTGGCAGTTCAAATCCACCAGGCACTCCTTGGAAACTCTGTGGGATAGTCCTACTCTGTCCTATAGGATAGCTATGAGTTGGAATCGACTGGGCAGCACTGAGTTTTAATTGGTTCCATTGGCTATTTGATTACCTTTGCCCTAATATCACAATGTCATTCCCTTTGTAATAAGTCTTGATGTCTAGATATATGTCATCCACCCGTATTTTTTCTTCCTTTCATATTTCTCTTTCTCTTCTCCTCCTTTTCCTTTTACTTCACTACTGTTCTTTTAAATAGGTATTTAGCATTACATTGTATGAATATACTGCAATTTATTTGCCCATTCTCTGATCATGATTATTTGAATCATTTCATTTAAAATTAGGACTAGCTTGTTAATGTTCCCAAAAATAACTGCTGGAGTTTTGGTTGATATTTTGTTAAAACTATAGAGCAATTTGGAGAGAATCGATACCTTCACGATACTGAGTTTCAACTCATGAAATAATAACCCCCAGCCAACCCTGTGATGAAATAATGCAACCTCCATTTATTTAAATCTTCAACTTTTCTTCTGTCATGAGGTCTTTTACCTCTTTTGTTAGATTTTTTTTTTTTTTTTTGGCATTTGGTAATTTTTTGATGTCATTATAAGTGGTATCATTAAAATATAGCTTTTGTTGCTGGTATATAGAAATAAAATTAAAATTTGTATATTGACTCATATTCAATGATTTTTAAAAATTCATCTGTTAAAGTGATATTTTCTTGGGAGATTATTTTGGATATAATACATGTATAATTATACCATTTAATTTCTTTTAGATATTGCACATAAATATATACAGTTTTTTCAATTTTATATCCTAACTTTCCACTCCTTGTAACTTTAATTTATTTTTCCTGCATAATCGCACTGGCTAGAACCTGAAGTGCAATGTTGAACAATAGTGTTTGTAATCAACATCCTTGTCTCCGTTGCAAATCTCAAGGAGAAAAACTTTCAAGCTAAACCAGTAAGTGCATTTAATGTAGGATTATTTATTTTTTAAATAAGACCTCTTTATCAATTAAGAAACAGTTCTTTTACCCCTATTTTTCTAAGATATTTTAAAATGGATTATATTGAGTTTTAATATGTGTTTTGCTGTATGTTTTGAAAAGATATAATGTTTATATACTTTTACTTTGTTAATGTGATGAATTACATTGATTTTCTAATTTTAAATCAAACATGCAGTTTTCAGGTATAAATCCAATTCAGTCTTTTTTTTTTTAGCGTATATTTCCTGGTTATTGTCATGACTTAGCAGCTTAGCAACTAACCCTTCTGAGAAAAGTAACTATAAAATCTGGACAAAATACAAGCAACCATTTGAATGTACTGGAGAGCAATCTACACAGGTAAAACTTCAGGGACTATAATTCCTGGAAGAAGGCAAAAGCACGGAAGTGGGCTCCACATTCACTTCCCCCCCTCCGCCTTAGGATATTTGACAAATACTCACTAAAAACAAAACAAAACAAATCAAAACAAAACAAAAAACCATTGCCTTGGAGTGGATTCTGAATCATAGCAATCATATAGAACAGAATAGAACTGCTCCACAGGGTTTCCAAGGAGCAGGTGGTGGATTCAAGCTGTCAGCCTGAAGGTTAGCAGCTGTAGCTCTTAACCACTATGCCACAAGGGCTCAGACAATTCATTAGGTGGGGGGAATATAGAGGTGTGGAGGCATGGGGAAGAGACGGGGTTGGGGGATGAAGGAATAAAAACTGAATAGAAAGCAGTGGGTTTTGTGAACTGAAGACATAGAAGGTTTGGAGTTTGTATTTTTTTTTTTTTTTAAGCAGCAGGTGTTCTAGGTACAAATTGTTTTTTTTTTCTTAATTTTTATTGTGCTTTAAGGGAAAGTTTACAAATCAAGTCAGTCTCTCATACCAAAATTTATATACACCTTGCTATATACTCCTAGTTGCTTTCCCCCAATGAGACAGCGCAGTCCTCTCCATCCTCTATTTTCCTGTCCATTCAGCCAGCTTCTGACCTCCTCTGCCTTCTCATCTCCCCTCCAGACAGGAGTTGGCCACATAGTCTCATGAGTTTACTTGATCCAAGAAGCTCACACCTCACCAGTATCATTTTCTGTCCTACAGTTCAGTCCAATCCCTGTCTGAAGAGTTGGCTTTAGGAATAGTTCCTGTCTTGGGCTAACAGAAGGTCTGGGGACCATGACTTCTGGGGTCCTTCTAGTCTCAGTCAGATCATTAAGTCTGGTCTTTTTACAAGAATTTGGGGTCTGTATCACACTGCTCTCCTGCTCCCTCAGGGTTTCTCTTGTGTTCCATGTCAGGGAAGTCATCAGTTGTAGCCGGGCACCATCTAGTTCTTCTGGTCTCAGGCTGGTGTAGTCTCTGGTTTATGGGCCTTTTCTGTCTCTTGGCCTCATAATTCCCTTGTGTCTTTTGTGTTCTTTATTTTTCCTTTGCTCCAGGTGGGTTAAGACCAATTAATACATCTTAGATGGCTGCTTGCTAGCATTTAAGACCCCAGACGCCACTCTCCAAAGTGGGATGCAGAATGTTTTCTTAATAGATTTTATTATACCAATTGACCTAGATGTCTCCTGAAACCATGGTACCCCAAACCCCTGCCGCTGCTACGCTGGCCTTTGAAGCAATCAGTTTATTCAGGAAACTTCTTTGCTTTTGGTTTAGTCCAGTTGTGCTGACCTCTTCCGTATTGTGTGTTGATTTTCCTTTCATCTAAAATTGTTTTTGTCTACTATCTAATTAGTGCATACCCCTTTCCCTCCCTCCCTTCCCACTGTCATAACTGTCAAAGAATATTTTCTCTCTGTTTAACCTATTTCTCAAGTTCTTATAAGAGTGGTCTCATACAATATTTGTCCTTTTGCAACTGACTAATTTCACTTAGCATAATGCTTCCAGATTCTCCAAGTTTTGAAATATTTCATGGATTCATCATTTTTCTTTATTAACGCATAGTATTCCATTGTGTGAATATACCATAATTTGTTTATCCATGCATCCATTGATGGGCACCTTGGTTGCTTCCATCTTTTTGCTATTGTAAACAATGCTGCAGTAAACATGGGTGTGCATGTATCTGTTTGTGTAATTCTTTTATTTCTCTAGAATATATTCCAAGGAGAAGGATAGCTGGATCGTATGGTGGTTCTATTTCTAGCTTTTTAAGGAAGCCCCCAATCGATTTCCAAAGTGGTTGTACCAGGTTACATTCCCACCAGCACTTCCAGTCTCTCCACAACCTCTCCAGCATTTATTATTCTGTGTTTTTTAGATTAATGCCAGCCTTGGTGGAGTGAGATGGAATCTCATCGTAATTTTGATTTGCATTTCTCTAATGGCTAATGATCGTGAGCATTTCCTCGTATCTGTTAGCTACCTGAATGTCTTCTTTAGTGAAGTGTCTGTTCACATACTTTGCCGATTTTTTAATTGGGTTATTTGTCTTTTTGTAGTTGAGTTTTTGCTGTATCATGTATATTTTAGAGATCAGACTCTGATGGGAAATGTTATAGCTGAAAACTCTTTCCCAATATGTAGGTTATTGTTTTACTCTTTTGGTGAGGTCTTTGGATGAGCATAGGTGTTTGGTTTTTAGGAGTTTTGAGTTATCTCCTTTTTTTTTCTGCAATGTTAGTAATGTTTTCTATACTGTTCATGCCATGTATTAGGGCTCCTAGCGTTGCCCCTATTTTTTCTTCCATGATCTTTATCGTTTTAGATTTCATATTTAGGTCTTTGATCCACTTTGAGCTCGTTTTTGTGCATGGTGGGAGGCATGGGTCTTGTTTCATTTTTTTGCAAATGGATATCCAGTTACCCCAGCACCATTTGTTAAAGAGTCTATCTTTTCCCCATTTAACTGACTTAGGGCTTTTGTCAAATATCAGCTTCTCATTTGTGGATGGATTTATATCTGGATTCTCAATTCTGTTCTATTGGTCTATGTATCTGTTTTTTACAATACCAGGTTGTTTTGACTAATGTGGTGGTTTAATAGTGAGGCCTCCCACTTTGTTCTTCTTTTTCAGTAATGCTTTACTTAACAGGGTCTCTTGCCCTTTCATATGAAGTTGGTGATTTGTTTCTCCATCTCACTGAAAAATGTCTTTGGAATTTAGATCGGAATTGCATTGTATCTATAGATCGCTTTTGGTAGAATAGACATTTTTACAATGTTAAGTCTTCCTATGCATAAGCAAGGTATGTTTTTCTACTTATGTAGGTCTCTTTTGGTTTCTTGCAGTAGTGTCTTGTAGTTTTCTTTGTATAATTCTTTTACATCTCTGGTAAGATTTAATCCTAAGTATTTTATCTTCTTGGGGGCTACTGTAAATGGTATTGACTTGGTGATTTCTTCTTCAATGTTCTCTTTGTTGTTGTAGAGGAATCAAGCTGATTTTTGTATGTTTATCTTGTATCCCGATACTCTGCTGAACTTTCTATTAGTTTCAGTAGTTGTGTTTAGGATTCCTTAGGGTGTTCTGTGTATAAGATCACGTCACCTGCAAATAGAGATACTTTTACTTCTTCCTTACCAATCTGGATGCCCTTTCTTTCTTTGTCTAGCCTAATTGCTCTGGCCAGGACCTCCAGCACAATGTTGAATAAGAGTGGTGATAAGGGGCATCCTTGTCTGGTTCCCGATCTCAGGGGGATTGCTTTCACTTTCTCTCCATTTAGGATGATTTTGGCTATTGGCTTTGTATAAATGCCCTTTATTCTGTTGAGGAATTTTCCTTCTATTCCTATTTTGCTGAGATTTTTTATAATGAATCGGTGGTTGAAACTTTTCAAATGCCTTTTCTGCATCAATTGATAAGATCATATGGTTCTTGTCTTTTGTTTTATTCATATGATGGATTGTATTAATTGTTTTTCTAATGTTGAAGCATCTCTGCACACCTGGTATGAATCCCACTTGGTCATGGTGAATTACTTTTTTGATATGTTGTTGAATTCTCTTGGCTAGAATTTTATTGAGGATTTTTGCATCTACATTCACGAGCGATAGAGGTCTGTAATTTTCTTTCTTTGTGGTGTCTTTACCTGCTTTTGTTATCAGGGATATGCTGGCTTCATAGAATGATTTTGGGAGAATTTCATCCTTGTCCTTGCTTGGAAATACTTTGAGTAGTAGTGGTATTAACTCTTCTCTGAAAGTTGATAGCACTCTCCAGTGGAGCCTTCCAGGCCAGGGCTTTTTTTTTTGTTTGTTTGGAGTTTTTAATTACCTCTGCAATCTCTTGTTGTGGGTTTACTTAGTTTTTTTTTTTTACTTCTGTTTGTGTTAGTTTAGGTAGGTAAAGATTTTCTAGAAATTCATCCATTTCACTATGTTTTCAAAAGGAACAAATTCTTGAGAGAGGCGGACCACAGAGAATGACACCCAAAATTTGGTGAAATCTTCCCTCAAGGCATTTTTGGATTCCTATGGGGTCCACTTGATGGTAATGGGTTTGGTTTTTTTTTTTTTTTTTTTTTTATTACTGTGTATGGAGCCCTGGTGGCGTAGTGGTTAAGAGCGTGGCTGCTAAACACAAGGTCAGCAATTCGAATCCACCAGCTGCAACTTGGAAATCCTTTGGGGCAGTTCTACTTTGACCTATGGGATTGCTATGAGTAGGAATCAACTCAATGGGTTTAGGGCTTTTTTTTTTTTTTGAATCTGTTAATATGTAAGATGATACTTCAAGAAATGTAGAAGAAAGCAGAAACTGAGAGTCTGAAGAGTTAGGGAGAGGTTCCAGGAGTCAGAGGGTGAAATAGGAGTCAGGGCATACTAAACAGGAGCAGCCCTGGTACATAGTCCTGGCTTCATTTGAGATCTCATGAATGCCATATTCCTGAGTAAGGGCTGTATCCCAGCAGAAAGAGCACTACTGACATGGATCATCTTTAAAACACATAAAAATAACTTTTAAATGGTATTAAAATTATCTACCTCTACTCTATCTACCTGCTAAAAGACCACCTTATCTTGGTTGGGTTGCTACATACAATGTCTGCAGAATATTTTTAATGCAATGTCCTGCATTCAAAAAAAAAGAAAAAAAAATTGAGGCCTGCTAAGAAATAGTTCTAAATGATCAAAAACTCAGAGAAGAAATAGACAGTAGAAGCGGACTCACAGGTGATTAAGGTTTTGGATCAATACTAGGATGAATAGTTATATGAACTATACCAGTTTTTTTTTTTAATCTGAAAAAGAGATTAAATATGAGTTTAATATTGCTCAAGGGTCTTTTTGATTAACATTGTTTTTTGTATTCCCAGAAATTTCTGCAGGGCTCTTTTCATATCTTTGTTCCTAAGACTGTATATCACAGGGTTAAGGAGTGGGGTCAAGACAGAATAAAATAGCGTCACAATTTTCTGCATTCCTTCTTCTTGCTGAGATGATAGACTCCCATACATGACCAGTACTGAGCCATAGAAAAGTGAAACCATAGCCAGATGAGACCCACAGATAGAGAAGGCTTTTCTTTTTCCAGCTGCTGAGGGGACTCTTAGTACAGCTCTTAGGACCAGAGTGTAGGATCCCATGATGAAGAAAAAGAGAATAATAATGAGGAGAGGATTTAAGGTGGAGAAGAGAAGCTCCATCACAGGAATTCTTTTGCAAGTGAGTGCTAGAAGGGGACCCGGGTCACATAGGAAGTGGTCAATCATCCTGGATCCACAAAAGGACATTTGGGAAATGATGATAACAGGAATCAAGAACCAGAGGAAAGCAAATATCCAGCAACTGATCACAAGATTGATGCAGAGACTTCCAGTCATAATGGTTGGATAGTGAAGAGGCCGGCAGATTGCAAGGTATCGATCAAATGCCATAACCATCAAGAAAAAGCTTTCTGTAGAACCCAGGGAGAAGAAAAAGTAGAATTGGAGAAAGCACCCAGAGAAGGAGATGACTTTGGTCTTAGAGAGGAAATTGGCCAACATTTTGGGGATAGTGGAGGTGACATAGCAGATCTCCAGGAAGGAGAAGTTGGCGAGTAAGATGTACATGGGTGTGTGGAGTCTCTGATCCCAGCGCACAGCACAGATGATGGAACCGTTCCCCATGAGGGTCAGGAGGTAGACAATAGAGAAGAGCACAAAGAGGAGGATATGACCCTCCCTGGGGCAAGGGAAGCCCAGGAGGATGAAGCCATCGATGGTGTTGGAGTTGTTGAGGGTGTTGAAGATTTTCATGTGTCTGTGAGCTGTAAAAGACCAGCAAATACTGAATAACAGCGTAAAGACAGATGGGGACCAAGATTTACATTTGAAACACCTTGGGAAAGAAAATAAAGAATTAAATATCAATTGCTACTCTTTTCATTCAACACTGAGAGATTTCCTAGCTCGCTTTTTTGCTCTCATTCACATTTTTACTGAGGGCTCAAGTAAATTTTTGGTCAGAACTGATAAGCTCTTCAAGTACAGTGCTGTAGAGGTATTTATATTAGAGTTACTCTTAGTAGAATACATATGTATATATCACCTGACAATGTTAAATTTTACCTGAATCCTGTTATCCTGGAAAACAGCCACGGTTAAAGAAATCCCTTTGCCTTTTGTGTTCAGAAAATGGCTCAATGCAGGTAACAATCCTTCTTCATATGACTTAGATACAACTCTTGGATTCTCCCTTGTGTATCTATGACAAGGTCAAACACAGATCCTCCAAATTCACATCTTCACCTCATAATTACTTAACTGAGCATATGAACTGCTTGTTCCCACCAATCAATCAGAAATGAAATGTTTGTTAACAAAATTTTGGTTAAGCTTCTCCTATCTACACTGCCTCCACCCTAGTTCGAGTCATCTTTTTTCCCTTGGACCACTGTGATAGTGTCTTAGTTGGCTTCCATTCTGACCTCACAACAGACTGCCCTCCATGCCAGAGCCCAAGTGATGCTTTAAACAAAGAAAATCCGATCATTCCCTTCTGTTGTACATAGACTTTAGGTAGCTTCTGAATTCACTTAGAATAAAATAAAATATCTAGACCTTGGTTTTTGATTTGTCCCCTCTAAACATCTCCACAATAATTCCATAATAAACATCTCCATAACAAATTATGGATGACATTGCAATGAATGGGAATTCCGGAACATTTAGTTATGCTCCTATAGACCCTGTACATAGACCAAGACCCAGTTATTCGAACAGAAGAATGTGGTACTGTGTGGTTTAAAATCAGAAAAGATATGTGTCAGGGTTGTATCTTTTCACCACACTTATTCAATCTGCATGCTGAGCAGATAATTCAAGAAATTGGACTATATGAAGAAGAACATGGCATCAGGACTGGAGGAAGACTCACTAACAACCTGCGATACACAGATGACACAATCTTGATTGCTGAAAGTGAAGAGAACTTGAAGCACTTACTGATGAAGATCAAAGACTACAGCCTCCAGTATGGATTACATATCAATAAAAAAGAAATCCTCACAACTAGACTTATAAGCAACATCGTCATAAATGGAGAAAATATTGAAGTTGTAAAGGATTTCATTTTATTTGGATCCACAATCAATGCCTATTGAAGCAGCAGTCAAGAAATCAAATGACGTATCGCATTTTGCAAATCTGCTGCAGAAGACCTCTTCAAAGTGTTATAAAACAAAGGTGTTACCTTGAGGACTAAGGTGTGTCTAACACCAAGCCATGGTATTTTCAATCACCTTATATGCATGTGAAAGGTAGACAATGAGTAAAGAAGACCAAAGAAGAATTGATGCCTTTGAATTATGGTGTTGGTGAAGCATATTGAATATGCTATGGAGTGCCAGTAGAACAAACAAATCTGTATAGTCAGAATGCACCTTAGAAACGAGGATGCCTAGACTTCATCTCATGTACTTTGGACATGTCATCAGGTGGAACGAGTCTCTGGAGAAAAATATCATGCTTGGCAAATTAGGGGGTCAGTGAAAAAGAGGAAGACCTTCAACGAGGTGGACTGACACAGTGGCTGCAACAATAGGCTCAAAGAAAGGAAGGATTGTGAAGGTTGCTCAGGACCAGGCAATATTTCATTCTGTTGTGTATGGGGTTCTTCTGAGCGGAATCAACTCAATGGTGCCTGACAACAACAACAACAAATATCTCCAACCACATCTCACGGTTCTAGCAATCAAACTCTCTCTCATTCTCTCTCACACACACAGTGTTGTACAAATGGGGTGTGCATACATGCTCTACTAATATAAGCTCTGCACATATAAAATAGGGTTTATTAGAGAAAAACTGAGAAGGTGAAAAGTATCAGGGGGCCCACCTTCCCCTGAGCTCTCATGATCCCACTGAGAGGTGTGAATATTTGGACTGTACTCTTCAAGGTCTGTGTTTCAGTAGAGAAGGACTCCCCTACCCCTGTAATGTCCTATACCAGGGGTGGGCAAATTTTTCTTAAATATTTTAGGTTTGTGGACCATATAGTCCCTGTCATAACAATTCAACTCCATTTTTGTAAGGTAAAGTAGCCATATATAATACCTAAATGAAAGAACATAGCTGTATTCTAATAAAAATTTATGTCCACTGAAATTTGAATTTCATAAAATTAACATCATATATTTCTAGTGTTTTATGAAATGTTACTCTCCAATGATTTTTTTCAACCATTTAAAAATGTAAGAAAAGCGTTTTTAGCTTGCTGTAATATAAAAA
The DNA here is from genome assembly GCF_024166365.1 of Elephas maximus indicus. Taxonomy (NCBI): domain Eukaryota; kingdom Metazoa; phylum Chordata; class Mammalia; order Proboscidea; family Elephantidae; genus Elephas; species Elephas maximus. Next base: position 27,031,157 of record NC_064828.1, on the reverse strand, counting down.
CAGGCAGCAGGCCAGATTTGACCCATGAACCATCATTTGCTCACTCCTGCTCTACGTATTTATAGGGACAGGAAAGCAAGGACCATCGATTTGACTACAGAACAGTGGAAGTTCCTTGGTTGAGCAAGTGGGCTTGTTAGAAAGCAGGGGCCTCTATAGGCCAGCAACTGGAATCAGCCTGTTCTTCTACTGAGCTAACTCAAACCTGCTGGGCCAGGTTTCAGCTAAATTACTGAAGTGAGTTTCCAAAGCCAGCGGGATATGTCTCTACACACAGACACACCTCCCCCCCCCACACACAATGACACACTCATGTGCTCATAGCCTTTCCCAACACTTATATTAAACTTCAGTAATATAACTTTGGCCTTTCTTTCTGTTTCTAAAAACAGCCAAGTTCTTTCCTGAATCAGGTCTTTGCTTTCATGCTTACTGTTTATACCCATGCCCAGCAAAGTCTGAGGAAGAAAGTAGGTATTATGTAAATATCTGTTAAAGATGATTGTCTACACTGTCAGAAACACAGAAAATATGTATACTCTTTCTCTACATATATATGTATATTGTGTATATATATATATACATACACAACAGAGAGAGCCAGAGAGAGAGAAGGAGAGAAAGAGATAGGTAAGTAGATAGATACTTAACCAGTTACTTCATTTGAACTTTACAAAAAATGTGAGATGAAATTTGAGGAGCTGGCATACACAAGAAAGGTTCCAAATGACTTGAGGCTACTAGAGAGTTCACCCAGGCTTAAGGGGAATTCCATTTAAAGGAAGTAATGGGAGACTGAATGCTCTGGGTGGTAGAACATGTTCCACCCTAGATGGTTTCCTGTCTTGAGGCTACAGATGATTAGGACCCCACAGTCCTGGATGTAGGAGTAGGAGAGGGGGTGGGGTGGAGATTCTAAGTTTAGCATTGCAGTACACTTGCTTAGTCACTCCAGTGGAATCTTTCAAACTTTATGAAGTATAAGAGAGTTCGATTATATGATTCTTAACCCTTTTTCAATATAAAATGCTTATTCTTGTCCCAAATATATGACAAGCCCACGAAATCAAGGTTTTATAGACATAGATGTTTTAGTTCCATTTATCTCTCAGACAAAAACATGGTTGGAGAATTTGTCACTTATAATCAAAGCCACAAGATCCAGGCCAGTTCCCCCTTGGGGTACCTCTCCAGCTTTGAGAGTCTCACAAAGCTGCCCTAGAAAACAAGGTGTGAAAAATGATTCTCTGTGTACCCACAGCCTTTTACATTTGACCTAACTAAATTAATAGTGGGTCAGAAAACTATTTCTAACAAGACTATTGTTGCTCACCTTTTACTACTTAGCTCCACTGTACAGAGATCAACTGTGGTGTTTACCCAGAAGAAGTCTATGCAGGAGCTGTTATGTGGTAGCCAAAGTTTCCTGAACCAGCACAGAAGATACTGTGCAGAGGGAGTGAGAATATGGGTACAGTGGTGTTAAAGCTGTGTTAATGTACATAGGCTGCTCAGAACGAGTTTATGTGCAAAGCAAAGCAAAACAAAACAAAACAAACTCTAACCCTCCTCCCATTATATCTCAGGAAGGTTGGGATCGATCAGACCCAAGTGAGGCAGATCCTGTGCTCTAAATGAGAGGGAGATGTTTCTCTGATTTTTACTTTTTCCCTAAGGCTAGTCCAAGAAGGCACAGTTATTAGAAGCATTATTGCTGTGCCCTCTCTCACACCAGCATAAGCATCTATTTCATTTGATCTGGACGTTTGGTCACATCCATCCCATTTTGCAAAGCCCTTGAAATGAACAACAATTTTCTTATTTGTGATAAATGGTAGGCAGCTAAGATGTAATAGAGAAGCAATGGATTAGGAGTAAGGATCCTAGGGTTTGAATTACAACTCATACTTTACCAACTGTGAGAACTTGGTCAAGTCAATTATATTAATTATTACCCAATTTTTCTGCCTGTAAAATGCACCTGTAACCCTTTCATCAAAGAGCTGAGCACTCTGAATGAGGTAACATATGTGGACGTGCCTTCTCTAGGTCTGACAGATACTAATGCTTAGGAATTGACAGCTGTATAATGTATAGCTGAAGCAAAGTAAGTAGGTGCCTTTTTAGAGAGCAGTAGTTTTTTCCAGCTCTCTCTTTTTTTTTTTTTTATTACAGTTATCTTGTCCTCTAAGTATTACACAATGTCATTTTCTGGGCAAGAGGGAAATGAATCCAAACCTGAAGTTTCTCCTACAGTTTCTGATCTTTCTGGAACGGAGAGGTGTTCTCCTCTACAACAACCATCAAAGAGCGAAGGAGTAGCAATGGGTTTGGGGTGAAGCTTTCTGGTGTTTGTTGGAGGATGGAAGGATTATAAGCCTAACCTCCAGGGAGTGAGTCCTATTTCCCTGCTCCATGAGGATCAATTTACCACTTCTAGAAGGAGAATGGTGTCAGGAGATTGTTTCTTGCTGATTCTTCCCTTCCTCTGGGGCCTGCCTTCTCTGGAGACATTGATGCCTTCTGCTTTTGTTTTCCTTTCCAGAAGCTAACTCTTCCGGTCCCAAACTTTTCAGGGTTGGCATGAGATATAATCAATCAATTTTTAAGCTCAGTCAGTGTGCCTGCCAGCTGTCTAAGGGAAAAATCTGTCAAAGTGACACAGGCTGAGATGGCTGAGATACAGGAAGCTATTCACTGGAACTCTAGTGAGTGGTTTTGGGGACAGGACCTCTTCTGATTTTCCAGAAAGAAGAGATGATGGGTGGGAGGTGTGATTTTTAAGCTTTCATTTTGAAATAATTTCAAACTTACAAAAACATGAAAAAGGAGTACAAAGAATTCACATATGTTTTCCGCTGAGACTCCCCAAGTATGAACATCCTCAATAGCCACAATATAATTATCAAAATCAGGAAACTAACATTGACAGCATGCTACTCACTAGAGACTTTTTTTGACTGTTGCCAATTGTCCCACTTTTCTTTCTAATAAACATAAAAACAAAACAAAACAACAAAACAAACAAACAAAAAAAGGAAGGTCTTTCAGGAAATCCATTTAGCCATAACAGCATGGAAGCAGGAGACCTCAGGAAGACAGTTTTCCTGGCCGTGTGCATAGCTATCCTGGAAATGAAACAAGTTCTTACTCAACATCTACTATATATCTTCCACTGTCACACATTTTGAATAAATATATGTAGGTAAAACAGAGCAATACAGGCAAGTGTATTCCCAAGCCACAAGAGATTTCAGAGCTGAAATTAGCATTAATATTTTGGAAGGGAATTTTATTGTTATTATTGCATAAAATGAGCTTTTTCTGAATTATTTGTTAAGATCATATTTGCTGTTGTAGGAGTCTGTCTCAGTTATCTAGTGCTACTATAACAGAAATACCACAAGTGGATGGCTTTAACAAACAGAGATTTATTCTCTCAGAGTCTAGGAGGCTAGATGTCTGCAATCAGGGTGTCAGATCCAAGGGAAGGCTTTCTCTCTTTTTGGCTCTGGGGGAAGATCCTTGTCATCAAGCTCTCCCTGGTCTAGGAGCTTCTCAGCATAGGGACCCTGGGTCCAAAAGATGCACAGGCTCTTGGCTCTTTTTGCTTGGTAGCATGAGGACCCCCGTCTCTCCTTGCTTCTCTGATTTCTATCTCAAAAGAGATTGATTCAAGATACAACCTAATCTTATAGATTGAGTCCTGCCTCATTAACATAACTGCCTCTAATCTTGCCTTATTAACATCACAGACGTAGGATTTACAACATACAGGAAAACCATATCAGATGACAAAATGGTAGGCAACCTCTGAATACTGGATGTCATGGATTGAATTGTGTCCCCCCAAAATATGTGTCAATTTGATTAGGCCATCATTCTCAGTATTGTGTGGTTGTCCCCCATTTTGTGATTTTAATTTTTTGCTAAAAAGGATTAGGGTGGATTGTAACAGCCCCCTTACCCAGGTCACCTCCCTGATCCAGTGTAAAGGGAGTTTCCCTGTATTGTGGCCTGCAGCACATTTAATCCCTCAAGAGATAAAAGCAAAGGGAAGCCAGCAGAGAGTTGGGGACTTTATACCACCAAGAAAGCAGTGCCAGGAGCAGAACATGTCCTTTGGACCTGTGCTCCCTGTGCCTGAGCAACTTTTGACCAGGGGAAGGTTGAGGACAAGGACATTCCTCCAGAGCTAACAGAGAGAGAAGACCTTCCCCTGGAGCTGACAACCTTAATTTAGACTTTTAGCCTACTTTCCTGTGAGAAAAGAAACTTCTCTTTGTTAAAGCCGTGCACTTGTGGTATTTCTGTTATAGCAGCACTAGATGACCAAGACACTGGGAATCATGGCCTAGCCAAGTGTAGACACACATTTTTCGGGACACAATTCAATCCGTAAGAGAATTCATTTTCACTTAGTGAGGTGAATCAATTTAAAGAAATGTAATTTAAAGAAGTTTGCTTTATAGCCAAATTTTCAGGAATATACATACTCAGAAACATGAAGTACACATTATTGATAGCAGCAATCCCCTTCTTAAAAATCACTTGATCGGACCTTTGTCCCTTTTTTCATAACTTCCTTTATTTCTCTATTCCTTTTTTTCTTCCTCAAAGGCAGAAGTTTATACAGCACCATAACACACCAGGATGTATAGATTCATATCTGGAGTATGCGTGAAGGTGTTGCAGGAATAATGGATTCATCAGATACATCACTGATTCTTTCCCCTAATTGGATATCAGTATGGATATCAGTATTTCTAGTATGGAAAGAAGTGTCAGAAGATGATATTGCCTTCTAAGGCCACAGTTTGGCTGACACTCCCTACTGGTGAGCAGAAGCTTTTTACCACTTCTCTTAGAAGCAGAACTGCAAAAATTGCTCTGCTGCTCACATTTTCTGATACCACGCAGTGGAAGTCATTTCTCGGAATCAAAACCATTTTCTAGTAGGAAATGTGTGGGAGACTTCACCCTATTCTGGCTATCATTTTCTGCAGCCAAGTGATTTCAGGTGAGCTCCCCTGTTGGGTAGTTCCAGATCTTCTTCCTAGAATGTCTGTATGAATGGTTAGCTCAGGACTATCAACAACTACAGAATGATACCACTTTTTTTTTTTTCTTTTTAAATATTCTCTTCTGGTATCAGGTTTGCCATCCTCATTTTCTGTTTTTAAATTCCATTGTTGCTTTGGCTAAGTCTTCCTTCCTCCTTCCCTTCTTCTGTGTTTGTATGTGTGCTCACGAGAGACTTTCTCTCTCCCTCCCGTCCTCTTTTCTTTCCTTCCTTCTCTTCTGGTATCTTTCTTCTTTCTTTTCCTCCTTCCCTTCCTTCCTCTCTTCCCCCTTCCTTTCCTCTCCTCTTCTGGCTGTCTTTTGCCTTTTTAGCCTTCTTAGAGGATTTTCTTGTACTTCTGGAAAAAATTCGTATATGAAACTTGTTAAGCATTTTCATCATCAGTCAATTAAGGCTGAAAAAAAATTGAGTTTGTACTAAAATTTTACTTTGAATATTATCAGAACTTCTCCATTACCCTACTGTCATGACTGAGTGGCTCTTGGCATACTGGTGTCCCCCTGATCCCTCATTGGTGTCCTTATACACTTGTCATTTTCATCTTTTTCTAATATTATTGTTCACTTTCTGTGTGTCACGAACCGACTGATAGCTCTGTCCTGAGCCATCATCCCCATCATAGAATATCTATTCCATCCCCTGAGTCCCACATTTGAGGGTGTACTTAAAAAAGGCAGGCATTTACTACATTATCAATGGAATACACTCTGTAGTGACACCAATCTCAAACCCTTTTGTCCATAGCCTACTTGACAAGGGTCTGAATTTTGCCCTCATGTCTTTTTTGGAATGAGAATTAACCAAACTCGTGAATTGCCTTTTTATAACCCAGTGGTACCAACAATTCCTGTTTTGGTGAAGAGGGACATTTAAGTATAATCCTCTTCTGCTGATCCAAATTGACCTGTCTTTAGTCTTTATAAATCTCTAACTTCTAGTATAAAAAAGTTCTGTACATGTAATCAAATTTTCGTAAAAATACCACAAACAAAATCAAAAGGTGAATGATGGATTAGAGAAAAATTTTTATACGTATGACAGGTAAAGGGTTTATCTCTAAAATATAAAAGATTTCTTAGGAAAAATATAAACAATTTAAAAATAGATAAAGATATTAGAGGAAAAATTGTAGCAGTGGTAATTTCAATGGTCAATGACATAGGAAAAAAATTCTCAACATTATCACTAGTAAAAGAAGTGTCAATGACATAACCAATACGCTATTTCTTCTGGCCTACCAGGTGGCAAAATTTAAAGCAATGATACACATATTGTTGGTGGAAATGTGAATGTGTCCTGCCTCGAGTGAAGGTAATCTGATAATATTTATTATATGCATTGGCCTTTGACCCAGAAATACATTGAGAATCTATCCTAAAAAAATAAAAATGCAAGTATATATATATATATATATACACACACACATACACACACATATATTTATATACGCATGTGTATTCCATCATTGTTCCTAGGGACAAAAGGACAAAAATGAAGTTAATACATTTAAAGTGGGTAAAGGAACTATTAAATAGCTAATAAGAGGAGTGAGTTAAAATCTATACCATTTGACTTTGAAGGAATCCATCAATGGAATGTTAAGGGAGAAAAAAACAAGGTTGATAAATTTACATTATAGCATGGAAACTTCCATATTTTTTAAAATTTTTATTGTGCTTTAAGCGAAAGTTTACAAGTCAAGTCAGTCTTTCACATAAAAACTTATATACACCTTGCTACATGCTCCCAATTGCTCTCCCCCTAATGAGACAGCCCACTCTCTCCCTCCACTCTCTCTTTTCGTGTGCGTTAAGCCAGCTTCTAACCCCCTCTACCTTCTCATCTCCCCTCCAGAAAAGAGATGCCAACATAGTTTCAAGTGTCCACTGGATAGAAGAAGCTCATTCCTCACCAGCATCCCTCTCCAATCCATTATCCAGTCCAATCTCTGTCTGAAGAGTTGGCTTTGGGAATGGTTCATGTCCTGGGCCTACAGAAGGTCTGGGGGCCATGATCACCAGGGTCCTTCTAGTCTCAGTCAGACCATTAAGTCTGGTCTTTTGAAGAGAATTTAGGGCCTGCATCCCACTGCTCTCCTGCTCCCTCAGGGGTTCTCTGTTGTGGTCCCTGTTAGGGCAGTCATCTGTTGTAGCTGGGCACCATCTAGCTCTTTTGGTCTCAGACTGATGTAGTTTCTGGTTTATGTAGCCTTTTCTGTCTCTTGGGCTCGTAATTACCTTGTGTCCGTCGTGTTCTTCATTCTCCTTTGATCCAGGTGGGTTGAAAACCAATTGAGGCATCTTAGATGGCTGCTTGCTAGCGTTTAAGACCCCAGGCACCTCTCTACAAGGTGGGATGTTGAATGTTTTCATAATAGATTTTACTATGCCAATTGACTTGGATGTCCCCTGAAACCATGGTCCCCAAACCCCCACCCCTGCTACGCTGGCCTTTGAAGCATTCAGTTTATTCTGATAGGAAGTTTCCATATTTTAAGACAATTTGCAAAATCCAAATTTATGTGAATCCGTATGTGTATAAGTGTATATGTGTGCATGAGTGTGTAAATATATGCGTGTGAAATGTGTGTGTATATGTATATACGTGTGAAATTATATGCCCATGGAAGATGATGAGGGCTATTAATTATTGATACTGTTTATCTAGCTAGAGTGTGAGGTGGTTGTGGAGACAGAAGAGAAGGAGTGGAGGAAGGGAGATGAAAGGAAAAAACGAAGGGTGGCTTCTGTAGAAACGTCATGTCTGCTGTGATCATATAGGTAAATACAGATATATGTGGTAAACCAAAACCATACGCACTGCCATTGAGATGATTCTGACTCATAGTGACCCTGTAGGATGGACTAGAACTGCCCCATAGGGTTTCCAAGTCTGTGAATCTTCATGGAAGCAGACTAGCACATCTTTTGTCCTGTGAGTCGCTGGTGGTTTTGAGCCACCGACCTTTTGGTAGCAGCCTAGTGCTTAACCACTGCACTGCCAGGCCTTTATACATATATCTAATATGTTTTGTTGTTGTTGTTGTTGTCGTTAGGTACCGTTGAGTTGGTTCCAACTCCTAGCGTCCCTATGCACAACAGAATGAAACACTGCCTTGTCCTGAGCCATCCTTACAATCATTATGCTTGTGTCCTTGGCGTTCTTCATTCTCCTTTGATCCAGGTGGCTTGAGACCAATTGATGCATCTTAGATGGCTGCTTGCTAGCGTTTAAGACCCCAGACACCTCTCTACAAGTTGGGATGTCGAATGTTTTCTTAATAGATTTTACTATGCCAATTGCCTTAGATGTCCCCTGAAACCATGGTCCCCAAACCCCCGCTCATTGTTGCAGCCACTGTGTCAATCCACCTCATTCAGGGTCTTCCTCTATTCCACTGACCCTGTACTCTACCAAACGTGATGCCCTTCTCCAGGGACTGATCCTTCCTGACAACATGTCCAAAGTATGTAAGATGCAGTCTCGCCATCCTTGCTTCTAAGGAGCATTCTGGTTGTACTTCATCCAAGACGGATTTGTTCATTCTTTTGGCAGTCTTTGGGATATTCAATATTCTTTGCCAACACCACAATTCAAAGGCGTCAATTCTTCATCGGACTTCCTTATTCATTGTCCAGCTTTCACATGCATATGATGTGATTGAAAATACCATGTCTTGGGTCAGGCACACCTTAGTCTTTAAGGTGACATCTTTGCTTTTCAAGACTTTAAAGAGGTCCTTCACAGCAGATTTATCCAATGCATTGCGTCTTTTGATTTCTTGACTGCTCCTTCCGTGGTTGTTGATTGCGGATCCAGGTAAAATGAAATCCCTGACAACTTCAATCTTTTCTCTGTTTATCATGATGTTGCTCATTGGTTCAGTTGTGAGGATTTTTGCTTTCTTTATGTTGAGGTGCAATCCATACTGAAGGCTGTGGTCTTTGATCTTCATCAGTAAGTGTTTCAAGTCCTCTTCACTTTCAGCAACCAAGGTTGTGTCATCTGCATAATGCAGGTTGTTAATGAGTCTTCCTCAATCCTGATGCCCCGTTCTTCTTCATATAGTCCAGCTTCTCGGATTATTTGCTCAGCATACAGATTGAATAGGTACGGTGAAAGGATACAATCCTGACGCACACCATCCCTGACTTTAAACCAATCAGTGTCCCCTTGTTCTGTACGAACAGCTGCCTCTTGATCTATGTACAGATTCCTCATGAGCACGATTAAGTGTCCTGGAATTCCCATTCTTTGCAATTTTATCCATAATTTGTTATGATCCACACAGTCGAATACCTTTGCATAGTCAATAAAACACAGGTAAACATCTTTCTGGTATTCTCTGCTTTCAGCCAGGATCCATCTGACATCTGCAATGATATCTCTCGTTCCACGTCCTCTTCTGAAACCAGCCTGAATTTCTGGCAGTTTCCTGTCGATATACTGCTGCAGCCATATCTGAATGATCTTCAGCAAAATTTTGCTTGTGTGTGATATTAATGATATTGTTCTATAATTTCCAGATTTGGTTGGATCACCTTTCTCGGGAATAGGTATAAATATGGATTTCTTCCAGTCAGTTGGCCAGGAAGCTGTCTTCCATATTTCTTGGCATAGACAAGTGAGCACCTCCAGTGCTGCATCTGTTGGTTGAAACATCTCAGTTGATATTCCATCAATTTCTGGAGCTTTATTTTTTGCCAATGCCTTCAGAGCAGCTTGGACTTCTTCCTTCAGTACCATCGGCTCCTAATCATATGCCACCTCTTGAAATGGTTGAATATCGACTAATTCTTTTTGGTATAATGCCTCTGCGTATTCCCTCCATCTTCTTTTGATGCTTCCAGTGTCGTTTAATGTTTTCTCCATAGAATCCTTCACTATTGCAGGGTGAGGCTTGAATTTTTTCTTCAGTTCTTTCAGCTTGAGAAACGCCGAGCGTGTTCTTCTCTTTTGGTTTTCCATCTCCAGCTTTCGCACATGTCATTATAATACTTTACTTTGTCTTCTCGAGCTTCCCGTTGAAATCTTCTGTTCAGTTCTTTTACTTCGTCAATTCTTCCTTTTGCTTTAGCTGCTTGACATTCGAGTGCAAGTTTCAGAGTCTCCTCTGACATCCATCTTGATCTTTTCTTTCTTTCCTGTCTTTTCAATGACCTCTTGCTTTCTTCATGGATGATGTCCTTGATGTCATGCTACAACTCATCTGGTCTTCGGTCACTAGTGTTGAATGCATCAGATCTATTCTTCAGATAGTCTCTAAATTCAGGTGTGCAGATAGATAGATCTCAGGAGATGGTCACCTAAAATTTAGTAGTATTTAGCACAGAGGAATTTTGAGCAATTTGTACTTCTTTATACTTTTCTCTATTGTTTAAAAAAATTTACAATGAGCCAGTTTTGTGATAACAATAAGAAAAAGATATTAAGACATTTTCACTGTAAAAAGTAATCACTATATTGAAGTATGTATTGAGTGGAAAAAACTGACCTACACTTTGAGATAAAAGGAGCTATCTGCTTAATGGAAAGGGCAGGCAAGCACCTGAAGCAGTATCCAGCTTTCAGTGCTCCTACTGTAAGCGAAATCAGCACCAGATGTGTTGTTCTAAGTTTCATGTCTCTCAAAGAGCAATTTTTGTACCTTAATCATGAAGTAATCTACTTTTATTTTCACATGTTCTTTTCTCTTTTCAATGTATTTTCGATATTAATTTTTATGACATTTTAAAGCCAGATTTCTTTTGCCCATAAAATAAAACAAAAGAAAAACTGTTGCCATGGAGTCAACTCTTACTCATGAGAACCCCATGTGTGTCAGAGTAGAACTGCACTCCATAGGGTTTTCAATGTTTGTGATCTTTCAGAAGTAGATTGCCAGAACGTTTTTCTGCATCACCTCTGGGTGGATTCAAACTGCCAGGCAGCCTCTTCTGCCAATTGTAAAACATCAGACAGGCTTTCTTGAGTGCTTCATAGACCCTTTCTAGGGATATTCCTGATCTTTATCTTCAGGTAAACACATAGACCACGAGCTGCAATGAGCTCTGCTTCAATATTTCACTTTCCTGCTCTCTCGCACCTCACCTCTTCATACTCTGCACATACAATTTAATTTTTTCTCAGCCTAGACTGTGACTTATCCACTTTATTGGATTCATTTTCTTGCTCAGCACCTGACTTATCAAAAGTGTTCATTAATTATTTTTTAATGAACAAAGAAGATGAAAAATAACAATTCTGAAAACAGAGCACTTATAACTTTATCATAGTTAATTTTGTTCCACATATTCTCAGAGGACAAAGTCATTCCCACTTTCTCCAAAACCAACAAGTTGGGTGAAATGTATGTGGGTTCTCAGGTCCTGGTGCCTTCATTTTTCCATTAGCCTACTTCCTAGATTCCCCAACAAACCAGGAATTGTCTCAATTCTCAGAAAACTTACTAGTAGAAACATCATTTTTCTTCTTTCCCTCCTCCACCTTCTTCTTCCTTATAGAATATCGTATGTGGTACAAAATTCAAAAGATATCAATATATACACAGTGAGAGTAAGTCTTTTTCTTCCCTTGTATCCAAGACATCCTCTCTTCCCAGATGTAACCTCTGTTAGGTGTCTTGTCCCTCATTTGAAAGATCATTTATCTTTTTTTTTTTTTTAACACACACAATTTTATATTTTTATACATTAATAACAGATTACATACTAGTATTCATTCATTCCCTTAATATATATTGGAGGTGGTGCCAAGGTTTTAATTTTTAAGTTCCAAGAAATTTCTGCAGGGCATGTTTCATATCATTGTTCCTCAGACTATAGATCACAGGATTAATGAGTGGGGTTCCCTCAGAATAAAACAGGGTCACAATCTTCTGCATTCCAGATTCATACTTGGATGTTGGGCTCAGATACATGACCATCACTGAACCATAGAAGAGTGAAACCACAGCCAAATGGGATCCACAGGTGGAGAAGGCCTTTCCTCATCCAGCTGCTGAAGGGACCCTCAATACTGCTCTCAGGACCAGAGCGTAGAACCCCATGATAGAGAGGAAAGGAATAAATAAGAGTAGAGAACTTAAAATCATCCAGAGGAACTCCATCACCAGGGCTCTGGAACAGGTGAGTGCTAACAGAGGACCCGGGTCACACAGGAAATGATCTATAATCCTAGATCTACAGAAGGACATCTGGGAGATGATGATGATAGGGACAGGGAACGAAAGGAAACCAAGTATCCCACAGCTGACCACAAGATTAGTGCAGAGATGTCCAGTCATAACAGTGGGGTAATGCAATGGCTGGCAGATGGCAAGGTATCGATCAAATGCCATAACTGCTAAGAAAAAGCATTCTGTAGACCGGAGGGAGAAAAGAAATAGAATTGCAGAAAACACCCAGAGAAGGAACTGACCTTTGTCTCAGAAAGGAAGCTGGCCAACATATTGAGGACAGTGGAGGTGACATAGCAGATCTCCAGGAAGGAGAAGTTGGCGAGTAGGATGTGCATGGGCATGTGGAGTCTCCGATCCCAGCACACAGCACAGATGATATAACCGTTCCCCATGAGGGTCAGGAGGTAGATAAGAGAGAAGAGCACAAAGAATAGAGTCTGGCCCTCCTTGGGGCAAGGCAAGCCCCAGGAGAATGAAGCCAGCAATGGTGCTGGAGTTGTTGGGGGTTTTGAAGATTCTCATGTGTCTGTGAGCTGTAAAAGACCAGCAAATACTGAATAACAGTGTAAAGACAGATAGGGACCCAGATACATATTTAAGGCATCTTGGGAAAGAAAACAAAGGCTTATGTTATTATTTGCTACTCGTTCTTTATTACTGAAATATTGTCCTGGCTTGCTTTTTTGCTCTTTCATATTTTCATTGCTGCTAAGTTAAATTTTTGGTCAGATATGATAAGCTATTGAAGGGGAGTGTTTTAGAGGTATTTGAAAATTATATTAGAGTTTACACTTAGTTTAGAATACCTATCTATCTATCTGTCTGTCTGTCCGTCCACCCGTCCATCCATCTATCCATATCTATCTATCTAATCTATCTAATCTCTCTATCATCCATCCATCCATCCATCCATCCATCCATCCATCCATCCATCCATCCATCCATCCATCCATCCATCCATCCATCCATCCATCCATCCATCCATCCATCCATCTATCTATCATCTATCTATCTATCATCTATCTATCATCTGTCTATCATCTGTCTGTCTATCATCTATCTATATCTATCATCTATCTATCTGTCCGTCCGTCTATCTATGTAATCTATCCATCTATATCTATCATCTAATCTATCATTTGTCTATCTATCATCTCTCTGTAGATAAAGGTATATATACGTGTGTGTGTTCTCCTAAAAAAAGATATATAGAGAGAGCGAGAGATACGTTGCTGTTGTTGTGTGCCATTGAGTCGATTTTGACACATTTATGTGTGTGCCTATTCTCCTAAGTATGATATATATGTATATATAGTGATATAAATGTATATATCTATTTTGTGATTTGTCTGTATATCTATATCTATATTAATTTCAATATCTATATCAGAGGAGACTCTGACTCATGGCAACCCCATTTCTTTCACTGTTGAACTGTGCTCCATAGGGTTTTCAACGGCTGATTTTTTGGAAGTAGATTGCCAGCCCTTACTTCCAGATGCTTCTGGATATAGCCCTGCTCTATGAGCTCCCTCTTCTATGTGCTTTCACTCAGCCTTTATATACATCTTCCTAGGGGATCCTATTAAGTTTCAAACAACTGTATATCCACGAAGAACAGTTGAAAGCAGATTTCACAAAAAATCTCTTATTTTCAAAATGACTCCGTACTGTCCTCATTTAGGATCAGGATCATTCAGAATTTCTCTACAACAGTTTCCCATCCCCCCACCCCCAGACCGTATATGTAGCAATTGATACATAAGTCTTTATTTTCTTTGTCTTTGTCTTTTTGTAGAATGTTTCTAATGTTGTGGTCATTAGTTTACATGGCACACTGACTCCTAAGTGGCCAAGTGACACAAAGGAGAACTTTTTATAACTGAGGGACTCAAGTTATCTAGTCTCAGAAGTTACAACAAAACATTTTCTCAAAACTCTAAGAGTATAATATTAATTTTGAGTGTTGATATTATTTTATAGTGCAGAACCGGTAAGTGTATCGTTCTCTTGTACATCGGATCCATATGAGTCGGAACTGAGTCCACGGCACTTAACAACAGCAACAACATAGTTCAGTGTTAATGACCAATTCAAGGAACCTATAGAAGTTTTTTTTTTTTTTTTCTCCACATAGCTTTGTGGATTTTCCTCAAATGCTAATTTATAGGCAAACACCTATTTGAACATCTCATTGCTGGAAGTGTGGATGGTTGAGATCTTTCTTTTTTTCCCTTCTGCTTGTTTTAACATCCCGTCTCCTCCCTTTCCTTTATCCTTCATACTCAATTCAGCTGCAACTCCTATCGGCTCTGTTTTTAAAATATGTCTTGGTGCATTTTTTCTCTCTCTTCCCTGCCACCCCCTGATTCAAGCTACCATTATTGTTTCTCTACAAAGGCCTCCTGAGGGACTTGCTGTACAACCTATTCTCTATGCAGTGGCCAAGCCTTTGAATCACATAAATTAGATCATGTCATTGGTTTTCATAAAAACATTCAGTAACATTCTCAACAATAACAATAATATAAATAAAATTCAGGAAAAAAAGTACTCTGGTAACTTCTGTTTAAACCTAGAATAACATAAAACCAAAACTCTATTTTATGGCTCATGGGCCCCTGAAGGGTCTGGCTTCTGCCTACTTTAGTAAGTGCCCCAACCCTTCACTCTTCTCCAGTTACAGGGCCCTTCTTTTAGTCCTGAGTCCCTGGGTGGTGCAAGTGGTTAATGTGCTTGGCTGAAAACTGAAAAGTTGGAGGTTCAAGTTCACCCAGAGACACCTCGGAAGAAAGTCCTGGTGATCTTCTGCTGAAAAGCCAGCCACTGCAAACCCTGCGGAGCACAGTTCTACTCTGACGCTCATGGGGTCACCATAAGTTGGAGTTGGCTCCACGACAGCTATGGCTTTTCTTTTAGAATAAGCCAAGGCCTTCTTTGACCAGGTTCTTTGCTCTAGGTCTTCTCTTTGCCTGCAACTCCCTTTTGGAGTTTTTATTCTTCAGTTTTCAACCTAAGCATTATATGCTCAGGGATGCTTTCCTTGCATGCCATGTGTAATCTTCCCTGCCATTCTCTATCCATAAATTTTATTTATTTTCTTCCTGATGTTGTTGTGGTTGTTAGGTGCCATTGAGTAAATTTTGACTCATAGTGACCCCCTGTGACAGAGTAGAACTGCCCCAATGGGCCCTGTAGGCTGTAATCTCTAAGGGAACAGATTGCCAGGTCTTTCTCCTGTGAAGCCAGTGGGTACGTTTGAATCGCCAACGTTTTGGTTAGCAGTGGAGCCCTTAATCGTTGCAACACAAGGGCTCCTTATTTTTTCCTCGTTCTCATCAAAATCTGAAAGTATTTTGTTTCTCTGCTTATTGTCTGTCTGCCAGTTGAGTGAGGGCAGTGGTCTTATCTATTCCATTGACTGTTTTATTACAGTCGGTGGCACAAAATAGATGTTCAGTAAATATTGTTGTATAACTGGGTAGTTCTGCTCTTTTTCAAAAAAATTTTTTCTAATTATAAAATATGTTCATTGTAGGAACTTTGGAAAATGCATGAATTATAATGATGAAAATAAAAGCCTATTTTCCATCTCTAAAGAGGACACATTTTGGAATAAATGTATTCCAAAGCTTAAAGCAATATTATTTAAATGAAAATGATTTTCACACCACATGAACCTTAAAAAACTTCTGAGGAAAGCTTGTGGGGATGTAACATCTAAGAAATGCTCTGTATTACCTGAGGATACTAGAATGTTGGTAAAGGTTTCAAAGAATTCATTAGAAAGGGAGTTCCGTGAGACTGAAAGTTTTTGAAAACAGAAGCTACTCTTTTTTAGCTGATTACCCCACCAGCTGCTAAAGTTAATTACAGTCCAATCCATAACACTGTAAAGAGGTGTGAGGTAGGCTGGGAGAGTGGGAAAATCGGGGCCTAAATTCTGCTGTTTACTTTAAAATTAATTTGTTTCGTGGTTTGTTGTTGTTATGGGCCATTGAGTTGATTCTGACTCATAGCAACCCCATATGATAGACTGAAACTGTCCCAAAGGGTTTTTTAGGCTGTAGTGTTTATGAAAGCAGATTGCCAAGGGTTTTCACCCATGGAACGGGTTGGAACTGCTGACCTTTCCATTAGTAGTCCAATGTTTAACCGCTGTGCCACCAGTGCTCCTGAAGTTCTGTGTTTTGTTGTCTTAAATGTAAAATGGGAGTTGGAATGCATCGTTCTTAATCCCATTTGCTTCTAAGATGTTTATTATTCTTCCAGAACTGCCCAAGCTATACATGACAGCTAGACTTGCAAATATAAATGGGATCGATCTGTATCCTACAATCTTGGGATGAAAACCTGTGATGGATATGGCAGTAATTATACATCAAGGTTCAGCGTTCAGGACAGTTCTCTTTTAGGATAGTTCTCCACCTATGAGCCTGACTGTCCTGGAAAATAGGAAATGTGTAAAAAAAATAGTTTATACTAAATCTAATGAAATCAAGTACGGGTAAAAGTAAGGATGTGTCCACTAGGCTGTTTTGTTACTATATTTTTTCCTCCTTAAATTTTTTTTTTTTTTTTGATGTCATGTGTTTTTGTTATTGGAATGCACGCTTACTGAGTGCGTTTAAATTTTTGGTCAGTAATATGGAGAAATATAACTTGGTAATACAAGCCACCAATGAGGTGACTGCCACTGTGATGCCACTGATCTGCGGTAGGACGATATACCAATGAGAGCTATATACATGATTGATTCATTATAAGTACCTTTCCATTAGGTTATATGGGGAAACTCTAGGTTTCCAAATATGACACAGAAAAATCAAAACAAACCCATTAGGGCTCACTAAGTATCACAAAAGGAAGCCATAATTATGCTTGTAAGGCTTATCTCATACAAATAAAGAGAAAAAAGACAAAAGTTTACAAAACTAACACATCCAGGAAGCATCACCTAATAGAATGGTCAACGTATCTGACAATGAGGCTCCAACTCTGGTGTGCTGAGCTTCATGCACTTTCAAAGGGACCCGCCTTACACTAAATGCACTTAGAACTAAAATAACACCTTACCTCTGAGGCCCAGGGCATAAAAAGTGTCTGGTATAGCGTTAACCCAATAGCAATGAAACAGTTACTCAACCCTCCTTAGTAAGCTCCTGCGCATAGAAAGCAGGCATTGTGTTAACAGGTCAGTCAGAGTTTCCTCTGACTTGGCAGCAGAAGGAGCTGTGGTAGAGATAGTGGGAACATGTGTACAGGGACCTCAAGGCCGTGTCTATGAACACTGATGGCTTGGACTGAGGAAATGAACAAAACCCAGCACGCAAGCTTCACTTTTTAACTTGTTAAATTTGCACTTGGAAGTTGGGATGCTATATACGTTACATGTGTTATCTGCAAGGTGAGGAGAGGACATTTCCCTGGACTTTCTTTTTCCCTGAATCTAGGTCCAGAAGCCACAGTGAAGTGAAAGTCTTGGCACCCTCACTAGTAAGCTTCTCTCAGGAGCCAGTTCAGACAATTTCCCTGTCAGCATAACCCTGTGCCTTGACGGCTCCTCTGTGGAGAAGCACTGCTTCCAGAACTGGATCCCCTGAGTTCGAATCCGCCACCACTTTCTAGCTGTGGGATATTAGACACTTTATTGACCTCTCTATGCTTTGATTTTCTCTTCTGTAAAATGCAGAGAATAAAAGTGCTGACCACATTGGGTGTTGGAGGGTTAAATGAGTAATATTTGTAAAGTGCCTGCCCACCTGTAAGTGATATGTAGCCCTCTATCCCATTTTTTTTTTTTAATAAGCTCTTTTTTGAAAGTTCTTGGAAGTAAATACACTTATTGCTGAGAAGTGGTAGCTGTGGTATACTGGAATATGCACTTTATTTGAAGTCGGGAATCCAGGGTTTGAGTTCTAGAACTTACACTGCTAGGTGTGGGATTCTACAAGGCGGTTTTTTCTTTTTTTAAGCCAACTATTTCTTGCCTTTTAGTTCCTCAAATGTAAAGTGGAAGTGATAATGCCTTTCTCAGAGGGTCGTGATGAAGACTGCTGAATGCGAAGCCTATGGAAACATTCTGTCAACATCTGGCATATAAATATTAGATGTTTTGTGTAAAACCATAGCAGAGCTAACAGGAACCTTTTCTCAGAGGCACAGATCCTCAGCTATATTTTAATATGTTTTCTCCCCCAATCACTACATCACCTTCTTTCCTGAAGCAGAAAAGAGAATTTCAATCAAATCTTCTGAGTTTCTTGCAGGCTTTTCTGAGAGCAGAGTAGCTGTCTTTGCGATAACCACCTCCGAGAGTTGTTATTTGATGGTGGACCCAGGGATTATAAGAAGAGCCTACCCTTTGCTCCTTGAGGATTCATTTACTGCCTCTAGAAAGAGAACAGGGCCAGCAAGCAGCCCTATGCTAGTTATTCCCTTGCTCACTCCGTCTTCTCTAGAGACCCTTGTGCCTTCATTTCTTCCTTTATTCTCCCCAGTGGTGGAGGAACATACTTTTTACTGGGTCTAAATCTCTCAGAGGTGACCAGAGATGCAATCAATGGTCAATCATCAAACCTGTTCAGAGTAATCACCATAAGCCCAATGGAAATGCTGTCAAGCATAACCCAGGATAAGGTGTATGTATTGCAGGAGTTTATTTTTTGGCTTCTGATATGTGATGTCAGTTGTGGGTTCTGAGCAAAGATCCGCCTCTCCCTACCAGAAAGAGGAGATTGGCTGGGACCTCAGCCGAGAGGTTGGGCAGTTTTAGCAGGAATCACTCTCTTGCCAGGACCAGGATGGCCTCCTCATGGATCTTTCCCTCTCTCACTGGGTTAGAGCCACTGAGTCACAACAGTTCCCCAGAAGAGACTGCCTCTTGTAGGACACATACCAGGCCTGAGGACAACCTCAGTCAATGGGGCCATAGCAGGGTCATTCTGCAGCAACGCTCAGAGAACCAGCAACTGGGGGTTGGGCTCTGAGGTTTCTTCATCCCCTCAAAAGGGGTAGGCCTTTTAGCATAATTCATCTCCTGTCTGTTCACACTCATCTTAAGCGTTCACTTTCTGTTTAAGCCTCTTCGGTGTTTTCCCTGCCTGCAACATAAACTCAAAATCTTTACCTTGGTCAGTAAGGCCCCTGCAACTCAGCTTAACCCACCTTTCAAATCTTGCCTCTCAGAGTTTCCTGTGCATACCCCCTTCCCCCTGTGCCAGGCGTATTTACCTATGATACACAAAGTTGAAGGCACGTATTTGTTGTGAGTCATTTCACCCTGTGCAAGGCATGAGAGAACACTCTGACTGATTGAAAGCAGAGTCCTCCACCTCCTCTGTGTGCGGCGATTTATCCAAAGTTCTGAATTCATATCTTCTGGTGTAGCAGATCTACAAGTTAACTGCATGAAAGAGTAGCTATGTGTACTATGCCTATGTTTCTTCCTTTTTATTTGTCTTTCCTACCCCTCCTGGCTTGTGATTAGATCTTAGAATACATTGATATTATGAGCAGGTATTTTTTTTTTTTTATATTATATTATAGGTTAAATAAGATTTTGTGTGCTGACTTAGATACTTAGTCACCATTTACAATGTTTAGATGGATAAATTCTTGCAAACTTTAATTAACTTTCAATAAATCTTTGACTTGAATTTATACTTCCAGGAATGATTACTCTAAAAGTACACATCTCAAATGGAGAAATGCTTCTAAGAGATGGAGAACAAAAAAATGAAACTTCAGAATGACTGATAATGTTTTATCTACACAGTATTCTTGCTTTCTCTTCATACTTCTTATAATTTTTATTGTACTTTAAGTGGAATTTTACAGATCAAGTCAGTCTCTCGTACAAAACTTTACATACGCCTTGCTATATACTCCTAGTTACTCTCCCCCTAATGAGATAGCACACCTGTATTTCTGTGTGCATTCAGCCAGCTTTGTCCCCCTCGGCCTTCACATCTCCCATCCAGACAGGAGCTGTACACATAGTCTCATATGTCTACTTGATCCAAGAAGCTCACCCCTCACCAGTATCATTTTCTGTCTTATAGTCCAGTCCAATCCCTGTCTGAAGAGTTGGGTTTGAGAATGGTTCCTGTTTTGGGCTAACAGAAGGTCTGGGGACCATGACCTCTGGGGTCCTTCTAGTCTCAGTCAGACCATTAAGTCTGGTCTTTTTAGGAGAATATGGGGTCTGCATCCCACTGCTCTCCTGCTTCTTCAGGGATTCTCTGTTTTGTTCCCTGTCATGGCAGTCATCGGTTGTAGCCAGGCACCATCTAGTTATTCTGGTCTCAGGCTGATGTAGTCACTGATTTATGGGGCCCATTCTGACTCTGGGGCTCATAATTACCTCTTGTGTTTGGTGTTCTTCATTCTTCTTTGTTCCAGGTGGCTTGAGACCAATTGATGCATCTTAGATGGCCACTTGCTAACATTTAAGACCCCAGACACCACTCTCCAAAATGGGATGAAGAATATTTCCTTAATAGATTTTATTATGCCAATTAACCTAGATGTTCCCTGAAACCATGGTCCCCAAACCCCCATTCCTGCTATGCTAGCCTTCGAAGCATTCGATTTATTCAGGAAACTTCTTTGCTTTTGGTTTAGTCCAGATGGGCAGACCTCTCCTGTATTGTGTGTTGTCCTTCCCTTCGCCTATATTAGTTCTTGTGTGCTATCTAAATAGTGAATCCTCTTCTTTCTCTCTCTCCCTCCTCCCCTCATAACCATCAAAGAATATTTTCTTCTCTGTTTAAACTGTTGCTTGAGTTCTTATAATAGTGGTCTCATACGTTATTTTTCTTTTTGCAACTGAGTAATTTCACTCAGCATAATGCCTTCCAGATTCCTCCATGTTATGAAATGTTTCAGAGATTCATCATTGTTCTTTATCGATGCATGGTATTCCATTGCGTGAATATACCATAATTTATTTATCCATTCATCCATTGATGGGCAACTTGGTTGCTTCCATCTTTTTGCTATTGTAAACAGTGCTGCAATGAACATGGGTGTGCATATATCTGTTTGTGTGATTGCTCTTATTTCTCTAGGATATATTCCAAGGAGTGGGATTGCTGGATTGTATGGTCGTTCTATTTTTAGCTTTTTAAGGAAGCGCCAAATCGATTTCCAAAATGGTTGCACCATTTTACATTCCCACCAACAATGTATAAGTGTCCCAGTCTCTCCACAACCTCTCCAACATTTATTATTTTGTGTTTTTTGGATTAATGTCAGCCCTGTTTGAGTGAGATGGAATCTCATTGTATTTTTGATTTGCATTTCTCTAATGGCTAATGATCGTGAGCATTTTCTCATGTATCCGTTAGCCACATGAATGTCTTCTTTAGCGAAGTGCCTGTTCATATCCTTTGCTCATATTTTAAATTGGGTTATTTGACTTTTTGTAGTTGAGTTTTTGCAGTATCATGTAGATTTTAGAGACCAGACCCTGATGGGAAATATCATAGCTAAAAACTTTTTCCCAGTCTGTAGGGGCTTGTTTTACTCTTTTGGTGAAGTCTTTGGATGAGAACAGGTATTTGATTTTTAGGAGCTCCCAGTTATCTAGTTTCTTTCCTGGTGTATGTGCATTTTTAGTAATGCTTTGCATACTGTTTATGCCGTATATTAGGGCTCCTAGTGTTGTCCGTATTTTTTCTTCCATGATCTTTATTGTTTTAAATTTTATATTTAGGTCTTTGATCTCTTTTTAGTTAGTTTTTGTGCATGGTGTGAGGTATGGGTCTTGTTTCATTTTTTTGCAGGTGGATATCCAGTTCTGTCAACACCATTTGTTGAAGAGACTGTCTTTTCCCCATTTAACTGACTTTGGGCCTTTGTCAAATATCAGCTGCTAATATGTGGATGGATTTATGTTTGAATTCTCAATTCTGTTCCTTTGGTCTATGTATCTGTTGTTTTACCACTACCAGTCTGTTTTGACTATTGTGGTGGTATAATAGGTTCTAAAATCAGGTAGTGTGAGGCCTCCCACTTTGTTCTTCTTTTTCAATAATGCTTTACTTAGCTGGGGCCTCTTTCCCTTCCATATGCGGTTAGTAATTTGTTTTTCTGTTTCATTAAAAAATGTTGGATTTTGGATCAGAATTGCATTGTATATAGAGATCGTTTTTGGTAGAATAGACCTTTTTACAATGCTAAGTCTTCCTATCCATGGGCAAGGTATGTTTTTCCACTTATGTAGGTCTCTTTTTGGTTCTTGCTGTTGTGTCTTGTTTTCTTTGTTTAGGTCTTTTACGTCTCTGGTTAGGTTTATTCCTAAGTATTTTATCTTCTTGGGGGCTGTTGTAAATGGTGTTGATTTGGTGATTTCCTCTTCAATGTCCTTTTTGTTGGTGTAGAGGAATCCAACTGATTTTGGTATGTTTATTTTGTATCCTGTTACTCTGCTGCACTCTTCTATTAGTTTCCGTAGATTTCTTGAGGATTCCTTAGTGTTTTCTGTATATAAGATCATGTCATCTGCAAATAGGGATACTTTTACTTCTTCCTTACCAATCTGGATGCCCTCTATTTCTTTATCTAGCCTAATTGCTCTGGCTAGGGCCTCCAGCAGAATGTTGAATAAAAGTGGTGTTAAAGGGCATTCTTTCTAAACCAAAAGCAAAGATGTTTCCTGAATAAGCTGAAAACTTCAAAGGCCAGCATAGCAGGATGGGGGTTTTGGAGGCATAGTTTCAGGGGACATCTAAGCAAATTGGCATAATAAAATCTATTAAGAAAACATTCTGCATCCCACTTTGGAGAGTGGCATCTGGGGTCTTAAACGCTAGCAAGCAGCCATCTAAGGTACGTTAATTGGTCTCAACCCACCTGGAGCAAAGGAAAAATGAAGAACACCAAAGACACAAGGTAACTATGAGCCAAAGAAGCAGAAAGGGCCATGTAAAGCAGAAACTACATTAGCCTGAGACCAGAAGAACTTGATGGTTCCTGGCTACAACCAATGACTGCCATGATAGGGAACACAACAGAGAACCCTTGAGGGAGCGGGAGAGAAGTGGGATACAGGTCCCAAATTTTTATAAAAAGACCACATTTAATATCTAACTGAGACTGGAAGGACCCTGGAGGTCATGGTCCCGAGACCTTCCGTTAGCTCAACACAGGAGCCATTTGCAAAGCCATCTCTTCAGACAAGGATTGGACTGTTCTATGGGATAGACAATGATACTGGTAAAGAATGAGCTTCTTGGATCAAGTAGACACATAAGACTATGACTATGGTGGCATCTCCTGTCTGAAGGGGAGATGAGACGGTACAGGGGGTCAAAAGCTGGCCAAATGGACATGAAAAGAGAGTGGAGGAAAGGAGTGTGCTGTCTTATTAGGGGGAGAGCAATTAGGAGTATATAGTAAGGTCTTTATAAATTTTTGTATAAATTTTTGTATGAGAGTCTGACTTGATTTCTAAACTTTCCCTTAAAGCACAATAAAAATTAAAAAAAGAAAAAAAAAGTGCATCCTTGTCTGGTTCCTGATCTCAAGGGGAATGCTTTTAGACTCTGCATTTAGGATGATGTTGGTTGACGGCTTTGTATAAATGCTTTTTATTATGTTGTGGAATTTTCCTTCTAATCATATTTTGCTGGTTTTTTATTGTGAATGGGTGTTGAAGTTTGTCAAATGCCCTTTCTGCATCAATTGATAAGATCATGTGGTTCTTGACTTTTGTTTTATTCATATGATGATTACATTAATTGTTTTTCTAGTGTTGAGCCATCCCTGCATACCTGGTATGAATCCCACTTGGTCATGGCAAATTTTTTTTTGATTTTTTTTTGATAGCCAAAATTCTACTGGCTAGAATTTTGTTGAGGATTTTTGCTTCTAAGTTCATAAGGGATATAGGTTTGTAATTTTCTTTTTTTGTGGTGTCTTTACCTGGTTTTGGTATCAGGGATATGCTGGCTTCATAGAATGCATTTGGGAGCATTCCATCCTTTTCTATGCTCTGGAATACCTTTCGTAGTAGTGGTGTTAACTCTCCTCTGAAAGTTTGATAGAACTCTCCAGTGAAGCTGTCCAGGACAGGGATTTTTTTTCTGGGAGTTTTTAATTACCTTTCAATGTCTTCTTGTGTCGTGGGTTTATTTAGTTGTTCTACCTTTGTTTGTGTTAGTTTAGGTAGGTAGTAAGCTTCGAGAAATTCATCCATTTTTTTTTTCTAGGTTTTCAAAAGGAACAAATCTTTGAAATCAGCATACCACAGAGAAGTGACACCCAAAATTTGATGAAATCTTCCCTCAAGGCATTTTTGGATTTCTATGGGGTCCACTTGATGGTAATGGGTTTGGTTTTCCTTTTTTAACTGT
The DNA here is from genome assembly GCF_024166365.1 of Elephas maximus indicus. Classification (NCBI taxonomy): domain Eukaryota; kingdom Metazoa; phylum Chordata; class Mammalia; order Proboscidea; family Elephantidae; genus Elephas; species Elephas maximus. Next base: position 27,006,535 of record NC_064828.1, on the reverse strand, counting down.
TCATGGAGCCCTGGTGGTGTAATGGTTAAGAGCTTGGCTGATAACATAAAGGTCAGTGATTCGAATCCACTAGCTGCTACTTGGAAACCCTATGGGGCAGTTCTACTCTGACCTCTGGGATTGCATGAGTTGGAATCAACTCAATGAGTTTGGGTTTGTTTGTTTGTTTTGTTTGTTTTTTGAAGCTGTTAATATGCAAGATGAGACTTCAAAAAATCTAACAGAAAACAGAAACCGAGAGTCTGAAGAGATAAGCAGAGATTTCAGGAGTCACAGGGTGAAATAGGAGTCAGGGCACACTAAACAGGAGCGGCCCTGCTACACAGAACAGGCTTCAGTTGAGATCGTGGGAAGGCCATTTTCCTGAGTAAGGGCCATATCCCAGGAGAAAGATCAAAATTGATATGGACCATCTTTATAATGCATAAAAATAACTTTTAAGTGGGATTAAAACTATCTACCTCTACTCTATCTACCTGCTAAAAGAAAACCTTTTCTTGGTTGGGTTACTACACACAATGTCTGTGGAATTTTTTAAATGCAATATCCTGCATTCAAAAAAAAAAAAAAAATGAGGCATGCTAAGAAATAGCACTAAATGCTCAAAAACCCAGAGAAGAAAGAACCAGTAGAAGCAGACTCACAAGTGACTAAGGTTTTGAATCAATACTAAGATGAACAATTACATGAATGACACCAGTTTTTTTTCTTTTTTAAATCTGAAAAAGAGGTTAAATATGAGTTTAATATTGCTCAAGGGTCTTTTTGATTAGCACTGTTTTTTGTATTCCCAGAAATTTGCCAGGGCTCTTTTCATATCTTTGTTCCTAAGACTGTATATCACTGGGTTAAGGAGTGGGGTCATGACAGAATAAAATAGGGTCACAATTTTCTGCATTCCGTCTTCTTCCTGAGATGATAGACTCCCATACATGACCAGTACTGAGCCATAGAAAAGTGAAACCACAGCCAGATGAGACCCACAGGTAGAGAAGTCTTTTCTTTTCCCAGCTGCTGAGGGGACTCTTAGTACAGCTCTTAGGATGAGGGTGTAGGACCCCATGATGAAAAGAAACAGAATAATGAGGGGCAGAGGACTTAAAGTGGAGAAGACAAGCTCCATCACAGGAGCTCTTTTGCAAGTGAGTGCTAGAAGAGGACCTGGGTCACATAGGAAGTGGTCAATAATCCTGGATCCACAAAAGGACATTTGGGAAATGATGATAATAGGAAACAAAAACCAGAGGAAACCAAATATCCAGCAACTGACCACAAGATTGGTGCAGAGACATCCAGTCATAATGGTTGGATAGTGTAGAGGCTGGCAGATTGCAAGGTATCGATCAAACGCCATAACTGCCAAGAAAAAGCTTTCCGTAGAACCCAGGGAGAAGAAAAAGTAGAATTGGAGAAAGCACCCAGAGAAGGAGATGACTTTGGTCTCAGAAAGGAAATTGGCCAACATGTTGGGCACAGTGGAGGTGACATAGCAGATCTCCAGGAAGGAGAAGTTGGCGAGTAGGATGTACATGGGAGTGTGGAGTCTCTGATCCCAGCGCACAGCACAGATGATGGAACTGTTCCCCACAATGGTCATGAGGTAGACAACAGAGAAGAGGACAAAGAGGAGGATCTGACCCTCCCTGGGGCAAGGGAAGCCCAGGAGGATGAAGCCAGTGATGGTCTTGGAGTTGTTGGGGGTGTTAAAGATTTTCATGTGTCTGTGAGCTGTAAAAGACCAACAAATACAGAATAAGAATGTAAAAACATATAGGTACCCAGGGAGGTAGGGCCAAGATGGCAGACTAGGTAGACGCTACCTCGGATCCCTCTTGCAACAAAGACTCGGAACAACAAGTGAATCAATCACATACATAACACTCTACGAACCCTGAACAACAAACACAGATTTAGAGATGGAGAACGAACAAATATGGGGAAGCAGCGACTGTTTTCGGAGCCTGGAGCCAGCGTCCCAGTCAGGTAACCTTGGCGCCGGGCTTAGGTCTGGGCCCAGGGGAGCTGAACTCAAAATCTCATGACAGCGCAAACAAGGGGAGCAGCCCTACCCCCCTGAACTCACCCCGGGAGGGGGCCCAGCTGGTCCACGTGGGCTGCGTGGTGACGCAGCTGGTGGGAGAAATCCCCAGAAAGCAGTGACCGGTTTTGGAGCCGGGAGTGCAGCGTCCCAGCAGGGGAACCTTGACGCTGGGCTTTAGACTGGCAGCGGAGGATCTGACCGCGGCTTCAGCGGGCCAGACACTTGGGGGCAATCTCCACACAGCCAGCACACATAGGCGACACGCCCCTCAGGAATCTCAGATAAAATAGTCATTCCAAGCAAGATAAGTAACTTTGGCTACATTCCGAGGTGCTACTCTCCTATTTCTCTGAACCCTCCCCCACCCTTCCCAGGCGGTTTCATTAACATTGGAATTTCCTGAGCCAGAAGGAGAACGACTCTGGCTTCACGACGGCTTTGCTTCCCCCCCCCTTTTTTTTTTTGGTCTTTTCCTAACCCATTCTTCCGGCCTGAGAGAAGGAACCACAAAAAACTCAGGGACCAAAAATCCATCCCTAATTGGACTGAAAACACAGAACCAGCTACCGCCAAGCATATATGATCCAAATCTCGGACTTTCATCCTTACAGGGAACAAGGTGGTGGTTATAATCCAAAGGCAGTTCTGATAGGGATCTGACTGCATTTTTTTTTTAGCAGATTTTCTGGAAAAACAAGTTTCCCAGGTCTGATATCTCTGCTTATTCAACAGAGCCCTAACTGACGCACAACAGGGAACTGAGGGCTGAAGCTCCCCCCAGACCACCTAGCCTCTTGCCTTAGGGGTCTAAGGAGGGTGACATCTACAAATCAGTAGAGGTACTTGCATTGGGGGCCTAAGGTACAGCTGCAGTGCCCTCCCACCAAGGTGCTATAGAAATAGAGACACACCTACCTCACTGACACTTGGGGGAAGCCTGTCAGCATCCTGCCCCCCCTGGAGGGTGAACCCCAGCTGCTACTAGAATCTGGTGCACACAACTGTCACCACTACTTCCCAAGGTGGATAGGTGTTAGGGTGCAGCACACACTTGATGACCCAAAATCAGATTCTACTCAAGAATAGTGAATAGACTCAGGCATATATATCTGGCAACAGCCCAAACCAGCTAGTAATAGGTCATAAGTAAGTCAAGGGCTACAACAAACAAGACAGCACAATCTAGTAGCCCATTCAAGTATATTGAAAGAAAACAAAACAAGATAAGACTCAGTGAGCAATTATAGAATAAACCACTTTATATCTGAGTGATGGCTCGGAGACAGCAGTCCATATCAAACCACATAAAGAAGCAGACCATGACAGCTTCTCCAACCCCCCAAACAAAAGAATCAAAATCTTTCCCAAATGAAGATACACTCCTGGAATTATCAGATACAGAATATAAAAAACTAATTTACAGAATGCTTCAAGACATCAGAAATGAAATAAGGCCAACTGCAGAAAAAGCCAAGGAACACACTGATAAAACAGTTGAAGAACTCAAAAAAGATTATTCAAGAACATAGTGGAAAAATTAATAAGTTGCAAGAATCCATAGAGAGACAGCATGCAGAAATCCAAAATATTAACAATAAAATTACAGAATTAGACAACGCAATAGGAAGTCAGAGGAGCAGACTCGAGCAATTAGAATGCAGAGTGGGAAATCTGGAGGACCAGGGAATTAACACCAAAATAGCTGAAAAAAATTCAGATAAAAGAATTACAAAAAAATGAAGAAACCCTGAGAATCACGTGGGACTCTTATCAAGAAGGATAACTTGCATGTGATTGGAGTCCCAGAACAGGGAGGGAGGACAGAAAACACAGAGACAATAGTTGAAGATCTGCTGACAGAAAACTTCCCGGACATCATGAAGGATGAAAGGATATCCATCCAAGATGCTCATCGAACCCCATTTAAGATTGATCCAAAAAGAAAAACACCAAGATATATTATCATCAAACTTGCCAAAACCAAAGATAAACAGAAAATTTTAAAAGCAGCCAGGGAGAAAAGAGAGGTCTCCTTCAAGGGAGAATCAATAAGAACAAGTTCAGACTACTCAGCAGAAACCATGCAGGCAAGAAGGCAATGGGATGACATATACAGAGCACTGAAGGAGAAAAACTGCCAGCCAAGGATCATATATCCAGCAAAACTCTCTCTGAAATATGAAGGTGAAATTAAGATATTTACAGATAAACACAACCTTAGAGAATTTGCAAAAACCAAACCAAAGCTACAAGAAATACTAAAGGGTATTGTTTGGTCAGAAAACCAATAATATCAGATACCAGCACAACACAAGGTCACAGAACAGAACATCCTGATATCAACTCAAAGAGGGAAATCACAAAAACAAATTAAGATTAATTAAAAAAAATGCTCATAACAGGGAATCACTGAAGTCAATATGTAAAATAATAATAAATTAATAATCAAAAAGTGGGACTAAATACAGGTGGCATAGAACTGCCATATGCAGAGTGATACAAGGCGGTATAGAACAATACAAGTTAGGTTTTTACTTAGAAAAATAGGGGTAAATATTAAGGTAACAACAAAGAGGTATAACAACTCCATAACTCAAGATAAAAACCAAGAAAAATATAACGACTCAACAAACATAAAGGCAAACACTACAAAAATGAAGATCTCACAATTTACTAAGAAAAACGTCTCAGCACAAAAAAGTAAGTGGAAAAATAAAATTGTCAACAACACACATAAAAAGGCATCAAAATGACAACACTAAACATTTATCTATAATTACGCTGAATGTAAGTGGACTAAATGCACCAATAAAGAGACAGAGAGTCTCGGACTGGATAAAGAAACACGATCCGTCTATATGCTGCCTACAAGAGACACACATTAGACTTAGAGACACAAACAAACTAAAACTCAAAGGATGGAAAAAAATATATCAAGCAAACAATAAGCAAAAAAAGAAGAGGAGTAGCAATATTAATTTCTGACAAAATAGACTTTAGACTTAAATCCACCACAAAGGATAAAGAAGGACACTACAGAATGATAAAAGGGACAATTGATCAGGAAGACATAATCATATTAAATATTTATGCACCCAATGACAGGGCTGCAAGGTACATAAATCAAATTTTAACAGAACTGAAAAGTGAGATAGACACCTCCACAATTATAGTAGGAGACTTCAACACATCACTTTCGGAGAAGGACAGGACATCCAGTAAGAAGCTCTATAGAGACACGGAAGACCTAATTACAACAATCAACCAACCTGACCTCATTGACTTATACAGAACTCTCCACCCAACTGCTGCAAAGTATACTTTTTTTTCTAGCGCACATGGAACATTCTCTAGAATAGACCACATATTAGGTCATAAAACAAACCTTTGCAGAATCCAAAACACCGAAATATTACAAAGCATCTTCTCAGACCACAAGGCAATGAAACTAGAAATCAATAACAGAAAAACTAGGGAAAAGAAATCAAATACTTGGAAACTGAACAATACCCTCCTGAAAAAAGGCTGGGTTATAGAAGACATCAAGGAGGGAATAAGGAAATTCATAGAATGCAACAAGAATGAAAATACTTCCTATCAAAACTTCTGGGACACAGCAAAAGCAGTGCTCAGAGGCCAATTTATATCGATAAATGCACACATACAAAAAGAAGAAAGAGCCAAACTCAGAGAACTGTCCCTACAACTTGAACAAATAGAAAGTGAGCAACAAAAGAATCCATCAGGCACCAGAAGAAAACACATAATAAAAATTAGAGCTGAACTAAATGAATTAGAGAACAGAAAAACAATTGAAAGAATTAACAAAGCCAAAAGCTGGTTCTTTGAAAAAATTAACAAAATTGATAAACCATTGGCTAGACTGACCAAAGAAATACAGGAAAGGAAACAAATAACCCGAATAAGAAATGGGAAGGGCCGCATCACAACAGACCCAACTGAAATTAAAAGAATCATATCAGATTATTACGAAAAATTGTACTCTAACAAATTTGCAAACCTAGAAGAAATGGATGAATTCCTGGAAAAACACTACCTACCTAAACTAACACATTCAAAAGTAGAACAACTAAATAGACCCATAACAAAAAAAGAGATTGAAACGGTAATCAAAAAACTCCCCCCCAAAAAAAAAGCCCTGGCCTGGATGGCTTCACTGCAGAGTTCTACCAAACTTTCAGAGAAGAGTTAACACCACTACTACTAAAGTTATTTCAAGGCATAGAAAATGACGGAATACTACCCAACTCATTCTATGAAGCCACCATCTCCCTGATACCAAAACCAGGTAAAGACATTACAAAAAAAGAAAATTACAGACCTATATCCCTCATGAACATAGATGCAAAAATCCTCAACAAAATTCTAGACAATAGAATTCAACAACATATCAAAAATTAATTCACCCCGACCAAGTGGGATTTATACCAGGTATGCAATTTTTTTTTTTTAATGCAAGGCTTGTTTAATATTAGAAAAACCATTAATGTAATCCACCACATAAATAAAACAAAAGACAAAAACCACATGATCTTATCAATTGATGCAGAAAAAGCATTTGACAAAGTCCAACACCCATTTATGATAAAAACTCTCACCAAAATAGGAATTGAAGGAAAATTCCTCAACATAATAAAGGGCATGTATGCAAAGCCAACAGCCAACATCACTCTAAATGGAGAGAACCTGAAAGCATTTCCCTTGAGAACGGGAACCAGACAAGGATGCCCTTTATCACCGCTCTTTTTCAACATTGTGCTAGAAGTCCTAGCCAGAGGAATTAGGCTAGACAAAGAAATAAAGGGCATCCGGAATTACCTCTATTTGCAGATGACATGATCTTTTACACACAACACCCTAAGGAATCTTCCAGAAAACTACTGAAACTAATAGAAGAGTTTGGCAGAGTCTCAGGTTATGAGATAAATATACAAAAATCACTTGGATTCCTCTACATCAACAAAAAGAACATAAAAGAGGAAATAACCAAATCAATACCATTGACAGTAGCCCGCAAGAAGATAAAATACTTAGGAATAAATCTTACCAAGGATGTAAAAGACCTATACAAAGAAAACTACAAAGCTCTACTACAAGAAATTAAAAAGGACATACTCAAGTGGAAAAACATACCTTGCTCATGGATAGGAAGACTTAACATAGTAAAAATGTCTATTCTACCAAAAGCCATCTATACATACAATGCACTTCTGATCCAAATTCCAATGTCATTTTTTAAGGTGATAGAGAAACAAATCACCAACTTCATATGGAAGGGAAAGAAGCCTCGGATGAGCAAAGCATTACTGAAAAAGAAGAAGAAAGTGGGAGGCCTCACTCTACCTGATTTCAGAACATATTATACAGCCACAGTAGTCAAAACAGCCTGGTATTGGTACAACAACAGGCACATAGACCAGTGGAACAGAATTGAGAACCCAGATATAAATCCATCCACATATGAGCAGCTGATATTTGACAAAGGACCAGTGTCAGTTAATTGGGGAAAAGATAGTCTTTTTAACAAATGGTGCTGGCATAACCGGATACCCATTTGCAAGAAAATGAAACAGGACCCATCCCTCACACCAAGCACAAAAACTAACTCCAAGTGGATCAAAGACCTAAACATAAAGACAAAAACGATAAAGATCATGGAAGAAAAAATAGGGACAACATTCGGAGCCCTAATACAAGGCATAAACAGAATACAAAACATTACCAAAAATGACGAAGAGAAACCAGATAACTGGGAGCTCCTAAAAATCAAACACCTATGCTCATCTAAAGACTTCACCAAAAGAGTAAAAAGACCACCTACAAACTGGGAAAGAATTTTCAGCTATGACATCTCTGACCAGCACCTGATCTCTAAAATCTGTATGATTCTGTCAAAACTCAACCACAAAAAGACAAACAATCCAATCAAGAAGTGGGCAAAGGATATGAACACACACTTCACTGAAGAAGATAGATACATGAGAAAATGCTTTCAGTCATTAGCCATTAGAGAAATGCAAATTGAAACCACGATGAGATTCCATCTCACTCCAACAAGGCTGGCATTAATCCAAAAAACACAAAATAATAAATGTTGGAGAGGCTGCGGAGAGATTGGAACTCTTATACACTGCTGTTGGGAATGTCAAATGGTACAATCACTTTGGAAATCTATCTGGCGTTATCTTAAACAGTTAGATATAGAACTACCATACAACCCAGAAATCCCACTCCTAGGAATATACCCTAGAGATACAAGAGCCTTCACACAAACAGATATATGCACATCCATGTTTATTGCAGCTCTGTTTACAATAGCAAAAAGCTGGAAGCAACCAAGGTGTCCATCAACGGATGAATGGCTAAATAAATTGTGGTATATTCACACAATGGAATACTACGCATCGATAAAGAACAGTGACGAATCTGTGAAACATTTCATAACATGGAGGAACCTGGAAGGCATTATGCTGAGCGAAATGAGTCAGAGGCAAAAGGACAAATATTGTATAGGACCACTATTATAAGATCTTGAGAAATAGTATAAACTGAGAAGAACACATACTTTTGTGGTTACGAGGGGGGGAGGGAGGGAGAGAGGGAGAGGGTTTTTTACTGATTAATTAGTAGATAAGAACTGCTTTAGGTGAAGGGAAAGACAACACTCAATACATGGAAGGTCAGCTCAATTGGATTGGACCAAAAGCAAAGAAGTTTCCGGGATAAAATGAATGCTTCAAAGGTCAGCGGAGCAAGGGCGGGTGTCCGGGGACCATGGTTTAAGGGGACTTCTAAGTCAATTGGCAAAATAATTCTATTATGAAAACATTCTGCATCCCACTTTGAAATGTGGCATCTGGGGTCTTAAATGCTAACATGCGGCCATCTAAGATGCATCATTTGGTCTCAACCCACCTGGAGCAAAGGAGAATGAAGAACACCAAGGTCGCAGGACGACTAAGAGCCCAAGAGACAGAAAGGGCCACATGAACCAGAGACCTACATCATCCTGAGGCCAGAAGAACTAGTTGGTGCTCGGCCACAATCGATGACTGCCCTGACAGGGAGCACAACAGAGAACCCCTGAGGGAGCAAGAGATCAGTGGGATGCAGACCCCAAATTCTCATAAAAAGACCAGACTTAATGGTCTGACTGAGACTAGAGGAATCCCGGCGGTCATGGTCCCCAAACCTTCTGTTGGCACAGGACAGGAACCATCCCCGAAGACAACTCTTTAGACATGAAAGGGACTGGACAGTGGGTAGGAGAGAGATGCTGATGAACAGTGAGCTAATTATATTAGGTGGACAATTGAGACTGTGTTGGCATCTCCTGTCTGGAGGGGGGATGGGAGGATAGAGAGAGTTGGAAGCTGGCAAAATTGTCACGAAAGGAGAGACTGGAAGGGCTGACTCATTAGGGGGAGAGCAAGTGGGAGTACGGAGTAAGATGTATATAAACTTATATGTGACAGTCTGACTTGATTTGTAAACATTCACTTGAAGCTCAATAAAAGTTAATAAAAAAAAAATATAGGTACCCAGGTTTATATTTGAAGCATCTTGGGAAAGAAAATAAAGACTTAATTATCAATTGCTATTCTTTTTCTTTAATAGTGAAGTATTGCCCTGGCTTGCTTTTTTGCTTTCATTCACATTTTCACTGTGGGCTCAAGTAAACCTTTGGTCAGAACTGATAAGGTCTTGAAGTAGAGTGTTGTAGAGGTATTTATATTAGACTTACACTTAGAGGACTACATATATATTTCACCTGACAATGTTGAATTTTACCTGAATCCTGTTATCCTAGAAAACACCCGTGGTTAAAGAAATCCCTTTGCTCTTTGTGTTCAGGAAAATGGCTCACTGCAATTAATAATCCTTCTTCATATGACTTAGATATGACTCATGGATGCTCACTTGTGTGTCTATGACAACGTCAGACATAGATCTTCGAAATTCATTTTTTTGCCTCATAATTACTTAACTGAGCTTATGAACTACTTGTTCCCACTGATCAATCAGAAATGAAATACTTGTTAAAGAAACTTTGGTTAAGCTTCTCCTATCTACACTGCCTCCACCCTAGTTCAAATCGTCTTTTTTTCCCATGGATCACTGTGATGGTGTCTTAATTGGGTCCTTCCTTACCTCACAACAGACTGCCCTCCATGCCAGAGCCCAAGTGACTCTTTAAACAAAGAAAATCAGATCATTCCCTTCTGTTGTGCATAGACTTTAGGTAGCTTCCGAATTCTCTTGGAATAAAATAAAATCTCTAAAACCCCCCAAAATTGGTTTTTGATTTGGTCCCTCTAAACACCTCCACAATAATTCCATAATAAACATCTCCATAACAAATTATGGATGACATTGCAATGAATGGGAATTGCAGAATATTTAATTATTCTCGTGTAAAGCCTTTAAACAGACCAAGAGGCAGTTGTTCTAACAGAAGAATGTGATACTGCATGGTTTAAAATTAGAAAAGGTGTGTGCCAGGGTTGTATCTTTTCACCATACTTATTGTATCTGCATGCTGAGCAGATAATTCAAGAAACTGTACTATATGAAGAAGAACATGGCATCAGGTTTGGAGGAAGACTCGCTAACAACCTGCAATATGCAGATAACACAAACTTGATTGCTGAAAGTGAAGAGAACTTGAATCACTTACTGATGAAGATCAAAGACTACAGCCTTAGTATGGATAACAAATCAATAATAATAATAATAAACCAAAATCCTCACAACTAGACTAATAAGCAACATCATAAGTGGAGAAAATATTGAAGTTGTAAATGATTTCATTTAACTCGAATTCACAATCAGTGCCTACGGAAGCAGCAGTCAAGAAATCAAATGACATATTGCATTGTGCAAATCTGCTGTAAAAGACTTCTTTAAAGTGTTATAAAGCAAAGGTGTTATCTTGAGGACCAAGGTGTGTCTAACACCAAGCCATGGTATTTTCAATCACCTTATATGTATGTGAAAGCTGGACAATGAGTAAAGAAGATCAAGAAGAAATGATGCCTTTAATGTTGGTGTTGGTGAAGCATATTGAATATGCTATGGCCTGTCAAGAGAACAAACAAATCTGTATAGCCAGAATGCACCTTAGAAGCCAGGATGGTTAGACTTCGTCTCATGTAGTTTGGACATGTCATCATGGAGAATAAGTCTCTGGAGAAAAACATCATGCTTGGCAAAGTAGAGAGTCAGTGAAAAAGGGGAAGACCCTCAAAGAGGTCGATTGACACAGTGACTGCAACAATGGGCTCAAACAAAGCAAGAATTGTGAGGATTGCTCAGGACCAGGCAATGTTCCATTCTGTTGTACATGGAGTTCTTATGAGTGGAATCAACTTGATGGTGCCTAACAACAACAACAACAAATATCTCCAACCACATCTCATGGTTGTATCAATCAAACTCTCACTCATTCATTGTCTGTCACAAACACAGTGTTCTGCAAATGCGGTGTGCGTATATGCTCTACTACTATAAGCTCTGCACATATAAAATAGGGTTCATTGGAGAAAAACTGACAAGCCAAAAAGTAACAGGGGGCCCACCCTCCTCTGAGCTCTCATGATCCCGCTGAGAGGTGTGCATATTTGGATTGTTCTCACCAAGGTAGAGAAGGACTCCCCCACTCCTATAAAGCCCTATACCAGGAGTGGGCAAATTTTCTTAAATATTTTAGGCTTGTGGACCATATAGTCTGTGTCATAACAACTCAATTCCATTTTTGTAGTGCAAAAGTAGCCATGTATACTACCTAAATAAATGATCACAGCTGGAATTTAAAGAAACTTTATGTCCACTGAAATTTGAATTTCATATAGTTAACATCACATATGTCAAATGTTTTATGAAATGTTACTCTCCAATTGATTCTTCCAGCCATCTAAAAACGTAAGAAAAACATTCTTAGCTTGCTATAATATAAAAACAGGCAGCAGGTCAGATTTGACACATGAACCACAGTTTTCTGACTCCTGTTCTAACAGGGACAGGAAACCAAAGACCATCAAGGTGACTAGGGAACAATGGAAGTTCCTTGATTGAGCAAGTGACCTTGTTAGAAAGCAGGGGCCTCTATAGGCCAGCAGCTGGAATCAGCCTGGTCTTCTACGAGCTAACTCAGGACTGCTGGGCCAGCTTTCAGCTAAGTTACTGAAATGAGTTTCCAAAGTCATCAGTATGTCTCTCTACACACAGACACACACAATGACACACTCATATGCTCATAGTCTTCCCCAACACAACTCTTCAGTAATATAACTTTGTCCCTTCTTTTTGTTTCTAAAAACAGCCAAATTCTTTCCTGAATCAGGTCTTTGCTTTCATGCTCACTGTTTATGCCCATGCCCAGCAGAGTCTGAGGAAGAAAGTAGGTATTATGTAAATATCTGTTAAAGATGATTGTCTACACTGTCACAAACACAGAAAATATGTATACCCTTTCTCTACATATACAGATCTGTGTATATTATATATATATATATATATATACACACAACAGAGGGAGAGAGAGAGAGAGAAGGAGGTAGGTAAGTAGATAGATACTTACCAGTTACTTCATTTGAACTTTACAAAACCTGTAAGATGAAATTTGAGGAGCTGGCATACACAAGAAAGGTTCCAAATGACTTGAGGCTACTAGAGAGTTCACCCAGGCTTAAGGGGAATTCTATTTAAAGGAAGTAATGGGAGACTGAATGTGCTGGGTGGTAGAACATATTCCTCCCTAGATGGTTTCCTGTCCTGAGCTGATTAGGACCTCATAGTCCTGGATGTAGAAGTAGGAGAAAGGGTGGGATAGAGATTCTAGGTTTAGCATTGCAACACAGTTGCTTAGTCACTCCAGTGGAATCTTTTAACCTTTATGAAGTATAAGAGAGTTAGATTATATGATACTTAACCCTTTTTCAATATAAAATGCTTATTCTTATTCCAGGTATATGACAACTATTCACAATATCAAGGCTTTAGAGATACAGAGGTTTTAGTTACATTTATCTCTCAGACAGAAACATTGGTTGGAGAATTTGTCACTTATAATCAAAGCCTTTTGTCTGTCAGTTTATCATACTGTGGGGGCTTGTGTGTTGCTATGATGCTAGAAGGTATGCCACCGGTATTCAGATACCAGCAGGGTCACCCATGGAGGACAGGTTTCAGCTGAGCTTCCAGACTAAGACAGACTAGGAAGAAGGACCCAGCAGTCTACTTCTGAAAAGCATTAGCCAACGAAAGCCTTATGAATAGCAGTAGAACATTGTCTGATATAGTGCTGGAAGATGAGCCCCCCCAGGTTGGAAGGCACTCAAAAGATGACTGGGGAAGAGCTGCCTCCTTGAAGTAGAGTCAACCTTAATGACATGGATGGAGTAGAGCTTTCGGGACCTTCATTTGCTGATGTGGCACAACTCAAAATGAGAAGAAACAGCTGCAAACATCCATTAATAATCGAAACCTGGAATATACTAAGTACGAATCTAGAAAAATTGGGAAGAGTGAAAAATGAAATGGAATGCATAAACATCGGTATCCTAGGCATTAGTGAGCTGAAACGGACTAGTATTGGCCATTTTGAATAGGACAATCACATAGTCTACTATGCTGGGAATGACAACTCGAAGAGGAAAGATGTTGCATTCATTGTCAAAAAGGACATTTCAAGATCTATCCTGAAGTACAATGCTGTCAGTGATAGGATAATATCCATACGCCTACAAGGAAGATGAGTTAATACAACTATTATTCAAATTTACACACCAACCACTAGGCCCAAAGATGAAGAAATAGAAGATTTCTATCAACTGCTACAGTCTGAAATTGATCGAATATGCAATCAAGATGCATTGATAATTACTGGCAATTGGAATGTGAAAGTTGGAAACAAAGAAGAAGGATCAGTAGTTGGAAAATATGGCCTTGGTGATAGAAACAATGCTGGAGATGGAATGATAGAGTTTTGCAAGATCAACGACTTCTTCGTTGCAAATACCTTCTTTCGCCAACATAAACAGCGACTATACACATGGACCTCGCCAGATGGAACACACAGAAATCAAATTAACTACATCTGTGGAAAGAGATGATGGAAAAGCTCAATATCATCAGTCAGAACAAGGCCAGGGGCTGACTGTGGAACAGATCATCGTTTACTCATATGCAAGTTCAAGCTGAAACTGAAGAAACTCAGAGCAAGTCCATGAGTGCCAAAATATGACCTTGAGTATATCCCACCTGAATTTAGAGACCATCTCAAGAATAGATTTGACACATTGAACACTAATGACCAAAAACCAAATGAGTTGTGGAATGACATCAAGAACATCATCCATGAAGAAAGCAAGAGGTCACTGAAAAGACAGGAAAGAAAGAAAAGACCAAGATGGATGTCAGAGGAGACTCTGAAATTAGCTCTTGAGAGTTGAGCAGCTAAAGCAAAAGGAAGAATTGATGAAGTAAAAGAACTGAACAGAAGATTTCAAAGGGCAGCTCGAGAAGGCAAAGTAAAGTACTATAATGACATGTGCAAAGAGCTGGAGATGGAAAACCAAAACAGAAGAACATGGTTAGCCTTTCTCAAGCTGAAAGAACTGAAGAAAAAATTCAAGCCTTGACTTACAATAGTGAAGGATTCCACGGGGGAAACATTAAACGACACAGGAAGCATCAAAACAAGATGGAAGGAATACACAGAGTCATTATACCAAAAAGAATTAGTCGATATTCAACCACTTCAAGAGGTGGCATATGATCAGAAACCAATGGCACTGAACGAAGAAGTCCAAGCTGCTCTGAAGGCATTGGCAAAAAACAAGGCTCCAGGAATGGATGGAATATCAATTGAGAAGTTTCAACAAACAGGTGGAGCGCTGGAGGTGCTCACTCATCTATGCCAAGAAATATGGAAGACAGCTTCCTGGCCAACTGATTGGAAGAGATCCATATTTATGCCTATTCCCAAGAAAGGTAATCCAACCAAATGTCGAAATTATAGAACAATATCATTAATATCATACGCAAACAAAATTTTGCTGAAGATCTTTCAAAAACAGCTGCAGCAGTATATCGACAGGGAAGTGCCAGAAATTCAGGCTGGTTTCAGAAGAGGATGTGGAACCAGGGATATCATTGCTGATGTCACATGGATCCTGGCTGAAAGCAGAGAATACCAGAAGGATGTTTACCTGTGTTTTATTGACTATGCAAAGGCATTCAACTGTGTGGATCATAACAAAGTAGGGATAACACTGTGAAGGATGGGAATTCCAGAACACTTAATTGTGCTCCTGAGGAACCTTTACATAGATCAAGAGGCAGTTGTTCGGACAGAACAAGGGGATACTGATTGGTTTAAAGTCAGGAAAGTTGTGCGTCAAGATTGTATTCTTTCACCATACCTATTTAATCTGTATGCTGAATAATTAATACGAAAAGCTGGACTATATGAAGAAGAACGGGGCATCAGGATAGGAGGAAGACTCATTAACAACCTGCGTTATGCAGATGACACAACCTTGCTGGCTGAAAGTGAAGAGGACTTGAAGTACTTACTAACGAAGATCAAAGACCACAGCCTTCAGTATGGATTACACCTCAACATAAAGAAAACAAAAATCCTCACAACTGGACCAATGAGCAACATCATGATAAACGGAGAAAAGATTGAAGTTGTCAAGGATTTCATTTTACTTGGATCCACAATCAACAGCCATGGAAGCAGCAGTTAAGAAATCAAAAGACGCATTGCATTGGGTAAATCTGCCGGAAAGGACCTCTTCAAAGTGTTGAAGAGCAAAGGTTCCACCCAGAAGACTAAGGTGAGCCTCACCCAAGCCATAGTATTTTCAATCACATCATATGCATGTGAAAGCTGGACAGTGAATAAAGAAGACGGAAGAAGAGTTGACGCCTTTGAATTGTGGTGTTGGGGAAGAATATTGAATATACCATGGACTGCCAAAAGAACGAACAAATCTGTATGTATTGGAAGACGTGCAGCCAGCATGCTCCTTAGAGGCAAGGATGGCGAGACTGTGTCTTACATACTTTGGACATGTTGTCAGGAGGGATCAGTCCCTGGAGAAGGTCATCATGCTTGGCAGAGTACAGGGTCAGCAGAAAAGAGTAGACCCTCAACAAGATGGATTGACACAGTGGCTGCAACAATGAGCTCAAGGATAACAACGATTGTAAGGATGGCGCAGGACCAGGCAGTGTTTGGTTCTGTTGTGCATTGGGCCGCTATGAGTCAGAAACGACTCGACGGCACCTAATAACAACAACAAGAATCGAAGATAAAGTTCCGGCCAGTTACCCCTTGGGGCAATTCTCCAACTTTGAGAGTCTCACAAACTGCCCTAGGAAACAAGATGTGAAAAATGATTCTCTGTGTACCCAACCCTTTTATGTTGAACCTACCTAAATTAACAGTCGGTCAAAAAGCTATTTCTAACAAGACTATTGTTGCTCACATTTTATTACTTAGCTCCACTTTACAGAGAGCAGCTGTGGTGTTTACCCAGAAGAAGCCTGTGCTGGAGCTGTCATATGGGGTAGCCAAAGTTGCCTGAACTGGCACAGAAGGTGCTTTGCAGAGGGAGTGAGAATATGGGTACAGTGCTGTTAAAGCTATGTTAATGTACATAGGCTGCTCAGAACAAGTTTATGAGCAAAGCAAAACAAAACAAACTCCATCCCTCCTCCCGTTATACCTCAGGGAGTTTGGGATAGATCAGACCAGAGTGGGGCAGATTCTGTGCTATACACAAGAGAAAGACATTTCTCTGATTTTCACTTTTTCCCTAAGGCTGGTCCAAGAAGGCACAGTAATTAGAAGCACTTTTACTGTGCCCTCTCTCACAGCAGCATAACCATCGATTTCATCTGATCTGGATGTTTGGTCACATGCATCCCATTTTGCAAAGCCCTTGAAATGAACAATTTTCCCATTTGTGGTAAATGGTAGTAGCCAGCTAAGATGTAGTAGAGAAGCAATGGATTTTGAATAAGGATTCTAGGGTTTGAATTACAACTCATACTTTACCAACTGTGAGAACTTGGATAAGTCAATTATATTAATTATTACCCAATTTTTCTGCCTGTAAAATGCACCTGTAACCCTTTCATCAAAGAGCTGAGCACTCTGAATGAGGTAACATTTGTGGACGTGCCTTCTCTAGGTCTGACAGATACTAATGCTTAGGAATTGACAGCTGTACAATGTATAGCTGAAGCAAAGTAAGTAGGTGCCTTTTTAGAGATCAGTAGTTTTTTTATTACAGTTATCTTGTTACACAATGTCATTTTCTGGGCAAGAGGGAAATGAATTCAAACCTGAAGTTTCTCTGACAGTTTCTGATCTTCCTGGAATGGAGAGGTGTTCTCCTCTGCAACAACCATCAAAGAGCGAAGCAGTAGCAATGGGTTTGGGGCGAAGCTTTCTGGTGTGTGTTGGAGGATGGAAGGATTATAAGCCTAACCTCCAGGGAGTGAGTCCTATTTCCCTCCTCCACGAGGATCAATTTACCACCTCTAGAAGGAGAATGGTGTCAGGAGATTTTTTCTTGCTGATTCTTCCTTTCCTCTGGGGCCTGCCTTCTCTGGAGGCACTGATTCCTTCTGGGTTTGTTTTCCTTTCCAGAAGAAATAACCTTTTTCAGTCCCAAACTTTTCAGGGTTGGGATGAGATATAATCAATCCATCTTTAAGCTCAGTGTGCCTACCAGGTGTGTAATGGAAAAGTCTGTCAAAGTGACACAGGTTGAGATAGCTGAGGTACAGGAAGCTATTCACTGGAACTCTAGTGAGTGGTTTTGGGGACAGGACTTCCTCTGATTTTCCAGAAAGAAGCGATGACAGGTGGGAGGTGTGATTTTTAAGCTTTAATTTTGAAATCATTTCAAACTTACAAAAACATGGAAAAGCAGTACAAAGAATTCACATATGTTTTCCACTGAGACTCCCCAAATATGAACATCTTCAATAGGCACAATATAATTATCAAAATCAGGAAACTAACATTGACAGCATGCTATTAACCACAGGCTTTTTTTGACTGTTGCCAATTGTCCCACTTTTCTTTCTCATAAACATAGAAACAAAACAAACAAAGAAAAAAAAAAAAAAACAGAGAAAAGGGTGATCATTCAGGGAATCAAGTTAGCCATAACAGCATGGAGGAGACACCTGGGCTACAGATTTCCTGGCCGTGTGCGTAACTCTCCTGAAAGACGTTCTTACTCAACATCTACTATATATCTTCCACTGTCATATGTTTTGAGTAAATATAAGTGGGTAAAACAGAGCAATACAGGCAAGCATATTCCCAAGCCACCAGAATTTTCAGAGCTGAAATTAGCATTAATATTTTGGGAGGGAATTTTATTATTATTATTTCATAAAATGAGCTTTTTCTGAATTATTTGTTAAGATCATATTTGCTGTTGTAGGAGTCTGTCTCAGTTATCTAGTGCTACTGTAACAGAAATAGAAGTGGATGGCTTTAACAAACAGAGATCTATTCTCTCATAGTCTAGGAGGCTAGATGTCTGCATTCAGGGTGTCAGCTCCAAGGGAAGTCTTTCTCTCTTGTTGGCTCTGGGGGAAGGTCCTTGTCATCAAGCGTCACCTGGTCTAGGAGCTTCATAGTGCAGGGACCCTGGGTCCAAAGGATGCACAGGCACTTGGCTGTTCTTGCTTGGTGGCATGAGGGCCCCCTGTCTCTCCTTGCTTCTCTGTTTTCTATCTGAAAAGAGATTGATTCAAGATACAACCTAATCTTGTAGATTGAGTCCTTCCTCATTAACATAACTGCTTCTAATCTTGCCTTATTAAAATCATAGAGGTAGGATTTACAACACATAGGAAAATCATACCAGATGACAAAATGGTAGACAAGAGTGGTGATAAAGGGCCTCCTAGTCTGGTTCCCGTTCTCAAGGGGAATGCTTTCAGCCTCTCTCTCTTTTGAGGACGATATTGGTTGTCGGCTTTGTATAAATGCCCTTTATAATGTTTATGAATTTTCCTTCTATTCCTATTTTGCTGAGAGTTTTTGTCATGAATGGGTGTTGGACTTTGTCAAATGCCTTTTCTGCATTATTAAGATCGTATGGTTCTTGTCTTTTGTTTTATTTATATGATTGATTATGTCAATTGTTTTTCTAATGTTGAAACATCCCTGCATACCTGGTATGAATCCCACTTTGTCGTGGTGAATTATTTTTTTTTTGATATGTTGCTGAATTCTATTGGCTAGAATTTTTTTTGAGGATTTTTGCTTCTAAGTTCATGAGGGATATTGGTTTGTCATTTTCATTTTCTTTTTTTTTTTGGACTCTTTACCCGGTTTTGGTTTCAGGATTAAGCTGGCTTTGTAGAATGAGTTTGGGAGTACTCCATGCTTTTCTGTGCTCTGAAATACCTTTAGTAGTAGTGCTGTTAACTCTTCTCTGAAAGTTTGGTGGAATTCTCCAGTGATGCTATCAGGGCCAGGGCTTTTCTTTGTTGGGAGTTTTCTGGTGACTTTTTCAATCCCTTCTTTTTTATAGGTTTATTTAGTTGTTCTGCCTCTGTTTGTGTTAGTTTAGGTAGGTAGCATGATTCTAGAAATTTGTCCATTTCCTCTAGTTTTTCAAATATGTTAGAGTACAACTTTCCATAGTACTCTGTTATGATTCTCTTAATTTCAGTTGGGCCTGTTGTGCTGTCACCCATCTCATTTCTTATTTGGGTTATTTGTTTCCTCTCCTGTCAGTCTGGCCAATGGTTTATTGGTTTTATTAATCTTTTCAAAGAACCAGCTTTCGTCTTGTTGACTCTCTCAATTGTTTTTCTGTTTTCTATTCCATTTAATTTTGCTCTAATTTTTATTATTTGCTTTCTTCTGGTGCCTGAAGATTTCTTTTGGTGCTCTCCTTCTCTTTGTCCAAACTGTAGGGGTAATTCTTCGATTTTGGCCCTTTCTTCTTTTTTTTTTTTTTTTTTTTTTTTTTTTTTATAATAACTTTTATTAAGCTTCAAGTGAACGTTTACAAATCCAATCAGTCTGTCACATATAAGTTTACATACATCTCACTCCCTACTCCCACTTACTCTCCCCGTCTTGAGTCAGCCCTTTCAGTCTCTCCTTTCTTGACAATTTTGCCGGCTTCCCTCTCTCTCTATCCTCCCATCCCCCCTCCAGACAAGAGTTGCCAACACAATCTCAAGTGTACACCTGATATAATTAGCTCTCTCTTCATCAGCGTCTCTCTCCCACCCGCTGACCAGTCCCTTTCATGTCTGATGAGTTGTCTTCAGGGATGGTTCCTGTCCTGTGTCAACAGAAGGTCTGGAGAGCATGACCGCCGGGATTCCTCCAGTCTCAGTCAGACCATTAAGTTTGGTCTTCTTATGAGAATTTGGGGTCTGCATCCCACTGCTCTCCTGCTCCCTCAGGGGTCCTCTGCTGAGCTCCCTGTCAGGGCAGTCATCGATTGTGGCCGGGCACCAACTAGTTCTTCTGGTCTCAGGATGATGTAGGTCTCTGGTTCATGTGGCCCTTTCTGTCTCTTGGGCTCTTAGTTGTCATGTGGGCTTGGTGTTCTTCATTTTCCTTTGCTCCAGGTGGGTTGAGACCAATTGCTGCATCTTAGATGGCTGCTTGTTAGCATTTAAGACCCCAGACGCCACATTTCAAAGTGGGATGCAGAATGATTTCATAATAGAATTATTTTGCCAATTGACTTAGAAGTCCCCGCAAACCATGTTCCCCAGACCCCCGCGCTTGCTCCGCTGAGCTTTGAAGCATTCATTTTATCCCGGAAACTTCTTTGCTTTTGGTCCAGTCCAATTGAGCTGACCTTCCATGTATTGAGTGTTGTCTTTCCCTTCACCTAAAGCAGTTCTTATCTACTGATTAATCAATAAAAAAACCCTCTCCCACCCTCCCTCCCTCCCCCCCTCGTAACCACAAAAGTATGTGTTCTTCTCAGGTTTACTATTTCTCAAGATCTTATAATAGTGGTCTTATACAGTATTTGTCCTTTTGCCTCTGACTCATTTCGCTCAGCATAATGCCTTCCAGGTTCCTCCATGTTATGAAATGTTTCAGAGATTCGTCACTGTTCTTTATCGATGCGTAGTATTCCATTGTGTGAATATACCACAATTTATTTACCCATTCATCCGTTGATGGACACCTTGGTTGCTTCCAACTTTTTGCTATTGTAAACAGAGCTGCAATAAACATGGGTGTGCATATATCTGTTTGTATGAAGGCTCTTGTATCTCTAGGGTATATTCCGAGGAGTGGGATTTCTGGGTTGTATGGTAGTTCTATTTCTAACTGTTTAAGATAACGCCAGATAGATTTCCAAAGTGGTTGTACCATTTTACATTCCCACCAGCAGTGTATGAGAGTTCCAATCTCTCCGCAGCCTCTCCAACATTTATTATTTTGTGTTTTTTGGATTAATGCCAGCCTTGCTGGTGTGAGATGGAATCTCATCGTAGTTTTAATTTGCATTTCTCTAATGGCTAATGATCGAGAGCATTTTCTCATGTATCTGTTGGCTGCCTGAATATCTTCTTTAGAGAAATGTGTGTTCATATCCTTTGCCCACTTCTTGATTGGGTTGTTTGTCTTTTTGTGGTTGAGTTTTGACAGAATCATGTAGATTTTAGAGATCAGGCGCTGGTCGGAGATGTCATAGCTGAAAATTCTTTCCCAATCTGTAGGTGGTCTTTTTACTCTTTTGGTGAAGTCTTTAGATGAGCATAGGTGTTTGATTTTTAGGAGCTCCCAGTTATCGGGTTTCTCTTCATCATTTTTGGTAATGTTTTGTATTCTGTTTATACCTTGTATTAGGGCTCCTAGGGTTGTCCCAATTTTTTCTTCCATGATCTTTATCGTTTTAGTCTTTATGTTTAGGTCTTTGATCCACTTGGAGTTAGTTTTTGTGCATGGTGTGAGGTATGGGTCCTGTTTCATTTTTTTGCAAATGGATATCCAGTTATGCCAGCACCATTTGTTAAAAAGGCTGTCTTTTCCCCAGTTAATTGACACTGGTCCTTTGTCAAATATCAGCTGCTCATACGTGGATGGATCTATGTCTGGGTTCTCAATTCTGTTCCATTGGTCTATGTGTCTGTTGTTGTACCAATACCAGGCTGTTTTGACTACTGTGGCTGTATAATAGGTTCTGAAGTCAGGTAAGGTGAGGCCTCCCACTTTCTTCTTCTTTTTCAGTAGTGCTTTGCTTATCCGGGGCTTTTTTCCCTTCCATATGAAATTGGTGATTTGTTTCTCTATCCCCTTAAAATATGACATTGGAATTTGGATCGGAAGTGCGTTAAATGTATAGATGGCTTTTGGTAGAATAGACATTTTTACTATGTTAAGTCTTCCTATCCATGAGCAAGGTATGTTTTTCCACTTAAGTATGTCCTTTTGAATTTCTTGTAGTAGAGCTTTGTAGTTTTCTTTGTATAGGTCTTTTACATCCTTGGTAAGATTTATTCCTAAGTATCTTATCTTCTTGGGGGCTACCGTGAATGGTATTGATTTGGTTATTTCCTCTTCGGTGTTCTTTTTGTTGATGTAGAGGAATCCAAGTGATTTTTGTATGTTTATTTTATAACCTGAGACTCTGCCAAACTCTTCTATTAGTTTCAGTAGTTTTCTGGAGGATTCCTTAGGGTTTTCTGTGTATATAATCATGTCATCTGCAAATAGTGATAACTTTACTTCTTCCTTGCCAATCCGGATACCTTTTATTTCTTTGTCTAGCCTGATTGCCCTGGCTAAGACTTCCAACACGATGTTGAATAAGAGCGGTGATAAAGGGCATCCTTGTCTGGTTCCCGTTCTCAAGGGAAATGCTTTCAGGTTCTCTCCATTTAGAGTGATATTGGCTGTTGGCTTTGCATAGATGCCCTTTATTATGTTGAGGAATTTTCCTTCAATTCCTATTTTGGTAAGAGTTTTTATCATAAATGGGTGTTGGACTTTGTCAAATGCCTTTTCTGCATCAATTGATAAGATCATGTGGTTTTTGTCTTTTGTTTTATTTATGTGATGGATTACATTAATGGTTTTTCTGATATTAAACCAGCCTTGCATACCTGGTATAAATCCCACTTGATCAGGGTGAATTATTTTTTTGATGTGTTGTTGGATTCTATTGGCTAGAATTTTGTTGAGGATTTTTGCATCAATGTTCATGAGGGATATAGGTCTATAATTTTCTTTTTTTGTAATGTCTTTACCTGGTTTTGGTATCAGGGAGATGGTGGCTTCATAGAATGAGTTGGGTAGTATTCCGTCATTTTCTATGCTTTGGAATACCTTTAGTAGTAGTGGTGTTAACTCTTCTCTGAAAATTTGGTAGAACTCTGCAGTGAAGCCGTCCGGGCCAGGACTTTTTTTTGTTGGGAGTTTTTTGATTACCGTTTCAATCTCTTTTTTTGTTATGGGTCTATTTAGTTGTTCTGCTTCTGAATGTGTTAGTTTAGGTAGGTAGTGTTTTTCAAGGAATTCATCCATTTCTTCTAGGTTTTCAAATTTGTTAGAGTACAATTTTTCATAATAATCTGAAATGATTCTTTTAATTTCATTTGGTTCTGTTGTGATGTGGTCCTTCTCATTTCTTATTCGGGTTATTTGTTTCCTTTCCTGTATTTCTTTAGTCAGTCTAGCCAATGGTTTATCAATTTTGTTAATTTTTTCAAAGAACCAGCTTTTGGCTTTGTTAATTCTTTCAATTGTTTTTCTGTTCTCTAATTCATTTAGTTCAGCTCTAATTTTTATTATTTGTTTTCTTCTGGTGCCTGATGGATTCTTTTGTTGCTCACTTTCTATTTGTTCAAGTTGTAGGGACAGTTCTCTGATTTTGGCTCTTTCTTCTTTTTGTATGTGTGCATTTATTGATATAAATTGACCTCTGAGCACTGCTTTTGCTGTGTCCCAGAGGTTTTGATAGGAAGTATTTTCATTCTCGTTGCTGTCTATGAATTTCCTTATTCCCTCCTTGATGTCTTCTATAACCCAGTCTTTTTTCAGGAGGGTATTGTTCATTTTCCAAGTATTTGATTTCTTTTCCCTCGTTCTTCTGTTATTGATCTCTAGTTTTATTGCCTTGTGGTCTGAGAAGATGCTTT
Organism: Elephas maximus indicus; assembly: GCF_024166365.1. Lineage (NCBI taxonomy): Eukaryota > Metazoa > Chordata > Mammalia > Proboscidea > Elephantidae > Elephas > Elephas maximus. Next base: position 26,982,306 of record NC_064828.1, on the reverse strand, counting down.
GTAATATTTCGATGTTTTGGACTCTGCAAAGGTTTGTTTTATGACCTAATATGTGGTCTATTCTAGAGAATGTTCCATGTGCGCTAGAAAAAAAAGTATATTTTGCAGCAGTTGGGTGGAGAGTTCTGTATAAGTCAATGAGGTCAAGTTGGTTGATTGTTGTAATTAGATCTTCCGTGTCTCTGTTGAGCTTCTTACTGGATGTCCTGTCCTTCTCCGAAAGGGGTGTGTTGAAGTCTCCTACTATAATTGTGGAGGTATCTATCTCGCTTTTCAGTTCTGTTAAAATTTGATTTATATATCTTGCAGCCCTGTCATTGGGTGCGTAAATATTTAATATGGTTATGTCTTCCTGATCAATTGTCCCTTTTATCATTATATAGTGTCCTTCTTTATCCTTTGTGGTGGATTTAAGTCTAAAGTCTAGAAATTAATATTGCTACTCCTCTTCTTTTTTGCTTATTGTTTGCTTGATATACTTTTTTCCATCCTTTGAGTTTTAGTTTGTTTGTGTCTCTAAGTCTAAGGTGTGTCTCTTGTAGGCAGCATATAGATGGATCGTGTTTCTTTATCCAGTCTGTGACTCTCTGTCTCTTTATTGGTGCATTTAGTCCATTTACATTCAGGGTAATTATAGATAAATAAGTTTTTAGTGCTGTCATTTTGATGCCTTTTTATGTGTGTTGTTGACAATTTCATTTTTCCACATACTTTTTTGTGCTGAGGCGTTTTTCTTAGTAAATTGTGAGATCCTCACTTTCATAGTGTTTGACTTTATGTTAGTTGAGTCGTTACGTTTTTCTTGGTTTTTGTCTTGAGTTATAGAGTTGTTATACCTTTTTGTGGTTACCTCATTATATACCCCTATTTTTCTAAGTAAAAACCTAACTTGTATTGTTCTATATCGCCTTGTATCACTCTCCATATGGCAGTTCAATGCCTCCTGTATTTAGTCCCTCTTTTTGATTATTGTGATCTTTTACCTATTGACTTCCATGATTCCCTGTTATGTGTATTTTTTTTTAATTAATCTTAATTTGTTTGTTTTTGTGATTTCCCTATTTGAGTTGATATCAGGACGTTCTGTTTTGTGACCTTGTGTTGTGCTGATATCTGATATTATTGGTTCTCTGACCAAACAATATCCTTTAGTATTTCTTGTAGCTTTGGTTTGGTTTTTGCAAATTCTCTAAACTTGTGTTTGTCTGTAAATATCTTAATTTCGCCTTCATATTTCAGAGAGAGTTTTGCTGGATATATGATCCTTGGTTGGCAGTTCTTCTCCTTCAGTGTTCTGTATATGTCGTCCCATTCCCTTCTTGCCTGCATGGTTTCTGCTGAGTAGTCAGAACATATTCTTATTGATTCTCCCTTGAAGGAAACCTTTCTTTTCTCCCTGGCTGCTTTTAAAATTTTCTGTTTATCTTTGGTTTTGGTGAGTTTGATGATAATATGTCTTGGTGTTTTTCTTTTTGGATCAATCTTAAATGGGGTTCGATGAGCATCTTGGATAGATATCCTTTCGTCTTTCATGATGTCAGGGAAGTTTTCTGTCAGAAGTTCTTCAACTATTTTCTCTGTGTTTTCTGTCCCCCCTCCCTGTTCTGGGACTCCAATCACCCGCAGGTTATCCTTCTTGATAGAGTCCCACATAATTCTTAGGGTTTCTTCATTTTTTTTAATTCTTTTATCTGATTTTTTTTCAGCTATGTTGGTGTTGATTCCCTGGTCCTCCAGATGTCCCAGTCTGCATTCTAATTGCTCGAGTCTGCTCCTCTGACTTCCTAGTGTGTTGTCTAATTCTGTTATTTTATTGTTAATCTTTTGGATTTCTACATGTTGTCTCTCTATGGATTCTTGCAACTTATTAATTTTTCCAGTATGTTCTTGAATAATCTTTTTGAGTTCTTCAACAGTTTTATCAGTGTGTTCCTTGGCTTTTTCTGCAGATATCCTAATTTCATTTGTGATATCATTAAGCATTCTGTAAATTAGTTTTTTATATTCTGTATCTGATAATTCCAAAATTGTATCTTCATTTGGGAAAGATTTTGATTCTTTTGTTTGGGGAGTTGGAGAAGCTGTCACGGTCTGCTTCTTTAAGTGGTTTGATATGGATTGTTGTCTCCGAGCCATCACTGGGAAACTAGTTTTTCCAGAAAATCCGCTAAAAAAAAAACTGCAGTCAGATCCCTATCAGAGTTCTCCCTCTGGCTCAGGCTATTCAGATGTTAATGAAGCCGCCTGGGGAGGGTGGGGGAGGGAACAGAGAGATAGGAGAGTAGCACCTCAGAATATAGCCAGAGTTGCTTGTCTTGCTTGGAAAGACTATTATATCTGAGATTCCCGCGGGCACGTCGCCTATGTGTGCTGTCTGTGTGGAGATTGCCCCCGGGGGGTCTGGCCCGCTGGAGTCACGGTCAGATCCTCCGCTTCCAGCCCCACGCCCAGCGTCAAGGCTCCCCTACTGGGACGGTGCACTCTCGACTCCAAAATCAGTCGCTGCCTCCCGGGGACTTCTCGTCCCTCCAGCCGCGTGGCCGTGCCGCCCCCGTGAACCAGGTGGGCCCCCTCCCGGGGTTAGTTCAGATGGGTGGAGTAGCTCCCCGTGCTTGTGCCGCGACCGAGTGTCCCGGCTGGAACGCTGTTCTCCCCGCTTCAATACCAGTCGCTGCCTCCCGGGGACTTCTCCTACCGGCTGCGTCCCACGCCGCCCGCGCGACCCGGATGGTCACCTTCCCAGGGTTAGTTCAGGGGGTGGAGCAACTCTCCGTGTTTATGGCGTACCTGCGTGCAGTCCAAATCCCTGTGGGACGGTTCCCCGGCTCGGGTGCTGCTCTTTCTGCTCCAAGATCAGTCACTGCCTCCCGGGGACTTCTCCTAACGGCTGCGTCCCACGCCGCCCGTGGAACCGGCTAGTCCCCCTCCCGGGGTTAGTTCAGGGGGGTGGAGCAGGTCTCTGTGCTTGTGCCGTACCTGACTGGTATGCTGGCTCCAGGCTCTGGAAACAATCGCTGCTTCCCCGTATTAGTTCGTTCTCCGTCTCTAAATCTGTGTTTGTTGTTCAGGGTTCGTAGATTGTTATGTATGTGATCGATTCACTTGTTTTTCCGTGTCTTTGTTGTAAGAGGGATCCGAGGTAGCGTCTGCCTAGTCCGCCATCTTGGCTCCGCCTCCCACCATCCCTTTCTTCTTTTTGTATGTGTGCATTTATCGATATAAATTGACCTCTGAGGACTGCTTTAGCTGTGTCCCACATGTTCTGATAGGAAGTATTTCCATTCTCTTTAGATTGTATGAATTTCTTTATTCTGTCCTTAATTTGTTCTATAATCCAATTGTATTTGAGCAAGGTGTTGTTCAGTTTCCAAGTGTTTGATTTCTTTTCCCTGGTTTTCCTGTTATTGACTTCTAGTTTCATAGCCAGAGAAGATGCTTTGTAATTTTCAATGTTTCGGATTCAGTTAAGGCTTGCTTTATGGCCTAATATGTGGTCTATTCTAGAGAATGCTCCATGTGCACTGGAAAAGAACGTACACTTGTCAGCCATTGGGTGGAGTGTTCTGTATACGTCTATGAGGTCAAGATGGTTAATTGTGGCATTTAGCTCTTCTGTGTCTTTAATGAGCTTCTTTCTGGACGTTCTGTTGTTGACCGAAAGTGGTGTGTTCAAGTCTTCTGCTGTGGAGCTATCTATCTCACTTTTCAGTGCTGTTAGAGTTTGTTTTATGTATCTTGAAGCCCGGTATTTGGGTGCATAAATATTTAATATGGTAATATCCTCCTGGTTTATTGCCCCTTTAATCATTATATAGTGTCCTTCCTTATCCTTTGTGGTAGATTTAAATTTGAAGTCTGTTTCTTCAGAAATTAGTATGACCACTTCTGCTGTTTTTTATTTGTTGTTTGCTTGATATGTTTTTTTTTTCAATCCTTTGAGCTTTAGTTTGTTTGTGTCTTTAAGTCTAAAGTGTGTCTCTTGTAGGCAGCATGTAGAGGGATCATGTTTTTTAATTCATTCTGCCACTACTGTTTGTCTCTTTATTGGTGCATTTAGTCCATTTAAATTCAGTGTGATTATAGATATGTATGAGTTTGGTGCTGTCATTTTGATGCCTTTTTTTTGTTGTTGTTGACAGTTTCATTTTTCCACTTACTTTTTTGTGCTCAGAAGTTTTTCTTTGTAAGTTGTGTGTTCCTCTTTTCATTGTAGTTGAATTTGTTTTTGCCGAGCCTTTGCATTTTTCTTTTATTTTGAAGTGTGGGATTGTTAGTCTTCTTTGTGGTACCTTAATATTTACCCCTATTTTTCTAAGTTTAAACCTAACTTGTATCTCTCTATATTGCCTTGATTTTCTCTCCGTATGGAAGATCTATGCCTACTTTATCTAGTCCCTGTTTATTGATTTAATGTCATCTTTTACATAACGACGTCCGTGATTCCCTATTTTGAGCATTTTTTATATCTTGATTTATTTTTATGATTTCTGTATCTGAGTTGATTTCTGGTTCCTTTTTCCTGTGTTCTAGTGTTGGGCTGATATCTGATATTACTGATTTTCTAACCAGAGAATTCTCTGTAGTATTTCTTGTACTTTTGGTTTTTTGCAAACTCCCTAAGCTTTTGTTTATCTGTAAATGTCTTAATTTCACCTTCATATTTTAGAGACTGTTTTGCTGGATATATGATTCTTGGCTGGCAATTTTCCTCCAATACTTTATATATGCCATCCCATTGCCTTCTTGCCTGCATAGTTTCTGCCGAGTTGTCCGAGTTTATTCTTATTGATTCTCCTTTGTATGTGACTTTTCACTTATCCCTGGGAACTCTTAAAATTTTCTCTTTGTCTTTAGTTTTGGCAAGTTTGGTGATTATATGTATTGGTGACTTTCTTTTGGGATATACCTTGTATGGGGTTCAATGAGCATCTTGGATAGATATCCTTTCATCTTTCACGATATCAGGGAATTTTTCTGCCAACAAATCTTCAACAATTCTCTCTGCATTTTATGTTGTCTCTCCCTGTTCTTGTATTCCAATCACGTGCAAGTTATTCTTCTTGATAGATTCCCACATGATTCTTAGGGTTTCTTCATTTTTTACAATTCTTATATCTGATTTTTCTTCGAATATATTGTTGCCAAGTGTTTTATCTTCAATCTCACTAATTCTGCCTTCCATTTCCTCAATTCTGCTCCTCTTTTTTTTTTTTTGAGTTGTCTAATTCTGTAATTTTATTGCTAATCTTCTGAATTTCTGATTGCTCTTTCTCTATGGATTCTTGCAGTTTATTAAATTTTTCATTATGTTTTTGAATAATCTTTTTATATTCTTCAAGTGCTGTATCTATATGTTCTTTGACTTTTTCTGCGTGTTGCCTGATGTCGTTCCTGATGTCTTAAAGAGTTCTGTATATTAATCTTTTGTATTCTACATCTAGTAATTCCCAGAATACATCTTCACCTGGGAGAGTCCTTGATTCTTTGTTTTGGGAATTTGTCGAAGCAATCATGGCCTGCTTTTTTATGTGATTTGATATCAGCTGTTGTCTCCGAGCTACCTACAAGTTATTGTATTAATTTATATTATGTTTGCTCACTGTGTCCTAGTTTCTTGCTTTGTTTTATTTTCATATACCCAAGTAGATTACTGGAGTGAGCTAACTTGATTATTGGAGTCTTTGAAGCACTAATGTCCTGGTACAAGATGGCTAGAGCTGTTACCCCGTATATGAGCCTAGGAGTCCATTCACTATTCTTGTATAATTCAGCTCAGATGTCCTGATAGTTGGCCACCTGCTGTGTGATATAGGCTCTCACCTGCTATCTTAGAGGAGCAGTGGTGATGGGTGTATGACAGGTTTCTAGTAGCAGCAAGGGGTCACACTCTGAGGAAGCCAGGGTGCTGACAACCTTCCCCCGTGTCAGTGAGGAAGGAACATCCCTGTTTTCTAGAGTGCTCTGGTGGTTAGGCTCTGCAGCTGTACCTTAGGCACCCAATGCTTATTCCTGCAAGGATTGGTTGGCACCACTATCCTTGGACCACTTTTGCGGGTTGCTAGGTGTCATAGATGGAGCCTCTAGTCCTCAGGCCCCTGCTGTGGGTAGGTGAAGGCCCTGTTTAATAGGTAGAGTGGTATCAAACATCCAAAACCTGCCTCTCTACCACAGAGCTGAAACAGTTACAGTCAGGCCTCAAACAAATTCACCCGTGTAATATCATAGCCAGATCCTATCTGGCGTAGTCGAGCCCCCTGGATCCATGCAGGGATGAAAGACAAAGTCTGTGGAGTGCTTGTGCCTGGACTGGAGGTGCTTCTGCTCTGAGCTTCCAGATTTGGGGAGTTAGCAGAGTATTTTTCCCCTGTTTGTTCATTGGTTCCTTCTCCAAGGCCAGAATAATGGCTCAGGGAGCATAGCAGGACTTATCTCAGGCCCAGGGAAATCAACCATTAATGAAGTCAGCTGGGGCAGAAGGAGGAGGGATCAGATAGACAGAAGAGAGTTCTTTCAAAAGAAGGAGCTGATAGCTCCACATGGCAAATTAGACAAAATCACTTATCTTGTGCCAAGAGTGCTGTTTTATCTCAGATTCCAGAGGCGTGTGTAATCTGAGTGCCCTGGCTGTGTCCCCACTCTGATCTCTCCAAGGGGTTAGGGCTGCATCCCTTGCTTGCCTTCTTTTGTTGAAACAGCTGTGTCCTAAACTTCTTTGCCAGCTCCGTAGCCATGGCACTGGGAGGTTGGTTGCCTTCTTTTGTTGAGGCAGCCCGATTTCTAAATGTCAGGGCCAGCCCCACTGTAGACATGCAACAGGGTCAGGGGTGCACCACTCTGCTTGTCTTCTTTTGCTGAAGCTGTCCTGTTCTGGAAAATTACCATCAGTCCGTCAGCAGTCATGCCAAGGAATGCACCTAGGAATCAGAGCTGAGGCGCTGCCGTGGGCTCAGCAACTCCTCTCTGCTTCTACACCATCTCTCCCTCTCCCATCACTCAGTCTGATTCCTTAACTTTTCCTTTGATGCTCACTGTTCTTAGCTTTTCATACATATAATCGATTCACTTGTTTTTTTGGGTCTTTGTTTTAAGAGAGATCACTGGAAGAGTCTGACTACTTTGCCATCTTGGCCATGCCTCCCTCTCTCTTCGTATTTCTTGTCAACTACTTTTAAGGATGAAATTCAAGATGTTTGTGACCACAATATACTGTTAGAAATAGCAGCCAAAGACTATGCTGCAGCTAAAGTTTCTGTTTCTCTGTTTGTTAATTGTGAATTTATATAAATTTAATAGCTCAATTTAGTATCCAACATGAGCTCGGATCAATATTTAATATAAATTGTTGGTTTTTTTTTTTCTCCTGTAGAAACAAAATACTTAAAAATCTTGGGTTGAATCTAATAAGCATTCTGATCTTTCTATAGAAAGAATTATTTTCCATTTAGAAATCTACTTTGGAACCTTGAAGTTTTCATCAGTTTGTCATGGTTTATTTCCAAATGCTGTTCATTGCCCCAAACAGAAACTCATTAAGGAATAAGTCTCAGCTCCCTACTTGACCCAGCCAAAGGGAACCACTTGAAAGTGTGCATTTCAGTGGCATTTGGTACATTCATCACCTATACCTACTTCCAAAACATTTTCTTCATCCCAAAATGAAATCCTGTACCCTTTAAGAAGTCACTCCCTATTCTCCCCTTCCTCAAGCTCCTTGAAACTACCAATATGCTTTCTGTTTCGTTGGATTTTCTTATTCTGGATATTTTATGTGAGTGGAATCATATAATATGGGACCTTTTGTGTCTGGCTTATTTCACTTAGCATAATATTTTTGAAGTTCATATACATTGTAGCATGTATCAGAACTTCATTGTTTTTCATAATATTCCATTTTATGTATATACCACATTTTGTTTATTCATTCATATTTTGGTGGGTATTTGTTTCCATCTTGTGGTTATTATGAATAATGCTACTTATGTACATTCCTATACAAGTGTTTCTTTGAGTATATATTTTCAATTCTTTTGGGTACATAACCAGGAGTGAAATTGCTGAATCATATGGTGACTCTATGGCTAACTTTTTGAGGAACTGCTAAACAGTTAATTGGTTTCCATAGTAACTGCACCACTTTACATTTCATCAACAATGCACGAGGCTTCTAATTTCTCCATATCCCAGACAACACTTGTGGTTTGGATTGCCATTCTCCCTAACGACTTATTAGTAGCCCTTGAGTGGTGCAAACTGTTAATGCTCTTCTCTGGTAACCAAAAGGTTGGATATTTGAGTACACCAAGAGGTGCCTCGGAAGAAACGCTGGATATCTTACTCTGAAAAATCAGCCCTTGAAAACCCTGTGGAGCACAGTTCTACTTTGATACACATGGAGTCACCATGACCCAGAGTATACTTAAGAGTAACTTGTAACTGGTAATGACTTATGATGCTGAACATCTTTTCATGCAATTACTGGATGTTTCTAAATCTTTGAGGAAATACAATAAGCGTGGTTAATTGTAGATTATGATGAATTATGGCCACTTAATTCATGAACACTTCTATTCTGTGTAGCGTGGTACATAGTTAAATAAATAATGACTTGTAAATGGTTGTAATACATGCATTTTTTTAGAACTTGTCACACATCTTATCACCCCTCAATATGCTTAGCTTTTGTCTGTGCTGTTCCCTCACTAGCTCCTATAGAAGTTATAATTATCATTCCCTGTGTAATGTGTTTTTAGCACATCTCACTCCATTTACCACTGCTTTGTGAGCCCAATAAGGGGAGGAAATGTGTCTTATTCACTTTGTATGTGATTCCTATTTTAGCTCAGTGCCTAGCAAAATGTTTTAAGTTTTTAATGAATAAATGCTCATGGAGGAAGATGATAAAACAATTATTAAAAAGAGCCAGTTTCAATTTTACATAGTTTATTTACTCTCACAGTTTCCTAGAAGAGGAAGATATTTTCCATTTTATTGTATAGAATTCCATTCAATGGAATGAAATAACTTAACCAATCTTTAATTAATGGGAATTTGGATTGTTCTAATCTTTTGATATTAAAAACAGGCCATAGTGATTATTCTTGTACATATGTCAACAGAACCAAAGAGTTTGATGAGATGACACCAAGGGCTGTCAGTTTCCTTCTTCATTTTCTATCAACAATCAGCCCTCTTTTTAGTTCCCCAAAGAATCGAGGAATTATGAAGAAATGTTTCCCTGGTAATAAATTCATAGTGAAATAGTTTTAAAGTTTATTCCTAAGTCTTTTTTAGGACTTAAGCAATACACACATGAAAAGGTATTTAAAAAATACAAAGGCTTTTACAGTGAAAATCTGTCTCCTTTTCTCCTTGTTCCCAGATAGCCAAGTTTCTTTTCTAGAAGAATCACTGTTACCTGCTTCTTCTTTCTTCAAGAAGTATACCATGTGTTTATAAACAGAAATATATACTTATCTATATGTTTTCTTCATGTGAAAGAACCTTCTCATTTTTAAAAGCTACATAGTATTCCATTCAAGGGAATGCAATAATTTAATCAGTCTCTAATGAATGGGAATTTAGATTGTTCTAATCTTTTCTTTTGTTATTAGAAACAGCCCATAGGGAATATTCTTGTACATATGCCATAATTTTTTTTTTTTATGAGTGTATAAGTAAAATAAATATCTACAAGTGAAATTGTTAGACCTAGGGAAACACCCTTTATGTTTTTATAGTTACTGGAAAAATGTCCTTCATAGAGGTTGTGCCAATTTATTCTCTGTTAGCAATGGATAAAAGTATCATTTCTTTCCCAACATCATTTTTTAGCTTTTTGAATTTGAGAGGAAAAAAAAAGATATATTTATTACACTTTTATTTGTATTTCTCTAATAGAATGTCTTTTCATATGTTTAAAGGCCTTTGCTGTTTAGTTTTTTCATATATTTGGAATTTTTTTCTATAGTGCAAGTGGTATTGATAGATCTCTAGATAGTTCTATATATCAGATATATCAACCTTTTGTTTATGTTAACTAATGAAAACATGAGAGATGTTCTGGATGACAGAAATACAAACTTAATAAGAAAAGTAAAGACAATTTACTGTTGAGCAAAGACAAAAAGGTTTGTAATAGAAAACTTCGGTTTTGCCCTAAGATTATAACCTTGTATAACTTATCAAATTTTTCAATCTATGTATTTATCATTTGTAAAATGAGGGAGTTGGAGCACATCTTTGAGATCCCTTTAGCCCTATCAATTCTAGGAGATATAAAAAATGCCACAGTGTATACCATTCAAAAACAATAAAAATAAATTTCTGAGTGATACCAGCAAACTTTCTTTTTAATCAAGAAGAGTTAACAACAACTTCTCTGCCTCGATATCCTTTTAACTAAGACTCTCATTTTTGTATTCCCCGTTATGTCTTCATTACATGTTTCATTTCTTTGTTCCTCAGAATGTATATCACAGGGTTCATGAGTGAGATCACAACACAGTAAAACAGGACCATGATATTCTGCGTTCTAGCTTTATGTTTGAATGTTGTGGTCACATACATGTCCATCACGGAGCTGTAGGAACATGAAACCACAGCCAGATGAGATCCACAGGTGGAGAAAGCTCTTCTTCATCAGCTGCTGATGGGACTGTCAACATAGCTCTCAGGGCCAGCATGTAGGATCCCATGATGAAGAGAAAGAGAATAAATACGACTAGAGAACTTAAGGTAGGGCCAGTCAACTTTATTGTAGGGGCTCTGGTACAAGTGAGAGCTCACAGAGGACCTGTGTCACACTGGAAGTGGTCAATGATCCTGGATCCATGGGAGGACATCTGGGAGATGATGATGATAGGAATCAGGAACAGAGGAAACCAAGCGCCCAGCAGATGACCACAAGATTGGTGCAGAGACGTCCAGTTATAATGGTTGGATAGTGTAGAAGCTAGCAGATTGCAAGGTATCTACCAAATGGTATAACTGCCAGGAAAAAGCATTCTGTAGAACCCAAGGATAAAAAAAAGAAGAATTGGAGAAAACACCCAGAGAAGGAGATGGCTTTGGTCTCAGAGAGCCAGTTAGTCAACACGTTGGGGACAGTGGAGATGACGTATCAGATTTCCAGGAAGGAGAAGTTTGCAAGTAGGATTTGTACATGGGGTGTGGAGTCTCTGATTCCAGCACACAGCACAGGTGATGGAACCATTCCCCATGAGGTTCAGGAGGTAGACAATAGAGAAGAGTACAAAAAGGAGGACTTGACACTCCATGGGTTAAGAGAAGCCCAAGAGGATGAAGCCAGGGATGGTCTTGGAGTTATTGGGGGTGTTGAAGATTTTCATGTGTCTGTGAGCTAGGTGTAAAAAGACCAGCAAATATTGAATGGCAGTGTAGACAGAGGGAGACCCAAATATGTATTTTACCTATCCGGGGGGATGCAATAAGCACTTACATGCAATAATTAGCTATGCCTCATCTTTAAATACAGTTATGTGTTTTTATGTGTTGCTTAATGTCTGTTTGGGAAATGTCGAACCGCATATATGTCCATGGTCTCACAAGGTTATAATAGAGTTCAGAAATCCCAGAGAACGGGATGTAGTGAATGCAACTGGATGTAGGGAATGCAACAGCTTCCTACATGCAAACGGTCTTGTATACAAAGTGTTCTGTCAGTCGTAAAATGGTAAAGTACATATATAACCTATAATACCTATGTCTCGATAGTCATAACAAATGCATATGTTGTTTCTTTTGTTATTGTCTTTTATGTAAGATGATTCATCGTGAGTGCAGTAACGAGAGACATTTGAGTTAAGAGATGTTTCTCCATCTGCCTCTTGCTGTTTTTCTGTTTGAGAGCCAGAGTCTCCTAATAAAAGTGTGAATCCAACTAGGTTCCTTTTTTAGCAGTTAAATATAAGCTATAGTAAGAATGTGTCCCTCGGTGGTGCAAACTCTTAAGCACTGGGCTACTAAATGAGAGGTTGTTTTTTGAAGTCCACCAGATGCTCCTCAGATGAATGGCCTAGCAATCTACCAGTCAGCCAACCATTGAAAATCTTATCAACACAGTTCTCTCTTACACACAAAGCGTTGCCATAAGTCGGAATCAACTTGATGACAACTACTTTCTTTGGCATAAAAAGTTAATGTGGACACTCTAGAATGGAATCTGTGGCAGTTAGCTCAACACCTTGCTTCTATCAACAGAGCTATCCAGAAGAGACATTCCCAAAATAATATAAGTTATGACATAGTGAGTAAGATGCTCTTTTGATACCAACTCAATTTAATCCTAAATTTTTATTTTCCCTGGAATTTTCAAAGTATTATAGAAATTTTTTTTTTGCAACAAGAAGAAAACAAATTAAATGAATAGATGTATAAGAGTTTATATCTTGAAACTATAGATCAAAGAATTAAATGAAAATTAGAAATTATTTGGACCCACATTGCACGATGTTGGTAAAAATTATACTCTAAAAAATGGAGATTGATATAATGGAGGCCATGGGAGCAGAAGATAACACACTGAGCCAGATTGTTCCAGAACCCTACGGACTACCCCAGATCCTTGGACTGAGTTGTTGAATTCAGTACTATATGGGACCTTTTCACAAAAGTGCATTAGAGGAGCGTCTGTGAGTCAGAAAACATAAATGTAATTTTTGAGAGAGGTAAAATGGCTAGTACAATGGGTTTTGCTGCTTTCTCCCCTCCACAGATTAAAATGACTATCTCAGAAGCTAGTAATATCTCTGGGTCTGTGAGTGAGTTCATGGTCCTGGGCTTCCCCTGCCGCAAAGAGATCCAGATCCTCTTCTTTGTGCTCTTCTCCTTCATCTACCTCCTGACCCTCATGGGGAATTTGTCCATCATCTGTGCTGTGTGGTCAAGCAGGAAACTCCACACATCCATGTACATCCTCCTGGACAACTTCTTCCTGGAGATCTGCCATGTCAGTTCTGATGTGCCCAAATTGTTGGCCAACATTATCTCCCAGACCAAGAGCATCTCCTATGCTGGCTGCCTATTCCAGTTCACTTCTCCATGAGTGCTGCAGAGGGCTACTTTCTGTCTGCAATGTCCTTTGATTGCTTTCTTGCTCCTTGCAGACCTTTGCCCTATCCCAACGTAATGACCTATTACCTATGTGCTGGGCAGGTGGCTTTTTATCCATACTGATGCCTGCAATTCTCATGTCTTGGGTGCCCTTCTGTGTCCCTAACATCATTGACCACTTTTTCTGTGACCTTGGACCATTGCTGACACTTTCCTGTGCCCTCGTTCCCAAAACTACTCTGACTTGTGTTACGGTAAACTCTCTCATTATCTTCCTCACCTTCCTCTATATTCTTGGCTCCTACGCCTTGGTTTTAAGAGCTGCATTATCAGTTCCAACTGGCTCTGGCAGGAACAAAGCTTTTTCTACCTGTGCCTCCCATTTTCTGGTAGTGTACCTATTCTACAGCTCAGTCATGGTAGTGTATGTGAGCCCAGGGTCCAGGAGTCATCCTGGGACACAGAATTTGTGATCTTGTTTTACTGCATGGCAACTCCATTCTTTAATCTTGTTATCTATAGCCTCTGGAACAAAGACATGAAAGATGCACTAAAGAAAGTCCTTAGAGCGCCATCAAAAGTAATTATTAAAAATATAGAGAAAGGATATAAATTTTTCTATCATTACTGTCTAAGGAGTACAGAATTTTTCTCACTTAAAACTCCATCTTCTGGAGATGTCTGAGTGTTTGATTCGTTACTCTCATAAAAGTGTGACTCTTATTACATAGACAGAATCTGTCTCAAAAGCATAGACAATCCACAAGATCCATTGTAAGAAAGTTCTGAATAATTTTAACTCATAAGTGTATTATTTCAGTTTTTTGGCATAGTTTAAAGTCCTGAAACTAACTTAATCTAGTTTGTATCTACAAAACTAAGACTTATGTTGCCAAGTTCTCCCTTGGCTTTTATCCTAATGTTATTTTATGTATTTATAATTTATCAACCATATTTTGTTTTCCAACTGCAGGTTCTCCAATAGTGGAATATTGCATCTACTTACTGTATTTACCAAAAAATTTAATTGACTTATTTAAAGATCAAGGACTACTGCATGTGGCTAAAACAGAAGCATTTTTTTTTTTTTTTTTACTACCAAGCATTGGAATGATGTCCACAGTGTGCAGTAAATGAAAACAGGAATTGGTATGATTTCTTCTTAAAACTCTAACCTTAGAAAGAGTACATAGAAAGACATACACACATCCACAAATGCCAATTTTTTTAAGTATTCCTTACCCAAAGCTAGGTTTCTGTACCTTCTGAGCTTTTATTGGAGGGCATATGTACTGTTACAGAAAATAGTCATGGAAACCCAGGAAAGAGACACTGTTGACCAAAATATAAGAATTTATGGGCAGTTAGCACTGAATAAAACTTCCTGACGTGATGTGATCATCTTCCAGCCCTCTAAAATGTTCATATTTTTAACTGTGGTACAAAGTTTTCTGTTTTTGGAGGGTGGGTGGTCAGTAATTGTCTCCTATATATTGAAGAAAAGACTAATGATTTGAGTGACAACACTCAATCCAGACCTCATATTCAAACGTCCCATGTAAATATAAAAAACTAAACCTGTTGCCATCAGTTGTTCCTGACTCATAGTAACCCTATAAGGCAGGGTAGAACCGCCACAGCAGACCTCTTTAAAGTGTTAAAAAGCAAAGATGTCACTTTGAGGACAAAGGTGTGCCTCATCTAAGTCAAGGTATTTTCAATCACATATTTATGGGAAAGCTGGACAATGAATAAAGGAGACCAAAGAAGAATTGAGGTCTTCAAATTATGGTATTGGTGAAGAATATTGAGTATATTATGGACTTTCAGAACCAACAAATCTATACTGGAAGAAGTACATCAAGAATATTTCTTTCAAAAGAAGATGATGAGACTTTGTCTTATAAACTTTGGACATGTTATCAGGAAGGATCAGTCCCAGGAGCAGGACATCATGGTTGGAAAGGTAGAGGGTCAGTGGAAGAGAGGAAATCCTCAATGAGATGGATTGACACAGTGGCTGCAACAATGAGCTCAAGTATATCAACTGTTGTGACAACTATTGTGAGGACGGCGCAGGATCAGTAGCATTTTGCTCTTTTTACATGGGGTCACTATGAGTCAGAGCCGACTCAACGGCACCTAACAACATAAAAACAAATCTTTATGGAAGCAGATAACCTCATCTTTCTCCCATGGTACAGCTGGAAAGTTCAAAGCTCCGTCATTTTGGTTAGCAGCCCAGGTCTTAAACACTTCCCCACCTGGGCTCCTCATATAAAAATAGACATCTTAAAATCCCCTTCCAAGTTATTTTGTTTTGGGGGACTGTTTTCAATAACAGAAATGCTAAGTTATGAAGCTTGCTAAGCCATTACAGAAATAGAGGAAAATTCATGGCAATTTACAATTCTAAAAGGGTTAGTAACTCTACCATAATGTATCTCTACTGGGTTCTTACTTGCATGCAACAGAAGCTGATGCTGGTTGATTTAGTAGGACAGTGTAAAAGATGCGTTGATGGGATAACAAGAATATCACAAAATCATTGACAGCTGAAAGGCAAGGGCTGAGGCTGCAAGATCAATGCCCTAACATTCCTGTAGAGTTGGTATGATGAGGAAACCATCATCGCTACAGTCACAACATGAGATGTTACAGTTTGAACCATTGCTACTTCTGTGCTAAAATTTTTCTTTACTTTAAGAATAGAGCAACCTAACCCAGTGTCATATTTTTATGCCAGTGTTGTAACTTTGTTGAGGCTCCTACTTCTGTCTCTTGCATCACTAGCCCCTGAATCAAAACTTGGTATAGTGGCATCTGTTTGGTGCAGCCAAGAGTACATTCCCATGCCTTAGTTGCAAAGAAGCATGGGAGAACTAATACCTAGCAATATAAGCTCCAATTGTGGTAAGATAAGCTCCAAGACAGATAACATTGTAATTTCCTCAAATATAAAAGGAGATTGAAATACTAGCCAGCAAAAAAAGAATAATATCGACTCTAACAACTCATTCATTTTTACTTTACCATAATATCCCTGGGTTATGTTCCCTCTAGAGGTTATACAAGGTAAAAACTCAGCTAAATGATCCACCTATAGAATGGCAGAGAAGTGGGAGAGGAGGAGAAAAATTAATAAATGACTCCATGTGTAGTTAAGGAATTCACTATCTCTTGATTTAAAAGAAAAAAAATGTTGCCATTGAGTTGGACTCATAGGGATGCTATGGAACAGAGCAGAGCTGCTCCATAGGGTTTCCAAGGAGCAGCTGGTGGATTCAAACTGCTGACCTTTTGTTTAACAGCATAGCTCTTAACTAATGAGCCTCTGGGGCTCCATCTCATGCTAAGTAGTGTTAAAAGATGCTGTGCTGCCTATAGTTTATTGCTCCGTTTTCTGGAGTTCTAAGAGAAAAAAAAGTTCCGGGAAAGGAAAAGAAATCATCCATCACTTGAAAACGCCTCTAGTAGCTACAGTGAAATTGAATGTTGCCTGTTCTTCCTTCCTTTTTAGAACTGTAGTGGATCAGGAAAACTCTTCAGTTACTCTTCAACGTGAAGCCAAAAATTCTTATCTGGGTCCATGGATCTCCAACTG
The DNA here is from genome assembly GCF_024166365.1 of Elephas maximus indicus. NCBI lineage: Eukaryota > Metazoa > Chordata > Mammalia > Proboscidea > Elephantidae > Elephas > Elephas maximus. Next base: position 26,965,631 of record NC_064828.1, on the reverse strand, counting down.
TGTGCAGAAATATATGCTTATGTGCATGAAAGCATTTTTCTCATAGAAATTCCAGAGTTTAATGCACAGTCTCACACACACACACACCAAACTTGAAAACTTTCTTAGCCCTTATGAGAGCTCCTGGAACCCCTAGAGGTGCTGTGGTTGAGCACTTGGCTGCTAATCAAAAGATGGGAGTCTGAAACCCACCTGCTGTGCTGCAGGAGAAAGCTGTGGCAGCATGCTTCTGTGGAAAGATTTACAGACTTTGAAATTGTGTTCTATAGGGTCACTGTGAGTCAGAATCCCTCAACGGCAGTAGGTCAACAGGTTATGAGAGTCCCGCTATACAGTCCTTTTAATTGCTCTTGTTACAGCATCTTATATCCCATAAGGCAAGTTCATCATCAGGGCCATAGCACAGCTTCTCCCTGGACCAAAATTAACCAAATAATTAAGATCCTCATTTCCATATAGGCTTTCAGAGTGTTCGAAAAAGACTTTTGTATGTAAAACTAAGGTACCTAAAGATAAAACATTTTTGGTTTGATCTAAATGTTGTGTACGTAGAGTTTTCAATAACCAGAGCTTGGCTATTCTAGGATGAATTATATTCAATTTTAACTATATTTTTTTGTTTTAATTACACAAATAACTTATTTTACAATGAGTAAATTTTCATCGTAAAAAGACAAAACTGTACAACTATACATACAGAATAATGAAAATCCCCAGGTCTCTACACACCTACTTGTCTCCTCATCAAAGTGTTCAGTTTAGTGAGTATATTTCTAGATCTTTCTCTGCGCATTTACACATAAAAATATAAATTGTGAGTTGAAGGGGTATATAAATTGGTTTCTACTTAAGTGTTGTTCTACAACGGGCTAAACTTCCCACCTCCCTACTCTCAACTAAAAAACTAAGTGTGAGGGAAATTTCCTTGAGCCTTTTCAAGGGCTTCTAACTTTGAGTCTGGGAAAAATAAGGACATAGGAGCAGAAGATACAAGTCTTCAGGACAGACTCTTTCCCAAGAGGTGTTTCATGGATTTCTGAGGTCACTAGCACCACCACGTGGCCTAGGCAGTGGGCCCTTTTCCTACCTGAATCAGAATTTAAACCAGGAAAACCTATGAAATAAGAGGATAATTTTTTGCTCTCTCCAGGCAAAGAGACTTTATTCTGGAAAATTAAGGCAATTCCCCTCTTTGCTTAACCTGTAAGCATTGTTTGAGCTCTGTAATTAATCTTCAGGTGTCTTCCCTGTTGGGCTGTGTTGTCCTATACAATAGCTACAAGCCACGTGTGGCTATTGAGTACTTGAAATGGGACTCATCCTAATTGAGATATGCTGTAAGTATAAAATAATTACAAATGTTGAAGATTTAGCATAAAAGAATGTGAATATCTCATTAATAATTCTATATTGAGTATATGCTCAAAAAATATTTTGAATATGTTGGATTAAATAAAATACTAAAATTAATTTCACACCTTTCTTTTTTACCTTTTTTATTGATAGATAATTATATTTTAAGTTATTTAATTGCATTTCATTTTTTTAATTGTACTTTAGATGAAGCTTTACTGCACAAACTAGTTTCTCATTAAACAGTACACATATTGTTTTGTGACATTGGTTAATAACCCCACGATATGTCAACAGTCTCCCTTCCCGACCTTGGGTTCCCTATTACCAGCTTTCCTGTCCCCTCCTGCCTTCTAGTCCTTGCTCCTGGGCTGGTGTGCCCCTTTAGTCTTTTTTATGGGCCTGTCTAATCTTTGGCTGAAGGATGAACCTTGTAGTGATTTATTACTGAGACAAAATGGCAGTGGGTGGTAACATGACAACTACAAAGTTTAAAATAATATCTGTGGTTCATATTATATTTCTATTGGGCAGCACTGATTAGACTGATCTCAAAGAGCCCAGTAGCTTTAAATACCATTGATAGGTTGATAATTCTTAGGTTTTTTGTCTCCACTGCTAACCTCGTTCCTTACCTCCAAACTTGCATACCCAATCACTTATTAAAATATCCATTTGGATGTTTATTAGCCAGTGCAAACGTTAAGCATACATTCCCATCACGGAGAGCATGAGTGGTGCCTAAAAATGGGCAAAACATAAATACAACAGTTTTAAGCTCAGGTTGTAAAATGAAACTTGTAATGCATTGGCTGGAGATAGTGAGTCAACTGAAGTATTGGAGCACATATTTAGTAAGGTAGAAATAAAGTTTGAGCACAGGTTGAGAAAAACCTTGAATTACAAACTAAGAAATTTGGTACTTATCTTACATGTAGGTGTGGAGACTGGTAGAAAGAATGTTTAAGAAGATGATTCTGGAATTTAATATAGGGGATGTCAGAGACAGAGAGGCCATTCAAGTTGTTATTACACCATTACACTTATGGAGTACTAGGACCTGAACAAAACTGATGAGATTGCAGGGCAGAATTTAACGACAAGCTCAAAGTGGGGTGAGAAGATGAGGAATTATAAATGCTTAGATTTCAAATCTGGTTCATACAAATCAGCAGAGCCATTGGAGAATAAGAATGGGAAGAGCCAACTAAGACTAACAAATTTAGTCTTAGGCATTTGGATTTGAAGTAGATATTCATGTAAAAATACATAACGGGAGTCTGTGGTTGTTTGACTAAAGTTTGGAAGTAAAGCTACTGCTGGGGTTACCCTAGAACCAAGCTTTAGCTCAAGACTTCCTCATGAAAGTCAGTACTGTAAATTAAATCAATGTGCTAGAAAACAAGAACTAGAGAAGAAACTCCCTCTGAGGGAAAATTATCCAGAACTACATAAGAATAAGTACACCTAAGGCCTGGTTAGCAATGATCTCACACATTCTGTAGCTCTTTGGCTTAGAATATACACTGAGTATCAACCTTCATGCGTCTGCATATGGAAGATTTGGACCTACTGAATAAAATGATTAAAAGTCCCCACGTGGTGCAGACAGCTTGTGCTGAACTATTAACGTAAAGGTTGGAAATTCAAATCCACCCAGTGGCACCATGGAAGAAAGGCCTGACAACCTGCTTCCACGAAGATGAAGTAAATAAAAGTCTATGGTTCAGTTCTTCTCTTTAACATATGGGGTCACCATGAGTTGGAATTGCCTTGACAGCAGCAGGTTTGTTTTTTCAGGAAAGTGATACTATTGGCAAAACGTGGAAAGTTAATCAAGTCAACAGAATATTACTGAGGAAACTTGTTTGTGTCCAAAACTACCTTTGAGAGATATACTAGTAGTGCTAAAAATAGTTTGTGATATTGAAGGTTTTCTTCGGTGTGATTTATTATTGGTAAACTATTTGTGTATTTGCAATACATTCACTTGTTGCTAGCTCTGAGAAAGAACAATTTGCTTTGATAAAGACAGAATTTTAGGATGTTGAAACACACCAGGCAGTATCTAATGAAAACCAAGAGAATAGCCAGGAAGGAGCTCATTTATACAGAGATATATGAAAATCTTTTTAAATTGGATTTCAGTGGAGAATTCTATGTAATTCCAGACATATCTGGAACATAACAGTAGTAGTTTCCTAAAACTAAATCATGAACCTAATGAATTCTTCTAAACCGCTTTCCTAATGAATGAATATAGATTAAAATGAAGGAAAACAGCATGATCTCATTTGTCTCATGATCTTTCATCTTCCTAGATATCAGTGATGTGTTATTGAACTCAACTCTTGAATCCTTTAGAAATTTCCCACAAAAATACATATAGAATGTTCTTTAATGCCTCCTTCATATCTTTCTTCTGGAAGTTATAGATCAACGGATTAAAGAATGGTGTTGCCAAAGCATAGGACAAGGTCACAAATTTCTGCATCCCAAGATGGTCTCCAGAACCTGGGCTAACATACATCACCATGACTGAGCTCCATAGAACACGGATGCCACGGCAAGGTGGGAGGTACAAGTAGAGAAAGCCTTATGCCTCCCGCAGCCTGAGGGCACCTGCAACACCACTCTGAGGACACAGAAGTAAGTGCCAAGGATGTACAGGAAGGTGAGGATGACAATGAGAGAGCTAGTAATACAACAGGTCAGAGTAGTTCCAGATACTGGAGCACAGGACAATGCCAGTAAAGGTGCCAGATCACAGAGAAAATGGTCAATGGTGCCTGAGATATTAGGGTCAAAGATGTCAGTAACCAGAGAAAACCACCTGCCTAGCAGAAACCCACTAACTGGGCACATAAGTCATGGGTCATTATGGTGGGATAGTGCAAAGGTCTACACATAGCAAGAAATTGATCCAAAGACATCACCGACAGAAATAAACATTCAGCAGCACACATGGAGAAGAAGTAGAACTGGAGCAGGCAGCCAGCATAGGAGATGCTCTTGGTCTGGGAGCTGATGATGGCCAACAATTTGGGCACATCAGAACTGACGTAGCAGATCTCCAGGAAGGAAAAGTTAGCCAGGAGTTTGTACATGGGCTTGTGGAGTTCCCTGCTTGACCACACTGCAGAGATGATAGACAAGTTCCCCATGAGGGTCAGGAGGTAGATGAGGGAGAAGAGCACAAAGAGGAGGATCTGGATCTCTCTGCGGCAGGGGAAGCCCAGGAGGATGAACTCACTCACAGACCCAGAGATATTACTGGTCTTCAGGATCCTCATTGGTCTCACCTGTGAAGGCGACAGGATAGTAGTAACCACAGAAATAATTACAGTATTTTTCTTCCTCCTGGTAAAGAGATATGTGTTTCTTTTCCCCAGTTTGAGTTTGTGAGGTTAGAAGGGTTGGCTGCCCTTTCTTCTGTATTCCTCATTTATTCAATAAACATTTATTGAACGTACAATATTTCCAGGCACTGTACTGGGAGATGTAGAAAGAACAATAAATAAAACAAGCTAAGCCCTTGATCTTATGGAGCACGTTTCAAATACCCTTTGTTCAAAGCTACCTTAAAGAGTTACAAGGTTGCTGTAGGATTTCTATATGGAGGGATTTTAAGAGTTTAAATCTAATTGGAAGAAATGCTAGAACTTTTTCCTTGAAACCTACTTTGTATAGCAAGGAAAATGTTTTATATGTTTGTGTCAACTTCATGGGGGGCTGCTAGAGATTATGGGCTGCGTGTTAACATCCCTCCACCTGCATTATGTGCTTCCACTGACACAGTAACAGCAGGATGTGAAAATTCAAAACAAAATTTTCTGTTGTCATTCAGAGACATGGACATTATATTCAGTTGGAAAAAATTGGGGAAGGCTTTTGAGTGGGTAATGGACCTTGGTAGCAAAGGATAGAATTTTCCAAAGTAAAATAAGGAGCCAAGAAAAGATTTGATACAAGAAATAATGTTCAGGGAAGAGTCCAAAAGAATGAAAGTTAAAATACTTGTAAGAGAAGGGTGAAGTATAAGTGACAAAGATAAAGCCACATGGCAGAAAACTCCCTGCCAGTCTGATTAGTTCAGCTTTAGCTTGTCAGTCAATGGAAAACAGATGATCTAGAAGACAAAGATAATCAGAGCTTTATCTAAGTAGCATTTCACAAGACTATTTGGTACAGGGCAAAAAAATAAGCAAGGATTCTCTTGGTGGTTCAAGTGGTTAACAAGTCCAATTGCTACCCAAGAGGCTGGAGGTTTGAGTCCATCCAGAGGTGCCTTGCAAGAAAGGCCTGATGATCTACTTCCCAAAAATCAGCCATTGAAAACCTTCTGCAGCAGTTTTATTCTGACACAGAGGGGGATGGCCATTAGTTGGAATAGTTGATTCCCCATCTCCCTACTTTTTTAAAATCATTTTAATTTAAATATGTCATGAAATGAAGTAGGTACTACTTACAAAGTTTTCGTCTCCTGTAAGTCACATACAATCGCAGGTTTGCTATGCAGATATCTGTGTGAAACAGAACAGTAAACAATCCAGTTAGTCTTCTCAATTATTGCCAAGTCTTAGAAAACAAAATTCCCTATTTTTCCATCTTCTAGAAATACAATTCTTTTGAAGATGATCTGCACAGACCAAATGAAAATTAGACAAAAGACATTTTATTTATCCCATGCCTAATAAGTGTTGTGTAATAGAATATTCATGAAGTTTTATATTTCTTTTTCATATCAATATATGAAACAAAATGGACCCTGAGACTTAGGAGAGAAGTTACTACTCCATGTGCCCATGTATCCTAAATGCAGCCAAAGGGTCTGAGATGTTAGCTCTTTGGTAAAGCACTATTTGGTTCCTTTCTTCATGGACGTCCCTTTGTGATTTGACTTAGGGAATACAACCTGCCAAGCATCTCTCCATTACCCATCATTTATCCCTTCCAGATTATGAGGTCCTATCTCTAGAGACCACAACCCCAGGAGCAATTAACATGCATCACATAGACCTGAGTATGTTTCCTCTTCAGTGATTACCACGTTGAAGATGAAAATATGTGTGTGCATACATACATGTGTGGACTCACACACACACGCACACACATGCACATTGTGGATTGCTAACACCGTAGTGCTTCCTCCAGAGTTACTTCTCCTGACCAGCATAATTTACCCTTTGGCTAACAAAGCTTTTCCACATGAGATGCATCTTTGCTTTCAAGCTTTGTTAAGCTTGGCATTCTACACCCAGAGTCTCCCATTCCTATTGTCCAAATGGCAGTTTAAAGACCTCGTCCACTACATCCAGAATGATCCTATACCGAGACATCCACAGTGCTACCTAATTCCATTCCTTAGAAACTCCTATTCCCATATATACATCAAATAGTAGGGTAGATATTTGTCAACCAAGGAGTTAAGAAATCAGTTGTGTGACATGGACATGTCCATTTCCTCTTCCTCAAGTCTAGGCTACATTTCTAAGCCTCGCTTGCAGTTAGGTGTGATCATGGTACCGAGTTCTAGTCAGTAGAATGTAATGAAAATGGATGTGCAATGCTTCTGGTCTTATTCACACACAGTCCTTGATAATCTCTGATGCAACTGAGCATGGTGACGGTGAAAGTCGCAATTAAATGTGGTAAAGCCAAAGGTGGAGAGAACGTGAGTTCCAGAATCACAATCTGAAGCATGATTACCTGCTGATCAAGAGTATCCATTTAGATTTTAAATGAGCAATAAATTGACTTCTTTTATGTTTGATCCACTAAAAAAAACTATTTTACTTGGAGAAGAGCAACATGACCAATTGAGACAAATGTTTACATTTTGAAAAATGTATAAAGAAACAATCTGTGAGTGAATATATAAAAATTTATATATTTGGGGGTTGTTCTCTTGAAATATCTAATTTTAAAACAGCAAGAAGAAATTAAAGAAATTATTTTTATGAAGACCATGCATCTACCAGCAGGGAATAGAAAGTGAACGCCAGCAAATAAATTTACCAATAAATCACCATTAGGTTTTATTCAGAGATGATTTACTTAAAAATTGTGATCTTTGATGATCCGCATTCACAGCAAGCATAATCATTCTTCCTTTAGCTTGAGCCGAAACCTGTGGAGCAGGAGAGGAAGACAAGGCGATATAAAGAAATCAAAGTTAGGTTTAAACTTAGAAATATAGGGGTAAATATTAAGGTAACCACAAAGGAGACTAACAATCCTACTCATCAAAATAAAACACAAGAAAAGAATACAAATTCAGCAGAAACAAAATCAACAACAAATAAGAGGACAATATATAAACTAATCAGCACAAAAAACTAAGCAGGAAAAAGAAACTGTCAACAATATACAAAAACAGACAACAAAATGATGGCACTGAACTCATATCTATCCATAATTATGCTGAATGTAAATGGTCTAAATGCACCAATAAAGAGACAGAGAGTGGCAGAATGGATTAAAAAACATGATCCGTGGATATGCTGCCTACAAGAGACACGCCTTAGAATTAGAGACACTAACTAAAACTCAAAAAAAAAAAAAAGGATGGGGAAAAATACATCAAGCAAACAACAATCAAAAAAGATCAGGAGTGGCAATATTAATTTCTGACAAAATAGACTTTAAAGTTAAATTCACCACAAAGGATAAGGAAGGACACTATATAATGATTAAAGGGACAATACACCAGGAGGATATACCCATATTAAATATTTACACACCCAATGACAGGGCTGCAAGATACATAAAACAAACTCTATCAGCATTGAAAAGTGAGATAAACAGCTTCACATTTCCAGCAGGAGACTTCAACACACCACTTTCGGTGAAGGACAGGACATCCAGAAAGAAGCTCAATAAAGACACGGAAAATCTAAATGCCACAATTAACAAACTTGACCTCATAGACATATACAGAACACTCCACTCAACAGCAGCCAAGTACACTTTCTTTTCAAGTGAACATAGAACCTTCTCTAGAATAGACCGCATATTAGGTAATAAACAAGCCTCAGCAGAATCCAAAACGTTGAAATATTACAAAGCATCTTCTCTGACCGTAAGGCCATAAAAGTAGAAATCAATAACAGAAAAAGCAGGGAAAAGAAATCAAACACTTGGAAACTGAACAATACCCTGCTCAAAAAAGACTGGCTTATAGAAAACATGAAGGATGGAATAAAGAAACTCATAGAATCCAATGAGAATGAAAACACTTCCTATCAGAACCTTTGGGTCACAGCTAAAGCAGTGCTCAGAGGTCAATTTATATCAATAAATGCACACATCCAAAATGAAGAAAGGGCCAAAATCAAAGAAATGTCCCTACAGCTTGAACAAATAGAAAGAGCAACAAAAGAAACCCTCAGGCACCAGAAGAAAGCAACTAATAAAAATTAGAGCAGAACTAAATGAAATAAAAAAAATAATAATAGGAAGCAGAAAAACAACTGAAAGAGTTAACAAGACGAAAACCTTGTTCTCTGAGAAAATTAACAAAACTGACAAATTATTGGCCAAACTGACAAAAGAAAAACAGGACAGGAAGCAAATAACTCGAATGAGATATGAGATGGGTGATATTACAGCAGACCCAACTGAAATTAAAAGAGTCATATCAGATTACTATGAAAAATTGTACTCTAACAAATTTGAAAACCCAGAAGAAATAGATGAATTTCTAGAAACACACCACCCAGCTAAACTAACAGAGACAGAGGCAGAGCAACTAAATAGACCCATAACAAAAGAAGAGATTGAAAAGGTAATTAAAAAACTCACCCCTGCAAAAAAAAAGCCCTGGCCCAGAGGACTTCACTGCAGAGCTCTACCAAACTTTCAGAGAAGAGTTAACACCACTACTACTAAAGGTATTTCAGAGCATAGAAAAGGACGGAATACTTCTAAACTCATTCTGTGAAGACAATATATCTGTGATACCAAAACAAGGTAGACACCACAAAAAAGGAAAATTAGAGGCCTATATCCCTAACGAACTTAGATGCGAAAATCCTCAACAAAATTCTAGCCAATAGAATTCAACAACATAAAAAAAAAAAAAAAAAATTCACCATGACCAAGTGGGATTCACACCAGGTATGCAGAGATGCTTCAACATTAGAAAAACAATTAATGTAATCCATCACGTGAATAAAACAAAAGACAAGAAGCACATGAGCTTATCAACTGATGCAGAAAAGGCATCTGACAAAGTTCAACATCAATTCTTGATAAAACACTCAGCAAAATAGGAATAGAAGGAAAATTCCTCAACATAATAAAGGGCACTTATACAAAGCCAATAGCCAACATCATCCTAAATGGAGAGAGTCAGAAAGCATCCCCCCTGAGATCGGGATCCAGACAAGGATGCCCCTTATCACAACTCTTTTTTTTTTTTAATAATTTTTATTGTGCTTTAAGTGAAAGTATACAAATCAAGTCAATCTGTCACAATCTGTCTCCATACTCCCACTTACTCTCCCCCTAATGAGTCAGCCCGCTCCCTCTTTCCAGTCTCTTCTTTCGTGACAATTTTGCCAGTTTCTAACCCTCTCTACCCTCCTATCTCCCCTCCAGACAGGAGATGCCAACACAGTCTCAAGTGTCCACCTGTTACAAGTAGCTCACTCTTCGTCAGCATCTCTCTCCAGCCCATTGTCCAGTTCCTTCCATGTCTGATGAGTTGTCTTCGGGAATGGTTCCTGTCCTGGGCCAGCAGAAGGTTTGGGGACCATGACCACCAGGATTCTTCTAGTCTCAGTCAGACCATTAAGTCTGGTCTTTTTATGAGATTTGGGGTCTGCATCCCACTGTTCTCCTGCTCCTTCAGGGGTTCTCTGTTGTGCTGTCAGGGCAGTTCTTGGTTCTGGCCGGGCACCATCTAGTTCTTCTGGTCTCGGGATGATGTAAGTCTCTGGTTCATGTGACTCTTTCTGTCTCTTGGGCTCATAGTTATTGTGTGACCTTGGTGTCCTTCATTCTCCTTTGATCCAGTTGGGTTGAGACCAATTGATGCATCGTAGATGGATGCTTGTTAGTATTTAAGACCCCAGACCCCACATTTCAAAGTGGGATGCAGAATGTTTTCATAATAGAATTATTTTGCCAATTGACTTAGAAATCCCCTTAAGCCATAGTCCCCAAACCCCCGCCCTTGCTCCGCTGACCTTTGAAGCATTCAGTTTATCCCGGAAACTTCTTTGCTTTTGATCCAGTCCAATTGAGCTGACCTTCCCTGTATTGAGTATTGTCCCTTCCTTCACCTAAAGTAGTTCTTATCTACTAACTAATCAGTAAATGACCCTCTCCAACCCTCCCTCCCTCCCCTCCTCATAACCACAAAAGTATGTGTTCTTCTCAGTTTCTACTATTTCTCAAGATCTTATAATAGTGGTCTTATACAATATTTGTCCTTTTGCCTCTGACTAATTTCACTCAGCATAATGCCTTCCAGGTTCCTCCATGTAATGAAATGTTTCACAGATTCTTCACTGTTCTTTATCGATGTGTAGTATTGCATTGTGTGAATATACCACAATTTATTTACCCATTCGTCCGTTGATGGACACCTTGGTTGCTTCCAGCTTTTTGCTATTGTAAACACAGCTGCTATAAACATGGGTGTGCATGTATCTGTTCGTGTAAAGGCCCTTATTTCTCTAGGGTATATTCAGAGGAGTGGGATTTCTGGGTTGTATGGTAGTTCTGTTTCTAACTTTTAAAGAAAACGCCAGATAGATTTCCAAAGTGATTGTACCGTTTTACATTCCCACCAGCAGTGTATAAGAGTTCCAATCTCTCTGCAGCCTCTCCAACATTTATTATTTTGTGTTTTTTGGATTAATGCCAGCCTTGTTGGAGTGAGATGGAATCTCATCATAGTTTTAATTTGCATTTCTCTAATGGCTAATGATCGAGAGTGTTTTCTCATGTATCTGTTAGCTGCCTGAATATCTTCTTTAGTGAAGTGTGTATTCATATCCTTTGCCCACTCCTTGATTGGGTTGTCTTTTTGTGGTTGAGTTTTAACAGAATCATGTAGATTTTAGAGATCAGGCACTGCTCGGAGATGTCATAGCTGAAAATTCTTTCCCAGTCTCTAGGTGGTCTGTTTACTCTTTTGGAGAAGTCTTTAGATGAGCATAGGTGTTTGATTTTTAGGAGCTCCCAGTTATCGGGTTTCTCTTCGTCATTTTTGGTAATGTTTTGTATTCTGTTTATGCCTTGTATTAGGGCTCCTAACTTTGTCCCTATTTTTCCTTCCATGATCTTTATCGTTTTAGTCTTTATGTTTAGGTGTTTGATCCACTTGGAGTTAGTTTTTGTGCATGGTGTGAGGTATGGGTCCTGTTTCATTTTTTTGCAAATGGATATCCAGTTATGCCAGCACCATTTGTTAAAAAGACTATCTTTTCCCCAAATAACTGACACTGGGCCTTTGTCAAGTATCAGGTGCTTATATGTGGATGGATTTATATCTGGGTTCTCAATTCTGTTCCACTGGTCTATGTGCCTGTTGTTGTACCAATACCAGGCTGTTTTGACTACTGTGGCTGTATAATAGGTTCTGAAATCAGGTAGAGTGAGGCCTCCCACTTTCTTCTTCTTTTTCAGTAATCCTTTACTTATCTGGGGCTTCTTTCCCTTCCATATGAAGTTGGTGATTTGTTTCTCCACCACATTAAAAAATGACATTGGAATTTGGATCGGAATGCATTGTATGTATAGATGGCTTTTGGTAGAATAGACATTTTTACGATGTTAAGTCTTTCTATCCATGAGCAAGATATGATTTTCCACTTTAGTAGGTCCTTTTTAGTTTCTTGCACTAGTACTTTGTAGTTTTCTTTGTATAGGTCTTTTACATCTTTGGTAAGATTTATTCCTAAGCTATTTTATCTTCTGGGGGCTACTGTGAATGGTATTGATTTGGTGATTTCCTCTTCGACGTTCTTTTTGTTGATGTAGAGGAATCCAAGTGATTTTTCGATGTTCATCTTATAACCTGAGACTCTGCCAAACTCTTCTATTAGTTTCAGTAGTTTTCTGGAGGATTCCTTAGGGTTTTCGGTGTATAAAATCATGTCATCTGCAAATAGAGATAATTTTATTTCTTCGTTGCCAATCCGGATGCCCTTTATTTCTTTGTCTAGCCTAATTGCTCTGCTTAGAACCTCTAGGATAATGTTGAATAAGAGCGGTGATAAAGGGCATCCTTGTCTGGTTCCTGTTCTCAGGGGAAATGCTTTCAGGCTCTCTCCATTTAGAGTGATGTTGGCTGTTGGCTTTGTAAAGATGCTCTTTATTATGTTGAGGAATTTTCCTTCAATTCCTATTTTGCTGAGAGTTTTTATCATAAATGAGTGTTAGACTTTGTCAAATGCCTTTTCTGCATCAATTGATAAGATCATGTGGTTTTTGTCTTTTGTTTTATTTATGTGGTAGGTTACATTAATGGTTTTTCTAATATTAAACCAGCCTTGCATACCTGGTATAAATCCCACTTGGTCATGGTGGATTATTTTTTTGATATGTTGTTGAATTCTATTGGCTAGAATTTTGTTGAGGATTTTTGCATCTATGTTCATGAGGGATATAGGTCTATAATTTTCTTTTTTTGTAATGTCTTTACCTGGTTTTGGTATCACGGATATGGTGGCTTCATAGAATGAGGTTAGGTAGTATTCCGTCATTTTCTATGCTTTGAAATACCTTTAGTAGTAGTGATGCTAACTCTTTTCTGAAAGTTTGGTAGAACTCTGCAGTGAAGCCGTCCGGGGCAGGGCTTTATTTGTTGGGAGTTTTTTGATTACCTTTTCAATCTCTTTTTTTGTTATGGGTCTATTTAGTTGTTCTACTTCTGATTGTGTTACTTTAGGTAGGTAATGTTTCTCTAGGAATTCATCCATTTCTTCTAGGTTTGCAAATTTGTCCAAGAGTACAATTTTTCATAATAATCTGATATGATTCTTTTAATTTTAGTTGGGTCTGTTGTGATGTGGCCCATCTCATTTCTTATTCAGGTTATTTGTTTCCTTTCCTGTTTTTCTTTAGTCAGTCTGGCCGATGGTTTATCAATTTTGTTAATTTTTTCAAAGAACCAGCTTTTGGCTTTGTTAATTCTTTCAATTGTTTTTCTGTTCTCTAATTCATTTAGTTCAGCTCTAATTTTTATTATTTGTTTTCTTCTGGTGCCTGATGGATTCTTTTGTTGCTCACTTTCTATTTGTTCAAGTTGTCGCGACAGTTCTCTGATTTTGACTCTTTCTTCTTTTTGTATGTGTGCATTTATCAATATAAGTTAAGCTCTGAGCACTGTTTTTGCTGTGTCCCAGAGGTTTTGATAGGAAGTGTTTTCATTCTCATTGCATTCTATGAATTTCTTTATTCCCTCCTTAATGTCTTCTATAACCCAGTCTTTTTTCAGCAGGGTATTGTTCAGTTTCCAAGTATTTGATTTCTTTTTCCTAATTTTTCTGTTATTGATTTCCACTTTTATGGCCTTGTGGTCTGAGAAGGTGCTTTGTAATATTTCGATGTTTTGGGTTCTGCAAAGATTTGTTTTATGGCCTAATATGTGGTCTATTCTAGAGAATGTTCCATGTGTGCTAGAAAAAAAAGTGTACTTTGCAGCTGTTGGGTGGTGTTCTGTATAAGTCTATGAGGTCAAGTTGTTTGATTGTAGCAATTAGGTCTTCTGTGTCTCAATTGAGCTTCTTACTGGAAGCCCTGTCCTTCTCCAAAAGTGATGTGTTGAAGTGTCCTACTGTAATTGTGGAGGTGTCTATCTCACTTTTCAGTACTGTTAAAGTTTGTTTCATGTATCTTGCAGCCGTGTCATTGGGTGCATAAATATTTAATAGGGTTATATCATCCTGGTCTATTGTCCCTTTAATCATTATGTAGTGTCCTTCTGCACCCTTGGTGGTGGATTTAACTTTAAAGTCTATTTTGTCAGAAATTAATATTGGTACTCCTACTCTTTTTTGATTGTTGTTTGCTTGATATATTTTTTCCATCCTTTGAGTTTTAGTTAGTTTGTGTCTCTAAGTCTAAGGTGTGTCTCTTGGAGGCAGCATATAGACAGATCATGTTTCTTTATCCAGTCTGAGACTCTCTGTCTCTTTATTGGTGCATTTAGTCCATTTACATTCAGCGTAATTATAGATAAGTATGTGTTTAGTGCTGTCATTTTGATGCCTTTTTATGTGTATTGTTGACAATTTCATTTTTCTGCTTACTTTTTTGTGCTGAGATGTTTTTCTTTGTAAATTGTGTGTTTCTCATTTTCATAGTATTTGACTTTATGTTTGCTGAGTCGTTATGTTTTTCTTGGTTTTTATTTTGAGTTATGGAGTTGTTTTTCCTCTTTGTGGTTACCTTAATATTTACCCCTATTTTTCTAAGTAAAAAGCTGACTTGTATTGTCCTATATCGCCTTGTATCCCTCTCCATATGGCAGTTCTATGCCACCTGTATTTAGTCCCTCTTTTTGATTATTGTGATCTTTTACATATTAACTTCAATGATTCCCTGTTTTGAGTGATTTTTTCTTTTTAAAATTAATCTTAATTTGTTTTTGTGATTTCCCTATTTGAGTTGATATCAGGATGTTCTGTTCTGTGACCTTGTGTTGTGCTGGTATCTGATATTATTTGTTTTCTGACCAATTTCCTTTAGTATTTCTTGTAGCTTTGGTTTGGTTTTTGCTTCTCTAGGCTTGTGTTTATCTGTAAATGTTTTAATTTTTCCTTCATATTTGAGAGAGAGTTTTGCTGGATATATGATCCTTGGCTGGCAGTTTTTCTTCTTCAATGTTCTATATATGTCATCCCATTGCCTTCTTGACTGCTTGGTTTCTGCTGAGTAGTCTGAACTTGTTTTTATTGATTCTTCTTTGTAGGAGATCTTTCTTGTCTCCCTGGCTGCTTTTAAAATTTTCTCTTTGTCTTTGGTTTTGGTAAGTTTGATGATAATATGCCTTGGTGATTTTCTTTTTAGATCAATCTTAAATGGGGTTCGATGAGCATCTTGGATAGATATCCTTTCGCCTTTCATGATGTCCGGGAAGTTTTCTGCCAACAGATCTTCGACTATTCTCTCTGTATTTTCTGTTATCCCTCCCTGTTCTGGGACTCCAATCACACTCAAGTTATTCTTCTTGATAGAGTCCCACATGATTATTAGGGTTTCTTCATTTTTTTTTTTAATTCTTTTATCTGATTTTTTTCAGCTATATTGGTGTCAATTCCCTTGTCCTCCAGATCCCCCACCCTGCTTTTTAATTGCTCGAGTCTGCTCCTCTGACTTCCTATTGAGTTGTCTAATTCTGTAATTTTACTGTTAATCTTTTGGATTTCTGAATGCTGTCTCTCTATGGATTCTTGCAACTTATTAATTTTTCCACTATGTTCTTGAATAATCTTTTTGAGTTCTTCAACTGCTTTATCAATGTGTTCCTTGGCTTTTTCTGTTGAATGCCTTATTTCATTTCTGAGGTCATCCCTGATGTCTTGAAGCATTCTGAAAATTAGTTTTTTATATTCTGCATCTGGCAATTCCAGGATTGTATCTTCATTTGGGAAAGATTTTGACTCTTTAGTTTGGGGAGTTTTAGAAGCAATCATGGTCTGCTTCTTTATTTTGTTTGATATCGACTGCTGTCTCTGAGCCATCTCTAAGATATTGTAGTGATTTATTCTATATTTGCTCACTGAGTATTATCTTGTTCTGTTTTCTTTCAGTATACTTAGATGGGCTGCTAGATTGCACTGTCTTGATTGTTGTAGCCCTTGAATCACTTATGTCCTATTACCAGCTGGTCTGGGCTGTTAACAGATGTATAAGCCTAAGAGTCCATTCACTACTCTTTAGTAGAATCTGATTTTGGGTTATCAAGTGTGTGGTGCAGACTGTCACCTATCCACCTAGAGAAGTAGTGGTGATAGTTGTGTGCACCAGATTCTAGTAGCAGCAGGGATTCACACTCCAGGGGATCAGGATACTGACAGGCTTCCCCCAAGTGCCAGTGAGGTAGGTGTGTCTCTATTCCTAAAGCACTTTGGTGGGTGGGCTCTGCAGCTGTACCTAAGAGCCCCAGTGCAAGTACCTCTACAGATTGGTAGGTGTCACCCTCCTTAGACCCCTAAGGCAGGAGGCTAGGTGGTCTGGGGGAAGCTTCAGGCCTCAGTTCCCTGATGTGGGTCAGTGAGGGCTCTGTTGAAAGGCAGAGATATCAGACCTGGGAAACTTGTCTTTTCAGTAATCTGCTAAAACAATTACAGTCAGATGCCTATCAGAATTGCCTTTGCATTGTGATAGCCACCTTGTTCCCTGTAGGGATGAAAGCCCAAGACTGTGGATCACATATGTTTGGCTGGAGCTGGTTCTGTGTTTTTAGTCCAATTAGGGAAGGATTTTTGGTCCTTGGGTTTTTTGTAGCTGCTTCTCTCAGGCCAGGAGAATGGGTTAGGAAAAGACCAAAAAAAAAAAAAAAAAAGAAAGAAAGAAAAGAAAAACCGCAGCGCACTTTGCTCTCTGGCTCAGGAAATTCCAATGTTAATGAAGCCACCTGGGAAGGGGAGGGGAGGGTTCAGATAAACAGGAGAGAGTAGCACCCCGGAATATAGACAAAGTTACTTATCTTGCTTGGGATGACTGTTTTATCTGAGATTCCCGAGGGGTGTGTTGACTGTGTGGGCTGGCTGGGTAGAGATTGCCCCCAAGGGTCAGGTCCGTGTCCTGTGCTTGTGCTGTCTCAGAAGCCGTGGTCAGTTCCTCTGCTCCCAGTCCAAAGCCCAGCGTCAAGGTTCCCCGGCTGGGACTTCACACTCCAGGCTCCAAAACCAGTCGCTGCCTCCTGGTGACTCCTCCTCCTGTCAGCCGTGTCGCTGCACTGCCTGCATGTACTGGCTGGGCTTCCCCCGAGGTCACTTCTGGGGGCTAGGGCTGCATCCCGTGTTTGCACCGTCTTAGGATGCCATGCTCAGCTCCCCTGTGTCCAGTCCAAGGCCTAGTGCCAACGTTTCCTGACTGGGACGCTGGCTCCAGGCTCCGAAAACAGTCACTGCTTCCCCGTGGTTGTTTGTTCTCAGTCTCTGTCACTCACGTCAACGCTTTAGATCTGTGTTTGATGGTCAGGGTTCTTAGATTGTCATGTATGTGATCGATTCACTTGTTTTTCCGAGTCTTTGTTGCAAGAGGGTTCTGAGGTAGCTTCTACCTAGTCAGCCGTCTTGGCCCTGCCTCAAGAGGAATACCTTATCACCACTTTTATTCAACACTGTGCTGGAGGTCCTAACCAGAGCAATTAGGCTAGATAAAGAAATAAAGGGCATCAGATTTTAAATAAGAAGTAAAAATATCTCTATTTTCAGATGACATGATCTTATACCAGAAAATGCTAAAGAATCCTCAAGAAAACTACTGAAACTAATAAAAGAGTTCAGCAGAGAATCAGGGTATAAGATAAATTTACAAAAATTGGTTGGATTCCTCTATGCCAACAAAAAGAACATCACAGAGGAAATCAGTAAATCAATATTATTTACAATACCCCCCAAGAAGATAAAATACTTAGGAATAAATCTTACCAGAGAAGTAAAAGCTATACAAAAAAAAAAAAAAAACTACAAGACACTACTGCAAGAAAGCAAAAGAGACCTACATAATTGGAAAAACATACCTTGCTTATGGATAGGAAGGGTTAACATTGTAAAAATGTCTATTTTACCAAAAGTGATCTATAGATACAATGCAATTCTGATCCAAATTCCAAGGACATTTTTTACTGAGATGGAGAAACAAATCACCATCTTCATATGGAAAGGAAAGAGGCCCTGGAAAACTAAAGCATTACTGAAAAAGAAGAACAAAGTGGGATGCTTCACCCTACCTGATTTTAGAACCTATTATACCACCATAGTAGTCAAAACTGCATGGTGCTTGTATGACAACAGATGCATAGACCAATGGAACAGAATTGAGAATCCAGGCATAAATCCAACCACATATGAGCAACTGGTATTTGACAAAGTTCCAAAGTCAGTTCAATGGAGAAAAGACAGTCTGTTTATAGATGGTGCCCGGCTACAACTGATGACTGCCCTGATGGTGAGCGCAACAGAGAACCCTTGAGGGAGCAGGACAGCAGTGGGATGCAGACCTCAAATCCTTGTAAAAGGACCAGACTTAATGGTCTGACTGAGATTGGAAGGACTCTGGAGATCATGGTCCCCAGACCTTCTGTTAGGCCAAGACAGGAACCATTCCCAAAGCCAACTCTTCAGACAGGGATTGGACTGGAGTATAGGATAGAAAATGATACTGCTGAGGAGTGAGCTTCTTTGATCAAGTAGACACATGAGACTTTGTGGGCAGCTTCTGTCTGGAGGGGAGATGACAGGTCAGAAGGGTGAGAAGCTGGCCAAATGGACACTAAAATAGAGAGTGAAGGGAAGGAATGTGTAGTATCATTGGGGGAGAGCATCTAGGAGTATATACCAAAAAATATAGCAAGGTGTGTATAAATTTTCGTATGAGAGACTGACTTGACTTGTAAACTTTCACTTAAAGTTCAATAAAAATAAAAAAAATTGAAAAATTGTAAGGACAAATTGAAGGATGAGAGCAACTGCAGAAAATATCTCAATGAAAAAGAAAATGTGAAATGTGAGGCTGCTTTGAAAAGCCACAGTGGTGTCTGAGAGAAGGCAGAAACCAGGACATACTTTCATCGGAGAACTGTTAATGCCTACAACTGAGGAGCAAGCAGTACAGATAAATGATGGGCATGGGTACACAAAGAAAGGGCCAAGGAGGCCATGTTAGAGAGAGATGGGAGTTGTGGGGTCATTGCTTCAAAGTGACTGAAGGAAGTATGCTGCAAGGGCAGCGTGTGTGCTCAGACATAGTTACAAAGACTTCATAGAAATTGACTTAGCTAAAAGTGAAAGCTAAAACTTTCAAACCAGAGATCTCTGCTTTTGTAGAAACTAGAGCGTGGGTACTGTCTGAGTTCTCCAGTGCTGCCATCACACGAATACCACAAGTGGGGAGCTTTAAAGGGTAGACATTTAAAAAAAAAAAAAAAATTATTTTTATTTTTATTTTTACATTTACTTTCTCACAATTCTGGAGGCTGAAAGTCCAATTTAGGATCTCAGCCACATCCATTCTTTCCATGTAGGTAGTCCAGGGCATTCCTTGGATCCTTGGTGATTTTCACATGGCACCTGTCTTCCCCCAGTGTCTGTGTCTCATCTTTTCTGTTTATAACTCAGTAGTGATTAGATTTAAAACCCACCATACTTGGGTATGGTCTAATTAACATAGCAAAAAAACCCTATTTCCAAACAGGATGATATCCACAGGTGCAGGGTTTAGGATACCAACACATATGGGGGGAGGGTGGAGGGATGCACAATTTAATCCATAGTAGGTTCAACCAACCAGACACCCAAACATAGACACAGGAGCCAGGGAGACAAAGAAATTGGCACTGTGGGGCATTCTTCTTAGAGATGGTATTTGTGGTGCAACGTCAGCTTCCAGGGACAGCAGTGCTGGGATGGCCAGTAGTGGGGAAATGCAGACTCAGCTCGAGAATCCAGGCTTCAGCTTTGAGGTCAGTGATGTCCTCCACAAAGTTGGTCTGAGGAGTAATTTTGGATGTGATTCTGGCAGTATAGCTTCCCTTTGTTTCCGCCATTTGCCTGAGTCTCATTCTCCACTTTTCACAAAGAGTCTCTGGGTTGCCAATAGCAACCAATCCTGTAGAAAAGGATGGGGAAACCTAGTACTGTTATCTGGCCTGACTGGTGCTGAAGACAGTAACACTGGGTAGTATATTAAGTGATGGGACTCAGCATCTTATAGCATGCAATGACTAAAAAGTTCATCAAATGATCACCTGTGGTCACTCTGGAATAACAGATCTATTAATATAGCAAAGCTTTGGGTGAACCATGTGGCAAGTAATATTTGAAGACCATGAGAAATTTGAAGACTGTGAAGTGGGTGGCTATGTCTTATAGTACTGGACAGTACTGAGAATGACAGAGTGGAATTGCTAAGTCCTTGGCCAAAGGTACAGGGACTTTCCACGGGCTGCGCTAAAAAAAAGCTTTTTTTTTTGTAGCCTTTAGCTTATAGCTATAAAAAAAAAAAAAAAAATAGATCCCCAAAAGCCAAACCAAACCCACTGCCATTGAGTCGACTCTGACTTATAGCGGCCTCACAGGGTTTCTAAGGCTGTAAATCTCTACAAAGTAGACTGCCACACCTTTCTCCTGCAGAACCACTTTTGAACCAACAACCTTTTGGTTAGGGGTAGAACTGCTCCATAGGGTTTCCAAGGCTGTAGTCGTTATGGAAACAGCCTGCCACATCTTTCTCCCTTGGAGCTACCGGTGGGTTTGAACTACTAATCTTCCAGTTAGCAGCTGAGTGCTTTAAACACTGTGCCACCAGGGCTCTTTATAGTACGGAATAACCCCCATCCATTGCCTTGGAGTCAATTCCGACTCAGAGCAACCCTAAAGCACAGAGTAGAGCCACCCCATAGGGTTTTCAAGGCTGCAATCTTTACAGGAGAAGACGGCTATTGCCATCTCCCTTGAAGTGGCTGGTGGGTTCGAACCACCGACTTTTGGTTAGCGGCCAAGTGCATTAACCACAGTGACTAGGAAGTATAATTTGTAATGAACTTTAAGATAAAACTTTGGATTTCAAAGAATTGTTGTTCCCACGCCCCGTGTTCTCTGACCACTGTTGACAAGAGTGCATTGGCGGAAAGGTTGAGAAACACCATGCTGGAGCATTTCTTCCCTTGGCACACAGAAGGTCCTTCCTCCTCACCCACCTCATTTCAGCCCCTGGGGGTTCTCTTATTTTAAGTAGGTTGGCCTCTCAGCTGATATTCTTCCTGTTCAGTATGGGGTTTGGGCACAAACATGGAAATCTTGGAGTTGTTTTCTTTGCACACTTTTCTGTCTGAGGCTTTGCCCTACATCCTTCTGAGAGGCATACATTGCTCTGTGGATGACATGGAAGTCTCTGCACACAAATAAAATATGCTTAGGTTATTGACTTCTATATATACTCCAAGTGATATTAGAGTTGTCATAGTCAGTTTGGGGAGGATGAGTTCTACGTATTTCCTGGCACATCTAGGAGAGAACCATCCGTGAAGGAGGCCTGAAGGGCTGCGGGGCGGCCTCATGTCTTCTGTGGTTGCCGTCTGATGGATTTGCTTCTAGTTTCAGTAAGCTTTGTCAGGCAAACTTTAAAATTCCTCTGACCAAAGTTAATTTACCACTTGTTTCTGTGCTGTAAAAGTGGAATATTATTAAATAGGCAGAAAATGACTGTCACACCTGGGAACGTAGGGGTAATCTCGGTATAAATGTAATCTTTAGTCAGTGACAACATGAAAGAATTCAAGAATTAGGAAAGCTGAGGAAAATTTTACGCCATTATATGAATTATAAAACATTGTTTTAATCTCCAGAATATATGGTATATAGAACTCAGTCTGAGCTCGTATACTCAAAGCTTCTCATATTTGTCTGCAATTCATAAGTACCTTCAATCCATATGGAGTGGATTGACATCTCAATTATTATCACAGGTTATCATCAAAGGAAATTTCAAAGTGATTGCTGCTCCAATGTCGTGTTAATCCAACAGTCTAGCAGAACTTTGCTACATGTATCACATTAATAATTAAGCTCCTTTTGAAGAACTAGTATGAGCCGAGCAACCAGGAGACTATTACAGTTCACAGTCCAAGGTGTATTGACATAAAACAATTAGGAAGCAATGTAAGATTGAATCTAGTAGAATTGACTGCTAGATTTTGTGGTATTCTTCTCAGTGCTGAACAGCCTGCCCTCAAAACCTGCCTTAGAGTCCCCTTTCCCATGGACACATTCTAGTACGACTTATCGAGTTTTCTCCTGGAGGTGATTAGGCCATTTAAAAAGATTCCAATAAAGTTAGGACCCAATTAAGTACATGTGAAGAATAAATTAATGTTTATTTATATGACTGTACTCTGCATGAATAACTTGCAGGATTAGAAATCAAATTGAGGAATTTAGATATACATTTGGCTAGTCTTGATGATAGAGTCAGTACCCTAGATATTTATTAATTTATTTATAGGTTTTTGGTTTGTGTCTATTGTGTACATTGCCCTGGCTTGGGCATTGAGGGAGGAAGCAAAAGATATCTAGGTTTTAGACTTGCTCATAAAAGAACAGCTAAGCAGCTCTATGAAATAGTATGCAATTAAATGGCCAAATTGCAGATAAAGAGAAGTTTCAGGGAAGGGAGAGTTCAAGGAGACATCAGGTATTATCTCATGGAAGAGAAAGGGTTGATTAAGATTTACTTCAGTAGATAGAAACCCTGGTGGTGTAGTGGTTAAGTGCTATGGCTGCTAAGCAAGAGGTCAACAGTTCGAATCAGCCAGGCACTCCTTGGAAACTGTGTGGGGCAGTTCTACTCTGTCCTATAGGGTCACTATGAATTGAAATCGACTCGACGGCAGTGGGTTTGGATTTTTGGTTTTCAGTAGATAGACGGGGCAAGTCTCATGGTCAGGAGAAGCACTATGATTAAAACACCCAAACTCAAAACCAAACCTGCTGCCATCAAGTCAATTCTGACTCCTAGCAACCCTATAAGACAGAGTAGAAGTGCCCCATAGGGTTTCCCAGAAGCAGCTGGTGAATTCAAACTACTGAACCTTTTAGTTAGTAATCAAGGTCTTAACCACTGTACCACCAGGGCTCAGTTGGGAATAAATATGTTTAAAAGAAGTAAGAAGGCTGATCATTGTGAAGTACAGGGTCATACAGTGGATAAGTGGGAGGGAAGACTGGACCTAGCAGTCTATTGAATAGACTTTGAATGGCAAATGAAGAGTTTGCGCTTCATTCATAATTGATAGAGATATGAAGCACACTCTGTTTTTGGTGTGAAAGAGAACCTCAAACAATGAAAGATGTCCATTGCTATTTTTTTATTTTTTTTTGAGGCTCCTTGGCCCATTGTCTTTAAGAGTATTTATTTTCTGAAGTTAGAAGATTCCTCCCTCTCTTGAAAGGCTTCAGGAACATATGCTATCGATTCCTTCTGCCAGTCAAGATTAAAACCAGCAAAAACACATCATAGAAAAAGTACATATAACATACATACAACAAACCTACATAATTACTCAGTGAGCTATGCATATTTAAAATGTTTTACTGAATATATCATCAGTGAACTGAACTTGAACTGCCAAAAACCAAACCAAACCCAGTGCCTTTGAGTTGATTCTGACTCATAACGACCCTATAGGACAGAGTAGAACTACCCTATAGGTTTTCCAAGGCTATAAATCTTTAGAGAAGCAGACTGCTACGTCTTTCTCCACGGAGTGGTTGGTGGGTTCTAACAGCCGACCGTTCAGTTAGCAGCTAAGTGCTTTCATCACTGTACCTCCAGGGTCCACTGAACTGTTAAGGAACAGTGAAAGAGAATTCTCTCTCTTAGATATGAGCCAGAACATGATGTACTGATGCCATTCTCTATGGTTATTACAAATAACACAGGCCAGAAGTGACAAACTCAGTTTCCCTTCCAAAGTTGTCTCAATTTTGGCTAATTCATAATCTCAGGACTTTCTTTAGAGCATCTTTCATGTCCTTGTTCCTGAGACCATATATAAGGAGATTTAGTAGGGGAGTCAGTGCTGAGTACACCAAAGTGACGATCTTCTGCATCCCTGCTGGGTTCCCTGATGTTGGACTCACATACATAACCATAAGACTTCCACAGAATAGAGACACCACCATCAGGTGGGACCCACATGTGGAAAAAGCTTTAGTTCGACCAGTTCCAGAGGGAACACGAACAGCTCTGAGCACCAGGGTGTAAGATCCCAAAATGGAGAGAAAGAGCCCAAAGATGGTCATTGAGTTGAAGGTGTAACAGATAAGCTCAGTAGAAGGTGCAGGGACACAGGCCAGTGCCAACAATGGGCCTGGGTCATACACTATCTGGTCAATGATATTGGGTCCACAGAAGGGAAGTTGGGAGATTAGGACAATGGGGACTGGATAGCAGAGGAATCCACTCACCCAGCAATCATAGACCAGGATCACACAGAACTTTGCAGTCATGATAGAGGGGTAGCGCAGTGGGTGGCAGATGGCCAGGTACCGATCATAGGCCATAACTGATAAGAAGAAACACTCAGTTGTACCCAATGAAAAAAAGAAGTAGAATTGGAGGAAGCAGCCAGAGAAGGTGATGGTCTTAGTCTCAGAGAGGATGTTGACCAGCATGTTTGGGATAGTGGAGGAAACACACCAGATCTCTAGGAAGGCAAAGTTTCCCGAGAGTATGTACATGGGTGTGTGGAGCCGTCTGTCCCATTTCAATGTACAGGCAATAGCCCCATTCCTCAGCAGGGTCAGGAGTTAAACCACCAGGATTAATGCAAACAGGAAGTTTTGTGTCTCCCTTGGACCAGGGAAACCCAGAAGGACAAATTCAGTCACGACATGTATCGTTCTGTTCTGGGCTCTCAAAGCTGTTTAAGAAGCAGAAGAGACCAAGGAATGAGTAATAATGAACATTAGTAGGATAAGCTAATAATTGGTTGAAAATGTACTAAGCATTTTCACACATTATCTCATTTGGTCTTCCTCGTGGCCCCTTGAGCTATAGGAAAGTGTGTTTTATTGTCTTTTTTTTACAAATAAGAAAACTGAGGCTCAGAGAGATTTAAGGAGTTTATTTGAATATGCAAGGCCAATAATTCCTAGATACACTGGCCTTTTCGGAGGATGGGCTGGAATAAACACCAGTTCATTTAAAATGTTCCTGCAACTCGAAGTCTCTGTTTCAACTTTAATGGTAGACTCAGGGCCTCTTGATAGCCTACATATAAATATAAACTCTGGACCCACTCCTTCATTTTGAAGCAAAATTGAGTGTAAATCTGAAACAAAAATATCTGTCAAGTTGCCTTCTTACTCAGAGTTTCATATGCAGACATCCAATATAAGCAGATGGGAATGGAGCTAGGTGGTAACCTTGAGCTCCCTTGCCTTCACTGCTCCCAATGAGATGCTGCAGAACTCTTAGGGTTCTGTAAAGCAGTTCCCAAATCACCAATCTGGTTCCCTCTAGATCACATCTCTCAGGTGGCATCTGGATTTGCTCAACATTTCAACCCATTTCCCACTTAAGGAAACCTGGTTCTCTCAAAGCACTTCCTTATATTGCACAAACTCTGTTTCCCGTATTACTTCTATACACTGATGCTGGGTCTCCTCTTTGTAGCTACACAAAATGAATCTAATTCCTCATCCATGGGGGCAGGGGGATTAAATTACTGAAGACAGCCGTTATGTGTCCTGTACATTGTTTCCTTCACCACCATTTCCCGGGGCTTGTTTATTCCAGCAGCTGTACTATTCCACAACCCCGCAGTCACAGCTGGGCACCTGAAGCACCTTGGTGTTTTGCTGCTGCTAAGTCAATTTCTCTAGGATATACAGCCATGTGCCTTCATTTTGGCCAGGAATTAAGCCCTAAAGACAACAATTTACGTTGCTTCATAATCTTGCTTTTACCTAAATTCAGTAATGTTCAATAATGAATAGAGGGATCTCCTTAAGATGTGCACAGACCAAAAAGATCTTTCTGACGATGGCTGAATCAGGAGTTGAGACAAACCTATAAACCTGGATATTTTGCTAGCAAAGTTCTTGAAATTATTGGTCCCAGTTGATTTCTGTGTCCTAAACTTTGCCAGCTAAAACTCAGAATGTTTTGCTAGGTAAGTCAGGGTCCATATTTTTAGTTCAGCCATATATTGACTTTAAAACTAGAATAAATGACCATATTATTTATTTAGGTCATTGTTAAGATACTCACTGATAAACATCCTTATGCCATTTATACCATCTGCAGAGAGCTAGGGGCCTGCTTCTTAGCACTTGATAAAACCTGGAGCAAACCCAGAAGGATAAATGTCTTATGGCCAAGGTTACTTTGGATATTTGCATTAACGTTTGTATTTAGAATGATGAAAAATATTATCTTTAATAAACATGATTTTTGTGAAAATGTAAATTTTGTCCAAGAGATTTGTTTCATTGGAATGTAATTGTAATGACCTGTGCACCCAAATTTCTAGCAGAGAGATAATTTCCAATATACTTCCTACAACTATACTTATATCTGTCAGACCGCATGCTGTCATTGTTGGTTTGAAAATATAGTTACCGGGCTTGTAATAATAATAAAAAAAATTAAATGCCAAATATAGATTTCAGAATTTCCTCCATTTACTTATTAATTCCCTAAGCTAAGGTCTCTAGCTTTTCCCCCTCCCCAAAAATATATTCTCAAGGGCAGGTGAAAGATAGAAATTCCTTTAAGAAGAAACAACTTTTTTTGAACGCTAGAAATAAAAATTTTAAAATAGAAATACCCTAGAGAGTAGACACATTGGCATGAAAGCCTTCTAGGAAAACTTATAAATGATGATAGAAAGTTCTTTCTGAATTTGTAATAGAGAAGGAACCAGATGCTAGAGGGTAGGGTGGGGAAACAAGAATAGAATGAGGCATAAAAACTAACTCAAAATGGATCAAAGACTTAAATATAAAACCTAAAATGATAAAGATCATGGCAGAAAAAATAGGGACAATGCTAGGGGCCCTAATACATGGCATAAATATAATACAAACGATAACAAATGAATGCACAAACACCAGAAGAAAAACAAGATAACTCGGAGCTCCTAAATATTAAACCCTTAAAACCTCATCAAAAGTCTTCGCCAAAAGAGTAAAAAAAGAACGTACAGATTGGGAAAAAAAATTTGTCTACAACACATTCAACAAGGGTCTAATCTTAAATTCTACAGAACACTTCAACACCTCAGTAACAACAAGGGTCTAATCTTAAATTCTATAGAACACTTCAACACCTCAGTAACAAAACACAAATAATCCAGTTAAGAAATGGGTAACGATATGAACAGACACTGCACCAAAGAAGGCATTCAAGAGGCTAACAGACACATGAGGAAATGTTCACTCACATTAGCCATTAAAAAAAACCCGTTGCTGTTGAGTCCATTCAGACTCATAGGGACTCTATAGGACACACTAGAACTGCCCCATAGAGTTTCCAAGGAGCACCTGGTAAGCTCGAACTGCTAACCTTTTGTTTAGCAGTTGTAGCTTTTAGCCACTAAGTCACCAGGGTTTCCACTAGCCATTAGGGAAATGCAAATCAAAACTGCGATCAGATACTGTCTCACTGTGACATAACTGGCATTAGTCAAAAAAAGCAAAACCAAACCAAAACAAAACAATAAAAAAAACATACCCTGAAAATAACAAATGTTGAAGGGGTTTCAGGGAGATTGGAACTCTTATGCACTGCCGGTGGGAATGTAAAAGGTACAACCACTATGGAAAACGATATGGCACCTCCTTAAAAGCTGGAAATAGAAATACCATACAATCTAGCAGTCCCACTCCTAGGAATATATCTTAGAGAAATAAGAGTCATCAAACGAATAGACATATGCACACTTATGCTCATTGCAGCATTATTCAGAATAGCAAAGAGATGAAAACAACCTAAGTGCCCATCAACAGATGAATGGATAAATAAATTATGGTACATACATACACTGGAATACTGCCCATCAATAAAGAACAATGATGAATCTTCGAAACATCTAAAACATGGATGAATCTGGAGGGTTCAGCATAATGCTGAGTGAAATAAGTCAATCATGAAAGGACAAATATTGCATGAGACCACTCTTATAAATATACAACAAAAGTTTTACGCATAGAAAAAAACAATCTCTGACGGTTACCAGGGAGGGGATGGGTGGAGAGAAGAAACTAGATAATACACAAGTGTTAATTCTGGTGAAGGGTAAGAGAGTACACATTATACGGGAAGTCAGCACCACTTGACCAAGGCAAAGTCATAGAAGCTTCCTAGACACATCCAAACAACTTGAAGGACGTAGTTACTGGGGCTGAGGTCTGGGGACTATGCTCAATTTATACAATATAGTTCCTAAAGAAAACATTCTACATCCAACTTTTGTGAGCAGCAACTGGAGTCTTGAGAGCTTGCCAGTGGCTGTCTAAAATACATCTATTTGTGCCACCATTTTGAGAGCAAAAGAGAATGAAGAAAACCAAAGGTACAAGGGAAACACTAGTCCAAAGGACTCAGGGACCGCATGAACCACAACCTCCACCAGCCTAAGTGCAGAGGAACTACATGGTGCCTGGCTACCACCACCAACCCCTGTGACAGAGATCACAATGGAGGGTTCAAGACAGCGCAGGAAAAAAACATAGAACAAAATTCAAATTCACAAACACACACAAAAGACCAGATTTACTGGTCTGGCAGAGACTGGAGAAACCCCCAAGAATGTGGCCCTCGGATACCCTGCTGACTCAGAACTGAAGCCACTCCCAAAGTCCACCTTTCAGCCAAAGATTGGCCAGGCCTATAAAACAATAACAAAGGTGAGGAACTTGCTTCTTGGTTCAATCAAGTACAGGAGACTCAATGGGCAACACCTGCCCAAAAGCAGATGTGAAGGCAGGAAGGGATAGGAAAACCGGACGAATGGGGTGGAAAGGGAAAGAGGGAGAGTGCTGACACCTTGTGGGGAGCTACCAATGTCAGAAAAGCCTAAATTTTTGAATGAGAAACGAATTTGTGCTGTAAACTTTCACCTAAAATGCAATAAAATTTTAAAAACTTATAAAACATTACTTTAGAAAATCTGTGAGAGAGGAAAACAAGTCTACGTTGTATAAACCAAATCCAAACTAGCTATCATTGAGTCGATTCTGACTAATGGCGACCCCACGTGTCTCAGTTTAGAACTGTGCTCTGCTCCACAGGGTTTTCAACGGCTGATTTTCTTGGAAGTAGGTATGTCTTCCAAGATGACTTTGGGTGGATTCGAAATTCCTTTTTTGTTGTTTAGGTGAAAGTTCACAGAGCAAATTAGTTTCTTGTTCAAGAATTCCTACACAAATTGTTTTGTGACATTGATCGCAACTCTTGTGATGTGTCAACACTCCCACACCCCCATCTTTCCTGGTTTCCATTCGTCCATATTTCCTGTTCTTCCTGTCTTTTCATCTTTGCTTTTGGGCAAGTAATGCCCATTTCATCTCGTATGCACGATTAAACTAAGGAGCACTTCCCTTACGTGTGTTATTATTTTTTTAAAACTGTGTTATCTTTGGGTGAAAGATGAACTTCAGGAGTGGCTTCAGTTCTGAGTTAAAAGGGTGTCTGGGGAGCTATAGTCTTAGGAGTTCCTGTAGTCTCTGTCAAACCAGTAAGTCTGATTTTTGTTTTTGGGTTTTTTTTTTTTTTTTTTTGGTGAAATTGAATTTTGTTCTACATTTTTCTCCAGCTGTGTCCGGGACTCTCTATTGTGAATCCTGTCAGGGCAGTTGATGGTGGTAGCTGTGCAGGGTCTAGATGTTCTGCGTTCAGGGTGGTGGAGGCTGTGGTTCATGTGGCCCATTAGTCTTTTGGACTAACATTTCCTTTATGTCTTTGGTTTTCTTCATGCTCCGTTGCTCTGAATGGGATGGGACCAAGAGATGTATCTTAGATGGCCACTCGCAAGCTTTTAAGACCCCAAAGTTGAATGTAGAATATTTTCTTTATGAACTATGTTATGCCTATTGAGCTAGATGTCCCCCGAGACCATGGTCCCCAGTCCTCAGCCCCAGTAACTCAGTCCCTCAGGGTGCTTCAATGTGCCTAGGAAGCTTCTATGGCTTTGCCTTTGTCAAGTTGTGTTGATTTCCCATATATTGTGTACTGTCTTTTCCTTCATCAAAGTTTTCACTTGTCTGCTATCTAGTTCTTGGTTGATGTTCAATCATTTCAGTAGGTAGCATATGATCAGGATCTGATGCTACTGACAGAAGAAGTCCAAGCTGCACTGAAGGCATTGGCAAAAAACAAGGCCCCGAGAATTGATGGGATAGCAGTTGAGGTGTTTCAACAAATGAATGCAGCGTTGGGAGTGCTCACTTGTCTATGCCAACACATTTGGAAGACAGTTACCTGGCCAACCAGCTGGGAGAGATCCATATTTATGCCTATTCCCAAGAAAGGTATCCAACCAAATGAGGAAATTTTGGAACACTATCATTAATATTACACACAAGCAAAATTCTGCTGAAGATCATTCAAAAGCGGCTGCAGCAGTACATCAACAGGGAACTGCCAGAAATTCCGGATGGATTCAGAAGAGGATGTGGAAACAGGGATATAATAGCTGGTGTCAGATGACTCTGGCTGAAAGCAGAAAATACCAGAAGGATGTTTACCTCTGTTTTACTGATTTTGCAAAGCATTTGACTGTGTGGATCATAACAAATTGTGCAGAAAGGGAATTCCAGAACACTTAATAGTGCTCATGAGGAATCTGTACGTAGATGAAGACACAGTTGTTCAGACAGAACAAGGTAATACTGCAAGTTTTAAAGTCAGGATAGGTGCGCATCAAGGTTGTATCCTTTCACCGCACGTATTCAATCTGTATGCTGAGCAAATAATCTGAGAAGCTGGACTATATGGAGAAGAATGCAACATCAGGATTAAAGAAGACTCATTAACAACCTGCGTTATGTAGATGACACAACCTTGCTTGCTGAAAGTGAAGAGGACTTGAAGCACTTATCGATGAAAATCAAAGACCACAACCTTCAGTATGTATTACACCTCAACATAAAGAAAACAAAAACCCTCAGAACTGGACCAATAAGCAACATCATGATAAATGGAGAAAAGATTGAGGTTTTCAAGGATTTCATTGTACTTGGATCCACAACCAACACCATGGAAGCAGCAGTCAAGAAATCAAAAGAAGCATTGCACTGGGTAAATCTGCTGCAAAGGACCTCTCTAAAGTGTTGAAAAGCAAAGCTGTTACCTTGAAGACCAAGGTGCACCTGACCCAATGCATGGTATTTTCAAACGCATCATATGCATACGAAAGCTAGACAATGAATAAGGAAGACCGAAGAAGAATTGATGCCTTTGAGTTGTGGTGTTGGCGAAGAACATTGATTATACCACGGAGTGCCAAAAGAAGAAACAAATCTGTCATGGAAGAAGTACAACCAGAATACTCCTTGGAAGCAAGCATGGTGAGACAGTGTCTTACATACTTTGGACATGTTGTCAGGAGGGGTCAGTCCCTGGAGAAGGACATCATACTTGGTAGAGGGTCAGTGGAAAAGCGGAAGAGTGTCAATGAGATGGATTGACACAGTGGCTGCAACAACGGGCTCAATCATAACAAGGATTCTGAGCATGGTGCAGCGCGGGGCAGTGTTTCGTTCTGTGGTACATAGGGTCGCTTTGAGTTGGAACTGACTCGAAGACACCTAACAACAATTATCTAGTTAGTTATTTTCCCTCCCCAGCCCTTCCCTCCCTCTTAACTATCAAAGATTGTTTTTTTTCTGTGGATAAACCTTGCTTGAGTTTTTATAATAGTGGTCTCATACAGTATTTGTCCTTTCGTGATTAACTTATTTCACTGAGCATAATATTCTCCAGATTCGTCCATGTTGTGAGATATTTCATAGATTCATTGTTGTTTATCATTGTATAGTGTTCTGTTGTGTGTATGTACTATAATTTGTTTATCCATTCATCTGTTGATGGACGTTCAGTCGTTTCCATCATTTTGCTATTGTGAATCATGATGCAATGAACATGAGCGTGTGTATGTCTGTTTGAGTGACGGCTCTGATTTTCTCTAGGGTAAAAAAAAAAAAAATTTTTTTTTTTTTTTTTTTTATATTCCTAGGAATGGGAAGCCTGGATTTTATGGTATTTCTATTTTTAGTCTTTAAGGAAGCACCATATCATTTTCCATAGCAGGTAGCCTCCAAACAAGTGTCTTAACAATTTGCACAACAAAGGGACTCTGTGCATGGTATAATGCGTGGGGGTGAGGGGGAAGCGATAAATGCAATTTAGAGTAAAATAATCTGTATTTTCTACTTATCAACTATTATAAAGTACAAATATTGAAGAAAAAAAAAGAACAGAAGGAGGTAGAGATGCTGGATATACTAAAGGAAACTTCCAAAGCATCACAATTTTGCTGAGTGTGCTCTCTCCCCCTCTTTTGTCATTATCTATGCAGGATATGTAGAATCACAGGGTAGAACTTCTTCACATACTGCATTGCTGTTTAAACGCTATTCAAACTACTGTTCTAACACAGAGGTTTTTTTTTTTTTTTGGGAAAAAAGCAAAATCGACTGTATTATAAATTTATATCTCACTTTTACATTTAAGATAATGGTTTAGCTTAAGCTACTCTGCCTGGTTTCACCCAGCATTAGATGACAATTTCTTGAACAGCAGGCATAGTGTTTAGGAAAAATTACTCAACTTCTAGGTCAGAGTCCTGGATCCCTGGGTGGTGCAAGCAGTTTGTGATTGGCTACTATGGAGCAGTGGTTAAGAACTCAGCTGCTAACCAAAAGGTTGGCAGTTGCAATCTACCAGCCCCTCCCTGAAAACCCTGTAGGACAGTTCTACTCTGGCTATGAGTAGAAATCAACTCGACAGCAATGGGTTCGGGCTTTTGTTTTTGTTTTTTATACTACCCTGATGTTTGGTGGTTCACAGCCACTCCGAGAGCTATGGAGGAAAGGTCTGATGATCTGCTTACCTATAGATTACAGCTAAGAAACCCCTATGGAGCATTTCTACTGTGTGATGCATGGAGTCACCATGAGTTGGATCACCTCAACAGCAACAAGTTCCAGGTTAGAGTTATGCAGGATGTTTCAACAGTACAGTTCATCATAATCAGAAACCTCTATGTATGTGGATCACATGATGTAAAAAAAAAAAAGGATAAAAATCATGAAAGAAAGGATCGTTAATCAACTGTATTGCTTAGGTATTAAGGAGTAGAATGTGAGCCATACATACATGCAGGCTTTGTTCATACCAATTTTCCTGTTGTAGTCCTTCATAATAACACCATTTCATGGGGCAGTTTTAGTTGACCCAAACTAGAATGATTCAAATTGCAAAATTATTACATTATGTTCATTATCAATGAAAGTTGATATTTTATCTAATCTTGCTAGCAGGACATTAGGACTTAGTCGTTTTTCAGTAGAAATAATAGTAAAATGGGGTCCTTAAGATCCTATGTGGGTTTCATTTCAGATTCAATCTCACATAAACTCCAACCTGCAGTTTACTATCAACAAAACATCCAAGGAGTTGAACATTTGTAATATAAATATGATTATGTTACTCTGTTGCTCAAAACTTTTGAAAAGCTTCTCATCTCATGCAGAAATAAAAGTTCTTAAAATGATTTATAAGGTCCTGAACAATTTGCCTTCCTGGTCACTCTCTGACTTCATCTCCAATAGCCTTTCCCTTATTCTCTCTACTGCCAAGCCAACCTCCTTGGTGTTACTTGAACACACTCTTGCCTCAGAATTTTGTAGAGAGCTTGCTTCTGCATGAAATACTCTTCCTTCATCTGTCTACATGGCTCACTCCCTCACCTCCTTCAAGTTTTTGCTTAAATCTTGACTTCTCATGGTGGCCTTCCCTGGCCACCCTATTTAAAATTTCAGCCTTCTCTCCTACACTCACCAACCTCTTTCCCCTTTCTCCATAGCACTTATCTCTCTCTGATATGCTATATATTTTACTTATTTACTTTTTTTCTTTGCCCAACTAGAATGTAAACTCCATGTGGGTCAGTGGTTTTGACCATTTTGGTTATAGTGTCTGTCTAGTGCCTAAACAGTGCCGGGAACATAGTAGTTGCCCAGTAATATTTGTTGCCCAGCAAAAGAATGACTACTACTTTATCCAATGTTAAAACATTTACTACTTATGTAAGCATGAAAATTTCAGTTTGTTCCTAGTCTGGAAGACTCTCAACCATCAAGAACCAAGGAAATTAGAAAGTTGTTCTGTTACTAAGTCCTTTAGTTCTGTAGTCATTAGGCATTAAAACTTGTTCTGTATTCACTTTTTAAAATATTAGACTGTGTTAAGAAATAACCTTGAGTACACCAGTGATGATCCACCTGGGATAACAGCTCTCCAACGTTCTACACCCAATTCCTCCAGTAATCAAAGCTCAAACATTGAGAAATATCACAGATATAATGCCCTTATAACTGCTGGGATTGCCCATGTTGAAAATATAGTTGTTACATTGAAGTCAATTATAATACAGCTCTTCTTGGTTAGCTGAAGAATATATCAATGAAGGGCCCCACTGAGAAAATATCTTCTTTAAAGTGTGCATTGGCAGCTGAAATCAAGTCTTTCTTAAGTGTGGACAGTGGTCTGCTTTGTCTCACATAGATTACTTTATGCTCATTGTATCCTCAAGACTTTCTTCAATGCGGCCTTCATCTCCTTGTTACGTAAGGTGTAAATTAGAGGGTTTAAGAAGGGAGTGACCACAGAATAGAACAAAGTAATAATCTTCTGAAGTTCAGCTGGGTTTTCAGATGTGGGGCTCACATACATTGCCAAGAGGGCCCCAAAGAATAAACACACCACTGTCAGGTGCGATCCACAGGTGGAAAAGGCCTTTTGCCGGCCAGCTGCTGAAGGGACTTTTAACACAGCTGTCAATAAAAGGGCATAAGAGCCAAGGATGTATAGAAGGGTAAGGATGATATTCAGGGAGCTCAGGATATAGAAGACAATCTCAGTGATAGGAGCTGGAGCACAGGACAGAGACATCAGTGGGTCCATGTCACACATAAAGTGATCAATTATATTGGGCCCACAGAAAGATAATTGGGAGAGTTGCACTGTGGAGACTGAGTAACTGAGGAACCCAAATACCCAGCAGAGAAACATCAAGAGATAGCAGAGTCGCAGGGTCATGATGGTTGGGTAGTGCAATGGGCGGCAGATGGCAAGGTACCGATCATATGCCATGACACAGAGAAGATATGTTTCAGTTGCAGCAAGGGAAGTAAAAAAATAGAACTGCAGGAAACAGCCAGCAAAGGAGATGGTTTTTGTCTCTGAGAGGATGCTGGCCAGCATACTGGGCACAGTGGAGGTAATGTACCAGATTTCAAGGAAAGCAAAGTTCCCAAGGAGAATATACATTGGGGTGTGGAGTCGTTGGTCCCACCTCACTGCACAGACGATGGTGCCATTTCCCATCATGGTAAATATATAGGCCCCAAAGAACAATGAGAAGAGGAAAATTTGCATCTCCTGGCCACCAGAGAAGCCTAGGAGGACAAACTCAGTCACAGTGCTTTTCTCTGAATTGTTCATGAATCCCAGGGCTGCAGAGAAGACATAGAACACCATTACACAAGTTGTTTTACTTTCTGAGAAACCTGTAGGAAACCTATGCGTGGCACATATGTTGGCCGTTTGGCAATTAGTTTGAAATAATCCATCCTCTGACTCTTCCTTAAAGCCACCAATCAATGATCCCAGTGATTCTAAATTTCAGTAAAATTGGGTTCACAGCAATAGGAGCTTTTTATTTTATGGATTTTCTTTATCAATGAGTTAGATTTTTTCAAAATTCTTTCTCCCCTTTGAAATTTTGAAAACTCAGAAACATCACCCTCTCTTACCTCTGTGAAAGGCAGCAGAGTAGCCATCAGTTTGTGTTTCTTTTTCACACCCATAGTTATTTATTTTGATAGGCCCACTCTTAGTCTAAGTTACTTTTTATTAGGAGTGGAATGACTACGTTTTTTGACATCTCTCACCCAAAGGAAAGTAGGTGACACACTTCTCAGATAACCTGGAGCTGTGAATGCCTGTTCATCACTTGTTTCTCTGTGTTGTTCACATCAGAATAATTTTCTCTTGTAACATATTAGTGAAGTATAAATTTTAACACAAAAGCCAAAATGAAAGGTCATAGGAATATTTTCCTGGAGAGTAGAGAGCTAATAGTGACCTCAGAACATTCCTTGAATTTGCTTTACTTCAAGCTTTTATTTTAAACCCCTCTAATTTATGAACTGAATCTGTGCTAC
Source organism: Elephas maximus indicus (assembly GCF_024166365.1). Lineage (NCBI taxonomy): Eukaryota > Metazoa > Chordata > Mammalia > Proboscidea > Elephantidae > Elephas > Elephas maximus. Next base: position 26,929,137 of record NC_064828.1, on the reverse strand, counting down.
CCTAAACAAATACAGTGTTTTAAATAATTTTACCATAAATCTCATTAAAAAAAATTCTTTTCAAAATACATAGCTTGGCTACTTACAAGTAATCATCCTTGTGCTATCCAGATATTGCACAAGATAGGTTTCCACATTTCTGACTGTAATTCCGCCTGCAGGAAACTCAGAATCTTAACTCATAGAGATCATTTATCAAAAATCAAACAAATGGATAAGCAAACATAACACTATCTCTAAATGTTGCTAAAGATCATTTCTTTTTGCTGAGCACACACAATAATTTTCTTTTCTTTCAGTTTGATGATGCACAAAACGTACATGTAAAAAATATTCAACAGGCTTTATCCAAATGCAAGGTTGTTTTTTATATTATTTGGTACAAAATTTCAAATAATCTAAAGTGCTCATTCTTTGTCATTTTAGTTTATTAATAGCACACTATTCAAAATTTACTTTTCTGAAATAGAAATCCCTCTTTTTAAAAATTAAGAGCATAAAAAATATGGAAACAGGCAAAGAAAAATGAGAAATAACCTCACTCCCAGGAGAAAACAATTTTAACTCTTTGGAGAATTGTGTTCCTCTCTTGAAAAAAACTAAAATGACATTTTCAAAATACATTGTTTTATAACTTAATACGTTTTGTCTTCTTTCCATGTAAAACTCTGTGGCTGTACGTCATCATTTCAATCACTGCATTGTCTTCTATTCCATAAATGGAATCAACACCTAGTGATAGGTTTATGTGTGACCTATGAAATGAACTTAAGATTATTAGAATATTTAATGATTAGTCAGTGTAGAGTGTCGTAGTTTTTGATGACGAATATGTTAGGTATGCTTTTGATGCCTATCATACACTGAAGCCAGCCAGATAAAACCCTATTACACATAAAATGAACTTCCCATAGAATATTTCCATACATGTTCTAATATGTCCACTAGGGCATGTGATGTAACGTCTAAATTATATGCTTCTATATTTCACTGTCTAGACTGAAAGCTCCTGTAATTCTTGGACGATGTAAATTCATCTTTATATTCTCAGTTGACTCAGTTTCTGGTGCACAGTAGGCATTAGTTGAAAGAATTAATGAATATATGAATTCTAGGCTTGCCACCCTGTCACCAAAAAGCTGAGTTTCTGAACATCACCATTAGTGGGTTTCCAATGTGAACATTGTTGGGCAGAATCTTGTGCGACTCTGACCAAACTTGCCAGCAGGGCCACATTTAGACCTTGTGGCCCACTAATCCCACCTTGCCTCATGTCCCTATCATCCTTTAGGGTCCACTCTAAATGCAAGCCTCTCCAGTCATTTATTCTGTTTCATGTTTTCAACCCTATTATTGACATTTTAACCCTGGTGGCGTAGTGGTTAAGTGCTAAGGCTGCTAACCAAAGGTCGGCAGTTTGAATCCACCAGGTGCTTCTTGGAAACTCTATAGGGCAGTTCTACTCTGTCCTGAAGCGTGGCTATGATTGGAAATCGACTCGACAGCAATAGGTTTAACTGACATTTTGCTTAGTCTTTCTCCTTATTCCATCTTTTTCTTCCTAAGTGCCCCCGCCCGAACTTGCTTCTTCGTGAATGGTTCTTCTGTCCTTTCATCAATCCATTTAGCATTTACTAAGCAGGAAACTTGACACTCATTCAAGGTACCTTCTAATTCTGTCGCCTTCCATGTGTAATTAATTGCCAAATCCTGTTGATTTTCCCTCCCGAATGTTTCTCAAATCTGTCTTGAGCACATGGAAAATCAATGTAAGCGTGCTCTCCTTGTTTGGATGGTTCAGTAGTGGAGTGCAGCAGCCACACATATAACCTAGAAAGAAAAATGGGCCACTTTTTAGGAAGTATGTAGAGTTTTTTTAGGAAGGAAGCATGTGGTTTGGTGAGAAAGGAAGAGGAAACCCACTCTGGCAATCTATGGGGTGTCCTACCACAGCTGAGACACATTCAGAACTGATTGACTATATCTAGTAATACTTAACTCAGCAGTCTTGTTATGCCACACACTTAAAGGAAAATAAATAAAATCAAATTAATTTGGGTTCAACTACTGTATGACCTACTGCGGAACCTTGGGCAAGTTGACACCTATCTTGCTGAAGAATTCTTGTGAAAATAGCATTGAACGTGTATGCCTAGCACAGCGCTTGGAGTATATGAGGACCTAAAAAAAAAAAAAAAAGGTAGATGTTATTGTTAATACTACTACTACTAACAGGAGCCCTGGTGGTGCAGTGGTTAAGAGCTACTGCTAACCATAAAGGTGGACTGTTCAAACCCACTAGCTGCTTCTTGGAAACTCCGTGGAGGAGTTCAACTCTGTCCTTTAGGGTCCCTGTGAGTCAGAATCAACTCAACAGCAATGGATTTTTTTTTTTTTTTACTACTACTAATAAATGTGATTAGAAAGTAATTGGGATAACATTTAGCATAATCACTTAGTTTAAAAATTACTTAAAAATCCAGATGACAAACAATAAATTTAAGTTAATTTAACAGAAGGGATTAAGAAGTTACCCCATTTCAATGTATCACATAAGAAAGCTACAGGCAGCTCTCTAGGTTGCTCCGATTTATCTTATTAATCTTCTTGCATATTCTGGCACTCGGAAACATACAGCTTGATATGACATAAGGACCCACCCAAAACAAAACTTTTTGGGTGGGTCCTTATGTCCTGTCAATCTGTATGTTTTTAAAAGGACATCAAAACGCACTAGCGTTCACAATTCAATATGCAGAAAATGAATGATTAAAGGAAGGGCATTTCATTAGCTGGGGTGTGCATAAGAGTAAATAAGAATAAGCTGTTTAACTGAGGGCTTTCTAAAAGCTGAGTTATGCACCACACTGAATGGTCTTCTGACATCAAATATGAAATTTATCAATTTTATGAATAATGAGACATTCCTTTGTGAATCATGAGGCAAGAAAGTTTAAGAGAGTGTTAAGCTGAGGAACATCTGAGTAACTGGGTCCTCAGTCATCTGCTCATTATAACATACCTGATTATTATATTACTAGATATGCAGTTTCCTGTGGATAAAACCACATATCCAGAATTATAAAACCCATGAAACTTTGCAAAACTATATTAATAGTGAAAGGGGATTCCACTGGAGCTAGTGTCTATGTCTAAGGAAAAATCCAGTGAAGCCTAGATAGGGAGAAAAGTTACTTACCCCTCATGATAGGACTAAGTGTGGACAGTGCTGGGTATACTCACTGATGGTTTTCAATCCCTTACATGGAATCTGGACCCAGGGGTCTGAGCCTTAAGAGTTCTCCTGATCACTGGTGCACACTTAGATGTTATTCCAAATCCTAGGAAATACAAAGACTGAACCTCTCTTTCCTCCCTTCCTGAGGAGCTCAAAAAAGAAAGTTATAGCAACAGTGTACTTCTGTTGGGCAATAGTGATAGCTAATGGAAAGAAGCACAGCCCTATATCAGTGCTTGAGGCATGGGCCTTAACTGCCAGTTTGGTATTTTCCTCAAGAGCTCAGTCAACCACAGGCACCCAAATCTTTCTTCTGTCTGGCCCGGCAGAGAAAGTTCATCAGATGTTTTTTATAGATTAGTTACTTATACTGCAGAGTTGATGGAAACACTGAGGTATGAACTCATGAGGCAATTTCAAAAAGGGGGTGCAGTGAACGAAGGGGAAGAGAGTGTTGTTGAGACTCTCAAGGGGTACAATTAAAGGTGCATCTTAGAAATTATTGTGAAGTCTTCAGTCTCCCCTTGGGATGGTTTGTGCTCAAGAGTCCTTGGTGTAGCATCCTTTCTTCCATCCACTGTGTTCGTATAGTTTAGGGTAAGTTGGTCCCTAGAGTGAAGACAGGAAGAGTGTCTTAAAAAGGCAATGGTGAGATGTCTGTATGGGTTTACAGGGAACTTCTTTTTGTTTTCAGGGGAAGTCTTTTTCACTGTGAAGTCTAGAGAATGTTGAAAATGTACATTGTTTATATTCTCTGAGGGTGTGTTTGCTTCACACAATAGACTTCTCTAAGTTTTTGCTTCCAGGCTTTAATTACTGATAGGCTATTTCTCTTCTATTTGTCCTATTTGTTCTGTGTTCTTTCTTGTTTTGAATTATTCAAGTAATTTTATTATTTCATTTTTCCCTATTGGCTTTTTAGTTATACACTCTTGAATAATTATTCTAGTGATTACAATACACATCCTTGAATTATTACAGTATGTAGCTATAATTAGAGCCCTGGTGGTGCAGTGGTTCAGTATTAAGGCTGCTTGCCAGAATGTCAGCAGTTCAAATCCACCAGCTTCTCTTTGGAAACCCCATGGGGCAGTTCTACTCTGTCCTATAGGGTTGCTATTAGTTGCAATTGACTGAAGGCAATGGGTTTGGGTTTGGTTTTGGTATACCTTAAATTAATACTTTCACCACTTCCTGAACAGTTTAAGATTGTAACAGTGGTTTAAATCCATTTGTTCATACATTTTATTTCTTCATATGTTATAAATCCCACAAGATATCATAATTATTAAACAGTGTTTTATTTATCCACATATTTATCCTCCCTAGAGTTCATTCCTTTTTTCGCTTTCAGACCATCCCTTTGTAACTGCACTGCTCTGTTACTTTTGTCATAAACCAAATGATTTTATATCTTTGGGTCTTTTATTGGACTTGCTAACTGTGGTGGCACAGTGGTTAAGAGCTACCACTGCTAACCAAAGGGTCTGCAGTTCAAATCCACCAGCCGCTCCTTGGAAACTCTATGGGGCAGTTCTACTTTGTCCTATAGGATTGCTATGAGTTGGAATCGACTGGACAGCACTGAGTTTTAATTGGTTCCATTGGCTATTTAATTACCTTTGCCCTAATATCACAATGTCATTCCCTTTGTAATAAGTCTTGATGTCTAGAAATATGTCATCCACCTGTACTTTTTTTTCTTCCTTTCATATTTCTCTTTCCCTTCTCCTCCTTTTCCTTTTACTTCACTATTGTTCTTTTAAATAGGTATTAAGCATTACATTGTATGAATATACTGCAATTTATTTGCCCATTCTCTGTTCATGATTATTTCAATTATTTCATTTAAAATTAGGACTAGCTTGTTAAAGTTCCCAAAAATAACTGCTGGAATATTGGTTGATATTTTGTTAAAACTATAGAGCAATTTGGAGAGAATTGATACCTTCACAATACTGAGTTTCAACTCATGAAATAATACAAACCCAGTAACCTCCATTTATTTAAATCTTCAACAATATTTTTTCTGTCATGAGGCCTTTTGCCTCTTTTTTTAGATTTATTTTTTGGCATTTGATAATTTTTTTGATGCCATTATAAGTGGTACCATTAAAATATTTTATAGCTTTTGTTGCTGATATACAGAAATAAAATTAATATTTATATATTGACATATTCAATGATTTTTAAAAATTCACCTGTTAGATGTGACATTTTCTTTGGAGATTATTTTGGATATAATACATATACAATTATACCATTTTAATTTCTTTTAGGTATTACACAAAAATATATAAATTTTTTTCAATTTTATATCCTAACTTTCCACTCCTGGTAACTTCAATTTATTTTTCCTGCGTAATTGCACTGGCTAGAACCTGAAGTACAATGTTCGGCACTAGTGTTTGTAATCAACATCCTTGTCTCCATTGCAAATCTCAAAGCGGAAAATTTTCAAATTATAAAACAGTAAGTGCATTTAAGGTAGGTTTATTTATTTTTTAAATAAGACCTCTTCATCAGTTAAGAAATAATTCTTTTATCCCTATTTTACTAAAATATTTTTAAATGGATTATATTGAGTTTTAATATGTGTTTTGCTATATGTTTTGAAAAGATGTAATGTTTATATGCTTTAACTTTGTTAATGTGATGAATTACATTGATTTTCTAATGTTAAATCAAACATACAGTTTTCAGGTATAAATCCAATTCAGTCTTGAATTTTTTTTTAGCGTATCTTTCCTGGTTATGGTCATGACTTAGCAGCTTAGCAACTAACCTTTCTGAGGGAAGTAACTATAAAATCTGGACAAAATACAAGCAACCATTTGAATGTACTGGAGAGGAATCTACACAGGTAAAAGTTCAGGGACTATAATTCCTGGAAGAAGGCAAAAGCAGGGAAGTGGGTTCTATATTCACCTTCCCCTCACCCCTCAGGATATATGACAATTCACTAAAACAAAACCAAACAAAACAGCAACAACAACAACAAACCATTGCCTTGGAGTGGATTCTGACTCATAGCGATCCTTTAGGACAGAATAGAACTGCCCCATAGGGTTTCCAAGGAGCAGCTGGTGGATTCAAGCTGCCAGTCTTTTGGTTAGCAGCTGTAGTTCTTAACCACTATGCCACAAGGGCTCCGAGAATTCTCTAGGTGGGGGAATATAGAGATGTGGAGGCATGGGAACAGACTGGTGGTTGGGGGATGAAGGAATAAAATCTGAGTAGAAAGCAGTTGTTTTACTGAACTGAAGAGATAGAAGAGTTGGAGTTTGCAGCTGCCTAAGCAGCAGGTGCTTGAAGAACAAATTCTTTTTTTAACTTTTATTGTGCTGTAAGGGAAAGTTTACAAATCAAGTCAGCCTCCCATACAAAAATTTATATACACCTCGCTATATAGTCCTAGTTGCTTTCCCCCTAACGAGACAGCACACTCCTTCTCTCCATCCTCTATTTTCGTGTCTATTCAGCCGGCTTCTGACCCCCTCTGCTTTCTCATCTCCATCCAGACAGGAGTTGCCCACATAGTCTCATGCGCCTACTTGATCCAAGAAGCTCACTCCTTACCGGTATCATTTTCTGCCTTAAAATCCAGTCCAATCCCTGTCTGAAGAGTTGGCTTTGGGAATGATTCCTGTCTTGGGCTAACAGAAGGTCTGGGGAGTATGACCCTCGGGGTCCTTCTAGTCTCAGTCAGATCATTAAGTCTGGTCTTTTTTCAAGAACTTGGGGTCTGCATCACACTGCTGTCTTGATCCATCAGGAGTTCTCTGTTGTGTTCCATGTCAGGGCAGTCATCGATTGTAGCCGGACACCATCTAGTTCTTCTGGTCTCAGGCTGATGTAGTCTCTGGTTTATGTGGCCCTTTCTGTCTCTTGGCCTCATAATTCTCTTGTGTCTTTGGTGTTCTTCATTCTGCTTTGCTCCAGGTGGGTGACCAATTAATGTATCTTAGATGGCTGCTTGCTAGCATTTAAGACCCCAGACGCCACTCTCCAAAGTGGGATGCAGAATGTTTTCTTAATAGATTTTATTATACCAATTGACCTAGATATCCCCTGAAACCATGGTCCCCAAATGCCTGCCGCTGCTACGCTGGCCTTCGAAGCAATCATTTTATTCAGGAAACTTCTTTGCTTTTGGTTTAGTCCAGATGGGCTGACCTCTCCTGTATTGTGTGTTGCTTTTCCTTTCACCTAAAATAGTTTTTGTCTACTATCTAATTTTTTTTAATCTAATTAGTGCATACCCCTGTCCCTCCCTCCCCACTGTCATAACTATCAAAGAATATTTTCTCTCTGTTTATCCTATTTCTTGAGTTCTTATAAAAGTGGTCTCATACAATATTTGTCCTTTTGCAACTGACTAATTTCATTTAGCATAATGCTTCCAGATTCCTCCATGTTTTGAAATGTTTCGTAGATTCATCATTTTTCTTTATCAATGCGTAGTATTCCACTGTATGAGTAAACCATTATTTATCCATCCAACCGTTGATGGGCACCTTGGTTGCTTCCATCTTTTTGCTGTTGTAAAAACAGTGCTGCAGTGAACATGTGTGTGCATGTATCTGTTTGTGTAAAGGCTCTTGTTTCTGTAGGATATATTCCAAGGAAAGGGATTGCTGGATCCTATGGTAGTTCTAGCTTTTTAAGGAAGCACCAAATCAGTTTCCAAAGTGGTTGTACCATTTTACATTCCCACCAGGAGTTCCAGTCTCTCCACGACCTCCTCAGCATTTATTATTTTGTGTTTTTTGGATTAATGCCAGCCTTGTTGGAGTGAGATGGCATCTCATTGTAGTTTTGATTTGCATTTCTCTAACGGCTAATGATTGTGAGCATTTCCTCACGTATCTGTTAGCTACTTGAATGTCTTCTTTAGTGAAGTGCCCGTTCATATCCTTTGCCCATTTTTTAATTGGGTTATTTGTCTTTTTGTAGTTGAGTTTTTGCAGTATTGTGTATACTTTAGAGATCAAACTCTGATGGGAAATATTATAGCTAAGAACTCCCAATCTGTAGGTTATCGTTTTACTCTTTTGGTGGTCTTCGGATGAGCATAGGTATCTGATTTTTAGGAGCTTCAAGTTATCTACTTTTTTTCTGCAATGTTAGTAATGTTTTCTATACTGTTCATGCCGTGTATTAGGGCTCCTAGCGTTGCCACTATTTCTTCTCCCAGGATCTTCATTGTTTTACATTTTATATTTAGGTCTTTGATCCATTTTGAGCTCAATTTGGTGCATGGTGTGAGGTATGGGTCTTCTTTCATTTTTTTGCAGATGGATATCCATTTACACCAGCACCATTTGTTAAAGAGACTTTTTCCCATTTAACTGACTTTGGGCCTTTGTCAAATATCAGCTGCTTGGATGGATTTATATCTGGATTCTCAATTCTGTTCCATTGGTCTATGTATCTGTTGTTTACAGTACCAGGCTCTTTTGACTACTGTAGTGGTATAAGAGTGAGGCCTCCCACTTTATTCTTTTTCAGTAATGCTTTACTTCACAGGGTCTCTTGTCCTTTCATATGAAGTTGGTGATTTGATTCTCCATCTCATTGAAAGATGTCTTGGAAATTTAGATTGGAATTGCATTGAATCTATAGTTCCCTTTTGGTAGAATAGACATTTTTACAATGTTAAGTCTTCCTATCCATAAGCAAGGTATGTTTTTCTACTTATGTAGGTCTCTTTTGGTTTCTTGCAGTAGTGTCTTGTAGTTTGCTTTGTATCATTCTTTTATGTCTCTGGTAAGATTTAATCCTAAGTATTTTATCTTCTTGGGGGCTACTGTAAATGGTATTGATTTGGTGATTTACTCTTTAATGTTGTCTTTTTTGGTGTAGAGGAATCAAGCTGATTTTTGTATGTTTGTCTTGTATCCTGATACTCTGCTGAACTTTGTATTAGTTTCAGTAGTTGTGTTGAGGATTCCTTAAGGTGTTCTGTGTATAAGATCATGTCATCTGCAAACAGAGATACTTTTACTTCTTCCTTACCAATCCAGATGCCCTTTATTTCTTTGTCTAGCTTAATTGCTCTGGCTAGCACCTCCAGCACAATGTTGAATACGAGTGGTGATAAGGGGCATCATTGTCTGGTACCCTTGACCTCAAGGGAACTGCTTTCAGGCTCTCTCCCTTTAGGATGATGTTGCCTATTGGCTTTGTATAAATGCCCTTTTCCTTCTATTCCTATTTTGCTCAGAGTTTTTATCATGAATGAGTGTTGAGTTTTTTTCAAATGCCTTTTATGCATCAATTGATAAGATCATGTGGTTCTTGTCTTTTGTTTTATCTGTATTATGGATTACATTAATTGTTTTTCTAATGTTCAAGCATCCTTGCATACCTGGTATGAATCCCACCTGATCATGGTGAATTACTTTTTTGATATGTTGTTGAATTCTCTTGGCTAGATTTTTATTGAGGATTTTTGCATCTAAGTTCATGAGGGATAGAGGTCTGTAATTTTCTGTCTTTGTGGCGTGTTTACCTTGTTTTGGTATCAGGGATATGGTGGCTTCACAGAATGAGTTTGGGAGTATTTCATCCTTGTCCTTGCTCTGAAATACCTTGAGTAGTAGTGGTATTAACTCTTCTCTGAAAGTTTGATAGATCTCTGCAGTGTAGCCTTCCAGGCTAAGGCTTTTTTGGTGTTGTTGTTTGGAGTTTTTAATTACCTTTTCAATCTCTTCTTTTGTTGTGGGTTTATTTAGTTTTTCTACCTCTGTTTGTGTTATTTTAGGTAGGTAGTGAGTGTCTAGAAATTCATCCATTTCTTCTAGCTTTTCAAAAGGAACAAATCCTTGAAAGAGGTGGACCACAGAGAATGACACTCAAAATTTGGTGAAATCTTTCCTCAAGGCATTTTTTGATTCCTTTGGGGTCTACTTGATGGTAACAGGTTTGGTTTTTGTTCTTTTTAACTTTTCATGGAGTGCTGGTAGGGTAGTGGTTAAGAGCTTGGCTGCTAACCACAAGGTCAGCAATTAGAATCCACCAGCTGCAACATGGAAATCCTATGGGGCAGTTCTACTCTGATCTCTGGGATTGCTATGAGTTGGAATCAACTCAATTGGTTTGGCTTTTTTTTGAAGCTGTTAATATGCAAGATGATACTTCAAGAAATCTAGCAGAAAGCAGAAACCGAGAGTCTGAAGAGATAAGCAGAGATTTCAGGAATCACACGGTGGAATAGGAATCAGGGCACACTAAACAGGAGCAGCCCTGGTATAGTCCAAGCTTCAGCTGAGATCTCATGAATGCCATGTTCCTGAGTAAGGGCCGTACCCCAGCAGAAAGAGCACTACTGACATGGATCATCTTTAAAACACATAAAAATAACTTTTAAATGGGATTAAAATTATCTACCTCTACTCTGTCTACCTGCTAAAAGAACACCTTATCTTGGCTGGGTTGCTACACACAATGTCTGCAGAATTCTTTAAATGCAATGTCCTGCATTCATTAAAAAAAAAAAAAAAAAAAAATTGAGGCATGCTAAGAAATAGCTCTAAATGATCAAAAACTCAGAGAAGAAATAGTAGAAGCAGGCTCACAGGTGATTAAGGTTTTGGATCAATACTAGGATGAATAGTTATATGAACTATACCAGTTTTTTTTTTTTTTACCTGAAAAAGAGATTAAATATGAGTTTAATATTCCTCAAGGGTCTTATTGATTAACACTGTTTTTTGTATTCCCAGAAATTTCTGCAGGGGTCTTTTCATGTCTTTGTTCCTAAGGCTGTATATCACTGGGTTAAGGAGCGGGGTCATGGCAGAATAAAATAGCGTCACAATTTTCTGCATTCCATCTCCTTGCTGAGATGATAGACTCCCATACATGACCAGTACTGAGCCATAGAAAAGTGAAACCACAGCCAGATGAGACCCACAGATAGAGAAGGTTTTTCTTCGTCCAGCTGCTGAGGGGAGTCTTAGTACAGCTCTTAGGACCAGAGTGTAGGATCCCATGATGAAGAAAAAGAGAATAATAATCAGGAGATAATTTAAGGTGGAGAAGAGAAGCTCCATCACAGGAGTTCTTTTGCAAGTGAGTGCTAGAAGAGGACCTGGGTCACATAGGAAGTGATCAATTATCCTGGATCCACAAAAGGACGTTTGGGAAATGATGATAACAAGGATCAAGAACCAGAGGAAAGCAAATATCCAGCAACTGACCACAAGATTGGTGCAAAGATGTCCAGTCATAATGGTTGCATAGTGTAGAGGCTGGCAGATCGCAAGGTATCTATCAAAAGCCGTAACCACAAAGAAAAAGCTTTCTGTACAAGCCAGAGAGAAGAAAAAGTAGATTGGTGAAAGCACCCAGAGAAGGAGATGACTTTGGTCTCAGAGAGGAAATTGGTCAACATGCTGGGGATAGTGGAGGTGACAAAGCACATCTCCAGGAAGGAGAAGTTGGCGAGTAAGGTGTACATGGGTGTGTGGAGTCTCTGATCCCAGCGCACAGCACAGATGATGGAACCATTTCCCATGAGGGTCAGGGGGTAGACAATAGAGAAGAGCACAAAGAGGAGGATCTGACCCTCCCTGGGGCAAGGGAAGCCCAGGAGGATGAAGCCATCGATGGTGTTGGAGTTGTTGAGGGTGTTGAAGATTTTCATGTGTCTGTGAGCTGTAAAAGTCCAGCAAATACTGAATAACAGTGTAAAGACAGATGGGGACCCAGATACATATTTAAGGCATCTTGGGAAAGAAAATAAGAAATAAGTATCAATTGCTATGCTTTTTATTCAACACTGAGAGATTTCCTACCTTGCTTTTTTGCTCTCATTCCCATTTTCATTGTGGGCTCAAGTAAACTTTTGGTCAGAACTGATAAGCTCTTGAAGTAGAGTGTTGTAGAGGTATTTATATTAGACTTACACTTAGTAGAATATATATATATATATAACCTGACAATGTTCAGTTTTACCTGAGTTCTGTTATCCTGGATAACAGCCATTGTTAAAGAAATCCCTTTGTCTTTTGTGTTCAGGAAAATGGCTCACTGCAAGTAACAATCCTTCATATGTCTTAGATACAACTCTTGGATGCTCCCTTGTGTATCTCTGACAAGGTCAGACACAGATCCTCCAAATTCACATCTTTACCTCATAATTACTTAACTGAGCTTATGAACTGCTTGTCCCCACTGATCAATAGAAATGAATTGCTTTTTAACAAAGCTTTTGCTAAGCTTCTCCTATCTACACTGCCTCCACCCTAGTTCGAGTCATCTTTTATCCCATGGACCACTGTGATGGTGTCTTAATTGGCTTCCATTCTTACCTCACAACAGACTGCCCTCCATGCCAGGGCCCAAGTGACGCTTTAAACAAAGAAAATCTGATCATTCCTTTCTTTTGTACATAGATATTGGTAGCTTCTGAATTCACTTAGAATAAAATAATATATCTAGACCTTGGGTTTTGATTTAGCACCTCTAAAATCTCCACAATAATTCCATAATAAACATCTCCATAACAAATTATGGATGACATTGCAATGAATGGGAATTCCAGAACATTTAGTTGTGCTCCTGTTGACCCTGTACATAGACCAAGAGCCAGTTGTTCGAACAGAAGAATGTGATACTGCATGGTTTAAAATCAGAAAAGGTATGTGTCAGGGTTGTATCTTTTCAGCACACTTATTCAATCTGCATGCTGAGCAGATAATACAAGAAACTGGACTATATGAAGAAGAACATGGCATCAGGATTGGAGGAAGACTCACTAACAACCTGCGATGTGCAGATGACACAACCTTGCTTGCTGAAAGTGAAGAGAGCTTGAAGCACTTACTGATGAAAATGGAAGACTACAGCCTTCAGTATGGATTACACATCAATATAAAAAAAAATAATCCTCACAACTATACTAATAAGCAACATCATCATAAATGGAGACAATATTGAAGTTGTAAAGGATTTCATTTTACTTGGATCCACAATCAATGCCTATGGAAGCAGCAGTCAAGAAATGAAATGACGTATTGCATTGTGCAAATATGCTGCAGAAGACCTCTTTAAAGTGTTATAAAAGAAAGGTGTTACCTTGAGGACTATGGTGTGTCTAACACCAAGCCATGGTATTTTCAATCACCTTATATGCATGTGAAAGGTAGACAATGAGTAAAGAAGACCAAAGAAGAATTGATGCCTTTGAAATATGGTGTTGGTGAAGCATATTGAATATACTATGGAGTGCCAGTAGAATGAACAAAACTGTATAGCCAGAATGCACTTTAGAAGCGAGGATGATTAGACTTCATCTCATGTACTTTGGACATGTCATCAGGCGGGACAAGTTTCTGGAGAAAAATATCATGCTTGGCAAATTAAAGGGTCAGTGAAAAAGAGGAAGACCCTCAACAAGGTGGACTGATACAGTGGTTGAACAATGGGCTCAAACAAAGCAAGAATTGTGAAAATTGCTCAGGACCAGGCAATGTTTCATTCTGTTGTGCATGGGACTGTTATGAGCGGAATCAACTCAATGGTGCCTAACAAGAACAACAACAAATATGTCCAGCCTCATCTCACAGTTCTAGCAATCAAACGCTCTCTCATGCACACAGTGTTGTACAAATGGGGTGTGCATACGTGCTCTACTAATATAAGCTCTGCACATATAAAATAGGCTTTATTACACAAAAACTGACAAGCTGAAAAGTATCTTGAGCTTTCATAATCCCACTGAGAGGTGTGAATATTTGGAGTGTACTCACGAAGGCCTGCCTTTCAGTAGAGAAGGACTCCCCCACCCCAGTAACACCCTGTACCAGGGGTGGGCAAATTTTTAATAAATATTTTAGGCTTGTGGACCATATAGTCCCTGTCATAAGAGCTCAACTCCATTTTTGTAGGGTAAAGTAGCCATATATAATACCTAAATGAAAGAACATAGCTGTATTCTAATAAAAATTTATTTATGTCTACTGAAATTTGAATTTCAGATAATTAACATCACATATGTCTAACGTTTTATGAAATGTTACTCTCCAGTGAATTTTTCCAACTGTTTAAAAATTAACAGAAGCGTTCTTAGCTTGCTGTAATATAAAAACAGGCAGCAGGCCAGATTTGGCCCATGAACCATTGTTTGCTCACTCCTGCTCTACATATTTATAGGGACAGGAAAGCAAGGACCATCTAGTTGATTACTGAACAATTGAAGTTCCTTGGTTGAGCAAGTGGCCTTGTTAGAAAACAGGGGCGTCTATACGCCAGCAGCTGGAATCAGCCTGTTCTTCTACTGAGCTAACTCTGACCTGCTGGGCCAGGTTTCAGCTAAGTTAATGAAATGAGTTTCCAAAGTCATCGGGATATGTCTCTACACACAGACACTCACAGACTACACACACACACAATGACACACTCATACACTCATAGCCTTTCCCAACACAATGTTTCAGTAATATAACTTTGTCCTTTTTTTCTGTTTCTAAAAACAGCCAATTTCTTTCCTGAATCAGGTCTTTGCTTTCATGCTCACTGTTTATGCCCATGTGCAGCAGAGTCTGAGGAAGAAAGTAGGTATTATGTAAATATTTGTTAAAGATCATTGTCTACACTGTCACAAACACAGAAAATATGTATACTCTCTTTCTATATATACATATCTATATATATAACATATATATATATACATACACAACAGAGAGAGAGAGAGAGAGAAGGAGAGAAAGAGATAGGTAAGTAGATAGATATGTACCAGTTACTTCATATGAACTTTACAAAACCTGTAAGATGAAATTTGAGTAGGTGGCATATACAAGAAAGTTTCCAAATGACTTGAGGCTACTAGAGAGTTCACCCAGACTTCAGGGGAATTCCTTTTAAAGGAAGCAACGGGAAACTGAATGTTCTGGGTGGTAGAACATGCTCCACCCTAGATGGTTTCCTGTGCTGCGGCTACAGCTGATTAGGATCCCAGAGTCCTGGATGTAGGAGTAGGAGAGAGGGTAAGGTGGAGATTCTACGTTCAGCATTGCAGTACAGTTGCATAGTCACTCCAGTGGAAACTTCTAACCTTTATGAAGTATAAGAGAGATTATATGATTCTTAACGCTTTTTCAATATAAAACGCTTATTCTTATTCCAAATATATGACAACTACACAATATCAAGGCTTTATGGATATAGATGTTTTAGTTACATTTATCTCTCAGACAAAGACATTGGTTGGAGAATTTGTCACTTATAATCGAAAGCAAAAGATCCAGGCCAGCTCCCTCTTGGGGCAATTCTCCAACTTTGAGAGTCTCACAAAGCTGCCCTAGAAAACAAGGTGTGAAAAATGATTCTCTGTGTACCCACAGCCTTTTACATTCAATCTAACTAAATTAATAGTGGGTTAAAAAGCTATTTCTAACAAGACTATTGTTGCTCACCTTTTACTACTTAGCTCCACTGTACAGAGAGCAGCTGTGGTGTTTACCCAGAAGAAGTCTGTGCTGGAACTGTCATATGGGTTAACCAAAGTTCCCTGAACCAGCACAGAAGATGCTGTGCAGAGGGAGTGAGAATATGGGTACAGCGGCGTTAAAGCTGTGTGTATGTACATAGGCTGCTCAGAACGAGTTTATGAGCAAAGCAAAACAAAACAAACTCCAACCCTCCTCTCATTATATCTCAGGAAGGTTGGGATAGATCAGAGCCAAGTGAGGCAGATCCTGTGCTATACATGAGAGAGAGATGTTTCTCTGATTTTCACTTTTTCCCTAAGGCTGGTCCAAGAAGGCACAGTAATTAGAAGCATTATTGCTGTGCCCTCTCTCACAGCAGCATAACCATCTATTTCATTTGATCTGGACGTTTGGTCACATCCATCCCATTTTGCAAAGCCCTTGAAATGAACAACAATTTTCCCATTTGTGGTAAGTGGTAGCCAGCTAAGGTGTAGTAGAGAAGCAATGGATTTGGAGTAAGGATCCTAAGGTTTGAATTACAACTCATGATTTACCAACTGTGAGAACTTGGTCAAGTCAATTATGTTAAATATTACCCAATTTTTCTGACTGTAAAATGCACCAGTAACCCTTTCATCAAAGAGCTGAGCACTCTGAATGAGGTAACATATGTGGAAGTGCCTTCTCTAGGTCTGACAGATACTAATGCTTAGGAATTGATAGCTGTACAATGTATAGCTGAAGCAGAGTAAGCAGATGTCTTTTTAGAGAGCAGTTTATCCAGCTCTATTACAGTTATCTTGTCCTCTAAGTATTACACAATCTCATTTTCTGGGCAAGAGGGAAGTGAATCCAAATCTGAAGTTTCTCTGACAATTTCTGATCTTCCTGGAATGGAGAGGTGTTCCCCTCTACAATAACCACCAAAGAGCGAAGCAGTAGCAATGGGTTTGGGGTGAAGCTTTCTGGTGTTTGTTGGAGGATGGAAGGATTACAAACCTAACCTCCAGGGATTGAGTCCTATTTCCCTGCTCCATGAGGATCAATTTACCACTTCTAGAAGGAGAATGGTGTCAGGAGATTGTTTCTTGCCGATTCTTCCCTTCCTCTGGGGCCTCCCTTCTCTGGAGACATTGATGCCTTCTGGGTTTATTTTCCTTTCCAGAAGAAATTAACTCTTCCAGTCCCAAAGTTTTCAGGGTTGTCATGAGATATAATCAATCAATTTTTAAACTCAGTCAGTGTGCCTACCAGATGTCTAAGGGAAAAGTCTGTCAAAGTGACACAGGCTGAGATGGCTGAGATACAGGAAGCTATTCACTGGAACTCTAGTGAGTGGTTTTGGGGACAGGACCTCTTCTGATTTTCCAGAAAGAAGAGATGATGGGTGGAAGGTGTGATTTTTAAGCTTTCATTTTGAAATAATTTCAAACTTAAAAAACATGAAAAAGCAGTACAAAGAATTCACATATGTTTTCCACTGAGACTCCCCAAATATGAACATCTTCAGTAGGCACAATATAATTATCAAAATCAGGGAACTAACTTTGACAGCATGCTATTAACTAGAGACTTTTTTTGACTGTTGCCAATTGTCCCACTTTTCTTTCTAATAAACATAAAAACAAAACAACAAAACAAACAAGCAAACAAAAAAAGGAAGGTCTTTCAGGAAATCCATTTAGCCATAACAGCATGGAAGCAGAAGACCTCTGGGCTACAGTTTTCCTGGCCGTGTGCATAGCTATCCTGGAAATGAAACAAGTTCTTACTCCACATCTACTATATATCTTCCTCTGTCATATGTTTTGAATAAATATATGTAGGTAAAACAGAGCAATACAGGCAAGCATATTCCCAAGCCACAAGAGATTTCAGAGCTGAAATTGGCATTAATATTTTGGAAGGGAATTTTATTGTTATTATTTCATAAAATGAGCTTTTTCTGAATTATTTGTTAAGGTCATATTTGCTGTTGTAGGAGTCTGTCTCAGTTATCTAGTGCTACTCTAAGAGAAATACCACAAGTGGATGGCTTTAACAAACAGAGATTTATTCCCTCAGAGTCTCGGAGGCTAGATGTCTGCATTCAGGGTGTCAGCTCCAAGGGAAGGCTTTCTCTCTTTTTGGCTCTGGGGGAAGATCCTTGTCATCAAGCTCTCCCTGGTCTAGGAGCTTCTCAGCATAGGGACCCTGGGTCCAAAAGATGCACATGCTCTTGGCTCTTTTTGCTTGGTGGCATGAGGACCCCTTGTCTCTCCTTGCTTCCCTGATTTCTATCTCAAATAGATTGATTCAAGATACAAGCTAATCTTGTAGATTAAGTCCTCCCTCATTAACATAACTGTGTCTAATCTTGCCTTATTAACATCACAGAGGTAGGATTTACAACATACAGGAAAACCATATCAGATGACAAAATTGTAGACAATCTCAGAATACTGGATATCATGGATTGAATTGTGTCCCCCCAAAATATGTGTCAATTTGGTTAGGGCATCATTTTCAGTATTGTGTGGTTGTCCCCCATTTTGTGATTTTAATTTTATGCTAAAAATGATTAGGGTGCATTGTAACAGCCCCCTTACCCAGGTCATGTCCCTGATCTAGTGTAAAGTGAGTTTCCCTGGAGTGTGGCCTGCAGCACATTTAATCCCTCAAGAGACAAAAGCAAAGGGAAGCCAGCAGAGAGTTGGCAACTTTATACCACTAAGAACGCAGTGCCAGGAGCAGAGCGTGTCCTTTGGACCTGGGGTCCCTGTGCCTGAGGAACTTTCGACCAGGGAAAGGTTGAGGACAAGGGCATTCCTCCAGAGCTGACAGAGAGAGAAAGCCTTTCCCTTGAGCTGACAACCTGAATTTAGACTTTTAGCCTACTTTACTGTGAGAAGAGAACCTTCTCTTTGTTAAAGCCGTGTACTTGCGGTATTTCTGTTATAGCAGCACTAGATGACCAAGACAGTGGGAATCATGGCCTAGCCAAGTTGACACACATTTTATGGGGACACAATTCAATCCATAACAGAATTCATTTTCACTTAGTGAGGTGAATCAACTTAAAGGAATGTCATTTAAAGAAATTTGCTTTATAGTCAAATTTTTAGGAATACCCATACTCAGAAATATGAAGTATACATTACTGATAGCAGCAATCTCCTTCGGAAAAATCACTGGATCTGATCTTTGTCCCTTCGTTCATAACTTCCTTTATTTCTCTATTCCTTTTTTCTTCCTCAAAGGCAGAAGTTTATACAGCACCATAACACACCAGGATATATAGATTCATATCTGGAGTATGCGTGAAGGTGTTGCAGGAATAAAGGATTCATCAGATACATCACTGATTCTTTCCCCTAATTGGATATCAGCAATAAGCTTTCTAGTATGGAGAGAAGTGTCAGAAGATGATATTGCCTTCTGAGGCCACAGTTTGGTTGACACTTCCTACTGGTGTTCTCTTAGAAGCAGAACTGCAAAAATTGCTCTGCTGCTCACATTTTCTGATACCACGCAGTGGGAGTCACTTCTCAGATACAAAACCATTTTCTAGTGGAAAATGTGCAGGAGATTTCACCCCATTCTGACTATCATTTTCTGCAGCCAAGTGATTTCAGGTGAGCTCCCCTGTTGGGTTGTTGCAGATCTTCTTCCTAGACGTGTGTATCAATGGTTAGCTCAGGACTATCAATAACTACAGAATGACTCTACCTTTTTTTTTTCTTTTTTAATATTCTCTTCTGATATCAGGTTTGCCATCCTTATTTTCTGTTTTTAAATTCCATTGTTGCTTTGGCTAAGCCTTTCTTCCTCCTTCCCTTCTTCCGTGTTTGTGTGTGTGCGCGAGAGAGAGACTCTCTCTCCCTCCCATCCTCTTTTCTTTCCTTCCTTCTCTTCTGATATCGTTCTTCTTTCTTTTCCTCCTTCCCTTCCTTCCTCTCTTCCCCCTTCCTTTCCTCTCCTCTTCTGGCTGTCCTTTGCCTTTTTAGCCTTCTTAGAGGATTTTCTTGCACTTCTGGAAAAAATTCATGTGTGAAACTTGAGCATTTTCAACATCAGTCATTTAAGCCTGAGTTTGTACTAAAATTTTACTTTGAGTATTATCAGAACTTCTCCATTACCCTACTGTCATGACTGAGTGGCTCTTGGCATACTGGTGTCCCCCTGATCCCTCATTGGTGTCCTTATACACTTAGTTGTCATTTTCATCTTTTTCTAAATATTATTGATCACTTTCTGTGTGTCACGAACCAATTGACAGCTCTGTCCTGAGCCATCATCCCCATCATAGAATATCTATTCCATCCCCTGAGTCCCACATTTGAGGGTTTACTTAAAAAAGGCAGACATTCACTATATTATCACAAGAGTACACTCTGTAGTGACACCAATCTCAAGCCCTTTTGTCCTTAGCCTACTTGACAAGGATCTGAATTTTGCCCTCAGTCATGTCTTTTGTGGAATGAGAATTAACCAAACTCGTGAGTTGCCTTTTTATGGCCCAGTGGTACCAACTCTTCCCGTTTTGGTGAAGAGGGACATTTAAGTATAATCCTCTTCTGCCGATCCAAATCAACCTGTCTTTAGTCTTTATAAATCTCTAACTTCTAGTGTAAAAAAGTTCTGTACCTGTAATCAAATTTTCATAAAAATACCACAAACAAAATCAAAAGGCAAATGATGGATTAGAGAAAAATTTTATATGTATGGCAGATAAAGAGTTTATCTCTAAAATATAAAAGATTTCTTAGGAAAAATATAAATAATTTAAAAATGGATAAAAATATTAGAGGAAAAATTATAACAGTGGTAATTCCAATGGTCAATGAGATAAGAAAAAAATTCTCAACATTATCACTAGTAAAAGAAGTGTCAATTACATTACCAGTTAGCTATATCTTCTGGCCTACCAGGGGGCAGAATTTAAAGTGGTAATACACATATTGTTGGTGGAAATGTGAATGTGTCCTGCCTCAAGGGAAGGTAATCTGATAATATCTATTATATGCATTGGCCTTTGTCCCAAAAATACATTGAGAGTCTATCCTATAATATAAAAATGCAAGTATATATATACACACACACATATATTTATATATGCATGTGTATTGCATCATTGTTTATAGGGACAAAAGGACAAGAAATGAAGTTAATACATTTAAACAGAGAATAGTGAGCAAATGTGGTAAAGGAACTATTAAATAGCTAATAAGAGGAATCAGTTAAAATCTAAACCATTTTATTTTCAAGGAATCCATCAATGGAATGTTAAGGGAGAAAAAAAAACAAAACAAGCTTGAGAAATTTACATTATAATATGGAAGCTTCCATATATATTTTTTAATTTTTATTGTGCTTTAAGTGAAAGTTTACAAGTCAAGTCAGTCTTTCACACAAAAACTTATATACACCCTGCTACATGCTCCCAATTGCTTTCCCACTAATGAGACAGCCCGTTCTCTCCCTCCACTCTCGCTTTTCATGTGCTTTAAGCCACCTTCTAACCCCCTCTACCCTTTCATCTCCCCTCCAGAGAAGAGATGCCAACATAGTTTCAACAGTCCACCTGATCAAAGAAGCTCACTCCTCACCAGCATCCCTCTTCAATCCATTATCCAGTCCAATCCCTGTTGAAGAGTTGGCTTTGGGAATGGTTCCTGTCTTGGGCCAACAGAAGGTCTGGGGGCCGTGACCACTGGGGTCTTTCTAGTCTCAGTCAGACCATTAAGTCTGGTCTTTTGAAGAGAATTTAGGGCCTGCATCCCACTGCTCTCCTGCTCCCTCAGGGGTTCTCTGTTGTGGTCCCTGTTAGGGCAGTCATCTGTTGTAGCTGGGCACCATCTAGCTCTTCTGGTCTCAGGCTGATGTAGTCTCTAGTTTATGTGGCCTTTTCTGTCTCTTGGGCTCGTAATTACCTTGTGTCCTTGGTGTTCTTCATTCTCCTTTGATCCGGGTGGATTGAGACCAATTGATGCATCTTAGATGGCTGCTTGCTAGCATTTAAGACCCCAGACACCTCTCTACAAGGTGGGATGTCGAATGTTTTCTTAATAGATTTTATTATGCCAATTGACTTAGATGTCCCCAGAAACGCTGGTCCCCAAACCCCTGCCCCTGCTGCGCTGGCCTTTGAAGCATTCAGTTTATTCTGATAGGAAGTTTCCATATTTTAAGACAATTTGCAAAATCCAAATTTATGTGAATCTGTGTATGTATAAGTGTATATTTGTGCATGAGTGTGTAAATATACATGTGTGAAAGTGTGTGTGTACATGTATATACGTGTGAAATTACATGCCCATGGAAGATGATGAAAGCTATTCATTATTGACACTGTTTATCTAGCTAGAGTGTGAGGTGGTTGTGGAGATGGAAGAGAAGGAGTGGAAGAAGGGAGATGAAAGGAAAAAACGAAGGGTGGCTTCTATAGAAACATCATGTCTGCTGTGATCATATAGGTAAATATAGATATATGTTGTAAACCAAAACCATACCCACTGCCACTGAGTCGATTCTGACTCAAAGTGACCCCGTAGGACGGAGTAGAACGGCCCCACAGGGTTTCCAAGTCTGTGAATCTTCATGGAAGCAGACTACCACATCTTTTGTCCTGTGAGTGGCTGGTGGTTTTGAGCCACCGACCTTTGGGTAGCAGCCTAGTGCTTAACCACTGCACCACCAGGCCCTTATACATATATCTAATAAGTATATGTTGTTGTTGTTACGTGCCGTTGAGTTGGTTCCGACTCCTAGCGTCCCTATGCACAACAGAATAAACACTGCCCGGTCCTGAGCCATTCTTACAATCCTTATGCTTGAGCTCATTGTCGCAGCCACTGTGTCAATCCACCTCATTCCGGGTCTTCCTCTTTTCTGCTGACCGTACTCTACCAAACCTGATGCCCTTCTCCAGGGACTGATCCCTCCTGACAACATGTCCAAAGTATGTAAGATGCAGTCTCACCATCCTTGCTTCTAGGGAGCATTCTAGTTGTACTTCATCCAAGACAGATTTGTTCGTTCTTTTGGCAGTCCATGGTATATTCAATATTCTTCGCCAACACCACAATTCAAAGGCGTCAGTTCTTCTTCGGACTTCCTTCTTCATTGTCCAGCTTTCACATGCATATGATGTGATTGAAAATACCATGGCTTGGGTCAGGTGCACCTTAGTCTTCAGGGTGACATCTTTGTTTTTCAACACTTTAAAGAGGTCCTTCACAGCAGATTTACCCAACGCAATGGGTCCTTTGATTTCTTGACTGCTGCTTCCATGGCTGTTGATGGTGGATCCAAGTAAAATGAAATCCTTGACAACTTCAATGTTTTCTCCATTTATCATGATGTTGCTCATTGGTCCACTTATGAGGATTATTGTTTTCTTTATGTTGAGGTGCAATCCATACTGATGGCTGTGGTCTTTGATCTTCATCAGTAAGTGCTTCAAGTCTTCTTCACTCTCAGCAAGCAAGGTTGTGTCATCTGCATAATGCAGGTAGTTAATGAGTCTTCCTCCAAGCCTGATGCCCCGTTCCTCATCATATAGTCCACCTTCTTATATTATTTGCTCAGCATACAGATTGAATAGGTATGGTGAAAGAATAGAACCCGGACCCACACCTTTCCTGACTTTAAACCAATCAGTATCCCCTTGTTCTGTACGAACAGCTGCCTCTTGATCTATGTACAGATTCCTCATGAGCACAATTAAGTGTTCTGGAATTCCCATTCTTCGCAGTGTTATCCATAATGTGTTATGATCCACACAGTCGAATTCCGTTGCATAGTCAATAAAACACAGGAAAACATCCTTCTGGTATTCTCTGCTTTCATCCAGGATCCATCTGACGTCAGCAATGATATCCCTGGTTCCATGTCCTCTTCTGAAACCAGCCTGAATTTCTGGCACTTCCCTGTCAATATACTGCTGCAGCCGTTTCTCAATGATCTTCAGCAAAATTTGGTTGTGTGTGGTATTAATGATATTGTTCTATAATTTTCACATTTGGTTGTATCACCTTTCTTGGGAATAGGTATAAATATAGATCTCTTCCAGTCAGTTGGCCAGGAAGCTGTCTTCCATATTTCTTGGCATAGACGAGTGAGCACCTCCAGCGCTGCATCTGTTTGTTGAAACATCTCAATTGATATTCCAACCATTCCTGGAGCCTTGTTTTTCGCCAATGCCTTCAGAGCAGCTTGGACTTCTTCCTTCAGTACTATCGGCTCCTGATCATATGTCACCTCTTGAAATGGTTCAATATCGACTAATTCTTTTTGGTATAATGCCTCTGAGTATTCCTTCCATCTTCTTTTGATGCTTCCTGTGTCATTTAATATTTTCCCTATGGAATCCTTCACTATTGCAAGTTGAGGCTTGAATTTTTTCTTCAGTTCTTTCAGCTTGGGAAACTCCAAGCGTATTCTGCTCTTCCGCTTTTCCATCTCCAGCTCTTTGCAGCTGTCATTATAATACTTTGTCTTTTAGAGCTGCCCTTTGAAATCTTCTGTTCAGTTCTTTTACTTCATGAATTCTTAGATGGCCACTTGCTAACATTTAAGACCCCAGACACCACTCTCCAAAATGGGGTGAAGAATATTTTCTTAAAAGATTTTATTATGCCAATTAACCTAGATGTTCCCTGAAACCATGGTCCCCAAGCCCCCATTCCTGCTAAGCTAGCCTTCGAAGCATTCGATTTATTCAGGAAACTTCTTTGCTTTTGGTTTAGTCCAGATGGGCTGACCTCTCCTGTATTGTGTGTTGTCCTTCCCTTCGCCTATATTAGTTCTTGTCTGCTATCTAATTAGTGAATCCTCTTCTTTCTCTCTCTCCCTCCCCCCCTCATAACCATCAAAGAATATTTTCTTCTCTGTTTAAACTGTTTCTTGAGTTCTTATAATAGTGGTCTCATATATTATTTGTCTTTTTGCAACTGAGTAATTTCACTCAGCATAATGCCTTCCAGATTCCTCCGTGTTATAAAATGTTTCACAGATTCATCATTGCTCTTTATTGATGCATAGCACTCCATTGCGTGAATATATCATAATTTATTTATCCATTCATCCACTGATGGACATCTTGGTTGCTTTCATCTTTTTGCTACTGTAAAAACAGTGCTGCAGAGAACATGTGTGTGCATGTATCTGTTTGTGTAAAGGCTCTTATTTCTCTAGGATATGTTCCAAGGATGGGGATTGCTGGATCCTATGGTAGTTCTATTTCTAGCTTTTTAAGGAAGCGCCAAATCAATTTCCAAAGTGGTTGCACCATTTTACATTCCCACCAGCAGTGTATAAGTGTCCCAGTCTCTCCAAAACCTCTCAAACATTTATTATTTTGTGTTTTTTAGATTAATGTCAGCCCCGTTGGAGTGAGATGGAATCTCATTGTAGTTTTGATTTGCATTTCTCTGGTGAGCATTTCCTCATGTACCTGTTAGCTACCTGAATGTCTTCATTAGTAAAGTGCCTGTTCATGTCCTTTGCCCATATTTTAA
Source organism: Elephas maximus indicus (assembly GCF_024166365.1). Classification (NCBI taxonomy): domain Eukaryota; kingdom Metazoa; phylum Chordata; class Mammalia; order Proboscidea; family Elephantidae; genus Elephas; species Elephas maximus. Next base: position 26,903,959 of record NC_064828.1, on the reverse strand, counting down.
ATTGGGTTATTTGTCTTTTTGTAGTTGAGTTTTTGCAGTATCATGTAGATTTTAGAGATCAGATGCTGATCGGAAATATTATAGCTAAAAACTTTTTCCCAGTCTGTAGGTGATTGTTTTACTCTTTTGGTGAAGTCTTTGGATGAGCATAGGTGTTTGATTTTTAGGAGCTCCCAGTTATCTAGTTTCTCTCCTGGTGTTTCTGCATTGCTAGTAATGTTTTGTATGCTGTTCATGCCATGCATTAGGGCTCCTAGTGTTGTCCCTATTTTTTCTTCCATGATCTTTATTGTTCTAAATTTTATATTTAGGTCTTTGATCCCTTTTTAGTTAGTTTTTGTGCATGGTGTGAGGTAACGGTCTTGTTTCATTTTTTTTTGTAGGTGGATATCCAGTTCTGCTAACAGCATTTGTTAAAGAGACTGTCTTTTCCCCCATTTAACTGACTTTGGACCTTTGTCAAATATCAGCTGCTAATATGTGGATGGATTTATGTCTGGATTCTCAATTCTGTTCTTTTGATCTATGTATCTGTTGTTGTACCACTACCAGTCTGTTTTGACTACTGTGGTGGTATAATAGGTTCTAAAATCAGGTAGTGTGAGGCCTCTCACTTTACTTATCTGGGGTGTCTTTCCTTTCCATATGAAGCTGGTAATTTGTTTTTCTGTCTCATTAAAAATGTCGTTGGATTTTGGATCAGAATTGCATTGTATATATAGATCGTTTTTGGTAAAATAGACATTTTTACAATGCTAAGTCTTTCTATCCATGAGCAAGGAATGCTTTTCCACTTATGTATGTCTTTTTTTTGTTGTTGTTGTTCTTGCAGTTGTGTCTTGTTTTCTTTGTATAGGTTTTTTATGTCTCCGGTCAGGTTTATTCCTAAGTATTTTATCTTCTTGAGGGCTGCTATAAATGGTGTTGATTTGGTGTTTTCCTCTTCAATGTTCTTTTTGTTTGTGTAGAGGAATCCAACTGACTTTGGTATGTTTATCTTGTATTCTGATACTCTCCTGAACTCTTCTATTAGTTTCACTAGTTTTCTTGAGGATTCCTTAGTGTTTTCTGTATATAAGATCATGTCATCTGCAAATAGAGATGCTTTTACTTCTTCCTTACCAATCTGGATGCCCTTTATTTCCTTATCTAGCCTAATTGCTCTGGCTAGGGCCTCCAGCAGAATGTTGAATAAAAGTGGTGTTAAATTTCATCCTTGCTAAACCAAAAGCAAAGATGTTTCCTGAAAAATCTGAAAACTTCAAAGGCCAGGGTAGCAGGGTGGGGGTTTTGGAGGCATAGTTTCAGGGGACATCTAAGCAAATTGGCATAATAAAATCTATTAAGAAAACAGTCTGCATCCCACTTTGGAGAGTGGCATCTGGGGTCTTAAATGCTAGCAAGCGGCCATCTAAGGTACCTTAATTGGTCTCAATCAACTTGGAGCAAAGGAGAACGAAGAACACCAAAGGCACGAGGTAACTATGAGCCAAAGCGGCAGAAAGGGCCATGTAAAGCAGAAACTACATTAGCCTGAGACCAGAAGAACTTGATGGTTCCTGGCTACAACTGATGACTGCCATGATAGGGAACACAACAGAGAACCCCTGAGGGAGCAGGAGAGAAGTGGGATGCAGGCCCCAAATTTTCATAAAAAGACCACACTTAAGGTCTAACTGAGACTAGAAGGACCCTGGAGGTCATGGTCCTGAGACCTTCTATTAGCCCAAGACAGAAGCCATTCGCAGAACCAGCTGTTCTATGGGATAGACAATGATACTGGTGAAGAATGAGCTTCTTGGATCAAGTAAACACATAAAAGTATGGTGGCATCTCCTTTCTAAAGGGGAGATGGGAGGGTACAGGGGGTCAAAAGCTGACGAAATGGACATGAAAAGAGAGTAGAGGGAAGGAGTGTGCTGTCTTATTAGGGGGAGAGCAATTAGGAGTATATAGTAAGGTGTTTATACATTTTTGTATGCGTGTCTGACTTGATTTCTAAACTTTCCCTTAAAGCACAGTAAAAATTAAAAAAAGAAAAAAAAAAGTGCATCCTTGTCTGGTTCCTGATCTCAAGGGGAATGCTTTTAAACTCTCTGCATTTAGGATGATGTTGGCTGTTGGGTTTGTATAAATGCTTTTTATTATATTGCGGAATTTTCCTTCTAATCGTATTTTGCTGTGAGTTTTTATTGTGAATGGGTGTTGAAGTTTGTCAAATGCCTTTTCTGCATCAGTTGATAAGATCATGTGGTTCTTGACTTTTGTTTTATTCATATGATGGATTACATTAATTGTTTTTCTAATGTCGAACCATCCCTGCATCCCATCAATATGAATCCAACATGGTCATGACGAATTATTTTTTTTGATATGTTGTTGAATTCTTTTTTTTTTTTTTCATGTGGTTTTTGTCTGTTGTTTTATTTATGTGATGGATTACATTAATGTTTTTTCTGATATTAAACCAGCCTTGCATACCTGGTATAAATCCCACTTGATCATGGTGAATTACTTTTTTGATGTGTTGTTGGATTCTATTGGCTAGAATTTTGTTGAGGATTTTTGCATCTATGTTCATGAGGGATATAGGTTTGTAATTTTCTTTTTTTGTAATGTCTTTACCTGGTTTTGGTATCAGGGAGATGGTGGCTTCATAGAATGAGTTGGGTAGTATTCCGTCATTTTCTATGCTTTGGAATACCTTCAGAAATAGTGGTGTTAACTCTTCTCTGAAAGTTTGGTAGAACTCTGCAGTGAAGCCATCCGGGCCAGGGCTTTTTTTTGTTGGGAGTTTTTTGATTACCGTTTCAATCTCTTTTTTTGTTATGGGTCTATTTAGTTGTTCTACTTTTTTTACTTCTGAATGTGTTAGTTTAGGTAGGTAGTGTTTTTTCAGGAATTCATCCATTTCTTCTAGGTTTTCAAATTTGTTAGAGTACAATTTTTCATAATAATCTGAAATGATTCTTTTAATTTCATTTGGTTCTGTTGTGATGTGGTCCTTCTCGTTTCTTATTCGGGTTATTTGTTTCCTTTCCTGTATTTCTTTAGTCAGTCTAGCCAATGGTTTACCAATTTTGTTAATTTTTTCAAAGAACGAGCTTTTGGCTTTGTTAATTGTTTCAATTGTTTTTCTGTTCTCTAATTCATTTAGTTCAGCTCTAATTTTTATTATTTGTTTTCTTCTGGTGCCTGATGGATTCTTTTGTTGCTCACTTTCTATTTGTTCAAGTTGTAGGGCTAGTTCTCCGATTTTGGCTCTTTGTTCTTTTTGTATGTGTGCATTTATCGATACAAATTGGCCTCTGAGCACGGCTTTTGCTGTTTCCCAGAGGTTTTTATAGGAAGTATTTTCTTCATTCTCGTTGCTTTCTATGAATTTCCTTATTCCCTCCTTGATGTCTTCTCTAACCCAGTCTTTTTTCAGGAGGGTATTGTTCATTTCCCAAGTATTTGATTTCTTTTCCCTAGTTTTTTGTTATTGATCTCTAGTTTTATTGCCTTGTGGTCTGAGAAGATGCTTTGTAATATTTCGATGTTTTGGACTCTGCAAAGGTTTGTTTTATGACCTAATATGTGGTCTATTCTAGAGAATGTTCCATGTGCGCTAGAAAAAAAAGTATATTTTGCAGCAGTTGGGTGGAGAGTTCTGTATAAGTCAATGAGGTCAAGTTGGTTGATTGTTGTAATTAGATCTTCCATGTCTCTATTGAGCTTCTTACTGGATGTCCTGTCCTTCTCCGAAAGTGGTGTGTTGAAGTCTCGTACTATAATTGTGGAGGTATCTATCTCACTTTTCAATTCTGTTAAAATTTGATTTATGTATCTTGCAGCCCTGTCATTGGGTGCATAAATATTTAATATGGTTATGTCTTCCTGATCAATTGTCCCTTTTATCATTATATAGTGTCCTTCTTTATCCTTTGTGGTGGATTTAAGTCTAAAGTCTATTTTGTCAGAAATTAATATTGCTACTCCTCTTCTTTTTTGCTTATTGTTTGCTTGATATATTTTTTCCATCCTTTGAGTTTTAGTTTGTTTGTGTCTCTAAGTCTAAGGTGTGTCTCTTGTAGGCAGCATATAGATGGATCGTGTTTCTTTATCCAGTCTGTGACTCTCTGTCTCTTTATTGGTGCATTTAGTCCATTTACATTCAGGGTAATTATAGATAAATAAGTTTTTAGTGCTGTCATTTTGATGCCTTTTTATGTGTGTTGTTGTCAATTTCATTTTTCCACATACTTTTTTGTGCTGAGGCGTTTTTCTTAGTAAATTGTGATATCCTCATTTTCATAGTGTTTGACTTTATGTTAGTTGAGTCGCTACGTTTTTCTTGGATTTTATCTTGAGTTATACAGTTGTTATACCTTTTTGTGGTTACCTTATTATTTACCCCTATTTTTCTATGTAAAAACCTAACTTGTATTGTTCTATATCGCCTTGTATCACTCTCCATCTGGCAGTTCAATGCCTCCTGTATTTAGTCCCTCTTTTTGATTATTGTGATCTTTTACCTATTGACTTCCATGATTCCCTGTTATGTGTATTTTTTTTTCAATTAGTCTTAATTTGTTTGTTTTTGTGATTTCCCTATTTGAGTTGATATCAGGACGTTCTGTTTTGTGACCTTGTGTTGTGCCGATATCTGATATTATTGGTTCTCTGACCAAACAATATCCTTTAGTATTTCCTGTAGCTTTGGTTTGGTTTTTGCAAATTCTCTAAACTTGTGTTTATCTGTAAATATCTTAATTTCGCCTTCATATTTCAGAGAGAGTTTTGCTGGATATATGATCCTTGGCTGGCAGTTTTTCTCCTTCAGTGCTCTGTATATGTCGTCCCATTCCCTTCTTGCCTGCATGGCTTCTGCTGAGTAGTCTGAACTTATTCTTATTGATTCTCCCTTGAAGGAAACCTTTCTTTTCTCCCTGGCTGCTTTTAAAATTTTCTCTTTATCTTTGGTTTTGGTGAGTTTGATGATAATATGTCTTGGTGTTTTTCTTTTTGGATCAATCTTAAATGGGTTTGATGAGCATCTTGGATAGATATCCTTTCATCTTTCATGATGTCAGGGAAGTTTTGTGTCAGGAGTTCTTCAACTATTTTCTCTGTGTTTTCTGTCCCCCATCTCTGTTCTGGGACTCCAATCACCCACAGGTTATCCTTCTTGATAGAGTCCCACATGATTCTTAGGGTTTCTTCATTTTTTTAAATTCTTTTATCTGATTTTTTTTCAGCTATGTTGGTGTTGATTCCCTGGTCCTCCAGATGTCCCAGTCTGCATTCTAATTGCTCAAGTCTGCTCCTCTGACTTCCTAGTGCGTTGTCTAATTCTGTAATATTATTATTAATCTTTTGGATTTCTACATGCTGTCTCTCTATGGATTCTTGCAACTTATTAATTTTTCCACTATGTTCTTGAATAATCTTTTTGAGTTCTTCAACAGTTTTATCAGTGTGTTCCTTGGCTTTTTCTGCAGTTTGCCTTATTTCATTTGTGATGTCTTGAAGCATTCTGTAAATTAGTTTTTTATATTCTGTATCTGATAATTCCAGGATTGTGTCTTCATTTGGGAAAGATTTTGATTCTTTTGTTTGGGGGGTTGGAGAAGCTGTCATGGTCTGCTTCTTTAAGTGGTTTGATATGGATTGTTGTCTCCGAGCCATCACTGGGAAACTAGTTTTTCCAGAAAATCCGCTAAAAAAAAATGCAGTCAGATCCCTATCAGAGTTCTCCCTCTGGCTCAGGCTATTCAGATGTTAATGAAGCTGCCTGGGGAGGGTGGGGGAGGGAACAGAGAGATAGGAGAGTGACACCTCAGAATATAGCCAGAGTTGCTTGTCTTGCTTGGAATGACTATTATATCTGAGATTCCTGCGGGCGCGTCGCCTATGTGTGCTGGCTGTGTGGAGATTGCCCCCAGGGGGTCTGGCCCGCTGGAGTCACGGTCAGATCCTCCGCTTCCAGCCCCACGCCCAGCATCAAGGCTCCCCTACTGGGACGGTGCACTCTCGACTCCAATACCAGTCGCTGCCTCCCGGGGACTTCTCCTACCGGCTGTGTCCCACGCCGCCCGCGGAACCGGCTGGTCCCCCTCCCGGGGTTAGTTCAGGGGGGTGGAGCAGCTCTCCATGTTTATGCCGTACCTGCGTCCAGTCCAAATCCTGGGCGGGATGGTTCCCCGGCTGGGATGCTGCTCTCCCCGTTCCAAGACCAGTCACTGCCTCCCGGGGACTTCTCCTACCGGCTGCTTCCCACGCCTCCCGCAGAACCGGCTGGTCCCCCTCCTGGGGTTAGTTCAGGGGGGTGGAGCAGCTCTCTGTGCTTGTGCCGTACCTGACTGGTACGCTGGCTCCAGGCTCTGGAAACAATCGCTGCTTCCCCATATTAGTTCGTTCTCCGTCTCTAAATCTGTGTTTGTTGTTCAGGGTTCGTAGACTGTTATGTATGTGATCGATTCACTTGTTTTTCCGTGTCTTTGTTGTAAGAGGGATCCGAGGTAGCGTCTGCCTAGTCCGCCATCTTGGCTCCGCCTCGATATGTTGTTGAATTCTATTGGCTAGAATTTTGTTGAGGATTTTTTCTTCTAAGTTCATAAGGGATATAGGTTCGTAATTTTCTTTTTTTGTGGTGTCTTTACCTGGTTTTGGTATCAGGAATATGCTGGCTTCATAGAATGCATTTGGGAGCATTCCATCCTTTTCTATGCTCTGCAATACATTTCGTAGTAGTGGTGTTAACTGTCCTCTGAAAGTTTGATAGAACTCTCCAGTGAAGCTGTCCAGGCCAGGGATTTTTTCTGGGAGTTTTTAATTACCTTTCAATATCTTCTTGTGTCATGGGTTTATTTAGTTGTTCTACCTTTGTTTGTGTTAGTTTAGGTAGGTAGTAAGCTTTGAGAAATTCATCCATTTTTTTCTAGGTTTTCGAAAGGAACAAATTCTTGAGATAGGCATACCACAGAGATGGGTGAAATCTTCCCTCAAGGCATTTTTGGATTCCTATGGGGTGCACTTGTTGGTAATGGGTTTGCTTTTCATTTTTTAACTCTTCATGGAGCCCTGGTGGAGTAATGGTTAAGAGCTTGGCTGATAACGAAAAGGTCAGCAATTCGAATCCACTAGCTGCTACTTGGAAACCCTATGGGGCAGTTCTACTCTGACCTCTGGGGTTGCCATGAGTTGGAATCAACTCAGTGGGTTTGGGTTTTTTTTTTTTTTTTGAAGCTGTTAATATGCAAGATGAGACTTCAAAAAATCTAGCAGACAACAGAAACCGAGAGTCTGAGGATATAGCAGAGATTTCAGGAGTCACAGGGTGAAATAGGAGTGAGGGCACACTAAACAGGAGTGGCCCTGGTACACAGAACAGGCTTCAGTTGAGATCGCGGGAAGGCCATTTTCCTGAGTAAGGGCCATATCCCAGGAGAAAGATCAAAACTGATATGGACCGTCTTTAAAACACATAAAAATAACTTTTAAGTGGGATTAAAATATCTAACTCTACTCTATCAATCTGCTAAAAGAAAACCTTTTCTTGGTTGGGTTACTACACACAATGTCTGTGGAATTTTTTAAATGCAATATCCTGCATTCAAAAAAAAAAAAAAATGAGGCACACTAAGATATAGTAGTAAATGCTCAAAAACTCAGAGAAGAAAGAGACAGTAGAAGCAGACTCACAGGTGACTAAGGTTTTGGATCAATACTAGGATGAACAATTATATGAATGACACCAGTTTTTTTTCTTTTTTAAATCTGAAAAAGAGGTTAAATATGAGTTTAATATTGCTCAAGGGTCTTTTTGATTAACATTGTTTTTTGTATTCCCAGAAATTTCTGCAGGGCTCTTTTCATATCTTTGTTCCTAAGACTGTATATCACTGGGTTAAGGAGTGGGGTCATGACAGAGTAAAATAGGGTCACAATTTTCTGCATTCCGTCTTCTTTCTGAGATGATAGACTCCCATACATGACCAGTACTGAGCCATAGAAAAGTGAAACCACAGCCAGATGAGACCCACAGGTAGAGAAGTCTTTTCTTTTCCCAGCTGCTGAGGGGACTCTTAGTACAGCTCTTAGGACAAGGGTGTAGGACCCCATGATGAAAAGAAAGCGAATAATGAGGGGCAGAGGACTTAAGGTGGAGAAGACAAGCTCCATCACAGGAGTTCTTTTGCAAGTGAGTGCTAGAAGAGGACCTGGGTCACATAGGAAGTGGTCAATAATCCTGGATCCACAAAAGGACATTTGGGAAATGATGATAATAGGAAACAAAAACCAGAGGAAACCAAATATCCAGCAACTGACCACAAGATTGGTGCAGAGACATCCAGTCATAATGGTTGGATAGTGTAGAGGCTAGCAGATTGCAAGGTATCGATCAAACGCCATAACTGCCAAGAAAAAGCTTTCCGTAGAACCCAGGGAGAAGAAAAAGTAGAGTTGGAGAAAGCACCCAGAGAAGGAGATGACTTTGGTCTCAGAAAGGAAATTGGCCAACATGTTGGGCACAGTGGAGGTGACATAGCAGATCTCCAGGAAGGAGAAGTTGGCGAGTAGGATGTACATGGGAGTGTGGAGTCTCTGATCCCAGCGCACAGCACAGATGATGGAACTGTTCCCCACAATGGTCATGAGGTAGACAACAGAGAAGAGGACAAAGAGGAGGATTTGACCCTCCCTGGGGCAAGGGAAGCCCAGGAGGATGAAGCCAGTGATGTTCTTGGAGTTGTTGGGTGTGTTAAAGATTTTCATGTGTCTGTGAGCTGTAAAAGACCAACAAATACAGAATAAGAATGTAAAAACTTATAGGGACCCAGATTTATATTTGAAGCATCTTGGGAAAGAAAATAAAGACTTAAGTATCAATTGCTATTCTTTTTCTTTAATAGTGAAGTATTGCCCTGGCTTGCTTTTTTGCTTTCATTCACATTTTCGCTGTGGGCTCAAGTAAACCTTTGGTCAGAACTCATAAGGTCTTGAAGTAGAGTGTTGTAGAGGTATTTATATTAGACTTACACTTAGAGGAATACATATATATATCACCTGACAATGTTGAATTTTACCTGAATCTTGTTATCCTAGAAAATAGCTGTGGTTAAAGAAATCCCTTTGCTCTTTGTGTTCAGTTAAATGGCTCACTGCAATTAATAATCCTTTTTCATATGACTTAGATATGACTCATGGATGCTCACTTGTGTGTCTATGACAACGTCAGAAACAGATCTTCGAAATTCACATCCTTGCCTCATAACTACTTAACTGAGCTTATGAACTACTTGTTCCCACTGATCAATCAGAAATGAAATGCTTGTTAAAGAAACTTTGGTTAAGCTTCTCCTATCTACACTGCCTCCACCCTAGTTCAAGTCATCTTTTTTTTCCCATGGATCACTGTGAGGGTGTCTTAATTGGGCCCCTCCTTACCTCACAACAGACTTCCCTCCATGCCAGAGCCCAAGTGACTCTTTAAACAAAGAAAATCAGATCATTCCCTTCTGTAGGTAGCTTCTGAATTCACTTAGAATAAAATAAAATCTCTAAACCTTGGTTTTTGGTCACTCTAACGACCTCCACAATAATTCTGTAATAAACATCTCCATAACAAATTATGGATGACATTGCAATGAATGGGAATTCCAGAACATTTAATTATTCTTGTGTAAACCCTGTACACAGGCCAAGAGGCAGTTGTTCGAACAGAAGAATGTGATACTGCGTGGCTAAAAATTAGAAAAGGTGTGTGACAGGGTTGTGTCTTTTCACCATGCTTATTCTATCTGCATGCTGAGCAGATGATAATTCAAGAAACTGGATTATATGAAGAAGAACATGGCATCATGTTTGGAGGAAGACTCACTAACAACCTGCAATATGCAGATGACACAAACTTGGTTGCCAAAAGTGAAGAGAACCTGAAGCACTTACTGATGAAGATCAAAGACTACAGCCTTAGTATGGAAAACACATCAATTTAAAAAAAACCAAAACCCTCACAACTGGACTAATAAGCAACATAATCATAAACGGAGAAAATATTGCAGTTGTAAAGGATTTAATTTTACTTGCATCTACAATCAATGCCTATGGAAGCAGCAGTCAAGAAATCAAATGATGTATTGCATTGTGCATATCTGCTGCAAAAGACTTCTTTAAAGCATTATAAAGCAAAGGTGTTACCTTGAGGACTAAGGTGTGTCTAACACCAAGCCATGGTATTTTCAATCACCTTATATGCATGTGAAACGTAGACAATAAGTAAAGAAGACCAAAGAAGAATTGATGCCTTTGAATTATGGTGTTGGTGAAGCATATTGAATATACTATGGACTGCCAGTAGAATGAACAAATCTGTCTTGGACGAAGTGCGGCCAGAATGCTCCTTAGAGGCAAGGATGGTGAGACTGTATCTTACATACTTTGGACATGTTGTCAGTAGGGATCAGTCCCTGGAGAAGGACATCATGCTTGGCAGAGTACAGGGTCAGCGGAAAAGAGGAAGACCCTCAACAAGATGGATTGACACAGTGGCTGCAACAATGGGCTCAAGCATAACAACGATTGTAAGGATGGCGCAGGACCGGGCAGTGTTTGGTTCTGTTGTGCATAGGGCCGCTATGAGTCAGAACCAACTCGAAGGCACCTAACAACAACAACAAGAATCGAAGCTAAAGTTCTGGCCAGTTACCCCTTGGGGCAATTCTCCAACTTTGAGAGTCTCACAAACTGCCCTAGAAAATAAGATGTGAAAAATGATTCTCTGTGTACCCAACCCTTTTACGTTGAACGTACCTAAATTAACTGTCGATCAAAAAGCTATTTCTAACAAGACTATTGTTGCTCACATTTTATTACTTAGCTCCAGTTTACAGAGAGCAGCTATGGTATTTACCCAGAAGAAGCCTGCTCTGGAGCTGTCATATGGGGTAGCGAAATTTCCCTGAACCAGCACAGAAGATGCTGTGCAGAGGGAATGAGAATATGGGTACAGTGTTGTTAAAGCTGTGTTAATGTACATAGGCTGCTCAGAACAAGTTTATGAGCAAAGCAAAACAAAACGAACTCCAACCCACCTCCTATTATATCTCAGGAAGGTTGGGATAGATCAGATCCAAGTGAGGCAGATCCTGTGCTCTAAATGAGAGAAAGATATTTCTCTTATTTTTACTTTCTCCCTAAGGCTGGTCCAAAAAGGCACAGTAATTAGAAGCATTATTACTGTGCCCTCTCTCACAGCAGCATAACCATCGATTTCATTTGATCTGGATGTTTGGTCACATCCATCCCATTTTGCAAAGCCCTTGAAATGAACAATTTTCCCATTTGTGATAAGTGGTAGGAAGCTAAGATGTAGTAGAGAAACAATGGGTTTGGAGTGAGGATTCTAGTATGTTTGAATTACAACTCATACTTTACCAACTGTGAGAACTTGGTCAAGTCAATTTTATTAACTATTACCCAATTTTTCTGACTGTAAACTGCACCAGTAACCCTTTCATCAAAGAGCTGAGCACTCTGAATGAGGTAACATTTGTGGAAGTCCCTTGTCTAGGTCTGGCAAATACTAATGCTTAGGAATTGACAGCTGTACAATGTATAGCTGAAGCAAAGTAAGTAGGTGCCTTTTTAGAGAGCAGTAGTTTTTCCAGCTCTATTACAGTTATCTTGTCCTCTAAGTATTACACAATGTCATTTTCTGGGCAAGAAGGAAATGAATCCAAACCTGAAGTTTCTCTGACAGTTTCTGATCTTCCTGGGATGGAGAGGTGTTCTCCTCTACAATAACCATCAAAGAGCAAAGGAGTAGCAATAGGTTTGGGGTGAAGGTCTCTGGAGTTTGTTGGAGGATGGAAGTATTATAAGCCTAACCTCCAGGGAGTGAGTCCTATTTCCTGCTCCACGAGGACCAATTTACCTCTTTTTTTTTCTTTTTCTAGAAGGAGAAGAGTGTCAGGAGATTGTTTCTTGCTGATTCTTCCCTTCCTCTGGGGCCTGCCTTCTCTGGAGGCACTGATGTCTTCTGGGTTTGTTTTCCTTTCCAGAAGAAATTACCTTTTCCAGTCCCAAACTTTTCAGGCTTGGGATGAGATACAATCAATCCATCTTTAAGCTCAGTCAGTGTGCCTACCAGGTGTGTAATGGAAAAGTCTGTCAAAGTGACACGGGTTGAGATAGCTGAGACACAGGAAGCTATTCACTGGAACTCTAGTGAGTGGTTTTGGGGACAGGACCTCTTCTGATTTTCCAGAAAGAAGAGATAATGGGTGGGAGGTGTGATTTTTAAGCTTTCATTTTGAAATCATTTCAAACTTACAAAAACATGGAAAAGCAGTACAAAGAATTCACATATGTTTTCCACTGAGACTCCCCAAATATGAACATCTTCAATAGCCACAATATAATTATCAAAATCAGGGAACTAACATTGACAGCATGCTATTATCTAGAGACTTTTTTTGACTGTTGCCAGCTGTCCCACTTTTCTTTCTCATAAACATAAAAACAAAACAAAACAAACAAAAGAAAAAAAAAAAGGAGGATTTTCCAGAGAATCAATTTAGCCATAACAGCATGGAAGCAGGAGACCTCTGGGCTACAGTTTTCCTGGCCTTGTGCATAACTGTCCTGAAAGATGTTCCTACTCAACATCTACTATATATCTTCCACTGTCATGTGTTTCGAGTAAATATATGTAGGTAAAACAGAGCAATACAGGCAAGCACATTCCCAAGCCACAAGAATTTTCAGAGCTGAAATTAGCATTAATATTTTGGAAGGGAATTTTATTATTATTATTTCATAAAATGAGCTTTGTCTGAATTATTTGTTAAGATCATATTTGCTGTTGTAGGAGTCTGTCTCAGTTATCTAGTGCTACTGTAACAGAAATACCACAAGTGGATGGCTTTAACAAACAGATTTATTCTCTCATAGTCTATGAGGCTAGATGTCTGCATTCAGGGTGTCAGCTCCAAGGGAAGGCTTTCTCTCTTGTTGGCTCTGGGGGAAGGTCCTTGTCATCAAGCGTCTCCTGGTCTAGGAGCTTCTTAGTGCAGGGACCCTGGGTCCAAAGGATGCACAGGCACTTGGCTGTTCTTGCTTGGTGGCATGAGGGCCCCCTGTCTCTCCTTGCTTTTCTGTTTTCTATCTCAAAGAGATTGATTCAAGATACAACCTAATCTTGTAGATTGAGTCCTCCCTCATTAACATAACTGCCTCTAATCTTGCCTTATTAAAATCATAGAGGTAGGATTTACAACACATAGGAAAATCATATCAGATGACAAAATGGTAGACAAGAGTGGTGATAAAGGGCCTCCTAGTCTGGTTCCCGTTCTCAAGGGGAATGCATTCAGCCTCTCTCTCTTTTGAGGATGATATTGGTTGTCGGCTTTGTATAAATGCCCTTTATAATGTTTAGGAATTTTCCTTCTATCCCTATTTTGCTGAGAGTTTTTATCATGAATGGGTGTTGGACTTTGTCAAATTCCTTTTCTGCATCAATTAATAAGATCGTATGGTTCTTGACTTTTGTTTTATTTATGTGATGGATTACATTGATTGTTTTTCTAATGTTGAACTATCCCTGCATTCCTGGTATGAATCCCACTTTGTCATGGTGAATTCTTTTTTTTTTTTTTTTTTTGATATGTTGTTGAATTCTATTGGCTAGAATTTTTTTTTGAGGATTTTTGCTTCTAAGTTTATGAGGGATATTGGTTTGTCATTTTTTTTTTTTTTTTTGGACTCTTTACCCGGTTTTGGTTTCAGGATTAAGCTGGCTTTATAGAATGAGTTTGGGAGTACTCCATGCTTTTCTGTGCTCTGAAATACCTTTAGTAGTAGTGCTGTTAACTCTTCTCTGCAAGTTTGGTGGAATTCTCCAGTGATGCTATCAGGGCCAGGGCTTTCCTTTGTTGGGAGTTTTCTGATGACTTTTTCAATCCCTTCTTTTGTTATAGGTTTATTTAGTTGTTCTGCCTCTGTTTGTGTTAGTTTAGGTAGGTAGCATGTTTCTAGAAATTTGTCCATTTCCTCTAGGTTTTCAAATATGTTAGAGTACAACTTTTCATAGTACTCTGTTATGATTCTCTCAATTTCGGTTGGGCCTGTTGTGCTATCACCCATCTCATTTCTTATATGGGTTATTTGTTTCCTCTCCTGTCTTTCTTTTGTCAGTCTGGCCAATGGTTTATTGGTTTTATTAATCTTTTCAAAGAACCAGCTTTCGTCTTGTTGACTCTCTCAATTGTTTTTCTGTTTTCTATTCCATTTAATTTTGCTCTAATTTTTATTATTTGCTTTCTTCTGGTGCCTGAAGATTTCTTTTGGTGCTCTCCTTCTCTTTGTCCAAATTGTAGGGGTAATTCTTTGATTTTGGCCCTTTCTTCTTTTTGTATGTATGCATTTATTGATATAAATTGACCTCTGAGGACTGCTTTAGCTGTGTCCCACGTGTTCTGATAGGAAGTATTTCCGTTCTCTTTGGATTGTATGAATTTCTTTATTCTGTCCTTAATTTGTTCTATAATCCAATTGTATTTGAGCAAGGTGTTGTTCAGTTTCCAAGTGTTTGATTTCTTTTTCCTGGTTTTCCTGTTATTGACTTCTAGTTTCACAGCCAGAGAAGATGCTTTATAACATTTCAATGTTTTGGATTCTGTTAAGGCTTGCTTTATGGCCTAATATGTGGTCTATTCTAGAGAATGCTCCATGTGCACTGGAAAAGAATGTACACTTGTCAGCCATTGGGTGGAGTGTTCCGTATATGTCTATGAGGTCAGGATGGTTAATTGTGGCATTTAGCTCTTCTGTGTCTTTATGAGCTTCTTTCTGGATGTTCTGTCCTTGTCCAAAAGTGGTGTGTTCAAGTCTTCTGCTTGTGGAGCTATCTATCTCACTTTTCAGTGCTGTTAGAGTTTGTTTTAAGCATCTTGAAGCCCTATATTTGGGTGCATAAATATTTAATATGGTAATATCCTCCTGGTTTATTGCCCCTTTAATCATTATATAGTGTCCTACCTTATCCTTTGTGGTAGATTTAAATTTGAAGTCTGTTTTTTTCAGAAATTAGTATGGCCACTTCTGCTGTTTTTTGATTGTTGTTTGCTAGATATGTTTTTTTCTCCATCCTTTGAGCTTTAGTTTGTTTGTGTCTTTAAGTCTAAAGTGTGTTTCTTGTAGGCAGCATGTAGAGGGATCATGTTTCTTAATTCATTCTTCCGCTACTGTCTGTCTCTTTATTGGCGCATTTAGTCCATTTAAATTCAGTGTGATTATAGATACGTATGAGTTTGGTGCTGTCATTTTGATGCCTTTTTGTTGTTGTTGTTGACAGTTTCATTTTTCCACTTACTTTTTTGTGCTCAGAAGTTTTCCTTTGTAAGTTGTGTGTTCCTCTTTTTCATGGTAGTTGAATTTGTTTTTGCTGAGCCTTTATGTTTTTTTTTTTCTGAAGTGTGGGATTGCTAGTCTTCTTTGTGGTACCTTAATATTTACCCCTATTTTTCTAAGTTTAAACCTAACTTGTATTTCCCTATATTGCCTTGATTTTCTCTCCATATGGATTATCTGTGCCTACTTTATTTAGTCCCTCTTTATTGATTTAATGTCATTTTTTACATAATGACATCTGTGATTTCCTGTTTTGAGCATTTTTTATATCTTGATTTATTTTTATGATTTCTGTATCTGAGTTGATTTCTGGTTCCTCTGTCCTGTGTTCTAGTGTTGGGCTGATATCTGATATTACTGATTTTCTAACCAGAGAATTCTCTGTAGTATTTCTTGTAGTTTTGGTTTTTGCAAATTCCCTAAGCTTTTATTTATCTGGAAATGTCTTAATTTCACCTTCATATTTCAGAGACAATTTTGCTGGATATATGATTCTTGGCTGGCAATTTTCCTTCAATACTTTATATATGCCATCCCATTGCCTTCTTGCCTGCATGGTTTCTGATGAGTTGTCTGAGTTTATTCTTTTTGATTCTCCTTTGTATGTGACTTTTCACTTATCCCTGGGAACTCTTAACATTTTCTCTTTGTCTTTGGTTTTGGCAAGTTTGGTGATAATATGTCTTGGTGACTGTCTTTTGGGATCTACCTTGTATGGGGTTCAGTGAGCATCTAGGATAGATATCCTTTCATCTTTCACGATATTAGGGAATTTTTCTGTCAACAAATCTTCAACAATTCTCTCTGCATTTTCTGTTATCCCTCCCTGTTCTTGTATTCCAATCACTTGGAAGTTATTCTTCTTGATAGAGTCCCACATGATTCTTAGGGTTTCTTCATTTTTTTTAATTATTTTATCTGATTTTTCTTCGAGTATTTTGTTGCCAAGTGTTTATCTTCAATCTCACTAATTCTGCCTTCTATTTCCTCAATTCTGCTCCTCTCTCTTTTTTTTTGAGTTGTCTAATTCTGTAATTTTATTGTTGATCTTCTGAATTTCTGATTGCTGTCTTTCTATGGATTCTTGCAGTTTGTTAAATTTTTCATTATGTTCTTGAATAATCTTTTTAATTTCTCCAACTGATTTATATATATTTTCCTTGGGTTTTTCTGCATGTTGCCTGATGTCATTCCTGATGTCTTGAAGAGTCCTGTATATTAATCTTTTGTATTCTACATCTAGTAATTCCAGGAATACATCTTCACCTGGGAGAGTACTTGATTCTTTGTTTGGGGAGTCTGTTGAAGAAATCATGACCTGCTTCTTTATGTGATTTGATATCAGCTGTTGTCTCTGAGCTATCTGCAAGTTATTGTATTAATTTATTTTATGTTTGCTCACTGTGTCCTAGTTTCTTGCTTTGTTTTATTTTCATATACCCAAGTAGGTTACTAGAGTGTGCTAACTTGATTATTAGAGTCTTGAAGCACTAGTGTCCTGTTACAAGATGGGTAGAGCTGTTACCCCGTATATGAGCCTAGGAGTCTATCAACTATTCTTGTATATTTCAGCTCATGTGTCCCGATAGTTGGTCACCTAGTGTGTGATATAGGGTCTCACCTACTATCTTAGAGGAGCAGTGGTGATGGGTGTATGACAAGTTTCTAGTAGCAGCAAGGGGCCACACTCTGAGGAAGGCAGGGAGCTGACAGCTTTCCCCCAAGTGTCAGTGAGGAAGGAGCATCCCTGTTTTCTAGAGTGCTCTGGTGGTTAGGCTCTGCAGCTGTACCTTAGGCACACAATGCTTATACCTGTAAGGATTGCTTGGCACCACTATCCTTGGACCGCCGGGTTGCTAGGTGTCATAGATGGAGCCTCCAGTCTTCAGGCCACTGCTGTGGGCAGGTGAAGGCCCCATTTAATAGGTAGAGTGGTATCAAACGTCCAAAACCTGTCTCTCTACCACACAGCTGAAACATTAATAGTCAGGCCTCGAACAAATCCACCCTTGTAATACCATAGCCAGATCCTATCTGGTGTAGTTGAGACCCTGGATCCATGCAGGGGTGAAAGACAAAGTCTGTGGAGTGCTTGTGCCTGGACTGGAGCCACTTCTGCTCTGAGCTTCCAGATTTGGGGAGTTAGCAGAGTATTTTTCCCCTGTTTGTTCATTGGTTCCTTCTCCAAGGCCAGAATAATGGCTCAGGGAGCATAGCAGGACTTATCTCAGGCTCAGGGAAATCAACTGTTTATGAAGTCAGCTGGGGAAGAGGGAGGAGGGATCAGATAGACAGAAAAGAGTTCTTTCAAAAGAAGGAGCTGATAGATCCACATGGTAAATTAGACAAAATCACTTATCTTGTGCCAATAGTGCTGTTTATCTCAGATTCCAGAGGCATGCATAGTCTGTAGTCTGAGTGCCCTGGCTGTGTCCCACTGTGATCTCCCCAAGGGGTTAGGGCTACTTCCCTAGTTTGGCTTCTTTTGTTAATAAAACTGTGTCCTAAACTCCACTGCCAGCCCCATAGCCATGACACTGGGAGGTTGGTTGCCTTCTTTTGTTGAGGCAGCCGATTTCTAAATGCCATGGCCAGCCCCACTGTAGACATGTGATAGGTTCAGGGGTGCACCACTCTGCTTGTCTTCTTTTGTTGAAGCTGCCCTGTTCCAGAAAACTGCCATCAGCCCCTCAGCAGTCACGTCAGGGAATGCACCTAGGAATCAGAGCTGAGGTGCTGCCATGGGCTCAGCAACTCCTTGCTGCTTCTACACCATCTCTCCCTCCCCCATCTCTCAGTCTGATTTCTTAACTTTGCCTTTGATGCTCAGTGTTCCTAGCTTTTCTTATGTATAATCGATTCACTTGTTTTTTTTGGTCTTTGTTGTAAGAGAAATCACTGGAAGAGTCTGACTACTTTGCCATCTTGGCCATGCCTCCATCTCTCTTTGTATTTCTTGTCAACTACTTTTAAGGATGAAATTCAAGATGTTTGTACAGCACAATATACTGTTAGTAATAGCAGCCAAAGACCATGCTGCAGCTAAAGTCTCTGTTTCTCCGTTTGTTAATTATGAATTTATATAAATTCAAGAGCTCAATTTAGTATTTAAGATGGGCTTGGATCAATACTTAATTTAATTTTTTTTTTTTTTAATCCTGTAGAAACAAAATACTTAAAAATCTTGGGTTGAATCTAATAAGCATTCTGATCTTTCTATAGAAAGAATGATTTTCCATTTAGAAATCTACTTTGGAACCTTGAAGTTTTCATCAGTTTGTCATGGTTTATTTCCAAAACCTGTTCATTACTCCAAACAGAAACTCATTAAGCAATAACTCTCAGCTCCCTACTTGTCCCAGCCAAAGGAAACCACTTGAAAGTGTGCATTTCAGTGGCATTTGGTACATTCATCACCTATATTTACTTCCAAAACATTTTCATCATCCCAAAATGAAATCCTGTACCCTTTAGGAAGTCACTCCCTATTCTCCCCTTCCTCAAGCCCTTTGAAACTACCAGTATGCTTTCTGTTTCTATGGATTTTCCTATTCTGGATATTTTATGTAAGTGGAATCATATAAAATGGGACCTTTTGTGTCTGGCTTATTTCACTTAGCATAATATTTTTGAAGTTCATACACATTGTAGCATGTATCAGAACTTCATTCTTTTTCATAGCTGAGTAATATTCCATTTTATGTATATACCACATTTTGTTTATTCATTCATATGTTGGTGGGTATTTGTTTCCATCTTATGGTTATTATGAATAATGCTACCTATGTACATTGCTATACAAGTATTTCTTTGAGTATATATTTTCAGTTCTTTTGGGTACATAACCAGGAGTGAAATTGCTGAAGCATATGGTAATTTTATATATAATTTTTGAGGAACTGCTAAGCAGTTATTTGGTTTCCATAGTAGCTGCACCACTTTACATTTCATCAACAATGCACGAGGCTTCTAATTTCTCCATATCCCAGACAACACTTGTGGTTTTTTTGATTGCCATTCTCCCTAATGACTTATTAGTAGCCCTTGAGTGGTGCAAATAGTTAATGCTCTTGTCTGCTAACCAAAAGGTTGGAGATTTCAGTCCACCAAGAGGTGCCTCGGAAGAAACGCTGGATATCTTACTCTGAAAAATCAGCCCTTGAAAACCCTGTGGAGCACAGCTCTACTTTGATCCACATGGAGTCACCATGACCCAGAGTATACTTAAGAATAACTTGTAACTGGTAATGACTTATGATGTTGAACATCTTTTCATGCAATTACTGGACATTTCTAAATCTTTGAGGAAATGACAATAAGCATGGTTAATTGTAGATTATGAAGAATTATGGCCACTTAATCCATGAACACTTCTATTCTGTGTAGTGCGGTATATAGTTAAATAGATAATGCATTGTAAATGGTTGTAATACATGTAATACATTTTTTAGAACTTGCCACATCTTATCACCCCTCAGTACACTTGGCTATTATCTGTGCTGTTCTCTCACTAGCTCCTATAAAAATTATAATTATCATTCCCTGTATAATGTGTTTTTAGCACATCTCACTCCATTTACCACTGGTTTGTGAGCCCAACAAGGGGAGGAAATATGTCTTATTCACTTTGTATGTGACTCTTATTTTAGCTCAGTGCCTAGCATAATGTTTTAAGTTTTTTAATGAATAAGTGCTCATGGAGGAAGATGATAAAACAATTATTAAAAATAGCCAGTTTCAATTTTTCATAGTTTATTTACTCTTACAGTTTCCCAGAAGAGGAAGGTATTTTCCATTTTATTGTATAGTATTCCGTTCAACAGAATGAAATAATTTAACCAATTTTTAATTAATGGGAATTTAGATTGTTCTAATCTTTTGATATTAGAAACAGGCCACAGTGAATATTCTTGTACATATGTCAACAGAACCAAAGAGTTTGATGAGATGACACCAAGGGCTGTCAGTTTCCTTCTTCATTTTCTATCAACAATCAGCCCTCTTTTAGCTTCCCAAAGAATCAAGGAATTATGAAGAAATGTTTCCCTGGTAATAAATTCATAGTGAAATAGTTTTAAAGTTTATTCCTAAGTCTTTTTTAGGACTTAAACAATACATACATGGAAAGGTATTTAAAAAATACAAAAGCTTTTACAGTGAAAATGTGTCCCCTTTTCTGCTTGATCCCAAGTTTCTTTTCTAGAAGAATCACTGTCACCTGCTTCTTCTTTCTTCAAGAAGTATACCATGTGTTTATAAAAAGAAATATATACTTATCTATATGTTTTCTTCATGTGAAAGAACCTTCTCATTTTTAAAAGCTACATAGTATTCCATTCAAGGGAATGCAATAATTTAATCAGTCTCTAATGAATGGGAATTTAGATTGTTCTAATCTTTTGTTATTAGAAACAGCCCACAGGGAATATTCTTGTACATATGCCATTTTTCTAATGTCTGAGTGTATAAGTAAAATAAATATCTACAAGTGAAATTGTTAGACCTAAGGAAACACCCTTTTTGTTTTTATAGTTACTGGAAAAATGTCCTTCATAGAGGTTGTGCCAATTTATTCTCTGTTAGCAATGGATAAAAGTATCATTTCTTTCCCAACATCATTTTTTAGCTTTTTCAATTTGAGAGGAAAAAAAGAGGTATATTTATTACACTTTTATTTGTATTTCTCTAATAGAATGTCTTTTCATATGTTTAAAGGCCTTTGCTGTTTAGTTTTTTCATATATTTGGTAGTTTTTCTGTAGTGTAAGTGGTATTGATTGATCTCGGGATAGTTCTATATATCAGATATATTAACCTTTTGTTTATGTTAATTGATGAAAACATGAGAGATGTTCTGGATGACAGAAATATAAACTTAATAAGAAAAGTAAAGACAATTGGCTGTTGAGCAAGGACAAAAAAGTTTGTAATAGAAAACTTTGATTTTGCCCTAAGATTATAACCCTGTATAACTTATCAAATTTTTCAATCTATGTATTTATCATTTGTAAAATCAGGGAGTTGGAGCACATCTTTGAGATCCCTTGTAGCCCTATCAATTCTAGGAGATATAAAAAATGCCACAGTGTATACCATTCAAAAACAATAAAAATAAATTTCTGAGTGATACCAGCAAACTTTCTTTTTAATCAAGAAAAGTTAACAACTTCTCTGCCTCGATATCCTTTTAACTAAGACTCTTATTTTTGTATTCCAGTTATATCTTCATTGCATGTTTCATTTCTTTGTTCCTCAGAATATATATCACAGGGTTCATGAGTGAGATCACAACACAGTAAAACAGGACCATGATATTCTGAATTCTAGCTTTATGTTTGAATGTCGTGGTCACATACATGTCCATCACTGAGCTATAGGAATGTGAAACCACAGCCAGATGGGATCCACAGGTGGAGAAAGCTTTTCTTCGTCAGCTGCTGATGGGACTTTCAACATAGCTCTCAGAGCCAGCATGTAGGATCCCATGATGAAGAGAAAGGGAGTAAATAAGACTAGAGAACTTAAGGTAGAGCCAGTCAACTTTATTGTAGGGGCTCTGGTACAAGTGAGAGCTCACAGAGGACCTGTGTCACACTGGAAGTGGTCAATGATCCTAGATCCATGGGAGGACATCTGGGAGATGATGATGATAGGAATCAGGAACAGGGGAAACCAAGTGCCCAGCAAATGACCACAAGATTGGTGCAGAGAAGTCCAGTTATAATGGTTGGATAGTGTAGAGGCTGGCAGTTTGCAAGGTATCTACCAAATGGTACAATTGCCAGGAAAAAGCATTCTGTAGAACCCAGGGATCAGAAAAAGTAGAATTGGAGAAAGCACCCAGAGAAGGAGATGGCTTTGGTCTCAGAGAGGCTGTTGGTGAGCATGTTGGGGACAGTGGAGATGACATATCAGACTTCCAGGAAGGAGAAGTTGGCAAGTAGGATTTGTACATGGGGTGTAGAGTCTGATTCCAGCACACAGCACAGGTGATGGAACTATTCCCCATGAGGTTCAGGAGGTAGACAACAGAGAAGAGTACAAAAAGGAGGACTTGGCACTCTACGGGGCAAGAGAAGCCCAAGAGAATGAAGCCAGTGATGGTCTTGGAGTTATTGGGGGCGATTAAGATTTTCATGTGTCTGTGAGCTAGGTGTAAAAAGACCAGCAAATATTGAATGGCATTGTAGACAGAAGGAGACTCACATATGTATTTTAGCTATCCTGGGGGATGCAATAAGCACTTACATGCAATAATTAACTATGCCTCATCTTTAAATACAGTTATGTGCTGCATAATGTCTGTTTGGGTAATGTCGACCCGCATATATGTCCATGGTCTCATAAGGTTATAATAGAGTTCAGAAATCCCAATGAGAGAACGGGATGTGGTGAATGCAACAGCTCCCTACATGCAAACACTCTTGTGTACAAAGTGATTGTGCTGCCAGTCGTAAAATGGTAAAGTACATATATAACCTATAATACCTATGTCTCGATAGTTGTAACAAATGCCTATGTTGCTGACTTATGTATGTACTGTACTGTACTTTCTATCTTTATTTTAATGTGAACTTTCCCTACTTAGAAATAAAAAAAAAATTATTGTATAACAATGTATGCTTTGATTGTAGGCAACAGCACCCAATCTTGTGTTCATACACTATCCAAATCACATAATGTCATATTTCATAGAGTGAATTGTGGGTGTTAAAGAACACACGACTAGTGCCCTGGGGAAAACATCAGAAATTACTGAATATTGATGGTAGAGAAATTTTCTTATTGTGAAATTACGAAAACATACATATTACATAAATATAAAAAATATATACACCTTAATAAATCATTATAGAGAAAAAGTCCATTGTTACTACCACTGTGGTCAAGAAATAGAATATTATTTGCACCTAGAATATCATTTCTCCATCCTAATAACTACCCTCTGCCTCTCAGTCCCTCCAATTGTAACTCTCTCCATTCCATTACTGTAGTCACTTCCTTCTTTTATTTATAATTTAACAACCTAAGTATGTGTAAAAACAGCATAAGGGCAGCATCTGACCTCCTCTAAATTCACAAGGGGGAAAGAGAAGAAAGATCAACAGCCAAAGGCTGTTTCCTATGAGGCAGAGTTCAGACATGCCTCCTCTCTCTGCTATTTTTACCAATTCTGACACCAACCTTTCCTCTCATGGCAATCTCTACTTCTCTGCTCTGTTTGATAATTCATTGCAATGGCCACCAGAACTCACAGACAATATTCACGATTATGGGGTTTATTAGGGAAGTAACAGGTTACAATTCAGGTTGGTGAACACTCAGGAAACAGGTCTTTCATCAGGACAGCCTCTTCTTGGCCGTGCTTGCAGGCATGCCTTTCTCTGGCCTTTGGCCTTTGGCCTCTGGCACTGCCCGGGCAAGTGTTACAAAGCTCTTTTAGCTCTACTGATAAGTGCCCAGAAGCAGCCCACTCTGCCAGCAAGCGTTGGGCTGAAGGTGCCCAACTCTCGCTCTGTGGTTAAGCGCACCTATCTCCACCAAGTACCCAGAGTCACTCTACCCCACAATCAAGCCTCCTGCCCAAAGGCACGCAGCTCTAGCTCCTTAGGCTGGGAAGCCCACCACACCACCTCCTGCCAGTTTCTCCTGCTTCCTTTTCTCTGCTGCTGGTTCTCACCAACTTCAGTGTTACACCTCTCTCTCTCTCTCTCAGTCTCCTGGCTTCAGGAGCTTCTAGGCACAGGAATCCTGGATTCAAAGACATGCTCCACTCTTAGTTCTTCTTCCTTGGTGTTGGTGAGATCCTCTCCTTCATGCCCCTGGGATGACTCAAGCCCAGTGGCAGGGAAAAACTGACCAATCCCATTGGTGGGTCACAATTACCCTATATACACAGTCCCACCCAATTACTTGTGTGAGCTACAAGACCATGGCAAGAAAAACCACACAAAAGTGATCCATCACACCCCAGGTCATTTCCATGCTATTCCACGTCAGCTCCCCTACAGTCCATTTTTCAAGCAGCAACAGGGTATACTTTACTGTAAAGCAGTTAGACCTTTGAGTGAAACCATTCCCTCCGAGAGCAATTCTGTGAGTGCAAGTCTTACAAAGCTGCCCTAGAAAACTAGAAAAGTGTAAGAGTGATTCTGAGTGGACCGTCACCATCTCATACTCACCTAACAAATTTAACCAAACGGTATTGTCACTTACATTTTATTACTTGGCTTCTCCATACAGAACGAAGCTATAGTGTTTACCTGCCACAAGTCTGAGCTGGAGTTGTCAACAAAGGGGCTGGTAGATTCATCTTCTAGAGGCTGCAGAGGGAGCAGAGACTATGGGTATGTGATGTCAAAGCTCTGTTTTTGTGCTTAGGCTGCTTGGGCCTAGTTGATGAACAACCACGACCACAATCACCTTTTTTGTTTGTTTACTTGTTAAATTAGTCAATTTCAGAAAGTTTGGGGTAGACTACGTCTGAGTGCCTGTGCCATATACAATGTGAGGGGAAGATATTTCCCTGATATTTTTAATTTTCCCTCCAACTGGTCCCTAAAAGCTGGAATACAGCACAAGCCTTTGTACTTTCATTTGTTGACCCAGTCCAGAGACACCTCACAACTCAACTCCTTGCTTTAGCTAGTTTGTATAGTTTCCATGAGAGGTTTGCCAAGTCTGCTCCAACTGAGTAATGTTTCTGGAAATTGCTTAGAGGTGATGGTGATTTTCCAGATCAGGGTCAGTGGTGGGCAGCTGGGGTACAATAGAGAAAATGCTGGATTTGGAGTCAAGAGCTTTCTTTACTGGTCATAGGAAATGAATACCCTGTTCGTTTTCTTAGCTATAAAATGGGCATAATTACGTCTTCTTCAAAAAGCTGTTATGAAGATTGCTGAATAATAATGGCTGTAGAAGTACCTTGACCAGGGCCTGACTAGTAAGAGCTTAGGAAATATTAGTGGTGTGTGTATGGGTGTAGCAAATTCAAAGACAGCTGTGGGTAGAAGTTGGTAGATTCTGCAACTGTATCATAATTTATCTTCTAAACACTACACCACCTTGTTACCTGGATCAGGAAATGGAATTCCCCACCTGAAGCTTCTCAGATAATTTTCCTTTTTATCTTCTTGACAATAACCAGAGAGGAGCAAAGAGGTGGAAACAGTTGTGATGAATGTTGTGTTGTGTAGCAAATGTCACCAAACAATATTTGTATTAAATGTTTAATGAGAAGCTCCTTTATTCTCTAAACCTTTATCTAAATGATTACATAATTTTAAAAAAGCAAACAAAACAAAAAAGACAACCCTCCAAAAAAAAAAAGAAAATGAGTAATATATTGTATACATAACTGACTACTGTAAAGAAGAATAATTTGGGTTTTACAGTGAACATACTGAGAGAGACAATAACACTCAATGCTGCATTTGTAAGTATTTTTCTAAATGACCCTAAAACTGTAGGAGGGAGAGTAGAATTTAAGAAAATAATGAACGTTAAGTGTCACCATAAGTATTTAATACCTGTTATGCTTATTATCTCAGAAATCAGGTGTCCTTTAATTGGTCTAAAAAATTAGTACATGTCATAAAACATGCCAGGATTTAGAGCACAGGGCAGGTCAGATAGGAAAGAGGTTATGAGGTTGTGATTTTCAGCCTTGTTGATTCCCTTCTGTATTATTAACAGGAATCTAGTTCAAAGGAGGGGAAAGCTGTAGTACATGTAGAGTATAACTTTGGGTCTCCTGAGCTGGCAGGAAAATAGGGATGATGATAGCAGAGGCTTATGGGAAAAAGCCTTTAGTGAACGCCCAAACACCTAAATTTCAGGCTTGTTTCTTCTACCAACAGCCAAGATGAAGTTGGATAAACTTAACCTGCCTGGTCATATCAGTTTCTGTGATATGAGGAGATTGATCTTGACAACCCCTGAGATCCCTTTTGATGCTAACATTCTACATTCTTATTCCTTTCATACTTTTAGAGCTAAATATATGCTTTTGTTTCTTTTGTTATTGTCTTTTATGTAAGATGATTCATCGTGAGTGCAGTAATGAGAGACATTTGAGTTAAGAGATGTTTTTCCATCTGCCTCTTGCTGTTTTTCTGTTTGAGAGCCAGAGTCTCCTAATAAAAGACTGAATCCAACTAGGTTCCTTTTTTAACAGTTAAATATAAGCTATAATAAGATGATGTGTCCTTCGGTGGTACAAACTCTTAAGTACTGGGCTACTAAATGAAAGGTTGGTTGTTGAAGTCCACCAGATGCTCCTCAGATGAAAGGCCTAGCAATCTACCAATCAGCCAAACATTGAAAATCTTATCAACACAGTTCTCTGACACACAAAGTGTTTGCATAAGTTGGAATCAACTTGAAGACCACTACTTTCATTGGCATAAAAAGTTAATACGGACACGCTAGAATGAAATCTGTGGCAGTTAACTCAACACCCTGCTTCTATCAACAGAGCTATGCAGAAGAGACATTCCCAAAATAATATAAGTTATGACATAGTAAGTAAGATGCTTTTTTGGTACCAACTCAATTTAATCCTAAATTGTACCCAAATTTTTATTTTCCCTGGAATTTTCAAAGTACTATAGAAATTTTTTTTTTTTGCAACAAGAAGAAAACAAATTAAATGAATAGATGTATAAGAGTTTATAACTTGAAACTATAGATAAAATAATTAAATGCAAACTAGAAATTATTTGGACCCACATTGCACGATGTTGGTAAAAATTATACTCTAAAAAATGGAGATTGATATAATGGAGGCCATGGGAGCAGAAGATAACACACTGAGCCAGATTCTCCCAGAAGCCTACGGACTACCCCAGATTCTTGGACTGAGTTATTGAATTCAGAACTATATGGGACCTTTTCACAAAAGTGCATTAGAGGAGTGTCTGTGAGTCAGAAAACATAAATGTAATTTTTGAGAGAGGTAAAATGGCTAGTACAATGGTTTTTGTTGCTCTCTTCCCTCCACAGATTAAAATGACTATCTCAGAAGCTAGTAATATCTCTGGGTCTGTGAGTGAGTTCATGGTCCTGGGCTTCCCCTGCCGCAAAGAGATCCAGATCCTCTTCTTTGGGATCCTCTCCCTCATCTACCTCCTGACCCTCATGGGGAACTTGTCCATCATCTGTGCTGTGTGGTCAAGCAGGAAACTCCACACATCCACGTACATCCTCCTGGTCAACTTCTCCTTCCTGGAGATCTGCCATGTCAGTTCTGATGTGCCCAAATTGTTGGCCAACATTATCTCCCAGATCAAGAGCATCTCCTATGCTGGCTGCCTACTCCAGTTTACTTCTCCGTGGGCGCTGCAGTGGGCTACTTTTTGTCTGCAATGTCCTTTGATTGCTTTCTTGCTCTTTGTAGACCTTTGCACTATCCCACCGTAATGACCTATCACCTATGTGCTGGGCAGGTGGCTTTTTATCCATACTGATGCCTGCAATTCTCATGTCTTGGGTGCCCTTCTGTGGCCCTAACATCATTGACCACTTTTTCTGTGACCTTGGACCATTGCTGGCTTTTTCCTGTGCCCTAGTTCCCAAAACTACTCTGACTTGTGTTACTGTAAACTCTCTCATTATCTTCCTCACCTTCCTCACCTTCCTCTATATTCTTGGCTCCTACGCCTTGGTTTTAAGAGCTGCACTATCAGTTCCAACTGGCTCTGGCAGGAACAAAGCTTTCTCTACCTGTGCCTCCCATTTTCTGGTAGTGTACCTATTCTACAGCTCAGTCATGGTAGTGTATGTGAGCCCAGGGTCCAGGAGTCATCCTGGGACACAGAAATTTATGATCTTGTTTTACTGCATGGCAACTCAATTCTTTAACCCTGTTATCTATAGCCTCTGGAACAAAGACATGAAAGATGCACTAAAGAAAGTCCTTAGAGCGCCATCAAAAGTAATTATTAAAAATATAGAGAAAGGATATAAATTTTTCTATCATTACTGTCTAAGGAGTACAGAATTTTTCTTACTTAAAACTCCATCTTCTGGAGATGTCTGAGTGTTTGATTCATTACTCTCATAAAAGTGTGACTATTATTACATAGACAGAATCTGTCTCAAAAGCATAGACAATCCACAAGATCCATTGTAGGAAAGTTCTGAATAATTTTAACTCATAAGTGTTTATTATTTCTGTTTTTTGGCATAGTTTTAAAGTCCTGAAACTAACTTTATCCAGTTTGTATCTACAAAACTAAGACTTATGTTGCCAAGTTCTCCCTTGGCTTTTCTCCTAATGCTATTTTATGTATTTATAATTTATCAACTATATTTTGTTTTCCAACTGCAGGTTCTCCAATAGTGGAATATTGCATCTACTTACTGTAGTTACCAAAAAATTTAATTGACTTACTTAAAGATCAAGGACTAGTGTATGTGGCTAAAACAGAAGCATTTTTTAATGTGTATTTTTTTTTTTTTACTACCAAGCATTGGAATGATGTCTACACTGTGTAGCAAATGAAAACAGGAATTGGTATGACTTCTTCTTAAAGCTCCAACCTTAAACAGAATACATAGAAAGACATACACGCATTCACAAATGCCTAATTTTTAAGTATTCCTTACCCAAAGCTAGGTTTCTGTACCTTCTGAGCTTTTAATGAAGGACACATGTACTGTTTGAGAAAATGGACATGGAAATTCAGGAAAGAGACACTGTTACCCAAAATATAAGAATTTATGGGCAGTTAGCACTGAATAAAACTTCCTTATATGATGTGATCATCTTCCAGCCCTCTAAAATGTTCATATTTTTAACTTTGGAACAAAGTTTTCTCTTTTTGGAGGGTGGGTGGTCGGTAATTGTCTCCTATATATTGAAGAAAAGACTAATGGTTTGAGTAAGAACACTCAATCCAGACCTCATATTCAAACATCCCATGTAAATATAAAAAACTAAACCTGTTGCCATCAGTTGTTCTTGACTCATAGTGACCCTATAAGACAGGGTAGAACTGCCACAGCAGACCTCTTTAAGGTGTTAAAAAGCAAAGATGTCACTTTGAGGACAGAGGTGTGCCTGATCGAAGTCATGGTATTTTCAAACACGTATTTATGGGAAAGCTGGACAATGAATAAGGGAGACCAAAGAAGAATTGACGTCTTCGAATTATGGTATTGGTGAAGAATATTGGGTATATTATGGACTTTCAGAACCAACAAATCTGTACTGGAAGAGGTACAGCAAGAATGTTTCTTTCAAAAGAAGATGATGAGACTTTGTCTTATAAACTTTGGACATGTTATCAGGAAGGATCAGTCCCAGGGGCAGGACATCATGGTTGGAAAGGTAGAGGGTCAGTGAAAGAGAGGAAATCCTCAACGAGATGGATTGACACAGTGGCTGCAACAATGAGCTCAAGCATATCAACTATTGTGACAACGATTGTGAGGATGGCGCAGGATCAGTAGCATTTTGCTCTTTTTACATGGGGTCATTATGAGTCAGAGCCGACTCAACGGCATCTAACAACATAAAAACAAATCTTTATGGAAGCAGATCGCCTCATCTTTCTCCCGTGGTACAGCTGGAAAGTTCAAAGCTCTGTCATTTTGGTTAGCAGCCCAGGTCTTAACCACTTCCCCACCTGGGCTCCTCATATAAAATTTTTTTTTTTTTATATATAAAAATAGACATCTTAAAATCCCCTCCCAAATTATTTTGTCTTTGGGGACTGTTTTCAATAACAGAAATGCTAAGTTATGAAGCTTGCTAAGCCATTACAGAAATAGAGGAAAATTCATGGCAATTTACAATTCTAAAAGGGTTAGTAACTCTACCATAATGTAACTCTACTGGGTTCTTACTTGCATGCAACAGAAGCTGATGCTGGTTGATTTAGTAGGACAGTGTAAAAGATTCGTTGATGGGATAACCCCATTCTTTGATGGGATTCATTGATAGGCTAAGGCTGCAAGATCAATGCCCCAACATTCCTGTAGAATTGGTATGATGAGGAAACCATCATCGCTACAGTCACAACATGAGATGTTACAGTTTGAACCATTGCTACTTCTGTGCTAAAAATTTTTCTTTACTTCAAGAATTGTGCAACCTAACCCAGTGTCATATTTTTATGCCAATGTTGCTACTTTGTTGAGGCTCCTACTTCTGTCTCTTGCATCACTAGCCCGTGAATCAAAACTTGGTATAGTGGCATCTGTTTGGTGCAGCCAAGAGTACATTCCCATGCCTTAGTTGCAAAGAAGCATGAAAGAACTAATACCTAGCAATATAAGCTCCAGTGGTAGTAAGATAAGCTCCAAGACAGATAACATTGTAATTTCCTCAAATATAAAAGGAGATTGAAATACTAGGCAGCCAAAAAAGAATAATATCAACTCTAACAACTCATTCATTTTTACTTTCCCGTACTATCCCTGTGTTGTGTTCTCTCTAGAGGTTACACAAGGTAGGACTCAGCTAAATGATCCACCTATAGGATGGCAGAGAAGTGGGAGAGGAGGAGAAAAAGTAATAAATGACTCCATGAGTAGTTAAGGAATTCACTATCTCTTGATTTGAAAAAAAAAAAAATGTTGCCATTGAGTTGGACTCATAGGGGTGCTATGGAACAGAGCAGAGCTGCTCCATAGGGTTTCCAAGGAGCAGCTGGTGGATTCAAACTGCTGACCTTTTGTTTAGCAGCTTAGCTCTTAACTAATGAGCCTCTGGGGCTCCATTTCATGCTAAATAGTGTTAAAAGATGCTGTGCTGCTTATAGTTTGTTGCTCCATTTTCTGGAGTTCTAAGAGAAAAAAAAAGTTCAGGGAAAGGAAAAGAAATCATCCATCATTTGACAAGGCCTCTAGTAGCTACAGTGAAATTGAATGTTGCTTGTTCTTCCTTCCTTTTTAGAGCTGTTGGAGAGTGGATCAGGAAAATTCTTCAGTTACTCTTCAACATTAAGACAAAAATTCTTAGCCTGAGTCCATGGATCTCCAACTGTTTGCAGAAATATATGCTTATGTTCGTGAAAGTGTTTTTCTCATAGAAATTTCAGAGTTTAATGCACAATCTCACACACACGCCAAACTTGAAAACTTTCTGAGCCCTTATGAGAATCCCTGGAAGGCTTAGAGGTGCTGTGGGTGAGCACTTGGCTGCTAACCGAAAGATCGGAGGCTGAAACCCACCTGCTGTGCTGCAGGAGAAAGATGTGGCAGCGTGCTTCTGTGGAAAGATTTACAGACTTTGAAATTGTGTCCTATATGGTCACTATGAGTCAGAATCCCTCAACGGCAGTGGGTCAACAGGTTGTGAGAGTCCCGCTATACAGTCCTTCTAATTATTCTTGTTATACCATCTTATATCCCATAAGGCAAGTTCATCATTAGGGCCATAGCACAGTTTCTCCCTGGATCATAATTAACCAAATAACTAAGATCTTCATTTCCATATAGGCTTTCAGAGTGCTTGAAAAAGATGTTTATATGTAAAATTAAGGTACCTAAAGATAAAACATTTTTGGTTTGATCTAAATGTTGTGTACGTAGAGTTTTCAATAACCAGAGCTTGGCTATTCTAGGATGAATTATATTCGATTTTATCTATATTTTTTTGTTTTAATTACACAAATAACATATTTTACAATGAGTAAATTTTCATTGCAAAAAGACAAAACTATACAACTCTACATACAGAATAATGAAAATCCTCATGTCTCTACATACCTCCTTGTCTCTTCATCAAAGTATTTAGTTTAGTGAATATATTTCTAGATATTTTTCTGTGCATTTACACATAAAAATATAAATTGTGAGTTTGAAGGGGTATATAAATTGGTTTCTACTAAGTATTGTTCTATAACTGGCTAACTTCCCACCTCCCTACTCTCAACTAAAAAGCTAAGTGTGACGGAAATTTCATTCAGCTTTTCCAGGGGCTTCTAACTGGGAGTCTGGGAAAAATAAGGACATACAGGCAGAAGATACAAGTCTTCAGGACAGACTCTTTCCCAAGAGGTGTTTCATTAATGTCTGAGGTCACTAGCACCACCACGTGGCCTAGGCAGTGGGCCCTTTTCCCACCAAAATCAGGATTTAAACCAAGAAAACCTATGACATAAGAGGATACTTGTTCTCTACAGGCAAAGACACTTTATTCTGAAA
Source organism: Elephas maximus indicus (assembly GCF_024166365.1). NCBI lineage: Eukaryota > Metazoa > Chordata > Mammalia > Proboscidea > Elephantidae > Elephas > Elephas maximus. The sequence goes on along the minus strand of NC_064828.1, from coordinate 26,871,407 downwards.
AGTTAAGACAATTCCCCTCTTTGCTTAACCTGTAAACATTGTTTGAGCTCTATAATTAATCAGGTATCTTCACTGTTGGGCTGTGTTGTCCTATACAATAGCTACAAGCCACATGTGGCTATTGAATACTTGAAAAGGGACTCATCCTAATTGAGATATGCTGTTAGTATAAAATAACTACAAATGTTGAAGATTTAGTATAAAAGAATGTAAATATCTCATTAATAATTTTATATTGAGTATATATTGAAAAAATATTTTGAATATATTGGATTAAATAAAATACTAAAATTAATTTCACGTCTTTCTTTTTTACCTTTATTTTTATTGATAATTACATTTTAAGTTATTCAATTGCATTTCATTTTTTTGATTGTACTTTAGATTAAGATTTACAGAATAAACTAGTTTCTTATTAAACAGTACACATATTGTTTTATGACTTTGATTAACAACCCCGCGACGTGTCAACACTCTCCCTTCTTGACCTTGGGTTCCCTATTACCAGCGTTCCTGTCCCATCCTGCCTTCTAGTCCTTGCTTCTGGGCTGGTGTGCCTCTTTAGTCTTGTTTTATGGGCCTGTCTAATCTTTGCCTGAAGGATGAACCTTAGGAGTGACTTATTACTGAGCTAAAAGGTTTTTTTTTTTAACCTTTATTAACATGACTACTACAAAGTTTAAAATAATTTATGTGGGTCATATTATATTTCTATTGCACAGCATTGATTAGACTCATCTCAAAGAGCCCAGTAGCTTTAAATACCATTAATAGGTTGATAATTCTTCAGTTTTTGTCTCCACTCCTAATCTCATCTCTTACCTACAAACTCGCATACCCAATCACTTATTAAAACCTCCATTTGTGTATTTATTAGTCAATTTAAACATTAAGTGTGAGTCAGAATCAAATTGACAGCTATGTGTTTTTTGTATTGTTTTGTTTTGTTTTTAATGGGTATACATTCCTATCACGGAGAGCATGAGTGGTGCCTAAAAATAAGGAAGCTATTAATACAACCTTTTTTTTTTTTTTTAATTTTTATTAAGCTTCAAGTGAACATTTACCATTCCAATCAGTCTGTCACATGTAGGTTTACATACATCTTACTCCCTTCTCCCACTTGCTCTCCCCCTATTGAGTCAGCCCTTACAGTCTCTCGTTTCGTGCCAATTTTGCCATCTTCCCTCTCTCTCTATCTTCCCATCCCCCCTCCAGTCAAGAGTTGCCAACACACTCTCCAGTGTCCACCTGAGTTAATTAGCTCACTCTTCATCAGCATCTCTCTCCCCCCCACTGACCAGTCCTTTTCATGCCTGATGATTTGTCTTCAGGGATGGTTCCTGTCCTGTGCCATCAGAAGTTCTGGGGAGCATTGTCTCTGGGATTCCTCTAGTCGCACTCATACCATTAGTTATGGTCTTTTCATGAGAATTTGGGGTCTATATCCCATTGGTTTCCTGCTCCCTCAGGAGTTGTCTGTTGTGCTCCCTGACAGGGCAGACATTGATTGTGGCCGGGCACCAACTAGTTCTTCTGGTCTCAGGACAATGTAGGTCTCTGGTTCATGTGGCCCTTTCTGTCTCTTGGGTTCTTAGTTGTCGTGTGACCTTGGTGTTCTTCCTTTGCCTTTGCTCCAGGTGGGTTGAGACCAATTGATGTATCTTAGATGGCCGCTTGTTGGCATTTAGGACCCCAGGTGCCACAATTCAAAGTGGGATGCAGAATTTTTTCATAATAGAATTATTTTGCCCATTGACTTAGAAGTTCCCTCAAACCAAGTTCCCCAGACCCGAGCCCCTGCTCCGCTGACCTTTGAAGCTTTCATTTTATCCCGGAAACCTCTTTGCTTTTAGTCCAGTCCAATTAGGCTGACCTTCCTTGTATTGAGTGTTGTCTTTCCCTTCACCCAAAGCAGTTCTTATCTACAGATTGATCAATAAAAAGCCCTCTCCCTTCCTCCCTCCCTCCCCGCTTTGTAACCACAAAAGTATGTGTTCTTCTCCGTTTTTTCTATTTCTCAAGATCTTATAATAGTGGTCTTATACAATATTTGTCCTTTTGCAACTGACTCATTTCGCTCAGCATAATGCCTTCCAGATTCCTCCATGTTATGAAATGTTTCAGAGATTCGTCACTGTTCTTTATCGATGCGTAGTATTCCATTGTGTGAATATACCACAATTTATTTACCCATTCATCCGTTGACGGACATCTTGGTTGCTTCCACCTTTTTGCTATTGTAAACAGAGCTGCAATAAACATGGGTGTGCATATATCTGTTTGTGTGAAGGCTCTTGTATCTCTAGGGTATATTCCGAGGAGTGGGATTTCTGGGTTGTATGTTAGTTCTATTTCTAACTGTTTAAGATAACGCCAGATGGATTTTCAAAGTGGTTGTACCATTTTACAATCCCACCAGCAGTGTATGAGAGTTCCAATGTCTCCGCAGCCTCTCCAACATTTATTATTTTGTGTTTTTTGGATTAATGCCAGTCTAGTTGGTGTGAGATGGAATCTCATAGTAGTTTTAATTTGCATTTCTCTAATGGCTAATGATCGGGAGCATTTTCTCATGTATCTGTTGGCTGCCTGAATATCTTCTTTAGTGAAATATGTGTTCATATCCTTTGCCCACTTCTTGATTGGGTTGTTTGTCTTTTTGTGGTTGAGTTTTGATAGAATTATGTACATTTTAGAGATCAGGCGCTGGTCTGCGATGTCATAGCTGAATATTCTTTCCCAGTCTGTAGGTGGTCTTTTTACTCTTTTGGTGAAGTCTTTAGATGAGCATAGGTGTTTGATTTTTAGGAGCTCCCAGTTATCTGGTTTCTCTTCATCATTTTTGGTAATGTTTTGTATTCTGTTTAGGCCCTGTATTAGGGCTCCTAGGGTTGATCCTATTTTTTCTTCCATGATCTTTATCGTTTTAGTCTTTATGTTTAGGTCTTTGATCCACTTGGAGTTAGTTTTTGTGCATGGTGTGAGGTATGGGTCCTGTTTCATTCTTTTGCAAATGGATATCCAGTTATGCCAGCACCATTTGTTAAAAAGACTATCATTTCCCCAATTGACTGACACTTGTTCTTTGTCAAATATCAGCTGCTCATACGTGGATGGATTTATATCTGGGTTCTCAATTCTGTTCCATTGGTCTATGTGCCTGTTGTTGTACCAGTACCAGGCTGTTTTGACTACTGTAGCTGTATAATAGGTTCTGAAATCAGGTAGAGTGAGGCCTCCCACTTTCTTCTTCTTTTTCAGTAATGCTTTGCTTATCCGGGGCTTCTTTCCCTTCCATATGAAATTAGTGATTTGTTTCTCTATCCCCTTAAAATATGACATTGGTATTTGGATTGGAAGTGCGTTATATGTATAGATGGCTTTTGGTAGAATAGACATTTTTACTATGTTAAGTCTTCCTATCCATGAGCAGGGTATGTTTTTCCACTTAAGTATGTCCTTTTGAATTTCTTGCAGCAGAGTTTTATAGTTTTCTTTGTATAGGTCTTTTACATCCTTGGTAAGATTTATTCCTAAGTATTTTATCTTCTTGGGGGCTACTGTCAATGGTATTGATTTGGTTATTTCCTCTTTGGTGTTCTTTTTGTTGATGTAGAGGAATCCAAGTGATTTTTGTATGTTTATTTTATAACCTGAGACTCTTCCCAACTCTTCTATTAGTTTCAGTAGTTTTCTGGAGGATTCCTTAGGGTTTTCCATGTATACGATCATGTCATCTGCAAATAGTGATAGCTTTACTTCCTCCTTACCAATCTGGATACCCTTTATTTCTTTGTCTAGCCTAATTGCCCTGGCTAGGACTTCAAGTACAATGTTGAATAAGAGCAGTGATAAAGGGCATCCTTGTCTGGTTCCCGTTCTCAAGGGAAATGCTTTCAGGTTCTCTCCCTTTAGAGTGATATTGGCTGTTGGCTTTGCATAGATGCCCTTTATTATGTTGAGGAATTTTCCTTCAATTCCTATTTTAGCAAGAGTTTTTATCATAAATGGGTGTTGAACTTTGTCAAATGCCTTTTCTGCATCTATTGATAAGATCATGTGGTTTTTATCTTTTGTTTTATTTATGTGATGGATTACATTAATGGTTTTTCTGATATTAAACCAGCCTTGCATACCTGGTATAAATCCCACTTGATCAGGGTGAATTATTTTTTTGATGTGTTGTTGGATTCTATTGGCTAGAATTTTGTTGAGGATTTTTGCATCAATGTTCATGAGGGATATAGGTCTAAAATTTTCTTTTTTTGTAATGTCTTTACCTGGTTTTGGTATCAGGGAGATGGTAGCTTCATAGAATGAGTTGGGTAGTATTCCGTCTTTTTCTGTGCTTTGAAATACCTTCAATAGTAATGGTGTTAAGTGTTCTCTGAAGGTTTGGTAGAACTCTGCAGTGAAGCCGTCTGGGCCAGGACTTTTTTTTGTTGGGAGTTTTTTGATTACCGTTTCAATCTCTTTTTTTGTTATGGGTCTATTTAGTTGTTCTACTTCTGAATGTGTTAGTTTAGGTAGGTAGTATCGTTCCAAGAATTTATCCATTTCTTCTGGGTTTTCAAATTTGTTAGAGTACAATTTTACGTAGTAATCTGAAATGATTCTTTTAATTTCATTTGGCTCTGTTGTGATGTGGTCCTTCTCGTTTCTTATTCGGGTTATTTGTTTCCTTTCCTGTTTTTCTTTAGTCAGTCTAGCCAATGGTTTATCAATTTTGTTAATTTTTTCGAAGAACCAGCTTTTGGCTTTGTTAATTCTTTCAATTGTTTTTCTGTTCTCTAATTCATTTAGTTCAGCTCTAATTTTTATTATTTGTTTTCTTCTGGTGCCTGACGGGTTCTTTTGTTGCTCACTTTCTATTTGTTCAAGTTGTCGGGACAGTTCTCTGATTTTGGCTCTTTCTTCTTTTTGTATGTGTGCATTTATTGATATAAATTGGCCTCTGAGCACTGCTTTTGCTGTGTCCCAGAGGTTTTGATAGGAAGTATTTTCATTCTCGTTGCTTTCTATGAATTTCCTTATTCCCTCCTTGATGTCTTCTCTAACCCAGTCTTTTTTCAGGAGGGTATTGTTCATTTTCCAAGTATTTGATTTCTTTTCCCTAGTTTTTCTGTTATGGATTTCTAGTTTCATTGCCTTGTGGTCTGAGAAGATGCTTTGTAATATTTCGATGTTTTGGACTCTGCACAAATTTGTTTTATGACCTAATATGTGGTCTATTCTAGAGAATGTTCCATGTGCACTAGAAAAGAAAAGTATATTTTGCAGCAATTGGGTGGAGAGTTCTGTATAAGTCAATGAAGTTAAGTTGGTTGATTGTTGTAAGTAGGTCTTCCGTGTCTCTATTGAGCTTCTTACTGGGTGTCCTGTCCTTCTCCGAAAGTGGTCTGTTGAAGTCTCCTACTATAAATGTGGAGGTGTCTATCTCACTTTTCAATTCTGTTAAAATTTGATTTATGTATCTTGCAGCCCTGTCATTAGGTGCGTAAATATTTAATATGGTTATGTCTTCCTGATCAATTGTCCCTTTTATCATTATATAGTGTCCTTCTTTATCCTTTGTGGCGGATTTAAGTCTAAAGTCTATTTTGTCAGAAATTAATATTGCTACTCCTCTTCTTTTTTGCTTATTGTTTGCTTGATATATTTTTTTCCATCCTTTGAGTTTTAGTTTGTTTGTGTCTCTAAGTCTAAGGTGTGTTTCTTGTAGGTAGCATATAGATGGATCGTGTTTCTTTATCCAGTCCGTGACTCTCTGTCTCTTTATTGGTGCATTTAGACCATTTACATTCAGCGTAATTATGGATAAATAATTTTTCAGCGCTGTCATTTTGATGCCTTTTCATGTGTGTTGTTGGCCATTTCATTTTTCCACATGCTTTTTTGTGCTGAGACGTTTTTCTTAGTAGCTTGTGAGATCCTCATTTTCATAATGTTTAACTTTGTGTTTGTTGAGTCGTTACGTTTTTCTTGGCTTTTCTCTTGAGTTATGGAATTGATATTCCTTTTTGTGGTTACCTTATTATTTACCTTTATTTTTCTAAGTAAAAACCTAACTTGTATCCTTCTATATCGCCTTGTATCACTCTCCATCTGGCAGTTCAATGCCTCCTATATTTAGTCCCTCTTTTTGATTATTGTGATCGTTTATCTAATGATTTCCATGATTTCCTGTTATGTGTATTATTTTGTTTATTTATTTATTTTTTAGAATTAGTCTTAATTTGTTTGTTTTTGTGATTTCCCTATTTGAGTTGCATTCATATCAGGATGTTCTGTTTTATGACCTTGTGTTGTGCTGGTACCTGATATTATTGGTCATCCAGCCAAACAATCTCCTTTAGCATTTCTTGCAGTCTTGGTTTAGTTTTTGCAAATTCTCTAAACTTGTGTTTATCTGTAAATATCTTAATTTCTCCTTCATATTTCAGAGAGAGTTTTGCTGGATATATGATCCTTGGTTGGCAGTTTTTCTCCTTCAGTGCTCTGTATATGTCGTCCCATTCCCTTCTTGCCTGCATGGTTTCTGCTGAGTAGTCTGAACTTATTCTTATTGATTCTCCCTTGAAGGAAACCTTTCTTTTCTCCCTGGCTGCTTTTAAAATTTTCTGTTTGTCTTTGGTTTTGGCAAGTTTGATGATAATATGTCTTGGTGTTTTTCTTTTTGGATCAATCTTAAATGGGTTCGATGAGCATCTTGGATAGATATCCTTTCGTCTTTCATGATGTCAGGGAAGTTTTGTGTTAGGAGTTCTTCAACTATTTTCTCTGTGTTTTCTGTCCCCCCTCCCTGTTCTGGGACTCCAATCACTCGCAAGTTATCCTTCTTGATAGAGTCCCACATGATTCTTAGGGTTTCTTCATTTTTTTTAATTCTTTTATCTGATTTTTTTTCAGCTATGTTGGTATTGTTTCCCTGGTCCTCCAGAAGTCCCAGTCTACATTCTAATTGCTCGAGTCTGCTCCTCTGACTTTCTATTGCGTTGTCAAATTCTGTAATTTTATTGTTAATCTTTTGGATTTCTACATGCTGTCTCTCTATGGATTCTTGCAACTTATTAATTTTTCCACTATGTTCTTGAATAATCTTTTTGAGTTCTTCAACAGTTTTATCAGTGTGTTCCTTGGCTTTTTCTGCATTTATCCTAATTTCATTTGTGATATCTTTAAGCTTTCTGTAAATTAGTTTTTTATATTCTGTATCTGATAATTCCAGGATTGTATCTTCATTTGGGAAAGATTTTGATTCTTTTGTTTGGGGGGTTGTAGAAGCTGTCATGGTCTGTTTCTTTATGTGGTTTGATATGGACTGCTGTCTCCGAGCCATCACTGGAAAACTAGATTTTCCAGGTAATCAGCTAAAAAAAATGCAGTCTGATCCCTATCTGAATTCTCCCTCTGGCTCCGGGTATTCGGATGTTAATGGAGCCGCCTGGGGAGGGTGGGGGAGGGATCAGAGAGCTAGGAGTATAGCACCACAGAATATAGAGCTGAACACCGTGTTCACGCTCCGCCCCCATTTGCCAAAATCCGGGCAGGACGGGTCCCTGGCTGGGACACTGCTTTCCCCGCTCCGTGACCAGTCACTTCCTCCCGGGGACTTCTCCTTCCGGTGCGGCACACCTCTCGAGCAAACTGGGTGGGTGTCACCCGCACGACCAGGTGGGCCCACCCCCTGGGTCAACTCAGGGTAATAAAATTGGACCCCGCGCTCACACCCCGCCCGCCCGCACCCAAATCCCAGCGGGATGGCACCCCGGCTGGGACGCTGCTTTCCTGCTCCAAGACCAGTCACTTCCTCCCAGGGACTTCTCCCTCTGGTGTGCTGCGCCACACGAGCGGACTGGGTGTGCGTCCCCCTGCACGAATGTGTGGGGCCCGCCCCAGGGTCACTTTAGGGAAATATAGCTGACCCCCCCCCCGCTCGCTCCCCACCCGCTTCCTGCCAAACTCCCGGCGGGATGGCTTCCCGGCTGGGACGCTGTTCTCCCCACTCCCAGATCAGTCACTGCCTCCCGGGTGCTTCTCCCTCTGGCTGCGCTGCTACGCCGCCCGAGCCAACCAGCTAGACTTCCTCCTGGGATGGGTTTGGGGGGGAAGGGCTGGGCCCCCCTTCTGTGCCGTCTACCCCCCTGGGCTCTGCCCCAGATCGGGCTCCGAAGGTCACCTGCCTGGTACGCTGGCTCCTAGTTCTGAAAACGGTTGCTGTCTGCCCGTATTTGTTCGTTTTCTGTCTCTAAGTCTGTGCTTGTTGTTCAGAGTTCATAGATTGTTATGTATGTGATCGATTCCCTTGTTTTTCTGAGTCTTTGTTGCAAGAGGGATCCGCGGTAGCGTCCACCTAGTCCGCCATCTTGGCCCCGCCTCCCCAATACAACAGTTTTAAGCTCAGGTTGTAAGATGAAGCTTGTAATGCATTAACTGGAGACAGTGAGTCAACTGAAGTATTGGAACACATATTCAGTACGGTAGAAATAGAATTTGAGCACAGGTTGAGAAAAACCTTGAATTACAAACTAAGGAATTTGGTATTTATTCTATATACAGGTGTGGAGACTGGTAGAAAGGAGAAAGGTAGAAAGAAGATGATTCTGGAATTTAATGCAGGAGATGTCAGAGACAGAGAGACCATTTAAGTTGTTATTACACCATTACACTTATGCAGTACTAGGATCTGGACAAAACTGATGGGAGTAGAAAAGGATTACAGGGCAGAATTTAATGACAATCTCAAAGTGGTGTGAGAAGATGAGGAATTATAAATATTAAGATTTCAAACCTGAGCCATACAAATCAGCGGAGCCATTGGAGAATAAGAATGGCAAGACCTAACTGAAAAGGAGATTAACAAACTTAGGCTCAGGCATTTGGATTTTAAGTAGATAACGGGAGTCTGTGGATGTTTGAGTAGAGTTTGGAAGTAAAGCCACTGCTGGGGTTGCCCTAGAACCAAGCTTTAGGTCAAGATTTCCTCATGGAAGTCAATACTTTAAATTAAATCAATGTGCTAGAAAACAAGAACTAGAAGAAAGAAATGTACTCTGAGGGAAAATTATCCAGAGCTACATGAAAATAAGTACACTTAAGGCATGACTAGCAGTGATCTCAGACATTCTATAGCTCCTTGGATTGGAATATACACTTAGTAGCAACCTTCATGCATCTGCATATGGAAGATTTGAACCTACTTAATAAAGTGATAAAAAGTACCTGAGTAGTACAGACAGCTTGTGCCGAACTATTAACGTAAAGTTTGGCAATTCAAACCCGCCCAGTGGCACCATGGAAGAAAGGCCTGACATCTACTACCATAAAGATTAAGTCAAGAAACTCTATGGTTTAGTTCTTCTCTGTAACACATGGGGTCACCACGAGTTGGAATTGCCTTGACAGGAATAGGTTTGCTTTTTTAGTGAAGTGATGGTATTGACAAAATGGAAAAAGTTAATCAAGTCAACAGAATATTACTGAGGAAACTTGTTTGTGTCCAATGCTACTGTTGGGATATACTAGTAGTGCTAAAAATAGTTCCTGATGTTGAGGGTTTTTTTCAGTCTGAAAGATTATTAGTAAACTATTTGCATATTTGCAATACCTTCACTAGTTGCTATGCTCTGAAAAAGAATTTGCTTTGATAAAGACAGAATTTTAGGATGTTGAAATACACCAAGCAGTACCTAATGAAAAGCAAAAGAATAGCCAGAAGCTCAGTTATACAGAAATATGTGAAAATCTATTTAAACTTGATTGCAATAGAGAATTCTATGTAATTCCAGGCATATCTGGAACATAACAGTAGTAGTTTCCTAAAACTAAACCATGAACCTAATGAATTCTTCAAAACCACTTCCCTAATGAATGAAAATAGATTAAAATGAAGAAAAACAGCATGGCCTCATTTGTCTCATGATCTTTCATCTTCCTAAATATCAATGATGAATTATTGAGCTCAACTCTTGAATCCTTTAGAAATTTCCCACAAAAATACATATGGAAATTCTTTAATGCCTCCTTCATATCTTTGTTCTGGAAGTTATAGATCAGGGGATTAAAGAATGGTGTTGCCAAAGCATAAAACAAGGTCACAAATTTCTGCACCCTGGGATGGTCCCCGGAACCTGGGCTAACATACATCACCATGACTGAGCCATAGAACAAAGACACCACAGCAAGGTGGGAGGCACATGTAGAGAAAGCCTTATGCCTCCCGGAGCCTGAGGGCACCTGTAACACCACTCTGAGGACACAGAAGTAAGTGCCAAGGATGTATAGGAAGGTGAGGGAGATAATGAGAGAGCTAATAATACCACAGGTCAGAGTAGTTCCAGGTACTGGAGCACAAGACAATGCCAGTAAGGGTGCCAGATCACAGAGAAAATGGTCAATGGTGTTTGGACCACAGAAGGGCACCTGAGATATTAGGGTCAAAGGGGTCAGTAACCAGAGAAAGCCACCTGCCCAGCAGAAACCCACTAACTGGGCACATAAGTCATGGGTCATTATGGTGGGATAGTGCAAAGGTCTATAAATAGCAAGAAATTGATCAAAAGATACCACTGACAGAAATAAACATTCAGCAGCACACATGGAGAAGAAGAAGTAGAACTGGAGCAGGCAGCCAGCATAGGAGATGCTCTTAGTCTGGGAGATGATGGTGGCCAACAATTTGGGCACATCAGAACTGACATAGCAGATCTCCAGGAAGGAGAAGTTGGCCAGGAGGATGAACATGGGCTTGTGGAGTTTCCTGCTTGACCACATAGCACAGATGATGGACAAGTTCCCCGTGAGGGTCAGGAGGTAGATGAGGGAAAAGAGCACAAAGAGAAGCCTCTGGATCTCTCTGCGGCAGGGGAAGCTCAGGAGGATGAACTCACTCACAGATCCAGAGGTATTACTGGTCTTCAGGATCCTCATTGGTCTCACCTGTGAAGGCGACAGGATAGTAAGAACCACAGAAATATTTACACTATTTTTATTTTTCCTGGTAAAGAGATATGCATTTCTTTTCCTCAGTTTGAGTTTGTGAGGTTAGAAGGGTTGGCTGCTCTTTCCTCTCTATCTCCCTTCCTCATTTATTCAATGAACATTTATTCAACATATAATATTTCCAGACACTGTACTGGGAGATGTAGAAAGGACAATAAATAAAAAAAGCTAAGCCCTTGCCCTTATGGAGCTCATACCAAACACCCTTTGTTCAAAGCTACTTTAAACAGTTACAAGGTTACTGTCGGAATTTCTATATAGAGGGATTTTAAGAGTTTAAATCTGATTGGAAGAAATGCTAAAACTTTTTCCTCGAAACCTGATTTGTACAGCAAGGAAAATGTTTCATATGTTTGTGTCAACTTCATGGAGGGCTGCTAGAGATTATGGGGTGCATGTTAATATCCCTCCACCTGCATTATGCACTTCCGCTGACACAGTAACAGCAGGATGTGGCAATTCAAAAGAAAGTTTTCTGTTGTCTTTCAGAGACATGGACATTATATTCAGTTGAAAAAAAATGCGGAAGGCTTTTGAGTGGGAGATGGACCTTGGCAGCAAAGGAGAGAATTTTCCAAGGTAAAACATGGACAAGAAAAGATTTGGATACAAGAAATGATGTTTAGGGAAGAGTCCAAAAGAATGAAAGTTAAAATACTTGTAAGAGAATGGTGAATTATAAGTGACAAAGATGAAGCCACATGGCAGAAAATTCCCTGCCAGTGTGACTAGCTTTAGCTTGTCAATCAATGGAAAACGGATGATCTAGAAGACAAAGATAATCAGAGCTTTATCTAAGTAGCATTTTGCAAGACTATTTGGTACAGGATAATAAAATAAGCAAGGATTCTCTAGGTGTTTCAAATGGTTAACAAGTCCAATTGCTATCCAAAAGGTTGGAGGTTTGAGTCCATCCAGAGGTGCCTTGCAAGAAAGGCTTGATGATCTACTTCCCATGGAAAACCTTCAGGAGCACAGTTTTATTCCTACTCACAGGAGGTGGCATTAGTTAGAATAGTTGATTCCCCAGCCCCGTATTTTTTTTTGAATCATTTTAATTTAAATATTAAATATTTCATGAAAGAAACTAGGTACAACTTACAAAGTTTTCCTCTCCTGTAAGTCACACACAATCACAGATTTGTGTGAAAGAGAACAGTAAACAATACAGTTAGTCTTCTCAATGATTGCCATGTCTTAAAAAGAAAATATTCCCTATTTTCCCATTTTCTTGGAATACAATTTTTTTGAAGATTATCTGCACAGACAAGATGAAAATTTGACAAAAGATATTTCTTTATCCCATGCCTAATAAGCCTTGTGTAATAGAATAATTGTGAAGATTTATATTCCTTTTTTTATATCAATATATGAAACAAAATGGACCCTGAGACATGGGAGAGAAGTTACTGCCCCATGTGCCCATGTATCCTAAATGCAGCCAAAGGGTCTGAGATGTTAGCTCTTTGGTAAAGCACTATTTGGTTCCTTTCTTCACAGATGTCCCTTTGTGATTTTACTTAGAGAATACAACATGTCAAGCATCTCTCCATTCCCGATCATTTATCCCTTCCAGATTATGAAGTTTTATCTCTAGAGACCACAATCCCAGGAGCAATGGGGCAATTAACATGCTTTACACAGACCTGACTATATTTCCTCTTCAGTGTTTATCATGTTGAAGATGGAAATATAAGAATGTGCATACATACATGTCTGGACTCACACACACACACACACATACACACACACACACACACGCACACACACACCCATTGTAGGCTGCTAACACAGTAGCGCTTCCTCCAGAGCTACTTCTCCTGACGGTAATAAATTACCCCTTTGCTAACAAAGCTTTTCCACATCAGATGCATTATTGCTTTCAACCTCGATTAAGCTTGGCATCCTATACCCAGAGTGTCACATTACTATTGTCCAAATGTCAGTTTAAAGACCTCATCACTACATCCAGAATGATCCTATTCCCAGATATCCACAGTGCTACCTACCTCCATTCCTTACTAACTCCTATTTCCACATACAGGTCAAACAGTAGGGTAGATGTTCCTCAGCCAAGAACTTAAGAAATCAGTTGTGTGACAGACATATGTCCATTTCCTCTTCTTCAAGTCTAGGCTACATTTCTAAGCCTCCCTTGCAGTTAGGTGTGGTACCGAGTTCTAGTCAGTAGAATGTAATGAAAATGTATGTACAATGCTTCTGGTCTTATCCACACACAGTCCTTGAAAATCTCTGATGCGACTCAGCATGGTGATGGTGAAAGTCACAATCAAACGTGGTAAAGCCAAAGATGAAGAGAACCTGAGTTCCAGAATCACAACCTGAAGCATGATTTTCATTCTTGAAAAGGCTAATAAACTAAATTATATGTCCTTTTAATGCTCTGTTTTAGTTATCACTGTATCTAAAAGACCAATTCCTATATCTGTGCCTTTGCTTCTGCTTGCTTTTCTGCCCATAATGCCCTGCTTCCTGTCTTTGCTAAGGCAATTTTACCATTTCTTAGGCAAATAACATACAGACTCTTAAAACATCCATTTGGAAATTACACACATCACATCCACCCACGTGTAATTTGGAGTAAGTCTTTTGATCCTACCAAACTTCAAGGTGTCCAAAAAACAAAACAAAACAAAACACCCCATAGCCATTGAGTTTATTCCGACTCATAGCAACCCTATAGGACAGAGTAGAACTGTCCCATAGGATTTGAAGAAGCAGCTGGCAGATTCGAACTGCTGACCTTTTGGTTAGCAGCTAAGCTTTTAACCACTGTGACAACAGGACTTGAGAACTTACAATTCTACCACTGGATGAGGAGAAAAGCCAAAAATATCGGTGAACAGATTAATGACTACCACAATCTTCAGTCTTCCTTGAAACCCCCTTGTTCTTCGTTTAAGCTTTTAAATCTTTCTTAAAAGAATGTGGAACAATTCTATGTGTATAGAGACTATAATACTTTAAGTTCTTGTGTGCAATGGTCTTTTCGTTTTATCTTTTTACTTTAGAAAGACTTCAGGACCATGGGTTCTCACTTTGCATCTAATGAATGAAAAATGAATATATTTCCTGTCATCAGAAATGCATTAAATGAGGATAAGTACCATATACAATCTCCTCCAGAATTCTTCCTGGAGATAGGTCATATATCATAAAGGCCATTGCCAAAGTTTTGACAACTTGCTCTCAGAAAAATTTATTAGCTAATTTGTCAAATTTTGGTTCTACCCCTTTATTTATTTGTTTTTTTTATTAATGCTTCTACCTTTGACTCACAGCATTTCACAGATGCTCTGTTGTACCGAACAGCATTCAGTAAAGGAAATAGAAACAGCTCCAGATATTTTAAGCAGAAAGAGATTTAATACAGGAATTAAGTGCTTGATTAACCCTTTTCCCTTGTGAACTCATGGTGTTGTTGTTAGCTCCCATTGAGTAAGCTCTGACTCATGGCCGCCCCATGTGTTACAGAGTAGAACTACATCCTAAGGTTTCCTTGGTTGTAATCTTGACAGAAGCAGTTCTCCAGGCCTATCTTTTGTGGCGTCTCTGAATGGTTTCAAACTGTTTTAGGTTAGCAGCCAATCTGAAATACTCACCATTGGAGATTTAGCCTAAGGTTACTATATTCGATCATCTACACTTTCTTTCAAAGTTCCATTGTATATTCTTCAAAATACCTTGTATTGGCCACTTAAGAATATTCATCACAGACGTAGTCATTAATTCATTCAGGCAATAAATATTTACTAACTAGTTTTCATCAGACATTTTTCTGTTCACTGGTGACATTATAGTGAGTAACATAAAAAACTTTCTCCCAAAAGTAATTTATTTACTGAGATAGGAAACCCCAGAGATGAGAAAATTTAAGGTAACCAAATGAGTTCACTTGCAGATATACTGAATTATCTGTCTCTGAGTCATCCAAGTAGAAGTGACCAGTCGGCAGTTGGATATGAGTCTCAAGCTCAGGAGAGGGTTCTAGATGTATTTAGAAGTTGTTAACATAGAAAGAGTGTTTGAACATAAAGTCTGTTTGACTGCCTAATGAACAGATATGAGAGAAAAGAGAAACAAGTCTAACGTGAAGCCATCAGAAATGCCATAATACACATAGATAGACATATAGGACATAGGAAGAGAAGCAGAAACCAAGAGAGAAAGCTGAAGAAGGAGTAAGTACAGAGTTAGAAGAAAAAAATAGAATGAAGGCCATAAAAGCAAAGAAAATGGAGTTTTCCTTGAGCCTCGTCACCCTTATTAAATACTGCTAAAATGTAAAAGAATATAAGTTCTCAGAAGGGGCTCTTTGATTTAGCTACATGGAATTCACTCATAGCATTGGAAAAATGTCAATGTAGTTGTGGAGAAGGAAGCCAGATTATATAGATTGACGAGTGAAGAGGAGACTGAGAAATAGAAAACAAGTGTAGACAAGGGGTTTGGCTGTGAAGGAGAGGGAAGAGAAAGTGAAAGCTGAAGGGATGTTGCTGTTGTTGTTAGGTGCCGTTGAGTCAGTTCCGACTCATAGCAATCCTATGCACAAGAGAACGAAACACTACTCGGTCCCGTGCAATCCTTACAATTGTTGTTATGCTTGAGCTCATTGTTGCAGCCACTGCGTCAATCCACCTTGTTGAGGGTCTTCCACTTTTCCACTGACCCTGTACTCTGCCAAGCATGATGTCCTTCTCCAGGGACTGACCCCTCCTGACAACATGTCCAAAGTATATAAGACGCAGTCTCGCCATCCTTGCCTCTAAGGAGCATTCTGGCCGCACTTCTTCCAAGGCAGATATTTCATTCTTTTGGCAGCCCGTGGTATATTCAATATTCTTCGCCAACACCACAATTCAAAGACATCAGCTCTTCTTTGGTCTTCCTTATTCATTGTCGAGCTTTCACATGCATATGATGTGATCGAAAATACCATGGCTTGGGTCAGTCACACCTTAGTCTTCAGGGTGACATCTTTGCTCTTCAACACTTTGAAGAGGTCCTTTGCAGCAGATTTGCTTAGTGCGATGTGTCTTTTGATTTCTTGACTGCTGTTTCCATGGCTGTTGATGGTGGATCCAAGTAAAATGAAATCCTTGACAACTTCAATCTTTTCTCCATTAATCAAGATATTGCTCATTGGTCCAGTTGTGAGGATTCTTGTTTTCTTTATGTTGAGGTGTAATCCATACTGAAGGCTGTGGTCTTTGATATTCATAGGTAAGTGCTTCAAGTCCTCTTCACTTTCAGCCAGCAAGGTTGTGTCATCTGCATAACGCAGGTTGTTAATGAGTCTTCCTCCAATCCTAATGCCCCGTTCTTCTTCATATAGTCCAGCTTCTCAGATTATTTGTTCAGCATACAGTTTAAATAGGCATGGTGAAAGAATACAACCCTGACGCACAACTTTCCTGACTTTAAACCAATCAGTATCCCCTTGTTCTGTCGAAACAACTGCCTCTTGATCTATGTACAGGTTTCTCATGAGCACAATTAAGTGTTCTGGAATTCCCATTCTTCGCAGTGTTATCCATAATGTGTTATGATCCACACAGTCGAATTCCGTTGCATAGTCAATAAAACACAGGTAAACATCCTTCTGGTATTCTGTGCTTTCAGCCAGGATCCATCTGACGTCAGCAATGATATCTCTGGTTCCACGTCCTCTTCTGAAACCAGCCTGAATTTCTGGCAGTTCCCCATCGATATACTGCTGCAGCCTTTTTTGAATGATCTTCAGCAAAATTTTGCTTTCGTGTGATATTAATGATATTGTTCTATAATTTTCACATTCAGTAGGATCACCTTTCTTGGGAATAGGTATAAATATGGATCTCTTCCAGTCAGTTGGCCAGGAAGCTGTCTTCCATATTTCTTGGCATAGATGAGGGAGCACCTCCAGTGCCGCATCTGTTTGTTGAAACATCTCAACTGATATTCCATCATTTCCTAAGCCTTGTTTTTTGCCAATGCCTTCACAGCAGCTTGGACTTCTTCCTTCAGTACCATCGGTTCCTGATCACATGCTACCTCTTGAAATGGCTAAACATTGACTAATTCTTTTTGGTATAATGACTGTGTATTCCTTCCATCTTCTTTTGATGCTTCCTGCATCCTTCAATATTTTCCCCATGGAATCCTTCACTATTGCAAGTTGAGGCTTGAATTTTTTCTTCAGTTCTTTCAGCTTGAGAAAGGCCGAGCATGTTCTTCCCTTTTGGTTTTCCATCTCCAGCTCTTTGCACATGTCATTATAGTACTTTGCCTTCTCGAGAGGCCCTTTGAACTCTTCTGTTCAGTTCTTTTACTTAATCAGTTCTTCCTTTTGCTTTAGCTGTTCGACACTCAAGAGCAAGTTTCAGAGTCTCCTCTGACATCCATCTTGGTCTTTTCTTTCTTTCCTCTCTTTTCAGTGACCTCCTGCTTTTTTCATGGATGATGTCCTTGATGTCATTCCACAACTTGTCTGGTCTGCGGTCACTAGTGTTCAATGTGTCAAATCTCTTCTTGAAATGGTTTCTAAATTCAGGTGGGATATACTCAAGGTCATTTTTTGGCTCTCATGGACTTGCTCTGATTTTCTTCAGCTGAAGGGATATGTTAGGTCAAAGAAGAGTTTTGCTTATGTTTGTCTTTTGTAAGATAAAAAAGGAATGAGCAATCATCAGAGAAAGAGGGTTTGAAAATGAAGGAGAGAAATGCAATGAGCAAAACTACATTAACTATGGTAGAGAAAGAGATCCAAAAATGAATGGAAAGTTTGAATTGGATAAAAGAATGAAAACCTCTTTTTGTGTTACAAGAGAAAATGAAAACAACATTGAGTACAGATTCTTTTACTTTAGTGTATTCTGATCATGAATAACAACCTTACCTGTGGTCCTCTACCAGTGAAGTCCTCCAGTCAAATACACCAGACACTAACTCTACCTCCAAAGCCTTCTGTTATTTAAGTTATCTATTTTTTTTTATCCACAAAGGAAAAAAACCAATAAATAAAACATTAATAGTACTTACAACTGTACAATAAAAATAACTCTATCTTCCACCCAAGGCCCTTAATTCTGAGAGAGAATGACTAAGAAGATTATGTAGGGATATGCATTTACAAATATATGTATATACACACACTTTTAAATGAATAGCATATTAATCACACTTCTCAGTATTTTATTTACTAAAGTACTTAGAGATGGTTCTATATGAGAATGTAAATATCTATCTTAATTCTTCCTAATGGCTATACAGATTTCCATTCTGTGGATATACCATGATTTTTTTTTTTTTTTAGTGAATCAGTCATCTACTAATAGACATTTATTTGTTTCCAGGATTTAGGTATGACAAACAATGCTTGAGGATTATTAACGTACATAAAACATGCAAAATATAAAAAAGAAACGTGAAGGGTATATTCTGAGAAGTGAAATCCTGAATCATAGGGTATGCGTATTTTAAATTATGGTTAATGTAGCCACCTTTCTCTCCAAAGAGATTTCTGTGTTTTCCTTTTTCTTCTTTGCTGCTATTTTTTCTCTATCCTTACCTCGACCTAGCTTTGCAAGCTGTGCTGCTGGTCTAGTTCTTAAAACTGGGCTTCAAAAATCATTGAAGCATTGTTTTATTGCTTCATTATGGTGATATATGTCTGTGTCAATTGAGAGAAAATGTTACATATCTTTAAGACTCTTTTTTCACTTGAGGTGCCCAATGTCTACCCTTTGAACATGTATCTATACCCTCAAGAACTGGAAGCTAAAGACCACAGGAAAAATAAGGACCTGGGAGCTAGCTACCCACAAGCCATTATACAAGCAACCTAGCTCTTTCTGTGTTTTCCTCTGAGGAAAGATGATGGATATATGATTCTTCAGACTCTCTAGATATGTTATAAAACCAGGCTACCATTCTAAGAACTCTCTTCACACCTCACAAATCACACATTTCATAAAGAATTTTTGTATTCAAGTTGCTTAGGATGGGCTGTATATTCTAGCACATGTTTTTTTGACCTCTTAACTACACACTCTGTAATTTTCCCTGGCTCATAAGAGCTCTTTGACACTTAAGACAGATTTTGTCATACATTCTATATGCAAAGACAAAGAAGCATCCACAGGAACATGCCGCAAACACAGCCTTTCAAATTATGCTCAAATGCCAAATAATCATGGAGGCCCCAGGTTCCACTGCTTGAGTTCTCAGGAGAGTAAAAGGCACAGAGTTTCATTTTGGGCACATACAACTAGAAATAAAACATGGTTTTAATTTAATGCCCACCCAATGGAAATACCAGGCCATTAGTCAACCTTCAATTCTGACACTGTTAAGGTAGGGTATAGATTTTGTGTCTTGACTTTGTGAGACTCTGAGATGTCAGCAGTATTTTCAAGGGAGATTGTGAAACTCTCAGATGATTCTGACAATACAATTAATTTGAAATTGTCATCTCCTCAAAGCTAATTCTATTGCTTACAATACATTTGAGAAAAGGAGAAGAAGCTAAATTGTGGCATTAAACAACGTAGAATCTCAACCCAAAGATGTTGAGTTTTCAAAAATTCTAACCTGATCATGTCACTTCTTTGCATTCAGTCCCTAAATATTTCCTTCTCACCTATAGGACCAAGTTCAACCTCTTTAGCCTATCTAGACCCTTTCTGCATTTCTAAGCTCATCTCCTTTCAGGAACCCTAAACTCACGCTACATTCAGTCATGCATTGGAACAGTTCTGGATGCTACTTCTTCTGTTACTTCATCCTCCACCACCTTCCAGCCTTCTATGTAGAAAACTTCGCTCATCATTCAAGACTCAGCTGAAATATCAGCTAATCTGTGAACCCTTTTCTGACAACTCTTAGTCCAACACTCCTCTGTGCTCCTATGATGCCTTAGGCATTCCTCTTCCTTAACACTCTTTTAAATTACAATTGTTGGCACTGCTGTCCCTTCATAAACCAAGAGACCGTTGGAAACACGGATCATATCTTATTCACATCTATGAATCATCAATACCCAGAATGCTGCTTGGCACCTGATAGGAGCTTAAGAAGCCAAATACCTTCTTTTTATTGATTGAGAAGTCCTTTGACTTAGATCTTTGCCTTTCTTGGGTACTCTGGCCTCTTTACCCTTTTCCTAATACCTATCAATAACCTATACATGAAAAATAGATAATTCACTAATTATCAGATTTTTCTGTAAAGCTCTGTTTCATAGTATTTCCTATGTACAAATTTTCTGAAGTAAAATTATTATGGCAAAAGGTAAAACATATGAAGATTTTTTTTTTTGATACATAATACCATTGCATTCAAAATGATTGTTGCAACTTATTCTCTCACCAGCACTATATGTGGGGTGTGTGTGGAGAAGGGTATTTTTTAATTATTTGATAAAACAAAAAGTGTTTTATTCTGGTTTTAAATTCCAGTGTTTTGATTACCTGTGAGGATATATTTAACACTTAACAAGTTATAGTTCTTCTCTTTTCAGCTGAGTCCACAAGTCTTCTGCTAATTTATATGTAGAAATATTACATTTTTTAAATTGATCAAAGTAAGTTCTTAATAGTGTGGCTGCTATTTTAAGTTGGATTCTTCAATGCCCACTGTAATTCCCTTCTCACTTCTCTATGAAAGAAATTAGAAAACTAAAATTCATCTTCCCAGGCTCTCTCATAGTTGGGGATGAACAGGTGATGCCGTTCAAGTTGGTGAGGTGTAAGCTGAAGCCTCTTGGTGATGTATCTTCTACTTCTTTCTTCCTGCATGTTTGATGCTTGGAGATGCAACAGCTATTAATGAAGGTGGCAGAGCAGGAAAGTAGACAAAGCATGGCCTCTCAATGGCATCACTGAATCACAGTACCAGAGTTAGACCACCTGGCACTTGGTGTCTTGTTGCATAAAACAAGCCCTATTTGTTCAGCGGGATTTTCTTTATTCTCAGATGAAAGAAACCCCTAACAAAAAGAATAGACATTCACTCTTTGTAAGTCATATTGATGACATATATTTTCACAATTTGCAAATTGCATGGTACTTTTTTATTACAAAGAAAAATTTTTTCATTACAACGCTGGTATATCATTGATCTTTTCCTTTGGTGATTGTTAACATCATCCTTAAATTGAGAAAGTTCTTCCCTTCAAATTTCTACTTTGTGCTGTCCACATTCAATTCCTTAACATGCCTAGAATTTTTTGATAAATGATTTGCAACTCTCTAAGTGTCCTTGACTTGAAGGAGTTTGTGAATTCTTAAAAATGGTAAGTAAAATGTTGTGTACCTAGAAGCACGTATATGGGTAGATGGTATAGCTCTCATCAGATTCTCAATGGTGTCTATTGACAAGATGCATTAAGGATACTATATGATTGAAATTTTAATTGCTCCTTTTTATTAAAAATATTGGCATGCTCAAACCAACAAAACACAAATGTGTACTTCAATAAATTTTCAGCAGGCAACATTCTGATTTGAGAAAGGAATCAAATCCATGCTAGCATCCTATTTTAAGGAACCCTTCTCTGAAAATACTTATTTTAGATCTAGAATGTTTTCTTACATTTCTTTTTTTAATTGTGCTTTTTTTTTTTTTTAGTTGAAAGCCTACAACTCAAGTTAATTTCTCATACCAAAATTTATACACATATTGTTATGTGACAGTAGTTGTAATCCCTATAATGTGACAGCACACTCCCCCTTTCTACCCTGGGTGTCTCGTGTCCATCCAACCAACTCCTGTCCTTTTCTGCCTTCTTATCCAGCCTCTGGACAGGCCACTCATTTGGTCTCGTCTATCTCCTCGAACTAAGAAGCACACTCTTCATGAGTATTATTTTATGTTTTGTAATCCAGTCTGATCTTTGTATGAAGCGTGGGATTCGGGAAGGGTTTTAATTCTGGGTTAACAGAGTCTGGGGGTCATGGCTTTGGGGGTTCCTCCAGTTTCAGTCAGACCATGAGGTCTGGTTTTTTTACATGAATTTGAGTTTTCCTCCACGCTGTTCTCCCACTCTGTCAGGGACTCTCTGTTGTGTCCTTTGTCAGGGTGGTCATTGGTGGTACCTAGGCTCCATGTAGTTTTTCTGGTCTCAGGCTGATGGAGTCTCTGGTTTACGTGGTGCTTATGCCTCTTGGGCTGTTTTCCTTGTGTCTTTGGTGTTCTTCATTCTCCTTTGCTCCAAGTAGGTTGGGACCAATGGATGCATCTTAGATGGCTGCTCACAAGCTCTTATTTTTAATCATAATTCTGTAGATTTCTTTACAGCAAGACCCAAAAAGATTTTTATTTCGCCAAAGTATCTCTCATTCAGCAATAATTTTAAAACTTTACACAGAACTTTCCTCAGGGAAATTTTCATCTCTTTATTCCGGACGCTGTAAGTCAGAGGGTTTAAAAGTGGAGTAGCAATTGAGTAGAACATGGTCACGAACTTTTGCATCCCAGGCTGGTTGGCTGCCCCTGGGGTTACATACATCACGATGATTGAGCCATAAAATAGGGATACCACAACGGGTGGGAAGCATAAGTGGAAAAGATCTTCTTCCTACCTGAACCTTTGGGAAGCTGAAGCACAGTTCGAAGGACCAGAGAGTAGGTCACAAGGATGAAGAACAAAATGGTGAACAGGATAACAGTACTGAAAATGCTACAATTCAAAGTTGTTTTGGGAAAAGGAACACATGAGATGGCCAGCATTGCCCCAGATCACACAGGTAGTGTTCAATCACATTTGAACCACAGAATGGAACTTGGGAGATAAGAGTGGCAGGTGTCAGTAACCAGAGGAAGCCACCCACCCAGCAGGCAGACACAAGCTTCTGTAGCATTTCCTGGTCATCATGATGGGATAGTGTAGTGGACAACAGATGACAACATACCCATTAAATGCCAGGAGGCTCAGGAAGAATAGCTCTGTGGCACAAAGAGAGAGGAAAATGTAGAACTGGAGGATACAGCCATTATAGGAGATGGTCTTGGTCTTGGAGGGGAAGTTGAACAACATGCTGGGCACATCGAAACTGATGTAGCAGATCTCCATGAAAAAGAAGTTGGCCAATAAGATATACATGGGAGTATGGATTTTCTGCTCCCACCACACAGCACAGATAATAGTCCCATTGGTCAAGATGTAGATGAATGGAGAACAAAATTAAAAAGGAGAATTTCTACTTCTTGGCTACACAGGAAACTCAGGAGGATGAATTCATGAATGGTAGCCCTGACATTATTGGCATAAGAATTAGGCATTTCCCTGTAACCTGTAATGAGCACAGACATAATCAGTAGTACACACTGAGTCACTTATTTTATTCAGTTCTCCACATCACCTTAATTTCTCATTAGAAGCAGGTGGTACAAGTAGAAGATGAAGTGAAATATTAATACGTAGTCAATGTAGAGAACTTTTATCAAAAAAGCACAGTTGAAAGATGAATAGTAAACATCATTGGACATTTGAGTTTAAACATTACCCACAAAGTTTTTTGTTGTTGTTGTTGTTCCTATTTTAGTCTGTAAGAAAAAAAGAGAGGGAAAGATGAATCATTATACACCTTCACTGAACACCTTTATTTAATTAAAATGCAGTTAATGAGCTTCAGGAAGGTATTTATGCCCTTCAGCTAGGCTTGAATTATTTCACTATCTACACTTTTATTTCAGTCAGCAGTACAAGGTCCATTAAGTTTTAAAGTCTCCCTATTTAATTTTATTGTTATAGACAATTACCTGTACCCATTGCTGTCAAGTTGATTCCAACTCATAGAGACCCTATAGGACAGAATAGAACCACCTCATAGGGTTTCCAAGAAGCACCTACCTGGTAGATTCAAACTGTCGACCCTTTGGTTAGCAGCCAGAGAAGCTTGTACTCTAAGAAAATTGTTTCAGAAGGTATGGATTACCAGCAATTAAATAAGTACATTACACTAATGGATTAGAAGCAAAAATCTATAAAATGAAACAGAGCTCATAAATAAATAAACACCAATTCAATAAACGTTGTTGTTAGGTCCCGTTGAGTCAGTTCCAACTCATAGTGACCCCATGTACAACAGAACGAAACACTGCTCCATCCTGCACCATTCTCACAATAGTTGCTACGCTTGAGCCCATCATTGCAGCCACTGTGTCAGTTCATCTCATTTGAGGGTCTTCTTTTCTTTTGTTGATCCTCTGCTTCACCAGGCATGATGCCCTTCTCCGGGGACTAGTTCCTCCTGATAAGATGCCCAAAGTACGTGAGATGAAGTCTCATCATCATGGCTTCCAAGGAGCATTCTGGCTGTACATCTTCCAAGACAGATTTGTTCCTCCTTCTGGCAGTCCATGGTATATTTAACATTCTTCGCCAACACCAAAATTCAAAGGCATCAATTCTTCAGTCTTCCATATTCATTGTCCACCTTTCACATGCATATGAGACCATTGAAAATACCATGGCTTGGGTCAGGTAGACCTTAGTCCTCAAAGTGACGTCTTTGCTTTTAATACTTTAAAAATGACTTTTGCAGCAAATTTGCCCAATGCAATACATTGTTTGATTTCCTGGCTGCTACTTCCATGGGCGTTGATTGTGGATCCAAGTAAAATGAAATCCTTTACAACTTCAATATTTTCCCCGTTTATGATGATGTTGCTTATTGATCCAGTTGTGAGGATTTTTGTTTTCTGTATGTTGGGGTGTAATCCATACTGAAGGTGGTAATCTTTGATTTTCATCAATAAGTGTTTCAAGTCCTCTTCTCTTTCTGCAAGCAAGGGTGTGTCATCTTCATATCGAAGGTTGTTAATGAGTTTTCCTCCAATCCTGAAGCCATGTTCTTCTTCTTATAGTCCAGCTTCTCTGATTATTTGCTCAGCATACAGATTGAATATGTATGGTGAAAGGATACAATCGTGACTCACAGCTTTTCTGATTTTAAAGCACAGAGTATCCCCTTGTTCTGTTTCAACAATGGTCTCTTGTTCTACATACAGATCCCACACGAGCAAAATGGAGTGTTCTGGAATTCCTATTCTTCACGATGTTACCCATAATTTGTTATGATCCATGCAGTCGAGTGCCTTTACATAGCCAATAAAACATAGGTAAACATCTTTCTGATATTCTCTGCCTTTTAGCCAAGATCCATCTGACATCAGCAATGATGTCCCTCGTTCTATGTCCTCTTCTGAATTCAGCTTGAATTTTTGGCAGTTACTTGTTGGTGTATTGCTGCAACCATTTTTGAATTATCTTCGGTAAAAATTTACTTACATGTGATATTATTTGATAATTGCTGCATTCTTTTGAACCAACTTTCTTTGGAATGGGCACAAATATGTATCTCTTCCAATCAGTTGGCCAGGTAGCTCTCTTCCAAATTTCTTGGCATAGACGAGTGAGCACGTCCAGCACTGCACCCATTTGTAGAAACATCTCAATTGGTATTCTGTCAATCCTGGAGCCTTGTTTTAGAATTCTTCCTTCAACACCAATGGTTCTTGATCATATGCTGTCTCTTGAAATGGTTGAACGTCAACCATTTTTTTTTTTATATATTGTACTTTAAGTGAAGGTTTACAGGGCAAACTAGCTTCTCATCAAACAATTAGCACACGTATTGTTTTGTGACACGGTTGTCAACCCCACAACAAGTCAACACTCTGCCTTCTCGACCTTGGGTTCTCTGTTACCAGCTTTCCTGTTCGCTCTTGCCTTTTAGTCCTTGCCCCAGGGCTGGTGTGTCCCTTTTTGTTTTATGGGCCAGTCTAGTCTTTGTGTTTTTTTTTTTAATTGTACTTTAGGCAAAGCTTTACAGAAGAAACTAGTATCTCATTGAACAGATAGTACACACATTGTGGTATGACCTTGGCTAACAACCCCACAACACATCAACACTCTTCCTTCTTAACCCTAGATTCCCTACCACCAGCTTTTCTGTTCTCTCCTGCCTTCTAGTCCCTGCCCCAGGGCTAGCACACCCCTTTAACTCTTGTTTTGTTCCATGCACCTGTTCAATCTTTGGCTGAAGAGTGAACCTCAGAAGTGAACTCATTACTGAGCTGAAATGGTGTCTGGGGGTCATACACTGGGGATTTCTCCTGTCTCTCTCAGGCCAGAAAGTCTGACCTTTCTTTTTGACTTAGAATTTTGTTCTACATCTTTCTTCAGCTCTGTCCAGGACTCTCTATTGTGATCTCTGTCAGAGCAGCCAGTGGTGGTAGCCAGGCATCATCTCGTTGTACTGGATTTAGTCTGGTGGGGGCTGTGGAAGATGTGGTCCTTTAGTCCTTTGGACTAATCTTTCCCTTGTGTCTTTAGTTTTTGTCATTCTTCTTTGCTCCTGAGGGGATTAGACCAGTGGAGTATCCTAGATGGCTGCTCACAGGCCTTTAAGGCCCCAGATGCTACTCACTAAAGTAGAACGTAAAACATTTTCTTTACAAACTATGGTATGCCAGTTGAGCTAGATGTTCCCCGAGACCATGGTCCCCACAGCCCTCAGCCCAGCAATTCAGTCTCTCAGGGAGTTCGGATGTGTCTATGGGGCTACCATGACCTTGCCTTGTACACGCTGTGCTGGCTGCCCCAGATCGTGTACTGTCTTACCCTTCACCAAAGTTACCACTTATCTATGGTCTATTAAGTGTTTTTCCTTCACTACCCCTCCCCTCCCTTGTAACCATCAAAGATTGTTTCTTTTTGTATGTAAACTTTTTCATGAGTTTTTACAGTAGTGGTCTCATACAATATTTGTCCTCTTGGGATTGACTTATTTCACTCAGCAAAATGCCCTCCAGACTCATCCACATTATGAAATGCTTCACAGGTTCATCGTTGTTCTTTATCATTGCGTAATACTCCATTGTGTGTATGTACCACAGTTTGTTTATCCATTCATCTGTTGATGGGCATCTAGGTTGTTTCCACCTTTTTGCTATTGTGAACAATGCTGCAATGAACATGGGTGTGCATATACCTATTCATGTGAGAATCTTATTTCTCTAGGATATATTCCTAGGAGTGGGATTGCTGGATCGTATGGCATTTCTATTTCTAGCTTTCTAAGGAAGCATCATATCATTTTCCAAAATGGTTGTATCATTTTGCATTCTCACCAGCAGTACGTAAGAGTTCTGATCTCCCCACAGCCTCTCCAACATTTATTATTTTGTGTTTTATTGATTCATGCCATTAATGCTGGGGTGAGATGGAATCTCATTGTGGTTTTGATTTGCATTTCTCTGATGGCTAGAGCTCATGAGCATTTCCTCATGTGTCTGTTGGCCGCTTGAGTATCTTCTTTGGTGAAGTTTCTGTTCATTTCCTTTGCCCATTTTTTAATTGGATTATTTGTCTTTTTGTTGTAGAGGTGTTGGATTTTCTTGCAGATTTTAGAGATTAGACCTTTGATTTGGAATAGCCAAATTTTTTTTCCCAGTCTGTAGGTTCTCTTTTTACTTCTTTTGGTGAAGTCTTTTGATGAACATAAGTGTTTGATTTTTAGAAGATCTCAGTTATCTAGCTTATCCCCTGGATCTTGTGTGCTGTTGGTTGTGGTTTGTAGCCTGTTATTGCTGTGTATTAGGGCATCTAGTGTTGATCCTATTTTTTCTTCTACAAACTTCATAGTTTTTGGCTTTATATTTAGGTCTTTGACCCATTTTATGTTAGTTTTTGTGTATGGTGTGAATTATGTGTCCTGTTTCCTTTTTTATGCAGATGGACATCCAGTTTTGCCAGCACTGTTTGTTAAAAAGGCTGTTGTGTCCCCATTTGATGGGCTTTAGACCCTTGTTGGAGATCAGGTGACCATAGGTGGATGGTTTTCCATCTGGGTTCTCAATGTATCTTTCATTGTACCAGTACTAGGCTGTTTTGACTACCGTAGCTGTATAGAAGGTTCTGAGGTCAAGTGTTGTAAATCCTCTTACTTTATTCTTCTTCTTCAATAGAGAATCACAAATTTCAAAGTAACTTCCTTTTTATTGTTATCAGACAAGGACAATGGAAAGGGTGGTCACATGTTTCATAATTGGTATTCCTCCTTCCCCTTCCTTTTCCTGTTTTTTTTGGTGGCTGTCATCTGGTTGTTGATTTTGGGGGTAAAATAAACATAATGGCACTGTGGCTCTTTCCCTTGTTTCAGTCCTTAGCATTAGGATTGATAACTATGACTGAACCTAGACAATGGGCATGCCCTTCTTGATGCCAAAGAAAGCAAGTCACTTCAGAAAATTTTTCTTCAGCCTTTCGCCTTTTCCATCCCTCAAGTGGGATGTGTCACTCTTTGAGGGATCACAAGGTCTCTGCATATTGCCACAAGTGTTATACACTGAGGAACTCCAAGGAGTGCCAATCACATAACACATTAGGAGTGGCATTTCCTCCAGGATAGTCTGGAGTAAAAACTGCCAAATTCTGTACATTAGCCCAAGGAAAAAAGAGAGATGAAAAGAATTTCTGGACATTGATTAGAAGCAGAGGTCTTTAACTGACACTGTTTCCACAAGATCTTTAAGACAAGCCTCGAAACAAGCTCAAAACTAAGGGGTTCAACCAGCCTTGACTACTGTCACAGAAATAACTTCACCCACCTTGTTACTCTTCTAGTGCTATGTCCATTGATGGAAAACCTAAAGATTAAGACTGGATATGTCACACAGACACATATTTGGTCAGACTTCTAAAATACATCATTTATCAAAGCATGTTTCTCAAAAACATTACTTTCATGGGATAATGACAGAATGTGCAATAAGAAAAAATATTCAAATTATTCTAAGAAATGTCGTATTATTATTAAGTTTATCTACTTTTGTTACAGCAGGCCTTCTCAGAGTCTTTAATATGCTCATATACTCTGTGAATCACAAAGAAGCCAGATGGTATTTGGAGCAAGATACATTTTTCAGAAATATTTGTTTTATGAACACTTTGCCTAGCACCAGAAATATCTTTATCTTTCTTGTAATATCTAGTGATTTTTTAAATTATACTTTTCATAAAAGCATGAAATATTGTTACAATCAAATAATAAAATAACAAATAAAAATAAATGCACAGAACATTTAATTTGACATGGAAATAAAAGTTCAAGACTATGAGCCACTGCAAGTAGAAATACAGAAAAAAAATACATAATATGTAATTAAATAACTCGAAAATACAAAAAAATACAATTGATATAAAAATTTATCAGTGAAATCTTTCAAAACAAAAATATGACAGAAATCCCCTGATAAATATTCATTAAAAAAAGGCAAACAACCATAAAATGAAACTTAACCATCGTAGCAGGAGTAAATACATGGTTTTGAATTATAAAAAATTAGTTTTCATCTCTTATCACAGGTAATGGAAACTTGATTCAGTCAGTTATGAAGCTAAAGCTAGAATCCTCCTTTTTCTTCACCTCTTTATTCATTGAACACAAAGTCTAGTAAATTCCATCTCTGAAAACTCCACATTTTATCTCGTTTCTGTTGCCCTAACACCAATGCCTTAATTCAGACTTTTATTATATAACATTTTAAATTGTTCAAAACCTGATTGTTTTCCCTATTTCTAATAAATTTTGTATAGAATTTGCTTTCTAAATATAAATTGGATCTCACTGATGTATAAAAGTCTGCACTAGAACAATTCTCCATGGCCTACAGAATTACCTTCAAACACTGAAGCCTTCACAATCTGACACCATTTCTGTATTTCTAGCTAAATTGTGCATTTCATGACAGTTATGGAAGTGGATTTCTTAAAAATAAAATTATTATAAAGTTTCCCAAAAGGAGGAAGGGACTAATAATTTTCACCTCATATATTTTTTAAGTAAATTAAATAAGCTAAAATATGTGAATTTTAGCTGTAAAGAAGCTGGAAGGAATACATAGAATCACTATACCAAAAAGACTTGGTTGACGCTCAACCATTTCAGGAGATGACATATGATCGGGAACCAAGGGCACTGAAGGAAGAGGTCCAAGCTGCACTGAAGGCATTGGTGAAAAACAAGGCTCCAGGAATTCATGGAATAGCCATTGAGATGTTTCAACAAACGGATGCAGCACTGGAAATGCTCACTTGTCTATGCCAAGGAATTTGGAAGACAGCTACCTGGCCAACTGACTGGAAGAGATCAATATTTATGCCTATTCCCAAGAAAGGTGATGCAACCAAATACAGAAATTATCAAACGATATCATTAATATCACATGCAAGCAAAATTTTGCTGAAGATCATTCAGTAGCAGCTGTAGCAGTATATTGACAGGGAACTGCCAGAAATTCAAGCTGGATTTAGAAGAGGACATGAAATGAGGGATATCATTGCTGATGTCAGATGGATCCTGGTTGAAAGCAGAGAATACAAGAAAGATGTTTACTTGTGTTTTATGGACTATGCAAAGGCATTTGGCTGTGTGTATCGTAACAAATTATGGACAACATGGTGGAGACTGAGAATTCCGGAACACTTAATTGTGGTCATAAGAAATCTGTACATGGATCAAGAGGGAGTCGTTCAAACAGAACAAGGGGATACGGCATGGTTTAAAGTCAGGAAAGGTGTGCGTCAGGGTTGTATCCTTTCACCATACCTATTCAATTTGTATGCTGAGCAATCTGAGAAGCTGAACTACATGAAGAAGATTGGGGCATCAGGATTGGAGGAAGGCTCATTAACAACCTTTTATGCAGATGACACAACCTTGCTTACTGAAAGTGGAAGGGACTTGAAGCACTTAGTGGTGAAGATCAAAGACCACAGCCTTCAGTACGGATTACATCTCAACATAAAGAAAACAAAAATCCTCACAACTTCACCAGTAAGCAACGTCATGATAAATGGAGAAAAGATTGAGGTTGTCAAGGATTTCATTTTACTTGGATTCACAATCAACAGCCATGGAAGCAGCAGTCAAGAAATTAAAAGATGCATTGCATTGGGCACATCTTCTGCAAAACACCTCTTTAAAGTGTTGAAAAGCAAAGATATCACCTTGAGCACTAAGGTGTTCCTGACCCAGGCCATGGTATTTTCAATCACCTCATATGCATGTGAAAGCTGGACAATGAATAAGGAAAACTGAAGAAGAATTGATGTCTTTGAATTGTGGTGCTGGTGAATAATATTGAATATACCATGGACTGCCAAAAGAATGAACAAATGTGTCTTGGAAGAAGTACAACCAGAATGCTCCTTAGAAGCAAGGATGGAGAGATGGCATCTCACTTATTTTGGACATGTTGTCAGGAAGCATCTGTCCCTGGAGAAGGACATAGTGCTTGGTAAAGTGGAAGGTCAGCAAAAACGAGGAAGACCCTCTACAAGATGGATTGACAAAGTGACTGCAACAATGGACTCAAATAGCAAAAACCGTGAGGATGGTACGGGACTGGGCAGTGTTTTGTTTTATTGCACTTAGGGTTGGTTTAAGGTTTAAAGATTTCTCAGGGCAATAGTTCCAGGGGTTTATCCAGCCTCCATGGCTCCAGAAAGTCTGGAATCCATGAGGATTTGAAATTCTGCTCTGAATTTTCCTCCTTTTGATCAGAAAATGGCCTAAATATATTAGGAGAATGTTATAAAAATGAGATTAACCAGATGCAGCTTTAAAAATTTTTTTTTTTAGCTTTAAAAATAGTTATGAAATACTTTATCTGAAAAAAATGCCTATGGAAGGCGAATACTAAATTTAAAATGTTATATAATCTCCAATATGTAAAGAAAAATGATTAGAATTTTAAAAATCAAGTTTTTAAGTGAATTTATCTTAATTGAATTATGTCAGCTTGGTAAAGTTTTTGATCTTCCTTAGCTTTTCTTAATCATCCAAATTTTTGCAATGAACACATATTACTTTGATAATCAGGGAAAAAACTGATTTTTTTTTTTTAATTTCAGAAGTAATATCTGGCATACAGGATGTTGCAAGGAATAAATAAAATTATTTATATTTAAGAATTTGTCAGTGTGCCTGGCATGAGATGAGTTATCAATGAATATTAGCTTCCTTCCCTGTTAAAAATAGGGACAGGATAGTTTAGTCTTGAAGAAATCAGGTTCTGCTCTCAGAGAAATCTAAATTCATATATTGGCATTGTCATTTATTAGTTGAGAGAACATGAACTAATTAATTAATTTCTTTAAGTTTCAATGATCTCACCAATATAATAAAAAATAATAGTAATGTCTAATTCATTGATTATGTGAATTAAACGAGATTTTTCATAAAAGTTAGTTCAGTGCCTAACAATAATAAACTTTGAATGTTAAGTTCTCATATTGGTGTGGCAAAGATCAGTTGCAAGCCCTTTTAGATCCGTGTAATGAATTCAAAAATAAGTAAACAAAATAGATATCCCTTTAATAAGAGGAAGAGTACCAGAAGACAGAGTAGAACTTCCAGTTCGAGTGAGAAAAGGAGTATCAGATGCTTAAAATGAATGAACTCATCAAAGGATACGTCCTTGGGGTAATGTCCATCCACTTGAGGGAGACTCAGTGACTCTTTCCTCAAGGAACCTTTCGGGAAGCTGGCTATGGCCCAGCAATAGTTTTAGTGGGACAAATGAAGAATCCAAGACTTCATTCTTGTCACTGCTGGGTCAAAAACAAATAAAGCTACATTTTCTCCTGTCTTTCAAGAAAAAAAAATTTTTTTTCTCTCCCAAATGCAATCACAGTGAAAGCACCAGGGGCAGAACTCTGCGATTATCTGCCATCAGGATTCCTTTTTCCAGATCAGTGCTGGTCTCAACTTCTTCCTCAGAGAGTAGGTGTCCCTATTTCACGAACGTGGGACTCAGAAAAGTATGTCTTATGTTTTGAGTTTGAAAATGTGTGTTTAAGAAATTACCCTTCTGTCTTACAGTTTCTAGCTGGAAAAGACACTATCAATTACATATTTTGTCTATTTGAAAGGCAGAAAAAAAATTAGAAGATAAAGAATCATATTGCTTCCATACAATCTTTTTCACCATTGCCACAGTGTTTGTGACTGCCACTCCAGGTTGCAGCTTCTCCTTAAAATAAATGTACTGAAGAAAAGCAAAACTCACAATTCAAATAATGGCATCTTCCTTTATGTTTCTTTTGGGGAAGAAAATTAGACTGAGGATATGCTATGACTCCTTCCAAACAAGGGAAGGATTGACAAAGCAAATCTCCTCCAGAAGTTGATGGCTATGGCTGCTTATAACATTGCATTCAAAATTTTAAACTTCACTTCTAATCCCAGCCCTGGATTTATGAAATGGTACTGGTCATCCAAAAGTAAAATACAGCCTTCAGAATGCCCTCGGTAATTTTCCGCAACTACAAAAAAAAAAAAAAAATGTTTTTTTTTTACAGAACAGAGGCTGACTTCATTGGTTTTAAGTTCAAGTAGCAAATGCAGGGGGATGACATCCTATATGGGAAGTCAAACATGGCACACATAGGAGGCCTCCTAGAGCCTTGAAACATTCCAGGGGCAGAAGATATCACAAAAAATTCTTGGGGGAGGTAGAAGACCTACCAACGTGAATACCTTCAAAAACAATATTTTATAATGATTTTTTTTTTCAGATTATATGAGTAATAATATTGTTATTCATAGAAATTTGGAGAAATATAGACATATATAAAGAAGAAAATTATATAACCCATAATCTAACCGTGCAAAATTAACCACTATTAATTTTCAGTTTTGTTTCTTTCCAGCATTTTTTTTTCTATTCCATTATAAGCATTTAATTTTTCTTCAGAAATGTATATAAAGAACTCTATAAAACATTGCTAGGTAATGAACTCCATAAAATATAAACACATGTAAACCTTTGTTATTCAATGAATCAGCATTATCTCATTGCTTATTAGACATTTGGAATTATATGCCCCTTCTCATTCATTCTCAATGAGAATGTGCATTTTAACATGATTCCCAAGAGATTCTTATGCACTGTTATAATGAATAACTTTTCTTTTTTCCACCCCTCTAGTTTATACGGAAACCCTGGTGGCGTAGTAGTTAAGCGCTATGGCTGCTAACCAAAAGGTCTGCAGTTTGAATCCACCAGGCGCTCTTTGGAAACTCCACAGGGCAGTTCTACTGTGTTATTTACGGTCGCTATGAGCCGGAATCGACTCGCCGGCAGTGGGTTTGCTAGTTTATACTTAATGGGTATAAATGTTTTAAAGGCACTGGGTATTTCTAAATTGCCTGTTCAAAAAAAAAAAAACAAACTACACGTTTATATTCCAACACTTTTTCTGAGTATCATTTCATTGCACCTTTACCATGATTTTTCATCTTTGCTAATTTGAAAAGAAAAAGAAAAAATATATTTTTCATATTTAAATGAAAAAAAGTGGAGATTACAGATGTAACTCCAGATATATACTGAAATTTTATATTCAGTACTAAAAATGCCCCTTTGTTGAAAACACTAAAGTTTCTAATTTTTAAAACATTCCACTCTGCAGATATGTAAATATATTTTCAAACTCCTATTGCATTGAAAAGGATGTAAGAATACAATAGGTACTCAGTAAAATTTGTTGAATCCTGGGGAATAAAAAAAAAGTTTTTTAAAACCTGAAATTAAGCAAGGGTACTTTAATGGCACAAAGGTGAAAGTCCAGAAGTTGCTTTGAAAATAATTTTATGAACCAACTGTTTAATAACACATGCTGGAATGTTTTCCAGAGCTACAATGTCATTTCACTAACGTTTTTCACAGTTTATGTCTTAAGTTCAGCTATCTATCTACAATTGTTGATAATATATTGTCTTACCTATCTAGTGCTGCTGTAACAGAAATACCAAAAGTGAATGGCTTTAACAAACAGAAATTTATTTCTTCACAGTAAAATAGGCTACAAGTCCAAATTCAGGGTATCAGCTCCAGGGGAAGTCTTTCTCTTTCTGTTGGCCTTATTAGTCTTTTGCTGGTTGAGGAGCTTCTCAGGTACGTGAATGAGCTCTGCTCTGGTCGCTGCTTTCTTGGTGGTATGAGGTCCCCCTGTCTCTTTGCTCTCTTCTTTTTTTTATATCTCAAGAGATTGCCTCAAGACACAATATAATCTTGTAGATTAGTCCTGCCTCACTAACACAACTGCTGCCCATCCTCCCTCATTCACATCATACGGGTAGAATTTACAACATATGGGAAAATCGCACAATACTGGGAATCATGGGCCAGACAAATTGATACACACACTTTTGGGGGAACAAAATTCAATCCATGACATACATTAACCTGGAAGGAGGCTTAAGTGGCATGACAAAGCACTTTATTATGTTTTGCCTAATATTTCAATAAAAGACAAATGATGCTATGCAGGCAATAAAAATAGAAAAGATAACTAATATTTTGAAAGTCAATGCAAAGCCGGAAAGATCTTAATGTATTGAAACACTTGGTGAAATTTAATATTTAACTCCCCACACTTCTATGCTCAATTGCTCAAGCATCCCCACTGCTGTCGAGTCGATTCTGACTCATAGCAACCCTACAGGACACTCTGTACTGTACTCTAGAACTGCCCCACAGAGTTTCCAAGAGTGCCTGGTGGATTTGAACTGCCAACCTCTTGGTTAGCGGTTGTAGCACTTAACCACTACACCACCAGGGCTCAAACATCAGGGAAGGGAAATCTGGTTTTAAAGAAGCTCTTGTGAACGAACTCTAAAGACTTTGGTAAAACACAAACTCAATAAAAGTCAAAAGTGGAAAATTGCTGCCCCCATAAGCTAATGTTAACTTTAGCCTGCGTGGATTTCTAAAGCAAGAGAGTTTATAACACCACTCTGCTCCTTATTGATCACACAGTTATCAGGGACACTTTCAGAAGGACATGACCAATAAAAGGAAATCAACCAGGATGATGAACACCCTGGAAATTATGTCATATTCAGTTGAAGAAACCAAGAGTGTTTAGTCTAAGTAGAAAATAGGACATAAGCAGTTTCCTAAAATATACCCAAGGGCTGCTGTGTAGACTTATTCTGAGCATAAGTATAAAAACCAAAACTGCTGCCTTCGTGTCGATTCTGACCCATGGTAAACCTATAGGACAGAGTAGAACTTCCCATACAGTTTCCAAGGAGTGCCTGGTGGAATCCATCTGTCAACCTCTTGGTTAGCAGCCGTAGCTCTTAACCACTACGCCACCCAGGTTTCCAGCATAAGTATAGCCTAGTAGTAGAAAAACATAAATCTTGCCCAGTGAAGCCACTTAGTACCTTTGTGAGTCTGTGCTGATTAAAGCCTTCTGTCATTGTTGAAGCATTGAGGTGGATAATGCTTGTTCAGAATCCTAACAAAATGTGTATATATCATATGCACATAGTAGATGTAACTTCTCTTAGGCAGAAGTAAGTAACACCAAGATGAAAAATCAAGATGGGAAAGTGACTCAAGAAGGTAAGAAAACAAAGAAGTTTACTACAACTTCTAAAAAGGAAAGCTGTTCTGAAGGCGGTGCCTTGGCTTCCTTTGTAACTAGCCCTTTGTCACTGATGATTCCAGCAGAAGCTAGATAGCCTCCTAGCAAGACCTTAGAAGTGAGGGTCCTTTCTAGGGTTGGATTACCCAATAAGCAAAATACACACAGGTTTACTTGTGCTTATGTATTAATCTGTAGCGCACAATTTCACCTATTTTTCTCTACATCAAAGACTGTGTGCTACAGATTAGTAAGTAAACACAGTTAAGCCCGTGTGTACCTTGCTTAGTTGTTAATCATCCTTGGTCCTTACTGTGGTGCCCTGATGGTGCAGTGGTTAAGAATTTGGCTGCTAACCAAAAGGTTGGCAGTTCAAATCTACCAGGTGTTCCTTGGAAACAGTACGAGGCAGTTCTACTCTTTCCTATAGGGTTGCTATGAATTGGGTTGGTTGGTTGGTCCTACTGCTGTGGAAGGACAGGTTTGAGAACCAGTAAATTATCTTCTAGTTCCAAAAGTCATTAAGTTCAGATGAAGAGGTATACGTGACTTTCAAAGTTGCATTCTAATTAATGGTTTCTCTGAGACCAGTGTCTATGACCAATACATTATTCCAATGTCCCAAAAAGCAGAGTGTACCATGCAACCCACTCAGGGATGCAGAGTTGGAGAAATGTAATTAAATACAAAGTCTCATGCCAACTCAGAAAACTCTCAGAAAACACAGAATGAGATGTGCATCCCAGGTTGCTTGCAGTGCAAAGGACTGCTTTTATATGGCCTTTGTAGTCATGGTCTTATAACTCCCACCAAAT
Source organism: Elephas maximus indicus (assembly GCF_024166365.1). Classification (NCBI taxonomy): domain Eukaryota; kingdom Metazoa; phylum Chordata; class Mammalia; order Proboscidea; family Elephantidae; genus Elephas; species Elephas maximus. Next base: position 26,834,138 of record NC_064828.1, on the reverse strand, counting down.
GGCTATGCAAATAAGGTGATTAAGACCCACCAAGGGGACTGGATGGTTTGTTAATAATGGAAATAAAGTGCATGCAGCCTTGTGGGAATGGGTGATGGGACCATGCAATTAAGGTGCATAGAACCCTAATGAGGGGATTGGTTAGTTTTGCCATCTGGTAAGCTTAAAAGAGAGCCTATCCTAGAGCAGAGGGGTGACCATGCTGTCACCAAGAAGAAGAGATGGGAGTAGAACATGTCCTTTGGACTCAGGGTCTCTGCACTGAGAACTTCCTAGACCAAGGAGACAGAGAGAGCTATAACACCAGAGATGGCACAAGATGTCAAGAAGCAGTAGTAGAAAAACAGCAGTGGCGAAACTAGGAGACAGGCATGAGATGGTGCAGTGGGTTTCCTGTTCAAAGTGCAAGATGCTTACAGAGGGTGTGCCAACCCATGCAACAAGACAGCTGAGCACCTTCCAGTGAGAAGCTTCCTGTCAGAGTGGTGTGCCTCAGGGCACTTTTTGGTGGAGTTAGGCGTGCCAACCCAGAGAGCAAGAGAGCTGACTGCCTTTGGACTGAGGCTTCCTGGCAGAGTAGGGTGCCTCTGGCACTTATTGGTTGAGTTAAAGAGCTCTGTAACATTTGCCTGAGCAGGGCAAAGGCCAGGCTGTCCCAAGAGGCCCTAGGGGCTGGGGGGCCAAGAGCCAAGGGGAAAGATCCAGGGAGAAGCTTGCCTGTGGGCACAGCAGAACCTGTCCTGAATCATTTCTGGTCCTGAATTGTAACCTGTTACTTTCTTAATAAACCCCATAATCATGAGTATTGTCTGAGTTCTGTGTGGCCATTACAGTGAATTTTTGAACCCAGCAGAGAAATAGAGAGTGCTGTGGGGGAGACTGCTGGTGTCAGCATTGGTAAAAAAGTTGGAGAGAGGAGGTACATTTGACCTCTGCCTCATAGGAATCAGCCTTGGGGTGTTGGTGCTGATAATGATTCTCTTTCCTTTCCCTTGTGAAGTTAAAAAAGGAGGCCTGACCTGGCTGCCACACCATTTTTACAGTTGGTGTCGGGGTGGGACTTGTTGCAATAGCTCCAGACTCATGGAAGTATGGGACTTTGGAAGCAAAAGAATGAAGAGGTGTGGGAAATGAAACTTAACATTCTTAGGTGGTTGCTTTGGTTGTCATTAACCGTAAAGGCTGAAAGGAAAGTAAGAGAAGTTATGCTGCAGCTGAGGGGAGAAAAGCTGCATCTGGAGTGGCTTGGGTCAAAAGCCAGGTCAGTTAAACAAGATGATTGATAGGAGGCCAGGGTCTTCTGGTTCCACATAGTCAGAGGCCCAAGGCCATATGAATATGAATGGGAAAATAGTCAAGGTGTGGAGAAAGGAAGATGAAACTGGAATGTTTTAAAAAGGGTTATGTATTTACTTCAATGTACTGTGGATATTGGATGTTTCTCCTACCGAGTGTTATAAAACAGACCTAAATGTTTGATGGAAATGAATACTGGATGATAAAGATGTTAAAGATTGCAGAGAGCATTTAACTTTACCTTCAGCCAATACTTGATTGGATATGCTAAAAAGGGAATTAGGGTTTGCGGTGGGGGTGGGGGGAGGGGTAGGGAATACAGGCTGTCCATTTCAATGCAGAAGCCCTGTGTATAAAGTATCAGAGTCCAAGTTTGAAAACCTGAGCCCAATGCATATTATTTCCAGTCAAGAAATTTGCATTAGCAAAGACATGCAGACCTTCCCAGAACTGCTGAGAGAGCAGTAAATTTGCATTTAAAAGGAGGAACCTGCAGAAAAAAAAAAAAAAAAAAAAAAAAGACTGTTTTGCGTTTTGAATTTCAGGCTAGGGGTTTGCCCTTGAATGCTTCAAAACAGGAAAAGTCAGTGTCCATCAGAAGAACCTCCTTCCACAATGGAAGTTAAGGAAGCTGGTTAGTAGACAGCCTAGCGTGCTTACTTGAGTTGACCACCTGGAGCCATGAGATTAGTGGGAGTAGGGGAGATGCAGCAATGAAGAGATGGGTTGAGTTTGGACATGTTCCATTGGAACCTGTTGACCTAGCCCACGGAAGCCAGGGATAAGAGAGAGAAAGGGCAGGGTGGTCAAAAGTACAAGGAGGTGCAGGGACACCCAAGCCTATGGATGATGTCTGTTGACACGATAGGTTGGTGTAAACTGCTGCAATTCAATGGTTTGCTCTGGACTGGACTTTTCTTATGGGTGCAGATGCTCAGTGTTCCAACCAGGACAGAAGATTTTTCAGACCAAGGAATATGCTTGTCTCCTCAGAGTAGTGGTTTGAGAGGGATGGGCAATTTAAACATTTGCTATTGAAAATGGGGGGAGATAAAGGCATGAATTGGCTGGCTTACATGCTTTTGTGGATATGCTTACACTCAAAACGAGGGGGACAAGGGAGGACCCACACTGAATAGATTCTTCCTTTCCTGACAAGTCTGGGGAAGAGAGGGTTGGGGAAGATTCTAATAGAATTATACGATTCAGTTGTGAGTATTTATTGTTAACAGGGTTAATTATGATTGTACAAACAGTAATCGTAGAAGCAATAACTGTGAAAGAGTGGACTAAGGGGAAAGCATTGTTGGATTGGAGTAGAGTGAGTGAATGTAAAGTCCCGTAAAGGATTTGTTATGCTGATTGATACTTCATGAGGCTCAGAGCAAGGGGATAATATTCTGTCACTTAAATTTTATCAGACACCAGAAAGGGTGAAGCTGAGATGACTTTGGAGAACCTGACTAGGTCAAATGAATACCTGTAGCAGTCTAGAATGTTTGATACCTAAGTAACCTCATCCCGGGGACTTTTTGACCTACTGAAGGACTAATTGCTAATGACTGTTTTGGACTGGTAAAACAATTGGGAGGGGAAGTTATCCTCCAAGTATGAAAGAACTGTGGCTAGAAAAGCTACAGGGTGCCTGTGGTGTTGTGGATCTCTTTTATATGGCCTTTCTAGCATGGTCTTGTAACTCCCACCGAATGATTGGGTGAGACTATGCAAATAAGATCTTTACGGCCTGCCAAGGAGATTGGACAACCTGACAATAATGTAAATAAGGTGCACGGCATGCTTGTGGGAACATGCAAATAAGCTGTATGGAACTCTGATGAGAAGATTGGTTAGTTTTGCCTTCCAGTAGGCATAAAAGATGGCTGGTCCCAGAGCGGAGCAGGGGACCATACTACCACTAAGAGGAGACAGGAATAGATCATGTCCTTTGTACCTGGGTTTCCTGTGCTAAGAACCTCCTAGACCCAAGGGATAGAGAGAGAGAGCTATAGGATGGTGAGAAACGGTGGTAGAGAAACAGAAGCAGTAGAACCAGGAGACTGGCATGAGATGGCTCAATGGGCTTCCTGGCCTGGGGAGCAAGGTGGTTACAGAGAGTATGCAGACCTACAAAGCAAGAAAGCTGAGCACCTTCGTGGAGGAGGCTTCCTGGCAGAGTGTGGTCCCTCTGGGCACTTGTAGTCGGAGCTAGGCTGGCCAAGCCATAGAGCTAGAGAGCTGAGTGCCTTTGGACTGAGGCTGCCTGGTGAATTAGGGTGCTTCTGGACACTTACCAGTGGGTCTAAAGAGCTTGGTTACTCCTTCCCAAGCAGGGCAGAGGCCAGGCCAGCCCAAGAGACCCAAGGGCCCCAGGGCCAAAGGCTGAGACACCAAGGGTCAGGATGCAGCCTGCCTGTGGCACAGCTGAGAAGCTGTCCTGATGGAAAAACTGTATCCTACCTCGTTCCTGATCCTGAATTGTAGCCTGTTACTTCCCTGATAAGCCCCATAATGGTCAGTATTGTCTGTGAGTTCTGTGTGGCCACTGCAACAAATTATCAGACCCAGAAGAGAATTAGAGAGTCCTGGAAGGGTTAGTTGGTGTCAGAAATGGTATAAAAATCAGAGAGAGGAATTATTTCTGACCTCTACCTCATAGAAATCAGCCTTGGACTGTTGATACTGATAATGATTCTATCCCTTTCCTCTTGTGAAGTTAGATGAGGAGGTCTGACGCTGCCATAGCACGATTTTTACACAGGCAATTCTCTAAAGAGATCGTAAAGACAGAAATCTGACCTTTATATAGCCAAGCAGATGCAACTCATGTCCTACATGTTCTCAAGATAAACTATAACTAGTCCTAAAGTAAGAGGTGGCGAGGGCACCATTTATCACAAATAGTTCATCCTATATTCACCTGGTATTTGGAGTAGCCACCTGTGCTTGCTAATTGCCTTTATCCAGAGAAAATTGTGCTCATATTACCAAACACCAAACCTGTTGCAGTCCAGTTGAGGCCGACTCATAGCGACACTATAGGACAGAGTAGAACTGCCTGGTAGAGTTTCCAAGGAGTACCTGGTGGATTTGAACTGCTGATCTTTTGGTTAACAGCCGTACCTCTTAACCACTATGCCACCAGGGTTTCCCATACTATATATAAACCACTGTAAATTAATATAATAAATATTAGTAAAGCTTTTTGAAAAAAGTTTATTCCCTGTATAGTATGTAATTTCTGTTGCAATCCTCACACGAGAAAAGGAAATGACCTCAGAAGCCAAAAATTTGTCTCACACTGTGATTGAGTTCATCCTCTTGGGCTTCCGTTGCCGCTGGGAAATACAGCAATTCCTCTTTTCCATATTCTTTGTGATGTACATCCTGACTCTCTTTGGAAACATGGCCATTGTGTGTGCAGTGCCCTGGGATCACCGGCTCCATACACTCATGTACATCCTGCTGGGCAACTTCTCCTTCCTGGAGATCTGCTATGTCAACTCTGATGTGCCCAACATGCTGGTCAACTTCCTCTCCAAGACCAAAACCATCTCCTTCAGTCAGTGCCTCCTACAGTTGTACTTCTTCTTCTCACTGGGCACAACTGAATGCTTATTTCTCTCTGTCATGGCCTATGACCCATTCCTGGCAATCTGCCACCTCCTGTACTACCTCACAGTCATGACTAATAAGTTCTGTGGCAGCCTGGTCATCTTTTGCTGGGTGTATGGCTTCCTCTGGTTCCTGATCCCAGTGATACTTGTTACTCAACTGCCATTTTGTGGCTCAAATGTTATTGATGACTTTCTGTGTGACCTGGGTCCTCTGCTAGACCTGGCTTCAGCCTGTGTCCCAATCCCAAGGACTGCTCTCATATGTGGCGCCATGAGTTCCCTTCTCATCTTTGCCACCTTTTTCTACCTTATTGGCTCATACACGCTGGTGCTCAGGGATGTGATGCAGGTGCCCTCAGCTGCTGGCCAAAAGAAGGCCTTCTCCACCTGCTCCTCCCAGCTGGCTGTGGTGTTTCTGTTCTGTGGATCTGTCAAGATAACCTATGTGAGCCCTGGGTCAGGACAAGCAGAGGGCATGCAGAAGTTCACTACTTTTTTCTACTCAGTTTCGACCCCATTTTCAACCCCATGATTTACAGCCTCCGGAATAAAGAGATGAAGGATGCCTTGAAGAAAGTGTTAGGAGGCTCCTGAAAATGGTTTGTGATGTTAGTGAGTCATTCCCACATGACTTCTAACTATAAACCTCCTGTCAGTGAAGACTTGAGAATCTAGTAAGTGATGGGAACATGTGGAGGTAGGCAGACCGTGAAATAACCAAACCAGTTGCTTTTGAGTTGTTTCAGACTCATGATGAGCCCATGGGTGTCAGAGCAGAGCTGTACTCCGTAGGGTTTTTGATGGTTGTGATCTTTTGGAGTAGATCACCAGGACTTCCTTCCAAGGTGACTCTGGGTAGATTCGAACCTTCTGGTTTGTAGCTGAGTACTTAATCGTTTGCACCACTCAGGGATTCCAGCTGTAAATTATGACTCTTTAAATTCCCTAGGCCTCTCCTCACAAGTTCTGTGATTTGACCTACTTGTAATCAATAAACAATATATGGAAGATATCAAGATTCTATTAAATAACTCACCCAATCCTGGCCTCATAATTCCTTGATTTCTTAACTCTGTTTACCTTTATTTTGTCTGCACTTGAGCAATATTGCACATTTTTTAACGTTGGCATATCCTCCATCAATCTTGCTGCCTAAAACCCATCACTCTTACCACTGAAAAAACATAAAGACAGCCCATATAGACAACACCAATTCCTCCTCCTCCTCCTCCTGTATCTTTTCTTGTGTTCATATTCCGTCTCCTTCTTTTTAGTGTGAATAGTTCCACCTAAACTCCTCATCCTTTCTATCTGTTCTAGTAATTTTACTAATCAGTTATACATTTTATCCCTCTTACATTATCAATCTTTTATTAGTTCTTTCCTTCAGTATCAAAATACGCATCACTTTCCTCTGTCTAAAAAATGTTCTTCCCTAGGCTATTCTTATTATGGAGATATTTACCATTAATCTCCTTCTTTTAGTTACTAAACTGTTCAAAAGAACGCAATATACTTACTTTCTCCACTTTTTTTTATTATATCCTTCCCCACTGCTCTGTAAACTGATTTACATTCTCAACATCCCATGTTTCCTCTCCTGCACATTTAAAAACATATATTATACAACCGTTACAATTGAAAGTGTGGTCTTTGCATCATCTGCTGGGCATCACTGGGGTGTGGGGAGGAGGGCTTTTTAGAAGCCAGAGTTTCAGGGCCCCATCCCAGATCTATTGAATTTGAATCTGTGCTTTGAGGAAATCTTCTAGGAGTTTTTATGCACTTTGAGAAGCACTGATCTACAACGGATTATCTGAAAAGGTTAGTGAGGGGAAACAGGTTTTGTGAGGTCGAACATGACTGCCCTCATGCTTTCTGCTAGTTCATTTCTGCTTGCTAAGTCATTCCTATGTAATTATAGTTGAGGCTGCCTTATGTAAGTCTAGAGATGTCTTAGTTATCTAGTGCTGTATAGCAGAAATACCACAAGTGGATGGCTTTAAAGAAGAGAAATTTATTTCCTCACAGTAATGTAGGCTAAAAGTCCAAATTCAGGGCATCAGCTTCAGGGGAAGGCTCTGTCTCTCTGTCCGTTCTGGAGGAAGATCCTTGGCCTCAATCTTCCCCTGGTGCAGGGACCCCCAGGTCCAAAGGACTCCTCTGCTCCTGGTGCTGTTTTCCTGGTGGTACGAGGTTCCCAGCTCTCTCCTTGCTTCCCTTTCCTTTTAACTCTTGAGAGATAAGGTGGTGAAGCCACACCCCAGGGAAGCTCTCTTTACCTTGTATCAGGGAGGTGACCTGAGTAAGGGTGGTGTTACAATCCCACCCAAACTTTAAATTACAATCACAAAAGGGAGGACAACCACACATGGCCTAACCAAACTGATACACAGATTTTTGGGGGGACTTAATTCAAACCATGACAAGAGACATCCCTGGCATGTAGCCAATGTTATTCACCACCACTTTAAAATCTCTGCCCTCCCACTGTGGGGCATGGAGTTCTACTTGGATCTGCTGCTACCCAGAAACCATCTCATGTGTAAGGCTCCCTAATAAACTCCTTTGCTGCCACCCTGGAGTCATCTGCCTCTTTATTTGGTCTCTTGGTATCTTCCATTTTTGGGGGCAAATTTCACATTACAAATTCATACTGGGACAATTGATGAGTCACCCAGGAGACTGAGAAAATGGCAAGTGGGAGTGAGGCCTCAGCTGAGGAAATCCCTGGTTGGCCAGCAACCTGTGTGTAGGGAGGTTTGGCCCATATGCTTGATGCATATGGAATGCCGTGTGAGTATAGGAACACACCAAAAATGCCAAGAAGCACTGCATGGTTGTGGGAAGATGCATGCCTCTGTAATTTTGAAAGGAAGTTAGGAAAGCAGTAGCAGCTTTAGGGTGGCCACTGTGCTGGGCCATTCAGCTGGCTGCTGAAGCACGTGTAAGAGTTTTGCAGGAAGAGTTACAGTTAGAAAGGGATGTGGAATAGTTGTATGTGGCCATGACTGATATATTTAGCAGCTATGTCTGTGAACAGGATGAGCAAACAGAAACTCTCTCCTGCAGGTTTGTAAAGATGAGGGGAAGGGAAGTGCCAAAGGTAAAGATTAGGGAGAGTGTTGTGGAAAGGTGACTGAGATGAGAACATGTAGAATCTTTCAAAGAGTGAGTCTAGAAACTCTCCGATGTGGAGATGATATTAGAGCAGGAGCTTAGCTTTGCAGAGTGGCCCCTCTGGAAATGGCTACTCAACCCATAAAATGAAAGCTCCCCAAGAGCTGGATGACTCTAGACAAGAAATTCTGCCCATCAGTTCTATGACAGTGCAGGAAGGAAAGGAAACCACTGAACCTTGGTTATTACATCTGTGGGATACTTGGGAAGTAATGTCTATTCCAATAGAGCCATAGTAGAAAAAATGAGTAGTAAAACCACCCATCCCACCCTACAGCTGTGTTTACATGCAGCAAAGAATACAGAGGGCATACATGCCGTCACTGATTGGATCATCTTGAGTTATAAAAAGTGTGGCAAATGTGGGGGATCTTCCCATTAGGTTGGGATGTGGTCTTCCATAGAAGGGTTACAGCAACTAATATGGGAACTAGGTATGTTCCACACCGTTTATGCTGACCACTTCCGGGGACCAGGCAATGAACTCTTTTTTTTTTTTTTTTTAAATAATATTTAATTGTGTTTTTGGCAAACATTTACTCAACAAATTATGTTCCCATTTAACAGTTTCTGTACCTATTGTTTCCGGAGCCGTGGTGATGCAGTGGTTAAAGAGCTTGACTGCTAACTGAAGGTCAGCAGTTTGAATCGACCAGCTGCTCCTTGGAAAACCTAGGGGACAGTTCTACGGTGCCCTATAGGGTCACTATGAGTCAGAATTGACTGCATGACAACGGGTTTGGTTTTTTATTTTGGGTTTATACATATTGTTCAGTGACATTGATTACATTTTTCACAATGTGTCAACATTTTCATTATTTCCATTCTGGTCATTCTGTTTCCATTAATCTAGCTTCCTAGGACCCTTACCTTCTCATCTTTGCTTTAGGGTAACTGTTGATCGTTTGGTCTCTCATAGATGATTTGTTTTTTTACATTTTTATTGTGCTTTAAGTGAAAGTTTATAAATCATGTCAGTCTCTCACAGAAAAATTTACATAGACCTTGCTACATACTCCCAATTGCTCTCCCTCTAATGAGACAGCCCGCTCCCTCCCTTCACTCTCCCTTTTCACGTCCATTTCACCAGCTTCTAACCCTTTCTACCCTCTCATCGCCCCTCTATACAGGAGATGCAGACATAGTCTCAAGTGTCCACCTGATCCAAGAAGCTCACTCCTCACCAGCATCCCTCTCCAACCCATTGTCCAGTCCAATCCCTGTCCAAAGAGTTGGCTTTGGGAACAGTTCCTGTCCTGGGCCAACAAACGGTCTGGGGGACATGACCACTGGGGTCCTTCTAGTCTCAGTCAGACCATTAAGTCTGGTCTTTTTATGAGAATTTTGGGCCTCCATTCCACTGCTCTCCTGCTCCCTCAGGGGTTCTCTTTTGTGTTCCCTGTCAGGGAAGTCATCGGTTGTAGCCAGGCACCATCTAGTTCTTCTGGTCTCAGGCTGATGTAGTCTCTGGTTTATGTGGCTCTTTCTGTCTCTTGGGCTCGTAATTACATTGTGTCCTTGGTATTCTTCATTCTCCTTTGATCCAGGTGGGTTGAGACCAATTGATGCATCTTAGATGGACGCTTGCTAGCATTTAAGACCCCAGACGCCACTCTCCCACTCTCCAAGGTGGATGCAGAATGTTTTCTTAATAGATTTGATTATGCCAATTGACTTAGATGTCCCCCGAAAACGTGGTCCCCAAACTAAGAATGCTACGAAGCATTCAGTTTATTCAGGAAACTTCTTTGCTTTTGGTTTAATTCAGTTGTGCTGGCCTCGCCTGTGTTGTGTGTTGTCAATCCCATCACCTAAAGTAGTTCTTACCTACTATCTAATTAGGGAATACGCCTCTCCCACCCTCCCTCCTTCCACCTTCTTGTAATCATCAAAGAATATTTTCTTCTCTGTTTAAACTATTTCTCAAGTTCTTAAAATAGTGGTCTTACACAATGTTTGTCCTTTTCCAACTGACTAATTTCACTCAGCATAATGCCTTCCATATTCTTCCATGTTATGAAATGTTTCACAGATTTGTCACTGTTCTTTACTGATGCATAGTATTCCATTGTGTGAATATGCCTTTATTTATTCATCCATTCAACCATTGGTGGGCACCTTGGTTGCTTTCATCTTTTTGCTATTATAAACAGTGCTGCAATGAATAGGGGTGTGCAAATATGTGTTTGTCTAAAGGCTCTTATTTCTCTAGGATATATTCCAAGGAGTTGGATCGTTGGATCCTATGCTAGTTCTATTTCTAGGTTTTTAAGGAAGCACCAAATCGACTTCCAAAGTAGTTGTACCTTTTTACATTCCCACCAGCAGTGTATAAGTGTTCCAATCTCTCCACAGCTTCTCCAACATTTATTGTTTTGTGTTTTTTGGATTAATGCCAGCCTTGTTGGAGTGAAATGAAATCTCATTGTAGTTTTGATTTGCATTTTTGTAATGGCTAATGATAGTGAACATTTCCTCATGTATCTGTTATCTCCCTAAATGTCTTCTTTGGTGAAGTGTCTGTTCATATCTTTTCCACATTTTTTAATTGGGTTATTTGCCTTTTTGTAGTTGAGTTTTTGCAGTATCCTGTAGATTTTAGAGAGCAAGAGCTGATTGGAAATGTCATAGCTAAAAACTTTTTCCCAGTTTGCAGGAAATCTTATTACTCTTTCAGTGAAGTCTTTGGATGAGCATAGGTGTTTGATTCTTAGGAGCTCCCAGTTATCTAGTTTTTCTTCTGCATTGTTAGTAATCTTTTGTATACTGTTTATGCCATGTATTAGGGCTCCCAACATTGTCCCTATTTTTTCTTCCAAGATCTTTATCATTTTAGATTTTATATTTAGGTCTTTGATCCATTTTGAGCTCATTTTTGTGCATGGAGTGAGTTAAGGGTCTTGTTTCATTTTTTTGCAGGTGGATATCCAGTTATGCCAGCACCATTTGTTAAAAAGACTGTCTTTTCCCCATTGAACTGTTTTGGGGCCTTTGTCAAATATCAACTGCTCATATGTGGATGGATTTATGTCTGGATTTTCACTTCTGTTCCCTTGGTCTATGTGTCTGTTGTTATACCAGTACCAGGCTGTTTTGACTACTGTGGCAGTATAATAGGTTCTAAAATCAGGTAAAGTAAGGCCTCCCAGTTTGTTCTTCCTTTTCAGTAATGCTTTATTATCCGGGGCCTCTTTCCCTTCCATATGAAGTTGGTGATTTATTTCTCCATCTCATTAAAAAATGTCATTGGAATTTGCATCAGAATTGTATTAAATCTATAGATTGATTTTGGTAGAATAGACATATTTATAATGTTAAGTCTTCCTATCCAACAGCAAGGTATGTTTTTCCGCTTATGTAGGTCTCTTGGTTTCTTGCAAAAGTGTTTTGTAGTTTTCTTTGTATAAGTCTTTTACATCTCTGGTAAGATTTATTTCTAAGTGTTTTATCTTCTTGGGGGCTACTGTAAATGGTATTGATTTTGTGATTTCCTCTTCAATATTCTTTTTGTTGGTGTAGAGGAATTCAACTGATTTTTGTATGTTTATCTTGTATGCTGATACTCTACTGAATTCTTCTGTTAGTTTCAGTAGTTTTCCTGAGTATTCCTTTGGGTTTTCTGTGTATAAGATCATGTCATCTGCAAATAGAGGTAATTTTAATTCTTCCTTGCCAATCTGGATGCCCTTTATTTCTTATATAGCCTAATTGCTCTGGCTAGCACCTCCACCACAATGTTGAATGAGAGTGGTGATAAAGGGCATCCTTGTCTGGTTCCTGATCTCAATGGGAATGCTTTCAGGCTCTCTCCATTTAGGATGATGTTGGCTATTGGCTTTGTATAAATGCCCTTTATTTTGCTGAGGAATTTTCCTTCAATTCCTATTTTGCTGAGAGTTTTTATCATGAATGGGTGTTGAACTATTTCAAATGCCTTTTCTGCATCATTGATAAAATCCTGAGATTCTTGTCTTTTGTTTTATCTATACAATGGATTACATTAGTTGTTTTTCTAATGTTGAAGCATCCCTGCATACCTGGTATGAATCCCACTTGGTCATGGTGAATTACTTTTTTGCTATGTTGTTGAATTCTATTGGCTAGAATTTTGTTGACAGTTTTTGCATCTGTGTTCACGAGGGCTATAGGTCTGTAATTTTCTTTTTTTGTGGCATCCTTACCTTGTTTTTGGATCAGGGATATGGTGGCTTCATAGAATGAAATACCTTTAGTAGTAGTGGTGTTAACTCTTCTCTGAAAGTTCGGTAGAACACTGAAGTGAAGTTATTCGAGCCAGGGCTTTTTTTTGTTGGAAATTTTTTGATTAAATTTTCATTCTCTTCTTTCATCATGAGTCTATTTAATTGTTCTACCTCTGTTTGTGTTAGTTTAGGTAGGTAGTGTGTTTCTAGGAATTCATCCACTTCTAATTTGTTAGAGTGCAATTTTTTCATAGTAATCTGATATGACTCTTTTAATTTCAAATGGGTCTATTATAATATTGCCCATTTCATTTCTTGTTTGTATTATTTGCTTCCTCTCCTGCTTTTCTTTTGTCAGTTTGGCCAGTGGTTTATCAATTTTGTTGATTTTTTCAAAGAATCAGCTTTTGGTCTTGTTAATTCTTTCAGTTGTTTTTCTGCTTTCTATTTCATTTAGTTCTGCTCTAATTTTTATTATTTGTTTCCTTCTGGTACCTGAGGGTTTCTTTTGTTGCTCTCTTTCTGTTTGTTCAAGTTGTAGGGACAATTCTTTGATTTTGGCCCTTTCTTCTTTTTGTATAAGTGCATTTATTGATATAAATTGACCTCTGAGCACTGCTTTAGCTGTGACCCAAAGGTTCTTATAGGAAGTGTTTTCATTCTCATTGGATTCTCTGAATTTCTTTATTCCATCTTTCAAGTCTTCTATAACTGAGTCTTTTTTGAGCAGGGTATTGTTCAGTTTCCGAGTGTTTGATATCTTTTCCTTGCTTTTTCTGTTATTGATTTTCACTTTTACATCCTTATGGTCAGAGAAGATGCTTTGTAATATTTCAGTGTTTTAGGTTCTGCTAAGGCTTGTTTTGTGAGCTAATATGTGCTCTATTCTAGAGAATGTTCCATGTGCACTAGAAAAGAAAGTATACTTGGTTGCTGTTGGGTGGAGTGGTCTGTATATGTCTCTGAGGTCAAGTTGGTCAAGTGGCGTTTAGATCTTCCGTGTCTTTATTGAGCTTCTTTCTGGATGTGGTGTCCTTCACTGAAAGTGGTGTGTTGAATTCTCCTACTATTATTGTGGAGCTGTCTATCTCACATTTCAATGCTGGTAGAGTTTGTTTTATGTATCTTGCAGCCCTGTCATTGGGTGCATAAATATTTAATATCGTTATATCTTCTTGGTATATTGTCCCTTTAATCATTGTATAGTGTCCTTCTGTATCCTTTATGGTGGATTTAACTTTAAAGTCTATTTTGTCAGAAATTAATATTGCCACTCCTGCTCTTTTTTTTTGTTGTTTGCCTGATATATTTTTTTCCATCATCTGAGTTTCAGCTTGTGTGTTTCCCTTCTAGGCAGCATATACATATATCATGTTTTTTAGTCCATTCTGCCACTCTCTGTCTCTTTATTGGTGTATTTAGTCCATTTACAGTCAGCGTAATTATGGATAGGTATGAATTTAGTGCTATCATTTTGTTGTCTTTTTCTGTGTGTTGTTGGCAGTTCCTTTTTCCCACTTAATTTTATGTGCTGTGTAGATTATCTTTATATATTGTCCTTTCCTCATATTCGTTGCGGTTGATTTTATTACTGCTGACTCTCTATTTTTTCTTGTATTTTATTTTGATGTGTAGGATAGTTTGTCTCCTTTGTGGTTACCTTCTTATTTACTCCTATTTTTCTAAGTTTAAACCTAACTTATTTCTTTGTATCGCCTTTTCTTCCTCTCCATGTGGAAGATCTATAACTACATTTCTTAGTCCCTCTTTATTGTTTTAATGTTGTCTTCTTTTACATAACAACATTGCTGTTACTCTGTTTTGAACTTTTTTTTTTAATCTTTGTTTATTTTTTGATTTCCCTGTGTGGATTGACTTCTGATTGCCCTGCCCAGTCTTCTAGTCTTGGGTTGATACCTGATATTATTGATTTTCTAACCAAAGAACTCCCTTTAGTATTTCTCGTAGTTTTGGTTTGGTTTCTTACAAATTCCCTAAACTTCTGTTTATCTGGAAATGTCCGAATTTCACCTTCATATTTCAGAGACAGTTTTTCTGGATATATGATTCTTGGCTGGCAGTTTTTTTTTTTCCTTCAATTTTTTATATAAGCCATCCCATTGCCTTCTTGCCTGCATGGTTTCTGCCGAGTAGTCCAAGCTTATTCTATTGGCTCTCCTTTGTAGGTGACTTTTCGTTTACCCCAAGATGCTCTTAAAATTCTCTCTTTATCTTTGGTTTTCCCAAGTTTGATTATAATATGTCTTGGTGACTTTCTTTTAACATCTGCCTTATGTGGAGTTTCATGAGCATTTTGAGTAGATATCCTCTCATTTTTCACAATATCATGGAAGTTTTCTGCCAAAAAATTTTCAACAATTCTCTCTGTATTTTCTGTTATCCCTCCCTGTTCTGGTACTCCAATCACTCATAGGTTATTTCTCTTGATGAAGTCCCACAGTATTCTTAAGGTTTCTACACTTTTTAAAATTCTTTTATCTGATTTGTTTTCAAATATGTTAGTGCCAAGTGCTCTATCTTCAAATTCAGAAATTCTGCCTTCCTCTTGCTCATATTTGCTTCTCTGACTTTCTATTGAGTTGTCTACTTCTGTAATTTTATCGTTAATCTTCTGAATTTCTCATTGCTCTCTGTCTATGGATTTTTCCAGCTTACTAAATTTTACATTATGTTCCTAAATAACCTTTTTAATTTCTTCAATTGCTTTATCTGTGTGTTCCTTGGCTTGTTCCACATATTGCCTCATTTCCTTCCTGATATCTTGAGGGGTTCTGTATATTAATCTTTTGTATTCTGCCTCTGGTAATTCCAGGAATGCACTTTCATCTAGAAGATCCCTTAATTCTTTGTTTTGATAACTTGTTGAGGTGATCATGATCTGTTTCTTTATGTGACTTGATATCGACTGTTGTCTCCAAGCCATCTATAAGTTATTGTATTAGTTGATTTTATGTTTGCTTACTGTGTCTTACATCTTGCTTTATTTTGTTTTGATATGCCCAAATGGGTTGCTTGACTGAGTTAGCTTCATTATTTTTGCCTTTGGAGCTCTGATGTCCTGTCCCGAGAAGGCTAGATCTGTTATCAGGCATAACAGTCTAGGAGTCCATTCACCTTTCTTGTATGAATTCAGCTGAGGTGCCCAGGTACCTGATCATCATGTGCGTGGTACAGGCTCTGTCCTACCATCTTAGAGGGGCAAGCAGTGATTGGTGTAGGTACCGGTATCTGGTTACAGCAAGGGGTCACACTCTGAACAGGCGGGGGGTGAGAATCATCCCCCAAGTGCCTCTGAGGAAAGCATGTCCCTGTTCCCTAGAGCATACAGGTGGGTGGGTTCTGCAGACAGACTATGGGCACCAAATATTTTTGGTTGTAAGGACTGGGAGGTAGTTATCCTTGGATCCCTGTCGCAGGTGGCTGGGTGACCTCATTAGAGCTACCAGTCCTTAGACCCCTGATGTGGGTAGGTGAGGACCCCATTAATAGGCAAAACAATGTCAAACATCTAACACCCACCTCTCCGCCACACAGCTGTAACAGTGGGAGTCTGCCAACAAGGACCTATTCTCCTGAAATAGGAGCACACAAGTCCATGCAGAGGGGAAAGGCACTCAAAGTCCATGGACCATTTATGCCTGGGCAGGAGCCGCTTCTGTCCTGAGCACCCCGGGTAGTGGAGTTGGCAATTTATCTTTTCCCCTAATAGCAAATTTGTTCCTTATCAAGGTCAGGAGGATGGCTGTAGATACTCAACAGGGCCTATCTCAGCCCCAGAAAAGTCAGCCGCTGAAGCCAGCTTGGGAGCGGGCAGGCAGAGTAGAATATATATGCAAGTACTTAGCTTTTGCCAAGAGCGCTGTTCTTCTCTGGTTCCGGAAGTGTGAGTAGGCCGTATGGGTGGCTGCTTCTCCCTGAGGAAACTGTGATCGAATGCTAGTACCAGCCTGCCACCACCACTCCTGGGAATGGTGCCTGAGGGCTCCCCACGATTCAAGTCTGGTAACTCCTCTCCCCTTCTGAACTGTCTCCTCCTCCCCCTGCCCCTCAGTTCATTTTTTAAGCTTGCCTTTGATTCTTATGGCTCCTAGCTTGTAATAAATATACTCATTTCACTTGTTTTTTCAGGTCTTTGTTGTAAAGAGGGCTCGCCGGAAGTGTCTTTCTATTCTGCCACCTTGGTTCCACCTCTGACAATGAACTCTTTATTGCAGGAATGAAACCAAATATCCTACAGGCATCCCCACCTTCCTGGTACAGCACGCTGATGGCTATGGTTAGTCCCGTAGTGGGCCAGATGGTCTACCAGCTGGGACAAGCCATAGCCAACTTGGTTGAAACAGAGAGGGCTGGAGAGAAGGGGTTGTGAACCGTGGGAAGACAGAAAAGAAAGGCTGAAAACCCTGTAAGACAACTGTTAAAGGGTCCCTTGAAAGTAATCTGAGAGCAGATGTGAGTGGACTTAGTGACTACCATGACAGCAGTGGAAAAGATAGATTAAAAATCGAATGCAATTTTGGAAAACCTTTAGAAGAATCTGAAGCCAGAACAACTATACTGACCTCTGGGTTGCACTGCCCACCATGAGGAAGGGCCCCTTGAAACCGGCTGGATACCATCAATACCTAGAACTAGTGGTGGACTGAGGTAACCTGCAGATCAGGGCCCTGCAGTGGAACCTGAAGCTTTGTGTAGATGTCACAATACATTGGACAAAAACAAACAAACAGAATGTTCTACCTCTGTACGATACAGGGGCAGAGTATACCCTTGTCTTTGGAGACCCTGAATGTTTTCAAGGGCCCCCTTAACAATTGATGGGCAGGGTGAAAAATCCATTTGTGTAAGTCAGGTACTCCTGACCCTACAACTAGGACATACTCTCCCTCAACTGCATCAAGTTTATAATCCCCAATACCACAATACATTCTAGGGTTGTATGTCCTCATGAGACTGACTTTGACAACATCTGTCAGAGAATTCGGACTGCAGGTGAGGTTGGAAAAAGCTGTCTTGAGGGAGAATATGGCATGGGAACCAGTGACACTGCCACTACCACCAAGAGTGGTAGATGAGAGGCAATATAAGTTGCCCAGAGGACATGAGGAAATCAGTGAAACCATTTTGGATTTGAAAATGGCAGGAATCCTCCAGGCAGCCCACAGTGCTTTAAAAGCCCTGTGTTACCTGTGAAGAAACCAGCTATGTCCTGGCATATGTCCATGGACTATAAAGAACTTAACAATATGATCCCTCCTATACATGCTTCAGTTCCAAACATAATTTCCTTGTTGGAGACACTTAGTAGAGACCTGGACTCCTATCTTGCTGCATTGGACCTGGCCGATGCATTCTTTAGCATCCCTCTAGCGCTATCCACTCAAGACCACTTTGCCTTCACCTAGAATGGATAGCAGTGGATGTTCAGGAGCTACCCTAAGGGTAACTACATAGTCCCACCATTTGCTATGGTATAGTTGCTAAGGATCGGACTCTTACCTTTTCCGCTATTACCTGTTGGTTTCATTACATTTATGATGTCACGTTAACTGCTTTTGATGTTTTTCTCTTATATTAGTGTCTAGATGTTTTCCTCTTTTAGTAATGTCCGGATACCCTATAGGGTCGCTATGAGTCGGAATCGACTCGACAGCATTGGGTTGTGTTTTGGGTTTAGATACCCTAATCATCCACCTAGAGGGGAGAGGATGGGCTGTGGATCCCCAAAAGGTACAGGGGCTAGAAGCATTGGTAAAGTTCTTAAGGGTCATATGATCAGCAGTCCATTCACCTTTTTCCCCACTGGGAAACAAAGAACCAGACACTACAGCACAAGTTAGAATGGTGCATCCCAAAGGGAAATGTGCTCACTAGATTCATCAGAAAAGTGGATAACATTGTGACTGTGTTTTTTGGAAAATAGCTGAAGAGACAGGTATAACAGTGAAGTATAGTGATTTAGTGGTTGTTGTACAAAATTGCTCCATGAGCTCATGTCAATGCCCAAGACATCTGCCCCATGAGGATCCCGGGGAGATCCATAAGGCATCACAACCAGTGACAGACTGGCAGGTAGATTATATAGGGTTCCTACCCCCCAGTGAAGGAGCAAAATACACTCTTGTTTGTGTGGACACTGTTACCAGCTTGACACAGGGGTCCTGTGTAAATGAGCAAACCAGGCTTCTACAATAAAAGGATTACAAAAAATTGAGCGTTATGTACGGAATACCACAAAATATTGATAGTGACCAAGGTACACACTTTACAAGTCACGATGTGTGCAAATGGACAGCCAAGAACCACCTGCCCTACAACCCCCGGGCACAGGCCTGGTGTAAAGGCAGAACAGTGTCCTAAAACAACAAATACAAACACTTGTAGGTAAGGCTTCCCTGGCTAGGTGGACCCAGGTGCTATTTGGGGCTTTGAGGTTGACAAATTAGGCAATAACTGAGGCTTTAACCCCATATGCCAGACAAGTAGCCCCAAGTGACCCTCCAACAATATGAGTGACATCAGAGGCTCCAGAAGTATATTCGCCAAGATTTTTAGCAGAACAAACTGCATGGTCCTCTGGACACCTCAGGACCTGGTGTTTGGAACTGCAACCATCTATTGGCACCTGTCATGGGCGCCAGGGTGGATTGGTTACTTCAACCCCTGGAGGCAGATGTGTTGATCAACCTAATGTGGGAGCCCACACTCCTACTATGCACAGGACCTCAAGAGTCACACTTTACATGGAAAGGAATGATGGCTATATCATGAAAATCAAAAATGGGTCTTCTTTTCTGGCAGGTGACTTTACTCACAACCCCTTAAGTGACCTCCTCAGGGGACTACATATGGTACACTAACAAAAACCCAGCAGCCAGGAAAAAAACACCTAAATCAGCCGCTGTTCTCACCACCTGAATGGGAGCCACTAGTGTGATCTTAATTGAAGGGGAAGATTTACCCCACTTAGTACTTGCTAAACCCTTGTTTTTCCTACTGTAGGTATGGCCTACTCTGCTTTCTTCCTTTTGGGGCTGTCAGTGTCTTCCTAGAGTGTGATCACAGCTTCGCAGTAGTCCACAACAAAAACAGCTGCTGAGTCTGTGGACAACACCCCTTCTCAATCACCAAAGGAGTGCCTTGGAGTGTAAAACGCCTGAATGGAACTGATTGGGCAGGTGTGGGAGACATGGTAGGGGGTATTAAAGTCTCTTTAACTAATTGGGGTATAACAGATAGGGACCTTCAAGACAGCTGATGGCTGGTCTGCTGTGGTAGCCTGGTTTTCCTCTTTTGCCTCTGGTTGACAAGGTTTTTTGTTGGGTCTTGATCTTTTCCTGCATATAGGGTTTATCTGCTGTGTTTGTCTATACTGCTGGTGTAGTCTGTGCCTCCAATTACAACAACGCTGTCTGTTCTTAACTGCAAAGGTGTAACACCTCCTTTCCCAGACCTAAGGGACCTTGCGAATGAGGAGGAACATGCCAGATTGTAACAGCCAACATCAAGGGGTGCCCTGAAGAGGCACATGCTTTGCAAGGCCACACATGACCTCCCTCATGCTTTCCAGGAGTTCACTCCCATTTGCTAAGTTATTCTTATGTGATTCTTGTTGAGGCAGCCTTAGGTAAGTCTAAGGCATCCGTGGTGTGTAGCCACTATTGTTCACCACCACTATAAAACCTCTGCCCTCCCATTGTGGGGCCTGGAGATCTGCTTGGTCTTGCTGTAAGTTGTCCTAATAAACTCCCTTGCTGCCACCTTGAAGATGCCCTCCTCTTTCTTTGGTCTCCTGGTGCCCTCCAATTTTGGAGACAGGTTTCATGTTACAAGTCCATGCAGGGACAGTTACAGTAATCACAACCACACATGGGAGTTTTCATTGACATCTCCCTTCACCTGAGCAGTGCTTCTCAATCAATTGATTCAGAATTGGTGTGGGACCTAGGCATGGCTATTTTTTAAAACTTCCTCAGGAGATTCTAATACACAGAGAGAACTGGAAATCACTGCATTCACATTTAGGAATTTCCAACCTCTGCATTAACACAGGATGAGACCACACCCACATTCCTTTTCTTTTCAAAAGCCACCTGGGTAGAAATTAACTAAAGTTGATTAAATATTATATTGCAACAAGACATATTCCATTTATGCCATAGTGTTCTGTGGATTTAATGAGATAATAAACACAAAGCACATAGTAAGTATTAAGTAAATTGTTGGTGTTTCATCATCATTAATCTGAACTCAAAGAAATTACAACAATGGCATTTTGAACATCATGCCTATTGGACATAAGGCAGGTATTTGGGGGATTTGGACTTTCCAAGAGTCTCTGGATTCAGTCATGGAAGAAAAAATACTTTTACCACTGAAAAGTCATACTCTATTTAAAGAGAAGTTTGTTTTTTTGCATTTTTATTCCAGGTAGCTTAGAGTTAACCTAACGGAATTCGCTCCACTGATAGAACTAATCACAGGAAACATGTTGTAAGCTCCACAATATCACTGCCAAAGCAGAATTATCTACTAAGCAGCAGTGGCAAGAGGATTATGATTTCACACATTTTCTTGAGGAAGCCATGTAATTTGGAACACGATTATAATAGTTCCCATCCTACCCCCAATTTCCCTTACAGTTTACATCTTGAGATTCCTGACGACAGAGCTATGCTTTCTTTTTACTCTTGCTTCAGTTCTCTTGCCTAGAAGCACAGAAATGACCTGGAAGAGAAAGCCTTTCACCAAAGTAAAGGAAGTAGCCCCCCCCCCAAGCTGTTGAGCGAGTCAATAGGAAAGAACATTATAACTCTAGTGTCAACTCTGGTATTAACAAATAAGAGAGTCCAAAATTTACAGACTCAAAAATGAATAAAATCGAATGCAAGAGAACAGAAAGAACAACATAACCAAGTGTTCTAAATAAGCTAGTGTTGCTGGTGTTTGCACCATCAAAACAGCAACTTCTCAACAGAACCAAAATAAACATCTGCCCTAAAATAACATGAAGTGATGTGATCATCAGTGGAAATACTGAGTCCCAAGAGCCAATTAATGGGCTCCAGAGGGAAGAAAACCTTTGGGGTATGACTGACAATTTTCCTGCATAAAGTCCCACTTTTAGAATTCCTAGGAGACTATATCCCTTAGGATGCATAAGACACGGCTTTCAGAGTAACATAGATAAGACTTTGTTGTACAGCAAATATGCCACTTTCCCCACAAACCAACACTGAGTGTCCAGCAATGTAAGTCCCTTCTCTTGCTGCTGGTTACCAAGGATGCTATGCCTCCCATCCTGCCTGCCATTCGTTGCAGTAAAAACAGAAGATTACAAGTCAGACCTGCCAGTTCTATGTGGAGATGGGTTCAGAAGAGATACAAGTATACAACAGCTCTTAGGCTTGCTGTTTAGCTAGCCTTCTATTGTGTGACTGTAAAAACAACAGCATCCTCAGGCTGCATGAATGAATGTAAGGAGACTCATGTTTAAAATTAAGAGGGCTGGGGAAACTCAGGAGAGATGAGGGTGAGGAAGAAACTTCAATAGCATGTAAAAGCTGTCTTTATTAACCAATCAGAACTAATTCTTTAGGGGAACAGAGACATTGGCAAAGTGTCATCTGGAAAGGTTTGGGAAAGGGATGATGAGGAGCAGGGCTGTAATAATTTTCATTTCTCCCCGTCTGGCATGTGTGGCTCTGCCTAAGAACAGATGATAGCCACTGAAAGACGGGAGAGCAATGAGCTGATTGAGCATTCCAAATTGGTGAAATACATTTCCACTTGGTTTGTGAAGCTATCAGAATGCTCATACACATTAGTTACCAAATATTTCTTCTTGCTTTTCTTATTCTTTGCTCATTTTTTTTTTTTTTTTTTTTTAGTTTCCTGGGTACTTTGATTTCCTGCTACAGAGGACACACTCACAGCTTTGCCACGCCAGAGACAATCTATCGATGGACTGAAGAGGAGCCTTACAGTGAAGTTTGCCTTGAAAAGTTCTGTACCTCTCCCATCCCACAGTGTCTCCAATTGCAATAATCAAGATCATCCTTAAAGGTATGGCATTATGTGATGTGGACAGTAACACCTTTTTTAACTAATACATTAATAAATATTCTTAGCTAGAATATAAAAAATGAGTAAAAGTGTCTGGAGCTGTATTCTGGGCTTATATTTTCCTAAACAAATATTACTCAATCATGTCACCTGGGATCATTTAGGCCCATTTAGGGGATCCAGAAAGTAAAATAAGACCAAACTATTGGCTACAGAATCTCAGGAGATTTTGATGACCTTGTTTTGTCCCTCTCACAACGAAAGTCAGATAATGTTCTAGACAAAGTTGAAGTCTGAGAAGGAAGCTTTCATGAAGATTTTTTTATACTCCAAAATTACAATGACTTCCCAGCTTTCCCTCCACTTCTCAAAACCAATCCACCTTCCCACACCCATAATGTGATGAGGGCAACGGAGGGAATCCTTATCTGGAGAGACAGTTTAGGACCCTGTCATTTGTCCCAGGGGTCTCTTCTTGTGTATGCTTGAGACTTGTAATCCTTTGCATCCATCTCTAAATCAGATGAGTAGGAGCTTTCTAGAAATTTTGACACCTGTAGCAAAAATTTTAAAATTAGATACCACATCTATTCCTCACTTTTTTTTGTTTGTTTGTTTGTTTTGTTTTTACCTGTAAGGAGAATTTAACTTAGATCAAGGCTTAAGAGTGATATTTTAATTTAGCTGGTGAAATACAGAATCAAATAGAAAACCATCATGTAGATGCCTAGGTGTTCAAAAAATGTCCCTGGGTGGTGCAAATTGTTAAGCTCTCACCTACTAGTTGAAAGGTGGCTGTCTTGGAAGAAAGTCCTGGCGATCTGCTTCCAAAAGATCACAGCCATGAAAACCCTGTGGAGCTGTACTACTCTGCAACACATGGGGCTGCCATCTGTCAGAACCAACTCAACTGCAACTGGTTTTTGGATGTTCAAAGATTTCCTGCATTAACAGGCTTGATGAACACTAAAGAAAGGACAGCACATTTGACATTGTTTTGAATGGGATATAAGATCACCTTAAAACCAATAATAGTATAACTCTAACTCTGATGCAGAACGAAAGTGAATTTCATAAAAACTTTGTTCATTACCATTCTCCCTCTTCTCCTTCTCTTATGCATAGTGTTTATGTTTCTGATTCCAGACATCCAAGTAATTGAAATTAGGTGTTTCATATCTTATTCTATACATGATTTTCGTATTTCCTTACATATGTTTGTAACTACTGTTATTAATTTTCTCCAAGATGCTTATTGCACAGGATCCGATCCTTTACTTTGAGAAAATTCTGAAAGAAGAATAAGAGTTCAAGGATTCTAAGTGTCAGATCATATCAAGCACTCTCAGATTTCAACAGTCTTTAACAGTAGAGTAATATTATTAGCTATGTAGTAAAATAACATAACCTGAAGAACTTAGGAATTTCTAAAAAAAAAAAGAAAGAAAGATATAAAGAAATACCCCTGAGAATTAAGTAATAAGGTTGTCCGAGTCTTTGTCACTCTTTTGCTCTTCACCCCTTAGGAAGCCATGAATTTTTCAAGAGTGAACACAGTGACTGAATTCATACTCCTGAGTTTCCCCTGCTCCAGAAAGATCCAGGTCCTGCTCTTCATACTGTTTTCTGTGACCTACATCCTGACACTGATGGGCAATGGGGCCATCATCTGTGCAGTGACGCTGGATCAAAGGCTCCACACCCCCATGTACATTCTGCTGGCCAACTTCTCATTCCTGGAGATCTGTTACATCAATACTACTGTTCCCAATATGTTAGGTAACTTCCTATCTGAGGCTAAAACCCTCTCTTTCACTGCCTGCTTCCTCCAGTTCTACTTCTTCTTCTCCATGGGCATCACTGAAACCTTCTTACTGCCCCTCATGGCTTTTGATCGGTACCTAGCCATCTGCAGGCCTCTCCACTATCCAACCATCATGACCAATCATCTCTGCATGAACTTGGTGGCCATCTGCTGGGTGACAGCCTTCCTCTGCTACCCAGTCCCTATCTATTTCATCACACAACTCCCTTTTTGTGGCTCCAATACCATTGACCACTTTGTCTGTGACCCTGGTCCCCTTCTGGCCCTGTCCTGCATCCCTGCCCCTGGAATTGAGCTTTCCTGTTCTATATTGAGTTCTCTTATTATCTTTATCACTTTCTTCTTCATCATTGGGTCATACACCCTGGTTCTCAGAGCAGTGTTACGGGTCTCTTCAGCAGCGGGCAGGCGTAAGGCTTTCTCCACCTGTGGTTCCCACCTAGTTGTGGTGTCTCTCTTTTATGGGACTGTGATGATGATGTACATCAGCCCAAACTCGGGAAATCCAGCTGGAGTACAGAAGATTATAACCTTGATCTACTCATCTGTGACCCCACTGGTAAACCCTCTGATCTACAGTCTCCGGAACAAGGACATGAAGGCCGGCTTGAGAAAAATTCAGATGTATGTGAAAATTGGTCAGAGTGAATGCAACAAATGAGTGTACCAGGATCAGACTATTTTTCCTCTATTTCTATTCCCAAGTGAAAGGTAAGCTTCTCTTCATTTGCACCTATAGACCCAGACCCAAATTCATTAATTGCTGCCTAGTCAAGGAATGAATAGCTGCATCCCAATTAAATCAGATTTTGCCTGCAAATTAGGACTTGGTAGCTGGTAATTTGAATTAAATCACCTGGATATCTGGACTTTAGGCCTTTCTCCAATAATTTCTTCTGCTTTTATTGCTGTTGTTAGGTGCCGTCAAGTCAGTTCCAACTCATAGCAACCCTATAGGACAGAGTAGAACTGCCCCATAGAGTTTCCAAGAAGTGGCTGGGGGACTTGAACTGCTGACTTTTTGATTAGCAGCCAAGCTCTGAACAACTACGCCACCAGGGCTCCCTTTCTCTGTGTGAATATTTACCTAGTCCCTGACCTCATGTTTTTGTTTTGTTTTGTTTTTACCTCTGATAAGTGCATATTCCATTCTTAGGCTTGTTTTTTTCCAGCCTAGTGTCTCTACTCTACTCCAAGCAGGGGAACAAAGCATTCACACCATTGAGGCTCAGATAAAAGGAAATTAATGCCACTCAATAAATCATAACTGAGCTAAAATTTTTATTTAGTTGGCACCCAAGTGATTAATAATGATCTAAAGCACTCCCAAGCGTGTTTCATAATTACCAGAGAAAATTTTTAAAAGAACAGATTCTTGAGACTTTCTTCAAGTCTCCTAAAACAGAATCCTTAGGTGAACCCTAAAATCATAATTTTAAAGCAACCAGGTGATTCTGATGCACCTGAACCAGCACCAGTCCACAGACTGGTCTTTTAGAGACACTATGTTAAATAAGTGTGTGATACAGGCCGACACATAAAAATCTTATATTAGTTCTGTTCTTAGCAGGGAAAAGGAAAGAAGCTGCAGCGAATACTTTGATTAAAACATTTACAACAGTAGAAGCTCCTTTTAAAAATTTTTCCCCCGATTCAACTTTCAAGACTTCCATTTACAAAATAAGCAGTAGATTACATTCTTCTTACCTTTCCCTGTTTGTGACAGATAGTTAAGATACTTGGAATAGGATTACATTTTTAAAGATTAGCTTGCAGTGGCGTTACATTTTGGGGTTAGTTTCAAAAGAAGGATGCTTAGGTTGAACAGATAGTCCAGAATTGATAAAAAGCAGGGGGAAAAAAAACCAGTGTGATTCTAATACACCGACAGAGGAAAATGGCAGATTCAGAAGATTTTGATAGCAGCTCCAGGTGATTTGGTCTATTTAGTCAAAAACAAATTGGTCTGTTGGCATCTGAGATTGATGCATTTCATTAATTCAACAAACATTTACTGATATGACCAAGTCTCTGCCTTTGTGAAGCTTACATTCTAGTAAAGAAGACATGCAAAAAGCAGTTAAACACATAATCTGTAATTCAGTAGTCATAAGTGTTAGGAAAAAATAAAAGAGAGTAGGAATTTAAAAATATTGAGGTAGGATGAGGGATAATTTAGATAACATGGTCAGGGAATGGCTTTCTGAGGAGGTGCTATTTCAAAGAGAGGGAGCAAAAAAGGCAAAGATCTAGAGGAAGCAAGTACCAAGTAAGTATATGTACATGTTTGGGGTTTTTAAAGAATAGGAAAATTAAATTTGGCTACACAGGAGGAAAATGATACATGAGGCTGGAGATGCAGGCAAGGTCAGATCTCCTGAACGTCTTGGCAACAGTAATAAGTTAGAATTTGATGTGAACTTTTGAGGGAGCCTGTTCAATACTATTTATAAAAGTAAAGTCTTAATAAAGATATCACCACCTTCATAAACTATTCTTCACTCATAGCTACTTATTTACTTACATCTTCATATATATATGTCTTTGTTTATTTTACTATATTCCACCTTGTTTTGTAAAAGATTTGCAACAAAAATGCAAAGAGAGAGAAAGAAGGAAAAATATGAATTTAGAAAGAAAAAATAGAATGAAGATTTCTGGACTATAAGATTTTGTGTTGTTATTAAAGTCTAGTCCCTAAATTTGCTCTGAACTCCCTTTTCATCAAAATGAGGAAAGAGGGAAACATATATGTATATGATTTTCATTATCTGTGAGAAGAAAACAAATGGATTCCTCAGGGAAAGTAAAACTCTTATGGCTCCTTGTTATTGTTGTTGTTACCTGCCATTGAGTCAACCCCCCACTCATGGTGATCCCAGGCACAAGGGAACAAAATGCTGCCTGGTCCCACACCATTCCCATGATTTGCTGCAGATTGGACCGTTAAGATCCACAGGGTTTTCATTGGCTGATTTTTGGAAGTAGATCACTAGGCCTTTCTTTCTAACCCTTCTTAGTCTGGAAACTTAGATGAAACCTATTCAACCTCACAATAAGCCTGCACTGAAGGCAGGTAGTGGCTGCACTTGTGGAGCATTGGCCAGAGTCAAACCTGGATCTCTTGCATGGTAAATGGTCAAAATATTAGAACAGACATTTCACCTGAAGATAAACAGTTGAAAAATTATAGAATTAAAACATATTCACTATGCAATGGTAAAGAACAATGATGAATCCATGAAACATCTTACAACATGGATGAATCTGAAGGGCATTATACTGAGTGAAATAAGTCAATCACAAAAAAACAAATATTGTGTGAGACCACTATTATAAGAACTCAAGAAAATGTTTACACAGAGAAAAAAATACATTATTTGATGGTTACGGGGGGGGGAGGGATGGGGAATGGAAATCACTAATTAGATAGTAGACAAATGTCAGTTTTGGTGAAGGGAAAGACAACACACAGTATGGGGAAATCAGAACAACATGACCAAGGCAAAGCCATAGAAAGTTTCTAGCCACATCCAAATACCCTGAGGGACTGAGTTAATGGGGCTGAGGGCTGGGGACCATGGCAAATGGCATAACACAGTTCATAAAGAAAATGTTCTACATCCAACTTTGGTGAGTAGTGTCTGGGGTCTTAAAAGCTTACGAGTGGCCATCTAAGACACATTCAGTGGTCCCATTTCATCCAAAGTAAAGTAGAATGAAGAAAACCAAAGATAAAAGGAAAAAGTCCAAAGAACTAATGGACCGCATGAACCAGAACCTCCACCAGCCTAAGCCCAGAAGAACTAGATGGTTCCTGGCCACCACCACCAGCTGCTCTAACAAGGATCACAATAGAGAATTCCAGACAGAGAGGGAGAAAAATGTGGAAAAAATTCAAATTCACAAAAATAGGCCAGGCTTACTGGTCTGACAGAGACTAGAGGAATCCCTGAGACTATGGCCCCAAGACATTATGCTAACTCAGAACTAAATCTCTCTCTAAGCACACCTTTCAGACAAGGATTAGAAGGCTTATAAAACAAATAATATCACACATGAGGAACATGCTTCTTAGTTCAATTAAATATATGAGACCAAATGGGCAACTCTTGCCCAAAAGCAAGACCAGATGGCAGGAAGGGAAGTGAAAAAAATTGGACAAATTGAAATGGGGAGCCTGGGATGGAAAGGGGAAGAGTGCTGTCACATTGTGGGGATTTCAAACAATGTCAAAAACAATACGTGTACAAATTTTTGAATGAGAAACTAACTTGAGCTGTAAACTTTCACCTAAAGCACAATAAAAAAGAAAATTCTCAACATCGTTAACCAATAATCAAAGACTGGAAACAACTTAAATATCCATTAACAAGTGAATATACAAACGCATTTCGGTATATCCATAGAGTTGAATATTAAAATTCAATATTCATAAAATATTCACAAAAGGAATAAATTATTGGTCCATGCGACAACATCCATGAATCTCTAAATAACTATGCTGAGTGAAGGAAGCCAGACAAAAAGAATACTGTATGATTTCATTTATAGAAAACATAGTGAAAATGAGATCAGTGGGTTCCTGGGGAGTGGAAAGAAGAGGAAGAGGAAGAGGGAGGTTAAAAATGGAGCACAAGGAAACTTTGGGGGCTCATGGTTATGTTCACTATCTTGATCATGGTAATGGTTTCACAGTACATACATATGTGAAAATTTACCAAAACACACACTTGAAGTGCATACAGTTTATTGCATGTCAGTTATACATCCACGAATGTGTTTTAAAAATAAAGTGCCTTCTTGGGTTAATCTTAGAAATGAGGAAGGGGTAAAAAAAAGGACTGAAAAAAAGGCAAAGAGTAGCACAGATACTCCTGAACACCATTAACCTATCAACCCTCAACACCTGCAGGTCACTTTCTCCACATGGATTTGACTTTTTGAAAGCCACTCACACTGGGTGCTCTTTTACATTTTTCAAAGAATTAAACATATTTTTGAGTTCCCACAGTGTACCCAAGTGGTTTGGTGTTACTAAGACATGGAGACATGTGCAAAAAACTCTTGACAAGTGGGGTAGTAAAGAGACTGAGGCTGCACTGCTCAGTGCCTCATTTGCCAGGCTTAGGACTTTGAATTTTATGCCATAGACAGAAATATTAACAGTGCCAGTCTTAGCTATCTAGTGCTTCTAGAAATACCACAAGCAGATGGCTTTAACAAAGAGAAATTTATTCTCACAGCTTGGGAGGCTAGAAGCTCAAATTCAGGGTGCCAGCTCCAGGGGAATGCTTTCTCTCTCTGTTGGCTCTGGGAAAATGTCCTTGTCATCAATCTTTCCCTGGTCTTGGAGTTTTCAGCATAGGGACTCCAGGTCCAAAGGACACGCTATCCTCCTGGCTCTATGTGGTTGGTGATAATGAGGTCCCCATGTCTTTCTGCTAGCTTGTCTCTTTTATATCTCAAAAGTGATGACTTAAAATACAACGTACTCCTGTAGATTTGAGTCCTGCCTCATTAACATAATTGCCTGTAATTCTGCCTCATTAACTTCATAGAGGTAGTATTTGGAACACGTAGGAAAACCACCTCAGATGACAAAATGATGGACAATCACACAATACTAGGAATCATGGCCTAGCCAAATTGATACACATTTTTTTGGGAACAAAATTCAATCCATAACAGTGCCCAAGCAGTGAAGTGAGCTGAACTAACTAGCATTTTAGATGAAAATATCTGCCACAGTAGGGAGGGTGGAGGGATAGGAGATTAGCAGTGTTAAAAGACCTGTCCTTCTAATGAGGATGGGTAAACTTTGGAGCCCACCTCCCAATTGAAGCTGGCCAGAGAGCAGCTGCAGAATGACCCTGTTCTGACTGATCTTATTGCCAAAACTGAGAAGGTGAGCTCTGTCTGGCGTGCTCAGACTTGCCAATAATCTGGACACTGCTCTTTGAGAAAAAGAAAGTAACTTTATTGCAATGTGCAGAGCAAGGAACTGGGAGGAAGTTGCTCAGATCTGACTCCCTGAGCTACGGGGAAGCAGGACTTATATGTGATTTGGGCAACAAGATGGCAGCTACTTGGGAGGAAAAATTCTAGAAGGTGGCCAGGAAACAGGAAATGACTTGGTTCTTGTTGGACTTCTTGCTTCTGAATAGGGTCCAGTGATGATTTTCCTTCTGGTTCATTCCACCTGTTGCTTCATCCTCACTTGAGGTTAATTAGCTGTCACAGCTGACCTTCTGTGCATGTGGGATGGGACAAATCTGGCTTAAGGACTAATGGAAATTTACTGACACTCGTGGGGTCAGGTTACAACCTTAGCCAGGAACATCTTTGGGCCTGGATCGTGTTCCCCAGAGGCCACCATTTTCTTGGAGATGGATAAGTGAAGTCTTATTGAAAAAGTGCAGGTGTCCCAGCCACCATAGTCTGCGTTAGGTTTGTTAATGCCCTTCAGCCAAAGACCGCATGAACACCTGTAGATGAGCAAGTTGGGCTTATTACTCATTGTAATGAGGAAGAGCACATACCAGGGGGGAGTTATGGAAAGAACCTATTATAGGATTTGAGCTTTGGTTAGGTGATCTGGGGGAGGGGTCTAAGGAAGTACTGGGTCTCTGGGTGGCACAAAAAGTTAAGTACTCGACTACTAGCTGAAAGGTTGGCAGTTCAAACCCACCTAGAGGTGCCTCAGAAGACAGGTCTAGCAATCTACTTCTAAAAGGTCATAACCTTGAAAACCCTATGGAACAGTTCTACTGTACACACATGGGGTCGCCATGACTTGGAATTGACTAGACGGCAACTAACAACAACTAAGGAAGCAGAGGTTTGCTCCAGATTGGATGTTGTCAGAAAAGGGGGCAATTCTATATATCCTGGTGGCATAGTGGTTAAGTGCTACAGCTGCTAACCAAGAGGTTGTCAGTTCAAATCCGCCAGGTGTTCCTTGGAAACTCTATGGGGCAGTTCTACTCTGTCCTATGGGGTAGCTATGAGTCAGAATCGATTCGGCAGCAGTGGGTTTGGTTTGGGTTTTGGTTTTCTATATACTAGAATGAGAACAAAGCTATAATTTGTTTTAAAAAAAAGGTCAAGATATTTGGTATTTTATGGGTAACAAAGTGGCATTGTCTTTTTCTGTGCTTAGCCAAAATTATGAAGTGCCTTGTTTTGTCTGATTTTATCATGGTCTGAGGTAGATACTCTGTGAGACTGTTTATACCCAATAGGAGAATAACATGGCCTGTGGTCAGATCAGCTTGTAATAACAGTAAGGTTTAGCTGTGAATGTCAGATCAGTTCTGGATGCCAGTGGCTGCTCTTGTTTTTTTTTTTTTTCCTCTTTCAGGCCTGTAAGATTTTTCATTGGGTATGTGGTAGACACTATAAGGGGACTTAGAAATTTAATTGTTAGTTAATAAATTAATCAAAGAAGCAATAAATTGATTTTTAATATTTCATGACACCTATAAGATGTTTGAAGCCAAGAAAATATGCTGTTTCAACTTGCAAAAAAAAAAATGAAGGCAGGCCCCGAGGGAAGTAAATAGCAAGCATGGAGCTGTCTCTTGATACCGTTCTCCTTTTAGAAGAAGTAAATGGATCCTCAAGGATCATGAAAAACAGGGCTTACTCCCTAGTAGCCTTTGCTTATAACTCCTCCATGCTCCAACAAACACAATCAAGGATCTTTATCACAACTGTTTCTACCTCTTTGTTCCTCTCTGGTTATTGACAAGAAGATAAAAAGAAAAATTATCTGAGAAGGTTCAGTTTGGGATTCCATTTCCTGATTCAGGTAATAAGGTGGTAGAGTGTTTAGAAGATAAATTATTAACAAATTCTTTGAATAAGTATGCTAACTCTCAAAAATAATTATATATTTTAGTTAGTCCACTGTGCTGTATTCCATATAGGGGAAAATAGACATTTTTTGGTGTGTTCCTTATGCATGCCCTAACTGTTATGCTGTTAGGTACCATTGAGTCAGTTCTGATGCACAGTGACATGTCATGGATTGAATTGTGTCCCCCAAAAATATGTGTATCAATTTGGCTAGGCCATAATTCCCAGTATTGTGTGATTGTCCAACATTTTGTCATCTGATGTGCTTTTCCTAAGTGTTGTAAATCCTATCTCTGTGATGTTAATGAGATTGGATTAGTGGCAATTATGTTAATGAGACGGGACTCAATCTACAAGATTAGATTATGTTTAAAGCCAATTTCTTTTGAGACATAAAGAGAGAAGTGAGCAGAGAAACATGGGGCCCTCATACCACCAAGAAAGCAGCACCAGGAGAATAGTGCCTCCTTTGGTCCTGGGACTCCTGTGCAGAGAAGCTCCTAGATCAGGGGAAATTTGATGGCAAGGACCTTCTTCCAGAGCTGACAGAGAGAGAAAGCCTTCCCCTGGAGCTGACATCCTAAATACACACTTTAGCTTCCTAGACTGTGAGAGAATAAATTTCTCTTTGTTAAAGCCATCCACTTGTGTTATTTCTGTTATAGCAGCACTAGATGAGTAAGATACAACCCTATGCACAACAGAATGATATACTGCCTGGTCCTGCTCCACCTTCACAATAGTTGCTATAGTTGAGCCCATCATTACAAAAGGCTATAGTAACCAAACCCAATGTCTGAGTGCAAGATTATTTTTTTTAACAGAGAACAGAAGTTTTTTTGTTTTTTTTTTTTAACTCAGAAGAGAGGAAGGCCATTATGAAGATGTATAATCATCCAAAGTCAATGCGCTCTTAGAATGACTTAGGTAGTCACAAGCAATGGCTGAGAGACAGAGTAAAAAAAAAAAAAAAAAGTTTTTTGTTCTTTTCAAGTTTCCTGCTAAATCAATCTTAACATTAGACCAATAATATCAGGTCCACTTGGTTTTCTGACCCAACCAAACAGCTGTGCCAAGAAGGCCAAATTCTATCCTTCAACGGTATTGACCCAGAATGACTAGGTGAGTAACTGTTTAGAAGCAAATGAGCTGCAATTATTTCCTATAATTAATTTGAATAGTTTTCTCATAAAATTGGTAGATAGCATGAATTAACAAGTTATTCAATGGTCTGAAAAAAAAGAAGAAGAAAATTGAACCCAATAGTACCAAAGAGTCTCTGTTCCACAGTCACACAATAGGAGTTGACTTTGTTCAAAAGTAACTGTGTTGGTGTGTTCTCTTTGAGGAAACCTAGGAAATGGATTTATTTAATCATTTTATAGTTATTGAAAGTTCTCTAAGTGAAAGTATTATGATAACCCCCAATAACCTTTGTTAAAGTGAACTTCTCAGATAAACTGACGTCAAACCCATGATAAAGTTCTATTTGAAACTTGTTGCTCAGGAAGAGGTTTCTGAGTGAGCCACTCTGAAGATTTCTCTTTTGGTGAAAGAAAAATAATGCCTAGTATTATTTTTTGGATTAAGCATAAAGCTGGTCACAAGACTCAAAGCTCACCTAGATGGATAATGAACTTACATTATGCGGTAAAGTGTTCTCCTAAACCAGGTTTGGGGTAATTATCTTTCTCACTTCAAGGATACTCTCCCTTAAGAGTGGACGAATGCTAATGTAACTGCTTATTCTGAAAACAATTACTGCCAAAAAAAGAACTAATCTACCAGATATTATTTTCTTCTGATACTATCAGAAGAAAGAAAGAGAGAGAAACTATTGAATGCATATATCATTCCCCAGGCTCTGGTAAATTGGAGAAGAATGTTGACAACCAGAGAGCTCATATACTTCCAGTGAGAGTAAAAAATAATATAATGATTATGGAAACTGTTTAGCTTAATCTACTAAAGTTGAAGGTACACATACTCTATGATGCAGCCTACGGAAACACATGTATTTGTGGACTAGGAGAAATGAATTGTATATTAACAGTAGCGTTGCTGCTAGCAGCCCAAATGCGGAATAATCAAAATACTCATCTATAGTAGGCTAGGTAAATAAATAAGTAGTGGTTTATTCATAAAATGTAATACTGTAGAGTAATAAAAATGAATAAACTATAGCTATATGTAACAAACTTAATGTTCAGCTATCTACAAAATACTACATATAATATGGTTCCATTTTTATAAAGTACAAGAACAGGTACAACTAAATATTGTTGTTTAGAGATGCATACTGTGGTGCAGTGGATTGCTTTTATGTGGCTTTTCTCACCATGGTCTTGTAACTCCCACCAAAGTGATTGGGGAGGACTGTGCAAATAGGGTAATTGTGGCCCACCAAGGGGATTGGTCAGTTTTGCCTTCCCACCGGGCTTGAAATGAGCCATCGCAGAGGTGGGAAGGAGATGATCTCACCACCACCAAGGAAGAAGGACCAAGAGCACGTCCTTTGGACTCAGAATCCTGCACTTAGAAGCTCTTGGAACAAGGAGACAGAGAGAGAGAGAGTCAAAGATTCAGAGACAGAGAGACAAAGAGACAGAGAGACAAACATAGAGAGAGAGGGCTGTAACACTGAAGACGGTGAGAAGTTATGGCAGAGAAATGGCAACAGGAGAGACTGGCAGGAGATGGTGTGGTAGCCCCTCATAGCTAGCCGAATGCCTTCAGGCAGGAAGCTTGCTTATGGAATAGGGTGCCTCCAGGCACTTGATGGAGCTAGTTTGCCTACCCACAGAGCTGGAGCTGAGCACTTTAGGGCCAAGACTTTCTGGCTGAGAAGAGTGCCTCCGACACTTACCAGTAGAGCTAAAAGAGCTTTGTAAGAGTTGCCTGGGCAGGGGCAGAGGCTGAAGGCCAGAGAGAGGCATGCCTGTGAGCAGGGCTAAGAAGAGGCTGTCCTGACAGAAGAACTGTATCCTGAGTGTTCCTCAGCCTGAACTGTAACCTTTTACTTCCCTAGTAAACCCATAATTTTAAGTATTGTCTCTGAGTTGTGTGGCCATTGCAATGAATTATTGAATTCAGCAGAAAAGTAGAGAGTGCCATGGGTGGGATGGTTGGTGTCAGAAGTGGTAAAGATGGCAGAGAGAGGACGCATGTCTGAATTCTACCTCGTAGGAATCAGTCTTTGGTTATTGATCTTGATTCTCCTTCCCTCCTGTGAAGTTACAGGAGGTCAACAATACCCCCACGCCATTTTTACACGTAGTTAAGTTGTAAAATTAAAAATAAAAGCAAGGAAGTGACTACTATAATGGAAAGGGGAGGGTAATGATTCTAGAGTCAGAGATGCAGAAGATAGTTATTGGGATGGACAATGAAGGAAGCTTCTAGATACAAATGATATTCTATTTCTTGAACATGGTGGTAGTTACAATGGAATTTTCTGCATAATGATTTATTAAGTTGTATATTTATATAATATGTATGTTTTCATACAGATCGCAATAAGAAAACTTCTCTGCCTACCACTAATATTCAGTAATTTCTGGTGTTTTCAGACCAATAAGTAACCCAGGGCAGTACAGTCATGTGTCATTTAACATCTACAATACATTCTGTGAAATAGGACATTATGTGATTTGGACATTGTGTGAACACGAGATTGGATACTGCTGACTAGGAGTCAAAGCATGCACTGTTCTATGGTAAAATTTTTATTTGTAAGTAGGGAAAGTTCAAATTCAAATAAAGATAGAAAATACAGTACATACACAAGCCAGTAACATAGGCATTTATTATGATTACCAAGACAGGTATTATAGGTTACATATGTACTGTACCTTCATATGCCTGGCATCACAATCATTTTATATAAGAGGCATGAGATACATGTGTTGCATGTGGGGAGCTGTTGCATTCACTACATCCAGTTACCTCCACTACATGCTGCTCTCCAATAGGGATTTCTGAATTCTGTTATAAACTTATGAGACCATGGATGTATATGTGGTTCAACATCTCCCAAACAGATGTTATGTGGCACATGACCATATTTCGAAAAGAGACATAGCTAATTATTGAATGTGTTTATTGCATTCCTCAGGATGGCTTAAATACATATTTGAGTCTCCATTTATTTACACTGTCATTCAGTATTTGCCGGTCTTTTTACAGCTAGCTCACAGACACATGAAAATCTTCAACATCCCCAATAACTCTATCACTGGCTTCATCCTCTTGGGCTTCCCTTGCCCCAGGGAGGGTCAGATCCTTCTCTTTGTGCTCTTTTTTATTGTCTACCTCTTAACCCTCATGGGGAATGGTTCCATCATCTGTGCTGTGCGCTGGGATCAGAGACTCCACACCCCCATGAACATCCTCCTCGCCAAGTTCTCCTTCCTGGAGATCTGCTATGTCACCTCCACTGTCCCCAATATGTTGGCCAACTTCCTCTCTGAGACCAAAGTCATCTCTTTCTCTGGGTGTTTTCTCCAATTCTACTTTTTCTTCTCCCTGGGTTTTACAGAAAGCTTTTTCTTGACGGTTATTGCATTTGATCGCTGTCTTGCAATCTGCCAGCCTCTACACTATCCAACCATTATGACTGGACATCTCTGCATCAATCTTGTGGTCAGCTGCTGGGTACTTGGTTTCCTCTGGTTCCTGTTTCCTATCATCATCATCTCCCAGATGTCCTTCTGTGGATCTAGGATCATTGACCACTTCCTGTGTGACCCAGGTCCTCTGCTAGCCCTCACTTGTACCAGAGCCCCTGCAATAGAGTTGACTAGCTCTACCTTAAGTTCTATACTTTTGTTTATTCCCTTTCTCTTCATCATGGGATCCTACATGCTGGTCCTGAGAGCTGTGTTGAGAGTCCCTTCAGTAGCTGGACGAAGAAAAGCCTTCTCCACATGTGGGTCCCATCTGGCTGTGGTTTCACTTTTCTATGGCTCAGTGATGGTCATGTATGTGAGCCCAACATCAAAACGTGAGGCTGGAATGCAGAAGATTGTGACCCTGTTTTACTCTGTTGTGACCCCACTCATTAACCCTGTGATATACAGTCTGAAGAACAAAGATATGAAGCATGCAATGAAGAAATTCCTGGGAACATAAAAATGAGAGTCTTAGTTAAAAGGATATTGGGGCAGAGAATTTGTTGTTAACTTTTCTTGGTTAAAAAGAAAATTTACTGGTATCACTCAGAAAATTATTCATATTGTTTTTGAATGTTACATACCATGGTGTTTTTTATATTTCTTAGAATTTATAGGGTTACAAGGGATCTT
Organism: Elephas maximus indicus; assembly: GCF_024166365.1. Classification (NCBI taxonomy): domain Eukaryota; kingdom Metazoa; phylum Chordata; class Mammalia; order Proboscidea; family Elephantidae; genus Elephas; species Elephas maximus. The sequence continues at coordinate 26,796,772 of NC_064828.1, read as the reverse complement.
GAAGATGTACTCCAACTCCCTGATTTTACAAATGATAGGGATATAGATTGAAAAATTTGGTAAGTTAGACAAGGTCATAACCTCAGGGTGAAACCAAATTTTTCTATTTTAAAATTTTTTATCTTTGCTCAACAACAAATTGTCTTTACTTTTCTGACTAAGCTTATATTTCTGTTCTCCAGATGATCTCTCATGTTTTCAGCAATTTGCATAAACAAAAGGTTAATATATTTGATAAACAGAACTATCTTGAGATCAATAAATACCACTGACACTATAGAAAGTACCAATTATGTGAAAAAAGTAAACAGCAAAGGTTTCTAAACATATGAAAAGACATTCAATTAGAGAAATACAAATAAAACTGTAATAAATATACCTCTCTTTTTCCTCTCAAATTGAAAAAGCTAAAAAATGATGTTGGGAAAAAAATGATACTCTTAGAGAATAAATTGGTAAGACTTCTCTGAAGGGCATTTTTCCAGTAACTATAAAAATTTAAAGGGCATTCTCTTAGCCCTAGCAATTCCACTCCTACATATTTATTTTACTGATATATTCACACATGAGAAAAATGGCATGTGCAGAAGAATATTCACTATAGCCTGTTTCTAACATCAAAAGATTAGAACAATCTAAATTCCCAGTAGTTAAAGACTGATTAAATAATTGGATTCCATTGAATGGAATACTACATAGCTTTTAAAAACAAGGTGGATATACATGCTTATTGGGGCCCTGATCTTGCAGTGGTTAGCATTTGCCTGCTAAACAAGAGACTAACGGTTTGAATCCACCAGTTGCTCCTTGGAAACCCTTTGCAGGCAGTTCTACTCTGTCTTACAGGGTTACTATGAATCAGAATCGACTCAACGGCAATGGGCTTGGATTTGTTTTTTTTGGTACACAAGCCTATTATCATGAAACTATCTTAAACATGTATTGTTGTATGAAAAGCAAGATGGAGGAGCGCTGTATCTTTGGCTGTCTTTCATGTGAAGAAAACTCATATAGATACGTATATATTTATGTTTATAAATACATGGTATATTTCTTGAGGAAAGAAGAAATGGGTAACAGTGATTTTTCTAGAAAAGAGAGTTGAGTTTCTGGGGACACGGAGAGAAGGAGCCTTGTTTTTACTGTATAAGCCTTTGTGTTACTTAAATACCTTTCTATGTGCATGTATTGCTTAACTTCCAAGAAAGTTTTAGAAACAAACTTTAAAGTCTATTTCATTATGAATTTAGCATCAGGGAAACATTTCTTCATAATTCCTTGATTCTTTGGAAACTAGAAAGAGGGCTGATTGTTGATAAAAAATGAAAAAGGAAACTGACAGCCACTTGGTATCATCTCATCAAAGTCTTTGATTCTGTTGGCATATATACAAGAATATTCACCGTGGCCTGTTCCTAATATGAAAAGATTAGAACAACTTAAATTCCCATTAGTTAAAGACTGATTAAATTATTGCATTCCATTGAATGGAATACTATACAACAAAGTGGAAAATGTCTTCCTCTTCTGGGAGCCTGTGAGAGTAAATAAATTAAGAAAAATTGAAACTGGCTATATTTAATAATGGTTTTATTATCTTCCTCTGTTACCACTTATTCATCAAAAAACCTTCATTATTCTAGGCACTGAGCTAAAACCAGAATCATATGCAAAATTGGACAAGACATATTTCCTTCCTTGTGGGGCTCACAAACCAGTGGTAAAAGGAGTGAGATGTGCTATAAACATGTTATATGTGGAGTGGTAATTATAATTTCTATTAGAGCTAGTGAACGAACACTACAGATAATAGCCACGAATACTGAGGGGTGATAAAACATGGCAGCTTCTGAAAAATGCATGTACCACCATTTAGGGGGCATTATCTATTTACAAGTACACCATGCTATACAGAATAGAGAAGTGTTCATAGAATTAGAGACTGTAAGGCATCTTGATTTACAATTAATCACCCTATTGACATTTTTCAGAGAAGATTTGTAAACAGGCAATAATTGCATGGAAAGATGCTGAACACCATATGTCATTACCAGTTACAAGTTACTGTCCAATCTACTCGGATCATGGTGACCCTGTGTGTATCAGAACAGAACTGTGCTCTATAGGGTTTTCCATGGCTGATTTTTCGGAAGTAGATAGCCTTTCTTCAGAGTCACCTCTGGGTGGACCCAAACCTCCAACCTTTTGGTTAGCAGCCAAGAGCATTAACTGTTTGTACCACTCAGGTGCTACTAATAAGTCATTAGGGAAAATGGAAATCAAAACCACAAGTGTTGGAGAGGATATGGAAAAATTAGAACCCTCGCGCATTGCTGGTGGAAAGTAAAACAGTTAACAGTTTATCAGTTCCTCCAAATGTTATCCATAGACTTACCATACGAGCCAGCAATTCCACTCCTAGTTATATACTTGAAAGAATTGAAAATCGATACTCAAAAAAATACTTGTATTGGAATGTACATAGGTAACATTATTCATAATAGTCATAAGTTGGAAACAAATACCCACCAACAGATGGATGGATAAACAAAATGTGGTATATACATAAAATGGAATATTACTCAGCCATAAAAGGAATGAAGCTCTGATACATGCTACAATGTGTAAGAACCTCAAAAAAAAAAATTATTGCTAGGTGAAATAAGCCAGGCATAAAAGGTCACATACTGTATGATTCCACTTATATAAAATATCCAGAATAGGAAAATCCATAGAGACAGAAGGCATATTGGTAGTTTCCAGGGGCTTGAGGGAAGGGAGAATAGGGAGGGACATGTTAATGGGTACAGGATTTCATTTTGGGATGATGAAACGTTTTGGAAGTAGGTATAGGTAATGAATGTACCAAATGCCACTGAAAAGCACACTTCCAAGTGGTTACCGTAGGCTGGACAAGTAGGGAGCTTACAGTTATTGCTTAATGAGTTTCTGTTTGGGGTGATGAAAAAGTTTTCGAAATAAATGGTGATAAAGTAATGAAAAACTTCAAGGTTCCAAAGCAAATGTCTAAAATCAAAATCATTCTTCTAGAGAAAGATGAGAATACAAGTAGACTTCTAAAAGCAAAATCATTCTTTCCATAGAAAGATCAGAATGCTTATCAGGTTCTGTGCAAGATTCTTAAGTGCTTTGTTTCTACAGGAAAAAAAAAAACCCAACAAATTATTTTCACTATTGATAGCCCATGTTGAATACTCAGTTGAGCTGCTGAGTTTACATAAATTCATAATTAACAAATAGAGAAACAGGGGAGTTAGCTACAGGATGGTCTTTGCCTGCTATCACTAACAGTATATTACAATGCACAATTGTCTTGAATTTCATCCTTAAAAATAGTTGCCAAGAAATATGAAGAGAAACAAAGAATACTGTGTAGATAAAAAATTATCAGCCATTCTGAAGATTCAGTTTTTGTGTTGCATCCCTTTTTATAACTATTTTTCCATTTGAAATGTGCACTTTTAAAGTAACCATTCCTGGAAATATAAATTCAAGTCGAAGGTTTATTGAAAGTTAATTGAACTTTGCAAGAGGTTTTATCCATCTAAACATTGTAAATGGTGACTAGGTACCTAAGTCAACACACAAAATCTTATTTAACCTATAATGTACCTTCTCATAATACCAATGTATTCCAAGATCTAATCACACTACCAGAAGGGGTAGGAAAGGCAAATAAAAAGGAAGAAACCTAGGCATAGTACACATAGCTACTCTTTCATGCAATTAACTTGTAGATCTGCTACACCAGAAGATATGAATTCAGAACTTTGGATATATCACCACACACAGATAAGGTGGAGGACTCTGCTTTCAATCATTCAGGGTGTTCTCTCATGCCTTGCAGAGGGTAAAAGGACTCTCTCCACAAATATGTGTCTGGAATATTGTGTACAAATAGGTAAATATGCCTGGCACGTCGAGGAGGGGGTATGCACTGGAAACTCTGAGGGGCAAGATTTGAAAGGTGGGTTAAGCTGCATTGCAGGGGCCTTATTGACCAAGCTAAGGGCTTTGAGTTTATGTTGCAGGCAGGGGAAACATCAAAGAGGCTTAAACAGGAAGTGAATGCGTAAGATGAAAAGTTGTTCAGTGTGTGCGAAGGGACAGGAGATGAATTATGCCGAAAGACCTACCCTTTTGAGGGATGAAGAAATCTCAGAGCCCAACCCCAGTTGCTGGTTCTCTGAGCATTGCTGTAGAATGACGCTGCTATGACCCTGTTGACCAAGGTTGTCCTCAGGTCTGGTAAGTGTCCTATAAGAGGCAGTTTCTTCTGGGGACCTGTTGTGACTCAGTGGCTCTAACGCAGTGAGAGAGGGAAAGATCCCTGTGGAGGCCATCCTACTCCTGGGAAGTGAGTGATTCCTGCTAAAACTGCCCAACCCCTTGGCTGAGGTCCCAGTCAATCTCCTCTTTCTGGTAGGGAGAGGGGGATTTTTCCTCAGAACCCACAGTTGACATCACTTCTCAGAAGTCAAAACATAAACTCCTGCATACAGACATCTTATCCTGGGTTGTGTTCCACAGAATTTCGACTGGGCACATGGTGTATTCCGAACAGGTTTGATGATTGGCTGACAAATCTATTGATTGCATCTCGGGTCATCTCTGAGAGATTTAAACCCAGTAAAAAGTATTATTCTTCCACTACTGGGGAGAATAAAGGCAGAACCAAAGGCACAAGTGTCTCCAGAGAAGGTGGAGTGAACAAGGGGATAACTTGTGCAAAATTGCCTAATGGCCCCGTTCTTCTAGAGGCAATAAATGAATCCTCAAGGAGCAAAGGGTAGGCTCTTCTTATAACCCCTGGGTCCAACAGGAAATAACAACTCTCGGAGGTGGTTATCACAAAGACAGCTGCTCTGCTCTCAGAAAAGCCTGCAAGAAACTGACTGAGAAGCTTTGATTGAAATTCCCTTTTCTGCTTCAGGAGAGAAGGTGACGTAGTGATTGGGGGAGAAAACATATTAAAATATAGCTGAAGACCTGTGCCTCTGAGAAAATGTTCCTGTTAGCTCTGCTATGGCTTTACACAAAACATCCAATATTTATATGTCAGACATTGACAAGGTGTTTCCACATGCTCCTCATTTGGCAGTCTTCATCACAACCCTTTGAGAAAGGCATTATCATTTCCACTTTACATTTGAGGAACGAAGAGGCAAGAAATAATTGGCTTAAAAAGAAAAGAAATAATTGGCTTGTAGAATTTCCCACACATAGCAATGTTAGTGCTGGAACTCAAACCCTGTTTCCAACTTCAAATAAAGTGCTTATTCCAGTACACCACAGCTACGGCTTATCAGCAATGAATGAGTAAACATATTTCCAAGGACTTTCAAAAAAAGAATTTATATTACGGCATAAAGGGCTATACATCACTTACTGGTGGGCAGGCTGTTTACAAATATTACTCATTTATCCCTCCAAACACCCGGTGTGGTCAGTACTTTTATTCTCTGCATTTTACAGAAGAGGAAAGCAAAGCATAGAGAGGTCAATAATGTATCTAATATCCCACAGCTAGAAAGTGGTGGCAGATCTGAACTCAGATGATCCAGCTCTGGAAGCAGTGTTCCTCCGCAGAGGTACCATCGAGGCATAGGATTATGCTGACAGGGCAATTGTCTGAACTGGCTCCTGAGAGAAGCTTACTAGTGAGGATGACAAGACTGTCACTTGCCTGCAGCTTCCGGACCTAGCTTCAGGGAAAAAGAAATTTCAGGGAAATGTCCTCTCTTACCTTGCATGTAACACATACAGCATGTACAGCATCCCGACTTCTGGGTGCTAACTTAACAAGTTAAAAAGTGAAGCTTGTTTGCTGGGTTTTATTCATTTCCTCGGTTCAAGCAGCCTATGTTCATAGACACGGCCTTGAGGTCCCTGTACACATGTTCCCACTACCTGGACAGCAGCTCCTTCTGCTGCCAAGTCAGAGGAAACTGCCAACTTTGACAGACCAGTGAACACAATGGCTGCTTTCTATGCGCAGGAGCCAACTAAGGAGGGTTGAGTAACTCTTCCATTAGCATTGGCTTAAGGATATACCAGACATTTTTTATGCCCTGGACCTCAGAGGTAAGGTGTTATTTCAGTTCTAAATGCATTTAGTGTCAAGGTAGGTCCCTTTTGAAATTTGTGAAGCTCAGCACACCAGAGTTGGACCCTCGTTGTCCGGTGGGTTGAGCATTCTATTAGCTGATGCTTCCTGGATGTGTTAGTTTTGTAAAATTTTGTCTTTTTTTCCCCTTATTTCTGAGATAAGCCTTTCAAGCATAATTATGGCTTCCCTTTGTGATAGTTAGTGGGCCCTGATGATTTTGTTTTGATTTTCCCATGTCATATTTGGAAAACTAGAAGTTCCCCATGTAACCTAGTGGAAAGCTGCCCACAATAAATCACTTATATAGTTCGCTTTGGTATATTGTCACACCACAGATTGGTGGCATCACAGTGCCAGTTGCCTCATTGGTGGCCTGTATTACCAGATCATATTTCTCCACATTACCAACCAAAAATTTAAAGGCACTCAATTAGTACGCATGCATTCCAATACAGAAAACATGCCATCAAAAAAAAAAAAAAAATTAAGGAGAAAAAAAAACATAATAACTAGAGGGGTAACAAAATAGCCTAGTGGAAACATCTTTGCTTTTACCCATACTTAATTTTATTAGATTTAGTATAACCTATTTTTACACATTTCCCATTTTCCAGGACAGTCAGGCTTATATGCAGAGAACAATCCTAAAAGAGAGCTGTCCTGAATCCTGAATCTTGATATATAATTAATGCAATATCCAGCAAAGGTTTTCATTCCAGGATTATACCATATAAATCGATCACTTCTGGATTTGCAAGTCTAGCTGTCATGTGTATCTTGGGCAATCCTGGAAGAGCAATAAACATCTCAGAAGTGACAGGATTAAGAATGATGTACTCCAACTTCCATTTTAGATGCAAGAAAAAAAAAAAAAAAACTCAGGATCTCAGAAGCCCTGGTGGTACAGTGGTTAAGCACTCGGCTGTTGACTGAAAGGTCAGCAGTTGAAACCCACCAGCTACTCCGTGGGAGAAAAGACCTGGGGATCTGCTCCCATGAAGATTGCAGCCTAAGAAACCCTATGGGGCAGTTCTACTCTATCATATAGGGTTGCTATGAGTCAGAATAGACTCGGCAGCCCACAACAACAAACCATAGAAGAAGTTAGTTAAAAACAAAAAACAGCAGAATTTAGGCCCTAGTTTTCCCACTCTCCCAGCCTGCCTCCCACCTCTTTCTAGTGTTATGGATGGGACTGTAATTAACTTTAGCAGCTGGAGGGGTAATCAGCTAAAAAAGTGTAGCTTTTATTGCCAAGACCATTCAGTCTTGCACAACGCCCTTTCAGATGAATTCTCTGAAACCTGTATCAACACTCTAGTATCTTCAGGTAAACAGAGCATTTCTTAGATGTCTCATTCCCACAAGCTTTACTCATGTGTTTTTTAAGATTCACGTGGTGTAAAAATCACTTTTATATGAATAATATTGCTTTAAGGTTTGGAAAATGTTTATTTCAAAATATCCCCTTTTTATAGATGGAAACTGGCTTTTATTTTCTTCACTATAATTCATGCATTTTCCAAAGTTCCTACAATTAACATATTTTACAATTAGAAATTTTTTTATTTTATTATTTTTTATTGAATTTTAGATGAAGGTTTAGAGAACAAACTAGTTTCTCATCAAACAATTACTATACACATAATTGTATGACATTGGCTAACAACTCCACGGCATGTCAACACTCTCCCTTCTCAACCCTGGCTTCCCTATTACCACATTTTCTGTTCCCTCCTGCCTTCCAGTCCCTGCCACAGGGCTGTGTGCCCCTTTAGTCTTGTTTTGTTCCATGGACCTGTTCAATCTTGGCTGAAGGGTAAACCTCAGGAGTTGCCTCATTACTGAGCTGAAAGAGTGTCCCGGGACCATACTATCAGGGTTTCTCCAGTCTCTGTCAGGTCTTTTTTTTTTTTGAGTTAGAATTTTGTTCTACATTTTTCTCCAGCTCTGTCCGGGACGCTTTACTGTGATCCCTGTCAGAGCAGTCAGTGGTGATAGCCAGGCACCATCTTGTTGTACTGAACTCAGTCTGGTGGAAGTCATGGTAGATGTGGTCCATCAGGTCTTTGGGCTAATCTTTCCCTTGTGTCTTTAGTTTTCTTCATTCTTCCCTGATCCCCAAGGGGTGAGACCAGTGGAGTATCCTAGATGGCCACTCACAGGCTTTTAAGACTCCAGATGCTACTCATCAGAGTAGAATGTAGAACATTTTCTTTATAAACTCTTAGGCCAATTGAGCTAGAAGTTCCCTGAGACCATGGTCCCCACAGCCCTCAGCCCAGCAATTCATTCCCTCAGGGAGTTTGGATGTGTCTATGGAGCTACCATGGCCTTGCCTTGTACAGGTTGTTCTGGCTTCCCCAGCATTGTGTACCGTCTTACCTTTCACCAAAGTTACGGCCCATCTTTTGTCTATTAAGTGTTTTTCCATTCCCACCCCTTACCTCCCTCGTAACCATCAAATATTGTTTCTTTTTGTCTGTAAACATTTTCATGAGTTTTTATAGCAGTGATCTCATACAATATTTGTCCTTTTGTGAATGACTTATTTCATTCAATATAATGTCCCGTGCTGAGTTCCTTTTGTTTGTGGATTTCTTTTGTTTTTGTAGATTTTGTTTTTATTGAGACTATGTTTTTCTTCTTTATTTTGGTGAGTAGTCTGTTAACTTTTTATGGTTACCTTGAAATTTATCCTTACCTTCCTAGGTTTGAACGAGTCTACTATTACTTGATATCACCTTGCCTTCCTCTCCATTAGAGAGTTCTATACCTATACCGTTTATTCCCTCTTTTATTGTTATGACATTGTTGTCATTTACAGATTAACTTCTCTGGTTCCCTGTTGCAATTATTTTGGTTTTGTATAGTCCTTGAGAGTTCATTTCCTAGATTGGGATCTAGCTGGTGCAATCTTGCATCCTAGATTCAGGCTGTGGTCTCATGTTGTTTGTTCTCAGACTGAAGGACTCCCTTTAATAATTATTTTAAGTTTGGTTTGGTTTTTACATATTCCCTTAATTTCTGTTTATCTGAAAATGTCCAAATTTCACCATCATATTTGAATGAAAGTTTTGCAGGATATATTATTCTTGGTTGGCAATTAATTTCTTTCAAGGTTTTATATATGTCATCCCATTGCCCTCTTGCCTGCATGGTTTCTGACAAATAATCAAAGTTTGGTCTTATTGTTTCTCCTCTGTGTGTGACTTTTTGTTTTTCTTGAGCTTCTTGCAGGATTTTTTCTTTGTGTTTGATTGTCATGAGTGTGATTATGATATGCCTTGGTGTTTTTCTTTTGGGGTCTGTCCTACGTAGGGTTTGTTGACCTTCCTGGATGGCCAGCTTTTCATCATTCATATTAGGGACGTTTTCTGTTGGCAATTCTTCAATGATCCTCTCTGTGTTTTCTGTTTTCTCTCCTGGCTCTTGAACTCCGATCACTCACATATTTTTGCTTTTGATTTTACCCCACATAATTCCCAAGGTTTCTTCATTTATCTGTGTTCTTTTTTCAGATTTTTCCTCAAAGCTGTATCCAGTTTTGCTGATTCTGTCTTCCATCATTTCAAATCTGCTCTTCAGCCCTTCTATTATACTGTGCATTTCTGAAATCTTGTTGTTTATCTTTTGGATTTCTAATTGCTGTTTTGGTATGATTTCTAGTTGTGAATTTATTTTGGCATTTTGTTCCTGTATTACTTTACTGAATTGTTCCAATTTTTTTTTATCTGTATATTCCATGAATTTGTCTGCCTTTCCCCAAAATTTGTCTGTTTTTTCTTAATTTTTGCTTCAACTCTTGGATTTCTCTGAATACTAGAGAATTCAATTCTCTGTCAGGTAGTTCTAGTTCCTTTTCTTCTACTTGAAAGTTATCTGGTGTTTAATTTTGGATGCCTACTGGACCCATCCTGTCCTGTTTTTTAAATATGTTTTTATATTGTCTGCTGTCTTTGGGACATTCAGTAGTTATTTTCTTCATTTCTTGATTGTAGATTTACTTGTTTTGTCCTGCTTTTTTGTTTTATTTGGTTATGTCTGAGCAGATGGGCTGTGCATTCTTTGTTGTTTGCTGGTCTGTAGTCATGATACTTTTCACCTCCTGTTCTAATGGGCAGGGACAGTCATTCAGCTATGGTGCAGCGGGGCAGGCCCAGCTGAAGGGGAGGGTCTAGGAGGGGTTGTTTGTGGCACATACTAGGGCCGAAAGGGTGGGCCAGGAATCAGTGTTGGGCAGGTTCCAGTAGGCTGTGCCTGTGTTGCTTGGGAGTGTGATGTTCAGTGCATGGTGCAGGTAGTCAGGAAAGAGGGTGGAGGTGGTGATGTGCAGAGCTAACAGGGGTGTGGGAAAGAGGAGAGAGGAGAGAAAAATAGGAGCTGAAAACAAACAAGCAAATAAAGAAAGACAGGGAAAAAAAGAGTGCTAAGGGAGCTTCCCATTGGAGTGGAGAGATGAGAAACTGAGAAATGGAGAAAACCAAAAAGAAAAATTAAAAATGGAAAAAGAAAGAAAAAAATAACTTGATAAAAATTTGGAAAAGAAAAAAAGAAAAGGCCCCGGGGGTGCTGGAGTCCCACTGCTGGGGCTGCTAAGATTGCAGAAGTGGCTCCCAGGCTGCGTAATACAGTCTGGCTACAGGGGGTATAGATGTCACATAGCACCAGGTATTCAGGAGACAGGAAAATAAGATAAGTGTAGAGAGATGAGACCTGAGAAATGAAGGCAGACAGAAAGGGAAAAAGAGGGAGAAAAGAAAAGAAAGAAAGAAAAAAAAGAAATGCCCCCAGGGATCCCACCTATGTCCATGCTCAGATTGGGAGAGTGGCTCCTAAGCCTTGCAGTGCAGCCTGGCTAGATGGGGCTCCCAAGCTGCAAAAAGAAAAAGAAAACAAAAAACAAAACAGAACAAAGCAAAAAACAAGGAGAAAAAAAGCCCCAGGGATCCCACCAGCATGGCGTCACAGGCCAGGTGAGTGGTTTCCCAGTTGAGCGTGGCTTCACAGCTTTTCAAGGAGAAGCAAAGATGGCACACGGAGCCAGGTTCTCCAGAGAAAGGAGGAAAAGGTGTTAGGAGGCACAGACAATACCAAAGGAGACGGAAAGAACCAACATCAGCTCAGGGGCTATGGGATTGTGGACAGGGCGAGTCCAAGCCGCCTGAGGCCAAAGCAGTGCCTCCAGGCTAAGAGACTGCTGCTGGCTGGAAGCAGAGGAGGCCGAAGGCGGGAGGAAAAAAAAAAAGAAGGGGAGAACTAGAAAAGCGTATATCCTCGCTTGTTACCAGGTGATCTGTCTCCTGCTGGGAATATCATGAAGCTGCTTTTCCATACTTCTGTTCCCGGGATCTCCAACGTGGGCGGGGCGAATCAAAGCAGCACGAGTGCTGCACTTCACTGAAGGAAGAGCCACTGCAGCCAGCCCGGAAGCTCAGAGGTAGAGAGAGAATGGGGAGAGAATGGGGGGTGGGAAAGCGTGTATAGCCCGTTACTGGATGCTCTGTCTCCTCCTGGGAGTTCTGCGAAGCTGCTTCCCCATGTTCCCTGTCTGCTAATCCTGTACAGGAGTCCCAGATGCCGGATCCGTGCTACATTAGCTGTGGGGCCTTCCAAAGGTATCTCTCCTTGCTCTCCGTCTTCTGTCAGTTTCTTATCCCATTGGGTGCTTGGCTGAGTCCTCTCTTCATTTGGCACTTAAGGTTTCAGGAATGACGTTTATCTCTGTTTTACTCAGTTTTTTGGATCTTTGCTGTGGAGGGATGGCATGGTGCTTTTGTGTATGGTGTTACGTGGCTGGAAGTCCATAGAAAAAAAATTTTTTTTGAAAAAAGAGTAGAACTATCCAGTTATAAAACAATATTTACTAAACACCTGCTTCGTGCTATATTCTATAATAAAACAGTGAAAGCAATAGATAAGGGCATTGCCCTCATTCAAGTATCAGACAGACAATAAGCAGAGAAACAAAATAATTTGATATTTATGAGTACTAGGAAGAAAATAAGGTGCCTTGGTGGTGCAATGATTAAGGGCTCAGCTGCTAACCAAAATGTTGGCAGTTTAAACCCAGTGGCTCCACAGGAGAAAGACCTAGCAATCTGCTCCCACAGAGATTAGTCTAGAAAACCCTTTGGGGAAGTTCTACTCTGTCACAGGGGGTCACTATGAGTCAAAATTGACTCAATGGCGTCTAATAACCACAACAACATCAGGAAGAAAATAAATAAAAGTTATGGGTAGAGAATGGCAGGAAAGATTACACATGGCATGCAAGGAAGGCATCCCTGAGGATATAATGCTTAGGTTGAAAACTGAAGAATAAGAACTCCAAAAGGGAGTTGCAGGCAAAGAGAACACCTAGAGCAAAGAACCTGGTCAAAGAAGGACTTGGCTTCTTCTAAAAGAAAAGCCAGTTGTCATGGAGCCAACTCCAACTTACAGCGACCTCATGTGTGTCAGAGTAGACCTGTACTCCACAGGGTTTTCAATGGCTGATTTTTCAGATCACCGGGACTTTCTACCATGGTGTCTCTGGGTGGACTTCAACCTCCAACCTTTTGGTTTTCAGTCAAGCACGTTAACCACTTGCACCACCCAGGCACTCGGGACTGAAAGAAGGCCCCTGTAACTGAAGAAGTGGAAAGGGGTGAGATAGATGGTAAAATAGGCAGAGGCCAGATCCTTCAAGGGCCCATTAACCATAAAATTGAGCTTTTGTTTTATGTCATTCTAGGTTTAAAGAGAAGTTACTGAGTAGTTTTTTTCCCTAAGTTTTATTTCTTTTATTGTTATTGTTGAGAATGTTACTGAATATTTTTATGAGAAGTAATGACATGATCTGATGTACATGATTCAAAGGCTTGGCTGCTGCATAGAGAATGGATTGTACAGCAAGTCCTTCAGGAGGCCTTTGTAGTGATCCAGAGAAACAATAATGAACTAGGGGGTTGCAGGGAAGAGAGAGAAACAAGGCATCAAGACGTATTTTAGAAATAAAGATGCTAGGAGCTGCAGCTAAATTGAGTATGAAGGATAACAGAAAGGGAGGAGATGGGACATTAAAACGAACAGAAGGAAAAAAAGAAAGACCTCAACCATCCATACTTCCAGTAATGGGATGGCCAAATAGGTGATTGCCTATAAATTATCATTTGAGGAAAATCCACAGAACTGTCTGGAGGAAAAAAAAAAACACTATTAGCAACAGATTCCTTGAATTGATCATTAGCACTGAATTATATTGTTTTTGTTAGGTGCCATCCAGTCAGTACTGACTCATTGCAATCCTATGTACAACAAAACGAAACACTGCCTGGTCCTGCACTCTAAGATAATATTAACACTCAAGATTAATATTATGAACTTAGAGTCTTGATAAAATTTTTGTTTTGTTGTAACTTCTGAGACTAGATACCTTGAGTTCCTCAGTTATGTCAAGTTTTACTTTGTGTCACTTCTGTCACTTTTGAGTCAGTGTGCCATGTAACTAATGACCACAACGTTATTTTTAAAAACATTCTACAAAAAGACAAGGACAAAGAAAATAAAGACTTACGTATCAATTGCTACATGTGGGGGTGTTCCTGATCCTAAATGAAGATACTACAGAGTCATTTTGAAAATAAGAGATTTTTTGTGAAATCTGCTTTCAGCTGTCCTTCATGAATATACAGTTGTTTGAGACTTAATATGATCCCCTAGACAGATGTATTTAAAGACCAAGTGAAAACATATAGAAGAGGTAGTTCATAGAGCATCCAACTTCTCCTCCCTCACTGACCCAGGTGGAGATCAAAAAAGCCCTGGGGTAATATAAACTAAGGTGAGATGGTTAGAACCTTGGGAGACTTTTTTATTGGCTGTGTGAGTCCCCCTTGCTGTGGAAATCAAATAATGTCTTAAACAAATTTGACCAAAAGAAAGGAACTTTTTGTGAATTATTTGAGCTTCAAAATTATACCCTCCCCCAGTCCCCCTCACTAAATTTTTCCCTCTCCTAACACAACTCTCTAATCACCCATATCCTTACCTGGCAGGGGGATATCTGGAGAGAGCCTTATATAAGTGGTTACCTATAAGAGTAACTACCTGCTTCTGCAACTTTATGCCCTTTGTCCTGAGGGGTCTTATAAACCTGGAATATTCCTATTAGGAGTTACCCCTAATAGAGACTCTTTAGTGTCTTAAGTCACAGTTCGAAAATCTTACATTTGAGATTGTATATACCCGGTAAGGGCAACAGATAACCCTTGTGTTCCTGTTAATATCCTAATTTAGTAAGGGCTATATTCAGAGGCACCTGGGAAGAAAGGGCAGGCAATCTACTTCCCAAAAATCAACCATTGAAAACCCTATGGAGCACAGTTCAACAGTGAAATGAATGGGGTTGCCATGAGTCAGAGTTGACTCTGATATAGATATTGATATGAATTTTTATATATATAGACATATCACAACGTAGATGTATATATTTATACCTCTTTATATACATATATATCATACTTAGGAGAGTACACACACACATAACCATGTCAAAAATCAACTGGATGGCACACAACAAAGACAACATATCTCTCTATATACATATATATTTTATTTAGGGGAATACACACACACACTTATCTTTATCTATGTATATATACATATATACATAGATATACAGATATTCTACTAAGTATACAGTCTAATATAATTTCCAAATTTCTCTAAGACACTCTCCTTCAAGAGCTTATCAATTCTGAACAAAATTTAATTGAACAGCAATGAAAATATGAATGAGAGCAAAAGAGCAAGCCAGGACGATATTTCGGAATTAAAGAAAGAGTAGCAATTGATACATAAGTCTTTATTTTCTTTCCCAAGAATCTTTAAATATAAATCTGGGTCCCCATCTGTTGTTACAGTGTTATTCCATATTTTCTGGTCTGTTACAGCTCACAGACACATGAAAATCTTCAACACCCCCAACAACTCTGGCACCGTCACTGGCTTCATCCTCTTGGGCTTCCCCTGCCCCAGAGAGGGTCAGGTCCTCCTCTTTGTGCTCTTCTCTGGTGTCTACCTTCTGACCCTCATGGGGAATGGTTCCATCATCTGTGCTGTGTGCTGGGATCGGAAACTCCATACACCCATGTACATTCTACTTGCCAACTTCTCCTTCCTGGAGATCTGCTATGTCACCACTACCGTCCCCAATATGTTGGCCAGCTTCCTCTCTGAGACCAAGGTCATCTCCTTCTCTGGGTGCTTTCTGCAGTTCTATTTCTTTTCCTCCCTGGGGTCTACAGAATGCTTTTTCTTAGCAGTTATGGCATTTGATCGTTACCTTGCCATCTGCCAGTCATTGCATTACCCCACTGTTATGACTGGACGTCTCTGCACCAATCTTGTGGTCAGCTGCTGGATACTTGATTTCCTCTGGTTCCCAGTCCCTATCATCATCATCTCCCAGATGTCCTTCTGTGGATCTAGGATTATAGATCACTTCCTGTGTGACCCAGGTCCTCTGTTGGCACTCACCTGTCCCAGAGCCCCGGTGATAGAGTTCCTCTGGATGATTTTAAGTTCTCTGCTCTCATTTATTCCTCTCCTCTCTATCATGGGGTCCTATGCTCTGGTTCTGAGAGCTGTATTGAGGGTCCCTTCAGCATCTGGACGAAGAAAGGCCTTCTCCACTTGTGGATCCCATTTGGCTGTGGTTTTACTCTTCTATGGTTCAGTGATGGTCATGTATCTGAGCCCAACATCCAAGCATGAATCTGGAATGCAGAAGATTGTGACCCTGTTTTATTCTGCTGGAACCCCACTCATCAATCCTGTGATCTACAGTCTGAGGAACAAAGATATGAAATATGCTCTGCAGAAATTTCTTGGAACATAAAAATTAAAACCTTGGCACCACCTCCAATATATATTGCTAAGTGAATAAATGAATGTCAGTATGTAAACTGCTATTTATGTATAAAAAATATAAACTCGTGTGTGTGTGTTTAAAAAAAAAAAATCTTTCAAATGACCGAGAAGAAACCTAGCAGTGGTTGCATCTGGGAAGAGAGGACGTCTTAGATATAATGAAAGGAAAAAGACTTATTTTCACTCTGTACCCTTTGGTACCTTTTGAATTTTGTACCACATACAATATTCTATGAGGAAGAAGAAGGACGAGAAGGGAAAGAAGAAAGATGATGTGTCTACTAGTAAATTTTCTGAGAATTGAGACAATTCCTGGTTTGTTGGGGAATCTAGAAAGTAAGCTAATGGAAAAATGAAGGTGCCAGGACCTGAGAACCTACAGACATTTCACCAGACTTGTTGTTTTTGGAGAAGGTGGGAATTACTTTGTCCTCTGAGGAAGTGTGAAGGAAATTAACTATGATAAAGTTTTAAGTGGTCTTTTTTCAGGATTGTTATTTTTTATCTTCTTTACTCATTAAAAAATACTTAATGGGAGGCGGGGCCAAGATGGCTGACTAGGTAGACGCTACCTCGGATCCCCCTTGCAACAAAGACTCGGAAAAACAAGTGAATCGATCACATACATGACAATCTACGAACCCTGACCATCAAACACAGATCTAAAGAGTTGACCTGAGTGACAGGTGAGCGAAAAGCTGCGCCCTGAACCAGCGACCCCTTCTGGAACCCGCGACCCGCTCCACAGCCTTGAGCCCTTGAGGTTTTCTGGTGCCAAGTAGCGGGGCTGATAGCGGCTTGCTGAGGCGGGGCAGAAACAGGACACAGCCCTAACCCCTAGCCCCCCTGGGGTAACCTCCGTAGAGTCTCAGACAGCACAAGCAAGCTGCACACTGACACGGCTAAAGAGAGAACGAACGATCAACCACGGGGAAGCAGCGACTGTTTTCGGAGCCTGGAGCCAATGTCTCAGTCAGAAAACCTTGGTACCGGGCTTTGGACTGGGTGCAGGGGAGCTGAGCACGGCATCCTGAGATGGTGCAAATCTGGGGCACAGCCCTAGCCCCCAGAAGTGACCTCAGGGGAAGCCCAGCCAGTGCATGCAGGCAGCTCAGCGATGCGGCTGACAGGAGAAGTCACCGGGAGGCAGCGACTGGTTTGGGAGCCAGGAGTGCAGCGTGCCAGCTGGGGAACCTTGGCGCTGGGCTTTGGCCTGAAAGCAGAGGAACTGACCACGGCTTCTGAGACAGCACAAGCACAGGATGCGGGCATGACCCTTGGGGGCAATCTCAACCCAGCCAACGCACACAGGCTACACACCCCTCAGGAATCTCAGATAAAACAGTCATCACCAAACAAGATAAGTTACTTCGTCTATATTCCTGGGTGCTACTCTCTCTCCTATCTATCTGATACCTCCCCTCCCCTTCCCAGGTGGCTTCATTAACATTGGAATTTCCTGGGCCAAAGATTGAAGTGCTCTGGGGTTTTTTTGGTTTGTTTGCTTTGTCTTTTCCTAACACATTCTCCTGGCCTGAGAGAAAACTAAAATTCTCCTGGCCTGAGAGAAGCAGCTACAAAAAAACCAGGGACCAAGAATCCTTCCCTGACTTCCCAAAATTGGACTAAAAATACAGAACCACCTCCAGCCAAGCATATGAGATCCACAGTCTTAGGCTTTCATCCCTACAGGGAACAAGGTGGCTATTATAATGCAAAAGCAATTCTAATAGTGATCTGACTGTAATTGTTTTAGCAGACTACTGGAAAGACAATTTTCCTGGGTCTGATATCTCTACCTATTAAACAGAGCCCTCACTGACCCACAACGGGGAACTGAGGGCTGAAGCTCCACCCAAACCACCTCACCTCCTGCCATAGGGGTCTGAGGATAGTGACATCTACCAGTCTGTAGAGGTACATGCATTGGGGGCCTAAGGTACAGCTGCAGAGCCCACCCACCAAAGTGCTTTAGGAATAGAGACACACCTACCTCACTGGCACTTGGGGGAAGCCTGTCAGCATCCTGTCCCCCCTGGAGTGTGACCCCCTGCTGCTTCTAGAATCTGGTGTACACAACTATCACCACTTCTCCTCTAAGCGAATAGGTGACAGTCTACCCCACACACTTGGTGACCCCAAATCAGATTCTACTCAAGAATAGTGAATGGACTCTTAGGCTTATATTTCTGGTAACGGACCAAACCAGCTGGTAAGAGGATATAAGTGATTCAAAGGCTATAACAATCAAGACAGTGCAATCTAGTAGCCCATCTACATATATTGAAAGAAAACAAACCAAGATAAGACTCAGTGAGCAAATATAAAATAAATCATTACAATATCTCATAGATGGCTTGGAGACAGCAGTTGATATCAAACTATGTAAAGAAGCAGATCATGATTGCTTCTACAACTCCCCAAATTAAAGAATCAAAATCTTTCCCAAATCAAAATACAATCCTAGAATTGCCAGATGCAGAATATAAAAAAGTAATTTACAGAATGGTTCAGGACATCAGGGATGATCTCATAAAGGAAATAAGGCAATCTATAGAAAAAGCCAAGGAACTCACTGATAAAGCAGTTGAAGAAATCAAAAAGATTATTCAAGAACATAGTGGAAAAATTAATAAGCTGCAAGAATCCATAGAGAGACAGCATTCAGAAATCCAAAAGATTAACAGTAAATTACAGAATTAGACAACTCAATAGGAAGTTAGAGGAGCAGAATAGAGCAATTAGAATGCAGAGTGGGGGACCTGGAGGATAAGGGAACTGACACCAATATAGCTGAAAAAAATCAGATAAAAGAATTAAAAAAAATGAAGAAACCCTAAGAATCATGTGGGACTCTATCAAGAAGAATAACTTCCGTGTGATTGGAGTTCCAGAACAGGGAGGGATAACAGAAAATACAGAGAGAATAGTTGAAGATCTGATGCAGAAAACATCATGAAAGACAAAAGGATATCTATCCAAGATACTCATCGAACCCCATATAAGATAGATCCAAAAAGAAAATCACCAAGACATATTATCATCAAACTTGCCAAAACCAAAGATAAAGTGAAAATTTTAAAAGCAGCCAGGGATAAAAGAAAGGTCTCCTACAAAGGAGAATCAATAAGTTCAGACTACTCAGCAGAAACCATACAGTCAAGAAAGCAATGGGATGACATATATAGAGCATTGAAGGAGAAAAACTGCCAGCCAGGCATCATTTATCGAGCAAAACTCTCTCTCAAATATGAAGGTGAGATTAAAACATTTACAGATAAACGCAAGGTCAGAGAATTTGCAAAAACTAAACCAAAGCTACATGAAATACTAAAGGAAATTTTTTGGTCAGAAAATCAATAACATCAGATACAAACACAAAACAAGGTCTCAGAACAGAACATCCTGATATCAACTCAAATAAGGAAATCACAAAACAAATTAAGATTAATTTTAAAAAGAAAAAAATGCTCAAAACAGGGAATCATTGAAGTCGTTATATAAAACATCGCAATAATCAAAAAGAGGGACTAAATACAGGAGGCATAGAACTGCCATATGGAGAGGAAAACAAGGCGATATAGGATGATACAAGTTAAGTTTTTACTTAGAAAAACGGGGGTAAACATTAAGGTAAACACAAAGAGGTCTAACAATTCCATCACTCAAAATAAAAACCGAGGAAAACATAATGACTCAGCAAACATAAATTCAACTACTATGAAAATGAGGAACACACAATTTACAAAGAAAAATGTCTCAGCACACAAAAGTAAGTGAAAAAATGAAATTGTCAACAACACACACAAAAAGGCATCAAAATGACAGCACTAAACACATACTTAACTATAATTACACTGAATGTAAATGGACTAAATGCACCGATAAAGAGACAGAGAGTCTCAGACTGGATAAAGAAACACGATCCATCTATATGCTGCCTACAAGAGACACACCTTAGACTTAGAGACACAAACTAAAACTCAAAGGATGGAAAAAAATATATCAAGGAAACAACAATCAAAAAAGAGCAGGAATAGCAATATTAATTTCTGAAAAAAATAGACTTCAAAGTTAAATCCACCACAAAGGATAAAGAAGGACACTACATAATGATTAAAGGGACAATTGACCAGGAAGATATAACCCTATTAAATATTTATGCACCCAATGACAGGGCTACAAGATACATAAAACAAACTTTAACAGAACTGAAAAGTGAAATAGACACCTCCACAAATATAGTAGAAGACTTCAACACACCACTTTTGGAGAAGGACAAGACTTCCAGTAAGAAGCTCAATAGAGACAAGGAAGACCTAATTGCTACGATCAAACAACTTGACCTCATAGACCTATACAGAACACTCCACCCAACAGCTGCAAAGTATACTTTTTTTTCTAGTGCACATGGAACAATCTCTACAACAGACCACATATTAGGTCATAAAACAAACCTTTGCAGAATCCAAAACATCAAAATATTACAAAGCATCTTCCCAGACCACAAGGCCGTAAAAGTAAAAATCAGTAAGGGAAAAGAAATCAAATACTTGGAAACTGAACAATACCCTGCTCAAAAAAGACTGGGTTATAGAAGACATTAAGGAGGGAATAAAGAAATTCATAGAATGTAACGAGACTGAAAATACTTCCTATCAAAACCTCTGGGCCACAGCAAAAGCAGTGCTCATAGGTCAATTTATATCGATAAATGTACACATACATAAAGAAGAAAGAGCCAAAATCAGAGAACTGTCCCTACGACATGAACAAATAGAAAGCGACCAATAAAAGAATCTGTCAGGCACCAGAAGAAAACACATAATAAAAATTAGAGTTGAACTAAATGAATAAGAGAACAGAGAAACAATTGAAAGAATTAACAAAGCCAAAAGCTGGTTCTTTGAAAAAATTAACAAAATTGATAAACCATTGGCCACACTGAGTAAGGAAATACAGGAAAGGAAACAAATAACCCGAATAAGAAATGAGATGGGCCACATCACAACAGACCCAACTGAAATTAAAAGAATCATATCAGATTATTATGAAAAATTGTACTCTAAAAAATGTACAAACCTAGAAGAAATGGATGAATTCCTAGAAAAACACTACCTACCTACACTAACACAATCAGAAGTAGAACAACTAAATAGACCCATAACAAAAAAAGAGATTGAAAAGGTAATCAAAAAACTCCCAACAAAAAAAAAGCCCTGGCCTGGATGGCTTCACTGTAGAGTTCTACCAAACTTTCAGAGAAGAGTTAACACCATTACTACTAAAGGTATTTCAAAGCATAGAAAATGATGGACTACTACCTAACTCATTCTATGATGCCACCTTATCCCTGATACCAAAACCAGGTAAAGACACCACAAAAAAAGAAAATTACGGAACTATATCCCTCTTGAACATAGATGCAAAAATCCTCAACAAAATTCTAGCCAATAGAATTCAACAACATATCAAAAAAATGATCCACCATGACAAAGTGGGATTTATACCAGGTATGCAAGGTTGGTTTAATATTAGAAAAACCAATAATGTAATCCACCCTATAAATAAAAGACAAAAATCACATGAACGTATCAATTGATGCAGAAAAGGCATTTGACAAAGTCCAAAACCCATTCATGATAAAAACTCTCAGCAAAATAGGAATTGAAGGAAAATTCCTCAACATAATAAAGGGCATAGATACAAAGCCAGCAGCCAACATCATTCTAAATGGAGAGAGCCTGAAAGCATTTCCCTTGAGATCGGGAACCAGACAAGGATGCCCTTTATCACCGCTCTTATTCAACATTGTGCTAGAGGTCCTAGCCAGAGCAATTAGGCTAGACAAAGAAATAAAGGGCATCCAGATTGGCAAGGAAGAAGCCAAATTATCTCTATTTGCAGATGACATGATCTTATACACAGAAAACCCTAAGGAATCCTAGTACTAGTGCAAGAAACTAAAAAGGACCTATGCAAGTGGAAAAACATACCTTGCTCATGGATAGGAAGACTTAACATAGTAAAAATGTCTATTCTACCAAAAGCCATCTATACATACAATGCACTTCCGATCCAAATTCCAATGACATTTTTTAAAGTGATGGAGAAACAAATCACCAACTTCATATCAAAGGGAAGGAAGGCCCGGAGAAGTAAAGCATTACTGAAAAAGAAGAAAGTGTGAGGCCTCATTCTACCTGATTTTAGAACATATTATACAGCCACAGTAATCAAAACAGCCTGGTACTGGTACAACAACAGGCACATAGACCAATGGAACAGAATTGAGAACCCAGATATAAATCCATCCACATATGAGCAGCTGATATTTGACAAAGGCCCAGTGTCAGTTAATTGGGGAAAAGATAGTCTTTTTAACAAATGGTGCTGGCATAACTGAATATCCATTTGCAAAACAATGAAACAGGACCCATGCCTCACACCATGCACAAAAACTAACTCCAAATGGATCAAAGACCTAAACATAAAGACTAAAGTGATAAAGATCATGGAAGAAAAAATAGGGACAACGTTAGGAGCCCTAATACAAGGCATAAACAGAATACAAAACATTACCAAAAATGATGAAGAGAAACCAGATAACTGGGAGCTCCTAAAAATCAAACGCCTATGCTCATCTAAAGACTTCACCAAAAGACTAAAAAGACCACCTACAGATTGGGAAAAAAATTTCAGCTATGACATCTCCAACCAGCGCCTGATCTCTAAAATCTCTGTGATTTTGTTAAAACTCAACCAGAAAAAGACAAACTACCCAATCAAAAAGTGGGCAAAGGATATGAACACACACTTCACTAAAGAAGATATTCAGGCAGCTAACAGATACATGAGAAAATGCTCTCGATCATTAGCCATTAGAGAAATGCAAATTAAAACTACGATGAGATTCCATCTCACTCCAACAAGGCTGGCATTAATCCAAAAAACACAAAATAATAAATGTTGGAGAGGCTGCGGAGAGATTGGAACTCTTATACCCTGCTGGTGGGAATGTAAAATGGTACAACCACTTTGGAAATCTGTCTGGCGTTTTCTTAAAAAGTTAGAAATAGAACTACCATACAACCCAGAAATCCCACTCCTCGGAATATACCCTAGAGAAATAAGAGCCTTTACACGAACAGATGTATGCACACCTATGTTTATTGCAGCTCTGTTTACAATAGCAAAAAGCTGGAAGCAACCAAGGTGTCCATCAACAGATGAATGGTTAAATAAATTATAGTATATTCACACAATGGAATACTATGCATCGATAAAGAACAGTGACGAATCTGTGAAACATTTCATAACATGGAGGAGCCTGGAAGGCATTATGCTGAGTGAAATTAGTCAGATGCAAAAGGACAAATACTGTATAAGACCACTATTATAAGTTCTTGGAAATTGTATGAACTGAGAAGAACATGTTCTTTTGTGGTTACAAAAGGGGGGAGGTTGGGAGGGTGGGAGAGGGTTATTTACTGATTAGATATTAGATAAGAACTACTTTAGGTGAAGGGAAGGACAATACTCAATACAGGGAAGGTCAGCTCAACTGAACTGGACCAAAAGCAAAGAAGTTTCCAGGATAAACCGAATGCTTCGAAGGTCAGTGGAGCAAGGGCGGGGGTTTGGCCACTGTGGCTTAAGGGGACTTCTAAGTCAATTGGCATAATAAATTCTATTATGAAAACATTATTCATCCTACTTTGAAGTGTGGCCTCTGGGGTCTTAAATGCTAACAAGCGGCCATCTATGATGCACCAATTGGTCTCAACCCACCTGGATCAAAGGAGAATGAAGAACACCAAGTTCACATGACAACTATGAGCCCAAGAGACAGAAGGGGCCACATGAACTAGAGACTTACATCATTCTGAGACCAGAAGAACTAGATGGTGCCCGGCCACAACTGATGACTGCCCTGACAGGGAGCACAACAGAGAACCCCTGAGGGAGCAGGAGAACAGTGGGATGCAGACCCCAAATTCTCATAAAAAGACAAGACTTAATGGTCTCACTGAGACTAGAAGAATCCCGGTGGTGATGGTCCTGTCCTATTGGCCCAGGACAGGAACCATTCCTGAAGAGTACTCATCAGACATGGAAGGGACTGGACAATGGGTGGGAGAGAGATGCTGATGAAGAGTGAGCTACTTGTATCAGGTGGACACTGGCGACTGTATTGGCATCTCCTGTCTGGAGGGGAGATGGGCGAGTAGAGAGGGTTAGAAACTGGCAAAATGGTCATGAAAGGAGAGACTGGAAGGAGGCAGCGGGCTGACTCATTAGGGGGAGAGTAATTTGGAGTATATAATGAGGTGTATATGAGCTTATATGTGACAGACTGACTTGATTTATAAACTTTCACTTAAAGCACAATAAAAATTATTTAAAAAACTTAACACCTTCAATATGTCAGGTGCTGAGCTAGAAAATTAATCTGATAAAGTGGATAACCCACAGTCTAGGCTGAGAAAAAATTAAAATTGTGTTATGTACTTTGACCAAAGGACCTAAGTTGCTGCGGGAGAGTGCTGGGGAGTAGTGTGTTCAGAGTATGGAAAGGTGAGGTGTGAGAGAACAGGAAAGTGAAATATTTCAGCACGGCTTATTACATCTCATATTCACCTCAAGATAAAGATCAGGAATGTCCCTAGAAGGGGTCTATGAGGCACTTCAAGAAAGCCTGCCTGATGTTTTACAATTTACTGCTTCAGTTGGCAAAAGGGACTGCCTGGCAGTTCGAATCCACCCAGAGGTACCTCAGAAATAAGTTCTGGCAATCTTCTTCTGAAAGACTGCAACCATCAAAAAGCATATATATGGAGCCCAGGCGGCAGTGGTTAAGAGCTGGCTGGTAACCACAAGGTTGGCAGTTCAAATCCATGAGCTGCTCCTTGGAAACCGTATGGGGCAGTTCTGCTGTGTCCTATAGGCTCGCTATGAGTCAGAATTGATGGCAATGGGTTTGGTTTACACACACACACACACACACACATATGTGTACATATCCTATAAAAATAAAAATGCAAGTGTATATATATATGTATACACTTGCATTTTTATAGACTCTCAGTGTATTTCTGGGTCAAAGGCCAATGCATATAACAGATATTGTCAGCTTACTTTCACTCAAGACTGCACACATTCACGTTTCCACAAACAATATGCATATCATCACTAAATTCTGCCAGTCTGATGGGCCAGAGGAAACAGCCTATTGGTAAGTGATAAGATTCAGAAATTTTTTCCTATGTCACTGGCCTTTGGAATTACCACTGTTATAATTTGTCTGTTAATATCCTTATTCATTTTTAATTATTTATATTTTTCCTAAGAAATTTTTTTTAAGTTGTGTTTTAGGTGAAAGTTTAGAGCTCAAGTTAATTTCTCACACAAAAATTTATGCACATGTTGTTATGTGAACTGGTTGTGATCCCTATAATGTGGCAGCACATCCCCCCTTTCCACTCCGGGTTTCCTGTGTCCATCCAAACAACTCCTGTCCCTGCCTGCCTTCTCATCTTGCCTCTGGATAGGAGCTGCCCATTTGGTCTCATGTATCTGCTTGAACTAAGAATCACACTCTTCATGAGCATTATTTGATGTTTTATAATCCAGTCTAACTGTTGTCTGAAGAGTGGGCTTTGGGAATGGTTTTAGCTCTGGGCTAACAAGCATCCGGGGGCCATGGCTTCTGGGGTTCCTCAGTCTCAGTCAGACCCCATTAAGTCTGGCGTTTTTATGTGAATTTGACTTCTGCTCCACACTTTTTTATGGCTCCTTCAGGGACTCTTTGTTGTTTTCCCTGTTAGGGTGGTCATTGGTGGAAGCCCGGCACCATCTAGTCCTTCTGGTCTTAGGCTGATGAAGTCTGTGGTTTATGTGGCCCTTTTGTCTCTTGGGCTGATATTTAACTTGTGTCTTTAGTGTTCTTCATTCTCCTTTGCTGCAAGTGGGATGGAACTAATCGATGCATCTTAGATGGCCACTCACGAGCTTTTAAGATCCCAGATGCCACTCACCAGAGTGGGAGAGAGAACATTTTCTAAATAGACTTCGTTATGCCAATTGACCTAGAAGTCCTCAGAAACCATGGTCCCCAGACCCTAGCTCTATCTACTCTGTCCCTTGAAGTGTTTGGTTGTGTTCAGGAAACTTCTTAGCTTTTGGTTTAGTTCAGTTGTGCTGACTTCCCCTTTACTGTGTGTTGTCCTTCCCTTTACCTGAAATGATTCTTGTCTATTATCTAGTGAGTGAATTTCACTCTCTCTCCCTTCCTACCCTCGTAACGCATCAAAGAATGTTTGGTTCGAGAAATCTTTTATATTTCAGAGATAAACCCTTTATCTGTCATGTGTGGTAAATATTTTTCTCTAGCATTTGTGTTTTGATTTTGTTTATGGTATATTTACAAAAATTTGGTTACACATACAGAATTTTTTTTTTTTTTTTTACTAAAAGCCAGAGATTTATAAAGTCTAAAGACGAGTCGATTTGGATTGGCAGAAGAGGATAAGGCTTCCATGTACCTCTTCACCAAAACAGGAAGAGTTAGAACCACTGGGCTATAAAAAGGCAATTCATGAGCTTTGGTTAATTCTCATTCCACAAAAGACATGACTGAGGGCAAAATTCAGATTCTTGTCAAGTAGGCTATAGACAAGAGGATTTGAGATTGGATCACTACAGGGAGATGATGTAGTGATAATATAGTGAATGCCAGTCATAATGTAGTGAATGTCTGCCTTTTAACTACACTCTCAGATGTGGGACTAAGGGGATGGAATAGATATTCTATGATGAGTATGGACACTCAGGACAGAGTTGTCAGTGTGCCCATGCCACACAGAGAGTAATCGGTAATATTAGAAAAAGATGAAAATGACAATTAAGTGTATAAGGACAACAATGAGGGATCACAGGGGCACCAATATGCTCAGAGCCACTCAGTCATGACAGTAGGGTAATGCAGAAGTTCTGATAATATTCAAAGTAAAATTTTAGTACAAACTCAGCCTTAATTGACTAATGATGAAAATACTCAACAAGCTTCTTAAGTGAATTTTTTTTCCAGAAGCACAAGAAAATCCTCTAAGAAGGCTAAAAGGCCAAAAGGCAGCCAGGAGAGAAAGGGGAAAGGAAGGAGGAAGAGAGAGAGGAAGAGAAGGAGGAAAAGAAAGAAGAAAGCTACCAGAAGGAAAGGGAGAAAGAAAAGAAAGGAGGGTGGGAGGGAGGGAAACAGAAAGAGGGAGAGAGAAAGCCACACACACACACACACACACACAGGAAAGGAGGGAAGAAGGAAGGGAGAAATATTTACCAAAACAACAATGGAATTTAAAAACAGAAAAAAATGAGGATTGCAAACCCGATTCCAGAGAAGAAAACTAAAAAAAAAAAAAAAAAAATAGTTGGTATCATTCTGTAGTTGTTGATAGTCCTGAGCTAACAATTGATACAGACAATCTAGGAAGAGGATCTATATAACCACCCAACTGGGGAGCTCACCTGAAATCACTTGGCTGCAGAAATTGATAGCCAGAATGAGGTGATGTCTCCTGCACATTCTCTATAAGAAAATGGTTTTCTATCTGAGACGTGGCTCCCACTGTGTAGCAGAAAATGTGAGCATCAGAGCAACCTTGGCTCTTCTGCTTCTAAGAGAAGTGGTAGCATTCTGCTCACCAGTGGGGAGTGTCAATCAGTCTGTGTCCTCAGAAGGCAACGTCATCTTCTGACACTTCTCTACCTGCAAGAAAGCTTATTGTTGATATCCAACTAAGGGAAAGAATCAGTGAGGTGTCTGATGAATCCATTATTCCTGCAAAACCTTCACACATACTCCAGATGTGAATTTTTACTTAACCTGTGTGTTATGGTACTGCATAAACTTCTGTTTTCGAGGAAAGGGAAAAGGAATGGAGAAATAAAAGAAGGAATGAAGGTACAAAGGAGGGAACAAAGGTAAGATCTCGTAATTCTTTGGAAGGAGAATGCTTCCTGTAAGTAACGTATACTTCGTATTTCTAAGTAAGTGTATTCCTAAAAATTTGGCTATAAAGCAAATTTCTTTAAATTATATTTCTTTAAATTGATTTATCTTACTAAGTGAAAGCAGACTCTGGTATGGATTGAATTGTGTCCCCCAGAAATGTATGTCAACTTGCCTAGGCCATGATTCCCATATTGTGAGATTGTCTACCATTTTGTCATCTGATGTGATTTTTCTGTGTTGTAAATCCAACCTCTATGACATTAATGAGGCAAGATTAGAAACAGTTATGTTAATGAGGCAGGACTCAACGTAGAAGATTAGGATGTTTGTATCTTTTTTTTTTAATAATTTTTATTGTGCTTTAAGTGAAAGTTTACAAACCAAGTCAGTCTCTCACACAAAAACCCATATACACCTTGCAACACACTCCCAATTACTCTCCCCCTAATAAGACACCCTGCTCTCTCCCTCCACTCTCTCTTTTCGTGTCCTTTTTGCCAGCTTCTAACCCCCTCCACCCTCTCATCTCCCCTCCAGGCAGGAGATGCCAACATAGTCTCAAGTGTCCACCTGATCCAAGAAGCTCACTCCTCTCCAGCATCCCTCTCCAACCCATTGTCCAGTCCAATCCATGTCTGAAGAGTTGACTTCGGGAATGGTTCCTGTCCTGGGGCAAAAGAAAGTCTAGGGGCCATGAGCACTGGGGTCCTTCCAGTCTCAGTCAGACCATTGAGTCTGGTCTTATGAGAATTTGGGGTTTGCAACCCACTGCTCTCCTGCTCCCTCAGGGGTGCTCTGTTGTGTTCCCTATCAGGGCAGTCATCGGTTGTAGCTGGGAACCATCCAGTTCTTCTGGTCTCAGGATGATATAGTCTCTGGTTCATGTGGCCCTTTCTGTCTCTTGGGCTCGTAATCACCTTGTGTCCTTGGTGTTCTTCATTCTGCTTTGATCCAGGTGGGTTGAGACCAACTGATGCATCTTAGATGGCTGCTTGCTAGCCTTTAAGACCCCAAACGCCACTCTTCAAAGTGGGATGCAGAATGTTTTCTTAATAGATTTTATTATACCCTTTGACTTAGATGTCCCCTGAAACCATGGTCCCCAAACCTGTGACCCTGCTACGCTGGCCTTTGAAGCATTCAGTTTGTTCAGGAAACTTCTTTGCTTTTGGTTTAATTCAGTTGTGCTGACCTCCCCTGTACTGTGTGCTGTCTTTCCCTTCACCTAAAGTGTTCTTATCTACCATCTAATTAGTGAATACCACTCTCCCACGCTCCTACCCTCCCCCCTCTCGTAACCACAAAAGAATGTTTTCTTCTGTTTAAACTATTTCTCAAGTTCTTATAATAGTGGTCTTATACAATATTTGTCCTTTTGCAACTGACTAATTTCACTCAGCATAATGCCTTCCAGGTTCCTCCATGTTATGAAATGTTTCACAGATTCCTCACTGTTCTTTATAGATGCGTAGTATTCCATTGTGTGAATATACCATAATTTATTAATCCATTCATCCGTTGATGGGCACCTTGGTTGCTTCCATTTTTTGCTATTGGAAACAGTGCTGCAATAAACATGGGTGTGCATATATCTGTTCGTATAAAGGCTCTTATTTCTCTAGGATATATTCCAAGGAATGGGATTGCTGGATCGTATGGTAGTTCTATTTCTAGCTGTTCAAGGAAGTGCCAAATCGATTTCCAAAGTGGTTGGACCATTTGACATTCCCGCCAGCAGTGTAGAAGTGTTCCAATCTCTTCACAGCCTCTCCAACATTTATTCTTTTGTGTTTTTTGGATTAATGACAGCCTCATTGGAGTGAGATGAAATCTCATTGTACTTTTGATCTGCATTTCTCTAATGGCTAATGATCATGAACATTTCCTCATATGTCCGTTAGCTACCTGAATGTATTCTTTAGTGAAGTGTCTATTCGTATCTTTTGCCCATTTTTTAATTGGGTTGTCTTTTTGCAGTTGAGTTTTTGCAGTATTATGTAGATTTTAGAGATCAGGCGCTGATCAGAAATGTCATAGCTAAAAACTTTTTGCCAGTCTGTAGGTAGTCTTTTTACCCTTTTGTGACGTCTTTGGATGAGCATAACTGTTTGATTTTTTAGGAGCTCCCAGTTAACTAGTTTTTCTTCTACGTTCTTTATAATGTTTTCTATACTGTTTAGGCCAAGTGTTAGGGCTCCTAATATTGTCCCTATTTTTTCTTCTATGATCTTTATCATTTTAGATTTTATATTCAAGGCTTTGATCCATTTTGAGTTAGTTTTTGTGCATGGAGTGAGGTATGGGTCTTGTTTATTTTTTTTGCAGGTGGATATCCAGTTATGCCAGCACCATTTGTTAAAAAGACTGTCTTTTCCCCATTGAACTGTTTTGGGGCCTTTGTCAAATATCAACTGCTCATATGTGGGCGGATTTATGTCTGGATTCTCAATTCTGTTTCATTGGTCCATGTATCTGTTGTTGTACCAGTACCAGGCTGTTTGGACTACTGTGGTGGTATAATAAGTTCTAAAATCAGGTAAAGTAAGGCCTCCCACTTTGTTCTTCTTTTTCAGTACTGCCTTATTTATCCGGGGCCTCTTTCCCTTCCATATGAAGTTGGTGATTTATTTCTCCATCTCATTAAAGAATGTCATTGGGTTTTGGAGCAGAATTGCATTAAATATATAGATTGCTTTTGATAGGACAGACATTTTTATAATGTTAAGTGTTCCTATCCACGAGCAAGGTATGTTCTTCCACTTATGTAAGTCTCTTTTGGTTTCTTGCAGAAGTGTACTGTAGTTTTCTTTGTATAAGTCTTTTACATCTATGGTAAGATTTCTTCCTAAGTATTTCATCTTCTTGGGGGCTACTGTAAATGGCATTGATTTGGTGATTTCCTCTTCGATGTTCTTTTTTTTGGTGTAGAGGAATCCAACTGATTTTTGTATGTTTATCTTGTGTCCCGATACTCTGCTGAACTCTTCTATTAGTTTCAGTAGTTATCTGGAGGATTCCTTAGGGTTTTCTGTGTATAATATCATGTCTTCTACAAATACAGATACTTTTACTTCTTCCTTGCCAATCTGGATGCCCTTTATTTCTTTCTGTAGCCTAAATGCTCTGGCTAGGACTTCTAGCACAATGTTGAATATGAGCGGTGATAAAGGGCATCCTTGTCTGGTACTCAGTCTCCGTGGGAATGTTTTCAGGCTCTCTCTATTTAGGATGATGTTGGCTATTGGCTTTGTATAAATGCCCTTTATTTTGCTGAGGAATTTTTCTTCAATTCCTGTTTTGCTGAGAGTTTTTATCATGAATGCGTGTTGAACTTTGTCGAATATCTTTCCTGCATCAATTGATAAAATCATGTGATTTTTGTCTTTTGTGGTTGTTTGTATCTTGAGTCAATCTCTTTTGAGATATAAAAGAAAGAAGTGAGCAGAGAGACAGGGGGGCCTCATATCACCAAGCAAAAGAAGACAGGAGCATGCACATCATTTGGACCCAGGATTCCTGCACTGAGAAGCTCCTAGACTGGGGAAGATTGATGACAAGGACCTTCCCTCAGAGCCGACAGAGAGAGAGAGAAAGCCTTCCCCTGGAGCTGGCACCCTAAATTCCAACTTCTAGCCTCCTAGAATGTGAGAGAAAAAATCTCTGATTATTAAAGCCATCCACCTGTGGTATTTCTGTTATAGCAGAATTAGATAACTAAGTTTCCTAGAATAACAAATACGATCTTAATAAATAATTCAGAAAAAGCTCATTTAATGAAATAATAAAATTCCCTTCTAAAATATTAATGCTAATTTCAGTTCTAAAAAATCCTGTGGCTTGGGAATATGCTTGTTCTACCCACACACATTTATTCAAAATGTACAACAGTGGAAGATATGTAGTAGATATTGAGTAAGAAGTTGTTTCATTTCTAGGAGAGTTAGGCACATGGCCGGGAAATCTGGAGCCCAGAGGAGGTCTCCTGCTTCCATGTTTTTATGGCTAAACTGATTCCCTGGAAGGTTTTCCTTTTTTTTTTATTTTGTTGTTCTGTTTTTTTTAGGTGTACATTAGAAAGAAAAGTGGGATAATAGGCAGCAGTTGAAAAAATTCTCTAGATTAGTTAATAGCATGCTGTCAATGTTAGTTTCTTGATTTTGATAATTATATTGTGGCTATTGAAGATGTTCACATTTGAGGAGTCTCAGTGGAAAACATATCTGAATTCTTTGTACTGCCATTTCCACATTTTTGTAAGTTTGAAATTATTTCAAAATGACAAGTTAAAAATCACACTTCTGGTTCATCTCTTCTTTCTAGAAAATCAAAGGAGGTCCTGTCCCCAAAACCACTCACTAGAGTTCCAGTGAATAGCTTCCTGTATCTTAGCCATCTCAGCCTGTGTCACTTTGACAGACTTTTCCCTTAGACAGCTGGTAGGTACTCTGAGTGGGCTTGAAGGTTGACTGATTATATCACATGCCCACCCTGAAAACTTGGAGCTGGAACAGGTAATTTCTTCTGGAAAGGAAAATAAACACAGAAGGCATCAGGGTCTCCAGAGATAGCAGGCCCCAGGGGAAGGGAAGAATTGGTAAGAAACAATCTCCTGACACTGCTCTTCTAGAGGTGGTAAATTGATCCTTGTGGAGCAGGGATTTAGGACTCACTCCCTGGAGTCTTGGCTTATAATCCTTCCATCCTCCAACAAATCCAGAGAGCTTCACCCCAAACCTTTTGCTACTCCTTCGCTCTTTGTTGGTTATTGTAGAGGAGAACACCTCTCCATTCCAGGAAGATCAGAAACTGTCGGAGAAATTTCAGGTTTGGATTCATTTCCTTCTTGCCCATAAAAGGAGATTGTGTAATACTTAGAGGACAAGATAACTGCAATAGAGCTGGAAAAACTACTGCTCTCTAAAAAGGCACCTGCTTACCCTGCTTCAGCTATATATTATACCATAATAAGTCCTAAGCATTAGTATTTGTCAGACCCTAGAGAAGGGAATTCCATATATGTTACCTCATTCAGAGTCCCTGGCCCTTTGATGAAAGGATTACTGGCCCATTTTACAGCGGGAGTAATTGGGTAATAGTTAATATAATTGACTTGACAAAGTTCTCACAGTTGAAGTATGAGTTGTAATTCAAACCCTAGGCTCCTTACCCCAAATCCATTGCTTCACTACTATATCTTAGCTGCCTACCACTTAACACAAATAAGAAAATTGTTGTTAGTTTCAAGGGCTTTGCAAAATGGGACAGATATTACCAAATGTCCAGATCAAATGAAACAGACAGTTATGGTGCTGTGAGAAAGGGCACAGTAATCATGCTTCTAATTATTGTACCTTCTTGGACCAGCCTTAGGGAAAATGGAAAAACCAGAGAAATGTCTTTCTATCATGTATAGCACAGGATCTGCCTCCCCCTGGTCTGATGTATCCCAACCTTACTGAGATACAATGCAGGGGAGGGATGGAGTTTGTTTTGTTTTGCTTTGCTCATAAACTTGTTCAGAGCAGCTTATGTACTTAAACACAGCTTTAACACCACTGTACCCATATTCTCACCCCCTCTGCACAGCATCTTCTGTGCCAATTCAGGGAACTTTGGGGCTACCCGGTATGACAGCTCCAGCGCAGACTTATTCCGGGTAAACACCATGGCTGCTCTCTATACAGAGAAGCTAAGTAATAAAAGGTGAGTAACAATAGCCTTGTTAGAAATAGCTTTTTGACCCACTGTTAATTTAGTTAGGTGAAATGTAAAAGGGTATGTGTACACAGAGAATCATTTTTCATACCTTCTTGTTTTCTAGGGCAGCTTTGTGAGACTCTCAGAGTTGGAGAATTGCCCCGAGAGGGAGCTGACCTGGATCTCTTGGGTTAAATTATAAGTGACATACTGTCCAAAGTTTTGTTTGTGAGATAAATGTAACTAAAACATATAGATCTTTAAAACCTTGATATCATGTGTACTTCTGGTATACTTTGATTAAGAATAAGCATTTTGTATTGAAAAAGGGTTAAGAATCATATAACCTAACTCTCTTATATGTCATAAAGGTTAGAAGATTCTGCTGGAGTGACTAAGCAATTTTGTTACAATGCTAAACCTAGAATCTCCATGCCACCCACTGTCCTATATCCAGGACTATGGGGTCCTAGTTAGTGGTAGCTGCAGGAGAGGAAACCATCTAGGGTGGAACACGTTCTACCACGCAGAACATTCATTCTCCCAAAAGTTCCTTTAAATGGAATTCCCCTGAAGTCTGGGTGAATTCTCTAGTAGCCTCAAGTCATTTGGAGCCTTTCTTTTATATGCCAGCTCCTCAAATCTCATCTTACAGGCTTTTTAAAGTTCAAGTGAAGTAATTGGTAAGTATCTATTTACCTATCCATATCTCTCTCTGTTGTGTATGTATATATGTTACGTGTATATATGTTACATATATATATATATTCTGTGTTCGTGACATTGTAGACATTCATCTTTTTAAAAAAATTTTATTGTGCTTTAGTGAAAATTTATAAATAAAGTCAGTCTCTCATACAAAAATTTATATACACCTTGCTATAAACTCTTGGAAACACTGGTGACGTAGTAGTTAAGTGCTACGGCTGCTAACCAAGAGTTCAGCAGTTCGAATCCACCAGGCGCTCCTTGGAAACTCTATGGGGCAGTTCTACTCTGTCCTATAGTGTCGCTATGAGTTGGAATTGACTCGATGGCAATGGGTTTGGTTTTGGTTTTATATACCCTTAATTGGTCTCCCCCTAATGAGACAGCCTGCTCCTTCCTTCCAGTCTCCCTTTTTGTGTCCATTCTACCAGATTCTGACCCCCTCTGCCTTCTCTTCTCCCCTCCAGATAGGCGATGGCAACATAGTTTCAAGTTAGACAATCATCTTTAACAAATATTTACATAATACCTACTTTCCCCCTCAGACTCTGCTGGGCATGGGCATGAACAGTGAACATGAAGGTCAATAAGAAGAAAGACCCTGAGTCAGGAAAGAACTTAGCTGTTTTTCAAAACAGAAAGAAAAGCCCAAGTTGTATTACCGAAGTGCTGTGTCGGGAAAACTATGAGCGTATGAGTGTCTCATTGTGTGCACGTGTGTATAGAGGCAAATCCTGATGACTTTGGAAACTCATTTCAGTAACTTAGCTGAAAGCTGGCCCAGCAGGTCTGAGTTAGCTCAGTAGAAGACCAGGCTGATTCCAGCTGCTGACCTGTAGAGGCCCCTGCTTTCTAACAAGGCCACTTGCTCAACCAAGGAACTTCCATTGTTCCATAGTCAAACTGATGGTCTTTGCTTTCCTGTCCCTATAAATATGTAGAACAAGAGTCAGCACACCATGGTTCATGGATCAAATCTGGCCTGTTGCCTGTTTTTATATTACTAGCACACTAAGAATGTTTTTAACATTTTTAAATGGTTGGAAAAGTCAGTAGGAGAGTAACATTTCATAAAATATTTGACATATGTGATGTTAATTATATGAAATTAAAAATTCAGTGTACATAAAGTTTTATTAGAATACAGCTATGTTCATTTATTTAGGTATTATGTATGGCTACTTTTGCACTACAAAAACAAAGTTGAGTTGTTACAACAGAGACTGTAAGGCTCACAAGCCTTAAATATTTAAGAAAAAATTTTACCACACCTGGTGTAGGGCATTACAGGGGTGGAGGTCTCTACTGAAAGGAAAACCTTGGTGAGTGCACTTCAAATATGCACACATCTCAGTAGGATCATGAGAGCTCAGGGGAAGCTGGACTCCCTGTTACTGTCCACCTTGTCCATTTTTTCTCCAATGAGCCCTATTTTATATACGGAAAGGTTATGTTAGTGGAGTATGTGTGTGTGTGTGTACAGGAGAGAGAAAATGAGAGAGCTTGATGGAACCATGAGATGAGCTTGGAGATGTTTGTTGTTGTTGTTAGGCACAATCAAGTGGATTCTGCTCATAAGAAACCCAAGCACAACAGAACAAAATACTGTCCTGTCCTGCACCATCCTTACAATACTTTCTATGTTTGAGCCAATTACTGTAGCCACTGTGTCAATATATGTTGTGGAGGGCCTTCCTATTTTTCACTGATTCTCTACTTTACCAAGTGTGATGTCTTTCTCCAGAGACTGGTCTCTCCTGATAACATGTCCAAAGTAAATGAGATGAAGTCTTGCCATCCTCACTTCTAAAGTACATTCTGACTGTACTTCTTCCAAGAGAGATTTGTTCATTTTTCTGGCAGTCCATTCAATATTCTTCGCCAACAGCATAATTCAAAGGAATTAATTCTTTTTCCAGTGTTCACATGCATATGAAGCAATTGAAAATTCCATGGCTTGGTGCTTGGTGTCAGGCAGGCCTCAGTGCTTTTTTAACAGTTTAATGTTTTTTTTTTTTCAGCAGATTTGCCCAATGCAGTATCCCATTTGATTTCTTGACTGCTGCTTCCGTGGGCATTGATTGTGGATTCAAGTAAAATAAAATCCTTGACAATTTCAATCTTTTCTCTGTTTATTGTGGCATTGCTTATTGGTTCATTTATGAGGATTTTGTTTTCTTTATGTTGAGATGTAATCTGTACCGAAGGTCCTAGTCTTTGATCTTCATCAGTAAGTGCTTCAAGTCATCTTCACTGTCAGTAATCAAGGTTGTATCATCTGCATATGGCAGGTCGGTAATCAGTTTTCCTCCAATCCTGATGCCATGTTCTTTTTCATATAGTGCAGTTTCTCAAATTATCTGCTCACATACAGATTGAATAAGTATAGTGAAAAGATACAACCCTGGCACACACTTTTCCTGATTTTAAACCATGCAATATCCCCTCGTTCTGTTCAAACAACTGGCTCTTGGCACAATTAAGTGTTTTGGAATTCCCGTTCTTTGCAATGCTGTCCGTAATTTGTTATGGAGATGTTTAAATGGGCCAAATCAAAGACCACAGTTTAGAGATTTTATTTTATTCTGAGTGAATTGGGATGCTAACTAAAGTCTATGTATAAGAGAAGGGAATTATTTCATTTTCTTTGTCTAAAGAATCACTCTGGCTGTGGCATGGAGAGCAGTGTGTTGGGAAGCAAGAAAGGAAGGAGGAAGCCAGTAAAGACAGCATCACAGTGATCCATGGGAAAAACAGATGGCTTGAACTAGGGCGGAGGCAGTGGAGATGGGAAAAGCTTAACTAAAGTTTTGTTAACAAGCATTTCACTTCTGATTGATCAGTGGGAACAAGCAGCTCATAAGCTCGGTTAAGTACTTATGAAGCAAAGATGTGGATTTGGGGGATCTGTGTCTGACGTTGTCATAGATACACATGGGAGCACCTATGAGTCTTATCTAAGTCATAGGAAGAAGGATTGTTATTTGTAGTAAGCCATGTTCCTGAACACAAAGGGAAAAGGGATTTCTTTAATCATGGCTGTTTTCCAGGATCATGGGGTTCAGGTAAAACTGATCGCCATCAGGTGATATATATATTCTACTAAGTGTAAAGTCTAATATAAATACAACAGTCTGCTTTAAGAGGTTATCCTTCTGACTACAAGTTTTCTTGAGCCCACAGTGAAAATTGAATGATAGCAAAAAAGCAAGCCAGGACAATATTTCAGTATTGTAGACAAAGAGTAGCAATTGATATTTAATTCCTTATTTTCTTTCCAAAGGTGCTTCAAATATAAATCTGAGTCCCCTTCTGTCTCTACACTGTTATTCAGTATTTGTTGGTCTTTAACAGCTCACAGACACATGAAAATCTTCAACACCCCCGATAACTCCAGCACCATCACTGGCTTCATCCTCCTGGGCTTTCCTTGCTCCAGGGAGGGTCAGATCCTTCTGTTTGTGCTCTTCTCTGTTGTCTACCTCCTGACCCTCATGGGGAATGGTTCCATCATCTGTGCCGTGCACTGGGATCAGAGACTCCACACTCCCATGTACATCCTACTTGCCAACTTCTCCTTCCTGGAGATCT
This sequence comes from Elephas maximus indicus, assembly GCF_024166365.1. Lineage (NCBI taxonomy): Eukaryota > Metazoa > Chordata > Mammalia > Proboscidea > Elephantidae > Elephas > Elephas maximus. The sequence continues at coordinate 26,758,721 of NC_064828.1, read as the reverse complement.
GGTATGTCACCTCCACTGTCCCCAACATGTTGGCCAACTTCCTCTCTGAGACCAAAGTTATGTCCTTCTCTGGGTGCTTTCTGCAGTTTTATTTCTTTTTCTCCCTGGGTTGTACAGAATGCTTTTTCTTGGCGGTTATGGTGTTTGATCGCTATCTTGCAATCTGCTGGCCTCTACACTATCCAACCATTATGACTGGACGTCTCTGCACCAATCTTGTGGTCAATTGCTGGGTATTTGGTTTCCTCTGGTTCTTGATTCCTATTATCATTATCTCCCAGATGTCCTTCTGTGGATTCAGGATAATTGACCACTTCCTATGTGACCCAGGTCCTCTTCTAGCACTCACTTGCAGAAGATCTCCTGTGATGGAGCTCGTCTTCTCCACCTTAAGTCCTCTGTCTGTCATTATTCTCTTTTTCTTCATCATGGGGTCCTACACTCTGGTTCTAAGAGTTGTACTAAAGGTCCCCTCAGCAGCTGGACGAAGAAAAGCCTTCTCCACCTGTGGGTCTCATCTGGCTGTGGTTTCACTTTTCTTTGGCTCAGTACTGGTCATGTATGGGAGTCCAACATCCATGCATGAAGCTGGAATGCAGAAAATTGTGACCCTGTTTTATTCTGTTGTGACCCCTCTCCTTAACCCTGTGATATACAGTCTTAGGAACAAAGATATGAAAAGAGCCCTGCAGAAATTTATGGGAATATAAAAAAGAATATAAATCACAAAGACCTCTGAGAAGAACAACAGAATACAGGGAAAGTCAGCACAACTGGTCTAAACCAAAAGCGAAGAAGTTTCTAGAATACAACCAAACACTTAGAGCGACAGAGTAGCAAGGGGTCTGAGGACTATGGTGTCAGGGGACATCTAAGTCAATTGGCATAAAAAAGTTTATGAAGAAAATGATCTGCATCCCACTTTGGTGAATGTCATCTGGTATCTTAAAAGCTAGCAAGTGGCCATCTAAATGCATCAATTGGTCCCAACCCACCTAGAGCAAAGGAGAATGAAGAGTACCAAAGACACAAGGAAAATATGAGCCTAAGAGATGTAAAGGGCCACAGAAACCAGAGACTCCATCAGCCTGAGACCAGAAGAACTAGATGGTGCCTGGCTATCACCAATGAGTGCCCTGAGGGAGAACCCAAGAGAGAGTCCCTGATGGAGCAGTAGAAAAGTGGAGTGCAGAACACAAATTCTAGTAAAAAGACGAGACTAAATGGTCTGACTGAGACTGGAGGTACCCCAGAGGACACGGACACCGGATGTTCTGTTAGCCCCAAACTAAAACTATTCCTGTAGCCAATTCTTCAGATAATGATTAGACTGGACTATAATACATAAAATGGTACTGGTGAAGAGTGTGTTTCCTAGCTCAAGTAGACACATGAAACTAAGTGGGCAGCTCCTGTCCGGAGGCGAGATGAGAAGGCAGAGCAGAACAGGAGGTGGTTGAATGAACACAGGAAGTACAGGGTGGAGAGGAGGAGTGTGCTTTCACATTATATGGAGAGCAACCAGGGTCACATAACAATGTGTGTATAAGTTTTTGTATGAGAAACAGACTTGAATTGTAAACTTTCACTGAAAGCACCATTTAAAAAAAGATGCTTGATCAATATTAAACTCATATTTAACCTCTTTTTCCGGTTTTAAAAAAAAGAAAAAAACTGGTGTCATTCATATAATTGTTCATCCTAATATTGATCTTAAACCTTAAACACCTGTGAGTCTGTTTCTATTGTGTATTTCTTCTCTTGATTTTTGATCATTTAGTCCTGTTTCTTAGCATGCCTCAATTTTGTTTTTTTTGGAAAGTAGGCATTGCATTTAAAAAATTCTGAAGACTTCGTGTGTAGTAACCCAATCAAGATAAGGTTTCTTTTAGCAGGTAGATAGCTTTAATCCCATTTAAAAGTTATTTTTATGTGTTTTAAAGATGGTCTATGTTACTTTTGATCTTACTCCCAGGATATGGCACTTACGCAGGAACATAGTCTTCATGAGGTCTCAACTGAAGCCTGAAGTGTTTTCCAGGCCCCTCTTACTTAGTGTGCCCTGACTCCTATTTCTGTACTCCTTGCACCCTGTGACTCCTGAATCTCTGCACATCCCTTTAGACTCTCATTTTCTGTGTTCTGCTAGATTTCCTAAAGTCTCATCTTGGGTATGAATAGATTAGGAATCCACAAATGCCTTGAGGGAAGATTTCATCAAGTTTTGGGTGTCACTTCTCTGTGGTCCACCTCTCTCAAGAGTTTGTTCTTCCAACACCTGCTACTTTGGCAACTGAAAACTCCAAATTTTCTATCTCCTCAGTTCAATAAACTCAGATTTATTCCTCCACCTCCCTCCTCCAGTCTCTTCTCCATGCCTCCACATCCCCATATTACCCTACCTGCTTATTGCTGATGTCCAATTAAGGGAAAGAATCAGGGAGGTGTCTGATGAATCCATTATTCCTGAAAAATCTTCGCACATACTCCAGATATGAATCTTTATTTTTCCTGGTATGTTATGGTACTGCAGAAACTTCTGTCTTTAGAAGAAAAAAGGGAAGGAACAAAAGTCAGATCCAGTGATTTTTTCGGAAGGAGATTGCTGCTATCATTTATATCTACTTCATATTTCTGAGTAAGTGTATTCCTAAAAATTTAACTATAAAGCAAATTTCTTTATATCTCTTCAGATTGATTTATCTCACTAAGTGAAAAAGGACTCTGTTATGGATTGAATTGTGTCCACAAAAATATGTGTCAGCTTGCCTAGGAGACCATGATTCCCAGTATTGTGAGATTGTCCGCCATTTTGTCATCTGATGTGATTTTCCTATGTGTCGTAAACCCTACTTCTATGATGTTAAAGACGCAAGATTAAAGGCAGTTATGTTAATGAGGCAGTGCTGAATCTATCAGATTATGTTGTATCTTGAGTCACTCTCTTTTGAGATATAAAAGAGAGAAGGGAGTAGAAAGACAGGGAGGCATCATGCCACCAAGCAAGAGGAGCCAGGAGTGTGTGCATCCTTTGGACCCAGGGTCCCTGCACTGAGAATTTCCTAGACCAGGGTAAGATTGATGACAAGGACCTTCCCGCAGAGCTGACAAGAAAAGCCTTCCCCTGGAGCTGGCACCCTGAATTTGGACTTCTAGACTCCTAGAATTTGAGAGAATAAACCTCTGTTTGTTAAAGCCATCCACTGTTATAGTAGCACTAGATAACTAGACAGACTTCTAAAATAGCAAACATGATCTTAACAAATAATTCAGAAAGACCATTTTTTAAAAATAATAATAATAAAATTCTCTTCTAAAATATTAATGCTAATTTTAACTCTGAAAATGCCTGTGGGTTTGGAATATGCTTGTTTGTATTGCTCTGTTTTACCCACACACATTTATTCAAAATGTATGACAGTGGAAGATATGAAGTAGATGTTGAGTAAGAAGTTGTTTCGTTTTTAGGAGAGTTATGCTCATGGCCGGGAGATCTGGAGCCTAGAGGAGGTCTCCTGCTTCCATGTTGTTTAGCTAAATTGATTCCCTGAAAGGTTTTCCTTTCTTTTCCTTTTTTATTATGTTTTTTTATATGTATATTAGAAAGAAAAGTGGAACAATTGGCAACAGTTGAAAAAGACTCTAGATGAGTTAATAGCATGCTGTCAATGTTAGTTTCCTGATTTTGATAACTATATTGTGGCTATTGAAGATGTTCATATTTGGGGCGTCTCAATGGAAAACGTATGTGAATTCTTTGTCTTGCTTTTTTCGTGTTTTTGTAAGTTTGAAATTATTACAAAATGAAAGTTTAAAAATCACACCTGTACCCTGTCTATTCTTTCTCGAAAGTCAGAGGGAGTCCTGAACTTAAAACCACTCACTAGAGTTCCATGGAATAGCTTCCTGTATCTCAACCATCTCAACCTATGTCACTTTGACAGATTTTCCTTGAGACTTCTGGTAGGCACTCTTAAGTGGGCTTGAAGGTTGATTGATTATATTTAATGCCAACCCTGAGAAGTTTGGGACTGGAAAAAGTAATTTCTTCTTGGTAGGTAAACAAAGGCAGAAGGCATCAGGGTCCCCAGGGAAGGTACGCCCCAGAGGAAGGGAAGAATTAACAAGAAACAGTCTCCTGACATTGTTCTTCTAAAAAGACACAGTAATTGATGCTCGTGGAGAAGGGAAATAGGAAGCAATCCCTTCAGGCTTGGCTTGTAATCCTTCCATCCTCCAACAGACACCAGAGAGCTTCACCCAAAACCTATTTTTACTCCTTCATTCTTTGATGGTTATTGTAGAGAAGACGTCTTTGTTCCAGGAAGATCAAAACTGTTGAAGAAACTTCAGGTTCGGATTCATTTCCCTCTTGCCCATAAGAGATATAGAGCTGGAAAAACTACTGCTCTCGAGAAAAGTACCTGCTTGCTTTGCTTCAGCTATACATTATACAGCTAACAATTTCTAAGCATTAGTATTTGTCAGAGGCTAGAGAAGTTACTTCCGCGTATGTTATCTCATTCAGAGTCTTCAGCCCTTTGATGAAAGGGTTACTAGTACATTTTAGAGTGGGAGAAATTAGATAATCATTAATATAATTGACTTGACAAAGTTCCCCCAGTTGGTAAAATATGAGTTGTAATTCAAACCTTAGGCTCCTTACTCCAAATCTGTTGCTTCTCTGCCTACCACTTATCACAAATGGGAAAATTGTTTTCCCTTTCAAGGGCTTTTTAAAAATGGGATGGATGTGACCAAATTTCCAGATCAAATGAAACAGATGGTTATGCTGCTGTGAGAGAGGGCACAGCAATAATGCTTCCAGTTGTTGTGCCTTCTTGGACGAGCCTTAGGGAAAAAGTAAAAACCAGAGAAATATGTTTAATGTATGGCACAGGATCTGCCTCACTTGGGTCTGATCTATCCCAACCTTCCTGAGATACAATGCAGGGGAGGGGTGGAGTTTGTTTTGTTTTGCTTTGCTCATAAACTCGTTCTGAGCAGCCTATATACATAAACACAGCTTTAACACCACTGTACCCATTGTCTCACTCCCTCTGCACAGCATCTTCTGTGCTGGTTCAGGGAAATTTGGCTACCTGCTATGACAGCTCCAGCTCAGACTTGTTCTGAGTAAACATCACGGCTGCTCTCCGTACAGAGAAGCTAAGTAATAAAAGGTAAGTAAAAATAGTCTTGTTAAAAATAGCTTTTTGACCCACTGTTAATTCAGGTAGGTCAAACTAAAAGGGTGTGTGTACACAGAGAATCATTTTTATACCTTCTTGTTTTCTAGGGCAACTTTGTGAGGCTCTCAGAGTTGGAGAACTGTTCCGAGAGGGAGCCGACCTGGATCTTTTGGCTTCAATTTTAAGTGACAAACTCTCCAACCATTATTTGTGTCTTAGAGATAAATGTAAATAAAATATCTATATCTTTTTTTTTTAATCAATTTTTATTGTGCTTTAGATGAAAGTTTACAAATCAGGTCATTCTCATACAAAAATTTACATACACCTTGTTGTCTTGTGCTATATACTCCTAATTGTTCTCCCTCCAGTGAGACAGCACAGTTCTTCCCTCCACTCTCTCTCCTCAAGTCCTTCCGGATAGCTTCTGGCTCCCTCTGCCCTCTCATCCCCTCCAAACAGGAGATGCCAACATAGTCTCATGTGTCCACTTGATCCAAGAAGCTCGTTCTTCACCAGTATCATTTTCCATCCCCTATTCCAGTCCAAGCCCTGTCTGAAGAGTTAGTTTTGGGAATGGTTCTTGTCATGGGCTAACAGAAGGTCTGGGGACCATGGCCTCTGGGATCTCTCCAGTCCCAGTCTCACCATTAAGACCGGTCTTTTTTCAAGAATTTGGGGCCTGCATCCCACTGTGCTACCACTCCCTCAGGGTTTCTCTATTGAGTTCCCTGTCAGGGCAGTCATCAGCTGTGGCCAGGCACCATTTAGTTCTTCTGGTCTCAGGATGATGTAGTCTCTGGTTTATGTGCCCCTTTCTGTGTTTTAGGCTCATAATTACCTTGTATCTTTGGTGTTCTTCATTTGTCCTTGCTCCAGGTGGGTTGAGACCAAGTGATGCATCTTAGATGGCCGCTTGCTAACGTTTAAGACCCCAGATGCCACTCTCCCAAGTGGGATGCAGAAGGTTTTCTTAATAGATTTTATTATGGCAATTGACTTAGATGTCCCCTGAAAGCATCGTCCTCAAACCACTGCTCCTGCTATGCTGGCCTTTGAAGCGTTCAGTTTATTCAGGAAACTGCTTTGCTTTTGGTTTAGTCTGTTCATGTTACCTCTCTTGTATTGTGTATTGTCTTTCCCTTCACCTAAAAAAAAACTTATCTACTATCTAATTAATGAATACTCCTCTCCCTCCCTCCTTCCCTCTCTGCCCCTTCTCATGACCATCAAAGAATATTTTCTTCTCTGTTTAAACTGTTTCTCGAGTTCTTATAATAGTGGCTTTATACATTATTTGTCCTTTTGCAACTGACTAATTTCACTCAGCATAATTTCTTCCAGGTTTATCCATGTTATGAAATGTTTCACAGATTCGACATTGTTCTTTATCGATGCATAGTATTCCATTGTGTGAATATACCATAGTTTATCCATTCATCCGTTGATGGGCATCTTGGTTCCTTCCAACTTTTTGCTATTGTAAACAGTGCTGCAGTGAACATGGGTGTGCATATATCTGTTCATGTAAAGTCTCTTATTTCTCTAAGATATCTTCCAAGGAGTGGGATAGCTGGATCATATGGTAGTTCTGTTTCCAGATTTTTAAGGAAATGCCAAATCGATTTGCAAAGTGGTTGTACCATTTTACATTACCACCAGCAGTATAGAAGTGTTCAAGTCTCTGCACAACCTCTCCAACATTTACTATTATGTGTTTTTTGGATTAATGCCAGCCTTGTTGGAGTGAGATGGAATCTCATTGTAGTTTTGATTTGCGTTTCTCTAATGGCTAATGATCATGAGCATTTCCTCATGTATCTGTTAGTGGCCTGAATGTCGTCTTTAGTGAAGTGGCTGTTCATATCCTTTGCCCATTTTTTAATTGGACTGTCTTTTTGTAGTTGAGTTTCAGCAGAATAATGTAGATTTTAGAGATCAGATGCTGATCAGAAATGTCATAGCTAAAAATTTTTCCTTGGCGAAGTCTTTGGATGAGCATAGGTGTTTGATTTTTAGGAGCTCCTAGATATCTGGTTTCTCTTCAGCATTTTTCATAATGCTTTGTATTCTGTCTATGCCATGTATTAGGGCTCCTAATGTCTCTATTTTTTCTTCCATGATCTTTATCATTTTAGTCTTTATGTTTAAGTCTTTGATCTATTTTGAGTTCTTTTTGTGGATGGTGTGAGATATGGGTCTTGTTTCATTTTTTTGCAGATGGATATCCAGTTATGCCAGCACAGTTTGTTAAAAAGACTCTCTCCCCCATTTAACTGATTTGGTCCTCTGTCAAATATCGGTTGTTCATATGTGGATGGATTTATGTGTGGATTTTCAATTCTGTTCCATTGGTCCATATGTCTGTTGTCGTACCAGTACCAGGCTGTTTTGACTTCTCTGGTGGTATAATAAGTTCTAAAATCAGGTAGTGTGAGGCTTCCCACTTTGTTCTTCTTTTTCAGTAATGCTTTACTTATCCGGGACCTCTTTCCCTTCAATGTGAAGTTGGTGATTTGTTTCTCCAACTCATTAAAAAATGTCATTGCTATTTGAATCGGAATTGCATTGCAGGTATAGATTGCTTTTGGTAGAATAGACATTTTTACAATGTTAAGTCTTCTTATCCATGAGCAAGGTATATTTTTCCACTTATGTAGGTCTCTTTTGGTTTCTTGCAGTAGTGCCTTGTAGTTTTCTTTGTATGGGTCTTTTATGTCTCTGGTAAGATTTATTCCTAAGTATTTTATCTTCTTGGGGGCTACTATAAATGGTATTGATTTGGTGATTTCCTCTTCAATGTTCTTTTTGTTGATGTAGAGGAATCCAACTGATGTTTTTATGTTTATCTTGTATCCTGATTCTCTGTGAACTCCTCAATTAGTTTCAGTAGTTTTTTTAGGATTCTTTAGGGTTTTCAGTGTATAAGATCATGTCGTCTGCAAATAGAGTTACTTATACTTCTTCCTTACCAATCTGGATGCCCTTTATTTCTCTATCTAGCCTAATTGCTCTGGCTAGGACCTCCAGCACAATGTTGAATAAGACTGGTGATAAGGGACATCCTTGTCTGGTTCCCATTCTCAGGGGGAATGATTTCAGAATCTCTCCATTTAGGATGATGTTGGCTATTGGCTTTGTATAAATGCCCTTTATTATGTTGTGGAATTTTCCTTCTATTCCTATTTTTCTGAGAGTTTTTATCATGAATGGGTGTTGGACTTTGTCAAGTTCCTTTTCAGCATCAATTGATAAAATCATGTGGTTCTTCTCTTTTGTTTTATTTATATGGTGGATTACACTAGTTGTTTTTCTAATGTTGAACCACCCTTGCATATGTGGTATAAATTTCACTTGGTCATGGTGAATTATTTTTTTTGATATGTTGTTGAATTCTATTGGCTAGAATTTTGTTGAGGATTTTTGCATCTATGTTCATGAGGGATATAGGTCTGTAATTTTGTTTTTGTGGTGTTTTTAGCTGATTTGGTATCAGGGATATGTTGCTTCCTATAATGAGTTAGGGAGTATTCCATCCTTTTCTATGCTTTGAAATACCTTTAAAAGTAGTGGTGTTAACTCTTCTCTGAAGGTTTGGTAGAACTCTGCAGTGAACGTGTCAGGGCCAGGGCTTTTTTGTGTGTAGAGTTTTTTGATTATCTTTTCAATCTCTTTTTTTGTTATAGGTCTATTTAGTTCTTCTACTTTTGTTTGTGTTAGTTTAGGTAGGTAGTGTGTTTCTAAGAATTCATCCATTTCCTTTAGGTTTTCATATTTTTTGGAGTACAATTTTTCTAGTAATCTGATATGATTCTTTTAATTTTATTTGGGTCTGTTGTAGTTTTGCCCATCTCATTTCTTATTCTAGTTATTTACTTTCCCATTTTTCTTTAATCAGTCTGGCCAATGGTTTGTCAATTTTGTTAATTTTTTCAAAGAATCAGCTTTTGGCCTTGTTAACTCTTTCAATTGTTTTTCTGTTCTCTATTTCATTTAATTCTGCTCTAATTTTTATTATTTGTTTTCTTCTGGTGCCTAATGGTTTCTTTTGTTGCTCTCTTTCTATTATTCAAGTTGTGGGGACAGTTCTTTGATTTTGGCCCTTTCTTCTTTGAGTGTGTGTGTATTTACTGATATAAATTCACCTCTAAGCACTGCTTTTGCTGTGTCCCAAAGGTTCTGATGGGCAGTGTTTTCATTCTCATTGGATTCTATGAATTTCTTTATTCCCTCCTTCATGTCTTCTATAACATAGTCTTTTTTCAGGAGGGTATTGTTCAGTTTCCAAGTATTTGATTTCTTTTCCCTGGTTTTTCTGTTACTGATTTCTACTTTTATGGCCTTAAGGAGATACTTTGTAATATTTCGATGTTTTGGATTCTGCATAGGCTTGCTGTATGACCTAATACGTGGTTTGTTCTAGAGAATGTTCCATGTGCACTAGGAAAGGAAGTATATTTTGCAGCTGTTGGTTGGAGTGTTCCGTATATGTCTATGAGGTCAGGTTGGTTGATTGTAGCATTTAGATCTTCCGTGTCTTCATTGAGCTTCTTACTGGATATCATGTCCTTCACCAAAAGTGGTGTGTTGAAGTCTCCTACTATAATTATGGAGGTGTGTATCTCACTTTTCAATGCTGATAGAGTTTGTTTTGTGTATCTTGGAGCCCTGTCACTGGGTGCATAAATATTTAATATGGTTATATCTTCCTGGTAAATTGTCCCTTTAATCATTCTATAGTGTCCTTTATCCTTTGTGATGCATTTAACTTTAAAGTCTATTTTGTCAGAAATTAACATTGCCACTCTGCTCTTTTTTGGTTGTTGTTTGCTTTATATATATATTTTTTCCAACCTTTGAGTTTTAGTTTGGTTGTGTCTCTAATTCTAAGGTGTGTCTCTTCTAGACAGCATATAGCTGGATTATGTTTTTTTTTTTTTTTATCCAGTCTGCAACTCTCTGTCTCTTTATTGGTGCATTTAGTCCATTTACATTCAGTGTAATTATAGATAGGTATGAGTTTAGTGCTGTCATTTTGTTACCTCTTTTTGTGTGTTGTTGACAGTTTCATTTTTCCACTTACTTTTTTGTGCTGAGAAGTTTTTCTTTGTAAATTGTATGTTCCTCTTTTTCATAGTAGTTGAATTTGTTTTGGCTGAGTCCTTATGTCTATCTTGGTTTTTTATTTTGAAGTATGGGATTGTTAGTCCTGTTGGTATTTACCTTAATATTTAACCCTTACGTAAACCTAACTTGTATCTCCCTATATCTCCTTGATCTCCTTTCTATGTAGAAGACCTGTGCCTCCTGTATTTAGTCCTTCTTTATTAATTATTGTCATCTTTTCCATAATTACATCAATGTTTCCCTGTTTTAACCTTTTTTTTAAAATTACTTTTATTTTATTTTTGGGATTTCCTTATCTGAATTGATATCAGGAAGTCCTGTTCTGTGTCTTTGTGTTGTATTGATATCTGATACTATTGATTTTCTCACTAAAGAATTTCCTTTAGTAATTCTTGTAGCTTCGGTTTGGTTTTTGCAAATCCTCTAAGCTTGTTTTTATCTGTAAATGATGCAATTTCCCCTTCATATTTGAGAGCTTTGCTTGATATATGATTCTTGGCTGGCAATTTTTCTCCTTTGATGCTCTATATATGTCATTCCATTGTTTTCTTGCCTGCATGGTTTCTGCCCAGTAGTCCGAACTTATTCTTATTGATGCTCCTTTGTAGGTGACTTGTTTATCCCCCTGGCTGCTTTAAAATTGTCCCTTTATCTTTGGTTTTGGCAAGTTTGATGATAATATGTCTTGGTGATTTTCTTTTGGAATCTGCCTTGTATGGGGTTCGATGGGCATCTTGGATAGATATGCTCTCATCTTTCATGATGTCAGGGAAGTTTTCTGCCAGCAAATCTTCAATAATTCTCTCTGTATTTTCTGTTATCCCTCCCAGTTCTGGAATTCCAATCACTCGCAAGTTATTCTTCTTGATAGAGTCCAACATGATTCTCAGGGTTTCTTCATTTTTTTTTTAATTCTTTTATCTGATTTTTCTTCAAATATATTGGTGCCAATTGCCTTATCCTCCATCTCCCCAATTCTGCATTCCAATTCCTCAATTCTGCTCCTCTGACTTCCTATAGATTTGTCTAGTTCTGTAATTTTATTGTTAATATTTTGAATTTCTGAATGGTGTCTCTCTATGGATTCTTGCAGTTTCTTAAATTTTTCATTATATTTTTGAATTATCTTAATTTCTTCAACTGCTTTATCTGTGTGTTCCTCAGCTTTTTCTATAGATTGCCTTATTTCATTTCCGATGTCGTTCCTGATGTCTTGAAGCGTTCTATATATTAGTGTTTTATATTCTACCTCTGGCAATTCCAGGAGTGTATCTTTATCTGGGAGAGATCTTGATTCTCTGTTTGGGGGGTTTGTAGAAGCAATCACGGTCTACTTCTTTATGTGATTTGATATTGACGGCTGTCTCCAAGCCATCTGTAATTCATTGTAATAATTCATTTTATATTTGCTCACTGGGTCTTCTTGTTTTGTTTTGTTTCAATATACCCAGATGGGCTACTAGAGTATGCTAACTTGATTTTTGGAGTCTTTGAAGCATTTATGTCCTGTTAACACATGGTTAGATCTGTTGCCAAGTATATAAGCCTATGAGTCCATCCACTATCCTTGAATAGAATCAGCTCAGGTGTCCTGATAGTCGGTCACCTGGTGTGTGGTGTAGGCTGTCATCTACTATCTTAGAGGAGTAGTGGTGATGGTTGTATGCACCGGTTTCTGGCAGTGGGAGTGGGTCACACTCTGAGGAGGGTAGGGTGCTGAAAGCCTTCCCCCAGGTGCCAGTGAGGAAGGAGTTTCTCTGTTCTCTAGGGTGCTCTGGTTGGGTGGGCTCTGCAGCTGTACCTTTTGGACCCAATTCTTGTTCTTGTAAAGACTGGTAGACACCTCTATCCTCAGACCCCTTCCATGGGTGGGTAGGTGGTGTGGATGGAGCCTCAGACCTCAGTTCTCTGCTGTGGGTAGGTGAGGACTCTGTTTAATAGGTAGAATAGTATCAGACCTCCAAAACCTGCCTCTCCACTGCTCGGCTGAAACAATTACAGTCAGACCTCTAACAGAATTGCCTTTGCATTATAATAGCCACCTGATTCCATGTAGTGGTGAAAGCCAAAGGCCGTGGATCTCTTATCCCTGGAGCAGAGATGCTTCTGTTCTGATCTTCTGATTTAGGGAAGTCAGGAAAGGATTTTTCCCCTGATTGTTAATTCCTGCTTTTCCCAGGTGAGGAGAATGGGTTAGAAAAGAGCATGATACTTCTATCTCTTTCCCATGGAATTTGAATGTTAATGAAGCCAGCTGGGGCAGGGAGGGGAGGGATTGGGATCAGATAGATAGGAAAGAGTAGCAGAGTAAAACAAACAAAATGACTTATCTTTTGTGGGAAGGGCTGTTTTATTTGAGATTGCAGAGCGTTGTGTAGCCTGTGTGCACTGGCTAGGTCCCCACTGAGATTTGTGCTGAGATTGCCCCAGGGGGTTAGGGATGTGTATCGTGCTTGCCTTGTCTCTGGAAGCCACCATCAGCCCCACCGCACTCATGTCAAAGCACAGCACCAAGAGATCAGGGCTGAGGCAGTGCTCACGGGCTCCACAACTGGTCACTGCTTCTTCTTGGTCTCTTGCTCACCTGTCACTCAGGTTGGTGTGTAGCCTGTGTGCACTGGCTGGGTCCCCGCCGTGATTGCCGCAGGGGGTTAGGGCTGTGTCCTGTGCTGTCTTGTCTCAGGAAGCCACCATCAGCTCCACTGCACTTGTGCCAAGGACAGCACCAAGGGATCAGGGCCAGGGCACTGTATGCTGGGATCCACAACTAGTCGCTGCTTCTGCACGGTCTCTTCCTCCCCTGTCACTCAGGTCGGTTCCTTAGTTCTGTGTTTGATGGTCAGTGTTCATAGACTGTCATGTACATAATTGATTCACTTGTTTTTTGGGGTCTTTGTTGCAAAAGGCTTCAGTGGAAGCTTCTTCCTAGTCAGCCATCTTGGCACCACCTAAAATATGTATATCTTAAAGCCTTGATATTGTGTGTAGTTGTCATATATTTGGAATAAGAATAAGCATTTTGTATTGAAAAGTGGTTAAGAATCATATAAACAAACTCTCTTATACTTCATAAAGGTTAAAAGATTTCACTGGAGTGCCTAATCAGCTCTGTTGCAATGCTAAACCTAGAATCTGCATCCCACTCTCTCTTCTACTTCTACATCATGGATTGTGGTGTATTAATTAGCTTTAGAAGCAGGAGAGAATACCATCTGGTGGAATATGTTCTACCACCCAGCGTATTCAATCTCCCATTACTTCCTTTAAATGGAATTCCCCTGAAATCTAAGTGAATTCTCTAGTAGCCTCAACTCATTTGGAACCATTCTTCTATATGCCAGCTCCTTAAATTTCATCTTAAATGTTTTGTAAAATTCAAAAGAAGTAACTGGTAAAAATCTATTTATCTATTCATATCTCTCTTTTTCTTTCCTTCTCTCTCTTTCCCTCCTTCTCTCTCCCTCTGTTGTGTATGTATATATATAAATACTTTATGTAGAAAGAGAGTATATATACATATTTTCTGTGTTTGTGACAGTGTAGACAATCATTTTTCACAAATATTTGCATAATACCTACACTCTTCCTCAGACTCTGCTGGGCATGGGCATAAACAGTGAGCATGAAGAACGATAAGAGTCAGGAAAAGCCTTGGCTATTTTTAGAAACAGAAAGGCCAAAGTTATGGTACTGAAGTATTGTGTTGGGGAAGGGTATGAGCGTATGAGTGTGTCATTGTGTGTGTGTGTAGAGACATATTTCGATGGCTTTGGAAACTCATTTCCGTACCTTAGCTAAAAGCTGGTCAGCAGGTCTGAGTTAGCTCAGTAGAAGAACAGGCTGATTCCAGCTGCTGGCTTGTAGAGGCTCCTGCTTTCTAACAAGGTCACTTGCTCAACGAAGGAACTTCCACTTTTCTGTAGTCAAATTGATGGTCCTTGCTTTCCTGTCCCTATAAATATGTAGAGCATGAGTGAGCAAACCATGGTTCATGGGTCAACTCTGGCCTGCTGCCTTTTTGTTATATTACAGCAAACTAAGAATGTTTTTTACATTTTTAAATGGTTGGAAAAATCAATTGGAGAGTAACATTTCATAAAACATTTGACATAATGTGATGTTAATTATATGACATTCAAATTTCAATGGACATAAATAAAATTTTATCAGAATACTGCTATGTTCTTTCATTTAGGTATTATATATGGCTGCTTTGCCCTACAAAAATGGAATTAAGTTGTTATGACAGGCACTATATGGTCCACAAGCTTAAAATAATTAAGAAAAATTTGCCCACCCCTGGTATAGGGCATTATAGGGGTGGGTGAGTCCTTCACTACTGAAAGGCAGGCCTTGGTGAGTACAATCCAAATATGCACAACTCTCAGTGAGATGATGAGAGCTCAGGGGATGGTGGGTCCCCTGTTACTTTTCATCTTGACAGTTTTTCTCCAGTGAACCTTATTTTACATGTGCAGAGCTTATATTACTACAACATGTATGCATACCCCATGTGCACAACACTGTGTGTGTGACAGAGAATGAGTGAGAGTTTGATTGATAGAACCATGAGATGAGGTTGGAGGTGTTTATTTTTGTTGTTGTTAGGCACCATCAAATCGATTCTGCTCATAACAACTCCATGCTCAACGGAATGAAACACTGCCTGGTCCTGAGCCATCTTCAAAATCCTTGCTTTGTTTGCGCCCATTGTTGCAGCCACTGTCAATCCACCTTGTTGAGGGTCTTCCTTTTTTTTTAACTGACCCTCTACTGCATGAAGTCTGATATTTTTCTCCAGGGGTTGGTCCCTCCTAATAACGTGTACAAAGTACGTGTTACAAAGTCTGGTCATCCTCGCTTCAAAGGCACGTTCTGGCTGTACAGATTTTTTTGTTTTGCTGGCAGTCCATGGTATACTCAATATTCTACACCAACAAGTTTACTTGGTCCCACAGTTAAAATCTGAGAGCAAAAAACCAAGCCAGGATAATATTTCAGGATTATAGATAAAGAGTAGCAATTGATACTTAATTCTTTATTTTCTTTCCAAAGATGCTTCAGATATAAATCTGGGGCCCCATCTGTCTTCACACTGTTATTCAGTATTTGTTGGTCTTTTACAGCTCACAGACACATGAAAATCTTCACCACCCCCAACAATTCCAACACCATTACTGGCTTCATGCTCTTGGGCTTCCCTTGCTCCAGGGAGGGTCAGATCCTTCTGTTTGTGCTCTTCTCTGTTGTCTACCTCCTGACTCTTATCGGGAACGGTTCTATTATCTGTGATGTGCACTGGGATCAGAGACTCCACACTCCCATGTACATCCTTCTCAGCAACTTCTTCCTGGAGATCTGGTATGTCACCTCCACTGTCCCCAACATGTTGGCCAACTTCCTCTCTGAGACCAAAATCATCTCCTTCTCTGGGTGCTTTCTCCAGTTCTACTTTTTCTTCTCCCTGGGTTCTACAGAATGCTTTTTCTTGGTGCTTATGGCGTTTGATCGCTATCGTGCAATCTGCCGTCCTCTACACTATCCAACCGTTACGACTGGACGTCTCTGCACCAATCTTTGGACAATTGCTGGGTATTTGGTTTCCTCTGGTTCTTGATTCCTATTATCATCATCTCCCAGATGTCCTTCTGTGGATCCAGGATTATTGACCACTTCCTATGTGACCCAGGTCCTCTTCTAGCACTCACTTGCAAAAGATCTCCTGTGATGGAGCTTGTCTTCTCCACCTTAAATTTTCTGCCCCTCATTATTCTCTTTTTCGTCATCATGGGGTCCTACGCTCTGGTCCTAAGCGCTGTACTAAGGGTCCCCTCAGCAGCTGGATGAAGAAAAGCCTTCTCCACCTGTGGGTCTCATCTGGCTGTGGTTTCACTTTTCTATGGCTCAGTACTGGTCATCTATGGGACTCCAACATCTGAACATGAAGACAGAATGCAGAAAATTGTGACCCTGTTTTATTCTGTTGTGACCCCTCTCCTTAACCCTGTGATATACAGTCTTAGGAACAAAGATATGAAAAGAGCCCTGCAGAAATTTCTGAAAATACAAAGAAGAGTGCTAATCAAAAAGACTCTTGAGCAAATTAAACTCATATGTAGCCTCTTTCTTGGATTAAAAAAAGAAAAACAGGTGTCATTCATATAATTGTTCATCCTAGTATTGATCCAAAACATTAACCACCCATGAGTTGGTTTCTATTGTCTATTTCTTCTCTTGGTTTTTGATCATTTAGTCCTGTTTGTTAGCACACCTCAATTTTTTTTTTTTTAGAATGTAGTACATTGTGTTTAAAAAATTCTGTAGACTTTGGGTGTAGTAACCGAACTAAGAAAAGGTTGTCTTTTAGCAGGTAGATAGAGTAGGTGCAGATGGTTTTAATCCCATTTAAAAGTAATTTTTATGTGTTTTAAAGATGGTCTATGTCAGTTTTTATCTTACTCCTGGGATACATTCCTTAGTCAGGAACATGGCCTTTGTGAGATCTCAACTGAAGCCTGGACCGTGTACCAAGGCCACTTCTAGTGTGCCCAGACTCCTATTTCTCTACTTCTTGCACCCTGTGACTCCTGAAATCTCTGCTTATCTCTTTAGACTCTCAGTTTCTGCTTTCTACTAGATTACTTGAAGCCTCATCTTGCATATGAACATCTCCAAAAAGGCGCAGACTGAAACCCATTGAGTTGATTTTGACTCACAGCAATCCTATAGGACAGAGTAGAACAGCCCCATAGGATTTCTAAGGAGTGGCTGGGGAATTCAAACTGTCAGCCTTGTGGTTAGCAGCCAAGCATTTATCTGCTAGCCACCAGAGCTCCACAAACAGTTGAAAAACCAAACCCTTTGCCATTGAGTCTATTCCAAGGCATAGGCACCCCATTAAAAATGAAAAACAAACAAAAAAAACCCAAACCCATTGCCTTCAAGTCAATTCTGACTCATAGCAACTCTATAGGACAGGGTAGAACTGCCTCATAGGGTTTCGAAGGAGCAGGTGTTGGATTTGAGTTGCTGACCTTTGCTTAGCAGCTGAGCTCATAACCAGGGCTCCAGGAATCCCAAAATGCGTTGAAGGAAGGTTTCATCAAATTCTGGGTGTCCCTTCTCTGTGGTCAGCCTCTCTCAAGAATATGTTTCTCAAACACTCGCTGCTTAGGCAGTTGCAATCTCCAAATCTTCTATCTCCTCGGTTCAGTAAAATCACTGCTTTCTACTCAGATTTTATTCCTCCATCTCCCAAACCCCAGTCTTTTCCCTATGCCTCCACATCTCCATATTCCCCCCACCTAGTGAATTGTCAGAGCCCTAGTGGCATAGTTAAAAGCTCTGCTTGCTAACCAAAAGCTTGGCAGTTTGAATCCACCAGCTGCTTTTTGGAAACCCTATGGGACAATTCTACTCTGTCCTATCATGTCGCTTTGAGTTGGAATCCACTCCATGGCAATAGGTTTTTTTTTTTTATTATTTTATTTTTAGTTGTCAAACATCCTGGGATGGGGGTGTGGGAAGTGAATGGAACACACTTCCTTGCTTTTGCCTGCTTCCTGGAATTGTAGTCCCTGAAGTTTTACCTGTGTAGATTGCTCTCCAATCCATTCAAATGGTTGCTTGTATTTTGTCCAGGTTTTATAGTTTGTCAGAAGGGTTAATTGCTAAGCTGCTAAATCATGTCCATAACCAGGAAAAATATGTTAAAAAATCAAGACGAAATTGAATTTATACCTGAAAACTTCGTGTTTGCTTTTACATTAGAAAGTCAATCTATGTAATTCATCACTTTAACAAAAGAGTATAAACATTATATCTTGTTAAAACATACAATAAAACACTATTAAAGTTCAATATCACCCATTTTAAAATATATTAGTAAAATAGGGATAAAAGAATTACTTCTTAACTGATAAAAAAAAAAAACTTTTTGATAAGGAGGTTTTATTCAAAAAAAATAAGGCTACATTAAATACACTTAATGTTTTTTAATTTGAAAGTTTTTCTCTTTGAGATTGAAAAGGAGACAAGGATGCTCATTGTAAACAGTTGTGTTTAAAATTGTACTTGACGTGCAATTGCCAGTGCAATTAGGCAGGAAAAACAAAGTTACGAGGAGTGGAAAGTTGGGAGATAAAATTGAAAAAATTGTATACATTTATGTGTAATATCTAAAAGAAATTAATATGGTATAATTGTATATGTATAATATCCAACATAATCTCCCATGAAAATGTCATGTTTAATAGGTGAATTTTTAAAAATTATTGAATATGAGTCAATATACAAATATTAATTTTATTTCTATATACCAGCAACAAAAGCTATAAAATATTTTAATGATACCACTTATAATGGCATCAAAAATTATTGAACGCCAAAAATTAGATCTAACAAAAGATGTACAAGGTCTCATGACAGAAAAAAATTGAAGATTTATATAAATGTTGGTTGTATTATTTCGTGAATTGAAACTCAGTATTGTGAAAGTATCGGTTCTCTCCAAATTGCTCTATGGATTTAACAATATCCTAACCAAAATTCCAGCGGTTATTTTTAGGAAAATTAACAAGCTAGTCCTAATTTTAATTGAAATAATCATGAATGGAGAATGGGCAAATAAATTGGAGTATATTCAAACAATGTAATACTATATAGCCATAAAAAAAATACTGAAGAAAAAGAAGAGGAGAAGGGAAAGAGAAATGAAAAGAAAGGAAGAAAAAATTTATAGGTACATGACTTATATTTCCAGACATCAAGACTTATTACAAAGGTAATGACATTGTGACATCAGGGCAAAGGCAAGGAAATAGGCCAATGGAACCAATTAGCAAGTCGAATAAAAGACCAACAGATATAAAGTCACTTGGTTTATGACAAAAGTGACATTGCAGTACAGTTACAAAGGTTTGCTCTGGAAGTGAAAAAAGGAATGAACTCTAGGGAGGAGAGATATGTGAATAAATAAATACAACCAACTGTTTATACAATAATTATAATAGCTTCTGGAATTTATAACATGTAAAAATAAAACGTATGAATAAATAGGTTTAAACCATTGTTACCATCTTAAATTGTTCAGGAAGTGGTAAAAGTATTAATTTAAGGTATACCAAAACCAAACCTAAACCTATTGCCCTCCAGTCAATTCCAACTAATAGCGACACCTATAGGACAGAGTAGAACTGTCCCATAGGGTTTCCAAGGAGCACCTGGTGGATGTGAACGGACGACCTTTTGATTAGCAGCCTTAACGCTTAAGCACTGTACCACCAGGGCTCTAATTAAATGTATAGACTGTAATAAATTAAGGATGCATATTATAATTGCTAGAATAATTATCCAAGACTGTATAACTGAAAAGCTAACAGAGGAAAATGAAATAATAAAATTACTTGGATAATCCAAATAAGAAAGAAGGAATGAAGGGACAAAGGACAAATAGGACAAACAGAAAAAAAAATAGCCTATCAGTAATTAAAGCCTGGAAGTAAAAATTTATAGTTGTCAATTGTGTGAAGAAAACACACCCTCAGAGAATATAAACAATATACATTTTTAGCATTTTATAAACTTCACAGTGAAAAAGACTTTTCCTGGAAACAAAAAGAAGTTCTCTGTAAACCCATACAGACATCTCACCATTGCCTTTTTAACACACTCTTCCTGCCTTCGCTCTAGAGGCCAATTTACCCTAAAATTTATGAAGACTATGGATGGAAGAAAGGATGCTACACCAAGGACTCTGGAGCACAAATAATCCCAAGAAGGGACTGAAGGCTTCACAGAAATCTGTAAGATACAACTTTAATTGCACCCTTTGAGAATCTCAACAACACTCTCTTCTGCTTCTTTCTCCTGCCCCCGTTTTTGAAATTGCCTCATGAGTTCTTACCTCAGTGTTTCCATCAACTCTGAAGCAAAAGTAACGCCCAGGTTAACTTTGTTATTTCCTTGGATTTGGAATAAAATCCAAGTGTGCACTAGTGATCAGGAGATGTTTCAAGGCTGAGACCTCTGGGTTTTGATTCAATGTAAGAGATTGAAAACCATCAGTGAGGGTACCTAGACACAACGTTTGTTCCCAGCTGTGTCCACACTTAGTTCTATCGCGAGGGGTAAGTAACTTTTCTCCCTATTTAGCCTAGGCTGGATTTTTCCTGAGACATCCTCTTGGACACTAGCTCCAGTGGAATCACCTTTCACTGTTAATATAGTTTTGCAAAGTTTTGTGGGTTTTATATTTCTGGATATGTGATTTCATCCACAGTAAACTGCATTGCCAGTAATATAATAATCGGGTATATTATAATAAGCTGCTGACTGAGAACCCAATTACTCAGACATTCCTCAGCTGAACGCTCCCTTAAACTTTCTTGCCTCATGAGTTACAAAGGAATGCCTCATTTTGCAGAAAATTGATAAATTTCATAACTTGATATTAGAAGACTGTTCAGTGTGGTACATAACTCACCTTTCACTGTGTCAATACCCCAGTTAATGCAATGCCCTTCCTTTAATCATTTATTTTCTGTGTATTGAATTGTGAACATTAGTGTGTTTTCATATCTTCTTCCTTATGTCATATCCAGCTGTATGTTTCTGAGTGCCAGAATGTTCAAGAAGATTAGTGAAATAAATCTGAGCAACGGAGAGAGCTGCCTGTAGCTTTGTTACATGATACATTCAAATAGGGTAACTTCTTAATTCAGTCTGTTAAATTCACTTAAATTTATTTTTTGTTATTTAGGTGAGTAAGTGATTTTTAAACTAAGTGATTATGTTAAACATTTTTATCCCAATTGCATTGTTTTGTAGCACTATTATTTAGATTCTAACAGCTACTTTTTTTGTTGTTGCTGTTGTTCCTCATATATTCTAAGCACTCTGCTAGGCAGTGTTCAATTCTGTTTTCACAAGAGTTCTGCAAGATAGGTGTTAACTTGCCCAGGATCACGCAGTAGGTCATACAGTACTTGAACTCAAATCGATGTGATTTTTTTAAATTTTCCTTTAAGTATGTGGCATACCAGGACTGCTGAGTTCAGTGATACTGGATTGAATCAGATAAGGTGGTGCAATGGTTAAGTGCTCAGCTGCTAACCAAAAGGTTTGCAGTTTGAATCCAACAGCTGCTCCTTGGAAACTCTATGGGGCAGTTCTACTCTGTCCTATAGGGTTGCTATGAGCTGGAATTGACTCAATGGCAATGGATTTTTGGTTTGTATTGAGGTAATCAGTTGTAAACATGTCTCAGCTATGGTACGTCACCCCACAGATTGCCAGAGTGGGTTTCCTTTTCCCTTCTCTTCAAACCACATGCTTTCTTCCTAAAATGGCATTCTTCATCCTGCCTGAAAAGCAGCCCATTTTTCTTTCTAGGTTATATGTGTGGCTGCTGTGCTCCACTACTGAACCATCCAAACAAGCAGAGCGCACTTACATTGATCTCCTATGTGCTCAAGACAGATTTGAGAAACATTCGGGAGGGAAAATCAACTGGATTTGGTAATTAATTGCACATGGGAGGAGACAGAATTAGAAGGTGCCTTGAATAATTGTCAAATTTCTGGCTTTAGTAAATGCTGAATGGATTGATGAATGGAGAGAAGAACCATTCACCAAGAAGCAAGTACAGAGGAGGAGCACTTAGCAAGAAAAAGACAGAATAAGGAGAAGGACTGGGTGAAATGTCAATTACAGGGTTGAAAATATAAAACAGAGTAAATGAGTGGAGAGGCTTACATTTAGAGTGGGCCCTAAAGGATGACAGGGATATGAGGCAAGGTGGGATTACTGTGCCACAAGGTGGGATTAGTGGCCTTGCTGATAAGTTTGGTCAGAGTCACACAAGATTCTGCCAAATTATGTTCAGATTGGAAACTCAGGAATGGCGATGTTCAGAAACTCTGCTTTTTGATGACAGGATAGCAAGTCTGAAATTCATTTATCCAATAATTCATTCAACTAATCCCTACCGTTCAGTAGAAACTGAGTCAACTGAGAATATAAAGATGAATTTAACATCATCCGTAAATTATAGGGGCTTTCAGTCTAGAGTGAAAAACATAAACATACAATTTAGTCATTACGTCATATGCTGTAGTGGATATATTATAACATGTATGGAAATATCACCCAGATGATCCTCAGTGGTCTGGGGTGCAGGCCTCAAACCTGTAGCTGACTGGTGACAGAGTGGTTCAATTCCACCTTTCAGGCGACTGGTAGCCTGTTTTTTAGGAGCCCTCGTGGTGTAGTGTTAAGGAGCTCTGCTGCTAACCCAAAGGTTGGCAGTTCAAATCCACCAGCTGCTGCTTGGAAACGCTGTGGGGCAGTTTTAGTCTGTCCTGTAGGGTCTCTATGAGTTGGAACTGACTCGACAGCACCTAACAACAACAACATGGAAATATAAAGGGAATTTTTCTTATATGTAGTAGGGTTTTGTCTCACCGGTTTCAGTATATGATAGGTATCAAAAGATATCTAACATATTCATCATCAAAAACTAGGGCACTCTACATTGACTTATCTAATCATTAAATAAATTCATTTTATAGGTCAAGCATAAATCTATCACTAGGGGTTAGTTCAACTTATAGAAGATAATGCAGTAATTGAATTAATGATGTAGAGCCATATATTTTTACATGGAAAGAAGACTAAAAAGCATTAAGTTAAAAAAAAAAAGGTTATAAAATGATGTATTTTGAAAATCTCAATTTAGTGTTTTCAAAAAAATAGACAAACACAATACTCCAAAGAGTTAAAATTGTTTTCTCCAGGGAGACGATGTCTCATTTCTCTTTGTCTGTTTCCATATTTTTTTATGTTCTTAATTATTAAAAAGACCGATTCTATTTTAGAAAAGTAAATTTTAAATACTGTAGTGTTAATAAACTAAAATCACAAGGCATAAGTGCTTTAGATTATTTTAAATTTTGTACCAAATAATATATATATTTTTTAATGTAATAGGATTTATTTTTTAGAGCAGTTTTAGGTTGACAGAAAAATTGTGCTAAAAGAACAGAGAGTTCCCATACATATACTCTCCATTTCCTCTGTTATTAACATCTTTAAAAAATTTTTATACAAAATGGTATTAATAAACACCCTTGCATTGCAAAAAGGCTTGTTGAATATTTTTTACGTATATGTTTTTTGTATCACCAACCTGAAAGAAAAGAAAATATCTTGTGTGCTCAGCAAGAAGAAATGATTTTTAGCAACATTTAGAGATATGTTATGTTTGCTTATTCGTTTGTTTGATTTTTTGGTAAATGATCTTTCTGAGTTTATTAAGATTCTGAGTTTCCTGCATGCGGGATTACAGTCAGAAATATGGAAACCTGTCTTGTGCAATATCTGGATAGCACAAGAATGATTACTTTTAAGTACCCAAACCACGTATTTTGAGAAGAATTGTTTCAAATGGGATTTATGGTAAATTTATTTAAAACACTGTATTTGTTTGTTTAGGGTAGCACAGATTCAATTGATAAATTAAAAAAAAAAAAGTTATTTATTTATTTAAAATTTAGAGGGGTGTAAAATAAAAGCTTGAAGTAAAGCAAATTCAAGGAATGTTTGAGATAACCATTAGCTCTCTACTCTCCAGGAAAACATTACTATGACCTTTCCTCTTGGCTTCTGTGTTAAGGCTTGTAATTCACTAATACTTTACAAGAGAAAATTATTCTGATGTGAACAACGCAGAGAAACAAGTGATTATTGGACATTCACAGTACCAGGTTATCTGAGAAGTGTGTCAAGTACTTTCCTTTGGGTGAGACATGTCAAAAAACATAGTCATTCCACTCCTAATAAAAGGTAACTTAGACTAAGAGTGGTGCTATCAAAATAAATAACTTAGGACATGAAAAAGAAACACAAACTGATAGTCACTTGGCTGCCCTCAAAGAGGTGAGAGAGGGTGATGTTTCTGAGTTTTCAAAATTTCAGAGGGGAGAGAGAATTTTTAAAAAATCTAACTCATTGATAAAGAAAATCCATAAAATATAAAGCTTCTATTGCTGTGAACCCAATTTTATTGAAATTTAGAATCACTACGATCTTCGATTAGTGGTTTTTAAGGAAGAGTCACAGGGTGGATTATTCCAAACTAATTGCCAAATGGCCAAAATATGTGCCATGCATAGGCTTCCTACACATTTGTCAGGAAACAAAACAACCTGTATAATGGTGTTCTCTGTCTTCTCTGCAGACCTGGGATTCATGAATAATTCAGTGAAAAGCACTGTGACTGAATTTGTCCTTCTAGGCTTCCCTGGTGGCCAGGAGATGCAAATTTTCCTCTTCTTACTGTTCTTTGGGGTCTATATATTTACCATGATGGGAAATGGCACCATTATCTGTGCTGTGAGGTGGGACCAACGAATCCATACCCCAATGTATATTCTCTTGGGGAACTTTGCTTTCCTTGAAATCTGGTACATTACCTCCACTGTGCCTAGTATGCTGGCCAATTTCCTCTCAGAGACAAAAACCATCTCTTTTGTTGGCTGTTTCCTGCAGTTCTATTTTTTTACTTCCCTTGCTACAACTGAAATATATCTCCTCTGTGTCATGGCATATGACTGGTACCTTGCCATCTGCCGCCCATTGCACTACTCAACCATCATGACCCTATGACTCTGCTATATCTTGATGTTTCTTTGCTGGGTGTTTGGGTTCCTTAGTTACTCAGTCTCCACAGTGCAACTCTCCCAATTATCTTTCTGTGGGCCCAACATCATTGATCACTTTGTGTGTGACATGGACCCACTGATGTCTCTGTCCTGTGCCCCAGCTCCTATTACTGAGATTGTCTTCTATATCCTCAGCTCCCTCATTATCTTCCTCACCCTTCTATACATCCTTGGCTCTTATACCCTTTTACTGATAGCTGTGTTAAAAGTTCCTTCAGCAGCTGGTCGGCGAAAGGCCTTTTCCACCCGTGGATCGCATCTGACAGTGGTGTGTCTATTTTTTGGGGCCCTCTTGGCAATGTATGTGAGCCCCACATCTGAAAACCCAGCTGAACTTCAGAAGATTATTACTTTGTTCTATTCTGTGGTCATGCCCTTCTTAAATCCTCTGATTTACAGCTTACGTAACAAGGAGATGAAGGCCGCATTGAAGAAAGTCTTGAGGATAGAATGAGTATAATCTATTTGAGACCAAGCAGACCACTGTCCACACATAAAGGATCACTTAAGAAAGACTTGATTTCAGCTGCCAATGCACACTTTAAAGGAAATATTTTCTCAGTGGGGCCCTTCATTGATTTATTCTTCGGCTAACCAGGAAGAGGTATATTATAATTGACTTAAATGTAACAACTATATTTTCAACATGGGCAATCCCAGTAGATTTAAGTGCATTATATCTGTGGTATTTCTCAATGTGTTAGCTTTGATTACTGGGGGGATTGGGTGTAGAAGGTTGCAGAGCTGTTATCCCAGGTGGATCATCATTGGTGTACTCAAGGCATTTCATAACACAGTCTAATATTTTAAAAAATGAATTTGAAACAAATTTTAATCCCTAATGACCACAGAACTAAAAGAGTTAGTAACAGAACAGCTTTCTAATTTCCTTGCTTCTTGATGGTCAAGAGTCTTCCAGACTAGGGACAAACTGAAAGTTTCATGCTTATATAAGTAGTAAATGTTTTAACATTAGAAAAAGTAGTAGTCATTCTTTCATTGGACAACAAATACTATTGGGCAACTAGTATGTTCCAGGCATTCTTCTAGGCACTAGAGAGACACTATAACCAAAATCGTCAAAAACCAATACCAACACGGAGTTCGCATTCTAGTTGCAGAGAGAGAAACAATAAATAAGTAAAATACATAGCATGTCAGAGAGAGATAAGTGCTATGGAGAAAGGGGAAAGAGGGTAGGGATCGTAGGAAAGAGGGCTGAAATTTTAAATAGCATGGTCAGGGAAGGCCACCATGAGGAGTCAAGTCTTTTTAAGCAAAAACTTGAAGGAGGTGAGGGAGTGAGCCATGTCGACAGCTAAGGGAAGAGTATTTCCTGCAGAAGCAAGTTCTCTACAAAATTCTGAGGTGGGAGTGCGTTCAAGTAACACCAAGGAGGTTGATATGGCAGTCGAGAGAATAAGGGAAAGATTACTAGACATCAAATCAGAGAGTGACCAGGGAGGCAAATTGTTCAGGACCTTATAAATCATTTTAAGAACTTTTATTTTTTCATGAGATGAGAAACCTTTGGAAAGTTTCGAGCAAAGGAGTAATATTATCATATTTAGATTATAAATTTTCAACTCCTTGGATGTTTTGTTGATAGTAGACTGCAGTTGGAGGTTATGTGAGATTGAATCTGAGATGAAACCCACATAGGACCTTACAGATCCAATTTTGCTATTATTTCTACTGTAAAGATGATGAAGTCCTAATCTCCAGCTAGCAGGATTAGATAAAATAACAATTTTCATTGAAAATGAACATAATGTAATAATTTTACAATTCAAATCATTCTAGTTTGAGTCCACTAAAATTGCCCCATGAAACTTTGCTATTATGAAGGCCTACAAAGAGAAAATTTGTATGAACAAACCTTTCATGTATATATGACTCACATTCTACTCCTTAATACCTAAGCAATACATTTGATTAAAGAAACTCTCCTTCATGATTTATATCTTTTTTTTACATCGTGTGATCCACATACATAGAGGTTTCTGATCATGATGAATCATACTGCTAAAGCATCCTGGATAACTCTAACCAGTAGCTTGTTGCTGTTAAGTTGATCCAACTCATGGCGACTCCATGCATTACACAGTAGAAATGCTCCATAGGGTTTTCTTAGCTGTAATCCATAATAAGCAGACCATCAGACCTTCCTTCCATGGTTCTGGTATTGGGTTTGAACCACCAAACTTTAGGTTAGTGTAAAAAACAAAAAGCCAAACCCATTGCTGTCGAGTTGATTCCAACTCACAGTGACCCTCTAGGACAGAGTAGAACTGACCCATAGGGTTTCCAAGGAGTAGCTGGTGGATTGCAACTGCCAACCTTTTGGTTAGCAGCAAAGTTCTTAACCACTGCTCCATAGTAGCCAATCACAAACTGCTTACACCACCTAGGGATCCAGGACTCTGACCTAGAAGTTGAGCAATTTTTCCTAAACAGTGTTCCTGCTGTTCAAGAAACTGTCATCTAATGGAGGGTGAATCCAGGGACAGTAGCTTGTAAAAGTGAGATATAAATGTATAATGCAGTTGATTTTGCTTTTATAAACAAAACAAAACTCCCTGTTAAAACAGTAGTTTGAATAGTGTTTAAACAGCAACGCAGTATGTGAAGAAGTTCTACCCTGTGATTATATGTGTCCTGCATAGAAAATGACAAAAGAGGGGGAGAGGGCTCACTCAGCAAAATTGTGATGGTTTGGAAATTTTCCTTTAGTATATTCAGTATCTCCACCTCATTCTATTCTTATTTTATATTTGTACTTTATTATAGTTAATAAGTGGAAAATTCAGATTGTTTTACTCTAAATCAATTTTATCCCACTCCCTCCCCCCATTGAACCATGTAGGGAATCCCTTTTCTGTACAAATGGTTCACACACTTGTTTGGAGATCAGCTACAATGGAAAATGATATGGTGCTTCCTTAAAAGACTAGAAATACCATACAATCCAGCAATCCCATTCTTATGAACATATCGCAGAGAAAATAAAAGCCGCCACTCAAATAGACATACAAACACCCATGTTTGTTTCATCATGATTTACAATAGCAAAATGATGGAAACAACATAATGCCCATCAACAGATGAATGGATAAACAAATTATAGTACATACACACAATGGAACACTATACAATGAACTATCTCACAACATGGACCAATCTGGAGAGCATTATGCTCAGTGAAATAAGTCAATCACAAAAGGACAAATACTGTATGAGACCACTATTTTAAAAACACAAGAAAGGTTTACACACAGAAATAAACAATCTTTGATGGTTAAGAGGAAGGGGGAAAAACTAACCAGATTGTTGTTAGGTGCGTTTGAGTCAGTTCTGACTCAAAACAACCCTATGTGCCACAGAAGGAAACACTGCCCGGTCCTGTGTCATGCTCACAATAGTTGTTATGGTTGAGCCCATTGTTCCAGCCACTGTGTCAATCCATTTGGTTGGGGGTCTTCCTCTTTTCCGCTGACCCTCTACCAAGCGTGATGTCCTTCTCCAGGAACTGATCCGTCCTGACAATATGTCCAAAGTATGCAAGACACTGTCTCACCATCCTTGTTTCCAAGGTGCATTCTGGTTGTTACTTTTTGCATGACAGATTTGTTTGTTCTTTTGGCAGTCCATGGTATATTCAATATTCTTCACCAACGCCACAACTCAAAAGCGTCAATTGTTTTTCGGTCTTCCTTATTCATTGTCCAGCTTTTACATGCATATGATGTGATTGAAAATACCATGGCTTGGGTCAGGCGCACCGTAGTCTTCAAAGTGACATCCTTGCTTTTCAACACTTTAAAGAGGTCCTTTGCAGCAGATTTACCCGATGCAATGCCTGTTTTGATTTCTTGACTGCTGCTTCTAGGGGTGTTCGTTGTAGATCCAAGTAAAATGAAATCTTGACAACTTCTAACTTTTCTCCTTTTATCCTGATGTTGTTAATTGGTCCAGTTGTAAGGATTTTTGTTTTGTTTATGTTGAGGAGTAATCCATACTGAAGGCTGTGGTCTTTAATCTTCATCAGTAAGTGCTTCAAGTCCTCTTCACTTTCAGCAAGCAAGGTTGTGTTATTTGCATAACGCAGGTTGTTAATGAGTCTTCCTCCAATCCTGACGCACGTTCTTCTTCATATAGTCCAGCTTCTCGGATTATTTGCTCAGCATACAGATTGAATAGGTTTGGTGGAAGGATACAACCCTGACACACACCTTTCCCGAGTTTGAATCAAGCAGTATTCCCTTGTTGTGTCCGAACAACTGTGTCTTGATCTATGTACAGATTCCAAGTGAGCACTATCAAGTGTTCTTGAATTCCCATACTCCACAATGTTATCCACAATTTGTTATGATCCAAATAGTCAAATGCCTTTGTGTAATCAATAAAACAGAGGTAAACATCCTTCTGGTATTTTCTGCTTTCAGCCAGGATCCATCTGATAGAGGCAATGATATCCCTGGTTCCACATCCTCTTCTGAATCTGGCCTGAATTTCTGGCAGTTCCCTGTTGATATTCAGCTGCAGCCACTTTTGAATGATCTTCAGCAAAATTTTGCTTGTGTGTGATATGAATGATATTGTTTGATAATTTCCACGTTTGTTTGGATACCTTTCTTGGGAATAGTCATAAATATGGATCTCTTCCAGTTGGTTGGCCATGTAACTGTCTTCCAAATTTGTTGGCACAGATGAATGAGCACTTGTAACGCTGCATTCATTTGCTGAAACATCTCAATTAGTATTCCGTCAATTCTTGGAGCCTTGTTTTTTGCCAACACCTTCAGTGCAGCTTGGACGTCTTCCTTCGGTAGCATCAGTTCCTGATCATATGCTGCCTCCTGAAACGGTTAAACATCGACCAAGAACTAGATAATAGACTGGTGCAAACTTCGATGAAGGACAAGACAGTACACAATATACAGGAAATCATTACACCTTGACCAAGGAGAAGCCATAGAAGCTTCCTAGGCACATGCAAACACCCTGAGGAACTGAGTTACTGGGGCTGAGGGCTGGGGACCATGGTTTCAGGGGACATGTAGCTCAATAGGCATAACATAGTTAACATAGTTCATAAAGAAATGTTCTACATTCAACTTTTGTGAGTAGCATCTGGGGTCTTAAAAGCTTGTGAGCAGCCATGTCTTGGTCCCATCCCATCCAGAGCAAGGGAGTATGCAGAAAACCAAAGACAAAGGAAATATTAGTCCAAAAGACTAATGGACCCCATGAACCACAGCCTCAACCAGCCTGAGCCCAAAACAACTATCCAGTGAACCTACCACCCTCGACTGCTTTACAGGACTCACAATAGAGGGTGGAGAAAAATGCAGAACAAAATTCAAATCCACAACAAAACAAAACAAACCAGGCTTACTGGTTTGACAGAGACTGGAGGGACCCCTAAGACTATAGCCCCCCAGACACCCTTTTAACTCAGAACTGAAGCCACTCCTGAAGTTCACCTTTCTGCCAAATATGACGCAGTTTTATAAAATAAACAACACACATAAGGAAAGTGCTTCTAAGTTTAATTGTGTATACAAGACCAAAAGGGCAACACTCGCCTGAAAGCAAAGATGAGAAGGCAGTAAGAACAGGAAAAATGAATGGACAGAAACCACGAAAGATGGGGAGCGTTGACACATCACAGGAATTGCAATCAACATCACAAATCAATTTGTGTAGGAATTGTTGAATGAGAAACTAATTTGCTCTGTAAACGTTCACCTAAAGCACACACACACACACACACACACACACACACAAAAAGGAGTTAAGAATCCACCCAAAGTCATCTTGGAAGACACACCTACTTCCAAAATAATCAGCCACTGAAAACCCTGTGGAGCAGAGCACAGATCTAAACTGAGACACATGGGGTCGTCATTGGTCAGAATTGACTCAATGGCAACTAGTTTGGATTTGGTTTATACCAAGTAGACTTGTTTTCCTCTTCTGTATCTTTCACAGATTTTTCTAAAGTAATTTTTAAAAAGATTTTAAAAAGTTTTATTGCATTTTAAGGGGGGCGGAGCCAAGATGGCGGACTAGGCAGACGCTACCTCGGATCCCTCTTACAACAAAGACACGGAAAAACAAGTGAATCGATCACGTACATAACAGTCTACGAACCCTGAACAACAAACACAGATTTAGAGACGGAGAACGAACTAATACGGGGAAGCAGCGATTGTTTCCAGAGCCTGGAGCCAGCGTACCAGTCAGGTACGGCACAAGCACAGAGAGCTGCTCCACCCCCCTGAACTAACCCCGGGAGGGAGACCAGCCAGTACCGCGGGCGGCATGGGACGCAGCCGGTAGGAGAAGTCCCCGGGAGGCAGTGACTGGTCTTGGAACAGGAAGAGCAGCATCCCAGCCGGGGAACCGTCTCGCCGGGATTTGGACTGGACGCAGGTACGGCATAAACACGGAGAGCTGCTCCACCCCCCTGAACTAACCCCGGGAAGGGGCCCAGCCGGGTCGCGTGGGCAGCGTGGGACGCAGCCGATAGGAGAAGTCCCCGGGAGGCAGCGACTGATTTTAGAGTCGAGAGTGCACCGTCCCAGTAGGGGAGCCTTGACGCTGGGCGTGGGGCTGGAAGCGGAGGATCTGACCTTGACTCCAGTGGGCCAGACCCCCCGGGGGCAATCTCCACACAGCCAGCACACATAGGCGACGCGCCCGCGGGAATCTCAGATATAATAGTCATTCCAAGCAAGACAAGCAACTCTGGCTATATTCTGAGGTGCTACTCTCCTATCTCTCTGTTCCCTCCCCCAACCTCCCCAGGCGGCTTCATTAACATCCGAATAGCCTGAGCCAGAGGGAGAACTCTGATAGGGGTCTGACTGCATTTTTTTTTAGCGGATTTTCTGGAAAAATTAGATTCCCAGTGATGGCTCGGAGACAACAATCCATATCAAACCACTTAAAGAAGCAGACCATGACAGCTTCTCCAACCCCCCAAACAAAAGAATCAAAATATTTCCCAAATGAAGATACAATCCTGGAATTATCAAATACAGAATATAAAAAACTAATTTACAGAATGCTTAATGATATCACAAATGAAATTAGGATAACTGCAGAAAAAGCCAAGGAACACACTGATAAAACTGTTGAGGAACTCAAAAAGATTATTCAAGAACATAGTGGAAAAATTAATAAGTTGCAAGAATCCATAGAGAGACAACATGTAGAAATCCAAAAGATTAACAATAAAATTACAGAATTAGACAACGCAATAGGAAGTCAGAGGAGCAGAGTCGAGCAATTAGAATGCAGACTGGGACATCTGGAGGACCAGGGAATCAACACCAACATAGCTGAAAAAAAATCAGATAAAAGAATTAAAAAAAATGAAGAAACCCTAAGAATTATGTGGGACTCTATCAAGAAGGATAACCTGCGGATGATTGGAGTCCCAGAACAGGGATGGGGGACAGAAAACACAGAGAAAATAGTTGAAGAACTCCTGCCAGAAAACTTCCCTGACATCATGAAAGACGAAAGGATATCTATCCAAGATGCTCATCGAACCCCATTTAAGATTGATCCAAAAAGAAAAACACCAAGACATATTGTCATCAAACTCACCAAAACCAAAGATAAAGAGAAAATTTTAAAAGCAGCCAGGGAGAAAAGAAAGGTTTCCTTCAAGGGAGAATCAATAAGAATAAGTTCAGACTACTCAGCAGAAACCATGCAGGCAAGAAGGGAATGGGACGACATATACAGAACACTGAAGGAGAAAAACTGCCAGCCAGGGATCATATATCCAGCAAAACTCTCTCTGAAATATGAAGGCGAAATTAAGATATTTACAGACAAACACAAGTTTAAAGAATTTGCAAAAACCAAACCAAAGCTACAAGAAATACTAAAGGATATTGTTTGGTCAGAGAACCAATAATATCAGATATCAGCACAACACAAGGTCACAAAACAGAACGTCCTGATATCAACTCAAATAGGGAAATCACAAAAACAAACAAATTAAGATTAATTAAAAAAAAATACACATAACAGGGAATCATGGAAGTCAATAGGTAAAAGATCACAATAATCAAAAAGAGGGACTCAATACAGGAGGCATTGAACGGCCATATGGAGAGTGATACAAAGCGATATAGAACAATACAAGTTAGGTTTTTACTTAG
The DNA here is from genome assembly GCF_024166365.1 of Elephas maximus indicus. Lineage (NCBI taxonomy): Eukaryota > Metazoa > Chordata > Mammalia > Proboscidea > Elephantidae > Elephas > Elephas maximus. Next base: position 26,725,499 of record NC_064828.1, on the reverse strand, counting down.
AAAAATAGGGGTAAATAATAAGGTAACCACAAAAAGGTATAACAACTCTATAACTCAAGATAAAAACCAAGAAAAACGTAACGACTCAACTAACATAAAGTCAAGCACTATGAAAATGAGGATCTCACAATTTACTAAGAAAAACGCCTCAGCACAAAAAAGTACGTGGAAAAATGAAATTGTCAAGAACACACATAAAAAGGCATCAAAATGACAGCACTAAAAACTTATTTATCTATAATTACGCTGAATGTAAATGGACTAAATGCACCAATAAAGAGACAGAGAGTCACAGACTGGGTAAAGAAACACGATCCATCTATTTGCTGCCTACAAGAGACACACCTTAGACTCAGAGACACAAACAAACTAAAACTCAAAGGATGGAAAAAAGTATATCAAGCAAACAATAAGCAAAAAAGAAGAGGAGTAGCAATATTAATTTCTGACAAAATAGACTTTAGACTTAAATCCACCACAAAGGATAAAGAAGGACACTATATAATGATAAAAGGGACAATTGATCAGGAAGACATAACCATATTAAATATTTATGCACCCAATGACAGGGCTGCAAGATACATAAATCAAATTTTAACAGAATTGAGAAGTGAGATAGATACCTCCACAATTATAGTAGGAGACTTCAACACACCACTTTCGGAGAAGGACAGGACATCCAGTAAGAAGCTCAATAGAGACACGGAAGATCTAATTACAACAATCAACCAACTTGACCTCATTGACTTATACAGAACTCTCCACCCAACTGCTGCAAAGTATACTTTTTTTTCTGGCGCACATGGAACATTCTCTAGAATAGACCACATATTAGGTCATAAAACAAACCTTTGCAGAGTCCAAAACATCGAAATATTACAAAGCATCTTCTCAGACCACAAGGCAATAAAACTAGAGATCAATAACAGAAAAACTACGGAAAAGAAATCAAATACTTGGAAACTGAACAATACCCTCCTGAAAAAAGACTGGGTTATAGAAGACATCAAGGAGGGAATAAGGAAATTCATAGAAAGCAACGAGAATGAAAATACTTCCTATCAAAACCTCTGGGACACAGCAAAAGCAGTGCTCAGAGGCCAATTTATATCGATAAATGCACACGTACATAAAGAAGAAAGAGCCAAAATCAGAGAACTGCCCCTACATCTTGAACAAATAGAAAGTGAGCAACAAAAGAATCCATCAGGCTCCAGAAGAAAACAAATAATAAAAATTAGAGCTGAACTAAATGAATTAGAGAACAGAAAAACATTTGAAAGAATTAACAAAGCCAAAAGCTGGTTCTTTGAAAAAATTAACAAAATTGATAAACCATTGGCTAGACTGACAAAAGAAATACAGGAAAGGAAACAAATAACCCAAATAAGAAACGAGAAGGACCACATCACAACAGAACCAAATGAAATTAAAAGAATTATTTCAGATTATTATGAAAAATTGTACTCTAACAAATTTGAAAACCTAGAAGAAATGGATGAATTCCTGGAAAAACACTACCTAGTGGTTAAAGCATTCGGCTGCTAACCGCAAGGTTGGCAGTTCAAACCCGCCAACCACTCTGCAGGAGAAAGATGTAGTAGTCTGCTTCCTTAAAGGTTTACAGCCTTGGAATCCCTGTGGATCAGTTCTACTCTGTCCTACAGGGTTTCTGTGAATCAGAATCAACTCTAACGCAGTGGGTTTGGTTTGGTTTTAAATAGCTTGAGTTCAGTTAATTGGTGATAAATTCGATAAAACATTTTAAATATGCATAGCTCACTGAGTATTATATGGGGTTATTATATATCCATACTTTTTTCTGTGCTATGTCTTTGCTGGTTTTAATCTTAAAAAGTTTTTTTTTTTAATTTATGTTACTCTTTTTTATTGTACTTTAGATGAAGGTTTACAGAGCAAATTAGTTTCTCATTAAACAGTTAATACACATATTGTTTTGTGACATTGGTTGCCAACCCCACCACATGTCAACACTCTCCCATTTTTGACCTCGGGTTCCCCATTACCGGGTTTCCTGTCCCCTCCTGCCTTCTCGTCCTTGCCTCTGGGCTTTCAGTGTGCCCACTTAGCCTACTTTTTTTATTTTTGTGGGCCTTTCTAATCTTTGGCTGAAGGGTGAACCTCAGGAGTGACTTCAGTACTGAGCTAAAAGGTGTCTGGGGACCGCACTCTCGGGGTTTCTCTAGTGTCAGTCAGACCGGTAAGTCTGGTCTTTTTTTGTGAACTTGAATTTTGCTCTACACATTTTTCTCCAGCTCTGTCTGGGACCCTCTATTGTGATCCCTATCAGAGCAGTTTTTGGTGGTAGCCGGGCACCATCTAGTTATGTTGGACTCAGTGTGATGGAGGCATTGTTTAATCTTGACTGGCAGAAGAAATTAATTGCATGTGTTCCTGAAGCCTTTCAAGAGAGGGAGGAATCTTTTAAATTCAGAAAATAAATATTCTTAAAGACAATGAGTCAAGGAGCCTCAAAAACAAACAAACAAAAAATCAGACATGCACATCTTTCTTTGAGGTTGTCTTTCACACGAAAAACAGTATGCTTCATATCTCTATCACTTATGAAGTACAAACTCTCCATTTGTCGTTCAAAGTCCATTCAATAGACTGCTAGACCAGTCTTTTTTCCTACTGATCCACTGTAGAAACCTGCACTTCACAATGATCAGCCTTCTTACTTCTCTTAAACACGCTTATTCCCAACTGAGTCTTGGTGTGTAGTGGTTAAGAGCTCAGCTGCTAACCAATACATCTGCACTTTGAATCTACCAGCTGCTCCTTGGAAATCCTATGGGGTAGTTCTACTCTGTCCTATAGGGTTTCTATGAGTTGGAATCGGCTTGAGGGCAGTGGATTTGGTTTTGGGTTTGGGTGTTTTAATCACAGTGTTTCCCCGGACCATGAGCACTTGCCCCTGCCTATCTACTGAAGCAAATCTTAATCAACCCTTTCTGTTCCATGAGATAATAGATAATGCCTGATGTCTCCTTGAACTCCTTTTTCCCTGAAATTTACCTTTATCGTAATTTGGCCCTTTAATGGCGTATTATTTGGTAGGGATGCTTAGCTGTACCTTTATGAGCAAGACTAAAACCTGACTATCTTTTGCCTCCCTCTCAATGCCCAAATCAGGGCAATGTACACAATAGACACAAACCAAATTCCTATAGATAAATTAATAAATATCTAGGGTACTGATTCTATCATCAAGACTAGCCAAATGTATATCTAAACTCCTCGATTTGATTTCTAATCCTGCAAGTTATTCATGCAGAGTACAGTCATATAAATAAACATTAATTTATTCTTCACATATACTTAACTCAGTCCCAACTATTTTGGAATATTTTTACATGGCCTTATCACTTCCAAGGGAAAACTCGTTAAGTCGTACTAGAATGTGTCTGTGGGAAAGGGAACTCTAAAGCAGGTTTTGAGGGCAGGCTGTTCAGCACTGAGAAGAATACCATAAAATCTAGCAGTCAATTCTACTAGATTTGATCTTACATTGCCTCCTTATTGTTTTATGTAAATACACCTTGGACTGTGAACTGTGGAAAGGAATAATCCATACCTTCTATATCTGTAATATTTTCGTAGTTGCTCGGCTCATACTAGTTCTTCAAAAAGAGTTTAATTATTAATGTGATACATGCAGTAAAGTTCTGCCTAAACTGTTGGATTAACATGACAATTGGAGCAGCAGTCACTCTGAAATTTCCTTTGATGATAACCTGTTATAATAATTGTGATGTCAATCCACTTCATTCATGCAGATTGAAGGCAGTGAAACTCTTAGACACTGTAGCACTAAAAAAATGTGTGTGTGTGTTATATGAAAGGAGAGAAGATTGGTACTCCACTTGACAATGACAGAAGAGGCCCTCAGGCCCTACAACACACATAGGGTTAAGGCGTTGCCACCTACTTTGTGGCATCTAACCACCGTTTTTTGGAGACCTGATGGCGCAGTGGTTAAAGAGCTGGCTGCTAACCAGAAAGTTTGGCAGTTTGAATCCACCAGGCACTCCTTGAAAACCCTATGGGGGAGTTCTACTCTGTCCTATAGGGTCCCTATGAGTCAAACTGACTTGACAGTAATGGGTTATACATACATATACACATAGACACATATACATACAGGGATACATACACACACACACACTCACATATGCACATATATATGGAACCCTGGTGGTGCAATGGTTAAAAGCTCAGCTGCTAACCAAAAGGTTGGCAGTTCAAATCAACCAACTACTCCTTTGAAACCCTATGAAGCATTTCTACTCTGGGGTTGCTATGCTATGGAATCAACTGGATGGCAATGTGTTTGGTTTGGTTTCTCCTCCCCAATTTGTTCCCAGTCCCCAGGAAACCACTGATCTCACTTTCAGTGTATTTTCTGCCATTTTATGCAAATGAAATCATACAGTATGCACTTATTTTTGTCTAGCTTCTTTCATTCAGCATAATTATTTAGAGATTCATGCATTTTGTTGCATGTATCACTAATTTATTCCTTTTATGAATATTTTTATTAATTGAATTTTAATATTCAATTGTATGGATATAACAAAATGTGCTTATACATTCACTTGTTAATGGACATTTGGGTTGTGTCCAGTCTTTATTATAAATAAACCTGCCATGAATATTTGTGTACAAGTTTTTGTATGGTGTATACCTTTTTTACTCTTGGGTTAATACCTAGGAGGCAAATGGCTGTATCATATGGTAGGTGTATAAGTACCTTTTTAAAAAAAAAAAAAATTTATTGTGCTTTAAGTGAAGTTTACAAATCAAGTCAGTCTGTCACATATAAGCTCATATACACCTTACTCCATACTCCCAGTTACGCTCCCCCTAATGAGTCCGCCCGCTCCCTCCTTCCAGTCTCTCCTTCGTGATCATTTTGCCAGTTTCTAACCCTCTCTACCCTCCCATCTCCCCTCCAGACAGGAGATGCCAACACAGTCTCAAGTGTCCACTGATACAAGTAGCTCACTCTTCGTCAGGATTTCTCTCCAACCCATTGTCCAGTCCCTTCCATGTCTGATAAGTTGTCTTCAGGAATGGTTCCTGTCCTGGGCCAACAAAAGGTTTGGGGACCATGACTGCTGGGATTCCTCTAGTCTCAGTCAGACCATTAAGTATGGTATTTTTATGAGAATTTGGGGTCTGCATCCCACTGTTCTCCTGCTCCCTCAGGGGTTCTCTGTTGTGCTCCCTGTCAGGGCAGTCATCGGTTTTGGCCGGGCACCATCTAGTTTTTCTGGTCTCAGGATGATGTAAGTCTCTGGTTCAGGTGGCCCTTTCTGTCTCTTGGGCTCTTAGTTATAGTGTGACCTTGGTGTTCTTCATTCACCTTTGATGCAGGTGGGTTGAGACCAATTGATGCATCTTAGATGGCCGCTTGTTAGCATTTAAGACCCCAGACGCCACATTTCAAAGTGGGATGCAGAATGTTTTTATAATAGAATTTATTTTGCCAATTGACTTAGAAGTCCCCTTAAGCCATAGTCCCCAAACCATCGCCCTTGCTCCGCTGACCTTCGAAGCATTCAGTTTATCCCGGAAACTGCTTTGCTTTTGGTCCAGTCCAGTTGAGCTGACCTTCCACGTATTGACTATTGTCCTTCCCTTCACCTAAAGTAGTTCTTATCTACTAACTAATCAGTAAATAGCCCTCTCCCACCCTCCCTCCCTCCCCCGCTCGTAACCACAAAAGTATGTGTTCTTCTCAGTTTATACTATTTCTCAAGTCTTATACAATATTTGTCCTTTTGCCTCTGACTAATTTCACTCAGCATAATGCCTTCCAGGTTCCTCCATGTTATGAAATGTTTCACAGATTTGTCACTGTTCTTTATCGATGTGTAGTATTCCATTGTGTGACTATACCATAATGTATTTAACCATTCATCCGTTGATAGACACCTTGGTTGCTTCCAGCTTTTTGCTATTGTAAACAGAGCTGCAATAAACATAGGTGTGCATATATCTGTTTGAGTAAAGGCTCTTATTTCTCTAGGGTATATTCTGAGGAGTGGGATTTCTGGGTTGTATGGTAGTTCTATTTCTAACTTTTTAAGAAAATGCCAGACAGATTTCCAAAGTGGTTGTACCATTTTACATTCCCACCAGCAGTGTATAAGAGTTCCAATCTCTCCGCAGCCCTCCAACATATATTATTTTGTGTGTTTTGGATTAATGCCAGCCTTGGTGGAGTGAGATGGAATCTCATCGTACTTTTAATTTGCATTCCTCTAATGGCTAATGATCAAGAGCATTTTCTCATGTATCTGTTAGCCGCCTGAATATCTTCTTTAGTGAAGTGTGTGTTCATATCCTTTGCCCACTTTTTGATTGGGTTGTTTGTCTTTTTATGGTTGAGTTTTGACAGAATCATGTAGATTTTAGAGATCAGGCGCTGGTCTGAGATGTCATAGCTGAAAATTCTTTCCAAGTCTGTAGGTGGTCTTTTTACTCTTTTGGTGACGTCTTTAGATGAGCATAGGTGTTTGATTTTTAGGAGCTCCCAGTTATCTGGTTTCTTTTTGTCATTTTTGGTAATGTTTTATATTCTTTTTAAGCCTTTTATTAGGGCTCCTAACGTTGTCCCTATTTTTTCTTCCATATCTTTATCGTTTTAGTCTTTATGTTTAGGTCTTTGATCCACTTGGAGTTAGTTTTTGTGCATGGTGTGAGGCATGGGTCCTGTTTCATTGTTTTGCAAATGAATATCCAGTTATGCCAGCACCATTTGTTAAAAAGACTATCTTTTCCCCAATTAACTGACACTGGGCCTTTGTCAAATATCAGCTGCTCGTATGTGGATGGATTTATATCTGGGTTCTCAATTCTGTTCCATTGGTCTATGTGCCTGTTGTTGTACCAGTACCAGGCTGTTTTCACTACTGTAGCTGTATAATATGTTCTAAAATCAGGTAGAGTGAGGCCTCCCACTTTCTTCTTCTTTTTCAGTAATGCTTTACCTATCCAGGGCTTCTTTCCCTCCCGTATGAAGTTGGTGAATTGTTTCTCCATCACATTAAAAAATGACATTGGAATTTGGATTGGAAGTGCATTGTATGTACATATGGCTTTTGGTAGAATAGACATTTTTACTATGTTAAGTCTTCCTATCCATAAGCAAGGTATGTTTTTCCACTTATATAGGTCCCTTTTACTTTGTAGTTTTCTTTGTATAGGTCTTTTACATCTTTGGTAAGATTTATTCCTAAGTATTTTATCTTCTTGGGGGCTACTGTGAATGGTATTGATTTGGTTATTTCCTCTTCGATGTTCTTTTTGTTGATGTAGAGGAATCCAAGTGATTTTTGTATGTTTATCATATAACCTGAGACTCTCCCAAACTCTTCTATTAGTTTCAGTAGTTTTCTGGAGGATTCCTTAGGGTTTTCTGTGTGTAAAATCATGTCATCTGCAAATAGAGATAATTTTACTTCTTCCTTGCCAATCCGGATGCCCTTTATTTCTTTGTCTAGCCTAATTGCTCTGGCTAGGACCTCTAGCACAATGTTGAATAAGAGCGGTGATAAAGGGCATCCTTCTCTGGTTCTGGTTCTGGTTCTCAAGGGAAATGCTTTCAGGCTCTCTCCATTTAGAATGATGTTGGCTGTTGGCTTTGTATAGATGCCCTTTATTACGTTGAGGAATTTTCCTTCAATTCCTATTTTGGTGAGAGTTTTTATCATGAATGGGTGTTGGACTTTGTCAAATGCTTTTTCTGCATCAATTGGTAAGATTGTGTGGATTTCGTCTTTTGTTTTATTTATATGGTGGATTACATTAATGGTTTTTCTAATATTAAACCAGCCTTGCATACCTGGTATAAATCCCACTTGGTCGTGGTGGATTATTTTTTTGATATGTTGTTGAATTCTATTGGCTAGAATTTTGTTGACGATTTTTGCATCTATGTTCATGAGGGATATAGGTCTGTAATTTTCTTTTTTTGTGGTGTCTTTTTTTTACCTGGTTTTGGCATCAGGAACATGGTGGCTTCATTGAATGAGTTAGGTAGTATTCTGTCATTTTCTATGCTTTGAAATACTTTTAGTAGTAGTGGTGTTAACTCTTCTCTGAAAGTTTGGTAGAACTCTGCAGTGAAGCCATCCGGGCCAGGGCTTTTTTATGTTGGGAGTTTTTTTTATTACCTTTTCAATCTCTTTTTTTGTTATGGGTCTATTTAGTTGTTCTACTTCTAATTGTGTTAGTTTAGGTAGGTAGTGTTTTTCTAGGGATTCATCCATTTCTTCTAGGCTTGCAAATTTTTAAGAGTGCAATTTTTTGTAATAATGTGATATGATTCTTTTAATTTCAGTTGGGTCTGTTGTGATGTGGCCCATCTCGTTTCTTATTCAGGTTATTTGTTTCCTTTCCTGTATTTCTTTAGTCAGTCTGGCCAATGGTTTATAAATTTTGTTAATTTTTTCAAAGAACAAGCATTTGACTTTGTTAAATCTTTCAATTGTTTTTCTGTTCTCTAATTCATTTAGTTCAGCTCTAATTTTTATTATTTGTTTTCTTCTGGTGCCTGATGGATTCTTTTGTTGCTCGCTTTCTATTTGTTCAAGTTGTAGGGAGAGTTCTCTGATTTTGGCTCTTTCGTCCTTATGTACGTGTGCATTTATTGATATAAATTGACCTCTGAGCACTGCTTTTGTTGTGTCCCAGAGGTTTTGATAGGAAGTGTTTTCATTCTCGTTGCATTCTATGAATTTCTTTATTCCCTCCTTAATGTCTTCTATAACCCAGTCTTTTTTGAGCAGGGTATTGTTCAGTTTCCAAGTATTTGATTTCTTTTCCCTGGTTTTTCTGTTATTGATTTCCACTTTTATGGCCTTGTGGTGTGAGAAAGTGCTTTGTAATATTTCGATGCTTTGGATTCTGCAAAGGTTTGTTTTATGACCCAATATGTGATCTCTTCTGGAGAATGTTCCATGTGCACTAGAAAAAAAGGTATACTTTGCAGCTGTTGGGTGGAGTGTTCTGCATAAGTCTATGAGGTCAAGTTGGTTGATTGCAGCAATTAGGTCTTCCGTGTCTCTATTGAGCTTCTTACTGGAAGTCCTGTCCTTCTCCGAAAGTGGTGTGTTGAAGTCTCCTACTATATTTGTGGAGATGTCTACCTCACTTTTCAGTTCTGTTAAAGTTTGTTTTATGTATCTTGCAGCCCTGTCATTGGGTGCATAAATATTTAATATGGTTGTATCTTCCTGGTCAATTGTCCCTTTTATCATTATGTAGTGCCCTTCTTTATCCTTTGTGGTGGATTTAACTTTAAAGTGTATTTTGTCAGAAATTAATATTGTTACTCCTGCTCTTTTTTGCTTATTGTTTGCTTGATATATTTTTTTTCCATCCTTTGAGTTTTATTTTGTGTCTCTAAGTCTAAGGTGTGTCTCTTGTAGGCAGCATATAGACAGATCGTGTTTCTTTATCCAGTGTGAGACTCTCTGCCTCTTTATTGGCGCATTTAGTTCATTTACATTCATCATAATTACAGATAAGTATGAATTTAGTGCTGTCATTTTGATGCTTTTTTGTGTGTGTTGTTGAGAATTTCATTTTTCCACTTAATTTTTTGTGCTGAGACGTTTTTCCTTCCAAGTTGTGTGTTCCTCATTTTCATAGTAGTCGAATTTATATTTGCTGAGTCGTTATGTTTTTCTTTGTTTTTATTTTGAGTTATAGAATTGTTAGACCTTAATATTTACCCCATTTTTCTAAGTAAAAACCTAACTTGTATTGTCCTATATCACCTTGTTTTCCTCTCCATATGGCAGTTTTATGCCTCCTGTATTTAGTCCCTTTTTTTGAGTATTGTGATCTTTTACATAATGACTTCAATGATTCCCTGTTTTGAGCATTTTTTTCTTTTTAAAATTAATCTTAATTTATTTTTGTGTTTTCCCTATTTGAGTTGATATCAGGATATCTGAATATAGCCCTTACTAAATTAGGATATTAACAGGAACACAAAGGTTATCTGTTGCCCTTACCTGGTATATACAATCTCAATTTTTTTTTTTTATATTCAGAGGCACCTGGGAAGAAAGGGCAGGCAACCTACTTCCAAAAAATCAACCATTGAAAACACTATGGAGCACAGTTCAACAGTGAAATGAATGGGGTTGCCATGAGTCAGAGTTGACTCTGATATATATATTGATATGAATATATATAGACATATCACAACGTAGATGTATATATTTATACCTCTCTATAAAAAAAATAATAATAAAATAAATTTTTTTATTTTTTTTATTTATATACGTATATATCATACTTAGGAGAGTACACACACACCTATGCAAGTTGAAAATCAACTGCATGGCACACAACAAAGACAACATATCTCTCTATATACATATGTATTTTATTTAGGAGAATACACACACACTTATCTATATCTATGTATATATGCATATATAGATAAAAAATAGATAATATAGATTCTACTAAGTATACAGTCTAATATAATTTTAAAATTTCTCTAAAACACTCTCCTTCAAGAATTTATCAATTCTGAACAAAATTTAATTGAGCAGCAATGAAAATATGAATAAGAGCAAAAAAGCAAGCCAGGACAATATTTTTGAATTAAAGGAAGAGTAGCAATTGATACATAAGTCTTTATTTTCTTTCCCAAGAATCTTTAAATATAAACCTGGATCCCCATCTGTCTTTGCACTGTTATTCCATATTTTCTGGTCTTTTACATCTCACAGACACATGAAAATCTTCAACACCCCCAACAACTCTGGCACCATCACTGGCTTCACCCTCCTGGGCTTCCCCTGGCCCAGGGAGGGTCAGGTCCTCCTCTTTGCGCTCTTCTCTGTCATCTACCTCTTGATCCTCATGGGAATTGGTTCCATCATCTGTGCTGTGTGCTGGGATTAGAGACTCCATACACCCATGTACATCCTACTCGCCAGCTTCTCCTTCCTGAAGATCTGCTATGTCACCTCTACTGTCCCCAATATGTTGGCCAGCTTCCTGTCTGAGACCAAGGTCAACTCCTTCTCTGGATGCTTTCTGCAGTTCTATTTCTTTTCCTCCTTAGGTTCTACAGAATGCTTTTTCTTAGCAGTTATGGCATTTGATCGTTACCTTGCCATCTGCCAGCCATTGCATTACCCCATTGTTATGACTGGCCGTCTTTGCACCAATCTCGTGGTTAGCTGCTGGATACTTGATTTCCTCTGGTTCCCAGTCCCTATCATTGTCATCTCCCAGACGTCCTTCTGTGGATCTAGGATTATAGATCACTTCCTGTGTGACCCAGGTCCTCTGTTGGCATTTCACCTGTCCCAGAGCCCCGGTGATAGAGTTGCTCTGGATGATTTTAAGTTCTCTACTCTCATTTATTCCTTTCCTCTGTATCATGGGGTCCTACGCTTTGATCCTGAGAGCTGTATTGAGGGTCCCTTCAGCATCTGGACGAAGAAAGGCCTTCTCCACCTGTGGATCCCATTTGGCTGTGGTTTCACTCTTCTATGGTTCTGTGATGGTCATGTATCTGAGCCCAACATCCAAGCATGAATCTGGAATGCAGAAGATCGTGACCCTGTTTTATTCTGTGGGAACCCCACTCATTAATTCTGTGATCTACAGTCTGAGGAACAAAGATATGAAACATGCCCTGCAGAAATTTCTTGGAACTAAAAATTAAAACCTTGGTACCACCTCCAATATATATTGCTAAGTGAATAAATGAATGTCAGTATGTAAACTGCTATTTATGTATAAAAAATATAAACTAGTGTGTGTGCACATTTAAAAAAAAGAATCTGTCAAATGACTGAGGCGAACCTAGCAATGGCTGCATCTGGGAAGAGAGGATGTCTTGGATATAATGAAAGGAAAAAGATTTATTTTCACCCTGTACCCTTTCGTATCTTTTGAATTTTGTACCACATACAATATTCTTTAAGGAAGAAGAAGGACGAGGAGGGAAAGAAGAAAGATGATGTGTCTACTAGTAAATTTTCTGAGAATTGAGACAATTCCTGGTTTGCTGGGGAATCTAGAAAGTACGTAATGGAAAAACAAAGATGCCAGGACCTGAGAACCCACAGATATTTCGCCAGACTTGGTTTTGGAGAAGGTGGGAATGAGTTTGTCCTCTGAGGATGTGTGGAAGGAAATTAATTATGATAAACTTATAAGTGGTCTCTTTTCAGAATTGTTATTTTTTATCTTCTTTATTCATTAAAAAAAAACTTAATGAACACCTTCAATATGTCAGGTGCTGAGCTAGAAAATGAATCCAATAAACTGGATAAGTCACAGTCTAGGCTGAGAAAAAATTAAAATTGTGTTATGTACTTTGACCAAAGGAGCTACGTTGCTGCAGGAGAGTGCTGGGGAATAGTGTGCGCAGAGTATGGAAAGGTGAGGTGTCAGAGAACAGGAAAGTGAAATATTTCAGCACAGCTCATTACATCTCATATTCACCTCAAGATAAAGATCAAGAATGTCCCTAGAAGGGGTCTGTGAGGCACTTCAAGAAAGCCTGCCTGATGTTTTACAATTTACTGCTTCAATTGGCAAAAGCCTGGCAGTTCGAATCCACCCAGAGGTACCTCAGAAATAAGTTCTGGCAATCTTCTTCTGAAAGATCACAACCGTCGAAAAGCATATATATGGAGCCCAGGCGGCAGTGGTTAAGAGCTGGCTGGTAACCACAAGGCTGGCAGTTCAAATCCATGAGCTGCTCCTTGGAAACCCTATGAGGCAGTTCTGCTGTGTCCTACAGGCTCGCTATGAGTCGGAATTGATGGCAATGGGCTTGGTTTACACAAACACACACATATTTATACATGTCCTATAAAAATAAAAATTGCAAGTACATACTTGCAATTTTTATTTTTATAGGATAGACTCTCAGTGTATTTCTGGATCAAAGGCCAATGCATATAACAGGTATTGTCAGATTACTTTCACTCAAGGGTGGACACATTCACGTTTCCACAAACAATATGCATATCATCACTAAATTCTGCCAGTCTGGTGGGCCAGAGGAAACAGCCTATTGGTAATGTCATTGATACCTGTTTTATTAGTGATAAGATTGAGAAATTTTTTCCTATGCCACAGGCCTTTGGAATTACCACTGTTATAATTTGTCTGTAAATATCCTTATTCATTTTTTAATTATTTATATTTTTCCTAAGAAATCTTTTTTTTTTTAATTGTGTCTTAGGTGAAAGTTTACAGTTCAAGTTAATTTCCTCACACAAAAATTTATGCACATGTTTTTATATGAACTGGTTGTGATCCCTATAATGTGGCAGCACATCCCCCCTTTCCACTCCGGGTTTCCTGTGTCCATCCAACCAGCTCCTGTCCCTTCCTGCCTTCTCATCTTGCTGCTGGACAGGAGCTGCCCATTTGGTCTCATGTATCTGCTTGAACTAAGAATCACACTCTTCATGAGCATTATTTGATGTTTTATAATCCAGTCTAACTGTTGTCTGAAGAGCGGGTTTTGGGAATGGTTTTAGCTCTGGGCTAACAAGCGTCCGGGGGCCATGGCTTCAGGGCTCCTCAGCCTCAGTCAGACCCCATTAGGTCTGGCATTTTTATGGAAATTTGACTTCTGCTCCACACTTTTTTCTGGCTCCTTCAGGGACTCTTTGTTATGTTCCCTGTCAGGGTGGTCATTGGTGGAAGCCCGGCACCATCTAGTCCTTCTGGTCTTAGGCTGATGAAGTCTGTGGTTTATGTGGCCCTTTTGTCTCTTGGGCTAATATTTAACTTGTGTCTTTAGTGTTCTTCATTCTCCTTTGCTGCAAGTGGATTGGAACCAATCGATGCAACTTAGATGGCTGCTCGTAAGCTTTTAAGATCCCAGATGCCACTCACCAAAGTGGGAGAGAGAACATTTTCTTAATAGACTTCGTTATGCCAATTGACCCAGAAGTCCTCAGAAACCATGGTCCCCAGACCCTAGCTCTAGCTCCTCTGTCCCTTGAAGTGTTTGGTTGTGTTCGGGAAACTTCTTAGCTTTTGGTTTAGTTCAGTTGTGCTGACTTCCCCTGTATTGTGTGTTGTCCTTCCCTTTACCTGAGATGATTTCTTGTCTACTATCTAGTCAGTGAATTTCCCTCTCTCTCCCTCCCCACCCTCGTAATGCATCAAAGAATGTTTTAAGAAATCTTTTATATTTCAGAGATAAACTCTTTATCAGTCATATGTATTAAACATTTTTCCCTAATCCATTATTTGCCTTTTGGTTTTGTTTATGGTATCTTTACAAAAATTTGATTACACATACAGAATTTTTTTTTTTTTTTACTAAAAGCCAGAGATTTATAAAGTCTAAAGACGGGTCAATTTGGAATGGCAGAAGAGGATAACGCTTCCATGTACCTCTTCGCCAAAACAGGAAGAGTTGGAACCATTGGGGTATAAAAAGGCAATTCATGAGCTTTGGTTAATTCTCATTCCACAAAAGACATGACTGAGGGCAAAATTCAGATCCTTGTCAAGTAGGCCATAGACAAGAGGATTTGAGATTGACATTACTACAGAGAGATGATGTAGTGATAATGTAGTGAATGCCAGACATAATGCAGTGAATGTCTGACTTTTAACTGCACTCTCAGATGTGGGACTAAGGGGATGGAATAGATATTCTAAGATGGGTATGGTAACTCAAGAAAGTTCCAGTGTGTCCATGCCACACAGAGTGATCAGTAATATTAGAAAAAGATGAAAATGACAATTAAGTGTATAAGGACAACAATGAGGGATCACAGGGACACCAATATGCTCAGAGCCACTCTGTCATAACAGAAGGGTAATGCAGAAAGTCTGGTAATAGTCTAAGTAAAATTTTAGTACAAATTCAGCCTTAAATGACTAATGATGAAAATGCTCAACAAGTTTCTTAAGTGAATTTTTTTCCCAGAAGCACAAGAAAATCCTCTAAGAAGGCTAAAAAGCCAAAAGGCAGCCAGGAGGGAAAGGGGAAAGGAAGGAGAAAGAGACGGAGGATGCAAAGGAGGAAAAGAAAGAAGAAAGATACCAGAAGGAAGGGAAGAAAGAAAAGAAAGGAGGGTGGGAGGGAGGGAAACAGAAAGAGGGAGAGAGAAAGCCACACACACACACAAAAAGAGGGAAGAAGGAAGGGAGGAATATTTATCCAAAGCAACAATGGAATTTAAAAACAGAAAAAAATGAGGATGGCAAACCCAATTCCAGAAGAGAAAACTAAAAAAAAAAAAAATAGATGGTATCATTCTGTAGTTGTTGATAGTCCTGAGTTAACCATTGATATAGACAATCTAGGAAGAGGATCTATATAACCACCCAGCTGGGGAGCTCACCTGAAATCACTTGGCTGCAGAAATTGATAGCCAGAATGAGGTGATGTCTCCTGAACATTCTCTGCAAGAAAATGGTTTTCTATCTGAGACGTGGCTCCCACTGTGTAGCAGAAAATGTGAGCATTAGAGCAACCTTGGCTTTTCTGCTTCTAAGAGAAGTGGTAGCATTCTGCTCACCAGTGGGGAGTGTCAATCAGTCTGTGTCCTCAGAAGGCAATGTCATCTTCTGACACTTCTCTACCTGCAAGAAAGCTTATTGCTGATATCCAACTAAGGGAAAGAATCAGTGAGGTGTCTGATGAATCCATTATTCCTGCAAAACTCCAGATGTGAATCTTTATTTATCCTGTGTGTTATGGTACTGCATAAACTTCTGTTTTCGAGGAAGGGGAAAAGGAATGGAGAAATAAAGGAATGAATGAAGGTACGAAGGAGGGAACAGAGGTAAGATCTTGTAATTTTTTGGAAAGAGATTGCTGCTGTAAGTAACATATACTTCTTATTTCCAAGTAAGAGTATTCCTAAAATTTTGACTGTGAAGCAAATTTCTTCAAATTATATTTCTTAAAATTGATTTATCTTACTAAGCGAAAACAGACTCTGGTATGGTTTGAATTGTGTCCCCCAGATGTGTGTCAACTTGCCTAGGCCATGATTCCCATATTGTGAGATTGTCCACCATTTTGTCATCTGATGCGATTTTCTGTATTGTAAATCCTACCTCTATGACATTAATGAGGCAAGATTAGAGACACTTAAGTTGATGAGGCAGAATTCAATCTATAATATTAGGCTGTATCTTGCTTGAGTCAATCTCTTTTGAGATATAAAAGAGAGAAGCAAGTAGAGAGACAGGGGGACCTCATACCACCAAGCAAAAGGAGCCAGGAGTACGCGCGTCATTTGCACCCAGGATTCCTGCACTGAGAAGCTCCTAGACTGGGGAAGATTGATGACAAGGACCTTCCCTCAGAACCAACAGAGAGAGAGAGAAAGCCTTCCCCTGGAGCTGGCACCCTAAATTCCAACTTCTAGCCTCCTAGACTGTGAGAGAATAAATCTCTGATTATTAAAGCCATCCACCTGTGGTATTTCTGTTATAGCAGCATTAGATAACTACGTCTCCTAGAATAGAAAATACGATCTTAATGAATAATTCAGAAAAAGCTCATTTAATGAAATAGTAAAATTCCCTTCTAAAATATCAATGCTAATTTCAGTTCTGTAGAATCCTGCAGCTTGGAAATATGCTTGTTCTACCCACACACATTTATTCAAAATGTATGACAGTGGAAGATATGTAGTAGATGTTGAGTAAGAAGTTGTTTCATTTCTAGGAGAGTTATGCACATGGCTGGGAAATCCGGAGCGCAGAGGTCTCCTGCTTCCATGCTATTATGGCTAAACTGATTCCCTGAAAGTTTTGTCTTTTTTCTTTCTTTTCCCCTTTTTGTTTATTTTGTTTTTATGTGTACATTAGAAAGAAAAGTGGGATAATTGGCAATAGCCAAAAAAAGTCTCTAGATTAGTTAATAGCATGCTGTCAATGTTAGTTTCCTGATTTTGATAATTATATTGTGGCTATTGAAGATGTTCACATTTGAGGAGTCTCAGTGGAAAACATATCCGAATTCTTTGTACTGCCTTTTCCATGTTTTTGTAAGTTTGAAATTATTTCAGAATGAAAGGTTAAAAATCACTCTTCCAGGTCATCTCATCTTTCTAGAAAATCAGAGGAGGTCCTGTTCCCAAAACCACTCACTAGAGTTCCAGTGAATAGCTTCCTGTATCTCAGCCATCTCAGCCTGTGTCACTTTGACAGTCTTTTCCCTTAGATATCTGGTAGACACTCTGAGTGGGCTTGAAGGTTGACTGATTATGTTACATGCCAACCCTGAAAACTTGGAGCTGGAAAAGGTAATTTCTACTGGAAAGGAAAATAAACACAGAAGGCATCAGGGTCTCCAGAGATGGCAGGCCCCAGAGGAAGGGAAGAATTGGTAAGAAACCATCTCCTGACACTGCTCTTCTAGAGGTGGTAAATTGATCCTTGTGGAGCAGGGAAATAGGACTCACTCCCTGGAGGTTTGGCTTATAATCCTTCCACCCTCCAACAAATCCAGAGAGCTTCACCCCAAACCTATTGCTACTCCTTCACTCTTTGATGTTTATTGTAGAGGAGAACACGTCTCCATTCCAGGAAGATCAGAAGCTGTCGGAGAAACTTCAGGTTTGGATTCACTTCCCTCTTGCCCATAAAAGGAGATTGTGTAATACTTAGAGGACAAGATAACTGTAATAGAGCTGGAAAAACTACTGCTCTCTAAAAAGGCACCTGCTTACCCTGCTTCAGCTATGTATTATACCATAATAAGTCCTAAGCACTAGTATTTGTCAGACCCTAGAGAAGGGACTTCCATATATGTTACCTCATTCAGAGTCCCTGGCCCTTTAATGAAAGGATTACTGGACTGCTTTACAGTGGGAGAAATTGGGTAATAGTTAATAATATAATTGACTTGTAAAAGTTCTCACAGTTGAAGTATGAGTTGTAATTCAAACCCTAGGCTCCTTACTCCAAATCTGTTGCTTCTCTACTATATCTTAGCTGCCTACCACTTATCACAAATGAGAAAATTGTTGTTAGTTTCAGGGGCTTTGAAAAAATGGGATGGATGTGACCAAACGTCCAGATCAAATTAAACAGATGGTTATGCTGCTGTGAGAGAGGGCACGGTAATAGTGGTTCCAGTTATTGTACCTTCTTGGACCAGCCTTAGGGAAAAAGGAAAAACCAGAGAAATGTCTTTCTCTCATGCATAGCACAGGATCTGCCTCACCCTGGTCTGATCTATCCCTACCTCCCTGAGATACAATGCGGGGGAGGGATGGAGTTTGTTTTGTTTTGCTTTGCTCATAAACTCGTTCAGAGCAGCCTATGTACATACACACAGCTTTAACACCACTGTACCCATATTCTCACACCCTCTGCACAGCATCTTCTGTGCCGGTTCAGGGAACATTGGCTACCCAGTATGACAGCCTCAGCGCAAACTTATTCCGTGTAAACACCACGGCTACTCTCTATACAGAGGAGCTAAGTAATAAAAGGTGAGTAACAAAAGCCTTTTTAGAAATAGCTACTTGACCCACTGTTAATTTAGGTAGGTGAAATGTAAAGGGGTGTGTGTACACAGAGAACCATTTTTCACACCTTCTTGTTTTCTAGGGCAGCTTTGTGAGACTCTCAGAGTTGGAAGATTGCCCCAACAGGGAGCTGACCTGGATCTTTTGACTTAAATTATAAGTGACATACGCTCCAATGTTTTTGTCTGAGAGATAAATGTAACTAAAACGTCTAGATCTATAAAGCCTTGATACCATGTGTCCTTGTGGTATACATGGAATAAGTATAAGCATTTTGTATTGAAAAAGGGTTAAGAATCATATAACTTAACTCTCTTATATTTCATAAAGTTTAAAAGATTCTACTGGAGTGACTAAGCAATTTTGTTGCAATGCTAAACCTAGACTCTCCATCTGGCCCTCTCTCCTACTTCTACATCCAGGACTGTGGGGTCCTAATCAGCTGTAGCTGCAGGAGAGGAAACCATCTAGTGTGGAACACGTTCTACCACGCAGAACATTCATTCTCCCATTACTTCCTTTAAATGGAATTCCCCTGGAGTCTGGGTGAATTCTCTAGTAGCCTCAAGTCATTTGGAGCCTTTCTTGTATATGCCAGCTCCTCAAATCTCATCTTACAGGCTTTTTAAAGTTCAAATGAAGTAATTGGTAAGTATCTATCTATTTATCTACCCATCTCTCTCTCTCTTCTCTCTGTTGTGCATATGTTATATTTATATATAGATAGATAGATATGTATATGTAGAGAGTATATATATATATTCTCTGTGTTTATGACATTGTAATCATCTTTTTTTTTAATTTTTTTGTGCCTTAAGTGAAAGTTTACAAATCAAGTCAGTTTCTCATACAAAAATTTATATTCACCTTGCTATATACTCCTAATTGCTCTCCCCCTAATCAGACAGCCCGCTCCTGCTCCTTCCTTCCACTCTCCCTTTTTGTGTCCATTCCACTAGCTTCTGACCACCTCTGCCCTCTCATCTCCCCTCCAGATAGGAGATGGCAACATAGTCTCAAGTTAGACAATCCTTTTTAACAAATATTTACATAATACTTACTTTCTTCCTCAGACTCTGCTGGGCGTGGACATAAACAGTGAACATGAAGGTCAATAAGAGCAAAGACCCTGAGTCAGGAAAGAACTTAGCTGTTTTTAGAAACAGAAAGAAAAGCCAAAGTTGTATTACCGAAGTGTTGTGTCGGGAGAACTATGAACATATGAGTGTGTCATTGTGTGTGTGTGTGTGTGTAGAGACATAGCCTGATGACTTTGGAAACTCGTTTGAGTAACTTAGCTGAAAGCTGGCCCAGCAGGTCTGAGTTAGCTCAGTAGAAGAACAGGCTGATTCCAGCTGCTGGCCTGTAGAGGTGCCTGCTTTCTAACAAGGCCACTTGCTCAACCGAGAAACTTCCATTGTATCGTTAGTCAAATTGATGGTCTTTGCTTTCCTGTCCCTATAAATACGTAGAACAGGAGTCAGCACACCATGGTTCATGGCTCAAATCTGACCTGCTGCCTGTTTTTATATTACCAGTAAGCTAAGAATGTTTTTTAAATTTTTAAATGGTTGGAAAAGTCAATAAGAGAGTAACATTTCATAAAACATTTGACATAAGTGATGGTAATTATGTGAAATTCAAATTTCAGTGGAAATAAATAAAGTTTTATTAGAATACAGATATGTTCATTCATTTAGGTATTATATATGGCTACTTTGGCACTACAAAAACAAAGTTGAGTTGTTACGACAGAGGCTATATGGCTCACAAGCCTAAAATATTTGATTACAGGGGCGGAGGTCTCTACTGAAAGGCAGACCTTGGTGAATACACTCCAAATATGCACACATCTCAGTGAGATCATGGGAGTTCAGGGGAAGGTGGACTCCCTGTTACTGTCCATCTTGTCCATTTTTTCTCCAGTGATCCCTATTTTGATATACGGAGAGGTTATGTTAGTGGACTATGTGTGTACACAGTGTGTGTGTGAGGGAGAGAAAATGAGAGAGTTTGACTGATAGAACTATGAAATGAGCTTGGAGATGTTTGTTGTTGTTGTTAGGCACAATCAAGTTGATTCTGCCCATAAGAAACCCATGCACAACAGAAGAAAATACTGTCCTGTCATGCACCATCCTCACAATACTTTCTATGCTTGATCCCATTGTTGCAGCCACTGTGTCAATCCATCTTGTGGAGGGACTTCCTCTTTTTCACTGACTCCCTACTTTACCAAGCATGATGTCTTTCTCCAGAGACTGGTTTCTCCTGATAACATGTCCAAAGTAAATGAGATGAAGTCTTGTCGTCCTCACTTCTAAAGTACATTCTGACTGTACATCTTCCCAGATGGATTTGTACGTTTTTTCTGGCGGTCCATGGGGTCAGTGCTCTTAGCCAACACCTTAATTCAAAGGCATGAATTCTTCTGTCTTCCTTATTCATTGGCCAGTTTTCACATGCATATGAAGCGATTGAAAATTCCATGGCTTGGTGTTAGGCATACCTTAGTGCTTTTTTTTTTTTTTTTTTTTAACACTTTAAAGGTTTCTTTGCAGCAAATTTGCCCAATGCAGTATGTTGTTTGATTTCTTGACTGCTGCTTCCATGGATATTGATTGTGGATCCAAGTAAAATGAAATCCTTGACAACTTCAGTCTATTCTCTGTTTATCGTGATGTTGCTTATTGGTCCAGTTGTGAGGATTTTTGTTTTCTTTATGTTGAGATGCAATCACTACTGAATGCCGTAGTTTTTGATCTTCATCAGTAAGTGCTTCAAGTCATTTCCACTTTCAGCAATCAACGTTGTATCATCTGCATATTGCAGGTTGTTAATCAGTCTCCCTCCAGTCCTGAAGCCATCTTCTTCTTCATATAGCCTAGTTTCTCAAATTATCTGCTCAGCATACAGATTGAATAAGTATAGTGAAAAGATACAACCCTGACACACACCCTTCCTGATTTTTAAACCCTGAAATATCCCCTTGTTCGGTTCAAACGACTGCCTCTTTGTCTATGTACAGGTTCTACAGAAGCACAATTAGGTGTTCTGGAATTCCCATTCTTTGCAATACTATCCATAATTTGTTATGGAGGTGTTTATTATGGACTTATTGTGGAGATGCTTAGAGGGGCCAAATCAAAGACCACAGTTTAGACATTTTATTTTGTTCTGAGTGAATCGGAATGCTAACTAAAGTCTACATACAAGAGAAGGGAATTATTTGATTTTCTTTGTCAAAGAGTCACTCTGGTTGTGGCATGGAGAGCAGTGTGTTGTGAAGCACCAATGGAAGCAACACCATCACAGTGGTCCATGGGAAAAAGATGGCTTGAACTAGGGTGGAGGCAGTGGAGATGGGAAAAGGTTAACTAAAGTTTTGTTAACAAGCATTTCATTTCTGATTATCAATGGGAATAAGCAGTTCATAAGCTTGGTTAAGTACTTATGAAGCAAAGATGTGGATTTGGGGGACCTGTGTGTAACCTTGTCATAGGTACAGAAGGGAGCACCCATGAGTCTTATCTAAGTCATAGAGAGAAGGATTATTATTTGCAGTGAGCCATTTTTCTGAACACAAAAGGCAAAGGGATTTCTTCAATTATGACTGTTTTCCAGGATCATGGAGTTCAGGTAAAACTGAGCATCATCAGGTGATATATATATGTATCTTACTAAGTGTAAAAAAATAAATAAATACATCTACAATACTCTGCTTCAAGAGCTTATCCATTCTGGCCAATAGTATACTTGGGCCCACAGGGAAAATTTGAATGAGAGCAAAAAAGCAAGCCAGGATGATATTTCAGGATTATAGAAAAGGAGTAGCAATTGATACTT
Organism: Elephas maximus indicus; assembly: GCF_024166365.1. NCBI lineage: Eukaryota > Metazoa > Chordata > Mammalia > Proboscidea > Elephantidae > Elephas > Elephas maximus. The sequence goes on along the minus strand of NC_064828.1, from coordinate 26,703,117 downwards.
AAATCTTTATTTTCTTTCTCAAGATGCTTCAAATATAGCTCTGGGTCCCCATCTGTCTTTACACTGTTATTCAGTATTTGTTGGTCTTTTACATCTCACAGAAACATGAAAATCTTCAGCACCCCCAATAACTCCAACACCATCACTGGCTTCATCCTCCTGGGCTTTCCTTGCTCCAGGGAGGGTCAGATCATCCTCTTTGTGCTCTTCTCTGTTGTCTACCTCCTGACCCTCATGGGGAACGGTTCTATCATCTGTGCTGTGCGCTGGGATCAGAGACTCCACACCCCCATGTACATTCTACTTGCCAACTTCTCCTTCCTGGAGATCTGGTATGTCACCTCCACTGTCCCCAACATGTTAGACAACTTCCTCTCTGAGACCAAAGTCATTTCCTTCTCTAGGTGCTTTCTGCAGTTTTATTTCTTTTTCTCCCTGGATTCTACAGAATGCTTTTTCTTGGCGGTCATGGCATTTGATCGCTATCTTGCAATCTGCCGGCCTCTGCTGTACCCAACCATTATGACTGGACGTCTCTGCACCAATCTTGTTGTCAATTGCTGGGTATTTGGTTTCCTCTCATTCTTGATTCCTATTATTATCATCTCCCAGATGTCCTTCTGTGGATCCAGGGCAATTGACCACTTCCTATGTGACCCAGGTCCTCTTCTAGTACTTACTTGCAAAAGATTGCTTGTAATTGAGCTTGTCTTCTCCATCTTAAGTCCTCTGCTCCTCCTGCTCTTTCTCTTTATCATGGGGTCCTACAGTCTGGCCCTAAGAGCTGTACTAAGGGTCCCCTCAGCAGCTGGACGAAGAAAAGACTTCTCCACCTGTGGGTCTCATCTGGCTGTGGTTTCACTATTCTATGGCTCAGTACTGCTCATGTATGCAAGTCCAACATCTGAGCATGAAGCTGGAATGCAGAAAATTGTGACCCTGTTTTATTCTATTGTGACCCCTCTCCTTAACCCTGTGATATACAGTCTTCGGAACAAAGATATGAAGAGAGCCCTGCAGAAATGTCTGAGAATGTAAAAAAGAATGTAAGTTAAAAAGACCCTTGAGAAGAACAACACACAATACAGGGGAAGTCAACACAACTGGATTAAACCAAAAAACGAGGACATTTCCTGAATACAATGAAACACTTGGAGGGACAGAGTAGTAGGGGTGGGTGTCTTGGGACCATGGTTTCAGGGGACATCTAGGTCAATTGGCACAACAAAGTTTACGAAGAAAATGTTCTGCATCCCACTTTGGTGCGTGGAATCTGGTGTCTGAAAAGCTAGCAAGCGGCCGTCAAAGATGCTTCAATTGGTCCCAACCAACCTGGAGCAAAGGAGAATGAAGACCACAAAAGACACAAGGAAAATATGAGTCCAAGAGACATAAAGGGCCACATAAACCAGAGACTCCATCAGCCTGAGACCAGAAGAAGTAGATGGTGCCTGGCTACCACCAGTGAGTGCCCTGAGGGTGAACAAAAGAGAGAGTCCCTGATGGAGCAGGAGAAAAGTGGGGTACAGCACTCAAATTCTAGTAAAAAGACCAGATGTAATGGTCTGACTGAGACTGGAGGGACCCTAGAGAACATGGCCCAGGGACATTCTGTTAGCCCCAAACTACAATCATTCCTGAAGCCAACTCCTAAGACAAAGATTGGACTATAAGACATAAAATGATACTGGTGAAGAGTGTGCTTTCTAGATCAAGTAGACACATGAGACTAAGTGGGCAGCTCCTGTCCAGAGATGAGATGAGAAGGCAGAGTGGGACTGGAGCTGGTTGAATGAACACGAGAAATACAGGGTGGAGAGGAGGAGTGTGCTTTCACATTATATGGAGAGTAACTAGGGTCATATAACAATGTGTGTGTAAGTTTTTGCATTAGAAACTGACTTGAATTGTAAACTTTCACTGAAAGCACAATAAAAAAAGACCCTTGATCAATATTAAACTCATATTTAACCTGTTTTTCAGATTAAAACAAAAGTGTCATTTATATAATTTTTCATCCTAGTGTTGATCTAAAATATTAAACCCCTGTGAGCCTGTTTCTATTATTTCTTCTCTTGATTTTTAATCATTTAGTCCTATTTCTAAGCGTGCCTCAATTTTTTTTTTTTTTTGAAAGGAGGACATTGCTTTTAAAAAATTCTAAAGGCACTGTGTGTAGTAACCAAATCAAGGTAAGGTTTTCTTTTCTTTGAGCAGGTAGGTAGAGTAGAGGTAGATAGTTTTAATCCCACTTAAAAGTTATTTTTTTGTGTTTTAAAGATGGTCTATGTTACTTTTGATCTTACTCCCGGTATATGGCACTTACTCAGGAATATAGTCTTCATGAGATCTCAACTGAAGCCTGAACTGTTTACCAGGCCCCTCTTACTTAGTGTGCCCTGACTCCTATTTCTGTACTCCTGGCACCCTGTGACTCCTGAAATCTCTGCACACCTCTTTAGGTTTTCATTTTCTCTATTCTGCTAGATTTCCTGAAGTCTCATCTTGGGTATGAATAGATTAAGGAATCCACAAATCCCTTGGGAGAAGATTTCATCAAGTTTTGGGTGTCACTTCTCTGAGGTCCATCTCTCTCAAGAGTTTGTTCCCCCAACACCTGCTACTTTGGCAGCTGAAAACTCCGTATCTTCTATCTCCTTGGTGTAATAAACTCAGAATTTATTCCCCCACCTCCATCCCCAGTATCTTCTCCATGCCTCCACATCCCCATATTCCCCTACCTGCTTACTGCTGATTTCCAATTAAGGGAATGAATCAGTGATGTGTCTGATGAATCCATTATTCCTGTACAGTCTTCACACATACTCCAGATATGAATCTTTATTTATCCTTGTATGTTATGGTACTGCATAAACTTCTGTCTTTGAGGAAGAAGAAAGGGAAGGAACAAAAGTCAGATCCAGTGGTTTTTCAGAAGGAGATTGCTGTTATCAGTAATATTTACTTCATATTTCTGAGGAAGTGTATTCCTAAAAAATTACCTATAAAGGAAATTTCTTTAAATTATATTTCTTTAAATTGATTTAGCTCACTAAGTGAAAATGGACTCTGTTATGGATTGAATCGTGTCCCCAAAAATATGTGTCAGCTTGCCTAGGCCGCTATGATTCCCAGTATTGTGAGATTGTCCACCATTTTGTCATCTGATGTGATTTTCCTATGTGTTGTAAATCCTACCTCTATGATGTTAATGAGGCAGAATTAGAGGCAATTATGTTAATTAGGCAGGACTCAAATCTATAGGATTAAGTTGTATTTTAAGTCAATCACTTTTGAGATATAAAAGAGAGAAGGGAGCAGAAAGACTGGGAGGCATCATGCCACCGAGCAAGAAGAGCCAGGAGTGTGTGCATCCTTTGGACCCAGGGTCCCTGCACTGAGAAGTTCCTAGACCAGGGGAAGATTGATGACAAGGACCTTCCCCCAGAACTGACAGAAAAAGCCTTCCCCTGGAGCTGGCACCCTGAATTCGGACTTCTAGGCTTCTAGAATTTGAGAGAATAAACCTCTGTTTGTTAAAGCCATCCACTGTTATAGTAGCACTAGATAACGAGACAGACTTCTAAAATAGCAAATATGATCTTAACAAATAATTCAGAAAAAGACCATTTTTTGAAATAATAATAATAAAATTCTCTTCTAAAATATTAATGCTAATTTTAGCTCTGAAAATACCTGTGGGTTTGGAATATACTTGCTTGTATTGTTCTGTTTTACCCACAAACATTTATTCAAAATGTATGACAATGGAAGATATATAGTAGATGTTGAGTAAGAAGTTGTTTCATTTTTAGGAGAGTTATGCACATGGCCGGGAGATCTGGAGCCTAGAGGAGGTCTCCTACTTCCATGTTGTTTGGCTAAATTGATTCCCTGAAAGGTTTTCCTTTCTTTTCCTTTTTTTATTATGTTTTTTTATATGTATATTAGAAAGAAAAGTGGAACAATTGGCAACAGTTGAAAAAGACTCTAGATAAGTTAATAGCATGCTGTCAATGTTAGTTTCCTGATTTTGATAATTGTATTGTGGCTATTGAAGATGTTCATATCTGGGAAGTCTCAATGGAAAACGTATGTGAATTCTTTTTCTTGCTTTTTCCATATTTTTGTAAGTTCAAAATTATTTCAAAATGAAAGGTTAAAAATCACACCTGGAGCCTGTCTCTTCTTTCCGGAAAATCAGAGGAGTTCCTTAATCCAAAACCACTCACTAGAGTTCCGTGGAATGAATAGCTTCCTGTATCTCAGCCATCTCAACCTATGTCACTTTGGCAGACTTTTCCTTGACACTTCTGGTAGGTACTCTGAGTGGGCTTGAAGGTTGATTGATTATATTTAATGCCAACCCTGAGAAGTTTGGGACTGGAAAAAGTAATTTTTTCTTGGTAGGTAAACAAAGGCAGAAGGCATCAGGGTCTCCAGGGAAGGCAGACCCCAGAGGAAGGGAAGAATTAACAAGAAACAGACTCCTGACATTTTCTCTGAGGTGGTAAATTGATGTTCATGGAGAAGGGAAATTGGACTCACACCCTTTGGGCTTGGCTTATAATCCTTCCGTCCTCCAACAAACACCAGAGAGCTTCACCCCAAACCTATCTTTACTCCTTCACTCTTTGATAGTTATTGTAGAGGAGACTACATCTTCATTCCAGGAAAATCAAAACTGTTGAAGAAACTTCAGGTTTGGATTCATTTCCCTCTTGCCCATAAGAGATATAGAGCTGGAAAAACTCCTGCTCTCTAGAAAGATACCTGCTTACTTTGCTTCAGCTATACATTATACAGCTAACAATTCCTAAGCATTACTATTTGTCAGAGGCTAGGGAAGTTACTTCCACATATGTTATCTCATTCAGAGTCTTCAGCCCTTTGATGAAAGGATTACTAGAACACTTTAGAGCGGGAGAAATTAGGTAATAATTAACAAAATTGACTTGACAAAGTTCCCCCAGTTGGTAAAATATGAGTTGTAATTCAAACCTTAGGCTCCTTACTCCAAATCCATTGCTTCTCTACTTTATCTTTTCTGCCTACCACTTATCACAAATGGGAAAAATGTTTTTAATTTCAAGGCCTTTTTAAAAATGGGATGGATGTAACCAAATTTCCAGATCCAAAGAAACAGATGGTTATGCTCCTGTGAGAGAGGGCACAGCAATAATACTTCCAGTTATTGTGCCTTCTTGGACCAACCTTAGGGAAAAAGGGAAAACCAGAGAAATGTGTTTCATGTATGGCACAAGATCTGCCTCACTTGCGTCTGATCTATCCCAACTTTCCTGAGATACAATGCGGGGGAGGGGTGGAGTTTGTTTAGTTTTGCTTTGCTCATAAACTCGTTCTGAGCAGCCTATATACATAAACACAGCTTTAACACCACTGTACCCATATTCTCATTACCTCTGCACAGCATCTTCTGTGCTGGTTCAGGGAACTCTGGCTATCCCATATAACAGCTCCAGCTCAGACTTGTTCTGGGTAAACATCACTGCTGCTCTCTGTACAGAGGAGCTAATTAATAAAAGGTAAGTAAAAATACTCTTCTTAAAAATAGCTTTTGACCCACTGTTTATTCAGCTAGGTCAAACGTAAAACGGTGTGCGTACACAGAGAATCATTTTTTACACCTTCTTGTTTTCTAGGGCAACTTCGTGAGACTCTCAGAGTTGGAGAATTGCTCCGAGAGGGAGCTGGCCTGGATTTTTGGCTTCAATTTTACATGACAAACCTTCCGACCATTATTTGTGTCAGAGATAAATGTAAATGAAATATCTATATCTTTCTTTTTTTTTTAATTTTCATTGTGCTTTAAGTGAAAGTTTACAAATCAGGTCAGTTTCTCATACAAAATTTTACATACACCTTGCTATATACTCCTAATTTCTCTTCCTCCAATGAGACAGCACAGTTCTTCCCTCCGCTCTCTCTCCTCATGTCTTTTCGGGTAGCTTCTGGCCCCTGTGCCCTCTCATCCCCCCTCCAGACAGGAGATGCCAACATAGTCTCATGTGTCCACTTGATCCAAGAAGCTCGTTCTTCACCAGTATCATTTTCCATCCTCTATTCTAACAGAAGGTCTGGGGATCGTGGCCCCTGGGATCCTTCCAGTCCCATTCTCACCATTAAGTCTGGTCTTTTTACAAGAATTTGGAGTCTGCATCCCACTGCTTTCCCACTCCCTCAGGGTTTCTCTGTTGAGTTCCCTGTCAGGGCAGTCATCAGTTGTGGCCGGGCACCATCTAGTTCTTCTGGTCTCAGGATGATGTAGTCTTTGGTTTATGTGGCCCTTTCTGTCTCTTAGGCTCATAATTACCTTATGTCTTTGGTGTTCTTCATTCTTGCTTGCTCCAGGTGGGTTGAGACCAGTTGACGCATCTTAGAAGGCTGCGTGCTAGCGTTTAAGACCCCAGACGCCACTCTCCAAAGTGGGATGCAGAATGTTTTCTTAATAGATTTTATTATGCCAATTGACTTAGATGTGCCCTGAAACCATGGTCCTCAAACTGCCTGCAGCTCCTGCTATGCTGGCCTTTGAAGCGTTCAGTTTTTTCAGGAAACTTCTTTCCTTTTGGTTTAGTCTGTTCATGTTGACCTCCCTTGTATTGTGTATTGTCTTTCCCTTCACCTTAAATAAAACTTACTATCTAATTAGTGAATACTCCTCTCCCTCCCTCCCATCCCCTTCTCCCTCTCTCCCCCCATCCCTACCTCCCTCCCTCTTTCCCCCCTCACATGACCATCAAAGAATATTTTCTTCTCTGTTTAAACTGTTTCTCCATTTCTTATAATAGTGGTCTTATACAATATTTGTCCTTTTGCAATTGAATAATTTCACTCAGCATAACTTCTTCCAGGTTTATCCATGTTGTGAAATGTTTCATGGATTTGACATTGTTCTTTATTGATGATTAGTATTCCATTGTGTGAATATACCATAGTTTATTCATCTGTTGATGGGCACCTTGGTTGCTTCCAACTTCTTGCTATTGTAAACAGTGCTGCAATGAACATGGGTGTTCATATATCTGTTCGTGTAAAGGCTCTTATTTCTCTAGGATATATTTGAAGGAGTGGGATTGCTGGATCATATGGTAGTTCTATTTCTAGCCTTTTAAGGAAGTGCCAAATCAATTTCCAAAGTGGTTGTACCATTTTACATTCCCACCAGCACTGTATAAGTGTCCCAGTCTCTGCACAACCTCTCCAACTTTTACTATTATGTGTTTTTTGGATTAATGCCAGCCTTGTTGGAGTGAGATGGAATCTCATTGTAGTTTTGATTTGCATTCCTCTAATGGCTAATGATCATGAGCGTTTCCTCATGTATCTGTTAGTGGCTTGAATGTCTTCTTTAGTGAAGTGCCTATTCATATCCTTTGCCAATTTTTTAATTGGGTTATTTGTCTTTTTGTAGTTGAGTATCAGCAGAATAATGTAGGTTTTAGAGATCAGGTGCTGATCGGAAATGTCATAGCTAAAAACTTTTCCCAGTCTATAGGTAGTCTTTTTACTCTTTAGTGAAGTCTTTGGATGAGCATAGGTGTTTGATTTTTAGGAACTCCCAGTTATCTGGTTTCTCTTCAGCATTATTCATAACGTTTTGTATTCTGTTTATGCCGTGTATTAGGGCTCCTAATGTTGTCTCTATTTTTTCTTCCATGATCTTTATTGTTTTAGTCTTTATGTTTAGGTATTTGATCCATTTTGAGTTCATTTTTGTGCATGGTGTGAGGTATGGGTCTTGTTTCATTTTTTTGCAGCTAGATATCCAGTTATGTCAGTACCATTTGTTAAAAAGACTCTTTTCCCCAGTTAACTGATTTGGGCCTTTGTCAAATATCAGCTGTTCATATTTGGTTGGATTTTTGTCTCGATCTCAATTCTGTTCCTTTGGTCTATGTGTCTGTTGTACCAGTACCAGGCTGTTTTGACTTCTCTGGTGGTACAATAAGTTCTAAAATCAGGTACTGTGAGACCTCCCACTTTGTTCTTCTTTTTCAGTAATGCTTTACTTATCTGGGGCCTCTTTCCCTTCCATATAAAGTTCGTGATTTGTTTCTCTATCTCATTAAAAACTGTCATTGCAATTTGGATCGGAATTGCATTGTAGGTATAGATCGCTTCTGGTAGAATAGATATTTTTACAATGTTAAGTCTTCCTATCCATGAGCAAGGGATATTTTTCCACTTATGTAGGTCTCTTTTGGTTTCTTGCAGTAGTGTCTTGTAGTTTTCTTTGTATAGGTCTTTTATGTCTCTGGTAAGATTTATTCCTAAGTATTTTATCTTCTTGGGTGCTACTGTAAATGGTATTGATTTGGTGATTTCCTCTTCAATGTTCTTTTTGTTGGTGTAGAGGAATCCAAATGTTTTTTGTATGTTTATCTTTTATCCTGATTCTCTGCTGAACTCTTCAATTAGTTTCAGTAGTTCTTTTGAGGATTCTTTAGGGTTTTCTGTGTATAAGATCATGTCATCTGCAAATAGAGTTACTTTTACTTCTTCCTTACCAATCTGGATGCCCTTCATTTCTTTATCTAGCCTAATTGCTCTGGCTAGGACCTCCAGCACAATGTTGAATAAGACTGGTGTTAAGAAGCATTCTTGTCTGGTTCCCACTCTCAAGGGGAATGCTTTCAGAGTCTCTCCATTTAGGATGATGTTGGCTATTGGCTTTGTATAAATGCCCTTTATTATGTAGAGGAATTTTCCTTCTGTTCCTATTTTCCTGAGAGTTTTTATCATGAATGAGTGTTGAACTTTGTCAAATGCCTTTTCAGCATCAATTGATAAAATCATGTGGTTCTTGTCTTTTGTTTTATTTATATGGTGGATTACACTAGTTGTTTTTCTAATGTTGAACCATCCCTGCATATGTGGTGTAAAGCTCACTTGGTTGTGGTGAGTCATTTTTTTTGATATGTTGTTGAATTCTATTGGCTAGAATTTGGTTGAGGATTTTTGCACCTATGTTCATGAGGGATATAGGTCTGTAATTTTCTTTTTTTGTGGTGCCTTTACCCGGTTTTGGTATCAGGGATATGCTGGCTTCCTAGAATGAGTTAGGGAGTATTCTGTCCTTTTCTATGCTTTGAAATACCTTCAGTAGTAGTGGTGTTAACTCTTCTCTGAAAGTTTGGTAGAACTCTGCAGTGAAGCCGTTAGGGCCGGGGCATTTTTTTGTTTGGAGTTTTTTGATTATCTTTTCAATCTCTTTTTTCATTATGGGTCTATTTAATTGTTCTACTTCTGTTTGTGTTAGTTTAGGTAGGTAATGTGTTTCTAGTAATTCATCCATTTCTTCTAGGTTTTCAAGTTTTTTAGAGTACAATTTTTCTAGTAATCTGATATGATTCTTTTAATTTTATTTGGGTCTGTTGTAGTATCCCCCATCTCATTTCTTATTCTAGTTATTTGTTTACTTTCCCATTTTTCTTCAATCAGCCTGGCCAATGGTTTATCAATTTTGTTAATTTTTTCAAAGAACCAGCTTTTGGCCTTGTTAACTCTTTCAATTGTTTTTCTGTTCTCTATTTCATTTAATTCTGCTCTAATTTTTATTATTTGGTTTCTTCTTGTGCCTAATGGTTTGTTTTGTTGCTTTCTTTCAGTTTATTTAAGTTGTGGGGACGGTTGTTTGATTTTGGCCCTTCTTTTTGTATGTGTTCATTTATTGATATAAATTGACCTCTGAGGACTTCTTTCGCTGTATCCCAAAGGTTCTGTTGCGAACTGTTTTCATTCTCATTGGATTCTATGAATTTCTTTATTCCACCCGTAATGTCTTCTATAATGCAGTCTTTTTTGAGCAGGATATTGTTCAGTTTCCAAGTATTTGATTTCTTTTCCCTGGTCTTTGTGTTACTGATTTCTACTTTTATGGCCTTAAGGTCTGGGAAGATACTTTGTAATATTTTGGTGTTTTGGATTCTGCTAAGGGTTGCCTTATGACCTAATATGTGGTCTGTTCTAGAGAATGTTCTATGTGCACTAGAAATGAAAGTATACTTTGCAGCTGTTGGGTGGAGTGTTCTGTATATGTCTGTGAGGTCAGCTTGGTTGATTATGACATTTAGATCTTCCATGTCCTCATTGAGCTTCTTGCTGGATATCATGTCCTTCACTGAAAGTGGTACGTTGAATTCTCCTACTACAATTATGGAGGTGTCTATCTCACTTTTCAATGTTGTTAGAGTTTCTTTTATGAATCTTGCAGCCCTGTCATTTTGTGCATAAATATTTAATATGGTTATATCTTCCTGGTAAATTGTCCCTTTAATCATTACATAGTTTCCATCTTTATCCTTTGTGGACAAAGACTTTAAAGCCTATTTTGTCAGAAATTAATATTGCCACTCCCTCTCTTTTTTGATTGTTTGCTTGATATATTTTTTTCCAACCTTTAAGTTTTAGTTTGATTGTGTCTGTAAGCCTAAGGTGTGTCTCTTGTAGGCAGCATATAGCTGGATTATGTTCTTTTTATCCAATCTGAAACTCTCTGTCTCTTTATTGGTGCATTTAGTCCATTTACATTCAGCGTAATTATAGATAGGTATGAGTTTAGTGCTGTCATTTTGATGCCTTTTTTGTGTGTTGACAATCTCATTTTTTCACTTACTTTTTTATGCTGAGATGTTTTTCTTTGTAAAATGTGTGTTCCTCTTTTTTATAGTAGTTGAATTTATTTTGGCTGAGTCCTTATGTCTATCTTGGTTTTCTGTTTTGAAGTATGGGGTTGTTAGTCCTCTTGGTGGTTACCTTAATATTTACCCCTTATTTTGCTAAATGTAAACCTAACTCGTATCTCCCTATATCGTCTTGATTTCCTCTCCATATGGAAGATGTATGCCTCCTGTATTTAGTCCTGTTTTGACCATTTTTTTTAATTACTCTAATTTTATTTATTGGATTTCCCTATCTGAGTTATATCAGGATGTTCTGTTCTGTGTCTTTGTGTTGTGTTGATATCTGATATTATTGATTTTCTTAGCAAAGAATTTCCTTTAGTAATTCTTGTAGCTTCGGTATGGTTTTTGCAAATTCTCTAAGCTTGTTTTTATCTGTAAAAGACACAATTTCACCTTCATATTTGAGAGAGAGGTTTGCTGGATATATGATTCTTGGCTGGCAATTTTTCTCCTTCGATGATCTATATATATGTCATTCCATTGCCTTTTTGCCTGCATGGTTTTTGCTGAGTAGTCCGAACTTATTTTTGTTGATGCTTCTTTTTAGGTGACTTTTTCTTTATCCCTGGCTGCTTTTAAAATTTTCTTTTTATCTTTGGTTTTGGCAAGTTTGATGATAATATATCTTGGTGATTTTCTTTTGGAATCTACCTTGTATGGGGTTCGATGGGCATCTTGGATAGATATGCTTTCATCTTTCACGATGTCAGGGAAGTTTTCTGCCAGCAGATCTTCAGCAATTCTCTCTGTATTTTCTGTTAATCCTCCCTGTTCTGGAATTCCAATCACACACAATTTATTCTTGATAGAGTCTAAAATGATTCTTAGGGTTTCTTCATTTTTTAAAAATTCTTTTATCTGATTTTTCTTCAAATATATTGGTGCCAATTGCCTTATCCACCATCTCCCCAATTCTGCATTCCAATTCCTCAATTCTGCTCCTCTGACTTCCTATCGAGTTGTCTAGTTCTGTAATTTTATTGTTAATCTTTTGAATTTCTGAATGCTGTCTCTCTCTATGGATTCTTGCAGCTTATTAAATTTTTCATTATGTTCTTGAGTAATCTTTTTAATTTCTCCAACTGTTTTATCTGTGTGTTCCTTAGGTTTTTCTATACATTGCCTTGTTTCGTTTCTGATGTCGTCCCTGATGTCTTGAAGCATCCTGTATACTAGTGTTTTGTATTCTACCTCTGGCAATTCCAGGAGTATGTCTTCATCTGGGAGAGATCTTGATTCTCTGTTTTGGGGAGTTGTAGAAGCAATCACGGTCTGCTTCTTTATGTGATTTGATATAGACTGCTGTCTCCAAGCCATCTATAATTTATTGTAATAATTTTTTTTTTTAATTTTATATTCACTCACTGGGTCTTATCTTCTTGTTTTGTTTTGTTTCAATATACCCAGATGGGCTACTAGAGTGTGCTAACTTGAGTGTTGGAGCCATTGAAGTATTTATGCCCTGTTAACAAATGGTTAGAGCTGTTATCAGGTATATAAGCCTATGAGTCCATTCACTATTCTTGAATAGAATCAGCTCAGGTGTCCTGATAGTCGGTCACCTAGTGTGTGGTGTAGGCTCTCACCTACTAACTTAGAGGAGCAGTGGTGATGGTTGTATGCACCAGTTTCTAGTAGCAGCAGGGGTCACACTCTGAGAGGGTAGTGCGTTGACATCCTTTCCCAAAGTGTCAGTGAGGAAGGAGTGTCTCTGTTCTCCAGGGTAATCTGGTGGGTGAACTCTGCAGCTGTACGTTTTGCAGCCAATGCATGTACTTGTAAAGACTGGTAGGCACCACTATCCTCATACCCCTTTTGTGGGTGGCTTGGTGGTGTGGATAGAGCCGCAGCCCTCAGTACCCTGCTATGGCTAGGTGAGGGGTCTGTTTAATAGGTAGAGTAGTATCAGACCTCCAAAACCTGCCTCTCCACTGCTCACCTGAAACAATTACAGTCAAGCCTCTAACAGAATTCCCTTTGCATTATAATAGCCACCTGGTTCCACGTAGGGGTGAAAGCCAAAGACTGGATCTCTTATGCCTGAACTGGAGCTGCTTCTGTTCTGATCTCCCAATTTATGGAAGTCAGGAAAGGATTTTTCCCCTGATTGTTAATTGCTGCTTTTCCCAGGCCAGGAGATTGGGTTAGAAAAGAGCATGGCACTTCTATCTCTTGCCCATGGAATTCAAATGTTAATGAAGCCAGTAGGGGCAGGGAGGGGAGGGATCAGTTAGATAGGAGAGAGTAGCAGAGTAAAATATACAAAAATCACTTATCTTGTGTGGGAAGGATGTTTTATCTGAGATTGCAGAGGGGTGTGTAGCCTGTGCGCACTGGCTAGGTCCCTACTGAGATTTGTGCTGAGATTGCCCCAGGGGGTTAGACCTGTGTCTCATGGTTGCCTTGTCTCGGGAAGCCACCATCAGCCCAAGTGTACTCATGTCAAAGCACAGCACCAAGGGATCAGTACTGAGGTGCTGCTGGCAGGCTCTGCAACTGGTCGTTGCTTCTGTGTGGTCTCTCACTCCCCTGTCACTCAGGTTGGTGTGTAGCTTGTGTGCACTGGCTGGGTCCCTGCCGTGATTGCCCCAGGGGGTTAGGGCTGCTTTCTCTGCTTGCCTTGGCTCAGGATGCCACCATCAGCCCGACCTCACTTGTGCCAAATCGCAGCACCAAGGGATCAGGGCTAGGGCACTATGCACTGGGATCCACAACTAGTCACTGCTTCTGGGTGGTTTCTCACTCCCCTATCACTCAGGTCAATACCTTAGTTATGTGTTTGATGGTCAGGGTTCATAGATTGTCATGTACATAATTGATTCACTTGATTTTGGGGTCTTTGTTGCAAGAGGGTTCAGCCCCACTGCACTTGTGCCAAATCACAGCAGTAAGGGATCAGGGATGAGGTGCTGCACTGGCTCTGGAACTGGTCGCTGCTTCTGCATGGTCTCTCGCTCACCGTCAGTCAGGTCGGTGTGTAGCCTGTGTGCGCTGGCTGGGTCCCCACAGAGATTGTTGCCCCAGAGGGTTAGGGCTGCGTACCCTGCTTGCCTTGTCTCAGGACACCACCATCAGCCCCACCGCACTTGTGCCAAATCACAGCACCAAGGGATCAGGGCTAGGGCACTGTGTGCTGGGATCCACAACTAGTCGCTGCTTCTGCGTGGTTTCTCACTCCCCTGTCACTCAGGTCAATACCTTATTTATGTGTTTGATGGTCAGGGTTCATAGATTGTCAAGTACATAATCGATTCACTTGTTTTTTGGGGTCTTTGTTGAAAGAGGGTTCAGTGGAAGCTTCTGCCTAGTCAGCCATCTTGGCCCTGCCCAAAATATCTATATGTTAAAGCCTTGATCTCATGTGTAGTTGTTGTATATTTGGAATAAGAATAAGCATTTTGTATTAAAAAACAGTTAAGAATCATATAATCAAACTCTCTTATACTTCATAAAGGTTAAAAGATTTCACTGGAGTGCCTAATCAACTCTGTTGCAATGCTAAACCTAGAATCTGCATCCCACGCTCTCTTCTACTTCTACATCCAGGACTGTGGGGTCCTAATTAGCTTTAGGGGCAGGAGAGAAAACCATCTAGATTGGAATATGTCCTACCACCCAGAACATTCAATCTCTCATTACTTCCTTTAAACGGAATTCACCTGAAGTCTAAGTGAATTCTCTAGTAGCCTCAAGTCACTCGGAACCTTTCTTCTATATGCCAGCTTCTCAAATTTCATCTTAAATGTTTTGTAAAGTTCAAAAGAAGTAATTTGTCAAAATCTATTTATCTAACCATATCTCTCTCTTTCCCTCCTTCTCTCTCCCTCTGTTGTGCATGTATATATAGTATATATATAAATACTTTATGTAGAGAGAGAGTATATATCCATATTTTCTGTGTTTGTGACTGTAGAAAATCATCTTTAACAAATATTTGCATAATACCGACTCTCTTCCTCAGACTCTGCTGGACATGGGCATAAACAGTGAGCATGAAGGACAATAAGAGTCAGGAAAGGTCTTGGCTGTTTTTAGAAACAGAAAGGCCAAAGTTATATTACTGAGGTATTATGTTGGGGAAGGCTGTGAGGGTATGAGTGTGTCATTGTGTGTGTGTGTGGTGTGGTGTGTGTGTGTGTGTGTGTGTGTGTGTGTGTGTGTGTGTGTAGAGACATATTTCGATGGCTTTGGAAACTCATTTCAGTACCTTAGCTAAAAGTTGGTCAGCAGGTCTGAGTTAGCTCAGTAGAAGAACATGCCGATTCCAGCTGCTGGCCTGTAGAGACATCAGCTTTCTAGCAAGGTCACTTGCTGAACCAAGGAACTTCCATTGTTCTATAGTCAAATTGATGGTCCTTGTTTTCCTGTCCCTATAAATATGTAGAACAGGAGTGAGCAAACCATGGTTCATGGGTCATCTCTGGCCTGCTGCCTGTTTTTATATACCAGCAAGCTAAGAATGTTTTTCACATTTTTAAATGGTTGGAAAAATCAATTGGAGAGTAACATTTCATAAAACATTTGGCATAATGTGATGTTAATTATATAAAATTCAAATTTCAGTGGAAATAAATAAAATTTTGTTAGAATACAGCTATGTTCATTCATTTAGGTATTATGTGTGGCTACTTTTGCACTATGAAAATGGGGTTCAGTTCTTATGACAGAGACTATATGGCCCACAGTCCTAAAATATTTAAGAAAAATTTGCCCACCCCTGGTATAGGGCATTATAGGGGTGGTTGAGTCCTTCATTACTGAAAGGCAGGCCTTGGTGAGTACAATTCAAATATGCACAACTCTCAGTGGGATCATGAGAGCTCAGGGGATGATGGACCCCCTGTTACTTTTCATCTTGACAATTTTTCTCCAGTGAACCCTATTTTATATGTGCAGAGCTTATATTAGTAGAGCATATATGCACACCCATGTGCACAACACTGTGTGTGTGACAGACAATGAATGAGAGTTTGATTGATAGAACCATAAGATGAGGTTGAAGATGTTTGTTTTTGTTGTTGTTAGGCACCATAAAGTCAACTCTGCTTACAACAACACCATGCTCCACAGAATGAAACGCTGACTGGTCCTGAGCCATCCTCGAAATCCTTGCTTTGTTTGAGCCCATTGTTGCAGCCACTGTGTCGATCCACCTTGTTGAGTGTCTTCTTTTTTTTCACTGACCATCTACTGCACGAAGTATGATGTTTTTCTCCAGAGATTGGTCCCTCCTGATAACATGTGCAAAGAACATGTTATGAAGTCTAGTCACACTCCCTTCTAAGGCGCATTCTGGCTGTACAGATTTTTTCATTCTACTGGCAGTCCATGGTATATTCGATATTCTACACCAACAAGTTTACTTGATCCCAGAGTTAAAATCTGAATGAGAGCAAAAAACCAAGCCGGGATAATATTTCAGGAGGAAAAAAAAAGAGTAGCAATTGATACTTAACTCTTTATTTTCTTTCCAAAGATGCTTCAAATATAAATCTGGGGCCCCATCTGTCTTCATGCTGTTATTCAGCATTTGTTGGTCTTTTAGAGCTCAGAGACACATGAAAACCTTCAACAACCCCAACAATTCCAACACCATCACTGGCTTCATCCTCTTGGGCTTCCCTTGCTCCAGGGAGGGTGAGATCCTCCTGTTTGTGCTCTTTTCTATTGTCTACCTCCTGACTCTTATCGGGAACGGTTCTATCACTTGTGCTGTGCACTAGGATCAGAGTCCACACTCTCATGTACATCTTTCTTGCCAACTTCTCCTTCCTGGAGGTCTGGTATGTCACCTCCAATGTCCCCAACATGTTGGCCAACTTCCTCTCTGAGACCAAAATTTTCTCCTTCTCTGGGTGCTTTCTCCAATTCTACTTTTTCTTCTCCCTGGGTTCTACAGAATACTTTTTCTTGGAACTTATGGCATTTGATCGATACCTTGCAATCTGCCAGCCTCTACACTATCCAACCATTATGACTGGATGTCTCTGCACCAATCTTGTGGTCAATTGCTGGGTATTTGGTTTCCTCTGGTTCTTGATTCCTAGTATCATCATCTCCCAGATGTCCTTCTGTGGATCCAGGGTAATTGACCACTTCCTATGTGACCCAGGTCCTTTTCTAGCACTCACTTGCAAAAGTGCTCCTGTGATGGAGCTTGTCTTCTCTACCTTAAGTCCTCTGCCCATCATTATTCTCTTTCTCTTCATCATGGGGTCCTACACTCTGGTTCTAAGAGCTGCACTAAGGGTCCCTTCAGCAGCTGGACAAAGAAAAGCCGTCTCTACCTGTGGGTCTCATCCGGCCGTGGTTTCTCTTTCCTGTGGCTCAGTGCTGGTCATGTATGGGACTCCAACATCTGAGCATGAAGCTGGAATGCAGAAAATTGTGACCCTTTTTTTATTCTGTTGTGACCCCTCTCCTTAACCCTGTGATATACAGTCTTAGGAACAAAGATATGAAAAGATCCCTGCATAAATTTATGAGAATGTAAAGAAGAGTACCAATCAAAAAGACTCATGAGCAATGTTAAACTCATATGTAACCTCTTTTTTGGATTTAGAAAAAGAAAAACAGGTGTCATTCATATAATTGTTCATCCTAGTATTGATCCAAAACCTTACCCACCCATGAGTCTGTTTCGATTTTCTATTTCTTCCCTTGGTTTTTGATCATTTAGTCATATTTCTTAGCATGCCTCAATTTTTTTTTTTTTTTTTAAGAATGCAGCATATTTTGCTTAAAAATTCTGTAGACATTGGGTGTAGTACCAAACCAAGATAAGGTTTTCTTTTAGCAGGTAGATAGAATAGGCACAGATAGTTTTAATCCCATTTAAGAGTTATTTTTTATGTGTTTTAAAGATGGTCTATGTCAGTTTTGATCCTGCTCCTGGGATACATTCCTTAGTCAGGAACATGGACTTCATGAGATCTCAACTGAAGTCTGAACCGTGTACCAGGGCCACTTCTAGTGTGCCCTGACTCCTATTTCTGTACTTCTTGCACCCTGTAACTCCGGAAATCTCTGCTTATATCTTTAGACTCTCAGTTTCTGCTTTCTACTAGAGTACTTGAAGTCTCATCTTGCATATGAACATCTCCAAACAGCCCCAAATTCAAACCCATTGAGTTGATTCCTACTCATAGGAATCCTTTAGGACAGAGTAGAACTGCCCCATAGGATTTCTAGGGAGTGACTGGGGGATTCGAACTGTCAGCCTTGTGGTTAGCAGCCAAGTGCTTATCTACTAGCCACCAGGGCTCCACAAACAGTTGAAAAACCAAAAACCAAACTCTTTGCCATCAAGGCTATTCCAAGGCATAGGCACCCCATTAAAAATGAACAACAAACAAAAAAACCCAAACCCATTGCCTTCGAGTCAATTCCAACTCATAGTGACTCTATAGGACAGTGTAGAACTGTCCCATAGTGTTTCCAAGGAGCGGGTGTTGGATTTGAATTGCTGACCTTTTGCTTAGCAGCCGAGCTCATAACCAGGGCTCCTAAAAAAAAAAAAAAATCCCAAAATGCTTTGAAGGAAGGTTTCATCAAATTCTGGGTGTTGCTTCTCTGTGGTCAGCCTCTCTCAAGAATGTTTCTCAAATACTTGCTGCTTAGGCAGTTGCAAAGTCCAAATCTTCTATCTCCTTGGTTCAGTAAAACCACTGCTTTCTACTCAGACTTTATTCCTCAATCTCCCAACCCCTAGTCTCTTCCCCATACCTCCACATCTCCATATTCCCCCACGTAGTGAACTTTTGGAGCCCTGGTAGCATAGTTGAAAGCTCTGCTTGCTAACCAAAAGCTTGGCAGTTTGAATCCACCAGCTGCTTTTTGGAAACCCTATGGGACAATTCTACTCTGTCCTATAGCGTCACTATGAGTTGGAATCCACTCCATGGCAATGGGTTTGGTTTTTTTTTTTTTAGTTAATTGTCAAACATCCTGGGATGGGGGTGTGGGAGGTGAATGGAACACACTTCCTTGCTTTTGCCTTCTTCCTGGACTTGTAGTCCCTGAAGTTTTACCTGTATAGATTGTTCTCCAATCCATTCTTGTATTTTGCTTGTATTTTGTCCAGATTTTATAGTTACATTTGTCAGAAGGGTTAATTGTTAAGCTGCTAAATCATGATCATAACCAGGAAAAATATGTTAAAAAAATCAAGACCAAATTGAATTTATACCTGAAAAGTTCATGTTTGCTCTTACATTAGAAAATCAATCTATGTAATTCATCACATTAACAAGAGTATAAACATTATATTTTATCCAAACATAGAGCAAAACACGTATTAAAATTCAATATCACCCATTTTAAAATATCTTAGTAAAATAGGGATAAAAGGATGACTTCTTAACTGATAATGAGGTTTTATTTTTTTAAAAAAAGCTACATTAAATACACTTAATATTTGAATTTGAAAGTTTTTCTCTTTGAGATTGAAAAGGAGACAAGGATGCTCATTGTAAACACTTATGTTTAAAATTGTACTTGACATTCTAGGCAGTGCAAGTAGGCAGGAAAAATAAAGTTACAAGGAGTGGAAAGTTAGGATATAAAATTGAAAAAATTGTATACATTTATGTGTAATATCTAAAAGAAATTAAAATGGTATAATTGTATACATATAATACCCAAAATAATCTCCCATGAAAATGTCACATTTAATAGGTGAATTTTTAATAATCATTGAATATGAGCCAATATACAAATATTAATTTTATTTCTATATACCAGCATCAAAAGCTATTAAATATTTTAATGATACTACTTATAATGGCATCAAAAAAATATCAAATGCCAAAAAATAAATCTAACAAAAGATGTGCAAGGCCTCAAGACAGAAAAAAAAAAAAAAAATGAAGATTTATATAAATGGTGGTTATATTATTTCATGAATTGAAACTCAGTATTGTGAAAGTATCAATTCTCTCCAAATTGCTCTATGGATTTAACAATATACCAATCAAAATTCCAGCAGTTATTTTTAGGAAAATTAACAAGCTAGTCCTAACTTTTTTTTTCTGGGTTAGTCCTAATTTTAATTGAAATAATCATGAATTGAGAACGGGCAAATAAATTCCAGTATATTCAGATAATATAATACCATATAGCTATAAAAAAAACAGTGAAGAAAAAGGAAGAGAAGAAGGGAAAGAGAGATATGAAAGAAAGAAAGGAAGAAAAAATATATAGGTGGGTGACTTAGATTTCCAGACACCAAGACTTATTACAAAGGTAATGACATTGTGATATCAGGGCAAAGGCAAGCAAATAAGCCAATGGAACCGATTAGCAAGTCCAATAAAAGACCCACAGTATAAAGTCACTTGGTTTATGACAAAAGCGACATTGCAGTGAAGTTACAAAGGAATGGTCTGGAAGTGAAAAAAAGGAATGAACTCTAGGGAGGAGAAATATGTGAATAAATGAAAAAACAACTGCCTGTTTATACAATAATTATAATATCTTGTGGGATTTATAACATAAGTAGAAATAAAATGTATGAATAAATGGGTTTAAACCATTGTTGCCATCTTAAATTGTTCAGGAAGTGGTAAAAGTATTAATTTAAGGTATACCAAAACCAAACCCAAACCCATTGCCCTCCAGTCAATTGCAACTCATAGTGACCCAATAGGACAGAGTACACTTGCCCCATAGGGTTTCCAAGGAGCACCTGGTGAATGTGAACTGCCGACCTTTTGATTAGCAGCCTTAACGCTTAACCACTGCACCATCAGGGCTCCAATTTAATGTATAAAAAAAAAAAAAATTTTTTTTTGTATAGACTGTAATAAATTAAGGATGCATATTATAATTACTAGAATAATTATCCGAGACTGTATAACTGAAAAGCTAACAAAGGAAAACAAAATAATAAAATTGCTTAGATAATCCAAACAAGAAAGAAGGAATAAAGGAACGAAGAACAAATAGGACAAATAGAAAAGGAATAGCCTATCAGTAATTAAAAGTAAAAATTTACAGATGTCAATTGTGTGAAGAAAACACACCTCCAGAGAATATAAATAATGTACATTTTTAGCATTTTATAAACTTCACAGTGAAAAAGACTTTTCCTGTAAACAAAAAGAAGTTCCCTGTAAACCCATACACACATCTCACCATTGCCTTTTAACACACTCTTCCTGCCTTCACTCTAGAGGCCAATTTACTCTAAATTTTATGAAGACTACGGCTGGAAGAAAGGATGCTACACCAAGGACTCTGGAGCACAAACCGTCCCAGGGAGGGACTGAAGACTTCACAGAAATCTCTAAGACACAACTTTAATTGCACCTCTTGAGAATCTCAAAAACACTCTCTTCTGCATCCTTCACCTGCCCCTCCTTTTTGAAATTGCCTCATGAGTTCATACCTCAGTGTTTCCATCAACTCTGAAGCAAAAGTAACTAATCTATAAAAATCATCTGATGAACTTTCTCTGCTGGGCCAGACAGTAGAAAGATCTGGGTGCCAGTGGTTGACTAAGGTCTTGAGGAAAATACCAAACTGGTAATTAAGTCCCAAACCTCAAGGACTGATTATTGGGCTATGCTTCTTTCCATTGGCTGTCTCTATTGCCCAACAGAAGTACCCTGTTGCTATAACTTTCTCTTTTGAGCCCTTCAGGAAGGGAGGAAAGAGAGGTTCAGTGGTTAGCATTATTATTTCCTTGGAATTGGAATAACATCCAAGTGTACACTAGTGATCAGGAGAAGTTTCAAGGCTGAGACCTCTGGGTTTGGATTCCATGTAAGGGATTGAAAACCATCAACGAGGGTATTCAGGCACTGTTCCCAGCTATGTCCACATTTAGTCCTATCGTGAGAGGTAAGTAACTTTTCTCCCTATCTAGCCTTGGCTGGATTTTTCCTGAGACATCCTCTTGGACACTAGCTCCACTGGAATCACCTTTCACTGTTAATATAGTTTTGCAAAGTTTTGTGGGTTTTATATTTCTGGATACATGATTTCATCCACAGTAAACTGTATTGCCAGTAATATAATAATCAGGTATATTATAATAAGCTGCTGAATGAGGACCCAGTTACTCAGACATTCCTCAGCTTAACGCTCCCTTAAACTTTCTTGCCTCATGAGTTTCAAAGGAATGCCTCATTTTGCAGAAAATTGATAAATTTCATAATTTGATATTAGAAGACTGTTCAGTGTGGTACATAACTCACCTTTCACAGTGTCAATACCCCAGTTAATGCAATGCCCTTCCTTTCATCATTTATTTTCTGTGTATTGAATTGTGAACATTAATGTGTTTTCATGTCTTCTTACTTATGTCATATCAAGCTGTGTGTTTCTGAGGCCAGAATATATAAGAAGACTAGTAAAATAAATCCGAGCAACGGAGAGAGCTGCCTGTAGCTTTGTTACATGATACATTGGAACGGGGTAGCTTCTTAATCCAGTCTGTTAAATTCACTTAAATTTATTGTTTGTTATTTAGGTTTGTAAGTGATTTTCTAACTAAGAGATTATGCTAAACATTTTTATCCCAATTAAGTTGTGGTCACGTTTGTTTGTAGCATTATTATTTATATATATATATATATTCTAACAGCCACTTTTTTTTTTTTTTAGGTCCTCATATATTGCAAGTTCTGTGCTAGGCATGTGTTCAATTCTGTTTTCACAAGAGTTCTGCAAGATAGGTGTTAACTTGCCCAGGACCACACAGTAGGTCATACAGTACTTGAACTCAACTCAATTTGATTTTTTTAATTTTCCTTTAAGTATGTGACATACCAGGACTCCTGAGTTCAGCTGGATTGAATCAGATAAGGAGACCTGGTGGTGCAATGGCTAAGCACTCAACTGCTAACCAAAAAGTTGGCAGTTTGAATCCACCAGCTGCTCCTTGGAAACTCTATGGGGCAGTTCTACTCTGTCCTGTAGGGTTGCTGTGAGTTGGAATTGACTCAATGGCAATGGATTTTTGGTTTGGGTTGAGTTAATCAGTTGTGAACATGTCTCAGCTGTGGTACGTCACCTTAAAGATTGTCAGAGTGGGTTTCCTTTTCCCTTCTCTGCAAACCACGTGCTTTCTTCCTAAAAATGCACTCTTCATCCGGCCTGAAAAGTAGCCCATTTTTCTTTCTAGGTTACATGTGTGGCTGCTACGCTCCACTACTGAACCATCCAAACAGGCAGACCACACTTACATTGATCTCCTATGTGCTCAAGACAGGTTTGAGAAATATTCGGGAGGGAAAATCAACAGGATTTGGTAACTAATTGCACACGGGAGGAGACAGAATTAGAAGGTGCCTTGAATGACTGTTAAATTTCTGGCTTTAGTAAATGCTGAATGGAGAGAAGAACCATTCACCAAGAAGCAAGTACAGAGGAGGAGCATTTAGCAAGAAAAAGACTGAATAAGGAGGACTGAGCAAAATGTCAATTGCAGGGTTGAAGATATAAAACAGAGTAAATGACTGGAGAGGCTTACATTTAGAGTGGACCCTAAAGGATGACAAGGATATGAGGCAAGGTGGGATTACTGTGCCACAAGGTGGGATTAGTGGCCCTGCTGACAAGTTTGGTCAGAGTCACACAAGATTCTGCCAAATGATGTTCAGATTGGAAACTCAGCAATGGCGATATTCAGAAACTCAGCTTTTTGATGACAGGATAGCAAGTCTGAAATTCATTTATCCATTAATTCATTCAACAAATGCCTACTGTTCGGTAGAAACTGAGTCAACTGAGAATATAAAGATGAATTTAATATCATCTGTAAATTATAGGGGCTTTCGGTCTCGAGTGAAAAACATAAACATATTATTTAGTCATTACGTCATATGCTGTAGTGGATATATTATAACATGTAAGGAAATATCACCCAGATGATCCTCAGTGGTCTGGGGTGCAGGCTTCAAACCTGTAGCTGACTGGTGACAGAGTGGTTCAGTGACACCTTTTGGGAGACTGGTATCCTGCTTTTTAGGAACCCTGGTGGTGTAGTGTTAAAGAACTCTGCTGCTAACCCAAAGGTTGGCAGTTCAAATCCACCAGCTGCTCCTTGGAAACTATGTGGGGCAGTTCTACTTTGTCCTATCGGGTCTCTATGAGTTGGAACCAACTCGACACCACCTAACAACAACAACATGGAAATATGCAGGAAATTTGTCTTATATGTAGTAGGGTTTTGTCTGACTGGTTTCAGCATATGATAGGTATCAAAAGCATATCTACAATATTCATCATCAAAAACTGGGGCACTCTTCATTGGCTAATCTAATCATTAATATTCTAATAATCTTAAATTTATTTTATAGGTCAAGCATAAGTCTACCACTAGGGGTTGATTCAATTTATACAATAGAAGACAATGCAGTGGTTGAATTAATGATGTAGAGCCATGCATTTTTTTAATAATTTTTATTGTGCTTTAAGTGAAAGTTTACAAATCAAGTCAGTCTCTCAGATAAAAACTTATATACACCTTGCTGCATACTCCCAATTACTCTCCCGCTAATGAGACAGCCCGCTCTCTCCTTCCACTCTCTCTTTTCCTGTCCATTTCATCAGTTTCTAACCCCCTCTACCCTCTCATCTCCCCTCCAGGCAGGAGATGCCAACATAGTCTCAAGTGTCCACCTGATCCAAGAAGCTCACTCCTCACCAGCATCCCTCTCCAACCCATTGTCCAGTCCAATCCATGTCTGAAGAGTTGGCTTCGGGAATGGTTCCTGTCCTTGGCCAACAGAAGGTCTGGGGGACATGACCGCTGGGGTCCTTCCAATCTCAGACCATTAAGTCTGGCCTTTTTATGAGACTTTGGGGTCTGCATCCCACTGCTGTCCTGCTCCCTCAGGGGCTCTCTGTTGTGGTCCCTGTCAGGGCAGTCAGCAGTTGTAGCTGGGCACCATCTAGTTCTTCTGGTCTCAGAATGATGTAGTCTCTGGTTCATGTGGCCCTTTCTGTCTCTTGGGCTCGTAATTACCTTGTGTCCTTGGTGTTCTTCATTCTCCTTTGCTCCAGGTGAGTTGAGACTAATTAATTCATCTTAGATGGCTGCTTGCTAGAGTTTAAGACCCCAGATGCCACTCTTCAAAGTGGGATGCAGAATGTTTTCTTAATAGATTTTATTATGCCAATTGACTTAGATGTCCCCTGAAACCATGGTCCCCAAACCCCTGCCCCCTGCTACACTGGCCTTTGAAGCATTCAATTTATTCAGGAAGGAAACTTCTTTGCTTTTGGTTTAGTCCAGTTGTGATGACCTCCCCTGCATTGCATGTTGTCTTTCTGTTCACCTAAAGTAGTTCTTATCTACCAACTAATTAGTGAATACCCCTCTCCCACCCTCCCACCCTCCCTCGTCTAGTGACCACAAAAGAATGTTTTCTTCTCAGTTTAAACTATTTCTCAAGTTCTTATTATAGTGGTCTTATACAATATTTGTCCTTTTACAACTGACTAATTTCACTCAGCATAATGCCTTCCAGGCTTCTCCATGTTATGAAATTTTTCACAGATTCCTCACTGTTCTTTATCTATGCGTAGTATTCCATTGTGTGAATATACCATAATTTATTTATCCATTCATCCATTGATGGGCACCTTGGTTGCTTCCATCTTTTTGCTATTGTAAACAGTGCTGCAATAAACATGGATGTGCATATATCTGTTCATGTAAAGGCTCTTATTTCTCTAGGATATATTCTGAGGAATGGGATTGCTGGATCGTATGGTAGTTCTATTTCTAGCTTTTTAAGGAAGTGCCAAATCGATTTCCAAAGTGGTTGTACCATTTGACATTCCCACCAGCCATGTATAAGTGTTCCAAACTTTGCACAGCCGCCCCAACATTTATTATTTGTGTTTTTTGGATTAATGCCAGCCTTGTTGGAGTGAGATGAAACCTCATTGTAGTTTGAACATTTCCTCATGTATCTGTTAGCTACCTGAATGTCTTCTTTAGTGAAGTGTCTATTCATACCTTTTGCCCACTTTTTAGTAGGGTTATTTGTCTTTTTGTAGTTGAGTTTTTGAGTATCATGTAGATTTCAGAGATCGGACGCTGATCAGAAATGTCATAGCTAAAAACTTTTTCCCAGCCTGTTGGTAATCTTTTTACTCTTTTGGTGAAGTCTTTGGATGAGCATAGGTGTTTGATTTTTAGGAGCTCCCAGTTACCTAGTTTTTCTTCTGCATTCTTAATAATGTTTTGTATACTGTTTATGCCATGTATTAGGGCTCCTAACATTGTCCCTATTTTTCGTTCCATCATCTTTATCGTTTTAGATTTTATACTTAGGTCTTTGATCCATTTTGAGCTCGTTTTTGTGCATGGAGTGAGATATAGGTCTTGTTTTATTTTTTTGCAGATGCATATCCAGTTATGCCAGCACCATTTGTTAAAAAGGCTGTCTTTTCCCCCATTTAACTGTTTTGGGGCCTTTGTCAAATACCAACTGTTCATATGTGGATGGATTTATATCTGGATTTTCAATTCTGTTTCACTGGTCTATGTATCTGTTTTTGTACCAGTACCAGGCTGTTTGGACTACTGCGGTGGTGTAATAAGTTGTAAAATCAGGTAGAGTAAGGCCTCCCACTTTGTTCTTCTTTTTCACTAATGCTTTACTTATCTGAGGCCTCTTTCCCTTCCATCTGAAGTTGGTGATTTGTTTCCAATTCTCATTAAAAAATGTCATTGGAATTTGGATAGAAATTGCTTTAAATCTACATATCACTTTTGGTAGAATAGATATTTTTATAATGTTAAGCCTTCCTATCCAAGAGCAAGGTATGTTTTTCCACTTATGTAGGCCTCTTTTGGTTTCTTGCAGAAGTGTACTGTAGTTTTCTTTGTATAAGTCTTTTATATCTCTGGTAAGTTTTATTTCTAAGTATTTTATCTTCTTGGGGGCTACTGTAAATGGGATTGCTTTGGTGATTTCCTCTTTGATGTTCTTTTTCTTGATGTAAAGGAATCCAGCTGTTTTTTGTATGTTTATCTTGTATCCGAATACTCTGCTGAACTCTTCTATTAGTTTCAGTAGTTTTCTTGAGGATTCCTTACGGTTTTCTGTTTATAAGATCATGTCAAATAGGGATAATTTTACTTCTTCCTTGCCAATCTGGATGCACTTTATCTCTTTATCTAGACTTATTGCTCTGACTAGGACCTCCAGTTCAATGTTGAATAAAAGTGGTGATAAAGGGCATCCTTGTGTGGTTCCTGATGTCAAGGGGAATGATTTCAGGCTGTCTCTATTTAGGATGATGTTGGCAATTGGCTTTGTATAAACGCACTTTATTATGCTGAAGAATTTTCCTTCAATTCCTATTTTGTTGAGAGTTTTTATCGTGAATGGGTGTTGAACTTTGTCAAATGCCTTTTGTGCATCAATTGATAAAATCATGTGATTCTTGTCTTTTGTTTCATTCATGTGATGGATTACATTAATTGTTTTTCTAATGTTGAAGCATCCCTGCATACCTGGTATGAATCCCACTTGGTCATGGTGAATTATTTTTTTTATATGTTGGTGAATTCTATTGGCTACAATTTTGTCAAGGATTTTTGCATCTAAGTTCTTGAGGGATATAGGTCTGTAATTTTCTTTTTTGTGGCATCTTTACCTGTTTTTGGTATCAGGGATATGTTGGCTTCATAGAATGAGTTTGGGAATATTCTGTCCTTTGCTCTGAAATACCTTTAGTAGTAGTGGTGTTAACTCTTCTCTGAAAGTTTGGTAGAAGTCTGCAGTGAAGTCGTCTGGACCAGGGCTTTTTTGGGGGGAGTTTTATGATTTAAAAAAAAAAAAAAATTTTTTTTCTTTTATGATTACCTTTTCAATCTCTTCTTCCGTTATGGGTCTATTTAGTTGTTCTACCTCTGTTTGTGTTAGTTTAGGTAGGTAGTGTGTTTCTAGGAATTCATCCATTTCTTCTAGGTTTTCAAATTTGTTAGAGTACAATTTTTCATCGTAATCTGATATGAGTCTTTTAATTTCAGTTGGGTCTGTTGTAATATTGCCCATCTCATTTCTTATTTGGTTTATTTGCTTCCTCTCTTGTTTTTCTTTTGTAAGTTTGGCCAGTGGATTATCAATTTTGTTGATTTTTTTCAAAAAACCAACTTTTGGTCTTGTTAATTCTTTTGATTGTTTTTCTGTTTTCCATTTCATTCTGTTCAGCTCTAATTTCTATTATTTGTTTTCTTCTGATGTCTGTTGGTTTCTTTTGTTGCTCTCTTTCTATTTGTTCAAGCTGTAGGGATAATTCTTTGCTTTTGGCCCTTTCTTCTTTTTGCATGTGTGTATTTATTGATATAAATTGGCCTCTGAGCACTGCTTTTGCTGTGTCCCAAAGGTTCTGATAGGAAGTATTTTCATTCTCATTGGATTCTCTGAATTTCTTTATTCCATCCTTAATGTCTTCTATAATCCAGCCTTTTTTGAGCAGGGTATTGTTCTTTTTTTCTGTTGTTCAGTTTCCAAGTGTTTGATTTCTTTTCCCTGCTTTTTCTGTTACCGATTTCCACTTTTACGCCCTTATGGTCAGAGAAGATGCTTTGTAATATTTCAATGTTTTGGATTCTGTTAAGGGTTGCTTTATGATCTATTATGTGGCCTATTCTAGAGAATGTTCCATGTGCACTAGTAAAGAAAGTATACTTGGTTGCTGTTGGGTGGAGTGTTCTGTATATGTCTATGAGGTCAAGTTGGTTGATTGTGGCATTTAGATCTTCCATGTCTTTATTGAGCTTCTTTCTTGATGTCCTGTCCTTCACCGAAAGTGGTGTGTTGAAGCCTCCTACTATTATTGTGGAGCTGTCTTTCTCACTTTTCAATGCTGATAGAGTTTGTTTTATGTACCTTGCAGCCCTGTCATTGGGTGCATAAATATTTAATATGGTTATATCTTCTTGGCATATTGTCTCTTTGATCATTATATAGTGTCCTTCCTTATCCTTTGTGGTGAATTTAACTTTAAAGTCTATTTTGTCAGAAATTAATATTGCCACTCCTGCTCTTTTTGGATTGTTGTTTGCTTGAAATATGTTTTTCCATCCTTTGAGTTTTAGTTTGTTTGTGTCTCTAAGTCTAAGGTGCGTCTCTTGTAGGCAGCATATAGACGTATCTTGTTTTTTAATCCGTTCTGCCACTCCCTGCCTCTTTATTGGTGCATTTATTACATTTACATTCAGAGTAATTATAGATAGATATGAATTTAGTGCTATCATTTTGATGTCTTTTTTTGTGTGTGTTGTTGACAGTTTCTTTTTCCCACTTAATTTTATGTGCTGAGTCAATTATCTTTATATATTGTCCTTTCCTCATATTTGTTTTTGTTGATTTTGTTTCTGCTGAGTCTCTGTTTTTTCCTGTATTTAATTTTGATGAGTAGGATCGTTTGTCTCCTTTGTGGTTACCTTATTGTTTACCCCTATTTTTCTAAATTTAAAACTAACTTTTATTTCTTTGTATCGCCTGTTATCTTCCTCTCCATATGGAAGGTGTATGATTACTTTTCTTAGTCCCTCTTTATTATTCTAATGTTGTCTTCTTATATACAATAACATCAGTGTTACCCTCTTTTGAGCTTTTTTTAAATAATCTTGCTTTTTTTTTTTTTTGGATTTCCCTGTCTCGGTTGACTTCTGGTTGCTCTGCCCAGTGTTCTAGTCTTGGGTTGATACCTGATATTATTGATTTTCTAAGCAAAGAACTCCCTTTAGCATTTCTTGTATTTTGGTTTGGTTTTTACGAATTCCCTAAACTTGTGTTTATCTTGAAATGTCTTAATTTCACCTTCATATTTAAGAGACAGTTTTGCTGGATATATGATTTTTGGTAGGCAATTTTTTTCCTTCAATGTTTTTAAGCATGTCATCCCATTGCCTTCTTGCCTGCATGCTTTCTGCCCAGTAGTCCGAGCTTATTCTTATTGGCTCTCCTTTGTAGTTGGCTTTTCATTTATCCCTCGTTGCTCATATAATTCTCACTTTACCTTTGGTTTTGCGAAGTTTGTTTATGATATGTCTTGGTGACTTTCTTTTAACATCTACCTTATGTGGAGTTCATTGAGCATCTTGGATAGATATCTTCTCATCTTTCACGAAATCAGGGAAGTTTTCTGCCAACAAATCTTCAACAATTCTCTCTGCATTTTCTGTTATCCCTCCCTGTTCTGGTACTCCAATCACTCATGTTATTTCTCTTGATAGAGTCCCTGATGATTCTTAAGGTTTCTTTATTTTTTTAATTCTTTTACCTGATTTTTATTCAAATATATTAGTGTCAAGTGATTTATCTTCAAGTTCATTAATTCTAGCTTCTTCTTGCTCAATTCTGCTCCTCTGACTTTCTATTGAGTTATCTAATTCTGTAATTTTATTGTTAATCTTCTGAATTTCTGATTGCTGCCTGTTTATTGATTTTTCCAGCTTATTAAACTTTTCATTATTTTCCTGAATTATCTTTCTAATTTCTTCAATTGCTTTATCTGTGTATTCCTTGGCTGGTTCTGAGTATTGTCTCATTTCCTTCCTGATGTCTTGAAGGGTTCTGTATATTAAATTTTTGTATTCTGCATCTGGTGGTTCCAGGAATGCACTTTCATTTAGAAGATCCCTGGATTCTTTGTTTTGAGAGCCTGTTGAGGTGATCATGGTCTGTTTCTTTATGTGACTTGATAGTGACTGTTGTCTCCAAGCCATCTATAAGCTATTGTATTAGTTTCTGCTTGCTTACTGTGTCATAGCTGCTTGCTTCGTTTTGTTTTGATATACCCTATGGGTTGCTTGGGTGAGTTAGCTTGATTATTTTCACCTTTGGAGCTCTGGTGTCCTGTCCCCAGCTGGCTGGAGCTGTTATCAGGTATATCAGTCTAGGAGTCCTTTCAATTTTCTTGTATGAATTCAGCTCAGGTTTCCAGGTATCTGATCATCAAGTGTGTGGTACAGGCTCTGTCCTACAGTCTTAGAGAGGCAGGGGTGTTTGGCATATATACCGGTATCTGATTGCAGCAGGGGCTTATGCTCTGAACCAGGCAGGGGGCTTAGAGCCGACCCCTGAGTGTCTCTGAGGAGTGCGCATCCCTGTTCCCTAGAGTATGCAGGTGAATGGGTTCAGCAGATGGACCATGGGCAACCAAAGTTTTTGGCTGTAGGGACTGGGAGGTACCAGTTATCTTTGGACCCCTGTCGTGGGTGGCTGGGTGACCTGAGTGAGCCATGCATTTTTACATGGAAAGAAGACTAAAAAGTTTTAAGTTAAAACAAAAGGTTATAAAACAATGTATTTTGAAAATCTCATTTTAGTGTTTTTTAAAAAATAGAGGAACACAATACTCCAAAGACATAAAATTACTTTCTCCAGGAACAGGGGTGATTTTTCATTTTTCTTTGTCTGTGTCCATATTTTTTTTATGTTCTTAATATTAAAAAGACATATTCTATTTTAGAAAAGTAAATTTTAAATACTGTGGTGTTAATAAATTAAAATCACAAGGCATAAGTGCTTTAGATAATTTTAAATTTTGTACCAAATAATATATATATTTTTTAATGTAGTAGAATTTATTTTTTAGAGCAGTTTTAGGTTGACAGAAAAACTGTGCTAAAAGTACAGAGAATTCCCATACTTATATCCTCCAACCATTTCCTGTATTATTAACATCTTTTTAAAAAATTTACACAAAATAATATTAATAAACATCCTTGCATTTGGAAGAGGCTTGTTGAATATTTTTTACATATATGTTTTGTGTATCACCAACCAGAAAGAAAAAAAAAAAATCATGTGTGCTCAGCAAGAAGAAACGATCTTTAGCAACATTTAGAGATATGTCATGTTTACTTATTTGTTTGTTTGATTTTGATAAATGGTCTTTCCAAGCTTATTAAGATTCTGAGTTTCCTGCAGACAGGATTACAGCCAGAAACACAGAAACCTATCATGTGCAATATCTGGATAGCACAAGGATGATTACTTCTAAGCACCCAAACCATGTATTTTGAAAGGAATTGTTTCAAATGAGATTTATGGTAAAATTATTTACAACACTGTATCTGTTTAGGGTAGCACAGATTCAGTTGATAAATTAGAGGGGTGTAAAATAAAAACTTGCACTAAAGCAAATTCAAGGAATATTCTGAGATAACCATTAGCTCTCTACTCTCCAGGAAAATATTTCTATGACCTTTCCTCTTGGCTTCTGTGTTAAGACTTGTAATTCACTAATATGTTACAAGAGAAAAGTATTCTGATGTGAACAACACAGAGAAACAAGTGATTAACGGACATTCACACCTCCAGGTTATCTGAGAAGTGTGTCAAGTACTTTCCATTGGGTGAGAGATGTCAAAAAACAGTCATTCCACTCCTAATAAGAAGTAACTTAGAGTGGTGCTATCAAAATAAATAACTATGGGTGTGAAAAAGTAACACAAATTGATAGTCACTTAGCTGCCTTTCACAGAGGTGAGAGAGTGATGTTTCTGAGTTTTCAAAATTTCAAAGGGGAGAGAGAATTTTTTAAAAATCTAACTCATTGATGAAGAAAACCCATAAAATATAAAGCTTCCATTGCTATGAGCTCAAGTTTATTGAAATTTAGAATCAGTAGGATCATTGATGGGTGGTTTTTAAGGAAGAGTCAGAGGATGGATTATTCCAAACTAATTCCCAAATTGCCAACATTCGTGCCATGCATAGGCTTCCTACACATTTCTCAGGAAGCAAAACAACTTGTATAATGGTGTTCTCTGTCTTCTCTGCAGACCTGGGAAAAAAAAAAAAAAAAAGATTCATGAACAATTCAGTGAAAAGCACCGTGACTGAATTTGTCCTTCTAGGCTTCCCTGGTGGTCAGGAGATGCAAATTTTCCTCTTTTCACTATTCTTTGGGGTCTATATATTTACCATGATGGGAAATGGCACCATTATCTGTGCTGTGAGGTGGGATCAACGACTCTACACCCCAATGTATATTCTCCTGGGGAACTTTGCTTTCCTTGAAATCTGGTACATTAGCTCCACTGTGCCCAGTATGCTGGCCAATTTCCTCTCAGAGACAAAAACCATCTCTTTTGTTGGCTGTTTCCTGCAGTTCTACTTTTTTACTTCCCTTGCTACAACTGAAGCATATCTCCTCTGTGTCATGGCATATGATTGGTACCTCGCCATCTGCCGCCCATTGCACTACCCAACCATCATGACCCTACGACTCTGCTATCTATTGATTTCTCTTTGCTGGGTGTTTGGGTTCCTTAGTTAGTCTCCACAGAGCAACTCTCTCAATTGTCTTTCTGTGGGCCCAACATCATTGATCACTTTGTGTGTGACATGGACCTACTGATGTCTCTGTCCTGTGCTCCAGCTCCTATCACTGAGATTGTCTTCTATATCCTGAGCTCCCTCATTATCTTCCTCACCCTTCTATACATCCTTGGGTCTTATATCCTTGTACTGATAGCTGTGTTAAAAGCCCCTTCAGCAGCTGGCCAGTGAAGGGCCTTTCCCACCTGTGGATCTCATCTGACAGTGGTGTGTCTATTCTTTGGGACCCTCTTGGCAATGTATATGAGCCCCACATCTGAAAACCCAGCTGAACTTCAGAAGATTATTACTTTGTTCTATTCTGTGGTCACTCCCTTCTTAAATCCTCTGATTTACAGCTTACGTAACAAGGAGATGAAGTCTGCATTGAAGAAAGTCTTGAGGATAGAATGAGCATAATCTATGTGAGACCAAGCAGACCACTGTCCACACATAAAGGATCACTTAAGAAAGACTTGATTTCTGATGCCAGTGCACACTTTACAGAAAATATTTTCTCAGTGGGGCCCTTCATTGATTTTTTCTTCAGCTAACTAGGAAGAGCTATAATTATAATTGACTTAAATGTAACAACTATATTTTCAACATGGGCAATCCCAGTAGATACAAGGCCATTACATCTGTGGTATTTCTCAATGTTTTAGCTTTGATTACTGGCGGGATGGGATGTAGAAGTTTGGAGAGCTGTTATCCCAGGTGGATCATCATTGGTGTACTCAAGACTTTTCTTAACACAGTCTAATATTTTAAAAAGTGAATATGAAACAAATTTTAATGCCTAATGACTACAAAATTAAGGATTTAGTAACAGAACAACCTTCTAATTTCCTTGGTTCTTGATGTTTGAGAGACTTCCAGACTAGGGACAAATTGAAAGTTTCATGCTTACATAAGTCATAAATGTTTAAACATTAGAAAAAGTAGTAGTCATTCTTTCATTGGGCAACAAATACTATTGAGCAGCTACTGTGTTTCAGGTGCTCTTCTAGGCACTAGAGAGACGTTATAACCAAAGCGGTCAAAAAGCACTACCCAAGTGGAGTTTACATTCTAGTTAGGGAGAGAGGAACAATAAATAAGTAAAATACATAGCATGTCAGAAAGAGATAAGTGCTATGGCGAAAGGGGAAAGAGGGTAGGGAGCATAGGCGAGAGGGCTGAAATTTTAGATAGGGTGGTCAGGGAAGGTCACCCTCAGAAGTCAAGATTTAAGCAAAAACTTGAAGGAGGTGAGGGAGTGAGCCATGTAGACAGCTGAGGGAAGAGTATTTCATGCAGAAGCAAGTTCTCTACAAAATTTTGAGGCAGGAGTGTGTTGAAGTAACACCAAGGAGGTTGGTTTGGCAGTAGAGAGAATAAGACAAAGACTATTGGAGATCAAGTCAGAAAGTGACCAAGGAGGCAAATTGTTCAGGACCTTATAAATCATTTTAAGAACTTTTATTTCTGCATGAGATGAGAAGCCTTTGGAAGGTTTTGAGCAAGTGAGTAACATAATTGTATTTACATTACAAATGTTCAACTGCTTGGATGTTTTGTTGGCATTAGACTGCAGGTTGGAGGTTATGTGAGATTGCATCTGAGATGAAACCCACATAGGATCTTAAGGATCCCATTTTACTATTATTTCTGCTGTAAAAATGACTAAGTCCTGATGCCCTGCTAGCAAGATTAGATAAAATAGCAACTTTCATTGAAGATGGACATAATGTAATAATTTTACAATTCAAATCATTCTTGTTTGAGTCCACTAAAATTGCTCCATGAAACGGTACTATTGCGAAGGACTACAAAGGGAAAATTTGTATGAACAAAACTTTCATGTATATATGACTCACATTCTACTCCTTAATACCTAAGCAATATATTTGATTAAAGAAACTCTCCTTCATGATTTTTATCTTTTTTTACATCATGTGATCTACATAATTATGATGAATCATACTGTTGAAGTAGCCTGGATAACTCTAACCAGTAAAGTGCTGCTGTTAAGTTGATCCAACTCATGGCGACTGCATGCATTACACGGTAGAAATGCTCCATAGGATTTTCTTAGCTGTAATGTATAAGTAAGCAGATCATGAGACCTTTGCTCCATGGTTCTGGTAGTGGGTTTGAAACACCAAACTTTAGGTTAGTATAAAAAACACAAACAAAAACCCAAACCCATTGCTGTTGAGTTGACTCCAACTCATAGTGACCCTATGGACAGAATAGAACTGCCCCATAATATTTCCAAGGAGCAGCTGGTGGATTGCAACTGCCAACCTTTTGGTTAGCAGCCCAGTTCGTAACCACTGGTCACTAGCAGCCAATCAGAAACTGCTTGCACCACCCAGGGATTCAGGACTCTGACCTAGAAGTTGAGTAATTTTTCCTAAACACTATGCCTGCTGTTCAAGAAACTGTCATCTAATGGTGGGTAAATCCAGGCACAGTAGCTTAGGCTAAAGCGTTACCTTAAAAGTAAAAGTGAGATATAATTGTATAATGTGGTTGATTTTGCTTTTATAAAAAATAATAATAATAAACTCCCTGTGAGAATAGTAGTTTGAATAGCATTTAAACAGCAATGCAGCATTGTGAAGAAGTTCTACTCTGTGATTCTACATGTCCTGCATAGATAATGACAAAAGAGGGGGAGAGGGCACACTCAGCAAAATTGTGATGGTTTGGAAATTTTCCTTTAATATATTCAGCATTTCCACCTCATTCTATTTTTTTTAATATTTGTACTTTATTATAGTTAATAAGTGGAAAATTCAAATTATTTTACGTTAAATCATTTTTACCCCCATCCCTACCCCCCCACCCATAGAACCATGTAAGGAATCCCTTTGTTGTACAAATGGTTAACACACTTTTTGGAGATCAGCTACTATGGAAAATGATATGATGCTTCCTTAAAAGACTAGAAATAGAAATACCACACAATCCAGCAATCCCATTCCTAGGAATATATCCTAAAGAAAATAAAAGCTGCCACTTAAATAGAGATACCCACACCCATATTTGTTGCATCATGATTTACAATAGCTAAATGATGGAAACAACTTAATGTCCATCAACAGATGAATGGATAAACAAATTATACTACATACACACAATGCAACACTATACAGCGATAAACAACAATGAATCCGTGAAATATCTCACAACATGGACCAATCTGGAAAGCATTATGCTCAGTGAAATAAGTCAATCACAAAAGGACAAATACTGTATGAGACCACTATTATAGGGATGCTGGTGAGGCGTGAGCTTCTTGGATCAGGTGGACACTTGAGACTATGTTGGCATCTCCTGCCTGGAGGGGAGATGAGAGGGTGGAGGGGGTTAGAAGCTGATGAAATGGACATGAAAAGAGAGAGTGGAGGGAGAGAGCGGGCTGTCTCATAAGGGTGAGAGTAATTGGGACTTAGCAAGGTGTATATGGGTTTTTGTGTGAGAGACTGACTTTATTTGTAAACTTTCACTTAAAGCACAATAAAAATTATTAAAAAAAAAAAACTAAAGAAAGTTTTACACGCAGAAAAAAACAATCTTTGATGCTTAAGAGGGAGGGAAAATAACTAACTAGACAGTTGTTGTTAGGTGCCTTTGAGTCGGTTCTGACTCATAATGACCCTATGTACCACAGAATGAAACACTGCCTGGTCCTGCACCATGCTCACAATGGTTGTTATGCTTAAGCCCATTGTTTCAGTCACTGTGTCAGTCCATCTTGTTGGGGGTCTTCCTCTTTTCCCCTGACCCTCTACCAAGCATGATGTCCTTCTCCAGGGACTGATCCCTCCTGACAACATGTCCAAAGTATGCAAGACACTGTCTCGCCATCCTTGCTTCCAAGGAGCATTCTGGTTGTACTTCTTCCATGACAGATTTGTTTGTTCTTTTGGCAGTCCATGTTATACTCAATATACTTTGTCAACACCACAACTCAAAGGCATCAATTCTTCTTCGGTCTTCCTTATTCATTGTCCAGCTTTCACATGCATATGATATTATTGAAAATACCATGGCTTGGGTCAGTCACACCTTAGTCTTCAAGGTGTCATCTTTGCTTTTCAACACTTTAAAAAGGTCCTTTGAGGCAGATTTGCTCAATGCAATGCCTCTTTTGATTTCTTGACTGCTGCTTTCATGGGTGTTAGTTGTGGATCCAAGTAAAATGAAATCCATGACAATTTCAATCTTTTCTCCATTTATCCTGATGTTATTTATTGGTCTATTTGTGAGGATTTTTGTTTTCTTTATGTTGAGGTGTAAACCATACTGAAGGCTATGGTCTTTAGTCTTCATCAGTAAGTGCTTCAAGTCCTCTTTACTTTCAACAAGCAAGGTTGTGTCATCTGCACAATGCAGGTTGTTAACAAGTCTTCCTCCAGTCCTGATGCCCCATTCTTCTTCATATAGTCCAGTTTCTTGGATTATTTGCTCAGCATACAGATTGAATAGGTGTGGTGAAAGGATACAACCCTGACACACACCTTTCCTGAGTATGAATCACGCAGTATTCCCTTGTTCTGTCTGAACAGCTGTGTCTTGATCTGTATACAGATTCCTAATGAGCACTATTAAGTGTTCTGGAATTTCCATTCTCCACAATTTGTTATGATCCACACAGTGAAATGCCTTTGCGTAATCAATAAAACACAGGTAAACATCCTGGTATTCTCTGCTTTCAGCCAGAATCCATCTGATGCCAGCAATGATATCCCTGGTTCTACATCCTCTTCTGAATTCAGCCTGCATTTCTGGCAGTTCCCTGTTGATATTCAGCTACAGCCACTTTTGAATGATCTTCAGCAAGATTTTGCTTGTGTGTGATATGAATGATATTGTTTGATAATTTCCACATTTGGTTGGATACCTTTCTTGGGAATACGCATAAATATGGATCTCTTCCAGTTGGTTGGCCAGGTAACCGTCTTCCAAATTTGTTGGCATAGACGAGTGTGCACTTCCAACGCCGAATTCGTTTGTTGAAACATCCCAATTGGTACTCCATCAATTCTTGGAACCTTGTTTTTTTGCCAATGCCTTCAGTGCAACTTGGACTCTTCCTTCAGTACTATCAGTTCCTGATCATATGCTACCTCCTGAAATGCTGGAACATCGACCAAGAACTAGATAGTAGACAAGCATAAACTTTGATGAAGGAAAAGACAGTGTACAATATATGGGAAATCAACAAAACTTGACCAATGTGAAGCCATAGAAGCTTCCTAGGCACATGTAAACACCCTGAGAAACTGAGTTTCTGGGGCTGAGGGCTGGGACCATGATCTTGGGGAATGTCTAGCTCAGTAGGCATAACATAGTTCATAAAGAAAATTTTCTACATTCAACTTTGATGAATAGCGTCTGTGGTCTTAAAAGCTTGTGAGCAGCCATCTAAGGCACATCTCTTGGTCCCATCCCACCCAGAGCAAGGGAATATGAAGAAAACCAAAGACATAAAGGAAATATTAGTCCAAAAGACTAATGGGCCACATCAACCACAGCCTCCACCAGCTTGACACCAGAACAACTAGACCATGCAAAGCTACTACCATTGACTGCTCTATAGGACTCACAATAGAGGGTGGAGAAAAATGCAGAACAAAATTCAAATTCACACACACACACACACAAAACAGACAATGGTTTGATGGAGACTTGAGGAACTCCTAAGACAATAGCTCCCCAAACACCCTTTTAACTCAGAAGTGAAGCCTCTCCTGATGTTCACCTTTCAGCTGTATATGATGCAGTTTTATAAAGTAAACAACAACACACATAAAGGAAAGTGCTTTTAAGTTTAATTGTGTATACGAGACCAAATGGGCAACACTTGCCCAAAAGCAAAGATGTGAAGGCAGAAAGGACAGGAAAAATGGATGGATGGAAACCAGGAAAGATGGAGAGGAATTACAATCAACATCACAAAACGATTTGTGTAAGAATTGTTGAATGAGAAACTAATTTGCTCTGTAAGCTTTCACCTAAATTGCCACCCCCCTCCCCAAAAGGAGCTTCGAGTCCACCCAAAGTCATTTTGGAAGTCTTACCTACTTCCAAAAAAAATCAGCCTTTGAAAACCCTGTGAAGCAGAGCACAGTTCTAAACTGAGACACATGGGGTGGCCATTAGTCAGAATTGACTCCATGGCAGCTATTTTGGATTTGGTTTATATGATGTAGACTTGTTTTTCTCTTTCATGGATTTTTCTAAAGTAATTTTTTAAAACTTTAAAAAAAATTATTGTACTTTAGGTGAAAGCTTACAGCACAAATTAGTTTCTCACTCAAAAATTTAGGCACAAATTGTTTTGTGACATTGGTTGCAATCCCCACAGTGTGTCATCACTCTCCCTCTTTCCCTTTCCACGCCCTTCATCAGGTTTTCCTATCCCTTACTGCCTTCGCATCTTCTTTTGGTCAGGTTTTGCCCATTTAGTCTCCTGTTTTTACTTGATTGAACCAAGAAGCAAGTTCTTCATCTTTGTTACTGTTTTATAGGCCTGTCCAGTGTTTGGCTGAAAGGTGGACTTTGGGAGGGGCTTCAGTTCTGAGTTACCAGAGTGTCTGAGGGCCACATTCTTGGGGGTTCCTCCAGTCTCTGCCAGACCAGTAAATCTGTTTTTTTTTTTTTTGTGTGTGTGTGTGTGTGAATTTGAATCTTGTTCTACATTTTTCTCCTGTGCTGTCTTGAACCCTCCATTGTGAACTCTGTCATAGGGGTTGGTGGTGGTAGCCAGGCACCAGCTAGATCCTCTGGGCTTAGGCTGGTGGAGGTTGTGGTTCATGTGGTCCATGAGTCCTTTGGACTAGTATTTCCCTTGTGCCTTTGGTTTTCTTCATTTTCCTTTGCTATCAACATGGTAGGACCAATAGATGTACTTTAGACAGCCACTGACAAGCTCTCAAGACCCCAGGTGCTACTCACCAAAGTTGGATGTAGAACGTTTTCTTTATGAACTATATTATATCAATTGAGCATAATCCCAGAGCTCAGCCCCAGTAACTAGGTCTTTCAAGTTGTTTGGATGTGTCTAGGAAGCTTCTGTGGCTTTGCCTTGGTCAAGTGGTGCTGACTTCGCCTATGTGTACTGTCTCGCCCTTCGCCAGCGTTAACACTTTTGTATTGTCAGTTAGTGGTTTCTCCTCTCTACTCTTTTCCTCCCTGGCAACCATCAAAGGTTATTTTTTTTCTATGTGTAAAATCTTCTGTTGGATTTTTATAATAGTGGTCTCATGCAATATTTGTCCTTTTGTGGTTCACTAATTTCACTCAGCATAAAACCCTCTAGATTCATCCGTGTTTTAGATGTTTCAAAGATTCATCATTGTTGTTTATTTATGTGCAGTATTCCATTGTGTGTATGTACCATAATTTGTTGATCCATTCACCTGTTGATGGGCACTTCAGTTGTTTTCATTTTCTTGCTATTGTGAATAATGCTGCAATGGATATAAATGTGCATATGTGTATTCATTTGATGACTCTTGTTTCTCTAGGATATATTCCTAGGAGTTAGATTGCTAGATTGTACGGTATTTCTATTTCCAGCTTTTAAGGAGGTGCCATATCATTTTCTATAATGGCTGTACCTTTTACATTCCTACCGGTAGTGCATAAGAGCTCCAGTCTCCATGAAATCCCTCCAACATTTGTTATTTTCTGTTTTTTTTTTTTTTTTTTCATTAGTGCCAGTTATGTCAGGGTGAGACAGTATCTGATTGTAGTTTTGATTTGCATTTCTGTAATGGCTAATGGAAACTCTGGTGGCATAGTGGTTAAGAGCTACATCTGCTAAACAAAATGCGGGCAGTTCAAGGGCACCAGGCACTCCTTGGAAACTCTATGGGGCAGTTCTAGTCTGTCCTATAGGGTCGCTGTGAGTCAGAATCAAAGGCAATGTTTTGTTTTTTTTTTTAATGGCTAAAGGTCGTGAACATTTCCTCATGTGTCTGTCAGCCTCCTGAATGCCTTCTTTGGTGATGTGCCTGTTCATATCCTTTGCCCATTTTTTAGTTGGATTATTTGAGTTTTGTTATTGAGGTGTTGAAGTATTCTACAGAATTTAAGATTAGACACTTGTTGAATATGATGCAGCCAAATTTTTCTTTTCCCAGTCTGTAGGTTCTTTTTTTTTTTTTTTCACTCTTTTGGTGAAGTCTTTTGATGAGGATAAGTGTTTAATTTTTAGGAGTTCCCGGTATCTAGTTTTTCTTCTGGTGTTTGTGCATTGTTTGTTATGGTTTGTATTGTATTTATGCCATGTATTAGGGCCCCTAGCATTGTCCCTTTATCATTTTAGGTTTTATATTTAGGTCTTTGATCCATTTTGAGTTCGTTTTTGTGCCTCATTCTATTCTTGTTTCCCCATCCTACCCTCTAGCTTCCAGTTGCTTCTCTATTACAAATTCAGAAAGAACTTTCTATCATCATTTATAAGTTTTCTGAAAAGTCCTTCATGCCAGTGTGTCTACTCTCTTGGGTATTTGTATTCTAAAATTCTTATTTCTAGTTGCCAAATTAAAAAAAAGTTGTTTCTTCTTGAAGGAATTTATATGTTTCACCTGTCCTTGAGAATATATTTTTGGGAAGGGGGAAAAGCTAAGGAGCTTAGTTGCCCCAGAGGAATGCAAATTTCTCCAAGCCCTCTCCAAGCCCTAGGGAAGGAAATTCTAATTTAGGAATGATGTTTCCATGACAATCTTGAGAGAGAAAATGGGAAGTTGGAAATCAACCCTTGAGGCTCTTGAACTACTTGTAATCATAATTATTATTACGTAATAATTGACAAAACATTTGTAGTCATTATTTTATTATCCCCATTATCCCATATCCGCCCTATAGGGCATACAGGAAAAGTGAGTATGTATCTAATACTTGAAGAAACTGGAGCTCAGCAAGCTGTTATATCTAATAAGCGAAAATACTCAGATTAGAACTCAAATTACCTGTGTCCCAGTTTTCTTTCCATTACCCCTACCTTCTCTTTAGATTCAACCCTGCTCTCAGCCAGTGCACCTCTTTATCCCAGGGCACCCACACTCATAAAATGTCTGAATAATCTTTTCCACTATTTCTTTGGCTATCTAGGCCCCCTTCAAAAGTCTGTCCAGTTGCTTAAATCCAACCCTGCTTTTCCAGGTACTAGATCTTAGGCCCACACTCAACATCACACATACCTCAGCTCAAAGTGCCTATTATCCCCACAAATATCATGCTTATTTCTCTGTCCAAACTATACTCATTTGATTCCTGACCCTAGTAACTCCAATGCTCTATCTTCTACCACAGTGGTTGTCAAACTTTGGTGTGCACCACAAACACTGGAATGCTTGTTAACACAGATTGCTGGGCCCCACACTCAGAGCTTCTGATCAGTAGGTCAGGGTGGGGCCTGAAAACATGCATTTCTAACAAGTTGTCAAGTGATGCTACTACTGCTGGTGCAGAGACTACATTTTGAGAAAACCTACACTTCCTTATCCTCACTTCTAAACTCAGCCATGGTCCCTACTTGAGCTCTTATAGCTCAGATTGAATTTATCTTTCTCTCAGGTCCTCAGGTTCTCTGCTGAATGTTCTTTGTCCTCCTTCCACTGATATCACTGAAAGAATTCATACTTCCCACCTCTGAACCATTTACAGTGCTAAACTTTCATTTTCAGTAATATTACATCATGTCAACCAACAACTTTACAAATTTTCTTTTACAGAAGACTAACTTTTTTCAACCAAATGCTTTCCAATTGCATTTAAAATCGAAAAAGATTATTTTACATTAAATGTATCAAAATTAAATTATGTATAGACAAAGGCTTTAAATGTAATTGCTTATTGGTTAGTTACCAACAGTGAAGTAAGTCTATTTTCGAGAGAAGATCAAACACACAGTCACACTGTGCTCTCTCCTCCCCCATCAGCCGCCACTCCCCACCCCCCAAGCCCACCCTCTCCACTGCCCACTCTCTTCACCTTCCCCCCTTTCAGGAGATTCGCTCCTTAGAGGATGATGTCTTCACTAAAAGGAAAGTTTCTCTGGCCTCTCTGGATGATTATCCTGATCTCTGTGTCTCACTAGACAAGCCTCTGGGGGAAATATACACAAATATAGATCAGATTAGATCTAAGCACGGGGATGCCTCCCAAGGAGCACACTGGGGAGCTATGGGTCCTTTCAGGTGAGACTTGTAAACACTGAATTATCACTGACTTGAAAAATAAATTTCATTTTGTTCAGAGCACTAAAGGCTCTTTACATGGTAAGGAAGCAAGTCTCTGGAGCCACAAATAATGTTCTCCGTCCCTGACTTAGTTTTTAGGTCACGTTAATAAGGAGAGCCTTGTGGCTGGAGCTTCTCTCACAACTTTCTTTT
Source organism: Elephas maximus indicus (assembly GCF_024166365.1). NCBI lineage: Eukaryota > Metazoa > Chordata > Mammalia > Proboscidea > Elephantidae > Elephas > Elephas maximus. The sequence continues at coordinate 26,659,707 of NC_064828.1, read as the reverse complement.
GGAGCCAGAAATGCCACCAGGTACATAAGGAATGTGCACGCATCAGTGCATCACCGCGCCAGTAACACCACTGCTGTCAGAGCCTAAGAGCATGCTGGCCCTTCTGTAAATCCACTGAGTCTTCATTCCTTTGTTCTTTATAGGACCGTGCAGTTCTCTTCTCCCAAGACATCCCTGAGAAGTGCTCAGGGTGATATAGTCACATTCAAACTCACAAGGTACCACAGTGTGCCCACCATGCAGCTCACTTAGGGAAAATGATGCTCAGATGTCTTGGGTATTATTTTTTGGCCACTACATTTCCTTCCATTAGAACATAGCCTGAGTCTGGTAAGCAGAACAATTGCTGTGGAGTCAGCCCAAATCATGGCGACCCCACGTGCGTCAGAGAGAACTGTACTCCATCGGGTTTTCAAAGGCTGATTTTTCAGAAATAGATAACCAGGTGTTTCATTCAAGGTACCTCTGGGTGGACTCGATCCTCCAGCCTTGGAACTAACATCCAAGTCCATTAACTCTCTGTATTACCCAGGGAATCTGGTAGGGCTTTGTTTTTAATATTGGTGCAATGTAGTTTTCATTGATGGATTATCCTTTATCAAGAGAAATTAAAGCAGGTCATTCTTATATTTTTCAAGTTGTTGTCAAGTGGCAAGGGGAAACTGAGAAAGAATTAGCCCAGCGGACTCTCTGGTCCTTTAGATTTATTGTAATACATAAATATTAAAGGAAGAAGAACCTTTTCACTTATAACTTAAGAAGTGAATGCTCTTTGCTGGTCAAATGTCTTGAATTCTCAGCAAATGTTTGGTTATCAGGGAGGGTTTGGCTCCCTTTCTAGTTCATACAGGATGGATTGCCTGAGCTCTCTGTTCCTCCTCTTCTCTGCAGCCACCCATTTGTATGAACACTTATGGTGAATAGAAAGATAAATGAGGTAAATTTACTTTTCCCTTTGAGCTACCAATAGATGTACTTTGGAGTTAGTGGCAGTAGAAACAGATCCAGTAAGATTTCAGATTATCTGTGACGTTCATTTATCCACCTTACCCATCTTTCTCTAACCCTGTATTCCATAGATAACTGAGATTTCACTGCAGCATAAATCATGTTGACAAAGTCTCAGACATTACAAAGTCAAGTGACCAGCTGGGAGTCAAGACTTACAAGGTCTTGACTGGCTGTGACTAAGGTAAGTTAATTTGTGTCTCATATTTCTGCCTATTGTCTCAAAAAGTCCAGTGAGCATAAAGCCAAGTATGTGCTTTAGGGGGAGATTTTTGCCCTCTGAAAAAAACCTAGAACTCTGTTAACCTCTCTTAGTGGGGCAAAGGAGGAAGGACTATTCTCTGGCACGAGTAAATCTAGCAATAAATGATGCCCATTGCCCACAGGGGGCCTTCCACTTTTTTTTCCCACTTTTTATTACTGTCCTTCCCCTACCTGTTCTCTCTCCATGCTATTTGGCACATAGACATGGCTGTCTGATTAGTATTTAATCCTGAGCGAGAGGAACTTAGATGTTTTCCTCCCAAGACATGAACTGGGGCATGCTTTGATACAATCTAAACCTGTGTCTGGGTGTCTAATTTCAGAGACCCTAGGCTGGTGATGATATGTGCTGTTCTGCTCAGCCCTGCCCTGTTTATTCTGTGAGTAATAAACACCTGTTGATCATACCATTAGAAGTGTCTGGTCTGTGCTTTGATCCAAATGGTCCCCCGCTGAGAAATTATGAATATAGTGACATTGCATTCATGTTATGCCAAGTTTGTTATCATGCCACCCCCTACCATATGTGTTTATCTAAATTGTTTCTAATTGGAATAAATGTTGTTTTCCCAGTAAACAGCATACAGTGGGGTATGCATGAAACACACTGCTCCAGGAAGCCTCACTCATGCAGACACACATCTGTATAGATGTAGGTGGCAGCTCTGATTGTTTCTACAAATCATAACTTCCAAAGGGGGAGAGATTTTCCAAGAATTTAGCACATTGCTAGGAATAAAACAGTGAAGAAAATATTTGTTAAATGTCTGAATTAATAAGTAAACGGAGGAAATTCTGCAATCTATATTCAGCATTCAATTTTTTTTTTAATTATTATAAGCCCAGTAACTGTATTTTCCAAACAAAAGTGACAACATGTGGTCTGCCAAAGATAAGTATAGTTATAGGAAGTATATTGGGAATTATCTCTCTCCCAGGAATTTTGGTGCACAGGTCATCACAATTGCAGTCCAGTGAACCAAATCTCTTGGATGAAATTTACGTTTTCATAAAAATTGTGTTTGTTAAAGATAATATTTTTCATCATTCTAAAAAAAATGTTAATGCAAATATCCAAAGTAACCTTGGCAATAAGACATTTATCCTTCTGGGTTTGCTCCAGGTTTGAGCAAGTACTAAGAAGCAGGCCTCTTGCTCTCTGCAGGTGGTTTAAATGGCATAAGGATGGAATTTGGTAAGTATCTTAACAGTGACCTAAATAAATAATATGGTAATTTATTCTATTTTTAAAGTCAATATATTACTGAACTTAAAATATTGATGGTGGCTTGCCCAGCCAAACATTCTGAGTTTTAGCTGGCAAAGTTTAGGACATAGAAGTCAACCAGGACCAACAGTTTCAAGAAGGTTGTTAGGAAAATACCCAGGTTTATAGATTTGTCTCAACTCCTGATTCACTCATCATCAGAAAGATCTTTTTGGTCTTTGCACATTGTAGGGAGATCCTTCTATTCATCATTGAATTTAGGTAAAAGCAAGAGTATGGAAAGACATAAATTTTTGTGTTTAGAGCTTAATTCCTGGTCAAAATGAAGGCACATGACTATATACTAGAGAAATTGACTTACCAGCAGCAAAACACCAAGGTGCCTCAGGTGCCCAGCAGTGACTGTGAGGTTGTGGAATAGTACAGCTGCTGGAGAAAGCAAGCCAGGGGAAATGGTAGCAAAAGAAACGATGTATAGGGCATATAATGGCTGTCCTCAGTAATTTAAACTCCCTTCCCCCATGGATGAGGAATTAGACTTATTTTGTGTAGCTGCAAAGAGAAGACCCAGCATCAGTGTGTAGAAGTAATAAGGGAGACAGTTTGTGCAATGAAAGGACATGCTTGAGAGAACCAGGGCTCCTTAAGCAGGAAAAGGGCTGAAGTGTTCAGCGAATCCAGATGCCACCTAAGAGATATGGTCTAGAGGGAGCCAGACTGGTGGCTTGTGAACTGTTTTATAGAATCCTAAGGGTTCTACAGTACCTTCTTGGGAGCAGTGAAGGCAAGGGAGCTCAAGGTCACCACCTAGCTCCATTCTCATGTGCTTATATTAGACGTCTACATATGGTACTCTGAGCAAGAAGGCAAATTAACAGCTGTTTTTGTTTCAGATTTATACTCGGTTTTGGTTCAAAGTAAAAGCATGGATCCAAAATTTATACTTGTATGTAGAATATCCAAGAGGCCCTGATTCTATCATTAAAGTTGAAATTGAGACTTAGGGTTACGGGACTATTTGAAATGTAGTGGTGTTTATTTCAAACCAACCTCCAAATGGACCAGTGTATCTAGGAATTATTAACTTTGCACATTCAAGTAAACTCCTTAAATCTCTCTGAGCTTCAGTTTTCTTATTCGTAAAAAAAAAAAAAAAAAAGAAGACAATAAAGCACACTTCCCCATAGCTCAAGGGGCCATGAGGAAGACCAAGTGAGATAAAGTATGTGAAAATGCTTAGTACATTTTCAAGCAATTGTTAGCTTACCCTACTAATGTTCGTTATTACTCACTCCTTGGTCTCTTCTGTTTCTTGTACAGCTTTGAAAGCCCAGAACAGAACGATGCATGTTGTGACTGAGTTTGTCCTCCTGGGTTTCCCCGGTCAAAGGGAGACACAGAACTTCCTGTTTGCATTAATCCTGGTGGTCTATCTCCTGACCCTGCTCGGTAATGGAGTTATTGCCTGTGCAGTGAAATGGGACAGGAGGCTCCACACACCCATGTACATCCTCTTGGGGAACTTTGCCTTCCTAGAGATCTGGTATGTTTCCTCCACTGTCCCAAACATGCTGGTCAACATCCTCTCTGAGACTAAGACCATCTCTTTCTCTGGCTGCTTCCTCCAATTCTACTTCTTTTTTTCACTGGGTACGACTGAGTTTTTCTTCTTATCAGTTATGGCCTATGATCGGTACCTGGCCATCTGCCGCCCACTGTACTACCCCTCTATTATGACTGGAAAGTTCTGTGTGATCCTGGTCTGTGTTTGCTGGGTGAGTGGATTCCTCTGCTATTCAGTCCCCGTTGTCCTTATCTTACAGCTTCCCTTCTGTGGACCCAATATCATTGACCACATCGTGTGTGATCCAGGCCCATTGTTGGCAGTGGCCTGTACCCCTGCACCTTCTACTGAGCTTATCTGTTACACCTTCAACTCAGTGATTATCTTCGGACCTTTCCTCTTCATTTTGGCATCTTACACCCTAGTACTCAGAGCTGTTCTTTGTGTTCCCTCTGGAGCTGGTCGAACTAAAGCTTTCTCCACATGTGGGTCCCACCTGATGGTGGTGTCTCTATTCTATGGAACTATTATGGTAATGCATGTGAGCCCAACATCAGAGAAACCAGCAGGGATGCAGAAGATCGTCACTTTGGTGTACTCAGCAGTGACTCCACTCCTAAATCCCTTTATCTGTAGTCTCCGAAACAAGGACATGAAAGATGCCCTAAAGAAAGTCCTGGGATTATGAATTAGCCAAAAGTGAGACATCTTGAAAGAGAAGCTGAATTTGTCACTTCTGGCCTGTGTTATTTATAATAACAATAGAGAATGGCATCAGTAAATCATGTTCTGGCTCACACTTAGGAAGAGAATTATTTTTCCCTCTTCTTTAACCCTGATAGCACAGTGGTTAAAGCATTTGGCTGCTAACTGAAACGTTGGCAGTTCAGACCCACCATCTGCTCTGTTGGAGAAAGATGTAGCAGTCTGCTTCCCTAAACGTTTACAGCCTTGGGACGCCTGTGGAGCAGTTCTGTTCTGTCCTACAGGGTTTCTATGAGTCGGAATCAACTCTAAGGCAGTGGGTTTCATTCAGTTTTTAACAGTTCAAGTTCAGTTCATTGGTGATAAATTCGATAAAATATTTTATATATGCATAGCTCACTGAGTATTTATATGGGGTTGTTATATATCTGTACTTTTTTCTGTGCTATGTCTTTGCTGGTTTTAATCTTAAACAAAATTTTTTATTTATGTAACTCTTTTTTTCTTGTACTTTAGATGAAGGTTTACAGAGCAAATTAGTTTCTCATTAAACAATTAACACACATATTGTTTTGTGACATTAGTTGCCAATCCCACGACATGTCAATACTCTTCCATTTTTTACCTCGGGTTCCCCATTACCAGCTTTCCTGTCCCCTCCTGCCTTCTCACCCTTGCCCCTAGGCTTTTAGTGTGCCCATCTAGTCTCCATTTTTTATTTTTATGGGCCTGTCTAATCTTTGGCTGAAGGGTAAACCACAGGAGTGACTTTAGTACTGGATGAAAAGGTATCTGTGGACCATACTCTCAGGGTTTCTCTAGTCCTAGTCCTAGTCAGACCAGTAAGTCTGATCCTTTTTTGTGGATTTGAATTTTGTTCTACACATTTTTCTCCAGCTCTGTCTGGGACCCTTTATTGTGATCCCTGTCAGAGCAGTTGGTGGTGGTAACTGGGTATCATCTAGTTGTGTTGTTTTCAGTCTGACGGAGGCACTGGTTTAATCTTGACTGGCAGAAGAAATTAATTGTATGAGTTCCTGAAGCCTTTCAAGAGAGGGAGGAATCTTTTAAAGTTAGAACATAAATATTCTTAAAGACAATGAGTCAAGGAGCCTTAAAAACAAACAATCAAAAACGAAAAACAAAAAATCAAACATGCACATCTTTCTTTGAGGTTATCTTTCACACAAAAACCAGTATGCTTCATATCTCTATCAGTTATGAAGTACAAACTCTCCATTTGTCGTTCAAAGTCCATTCAATAGGCTGCTAGACTGGTCTTTTTTCCTACTGATCCACTGTATAAACCTGCACTTCATGATGATCAGCCTTTTTACTTCTCTTAAACACGCTTATTCCCAAATGAGTCTTGGTGTGTAGTGGTTAAGAGCTCAGCTGCTAACCAAAAGGTCTGCAGTTTGAATCTACCAGCTGCTCCTTGGAAATCCTATGGGATAGTTTTACTCCATCCTATAGGATTTCTATGAGTTGGAAATGGCTTGAGGGCAGTGGATTTATTTTGGGTTTCGGTGTTTTAATCATAGTGCTTCCCCTGACCATGAGCACTTGCCCCTGCCTATCTACTGAAGCAAACCTTAATCAACCCTTTCTTTTCCATGAGATAATAGATAATGCCTGATGTCTCCTTGACCTCCCTTTTCCCTGAAATTTACCTTTATCTGTAATTTGGCCATTTAATGGCATACTATTTTGTAGGGATGCTTAGCTGTACCTTTATGAGCAAGACTAAAACCTAAATATCTTTTGCCTCCCCCTCAATGCCCAAATCAGGGCAATGAACACAATAGACACAAACCAAATTCCTATAGATAAATTAATAAATATCTAGGGTACTGATTCTATCATCAAGACTAGCCAAATGTATATCTAAATTCTTCGATTTGATTTCTAATCCTGCAAGTTATTTTTTTAAGTTATTCATGCAGAGTACAGTCATATAAATAAACCTTAATTTATTCTTCACATATACTTAACTGAGTCCCAACTATATTGGAATAATTTTACATGGCCTTATCACCTCCAGGAGAAAAGTTGATAAGTCATACTATAATGTGTCAGTGGGAAAGAGGACTCTAAAGCAGGATTCGAGGGCAGGCTGTTCAGCAGTGAGAAGAATACCAGAAAATCTAGCAGTCAGCTCTACTAGATTTGATCTTACATTGCCTACTAATTGTTTTATGTCCGTACGGCTTGGATTGTGAACTGCGCAAGGAAATAATCCATACCTTCTATCTCTGTAATAGCCTCCTAGTTGCTCGGCTAATACTAGTTCTTCAAAAGGAGTTTAATTATTAATGTGATACATGTAGCAAAGTTCTGCCTAGACTGTTGGATTAATATGACAATTGGAGCAGCAGTCACTTTGAAACTTCCTTTGATGATAACCTGTGATAATAATTGTAATGTCAATCCATATCATTCATACAGACTGAAGGCACCTGAACTCTTAACAACTGTAGCACCAGGGCTCCATATATATATATATATATATATATATATATATAATGTTGTTAGGTGCCGTTGAGTCCGTTCTGACTCACAGAGACCCTATGCACAACAGAATAAAACACTGCCCAGTCCTGAGCCATCCTTACAATTCTTGTTATGCTTGAGCTCATTGTTGTAGCTGCTGTGTCAATCCACCTCGTTGAAGGTCTTCCTCTTTTCTGCTGACCCTGTACTCTGCCAAGCTTGATGTCTTTCTCCAGGGACTAATCCCTCCTGACAATATGTCCAAGGTATGTAAGACACAGTCTCGCCATATTGCTTCTAAGGAGCATTCTGGTTGTACTTCTTCTAAGACAGATTTGTTCTTTTGGAAGTCCATGGTATATTCAATATTCTTCGCCAACACCACAATTCAAAGGCGTCAATTCTTCTTCAGCCTTCATTATTCATTGTCCAGCTTTCACATGCATATGATGTGATTGAAAATACCACGGCTTGAGTCAGGTGCACCTTAGTCTTCAAGGTGACATCTTTGCTCTTCAACACTTTGAAGAGGTCCTTTGCAGCAGATTTGCCCAAAGCAATGCATCTTTTGATTTCTTGACTGCTGCTTCCATGGCTGTTGATTGTGGATCCAAGTAAAATGAAATCCTTGACAACTTCCATCTTTTCTCCTTTTATCATGATGTTGCTCATTGGTCCGGTTGTGAGGATTTTTGTTTTCTTTATGTTGAGGTGCAATCGAAACTGAAGGCTGTGGTCTTTGATCTTCATTATTAAGTGCTTCAAGTGCTCTTCACTTTCAGCAAGCAAGGTTGTGTCATCTGCATAATGCAGGTTGTTAATGAGTCTTCCTCCAATCCTGATGCCCTGTTCTTCATCATATAGTCCAGCTTCTCATATTATTTGCTCAGCATACAGATTGAATAGGTATGGTGAAAGAGTACAACCCTGATGCACACCTTTCCTGACTTTAAACCAATCAGTATCCCCTTGTTCTGTCCGAACAACTGCCTCTGGATCTATGTAAAGGTTCCTCAATTGCACAATTATGTGTTCTGGAATTCTCATTCTTTGCAATGTTATTCATAGTTTGTTATGATCCACACAGTCCAATGCCTTTGCATAGTCAATAAAACACAGGTAAACATTCTTCTGGTATTCTCTGCTTTCAGCCAGGATCCATCTGACATCAGCAATGATATCCCTGGTTCCACATCCTCTTCTGAAACCAGCCTGAATTTCTGGCAGTTCCCTGTCGATATACTGCTGCAGCCATTTCTGAATGATCTTCAGCAAAATTTCGCTTGTGTGTGATATTAATGATATTGTTCTATAATTTCCACATTTGGTTGGATCACCTTTCTTGGATATAGGCATAAATATGGATCTCTTCCACTCAGTTGGCCAGGAAGCTGTTTTCCATATTTCTTGGCATAGACAAGTGAGCACCTTCAGTGCTGCAACTGTTTGTTGGAACATCTCAATTGATATCCCATCAATTCCGAGAGCCTTGTTTTTCTCCAATGCCTTCAGAGCAGCTTGGACTTCTTCCTTTAGTGCCATCGGTTCCTGATCATATGCTACCTCTTGAAATGTTTGAACAATGACTAATTCTTTTTGGTATAATGACTCTTTGTATTCCTTCCATCTTCTTTTGATACTCCCTGCGTCGTTTAATATTTTCCCCATGGAATCCTTCACTATTGCAACTCGAGGCTTGAATTTTTTCTTCAGTTCTTTAAGCTTGAGAAATGCCGAGCGTGTTCTTCCCTTTTGGTTTTCCATCGCCAGCTCTTTGCACATGTCATTATAATACTTTACTTTGTCTTCTCAAGCTGCCTTTTGAAATCTTCTGTTCGGTTCTTTTACTTCAACAATTCTTCCTTTTGCTTTGGGTGCTCGAAGCTCAAGAGCAAGTTTTAGAGCCTCCTCTGACATCCATCTTGGTCTTTTCTTTCTTTCCTGTCTTTTCAGTGACCTCTTGCTTTCTTCATGGATGATGTCCTTGATGTCATTCCACAACTCCTCTGGTCTTCGGTCACTAGTGTTCAATGTGTCAAATCTATTCTTGAGATGGTCTCTAAATTCAGGTGGGATATACTCAAGGTCATATTTTGGCTCTCGTGGACTTGCTCTGATTTTCTTCAGTTTCAGCTTGAACTTGCATATGAGCAATTGATGGTCTGTTCCACAGTTTGCCCTTGGCCTTGTTCTGACTGATGATATTGAGCTTTTCATCATCTCTTTCCACAGATGTAGTCAATTTGGTTTCTGTGCGTTCCATCTGGTGAGGTCTATGTGTATAGTCACCGTTTACGTTGGTGAAAGAAGGTATTTGCAATGAAGACATCGGTCTTGCAAAATTCTATCATTCGATCTCCGGCATCATTTCTATCACGAAGGCCATATTTCCAACTACCGATCCTTCTTCTTTGTTTCCAGGTTTCGCATTCCAATTGCCAGTAATTATCAATGCATCTTGATTGCATGTTTGATCAATTTCAGACTGCAGCAGCAGATGAAAATCTTCTATTTCGTCGTTATCTTTGGCCCTAGCGGTTGGTGCGTAAATTTGAATAATAGTCGTATTGACTGGTCTTCTTTGTAGGTGTTTGGATATTATCCTATCACTGACAGCATTGTACTCAGGATAGATCTTGAAATGTTCTTTTTGATGATGAATGCAACACTATTCCTCCTTGAGTTGTCATTCTCAGCATAGTAGACTGTATGATTGTCCGATTCAAAATGGCCAATACCAGTCCATTTCAGCTCATTAATGCCTAGGATATCGATGTTTATGCATTCCATTTCATTTTTGATGATTTCCAATTTTCCTAGATTTATACTTCGCACATTCCAGGTTCCGATTATTAATGGATGTTTGCAGCTGTTTCTTCTCATTTTGAGTCATGCCACATCAGCAGATGAAGGTCCCGAAAGCTTTACTCCATCCACAGCATTAAGGTTGACTCTACTTTGAGGAAGCAGCTCTCCCCTAGTCATCTTTTGAGTGTCTTCCAACCTGGGGGGCTCATCTTCCAGCAGTATATCTATCAGTCAATGTTCCACTGCTATTCATAACATTTTCACTGGCTAATGCTTTTCAGAAGTAGACTGCCAGGTCCTTCCTCCTAGTCTGTCTTAGTCTGGAAGCTCAGCTGAAACCTGTCCTCCATGGGTGACCCTGCTGGTATCTGAATTCCAGTGGCATAGCTTCCAGCTTCAAAGCAACACGCAAGCCCTCACAGCATGACAAACTGTCATGACAGACACGTGGGGGATATATATATATACACACACACACATATATATGTGTGTGTTTTGTATGAAACGAGAGAAGGTTGGTACTCCCCTCGACAAGGATAGAAGAGGCCCTCAGGCCTTACAACACACATAGGGTTAAGGCATTGCCACTGACTTTGTGGCTTCTAAGCACAGTTTTTTGTAGCCCTGATGGCACAGTGGTTAAAAGGCTTGTCTGCTAACCAGAAGTTTGGCAGTTCAAACCCACCAGACACTCCTTGGAAACCCTATGGGGTAGTTCTACTCTGTGCTTTCGGGTCCCTATGAGTCAAACTGACTTGAGAGCAATGGCTTATACATACATACACAACACACACACACATATATACATACAGGGATACACACACACATATGTATGCACATATGTATGGAACCCTAGTGGCACAGTGGTTAAGAGTTCAGCTAGTAACCAGAAGGTTGTCAGTTTGAATCCACCAGCTGCTCCTTGGAAACCTTATGGAGCATTTCTACTCTGGGGTCTCTATGATTTGGAATTGACCCTATGGCAATGGGTTTGGTTTGGTTTCTCCTCCCCACTTTGTTCCCAGTCTCCAGGAAACCATTAATCTCACCTTCACTGTATTTTCTACGGTTTTATGCAGATGAAATCATACAGTGTGCACTTTTTTTTATCTGGCTTTTTTCATTTAGCATAATTATTTAGAAGTTCATGCATGTTGTTGCATGTATGAATAACTTATTCTTTTTATGAATATTTTTGTTAATTGAATTTTGATATTCAATTGTATGGATATATCAAAGTGTGTTTATGCATTCAGTTGTTAAGGGATATTTGGGTTGTTTCCAGTCTTTGATTATTATATATAAACCTGCCGTTAATATTTGTGTATAAGTTTTTGTATGGTGTATATTTTTTTTTACCCCTGGGTTAACACCTAGGAGCCAAATGGCTGTATCATATGGTAGGTGTATTATTAACTTTTTAAGAAACTGCCAAATTGTTTTGCAGAGTGCTTGTATCATTTCAGAGCCCTGGTGGCACAGTGGTTAAGAGCTCAGATGTTAACCAGAAGGTGGGCAGTTCAAATCTACCAGTTGCTTCTTGGAACCTCTATGGGGCATTTCTACTCTGTCCTATAGGGTTGCTATGAGTCGGAGTTGACTGGACAGCAACGAGTTTTTGTACCATTTCACATTCCCATTAGCAGTGTATGAGAGCATCAGTTCCTTTATATCTTCTTCAACACTTGGTATGGTCAATCTTTCAAATTTTAGTCATTCTAGTATGTGTCTATCTTGTGTTTTAAATTTATACTTCCCTGATGGCTAATGAGGTTGAACTTTTTTTCTTTTTTATTGTGCTTTAGGTGAAAGTTTACAGCTCAAGTTAGTTTCTCATTCAAAAATTTATAAATAGCATTTTGTGACATTGGTTGCAATCTTCCCCTGTCCACCCAGGGTTCTCCATGTCCATTTGTCCAGTTTTCCTGACTTCTTGTCTTGCTTTTGGGCAGGAGTTGCCCATTTGGTCTCTTATATTCGATTGAACTAAGAAGCATATTCCTCACATGTTTTATTGTTTGTTTTATGTTGTTGTCATTGTTGTTAGGTACTGTTGAGTCAGTTCCAACTCATAGTGATCCATTGCACAACAGAACAAAATACTGCCCAGTCCTGTGCCATCCTCACAGTTGTTGCCATGCTTGAGCCCATTGTTGTAGCCACTGTGTCAATCCATATCGTTGAGGGTCTTCCTCTTTTTTGCTGACTCTCTACTTTATCAAGCATCATGTCCCTGTCCAGTGACTGATCCCTCGTGATAGCATGTCCACACTATGTGAGACAAAGTCTCACCATGCTTGCTTCTAAGCAGCATTCTGGTTGTAATTCTTCCAAAACAGATTTGTTTGTTCTTTTAGCAGTCCATGATATAGGCAATATGCTTTGTGAACACCACAATTCAAGTGTCAATTCTTCTCCAGTCTTCCTTACTCATTGTTCTGCTTTGGCATGCATATGAGGCAATTGAAAACACCATGGCTTGAGTCAGGCGCACTTTAGTCCTCAAGGTGATGTGTTTGCTTTTTAACACTTTAAGAAGATCTCTTGCAGCCGATTTGCTCAACGCAATGTATATTTTGATTTCTTGACTGCTGCTTCCATGGGTGTTGATTGTGGATCCAAGTAAAAAGAGATCCTTGACGACCTCAATCTTTTCTCCGTTTATCACGATGTTGCTTATTGGTCTAGTTGTGAGGATTTTTGTTTTCTTTATGTTGAGGCGTAACTCACACTGAATGCTGTGGTCTTTAATCTTCATCAGTAAGTGCTTCCAGTCCTCTTCACTTTCAGAAAGCAAGTTATTAATGAGTTTTCCTCCAATTCTGATGCCATGTTCTTCTTCATATAGTCCAGCTTCTCAGATTATTTACTCAGCATACAGATTGAATAGGTATGGTGAAGGGATACAATCCTGATGCACACGTTTCCTGACCTAAAACCATGCAATATTCTCTTGTTTTGTTGGAATGTTGGAATGGCTGCCTCTCGATCCATGTACAGATTCCTCATGAGCACAATTAAGTGTTCTGAATTCCCATTCTTTGTAATGTTATCCATAAGTTATTATGATCCACACAATCGAATGCCTTAGCATAGTCAATAAAACACAGGTAAACATCCTTGTATTCTCTGCTTTCAGCCAGCATCCATCTGACATCAGCAATGATATACCTAGTTCCACGTTCTCTTTTAAATCGGCCTTGAATTTCTGGCAGTTCCCTATCGATATACTGCTGCAACCACTTTTGAATGATCTTCAGCAAAATTTTGCCTGCATGTGGTATTAATGACATTGTTCAATAATTTCTGCATTCGGTTGCATCATCTTTCTTGGGAACAGGCATAAATATGGATCTCTTCCAGTCAGTTTGCCAGGTAGTTGTCTTCAAATATCTTGGCATAGATAAGTAGCACTTCCAGTACTGCATTCATTTGTTGAAACATCTAAATTGGTATTTCGTCAGTTCTGGGAGCCTTGTTTTTCTCCAATGCCTTTAGTGCAGCTTTAACTTCTTCCTTCAGTACCGTTGGTTCCTGATCAGATGTTGCCTCCTGAAATGATTGAATGTCGACCAATTCTTTTTGGTATAGTGACTCTGTGTAATCATTTCATCTTTTTTTATGCTTCCTGCCTCATTTAAGAGATTTGTTTTATGTAGAATCCTTCAGTATTGCAACTTGAGGCTTCAAATTTTTCCTCAGTTCTTTTAGGTTGAGAAATGCTGAGTGTGTTCTTCCCTTTTTGTTTTCTTTCTCCAGGTATTTGCACATGTCATCATAATACTTTACTTTGTCTTCTTGAGCCACCCTTTGAAATCTTCTGTTCAGCTCTTTTACTTCAACATTTTTTCCTTTTGCTTTAGCTACTTGGTGTTCAAGAGCAAGTTTCAGAGTCTCTTCTGATATCCATTTAGGTCTTTTCTTTCTATCTTGTCTTTTTAATGACCACTTACTTTCTTTGTTTTATAGGCCTGTCTAACCTTTGTCCGAAAAGTGTGCTTTGGGAATGGTTTCGGTTCTGAGTTAGCAGAGTGTCCAGGGGCCATGGTCTCAGGGGTTCCTTCGGTCTGTGTTGGATCAGTAAGTTTAGTCTTTTATTGTGAATTTGAATTGTGTTCCACATTTTCTCTCCCTGTCTGTCAGGAACTCTCTGTTGTGATCCCTGTTAGAGTGCTTGGTAGCTGGGCATGCTCTAATTCTTTGGACTCAGGCTAGTGGAGGTTCTGGTTCTTGTGCTCCGTTAGTCCTTAGAGTTAATATTTAACTTGTGTCTTTGGTTTTCTTCATTTTCCTTTGCTCCAGACAGGATGGGACCAATAGATGTACCTTAGATGGCTGCTCGCAAGCTTTTAAGACCCCAGATGCTACTCACCAAGTAGGATGTAGAACATTTTCTTTATGAACTATTATGCAAATTGACCTAAATGTCCCCCGAGAGTATGTTCCCCAGCCCTCAGCCCCAGTAACTTGGTCCCTCAAGTTGTTCGGTAGTGTCTAGGAAACTTTCATGGCTTTGCCTTGGCCAGGTTGTGCTGACTACCCCTATATTGTGTGTTCTGCTTCCCTTCAAGGAAGTTGACATTTGTCTACTATCTAGCTAATGATTTCCACTTGCCATCTCTCCCCACCCTCATAACCATCAAAGAGTTTTTTTTTTTTTTTTTCTGCATAAACCTTTTCTTGAATTCTTATAATACTGGTCTCATACAATATTTGTCTTTCTGTGACTGACTTTTTTCACTAAGCATAATGCCCTTTAGATTCATCCCTATCATGAGATGTTTTACAGATTCATCATTGCTCTCTATTGTTGTGTAGTAAACATGTTTTCATTTACTTATTTTCCATCTGTGTATCTTCAGATGAAATGTCTGTTTATATACATTCTTAAGGATAGTTTATGAAGTTGGTCAAATTTTCATTAAGACTTTCCTTTTATAAATAGTATTGAACAAACCAAAAAAAAAAAAAAAAACCAAGATTCCAACTCATAGTGACCCTATAGGACAGAATAGAACTGTCCCATGGGTTTTCCAAGGAGCACCTGGTGGATCTGAACCACCGACCTTTTGTTAGCAGCCTTAGCTCTTAACCACTATGCCACCAGGTTCTCCGTAGTATTGAACATTCTCCCACAAAAGTTCAGATCAAATCCTGACTCTTTACTGTTGCCCGGAGGTTCTAGATGATCTGATCCTGCCTACTTCTCCAGCCTCATATACCGTTTTCCTCCTGTGTAGCCCAAAGTAACATTTTCCGTTCTTTGAAAGGAGAGCCAGTGGAACAGTGGTTAAGAGCTTGGCTATTAACCAAATGGTTGGCAGTTTCAATCCACCAGCCGTTCCTTGGAAACCCTGCGGGGCAGTTGTACTTTGTCTATTAGGGTCCCTATAAGTCAGAATCAACTTCACGGCAGTTTTTTTTTTTTTTTTTTGATTTATTCTTTGAAAACCCCAAACGTATTCCTACACTTACTTGGAACTTGCTTCCTCTAGATCTTTGCATTGTTTACTCCCTCCCTTTGAAATAGCACCTCCTCAGAAAGCAATTCTGTGACCATGCTATCTAAATTATCCCTCATCGAACCCAATATTTTTAATATTCCTACTCCCTTTTATTCTTTTTACAGCACTCATGACTACTGGAATTATAGATCTTTATGTTTAACTGCTTATTATGTGTTTTTCTTACTAGAATGTGACTTCATGAAGGCAAGGACTTGGTCTTGTCAATAAATGTTTATTGAATTAAGGAATGTAATACATCGATCCCAGATGCCAACAGACCAATTTGCTTTTGACTAAATAGACCAAATCACCTTGAGTGCCATCAAATGCTTCTGAATCTGCTTTTTCTCCCCTTCAATATCTTAGAATCACTCTATCTTTTCCCTTTCTGCTTTCACCTATTCTGGGCTGTGTGTTCAACTTAAGCTTCCTTCTTTTGAAACTAACCCCAAGGTTTAATGCCACTGCAAGATAATCTTTAAAAAGGTAACCCTATTCCAGGTATTTTAACTATCTTTCACAGTCAGGGAAATGTAAGAAGATTGCAATCTAATGCTTATTTTGTAAATGGAGTTCTTGAAATTTGAATCGGGGCGGAGGGGGGGAAGAGCTCCTGGTGTCATAAGTGTTTTAGTCACAGTATTCACTGTAGCTTCTTTCCTTTTCCCTGCTAAGAGCAAAACTAATGTAAGATTTTTATAACTCTGTCTTTATCACATGCTTATTTAAAATAGTGTCCCTAAAAGACCAGCCCGACTACTGGTGCTGGTCCAGGTGCACCAGAATCACCTGACTGCATTAAAATGAAGATTTTTCAGTGTGCACCTAAAGATTCTGTTTTAGGAGATTTGAAGAAAGGCCTGGGAATCTGACCTTTTAAAATGTTTTCCAAGTAATTATGAAATTGACATGCTTGGGAGGCAGTGATTTACATCACTATTAGTAACTTTGATGCCAATTAAATAAAAATTTTGGCTCAGTTATGATTTATTGAGTGGCACTAATTTCCTTTTACCTGAACCTCAACGATGTGAATGCTCTATTCCTTTGCTAGGAGTACAGTAGACACACTAGGCTGGAGAAAAAACAGGCATAAGAATGGAATATGCACTGATCAGAGGTAAATACAAAACAAAAACATGAGGTCAGGGACTAGGTAAAAAGTCACACATAAAAGGGGAAGAAATTATTGGAGAAGGTCTAAAGTCCAGATATCCAGGTCATTTAATTCATTTTACCAGCTACCAAGTCCTGATTTGCAGGCAAGATCTGGTTTAAATGCAATGCTGCCATTCATTCCTTAACTAGGTAGAAATTGATGAATTGGGGTCTATGTCTGTAGGTGCACATGAACAGAAGCTTACCTCTTACCTGGCAATAGAAATGGGGAAAAAATAGTCTGATCCTGTCCACTCAACTGCTCTCATTCTCTTTGATGGATTTTCTTGCACATCTGAATTTTTCTCAAGCCAGCCTTCATGTCCTTGTTCCGGAGACTGTAGATCAGAGGGTTTACCGGTGGGATCACTGATAAGTAGAACAAGGTTGCAATCTTCTGTATTCCAGATGGATTTCCAGAGGTTGGGCTGATGTACATCACCATAAGGGTCCCGTAGAACAAAGACACCACAACTAGGTGGGAACCACAGGTGGAGAAAGTCTTATGCCTGCCAGCTGCTGAAGGGACCCGTAACACTGCTCTGAGAACCAGGGTATATGACCCAATGATGAAGAAGAAGGTGATGAAGATAATAAAAGAACTCAATATAGAACAAGAGAGCTCGATTCCTGGGGCAGGGACACAGGACAGGGCCAGAAGGGGACCTGGGTCACAGACAAAGTGGTCAAAGGTATTGGGGCCACAAAAAGGGAGTTGTGTGATAAAATAGATAGGGACTGGGAAGCAGAGGAAGGCTGTCACCCAGCAGATGGCCACCAAGTTCATGCAGAGATGATTGGTCATGATAGTCGGATAGTGGAGAGGCCTGAAGATGGTCAGGTACCGATCAAAAGCCATGAGAGGCAGTAAGAAGGTCTCAGTAGTGCCCATGGAGAAAAAGAAGTAGAAGTGGAGGAAGCAGGTATTGAAAGAGAGGGTTTTAGTTTCAGATAGGAAGTTACTTAACCTATTGGGAACAGTAGTGTTGATGTAACAGATCTCCAGGAAGGAGAAGTTGGCCAGCAGAATGTACATGGGGGTGTGGAGCCTACGATCCAGCTTCACAGCACAGACGATGGCCCCATTGCCCATCAGTGTCAGGATGTAGGTCACGGAGAACAGCATGAAGAGGAGGACCTGAACCTGTCTGGAGCAAGGGAAACTCAGAAGTATGAATTCAGTTACTGTGTTGACTCCTGACATATTCATGATTTCCTAAGGGGTAGAGAGGAAAAGAGTGACAATGACTGAAATGGCCTTATTACTTAATTCCCAGGGGATATTTCTTTCTTTCTTTTTAAAAGAAATTTCTAAGTTCCTCAGGTTATATTATTTTATTAAACAAATAATAATCTTATCTGCTGAACACCATTGAATGTTGAAAGTGCTTGATATGATGTGACACTGCGAATCGTTGAACTCTTTCTCATTCCTCTTTCAGAGTTTTCTCAGAGTAAAGGACAGGATGCTATGCAATAAGCATGTTGGGGAAGGTTAATAACAGTACTTACAAACATGTATAAGAAAGTATGAAAATCATCCATAGATTAAGATAGGAAAGACTTTTAATATGAGACACATATAGTGACCCTATATGACAGAGTGAAACTGCCCCACAGAGTTTCCAAGGAGTGCCTGGTGGATTCAAAGTGCCAACCTTTTCATTAGCAGATATAGCTCTTAACCGCTGCACCACCAGGGTTTCCTTCAAGTACTTAGATCTTTGGAATCAGAGCCACAAATGCTATGCATCAGAGGCGAAAATGGAGAAAGGTAATGAACAAAGTCTTTATGCAATTCACTTTCATTCTAGATCAGTGTTGGAGTTATACTGTTATTAATCTAAAGTTGATCTGATATCCCAGACCAAAAAAAGGCCAAAAATGCTATCCTTTCTTTAGCATTCATCAAGTCTGTTAATGCAGGAAATCTTTGAACATCCAAAAACTGGTTGCCATTGAGTTGATTCTGAGTCATAGGGATCCTATGTGTTGCCGAGCAGAAGTGTTCCATAGGATTTTCAAGGCTGTGACCTTTGGAAGCAGATCCATGGGCCTTTCTTCCAAGGTGCCAACCTTTCAGTTAGTAGGTAGAGCTTAACCATTTGCACCAACCACGGACGCTTTTGAACACCTAGGCATCAACAAAATGGCTTTATACCTGGTTCCATCTTTTACCAGCTAAATTTAAATACCACTGTTAAACCTCGGTCTAAGTTACAGCTCTCCTCACAGGAAGAAAAAGTGAACAATAGATTTGGTATCTTATTTTAAGAATTTTGCTTGAAGTGACAGGATTTATGGAAAGGTTCCTGCTTGTCCGATTTATGGATGGACACAAAAGACTACAAATGCCAGGCACTCCCAAGTAGAGACCTCTTAGACAAATGTCAGAGCCGTAAACTGTCTCTCCAGATAAGGATTTCCTTTCCTACTTCCCAGCTCTCTCTGTTGCTCTCATCCCACTAAAGGTGTGGGAGGTTGGAGTTGTTTTGGGAAGTGGAAGGAGAGCTGGGGAGTCATCATAATTAGACTTCATCTGGAACATTGACTTCCATTGTGAGAGGGGCAAAACGAGGACAAAGAAATGTCCTAAGATTTGGTAGCCAATAGTTTGGTCTTTTTGGTCCCCCTCAGTTAGTGAAGGATAATCTTTAATTGAGCCTAAATAACTCCAAGTGGTGATATTTATTTAGGAAAACAAGTCCAGAATGCAGCCCCACTTTGATTTTTTTTTTAATATTTTAGCTAAAAATATATATTAAGGTATTAGTTATAAATGTGTTACTTTCCACATCACAAAATGCCATACCTGTAAGGATGATCTTGATTATTGCAATTGGAGACAAAATGGGATGGGAGAGATTCAGAATTTTTCACATCACATTTTGCTGTAATGCTCCTCTTCACTCTATGAGTAGATTGTGGTGTGGCAAAGCTGTGAGTATGTTTTATTTAACAGGAATTCAGAGTACCCAAGAAGCCAAAGAAACCACAAGGAAAGAGTAAGAAAATCAAGAAGAAATATTTGGTGGGTAATGTGTATGAGAATTCCAATGGCTTGCAAACCAAATGGAAATGAATTCATCGATGTGGCATGCTCAATCATCTGGTTGGTCTCTCATCTTTCAGTGGCTGTC
Organism: Elephas maximus indicus; assembly: GCF_024166365.1. Taxonomy (NCBI): domain Eukaryota; kingdom Metazoa; phylum Chordata; class Mammalia; order Proboscidea; family Elephantidae; genus Elephas; species Elephas maximus. The sequence continues at coordinate 26,639,832 of NC_064828.1, read as the reverse complement.
ATCTGATCTGAGGCAGAGCCAAACACAACTGTAAGAGAGACCTGATGTTTCTTTCAGCCCTGCTTTTCATCATCCCTCTCCAGTCTTTTCCAGAAAACACTTTGCCAATGTCTTTGTTCCCTAAAAAGCTGGTTCTGGTTGGTTAATAAGGACAGCATTTACATACTACTGAGGTTTCTTCCTTGCCCTCATCTCTTAATTTCCTGAGTTTCCCCAGCCCTCCTTAGTTGTAAGGATGAGTCTCCTTACATTCATTCATATAAGTTGAGATGCTGTTGTTTTTACAGCCACACACTAGAAGACATAACTGAACAGCGAGCTTAAGAGCTGTCCTATACTTGTATCTCTTCTGAAATCATCTCCACATAGAACTGTCAGGTCTGCCTTGTAATCTTCTGTTTTTACTGCAACAAATGGCAGGCAGGATGGGAAGTATAGCATCCTTGGCAACCAGCAGCCAGAGAGGGGACTTACAGTGATGGACACACAGTATTGGTTTGTGGGGAAAGTGGCATATTTGCTCTACCACAGGGACTTATCTATGTTACTCTGAAATCTATGTCTTATGTATCCTAAGGGATATAGGATATAGTCTCCTATGAATTCTAAAAGTAGAACTTTATGCAGGAAGGTTGTCAGCCATATCCCCAAGTTCTCTTCCCTCAGGAGCCCTTGGGCTCTTGGGACTCAGTGTTTCGATGATGATCATATCATCTCATATTATTTTAGAGCAGATGTTTATTTTGGTCCTATTGAAAGGTTGCTTTTATGATGGTACAAACACCAGCACCACCAGCTGTAATGGACTGAATTGTGTCCCCCCAAAATATGTGTGTCCATTTGGCTAGGTCATGATTTCCAGTATTGCATGACTGTCGACCATTTTGTCATCTGATGTGATTTCTGTATATGTTGTAAATCCTATCACTATGATGTAATGAGATGGATCGGTGGCAATTGTATTCATGAGATCTACAAGATTAGATAGTGTCTTATGGCAATCTGTTTTGAGATACCAAAGACAGAAGTGAGCAGAGAGACACGGGAACCTCATACCACCAAGAAAGCAGTGCCAGGAAGAGAGTGTGTCCTTTGGAACTGAGGTTCCTGCTCTGAGATGCTCCCAGACCAAAGGAATACTGATATCTCACAAGGACCTTCCTCCAGAGCTGACAGGAACAGAATACCTTCCACTGGAGGTGGCGCCTTGAATTCGGACTTATAGTCTACTGGACTGGAATAAACTTCTCTTTGTTAAAGCCGCATGCTTGTGGTATTTCTGTTATAGCAGCACTAGATGACCAGACACCAGCTTAGTTGGAACACTACATTTATGTTGTTCTTTCTATTCTCTCACCTTCAATTTTATTCATTTTTTTGCACCTGTTTGTAAGTTTTGGACTTTCTTATTTGTTAATATCAGAATTGACACTAGAATTATAATTTTCTTTCCTATTGACTCAACAGTTTGGGAAGGGCTACTTCCTTTTTTTGGCCAAAGGCTTTCTCTTCAAGGTCAGCTCTGTACTTCTAGTATGACACTGATAGTAAGTGCTAAGCAAGAAAACTGAGGCAAGAGTGAAAAGAAAGCATAACTCTGTTCTCAGCAATTTCATGATATAAACTGTAAAGGAAATGGGGGAAGGAAGGAGACAATTATAATCTTGTTGCAAATTATAAGGGTCCATATAAGGAATTTGTAAATTCATAATCCTCTTGTCACTGCTGCTTAGTAGATATTCTGCTTTGGCAGTGATATTATGACACTGAAGCTTACAACATGTTTCCTGTGAGTTCTATCGGTGGAGCAGATAGGTTAGGTTAATTCTGAGCTACCAGAAATGAAAATACAAAAGACCTAATTTCTCTTTAAATAGAGTGTGATTTTTTAGTAGTAAAAGTATTTTTCCTTCTATGACTGAATTAAGAGTCTCTTGGAAAGTCTGAATCCCCCAAATACCTGCCTTATACCCAATAGTCATGATGTTCAAAATGCCACTGTTGAATTTTTTGAGTTAAGATTAATGATGATGAAACACCTATGATTTATTGAATTCTTACTATGTGCTCTGTGTGTATTATCTCATTAAATCCACAAAATACTATTGTATAAACCAAAACCAAACCCATTGCCTACAAGTTGATTCCGACTCATAGTGACCCTATAGGACAGAGTAGAACTACCCCTTAGGGTTTTCAAGGAGCCACTGATGGATTCAAACTGCCCGCCTTTTGGTTAGGAGCCAAATTTAACCACTGGGCCACCAGAGCTCCATATTACGAGATACCTGGAATATAATATGCCTTTTTGGTATATGATATTTAATTTTGGTTAATTTCTACCAAGGTGGCTTTTGAAAAGAAATGTGATGGTGTCTCATTCTGTGTTATTGCAGTAGAGACTGAAAATTCCTAAATGTGAATGCAGCAATTCCCAATTCTCTTTGCTTATCAGAATCTCCTGGGCAGCTTTTTAAAAATAAGTGTGCCTAGGCGCACCCCCAGTTGTGAGATAATTGGTTGAGAAACACTGCTCAGGTGGAGGGAGCTGTTAATAGAAAGTTGCACACGTGGTTGTGATCACTATAACTGTCCCAGCATGGACTTGTAAAGTCAAACTTGCTTCCAAAAATGGAGGAAGCTGAGGGATCAAGGAATGAGGAAGGCAACTCCAGGGTGTCAGCAAAGGAGTTTATTAGGGAGACTTATGAGCTAGATCTTGGGCGTCAGCAGGACCAAGCTGATCTCTGCTTCTCACAGTGACAGGGCAGAGGCTTTATAGTGCTGCTGAACAACAGTGGCTACAAACCAGGGATGGTCCTAGGCTTACATAAGGCTTCCTCAGCAAGAATTTCATAAAAATAACTTAGCAAATGGCAGTGAATTAGTGGAAAGCATGAGGGCGGTGATGCATGGCCTTGAAAAGCCATTTTCTCCTTCGGTCCACCTCTCAAGGCTGGCTCTTACAATCTGGCACGTTTCCCCTCTTCCACAAAGTCCCTGAGGGCTCCAAGAGGAGGTGTTATACCTTTACAGGTAGGAAAAGAGAGTGTTGCTGTAGTTGGAGGCACAGAGCACACCAGCATAGAGACAAACACAGCAGAGAAACCCTATAACTAGGAAGAGACCAAGGCCCAACCAAAAACCTCACCACCTGAGGGGAAAGAGGAAAACTAGCTGGCCACAGCAAACCACCCATCAGGTATGTCCAAGGCATCTATCGGTTATACCCCAATGAGTTAAAGAGGCTTTAATGTCCCTCCCTTGTCTCCTACAGCTGCCCAATCAGTTGCAGCCAGGGTTTCTACACTCTAAGACATGTCTTTGGTGCTTGAGAAGGACAGTTGTCCACAGACCCAGCAGCTGTTTTTGCTGTGGACTACTGCAAAGCTGTGAGCCCACTCTAGAAAGACATTGGCAAGCCTGAAGGGATGAAAGCAGAGTAGACCATTACTACAATCAGAAAGACAGGTGTTTAGTAAGTACCAAGTAGGATAAATCTTCCCCTTCAATCATGATCACACTAATGGTTTCCCTTCGAGTGGTGAGAACAGTGACTGATTTAGGCATTTTCCCTGGCTAAGTGTATCATATGTGCTGCCCTAGGGAGGTCACTTGAGGGGTTGTGAGTAAAGTCATCCATTTTGCCGTTTGCCAGAAAGGTGACCTACTTCTGTCCCCCCTGAAATAGTCATGGCTCATTTCCATGTAAATTGTGACTGTTGAGGCCCTCGATTCAGTAGAATGGTGGACTTCTATAGTAGTCCAATCTGTTACTCCAATTCCAGAGTTGAAGTAACCAATCCACCCTGGTAGGGTTACTCTGACAGGTGCCAATAGGCGATTCCACTTACCAGTGCTAGATCCGGAGGTGTCCAGAGGGCCAGGCTGTTTTGTTCTGGTAACGATCTTGGTGGGTACACTACCACAGCCTGTGATGCCACTTACATTGTTGTAGGGTCACTCAGGTCTCCTAGTCTGGTATATGGGGCTAAAGCCCTAGTGGGAGCTGAATTTATCAAACTCAAAGCCCTGGGAACCCCCTTAGTCCCCCTTGTCAGGGAAGCCTTGCACATAAGCATTCGTATTGGTTGTTTTAGGACACTGTTCTTCCTTTCCTCCAGGGCCATGGCCTGGGGTTTATAGGGCAGGTGGTAATGCCATTGTACCCTGCTCTTGGTTTCACATTTGTGCACATCATGACCTGTAAAATGTGTTTCCTGGTCAGTATCAATCCTTCAAGGAACTGCGTACAAAATGTTCAGTTTTTGTAATCTTTTTTATTGTAGCAGCCTGGTTCACTTGTTTACATGGGAACACGTGCCAAGCTGTGTAACAGTGTCAACACAAACTAGAGTGTATTTTGCCCCTTCACTGGGGATTAGGGGCTCTATATAATCTACCTGCCAGTCTGTCACTGGTTGTGTTCCCTTATGCATCTTCCCAGGATCATCGGGCAGATGCCTTGGACGTTGGTGTGAGGGCTCGGGGCAATTTTGCGCAGCAACCACTAAATTGTTATACTTCACTATTACACTTGTCTCTTTTGCTATTTTCCCATCAACACAGGCACTACAGTTGGGCAGTGTTCCCTTTGGGAAGCACCATTCTAACTTGTGCTGTAGTGTTTTCTTTTTGGTTTCCCGGCAGGGAAAGAGGTGAATGGGTTGCTGGACCAGATGACCCTTAAGAATTTTACTGATGTTGCAGGACCCTGCACCTTTTGGGTATTCACGGCCCATCCTGTCCCCTGTAGGTGGATGATTAAGGTGTCTAGACACTCCTGTATCAGAGAAACATTTTCAGCAGTTAACATGATATCATCAATGTAATGAAATCAACAGATAGTAGCGGGGAAGGGGAAAGAGTCCAATCCCTAGCAACCGTACCACAGCAAATGGTGGCACTATGTAGAATCCCCAGCGTAGCTCCTGGAACTTCCATTGCTTTCCCTCCCAGGTGAAGGCAAACTGGTCTTGAGTGGACTGGGCTACAGGGATGCTAAAGAATGCATTGGCCAGGCCTAACACAGCATGATATGTACCTGGGTCTCTACTAAGGGTGTTACTTTTGGAACTGAAGCATTGTATAGGAGAGATAATCTTGTTAAGTTCTTTATAGCCCACAGTCATGCTCCAGGACCCATCTGGTTTCTTCACAGACCACACGTGGTTGTTAAAAGCACTGTGGGCTCCCTGGAAGATGCCTGCTGTTTTTGATTCTAGAATGGTTTCGCTGATTTCCTTATGTCCTCTGGGCAACTTCTATTGCCTGATATTTACCATTCTTCATAGTGGGAACAGGGTCACTGATTCCCATGCCACGTTACATCTCAAGACTGCTTTTACCACCCACAATCACAGTTGTAATTCTCCAACAGACATGGTCAAAGTCAGTCCCATGAGGACATTCACCCCTAGAATATATTCTGGCATTGAGGAAATGTATATATTGACATCCTTTAGGGGGAGTATGTCCTAGTTTATGGCCAGGATTACCTGACGTACCTGGATGGACTTTTTGTTGTACCATTCATTTGCCCAGTGGGATCCTCAAAACAACTCAGGGTTTCCAAAGATAAGGGTGTACTCTGTCCCTGTAACATCAAGAATTGGCAATCACTGCTTGTTTGTTCTTTAACAATGTATTGCAATCTGTACATAGGGGCCTTTGGTTCCCCTGCAGGGTCCCAATCTGTAGGTGACTTTGGCCCCAGCCCTATTCCCTAGCTATTGGTGGTGTCCACCCAGTGGCAAGGGTTACTTTCTCATGGGGGATGGTGGGACCCAGGGGGTGGTATTGTTGCTCTGGCTTCAGATTCTTCCAAAGATTGACCAGAAATTGCATTAGGTTGTTTAACTTTTCCACTGCTGTCTTGGCAGCTATTAAGTCTACCCATATCTGCTTTTGGACTACTTTCAAGGGACACTTAGACAGTTGCTTTACAGGATTTTCAGCCTTTCTTTTCTCTATTCCTATGGCTCACACCCCCTTCTCTCTAGCCCTCTCAGTTTCACCCAAGTTGGCTATGGCTTGTCCCACATGGTAGACTGTCTGGTCTACTAAGAGGCACCAGCATGCCACACCAGGAGCATGGGCTGCCTGTAGGATCTTTGGTTTCATTCCTGCAGTAAAGAGTTCATTGTCTGGTCCCTGGGAGTACTTGGCATAAATGGCGTGGAGCATACCCAGGTCCTGTATTAGCTATAAGTTCTCTACTGAAGACCACTTCTCAATCGTACTGGGAAGATCCCCATCATTGGACAATGCCTTTTTATAACTCAAGCTGATCAAATTCATGAGAGTGTGTATGTCCTCTGTGTTCTGAGCTGCATATAAACACTGCTGAAGGGTGGAATGGGTGGTTTTACTCCTTATTTTTTCTGCCTTGGCTCCATTTAAAGAGATATTGTCTCCCCTGATACCCTGCAGAAGTAACCACCAAGCTGCAATAGTTTCCTTTCCTTTCTGCTGACATTTCCCACACAATTCAGTCAACTCAATGGGGGTGTATTCGTGCATCGTCATAGAGCTGGTGGGTGGAATTTCTCGTCTAGTGTCATCTGGCTAGTGGGTAGCTTTCATTTTGTGGGTAGCAATGGCCGTGCCTGGAGGGGCCACTCTGCAAAGCTGAGCTCCTCATCTACTATTGCCTCCACATCTGAGTCCCTAGAATCACTCTTCCAAGAATTGTACACTTTTGAGTCGTAGTCACCTTTCATCAACACTGCCCTTCACCTTTGGCACTTTCTTTCCCCCATCGTTACAAATCTGTAGGTCATCGTTTCCACTTGTTTACCCTGTTCACAGATATAGCTGCTAAATACATCAGTCATGGCCACACATGACTGCTGCGCTTCTCTTTCTAGCTGTAATTCTTCCTGCAAAGCTCTTATGCGTGCTTCAGCAGCTAGCTGGGCATCAGTGGCCAGCCAAATGACCCAGAGCAGTGACCACCCTGTGGCTGCTACTGCTTTCCTAGATCATTTTTCCACACTTATGAAGACATGCATCTTCCAAAACATGCTATGCAGCTTGACATTTTCAGGATGTCCCCACACTTTCATGGTGGTCCACACGTGGCAAGCATATAGGCCAAACTTTGCCATACTTAGGTTGCCGACCAATCCAGGATTTCCACCAAGTGGCCTCACTTGCCATTTCCTTGGTCTCCTGGCTGGCTCGCCAATTGTCCTGGCATGGATTTGTAACATGAAACTTCCCTCCAAAAATGGAGACACTGAAGAAGGATGTGGGTGACTCCACAGCAGCAGCAAAGAAGTTTATTAGGGTGACTTACATACAAAGTGGGTCCCGGGTGGCAGCAGGACCAAGCAGATCTCCCACCCCACAGTGGCAGAGCGAAGGCTCTATAGTGGTGGCAAACAAGAGTGACTACATGCCAGGGATGCCTCTAGGCTGCCTCAGCAAGAATTCTGTAAGAATGACTTTGTAAACTGCAATGAAATAGTGGAAGGCATGAGGGCAGTCATGTTCAGCTTTGCAAAACCTGTTTCCCTTTCAGTAACCCTTTTAGATAATCTGTTGTAGATCAGTGCTTCTGAAAGTGCATATAAATCCCTGGAAGATTTTGTTAAAATACATATTTTGATTCAATAGAACTGGGATGGGGCTCTGAGATTCTGTTTTCTAACCTCCTCCAACCCCCTAGTGATGCCCAGCTGATGATCCAAAGACCACACTTTCAGTAGTACAGGTTGTGTAATATATATTTTAAATGTGCAGAAGAGGAAACATATGGTGTTGAGAATGTAAATTAGTTTACAGAGGATTGAGGAGGAGGTAATATAAAAGTGGAAGCAATAAGTGTACTGCATTATTTGAAAAGTTTGGTAACAAAAAGAAGAAGATAAATGGTAAAGTATCTCCAAAAACAAAAATAGCCAAGGGAAGAAACTTTTTTTTTTTTTTTTGTAATTTTTATTATGCTTTAAGGGAACGTTTACAAATCAAGTCAGTTTCTCACACAAAAACCCAAATACACCTTGCTACACGCTCCCAATTACTCTCCCCCTAATGAGACAGCAAGGTCTCTCCCTCCACTGTCTCTTTTCGTGTCCATTTCACCAGCTTCTAACCCCCTCCACTCCCAAATCTCCCCTCCAGGCAGGAGATGCCAATATAGTCTCAAGTGTCCACCTGATCCAAGAAGCTCAATCCTCACCATCATCCCTCTCCAACCCAATCCAGTCCAGTCCAATCCACATCTGAAGAGTTGGCTTCGGAAATGGTTCCTATCCTGGGCCAACAGAAGGTCTGGGAGCCATGACCACCGGGGTCCTTCTAGTCTCAGTCAGACCATTAAGTTTGGTCTTATGAGAACATGGGGTCTGCATCCCACTGGTCTCCTGCTCCATCAGGGCTTCTCTGTTGTGTTCCCTGTAAGGGCAGTCATCGGTTGTAGCCTGGCACCATCTAGTTCTTCTGGTCTCAGGATGATGTAGTCGCTGGTTCATGTGGCCCTTTCTGTCTCTTGGGCTCATAGTTATCGTGTGTCCTTGGTGTTCTTCATTCTCCTTTGATCCAGGTGGGTTGAGACCAATTGATGCATCTTAGATGGCTGCTTGCTAGCATTTCAGACCCCAGACACCACTCTTCAAAGTGGGATGTGGAATGTTTCACTAATAGATTTTATTATGCCAATTGCCTTAGATGTTCCCTGAAACCGTGGTCCCCAGACCCCTGCCCCTGCTACGCTGGCCTTTGAAACATTCAGTTTATTCAGGAAACTTCTTTGCTTTTGGTTTAGTGCAGTTGTGCTGACCTCCCCTGTATTGTGTGCTGTCTTTCCCTTCACCTAAAGTAGTTCTTATCTACTGTCTAATTAGGGAATGTCCCTCTACCACCCTTCCTCCCTACCCCGCCTCGTAACCACAAAAGAATGTTTTCTTCTCAGTTTAAACTATTTCTCAAGTTCTTATAGTAGTGGTCTTATACAATATTTGTCCTTTTTTTTTTTTAATTAATTTTTATTAAGCTTCAAGTGAACATTTACCATTCCAATCAGTCTGTCACATGTAGGTTTACATACATCTTACTCCCTTCTCCCACTTGCTCTCCCCCTATTGAGTCAGCCCCCTCAGTCTCTCGTTTTGTGCCAATTTTGCCATCTTCCCTCTCTCTCTATCTTCCCATCCCCCCTCCAGTCAAGAGCTGCCAACACACTCTCCAGTGTCCACCTAATTTAATTGGCTCACTCTTCGTCAGCATCTCTCTCCCCCCACGCTGACCAGTCCTTTTCATGCCTGATGAGTTGTCCTCGGGGATGGTTGCTGTCCTGTGCCATCAGAAGTTCTGGGGAGCATTGTCTCTGGGATTCCTCTAGTCGCATTCATATCATTAGGTATGGTCTTTTTATGAGAATTTGGGGCCTGTATCCCATTGGCCTCCTGCTCCCTCAGGAGTTGTCTGTTATGCTCCCTAGCAGGGCAGACATCAGTTGTGGCCGGGCACCAACTAGTTCTTCTGGTCTCAGGATAATGTAGGTCTCTGGTTCATGTGGCCCTTTCTGTCTCTTGGGTTCTTAGTTGTCTTGTGACCTTGGTGTTCTTCCTTTGCCTTTGCTCCAGGTGGGTTGAGACCAATTGATGTATCTTAGATGGCCGCTTGTTGGCATTTAGGACCCCAGGCGCCACAATTCAAAGTGGGATGCAGAATGTTTTCATAATAGAATTATTTTGCCCATTGACTTAGAAGTCTCCTCAAACCATGTTCCCCAGACCCCAGCCCCTACTCCGCTGACCTTTGAAGCTTTCATTTTATCCTGGAAACCTCTTTGCTTTTAGTCCAGTCCAGTTAGGCTGACCTTCCTTGTATTGTGTGTTGTCTTTTCCTTCACCCAAAGCAGTTCTTATCTACTGATTGATCAATAAAAAACCCTCTCCCTCCCTCCCTCCCTCCCCCCTTTGTTACCACAAAAGTATGTGTTCTTCTCCGTTTTTTCTATTTCTCAAGATCTTATAATAGTGGTCTTATACAATATTTGTCCTTTTGCCTCTGACTCATTTCGCTCAGCATAATGTCTTCCAGATTCCTCCATGTTATGAAATATTTCAGAGATTTGTCACTGTTCTTTATCGATGCGTAGTATTCCATTGTGTGAATATACCACAATTTATTTACCCATTCATCCGTTGACGGACATCTTGGTTGCTTCCAGCTTTTTGCTATTGTAAACAGAGCTGCAATAAACATGGGTGTGCATATGTCTGTTTGTGTGAATGCTCTTGTATCTCTAGGGGGAAGAAACTTTTTAAGACAGAGAAAAGTGATGCATATTTTGTTACTAAAGGAAAGAACTAATAAAAGGTTGCTGATGTAAGAGTGATACAATGGATAATCAATTAGTATAATTACTAGACCAGATAGAAGGGATGAGGGGTTTAGGTGGAGCTGCTAGACCTAAAAAGAAGGAGATGAAATATGAACACATAAGAAAAGAAACAGGAGGAAAGGGAATTTGTGTTCCATCTTGAGTCGGATGGCTTTAAATTTTTTCATTTGTAAGAATGGTGGGCTTTTAAGAGAGAAGATTGATGGAGGATATGCCAGGTGTTACAGAAGAATGTGCAATACTACTCAATTGCAGGGGAGATAAGGGTCACTAGAGTTAAGAGTTCAAGGAATTATGAGGCCTAGAATTGGTGGGTTTATATATTAGAACCTCGATAGCTTCCGTATATTGTTTATTGATTATGAGTAGGTCAAATTGTAGAATGTATGATTAAACGGTCATATTTTCCAGCTGAGTCCCTGGGTGGTGCAAATGACCAAGTGCTCAGCTACACATCAGAAGGTTGGCAACTCAAATCTCCCAGAGTCACCTTGGAAGAAAGACTTGTTTATCTACTTCCAAAAGATCATAACCATTTAAAATCCTATGTACAACAATTCTACTCTGACACAAATGGGATAGACATGAGTTGGAAACAACTCAAAAGCAACTGGTTTGTTTATTTTATAGTCTGCCTGCTTCCACACATTCACCTCTACTTGCCAGTTTCTTAACTCTTTGCTGACAGGAGGTTCATAGTTGTAACTCATGTAGAAAAGACTCACTAATATCACAATTTTTTTTTTAGGAACCTCCTAGTACTTTCTTCAAGGCATCCTTCATCTCTTTATTCTCGAGGCTGTAAATCATGGGGTTGAAAAATGGAGTCAAAACTGAGTAGAATGAAGCAGTGAACTTCTGTATCACCTGTGCTTGACTGGATACTGGGCTCACATAGGTTATCATGACAGATCCATAGAACGGAAACACCACAGCCAGAGGTGAGGAGCAGGTGGAAAAGGCTGAGGGCACATGCATCACAGCACTGAACACCATGGTGTATGAGCCAATAATGTAGAAAAAAGTGATAAAGATGAGGTGGCAGCTCATGGTGCTGAATGTGAGAACAGTCCCTGGGATTGGGGCACAGGCTGAAGCCAGGTCCTGCAGAGGGTTCAGGTCACGTAGAAAGCCATCAGTCACTTTTGGGCCACAAAATGGCAGCTGAGTAACAAGTGTCACTGGGATCAGGAACCAGAGGAAACCATACACCCAGCAAGAGATGACCAGGCTGCTACAGAATTTAGTAGTCATGACAGTGAGGTAGTGCAGAGGCTGGAAGATTGCCAGGAACTGCTCATAGGCCATAATAGAGAGAAATAAGCATTCAGTTGTGCCCAGTGAGAAGAATAAGTACAACTGCAGGAGGCACTGACTGAAGGAGATGGTTTTGGTCTTGGAGAGGAAGCTGACCAGCATGTTGGGCACATCAGAGCTGACACAGCAGATCTCCGGGAGGGAGAAGTAGGCCGGCAGGATGTACATGGGAGTGTGGAGTCGGTATTCCCAGTGCACTGCACACACAATGGATATGTTTCCAAGGAGAGTCAGGATGTACATCACAAAGAATATGAAAAAGAGGAACAGCTGTATTTCCCAGCTGTATGCACTGTGCGGGAGAGATTTCTGGCTTCTGAGATCATTTCTTTTTGTCCTGTGGAGATTGTAGCAGAAATTTTATACTATAGAGTGAATAATGTCTACTAATTCCTCCCTAAGAGAGTGAGCATACTTTCCTGATGATACGGAGATTTCCATCTTTTTTTTTTTTTAAACTGGGCACCTAAAAATACAGTAGTTGTGCATAAAAAAACCCGGTGCCGTAGAGTCAGTTCTGACTCGCAGTGATCATATAGGGCAGAGCATAATCGCCTCAAAGGGTTTCCAAGGAGTGGTTGGTGGATTCATGCTGCCGACCTTTTGGTTAGTAGCCATAGCATCTCATAGTTCTTAACCACTTCGATATGATCATTTACTCAAAAAAAAAAAATTTTTTTTTTTAATTTACTTACATACTAGGAATAAAACACTGTCAATCAACATTGTCAATACTGGTAAAGCTTTTTGAAAAAAGTTTCTTAGAATTAAAATAAAAATAGAAATTCAAATATTTCCTTTCTGCTGTAAGGGTAAACACAAGTGGAAAAGGAAAAAAAAAAAAAGATGCCTGCAAAAAGGAAGGGGATTCCACTCTTTTCTTAGAATATTTGCTTTAAAAAACTTGTAAGTGTGATTCTTTCTCTGCATCTTTTAAATGTACATAAATCCTTTAAAAAGCTAAGTAAGTGTCTTGTAGGTTTTATAACTCAGGGTCATTTCCCCAAGGATGTGGGTATGATCTCTTTTAAAGGTATTCATCAAGGAAGATGGCTCTCCTTTCTCTTAGTTTCTGTGGCAGGATAAGGAGGCTAACTTCTCCAATTGCAAGTCTTACTTGCTCCAAGTTGCAAAACTAGCTCCTGTAATAAAGAGATGGAAAGTTTATTTTTCCTTTGGATGAAAGCAATTAACAAGCACAGGTGGGTTCTTAAATACCAAGTGAATTTAGGATGAAGTATATGTGACAAAAATCTTGAGAACATGTGGGAAATGAGTTGTATCTGCTTGGGTATATAAAGGGTCAGATTTCTTTCTGTCTTTGCAACCTCTTTAGAGGATTGCCTGTGTAAAAATGGCATGGTGGCCGTGTCAGACCTCCTCTAACTTCACAAGGGGAAGGAGAGAGAATCATTGTCAGCATCAACAGCCCAACGTTGATTTCTGTGAGGTGGGGGTCCTCTCTCCAACCTTTTTACCAATTCTGACAGCAGCTGTCCCTCCTACAACACTCTCTACTTTTCTGTTGGGTCCGATAATATGTTGTAATGGCCACACAGAACACACAGACAAAACTCAGGATTATGGGGTATATTAGGCAATTTACAGACTACAGTTCAGGATCAGGAACAATTCAGTATACAGTTCTTTGGTCAGGATATCTTCTCAGCCATCCCCACAAGCAGACCTCTCCCTGGCCCTTGGTTTCTTAACCCTTGGCCCCACACCTCAAGCTTCTTGGGGTGGCCTGGCTTCTGCCCTGCTTGGGCAAGTGTTACAGAGCTCTTTAGCTCCACTGATAAGTACCCAGAGGCACCCCACTCCTCCAGTAAGCCTCGTTCTGAAGGTGCTCAGCTCTCTCCCTCCTTGGGTCTGTATACCCACTGTAGTAACTACCTTGCTCTGTGGGCCAGGAAACCCACTGTGTCATTTTGTATGAGTCTCCGGGTTCTGTTGCTGCTGTTTCTCTGCCACCACTTCTCACCATCTTTCACCATCTCTGGTGTTACAGCTCTCAGTCTCTCTGTTCCCTGAGTCTAGGAGGTTCTCAGTACAGGGACCATGGGTCCAAAGGACGTGGCTCTGCTACCATCTCTTCTTCTTGGTGTTAGCATGACCCCCCCCGCTCTGGGATTTACTCTCTTTTTAAACCCACTGGATGGCAAAACGAACCAATTCCCTCATTAGGGTTCCAAACACATATTTGCATGATCCCACCCCCACAAGAGTGCCATGCACCTTACTCGTATTATTAACAAGCTATCTAATCCCCTTGGTGGGCCACAACACCATGGCTAGAAAGACCATATGGGTGATCCATCGCTCCACAGCCTGTGATGTCTATCATATTCTCACTTAATGGTAATTCAATAATAAAACTATTTTCTTTCTCTCCTACCTTTGTGGAGAACTTTTCTGGGTTGGCAGGGGATTTTGGGTTTAATTACATTTCCCCAACACTGCATTCCTCAGTGGGCTGCCTGGTATACCCCACTTTGGAGGATATTGGCTCTCTTCAGTTTAGTTCTCTGGAAAAAAATCCCCATAAACTTATGCATGAACTTAACTCACAAAATCTGTGAAGAGTTTAGTAGTATTTGAAACAGTTTTCCATGTTATCATGTGCACAATGCCACATGGCGAGATGGCATGCACACCAGATCTATTGGAGCAGTGTTTACTGGGGAAAACTCACGTACCTAGGATTAGTCACAGTCATGCAGGTTGCCTATGCTCGTTATAACCGCAGCAGCACAAAGCAATCTAGGTATCAGATACCAAGAGGGGCACTTCAACTTTGGGCTGTGGGCTTTTTAGCTGCATCATTAGGGAAGGACTAACCTTTCCCCTGATATGATTAAGGGACAGGCTTTGATATCAAAATGATGATGAAAACTATGATCCAGTCCTATGTCAGGAACCAAAGTTTGTGACTGGAGGAGAGCAACACCAGCCCTTCTTCTAATGTAACTGGGGTCTGGGTTTCAAGATTTATAGTTGTATCTGAACGATGGAAACCCTGGTGGCATAGTGGTTAAGAGCTGTGGCTGCTAACTAAAAGGTCAGCAGTTCGAATCTACCAGGCACTCCTTGGAAACCCTATGGGAACAGCAGTGGGTTTGGTGTTTTGGTTTTATCTGAATGACATGATGAGCTAATAGCAAGATTCTCTGCATCAGCCAATGTGATGGAGAAGGTGATTGCCTGAAGCACTGTAAAATAGCTGATTTCATTTCGACTGAGCTTTGCAGGAGGGCAACTTCCTCTTTGGGAAGGCAGCTTGAAGGAGATCAGTTTGTTGTTGTTGTTAGGTGCAGTTGAGTCAGTTCCATCTTACAGTGACCCTATGTACAACAGAATGAAACAATGCCTGGTCTTGTGCCATCCTCACAATCGCTGCTATGTTTGAGCCCATTGTTGCAACCATCGTGTCAATCCATCTGGTGGAAGGTCTTCTCTTTTGCTGACCCTCTACCTTACCAGGCATGATGTCTTTCTCCAGGGACCAGTCGCTCCTGATAACATGTTCAAAGTATGTGAGATGAAGTCTCGCCATCCTTGCTTCCCAGGGTCATTCTACCTGTACTTCTTCCATGGCAGACTTGTTGGTTCTTCTGGCAGTCCATGGTATATTCAATATCCTTAACCACACCATAAACCAAGTGAATCAATTTTTTGGTCTTCCTTATTCATTGTCCAGATTTTACATGCATGTGAGGTAATTGAAAATATCATGGCTTCAGTCAGGCACACCTTAGTCCTCAGAGTAATGTCTTTGATTTTCAACACTTTGAAGAGATCTTTTGCAGCAGATTTGCCCAAAGCAACATGTTTTTTTAATTTCTTGGCTGCTGTTTCCTTGGGCATCGATTGTGGATTCGAATAAAATGAAATCCTTGACAAATTTCTCCATTTATCTTGATGTTGCTTACTAGTCCAGTTGTAAGGATTTTTGTTTTTCTTATGTTGAGTTGTAATCCATACCGAAGGTTGTAGTGTTTGATCTTCATCAGTAAGTGTTTCATGTCCTCTTCACTTTCAGCAAGTAAGGTTGTGTCATCTGCATAACACAGGTTGTTAATGAGTCTTGCCCCAAGTCTGATGCCCGTTGTTCTTCATATAGCCCAGTTTCTCGGATTATTTGCTCAGCATACAGATTGAATGAGTATGGTGAAAGGATATAACTTTGATGCACACCTTTCCTGATTTTAAACCAGTATCTTTATGTTTTGTTTCAACAACCGCCTGCTGGTCTATGTACAGTTTCCACATGAGCACAATGAGGTGTTCTGGAATTCCCATTCTTCTCAATGTTATCCATAATTTGTTATGATCCACACAGTTGAATGCCTTTGCATAGTTAGTAAAACACAGTTAAACATCTTTCTGGTATTCTCTGCTTTCAGGCGAGATCCATCTGACATCAGCAATGACATCCCTCTTTTCATGTCCTCTTCTGAATCAGTTTGAATTTCTGGCAGTTCTCTGTTGATGTCCTGCTGCAACTGCCTTTGAATGATCTTCAGTAAAATTTTACTTCCATGTGATAGTAATGGTATTGTTTGATAATATCCGCATTTTGTTGGGTCACTTTGCTTTGGAAAGGGTACAAATATGGATCTCTTTGTACCCATTCTCTTGATGCTTCCTGCTTGTACTGGACTAATAAGCAACATCATGATAAATGGAGAAAAGATTGGAGTTGTCAAGGATTTCATTTTACTTGAATCCACAATCGATGCCCACAGAAGCAGCAGCCAAGAAATGAAACAACATATTGCTTTGGGCAAATCTGCTGCAAAAGATCCCTTTAAAGTGTTGAAAAGCAGAGGTGTTACTCTGAGGACTAAGGTGTGCCTGACTGAAGCCATGATATTTTCAATCACCTCACATACATGTAAAATCTGGACAATGAATAAGGAAGACCAAAAAATTAATTCATTTGAATTATGGCCTTGGTTATGGATATTGAATATACCACAGACTGCCAGAAGAACCAACAAGTCTGTCTTGGAAGAAGTACAGTTAGAGTGCCCCTGGGAAGCAGTTGGTTGACCAGGTAGCTGTCTTCCAAATTTCTTGGCATAGCTAACTGAACACCTCCAAGCTGTATCTGTTTGATGAAAAATCTCAATCGGTGTTTCATCAATTCCGGGAGCCTTGTTTTTCACCAATGCCTATAGTGCAGCTTGGAATTATTCCTTCATTAACATCAGTTCTTGATCATATGCTATCTCCTGAAATGGTTGAAAGTTGGCCAATTCTTTTGGTACAGTTACCCTGTGCATTCCTTCCATCTTCCCATGAAGCTTCCTGGGTCATTCAAAATTTTGCCCTTAGAATCCTTCAAAGTTGCAACTAGAGGCTTGAATTTTTCTTCTTCTAGTTCTTTCAGCTTGAGAAATGCCGAGCATGTTCTTCCCTTTTGGTTTTCTACCTTCTGCTCTTTGCACATTTCGTTATGATACTTTATCTTCTTGAATCACCCTTTGGAATCTTCTGTTCTGCTCCTATACTTCATCATCTCTTCCATTCCCATTACCTTCGTTCAAGAGCAAGTTTCAGAGTCTCTTCTGACATATATTTTGGTCTTTTCTTTCTTTCTTTCTTTTCTTTTTAAAGACCCTTTGCTTTCTTCACGTATGATGTCCTTGATGTCATCCCACAACTCTTCTGATCTTTGGACATTAGTGCTCAGCGCATCAAATCTATTCTTGAAACGGTCTCCAAATTCAGGTGGAATACACTCAAGGTTGTATTTTGGCTCTCATGGGGTTGTTTTAATTTTCTTCATCTTCAACTTGCACTTGCATTTGATCAGTTGGTGGTCTGTTCTGCAGTTGGTCTCTGGCCTTGTTCTGACTGATGATGTTGAGCTTTTCCAATGTCTCTGCACAAATGTAATTGATTTGATTCCATATTTTCCATCTGGTGAAGTCCACGTGTATAGTCACTGTTTATTTTGTTGAAACAAGTTATTTGCAATGAAGAAGTCATTGGTCTTGCAAAAGTCTGTTATGTGATCTCTGGCATCATTTCTATCACCAAGGCCATATTTTCCAACCACTGTTCCTTCTTTTTTGTTCCCAATTTCTGCATTTCTATCATCAGTAATTACCAATGCATCTTGATTGCATGTTTGATCCATTTCAGACTGCAGAAGTTGGTAAAAATCTTCAGTTTCTTCATCTTTGGCCTTAGTGGTTGGTGTGTAAATTTGAATAATTGTCGTATTAATTGGTCTTCCTTGTAGGCGTATGGATGCTATTCTATCACTGACAGCATTGTACTTCAGGATAGATCTTGAAACGGTATTTTTGATGATGGATGCTTCACCACTTTTTTTCAATTTGTCATTCCAGACATAGTAGACCATATGGTTGTTTGATTCAAAATGGCCAGTACCAGTCCATTTCAGCTCACTAATGCCTAGGATAGAATGTTTATTCATTCCAGTTCATTTTTGATGATATCCATTTTTCCAAGATTCATACTTCATACATTCCATATTCCTATTATTAATAGATGCTTGCAGGTGTTTCTTTTCATTTTGAGTCATGTCACATCAGCAAATTGAGGTCCCAAAACTTGACTCCGTCCACATCGTTAAGGTCAACTTTACTTTGAGGAGGTAGCTCTTCCCCAGTTATATCTGGAGTGCCTTCCAACCTGAGGGGCTCATCTTCTGTCACTATCTCAGACAATGTTCGGCTGCTATTCATAAGATTTTTACTGGCCAGGTTTTTTTTGTTTTTTTTTTTAAGAAGTAGACCACTAGGTCCTTTTTCCAAGTCTTAGTCTCAAGGCTCTGCTGAAATCTGCCCACCATGCGTGACCCTGGTATTTGAAATACTGGTGGCATAGCTTCCAGCATCACAGCAGCACACAAGCCACCACAGTATGACAAACTGACAGACAGGTGGTGGGGGATCAGTTTAGGACAAGTAAATTCTTATGTTTGAGGCACATTATCTTTTTTTTTTACTTTCTTAATTACTTGTTAGGGGAGCCATAGCAAAGATTAGTACTTTAATTTCAAATATAGGAAGATGAAGGCTCAAAGCTGTTAAATGCCTGAGGCCCCAAACCAAAAAGTAAAGTTAGGACAAGAGTTCATGCTTTACGGCTCCTAGTTTGCTGTTTTCTCACTGTAGAGGAGCTTTTGTGTAATTGTGTCTAATATGTCACCCCTCCCAGGGAAAAAGTGCATCAAACTGATCAAATACATCACTGTTGGTGCTGAAGACATCGCCACAACATCTGAAGCAGACCAGCTGGGGTCTTCAAGTATCTCTGAAATTGCTCCACTTAGGTGGAATTATAGTTTTTTCTCCTTTATTTCTCATTCTCACATGGCTATCATATTTTGGTAATTAGATTAGTTCAACAGCATGAAAATATTCCACAATTTAGTTCAGATTCAAGAGCTATACTTAATCCATCCTCAAATGCAGTCATAGGATGGCATCAACTGGCCATTGAAAATGAGATCTGCTGCAGGTGTTCTTTCACAACAATAGTTCAAAAAGAGGTGACCCCTCTCAAATTAACTGACTTGAGAAGGGCACAGCAGGCAGTTATTTGTAGGACTATTTTATTCTAGTGGACTTGTGTGACAGGCAATATTCAATTCCTCCATAGTCATCCATAACCTAAGACAAATCACCCTTTAAAATCTCATACACAATCAAGGTAAAGTGATCAACAAAGACCATTCTTGAAAAAAAGGAAAAAAGGAGATATGGAAAACCAACATATATACTGAGGAAGCATGTAAGGAGGATACAGACAATTGTTTTGTTTTTTTTTTTCAGTGCTACAATTATTTGTGTAATTACATAATCTGTATCTCTATAATTCCATTTGTTAGAGTCTTTTATCACTACTTTTTATTATTTATATTTTTCCACTTATTAGCTGTATCATCTTTTCTCCCACTGCCTTCCTTAGTTTGTAGTCTTCACTTATTTTTATAACACAAAGGGCACTTGTTTCAATATGCTATGTCCTAGGAACCCACTTAAGAGAATAATTGAATCTGTCCCTTGCTCACTTGTTCACTCTTCTACTCTGGAGGAAATATAAAAACTGTCAATTCCAGACTTCTATTTTTTGGAATAACATATTGCTCACATACACTGGCTAAAGAGAAACCATGGATTAAAATGGGGTCTTGAAAGTCACATTTTCTCTTTCATCTGAACTTAATGACTTTTGGAACTAGAAGGTACTTTATTGGTTCTCTAACCTATCCTTCCACAGTGGTAAGGACCAGAAGTGAATCAACCCGTAAGCAAGGTCTGCACAGGCTTACCATAAGCAAAGTATGCACGGGCTTAATTGTGTTTACTTACTAATCTGTAGTGCAAAATCTTCCTTGTAGTGAAAAACAGATGAAATTAGTAAGTAAACACAAGTAAACCCGTGTGTACTTCACTTATTGGGTAATCTGTCCCTAGTAAGGACCCTTCCTTCTAAGTTTTGCTAGGAGGTTATCTAGCTTCTGCTGCAATCATCAAAGGGCTCATTACAAAGGAAGGCAGAGCACCACCTTCAGAACAACTTTCCTTTTTAGAAGTTGTAGTAAACTTCTTTGTTGTCTCTTAACTTCCTGAGTCACTTTCCCATCTTGATTTTTCATCTTCATGTTGCTTACTTCTGCCTTAGAGAAGTTAACATTTACTGTGCGCCTATCATACGTACACATTCTGCTGGCAATCTGGGCAGGCATTATCTTCTCAAATGCTTCAACAATGACAGAAAGCTTTAATCAGAACAGACTCACAAAGGTACTAAAGTGGCATCACTGGGTGAGATTTGTGTTCTTTCTACTACACTATAGTTATGCTCAGGATAAGTCTACACAACAGCCCTTGGATGTATTTTAGGAAAGCCCTAGTGTCCTACTTGAGCCTTTTCTACTTAGACTAAGGACTCTTGGTTTCTTCAACTGAAGACTACGTAATTTCCAGGGTGTTCATCATCCCAATTGACTTCCTTTTATTGGTCATGTCCTTCTGAAAGTATGAAGTTACTAACTGAACACAATGCCCCTGATACTGTGTGATCGATAAGGAGCAGAGTGGTGCTATAAACTTTCTTGCTTTAGAAACTCATGCAGACTAAAGTTAACATTAGCTTTTTTGAGCAGCAATTTTGTACTTTTGACTTTTAGTGAGTTTGTGTTTTACCAAAGTCCTTAGAGTTTGTTCATAAGAGCGTCTTTAAAACCAAATTTCCCCTCTGTGATGCTTGTGCAGTTTAGTTTTTGAAGTGTGGGAAGTTAAATATTAAATTTCTCCAAGTGTTTCAATTGATTAAAGTCTTTTAGGCTTTGGATTGACTTTGAAGATGTTAGCTGTTGAGAGTATTGACATGTTGTGGGGTTGGCAACCAATGCCACAAAACAATGTATGTACTAATTGTTTAATGAGAAGTTAGTTTGTTCTGCAAACTTTCATCTAAAGTACAATTAAAAAAAAAAAGGAAACGAAAAAAGAAGCAAAGGGAGGTGCCAGACATATCTTTTATGATCCTAAACAATCGGTAACCCTCAAGTCAATTCTGAATTAATAAAAAAAAAATTATGTATATATGTATGTATGTATATTATCTATCTTTTCTATTTTTATTGCTCAAAAGTTTGATAGATATTCCTTGGGTGTGTGTGCATCATTTGTCTTGTACTAAAATATTAGGTAGAACATAATAAAGTGATTTGTCAGGCCACTTAAACCTCCTTCTAGGTTAACATATTATTACCAACAATTGTGCATAGATAGTTAAACCAAAGACAGATAAATTGTGGGAAAAGTTGGTGAAAATGTCATTGTAGATCTGGAAAACATTCCAGCATATGTTATAAACAGATTGTTGATAGAATTATTTTCAAAGCAACTTCTGGACTTTTACCTTTGTGCCATTAAAAAGCTAATACCCTTGCTTAATTTCAGGTTTAAAAAAATTTCTTTTTTATGCTCCAGAATTCAACAAAAGTTTACTAGGTTACTGTTGTATTCTCATATACTTTTCAATGCAATGGGTGTTTTGGAACATTTATATACCTGCTGGGTGAAATGTTTTAAAAATTTGAAACATTATTGTTTCTAATAACTTTAAAGGGCATTTTTAGGAGTGATATAAAATTTCAGAATGCATTCTGGAAATTACATCTATAATCTCCACATTTTTATATTGTTTTTTTCTTTAAAATATGAAAGATGTAATTTTTCTGTTGCTTTTCAAACTAGCAAAGATGGAAAATCATGGTGAAGGTGCAATGAAATGGCTCTCAGAAAAAGTGTTGGAGAGAATATAAACACGTAAAGTTTTTTTTTTTTTTTTTGAGGCAATTTAGAAGTTCTCAGAGCCTTTAAAACATTTACACCCATTAAATACAATTCCCCAGAGGGCTGAAAAAAAAAGATATTCACTATAACAGTGCATAAGGATCTCTTGAGAATCATATTAAAATGCAGATTCTCATTCAGAAGGAATGGGATGGGGCATATAATTCTAAATTTCTAATAAGGAATGAGATAATGCTGATTCATCAAATAACAAAGGTTTATATATTTTTTTATATTTCACAGCGTTCTTAACCTGGCAAGGGTTGCATTTCTGAAGAAAAATAAATACATACAATGGAATAGAAAAAAAACAAAACAAAACTCTAAAGAAAAAAAACCTGAAAATTAATAGTGGTTAGTATTGCACGGTTGGTTTATGGGTTACACCATTTTCTTCTTTATAAATGTCTACATTTCTCAAAATTTCTACGAATAATATATATTACTTTTATAATCTGAAAAAAATTATTATAAAATATTGTTTTTGAGTGTACTTACTCTTGTAGGCCTTTGCCTTTCCCAAGCATTTTTTTTCTTGTGTATGTGTGATTTTTGCTGCTTCTGGAGTGTTTCAAGGCTCTAGTCAGCACAGGAGTGGTTGAGACTATAGGCTCTGACTCTATCTGGGGAAAATGGCTTCAACTCTCTGTCCCTCTATTTCTTCATCTGCATGATGAGAATAATAATTCCTCCCTCACAGGATAGTTGTGAGGACTTAATAAATCCATACATGTAAAGTTACATTGGTAGCTAGCTCATCCCAAAGACTCACTATTAGTTGTTGTGATGATGATGATCACTATTAGTTTCACAAACAGAACCAGAGCTTCCTAGTAGTCTGGCCATGTTTTAATGATTCTCTTAAGCATAAAGCAAGAGAGGTTTGGGAGTCCTCTCTGGTTTCCATCAGTAACCTTCTCCACTCAGGTCTATTTAGGGATTCCTCTAGATTTTGTTGTTGGCTTGTAGTCAGGGGTAAGCTAGCATGAGTTGAGTTTCTGTGATTTATCCGATAGAGTCCTGGCTAATGTACTCATGAAGGAGTAAGCAAATTTAGTAAAACAAGTAGGGAGAGGGTAGAACAAGACCTGAGATTACAGAAGAATAGAGAGTATATTGGAGGTATCATAGATCATAAGGAAATTAGGGAGAAGCATAAGATTTGGCAAAGAGAAATGTTTTCCATTATGCAAATGTATGAGATTGAGTGGATTGCTTGAGAGGAGACTAGATTGAGGCTTGAGGAATATGAGGAGATTTGCAGAGATGGGCTTCCTTAGAAAGCAGTCTTTCTTTTCTGTGAGACAATGTTGGTTTCTTTTTTAATTTCCCCTGGGGAGCAACCTCATTTGGTATTTGTTTCCCCAATTCAGTGGTAACCACTGAGAGTAATGAGGTGTATGTTTTCTATTTAGAAGAATGATGGAAACTTCAGGAAGGCACATTTTCCTACTATTCTCAAGGAACTCATTATCAACCCTAAGGTATATTTTAATTCAACTGGTTGAGAAAACATACCTTCTCAATGGGATAAAAAGTACCAACACACAAAATATGTGAATGTATGGGAGCAAGAGGACATATCATGCCCATCTGGGTTACCTTTGGAATACCTACAAATGTTGAAGACTTAGTATAAAAGAATGTAAATATCTCATTAATAATTTTATATTAAGTATATATTGAAACAATATTTTGAATATATTGCATTAAAAAATACTAAATTAATTTCACCTCTTTCTTTACCTTTATTTTTTATTGATTGATAATTATATTTTAAGTTAATTGTATTTTATTTTCTTATTGTACTTTAGAAGTAGGTTTATGCAACTAACTAGTTTCTTATTAAACAGTACACATATTGTTTTATGACGTTGGTTAACAACCCCACGAGATGTCAATGCTCTCCCTTCTCAACCTTGGGTTCCCTATTACCAGCTTTCCTGTTCCCTCCTGCCTTCTAGTCCTTGCTTCTGGGCTGGTGTGCCACTTTAGTCTTGTATTATGGGCCTGTCTTTGGCTGAAGGATGAACCTTGGGAGTGACTCATTACTGAGATAAAAGGGTTAATTTTTTTTTTTTTTTTACCTTTACTAACATGACTACTAAAAAGTTTAAAATAATATATGTGGCCCATATTATATTTCTATTGGACAGCACTGATTAAACTGATCTCAAAGAGCCCAGTAGCTTTAAATACCATTGATATGTTGATAATTCTTAGGTTTTTGTCTCCACTCCTAGCCTCATCTCTTACCTCCAAACTTGCATACCCAATCACTTATTAAATCTCCATTTGGATAATTATTAGTCAATTGAAATGTTAAGTATGAATTCCTATCACAGAGAGCATGAGTGGTGCCTAAAAATGGGCAAGGTATGAATACAACGGTTTTAAGCTCAGGTTGTAAAATGAAGCTTATAATGCATTAACTGGAGACAGTGAGTCAACTAAAGTATTGGAACACATATTTAGTAAGGTAGAAATAAAGTTTGAGCACAGGTTGAGAAAAATCTTGAATTACAAACTAAGGAAATTAGTATTTATCCCACTTTTTTTTTTTTATAGGTATGGACACTGGTAGAAATGGTGTTTAAGAAGATGATTCTGGAATTTAATATAGGAGATGTCAGAGACAGAGAGACCATTTAACTTGTTATTACACCATCACACTTATGCAGCACTAGGACCTGGACAAAGCTGATAAGAGTAGAAAAGGATTGCAGGGCAGTATTTAATGACAAGCTCAAAGCGGAGAAAGAAGATGAGGAGTTATAAATATTGAGATTTCAAACCTGGGTCATACAAATCAGTGGAGCCATTGGAGAATAAGAATGGCAAGAGCTAACTTAAAAAGAGATTAACAAATTTAGGCTTAGGCATTTGGATTTGAAGTAGATATTCATGTAAAAGTACATAACGGGAGTCTGCGGATGTTTGACTAGAGTTTGGAAGTAAAGCTACTGCTGGGGTTATCCTAGAACCAAACTTTAGCTCAAGACTTCCCCAGGAAAGTCAATACTGTAAATTAAATCAATGTGCTAAAAACAAGAACTAGAGAAGAGAAACTCCCTCTGAGGGAAAATTATCCAGAGCTACATGAATATAAGTACGCCTAAAGCCTGATAAACAGTGATCTCATACATTCTATAGCTCCTTGGATTAGAATATACACTGAGTATCAACCTTCATGCATCTGCATATGGAAGATTTGGACCTACTTAATAAAGTGATAAAAAGTCCCTGAGTGGTGCAGACACCTTGTGCTGAACTATTAATGTAAACATTGGCAATTCAAACCCACCCAGTGGCACCATGGAAGAAAGGCCTGACATCCACTACCATAAAGATTAAGTCAAGAAAACTCTACGGTTCAGTTCTTCTCTGTTACACATGGGGTCACCATGAGTTGGAATTGCCTTGACAGCAACAAGTTTGCTTTTTTAGTGAAGTGATGGTATTGGAAAAATGTAGAAATTTAATCAAGTCAACAGAATATTACTGAGGAAACTTGTTTGTGTCCAAAACTACTGTTGGGAGATATAGTAGTAGTGCTAAAATTTGTTCCTGATGTAGAGGTTTTTTTTCAGTCTGAAAGATTGTTAGTAAGCTGTTTGCATATTTGCAATACATTCACTAGTTGCTATGCTCTGAAAAAGAACAATTTGCTTTGATAAAGACAGAATTTTAGGATGTTGAAATACACCAAGCAGTATCTAATGAAAACCAAAGGAATAGCCAGAAGCTCAGTTATAGAGAAATATATCAAAATCTTTTTAAACTAGATTTCAATAGAGAATTCTATCTAATTCCAGACACACCTGGGACATAATGGTAGTAATTTCCTAAAACTAAATCATGAGCCTAATGAATTCTTCAAAACCACTTTCCTAATGAATGAAAATAGATTAAAATGAAGGAAAAAAGCATGGTCTCATTTGTCTCATGATCGTTCATCTTCCTAAATATCAATGATGCATTATTGAGGTCAACTCTTGAATCCTTTAGAAATTTCCCACAAAAACACATACAGGATGTTCTTTAATGCCTCCTTCATATCTTTGTTCTAGAAGTTATAGATCAGGGGATTAAAGAATGGTGTTGCCAAAGCATAGAACAAGGTCACAAATTTCTACATCCCAGGATGGTCCCCAGAACCTGGGCTAACATACATCACCATGACTGAGCCATAGAACAAGGACACCACAGCAAGGTGGGAGGCACATGTAGAGAAAGCCTTATGCCTCCCTGAGCCTGAGGACACCTGCAACACCACTCTGAGGACACAGAAGTAAGTGCCAAGGATGTACAGGAAGGTGAGGAAGATAATGAGAGAGCTAGTAATACCACAGGTCAGAGTAGTTCCAGGTACTGGAGCACAAGACAATGCCAGTAAGGGTGCCAGATCACAGAGAAAATGGTCAATGGTGTTTGGACCACAGAAGGGGGCCTGAGATATTAGGTTCAAAGTAGTCAGTAACCACAGAAAGCCACCTGCCTAGCAGAAACCCACTAACTGGGCACATAAGTCATGGGTCATTATGGTGGGAGAGTGCAAAAGTCTACAAATAGCAAGAAATCGATCAAAAGACATCGCCGACAGAAATAAACATTCAGCAGTGCACATGGAGAAAAAGAAGTAGAACTGGAGCAGGCAGCCAGCATAGGAGATGCTCTTGGTCTGGGAGCTGATGGTGGCCAACAATTTGGGCACATCCGAGCTGACATAGCAGATCTCCAGGAAGGAGAAGTTGGCCAGGAGGATGTACATGGGCTTGCAGAGTTTCCTGCTTGAGCACACTGCACAGATGATGGACAAGTTCCCCATGAGGGTCAGGAGGTAGATGAGGGAGAAGAGCACAAAGAGGAGGATCTGGATCTCTCTGTGGCAGGGGAAGCCCAGGAGGATGAACTCACTCACAGACCCAGAGATATTACTGGTCTTCAGGATCCTCATTGGTCTCCCCTGTGAAGACAACAGGATAGTAAGAACCACAGAAATATTTACACTGTTTTTCTTCTTCCTGGTAAAGAGACGTGTTTCTTTTCCTCAGTTTGAGTTTGTGAGGTTAGAAGGGTTGGCTGCTTTTTCCTCTCTATCTTCCTTCCTCCTCATTTATTCAATAAATATTTATTGAACATATAATATTTCCAGGCACTGTACTGGGAGATGTAGAAAGAACAATAAATAAAACAAGCTAAGTCCTTGCTCTTATGGAGCTCATATCAAATACCCTTTGTTCAAAGCTACTTTAAACAGTTACAAGGTTGCTGTAGGATTTCTATATGGAGGGATTTTAAGAGTTTAAATCTGATTGGAAGAAATGCCGGAACTTTTTCCTCGAAACCTCATTTGCATAGCAAGGAAAACATTTCATATGTTTGTGTCAACTTCATGGGGACTGCTAGAGATTATGGGGCGCATGTTAATATCCCTCCACCTGCATTATGTGCTTCTGCTGACATAGTAACAGCAGGATGTGACAATTCAGAACAAAATTTTCAGTTGTCGTTCAGAGACACGGACATTAAATTCAGTTGGACAAAATTGGGAAGGCTTTTGAGTGGGAGATGGACCTTGGCAGCAAAGGATAGAATTTTCCAAGGTAAAATATGGAGACAAGAAAAGATTTGGATACAAGAAATGATGTTCAGGGAAGAGTCGAAAAGAATGAAAGTTAAAATACTTGTAAGAGAATGGTGAATTATAAATGACAAAGATGAGGCCACATGGCAGAAAACTCCCTGCCAGTCTGACTAGTTCAGCTTTAGCTTGTCAGTCAATGGAAAACAGATGATCTAGAAGACAAAGATAATCAGAGCTTTATCTAAGTGGCATTTTGCAAGACTATTTGGTACAGGCTAATAAATTAAGCAAGGATTCTCTATGTGGTTCAAACGGTTAACAGGTCCAATTGCTACCAAAAAGTTTGGCGGTTTGAGTCCATCCGAGGTGCCTTGCAAGAAAGGCTTGATAATCTACTTCCCAAAAATCATGGAAAACCTTCTGTAGCACAATTTTATTCCTACTCACAGGGAGTGGCATTGGTTAGAATAGTTGATTCCCCAACCCTGTATTTTTTTTGAATCATTTTAATTGAAATATTAAATATTTCATGAAAGTAAGTAGGTACAACTTACAAAGTTTTCCTTTCCTGTAAGCCACACACAATCACAGATTTGTGTGAAAGAGAACAGTAGACAATCCAGTTAGTCTTTTCAATTATTGCCAAGTCTTAAAAAGAAAAAAAATCCCTATGTTCCCATTTTCTTGGAATACAATTCTTTTGAAGGTGATCTGCACAGACAAGATGAAAATTTGACAAAAGATATTTCTTTATCCCATGCCTAATAAGCCTAGTGTAATAGAATAATTGTGAAGTTTTATATTCCTTTATTTATATCAATATATGAAACAAAATGGACCCTGAGAGATAGAAGTTACTGATCTATGTGCCCACGTATCCTAAACGCAGCCAAAGGGTCTGACATGTTAGCTCTTTGGTAAAGCACTATTTGGTTCCTTTCTTCACAGACGTCCCTTTGTGAGTTTACTTAGGGAATACAACATGCCAAGCAACTCTCCATTCCCCATCATTTAGCCCTTCCAGATTATGAGGTCTTATCTCTAGAGGCCAAAATCCCAGGAGCAATGGGGCAATTAACATGCATCACACAGACCTGAGTACATTTCCTCTTCAGTGATTATCATGTTGAAGATGGAAATATATGAATGTGCATACATACATGTGTGGACTCACACACACACACACATTGTAGGCTGCTAACACCGTAGTGCTTCCTCCAGAGTTACTTCTCCTGACAGTAATAAACTACCCCTTGGCTAACAAAGCTTTTCCACATGAGATGCATCAATGTTTTCAAGCTTTGTTAAGCTTGGCATCCTATATCCAGAGTCTTGCATTACTATTGTCCAAATGACAGTTTAAAGACCTTGTCCACTACATCCAGAATGATCCTATTCCCAGACATCCACAGTGCTACCTAGCTCCATTCCTTACAAACTCCTATTTCCACATACAGATCAAACAGTAGGGTAGATGTTCGTCAACCAAGAAGTTAAGAAGTCAATTGAGTGACACAGACATGTCCAATTCCTCTTCCTCAAGTCTAGGCTACATTTCTAAGCCTCCCTTGCAGTTAGGTGTGGTCATGGTACTGAGTTCTAGTCAGTAGAATGCAATGAAAATGGATGTGCAATGCTTCTGATCTTATCCATATACAGTCCTTGATAATCTCTGATGCAACTGAGCATGGTGACAGTGAAAGTCACAATTAAACGTGGTAAAGCCAAAGATGGAGAGAACCTGAGTTCCAGAATCACAATCTGAAGCATGATTACCTGCTGATCAGGAGTATCCATTTGGATTTTCAACGAGCATTAAATTCACTTATTTTATGTGTGATCTACTAAAAACCATTTTACCCGGAGAAGAATAACATGACCAATTCAAACAAACATTTACATTTTGAAAAATGTATAAAGAAAACAATCTGTGGGTGACTAAAAATTTATATATTTGGGGGTTTTTTCTCTTGAAACATCTAATTTTAAAACAGCAAGAAGAAATTAAAGAAATCATTTTTATGAAGACCAAGTATCTACTAGCAGGGAATAGAAAGTGAATGCCAGCGAACAAATTTACCGATAATTCACCATCAGGCTTTATTCAGAGATGATTTACTTAAAAATTGTGATCTTTGCCAATCTGCATTCACAGCAAGCATAATCATTCTTTCTTCAGCTTGAGCCAAAACCTGTGGAGCAGAAATAAGAAAAACCTTAAACATCATGAAGGACTCCTGAGGTTTGTTTTTTGTTTTATGATTTGTTTTGTTTTTTGCACAAAGGTGTACAAACACCCCAGGACATTGAATTAAATGGACATAACTACAGAGGAAAAAATCTTTAGCAAGAGCAATCTATATTAGTAACATTCAATTAACAGTCATTGGAAAAGAAAGCTGTAAAACCAATTGCTTGTAAGTTCAGTCCAGGCCAAATTCAGAGGTTCTTAAATCCTGAGAGCTTCAGTAGTGTAAAATTTTTCCTTAAAGCCAGCCAGGGAAAATAAAGTCATAATTAAAAGTTTACTTCTAAATGCATTGAATTTTTCCACAAGTGTTTAAGACTTTTTTTGAGTGGAATATCACTTTCTCAGATGTTACAGAATTAAATTAGACATGTTAATAGAAAACTCATTTTTGAAAACCTAAGAAATTGAATTATTTCTTTTAATGCTCTGTTTTAGTTATCTTTGTATCTAAAAGATCAATTCCTATATCTGTGCCTCTGCTTCTGCTTGTTTTTCTGCCCATAATGCCCTGCTTCCTGTCTTTGCTAAGGCAATTTCACCATTTCTTAGGCAAATAACATACTGACTCTTAAAACTTCCATTTGGAAATTACACACATCACATCCACCCACATGTAATTTGGTAGAGTAAGTCTTTTGATCCTACCAACCTTCAAGGTGTCCAAAAAGCAAAACAAAACAAAAAACCCCATAGCCATTGAGTTGATTCCGACTCATAGCAACCCTATAGGACAGAGTAGTGCTGCCCCAAAGGATTCGAAGAAGCAGCTGGTAGATTCGAACTGCTCACCTTTCAGTTAGCAGCCAAGCTTTTAAACACTGTGCCACCAGGGCTCAAGAACATGCAATTCCACCATTAGCTGAGGAGAATATTGGTGAACATATTAATGACTACCACAATCTTCAGCCTTCCTTGAAACCCCCTTGTTCTTTGTTTAAGCATTTAAATCTTTCTTAAAAGAATGTGGAACAATTCTATGTGTATAGAGACTATAATACTTTAAGTTCTTGTATGCAATGGTCTTTTTGTTTTATCTTTTTACTTTAGAAAGACTTCAGAACCATGGGTTCTCGCTTTGCATCTAATGAATGAAAAATGAATACATTTCCCGTCATCAGAAATGCATTGAAGGAAGATGAGTACCATATACAACCTCCTCCAGAATTCTTCCTGGAGATAGGTCATGTATCATAAAGGCCATTGCCAAAGTTTTGACAACTTGCTCTCAGAAAAATTTATTAGCTAATTTGTCAAATTTTGATTCTACCCCCCTTTTTTTTTTTATTAATGCCTCTACCTTAGACTCAGTATTTCACAGATGCGCTGCTGTACCGAACAGGGCTCAGTAAAGGAAACAGAAACTGCTCCAGATAATTTAAGTAGAAAGAGATTTAATAAAGGAATTAAGTGCTTGATTAACCCTTTTCCCTTGTGAGCTCATGGTGTTGTTGTTAGCTGCCGTTGAGTAAGCTCCGACTCATGGCCACCGCATGTGTTACAGAGTAGAACTGCTTCCTGGGGTTTCCTTGGTTGTAATCCTGACAGAAGCAGTTCTCCAGGCCTATCTTTTGTGGATTCTCTGAATGGTTTCAAACTGTTACAGGTTATCAGCCAATCTGAAACACTCACCATTGAAGAGTTAGCCTAATGTTACTATACTAGATCATCTACACTTTCTTTCAAGGTCCCATTGTATATTCTTCAAAATACCCTGTATTAGTCACTTGATAATATTCATCACAGATGGAGTCATTAATTCATTCAGGCAATAAATATTTACTAACTAGTTTTCATCAGACATTTTTCTGTTCACTGGTGATATTATAGTGAGTAACACAAAAAACTCCCTCCCAAAGTAATTTATTTACTGAGATAGGAAACCACAGAGATGAGAAAATTTGAGGTAACCAAATGAGTTCACTTGCAGATATACCGAATTATCTGTCTCTGAGTCATCCAAGTAGAAGTGACCAGTTAGCAGCTGTATATGAGTCTCAAGCTCAGCAGAGGGTTCTAGATGTATTTAGAAGTTGTTAACATAGAAAGAGTATTTGAACATAAAGTCTATTTGACTGCCTAATGAACACATATGAGAGAAAAGAGAAACAAGTCTAATGTGAAGGCATCAGAAACGCCATAATACACATAGATAGACATATAGGCCATAGGAAGAGAAGCAGAAACCAAGAGAGAAAGCTGAAGAAGGAGTAAGTACAGAGTTAGGAGAAAAAAAAATAGAATGAAGGCCACAAAAGCAAAGAAAATGGAGTTTTCTTTGAGCATGGTCAGCCTGGTTAAATACTGGTAAAATGTAAAAGAACATAAGTTCTCAGAAGGGGCTCTTTGATTTAGCTACATGGAATTCACTCATAACATTGGGAAAATGTCAATGAAGTTGTGGAGAAGGAAGCCAGATTCCATAGATTGACGAGTCAAGGGGAGACTGAGAAATAGAAAACAAGTGTAGACAAGGGGTTTGACTGTGAAGGAGAGCGAAGAGAGAGTGAAAGCTGAAGGGATATGTTAAGTCAAAGAAGAGTTTTGCTTATGTTTGTCTTTTGTAAGATAAAAAAGGAATGAGCAATCATCAGAGAAAGAGAGTTTAAAAATGAAGGAAATGCAGTGTGCAAAACTACATTAACTGTGTTAGAGAGAAGGGTCCAAAAATGAAAGTTTGAATTTCGATAAAAGAATGAAAACCTCTTTTTGTGTTACAAGAGGAAATGAAAAGAACATTGACTACAGATCCTTTTACCTTCTTAGTGTGTTCCACTCATTAATAACCACCTTACCTGTGGTTCTCTACCAGTGAAGTCCTCCAGTCAAACACACCATACACTAACTCTGCCTCCAAAGCCTTCTGCTATTTAAGTAATCTATCTGCAAAGGAAAAAACCAATAAATAAAATATTAAACAGTATTTACGACTGTACAATAAAAATAACTCTATCTTCCATCCAAGTCCATCAATTTTTCTGAGAAAGAATGACTAAGAAGATCATGTATAGATATGCATTTACAAATATATGTATATACACACACTTTTAAATGAATAGCATACTAATCACACTTCTCAGTACCTTATTTACTAAAGTACTTAGAGATGGTTCTATATGAGAATGTAAATATCTATCTTAATTCTTCTTAATGGCTATATAGATTTCCATTCTGTGGTTATAAAATGATTTAGTGAATCAGTCATCTACTAATAGACATTTATTTGTTTCCAGGATGTAGCTATGACAAACAATGCTTGAGGATTATTAACGTACATGAAACAAGCAAAATATTAAAAAAAATACGTGAAGGGTATATTCTGAGAAGTGAAAATCCTGAATTATAGGGTATGTGTATTTTAAATTTATGGTTAATGTAGCCACCTTTCTCTCCAAAGAGATTTCTGTGTTTTCTTTTTTCTTCTTTGCTGCTATTTTTTCTCTATCCTTACCTAGACCTAGGTTTCCACACTGTACTGCTGGTCTAGTTCTTGAAACTGGGCTTCAAAAATTATTGAAGCATTGTTTTATTGCTTCACTATGGTGATATATGTCTGTGTCAATTGAGAGAAACTGGTACATATCTTTAAGACTCTTTTTTCACTTGAGGTGCCCAATGTCTACCCTTTGAACCTGTATACCCTCAAAAAAACTAGAAAAATAAAGACCTGGGAGCTAACTACCCACAAGCTAGCCATTATACAAGCAACCTAGCTCTTTCTGTGTTTCCTTCTGAGGATAGATGATGGATATACGATTCTTCAGACTCTCTAGATATGTTATGAAACCAGTCTACCATTCTAGGAACTCTCCTCACACCTCAGAAATCACACATTTCATACAGAATTTTTGTATTCGAGTTGCTCAAGATGGGCTCTATACTCTAGCACATGTTTTTTTGACCTCTTAACTACACACTCTGTAATTTTCTCTGGCTCATAAGAGCTCTTTGACACTTAAGACAGATTTTGTCATACATTCTACGTGCAAAGACAAAAAAGCATCCACAGGAACATGCTGCCAACATAGACTTTCAAATTGTGCTCAAAAGCCAAATAGTCATGGAGGCCCCAGGATCTTCCACTGCTTGAGTTCTCAGGACAGTAGAAGGCACAGAGTTTCATTCTGGGCACATACAACTAGAAATAAAATATGGTTTTAATTTAATGCCCACCCAATGGAAATACCAGGCCATTAGTCAACCTTCAATTCTGACACTGTTAATGTAGGGTATAGATTTTGTGTCTTGATTTTGTGAGACTCTGAGATGTCAGCAGTATTTTCAAGGGAGATTGTGAAACTCTCAGAGGATTCTGACAGTACAATTAATTTGAAATCGTCATCTTAAAGCTAATTGTATTGCTTACAATACATTTGAGAAAAGGAGAAGAAGCTAAATTGCGACATTAAACAACACAGAATCTCAACTCAAAGATGTTGAGTTTTCAAAAATTCTAACCTGATCATGTCACTTCTTTGCATTCAGTCCCTAAATATTTCCTTCTCACCTATAGGACCAAGTTCAACCTCTTTAGCCTATCTGGATCATTTCTGCATTTCTAAGCTCATCTCCTTTCAGGAACCCCAAACTCACCCTACATTCAGTCACCTACATCCAGAACAGTTCTGGATGCTACTCCTTCTGTTACTTCATCCTCCACCACCTTCCAGCCTTCTATGTAGAAAACTTCGCTCATCATTCAAGACTCCGCTGAAATATCAGCTAATCTGTGAATCCTTCTCTGACATTTCCCACCCACACATGCCCAACCTATACTCTTAGTCCAACACTCCTCTGTGCTCCTATGGCGCCTTAGGCATTCCTCTTCCTTAACACTCTTTTAAATTGCAATTGTTGGCACTAGTGTCCCTTCATAAGCCAAGAGACCATTGGAAACAGGGATCATATCTTATTCCCATCTATGAATCATCAATACCGAGAATGCTGCTTGGCACTTGATAGGAGTTTAAGAAGCCAAATACCTTCTTTACATTGATAGAGAAGTCCTTTGACTTGGAAAGAGACATCTTTGGCTTTCTTGGGTACTCTGGTCTCTTTACCCTTTTCCTAATACCTATCAATAGCCTCATACATGAAAAATAGATAATTCACTAATTATCAGATTTTTCTGTAAAGCTCTGTTTCATAGTATTTCCTATGTACAAAATTTCTGAAGTAAAATTATTATGTCAAAGGGTAAAAAATATGACTTTTTTTGATACATAATACCATTGCATTCAAAATGATAGTTGAAACTTATTCTCTCACCAGCACTATATGTGGGGTGTGTGGGTGCGCATGCAAGTGTGTGGAGGAGGGTATTTTTTAATTATTTGATAAAACAAAAAGTGTTTTATTCTGGTTTTAAATTCCAGTGTTTTGATTACTTGAGAGGATATATTTAATGCTTAGCAAGTAATAGTTCTTCTCTTGTCAGCTGACCCCACAAGTCTTCTCCTAATTTATATGTAGAAAAATTACATTTTTTAAGTTGATTAAAGTAAGTTCTTAACAGTGTGGCTGCTATTTTAAGTTGGATTCTTCAATGCCCACTCTAATTCCCTTCTCACTTCTCTATGAAAGAAACTGGAAAACTAAAATTCACCTTCCCAGGCTCTCTCATAGTTGGGGATGAACAGGTGATGCAGTTCAAGTCGGTGAGGTGTAAGCTGAAGTCTCTTGTTGATGTACCTTCTACTTCTTTCTTCCTGCATGTTTGATGCTTGGAGGTGCAACAGCTATTAATGAAGATGGCAGAGCAGGAAAGTAGACAAAGCATGGTCTCTCAATGGCATCACTGAATCACAGTACCAGAGTTAGACCACCTGACACTTGGTGTCTTGTTGCATAAAACAAGCCCTATTTGCTCAGCGGGATTTTCTTTATCCTCAGATGAAAGAAACCCCTAACAAATAGAATAGACATTCACTCTTTGTAAGTCATATTGATGACATATATTTTCACATTTGCAAAATGTACTTTTTTATTACAAAGAATTTTTTTTTTTCATTACAACCGTGATGTATATCATTGATCTTTCCCTTTGGTGATTATTAACATCATCCTTAAATTTAGAAAGTTCTTCCCTTCAAATTTCTACTTTGTCTGTGCTGTCCACATTCAATTCCTTAACATGCCTAGAATTTTTTGATAAATGATTTGCAACTCTTTATGGGCCCATGACTTGAAGGAGTTTGTGAATTCTCAAAAATAGTAAGTAAAATATTGTGTACACAGAAGCACGTGTATGGGTAGATGTTATAGCTCTCATCAGATTCTCAAAGATGTCTATTGACAAGATGCATTAAGGATACTATATGATCGAAATTTTAATTGCTCCTTTTTATTAAAAATATTGGCATGCTCAAACCAACAAAACACAAATGTGTACTTCAATAAATTCTCAGCAGGCAACATTCTGATTTGAGAAAGGAATCAAATCCATGCTAGCATCATATTTTAAGGAACCCCCCCTCTGAAAATACTTATTTCAGATCTAGTATGTTTCCTTACATTTCTTTTTTTTTTTTATCGTGCTTTAGTTGAAAGTCTACAACTCAAGTTAATTTCTCATACAAAAATTTATACACATATTGTTATGTGACAGTAGTTGTAATCCCTATAATGTGACAGAACACTCCCCCTTCCCACCCTGGGTTTCTCGTGCCCATCCAATCAACTCCTGTCCCTCCCTGCCTTCTTATCCAGCCTCTGGACAAGCTACTCATGTGGTCTCGTCTATCTCCTCGAACTAAGAAGCACACTCTTCATGAGTATTATTTGATGTTTTGTAATCCAGTCTAATCTTTGTACGAAGCGTGGGATTTGGGAAGGGTTTTAATTCTGGGTTAACAGAGTCTGGGGACATGGCTTTGGGGGTTCCTCCAGTCTCAGTCAGACCATTAGGTCTGGTCTTTTTATGTGAATTTGAGTTCTGCTCCACACTTTTCTCCCACTGTATCAGGGACTCTGTTGTGTTCTTTGTCAGGGCTGTCATTGGTGGTAGCTAGGCATCATGTAGTTTTTCTGGTCTCAGGCTGATGGAGTCTCTGGTTTATGTGGTACTTATGCCTCTTGGGCTAATGTTTTCCTTGTGTCTTTGGTGTTCTTCATTCTCCTTTGCTCCAAGTGGGTTGGGACCAATGGATGCATCTTAGATGGCTGCTCACAAGCTCTTATTTTTAATTGTAATTCTCCAGATTTCTTTACAACAAGACCCCAAGAGATTTTTATTTCACCAAGGTCTCTCTCATTCAGCAATAATTTTAAAACTCTACACAGAACTTTCCTCAGGGCAAGTTTCATCTCTTTATTCTGGAGGCTGTAGATCAGAGGGTTTAAAAGTGGAGTAACAATTGAGTAGAACATGGTCATGAACTTTTGCATCCCAGGCTGCTTGGCTGCCCCTGGGGTTACATACATCACAATGACTGAGCCATAAAATAGGGACACCACAACCAGGTGGGACATATAAGTGGAAAAGACCTTCTTCCTATGTGAACCACTGGGAAACTGAAACACAGCTTGAAGGACCAGAGTGTAGGACACAAGGATGAAGAATAAAGTGATGACAGGATCACAGCACTGAAAATGGTACAATTCAAAGTTGTTTTGGGATAAGGAACGTGGAGTTGGCCAACACTGCCCCAGATCACACAGGTAGTGTTCAATCACATTCAAACCACAGAATGGAACTTGGGAGATAAGACTGGCAGGTGTCAGTAACCAGAGGAAGCCACCCACCCAGCAGACAGACACAGGCTTCTGTAGACTTTCCTGGTCGTTATGATGGGATAGTGTAGTGGACAGCAGATGGCAACATACCTATCAAATGCCATGAGGCTCAGGAAGAATAACTCTGTGGCACAAAGAGAGAGGAAGATGTAGAACTGGAGGATACAGCCATTATAAGAGATGGTCTTTGTCTTGGAGAGGAAGTTGAACAATATGTTGGGCACATTCAAACTGATGTAGCAGATCTCCATGAAAAAGAAGTTGGCCAATAAGATATACATGGGAGTATGGATTTTCTGCTCCCACCACACAGCACAGGTAATAGTCCCGTTGGTCAAGATGCAGATGATGGAGAACAAAAATAAAAAGGAGAATTTCTATTTCTTGGCTCCACAGGAAACTCAGGGGGATGAATTCATGAATGGTAACCCTGACATTATTGGCATAAGAATTAGGCATTTCCCTGTAACCTGTAATGAGCACAGACATAATCAGTACTACATACTGAGTCACTTATTTTATTCAGTTCTCCACATCACCTCAATTTCTCATTGGAAGTAGGTGGTCCAAGTAGAAGATGAAATGAAATATTAATATTTAGTCAATGTAGAGAACTTTTATTAAAAAGCACAGTTGAAAGATGAATAGTAAAACACCATTGGACATTTCAGTTTAAATATTACCCACAAAGTTTTCTTGTTGTTGTTGTTCCTGTTTTAGTCTATAAGAAAAAAAGAGAGAGAAAGATGAATCATTATACACCTTCTCCAACGACCTTTATTTAATTAAAATGCAGTTAATGAGCTTCAGGAAGGTATTTATGCCCTTCAGCTAGGCTTGAATTATTTCATTATCTACACTTTTATTTCAGTCAGCAGTACAAGGTCCATTAAGTTTTAAAACCTCCCTATTTAATTTTATTGTTATAGACAATTACCTGTATCCATTGCCGTCAAGTTGATTCCAACTCATAGAGACCCTATAGGACAGAATAGAACTGCCCCATAGGGTTTCCAAGAAGCACCTGGTGGATTTGAACTGTCGACCCTTTGGTCAGCACCCAGAGAAGCTTGTACTCTAAGAAAATTGTTTCAGAAGGTATGGATTACCAGCAATTAAATAAGTACATTACACTAATGGATTAGAAGCACAAATCTATAAAATGAAACAGAGCTCATAAATAAATGGACACCAATTCATTAAATGTTGTTGTTAGGTGCTGTTGAGTCAGTTCTGACTCATAGTGACCCCATGTACAACAGAGCGAAAACTGCTCCATCCTGCACCATTCTCACAATAGTTGCTATGCTTGAGCCCGTCATTGAAGCCACTGTGTCAATTCATCTCGTTTGAGGGTCTTCTTTTCTTTTGTTGATCCTCTGCTTCACCAGGCATGATGTCCTTCTCCGGGGACTAGTTTCTCCTGATGAGATACCCAAAGTAGGTGAGATGAAGTCTCATCATCATGGCTTCTAAGGAGCATTCTGGCTGTACCTCTTCCAAGACAGATTTGTTCGTCCTTCTTGTAGTCCATGGTATATTTAATATTCTTTGCCAACACCATAATTCAAAGGCATCAATTCTTCAGTCTTCGATTTTCATTGCCCACTTTTCACATGCATATGAGACCATTGAAAATACCATGGCTTGGGTCAGGTAGACCTTAGTCCTCAAAGTGACGTCTTTGCTTTTAATACTTTAAAGAGGGCTTTTGCAGTAAATTTGCCCAATGAAGTACATTGTTTGATTTCCTGACTGCTACTTCCATGGGCGTTGATTGTGGATCCAAGTAAAATGAAATCCTTTACAACTTCAATATTTTCCCCGTTTAAGATGATGTTGCTTATTTGTCCAGTTGTGAGGATTTTTGTTTTCTGTATGTTGGGGTGTAATCCATACTGAAGGTGGTGGTCTTTGATTTTCATCAGTAAGTGCTTCAAGTCCTCTTCTCTTTCTGCAAGCAAGGGTGTGTCATCTGCATATCGAAGGTTGTTAATGAGTTTTCCTCCAATCCTGAAGCCATGTTCTTCTTCTTATAGTCCAGTTTCTCTGATTATTTGCTCAGCATACAGATTGAATACGTATGGTGAAAGGATACAACCCTGAGGCACAGCTTTCTGATTTTAAAGCACAAAGTATCCCCTTGTTCTGTTTCAACAAAGGTCTCTTGCTCTACATACAGATCCCACACGAGCAAAATGGAGTGTTCTGGAATTCCTATTCTTCACAGTGTTACCCATAATTTGTTATGATCCATGCAGTAGAGTGCCTTTACATAGCCAATAAAACATAGGTAGGCCAAGATCCATCTGACATCAGCAATGAAATCCCTTGTTCTATGTCCTCTTCTGAATTCAGCTTGAATTTACAGCAGTTACTGTGCTTTTTTTTTTTTTTTTTTTACTTGTTGGTGTATTGCTGCAACCATTTTTGAGTTATCTTCAGGAAAATTTTACTTACATGTGATATTATCTGATAATTGCTGCATTCTTTTGAACAAACTTTCTTTGGAATGGTGACAAATATGGATCTCTTCCAATCAGTTGGCCAGGTAGCTCTCTTCCAAATTTCTTGGCATAGACGAGTGAGCACCTCCAGCACTGCATCCATTTGTAGAAACATCTCAACTGGTATTCTGTCAATTCCTGGAGCCTTGTTTTGGAATTCTTCGTTCAACACCAATGGTTCTTGATCATATGCTGTCTCTTGAAATGGTTGAACATCAACCAGTTGTTTTTTTTTATATTGTACTTTAAGTGAAGGTTTACAGAACAAACTAGCTTCTCATCAAACAATTAGCACACATATTGTTTTGTGACATGGTTGGCAACCCCACAACAAGTCAACACTTTGCCTTCTCGACCTTGGGTTCTTTGTTACCAGCTTTCCTGTTCCCTTCTGCCTTCTAGTCCTTGCCCCTGGCTGGTGTGCCCTTTTAGTCCTGTTTTATTTTATGGGCCTGTCTAATCTTTGGCTGAAGGGTGAACCTCAGGAGTGACTTCATTACTGAGCTAAAAAGGTATCTGGGGGCCATTCTCTTGGGGCTTCTCCAGTCTCTGTCAGGCCAGTAAGTCTGGTCTTTTTTTTCTCTTCATGAGTTAGAATTTTGTTCTACATTTTTCTCCAGCTCTGTCCAGGACCCTCTATTGTGATCCCTGTCAGAGCAGTCAATGGTGATAGCCAGGCACCATCTAGTTGTGCTAGGCTCAGTCTGGTGGAGGCTGTGGTAGTTGTGGTTCATTAGTCTTTGGACTAATCTTTCTCTTGTGTCTTTGGCTGTCTTCGTTCTTCCTTGTTTCCGATGAGGTGAGACCAGTGGAGTGTCTTAGATGTTGCTCACAAGCTTTCAAGACCCCAGACACTACTCACCAAAGTAGAATATAGAACATTTTCTTTATAAACTGTGCTGTGCCAATTGAGCTAGATATTCCCCAAGACCATGGTCCCCATAGACCTCAGCCCAGTAATTTGGTCCCTCAGGGAGTTTGGATGTGTCTATGGAGCTTCCATGACATTGCCTTGGACAAGTTGTGCTGAATTCCCCATTATTTCAGCCAATTCTTTTTGGAGAGTTACTCTGTGTATTTTTTCCATTTTCTTCTGATACTTCCTGCATAAAAGCATAACTCAATATTTTGCCCATAGAAACCTTCAATAGTATAACTCGAGGCTTGAATTTTTTCTTCAGCTCTTTCAGCTTGAGAATGACGAGCATGTTCTTCCCTTTTGGTTTTCTAACTTCTTGTCTTTGAACATTTCATTATAACACTTTACCACAAGCTGCCCTTTGAAATCTTCAGTTCAGTTCTTTTACTTCATCAATTTTTCCATTTACTTTAGCTGCTCTACATTAAAGGGCAAGTTTCAGAGTCTCTGCTGACATCTATTTTGGTCTTTTCTTTCTTTCCTGTATTTCTAATGGCCTTATTTTTCTTAATGTAGGCTGTCGGTGATGTCATCTCACAACTCATCTGGTCTTCAGTCCTCGAGGTCTCTAAATTCACGTGTGATATACTCAGAGTCGTATTTTGGCTCTCATGGACTTTTTTTTATTGTGATTTAGATGAAGGTTTACAGAACAAACTAGTTTCTCATTGAAGAGTTAGTACACATATCATTCCATGACATTGGTTAACAACCCAATGACATGTCGTCACTCTTGCTTCTCAACCTTGGGTTCTCTGTTACCAGCTTTCCTTTCCCCTCTTGCCTTTTAGTCCTTGCCCCAGGGCTGGTGTGTCCCTTTGGTCTCATTTTGTTTTATGGGCCCATGTAATCTTTGTGTGTGTGTGTGTGTGTGTTTTTTAATTATACTTTAGGCAAAGCTTTACAGAAGAAACTAGTATCTCATTGAACAGATAGTACACACGTTGTGGTATGACCTTGGCTAACAACCCCACAACACATCAACACTCTTCCTTCTTAACCCTAGATTCCCTACTACCAGCTTTTCTGTTCTCTCCTGCGTTCTAGTCCCTGCTCCAGGGCTGACACGTCCCTTTAACTCTTGTTTTGTTCCATGGGCCTGTTCAATCTTTGGCTGAAGAGTGAACATCAGGAGTGCCCTCATTATTGAGCTGAAAGGGTGTCTGGGGGTCATACTCTTGGGGTTTCTCCTGTCTCTGTCAGACCAGAAAGTCTGATCTTTCTTTTTGAGTTAGAATTTTGTTCTACATCTTTCTTCAGCTCTGTCCAGGACTTTCTATTGTGCTGCCTGTCAGAGCAGTCAGTGGCAGTAGCCAGGCACCATCTCTTTGTACTGGATTCAGTCTGGTGGGGGCTGTGGCAGATGTGGTCCTTTACTACTTTGGACTAATCTTCCCCTTGTGTCTTTAGTTTTTGTCATTCTTCTTTGCTCCTGAAGGGATTAGACCAGTGGAGTATCCTGGATGGCTGATCACAGGCTTTTAAGGCCCCAGGTGCTACTCACTAAAGTAGAACATAAAATATTTTCTTTACAAACTATGGTATGCCAGTTGAGCTAGATGTTTCCCGAGACCATGGTTCCCACAGCCCTCAGCCCAGCAAATCAGTCCCTCAGGGAGTTCGGATGTGTCTATGGGGCTACCATGACCTTGCCTTGTACACGCTGTGCTGGCTGCCCCAGATCGTGTACTGTCTTACCCTTCACCAAAGTTACCGCTTATCTATAGTCTATTAAGTGTTTTTCCTTCACTACCCCTCCCCTCCTTTGTAACCATCAAAGATTGTTTCTTTTTGTATGTAAACCTTTTCATGAGTTTTTACAGTAGTGGTCTCATACAATATTTGTCCTCTTGGGATTGACTTATTTCACTCAGCAAAATGCCCTCCAGACTCATCCACATTATGAAATGCTTCACAGGTTCATCGTTGTTCTTTATCATTGCGTAATACTCCATTGTGTGTATGTACCAGTTTGTTTATCCATTCATCTGTTGATGGGCATCTAGGTTGTTTCCATCTCTTTGCTATTGTGAACAATGCTGCAATGAACATGGGTGTGCATATACCTATTCATGTGAGAATCTTAT
Source organism: Elephas maximus indicus (assembly GCF_024166365.1). Taxonomy (NCBI): domain Eukaryota; kingdom Metazoa; phylum Chordata; class Mammalia; order Proboscidea; family Elephantidae; genus Elephas; species Elephas maximus. The sequence goes on along the minus strand of NC_064828.1, from coordinate 26,596,730 downwards.
TTCTCTAGGATATATTCCTAGGAGTGGGATTGCTGGATCATATGGCATTTCTATTTCTAGGTTTCTAAGGAAGCATCATATCATTTTCCAAAATGGTTGTATCATTTTGCATTCCCACCAACAGTACTTAAGAGTTCTGATCTCCCCACAGCCTCTCCAACATTTATTATTTTGTTTTATTGATTCATGCCATTAATGCTGGGGTGAGAAGGAATCTCATTGTGGTTTTGATTTGCATTTCTCTGATGGCTAGAGCTCATGAGCATTTCCTCATGTGTCTGTTGGCTGCTTGAGTATTTTCGTTGATGAAGTTTCTGTTCATTTCCTTTGCCCATTTTTAATTGGATTATTTGTCTTTTTGTTGTAGAGGTGTTGGATTTTCTTGCAGATTTTAGAGATTAGACCTTTGATTTGGAATAGCCAAAATTTTTTCCCAGTCTGTAGGTTCTCTTTTTACTTCTTTTGGTGAAGTCTTTTGAAGAACATAAGTGTTTAATTTTTAGAAGATCTCAGTTATCTAGCTTATCCCCTGGATCTTGTGTGTTGTTGGTTGTGGTTTCTAGCCTGCTAATGCTGTGTATTAGGGCATCTAGTGTTGATCCGATTTTTTCTTCTACAAACTTCATAGTTTTTGGCTTTATATTTAGGTCTTTAACACATTTACAAGTTAGTTTTTGTATATGGTGTGAGATATGTGTCTTGTTTCATGTTTTTTGCAGATGGACATCCAGTTTTGCCAGCACGGTTAAAGAGGCTGTCTTTTCCCCATTTGATGGACTTTGGACCCTTGTTGGAGATCAGGTGACCATAGGTGGATGGTTTTCCATCTGGGTTCTCAATTCTGTTTCATTGGCCAAGGTATCTGTCGTTGTACGAGTACCAGGCTGTTTTGACTACTGTAGCTGTATAGAAGGTTCTGAGGTCAAGTAGTGTAAGTCCTCTTACTTTATTCTTCTCCTTCAATAGAGAATCACAAATTTCCCAGTAACTTCCTTTTTATTGTTTTCAGAACAGATAAGTTATAAAGACATGGACAATGGAAGGGGTGGTCACATGTTTCATAATTGGTATTCCTTCTTCCCCTTCCTTTTCCTGGTTTTTTGGTGGCTGTCATCTGGTTGTTGATTTTGGGGGTGAGATATACATAATGGCACTGTGGCTGTTTCCCTTGTTTCAGTCCTTAGCATTAGGATTGATGACTATGACTGAGCCTAGAGATTGGGCATGCCCTTCTTGAAGGCAAAGAAAGCAAGTCAATTCAGAAAGTTTTTCTTCAGTCTTTCACCTTTTCTATCCCTCAAGTGGGATGTGTCACTCTTTGAGGGATCACAGGGCCTCTCCATATTGCCACAAATGTTATGCACTGAAGAACTCCAAGAAGTACCAGTCACATAAAACTTTAGGAGTGGCATTTCCTCCAGGATAGCCTGGAGTACAATCTGCCAAACTCTGTGCCAATGCCTTAATTCAGACTTTTATTATATAACACTTTGAATTGTTCAAAACCTGATTGTTTTCCCTATTTCTAATAAATTTTGTATATTCTTATTAGAATTTGCTTTCTAAACATAAATTGGATCTCATTGATGTATAAAAGTCTGCCCTAGAACAATTCTCCACGGTCTACAGAATTACCTTCAAACACTGAAGCCTTCACAATCTGACACCATTCCTGTATTTCTAGCTAAATTTCACATCTCATGACAGTTATGGAAGAGGATTTTTTAATAATAAAATTATTGTAAAGTTTCTCAAAAGGAGGAAGGGACTAATAATGTTCACCTCATATAGGTTTTAAGTAAATTAAATGAGCTAAAATATGTGAATTTTAGCTGTGAAGAAGCTGGAAGGAATACACAGAGTCACTATACCAAAAAGACTTGGTTGACACTCAACCATTTCAGGAGGTAACATATGATCGGGAACCAAGGGTACTGAAGGGAGAGGTCCAAGCTGCACTGAAGGCATTGGTGAAAAACAAGGCTCTGGGAATTCATGGAATAGCCATTGAGATGTGTCAACAAAGGGATGCAGCACTGCAAGTGCTCACTTGTCTATGCTGAGAAACTTGGAAGAGAGCTACCTGGCCAACTGATTGGAAGAGATCAATATTTATGCCTATTCCCAAGAAAGGCAATCCAACCAATAACGAAATCGTCGAACAATATCATTAATATCACATGCAGGCAAAATTTTGCTGAAGATCATGCAGTAGCGCCTGCAGCAATAAATTGACAGGGAACTGCCAGAAATTCAAGCTGGATTTAGAAGAGGACATGAAATGAGGGATATCATTGCTGATGTCAGATGGATCCTGGCTGAAAGCAGAGAATACAAGAAAGATGTTTACTTGTGTTTTATTGACTATGCAAAGGCATTTGACTGTGTGTATCATAACAAATTATGGATAACATCGTGGAGACTGAGAATTCCAGAACACTTAATTGTGGTCGTGAGAAATCTGTACATGGATCAAGAGGCAGTCATTCAAACAGAACAAGGGGATATGGCATGGTTTAAAGTCAGGAAAGGTGTGCGTCAGGGTTGTATCTTCTCACCATACCTATTCAATTTGTATGCTGAGCAAACAATCCAAGAAGCTGGACCACATGAAGAAGAATAAGGCATCAGGATTGGAGGAAGATTCATTAACAACCTGTGTTATGCAGGTGACACAACCTTGCTTACTGGAAGTGAAAGGGACTTGAAGCACTTACTGGTGAAGATCAAAGACCATAGCCTTCAGTATGGATTACATCTCAACATAAAGAAAACAAAAATTCTCACAACTTCACCAGTAAGCAACATCATGATAAATGGAGAAAAGATTGAAGTTGTCAAGGATTTCATTTTACTTGGATTCACAATCAACACCCATGGAAGCAGCAGTCAAGAAATCAAAAGACGCATTGCCTTGGGCAAATCTTCTGCAAAATACCTCTTCAAAGTGTTCAAAAGCAAAGATGTCACCTTGAGCACTAAGGTGGTCCTGACCCAAGCCATGGTGTTTTCAATCACCTCATATGCATGTGAAAGCTGGACAATGAATAAGGAAAACTAAACAAGAATTGATGTCTTTGAATTGTGGTGCTGGTGAATAATATTGAATATACCATGGACTGCGAAAAGAATGAACAAATCTGTCTTGGAAGAAGTACAACCAGAATGCTCCTTAGAAGCAAGGATGGAGAGATGGCATCTCACTTATTTTGGACATGTTGTCGGGAAGCATCTGTCCCTGGAAAAGGACATCGTGCTTGGTAAAGTAGAAGGTCAGCAAAAAAGAGGAAGACCCTCTACAAGATGGATTGACAAAGTGGCTGCAATAATGGACTCAAATAGCAAAAATCGTGAGGATGATACAGGACTGGGCAGTGTTTTGTTCTATTGCACTTAGGGTTGGTTTAAGGTTTAAAGATTATCTCAGGGCAATAGTTTCAGGGGTTTATCCAGCCTCCATGGTCCAGAAAGTCTGGAATCCATGAGAATTTGAAATTCTGCTCTGCATTTTCCTCCTTTTGATCAGAAAATGGCCTAAAGATATTAGGAGAATGTTATAAAAATGAGATTAACCAGATGCAGCCTTAAAAATAGTTATGAAGTACTTTATCTGAAAAAAATGCCTATGGAAGGAGAATACTAAATTTAAAATGTTATATTATCTCAAATATGTAACAAAAATGATTAGAATAAAAAAATCAAGTTTTTAACTGAATTTATTTTAATTGAATTATGTCAGCTTGGTAGAGTTTTTTGATCTTCCTTAACTTTTCTGAATCATCCAAATTTTTGCAATGAACACATATTACTTTGATAATCAGGGAAAAAGCAGTTTTTTTTTAATTTCAGAAGTAATATCTGGCACACAGGATGTTGCAAGGAATAAATAAAATTGTTTAAGAATTTGTCAACAATTCTATTATGAAAACACTCTGCATCCCACTTTGAATTGTGGCGCCTGGGGTCCTAAATGCCAACAAGCGGCCATCTAAAATACATTAATTGGTCTCAACCCACCGGGAGCAAAGGCAAAGGAAGAACACCAAGGTCACACGACAACTAAGAACCCAAGAGACAGAAAGGGCCACATGAACCAGAGACCTACATTATCCTGAGACCAGAAGAACTAGTTGGTGCCCGGCCACAATCAATGTCTGCCCTGTCAGGGAACACAACAGACAACTCCTGAGGGAGCAGGAGACCAATGGGATACAGACCCCAAATTCTCATTAAAAGACCACACCTAATGGTATGATTGCGACTAGAGGAATCCCAGAGACAATGCTCCCCAGAACTTCTGATGGCACAGGACAGCAACCATCCCCGAAGACAACTCATCAGGCATGAAAAGGACTGGTCAGTGGGGGGGAGAGAGATACTGATGAAGAGTGAGCTAATTAAATCAGGTGGACACGGGAGAGTGTGTTGGCAACTCTTGACTGGAGGGGGATGGGAAGATAGAGAGAGAGGGAAGATGGTAAAATTGGCACGAAACGAGAGACTGTAAGGGCTGACTCAATAGGGGGAGAGCAAGTGGGAGAAGGGAGTAAGATGTATGTAAACCTACATGTGACAGACTGATTGGAATGGTAAATGTTCACTTGAAGCTTAATAAAAAAGAAAAAAAAAAAAGAATTTGTCAGTGTGCCTGGCATGAGATGAGTTATCAATGAATATTAGCTTCTTTCCCTGTTAAATCAAGGGACAGGATAGTTTAGTCTTGAAGAAATCAGGCTCTGCTCTGAGAGAAACCTAAGTTCACATATTGGTATTAGTTGAGAGAACATGAACTAATTAATTAATTTCTTTAAGTTTCAATGACCTCACCGATAAAACAAAAATAATAAAAAGTCTAATTCATTGATTATGTGAATTAAATGAGATCTTTCATAAAAAGTACTCAGTTCAGTGCCTAAACATAATAAACTTTGAATATTAACTTCTAATATTTTGTATGTCAAAGATCAGCTGCAAGCCCTTTTATACCCATGTAATGAATTCAAAAATAAGTAAACAAAATAGATATCCCTTTAATAAGAGAAAGAGTACCAGAAGACAGAGTAAAATTTCCAGTTTGGGTGAGAAAAGGAGTATCAGATGCTTAAAATGAACAAACTCCTCAAAAGATATGTCCTTGGGGTAATGCCCATCCACTTGAGGGAGACTCAGTTACTTTACTCAGGAGACTTTTCGGGAAGCTGGCTCTGGCTCAGCAATTGTTTCACTGGGACAAATGAAGAATCCAAGCTTTCATTCTTATCACTGCTGGGTCAAAAATAAATAAAGCTACATTTTCTCTTGTCCTTCAAAAAAAAAAAAAAAAAACTGTTTTTTCCTCCAAATGCAATCAAAGTGAAAGCACCAGGGTCAGAACTCTGAGATTATCCGCCATCACGGTTCCCTTCTCCCGATCAGTGCTAGTCTCAGCTCCTTCCTCAAAGAGCAGATGTCCCTATTTCATGAACATGGGACCTGGAAAAGTATATGTTATATTTTGAGTTTGAAAACGTGAGTTTAAGAAATTACCCTTCCATCTTACAGTTTCTAGCTGGAAAAGACGCTATCAATTACAAATTTTGTCAGTTTGAAAGGCAGAAGAAAAATTAGAAGATAAAGAATCATATTGCTTCCATATAATCCTTTTCACCATTGCCACAATGTTTGTGACTGCCATTCTAAGTTGCAGCGTCTTCTTAAAATAAAATGTACTGAAGAAAAGCAAAACTCAAAATTCAAACTAATGCCATCTTCCCTTATGTTTCTTTTAGGGAAGAAAACTACACTGAGGATATGCTATGACTCCTTCCAAACAAGAGAAGGCTTGACAAAGCAAATCCCCTCCAGAAGCTGATGGTTATCACTCCTCATAACTTTGTGTTCAAATTTTTAAACTTCACTTCTAATCCCAGCCCTGGGTTTATGAAATGGTACTGGTCATCCAAAAGTAAAATACAGCCTTCAGAATTCCCTCAGTAATTTTCCTCAACTACAGAACAGAGGCTGACTTCATTGGTTTTAAGTTCAAGTAGCAAATGAAGGGGGATGATATCCTCCATGGGAAGTCGAACATGGGACACATAGGAGGCCTCCTAGAGCCTTGAAACTTTCCAGGGGCAGCAGATATCACAAAAAATTCTTGGGGGAGGTAGAAGACCTACCAGCATAAGTACCTTCAAAAACAATATTTTATAATGATTATTTTTTTCAGATTATACAAGTAATAACATGTTATTCATAGATATTTGGAGAAAGATAGACATGTATAAAGAAGAAAATTATATAACCCATAATCTAACCATGCAATATTAACTACTATTAATTTTCAGTTTTGTTTCTTTCCAGGATTTTTTTTTCTATTCCATTATACGCATTTAATTTTTTTTTTCAGAAATGTATATAAAGAACTCTATAAAACATTGCTAGGTAAAGAACTGTACAAGATATAAAAACATGTAAACTTTTGTTATTCAATGAATCAGCATTATCTCATTGCTTATTAGAAATTTGGAATTATATGCCCCATCCCATTCATCCTCAATGAGAATGTGCATTTTAACATGATTCCCAAGAGATTCTTATGCACTGTTATAACGAATAACTTATTATTTTTTTCCACTCCTCTAGTTTATTTGGAAACCCTGGTGGCGTTGTGGTTAAGCGCTATGGCTGCTGACCAAAAAGTCTGCAGTTCGAATCCACCAGGCGCTACTTGGAAGCTCTACAGGGCAGTTCTACTGTGTTCTTTACGGTCGCTATGAGTCGGAATCGACTCGCCGGCAGTGGGTTTGGTTTTGGGTTTGCTAGTTTATACTTAATGGGTATAAATGTTTTAAAGGCGCTGGGTATTTCTAAATTGCCTGTCCAAAAACAAAAAACAAAAAGCTTTACATGTTTATATTCCTTCTAACACTTTTTCTGAGTATCATTTCATTGCACCTTCACCATGATTTTTCATCTTTGCTAATTTGAAAAGAAAAAGAAAGAACATATCTTTCATATTTAAATTAAAAAAAAGTGGAGATTATAGATGTAACTTCCAGAATATGTACTGAAATTTTATATTCAGTACTAAAAATGCCCCTTAACTTTGTTGAAAACAGTAATGTTTCTGACTTTTAAAACATTTCACCCTACAGGTACATAAATATGTTTTAAAACCCTTATTACGTTGAAAAGGATGTGAGAATACAATAGGTACTGAGTAAAATTTGTTGAATTCTGGATAATAAAAAAAAAGTTTTTTAAAACCTGAAATTGAGCAAGGGTAACAGCTTTTTAATGGCACAAATGCAAAAGTCCAGAAGTTGCTTTGAAAGTACTTTTATAAACCAACTGTTTAATAATATATGCTGGAATGTATTCCAGAGCTATAATGTCATTTCACTAAGGTTTTTCACAATTTATGTCTTAAGTTTAGCTCTCTATCTACAATTGTTGATAATATATTGTCTTAGCTATCTAGTGCTGCTATAACAGAAATACCACAAGTGAATGGCTTTAACAAACAGAAATTTATTTTTTTCAGTAAAGTAGGCTCAAACCAATTTCAGGGTCTCAGCTCCAGGGGAAGTCTTTCTTTTTCTGTTGGCCTTATCAGTCTTCTGCTGGTTGAGGGGCTTCTCAGGTGCCAGGACCCCGGGTCCAAAAGAATAAGCTCTGCTCTGGACACTGATTTCTTGGTCATATGAGGTCCACCTGTCTCTTTGCTCTCTTCTTTCTTTTATATCTCAAGAGATTGCCTCAAGACACAGTATAATCTTGTAGGTTAGTCCTGCCTCACTAACACAACTGCCGCCCATCCTCCCTCATTAACACCTTAAAGGTAGGATTTACTACATATAGGAAAATCGCACAATAACGGGAATCATGGCCCCGCCAAATTGATACACATACTTTGGGGGAACATAATTCAATCCATGACATACGTTAACCTGGAAGGAGGTTTAAGTGGCATGACAAAGCACTTTATTATGTTCTGCCTAATATTTCAATAAAAGAAATGATGCTATGTGGGCAATAAAAATAGAAAAGATAACTAATATTTTGAAAGTTAATCCAAAGCCAGAAAGATCTTAATGTATTGAAACACTTGGTGAAATTTAATATTTAACTCCCCACACTTCCAAAACACAATTGCTCAAGCATTCCCAAACCCCACTGCCTTTGAATTGATTCTGACTCCTAGCGGCTCTATAGGACAAAGTAGAACTGCCCCATAGAGTTTCCAAGGAGCGCCTGGTGGATTTGAATTACTGACCTCTTGGTTAGCGGCTGTAGCAAATATCCACTACATCACCGAGCTCAAGCATCAGAGAGGAGAAATCTGGTTTTACAGAAGCTCTTGTGAACAAACTCTAAAGACTTTGGTAAAACACAGGCTCAATAAAAGTCAAAAGTGCAAAATTGCTGCCCCCACAAGCTAATGTTAACTTTAGTCTGCGTGAGTTTCTAAGCAAGAGGGTTTTTAGCACCACTCTGCTTCTTCTCAGTCACACAGTATCAGGGACACTTTCGAAGGACATGACCAACAAAAGGAAATCAACCACACCCTGGAAATTATGTCATATTCAGTTGAAGAAACCAAGAGTGTTTAGTCTAAGTAGAAAAGGTTCAAGTAGAACATGAGCGCTTTCCTAAAATATACTCAAGGGCTGCTGTGTAGACTTATTCTGAGTATAAGTATAAAAACCAAAACCCCTGCCGTCATGTCGATTTTGACCCTTATTAAGGCAGTGGGTTAAGGCTATGGGACAGAATAGAACTGCCCGTACAGTTTCCAAGAAGTGCCTGGTGGATTCTAACTGCCAACCTTTTGGTTAACAGGCATAGCTCTTAACCACTATGCCACCTGGGTTTCCAGCATAAGTATAGCCTAGTAGAAGAACACAAATCTTGCCCAGTGATGCCACTTAGTACCTTTGTGAGTCTGTGCTGATTAAAGCCTTCTGTCATTGTTGAAGCATTGAGGAGGATAATGCTTGTTCAGAATCCTATCAAAATGTGTATATGTGATACGTGCAGAGTAAGTGTAACTTCTCTAAGGCGGAAGTAAGTAACACCAAGATGAAAAATCAAGATGGAAAAGTGACTCAAGAAGGTAAGAAAAGAAGTTTACTACAACTTCTCAAAAGGAAAGCTGTCCTGAAGCTGGTGTCTTGGCTTCCTTTGTAACGAGCCCTTTGTCATTGATGATTCCAGCAGAAGCTAGATAGCCTCCTAGCAAGATCTTAGAAGTGAAGGTGCTTACTAGGTATGGATTACCCAATAAGCAAAGTACACACAGGCTTAATTGTACTTACTTATTAATCTGTAGCACACAATTTCACCTATTTTTCTCTGCATCAAAGGTTGTGCACTACAGATTAGTAAGTAAACACAGTTAAGCCCGTGTGTACCTTGCTTACTCATTAATCATCCCTGGTCCTTATTGTGGCACCCTGGCGGTGCACTGGTTAAGAGTTTGGCTGCTAAACAAAAGGTTGGCAGTTCAAATCTACTAGCTGCTTCTTGGAAACACTATGAGGCAGTTCTACTCTGTTCCTTAGGGTTGCTATGAATTGGGTTGGTTGGTTGGTCCTACTGCTGTGGAAGGATAGGTTCAAGAACCAATAATGTATCTTCTAGTTCCAAAAATCATTAAGTTCAGATGAAGAGGTATATGTGACTTTGAAAGTTGCATTCTAATTAATGGCTTCTCTGAGACCAGTGTTTATGACCAATACATTGTTGCAAAGTCCCAAAAAGTGGAGTGCACCATGCCACCCACCCAGGGATGCAGTGTTGGAGAAATGTAATTAAACACAAAATCTCATGCCAACTCAGAAAACTCTCCACAGAGGTAGAAAAGAGAATACAGTTGTACCATTGAGTTAGAATTAAGTCAGAATGAGATGTGCATCACAGGTTGCTTGCAGTGCAAAGGATTGCTTTTATATGGCCTTTGTATTCATGGTCCCACCAAACGAATGGGTAGGGCTATGGAAATAAGGTGATTATGACCCACCAAGTGGATTGGATGGTTTGTTAATAATACAAATAAAGTGCATGCACCCTTGTGGGAATGGTTGATGGGACCATGCAAATAAGGTACATAGAACCCTAATGAGGGGGTTGGTTAGTTTTGCCACCTGCTAAGCTTAAAAGAGAGCCAATCCTAGAGCAGAGGGGGGACCATGCTATCACCAGGAAGAAGAGATGGGAGTGGAACATGTCCTTTGGACTCAGGGTCTCTGTGCTGAGAACTTCCTAGACCAAAGAGACAGAGAGAGCTATAACACCAGAGATGGCACAAGATGTCAAGAAGCAGTAGTAGAAAAACAGCAGTGGCGAAACTAGGAGACAGGCATGAGATGGTGCGGTGGGTTTCCTGTTCAAAGTGCAAGGTGCTTACAGAGGGTGTGCCAACCCATGCAACAACACAGCTGAGCACCTTCCAGTAAGAAGCTTCCTGTCAGAGTGGTGTGCCTCAGGGCACTTTTTGGTGGAGTTAGGCTTGCCAACCCAGAGAGCAAGAGAGCTGACTGCCTTTGGACTGAGGCTTCCTGGCAGAGTAGGGTGCCTCTGGCACTTATTGGTTGAGTTAAAGAGCTCTGTAACATTTGCCTGAGCAGGGCAAAGGCCAGGCTGTCCCAAGAGGCCCTAGGGGTTGGGGGGCCAAGAGCCAAGGGGAAAGATCCAGGGAGAAGCTTGCCTGTGGGCACAGCAGAACCTGTCCTGAATCATTCCTGGTCCTGAATTGTAACCTGTTACTTCCTTAATAAACCCCATAATCATGAGTATTGTCTGAGTTCTGTGTGGCCATTGCAGTGAATTTTTGAACCCAGCAGAGAAATAGAGAGTGGTGTGGGAGAGACCGCTCGTGTCAGCATTGGTAAAAAGGTTGGAGAGAGGAGATATGTCTGACCTGCGCCTCATAGGAATCAGCTTTGGGGTGTTGGTGCTGATAATGATTCTCTTTCCTTCCCCTTGTGAGGTTAAACAAGGAGGCCTGACCTGGCTGCCACACCATTTTAACAGTTGGTGTCAGGGTGGAACTTGTTGCAATAGCTCCAGACTCATGGAAGTATGGGACTTTGGAAGCAAAAGAATGAAGAGGTGTGGGAAATGAAACTTAACATTCTTAGGTGGTTTGGTTGTCATTATCTGTAAAGGCTGAAAGGAAAGTAAGAGAAGTAATGCTGCAGCTGAGGGGAGAAAAGCCTCATCTGGAGTGGCTTGGGTCAAAAGCCAGGTTAGTTAAACAAGATGATTGATAGGGGCCAGGGTCTTCTGGTTCCACATAGTCAGAGGCCAAAGGCCATATGAATATGAATGGGAAAATAGTCAAGGTGTGGAGAAAGGAAGATGAAAGTGAATGTTTTATAAAAGGTTATGTATTTACTTTAATGTACTGTGGATATTGAATGTTTCTCCTACTGAGTGTTGTAAAACAGACCTAAATGTTTGATGGAAATGAATACTGGATGTTAAAGATTGCAGAGAACATTTAACTTTACCTTCAGCCAATACATGATTGGATATGCTAAAAGGGGAATTAGGGTTTGCTGTGGGGGTGGGGAGTGGGGTAGGGAATACAGGCTGTCCATTTCAATGCAGAAGCCCTGTGTATAAAGTATCAGAGGCCTAGTTTGAAAACCTGAGCCCAATGCATATTATTTCCAGTCAAGAAATTTGCATTTGCTAAGACATGCAGACCTACCCAGAACTGCTGAGAGAGCAGTAAATTTGCATTTAAAGGACAGACCTCCAGGAAAATAAAGACTGTTTTGCCTTTTGAATTTCAGGCTAGTGGTTTGCCCTTCAATGCATCAAGGCAGGAAAAGTCAGAGTCCATCAGAAGGACCCCCTTCCACAATGGAAGTTAAAGGAAGCTGGATAGTAGACAGCCTAGGGTAAGTACTTGATTTGACCACCTGGGGCCATGAGATTAGTGGGAGTAGGGGAGATGCAGCAGTGAAGAGAGGGGTTGAGTTTGGACATGTTCCATTGGAACCTGTTGACCTAGCCCACGGAAGCTAGGGATAAGAGAGAGAAAGGGCTGGCTGGTCAAAAGTACAAGGAGGTGCATGGACACCCAAGTCTATGGGTGATGTCTGTTGACGCCATAGGTTGGTGTAAACTGCTGCAATTCGATGGTTTGCTCTGGATTGGACTTGTCTTATGGGTGCAGATGCTCAATGTTCCAACCAGAAAAGAAGATTTTTCAGAGCAAGGAATATGCTTGTCTCCTCAGAGTATGGTTTGAGAGGGATGGGCAATTTAAACATTTGCTATTGAAAATGGGGGGAGATAAAGGCATGAATTGGCTGGCTTACATGCTTTTGTGGGTATGCTTATGCTCAAAAGAGAGGACCCACGCTGAACAGATTCTTCCTTTCCTGATGAGTCTTGGGAAAAGACGGTTGGGGAAGATGCTAATAGAATTATACGATTCAGTTGTGAGTATTTATTGTTAACAGGGTTAATTATGATTGTACGAACAGTAATCGTAGAAGCAATAACTGTGAAAGAGTGGACTAAGGGGAAGGCATTGCTGGATTGGAGTAGAGTGATTGAATGTAAAGTCCCGTAAAGGATTTGTTATGCTGATTGATACTTCATGAGAGCAAGAGAATAATATTCTGTCACTCAAATTTTATCAGACACCAGGAAGGGTGAAGCTGAGATGACTTTGGAGAACCTGACTAGGTCAAATGAATACCTGTAGCAGTCCAGAATGTTTGATACCTAAGTAACCTCATCCCGGGGACTTTTTGACCTACTGAAGGACTAATTGCTAATGACTGTTTTGGACTGGCAAAACAATTGGGAGGGGAAGTTATCCTCCAAGTATGAAAGAACTGTGGCTAGAAAAGCTATAGGCTGGCCTGTGGTGTAGTGGATCACTTTTATATGGCCTTTCTAGCCATGGTCTTATAACTCCCACCAAACGATTGGGTGGGAGTATGCAAATAAGATCTTTATGGCCCACCAAGGAGATTGGACAACCTGACAATAATGTAAATAAGGTGCACGGAACGCTTGTGGGGGTGGGAAGATGCAAATAAGGTGTATGGAACCCTGATGAGCGGATTGCTTAGTTTTGCTTTCCAGTAGGCATAAAAGGGAGCCAGTCCCGGAGCAGGGGGGGACCATACTACCACTAAGAGGAGAGGGGAGCGGAGCATGTCCTTTGTACCTGGGTTTCCTGTGCTAAGAACCTCCTAGACCCAAGGGACAGAGAGAGAGAGCTATAAGATGGCGAGAAGTGGTGGCAGAGAAACAGTGGCAGTAGAATCTGGAGACTGGCATGAGATGGCTCAATGGGCTTCCTGGCCTGGGGAGCAAGGTGGTTGCAGAGAGTATGCCGACCTACAAAACAAGAAAGCTAAGTGCCTTCGTGGAGAAAGCTTCCGAGCAGAGTGTGGTCCCTCTGGGCACTTGTAGTCGGAGCTAGGCTTGCCAAGCCATAGTGCTAGAGAGCTGAGTGCCTTTGGACTGAGGCTGCCTGATGAATTAGGGTGCTTCTGGACACTTACCAGTGGATCTAAAGAGCTTGGTAACTCTTTCCCAAGCAGGGCAGAGGCCAGGCCAGCCCAAGAGACCCAAGGGTCCCAGGGCCAAAGGCTGAGACGCCAAGGGTCAGGATGAAGCCTGCCTGTGGCACAGCTGAGAAGTTGCCCTGATGGAAAAACTGTATCCTGCCTCATTCCTGACCCTGAATTCTAGGCTGTTACTTTCCTGATAAGCCCCATAAGGTCAGTATTGTCTGTGAGTTCTGTGTGGCCACTGCCACAAATTATCAGACCCAGGAGAGAATTAGAGAGTCCTGGAAGGGATAGTTGGTGTCAGAATTGGTATAAAAGTTGGAAGGGGGGGCAAGATGGCTAACTAGGTAGACGCTACCTCGGATCCCTCTTGCAACAAAGACTCGGAGAAACAAGTTAATCGATCACATACATGACAATCTATGAACCCTGACCAACAAACACAGATTTAAAGAGTTGACCGGAGTGGCAGAGACCAAGAATGAACAACTACGGGAACGCAGCAACTGTTTTCGGAGCCTGGAGCCAACGTCCCAGTCAGGAAACCTTGGCGCCGGGCTTTGGACTGGGTGCAGGGGAGCTGAGCACAGCATCCTGTGACAGCACAAACATGGGTCACAGCCCTACCCCCCTGAACTGACCTCGAGACGGGGCCCAGCCAGTCCTTGCCGGTGGCGCGGCAACGCGGCCAGCAGGAGGAGAAGTCACTGGGAGGCAGCGACTGGTTTTGGAGCTGGGAGTGCAGCACCGCAGCTGGGGAACCTTGACGCTGGGCTTTGGACTGGGAGCGGAGGAACTAACCACGGCTTCTGAGACAGCGCAAGCACGGGACACTGGCCTGACCCTTGGGGGCAATCTCTACCCAGCCAGCACACACAGTCGATGTGCCCCTCGGGAATCTCAGATAAAACAGTCATCCCAAGCAAGATAAGTAACTTTGTCTATATTCCGGGGTGCTACTCTCTCCTGTTTTTCTGAGCCCTCCCCTCCCCTTCCCAGGCGGCTTCACTAACATTGGAATTTCCTAAGCCAGAGGGAGACCTGCTCTGTGGGTTTTCTTCCCCCCCCCTTTTTTTTTTTTCGTCTTTTCCTAACGCATTCTTCTGGCCTGAAAGAAGCAACCACAAAAAACCCAGGGACCAAAAATGCTTCCCTAATTGGACTAAAAACACAGAACGAGCTCCAGCCAATCATATGTGATCCACAGTCTCGGGCTTTCATCCCTATAGGGAACAAGGTGGCTATTATAATGCAAAGGCATTTCTGATAGGGATCTGACTGCATTTGTTTTAGCGGATTTACTGGAAAGACAAGTTTCCCAGGTATGATATCTCTGCTTATTCAACAGAGCCCTCACTGACCCACAACAGGGAACTGAGGGCTGAAGCTCCCCCCAGACCACCTAGCCTCCTGTCTTAGGGGTCTAAGAAGGGTGACACCTACCAATCTGTAGAGGTACTTGCATTGGGGGCCTAAGGTACAGCTGCAGAGCCCACCCACCAAGGTGCTTTAGGAATACAGACACACCTACCTCACTGACACTTGGGGGAAGCTTGTCAGCATCCTGCCCCCCCTGGAGTGTGAACCCCAGCTGCTCCTAGAATCTGGTGCACACAACTATCACCACTACTTCTCAAGGTGGATAGGTGACAGTGTGCATCACACACTTGATGACCCAAAATCAGATTCTACTCAAGAATAGTGAAGGGACTCTTTGGCTTATATATCTGGTAACACCCCAAACCAGCTGGTAATAGGTCATAACTGAGTCAAGGGCTACAACAATCAAGACAGTGCAATCTAGTAGCCCATCTACATATATTGAAAGAAAATAAAACAAGACAAGACTCAGTGAGCAAATATAGAATAAATCACTACAATATCTTAGTGTTGGCTCAGAGACAGCAGTCGATATCAAACCACATAAAGAAGCAGACCATGATTGCTTCTACAACCCCCCAAACTAAAGAATCAAAATCTTTCCCAAATGAAGATACAATTCTGGAATTACCAGATACAGAATATAAAAAACTAATTTACAGAATGCTTCAAGACGTCAGGGATGACCTCAGAAATGAAATAAGGCAAGCTACAGAAAAAGCCAAGGAACACACTGATAAAGCAGTTGGAGAACTCAAAAAGATTATTCGAGAACATAGTGGAAAAATTAACAAGTTGCAAGAATCCATAGAGAGACAACATTCAGAAATCCAAAAGATTAACAATAAAATTACAGAATTAGACAACACAATAGGAAGTCAGAGGAGCAGACCTGATCAATTAGAAGGCAGAGTGGGAAATCTGGAGGACCAGGGAATTAACACCAACATAGCTGAAAAAAAATCAGATAACAGAATTAAAAAAAAATGAAGAAACCCTAAGAATCATGTGGGACTCTATCAAGAAGGATAACTTGCTTGTGATTAGACTCCCAGAACAGGGAGGGATGACAGAAAACACAGAAAAAATAGTTGAAGATCTGCTGACAGAAAACTTCCCTGACATCATGAAAGACGAAAGGATATCTATTCAAGATGCTCATCGAACCCCATTTAAGACTGATCCAAAAAGAAAAACACCAAGACATATTATCATCAAACTTGCCAAAACCAAAGATAAAGAGAAAATTTTAAAAGCAGCCAGGCATAAAAGAAAGGTCTCCTACAAGGGAGAATCAATAAGAATAGGTTCAGACGACTCAGCAGAAACCATGCAGGCAAGAAGGCAATGGGACGACATATACAGAGCACTGAAGGAGAAAAACTGCCAACCAAGGATCATATATCCAGGAAAACTCTCTCTGAAATATGAAGGCGAAATTAAGAGATTTAAAGATAAACACAAGCTTAGAGAATTTGCAAAAACCAAACCAAAGCTACATGAAATACTAAAGGAAATTGTTTGGTCAGAAAACCAATAATATCAGATACCAGCACAACACAAGGTCACAGAACAGAACATCCTGATATCAACTCAGATAGGGAAATCACAAAAACAAATTAAGATTAATTAAAAAAAAAATGCTCATAACAGGGAATCATTGAAGTCAATACGTAAAAGATCACAATAATCAAAAAGAGGGACTAAACACAGGTGGCATAGAACTGTCATATGGAGAGGGATACAAGGCGATATAGGATGATAGAAGTTAGGTTTTTACTTAGAAAAATAGGGGTAAATATTAAGGTAACCACAAAGAGGTATAACAACTCCATAACTCAAAATAAAAACCAAGAAAAACGTAACGACTCAGCAAACATAAAGTCAAATACTATGAAAATGAGGAACACACAATTTACAAAGAAAAATGTCTCAGCACAAAAAAGTAAGTGGAAAAATGAAATTGTCAACAACACACAAAAAAAGCATCAAAATGACAACACTAAACACATACTTATTTATAATTACGCTGAATGTAAATGGACTAAACGCACCAATAAAGAGACAGAGAGTCTCAGACTGGAAAAGAAACACGATCTGTCTATATGCTGCCTACAAGAGACACGCCTTAGACTTAGAGACACAAACAAACTAAAACTCAAAGGATGGAAAAAAAATATATCAAGCAAACAATAAGCAAAAAAGAGCAGGAGTGGCAATATTAATTTCTGACAAAATAGACTTTAAAGTTAAATCTACCACAAAGGATAAAGAAGGACACTACATAATGATAAAAGGGACAATTGACCAGGAAGATATAACCATATTAAATATTTATGCACCCAATGACAGGGCTGCAAGATACATAAAACAAATTTTAACAGAACTGAAAAGCGAGATAGACCTCCACAATTATAGTAGGAGACTTCAACACAACACTTTCGGAGAAGGACAGGACTTCCAATAAGAAGCTCAATAGAGACACGGAAGACCTAATTACTACAATCAACCAACTTGACCTCATTGACTTATACAGAACTCTCCACCCAACTGCTGCAAAGTATACTTTTTTTTCTAGTGCGCATGGAACATTCTCTAGACTAAACCACATATTAGGTCATAAAACAAACCTTTGCAGAATCTAAAACATCGAAATATTACAAAGCATCTTCTCAGACCACTATAAAAGTGGAAATCAATAACAGAAAAATTAGGGAAAGAAATCAAATACTTGGAAACTGAACAATACCCTGCTGAAAAAAGACTGGGTAATAGAAGACATTAAGGAGGGAATAAAGAAATTCATAGAATGCACCGAGAATGAAAATACGTCCTACCAAAACCTCTGGGACACAGCAAAGGCAGTGCTCGGAGGCCAATTTATATCAATAAATGCACACATACAAAAAGAAGAAAGCCAAAATCAGAGAACTGTCCCTACAACTTGAACAAATAGAAAGTGAGCAGCAAAGAATCCATCAGGCACCAGAAGAAAACAAATAATAAAAATTAGAGCTGAACTAAATGAATTAGAGAACAGAAAAAAAATTAAAAGAATTAACAAAGCCAAAAGCTGGTTTTTTGAAAAAATTAACAAAATTGATAAACCATTGGCCAGACTGACTAAAGAAATACAGGAAAGGAAACAAATAACCCAAATAAGAAACGAGAAGGACCACATCACAACAGACCCAACTGAAATTAAAAGAATCATATCAGATTATTACGAAAAATTGTACTCTAACAAATTTGCAAACCTAGAAGAAATGGATGAATTCCTGGAAAAACAATGCCTACCTAAACTAACACAATCAGAAGTAGAACAATTAAATAGACCCATAACAAAAAACAGATTGAAATGGTAATCAAAAAACTCCCAACAAAAAAAAGCCCTGGCCCAGATGGCTTTACTGCAGAGTTCTACCAAACTTTCAGAGAAGAGTTAACACCACTACTACTAAAGGTATTCCAAAGTGTAGAAAATGATGGAATACTACCTAACTCATTTTATGAAGCCACCATTTCCCTGATACCAAAACCAGGTAAAGACATCACAAAAAGAGACAATTACAGACCTATATCCCTCATGAACATAGATGCAAAAATCCTCAACAAAATTCTAGCCAATAAAATTCAACAACATATCAAAAAAATAATCCACCACGACCAAGTGGGATTTATACCCGGTATGCAAGGCTGGTTTAATATTAGAAAAACCATTAATGTAATCCACCGTGTAAATAAAAGAAAAGACAAAAACCACGTGATCTTATCAATTGATGCAGAAAAGGCATTTGACAAAGTCCAACACCCATTTAGGATAAAAACTCTCACCAAAATAGGAATTGAAGGAAAATTCCTCAACATAATAAAGGGCTTCTATACGAAGTCAACAGCCAGCATCACTCTAAATGGAGAGAGCCTGAAAGTATTCCCCTTCAGAACGGGATCCATACAAGGATGCCCTTTATCACCGCTCTTATTCAACATTGTGCTAGAGGTCCTAGCCAGAGTAATTAGGCCAGACAAAGAAATAAAGGGCATCCGGATTGGCAAAGAGGAAGTAAAATTATCTCTATTTGCAGATGACATGATCTTATACACAGAAAACCCTAAGGAATCCTCCAGAAAACTACTGAAACTAGTAGAAGATTTTGGCAGAGTCTCAGGTTATAAGATAAACATACAAAAATCACTTGGATTCCTCTATATCAACAAAAAGAACATCGAAGAGGAAATAACCAAATCAATACCATTCACAGTAGCCCCCAAGAAGATAAAATACTTAGGAATAAATCTTATCAAAGATGTAAAAGACCTATACAAAGAAAACTCCAAAGTACTACTACAAGAAACTAAAAATGACCTACTTAAGTGGAAAAACATACCTTGCTCATGGATAGGAAGACTTAACATAGTAAAAATGTCTATTCTACCAAAAGCCATCTATACATACAATGCACTTCTGATCCAAATTCCAATGTCATTTTTTAATGTGATGGAGAAACAAATCACCAACTTCATATGGAAGGGAAAGAAGCCTTGGATAAGTAAAGCATTACTGAAAAAGAGGAAGAGAGTGGGAGGCCTCACTCTACCTGATTTCAGAACCTATTATACAGCCACAGTTGTCAAAACAGCCTGGTACTGGTACAACAACAGGCACATAGACCAATGGAACAGAATTGAGAACCCAGATATAAATCCGTCCACATATGAGCAGCTGATATTTGACAAAGGCCCAGTGTCAGTTAATTGGGGAAAAGGTAGTCTTTTTAACAAATGGTGTTGGCATAACTGGATATCCATTTGCAAAAAAATGAAACAGGACTCATACCTCACACCATGCACAAAAACTAACTCCAAGTGGATCAAAGACCTAAACATAAAAATTAAAATGATAAAGATCATGGAAGAAAAAATAGGGACAACGTTAGGAGCCCTAATACGAGGCAGAAACAGAATACAAAACATTACCAAAAATGACAAAAAGAAACCAGATCACTGGGAACTCCTAAAAATCAAACACCTACGCTCATCTAAAGACTTCACCAAAAGAGTAAAAAGACCACCTACCGACTGGGAAAGAATTTTCAGCTATGACATCTCCAACCGGCACCTGATCTCTAAAATCTATATGATTCTGTTAAAACTCAACCACAAAAAGACAAACAACCCAATCAAGAAGTGGGCAAAGGATATGAACACGCACTTCACTAAAGAAGATATTCAGGCAGCTAACAGATATGTGAGAAAATGTTCTCGATCATTAGCCATTAGAGAAATGCAAATTAAAACTACGATGAGATTCCATCTCACTCCAACAAGGCTGCCATTAATCCAAAAAACACAAAATAATAAATGTTGGAGAGGTTGCGGAGAGATTGGAACTCTTTTACACTGCTGGTGGGAATGTAAAATGGTACAACCACTTTGGAACTCTATCTGGCGTTATCTTAAACAGTTAGAAATAGAACCACCATACAACCCAGAAATCTCACTCCTCGGAATATACCCTAGAGAAATAAGAGCCTTCACAGAAACAGATATATGCACACCCATGTTTATTGCAGCTCTGTTTACAATAGCAAAAAGCTGGAAGCAACCAAGGTGTCCATCAACGGATAAATGGTTAAATAAATTGTGGTATATTCACACAATGGAATACTACGCGTCGATAAAGAACAGTGACGAATCTGTAAAACATTTCATAACATGGAGGAACCTGGAAGGCATTATGCTGAGTGAAATTAGTCAGAGGCAAAAGGACAAATATTGTATAAGACCACTATTATAAGATCTTGAGAAATAGTATAAACTGAGAAGAACACATACTTTTGTGGTTACAAAAGGGCGGGAGGGTGGGAGAGGGTTTTTTACTGATTAGTTAGTAGATAAGAACTACTCTAGGTGACGGGAAGGACAATACTCAATACATGGAAGGTCAGCTCAACTGGACTGGACCAAAAGCAAAGAAGTTTCCGGGATAAACTGAATGCTTCAGAGGTCAGCGGAGCAAGGGCGGGGGTTTGGGGACCATGGTTTAAGGGGACTTCTAAGTCAATTGGCAAAATAATTCTATTATGAAAACATTCTGCATCCCACTTTGAAATGTGGCGTCTGGGGTCTTAAATGCTAACAAGCGGCCATCTAAGATGCATCAATTGGTCTCAACCCACCTGGATCAAAGGAGAATGAAGAACACCAAGGTCACATGATGACTATGAGCCCAGGAGACAGAAAGGGCCACATGAACCAGAGACCTACATCATCCTGAGACCAGAAGAACTAGTTGGTGCCCGGCCACAACCGATGACTGCCCTGACAGTGAGCACAACAGAGAACCCCTGAGGCAGAAGGAGATCAGTGGGATGCAGACCCCAAATTCTCACAAAAAGACCATACTTAATGGTCTGACTGAGAATCCGGAATCCCGGTAGTCATGGCCTCCAAACCTTCTGTTGGCCCAGGACAGGAACCATTCCTTAAGACAACTCATCAGACATGGAAGGGACCGGACAGTGGGTAGGAGAGAGATGCTGATGTAGAGTGAGCTATTTGTATCAGGTGGACACTTGAGACTGTGTTGGCATCTCCTGTCTGGAGGGGGGTTGGAAGGGTAGAGAGGGTTGGAAGCTGGCAAAATTGTCAGAAAAGGAGAGACTGGAAGGGCTGACTCATTAGGGGGAGAGCAAGTGGGAGTATGGAGTAAGGTGTATATAAACTTATATGTGACAGACTGAAAAAAAAATCAAAAAAAAAAAATTGGAGAGAGGAGTTATTTCTGACCTCCACCTCATAGAAATCAGTATCAGCTGTTCATACTGAAAATGATTCTGTCTCTTTCCTCTTGTGAAGTTAGATGAGGAGGTCTGACATTGCCATAGCACGATTTTTACACAGGCGATCCTCTAAAGAGATTGCAAAGACAGAAATCTGACCTTTATATAGCCGATCAGATGCAACTCATTTCCTACAGGTTCTCAAGATAAACTCTAACTAGTCCTAAAGTCAGAGGATGTGAGGGCACCATTTACCGTATATACTTCATCCTATATTCATCTGGTATTTGGAGTAGCCACCTGTGCCTGCTAATTGCTTTATCCAGAGGAAAAATAAACTTCCCATCTCTTTATTACAGGAGATAGTTTTGCAACTTTTAGACTTGCAAATGGAGAAGTTAGGCTCTTTGTCTTCCCTAGAAACAGGCAGATGGGGGAGCCATTTTCCCTGATTATATTTCAAAGATATGACTCCCAGATCCTTGAAGAAACAAGGAAACTTATAAAACAGGCAAGATGCTTATTTAGCTTTTTTCCAAAGATTTATATACATTTTTAAAAGAGGCAGACAAGGAATTCCCAAGTCAAGTTTTCTAAAGTGAGTGCTCTAAGGGAAGCAAGAAGGGAGCCTGTTTCCTTTTTGCAGGAATTTTTTATTTTCCATTTCAATTTGTATTTACCCTTACAACAGAAAGAAAATATTTGAATTTATATTTTTATTTTAATTCTAAGAAACTTTTTTCAAAAAGCTTTACCAATATTTACTATATTGATTTATAGTGGTTTATACATAGTGTGGGAAACCCTGGTGGCATAGTGGCTAAGTGCTACAGCTGGTAACCAAAATTGCGGCAGTTCAAATTCACCGGGTGCTCCTTGAAAACTCTGTGGGGCAGTTCTACTCTATCCTATTGGGTCGCTATGAGTCAGAATGAACTCAACGGTGATAGGTTTGGTTTTGGTTTTAAAAGGAAACCACTGGTATAGACCTTTTCCCTACCATGAGAAAAGTGTGCTCATATTACCAAACACCAAACCTGTTGCAGTCCAGTTGATTCCAACTCATAACGACCCTATACGACAGAGTAGTACTGCCCCCTAGGGTTTCCAAGGAGTGCCTGGTGGATTTGAACTGCTGACCTTTTGGCTAACAGCTGTACGTCTTAACCACTATGCCACCAGTTTCCCATACTGTATATAAACCACTGTAAATCAATATAGTAAATATTGGTAAAGCTTTTTGAAAAAAATTTTCTTCTCTTTATAGTATGTAATTTCTGCTGCAATCCTCACATGAGAATAGGAAATGACTTCAGAAGCCAAAAATTTGTCCCACACTCTGACTGAGCTCATCCTCTTGGGCTTCCCTTGCCGCTGGGAAATACAGTAATTCCTCTTTTCCATATTCTTTGTGACCTACATCCTGACTCTCCTTGGATACACGGACATTGTGTGTGCAGTGCCCTGGGATCTCCAGCTCCACACTCCCATGTACATCCCGCTGGCCAACTTCTCCCTCCTGGAGATCTGCTATGTCGACTCTGATGTGCCCAACATGCTGGCCAACTTCCTCTCCAAGACCAAAACCATCTCCTTCAGTCAGTGCCTCCTGCGGTTGTACTTCTTCTTCTCACTGGGCACAACTGAATGCTTATTTCTCTCTATCATGGCCTAAGACCGGTTCCTGGTGATCTGCCATCCCCTGCACTACCTCACAGTCATGACTGCTAAGTTCTGTGGCAGCCTGGTCATCTTTTCCTGGGTGTATGGTTTCCTCTGGTTCCTGATCCAAGCGATACTTATTACTCAACTGCCATTTTGTGGTTCAAATGTTATTGATGACTTTCTGTGTGACCTGGGTCCTCTGCTGGACCTGGCGTCAGCCTGTGTCCCAATCCCAAAGACTGTTCTCATATGTGGCACCATGAGCTCCCTTCTCATCTTTTTCTACATTATTGGCTCATACACCCTGGTGCTCAGGGCTGTGATTCAGGTGTCCTCAGCTGCTGGCCAAAAGAAGGCCTTCTCCACCTCCTCCTCCCAGCTGGCTGTGGTGTTTCTTTTCTATGGATCTGTCATGATAACCTACATGAGCCCTGGGTCAGGACAAGCAGAGGGCATGCAGAAGTTCACCACTTTGTTCTACTCAGTTTTGACCACATTTTTCAACCCCATGATTTACAGCCTCCGGAATAAAGAGATGAAGGATGTCTTGAAGAAAGAGTTAGGAGGCTCCTGAAAATGGTTTGTGATGTTAGTGAGTCATTCCCACATGACTTCTAACTATAAACCTCCTGTCAGTGAAGAGCTGAGAATCTAGCAAGTGATGTGAACATGTGGAGGTAGGCAGACTGTGAAATAACCAGACCAGTTGCTTTTGAGTTGATTTCAGACTTATGATGAGCCCACGTGTGTCAGAGCAGAGCTGTACTCTGTAGGGTTTTTGATGGTTGTGATCTTTTGGAGTAGATCACCAGGCCTTTATTCCAAGGTGATTCTGGATAGATTCGAACCTTCTGGTTTGTAGCTGAGTACTTAATCATTTGTACCAGTCAGGGACTCCAGCTGTAAACTATGACTCTTTAAATTCCCTAGGCCTCTCCTTACAAGTTCTGGGATTTGACCTACTTGCAATCAATAAATAATATATGGAAGATATCAAGATTCTATTAAATAACTCACCCACTCTTGGCCTCATAATTCCTTGACCTCTTAACTCTGTTTACCTTTATTTTGTCTGCACTTGAGCTATATCACACGTTCTTTAACGTTGGCATATCCTCCATCAATCTTGCCTCCTAAAAACCCATCATTCTTACCACTGAAAAAACATAAAGACAGCCCATATAGACAACACCAATTTCTCCTCCTCCTCCTCCTCCTGCGTCTTTTCTTGTGTTCATATTCCATCTCCTTCTTTTTCGTGTGAATAGTTCCACCTAAACTCCTCATCCTTTCTATCTGTTCTAGTAATTTTACTAATCAATTATACATTTTATCCCTCTTACATCATCAATCTTTTATTAGTTCTTTCCTTCAATATCAAAATACACATCAATTTCCTCTGTCTAAAAAAGGTTCTTCCCTAGGCTATTCTTAT
This sequence comes from Elephas maximus indicus, assembly GCF_024166365.1. Classification (NCBI taxonomy): domain Eukaryota; kingdom Metazoa; phylum Chordata; class Mammalia; order Proboscidea; family Elephantidae; genus Elephas; species Elephas maximus. Next base: position 26,571,942 of record NC_064828.1, on the reverse strand, counting down.
TATGCAGATATTTACCATTAATCTCCTTCTTTTAGTTACTAAACTGTTCAAAAGAATGCAATACACTTACTTTCTCCACTTTTTTTTTTATAGCCTTCCCCACTGCTCTGTAAACTGATTTACATTCTCAACACCCCATGTTTCCTCTCCTGCACATTTAAAAACATATATTATACAACGCTTACAATTGAAAGTGTGGTCTTTGCATCATCTGCTGGGCATCACTGGGGTGTGGGGAGGAGGGCTTTTTAGAAGGCAGAGTTTCAGGGCCCCATCCCAGATCTATTGAATTTGAATCTGTGCTTTGAGGAAATCTTCTAGGGATTCATATGCACTTTGAGAAGCACTGATCTACAACGGATTATCTGAAAAAGATTAGTGAGGGGAAACAGGTTTTGTGAGGTTGAACATGGCTGCTCTCATGCTTTCTGCTAGTTCATTTCTGCTTGCTAAGTCATTCCTATGTAATTATAGCTGAGGCTGCCTTATGTAAGTCTAGAGATGTCTTAGTTATCTAGTGCTGTATAGCAGAAATACCACAAGTGGATGGCTTTAACGAAGAGAAATTTATTTCCTCGCAGTAATGTAGGCTAAAAGTCCAGATTCAGGGCATCAGCTTCAGGGGAAGGCGCTGTCTCTCTGTCCGCTCTGGAGGAAGGTCTTTGGCCTCAATCTTCCCCTGGTGCAGGGACCCCACGTCCAAAGGACTCCTCTGCTCCTGGTGCTGCTTTCTTGGTGGTATGAGGTTCCCAGCTCTCTCCTTGCTTCCCTTTCCTTTTAACTCTTGAGAGATAAAAGGTGGTGAAGCCACACCCCAGGGAAGCTCTCTTTACCTTGTATCAGGGAGGTGACCTGAGTAAGGGTGGTGTTACAATCCCACCCTAACATTAAATTACAATCACAAAAGGGAGGACAACCACACATGGCCTAACAAAACTGATACACAGATTTTTTCGGGGACGTAATTCAAACCATGACAAGAAACATCCCTGGCATGTAGCCAATATTATTCACCACCACTTTAAAATCTCTGCCCTCCCACTGTGGGGCATGGAGTTCTACTTGGATCTGCTGCTACCCAGAAACCATCTCATGTGTAAGGCTCCCTAATAAACTCCTTTGCTGCCACCCTGGAGTCATCTGCCTCTTTATTTGGTCTCTTGGTACCTTCCATTTTTGGGGACAAATTTCACATTACAAATTCATACTGGGACAATTGATGAGTCACCCAGGAGACTGAGAAAATGGCAAGTGGGAGTGAGGCCTCAGCTGAGGAAATCCCTGGTTGGCCAGCAACCTGCACGTAGGGAGGTTTGGCCCATATGCTTGATGCATATGCAATGCCGTGTGAGTGTAGGGACACACCAAAAATGCCAAGAAGCATTGCATGGTTGTGGAAGATGCATGCCTCTGTAATTTTGAAAGGAAGTTAGGAAAGTAGTAGCAGCTTTAGGGTGGCCACTGTGCTGGGCCATTCAGCTGGCTGCTGAAGCACATGTAAGAGCTTTGCAGGAAGAGTTACAGTTAGAAAGGGATGTGGAATAGTTGTATGTGGCCATGACTGATATATTTAGCAGCTGTGTCTGTGAACAGGATGAGCAAATAGAAACTCTCTCCTGCAGGTTTGTAAAGACGAGGGGAAGGGAAGTGCCAAAGGTAAAGATTAGGGAGAGTGTTGTGGAAAGGTGACTGAGATGAGAAAATGTAGAATCTTTCAAAGAGTGAGTCTAGAAACTCTCTGATGTGGAGATAATATTAGAGCAGGAGCCTAGCTTTGCAGAGTGGCCCCTCTGGGAATGGCTACTCAACCCATAAAATGAAAGCTCCCCAAGAGCTGGATGACCCTAGACAAAAAATTCTGCCCATCAGTTCTATGACAGTGCAGGAATACACCCTCACTGAGTTGATTGAATTGTGTAGGAAATGCCAGCAGAAAGGAAAGGAAACCACTGAACCTTGGTTATTACATCTGTGGGATATTTGGGAAGTAGTGTCTATTTCAATGGAGCCAAAGTAGAAAAAATGAGTAGTAAAACCACCCATCCCCCCCACAACAGTGTTTACACGCAGCAAAGAATACAGAGGGCATACATGCCATCACCGATTGGATCATCTTCTGTTATAAAAAGTGTGGCAAATGTGGGGGATCTTCCCATTAGGTTGGGATGTGGTCTTCCACAGAAGGGTTACAGCAACTAATATGGGAGCTAGGTATGCTCCACGCTGTTTATGCTGACCACTTCCAGGGACCAGGCAATGAACTCTTTTTTTTTTTTTTAATAATATTTAATCGTGTTTTTGGCAAACGTTTACACAACAAATTATGTTCCCATTTAACAGTTTCTGTACATATTGTTTCCGGAGCCCTGGTGATGCTGTGGTTAAAGAGCTTGACTGCTAACTGAAGGTCAGCAGTTTGAATCGACCAGCTGCTCCTTGGAAAACCTATGGGACAGTTCTACGGTGCCCTATAGGGTCACTATGAGTCAGAATTGACTGGATGGCAACGGGTTTGGTTTTTTATTTTGGGTTTATACATATTGTTCAGTGACATTGATTACATTTTTCACAATGTGTCAACATTTTCATTATTTCCATTCTGGTCATTCTGTTTCCATTAATCTAGCTTCCCTAGGTCCCTTACCTTCTCATCTTTGCTTTAGGTTAACTGTTAATCGTTTGGTCTCTCATAGATGATTTGTTTTTTTACATTTTTATTGTGCTTTAAGTGAAAGTTTATAAATCATGTCATTCTCTCACAGAAAAATTTATGTAGACCTTGCTACATACTCCCAATTGCTCTCCCTCTAATGAGACAGTCTGCTCCCTCCCTCCACCCTCCCTTTTCATGTCCATTTCGCCAGCTTCTAACCCTCTCTACCCTCTCATCGCCCCTCCAGACAGGAGATGCCAACATAGTCTCAAGTGTACACCTGATCCAAGAAGCTCACTCCTCACCAGCATCCCTCTCCAACCCATTGTCCAGTCCAATCCTTGTCCGAAGAGTTGGCTTTGGGAGTGGTTCCTGTTCTGGGCCAACAAACAGTCTGTGGGACATGACCATTGGGGTCCTTCTAGTCTCAGTCAGACCATTAAGCCTGTTCTTTTTATGAGAATTTGGGACCTCCATTCCACTGCTCTCCTGCTCCCTCAGGGGTTCTCTGTTGTGTTCCCTGTCAGGGAAGTCATCGGTTGTAGCCAGGCACCATCTAGTTCTTCTGGTCTCAGGCTGATGTAGTCTCTGGTTTATGTGGCTCTTTCTGTCTCTTGGGCTCCTAATTATGTTGTGTCCTTGGTGTTCTTCATCCTCCTTTGATCCGGGTGGGGTGAGACCAATTGTTGCATCTTAGATGGCCACTTGCTAGCGTTTAAAACCCCAGACGTCACTCTCCAAGGTGGGATGCAGAATGTTTTCTTAACAGATTTTATTATGCCAATTGACTTAGATGTCCCCAGAAAACATAGTCCCCAAACCAAGAGTGCTATGAAGCATTCAGTTTATTCAGGAAACTTCTTTGCTTTTGGTTTAATTCAGTTGTGCTGGCCTCGCCTGTATTGTGTGTTGTCAATCCCATCACGTAAAGTAGTTCTTACCTACTATCTAATTAGGGAATACGCCTCTCCCATCCTCCCTCCTTCCGCCTTCTTGTAATTATCAAAGAATATTTTCTTCTCTGTTTAAACTATTTCTCAAGTTCTTAAAATAGTGGTCTTCCACAATATTTGTCCTTTTGCAACTGACTAATTTCACTCAGCATAATGCCTTCCAGATTCTTCCATGTTATGAAATGTTTCACAGATTCGTCACTGTTCTTTATGGATGCATAGTATTCCATTGTGTGAATATCCCTTTATTTATTCATCCATTCAACCATTGGTGGGCACCTTGGTTGCTTTCATCTTTTTGCTACTATAAACAATGCTGCAGTGAACATGGGTGTGCAAATATCTGTTTGTCTAAACGCTCTTATTTCTCTAGGATATATTTCAAGGAGTTGGATCATTGGATCCTATGGTAGTTCTATTTCTAGGTTTTTAAGGAAGCACCAAATCGACTTCCAAAGTGGTTGTACCATTTTACATTCCCACCAGCAGTGTATAAGTGTTCCAATCTCTCCACAGCTTCTCCAACATTTATTGTTTTGTGTTTTTTGGATTAATGCCAGCCTTGTTGGAGTGAGATGAAATTTCATTGTAGTTTTGATTTGCATTTCTGTAATGGCTAATGATAGTGAACATTTCCTCATGTATCTGTTGTCTTCCCGAATGTCTTCGTTGGTGAAGTGTCTGTTCATATCTTTTGCACATTTTTTCATTGGGTTATTTGCCTTTTTGTAGTTGAGTTTTTGCTGTATCACGTAGATTTTAGAGAGCAAGAGCTGATTGGAAATGTCATAGGTAAAAACTTTTTCCCAGTTTGTAGGAAAAAGTATTCTTATTACTCTTCCGGTGAAGTCTTTGGATGAGCTTAGGTATTTGATTCTTAGGAGCTCCCAGTTATCTAGTTTTTCTTCTGCATTGTTAGTAATCTTTTGTATACTGTTTATGCCATGGATTAGGGCTCCCAACATTGTCTCTATTTTTTCTTCCATGATCTTTATCGTTTTAGATTTTATATTTAGGTCTTTGATCCATTTTGAGCTCATTTTTGTGCATGGAGTGGGCTATGGGCCTTGTTTCATTTTTTTGCAGATGGATATCCAGTTATGCCAGCACCATTTGTTAAAAAGACTGTCTTTTACCCATTGAACTGTTTTGGGGCCTTTGTCAAATATCAACTGCTCATATGTGGATGGATTTATGTCTGGATTTTCACTTCTGTTCCCTTGGTCTATGTGTCTGTTGTTATACCAGTACCACACTGTTTTGACTACTGTGGCAGTATAATAAGTTCTAAAATCAGGTAAAGTAAGGCCTTCCAGTTTGTTCTTCCTTTTCAGTAATGCTTTACTTATCCGGGGCCTCTTTCCCTTCCATATGAAGTTGGTGATTTTTTTCTCCATTTCATTAAAAAAGTCATTGGAATTTGGATCAGAATTGTATTAAATCTATAGAATAGACATTTTTATAATGTTAAGTCTTCCTATCCAACAGCAAGGTATGTTTTTCCACTTATGTAGGTCTCTTTTGGTTTCTTGCAGAAGGGTTTTGTAGTTTTCTTTGTATAAGTCTTTTACATCTCTGGTAAGATTTATTTCTAAGTGTTTTATCTTCTTGGGGGCTACTGAAAATGGTATTGATTTGGTGATTTCCACTTCAATGTTCTTTTTGTTGGTGTAGAGGAATCCAAATGATTTTTGTATGTTTATCTTGTATCCTTATTCTCTGCTGAACTGTTCAATTAGTTTCAGTAGTTTTCTTGAGGATTCCTTAGGGTTTTCTGTGTATAAGATCATGTCATCTCCAAATAGCGTTACTTTTACTTCTTCCTTGCTAATCTGGATGCCCTTTATTTATTTATCTAGCCTAATTGCTCTGGCTAGGAACTCCAGCACAATGTTGAATATGAGCGGAGATAAAGGGCATCCTTGTCTGGTTCCCGATCTCAATGGGAGTGCTTTCTGGCTCTCTCCATTTAGGATGATATTGGCTATTGGCTTTGTATAAATGCCCTTTAAATTATGCTGAGGAGTTTTCCTTCAATTCCTGTTTTGCTGAGAGTTTTTATCATGAATGGGTGTTGAACTATTTCAAATGCCTTTTCTGCATCAATTGATATAATCCTGAGATTCTTGTCTTTTGTTTTATCTATATGATGGATTACATTAATTGTTTTTCTAATATTGAAGCATCCCTGCATACCTGGTATGAATCCCACTTGGTCATGGTGAATTACTTTTTTGATATGTTGTTGAATTCTATTGGCTAGAATTTTGTTGACAGTTTTCGCATCTGTGTTCACGAGGGCTATAGGTCTGTAATTTTCTTTTTTTGTGGCATCCTTACCTTGTTTTTGTATCAGGGATATGGTGGCTTCATAGAATGAAATACCTTTAGTAATAGTGGTGTTAACTCTTCTCTGAAAGTTTGGTAGAACACTGCAGTGAAGTTATTTGAGCCAGGGCTTTTTTTTTTTGTTGGAAGTTTTTTGATTAAATTTTCATTCTCTTCTTTCATCGTGGGTCTATTCAATTGTTCTACCTCTGTTTGTGTTAGTTTAGGTAGATAGTGTGTTTCTAGGAATTCATCCACTTCTAGTTTTTCTAATTTGTTAGAGTACAATTTTTTCATAGTAATCCGATATGACTCTTTTAATTTCAATTGGGTCTATTGTAATATTGCCCATCTCATTTCTTATTTGTGTTATTTGCTTCCTCTCCTGCTTTTCTTTTGTCAGTTTGGCCAATGGTTAATCAATTTTGTTGATTTTTTCAAAGAATCAGCTTTTGGTCTTGTTAATTCTTTCAGTTGTTTTTCTGCTTTCTATTTCATTTAGTTCTCTTTTAATTTTTATTATTTGTTTCCTTCTGGTGCCTGAGGGTTTCTTTTGTTGCTCTCTTTCTATTTGTTCAAGTTGTAGGGGTAATTCTTCGATTTTGGCCCTTTCTTCTTTTTGTATATGTGCATTTATTGATATAAATTGACCTCTGAGTACTGCTTTAGCTGTCTCCCAAAGGTTCTGGTAGGAAGTGTTTTCATTCTCACTGGATTCTCTGAATTTCTTTATTCCATCATAACGCAGTCTTTTTTGAGCAGGGTATTGTTCAGTTTCCGAGTGTTTGATATCTTTTTCTTGCTTTTTCTGGTATTGATTTCCACTTTTACAGCCTTATGGTCAGAGAAGACGCTTTGTAATATTTCAATGTTTTGGATTCTGCTAAGGCTTGCTTTATGAGCTAATATGTGGTCTATTCTAGAGAATATTCCATTTGCACTGGAAAAGAAAGTATACTTGGTTGCTGTTGGGTGGAGTGTTCTGTATATGTCTATGAGGTCATGTTGGTTGATCATGGCATTTAGATCTTCCGTGTTTTTATTGAGCTTCTTTCTGGATGTTGTGTCCTTCACCGAATGTGGTGTGTTGAATTCTCCTACTATTATTGTGGAGCTGTCTATCTCACATTTCAATGCTGGTAGAGTTTGTTTTATGTATCTTGCAGCCCTGCCATTGGGTACATAAATATTTAATATGTTTATATCTTCTTGGTATATTGGCCCTTTAATCATTGTATAGTGTCCTTCCTTATCCTTTATGGTGGATTTAACTTTAAAGTCTATTTTGTCAGAAATTAATATTGCCACTCCTGCTCTTTTTTGTTTGTTGTTTGCCTGATATATTTTTTCCATCCTTTGAGTTTCAGCTTGTGTGTTTCCCTTCTAGGCAGCATATACATATATCATGTTTTTTAGTCCATTCTGCCACTCTCTGTCTCTTTATTGGTGTATTTAGTCCATTTACAGTGAGCATAATTGTGGATAGGTATGAATTTAGTGCTATCATTTTGTTGTCTTTTTCTGTGCGTTGTTGGCAGTTCCTTTTTCCCACTTAATTTTATGTGATGAGTAGATTATCTTTATATATTGTCCTTTCCTCATATTTGTTGTTGTTGATTTTATTACTGCTGACTCTCTATTTTTTCTTGTATTTTATTTTGATGTGTAGGATAGTTTGTCTCCTTTGCAGTTACCTTCTTATTTACCCCATTTTTCTAAATTTAAACCTAACTTATTTCTTTGTATCGCCTTTTCTTCCTCTCCATGTGGAAGATCTATGACTACATTTCTTAGTCTCTCTTTATTGTTTTAATGTTGTCTTCTTTTACATAATAACATCGCTGTTACTCTGTTTTGAACTTTTTTTTTAATCTCTGTTTATTTTTTGATTTCCCTGTGTGGATTGACTTCTGATTGCTCTGCCCAGTCTTCTAGTCTTGGGTTGATACCTGATATTATTGATTTTCTAACGAAAGAACTCCCTTTAGTATTTCTTGTAGTTATAGTTTGGTTTTTTAAAAATTCCCTAAACTTCTGTTTATCTGGAAATGTCCGAATTTCACCTTCATATTTCAGAGACGGTTTTGCTAGATATATGATTCTTGGCTGGCAGTTTTTTTCCTTCAATTTTTTATATAAGCCATCCCATTGCCTTCTTGCCTGCATGGTTTCTGCCGAGTAGCCCGAGCTTATTCTATTGGCTCTCCTTTGTAGGTGACTTTTCGTTTACCCCAAGATGCTCTTAAAATTCTCTCTTTATCTTTGGTTTTGGAAAGTTTGATTATAACACATCTTGGTGACTTTCTTTTAACATCTGCCTTATGTGAAGTTTGATGAGCATCTTGGATAAATATTCTCTCATTTTTCACAATATCATGGAAGTTTTCTGCCGACAAATCTTCAACAATTCTCTCTGTATTTTCTGTTATCTCTCCCTGTTCTGGTACTCCAATCACTCATAGGTTATTTCTCTTGATAAAGTCCCACAGTATTCTTAAGGTTTCTACACTTTTTAAAATTCTTTTACCTGATTTGTTTTCAAATATGTTCGTGCCAAGTGCTCTATCTTCAAATTCAGAAATTCTGCCTTCCTCTTGCTCAAATCTGCTTCTCTGACTTTCTATTGAGTTGTCTACTTATGTAATTTTATCATTAATCTTCTGAATTTCTGATTGCTCTCTGTCTATGGATTTTTCCAGCTTACTAAATTTTTCTTTGTGCTCCTGAATAACCTTTTTAATTTCTTCAATTGCTTTATCTGTGTGTTCCTTGGCTTGTTCTACGTATTGCCTCATTTCTTTCCTGATATCTTGAGGGTTTCTGTATATTAATCTTTTGTATTCTGCCCCTGGTAATTCCAGGAATGCACTTTCACCTAGAAGATCCCTTAATTCTTTGTTTTGATAGCTTGTTGAGGCGATCATGATCTGTTTCTTTATGTGACTTGATATCGACTGTTGTCTCCAAGCCATCTATAAGTTATTGTATTAGTCGATTTTATGTTTGCTTACTGTGTCTTACTTCTTGCTTTATTTCATTTTGATATGCCCAGATGGGTTGCTTGACTGAGTTAGTCTCATTATTTTTGCCTTTGGAGCTCTGATGTCCTGTCTTGAGAAGGCTAGATCTGTTATCAGGCATAACAGATCTAGGAGTGCATTCACCTTTCTTGTATGAATTCAGCTGAGGTGCCCAGGTACCTGATCATCATGTGCGTGGTACAGGCTCTGTCCTACCATCTTAGAGGGGCAAGCGGTGATTGGTGTAGGTACCGGTATCTGGTTACAGCAAGGGGTCACACTCTGAACAGGCGGGGGGTGAGAATCATCCCCCACATGTCTCTGAGGAAAGCGTGTCCCTGTTCCTTAGAGCATACATGTGGGTGGGTTCTGCAGACAGACTATGGGCACCCAATATTTTTGGTTGTAAGGACTGGGAGGTACCAGTTATCCTTGGACCCCTGTCGCAGGTGGCTAGGTGACCTCGTTAGAGCTACCAGTCCTTAGACCCTTGATGTGGGTAGGTGAGGACCCCATTTAATAGGCAAAACAATGTCAAACATCTAACACCCACCTCTCCGCCACACAGCTGTAACAGTTGGAGTCTACCAACAAGGACCTATTCTCCTGAAATAGGACCACACAAGTCCATGCAGAGGGGAAAGGCACTCAAAGTCCATGGACCATTTATGCCTGGGCAGGAGCCGCTTCTGTCCTGAGCACCCCGGGTAGTGGAGCTGGCAATTTATCTTTTCCCCTAATAGCAAATTTATTCCTTATCAAGGCCAGGAGGATGGCTGTAGATGCTCAACAGGGCCTATCTCAGCCCCAGGAAAGTCAGCCGCTGAAGCCAGCTTGGGAGTGGGCAGGCACAGTAGAATATATGCAAGTACTTAGCTTTTGCGAAGAGCGCTGTTCTTCTCTGGTTCCGGAAGTGTGAGTAGGCTGTATGGGTGGCTGCTTCTCCCTGAGGAAACTGTGATCGAATGCTAGTACCAGCCTGCCACCACCACTCCTGGGAATGGTGCCTGAGGGCTCCCCGCAATTCAAGTCTGGTAACTCTTCTCCCCTTCTGAACTGTCTCCTCCTCCCCTTGCGCCTCAGTTCATTTTTTAAGCTTGCCTTTGATTCTCAGGGCTCCTAGCTTGTAATAAATGTACTCATTTCACTTGTTTTTTCAGGTCTTTGTTGTAAAGAGGGCTCTCCGGAAGTGTCTGCCTATTCCGCCACCTTGGTTCCACCTCTGACAATGAACTCTTTATTGCAGGAATGAAACCAAATATCCTACAGGCATCCCCACCTTCCTGGTACAGCACGCTGGTGGCTATGGTTAGTCCCTTAGTGGGCCAGATGGTCTACCAGCTGGGACAAGCCATAGCCAACTTGGTTGAAACAGAGAGGGCTGGAGAGAAGGGGTTGTGAACCGTGGGAAGACAGAAAAGAAAGGCTGAAAACCCTGTAAGACAACTGTTAAAGGGTCCCTTGAAAGTAATCTGAGAGCAGATGTGGGTGGACTTAGTGACTACCATGACAGCAGTGGAAAAGATAGATTAAAAATCGAATGCAATTTTGGAAAACCTTTAGAAGAATCTGAAGCCAGAACAACTATACTGACCTCTGGGTTGCACGGCCCACCATGAGGAAGTGCCCCTTGAAACTGGCTGGATACCACCAATACCTAGAACTAGTGGTGGACTGAGGTAACCTGCAGATCAGGGCCCTGCAGTGGAACCTGAGGTCCTGTGTAGATGTCACAGTACATTGGAGAAAAACAAACAAACAGAACATTCTACCTCTGTTTGATACAGGGGCAGAGTATACCCTTATCTTTGGAGACCCTGAATGGTTTCAAGGGCCCCCTTAACAATTGATGGGCAGGGTGAAAAGTCCATTTGTGTACGTCAGGTACTCCTGACCCTACAACTAGGACATACTCCCCCTCAACTGTGTCAAGTTTGTAATTCCCAATACCAGAATACATTCTAGGGGTGTATGTCCTCATGGGACTGACTTTGACAACATCTGTCAGAGAATTCTGACCGCAGGTGAAGTTGGAAAAAGCTGTCTTGAGGGAGAATATGGCATGGGAACCAGTGACCCTGCCACTACCACCAAGAGTGGTAGACATGAGGCAATATAAGTTGCCCAGAGGACATGAGGAAATCAGTGAAACCATTTTGGATTTGAAAATGGCAGGAATCCTCTGGGCAGCCCACAGTGCTTTAACAGCCCTGTGTTGCCTGTGAAGAAACCAGCTATGTGCTGGCACATGACCATGGACTATAAAGAACTTAACAATATGATTCCTCCTATACATGGCTTCAGTTCCAAACATAATTTCCTTGTTGGAGACACTGAGTAGAGACCTGGGCTCCTATCTTGCTGCATTGGACCTGGCTGATGCATTCTTTAGCATCCCTCTAGCCCTATCCACTCAAGACCACTTTGCCTTCACCTAGAATGGATAGCAGTGGATGTTCCAGGAGCTATGCTAAGGGTAACTACATAGTCCCACCATTTGCTATGGTATAGTTGCTAAGGATCAGACTCTTACCTTTTCCACTATTACCTGTTGGTTTCATTACATCTATGATGTCTTGTTAACTGCTTTTGATGTTTTTCTCTTATATTAGTGTCTAGATGTTTTCCTCTTTTAGTACCCTATAGAGTCTCTAAGAGTCCGAATCGACTCGACAGCATTGGGTTGTGTTTTGGGTTTAGATACCCTAATCATCCACCTAGAGGGGAGAGGATGGGCCGTGGATCCCCAAAAGTTACAGGGGCCAGAAGCATTGGTCAAGTTCTTAAGGGTCATATGATCAGCAGTCCATTCACCTTTTTCCCCACTGGGAAACCAAGAACCAGACGCCACAGCACAAGTTAGAATGGTGCATCCCAAAGGGAAATGTGCTCACTAGATTCATCAGAAAAGTGGATAACATTGTGACTGTGTTTTTTGGAAAATAGCTAAAGAGACAGGTATAACAGTGAAGTGTAGTGATTTAGTGGTTGTTGTACAAAATTGCTCCATGAGCTCATGTCAATGCCCAAGACATCTGACCCATGAGGATCCCGGGAAGATCCATAAGGGATCACAACCAGTGACAGACTGGCAGGTAGATTATATAGGGCTCCTACCCTCCAGTGAAGAAGAAAAATACACTCTTGTTTGTGTGGACACTGTTACCAGCTTGACACAGGGGTCCTGTGTAAATGAGCAAACCAGGCTTCTACTATAAAAGGATTACAAAAAATTGAGCGTTATGTACGGAATACCACAAAATATTGATAGTGACCAAGGTACACACTTGACAGGTCATGATGTGTGCAAATGGACAGCCAAGAACAAAGTACAATGGCGTTACCACCTGCTCTACAACCCCCGGGCACAGGCCTGGTGTAAAGGAAGAACAGAGTCCTAAAACAACAAATACAAACACTTACAGGTAAGGCTTCCCTGGCTAGGTGGACCAAGGTGATATTTGAGGCTTTGAGGTTGACAAATTAGGCAATAATTGAGGTTTTAACCCCATATGCCAGAGAAGTAGCCCCAAGTGATCCTCCAACAATATGAGTGACATCACAGACTCCAGAAGTATATTCACCAAGATTTTTAGCAGACCAAACTGCCTGGTCCTCTGGACACCTCAGGACCTGGTGTTTGGAACTGCAACCATCTATTGGCACCTGTCATGGGCGCCAGGGTGGATTGGTTACTTCAACCCCTGGAGGCAGATGTATTGATCAACCTAATGTGGGAGCCCACAGTCCTACTGTGCATAGGACCTCAAGAGTCACACTTTACATGGAAAGGAATGATGGCTGTATCATGAAAATCAAAAATGGGTCTTCTTTTCTGGCAGGTGACTTTACTCACAACCCCTTAAGTGACCTCCTCAGGGGACTACATATGGTACACTCCCCAAAACCCAGTAGCCAGTAAAAAATGCCTAAATCAGCCGCTGTTCTCACCGCCTGAATGGGAGCCACTAGTGTGATCTTAATTGAAGGGGAAGATTTACCCCACTTAGTACTTACTAAACCCCTGTTTTTCCTACTGTAGGTATGCCCTACTCTGCTTTCTTCCTTTTGGGGCTGCCAGTGTCTTCCTAGAGTGTGAACATAGCTTCGCAGTAGTCCACAACAAAAACAGCTGCTGAGTCTGTGGACAACACCCCTTCTCAAGCACCAAAGGAGTGCCTTGGAGCGTGAAATGCCTGAATGGAACTGGTTGGGCAGCCGTGGGAGACATGGGAGGGGGCATTAAAGTCTCTTTAACTAATTGGGGTATAACAGATAGGGGCCTTGAAGACACCTGATGGCTGGTCTACTGTGGTAGTCTGGTTTTCCTCTTTTCCCTCTAGCTGACAAGGTTTTTTGTTGGGTCTTGATCTTTTCCTGCATATAGGGTTTATCTGCTGTGTTTGTCTATACTGCTGGTGTAGTCAGTGCCTCCAATTACAACAACCCTGTCTGTTCTTAACTGCAAAGGTGTAACACCTCCTTTCCCAGACCTAAGGGAACTTGCGAATGAAGAGGAACATGCCAGATTGTAACAGCCAACATCAAGGGGTGCCCTGAAGGGGCACATGCTTTGCAAGGCCAAACATGACCTCCCTCATGCTTTCCAGGAGTTCACTGCCATTTGCTAAGTTATTCTTATGTGATTCTTGTTGAGGCAGCCTTAGGTAAGCCTAAGGCATCTGTGGTGTGTAGCCACTATTGTTCACCACCACTATAAAACCTCTGCCCTCCCACTGTGGGGTCTGGAGATCTGCTTGGTCTTGCTGTAAGTTGTCCTAATAAACTCCCTTGCTGCCACCTTGAAGCTGCCCTCCTCTTTCTTTGGTCTCCTGGTGCCCTCCAATTTTGGAGACAGGTTTCATGTTACAAGTCCATGCAGGGACAGTTACAGTAATCACAACAACACATGGGAGTTTTCATTGACATCTCCCTTCACCTGAGCAGTGCTTCTCAATCAATTGATTCAGAATTGGTGGTGGGACCTAGGCATGGCTATTTTTTAAAAGTTCCTCAGGAGATTCTAATACACAGAGAGAATTGGAAATCACTGCATTCACATTTAGGAATTTCCAACCTCTACATTAACACAGGATGAGACCACACCCACATTCCTTTCTTTTCAAAAGCCACCTGGGTAGAAATTAACTAAAATTGATTAAATATTATATTGCAACAAGACATATTATATTCCATTTATGTCATAGTGTTCTGTGGATTTAATGAGATAATAAACACAAAGTTAACTAAAATTGATTAAATATTATATTGCAACAAGACATATTATATTCCATTTATGCCATAGTGTTCTGTGGATTTAATGAGATAATAAACACAAAGCACATAGTAAGTATTAAATAAATTGTTGGTGTTTCATCACCACTAATCTGAACTCAAAGAAATTACAACAATGGCATTTTGAACATCATGACTATCGGACATAAGGCAGGTATTTGGGGGATTTGGACTTTCCAAGAGTCTCTGGATTCAGTCATGGAAGAAAAAATATTTTTACTACTGAAAAGTCACACTCTATTTAAAGAGAAGTTTGTTTTTTTGCGTTTTTATTCCAGGTAGCTTAGAATTAACCTAACAGGATTTGCTCCACTGATAGAACTAATCACAGGAAACATGTCGTAAGCTCCACAATATCACTGCCAAAGCAGAATATCTACTAAGCAGCAGTGGCAAGAGGATTATGATTTCACACATTTTCTTGAGGAAGCCATGTAATTTGGAACACGATTATAATAGTTCCCATCTTACCCCCAATTTCCCTTACAGTTTACATCGTGAGATTCCTGACGACAGAGCTATGCTTTCTTTTTACTCTTGCTTCAGTTCTCTTGTCTAGAAGCACAGAAATGACCTGGAAGAGAAAGCCTTTCACCAAAGTAAAGGAAGTAGCTCCCCCACAAGCTGTTGAACGAGTCAATAGGAAAGAAAATTATAACTCTAGTGTCAACTCTGGTATTAACAAATAAGAGAGTACAAAATTTACAGACTCAAAAATGAATAAAATCGAATGCGAGAGAACAGGAAGAACAACATAATCAAGTGTTCTAAATAAGCTAGTGCTGCTGGTGTTTGCACCATCAAAACAGCAACTTTTCAACAGAACCAAAATAAACATCTGCCCCAAAATAACATGAAGTGATGTGATCATCAGTGGAAATACTGAGTCCCAAGAGCCAATTAATGGGCTCCAGAGGGAAGAGAACCTTTGGGGTATGACTGACAATCTTCCTGCATAAAGTCCCACTTTTAGAATTCCTAGGAGACTATATCCCTTAGGATGCATAAGACATGACTTTCAGAGTAACATAGATAAGACTGTCGTAGAGCAAATATGCCACTTTCCCCACAAACCAACACTGAGTGTACAGCCATGTAAGTCCCTTCTCTGGCTGCTGGTTACCAAGGATGCTATGCCTCCCATCCTGCCTGCCATTCGTTGCAGTAAAAACAGAAGATTACAAGTCAGACCTGCCAGTTCTATGTGGAGATGGGTTCAGAAGAGATACAAGTATATGACAGCTCTTAGGCTTGCTGTTTAGCTAGCCTTCTATTGTGTGACTGTAAAAACAACAGCATCCTCAGGCTGCATGAATGAATGTAAGGAGACTCATGTTTAAAACTAAGAGGGCTGGGGAAACTCAGGAGAGATGAGGGTGAGGAAGAAACTTCAATAGCATGTAGGAGCTGTCTTTATTTACCAATCAGAACTAATTCTTTAGGGGAACAGAGACATTGGCAAAGTGTCATCTGGAACGGTTTGGGAAAGGGATGATGAGGAGCAGGGCTGTAATAATTTTCATTTCTCCCCGTCTGGCATATATGGCTGTGCCTAAGAACAGATGATAGCCACTGAAAGATGGGAGAGCAATGAGCTGATTGAGCATTCCAAATTGGTGAAATACATTTCCACGTGGTTTGTGAAGCCATCAGAATGCTCATACACATTAGTTACCAAATATTTCTTCTTGCTTTTCTTATTCTTTGCTCATTTTTTTTTTTTTTTTTTTAGCTTCCTGGGTACTCTGATTTCCTGCTACAGAGGACACACTCACAGCTTTGCCACACCAGAGACAATCTATCAATGGACTGAAGAGGAGCCTTACAGTGAAGTTTGCCTTGAAAAGTTCTGAACCTCTCCCATCCCATTGTGTCTCCAATTGCAATAATCAAGATCATCCTTAAAGGTATGGCATTATGTGATGTGGACAGTAACTCCTTTTATAACTAATACATTAATAAATATTCTTAGCTAGAATATAAAAAACGAGTATAAGTGTCTGGAGCTGTATTCTGGGCTTATATTTTCCTAAGTAAATATTACTCAATCATGTCACCTGGGATCATTTAGGCCCATTTAGGGGATCCAGAAAGTAAAATAAGACCAAACTATTGGCTACGGAATCTCAGGAGATTTTGATGACCTTGTTTTGCCCCTCTCACAACGAAAGTCAGATAATGTTCTAGACAAAGTCGAAGTCTGAGAAGGAAGTTTTCATGAAGATTTTTTTATACTCCAAAATTACAATGACTTCCCAGCTTTCCCTCTACTTCTCAATACCAATCCACCTTCCCACACCCATAATGTGATGAGAGTAACGGAGGGAATCCTTATCTGGAGAGACAGTTTAGGGCCCTGTCATTTGTCCCAGGGGTCTCTGCTTGTGTATGCTTGAGACTTGTAATCCTTTGCATCCATCTCTAAATCAGATGAGTAGGAGCTTTCTAGAAATTTTGACACCTTAGGCAAAAATTTTAAAATTAAATACCACATCTATTCCTCACTTTTTTTTTTTTTTTTACCTGTAAGGAGAATTGTAACTTAGATCAAGGCTTAAGAGTGATATTTTAATTTAGCTGGTGAAATACAGAATCAAATAGAAAGCCATCATGTAGATGCCTAGGTGTTCAAAAAGTGTCCCTGGGTGGTGCAAATTGTTAAGCTCTCACCTACTAATTGGAAGGTGGCTGTCTTGGAAGAAAGTCCTGGTGATCTGCTTCCAAAAGATCATAGTCGTGAAAACCCTGTGGAGCTGTACTACTCTGCAACACATGGGACTGCCAGCTGTCAGAACCAACTCAACTGGTTTTTGGATGTTCAAAGATTTCCTACATTAACAGGCTTGATGAACACTAAAGAAAGGACAGAATATTTGACATTGTTTTGAATGGGGTATAATATCACCTTAGAACCAATAATAGTATAACTCTAACTCTGATGCAGAATGAAAGTGAATTTCATAAAGACTTTGTTCATTACCATTCTCCTTCTTCTCCTTCTCTGATGCATAGTGTTTATGTTTCTGATTCCAGACATCCAAGTAATTGAAATTATGTGTCCAATATTAAAGGTGTTTCATATCTTATTCTATACATGATTTTCATATTTCCTTACATATGTTTGTAAGTACTGTTATTAATCTTCTCCAAGATGCTTATTGCACAGGATCCTATCGTTTACTTTGAGAAAATTCTGAAAGAGGAATAAGAGTTCAAGGATTCTAAGTGTCAGATCATATCAAGCACTCTCAAAGTTCAAAAGTCTTTAACAGTAGAGTAATATTATTAGCTATGTAATAAAATAACATAACCTGAAGAAATTAGGAATTTCTAAAAAAAAAAAAAAGACGTAAAGTAATACCCCTGAGAAGTAATAAGGTTGTCCGAGTCATTGTCACTCTTTTGCTCTTCACCCCTTAGGAAGCCATGAATATGTCAAGAGTGAACACAGTGACTGAATTCATACTCCTGAGTTTCCCCATGCTCCAGAAAGATCCAGGTCCTCCTCTTCATACTGTTTTCTGTGACCTACATCCTGACACTGATGGGCAATGGGGCTGTCGTGTGTGCAGTGATGCTGGATCAAAGGCTCCACACCCCCATGTACATTCTGCTGGCCAACTTCTCATTCCTGGAGATCTGTTACATCAATACTACTGTTCCCAATATGTTAGGTAACTTCCTATCTGAAGCTAAAACCCTCTCTTTCACTGCCTGCTTCCTTCAGTTCTACTTCTTCTTCTCCATGGGCATCACTGAAACCCTCTTACTGCCCCTCATGGCTTTTGATCGGTACTTAGCTATCTACAGGCCTCTCCATTATCCGACTATCATGACCAATCATCTCTGCATGAACTTGGTGGCCATCTGCTGGGTGACAGCCTTCCTCTGCTACCCAGTCCCTATCTATTTTATCACACAACTCCCTTTTTGTGGCCCCAATACCATTGACCACTCTGTCTGTGACCCAGGTCCCCTTCTGGCCCTGTCCTGCATCCCTGCCCCTGGAATTGAGCTTTCCTGTTCTATATTGAGTTCTCTTATTATCTTTATCACCTTCTTCTTTATCATTGGGTCATACACCCTGGTTCTCAGAGCAGTGTTACGGGTCCCTTCAGCAGCTGGCAGGCGTAAGGCTTTCTCCACCTGTGATTCCCACCTAGTTGTGGTGTCTCTGTTTTATGGGAGTGTAATGATGATGTACATCAGCCCAAACTCTGGAAATCCAGCTGGAGTACAGAAGATTGTAACCTTGATCTACTCATCAGTGACCCCACTGGTAAACCCTCTGATCTACAGTCTCCGGAACAAGGACATAAAGGCCAGCTTGAGAAAAGTTCAGATGTATGTGAAAATTGGTCAAAGTGAATAGAACAAATGAGTGTACCAGGATCAGACTATTTTTCCTCCATTTCTATTCCCAAGTGAAAGGTAAGCTTCTGTTCATTTGCACCTATAGACCCAGACCCAAATTCATTAATTGCTGCCTAGTCAAGGAATGAATAGCTGCATCCCAATTAAATCAGAATTTGCCTGCAAATCAGAACTTGGTAGCTGGTAATTTGAATTAAATCACCTGGATATCTGGACTTTAGGTCTTTCTCCAATAATTTCTTCTGCTTTTATTGCTGTTGTAAGGTGCCGTCAAGTCAGTTTCAACTCATAGCAACCCTATAGGACAGAGTAGAACTGCCCCATAGAGTTTCCAAGAAGTGGCTGGGGGACTTGAACTGCTGACTTTTTGATTAGCAGCCAAGCTCTTGACAACTACACCACCAGGGCTCCCTTTCTCTGTGTGAATATTTACCTAGTCCCTGACCTCATGCTTTTGTTTTGTTTTGTTTTTACCTCTGATAAGTGCATATTCCATTCTTATGCTTGTTTTTTTCCAGCCTAGTGTCTCTACTCTACTCCAAGCAGGGGAATAAAGCATTCACACCATCGAGGCTCAGATAAAAGGAAATTAATGCCACTCAATAAATCATAACTGAGCTAAAATTTTTATTTAGTTGGCATCCAAGTTATTAATAATGATCTAAAGCACTAGCTCCAAAGCCTGTTTCATAATTACTTGAGAAAATTTTTTAAAGAACAGATTCTTGAGACTTTCTTCAAATCTCCTAAAACAGAATCCTTAGGTGAACCCTAAAATCATAATTTTAAAGCAACCAGGTGATTCTGATGCACCTGAACCAGCACCAGTCCACAGACTGGTCTTTTAGAGACACTATGTTAAATAAGTATGTGATACAGGCCGACACATAAAAATCTTATATTAGTTCTGTTCTTAGCAGGAAAAAGGAAAGAAGCTACAGTGAATACTTTGATTAAAACATTTACAACAGTAGAAGCTCCTTTTAAAAATTTTTCCCCCGATTCAACTTTCAAGACTTCCATTTACAAAATAAGCAGTAGATTACATTCTTCTTACCTTTCCCTGTTTGTGACAGATAGTTAGGATACTCGGAATAGGATTACATTTTTAAAGATTAGCTTGCAGTGGTGTTACATTTTGGGGTTAGTTTCAAAAGAAGGATGCTAAAGTTGAACAGATAGCCCAGAATTGATAAAAGCAGGGAAAAAAAAACCAGTGTGATTCTGATACACCGACAGAGGAAAATGGCAGATTCAGAAGATTTTGATAGCAGCTCCAGGTGATTTGGTCTATTTGGTCAAGAACAAATTGGTCTGTTGGCATCTGAGATTGATGCATTTCATTAATTCAACAAACATTTACTGATATGACCAAGTATCTACCTTTGTGAAGCTTACATTCTAGTAAAGAAGACATGTAAAAAGTAGTTAAACACATAATCTATAATTCAATAGTCTTAAGTGTTAGGAAAAAATAAAAGAGAGAAGGAATTTAAAAATACTGAGTTAGGATGAGGGGTAATTTAGATAGCATGGTCAGGGAATGGCTTTCTGAGGAGGTGCTATTTCAAAGAGAAGGAGCAAGCAAGGCAAAGATCTACAGGAAGCTAGTTCCAAGTAAGTGTAGGTATATGTTTGGGGTTTTTAAAGAACAGGAAAAGTTAATATTGGCTACACAGGAGGAAAATTGTATATGAGGCTGGAGAAGTAGGCAGGGTCAGATCGCCTAGAACCCCTTGGTAACAGTAAAGAGTAAGAATTTGATCTGAACTTTTGAGGGAGCCTGTCCAATACTACTTATAAAAGTAAAGTCTTAATAAAGATATCACCACCTTCATAAACTATTCTTCACTCGAAGCTACTTATTTACTTACATGTTTATATATATATATATATATGTCTTTGTTTATTTTACTATATTCCACCTTGTTTTATAAAAGATTTGCAACAAAAATGCAAAGACAGAGAGAGAAAGAAGGAAAAATATGAATTTAGAAGGAAAAAATTGAATGAAGACTTCTGGTCTATAAGATTTTGTGTTGTTATTAAAGTCTAGTCCCTAAATTGGCTCTGAACTCCCTTTTCATCAAAATGAGGAAAGAAAGAAACATATGTGTATATGATTTTCATTATCTGTGAGAAGAAAACAAATGGATTCCTCAGGGAAAGTAAAACTCTTATGGCTCCTTGTTATTGTTGTTGTTACCTGCCATTGAGTCAACCCCCCACTCATGGTGATCCCACGCACAAGGGAACAAAATGCTGCCTGGTCCCGCACCATTCCCATGATTTGCTGCAGATTGGACCGTTAAGATCCACAGGGTTTTCATTGGCTGATTTTTGGAAGTAGATCACTAGGCCTTTCTTCCTAACCCTTCTTAGTCTGGAAACTTAGATGAAACCTATTCAACCTCACAATAAGCCTGCACTGAAGGCAGGTAGTGGCTGCACTTGTGGAGCATTGGCCAGAGTCAAACCTGGGTCTCTTGCATGGTAAGTGGTCAAAATATTAGAATAGACATTTCACCTGAAGATAAACAGATGAAAAATTATAGAATTAAAACATATTCACTATGCAATGGTAAAGAACAATGATGAATCCATGAAACATCTTACAACATGGATGAATCTGAAGGGCATTATACTGAGTGAAATAAGTCAATCACAAAAAAACAAATATTGTGTGAGACCACTATTATAAGAACTCAAGAAAATGTTTACACAGAGAAAAAAATACATTATTTGATGGTTATGGGGGGGAGGGATGGGGAGCAGAAATCACTAATTAGATAGTAGACAAATGTCAGTTTTGGTGAAGGGAAAGACAACACACAGTATGGGGAAATCAGAACAACATGACCAAGGCAAAGCCATAGAAAGTTTCTAGCCACATCCAAATACCCTCAGGGACTGAGTTAATGGGGCTGAGGGCTGGGGACCATGGCAAATGGCATAACACAGTTCATAAGGAAATGTTCTACATCCAACTTTGGTGAGTAGCGTCTGGGGTCTTAAAAGCTTACGAGTGGCCATCTAAGACACATTCAGTGGTCCCATTTCATCCAAAGTAAAGTAGAATGAAGAAAACCAAAGATAAAAGGGAAAAGTCCAAAGAACTAGTGGACCACATGAACCAGAACCTCCACCAGCCTAAGCCCAGAAGAACTAGATAGTTCCTGGCCACCACCACCAACTGCTCTAACAGGGATCATAATAGAGAATTCCAGACAGAGAGGGAGAAAAATGTGGAAAAAATTCAAATTCACAAAAATAGGCCAGGCTTTCTGGTCTGACAGAGACTGGAGGAATCCCTGAGACTATGGCCCCAAGACATTATGCTAACTCAGAACTAAATCTCTCTCTAAGCACACCTTTCAGACAAGGATTAGAAGGCTTATAAAACAAATAATATCACACATGTGGAACATGCTTCTTAGTTCAATTAAATATATGAGACCAAATGGGCAACTCTTGCCCAAAAGCAAGACCAGATGGCAGGAAGCGACGTGAAAAAAATTGGACAAATTGAAATGGGGAGCCTGGGATGGAAAGGGGAAGAGCGCTGTCACATTGTGGGGATTTCAAACAATGTCAAAAACAATACGTGTACAAATTTTTGAATGAGAAACTAACTTGAGCTGTAAACTTTCACCTAAAGCGCAATAAAAAAGAAAATGTTCAACATCGTTAACTAATAATCAAAGACTGGAAACAACTTAAATATCCATTAACAAGTGAATATATAAACACATTTCGGTATATCCACAGGTTGAATATTAAAATTCAATATTCATAAAATATTCACAAAAGGAATAAATTATTGGTACATGCGACAACATGCAAGAATCTCTAAATAACTATGCTGAGTGAAGGAAGCCAGACAAAAACAACACTGTATGATTTCATTTATAGAAAACATAGTGAAAATGAGATCAGTGGTTTCCTGGGGAGTGGAAAGAAGAGGGAGAGGAGGAGGGAGGTTAAAAATGGAGCACAAGGAAATTTTGGGGAGTCATGGTTATGTTCACTATCTTGATCATGGTAATGGTTTCACAGTACATACATATGTGAAAATTTACCAAAACACACACTTGAAGTGCATACAGTTTATTGCATGTCAGTTATACATCCATGAACGTGTTTTAAAAATAAAGTGCCTTCTTGGGTTAATCTTAGAGATGAGGAAGGGGTAAAAAAGGACTAAAAAAAGGCAAAGAATAGCACAGATACTCCTGAACACCATTAACCTATCAACCCTCAACACCTGCAGGTCACTTTCTCCACATGGATTTGACTTTTTGAAAGCCACTCACACTGGGTGCTCTTTTACATTTTCCAAAGAATTAAACATATTTTTGAGTTCCCACAGTGTACCCAAGTGGTTTGGTGTTACTAAGACATGGAGACATGTGCAAAAAACTCTTGACAAGTGGGGTAGTAAAGAGACTGAGGCTGCACTGCTCAGTGCCTCATTTGCCAGGCTTAGGACTTTGAATTTTATGCCATAGACAGAAATATTAACAGTGCCAGTCTTAGCTATCTAGTGCTTCTAGAAATACCACAAGCAGATGGCTTTAACAAAGAGAAATTTATTCTCACAGCTTGGGAGGCTAGAAGCTCAAATTCAGGGTGCCAGCTCCAGGGGAATGCTTTCTCTCTCTGTTGGCTCTGGGAAAATGTCCTTGTCATCAATCTTTCCCTGGTCTTGGAGTTTTCAGCATAGGGACTCCAGGTCCAAAGGACACGCTATCCTCCTGGCTCTATGTCGTTGGTGATAATGAGGTCCCCATGTCTCTCTGCTTGCTTGTCTCTTTTATATCTCAAAAGTGATGACTTAAAATACAACGTAATCCTGTAGATTTGAGTCCTGCCTCATTAACATAATTGCCTGTAATTCTGCCTCATTAACTTCATAGAGGTAGGATTTGGAACACGTGGGAAAACCACCTCAGATGACAAAATGATGGACAATCACACAATACTAGGAATCATGGCCTAGCCAAATTGATACACATTTTTTTGGGAACAAAATTCAATCCATAACAGTGCCCAAGCAGTGAAGTGAGCTGAACTAACTAGCATTTTAGATGAAAATATCCGCCACAGTAGGGAGGGTGGAGGGATAGGAGATTAGCTGTGTTAAAAGACCTGTCCTTCTAATGAGGATAGGTAAACTTTGGAGCCCACCTCCCAATTGAAGCTGGCCAGAGAGCAGCTGCAGAATAACCCTGTTCTGACTGATCTTATTGCCAAAACTGGAAAGGCGAGCTCTGTCTGGCATGCTCAGACTTGCCAATAATCTGGACACTGCTCTTTGAGAAAAAGAAAGTAACTTTATTGCAATGCGCAGAGCAAGGAACTGGGAGGAAGTTGCTCAGATCTGACTCCCTGAGCTACGGGGAAGCAGGACTTATATGTGATTTGGGCAACAAGATGGCAGCTACTTGGGAGGGAAAATTCTAGAAGGTGGCCAGGAAACAGGAAAGGACTTGGTTCTTGTTGGACTTCTTGCTTCTGAATAGGGTCCGGTGATGATTTTCCTTCTGGTTCATTCCACCTGTTGCTTCATCCTCACTTGAGGTTAATTAGCTGTCACAGCTGACCTTCTGTGCATGTGGGATGGGACAAATCTGGCTGGCTTAAGGACTAATGGAAATTTACTGACATTCATGGGGTCAGGTTACAACCTTAGCCAGGAACATCTTTGGGCCTGGATCATGTTCCCCAGAGGCCACTGTTTTCTTGGAGATGGATAAGTGAAGTCTCATTGAAAAAGTGCAGGTGTCCCAGCCACCATAGTCTACGTTAGGTTTGTTAATGCCCTTCAGCCAAAGATCGCATGAACACCTGTAGATGAGCAAGTTGGGCTTATTACTCATTGTAATGAGGAAGAGCACATACCGGGGGGAGTTATGGAAAGAACCTATTATAGGATTTGAGCTTTGGTTAGGTGATCTGGGGGAGGGGTCTAAGGAAGTACTGGGTCTCTGGGTGGCACAAAAAGTTAAGTACTCAACTACTAGCTGAAAGGTTGGCAGTTCGAACCCACCCAGAGGTGCCTCAGAAGACAGGTCTAGCAATCTACTTCTAAAAGGTCATAACCTTGAAAACCCTATGGAGCCGTTCTACTGTACACACATGGGGTCGCCATGACTTGGAATTGACTAGACGGCAACTAACAGCAACTAAGGAAGCAGAGGTTTGCTCCAGATTGGATGTTGTCAGAAAAGGGGGCAATTCTATATATCCTGGTGGCATAGTGGTTAAGTGCTATGGCTGCTAACCAAGAGGTTGTCAGTTCAAATCCACTAGGTGTTCCTTGGAAACTCTATGGGGCAGTTCTACTCTGTCCTATAGGGTCGCTATGAGTCAGAATCGATTCGGCAGCAGTGGGTTTGGTTTGGGTTTTGGTTTTCTATATACTAGAATGAGAACAAAGCTATAATTTGTTTAAAAAAAAAAGGTCAAGATATTTGGTATTTTATGGGTAACAAAGTGGCATTGTCTTTTTCTGTGGTTAGCCAAAATTATGAAGTGCCTTGTTTTGTCTGATTTTATCATGGTCTCAGAGTAATGTTGAGTGAGGTGGATACTCTGTGAGACTGTTTATATCCAATAGGAGAATAACATGGCCTGTGGTCAGATCAGCTTGTAATAACAGTAAGGTTTAGCTGTGAATGTCGGATCAGTTCTGGATGCCAGTGGCTGCTCTTGTTTTTTTTTTCCTCTTTCAGGCCTGTAAGATTTTTCATTGGGTATGTGGTAGGCACTACAAGGGGACTTAGAAATTTAATTGTTAGTTAATAAATTAATCAAAGAATCAATAAATTGATTTTTAATATTTCATGCCACCTACAAGATGTTTGAAGCCAAGAAAATATGTTGTTTCAACTTGCAAAAAAAAAAAAAATGAAGGCAGGCCCCGAGGGAAGTAAATAGCAAGCATGGAGCTGTCTCTTGATACCGTTCTCCTTTTAGAAGAAGTAAATGGATCCTCAAGGATCATGAAAAACAGGGCTTACTCCCTAGTAGCCTTTGCTTATAACTCCTCCATGCTCCAACAAACACAATCAAGGATCTTTATCACAACTGTTTCTACCTCTTTGTTCCTCTCTGGTTATTGACAAGAAGATAAAAAGAAAAATTATCTAAGAAGGTTCTGTTTGAGATTCCATTTACTGATTCAGGTAATAAGGTGGTAGAGTGTTTAGAAGATAAATTATTAACAAATTCTTTGGATAAGTATGCTAACTCTCAAAAGTAATTATATATTTTAGTTAGTCCACTGTGCTGTATTCCATATGGGGGAAAACAGACATTTTTTTGGTGTGTTCCTTATGCATGCCCTAACTGTTATGCTGTTAGGTACCATTGAGTCAGTTCTGATGCACAGTGACATGTCATGGATTGAATTGTGTCCCCCAAAAATACGTGTATCAATTTGGCTAGGCCATAATTCCCAGTATTGTGTGATTGTCCAACGTTTTGTCATCTGATGTGCTTTTCCTAAGTGTTGTAAATCCTATCTCTATGGTGTTAATGAGATTGGATTAGTGGCAATTATGTTAATGAGATGGGACTCAATCTACAAGATTAGATTACGTTTAAAGCCAATCTCTTTTGAGATATAAAGAGAGAAGTGAGCAGAGAAACATGGGGCCCTCATACCACCAAGAAAGCAGCACCAGGAGAACAGTGCCTCCTTTGGTCCTGGGACTCCTGTGCAGAGAAGCTCCTAGATCAGGGGAAATTTGATGGCAAGGACCTTCTTCCAGAGCTGACAGAGAGAGAAAGCCTTCCCTGGAGCTGACATCCTAAATACACACTTTAGCTTCCTAGACTGTGAGAGAATAAATTTCTCTTTGTTAAAGCCATCCACTTGTGTTATTTCTGTTACAGCAGCACTAGATGAGTAAGATACAACCCTACGCACAACAGAATGATATACTGCCTGGTCCTGCGCCACCTTCACAATCGTTGCTATAGTTGAGCCCATCATTACAAAAGGCTATAGTAACCAAACCCAAGGTCTGAGTGCAAGATTGTTTTTTTAACAGAGAACAGAGGTTTGTTTTTTTTTTTTAACTTAGAAGAGAGGAAGGCCATTATGAAGATGTATAATCATCCAAAGTCAACATGTTCTTAGAATGACTTAGGTGGTCACAAGCAACGGTTGAGAGACAGAGTAAAAAAAAAAAAAAGTTTTTTGTTCTTTTCAAGTTTCCTGCTAAATCAATCTTAACATTAGACCAATAATATCAGGTTCCACTCAGTTTTCTGACCCAATCAAACAGCTGTGCCAAGAAGGCCAAATTCTATCCTTCAACAATATTGACCCAGAATGACTAGGTAACTAACTGTTTAGAAGCAAATGAGCTGCAATTATTTCCTACAATTAATTTGAATGGTTTTCTCAAAAAATTGGTAGACAGCATGAATTAACATGTTATTCAATGGTCTGAAAAAAAAAGAAGAAGAAAATTGAACCCAATAGTACCAAAGAGTCTGTGTTCCACAGTCACACAATAGGAGTTGATTTTGTCCAAAAGGAACTGTGTTGGTGTGATCTCTTTGAAGAAACCTAGGAAGTGCATTTATTTAATCATTTTATAAATAGTTATTGAACATTCTCTAAGTGAAAGCATTATGCTAACCCCCAATAAACTTTGTTAAAGTGAACTTCTTAGATAAACTGATGTCAAGCCCATGATAAAGTTCTATTTGAAACTTGTTGCTCAGGAAGAGGTTTCTGAGTGAGCCACTCTGAAGATTTCTCTTTTGGTAAAAGGAAAATAATGCCTAGTATTATTTTTTGGATTAAGCATAAAGCTGGTCACAAGACTCAAAGCTCACCTAGATGGATAATGAACTTCTCAGAAGCAGCTGTAAATTACATCATGCGGTAAAGTGTTCTCCTAAACCAGGTTTGGGATAATTATCTTTCTCACTTCAAGGATACTCTCCCTTAAGAGTGGACCAATTCTAATGTAACTGCCTATTCTGAAAACAATTACTGCCAAGAAGAGAACTAATCTACCAGATATTATTTTCTTCTGATATTATCAAAAGAAAGAAAGAGAAACTATTGAATGCATATATCATTCCCCAGGCTCTGGTAAATTGGAGAAGAATGTTGACAACCAGAGAGCTCATATATTTCCAGTGGGAGTAAAAAATAATACAATGATTATGGAAAATGGTTTAGCTTAATCTACTAAAGTTAAAGGTACACATACTCTATGATACAGCCTACAGAAACACATGTACTTGTGGACTAGGAGAAATGAATTGTATATTAACAGTAGCGTTGCTGCTAGCAGCCCAAATGGGGAATAATCAAAATACTCATCTACAGTAGGCTAGGTAAATAAATAAGCAGTGGTTTATTCATAAAATGTAATACTATAGAGTAATAAAAATGAATAAACTATAGCTTTTTTTTTATATGTAACAAACTTAATGTTCAGCAAAAGAAGCTATCTACAAAATACTACATATAATATGGTTCCATTTTTATTAAGTACAAGAACAGGTACAACTATTATTGTTTAGAGATGCATACTGTGGTGCAGTGGATTGCTTTTATGTGGCTTTTCTCACCATGGTCTTGTAACTCCCACCCAAGTGATTAGGGAGGACTGTGCAAATAGGGTAATTGTGGCCCACCAAGGGGATTGGTCAGTTTTGCCTTCCCACCGGGCTTGAATGAGCCATCGCAGAGGTGGGAAGGAGATGATCTCACCACCACCAAGGAAGAAGGACCAAGAGCACGTCCTTTGGACTCAGAATCCTGCACTTAGAAGCTCTTGGAACAAAGAGACAGAGAGAGAGAGACAGAGAGTCAGAGATACAGAGACAGAGAGACAAACAGAGAGAGAGAGAGCTGTAACACTGAAGACGGTGAGAAGCTATGGCAGAGAAATGGCAACAGGAGAGACTGGCAGGAGATGGTGTGGTAGCCCCTCACAGCTAGCTGAATGCCTTTGGGCAGGAGGCTTGCTTATGGAGTAGGGTGCCTCCAGGCACTTGATGGAGCTAGTTTGCCTACCCACAGAGCTGGAGCTGAGCACTTTAGGGCCAAGACTTACTGGCTTAGAAGAGTGCCTCTGAACACTTACCAGTAGAGCTAAAAGAGCTTTGTAAGAGTTGCCTGGGCAGGGGCAGAGGCTGAAGGCCAGAGAGAGGCATGCCTGTGAGCACGGCTAAGAAGAGGCTGTCCTGATAGAAGAACTGTATCCTGAGTGTTCCTCAGCCTGAACTGTAACCTTTTACTTCCCTAGTAAACCCATAATTTTAAGTATTGTCTCTGAGTTGTGTGGCCATTGCAATGAATTATTGAATTTAGCAGAAAAGTAGAGAGTGCCATGGGAGGGATGGTTGGTGTCAGAAGTGGTAAAGACGGCAGAGCGAGGAAGCATGTCTGAATTCTACCTCGTAGGAATCAGTCTTTGGTTATTGATCTTGATTCTCCTTCCCTCCTGTGAAGTTACAGGAGGTCAACAATACTCCCACGCCATTTTTACACATAGTTAAGTTGTAAAATTAAAAATAAAAGCAAGGAAGTGACTACTATAATGGAAAGGGGAGGGTAATGATTCTAGAGTCAGAGAGGCAGAAGATAGTTATTGGGATGGACAATGAAGGAAGCTTCTAGGTACAAATGATATTCTATTTCTTAAACATGGTGGTAGTTACAATGGAATTTTCTGCATAATGATTTATTAAGTTGTATATTTATGTAATATGTATGTTTTCATACAGATCGCAATAAGAAAACTTCTCTGCCTACCATTAATATTCAGTAATTTCTGATGTTTTCAGACGAATAAGTAACCCAGGGCAGTACAGTCATGTGTCATTTAACATCCACAATACATTCTGTGAAATAGGACATTATGTGATTTGGACATTGTGTGAACACGAGATTGGATACTGCTGACTAGGAGTCAAAGCATACACTGTTCTATGGTAAAATTTTTATTTGTAAGTTGGGAAAGTTCAAATTAAAATAAAGATAGAAAGTACAGTACATACACAAGCCAGTAACATAGGCATTTATTATGATTACCAAGACAGGTATTATAGGTTACATATGTACTGTACCATCATATGCCTGGCATCACAATCACTTTATATAAGAGGCATGAGATACACGTGTTGCATGTGGGGAGCTGTTGCATTCACTACATCCAGTTACCTCCACTACATTCTGCTCTCCAATAGGGATTTCTGAATTCTGTTATAAACTTATGAGACCATGGATGTATATGTGGTTCAACATCTCCCAAACAGATGTTATGTGGCACATGACCATATTTCGAAAAGAGACATAGCTAATTATTGAATGTGTTTATTGCATTCCTCAGGATGGCTTAAATACATATTTGAGTCTCCATTTATTTACACTGTCATTCAGTATTTGCCGGTCTTTTTACAGCTAGCTCACAGACACATGAAAATCTTCAACATCCCCAATAACTCTATCACTGGCTTCATCCTCTTGGGCTTCCCTTGCCCCAGGGAGGGTCAGATCCTTCTCTTTGTGCTCTTTTTTATTGTCTACCTCTTAACCCTCATGGGGAATGGTTCCATCATCTGTGCTGTGCGCTGGGATCAGAGACTCCACACCCCCATGAACATCCTCCTCGCCAAGTTCTCCTTCCTGGAGATCTGCTATGTCACCTCCACTGTCCCCAATATGTTGGCCAACTTCCTCTCTGAGACCAAAGTCATCTCTTTCTCTGGGTGTTTTCTCCAATTCTACTTTTTCTTCTCCCTGGGTTTTACAGAAAGCGTTTTCTTGACGGTTATTGCATTTGATCGCTGTCTTGCAATCTGCCAGCCTCTACACTATCCAACCATTATGACTGGACATCTCTGCATCAATCTTGTGGTCAGCTGCTGGGTACTTGGTTTCCTCTGGTTCCTGTTTCCTATCATCATCATCTCCCAGATGTCCTTCTGTGGATCTAGGATCATTGACCACTTCCTGTGTGACCCAGGTCCTCTGCTAGCCCTCACTTGTACCAGAGCCCCTGCAATAGAGTTGACTAGCTCTACCTTAAGTTCTATACTTTTGTTTATTCCCTTTCTCTTCATCATGGGATCCTACATGCTGGTCCTGAGAGCTGTGTTGAGAGTCCCTTCAGTAGCTGGACGAAGAAAAGCCTTCTCCACATGTGGGTCCAATCTGGCTGTGGTTTCACTTTTCTATGGCTCAGTGATGGTCATGTATGTGAGCCCAACATCAAAACGTGAGGCTGGAATGCAGAAGATTGTGACCCTGTTTTACTCTGTTGTGACCCCACTCATTAACCCTGTGATATACAGTCTGAAGAACAAAGATATGAAGCATGCAATGAAGAAATTCCTGGGAATATAAAAATGAGAGTCTTAGTTAAAAGGATATTGGGGCAGAGAATTTGTTGTTAACTTTTCTTGGTTAAAAAGAAAATTTACTGGTATCACTCAGAAAATTATTCATATTGTTTTTGAATGTTACATACCATGGTGTTTTTTATATTTCTTAGAATTTATAGGGTTACAAGGGATCTTGAAGATGTACTCCAACTCCCTGATTTTACAAATGATAGGGATATAGATTGAAAAATTTGGTAAGTTAGACAAGGTCATAACCTCAGGGCGAAACCAAATTTTTCTATTTTAAAATTTTTTATCTTTGCTCAACAACAAATTGTCTTTACTTTTCTGACTAAGCTTATATTTCTGTTCTCCAGATGATCTCTCATGTTTTCAGCAATTTGCATAAACAAAAGGTTAATATATTTGATAAATAGAACTATCTTGAGATCAATAAATACCACTGACACTATAGAAAGTACCAATTATGTGAAAAAAGTAAACAGCAAAGGTTTCTAAACATATGAAAAGACATTCAATTAGAGAAATACAAATAAAACTGTAATAAATATACCTCTCTTTTTCCTCTCAAATTGAAAAAGCTAAAAAATGATGTTGGGAAAAAAAATGATACTCTTATCCATTGCTAGTAGAGAATAAATTGGTAAGACTTCTATGAAGGACATTTTTCCAGTAACTGTAAAAATTTAAAGGGCATTCTCTTAGCCCTAGCAATTCCACTCCTACATATTTATTTTACTGATATATTCACACATGAGAAAAATGGCATGTGCAGAAGAATATTCACTATAGCCTGTTTCTGACATCAAAAGATTAGAACAATCTAAATTCCCATTAGTTAAAGACTGATTAAATAATTGGATTCCACTGAATGGAATACTACATAGCTTTTAAAAACAAGGGGGATATACATGCTTATTGGGGCCCTGGTGGTGCAGTGGTTAGAATTTGCCTGCTAAACAAGAGACTGACAGTTTGAATCCACCAGTTGCTCCTTGGAAACCCTATGCAGGCAGTTCTACTCTGTCTTACAGGGTTACTATGAGTCAGAATCGACTCAACGGCAATGGGCTTGAGTTTGTTTTTTTTGGTATACAAGCCTATTATCATGAAACTATCTTAAACATGTATTGTTATATGAAAAGCAAGATGGAGGAGAGCTGTATCTTCGGCTTTCACGTGAAGAAAATTCATTTTTTTATGTATGTGTTTATGTTTATAAATACATGGTATATTTCTTGAAGAAAGAAATGGGTAACAGTGATTTTTCTAGAAAAGAGAGCTGAGTTTCTGGGGACACGGAGAGAAGGAGCCTTATTTTTACTGTATAAGTCTTTGTGTTACTTAAATACCTTTGTATGTGCACGTATTACTTAACTTCCAAGAAAGTTTTAGAAACAAACTTTAACGTCTATTTCACTATGAATTTATCATCAGGGAAACATTTCTTCATAATTCCTTGATTCTTTGGAAACTAGAAAGAGGGCTGATTGTTGATAAAAAATGAAAAAGGAAACTGACAGCCCCTTGGTATCATCTCATCAAAGTCATTGGTTCTGTTGGCATATGTACAAGAATATTCACTGTGGCCTGTTCCTAATATGAAAAGATTAGAACAACTTAAATTCCCATTAGTTAAAGACTGATTAAATTATTGCATTCCATTGAATGGAATAGTACACTACAAAGTGGAAAATGTCTTCCTCTTCTGGGATCCTGTGAGAGTAAATAAATTATGAAAAATTGAAACTGGCTATATTTAGTAATGGTTTTATTATCTTCCTCTGTTACCACTTATTCATTAAAAAACCTTCATTATTCTAGGCACTGAGCTAAAACCAGAATCATATGCAAAATTGGATGAGACATATTTCCTTCCTTGTGGGGCTCACAAACCAATGGTAAATGGAGTGAGATGTGCTATAAACATGTTATATGTGGAGTGATAATTACAATTTCTATTAGAGCTAGTGAAAGAACACTACAGATAATAGCCACGAATACTGAGGGGTGATAAAACATGGCAGCTTCTGAAAAATGCATGTATCACCATTTAGAGGGCATTATCTATTTACAAGTACACCACACTATACAGAATAGAGGAGTGTTCATAGAATTAAAGGCTGTAAGGCATCTTGATTTACAATTAACCACCCTATTGACATTTTTCAAAGAAGATTTGCAAACAGCCAATAATTGCATGAAAAGATGCTGAACATCATATGTCATTACCAGTTACAAGTTACTGTCAAATCTACTCGGATCATGGTGACCCTGTGTGTATCAGAAAAGAACTGTGCTCTACAGGGTTTTCAATGGCTGATTTTTTGGAAGTAGATAGCCTTTCTTCGGAGTCACCTCTGGGTGGACCCAAACCTCCAACCTTTTGTGCTACTAATAAGTCATTAGGGAAAATGGAAATCAAAACCACAAATGTTGGCGAGGATATGGAAAAATTAGAACCCTCGTGCATTGCTGGTGGAAAGTAAAACAGTTAACAGTTTATCAGTTCCTCCAAATGTTACCCATAGACTTACCATATGACCCAGCAATTCCACTCCTAGTTATATACTTGAGAGAATTGAAAATAGATACTCATAAAAATACTTGTATAGGAATGTACATAGGTAGCATTATTCATAATAGCCATAAGTTGGAAACAAACACCCACCAACAGATGGATGGATAAACAATATGTGGTATATACATAAAATTGAATATTACTCAGCCATAAAAAGGAATGAAGCTCTGATACATGCTACAACGTGTATGAACCTCAAAAAAAATTATTGCTAGGTGAAATAAGCCAGGCACAAAAGGTCACATACTGTATGATTCCACTTATGTAAAATATCGAGAATAAGAAAATCCATAGAGACAGAAGGCATATTGGTAGTTTCCAGGGGCTTGAGGGAAGGGAGAATAGGGAGGGACGTTTTAATGGGTACAGGATTTCATTTTGGGATGATGAAATGCTTTGGAA
Organism: Elephas maximus indicus; assembly: GCF_024166365.1. NCBI lineage: Eukaryota > Metazoa > Chordata > Mammalia > Proboscidea > Elephantidae > Elephas > Elephas maximus. Next base: position 26,537,955 of record NC_064828.1, on the reverse strand, counting down.
GTAGGTATAGGTGATGAATGTACCAAATGCCACTGAAAAGCACACTTTCAAGTGGTTACCGTGGGCTGGACAAGTAGGGAGCTCACAGTTATTGCTTAATGAGTTTCTGTTTGGGGTAATGAAAAAGTTTTGAAAATAAATGGTGATAAAGTAATGAAGAACTTCAAGGTTCCAAAGCAAATGTCTAAAATCAAAATCATTCTTCTAGAAAAAGATGAGAATGCAAGTAGACTCCTAAAAGCAAAATTATTCTTTACATAGAAAGATCAGAATGCTTATTAGATTCTGTGCAAGATTCTTAAGTGTTTTGTTTCTACAGGAAAAAAAAAATCCAACAAATTATTTTCACTATTGATAGCCCATGTTGAACACTAAGTTGAGCTGCTGAGTTTACATAAATTCATAATTAACAAACAGAGAAACAGGGGAGTTAGCTACAGGATGGTCTTTGCCTGCTATCACTAACAGTATATTACAAGGCACAAATGTCTTGAATTCCATCCTTAAAAATAGTTGCCAAGAAATATGAAGAGAAACAAAGAATACTGTGTAGATAAAACATTATCAGTCATTCTGAAGACTCAGTTTTTGTGTTTCATCCCTTTTTATAACTATTTTTCCATTTGAAATGTGTACTTTTAAAGTAACCATTCCGGGAAATACAAATTCAAGTCGAAGGTTTATTGAAAGTTAATTGAACTTTGCAAGAGGTTTTATCCATCTAAACATTGTAAATGGTGACTAGGTACCTAAGTCACCTCAAAAAACCTTATTTAACCTATAATGTACCTCCTCATAATACCAATGTATTCCAAGATCTAATCACACTACCAGGAGGGGTAGGAAAGGCAAATAAAAAGGAAGAAAAATAAGCATAGTATACACAGCTACTCTTTCACCCATTTAACTTGTAGATCTGCTACACCAGAAGATATGAATTCAGAACTTTGGATATATCACCACACACAGATAAGGTGGAGGACTCTGCTTTCAATCAGAGCCAGGGTGTTCTCTCATGCCTTGCAGAGGGTAAAAGGACTCTCTCCACAAATACATGTCTGGAATATTGTGTACAAATAGGTAAATATGCCTGGCACTTGGGGTTGGGGTATGCACCGGAAACTCTGAGGGGCAAGATTTGAAAGGTGGGTTAAGCTGCATTGCAGGGGCCTTATTGACCAAGCTAAGGGCTTTGAGTTTATGTTGCAGGCAGGGGAAACATCAAAGAGGCTTAAACAGGAAGTGAATGCATAAGATGAAAAGTTGTTCAGTGTGTGCGAAGGGACAGGAGATGAATTATGCCGAAAGACCTGCCCCTTTTGAGGGGATGAAGACATCTCAGAGCCCAACCCCAGTTGCTGGTTCTCTGAGCATTGCTGTAGAATGACGCTGCTATGGCCCTGTTGACCAAGGTTGTCCTCAGGTCTGGTAAGTGTCCTATAAGAGGCAGTTTCTTCTGGGGACCTGTTGTGACTCAGTGGCTCTAATGCAGTGAGAGAGGGAAAGATCCCTGAGGAAGCCATCCTAGTCCTGGGAAGTGAGTGATTCCTGCTAAAACTGCCCAACCCCTTGGCTGAGGTCCCAGCCAATCTCCTCTTTCTGGTAGGAAGAGGGGGATCTTTCCTCAGAACCCACAGTTGACATCACTTCTCAGAAGCCAAAAAATAAGCTCCTGCAATACAGACATCTTATCCTGGGTTGTGTTCCACAAAATTTCCACTGGGCACACGGTGTATTCTGAACAGGTTTGATGATTGACTGGCAAATCTATTGATTGCATCTCTGGTCATCTCTGAAAGATTTAAACCCAGTAAAAGGTATTATTCTTCCACTACTGGGGAGAATAAAGGGAGAAATGAAGGCACAAGTGTCTCCAGAGAAGACGGAGTGAACGAGGGAATAACTAGCACCCACCCAAAGCTGCCTAATGGCTCTGTTCTTCTAGAGGCAATAAATGAATCCTCAAGGAGCAAAGGGCAGGCTCTTCTTATAACCCCTGGGTCCACCAGCAAATAACTCTCGGCGGTGGTTATCACAAAGACAGCTGCTCTGCTCTCAAAAAAGCCTGCAAGAAACTGACTGAGAAGCTTTGATTGAAATTCCGTTTTCTGCTTCAGGAAAGAAGGTGATGTAGTGATTCGGGGAGAAAACATATTAAAATATAGCTGAAGACCTGTGCCTCTAAGAAAAGGTTCCTGTTAGCTCTGCTATGGTTTTACACAAAACATCCAATATTTATATGTCAGACATTGACAAGGTGTTTCCACATGCTCCTCATTCGGCAGTCTTCATCACAACCCTTTGAGAAAGGCATTATTATTTCCACTTTACATCTGAGGAACTAAGAGGCGAGAACTAATTGGCTTAAAAAGAAAAGAAATAATTGGCTTGTAGAATTTCCCACACATAGCAATGTTAGTGCTGGAACTCAAACGCTGTTTCCAACTTCAAAAAAAAGTGCTTATTCCAGTACACCACAGCTATGGCTTATCGGCAATAAATTAGTATACATATTTCCAAAGACTTTCAAAAAAAGAGTTTATATTACTGCATAAAGGGCTACGCATCACTTACTGGTGGGCAGGCACTTTACAAATATTACTCATTTAACCCTCCAAACATCCGGTGTGGTCAGTACTTTTATCCTCTGCATTTTACAGAAGAGGAAAGCAAAGCATAGAGAGGTGAATAACGTGTCTAATATCCCACAGCTAGAAAGTGGTGGAGGATTTGAACTCAGATGATCCAGCTCAGGAAGCAGTGTTCCTTCACAGAGGTGCCATCGAGGCATAGGATTATGCTGACAGGGCAATTGTCTGAACTGGCTCCTGAGAGAAGCTTACTAGTGAGGATGACAAGACTTTCACTTGCCTGCAGCTTCCGGACCTAGCTTCAGGGAAAAAGAAATTTCAGGGAAATGTCCTCTCTTACCTTGCATGTAACACATACAGCATGTACAGCATCCCGACTTCTGAGTGCTAACTTAACAAGTTAAAAAGTGAAGCTTGTTTGGTGGGTTTTATTCATTTCCTCAGTTCGAGCAGCCTATGTTCACAGACACGGCCTTGAGGCCCCTGTACACATGTTCCCACTACCTGGACAGCAGCTCCTTCTGCTTCCAAGTCAGAGGAAACTGCCAACTTTGACAGACCAGTGAACACAATGGCTGCTTTCTATGCGCAGGAGCTAACTAAGGAGGGTTGAGTAACTCTTTCATTAGCATTGGGTTAAGGATATACCAGACATTTTTTATGCCCTGGACCTCAGAAGTAAAGTGCTATTTCAGTTCTAAATGCATTTAGCGTCAAGGTGGGTCCCTTCTGAAATTCGTGAAGCTCAGCACACCACAGTTGGACTCTCATTGTCAGGTAGGTTGAGCATTCTATTAGCTGATGCTTCCTGGATGTGTTAGTTTTGTAAACTTTTGTCTTTTTTTCCCCTTATTTCTGAGATAAGGCTTTCAAGCATAATTATGGCTTCCCTTTGTGATAGTTAGTGAGCCCTGATGGTTTTGTTTTGATTTTCCCGTGTCATATTTGGAAAACTAGAAGTTCCCCATGTAACCTAGAGGAAAGCTGCCCACAATAAATCATTTATATAGTTCTCATTGGTATATTGTCATACCACAGATTGGTGGCATCACAGTGCCAATTGCCTCATTGGTGGCCTGTATTACCAGATCATATTTCTCCACATTACCAACCAAAAATTTAAAGGCACTCAATTAGTACGCATGCATTCCAATACAGAAAACACATGCCATCAAAAAAAAAAAAAAAATTAAGGAGGAAAAAAAAAAACATAATAACTAGAGGGGTAACAAAACAGCCTAGGGGAAACATCTTTGCTTTTACCCATACTTAATTTTATTAGATTTAGTATAATCTATTTTTACACATTTCCCATTTTCCAGGACAGTCAGGCTCATATGTGGAGAGCAATCCTAAAAGAGAGCTGTCCCGAATCCTGAATCTTGATATATAATTAATGCAATATCCAGCAAAGGTTTTCATTCCAGAATTATACGATATAAATCGATCACTTCTGGATTTGCAAGTCTAGCTGTCATGTGTATCTTGGGCAATCCTGGAAGAGCAATAAACATCTCAGAAGTGACAGGATTAAGAATGATGTACTCCAGCTTCCATTTTACATGCAAGAAAAAAAAAAAAAAGCAACTCAGGATCTCAGAAGCCCTGGTGGTACAGTGGTTAAGCACTCGGCTGTTGACTGAAAGGTCAGCAGTTGCAACCCACCAGCCACTCCATGGGAGAAAAGACCTGGTGATCTGCTCCCATGAAGATTACAGCCTAAGAAGCCCTATGGGGCAGTTCTACTCTATCATATAGGGTTGCTATGAGTCAGAATAGACTCGGCAGCCCACAACCACAAACCATAGAACAAGTTAGTTAAAAACAAAAAACAGCAGAATTTAGGCCCTAGTTTTCCACTCTCCCAGCCTGCCTCCCACCTCTTTCTAGTGTTATGGATGGGCCTGTAATTAACTTTAGCAGCTGGAGGGGTAATCAGCTATAAAAGTGTAGCTTTTATTGCCAAGATCATTCAGTCTCGCATAACCCGCTTTCAAATGAATTCTCTGAAACCTGTATCAACACTCTAGTATCTTCAGGTAAACAGAGCATTTCTTAGATGTTTCATTCCCACAAGCTTTACTCTTGTGTTTTTTAAGATTCATGTGGTGTAAAAATCACTTTTGTATGAATAATATTGCTTTAAGGTTTGGAACATGTTTATTTCAAAATATCTCCTTTTTATAGATGGAAACTGGCTTTTATTTTCTTCACTATAATTCATGCATTTTCCAAAGTTCCTACAATTAACATATTTTACAATTAGAAATTTTTTTAGTTTATTATTTTTTATTGAATTTTAGATGAAGGTTTAGAGAACAAACTAGTTTCTCATCAAACAATTACTATACACATAATTGTATGACATTGGCTAACAACCCCACGGCATGTCAACACTCTCCCTTCTCAACCCTGGCTTCCCTGTTACCACATTTTCTGTTCCCTCCTGCCTTCCAGTCCCTGCCACAGGGCTGTGTGCCCCTTTAGTCTTGTTTTGTTCCACGGACCTGTTCAGTCTCGGCTGAAGGGTAAACCTCAGGAGTGGCCTCATTACTGAGCTGAAAGAGTGTCCCAGGACCATACTGTCAGGGTTTCTCCAGTCTCTGTCAGGTCTTTTTTTTTTTTTTTTTGAGTTAGAATTTTGTTCTACATTTTTCTCCAGCTCTGTCCGGGACACTTTACTGTGATCCCTGTCAGAGCAGTCAGTGGTGATAGCCAGGCACCATCTTGTTGTACTGAACTCAGTCTGGTGGAAGTCATGGTAGATGTGGTCCATCAGGTCTTTGGGCTAATCTTTCCCTTGTGTCTTTAGTTTTCTTCATTCTTCCCTGATCCCCAAGGGGTGAGACCAGTGGAGTATCCTAGATGGCCACTCACAGGCTTTTAAGACCCCAGATGCTACTCATCAGAGTAGAATGTAGAACATTTTCTTTATAAACTCTTAGGCCAGTTGAGCTAGAAGTTCCCTGAGACCATGGTCCCCACAGCCCTCAGCCCAGCAATTGATTCCCTCAGGGAGTTTGGATGTGTCTATGGAGATACCATGGCCTTGCCTTGTACAGGTTGTTCTGGCTTCCCCAGCATTGTGTACTGTCTTACCCTTCACCAAAGTTACAGCCCATCTTTTGTCTATTAAGTGTTTTTCCATTCCCACCCCTTACCTCCCTCGTAACCATCAAATATTGTTTCTTTTTGTCTGTAAACATTTTCATGAGTTTTTATAGTAGTGATCTCATACAATATTTATCCTTTTGTGACTGACTTATTTCACTCAATATAATGTCCTATGCTGAGTTCCTTTTGTTTGTGGATTTCTTTTGTTTTTGTAGATTTTGTTTTTATTGAGACTATGTTTTTCTTCTTTATTTTGGTGAGTAGTCTGTTAACTTTTTATGGTTACCTTGAAATTTATCCTTACCTTCCTAGGTTTGAATAAGTCTACTATTACTTGATATCACCTTGCCTTCCTCTCCATTAGAGAGTTCTATACCTATACCGTTTATTCCCTCTTTTATTGTTATGATATTGTTGTCATTTACAGATTAACTTCTCTGGTTCCCTGTTGCAATTATTTTGGTTTTGTATAGTCCTTGAGAGTTCATTTCCTAGATTAGATTGGTATCTGGCTGGTGCAATCTTGAATCCTAGCTTCAGGCTGTGGTCTCATGTTGTTTGTTCTCAGACTGAAGGACTCCCTTTAATAATTATTTTAAGTTTGGTTTGGTTTTTACATATTCCCTTAATTTCTGTTTATCTGAAAATGTCCTAATTTCACCATCATATTTGAATGAAAGTTTTGCAGGATATATTATTCTTGGTTGGCAATTAATTTCTTTCAAGGTTTTATGTATATCATGCCACTGCCCTCTTGCCTGCATGGTTTCTGCCAAATAATCAAAGTTTGGTCTTATTGTTTCTCCTCCGTGTGTGACTTTTTGTTTTTCTTGAGCTGCTTGCAGGATTTTTTCTTTGTGTTTGATTTTCATGAGTGTGATTATGATATGCCTTGGTGTTTTTCTTTTGGGGTCTGTCCTACGTAGGGTTTGTTGACCTTCCTGGATGGCCAGCTTTTCATCATTCATATTAGGGACGTTTTCTGTCAGCAATTCTTCAATGATTCTCTCTGTGTTTTCTGTTTTCTCTCCTGGCTCTTGAACTCCGATCACTCACATATTTTTGCTTTTGATTTTATCCCACATAATTCCCAGGGTTTCTTCATTTTTCTGTGTTCTTTTTTCAGATTTTTCCTCAAAGCTGTATCCAGTTTTGCTGATGCTGTCTTCCATCATTTCAAATCTGCTCTTCAGCCCTTCTATTACACTGTGCATTTCTGAAATCTTGTTGTTTATCTTTTGGATTTCTAATTGCTGTTTTGGTATGATTTCTAGTTGTGAATTTATCTTGGCATTTTGTTCCTGTATTACTTTATTGAATTGTTCCAATTTTTTTTTTCTGTATATTCCATGAATTTGTCTGCCTTTCCCAAAAATTTGTCTGTTTTTTCCTGATTTTTGCTTCAACTCTTGGATTTCTCTGAATACTAGAGAATTCAATTCTCTGTCAGGTAGTTCTAGTGCCTCTTCTCCCACTTGAAAGTTATCTGGTGTTTAATTTTGGATGCCTACTGGACCCATCCTGTCCTGTTTTTTAAATATGTTTTGATATTGTCTGCTGTCTTTGGGACATTCAGTAGTTATTTTCTTCATTTCTTGATTGTAGATTTGCTTGTTTTGTCCTGCTTTTTTGTTTTATTTGGTTATGTCTGAGCAGATGGGCTGTGCGTTCTTTGTTGTTTGCTGGTCTGTAGTCATGATACTTTTCACCTCCTGTTCTAATGGGCAGGGACAGTCATTCAACTATGGTGCAGCGGGGCAGGCCCAGCTGAAGGGGAGGGGCTAGGAGGGGCTGTTCGTGGCACATACTAGGGCAGAAAGGGTGGGCCAGGAATCAGTGTTGGGCAGGTTCCAGTAGGCTGTGCCTGTGTTGCTTGGGAGTGTGATGTTCAGTGCATGGTGCAGGTAGTCAGGAAAGAGGGTGGAGGTGGTGATGTGCAGAGCTAACAGGGGTGTGGGAAAGAGGAGAGAGGAGAGAAAAATAGGAGCTGAAAACAAACAAGCAAATAAAGAAAGACAAGAAAAAAAGAGTGCTAAGGGAGCTTCCCATTGGAGTGGAGAGATGAGAAACTGAGAAATGGAGAAAACCAAAAAGAAAAATTAAAAATGGAAAAAGAAAGAAAAAAATAACTTGATAAAATTTGGAAAAGAAGAAAAGAAAAGGCCCCGGGGGTGCCGGAGTCCCACTGCTGGGGCTGCTAAGATTGCAGAAGTGGCTCCCAGGCTGCGTAGTACAGTCTGGCTACAGGGGGTATAGATGTCACATAGCACCAGGTATTCAGGAGACAGGAAAATAAGATAAGTGTAGAGAGATGAGAACTGAGAAATGAAGGCAGACAGAAAGGGAAAAAGAGGGAGAAAAGAAAAGAAAGAAATGCCCCCAGGGATCCCACCTATGTCCCTGCTCAGATTGGGAGAGTGGCTCCTAAGCCTTGCACTGCAGCCTGGCTAGATGGGGCTCCCAAGCTGCAAAAAGAAAACAAAAAACAAAACAGAACAAAGCAAAAAACAAGGAGAAAAAAAGCCCCAGGGATCCCACCAGCATGGCCTCACAGGCCAGATGAGTGGTTTCTCAGTCGAGCGTGGCTTCACAGCTTTTCAAGGAGAAGCAAAGATGGCACACGGAGCCAGGTGCTCCAGAAAAAGGAGGAAAAGGTGGTAGGAGGCACAGAAGATACCAAAAGAGACGGAAAGAACCAACATCAGCTCAGGGGCTACGGGATTGCGGACAGGGCGAGTCCAAGCCACCTGAGGCCAAAGCAGTGCCTCCGGGCTAAGAAACTGCTGCTGGTTGGAAGCAGAGGAGGCCGAAGGCGGGAGGAAAAAAAAAAAAAAGAAAAGAAGGGGAGAACTAGAAAAGCGTATATCCTCGCTTGTTACCAGGTGATCTGTCTCCTGCTGGGAATATCATGAAGCTGCTTTTCCATACTTCTGATCCCGGGATCTCCAACGTGGGCGGGGCGAATCAAAGCAGCACGAGTGCTGCACTTCACTGAAGGAAGAGCCACTGCAGCCAGCCCGGAAGCTCAGAGGTAGAGAGAGAATGGGGAGAGAATGAGAATGGGGGGTGGGAAAGCGTGTATAGCCCGTTACTGGATGCTCTGTCTCCTCCTGCGAGTTCTGCGAAGCTGCTTCCCCATGTTCCCTGTCTGCTAATCCTGTACAGGAGTCCCAGATGCCGGATCCGTGCTACATTAGCTGTGGGGCCTTCCAAAGGTATCTCTCCTTGCTCTCCGTCTTCTGTCAGTTTCTTATCCCATTGGGTGCTTGGCTGAGTTCTCTCTTCATTTGGCACTTAAGGTTCCAGGAAGGACGTTTATCTCTGTTTTACTCAGTTTTTTGGATCTTTGCTGTGGAGGGATGGCATGGTGCTTTTGTGTATGGTGTCATGTGGCTGGAAGTTCATAGAAAAAAATTTTTTTTTGAAAAAAGAGTAGAACTATCCAGTTATACACCAATATTTACTAAACACCTGCTTCGTGCTACATTCTATAATAAAACAGTGAAAGCAATAGATAAAGGCATTGCCCTCATTCAAGTGTCAGACAGACAATAAGCAGAGAAACAAAATAATTTGATATTGATGAGTACTAGGAGGACAATAAGGTGCCTTGGTGGTGGAATGTTTAAGGGCTCAGGTGCTAACCAAAATGTTGGCAGTTCAAACCCAGTGGCTCCACAGGAGAAAGACCTAGCAATCTGCTCCCACAGAGATTAGTCTAGAAAACCCTCTGTCACAGGGGGTCACTATGAGTCAAAATTGACTCAATGGAATCTAATAACCACAACAACATCAGGAAGAAAATAAATAAAAGTTATGGATAGAGAATGGCAGGAAAGATCACACATGGCACGCAAGGAAGACATCCCTGAGAATATAATGCTTAGGTTGAAAACTGAAGAATAAAAACTCCAAAAGGGAGTAGCAGGCAAAGAGAACACCTAAAGCAAAGAACCTGGTCAAAGAAGGACTTCGCTTATTCTAAAAGAAAAGCCAGTTGTCATGGAGCCAACTCCAACTTACAGCGACCTCATGTGTGTCAGAGTAGACCTATACTACACAGGGTTTTCAATGGCTGATTTTTCAGATCACCGGGACTTTCTACCATGGTGTCCCTGGGTGGACTTCAACCTCCAACCTTTTGGTTTTCAGTCAAGCACGTTAACCACTTGCACCACCCAGGGAATCGGGACAGAAAGAAGGCCCTTGTAACTGAAGAAATGGAAAGGGGTGAGACAGATGGTAAAATAGGCAGAGGCCAGATCCTTCAAGGGCCCATTAACCATAAAATTGAGCTTTTGTTTTATGTCCTTTTAGGTTTAAAGAGAAGTTACTGAGTAGTTTTTTTCCCTAAGTTTTATTTCTTTTATTGTTACTGTTGAGAATGTTACTGAATATTTTTATGAGAAGCAATGACATGATCTGATGTACATGATTCAAAGGCTTGGCTGCTGCATAGAGAATGGATTGTACAGCAAGTCCTTCAGGAGGCCTTTGTAGTGATCCAGAGAAACGATAATGAACTAGGGGGTGGCAGGGAAGAGAGAGAAACAAGGCATCAAGACGTATTTTAGAAATAAAGACGATAGGAGCTGCAGCTAAATTGAGTATGAAGGATAACAGAAAGGGAGGTGATGGGACATTAAAACAAACAGAAGGAAAAAAAGAAAGACCTCAACCATCCATACTTTCAGTAATGGGATGGCCAAATAGGTGATTGCCTATAAATTATCATTTGAGGAAAATCCACAGAACTGTCTGGAGGAAAAAAAAAAAAAAAAAAAACCACTATTAGCAACAGATTCCTTGAATTGATCATTAGCACTGAATTATATTGTTGTTTTTGTTAGGTGCCATCCAGTCAGTATTGACTCATTGCAATCCTATGTACAACAAAACGAAACACTGCCTGGTCCTGCACTCTAAGATAATATTAACACTCAAGATTAATATTGTAAACTTAGAGTCTTGATAAAATATTTGTTTTGTTGTAACTTCTGAGACTAGATACCTTGAGTTCCTCAGTTATGTCAAGTTTTACTTTGTGTCACTTCTGTCACTTTTGAGTCAGTGTGCCATGTAACTAATGACCACAACATTATTTTTAAAAACATTCTACTAAAAGACAAGGACAAAGAAAATAAAGACTTACGTATCAATTGCTACATGTGGGGGTGTTCCTGATCCTAAATGAAGATACTACAGAGTCATTTTGAAAATAAGAGATTTTTTGTGAAATCTGCTTTCAGCTGTCCTTCATGAATATACACTTGTTTGAGACTTGTATTTAAAGACCAAGTGAAAACATATAGAAGAGGTAGTTCATAGAGCATCCAACTTCTCCTCCCCCACTGACCCCGGTGGAGATCAATAAAGCCCGGGGTAATACAAACTAAGGTGAGATGATTAGAACCTTGGGAGACTTTTTTATTGGCTGTGTGAGTCCCCCTTGCTGTGGAAATCAAATAATGTCCTAAACACATTTGACCAAAAGAAAGGAACTTTTTGTGAATTATTTGAGCTTCAAAATTATACCCTCCCCCAGTCCCCCTCACTAAATTTTTCCCTCTCCTAACACAACTCTCTAATCACCCGTATCCTTACCTGGCATGGGGATATCTGGAGAGAGCCTTATATAAGTGGTTACCTATAAGAGTAACTACCTGCTCCTGCAACTTTATGCCCTTTGTCCTGAGGGGTCTTATAAACCTGGAATATTCCAATTAGGAGTTACCCCTAATAGAGACTCTTTAGTGTCTTAAGTCACACTTCAAAAATCTTACATTTGAGATTGTATATACCAGGTAAGGGCAACAGATAACCTTTGTGTTCCTGTTAATATCCTAATTTAGTAAGGGCTATATTCAGAGGCACCTGGGAAGAAAGGGCAGGCAATCTACTTCCCAAAAATCAACCATTGAAAACCCTATGGAGCACAGTTCAACAGTGAAATGAATGGGGTTGCCATGAGTCAGAGTTGATTCTGATATAGATATTGATATGAATATATATAGACATATCACAACGTAGATGTATATATTTATACCTCTTTATATACATATATATCATGCTTAGGAGAGTACACACACACACATAACCATGTCAAAAATCAACTGGATGGCACACAACAAAGACAACATATCTCCCTATATACATATATATTTTATTTAGGAGAATACACACACACACTTATCTATATCTATGTATATATATATATACATATATACATAGATATACAGATATTCTACTGAGTATACAGTCTAATATAATTTCCAAATTTCTCTAAGACACTCTCCTTCAAGAGCTTATCAATTCTGAACAAAATTTAATTGAATAGCAATGAAAATATGAATGAGAGCAAAAGAGCAAACCAGGACAATATTTCGGAATTAAAGAAAGAGTAGCAATTGATACATAAGTCTTTATTTTCTTTCCCAAGAATCTTTAAATATAAATCTGGGTCCCCATCTGTCGTTACAGTGTTATTCCATATTTTCTGGTCTTTTACAGCTCACAGACGCATGAAAATCTTCAACACCCCCAACAACTCCGGCACTGTCACTGGCTTCATCCTCTTGGGCTTCCCCTGCCCCAGGGAGGGTCAGGTCCTCCTCTTTGTGCTCTTCTCTGTTGTCTACCTCCTGACCCTCATGGGGAATGGTTCCATCATCTGTGCTGTGTGCTGGGATCAGAAACTCCATACACCCATGTACATTCTACTTGCCAACTTCTCCTTCCTGGAGATCTGCTATGTCACCTCTACCATCCCCAATATGTTGGCCAGCTTCCTCTCTGAGACCAAGGTCATCTCCTTCTCTGGGTGCTTTCTGCAGTTCTATTTCTTTTCCTCCCTGGGGTCTACAGAATGCTTTTTCTTAGCAGTTATGGCATTTGATCGTTACCTTGCCATCTGCCAGCCATTGCATTACCCCACTGTTATGACTGGACGTCTCTGCACCTATCTCGTGGTTAGCTGCTGGATACTTGATTTCCTCTGGTTCCCGGTCCCTATCATCATCATCTCCCAGATGTCCTTCTGTGGATCTAGGATTATAGATCACTTCCTGTGTGACCCAGGACCTCTGTTGGCACTCACCTGTCCCAGAGCCCCGGTAATAGAGTTCCTCTGGATGATTTTAAGTTCTCTACTTTCACTTATTCCTTTCCTCTGTATCATGGGGTCCTACGCTCTGGTTCTGAGAGCTGTATTGAGGGTCCCTTCAGCATCTGGACGAAGAAAGGCCTTCTCCACTTGTGGATCCCATTTGGCTGTGGTTTTACTCTTCTATGGTTCAGTGATGGTCATGTATCTGAGCCCAACATCCAAGCATGAATCTGGAATGCAGAAGATTGTGACCCTGTTTTATTCTGCGGGAACCCCACTCATCAATCCTCTGATCTACAGTCTGAGGAACAAAGATATGAAACATGCTCTGCAGAAATTTCTTGGAACATAAAAATTAAAGCCTTGGCACCACCTCCAATATATATTGCTAAGTGAATAAATGAATGCCAGTATGTAAACTGCTATTTATGTATAAAAAATATAAACTCGTGTGTGTGTGTTTAAAAAAAAAAATCTCTCAAATGACCGAGAAGAAACCTAGCAGTGGTTGCATCTGGGAAGAGAGGACGTCTTAGATATAATGAAAGGAAAAAGACTTATTTTCACTCTGTACCCTTTGGTACCTTTTGAATTTTGTACCACATACAATATTCTATGAGGAAGAAGAAGGACGAGAAGGGAAAGAAGAAAGATGATGTGTCTACTAGTAAATTTTCTGAGAATTGAGACAATTCCTGGTTTGTTGGGGAATCTAGAAAGTAAGCTAATGGAAAAATGAAGGTGCCAGGACCTGAGAACCTACAGACATTTTACCAGACTTGCTGTTTTTGGAGAAGGTGGGAATTACTTTGTCCTCTGAGGAAGTGTGAAGGAAATTAACTATGATAAAGTTTTAAGTGGTCTTTTTTCAGGACTGTTATTTTTTATCTTCTTTACTCATTAAAAAATACTTAATGGGAGGCGGGGCCAAGATGGCTGACTAGGTAGACGCTACCTCGGATCCCCCTTGCAACAAAGACTCGGAAAAACAAGTGAATCAGTCACATACATGACAATCTACGAACCCTGACCATCAAACACAGATCTAAAGAGTTGACCTGAGTGACAGGTGAGCGAAAAGCTGCGCCCTGAACCAGCAACACCTTCTGGAACCCGCAACCCGCTCCACAGCCTTGAGCTCTCGTGGTTTCCTGGTGCCAAGTGGCGAGGCTGATAGCGGCTTGCTGAGGTGGGGCAGAAACAGGATGCAGCCCTAACCCCTAGCCCCCTGGGGTAACCTCCGTAGAGTGTCAGACAGCACAAGCAAGCTGCACACTGACACGGCTAAAGAGAGAATGAACGATCAACCACGGGGAAGCAGCGACTGTTTTCGGAGCCTGGAGCCAGTGTCCCAGTCAGAAAACCTTAGCACTGGGCTTTGGACTGGGTGCAGGGGAGCTGAGCACGGCATCCTGAGATGGTGCAAATCTGGGGCACAGCCCTAACCCCCAGAAGCGACCTCAGGGGAAGCCCAGCCAGCGCATGCAGGCAGCTCAGTGACGCGGCTGGCAGGAGAAGTCACCGGCAGGCAGCGACTGGTTTGGGAGCCAGGAGTGCAGCGTGCCAGCCGGGGAACCTTGGCGCTGGGCTTTGGACTGGAAGCAGAGGAACTGACACGGCTTCTGAGACAGCACAAGCACAGGATGCGGGCATGACCCTTGGGGGCAATCTCAACCCAGCCAACGCACACAGGCTACACACCCCTCAGGAATCTCAGATAAAACAGTCATCACCAAAAAAGATAAGTTACTTCGGCTATATTCCCAGGTGCTACTCTCTCTCCTATCTAGCTGATACCTCCCCTCCCCTTCCCAGGTGGCTTCATTAACATTGGAATTCCCTGGGCCAAAGATTGAAGTGCTCTGGGTTTTTTTTTGGTTTGTTTGCTTTGTCTTTTCCTAACCCATTCTCCTGGCCTGAGACAAGCAGCTACAAAAAACCCAGGGACCACAAATCCTTCCCTGACTTCCCCAAATTGGACTAAAAATACAGAACCAGCTCTAGCCAAGCATATGAGATCCACAGTCTTGGGCTTTCATCCCTACAGGGAACAACGTGGCTATTATAATGCAAAGGCAATTCTAATAGTGATTTGACTGTAATTGTTTTAGTAGACTACTGGAAAGACAAGTTTCCCAGGTCTGATATCTCTACCTATTAAACAGAGCCCTCACTGACCCACAACGGGGAACTGAGGGCTGAAGCTCCACCCAAACCACCTAACCTCTTGCCATAGGGGTCTGAGGATAGTGACATCTACCAGTCTGTAGAGGTACATGCATTGGGTGCCTAAGGTACAGCTGCAGAGCCCACCCACCAAAGTGCTTTAGGAATAGAGACACACCTACCTCACTGGCACTTGGGGGAAGCCTGTCAGCATCCTGCCCCCCCTGGAGTGTGACCCCCTGCTGTTACTAGAATCTGGTGGACACAACTATCACCACTTCTCCTCTAAGCGAATAGGTGACAGTCTACCCCACACACTTGGTGACCCAAAATTAGATTCTACTCAAGAATAGTGAATGGACTCTTAGGCTTATATTTCTGGTAATGGCTCAAACCAGCTGGTAAGAGGATATAAGTGATTCAAAGGCTACAACAATCAAGAGAGTGCAATCTAGTAGCCCATCTACATATATTGAAAGAAAACAAACCAAGATAAGACTCAGTGAGCAAATATAAAATAAATCATTACAATATCTCATAGATGGCTCGGAGACAGCAGTCGATATCAAACTATGTAAAGAAGCAGATCGTGATTGCTTCTACAACTCCCCAAATTAAAGAATCAAAATCTTTCCCAAATGAAGATACAATCCTAGAATTGCCAGATGCAGAATATAAAAAAGTAATTTACAGAATGGTTCAAGACATCAGGGATGATCTCATAAAGGAAATAAGGCAATCTATAGAAAAAGCCAAGGAACACACTGATAAAGCAGTTGAAGAACTCAAAAAGATTATTCAAGAACATAGTGGAAAAATTAATAAGCTGCAAGAATCCATAGAGAGACAGCATTCAGAAATCCAAAAGATTAATAGAAAAATTACAGAATTAGACAACTCAATAGGAAGTTAGAGGAGCAGAATAGAGCAATTAGAATGCAGAGTGGGGGACCTGGAGGATAAGGGAATTGACACCAATATAGCTGAAAAAAATCAGATAAAAGAATTTTAAAAAATGAAGAAACCCTAAGAATCATGTGGGACTCTATCAAGAAGAATAACTTTCATGTGATTGGAGTTCCAGAACAGGGAAGGATGACAGAAAATACAGAGAGAATAGTCGAAGATTTGATGGCAGAAAACATCATGAAAGACAAAAGGCTATCTATCCAAGATACTCATCGAACCCCATATAAGATAGATCCAAAAAGAAAATCACCAAGACATATTATTATCAAACTTGCCAAAACCAAAGATAAAGAGAAAATTTTAAAAGCAGCCAGGGATAAAAGAAAGGTCTCCTACAAAGGAGAATCAATAAGTTCAGACTACTCAGCAGAAACCATGCAGTCAAGAAAGCAATGGGATGACATATATAGAGCACTGAAGGAGAAAAACTGCCAGCCAGGCATCATTTATCGAGCAAAACTCTCTCTCAAATATGAAGGTGAAATTAAAACATTTACAGATAAACGCAAGGTCAGAGAATTTGCAAAAACCAAACCAAAGCTACATGAAATACTAAAGGAAATTTTTTGGTCAGAAAATCAATAACATCAGATACAAACACAAAACAAGGTCTCAGAACAGAAAATCCTGATATCAACTCAAATAAGGAAATCACAAAACAAATTAAGATTAATTTTAAAAAGAAAAAAATGCCCAAAACAGGGAATCATTGAAGTCAATATGTAAAAGATCGCAATAATCAAAAAGAGGGACTAAATACAGGAGGCATAGAACTGCCATATGGAGAGGAAAACAAGGAGATATAGGATGATACAAGTTAAGTTTTTACTTAGAAAAACAGGGGTAAACATTAAGGTAACCACAAAGAGGTCTAACAATTCCATCACTCAAAATAAAAACCGAGAAAAACATAATGACTCAGCAAACATAAATTCAACTACTATGAAAATGAGGAACACAAAATTTACAAAGAAAAACATCTCAGCACAAAAAAGTAAGTGGAAAAATGAAATTGTCAACAACACACATAAAAAGGCATCAAAATGACAGCACTAAACACATACTTAACTATAATTACACTGAATGTAAATGGACTAAATGCACCGATAAAGAGACAGAGAGTCTCAGACTGGATAAAGAAACACGACCCATCTATATGCTGCCTACAAGAGACACACCTTATACTTAGAGACACAAACTAAAACTCAAAGGATGGAAAAAAATATATCAAGCAAACAACAATCAAAAAAGAGCAGGAGTAGCAATATTAATTTCTGACAAAATAGACTTCAAAGTTTAATCCACCACAAAGGAAAAAGGACACTACATAATGATTAAGGGGACAATTGACCAGGAAGATATAACCATATTAAATATTTATGGGCCTAATGACAGGGCTGCAAGATACATAAAACAAACTTTAACAGAACTGAAATGTGAAATAGACACCTCCACAAATATAGTAGGAGACTTCAACACACCACTTTTGGAGAAGGACAAGACTTCCAGTAAGAAGCTCAATAGAGACAAAAGGAAGACCTAATTGCTACAATTAAACAACTTGACCTCATAGACCTATACAGAACACTCCACCCAACAGCTGCAAAGTATGCTTTTTTTTTTCTAGTGCACATGAAACAATCTCTAGAACAGACCACATATTAGGTCATAAAACAAACCTTTGCAGAATCCAAAACATCGAAATATTACAAAGCACCTTCTCAGACCACAAGGCCGTAAAAGTAAAAATCAATAAGAGAAAAATCAGGGAAAAGAAATCAAATACTTGGAAACTGAACAATACCCTGCTCAAAAAAGACTGGATTATAGAAGACATTAAGGAGGGAATAAAGAAATTCATAGAATGCAACGAGAATGAAAACACTGCCTATCAAAACCTCTGGGACACAGCAAAAGCAGTGCTCAGAGGTCAATTTACATCGATAAATGTACACATACATAAAGAAGAAAGAGCCAAAATCAGAGAACTGTCCCTACGACTTGAACAAATAGAAAGCGAGCAATAAAAGAATCTGTCAAGCACCAGAAGAAAACACATAATAAAAATTAGAGTTGAACTAAATGAATAAGAGAACAGAGAAACAATTGAAAGAATTAACAAAGCCAAAAGCTGGTTCTTTGAAAAAATTAACAAAATTGATAAAGCATTCGCGAGACTGACTAAAGAAATACAGGAAAGGAAACAAATAACCCGAATAAGAAACGAGACGGGCCACATCACAACAGACCCAACTGAAATTAAAAGATTCATATCAGATTATTATGAAAAATTGTACTCTAAAAAATGTACAAACCTAGAAGAAATGGATGAATTCCTAGAAAAACACTACCTACCTACACTAACACAATCAGAAGTAGAACAACTAAATAGACCCATAACAAAAAAAGAGATTGAAACGGTAATCAAAAAACTCCCAACAACAAAAAAAAGCCCTGGCCTGGATGGCTTCACTGCAGAGTTCTACCAAACTTTCAGAGAAGAGTTAACACCACTACTACTAAAGGTATTTCAAAGCATAGAAAATGGTGGACTACTACCTAACTCATTCTATGAAGCCGCCTTATCCCTGATACCAAAACCAGGTAAAGACACCACAAAAAAAGAAAATTACAGAACTATATCCCTCTTGAACATAGATGCAATAATCCTCAACAAAATTCTAGCCAATAGAATTCAACAACATATCAAAAAAATGATCCACCATGACAAAGTGGGATTCATATATATATATATTTTATGCAAGGTTGGTTTAATATTAGAAAAACCATTAATGTAATCCACCCTATAAATAAAAGACAAAAATCACATGAACTTATCAATTGATGCAGAAAAGGCATTTGACAAAGTCCAAAACCCATTCATGATAAAAACTCTCAGCAAAATAGGAATTCAAGGAAAATTCCTCAACATAATAAAGGGCATCTATACAAAGCCAGCAGCCAACATCATTCTAAATGGAGAGAGCCTGAAAGCATTTCCCTTGAGAACGGGAACCAGACAAGGATGCCCTTTATCACCACTCTTATTCAACATTGTGCTAGAGGTCCTAGCCAGAGCAATTAGGCCAGACAAAGAAATAAAGGGCATCCGGATTGGCAAGGAAGAAGCCAAATTATCTCTATTTGCAGATGACATGATCTTATACACAGAAAACCCTAAGGAATCCCAGTACTAGTGCAAGAAACTAAAAGGGACCTACGCAAGTGGGAAAACTTACCTTGCTCATGGATAGGAAGACTTAACACAGTAAAAATGTCTATTCTACCAAAAGCCATCTATACATACAATGCACTTCCGATCCAAATTCCAATGACATTTTTTAAAGTGATGGAGAAACAAATCACCAACTTCATATCAAAGGGAAGGAAGCCCCGGATAAGTAAAGCATTACTGAAAAAGAAGAAGAAAGTGGGAGGTCTCACTCTACCTGATTTGAGAACCTATTATACAGCCGCAGTAGTCAAAACAGCCTGGTACTGGTACAACAACAGGCACATAGACCAATGGAACAGAATTGAGAACCCAGATATAAATCCATCCACATATGAGCAGCTGATTTTTGACAAAGGCCCAGTGTCAGTTAATTGGGGAAAAGATAGTCTTTTTAACAAATGGTGCTGGCATAACTGAATATCCATTTGCAAAACAATGAAACAGGACCCATGCCTCACACCATGCACAAAAACTAACTCCAAGTGGATCAAGGACCTAAACATAAAGACTAAAGTGATAAGGATCATGGAAGAAAAAATAGGGACAACGTTAGGAGCCCTAATACAAGGCATAAACAGAATACAAAACATTACTAAAAATGACAAAAAGAAACCAGATAACTGGGAGCTCCTAAAAATCAAACACCTATGCTCATCTAAAGACTTCACCAAAAGTCTAAAAAGACCACTTACAGATTGGGAAAAAAATTTCAGCTATGACATCTCCAACCAGTGCCTGATCTCTAAAATCTCTGTGATTTTGTTAAAACTCAATCAGAAAAAGACAAACTACCCAATCAAAAAGTGGGCAAAGGATATGAACACGCACTTCACTAAAGAAGATATTCAGGCAGCTAACAGATACATGAGAAAATGCTCTCGATCATTAGCCATTAGAGAAATGCAAATTAAAACTACGATGAGATTCCATCTCACTCCAACAAGGCTGGCATTAATCTCAAAAACACAAAATAATAAATGTTGGAGAGGCTGCGGAGAGATTGGAACTCTTATTCCCTCCTGGTGGGAATGTAAAATGGTACAACCACTTTGGAAATCTGTCTGGTGTTTTCTTAAACAGTTAGAAATAGAACTAACATACAACCCAGAAATCCCACTCCTCGGAATATACTCTAGAGAAATAAGAGCCTTTACACGAACAGATGTATGCACACCTATGTTTATTGCAGCTCTGTTTACAATAGCAAAAAGATGGAAGCAACCAAGGTGTCCATCAACAGATGAATGGGTAAATAAATTATGGTATATTCACACAATGGAATACTACGCATCGATAAAGAACAGTGACGAATCTGTGAAACATTTCATAATATGGAGGAACCTGGAAGGCATTATGCTGAGTGAAATTAGTCGGATGCAAAAGGACAAATACGGTATAAGACCACTATTATAAGTTCTTGCAAATTGTATAAACTGAGAAGAACATGTTCTTTTGTGGTTACAAAAGGGGGGAGGTTGGGAGGGGGGGAGAGGGTTATCTACTGATTGGATATTAGATAAGAACTACTTTAGGTGAAGGGAAGGACAATACTCAATACATGGAAGGTCAGCTCAACTGAACTGGACCAAAAGCAAAGAAGTTTCCAGGATAAACTCAATGCTTTGAAGGTCAGCGGAGCAAGGGCGGGGGTTTGGCGACTGTGGCTTAAGGGGACTTCTAAGTCAATTGGCATAATAAATTCTATTATGAAAACATTCTTCATCCTACTTTGAAGTGTGGCCTCTGGGGTCTTAAATGCTAACAAGCGGCCATCTAAGATGCACCAATTGGTCTCAACCAACCTGGATCAAAGGACAATGAAGAACACCAAGGTCACATGACAACTATGAGCCCAAGAGACAGAAGGGGCCGCACGAACTAGAGACTTACATCATCCTGAGACGAGAAGAACTAGATGGTGCCCGGCCACAACCGATGACTGCCCTGACAGGGAGCACAACAGAGAACCCCTGAGGGAGCAGGAGAACAGTGGGATGCAGACCCCGAATTCTCATAAAAAGACCAGACTTAATGGTCTTACTGAGACTAGAAGAATCCCAGTGGTGATGGTCCTGTCCTGTTGTCCCAGGATAGGAACCATTCCCAAAGAGTACTCATCAGACATGGAAGGGACTGGACAATGGGTGGGAGAGAGATGCTGATGAAGAGTGAGCTACTTGTATCAGGTGGACACTGGAGACTGTATTAGCATCTCCTCTCTGGAGGGGAGATGGGAGGGTAGAGAGGGTTAGAAACTGGCAAAACGGTCACGAAAGGAGAGACTGGAAGGAGGGAGCGGGCTGACTTATTAGGGGGAGAGTAAATTGGAGTATGTAATGAGGTATATACGAGCTTATATGTGACAGACTGACTTGATTTATAAACTTTCACTTAAAGCACAATAAAAATTATTTAAAAAACTTAACACCTTCAATATGTCAGGTGCTGAGCTAGAAAATTAATCTGATAAAGTGGATAACTCACAGTCTAGGCTGAGAAAAAATTAAAATTTTGATATGTACTTTGACCAAAGGAGCTAAGTTGCTGCAGGAGAGTGCTGGGGAGTAGTGTGTTCAGAGTATGGAAAGGTGAGGTGTGAGAGAACAGGAAAGTGAAATGTTTCAGCATGGCTTATTACATCTCATATTCAGCTCAAGATAAAGATCAGGAATGTCCCTAGAAGGGGTCTATGAGGCACTTCAAGAAAGCCTGCCTGATGTTTTACAATTTACTGCTTCAGTTGGCAAAAGAGACTGCCTGGCAGTTCGAATCCACCCAGAGGTACCTCAGAAATAAGTTCTGGCAATCTTCTTCTTAAAGATCACAACCATCAAAAACCATATATATGGAGCCCTGGCAGCAGTGGTTAAGAGCTGGCTGGTAACCACAAGGTCGGCAGTTCAAATCCATGAGCTGCTCCTTGGAAACCCTATGGGGCAGTTCTGCTGTGTCCTATAGGCTCGCTATGAGTCGGAATTGATGGCAATGGGTTTGGTTTACACACACACACACACACACACACACACACACGTATAAAAAAATAAAATAAAATGCAAGTGTATATATATATATATACTCTTGTATTTTAATTTTTATAGAATAGACTCTCAGTGTATTTTTGGGTCAAAGGCCAATGCATATAACAGATATTGTCAGATTACTTTCACTCAAGGCTGCACACATTCATGTTTCCACAAACAATATGCATATCATCACTAAATTCTGCCAGTCTGGTGGGCCAGAGGAAACAGCCTATTGGTAATGTCATTGATACCTCTTTTGTTAGTGATAAGATTGAGAAAATTTTTCCTATGTTACTGGCCTTTGGAATTACCACTGTTATAATTTGTCTGTTAATATCCTTATTCATTTTTAATTATTTATATTTTTCCTAAGAAATTTTTTTTTTTAAGATGTGTTTTAGGTGAAAGTTTGGAGCTCAAGTTAATTTCTCACACAAAAATTTATGCACATGTTGTTATGTGAACTGGTTGTGATCCCTATAATTTGGCAGCACATCCCCCCTTTCCACTCCGGTTTCCTGTGTCCATCCAACCAGCTCCTGTCCCTCCCTGCCTTTTCATCTTGCCTCTGGATAGGAGCTGCCCATTTGGTCTCGTGTATCTGCTTGAACTAAGAATCACACTCTTCATGAGCATTATTTGATGTTTTATCATCCAGTCTAACTGTTGTCTGAAGAGTGGGCTTTGGGAATGGTTTTAGCTCTGGGCTAATAAGCATCCAGGGGCCATGGCTTCTGGGGTTCCTCAGTCTCAGTCAGACCCCATTAAGTCTGGCGTTTTTACGTGGATTTGATTTCTGCTCCACACTTTTTTATGGCTCCTTCAGGGACTCTGTTGTTTTCCCTGTTAGGGTGGTCATTGGTGGAAGCCCGGCACCATCTGGTCCTTCTGGTCTTAGGCTGGTGAAGCCTGTGGTTTATGTGGCCCTTTTGTCTCTTGGGCTAATATTTAACTTGTGTCTGTAGTGTTCTTCATTCTCCTTTGCTGCAAGTGGGATGGGACTAATCGATGCATCTTAGATGGCCATTCATGAGCTTTTAAGATCCCAGATGCCACTCACCAAAGTGGGAGAGAGAACATTTTCTTAATAGACTTTGTTATGCCAATTGACCTAGAAGTCCTCAGAAACCATGATCCCCAGACCCTAGCTCTAGCTACTCTGTCCCTCGAAGTGTTTGGTTGTGTTCAGGAAACTTCTTAGCTTTTGGTTTAGTTCAGTTGTGCTGACTTCCCCTGTATTGTGTGTTGTCTTTCCCTTTACCTGAGATGATTCTTGTCTACTATCTAGTGAGTGAATTTCTCTCTCTCCCTCCCCACCCTCATAACGCATTAAAGAATGTTTGTTTTGAGAAATCTTTTATATTTCAGAGATAAACCCTTTATCTGTCATATGTATTAAATATTTTTCTCTAGCATTTGCCTTGTGATTTTGTTTATGGTATCTTTACAAAAATTTGATTACACATACAGAATTTCTTCTTTTTTTTTTTTTTTTTTACTAAAAGCCAGAGATTTATAAAGTCTAAAGATGGGTCAATTTGAATTGGCAGAAGAGAATAAGGCTTCCATGTACCTCTTCACCAAAACAGGAAGAGTTTGAACCATTGGGCTATAAAAAGGCAATTCAAGAGCTTTGGTTAATTCTCATTCCACAAAAGACATGACTGAGGGTAAAATTCAGATCCTTGTCAAGTAGGCTATAGACAAGAGGATTTGAGATTGGATCACTACAGAGAGATGATGTAGTGATAATATAGTGAATGCCAGTCATAATGTAGTGAATGTCTGCCTTTTAACTACACTCTCAGATGTGGGACTAAGGGAATGGAATAGATATTCTATGATGGGTATGGTAACTCAGGACAGAGTTGTCAGTGTGCCCATGCCACAAAGAGAGTGATCAGTAATATTAGAAAAAGATGAAAATGACAATTAAGTGTATAAGGACACCAATGAGGGATCACAGGGCACCAATATGCTCAGAGCCACTCAGTCATGACAGTAGGGTAATGCAGAAGTTCTGATAATATTCGAAGTAAAATTTTAGTACAAACTCAGCCTTAATTGACTAATGACGAAAATGCTCAACAAGCTTCTTAAGTGAATTTTTTTTTTTCCAGAAGCACAAGAAAATCCTCTAAGAAGGCTAAAAGGCCAAAAGGCAGCCAGGAGAGAAAGGGGAAAGGAAGGAGGAAGAGAGGAAGGGAAGGAGGAAAAGAAAGAAGAAAGCTACCAGAAGGAAAGGAAGAAAGAAAAGAAAGGAGGGTGGGAGGGAGGGAAACAGAAAGAGGGAGAGAGAAAGCCACACACACACACACAAAAAAGGAGGGAAGAAGGAAGGGAGGAATATTTATCCAAAGCAACAATGGAATTTAAAAACAGAAAAAATGAGGATGGCAAACCCGATTCCAGAGGAGAAAACTAAATAAATAAATAAATAAAATAGGTGGTATCATTCTGTAGTTGTTGATAGTCCTGAGCTAACAATTGATATAGACAATCTAGGAAGAGGATCTATATAACCACCCAACTGGGGAGCTCACCTGAAATCACTTGGCTGTAGAAATTGATAGCCAGAATGAGGTGATGTCTCCTGCACATTCTCTATAAGAAAATGGTTTTCTACCTGAGACGTGGCTCCCACTGTGTAGCAGAAAATGTGAGCATCAGAGCAACCTTGGCTTTTCTGCTTCTAAGAGAAGTGGTAGCATTCTGCTCACCAGTGGGGAGTGTCAATCAGTCTGTGTCCTCAGAAGGCAATGTCATCTTCTGACACTTCTCTACCTGCAAGAAAGCTTATTGTTGATATCCAACTAAGGGAAAGAATCAGTGAGGTGTCTGATGAATCCATTATTCCTGCAAAACCTTCACACATACTCCAGATGTGAATTTTTACTTAACCTGTGTGTTATGGTACTGCATAAACTTCTGTTTTTGAGGAAGGGGAAAAGGAATGGAGAAATAAAGGAAGGAAGGAAGGTACAAAGGAGGGAAAAAAGGTAAGATCTCATAATTTTTTGGAAGGAGATTCCTTCCTGTAAGTAACGTATACTTCGTATTTCTAAGTAAGTGTATTCCTAAAAATTTGGCTATAAAGCAAATTTCTTTAAATTGATTTACCTTACTAAGTGAAAGCAGACTCTTGTATGGATTGAATTGTGTCCCCCAGAAATGTATGTCAACTTGCCTAGGCCATGATTCCCATATTGTAAGATTTTCCACCATTTTGTCATCTGATGTGATTTTTCTGTGTTGTAAATCCAACCTCTATGACATTAATGAGGCAAGATTAGAAGCAGTTATGTTAATGAGGCAGGAATCAACATACAAGATTAGGATGTTTGTATCTTTTTTTTTTAAATAATTTTTATTGTGCTTTAAGTGAAAGTTTACATTCAAGTCAGTCTCTCACACAAAAACCCATATACACCTTGCTACACACTCCCAATTATTCTCTTTCTTTTTTTTTAATGAGACAGCCTGCTCTCTCCCTCCACTCTCTCTTTTCGTGTCCTTCTCACCAGCTTCTAACCCCCTCCACCCTCTCATCTCCCCTCCAGGCAGGAGATGCCAACATAGTCTCAAGTGTCCACCTGATCCAAGAAGCTCACTCCTCTCCAGCATCCCTCTCCAACCCATTGTCCAGTCCAATCCATGTCTGAAGAGTTGGCTTCAGGAATGGTTCCTGTCCTGGGGCAAAAGAAGGTCTGGGGGCCATGACCACTGGGGTCCTTCCAGTCTCAGTCAGACCATTAAGTCTGGTCTTATGAGAATTTGGGGTTTGCAACCCACTGCTCTCCTGCTCCCTCAGGGGTGCTCTGTTGTGTTCCCTGTCAGGGCAGTCATCGGTTGTAGCCGGGAACCATCCAGTTCTTCTGGTCTCAGGATGATGTAGTCGCTGGTCCATGTGGCCCTTTCTGTCTCTTGGGCTCGTAATCACCTTGTGTCCTTGGTGTTCTTCATTCTCCTTTGATCCAGGTGGGTTGAGACCAACTGATGCATCTTAGATGGCTGTTTGCTAGCGTTTAAGACCCCAAATGCCACTCTTCAAAGTGGGATGCAGAATGTTTTCTTAATAGATTTTATTATGCCCATTGACTTAGATGTCCCCTGAAACCATGGTCCCCAGTCCCGTGACCCTGCTACACTGGCCTTCAAAGCATTCAGTTTATTCAGGAAACTTATTTGCTTTTGGTTTAGCCCAATTGTGCTGACCTCCCCTGTGTTGTGTACTGTCTTTCCCTTCACCTAAAGTAGTTCTTATCTACTATCTAATTAGTGAATACCACTCTCCCACCCTCCCACCCTCCCCCCTTTTGTAACCACAAAAGAATGTTTTCTTCTGTTTAAACTATTTCTCAAGTTCTTATAATAGTGGTCTTATACAATATTTGTCCTTTCGCAACTGACTAATTTCACTCAGCATAATGCCTTCCAGGTTCCTCCATGTTATGAAATGTTTCACAGATTCCTCACTGTTCTTTATGGATGCGTAGTATTCCATTGTGTGAACATACCATAATTTATTTATCCATTCATCCGTTGATGGACACCTTGGTTGCTTCCATCTTTTTGCTATTGTATACAGTGCTGCAATAAACATGGGTGTGCATATATCTGTTCCTGTAAAGGCTCTTATTTCTCTAGGATATATTCCAAGGAGTGGGATTGCTGGATCGGATGGTAGATCTATTTCTAGCTTTTAAAGGAAGTGCCAAATCGATTTCCAAAGTGGTTGTACCATTTGACATTCCCACCAGCAGTGCAGAAGTGTTCCAATCTCTCCACAGCCTCTCCAACATTTATTCTTTTGTGTGTTTTGGATTAATGCCAGCCTCATTGGAGTGAGATGAAATCTCATTGTAGTTTTGATCTGCATTTCTCTAATGGCTAATGATCATGAACATTTCCTCATATATCTGTTAGCTACCTGAATGTATTCTTTAGTGAAGTGTCTATTCATATCTTTTGCCCATTTTTTAATTGGGTTGTCTTTTTGCAGTTGAGTTTTTGCAGTATTATGTAGATTTTAGAGATCAGTCGCTGATCAGAAATGTCATAGCTGAAAACTTTTTGCCAGTCTGTAGGTAGTCTTTTTACTCTTTTGGTGAGGTCTTTGGATAAGGATAAGTGTTTGATTTTTTAGGAGCTCCCAGTTAACTAGTTTTTCTTCTATGTTCTTTATAATGTTTTCTATACTGTTTAGGCCAAGTATTAGGGCTCCTAACATTGTCCCTATTTTTTCTTCTATGATCTTTATCATTTTAGATTTTATATTTAAGTCTTTGATCCATTTTGAGTTAGTTTTTGTGCACGGAGTGAGGTATGGGTCTTGTTTATTTTTTTTGCAGATGGATATCCAGTTATGCCAGCACCATTTGTTAAAAAGACTGTCTTTTCCCCATTGAACTGTTTTGGGGCCTTTGTCAAATATCAACTGCTTATATGTGGATGGATTTATGTCTGGATTCTCAATTCTGTTTCATTGGTCCATGTATCTGTTGTTGTACCAGTACCAGGCTGTTTGGACTACTGTGGCGGTATAATAGGTTCTAAAATCAGGTAAGGTAAGGCCGCCCACTTTGTTCTTCTTTTTCAGTAATGCCTTATTTATCCGGGGCCTCTTTCCCTTCCATATGAAGTTGGTGATTTGTTTCTCCATCTCATTAAAGAATGTCGTTGGGATTTGGAGCAGAATTGCATTAAATATATAGATCGCTTTTGATAGGACAGACATTTTTATAATGTTAAGTCTTCCTATCCATGAGCAAGGTATGTTCTTCCACTTATGTAAGTCTCTTTTGGTTTCTTGCAGAAGTGTACTGTGGTATTCTTTGTATAAGTCTTTTACGTCTATGGTAATATTTCTTCCTAAGTATTTTATCTTCTTGGGGGCTACTGTAAATGGCATTGATTTGATGATTTCCTCTTCGATGTTCTTGCTGTTGGTGTGGAGGAATCCAACTGATTTTTGTATGTTTATCTTGTGTCCTGATACTCTGCTGAACTCTTCTATTAGTTTCAGTAGTTATCTGGAGGATTCCTTAGGGTTTTCTGTGTATAAGATCATTTCTTCTGCAAATAGAGATACTTTTACTTCTTCCTTGCCAATCTATATGCCCTTTATTTCTTTCTGTAGCCTAATTGCTCTGGCTAGGACTTCTAACACAATGTTGAATATGAGTGGTGTTAAAGGGCATCCTTGTCTGGTTCTCGATCTCAGTGGGAATGTTTTCAGGCTTTCTCCATTTAGGATGATGTTGGCTATTGGCTTTGTATAAATGCCCTTTATTTTGCTGAGGAATTTTCCTTCAATTCCTATTTTGCTGAGAGCTTTTATCATGAATGAGTGTTGAATTTTGTCAAATATCTTTTCTGCCTCAATTGATAAAATCATGTGATTTAGTTTCCTAGAATAGCAAATATTATCTTAATAAATAATTCAGAAAAAGCTCATTTAATGAAATAATAAAATTCCCTTCTAAAAAATTAATGCTAATTTCAGTTCTAAAAAATCCTGTGGCTTGGGAATATGCTTGTTCTACCCACACACATTTATTCAAAATGTACAACAGTGGAAGATATGTAGTAGATATTGAGTAAGAAGTTGTTTCATTTCTAGGAGAGTTAGGCACATGGCCTGGAAATCTGGAGCCCAGAGGAGGTCTCCTGCTTCCATGTTTTTATGGCTAAACTGATTCTCTGGAAGGTTTTCCTTTTTTTTTAATTTTGTTCTTTTTTTTTTTTAAGTGTACAATAGAAAGAAAAGTGGGATAATAGACAGCAGTTGAAAAAATTCTCTAGATTAGTTAATAGCATGCTGTCAATGTTAGTTTCTTGATTTTGATAATTATATTGTGTCTATTGAAGATGTTCACATTTGAGGAGTCTCAGTGGAAAACATATCTGAATTCTTTGTACTGCCATTTCCACATTTTTGTAAGTTTGAAATTATTTCAAAATGAAATGTTAAAAATCACACTTCCAGTTCATCTCTTCTTTCTAGAAAATCAAAGGAGGTCCTGTCCCCAAAACCACTCACTAGAGTTCCAGTGAATATCTTCCTGTATCTTAGCCATCTCAGCCTGTGTCACTTTGACAGATTTTCCCTTAGACATCTGGTAGGCACTCTGAGTGGGCTTGAAGGTTGACTGATTATATCACATGCCAACCCTGAAGACTTGAAGCTGGAACAGGTAATTTCTTCTGGAAAGGAAAATAAACACAGAAGGCATCAGGGTCTCCAGAGATACCAGGCCCCAGAGGAAGGGAAGAATTGGTAAGAAACAATCTCCTGACACTGCTCTTCTAGAGGTGGTAAATTGATCCTTGTGGAGCAGGGAAATAGGACTCACTCCCTGGGGTCTTGGTTTATAATCCTTCCATCCTCCAACAAATCCAGAGAGCTTCACCCCAAACCTATTGCTACTCCTTGGCTCTTTGATGGTTATTGTAGAGGAGAACACCTCTCCATCCCAGGAAGATCAGAAACTGTCGGAGAAACTTCAGGTTTGGATTCATTTCCCTGTTTCCCATAAAAGGAGATTGTGTAATACTTAGAGGACAAGATAACTGCAATAGAGCTGGAAAAACTACTGCTCTCTAAAAAGGCACCTCCTTACCCTGCTTCAGCTATATATTATACCATAATAAGTCCTAAGCATTAGTATTTGTCAGACCCTGGAGAAGGGAATTCCATATATGTTACCTCATTCAGAGTCCCTGGCCCTTTGATGAAAGGATTACTGGTCCATTTTACAGTGGGAGAAATTGGGTAATAGTTAATATAATTGACTTGACAAAGTTCTCACAGTCGAAATATGAGTTGTAATTCAAACCCTAGGCTCCTTACCCCAGATCCATTGCTTCACTACTTTATCTTAGCCACCTACCACTTAACACGAATGAGAAAATTGTTGTTAGTTTCAAGGGCTTTGCAAAATGGGACAGATATGACCAAACGTCCAGATCAAATGAAACAGACAGTTATGGTGCTGTGAGAAAGGGCACAGTAATAATGCTTCTAATTATTGTACCTTCTTGGACCAGCCTTAGAGAAAAAGGAAAAACCAGAGAAATGTCTTTCTCTCATGTATAGCACAGGATCTGCCTCACCCTGGCTTGATGTATCCCAACCTTACTGAGATACAATGCAGGGGAAGGATGGAGTTTGTTCTGTTTTGCTTTGCTCATAAACTTGTTCAGAGCAGCTTATGTACATAAACACAGCTTTAACACCACTGTACCCATATTCTCACCCCCTCTGCACAGCATCTTCTGTGCCAATTCAGGGAACTTTGGGGCTACCCGGTATGACAGCTCCAGTGCAGACTTATTCCGGGTAAACACCATGGCTGCTCTCTATACAGAGGAGCTAAGTAATAAAAGGTGAGTAACAATAGCCTTGTTAGAAATAGCTTTTTGACCCACTGTTAATTTAGTTAGGTGAAATGTAAAAGGTTACGTGTACACAGAGAATCATTTTTCATTCCTTCTTGTTTTCTAGGGCAGCTTTGTGAGACTCTCAGAGTTGGAGAATTGCCCCGAGAGGGAGCTGACCTGGATCTTTTGGGTTAAATTATAAGTGACATACTCTCCAATGTTTTTGTGAGATAAATGTAACTAAAACATATAGATCTTTAAAACCTTGATATCGTGTGTACTTCTGGTATACTTTGATTAAGAATAAGCATTTTGTATTGAAAAAGGGTTAAGAATCATATAACCTAGCTCTCTTATATGTCATAAAGATTAGAAGATTCCACTGGAGTGACTAAGCAATTTTGTTACAATGCTAAACCTAGAATCTCCATGCCACCCACTGTCCTATATCCAGGACTGTGGGGTCCTAGTTAGTGGTAGCTGCAGGAGAGGAAACCATCTAGGGGGGAACACATTCTACCACGCAGAACATTCATTCTCCCAAAAGTTCCTTTAAATGGAATTCCCCTGAAGTCTAGGTGAATTCTCTAGTAGCCTCAAGTCATTTTGGAGCCTTTCTTGTATATGCCAGCTCCTCAAATCTCATCTTACAGGCTTTTTAAAGTTCAAATGAAGTAATTGGTAAGTATCTATTTACCTATCCATATCTCTCTCTGTTGTGTATGTATATATGTTACGTGTATATATGTTACATATATATATGTTATATACAGATATGCATGGGAGTGTATATATATTCTGTGTTCGTGACATTGTAGACATTCATCTTTTTAAAAAATTTTTTATTGTGCTTTAGTGAAAGTTTACAAATGAAGTCAGTCTCTCATCCAAAAATTTATATACACCTTGCTATATACTCTTGGAAACACTGGTGACGTAGTAGTTAAGTGCTACGGCTGCTAACCAAGAGTTCGGCAGTTTGAATCCACCAGGCGCTCCTTGGAAACTCTATGGGGCAGTTCTACTCTGTCCTATAGGGTTGCTATGAGTTGGAATCAACTCGATGGCAATGGGTTTGGTTTTGGTTTTATATACCCTTAATTGCTCTCCCCCTAATGAGACAGCCCGCTCCTTCCTTCCACTCTCCCTTTTTGTGTCCATTCTACCAGATTCTGACCCCCTCTGCCTTCTCTTCTCCCCTCCAGATAGGAGATGGCAACATAGTTTCAAGTTAGACAATCATCTTTAACAAATATTTACATAATACCTACTTTCCCCCTCAGACTCCGCTGGGCATGGGCATGAACAGTGAACATGAAGGTCAATAAGAAGAAAGACCCTGAGTCAGGAAAGAACTTAGCTGTTTTTCGAAATAGAAAGAAAAGCCCAAGTTGTATTACCGAAGTGCTGTTTCAGGAAAACTATGAGCGTATGAGTGTCTCATTGTGTGCACGTGTGTATAGAGGCAAATCCTGATGACTTTGGAAACTCATTTCAGTAACTTAGCTGAAAGCTGGCCCAGCAGGTCTGAGTTAGCTCAGTAGAAGACCAGGCTGATTCCAGCTGCTGACCTGTAGAGGCCCCTGCTTTCTAACAAGGCCACTTGCTCAACCAAGGATCTTCCATTGTTCCATTGTCAAATTGATGGTCTTTGCTTTCCTGTCCCTATAAATATGTAGAACAAGAGTCAGCACACCATGGTTCATGGATCAAATCTGGCCTGTTGCCTGTTTTTATATTACCAGCTCGCTAAGAATGTTTTTAACATTTTTAAATGGTTGGAAAAGTCAGTAGGAGAGTAACATTTCATAAAACATTTGACATATGTGATGTTAATTATATGAAATTCAAAATTCAGTGTACATAAAGTTTTATTAGAATACAGCTATGTTCATTTATTTAGGTATTATGTATGGCTACTTTTGCACTACAAAAACAAAGTTGAGTTGTTACAACAGAGACTATAAGGCTCACAAGCCTTAAATATTTGAGAAAAAAATTTACCACACCTGGTGTAGTGCATTATAAGGGTGGAGGCCTCTACTGAAAGGAAAACCTTGGTGAGTGCACTTCAAATATGCACACATCTCAGTAGGGTCATGAGAGCTCAGGGGAAGTTGGACTCCCTGTTACTGTCCAGCTTGTCCATTTTTTCTCCAATGAGCCCTATTTTATATATGGAGAGGTTATGTTAGTGGAGTATGTGTGTGTGTGTGTAAACGAGAGAGAACATGAGAGAGCTTGATAGAACCATGAGATGAGCTTGGAGGTGTTTGTTGTTATTGTTAGGCACAATCAAGTGGATTCTGCTCATAAGAAACCCATGCACAACAGAACAAAATACTGTCCTGTCCTGCACCATCCTCACAATACTTTCTATGTTTGAGCCAATTGTTGTAGCCACTGTGTTAATACATGTTGTGGAGGGCCTTCCACTTTTTCACTGACTCTCTACTTTACCAAGTGTGATGTCTTTCTCCAGAGACTGGTCTCTCCTGATAACATGTCCAAAGTAAATGAGATGAAATCTTGCCATCCTCACTTCTAAAGTATACTCTGACTGTACTTCTTCCAAGAGAGATTTGTTCATTTTTCTGGCAATCCATGGTATGTTCAATATTCTTAGCCAACAGCATAATTCAAAGGAATTAATTCTTTTTCCATCTTCCTTATTCATTGTCCAGTTTTCACATGCATATGGAGCAATTGAAAATTTCATGGCTTGGTGTCAGGCATACCTTGGTGCTTTTTTAACACTTAAAATGTTTTTTTGAGGCAAATTGGCCCAATGCAGTATCTCATTTGATTTCTTGACTGCTGCTTCCATGGGCATTGATCGTGGATGCAAGTAAAATAAAATCCTTGACAACTTCAGTCTATTCTCTGTTTATCATGACATTGCTTATTGGTCCAGTTGTGAGGATTTTTGTTTTCTTTATGTTGAGATGTAACCAATACTGAAGGTCGTAGTCTTTGATCTTCATCAGTAAGTTCTTTAAGTCCTCTTCACTTTCAGCCATCAAGGTTGTATCATCTGCATATGGCAGGTCATTAATCAGTTTTCCTCCAATCCTGATGCCATGTTCTTCTTCATATAGCCTAGTTTCTCAAATTATCTGCTCAGCATACAGATTGAATAAGTATAGTGAAAAGATACAACCCTGGCACACACCTTTCCTGATTTTAAACCATGAAATATCCCCTTGTTCTGTTCGAACAACTGCCTCTTGGTCTATGTACAGGTTCTACAGAAGCATAATTTAAGTGTGCTGGAATTCCCGTTCTTTGCAATGCTGTCCATAATTTGTTGTGCAGATGTTTATTATGGACTTACTGTGGAGACGTTCAGAGGGGCCAAATCAAAGACCACAGTTTAGAGATTTTATTTTATTCTAAATAAATTGGAAAGCTAACTAAAGTCTGTGTACAAGAGAAGGGAATCATCTGATTTTCATTGTTTAAAGAGCCACTCTGGCTGTTGCATGGAGAGCAGAGTGTTATGAAGCAAGAATGAAAGCAGGAAGCCAGTTAAGACACCATCACAGTGGCCCATGGGAAAAAAGATGGCTTGAACTAGGGCAGATGCAGCCAAGATGGGAAAAGCTTAACTGAAGTTTTGTTAACAAGCTTTTCATTTCTGATTGATCAATGGGAATAAGCAGTTCATAAGCTCGGTTAAGTACTTATGAAGCAAAGATGTGAATTTGGGGGATCTGTGTCTGACCTTGTCATAGATACACAAGGGAGCACCCCTGAGTCTTATCTAAGTTATAGGAAGAAGGATTATTATTCGCAGTGAGTCATTTTTCCTGAACACAAAGGGTAAAGTGATTTCTTTAATTTTGGCTGTTTCCCAGGATCATGGGGTTCAGGTAAAACTGAACATCCTCAGATAATATATATGTGTATTCTACTAAGTGTAAAATCTAATATAAGTACATCTACAACACTCTACTTTAAGAGCTTATCCATTCTGACCAGTTTACTTGGGCCCACAGTGAAAATGTGAACAAGAGCAAAAAAGCAAGCCAGGAGAGTATTTCAGAATTATACAAAAAGAGTAGCAATTGATACTTATATCTTTGTTTTTTTTTCCAAAGATGCTTCAAATATAGTTCTGGGTCCCCATCTGTCTTCACACTGTTATTCAGTATTTGTTGGTCTTTAACAGCTCACAGACACATGAAAATCTTCAACACCCCCAATAACGCCAGCACCATCACTGGCTTTATCCTTCTGGGCTTTCCTTGCTCCAGGGAGGGTCAGATCCTCCTGTTTGTGCTCTTTTCTATTGTCTACCTCCTGACTCTTATTGGGAACGGCTCTATCATCTGTGCTGTGCACTGGGATCAGAGACTCCACACTCCCATGTACATCCTACTCGCCAACTTCTCCTTCCTGGAGATCTGGTATGTCACCTCCACTGTCCCCAACATGTTGGCCAACTTCCTCTCTGAGACCAAAGTTATGCCCTTCTCTGGGTGCTTTCTGCAGTTTTATTTCTTTTTCTCCCTGGGATCTACAGAATGCTTTTTCTTGGCGGTTATGGCGTTTGATCGCTATCTTGGAATCTGCTGGCCTCTACACTATCCAACCATTATGACTGGACGTCTCTGCACCAATCTTGTGGCCAATTGCTGGGTATTTGGTTTCCTCTGGTTCTTGATTCCTATTATCATCATCTCCCAGATGTCCTTCTGTGGATTCAGGATAATTGACCACTTGCTATGTGACCCAGGTCCTCTTCTAGCACTCACTTGCAAAAGATCTCCTGTGATAGAGCTTGTCTTCTCCATCTTAAGTCCTCTGCCCCTCAGTATTCCCTTTGTGTTCATCATGGGGTCCTACACTCTGGTCTTCAGAGTTGTACTAAGAGTCCCTTCAACAACTGGGTGAAGAAAAGCCTTCTCCACCTGTGGGTCTCATCTGGCTGTGGTTTCACTTTTCTATGGCTCAGTACTGGTCATCTATGGGACTCCAACATCTGAACATGAAGACAGAATGCAGAAAATTGTGACCCTGTTTTATTCTGTTGTGACCCCTGTCCTTAACCCTGTGATATACAGTCTTTGGAACAAAGATATAAAGAGAGCCCTGCAGAAATGCCTGGGAATGTAAAAAAAAAAAAAAAAAAAAAAATGTAAATTAAAAAGACCCTTGAGAAGGACAACACACAATGCAGGGGAAGTCACCACAACTGGACTAAGCCCAAAGCGAAGGAGTTTCCTGAATACAACCAAACACTTGGAGGGACAGAGTAGTAGGGGTAAGGGTCCTGGGGCTATGGTTTCAAGGGACATCTAGGTCAATTGGCATAACAATGTTTATGAAGAAAATATTCTGCACCCCACTTTCTTGAGTGGCATCTGGTGTCTTAAAAGCTAGCAAGCAACCATCTAAGATGCATCAATTGGTCCCAACTCACCTGGAGCAAAGGACGATGAAGGCCACCAGAGACGCAAGTAAATATGAGCCCAAGAGACATAAGGGCCACATAAACCAAAGACTCTGTCAGCCTGAAACTGGAAGGAATAGATGGTACCTGGTTGTCACCAATGAGTGCCCTGAGGGCGAACACAAGACAGAGTCCCTGATGGAGCAGGAGAAAAGTGGGGTGCAGAAATCAAATTCTAGTAAAAAGACCAGACTTAATGATCTGACTGAGCCTGGAGGGACCCCAGAATACATGGCCCCTGGACGTTCTGTTAGCCCCAAACTAAAATCATTCCTGAAGCCATCTCCGCAGACAAAGATTAGACTGAATTATAAGACATAAAATGATACTGGTGAAGAGTGTGCTTCCTAGCTCAAGTAGACACATGAGACTAAGTGGGCAGCTCCTGTCCAGAGACGAGATGAGAAGGCAGAGTGGTATTGGAGCTGGTTGAATGAACAGGGGAAATACAGGGTGGAGAGGAGGAGTGTGTTTTCACATTATGTGAAGAGCAACTAGGGTTACATAACAATGTATGTGTAAGTTTTTGTATGAGAAACTGTCTTGAATAGTAAACTTTCACTGAAAGCACAATAAAAAAAAGATGCTTGATCAATATTAAACTCATATTTAACCTCTTTTTCAGATCAAAACAAAACTGTTATCATTCATATAATTGTTCATCCTAGTATGAGACACCTGTGAGTCTGTTTCTTTTGTCTATTTCTTCAATTAATTTTTGATCATTTAGTCCTGTTTCTTAGCATGCCTCAATTTTTTT
Source organism: Elephas maximus indicus (assembly GCF_024166365.1). Classification (NCBI taxonomy): domain Eukaryota; kingdom Metazoa; phylum Chordata; class Mammalia; order Proboscidea; family Elephantidae; genus Elephas; species Elephas maximus. The sequence goes on along the minus strand of NC_064828.1, from coordinate 26,501,155 downwards.
TTTTTCTTTTTGAAAGGGGGACTTTGCTTTTAAAAAATTCTGAAGACATCGTGCATAGTAACCCAATCAAGGTAAGGTTTTCTTTGATCAGGTAGATAGAGTAGAGGTAGACAGTTTTAATCCCATTTAAAAGTTATTTTTATGTGTTTTAAAGATGGTCTATGTCAGCTTTGATCTTACTTCCAGGATATGGCACTTACTCAGGAACATGGTCTTCATGAGACCTCAACTGAAGCCTGAACTGTTTTCCATTCCCCTCCTACTTAGTGCGCTCTGACTCCTATTTCTGTACTCCTTGCACCCTGTGACTCCTGAATCTCTGCACATCCCTTTAGACTCTTATTTCCTGTGTTCTGCTAGATTTCCTGAAGTCTCATCTTGGGTATGAATAGATTAGGAATCCACAAATGCCTTGAGGGAAGATTTCATCAAGTTTTGGGTGTCACTTCTCTGTGGTCCACCTCTCTCAAGAGTTTGTTCCTCCAACATCTGCTACTTTGGCAGCTGAAAACTCCAAATCTTCAATCTCCTCAGTTCAATAAATTCTGATTTATACCTCCACCTCCCTCGCCCAGTCTCTTCTCCATGCCTCCACATCCCCATATTCCCCTACCTCCTTACTGCTGATGTCCAATTAAGGGAAAGAATCAGTGAGGTGTCTGATGAATCCATTATTCCTGAAAAATCTTTGCACATACTCCAGATATGAATCTTTGTTTATCCTGGTGTGTTATGGTACTGCAGAAACTTCTGTCTTTAGAAGAAAAAAGGGAAGGAACAAAAGTCAGATCCAGTGATTTTTCTGAAGGAGATTGCTGCTTTCAGTTATATCTACTTCATATTTCTGTAAGTGTATTCCTAAAAATTTAATTATAAAGCAAATTTCTTTATATCTCTTCAAGTTGATTTATCTCACTAAGTGAAAATGGACTCTGTTATGGATTGAATTGTGTCCCCAAAAATATGTGTCAGCTTGCCTAGGTGACCATGATTCCCAGTATTGTGAGATTGTCCACCATTTTGTCATCTGATGTGATTTTCCTATGTGTTGTAAACCCTACTTCTATGATGTTAAAGATGCAAGATTAAATGCAGTTATGTTAATAAGGCAGTGCTGAATCTATCAGATTAGGTTGTATCTTGAGTCACTCTCTTTTGAGATATAAAAGAGAGAAGGGAGTAGAAAGACAGGGAGGTATCATGCCACCAAGCAAGAAGAGCCAGGAGTGTGTGCATCCTTTGGACCCAGGGTCCCTGCACTGAGAAGTTCCTAGACCAGGGGAAGATTGATGACAAGGACCTTCCCCCAGAGCTGACAGAAAAAGCCTTCCCCTGGAGCTGGCACCCTGAATTTGGACTTCTAGACTCCTAGAATTTGAGAGAATAAACCTCTGTTTGTTAAAGCCATCCACTGTTATAGTAGCACTAGATAACGAGACAGACTTCTAAAATAGCAAATATGATCTTAACAAATAATTCAGAAAGACCATTTTTAAAAAATAATAATAATAAAATTCTCTTCTAAAATATTAATGCTAATTTTAGCTCTGAAAATGCCTGTGGGTTTGGAATATGCTTGTTTGTATTGCTCTGTTTTACCCACACACATGTATTCAAAGTGTATGACAGTGGAAGATATGAAGTAGATGTTGAGTAAGAAGTTGTTTCATTTCTAGGAGAGTTATGCACATGGCCAGGAGATCTGGAGCCTAGAGGAGGTCTCCTACTTCCATGTTGTTTAGCTAAATTGATTCCCTGAAAGGTTTTCCTTTCTTTTCCTTTTTTTATTATGTTTTTTTATATGTATATTAGAAAGAAAAGTGGAACAATTGGCAACAGTTGAAAAAGACTCTAGATGAGTTAATAGCATGCTGTCAATGTTAGTTTCCTGATTTTAATAATTATATTGTGGCTATTGAAGATGTTCATATTTGGGGAGTCTCAATGGAAAACATATGTGAATTCTTTGTCTTGCTTTTTTCGTGTTTTTGTAAGTTTGAAATTATTTCAAAATGAAAGTTTAAAAATCACACCTGTACCCTGTCTATTCTTTCTCAAAAATCAGAGGGAGTCCTCAACCTAAAACCACTCACTAGAGTTCCATGGAATAGCTTCCTGTATCTCAACCATCTCAACCTATGTCACTTTGACAGATTTTCCTTGAGACTTCCGGTAGGCACTCTGGGTGGGCTTGAAGGTTGATTGATTATATTTAATGCCAACTCTGAGAAGTTTGGGACTGGAAAAAGTAATTTATTCTTGGTAGGTAAATAAAGGCAGAAGGCATCAGGGTCTCCAGGGAAGGTAGGCCCCAGAGGAAGGGAAGAATTAACAAGAAACAGTCTCCTGACATTGTTCTCCTAGATGTAGTAAATTGATGCTCGTAGAGAAGGGAAATAGGAAGCAGTCCCTTCGGGGTTGGCTTGTAATCCTTCCATCCTCCAACATACACCAGAGAGCTTCACCCAAAACCTATTTTTACTCCTTCACTCTTTGATGGTTATTGTAGAGAAGACGTCTTCGTTCCAGGAAGATCAAAACTGTTGAAGAAACTTCAGGGTTGGATTCATTTCCCCCTTGCCCATAAGAGATATAGAGCTGGAAAAACTACTGCTCTCTAGAAAGGTACCTGCTTACTTTGCTTCAGCTGTACATTATACAGCTAACAATTTCTAAGCATTAGTATTTGACAGAGTCTAGAGAAGTTTTTTTTTTTTTTTTTAGAGAAGTTATTTCCACATATGTTATCTCATTCAGAGTCTTCAGCCCTTTGATGAAAGGGTTACTAGTACATTTTAGAGTGGGAGAAATTAGATAATCATTAATATAATTGACTTAACAAAGTTCCCCCAGTTGGTAAAATATGAGTTGTAATTCAAACCTTAGGCTCCTTACTCCAAATCCGTTGCTTCTCTGCCTACCACTTATCACAAATGGGAAAATTGTTTTCCATTTCAAGGGTTTTTTAAAAATGGGATGGATGTGACCAAATTTCCAGATCAAATGAAACAGATGGTTATGCTGCTGTGAGAGAGAGCACAGCAATAATGCTTCCAGTTGTTGTGCCTTCTTGGACGAGCCTTAGGGAAAAAGTAAAAACCAGAGAAATACGTTTCATGTATGGCACAGGATCTGCCTCACTTGGGTCTGATCTATCCCAACCTTCCTGAGATACAATGCAGGGGAGGGGTGGAGTTTGTTTTGTTTTGCTTTGCTCATAAACTCATTCTGAGCAGCCTATGTACATAAACACAGCTTTAACACCACTGTACCCATCGTCTCACTCCCTCTGCACAGCATCTTCTGTGCTGGTTCAGCGAAATTTAGCTACCTGCTAGGACAGCTCCAGCTCAGACTTGTTCTGAGTAAAATATCACAGCTGCTCTCTGTACAGAGAAGCTAAGTAATAAAAGGTAAGTAAAAATAGTCTTGTTAAAAATAGCTTTTTGACCCACTGTTAATTCAGGTAGGTCAAACTAAAAGGGTGTGTGTACACAGAGAATCATTTTTTATACCTTCTTGTTTTCTAGGGCAACTTTGTGAGGCTCTCAGAGTTGGAGAACTGTTCCGAGAAGGCGCTGACCTGGATCTTTTGGCTTCGATTTTAAGTGACAAAATCTCCAACCATTATTTGTGTCTTAGAGAAAAATGTAAATAAAATATCTATATCTTTTTTTTTTTAATCAATTTTTATTGTGCTTTAAATGAAAGTTTACAAATCAGGTCATTCTCATACAAAAATTTACATACACCTTGTTGTCTTGTGCTATACACTCCTAATTGTTCTCCCTCCAGTGAGACAGCACAGTTCTTCCCTCCACTCTCTCTCCTCAAGTCCTTCGGGATAGCTTCTGGCTCCCTCTGCCCTCTCATCCCCCCTCCAAACAGGAGATGCCAACATAGTCTCATGTGTCCACTTGATCCAAGAAGCTCGTTCTTTACCAGTATCATTTTCCATCCCCTATTTTTTTTTTTTTTTTTTAATTCCAGTCCAACCCCTGTCTGAAGAGTTAGTTTTGGGAATGGTTCTTGTCATGGGCTAACAGAAGGTCTGGGGACCATGGCCTCTGGGATCTCTCCAGTCCCAGTCTCACCATTAAGACCGGTCTTTTTTCAAGAATTTGGGGTCTGCATCCCACTGCGCTACCACTCCCTCAGGGTTTCTCTGTTGAGTTCCCTGTCAGGGCAGTCATCAATTGTGGCCAGGCACCATTTAGTTCTTCTGGTCTCAGGATGATGTAGTCTCTGGTTTATGTGCCCCTTTCTGTGTTTTAGGCTCATAATTACCTTGTATCTTTGGTGTTCTTCATTCGTCCTTGCTCCAGGTGGGTTGAGACCAAGTGATGCATCTTAGATGGCCGCTTGCTAACGTTTAAGACCCCAGATGCCACTCTCCAAAGTGGGATGCAGAAGGTTTTCTTAATAGATTTTATTATGGCAGTTGACTTAGATGTCCCCTGAAAGCATGGTCCTCAAACCACCGCTCCTGCTATGCTGGCCTTTGAAGCGTTCAGTTTATTCAGGAAACTGCTTTGCTTTTGGTTTAGTCTGTTCATGTTACCTCTCTTGTATTGTGTATTGTCTTTCCCTTCACCTAAAAAAAAAAACTTATCTACTACCTAATTAATGAATACTCCTCTCCCTCCCTCCCTTCCTCCCTTCCCCCCTCCCTCCCTCCCTCTCTGCCCCTTCTCATGACCATCAAAGAATATTTTCTTCTCTGTTTAAACTGTTTCTCGAGTTCTTATAATAGTGGCTTTATACAATATTTGTCCTTTTGCAACTGACTAATTTCACTCAGCATAATTTCTTCCAGGTTTATCCATGTTATGAAATGTTTCACAGATTCGACATTGTTCTTTATCGATGCATAGTATTCCATTGTGTGAATATACCATAGTTTATCCATTCATCCGTTGATGGGCATCTTGGTTCCTTCCAACTTTTTGCTATTGTAAACAGTGCTGCAGTGAACATGGGTGTGCATATATCTGTTCATGTAAAGTCTCTTATTTCTCTAAGATATCTTCCAAGGAGTGGGATTGCTGGATCATATGGTAGTTCTGTTTCCAGGTTTTTAAGGAAATGCCAAATCGATTTGCAAAGTGGTTGTACCATTTTACATTACCACCAGCAGTATAGAAGTGTTCCAGTCTCTGCACAACCTCTCCAGCAATTACTATTATGTGTTTTTTGGATTAATGTCAGCCATGTTGGAGTGAGATGGAATCTCATTGTAGTTTTGATTTGCGTTTCTCTAATGGTTAATGATCATGAGCATTTCCTCATGTATCTGTTAGTGGCCTGAATGTCTTCTTTAGTGAAGTGGCTGTTCATATCCTTTGCCCATTTTTTAATTGGACTGTCTTTTTGTAGTTGAGTTTCAGCAGAATAATGTAGATTTTAGAGATCAAATGCTGATCAGAAATGTCATAGCTAAAAATTTTTCCTTGGTGAAATCTTTGGATGAGCATAGGTGTTTGATTTTTAGGAGCTCCTAGATATCTGGTTTCTCTTCAGCATTTTTCATAATGCTTTGTATTCTGTCTATGCCATGTATTAGGGCTCCTAATGTCTCTATTTTTTCTTCCATGATCTTTATCATTTTAGTCTTTAAGTCTTTGATCTATTTTGAGTTCTTTTTGTGGATGGTGTGAAATATGGGTCTTGTTTCATTTTTTTGCAAATGGATATCCAGTTATGCCAGCACCGTTTGTTAAAAAGACTCTCTCCCCCATTTAACTGATTTGGGCCTCTGTCAAATATCAGTTGTTCATATGTGGATGGATTTATGTCTGGATTCTCAATTCTGTTCCATTGGTCCATATGTCTGTTGTCGTTCCAGTACCAGGCTGTTTTGACTACTCTGGCGGTATAATAAGTTCTAAAATCAGGTAGTGCGAAGCTTCCCACTTTGTTCTTCTTTTTCAGTAATGCTTTACTTATCCGGGACCTCTTTCCCTTCAATGTGAAGTTGGTGATTTGTTTCTCCAACTCATTAAAAAATGTCATTGCTATTTGAATCGGAATTGCATTGCAGGTATAGATTGCTTTTGGTAGAAGAGACATTTTTACAATGTTAAGTCTTCCTATCCATGAGCAAGGTATATTTTTCCACTTATGTAGGTCTCTTTTGGTTTCTTGCAGTAGTGCCTTGTAGTTTTCTTTGTATAGGTCTTTTATGTCTCTGGTAAGATTTATTCCTAAGTATTTTATCTTCTTGGGGGCTACTGTAAATGGTATTGATTTGGTGATTTCCTCTTCAACGTTCTTTTTGTTGGTGTAGAGGAATCCAACTGAATTTTTTATGTTTATCTTGTATCCTGATTCTCTGTGAACTCCTCAATTAGTTTCAGTAGTTTTTTTAGGATTCTTTAGGGTTTTCAGTGTATAAGATCATGTCGTCTGCAAATAGAGTTACTTTTACTTCTTCCTTACCAATCTGGATGCCCTTTATTTCTCTATCTAGCCTAATTGCTCTCCCTAGGACCTCCAGCACAATGTTGAATAAGACTGGTGATAAGGGACATCCTTGTCTGGTTCCCATTCTCGGGGGAATGATTTCAGAATCTCTCCATCTAGGATGATGTTGGCTATTGGCTTTGTATAAATGCCCTTTATTATATTGTGGAATTTTCCTTCTATTCCTATTTTTCTGAGAGTTTTTATCATGAATGGGTGTTGGACATTGTCAAGTTCCTTTTTAGCATCAATTGATAAAATCATGTGGTTCTTCTCTTTTGTTTTATTTATATGGTGGATTACATTAGTTGTTTTTCTAATGTTGAACCATCCCTGCATATGTGGTATAAATTTCACTTGGTCATGGTGAATTATTTTTTTTGATATGTTGTTGAATTCTATTGGCTAGAATTTTGTAGAGGATTTTTGCATCTATGTTCATGAGGGATATAGGTCTGTAATTTTGTTTTTGTGGTGTTTTTAGCTGATTTGGTATCAGGGATATGTTGCTTCCTATAATGAGTTAGGGAGAATTCCATCCTTTTCTATGCTTTGAAATACCTTTAAAAGTAGTGGTGTTAACTCTTCTCTGAAGGTTTGGTAGAACTCTGCAGTGAACGTGTCAGGGCCAGGGCTTTTTTTTGTATAGAGTTTTTTGATTATCTTTTCAATCTCTTTTTTTGTTATGAGTCTGTTTTGTTCTACTTTTGTTTGTGTTAGTTTAGGTAGGTAGTGTGTTTCTAAGAATTCATCCATTTCCTTTAGGTTTTCATATTTTTTAGAGTACAATTTTTCTAGTAATCTGATATGATTCTTTTAATTTTATTTGGGTCTGTTGTAGTTTTGCCCATGTCATTTCTTATTCTAGTTATTTGTTTACTTTCCCGTTTTTCTTTAATCAGTCTGGCCAATGGTTTGTCAATTTTGTTAATTTTTTCAAAGCACCAGCTTTTGGCCTTGTTAACTCTTTCAATTGTTTTTCTGTTCTCTATTTCATTTAATTCTGCTCTAATTTTTATTATTTGTTTTCTTCTGGTGTCTAATGGTTTCTTTTGTTGCTCTCTTTCTATTATTCAAGTTGTGGGGACAGTTCTTTGATTTTGGCCCTTTCTTCTTTGTGTGTGTGTGTATTTACTGATATAAATTCACCTCTAAGCACTGCTTTTGCTGTGTCCCAAAGGTTCTGATGGACAGTGTTTTCATTCTCTTTGGATTCTATGAATTTCTTTATTCCCTCCTTCATGTCTTCTATAACATAGTCTTTTTTCAGGAGGGTATTGTTCAGTTTCCAAGTATTTTGATTTCTTTTCCCTGGTTTTTCTGTTACTGATTTCTACTTTTATGGCCTTAAGGAGATACTTTGTAATATTTCTATGTTTTGGATTCTGCATAGGCTTGCTGTATGACCTAATATGTGGTTTGTTCTAGAGAATCTTCCATGTGCACTAGAAAAGGAAGTATATTTTGCAACTGTTGGTTGGAGTGTTCCGTATATGTCTATGAGGTCAGGTTGGTTGATTGTAGCATTTAGATCTTCCGTGTCTTCATTGAGCTTCTTACTGGATATCATGTCCTTCCCCAAAAGTGGTGTGTTGAAGTCTCCTACTATAATTATGGAGGTGTGTATCTCACTTTTCAATGCTGATAGAGTTTGTTTTATGTATCTTGGAGCCCTGTCATTTTGTGCATAAATATTTAATATGGTTATATCTTCCTGGTAAATTGTCCCTTTAATTATTATATAGTGTCCTTTATCCTTTGTGATGCATTTAACTTTAAAGTCTATTTTGTCAGAAATTAACATTGCCACTCCTGCTCTTTTTTGGTTGTTGTTTGCTTTATATATATATTTTTTCCAACCTTTGAGTTTTAGTTTGGTTGTGTCTCTAATTCTAAGGTGTGTCTCTTCTAGACAGCATATAGCTGGATTATGTTTTTTTTTTTTTTTTTTTTTTTTATCCAGTCTGCAACTCTCTGTCTCTTTATTGGTGCATTTAGGCCATTTACATTCAGTGTAATTATAGATAGGTATGAGTTTAGTGCTGTCATTTTGTTGCCTCTTTTTGTGTGTTGTTGACAGTTTCATTTTTCCACTTACTTTTTTGTGCTGAGAAGTTTTTCTTTGTAAATTGTATGTTCCTCTTTTTCATAGTAGTTGAATTTGTTTTGGCTAAGTCCTTATGTCTATCTTGGTTTTTTATTTTGAGGTATGGGATTGTTAGTCCTGTTTGTATTTACCTTAATATTTAACCCCTATTTTTCTAAGTGTAAACCTAACTTGTATCTCCCTATATCTCCTTGATCTCCTTTCTATGTGGAAGATCTGTGCCTCCTGTATTTAGTCCTTCTTTATTAATAATTATCATCTTTTCCATAATTACATCAATGTTTCCCTGTTTTAACCTTTTTTTAAAAATTACTCTTATTTTATTTTTGGGATTTCCTTATCTGAATTGATATCAGGAAGTCCTGTTCTGTGTCTTTGTGTTGTATTGATATCTGATACTATTGATTTTCTCACTAAAGAATTTCCTTTAGTAATTCTTGTAGCTTCGGTTTGGATTTTGCAAATCCTCTAAGCTTGTTTTTATCTGTAAATGATGCAATTTCCCCTTCATATTTGAGAGTTTTGCTGGATATATGATTCTTGGCTGGCAATTTTTCTCCTTCGATGCTCTATATATGTCATTCCATTGTTTTCTTGCCTGCATGGTTTCTGCCCAGTAGTCCGAAATTATTCTTATTGATGCTCCTTTGTAGGTGACTTGTTTATCCACCTGGCTGCTTTAAAATTGTCTCTTTATCTTTGGTTTTGGCAAGTTTGATGATAATATGTCTTGGTGATTTTCTTTTGGAATCTGCCTTGTATGGGGTTCCATGGGCATCTTGGATAGATATGCTTTCATCTTTCATGACGTCAGGGAAGTTTTCTGCCAGCAAATCTTCAACAATTCTCTCTGTATTTTCTGTTATCCCTCCCAGTTCTGGAATTCCAATCACTCACAAGTTATTCTTCTTGATAGAGTCCAACATGATTCTCAGGGTTTCTTCATTTTTTTTAATTCTTTTATCTGATTTTTCTTCAAATATATTGGTGCCAATTGCCTTATCCTCCATCTCCCCAATTCTGCATTCCAATTCCTCAATTCTGCTCCTCTAGATTTGTCTAGTTCTGTAATTTTATTGTTAATATTTTGAATTTCTGAATGGTGTCTCTGTATGGATTCTTGCAGTTTATTAATTTTTTCATCATATTTTTGAGTTATCTTAATTTCTTCAACTGCTTTATCTGTGTGTTCCTCAGCTTTTTCTATAGATTGCCTTATTTCATTTCTGATGTCATTCCTGATGTCTTGAAGCGTTCTATGTATTAGTGTTTTATATTCTACCTCTGGCAATTCCAGGAGTGTATCTTTATCTGGGAGAGATCTTGATTCTCTGTTTTGGGGGTTTGTAGAAGCAATCATGGTCTACTTCTTTATGTGATTTGATATCGACGGCTGTCTCCAAGCCATCTGTAATTCATTGTAATAATTCATTTTATATTTGCTCACTGGGTCTTATCTTCTTGTTTTGTTTTGTTTCAGTATACCCAGATGCGCTACTAGAGTATACTAACTTGATTGTTGGAGTCTTTGAAGCATTTATGTCCTGTTAACACATGGTTAGATCTGTTACCAAGTATATAAGCCTATGAGTCCATCCACTATCCTTGAATAGAATCAGCTCAGGTGTCCTGATAGTCGGTCACCTGGTGTGTGGTGTAGGCTGTCATCTACTATCTTAGAGGAGTAGTGGGGATGGTTGTATGCACCGGTTTCTGGCAGTGGGAGTGGGTCACACTCTGAGGAGGGTAGGGTGCTGAAAGCCTTCCCCCAGGTGCCAGTGAGGAAGGAGTTTCTCTGTTCTCTAGGGTGCTCTGGTTGGGTGGGCTCTGCAGCTGTACCTTTTGGACCCAATTCTTGTTCTTGTAAAGACTGGTAGGCACCACTATCCTCAGACCCCTTCCATGGGTGGGTAGGTGGTGTGGATGGAGCCTCAGGCCTCAGTTCTCTGCTGTGGGTAGGTGAGGACTCTGTTTAATAGGTAGAATAGTATCAGACCTCCAAAACCTGCCTCTCCACTGCTCAGCTGAAACAATTACAGTCAGACCTCTAACAGAATTGCCTTTGCATTATAATAGCCACCTGATTCCATGTAGTGGTGAAAGCCAAAGGCCGTGGATCTCTTATCCCTGGAGCGGAGATGCTTCTGTTCTGATCTTTTGATTTAGGGAAGTCAGGAAAGGATTTTTCCCCTGATTGTTAATTCCTGCTTTTCCCAGGTGAGGAGAATGCGTTAGAAAAGAGCATGACACTTCTATCCCTTTCCCATGGAATTTTAATATTAATGAAGCCAGCTGGGGCAGGGAGGGGAGGGATTGGGATCAGATAGATAGGAAAGAGTGGCAGAGTAAAACAAACAAAATGACTTATCTTTTGTGGGAAGGGCTGTTTTATTTGAGATTGCAGAGGGTTGTGTAGCCTGTGTGCACTGGCTAGGTCCCCACTGAGATTTGTGCTGAGATTGCCCCACGGGGTTAGGGATGTGTATCATGCTTGCCTTGTCTCTGGAAGCCACCATCAGCCCCACTGCACTCACGTCAAAGCACAGCACCAAGAGATCAGGGCTGAGGCAGTGCTCACGGGCTCCACAACTGGTCACTGCTTCTTCTTGGTCTCTTGCTCACCTGTCACTCATGTTGGTGTGTAGCCTGTGTGCACTGGCTGGGTCCCCGCCGTGATTGCCTCAGGGGGTTAGGGCTGTGTCCTGTGCTGTCTTGTCTCAGGAAGCCACCACCAGCTCCACTGCACTTGTGCCAAAGCACAGCACCAAGGGATCATTGCTGAGGTGCTGTGTGGCTCTGGAACTGGTCACTCCTTCTGCCCAGTCTCTCGCTCCCCATCAGGTCAATGTGTAGCCTGTGTGCACTGGCTGAGTCCGCACTGAGATTGCCCCAGGGGGTTAAGGCTGCATTCCTTGCTTGCCTTGTCTTAGGTAGCCACCATCAGCCCCACTGCACTTGTGCCAAGGACAGTACCAAGGGATCAGGGCTAGGGCACTGTATGCTGGGATCCACAACTAGTCGCTGCTTCTGCACGGTCTCTTGCTTCCCTGTCACTCAGGTCGATTTCTTAGTTCTGTGTTTGATGGTCAGTGTTCATAGACTGTCATGTACGTAATCGATTCACTTGTTTTTTTGGGTCTTTGTTGCAAGAGGGTTCAGTGGAAGCTTCTTCCTAGTCAGCCATCTTGGCACCACCTAAAATATGTATATCTTAAAGCCTTGATATTGTGCGTAGTTATCATATATTTGGAATAAGAATAAGCATTTTGTATTGAAAAGTGGTTAAGAATCATATAACCAAACTCTCTTATATTTCATAAAGGTTAAAAGATTTCACTGGAGTGCCTAATCAGCTCTGTTGCAATGCTAAACCTAGAATCTGCATCCCACTCTCTCTTCTACTTCTACATCATGGATTGTGGTGTCTTAATTAGCTTTAGGAGCAGGAAAGAATACCATCTGGGGTGGAAGATGTTCTACCACCCAGCGTATTCAATCTCCCATTACTTCCTTTAAATGGAATTCCCCTGAAATCTAAGTGAATTCTCTAGTAGCCTCAAGTCATTTGGAACCATTCTTCTATATGCCAGCTCCTTAAATTTCATCTTAAATGTTTTGTAAAATTCAAAAGAAGTAACTGGTAAAAATCTATTTATCTATCCACATCTCTCTTTTTCTTTCCTTCTCTCTCTTTCCCTCCTTCTCTCTCCCTCTGTTGTGTATGTATATATATAAATACTTTACGTAGAAAGAGAGTATATATACATATTTTCTGTGTTTGTGACAGTGTAGACAATCATTTTTCACAAATATTTGCATAATACCTACACTCTTCCTCAGACTCTGCTGGGCATGGGCATAAACAGTGAGCACGAAGAACGATAAGAGTCAGGAAAAGCCTTGGCTATTTTTAGAAACAGAAAGGCCAAAGTTATAGTACTGAAGTATTGTGTTGGGGAAGGGTATGAGCGTATGAGTGTGTCATTGTGTGTGTGTGTGTAGAGACATATTTCGATGGGTTTAGAAACTCATTTCAGTACCTTAGCTAAAAGCTGGTCAGCAGGTCTGAGTTAGCTCAGTAGAAGAACAGGCTGATTCCAGCTGCTGACTTGTAGAGGCTCCTGCTTTCTAACAAGGTCACTTGCTCAACGAAGGAACTTCCACTTTTCTGTAGTCAAATTGATGGTCCTTGCTTTTCTGTCCCTATAAATATGTAGAGCAGGAGTGAGCAAACCATGGTTCATGGGTCAACTCTGGCCTGCTGCCTTTTTGTTATATTACAGCAAACTAAGAATGTTTTTTACATTTTTAAATGGTTGGAAAAATCAATTGGACAGTAACATTTCCTAAAACATTTGACATAATGTGATGTTAATTATATGACATTCAAATTTCAATGGACATGAATAAAATTTTATTAGAATACTGCTATGTTCTTTCATTTAGGTATTATATATGGCTACTTTACCCTACAAAAATGGAATTAAGTTGTTATGACAGGCACTATATGGTCCACAAGCCTAAAATAATTAAGAAAAATTTGCCCACCCCTGGTATAGGGCATTATAGGGGTGGGTGAGTCCTTCACTACTGAAAGGCAGGCCTTGGTGAGTACAATCCAAATATGCACAACTCTCAGTGGGATGATGAGAGCTCAGGGGATGGTGGGTCCCCTGTTACTTTTCATCTTGACAATTTTTCTCCAGTGAACCTTATTTTATATGTGCAGAGCTTATATTACTACAACATGTATGCACACCCCATGTGCACAACACTGTGTGTGTGACAGAGAATGAGTGAGAGTTTAATTGATAGAACCATGAGATGAGGTTGGAGGTGTTTATTTTTGTTGTTGTTAGGCACCATCAAATCGATTCTGCTCATAACAACTCCATGTTCAACGGAATGAAACACTGCCTGGTCCTGAGCCATCTTCGAAATCCTTGCTTTGTTTGAGCCCATTGTTGCAGCCACTGTCAATCCACCTTGTTGAGGGTCTTCCTTTTTTTCACTGACCCTCTACCGCACGAAGTATGATATTTTTCTCCAGGGATTGGTCCCTCCTAATAATGTGTACAAAGTACATGTTACAAAGTCTGGTCATCCTCGCTTCAAAGGCACATTCTGGCTGTACAGATTTTTTTGTTTTGCTGGCAGTCCATGGTATACTCAATATTCTACACCAACAAGTTTACTTGGTCCCACAGTTAAAATCTGAGAGCAAAAAACCAAGCCAGGATAATATTTCAGGATTATAGATAAAGAGTAGCAATTGATACTTAATTCTTTATTTTCTTTCCAAAGATGCTTCAGATATAAATCTGGGGCCCCATCTGTCTTCACACTGTTATTCAGTATTTGTTGGTCTTTTACAGCTCACAGACACATGAAAATCTTCACCACCCCCAACAATTCCAACACCATTACTGGCTTCATGCTCTTGGGCTTCCCTTGCTCCAGGGAGGTTCAGATCCTTCTGTTTGTGCTCTTCTCTGTTGTCTACCTCCTGACTCTTATCGGGAACAGTTCTATCATCTGTGATGTGCACTGGGATCAGAGACTCCACACTCCCATGTACATCCTACTCGCCAACTTCTCCTTCCTGGAGATCTGGTATGTCACCTCCACTGTCCCCAACATGTTGGCCAACTTCCTCTCTGAGACCAAAATCATCTCCTTCTCTGGATGCTTTCTCCAGTTCTACTTTTTCTTCTCCCTGGGATCTACAGAATGCTTTTTCTTGGCGGTTATGGCGATTGATCGCTATCTTGCAATCTGCCGTCCTCTACACTATCCAACAATTACGACTGGACGTCTCTGCACCAATCTTTGGTCAATTGCTGGGTATTTGGTTTCCTCTGGTTCTTGATTCCTATTATCATCATCTCCCAGATGTCCTTCTGTGGATCCAGGATTATTGACCACTTCCTATGTGACCCAGATCCTCTTCTAGCACTCACTTGCAAAAGATCTCCTGTGATGGAGCTTGTCTTCTCCACCTTAAATTTTCTGCCCCTCATTATTCTCTTTTTCTTCATCATGGGGTCCTACACTCTGATCCTAAGCGCTGTACTAAGGGTCCCCTCAGCAGCTGGATGAAGAAAAGCCTTCTCCACCTGTGGGTCTCATCTGGCTGTGGTTTCACTTTTCTATGGCTCAGGACTGGTCGGTCATCTATGGGACTCCAACATCTGAACATGAAGACAGAATGCAGAAAATTGTGACCCTGTTTTATTCTGTTGTGACCCCTCTCCTTAACCCTGTGATATACAGTCTTAGGAACAAAGATATGAAAAGAGCCCTGCAGAAATTTCTGAAAATATAAAGAAGAGTGCTAATCAAAAAGACTCTTGAGCAATATTAAACTCATATGTAGCCTCTTTCTTGGATTAAAAAAAGGAAAACAGGTGTCATTCATATAATTGTTCATCCTAGTATTGATCCAAAACATTAACCACCCATGAGTTGGTTTCTATTGTCTATTTCTTCTCTTGGTTTTCAATCATTTAGTCCTGTTTGTTAGCACACCTCAAATTTTTTTTTTTTTTTAGAATGTAGTACATTGTGTTTAAAAAATTCTGTAGACATTGGGTGTAGTAACCGAACTAAGAAAAGGTTGTCTTATAGCAGGTAGATAGAGTAGGTGCAGATGGTTTTAATCCCATTTAAAAGTAATTTTTATGTGTTTTAAAGATGGTCTATGTCAGTTTTTATCTTACTCCTGGGATACATTCCTTAGTCAGGAACATGACCTTCGTGAGATCTCAACTGAAGCCTGGACTGTGTACCAAGGCCACTTCTAGTGTGCCCAGACTCCTATTTCTCTACTTCTTGCACCCTGTGACTCCTGAAATCTCTGCTTATCTCTTTAGACTCTCAGTTTCTGCTTTCTACTAGATTTCTTGAAGCCTCATCTTGCATATGAACATCTCCAAAAAGGCGCAGACTGAAACCCATTGAGTTGATTTTGACTCACAGCAATCCTATAGGACAGAGTAGAACAGCCCCATAGGATTTCTAAGGAG
Source organism: Elephas maximus indicus (assembly GCF_024166365.1). Classification (NCBI taxonomy): domain Eukaryota; kingdom Metazoa; phylum Chordata; class Mammalia; order Proboscidea; family Elephantidae; genus Elephas; species Elephas maximus. Next base: position 26,485,561 of record NC_064828.1, on the reverse strand, counting down.
TGGCTGGGGGATTCAAACTGTCAGCCTTGTGGTTAGCAGCCAAGCATTTATCTGCTAGCCGCCAGAGCTCCACAAACAGTTGAAAAACCAAACCCTTTGCCATTGAGTCTATTCCAAGGCATAGGCACCCCATTAAAAATGAAAAACAAACAAAAAAACCCAAACCCATTGCCTTCGAGTCAATTCTGACTCATAGCAACTCTATAGGACAGGGTAGAACTGCCTCATAGGGTTTCGAAGGAGCAGGTGTTGGATTTGAGTTGCTGACCTTTGCTTAGCAGCTGAGCTCATAACCAGGGCTCCAGGAATCCCAAAATGCGTTGAAGGAAGGTTTCATCAAATTCTGGGTGTCCCTTCTCTGTGGTCAGCCTCTCTCGAGAATATGTTTCTCAAACGCTCTCTGCTTAGGCAGTTGCAATCTCCAAATCTTCTATCTCCTTGGTTCAGTAAAATCACTGCTTTCTACTCAGATTTTATGCCTCCATCTCCCAAACCCCAGTCTTTTCCCCATGCCTCCACATCTCCATATTCCCCCCACCTAGTGAATTGTCAGAGCCCTAGTGGCATAGTTAAAAGCTCTGCTTGCTAACCAAAAGCTTGGCAGTTTGAATCCACCAGCTGCTTTTTGGAAACCCTATGGGACAATTCTACTCTGTCCTATCATGTCACTTTGAGTTGGAATCCACTCCACGGCAATGGGTTTTTTTTTTTTTTAGTTGTCAAACATCCTGGGATGGGGGTGTGGGAGGTGAATGGAACACACTTCCTTGCTTTTGCCTGCTTCCTGGAATTGTAGTCCCTGAAGTTTTACCCGTGTAGATTGCTCTCCAATCCATTCAAATGGTTGCTTGTATTTTGTCCAGGTTTTATAGTTTGTCAGAAGGGTTAATTGCTAAGCTGCTAAATCATGATCATAACCAGGAAAAATATGTTAAAAAAAATCAAGACCAAATTGAATTTATACCTGAAAACTTCGTGTTTGCTTTTACATTAGAAAATCAATCTATGTAATTCATCACTTTAACAAAAGAGTATAAACATTATATCTTGTCAAAACAGACAACAAAACACTATTAAAGTTCAATATCACCCATTTTAAAATATCTTAGTAAAATAGGGATAAAAGAATTACTTCTTAATTTAACTGATAATGAGGTTTTATTCAAAACAAATAAGGCTACATTAAATACACTTAATGTTTTTTAATTTGAAAGTTTTTCTCTTTGAGATTGAAAAGGAGATAAGGATGCTCATTGTAAACAGTTGTGTTTAAAATTGTACTTGACCTGCAATTGCCAGTGCAATTAGGCAGGAAAAACAAAGTTACAAGGAGTGGAAAGTTTTGAGATAAAATTGAAAAAATTGTATACATTTATGTGTAATATCAAAAAAAAAGAAATTTATATGGTATAATTGTATATGTATAATATCCAACATAATCTCCCATGAAAATGTCACATTTAATAGGTGAATTTTTAAAAATCATTGAATATGAGTCAATATACAAATATTAATTTTATTTCTATATACCAGCAACAAAAGCTATAAAATATTTTAATGATACCACTTATAATGGCATCAAAAATTATTGAACGCCAAAAATTAGATCTAACAAAAGATGTACAAGGTCTCATGACAGAAAAAAATTGAAGAGTTACATAAATGTTGGTTGTATTATTTCGTGAATTGAAACTCAGTATTGTGAAAGTATCGGTTCTCTCCAAATTGCTCTATGGATTTAACGATACCCCAACCAAAATTCCAGCAGTTATTTTTAGGAAAATTAACAAGCTAGTCCTAATTTTAATTGAAATAATCATGAATGGAGAATGGGCAAATAAATTGGAGTATATTCAAACAATGTAATACTATATAGCCATAAAAAAAATACTGAAGAAAAAGAAGAGGAGAAGGTAAAGAGAAATCCAAAAGAAAGGAAGAAAAAATTTATAGGTACATGACTTATATTTCCAGACATCAAGACTTATTACAAAGGTAATGACATTGTGACATCAGGGCAAAGGCAAGGAAATAGGCCAATGGAACAAATTAGCAAGTCGAATAAAAGACCAACAGATATAAAGTCACTTGGTTTATGACAAAAGTGACATTGTAGTACAGTTACAAAGGATTGCTCTGGAAGTGAAAAAAGGAATGAACTCTAGGGAGGAGGAATATGTGAATAAATAAATACAACCGACTGTTTATACAATAATTATAATAGCTTCTGGAATTTATAACATGTAAAAATAAAACGTATGAATAAATAGGTTTAAACCATTGTTGCCATCTTAAATTGTTCAGGAAGTGGTAAAAGTATTAATTTAAGGTATACCAAAACCAAACCTAAACCTATTGCCCTCCAGTCAATTCCAACTAATAGCGACACCTATAGGACAGAGTAAAACTGTCCCATAGGGTTTCCAAGGAGCGCCTGGTGGATGTGAACGGACGACCTTTTGATTAGCAGCCTTAACACTTAAGCACTGTACCACCAGGGCTCTAATTTAGACTGTAATAAATTAAGGATGCATATTATAATTGCTAGAATAATTATCCAAGACTGTATAACTAAAAAGCTAACAGAGGAAAACGAAATAATAAAATTACTTGGATAATCCAAATAAGAAAGAAGGAATGAAGGGACAAAGAACAAATAGGACAAATAGAAAAAAAATAGCCTATCAGTAATTAAAGCCTGGAAGTAAAAATTTATAGTTGTCAATTGTGTGAAGAAAACACACCCTCAGAGGATATAAACAATATACATTTTTAGCATTTTATAAACTTCACAGTGAAAAAGACTTTTCCTGGAAACAAAAAGAAGTTCTCTGTAAACCCATACAGACATCTCACCATTGCCTTTTTAACACACTCTTCCTGCCTTCGCTCTAGAGGCCAATTTACCCTAAAATTTATGAAGACTATGGATGGAAGAAAGGATGCTATGCCAAGGACTCTGGAGCACAAATAATCCCAAGGAGGGACTGAAGGCTTCACAGAAATCTCTAAGATACAACTTTAATTGCACCCCTTGAGAATCTCAACAACACTCTCTTCTGCTTCTTTCTCCTGCCCCCCTTTTTGAAATTGCCTCATGAGTTCATACCTCAGTGTTTCCATCAACTCTGAAGCAAAAGTAATGCCCAGGTTAACTTTGTTATTTCCTTGGATTTGGAATAACATCCAAGTGTGCACTAGTGATCAGGAGATGTTTCAAGGCTGAGACCTCTGGGTTTTGATTCAATGTAAGAGATTGAATACCATCAATGAGGGTACCCAGATACAACGTTTGTTCCCAGCTGTGTCCACACTTAGTCCTATCGTGAGGGGTAAGTAACTTTTCCTCCTATCTAGCCTTGGCTGGATTTTTCCTGAGACATCCTCTTGGACACTAGCTCCACTGGAATCACGTTTCACTGTTAATATAGTTTTGCAAAGTTTTGTGGGTTTTATATTTCTGGATATGTGATTTCATCCACAGTAAACTGCATTGCCAGTAATATAATAATCGGGTATATTATAATAAGCTGCTGACTGAGAACCCAGTTACTCAGACATTCCTCAGCTTAATGCTCCCTTAAACTTTCTTGCCTCATGAGTTACAAAGGAATGCCTCATTTTGCAGAAAATTGATAAATTTCATAACTTGATATTAGAAGACTGTTCAGTGTGGTACATAACTCACCTTTCACTGTGTCAATACCCCAGTTAATGCAATGCCCTTCCTTTAATCATTTATTTTCTGTGTATTGAATTGTGAACATTAATGTGTTTTCATATCTTCTTCCTTATGTCATATCCAGCTGTATATTTTTGAGTGCCAGAATGTTCAAGAAGATTAGTAAAATAAATCTGAGCAACGGAGAGAGCTGCCTGTAGCTTTGTTACATGATACATTCGAACAGGGTAACTTCTTAATTCAGTCTGTTAAATTCACTTAAATTTATTTTTTGTTACTTAGGTGAGTAAGTGATTTTTAAACTAAGTGATTATGTTAAACATTTTTATCCCAATTGCATTGTTTGTAGCACTATTATTTAGATTCTAACAGCTACTTTTTTTTTTGTTGTTGTTGTTCCTTATATATTCTAAACACTGTGCTAGGCAGTGTTCAATTCTGTTTTCACAAGAGTTCTGCAAGATAGGTGTTAACTTGCCCAGGATCACGCAGTAGGTCATACAGTACTTGAACTCAAATCAATGTGATTTTTTTTAATTTTGCTTTAAGTATGTGACATACCAGGACTGCTGAGTTCAGTGTTACTGGATTGAATCAGATAAGGTGGTGCAATGGTTAAGCGCTCAGCTGCTAACCAAAAGGTTTGCAGTTTGAATCCAACAGCTGCTCCTTGGAAACTCTATGGGGCAGTTCTACTCTGTCCTATAGGGTTGCTATGAGCTGGAATTGACTCAACAGCAATGGATTTTTGGTTTGAATTTTTTTTTTTTTTATTGAGTTAATCAGTTGTGAACATGTCTCAGCTATGGTACGTCACCCCACAGATTGCCAGAGTGGGTTTCCTTTTCCCTTCTCTTCAAACCACATGCTTTCTTCCTAAAATGGCATTCTTCATCCTGCCTGAAAAGCAGCCCATTTTTCTTTCTAGGTTATATGTGTGGCTGCTGTGCTCCACTACTGAACCATCCAAACAAGCAGAGCGCACTTACATTGATCTCCTATGTGCTCAAGACAGATTTGAGAAACATTCGGGAGGGAAAATCACCTGGATTTGGTAATTAATTGCACATGGGAGGAGACAGAATTAGAAGGTGCCTTGAATAATTGTCAAATTTCTGGCTTTAGTAAATGCTGAATGGATTGATGAATGGAGAGAAGAACCATTCACGAAGAAGCAAATACAGAGGAGGAGCACTTAGCAAGAAAAAGATAGAATAAGGAGAAGGACTGGGCGAAATGTCAATTACAGGGTTGAAAATATAAAACAGAGTAAATGAGTGGAGAGGCTTACATTTCGAGTGGGTCCTAAAGGATGACAGGGATATGAGGCAAGGTGGGATTACTGTGCCACAAGGTGGGATTAGTGGCCTTGCTGACAAGTTTGGTCAGAGTCACACAAGATTCTGCCGAATTATGTTCAGATTGGAAACTCAGGAATGGCGATGTTCAGAAACTCTGCTTTTTGATGACAGGATAGCAAGTCTGAAATTCATTTATCCAATAATTCATTCAACTAATCCCTACCGTTCAGTAGAAACTGAGTCAACTGAGAATATAAAGATGAATTTAACATCATCCGTAAATTATAGGGGCTTTCAGTCTAGAGTGAAAACATAAACATATAATTTAGTCATTACGTCATATGCTGTAGTGGATATATTGTAACACATACGGAAATATCACCCAGATGATCCTCAGTGGTCTGGGGTGCAGGCCTCAAACCTGTAGCTGACTGGTGACAGAGTGGTTCAATTCCACCTTTCAGGCGACTGGTAGCCTGTTTTTTAGGAGCCCTGGTGGTGTAGTGTTAAGGAGCTCTGCTGCTAACCCAAAGGTTGGCAGTTCAAATCCACCAGCTGCTGCTTGGAAACGCTGTGGGGCAGTTTTAGTCTGTCCTGTAGGGTCTCTGTGAGTTGGAACTGACTCGACAGCACCTAACAACAACAACATGGAAATATAAAGGGAATTTTTCTTATATGTAGTAGGGTTTTGTCTCACCGGTTTCAGTATATGATAGGTATCAAAAGATATCTAACATATTCATCATCAAAAACTAGGGCACTCTACATTGACTTATCTAATCATTAAATAAATTCATTTTATAGGTCAAGCATAAATCTATCACTGGGGTTAGTTCAACTTATAGAAGATAATGCAGTAATTGAATTAATGATGTAGAGCCATATATTTTTACATGGAAAGAAGACTAAAAAGCATTAAGTTAAAAAAAAAAAGGTTATAAAATGATGTATTTTGAAAATCTCAATTTAGTGTTTTCAAAAAAATAGACAAACACAATACTCCAAAGAGATAAAATTGTTTTCTCCAGGGAGACGATGTCTCATTTCTCTTTGTCTGTTTCCATATTTTTTTATGTTCTTAATTATTAAAAAGACCGATTCTATTTTAGAAAAGTAAATTTTAAATACTGTGGTGTTAATAAACTAAAATCACAAGGCATAAGTGCTTTAGATTATTTTAAATTTTGTACCAAATAATATATATATATTTTTAATGTAATAGGATTTATTTTTTAGAGCAGTTTTAGGTTGACGGAAAAATTGTGCTAAAAGTACAGAGAGTTCCCATACATATACTCTCCAACCATTTCCTCTATTATTAACATCTTTAAAAAATTTTTATACAAAATGATATTAATAAACACCCTTGCATTGCAAAAAGGCTTGTTGAATATTTTTTACATATATGTTTTTTGTATCACCAACCTGAAAGAAAAGAAAATATCATGTGTGCTCAGCAAGAAGAAATGATTTTTAGCAACATTTAGAGATATGTTATGTTTGCTTATTTGTTTGTTTGATTTTTTGATAAATGATCTTTCTGAGTTTATTAAGATTCTGAGTTTCCTGCATGCGGGATTACAGTCAGAAATATGGAAACCTGTCTGGTGCAATATCTGGATAGCACAAGAATGATTACTTTTAAGTACCCAAACCATGTATTTTGAGAAGAATTATTTCAAATGGGATTTATGGTAAATTTATTTAAAACACTGTATTTGTTTAGGGTAGCACAGATTCAACTGATAAATTAAAAAAAAAAGTTATTTATTTATTTAGAGGGGTGTAAAATAAAAGCTTGAAGTAAAGCAAATTCAAGGAATGTTTGAGATAACCATTAGCTCTCTACTCTCCAGGAAAACATTACTATGACCTTTCCTCTTGGCTTCTGTGTTAAGGCTTGTAATTCAGTAATACTTTACAAGAGAAAATTATTCGGATGTGAACAACACAGAGAAGCAAGTGATTATTGGACATTCACAGTACCAGGTTATCTGAGAAGTGTGTCAAGTACTTTCCTTTGGGTGAGACATGTCAAAAAACATAGTCATTCCACTCCTAATAAAAGGTAACTTAGTCTAAAGAAAAAAAATTTTATTTTAGACCAAGAGTGGTGCTATCAAAATAAATAACTTCGGACATGAAAAAGAAACACAAACTGATAGTCACTTGGCTGCCCTCAAAGAGGTGAGAGAGGGTGATGTTTCTGAGTTTTCAAAATTTCAGAGGGGAGAGAGAATTTTTAAAAAGTCTAACTCATTGAAAAGAAAATCCATAAAATATAAAGCTTCTATTGCTGTGAACCCAATTTTATTGAAAATTAGAATCACTACGATCTTCGATTAGTGGTTTTTAAGGAAGAGTCAGAGGGTGGATTATTCCAGACTAATTCCCAAATGGCCAAAATATGTGCCATGCATAGGCTTCCTACACATTTGTCAGGAAACAAAACAACCTGTATAATGGTGTTCTCTGTCTTCTCTGCAGACCTGGGATTCATGAACAATTCAGTGAAAAGCACTGTGACTGAATTTGTCCTTCTAGGCTTCCCTGGTGGCCAGGAGATGCAAATTTTCCTCTTCTTACTGTTCTTTGGGGTCTATATATTTACCATGATGGGAAATGGCACCATTATCTGTGCTGTGAGGTGGGACCAACGACTCCACACCCCAATGTATATTCTCTTGGGGAACTTTGCTTTCCTTGAAATCTGGTACATTACCTCCACTGTGCCTAGTATGCTGGCCAATTTCCTCTCAGAGACAAAAACCATCTCTTTTGTTGGCTGTTTCCTGCAGTTCTATTTTTTTACTTCCCTTGCTACAACTGAAATATATCTCCTCTGTGTCATGGCATATGACCGGTACCTTGCCATCTGCCGCCCATTGCACTACTCAACAATCATGACCCTACGACTCTGCTATATCTTGATGTTTCTTTGCTGGGTGTTTGGGTTCCTTAGTTACTCAGTCTCCACAGTGCAACTCTCGCAATTATCTTTCTGTGGGCCCAACATCATTGATCACTTTGTGTGTGACATGGACCCACTGATGTCTCTGTCCTGTGCCCCAGCTCCTGTTACTGAGATTGTCTTCTATATCCTGAGCTCCCTCATTATCTTCCTCACCCTTCTATACATCCTTGGCTCTTATACCCTTTTACTGATAGCTGTGTTAAAAGTTCCTTCAGCAGCTGGTCGGCGAAAGGCCTTTTCCACCTGTGGATCGCATCTGACAGTGGTGTGTCTATTCTTTGGGGCTCTCTTGGCAATGTATGTGAGCCCCACATCTGAAAACCCAGCTGAACTTCAGAAGATTATTACTTTGTTCTATTCTGTGGTCACTCCCTTCTTAAATCCTCTGATTTACAGCTTACGTAACAAGGAGATGAAGGCCGCATTGAAGAAAGTCTTGAGGATAGAATGAGTATAATCTATTTGAGACCAAGCAGACCACTGTCCGCACATAAAGGATCACTTAAGAAAGACTTGATTTCAGCTGCCAATGCACACTCTAAAGAAAATATTTTCTCAGTGGGGCCCTTCATTGATTTATTCTTCAGCTACCCAGGAAGAGGTATATTATAATTGACTTAATTGTGACAACTATATTTTCAACATGGGCAATCCCAGTAGATTTAAGTGCATTATATCTGTGGTATTTCTCAATGTGGTAGCTTTGATTACTGGGGGGATTGGGTGTAGAAGGTTGCAGAGCTGTTATCCCAGGTGGATCATCATTGGTGTACTCAAGGCATTTCATAACACAGTCTAATATTTTAAAAAATGAATTTGAAACAAATTTTAATCCCTAATGACCACAGAACTAAAAGAGTTAGTAACAGAACAGCTTTCTAATTTCCTTGCTTCTTGATGATCAAGAGTCTTCCAGACTAGGGACAAACTGAAAGTTTCATGCTTATATAAGTAGTAAATGTTTTAACATTAGAAAAAGTAGTAGTCATTCTTTCATTGGACAACAAATACTATTGGGCAACTAGTATGTTCCAGGCATTCTTCTAGGCACTAGAGAGACACTATAACCAAAATGGTCAAAAACCAATACCAACACAGAGTTCGCATTCTAGTTGCAGAGAGAAAAATAAATAAATAAATAAATAAAATACATAGCATGTCAGAGAGAGATAAGTGCTATGGAGAAAGGGGAAAGAGGGTAGGGATCGTAGGAGAGAGGGCTGAAATTTTAAATAGGGTGGTCAGGGAAGGCCACCATGAGGAGTCAAGACTTTTTAAGCAAAAACTTGAAGAAGGTGAGGGAGTGAGCCATGTCGACAGCTAAGGGAAGAGTATTTCCTGCAGAAGCAAGTTCTCTACAAAATTCTGAGGCAGGAGTGCGTTCAAGTAACACCAAGGAGGTTGGTTTGGCAGTCGAGATAATAAGGGAAAGACTACTAGGCATCAAGTCAGAGAGTTACCAGGGAGGCAAATTGTTCAGGACCTTATAAATCATTTTAAGAACTTTTATTTTTTCATGAGATGAGAAACCTTTGGAAAGTTTTGAGCAAAGGAGTAATATTATCATATTTAGATTATAAATTTTCAACTCCTTGGATGTTTTGTTGATAGTAGACTGCAGTTGGAGGTTATGTGAGATTGAATCTGAGATGAAACCCACATAGGACCTTACAGATCCAATTTTGCTATTATTTCTACTGTAAAGATGACGAAGTCCTAATCTCCAGCTAGCAGGATTAGATAAAATAACAATTTTCATTGAAAATGAACATAATGTAATAATTTTACAATTCAAATCATTCTAGTTTGAGTCCACTAAAATTGCCCCATGAAACTTTGCTATTATGAAGGCCTACAAAGGGAAGATTTGTATGAACAAACCTTTCATGTACATATGACTCACATTCTACTCCTTAATACCTAAGTAATACATTTGATTAAAGAAACTCTCCTTCATGATTTATATCTTTTTTTTACATCGTGTGATCCACATACATAGAGGTTTCTGATCATGATGAATCGTACTGTTAAAGCATCCTGGATAACTCTAACCAGTAGCTTGCTGCTGTTAAGTTGATCCAACTCATGGCGACCCCATGCATTAAAAAAAAAAAAAAAAATGCATTACACAGTAGAAATGCTCCATAGGGTTTTCTTAGCTATAATCCATAATAAGCAGACCATCAGACCTTCCTTCCATGGTTCTGGTATTGGGTTTGAACCATCAAACTTTAGGTTAGTATAAAAAACAAAAAGCCAAACCCATTGCTGTCGAGTTGATTCCAACTCATAGTGACCCTCTAGGACAGAGTAGAAGTGACCCATAGGGTTTCCAAGGAGTAGCTGGTGGGTTGCAACTGCCAACCTTTTGGTTAGCAGCAAAGTTCTTAACCACTGCTCCATAGTAGCCAATCACAAACTGCTTACACCACCCAGGGATCCAGGACTCTGACCTAGAAGTTGAGCAATTTTTCCTAAACACTGTTCCTGCTGTTCAAGAAACTGCCATCTAATGGAGGGTGAATCCAGGGACAGTAGCTTGTAAAAGTGAGATATAAATGTATAATGCAGTTGATTTTGCTTTTATAAACAAAACAAAACTCCCTGTTAAAACAGTAGTTTGAATAGTGTTTAAACAGCAACGCAGTATGTGAAGAAGTTCTACCCTGTGATTATATGTGTCCTGCATAGAAAATGACAAAAGAGGGGGAGAGGGCTCACTCAGCAAAATTGTGATGGTTTGGAAATTTTCCTTTAGTATATTCAGTATCTCCACCTCATTCTATTCTTTTTTTATATTTGTACTTTATTATAGTTAATATGTGGAAAATTCAGATTGTTTCACTCTAAATCAATTTTATCCCACTCCCTCCCCCCATTGAACCATGTAGGGAATCCCTTTTCTGTACAAATGGTTCACACACTTGTCTGGAGATCAGCTACAATGGAAAATGATATGGTGCTTCCTTAAAAGACTAAAAATACCATACAATCCAGCAATCCCATTCTTATGAACATATCGTAGAGAAAATAAAAGCCGCCACTCAAATAGACATACAAACACCCATGTTTGTTGCATCATGATTTACAATAGCAAAATGATGGAAACAACATAATGCCCATCAACAGATGAATGGATAAACAAATTATAGTACATACACACAATGGAACACTATACAATGAAATATCTCACAACATGGACCAATCTGGAGAGCATTATGCTCAGTGAAATAAGTCAATCACAAAAGGACAAGTACTGTATGAGACCACTATTTTAAAAACTCAAGAAAGGTTTACACACAGAAAAAAACAATCTTTGATGGTTAAGAGGAAGGGGGAAAAACTAACCAGATTGTTGTTAGGTGCGTTTGAGTCAGTTCTGACTCAAAACAACCCTATGTGCCACAGAAGGAAACACTGCCCGGTCCTGTGCCATGCTCACAATAGTTGTTATGGTTGAACCCATTGTTCCAGCCACTGTGTCAATCCATTTGGTTGGGGGTCTTCCTCTTTTCCGCTGACCCTCTACCAAGCGTGATGTCCTTCTCCAAGAACTGTTCCTTCCTGACAACATGTCCAAAGTATGCAAGACACTGTCTCACCATCCTTGTTTCCAAGGAGTATTCTGGTTGTACTTTTTGCATGACAGATTTGTTTGTTCTTTTGACAGTCCATGGTATATTCAATATTCTTCACCAACGCCACAACTCAAAGGCGTCAATTCTTTTTCGGTCTTCCTTATTCATTGTCCAGCTTTTACATGCATATGATGTGATTGAAAATACCATGGCTTGGGTCAGGCGCACATTAGTCTTCAAAGTGACATCCTTGCTTTTCAACACTTTGAAGAGGTCCTTTGCAGCAGATTTGCCCGATGCAATGCCTGTTTTGATTTCTTGACTGCTGCTTCTAGGGGTGTTCGTTGTGGATCCAAGTAAAATGAAATCTTGACAACTTCTAACTTTTCTCCGTTTATCCTGATGTTGTTAATTGGTCCAGTTGTGAGGATTTTTATTTTCTTTATGTTGAGGAGTAATCCATACTGAAGGCTGTGGTCTTTAATCTTCATCAGTAAGTGCTTCAAGTCCTCTTCACTTTCAGCAAGCAAGGTTGTGTTATTTGCATAACGCAGGTTGTTAATGAGTCTTCCTCCAATCCTGACGTGCATTCTTCTTCATATAGTCCAGCTTCTCGGATTATTTGCTCAGCATACAGATTGAATAGGTTTGGTGAAAGGATACAACCTTGACACACACCTTTCCCGAGTTTGAATCAAGCAGTATTCCCTTGTTGTGTCCGAACAACTGTGTCTTGATCTATGTACAGATTCCAGGTGAGCACTATTAAGTGTTCTTGAATTCCCATACTCCACAATGTTATCCACAATTTGTTATGATCCAAACAGTCAAATGCCTTTGTGTAATCAATAAAACACAGGTAAACATCCTTCTGGTATTTTCTGCTTTCAGCCAGGATCCATCTGATAGAAGCAATGATATCCCTGGTTCCACATCCTCTTCTGAATCTGGCCTGAATTTCTGGCAGTTCCCTGTTGATATTCAGCTGCAGCCACTTTTGAATGATCTTCAGCAAAATTTTGCTTGTGTGTGATATGAATGATATTGTGTGATAATTTCCACGTTTGTTTGGATACCTTTCTTGGGAATAGTCATAAATATGGATCTCTTCCAGTTGGTTGGCCATGTAACTGTCTTCCAAATTTGTTGGCATAGATGAATGAGCACTTGTAACACTGCATTCATTTGTTGAAACATCTCAATTGGTATTCCGACAATTCTTGGAGCCTTGTTTTTTGCCAACGCCTTCAGTGCAGCTTGGACATCTTCCTTCGGTAGCATCAGTTCCTGATCATATGCTGCCTCCTGAAACGGTTAAACATCGACCAAGAACTAGATAGTAGACTGGTGCAAACTTCGATGAAGGAAAAGACAGTACACAATATACAGGAAATCATTACACCTTGACCAAGAAGAAGCCATAGAAGCTTCCTAGGCACATGCAAACACCCTGAAGAACTGAGTTACTGGGGCTGAGGGCTGGGGACCATGGTTTCAGGGGACATGTAGCTCAATAGGCATAACATAGTTAACATAGTTCATAAAGAAAATGTTCTACATTCAACTTTTGTGAGTAGCGTCTGGGGTCTTAAAAGCTTGTGAGCAGCCATGTCTTGGTCCCATCCCATCCAGAGCAAGGGAGTATGGAGAAAACCAAAGACAAAGGAAATATTAGTCCAAAAGACTAATGGACCCCACGAACCACAGCCTCAACCAGCCTGAGCCCAGAACAACTAGCCAGTGCGAAGCTACCACCGTTGACTGCTTTACAGGACTCACAGTAGAGGGTGGAGAAAAATGCAGAACAAAATTCAAATTCACAACAAAACAAAACAAACCAGGCTTACTGGTTTGACAGAGACTGGAGGGACTCCTAAGACTATAGCCCCCCAGACACCCTTTTAACTCAGAACTGAAGCCACTCCTGAAGTTCACCCTTCTGACAAATATGACGCAGTTTTATAAAATAAACAACACACGTAAGGAAAGTGCTTCTAAGTTTAATAGTGTATACAAGACCAAAAGGGCAACACTCGCCTGAAAGCAAAGATGAGAAGGCAGTAAGGACAGGAAAAATGGATGGACAGAAACCATGAAAGATGGGGAGCGTTGACACATCACAGGAATTGCAATCAACGTCACAAATCAATTTGTGTAGGAATTGTTGAATGAGAAACTAATTTGCTCTGTAAACTTTCACCTAAAGCACACACACACACACACACACACACAAAAAGGAGTTAAGAATCCACCCAAAGTCATCTTGGAAGACACACCTACTTCCAAAAAAATCAGCCATTGAAAACCCTGTGGAGCAGAGCACAGATCTAAACTGAGACACATGGGGTCGTCATTGGTCAGAAATGACTCAATGGCAACTAGTTTGAATTTGGTTTATACAATGTAGACTTGTTTTCCTCTTCTGTCTCTTTCACAGATTTTTCTAAAGTAATTTTTAAAAAGATTTTAAAAAGTTTTATTGCATTTTAGATGAAAGTATACAGCACAAATTAGTTTCTTATTCAAAAATTTAGGCACATATTGTTTTGTGACATTGGTTGCAATCCCCACAATGTGTCAGCACTCTCCTTTTTTCCCTTTCCACGCCATTCATCTCATTTTCCTATCCCTTCCTCCCTTCACATCTTCTTTTGGGCAGGTGCTGCCCATTTAGTCTTGTATACTTGATTGAACCAAGAAGCACATTCCTCGCCTGTGTTATTGTTTTGTAGGCTTGTCCAATCTTTGGCTGAAAAGTGGATTTTGGGAGTGGCTTCAGTTCTGAGTTAGCAGGGTGTCTGAGGGCCACATTCTTGGGGGTTCCTCCAGTCTCTGCCAGACCAGAAAGCCTGGTCTTTTTTTTTTTTTATGAATTTGAATTTTGTTCTACATTTTTTTCCTGCATTGTCTTGAACCCTCCATTGTGATCTCTGTCATAGAGGTTGGTGGTGGTAGCCAGGCACTATCTAGTTCCTCTGGGCTTAGGCTGGCGGAGGTTGTGTTTCATGTGGTCCATGAGTCCTTTGGACTGGTATTTCCCTTGTATCTTTGATTTTATTCATTTTCCTCTGCTCTGAACATGGTGGGACCAATAGATGTACTTTAGAGAGTCACTGGCAAGCTCTGAAGACCCCAGTTGCTACTCACCACAGTTGGATATAGAACATTTTCTTTATTAACTATATTATATCAATTGAGCACGATCCCAGACCTCAACCCCAGTAACTAGGTCCTTCAAGTTGTTTGGATGTGTCTAGGAAGCTTCTATGACTTTGCCTTGGTCAAATGGTGCTGACTTCGCCTATAACATGTGCTGTATTGCCCTTCGCCAGAGTTAACACTTTTGTATTATCTAGTTAGTGGTTTCTCCTCTCCACCCTTTCCCTTCCTCGCAACTGTCAAAGATTGCTTTTCTCTATGTGTAAAACTTTAGTTGGATTTTTATAATAGCAGTCTCATGCAATATTTGTCCTTTCATGGTTGACTTATTTCACTCAGCATAATGCCCTCCAGATTCATCCATGTTTTAGATGTTTTAAAGATTCGTCATTGTTGTTTATTTATGTGCAGTATTGCATTGTGTGTATGTACCATAATTTGGTTATCAATTCATCTGTTGATGGGCACTTAGGTTGTGTTCATTTTTTTGCTATTGTGAATAATGCTGCAATGGACATAAGTGTGCACATGTGTATTTGTTTGATGACTCTTATTTTTCTCGGATATATTCCTAAGAGTGGGATTGCTGGATTGTGTGGTATTTCTATTTCTATCTTTTAAGGAGGTGCCATATCATTTTCCATAGTGGTTGTACCTTTTACGTTCCCACCGGCAGTGCATAAGAGTTCCAGTCTCCATGACACCCCTCCAACATTTGTTATTTTCTGTTTTTTTTTTTTGTTGTTTGTTTGTTTAGTGCCAGTTATGTCAAGGTGAGATGGTATCTGATTGTAATTTTGATTTGCGTTTGTCTGATGGCTAATGGAAATCCTGGTGGTGTAGTGCTTAAGAGCTATGTCTGTTAACCAAAAGGTCAGCAGTTCAAGGGCACCAGGCACTCCTTGGAAACTCTATGGGACAGTTCTAGTCTGTCCTATAGGGTCGCTATGAGTCAGAATCAAAGGCAATGTGTTTTTTTTTAATGGCTAAAGGTCGTGAACATTTCCTCATGTGTCTATTAGCATCTTGAATGCCTTCTTTGGTGAAGTGTCTGTTCATATCCTTTGCCCATTTTTTAATTGGATTATTTGTGTTTAGTTATTGAGGTGTTGAAGTATCCTATAGAATTTAATATTAGACCCTTGTTGAATATGTTGTAGCCAATTTTTTTTTCCTCAGTCTGTAAGTTCTTTTTTTATTCTTTTGGTGAAGTCTTTTGATGAGCATAAGTGCTTAATTTTTAGGAGCTCCCAGTTTTCTAGTTTTTTATCTGGTGTTTGTGCATTATTTGTTATGGTTTGTATTGTATTTATGCCATGTATTAGGGTCCCTAACATTGTCCCTATTTTTTTTTTCCTGTGATCTTTATCATTTTAGGTTTTATATTTTGGTCTTTGATCTATTTTGAGTTAGTTTTTATGCCTCATTCTATTCTTGTTTTCCCACCCTACCCTCTAGCTTCCAGTTGCTTCTCTATTACAAATTCAGAAAGAACTTTCTATCATTATTTATAAGTTTTCCTAAAAATCTTTCATGTCAGTGTGCCTTCTCTCTTGGGTATTTGTATTTTAAAATTCTTGTCTCTAGTTGTCAAATAAAAAAAGTTGTTTCTTCTTAAAGGAATTTATACCTTTCACCTGCCCTTGAGAATATGCTTTTGGGAAGGGGGAAAAGCTAGGGAGCTTAGTTGCCCCAGAGGAATGGAAATTTCTCTAAGCCTTAGGGAAGGAAATTCTAATTTAGGAATGATGTTTCCATGATTATCTTGAGAGAGAAAATGGGAAGTTGGAAATCAAGCCTTGAGATTCTTGAACATGTAATCATAATTATTATTACATAATAATTTAAAAACATTTATATTCATTATTTTATTTCCTCCCCGTTTCCCATATCTGCCCAATGACCCTATAGGACAAGGTAGAACTGCCCCACAGAGTTTCCAAGGAGGGCCTGATAGATTTGAATTGCTGACTTCTTGGTTGGCAGCCATAGTCCTTAACCACTATGTCACCAGGATTTCCCAGGAAAAGTAATTCTGTATTTAATACTTGAAGAAACTGGAGCTCACCAAGCTGTCACATCTAATAAGTGAAAATACTCAGATTAGAACCCAAATTACCTGTGTCCCAGTTTTCTTTCCATTACCCCTATCTTCGCTTTAGAGCCAACCCTGCTCTCACCCAGTGTCTCTCTTTAGCCCAGGGCACCCACACTCATAAAATGTCTGAATAATCTTTTCCACCATTTCCTTGCCTATCCTAGGACTCTTTCAAAATTCTCTCCAGTTGCTTAAATCCAACCCTGCTTTTCCAGATATTAGATCTTGGTCCCAAACTCAACATCACACATACCTCAGCTCAAAATGCCTATTATGCCTACAAATATCATTCTTATTTCTCTGTCCAAACTATACTCAATTGATTCCTGATTCTACTGACTCCAGTGCTCTATCTCCTACCACAGTGGTTCTCGAACTTTGGTGTGCATCACAAATGCTGGAAAGCTTGTTAACACAGATTGCGGGGCCCCACACTCAAAGTTTCTGATCAGTAGGTCAGGGTAGGGGCTGAAAATATGCATTTCTAAGAAGTTGTCAGGTAATGCTAATACTGCTCGTCCAAGGACTATATTTTGAGAAAACTTATGCTTCTTCATCCTCACTTCTAAACTCAGCCATGATCTCTACTTGAGCTCTTATGGCTCAGATGGAATTCATCTTTCTCTCAGGTCCTCAGGTTCTCTGCCTCATGTTGTTTGTCCTCCTTCCACTGACTGATATCACTGAAAGAAGTCATGCTTTCCACCTCTGAACCGTATACAGTGCCATACTTTCATTTTCAGTGATATTACATCATGTCAGCCAACAGCCTCACAAATTTTGTTTTATAGAAGACTAACTTTTTTCAAACAGATGCTTTCAAACTGCGTTTAAAATTGAAAAAGGGGATTCTTTATATTGAATATAACAAAATTAAATAATGTATAGACAAAGATTTTTTAATGTAATTGCTTTTTAGTTACCAAGAATGAAGTAAGTCTATTTTCAAGAGACGATCAAACACACACTCACACTGTTGTCTCTCCTCCCTCATCAACCACCACTCCCCACCTCCCACCCCGCCCTCTCCACTGCCCACTCTCTTCACCTTCCCCTCTTTCTCTCAGGAGATTCGATCCTTAAAGAATGATGTCTTCATTAAGAGGGAAATTCCCCTGGTCTCTCCTGATATTTATTCTGGTCTCTGTGTCTCACTAGTCCAGCCCCTGGGGGAAATATACACAAATATAGATCAGATTAGATGTAAGCACAGGGAATGATGTCTCCCAAGAAGCACACTGGGGAACTATGGGTCCTTTCAGGAGAGGCTCGACCTGTAAAATAAATTTCATTTCGTTCTGAGTACTAAAGGCTCTTTACACTGTAAGGAAGCAAGTCTCTGGAGCCACAAATAATATTCTCTGTCCCTGATTCAGTTTTTAGGTCATGTTAATAAGGAAAGTTTTGTGGCTGGAGTTTCTCTCGCAACTTCCTCTTGGAGCCGGAAATGCCATCAGGTACGTAAAGAAGGTGCACACGTCAGTGCATCACCATGCCTGTGCACCATTGCTGTCAGAGCCTAAGAGCATGCTGGCCCTTCTGTAAATCCACTGAGTCTTCATATCTTTGTTCTTTATAGGATTCTGCAGTTCTCTTCTCCCTAGACACCCCGGAGGAGTGCTCAGTGTGATATAGTCACATTTAGGGCTCACAAGGTACGACAGTGTGCCCACCGTGCTGCTCACTTGGGGAAAATGATGCTCAGATGTCTTGGGTATTATTTTTTGGCCACTAAATTTCCTTCCATTAGGATGTAGTCTGAATCTGGTAACCAGACCAATTGCAGTGGAGGCAATCCAACTCATGGTGACCCCATGTGTGTCAGAGTAGAACTGTACTCCATAGGGTTTTCAATGACCAATTTTTCAGAAACAGATCACCAGGCCTCTCTTCCAAGGTGCCTCTGGGTGGGCTTGATCTTCCAGCCTTTTGACTAGCATCCAAGTGGATTAACTCTTTTTATTACCCCGGGAATCTGGCAGGGCTTTGTTTTAATATTGGTGCAATGTAGTTTTCATCGATGGATTACCCTTCATCAAGAGAAATTAAAGCAGGTCATTCTTATATTTTTCAAGTTGTTGTCAAGTGGCAAGGGGAAACTGAGAAAGAAGTAGCCCAGCAGACTCTCTGGTCTTTTAAATTTATCATAATACCTAAATATTAAAGGGAGAATAACCTTTTCACTTATAACTTAAAAAGTGAATGCTCTTTGCTGGTCAAATGGCTTAAATACCCAGCAAATTGTTGGTTATCAGGGAGGGTTTGGCTCCCTTTCTAGTTCATACAGGATGAATTGCCCAGGCTCTCTGTTCCTACCCTTCTCTGTAGCTGCCCTTTTGTACAAACAGTTTTGGTGAATAGAAAGATAAATGAACTAAATTTACTCTTCCCTTTAAGCTATCGATAGATGTATTTTGGAGCTAGAGGCAGTAGAAACATATCCAGTAAGATTTCAAATTATCTGTGAAGTTCATTTATCCACCTTATCCATCTTTCTCTGACCCTGTATTCTATAGATAACTGAGATTTCACTGCACCACAATTCATGGCGACAAAATCTCAGACATGACGAAGTCAAATGACTAGCTGGGAGTCAAGACTTACAAGATCTGGCTCCAGGTCAGGGACCATGAGTTGGGATGATATTTCTATTCTTGAGGCCAAAAACTGCCTGGCCTGTGACTAAGGTAAGTTAATTTGTGTCTCATATTTCTGCCTATTGTTTCAAAAAGTCCAAAATGTCCATTGCTGGATGCAGAGGTGTGCTACATTATAATTACCCCCTCGACATCTCCTTATCTGCTAATGGACATAATAGCTACTAATCGACATAAAGTATGTGCTTTAGGGGGAGATTATTGCCCTCTGAAGAAACCCAGAACTCTGTTAAACTCTCTTAGTGGGGCAAAAGAGGAAGGACTATTCTCTGGCGCAAGTAAATATAGCAATAAATGATGTCCGTTGCCCACAGGGGGCCTTCCACTTTTTTTTTTCTCACCTTTTATTACTATCCTTCCCCTACCTGTTCTCTCTACATGCTATATGGTCCATTGACATGGCTGTCCAAATAGTATTTAATTCTGAGGGAGAGGAACTTGGATGTTCTCCTCCCAAGACATAAACTGGGACATGCTTGGATACGATCTAACCCTGAGGATGGGAGCCTAACTTCATAGGCCCTAGGCCGGTGATGATGCGCGCTGTTCTACTCATCCCTGCCCTGTTTATCCTGTGAGTAATAAATGCCTCTTGGTCATACCGTAAGAAGTGTCTGGTCTGTGCTCTGATCCAAACGGTCCCCCACTGAGAAATTGTGAATATAGTGACATTGCATCCATGTTATGCCAAGTAGAGTTTGTTATCATGCCACTGCCACTACATATGTTTATCTAAATTGCTTCTAATTGGAAAAAATATTGTTTCCCCCATAAATGGCATACAGTGGTGTATGCGTGAAACACACTGCTCCAGGAAGCCCAACTCACACAGACACACATCCATACAGATGTAAGTGGCAGCAATGATTGTTTCCACAAATCATAAATTTCAAAGGTGGAGAAATTTTTCAAGATCTTAGAACATTGGTAGGAACATAACAGTGAAGAAAACATTTGTTAAATGTCTGAATTAATAAGTGGAGGAAATTCTGCAGTACATATTCAGCATTCAATTTTTTTTTTTTTTTTTAATCACAAGCCCAGTAACTATAACTTCCAACCAAAAATGAGAGCATGTGGTCTGGCAAATGTAAGTATAACTGTAGGAAGTGTATTGGAAATTATGTCTCTGCTACTCATTTTGGTGCACAGGTCATCATAATTACAGTCCAGTGAACCAAATCTTTTGGGTTAAATTTACATTTTCAGAAAAATCATGTGTTAAAGATAATTTTTTTCATCATTCTAAAAAAAAAGGTTTATGCAAATATCCAAAGTAACCTGGGCAATAAAATGTTTATCCTTCTGGGTTTGCTCCAGGTTTGATCAAGTGCTAAGAAGCAGGCCTCTTGCTCTCTCCAGATGGTATAAATGGCATGAGAATGGAATTAGGTGAGTATCTTAACAGTGACCTAAATAAATAATATGGTCATTTATTCTATTTTTAAAGCCAATATATTCCTGAACTTACGGTATTGATGGTGGCTTTCCCAGACAAACGTTCTGAGTTTTAACTGGTAAAGTTTAGGACATAGAATTCAACCAGGACTGATAGGTTCAAGAAGGTTATTAGCAAAATACCCAGGTTTATAGCCTTGTCTCAACTCCTGATTCAGCCATCATCAGAAAAACCTTTTTTGGTCTCTGCGTATTGTAAGGAGACCCCTCTACTCATTATTGAATTTAGGTAAAAGCAAGATTATGAGGGGACATAAATTGTGTTTAGAACTTAATTCCTGGTGAATATGAAGGCACATGAGTGTATGTACTAGAGAAATTGACTTGGTAGCAGCAAAACACCAAGCTGTCTCAGGTGCCCAGCTGTGACTGTGGGGTTGTGGATTAGTACAGCTGCTGGGGAAAACAAGCCAGGGGAAATGGTGGTGAAAAGAACGATGTATAGGGCACATAACAGCTGTCCTCAGTAATTTAAACCCTTTACCTCCATGGTCGAAGAATTAGACTTATTTTGTGTAGCTACAAAGAGAAGCCCCAGCATCAGTGTGTAGGAGTAATAAGGGAGACAGCATTCATGCAATATAAGGAAGTGCTTCGAGAGAAACAGGGTACCTTAAGCAAGATATGGACTGAAGTGTTCAGCAAATCCAGATGCCACCTGAGAGATATGGTCTAGAGGGAACAAGGCTGGTGCTTTGTGAACAGTTTTACAGAACCCTAAGCATTCTGCAGCACCCCCGTGGGAGCAGTGACAGCAAGGGAGCTCAAGGTTACCACCTAGCTCCATTCTCATCTGCTTATGTTGGATGTCTACATGTGAAACTTGAACTAAGAAGGCAAATTAACAGCAATATTTGTTTTAGATTTATACTCAGTTTTGCTTCAAAGTGAAAGGGTGAGTCCAAAGTTTATACTTATATATAAGATATCCAAGAGGCCCTGATTCTACCATTAAAGTTGAAACTGAGACTTACAGTTACAGAAAGATTTGAAATGTTTATTCCAAACCAGCCTTGAAATGGGCCAGTGTATCTAGGAATTATCAGCTTTGCATATTCAAGTAAACTCCTTAAATCTCTCTGAGCTTCAGTTTTCTTATCTGTAAAAAAAAAACGGAGAAGAAGAAGGCAATAAAACATACTTCCTTATGGCTCGAGGGGACATGAGGAAGACCAAATGAGATAATGTATGTGAAAACACTTAGTACATTTTCAACCAATTATTAGCTTTTTCTACAAATGTTCATTATTATTCATTCCTTGCTCTCTTCTGTTTCTTGAACAGCTTTGAGAGCCCAGAATAAAACAATGCATGTCGTGACTGAGTTTGTCCTCCTGGGTTTCCCTGGCCAAAGAGAGACACAGATCTTACTGTTTGCATTAATCCTGATGGTCTATCTCCTGACCCTGCTGGGGAATGGGGCTATTGCCTGTGCAGTGAAATGGGACAGGAGGCTCCACACACCCATATACATCCTCTTGGGAAACTTTGCCTTCCTAGAGATCTGGTACGTTTCCTCCACTGTCCCAAAAATGCTGGTCAACATCCTCTCTGAGACTAAGACCATCTCTTTCTCTGGCTGCTTTCTCCAATTCTACTTCTTTTTTTTCATTGGGTACAACTGAGTGTTTCCTCTTATCAGTTATGGACTATGATCGGTACCTGGCCATCTGCCGCCCACTGCACTACCCCTCTATCATGACTGGAAAGTTCTGTGTGATGCTGGTATGTGTGTGCTGGGTGAGTGGATTCCTTTGCTATCCAGTCCCCATTGTCCTTATCTCTCAACTTCCCTTCTGTGGACCCAATATCATTGACCACATTGTGTGTGACCCAGGCCCATTGTTGGCACTGGCTTGTGTTCCCTCACCTCCTACTGAGCTTATCTGTTACACCTTCAACTCAGTGGTTATCATTGGGCCCTTCCTCTTCATTTCGGGATCTTACACCCTGGTGCTCAGAGCTGTTCTTTGTGTTCCCTCTGGAGCTGGTCGAACTAAAGCTTTCTCCACATGCGGGTCCCACCTGACGATGGTGTCTCTATTCTATGGAACTATTATGGTAATGCATGTGAGCCCAACATCAGAGAACCCAGCAGGGATGCAGAAGATCATGACTTTGGTGTACTCAGCAGTGACTCCACTCCTAAATCCCCTTATCTATAGTCTCTGAAACAAGGACATGAAAGCTGCCCTAAAGAAAGCCCTGGGATTATGAATTAGCCAAAACTGAAACATCTTGAAAGAGAAGCTAAATTTGTCACTTCTAGCCTGTGTTATTTAGAATAACGATAGAGAATGGCATCCGTAAGTCACATTCTGGCTCACACTTAGGAAGAGAGAGAATTATCTTTCCCTGTTCCTTAACAATTCAGGGGGCCCTGGTTGCACAGTGGTTAAAGCGTTCGGCTGCTAACCGCGAGGTTGGCAGTTCAAACCCGCCAACCACTCTGCAGGAGAAAGATGTAGTAGTCTGCTTCCTTAAAGGTTTACAGCCTTGGAATCCCTGTGGATCAGTTCTATTCTGTCCTACAGGGTTTCTGTGAATCAGAATCAACTCTAACGCAGTGGGTTTGGTTTGGTTTTAAATAGCTTGAGTTCAGTTAATTGGTGATAAATTCGATAAAACATTTTAAATATGCATAGCTCACTGAGTATTATATGGGGTTATTATATATCCATACTTTTTTCTGTGCTATGTCTTTGCTGGTTTTAATCTTAAAAAGTTTTTTTTTTAATTTATGTTACTCTTTTTTATTGTACTTTAGATGAAGGTTTACAGAGCAAATTAGTTTCTCATTAAACAGTTAATACACATATTGTTTTGTGACATTGGTTGCCAACCCCACCACATGTCAACACTCTCCCATTTTTGACCTCGGGTTCCCCATTACCGGGTTTCCTGTCCCCTCCTGCCTTCTCGTCCTTGCCTCTGGGCTTTCAGTGTGCCCACTTAGCCTACTTTTTTTATTTTTGTGGGCCTTTCTAATCTTTGGCTGAAGGGTGAACCTCAGGAGTGACTTCAGTACTGAGCTAAAAGGTGTCTGGGGACCACACTCTCGGGGTTTCTCTAGTGTCAGTCAGACCGGTAAGTCTGGTCTTTTTTTGTGAACTTGAATTTTGCTCTACACATTTTTCTCCAGCTCTGTCTGGGACCCTCTATTGTGATCCCTATCAGAGCAGTTTTTGGTGGTAGCCGGGCACCATCTAGTTATGTTGGACTCAGTGTGATGGAGGCATTGTTTAATCTTGACTGGCAGAAGAAATTAATTGCATGTGTTCCTGAAGCCTTTCAAGAGAGGGAGGAATCTTTTAAATTCAGAAAATAAATATTCTTAAAGACAATGAGTCAAGGAGCCTCAAAAACAAACAAACAAAAAATAAAAACAAAAAATCAAACATGCACATCTTTCTTTGAGGTTGTCTTTCACACGAAAAACAGTATGCTTCATATCTCTGTCACTTATGAAGTACAAACTCTCCATTTGTCGTTCAAAGTCCATTCAACAGACTGCTAGAACAGTCTTTTTTCCTACTGATCCACTGTAGAAACCTGCACTTCACAATGATCAGCCTTCTTACTTCTCTTAAACATGCTTATTCCCAACTGAGTCTTGGTGTGTAGTGGTTAAGAGCTCAGCTGCTAACCAATACATCTGCACTTTGAATCTACCAGCTGCTCCTTGGAAATCCTATGGGGTAGTTCTACTCTGTCCTATAGGGTTTCTATGAGTTGGAATCGGCTTGAGGGCAGTGGATTTGGTTTGGGGTTTGGGTGTTTTAATCACAGTGTTTCCCCGGACCATGAGCACTTGCCCCTGCCTATCTACTGAAGCAAATCTTAATCAACCCTTTCTGTTCCATGAGATAATAGATAGTGCCTGATGTCTCCTTGAACTCCTTTTTCCCTGAAATTTACCTTTATCGTAATTTGGCCATTTAATGGCGTATTATTTGGTAGGGATGCTTAGCTGTACCTTTATGAGCAAGACTAAAACCTGACTATCTTTTGCCTCCCCCTCAATGCCCAAATCAGGGCAATGTACACAATAGACACAAACCAAATTCCTATAGATAAATTAATAAATATCTAGGGTACTGATTCTATCATCAAGACTAGCCAAATGTATACCTAAACTCCTCGATTTGATTTCTAATCCTGCAAGTTATTCATGCAGAGTACAGTCATATAAATAAACATTAATTTATTCTTCACATATACTTAACTGAGTCCCAACTATTTTGGAATATTTTTACATGGCCTTATCACTTCCAAGGGAAAACTCGTTAAGTCATACTAGAATGTGTCTGTGAGAAAGGGAACTCTAAAGCAGGTTTTGAGGGCAGGCTGTTCAGCACTGAGAAGAATACCATAAAATCTAGCAGTCAATTCTACTAGATTTGATCTTACATTGCCTCCTTATTGTTTTATGTAAATACACCTTGGACTGTGAACTGTGGAAAGGAATAATCCATACCTTCTATATCTGTAATATTTTCATAGTTGCTCGGCTCATACTAGTTCTTCAAAAAGAGTTTAATTATTAATGTGATACATGCAGTAAAGTTCTGCCTAAACTGTTGGATTAACATGACAATTGGAGCAGCAGTCACTCTGAAATTTCCTTTGATGATAACCTGTTATAATAATTGTGATGTCAATCCACTTCATTCATGCAGATTGAAGGCAGTGAAACTCTTAGCCACTGTAGCACTAAAAAAATGTGTGTGTGTGTTATATGAAAGGAGAGAAGATTGGTACTCCACTTGACAATGACAGAAGAGGCCCTCAGGCCCTACAACACACATAGGGTTAAGGCATTGCCACCTACTTTGTGGCATCTAACCACCGTTTTTTGGAGACCTTATGGCGCAGTGGTTAAAGAGCTGGCTGCTAACCAGAAAGTTTGGCAGTTTGAATCCACCAGGCACTCCTTGAAAACCCTGTGGGGGAGTTCTACTCTGTCCTACAGGGTCCCCATGAGTCAAACTGACTTGACAGTAATGGGTTATACATACGTATACACATACACACATATACATACAGGGATACATACACACACACACTCACATATGCACATATATATGGAACCCTGGTGGTGCAATGGTTAAAAGCTCAGCTGCTAACCAAAAGGTTGGCAGTTCAAATCCACCAACTACTCCTTTGAAACCCTATGAAGCATTTCTACTCTGGGGTTGCTATGATATGGAATCAACTGGATGGCAATGTGTTTGGTTTGGTTTCTCCTCCCCAATTTGTTCCCAGTCCCCAGGAAACCACTGATCTCACTTTCAGTGTATTTTCTGCCATTTTATGCAAATGAAATCATACAGTATGCACTTATTTTTGTCTGGCTTCTTTCAGCATAATTATTTAGAGATTCATGCATTTTGTTGCATGTATCACTAATTTATTCCTTTTATGAATATTTTTATTAATTGAATTTTAATATTCAATTGTATGGATATAACAAAATGTGCTTATACATTCACTTGTTAATGGACATTTGGGTTGTGTCCAGTCTTTATTATAAAAAAACCTGCCATGAATATTTGTGTACAAGTTTTTGTATGGTGTATACCTTTTTTACTCTTGGGTTAATACCTAGGAGGCAAATGGCTGTATCATATGGTAGGTGTATAAGTACCTTTAAAAAAAAAAAAATTATTGTGCTTTAAGTGAAAGTTTACAAATCAAGTCAGTCTGTCACATATAAGCTCATATACACCTTACTCCGTACTCCCAGTTACGCTCCCCCTAATGAGTCAGCCCGCTCCGTCCTTCCAGTCTCTCCTTTCGTGATCATTTTGCCAGTTTCTAACCCTCTCTACCCTCTCATCTCCCCTCCAGACAGGAGACGCCAACACAGTCTCAAATGTCCACTGATACAAGTAGCTCACTCTTCGTCAGCATTTCTCTCCAACCCATTGTCCAGTCCCTTCCATGTCTGATAAGTTGTCTTCAGGAATGGTTCCTGTCCTGGGCCAACAGAAGGTTTGGGGACCATGACTGCCCGGATTCCTCTAGTCTCAGTCAGACCATTAAGTATGGTCTTTTTATGAGAATTTGGGGTCTGCATCCCACTGATCTCCTGCTCCCTCAGGGGTTCTCTTTTGTGCTCCCTGTCAGGGTAGTCATCGGTTGTGGCCGGGCACCAAATAGTTCTTCTGTTCTCAGGATGATGTAAGTCTCTGGTTCAGGTGGCCCTTTCTGTCTCTTGGGCTCGTAGTTATTGTGTGACCTTGGTGTTCTTCATTCGCCTTTGATCCAGGTGGGTTGAGACCAATTGATGCATCTTAGATGGCCGCTTGTTAGCATTTAAGACCCCAGACGCCACATTTCAAAGTGGGATGCAGAATGTTTTTA
Source organism: Elephas maximus indicus (assembly GCF_024166365.1). NCBI lineage: Eukaryota > Metazoa > Chordata > Mammalia > Proboscidea > Elephantidae > Elephas > Elephas maximus. Next base: position 26,458,288 of record NC_064828.1, on the reverse strand, counting down.
TAATAGAATTTATTTTGCCAATTGACTTAGAAGTCCCCTTAAGCCACAGTCCCCAAACCATCGCCCTTGCTCCGCTGACCTTCGAAGCATTCATTTTATCCCGGAAACTGCTTTGCTTTTGGTCCAGTCCAGTTGAGCTGACCTTCCATATATTGACTATTGTCCTTCCCTTCACCTAAAGTAGTTCTTATCTACTAACTAACCAGTAAATAACCCTCTCCCACCCTCCCTCCCTCCCCCCCTCGTAACCACAAAAGTATATGTTCTCAGTTTATAGTATTTCTCAAGTCTTATACAATATTTGTCCTTTTGCCTCTGACTAATTTCACTCAGCATAATGCCTTCCAGGTTCCTCCATGTTATGAAATGTTTCACAGATTCGTCACTGTTCTTTATCGATGTGTAGTATTCCATTGTGTGACTATACCATAATGTATTTAACCATTCATCCATTGATAGACACCTTGGTTGCTTCCAGCTTTTTGCTATTGTAAACAGAGCTGCAATAAACATAGGTGTGCATATATCTGTTCGTGTAAAGGCTCTTATTTCTCTAGGGTATATTCTGAGGAGTGGGATTTCTGGGTTGTATGGTAGTTCTATTTCTAACTATTTAAGAAAACGCCAGACAGATTTCCACAGTGATTGTACCATTTTACATTCCCACCAGCAGTGTATAAGAGTTCCAATCTCTCCACAGCCCTCCAACATATATTATTTTGTGTTTTTTGGATTAATGCCAGCCTTGTTGGAGTGAGATGGAATCTCATGGTACTTTTAATTTGCATTTCTCTAATGGCTAATGATCAAGAGCATTGTCTCATGTATCTGTTAGCTGCCTGAATATCTTCTTTAGTGAAGTGTGTGTTCATATCCTTTGCCCACTTTTTGATTGGGTTGTTTGTCTTTTTGTCGTCGAGTTTTGACAGACTCATGTAGATTTTAGAGATCAGGCGCTGGTCGGAGATGTCATAGCTGAAAATTCTTTCCGAGTCTGTAGGTGGTCTTTTTACTCTTTTGGTGACGTCTTTAGATGAGCATAGGTGTTTGATTTCTAGGAGCTCCCAGTTATCTGGTTTCTTTTTGTCATTTTTGGTAATGTTTTGTATTCTTTTTAAGCCTTTTATTAGGGCTCCTAACGTTGTCCCTATTTTTTCTTCCATGATCTTTATCGTTTTAGTCTTTATGTTTAGGTCTTTGATCCACTTGGAGTTAGTTTTTGTGTATGGTGTGAGGCATGGGTCCTGTTTCATTTTTTTGCAAATGGATATCCAGTTATGCCAGCACCATTTGTTAAAAAGACTATCTTTTCCCCAATTAACTGACACTGGGCCTTTGTCAAATATCAGCTGCTCATATGTGGATAGATTTATATCTCGGTTCTCAATTCTGTTCCATTGGTCTATGTGCCTGTCGTTGTACCAGTACCAGGCTGTTTTCACTACTGTAGCTGTATAATATGTTCTAAAATCAGGTAGAGTGAGGCCTCCCACTTTCTTCTTCTTTTTCAGTAATGCTTTACCTATCCGGGGCTTCTTTCCCTCCCGTATGGAGTTGGTGAATTGTTTCTCCATCACATTAAAAAATGACATTGGAATTTGGATTGGAAGTGCATTGTATGTACATATGGCTTTTGGTAGAATAGACATTTTTACTATGTTAAGTCTTCCTATCCATGAGCAAGGTATGTTTTTCCACTTTTGTAGGTCCCTTTTACTTTGTAGTTTTCTTTGTATAGGTCTTTTACATCTTTGGTAAGATTTATTCCTAAGTATTTTATCTTCTTGGGGGCTACTGTGAATGGTATTGATTTGGTTATTTCCTCTTCGATGTTCTTTTTGTTGATGTAGAGGAATCCAAGTGATTTTTGTATGTTTATCATATAACCTGAGACTCTGCCAAACTCTTCTATTAGTTTCAGTAGTTTTCTGGAGGATTCCTTAGGGTTTTCTGTGTATAAAACCATGTCATCTGCAAATAGAGATAATTTTACTTCTTCCTTGCCAATCCAGATGCCCTTTATTTCTTTGTCTAGCCTAATTGCTCTGGCTAGGACCTCTAGCACAATGTTGAATAAGAGCGGTGATAAAGGGCATCCTTCTCTGGTTCTGGTTCTCAAGGGAAATGCTTTCAGGCTCTCTCCATTTAGAATGATGTTGGCTGTTGGCTTTGTATAGGTGCCCTTTATTATGTTGAGGAATTTTCCTTCAATTCCTATTTTGGTGAGAGTTTTTATCATGAATGGGTGTTGGACTTTGTCAAATGCTTTTTCTGCATCAATTGATAAGATCATGTGGATTTCGTCTTTTGTTTTATTTACATGGTGGATTACATTAATGGTTTTTCTAATATTAAACCAGCCTTGCATACCTGGTATAAATCCCACTTGGTCGTGGTGGATTATTTTTTTTGATATGTTGTTGAATTCTATTGGCTAGAATTTTGTTGAGGATTTTTGCATCTATGTTCATGAGGGATATAGGTCTGTAATTTTCTTTTTTTGTGGTGTCTTTTTTTTACCTGGTTTTGGCATCAGGAATATGGTGGCTTCATCAAATGAGTTAGGTAGTATTCTGTCATTTTCTATGCTTTGAAATACTTTTAGTAGTAGTGGTGTTAACTCTTCTCTGAAAGTTTGGTAGAACTCTGCAGTGAAGCCACCCGGGCCAGTGCTTTGTTATGTTGGGAGTTTTTTTTTTATTACCTTTTCAATCTCTTTTTTTGTAATGGGTCTATTTAGTTGTTCTACTTCTAATTGTGTTAGTTTAGGTAGGTAGTGTTTTTCTAGGAATTCATCCATTTCTTCTAGGCTTGCAAATTTTTAAGAGTGCAATTTTTTGTAATAATCTGATATGATTCTTTTAATTTCAGTTGGGTCTGTTGTGATATGGCCCATCTCGTTTCTTATTTGGGTTATTTGTTTCCTTTCCTGTATTTCTTTAGTCAGTCTGGCCAATGGTTTATAAATTTTGTTAATTTTTTCAAAGAACAAGCTTTTGACTTTGTTAATTCTTTCAATTGTTTTTCTGTTCTCTAATTCATTTAGTTCAGCTCTAATTTTTATTATTTGTTTTCTTCTGGTGCCTGATGGATTCTTTTGTTGCTCGCTTTCTATTTGTTCAAGTTGTAGGGACAGTTCTCTGATTTTGGCTCTTTCTTCTTTATGTACATGTGCATTTATCGATATAAATTGGCCTCTGAGCACTGCTTTTGCTGTGTCCCAGAGATTTTGATAGGAAGTGTTTTCATTCTCATCACATTCTATGAATTTCTTTATTCCCTCCTTAAAGTCTTCTATAACCCAGTCTTTTTTGAGCAGGGTATTGTTCAGTTTCCAAGTATTTGATTTCTTTTCCCTGTTTTTTCTGTTATTGATTTCCACTTTTATGGCCTTGTGGTCTGAGAAGGTGCTTTGTAATATTTCGATGTTTTGGATTCTGCAAAGGTTTGTTTTATGACCCAATATGTGATCTCTTCTGGAGAATGTTCCATGTGCACTAGAAAAAAAAGTATACTTTGCAGCTGTTGGGTGGAGTGTTCTGCATAAGTCTATGAGGTCAAGTTGGTTGATTGTAGCAATTAGTTCTTCCGTGTCTCTATTGAGCTTCTTACTGGAAGTCCTGTCCTTCTCCGAAAGTGGTGTGTTGAAGTCTCCTACTATATTTGTGGAGATGTCTACCTCACTTTTCAGTTCTGTTAAAGTTTGTTTTATGTATCTTGCAGCCCTGTCATTGGGTGCATAAATATTTAATATGGTTGTATCTTCCTGGTCAGTTGTCCCTTTTATCATTGTGTAGTGTCCTTCTTTATCCTTTGTGGTGGATTTAACTTTAAAGTGTATTTTGTCAGAAATTAATATTGTTACTCCTGCTCTTTTTTGCTTATTGTTTGCTTGATATATTTTTTTTCCATCCTTTGAGTTTTATTTTGTGTCTCTAAGTCTAAGGTGTGTCTCTTGTAGGCAGCATATAGACAGATCGTGTTTCTTTATCCAGTGTGAGACTCTCTGCCTCTTTATTGGTACATTTAGTCCATTTACATTCATCATAATTACAGATAAGTTTGAATTTAGTGCTGTCATTTTGATGCTTTTTTGTGTGTGTTGTTGACAATTTCATTTTTCCACTTAATTTTTTGTGCTGAGACGTTTTTCCTTCCAAGTTGTGTGTTCCTCATTTTCATAGTAGTCAGATTTATGTTTGCTGAGTCGTTATGTTTTTCTTTGTTTTTATTTTGAGTTATGGAATTGTTAGACCTCTTTGTGGTTACCTTAATATTTACCCCATTTTTCTAAGTAAAAACCTAACTTGTATTGTCCTATATCACCTTGTTTTCCTCTCCATATGGCAGTTCTATGCCTCCTGTATTTAGTCCCTCTTTTTGAGTATTGTGATCTTTTACATAATGACTTCAATGATCCCCTGTTTTGAGCATTTTTTTCTTTTTAAAATTAATCTTAATTTATTTTTGTGTTTTCCCTATTTGAGTTGATATCAGGATATTCTGTTCTGTGACCTTATGTTGTGTTGGTATCCAATATTATTGATTTTCTGATCAATTTCCTTTAGTATTTCTTGTAGCTTTGGTTTGGTTTTTGCAAATTCTCTAAGCTTGTGTTTATCTGTTTTAATTTCAGCTTCATAAATTAGAGAGAGTTTTGCTGGATATATGATCCTTGGCTGACAGTTTTTCTCCTACAGTGCTCCGTATATGTCATCCCATTGCCTTCTTGACTGCATGGTTTCTGCTGAGTAGTCTGAACTTATTGATTCTCCTTTATAGGAGACCTTTCTTTTATCCCTGGCTGCTTTTAAAATTTTTTCTTTATCTTTGGTTTTGGCAAGTTTGATGATAATATGTCTTGGTGATTTTCTTTTTGGATCAGTCTTAAATGGGGTTCGATGAATATCTTGGATAGATATCCTTTCGTCTTTCATGATGTCAGGGAAGTTTTCTGCCAACCAATCTTCAACTATTCTTTCTGTATTTTCTGTTATCCCTCCCTGTTCTGGAACCCCAATCACACGCAAGTTATTCTTCTTGATAGAGTCCCACATGATTCTTAGGGTTTCTTCATTTTTTTAATTCTTTTATCTGATTTTTCTTCAACTGTATTGGTGTCAATTGCTTTATCTTCCACCTCCCCCACTCTGTATTCCAATTGCTCGATTCTGCTCCTCTGACTTCCTATGGAGTTGTCTAATTCTGTAATTTTACTGTTAATCTTTTGGATTTCTGAATACTGTCTCTCTATGGATTCTTGTAGCTTATTAATTTTTCCATTATGTTCTTGAATAATCTTTTTGATTTCTTCAACTGCTTTATCAGGGTTTTCCTTGACTTTTTCTGTAGATTGCCTTATTTCATTTCTGAGGTCATCCCTGATGTCTTGAAGCTTTCTATAAATTAGTTTTTCATATTCTGCATCTGGCAATTCCAGAATTGTATCTTCCTTTTGGAAAGGTTTTGATTCTTTAATTTGGGGAGTTTTAGAAGCAATCATGGTCTGCTTCTTTATGTGGTTTGATATCGACTGCTGTCTCTGAGCCATCGATAAGATATTGTAATGATTTATTTTATATTTGCTCGCTGAGTATTATCTTGTTTAGTTTTCTTTCAATATACGTAGATGGGCTACTAGATTGTGCTGTCTTGATTGTTGTAGCCTTTGAATCACTTATGTCCTATTACCAGGTGGTTTGGACTCTTACAAGATATATAAGCCTAAGAGTCCATTCACTATTCTTGAGTAGAATCTGATTTTGGGTCACCAAGTGTGTGGGTAGACTGTCACCTATTCACTTATAGGAGTAGTTGTGATAGTTGTGTGCACCAGATTCTAGTAGCAGCAGGGGGTCACAATCCGGGGGGGGCAGGATGCTGAAAGCTTCCCTCAAGTGCCAGTGAGGTAGGTGTGTCTCTATTTGTAAAGCACTTTGGTGGGTGGGCTCTGCAGCTGTACCTTAGGCACTCCATGCATGTACCTCTACAGATTGGTAGGTGTCACTATCCTCAGACCCCTATGGCAGGAGGCTAGGTGGTTTGGGTGGAGCTTCAGCCCTCAGTTCCCTGTTGTGGGTCAGTGAGGGCTCTGTTTAATAGGTAGAGATATCAGACCTGGGAAACTTGTCTTTCCAGTAATCTGCTAAAACAATTACAGTCAAATCACTATCAGAATTGCCTTTGCATTATAATAGCCACCTTATTCCCTATAGGGATGAAAGCCCAAGACTGTGGATCTCATATGCTTGGCTGGAGCTGGGTCTGTATTTTTAGTCCAATTTCAGGAAGTCAGGGAAGGATTTTTGGTCCCTGGGTTTTTTGTAGCTGCTTCTCTCAGTCCTGGGATCTCTCAGGCCAGGAGAATGGGTTAGGAAAAGACAAAATAAATAAATAAAAACCACAGAGCAATTCACTCTCTGGCCCAGGAAAGTCCAACGTTAAAGAAGCCACCTGGGAAGGGGAGCAGAGGGATCAGAGAGATAGGACAGAGTAACACCCAGGAATATAGACAAAGTTACTTATCTTGCTTGGTGATGACTGTTTTATCTGAGATCCTGAAGGGTGTGCAGCCCGTGTGCGTTGGCTGGGTCAAGATTGCTCCCGAGGGTCAGGCCACATTCTGTGCTTGTGCTGTCTCAGAAGCCGTGGTCAGTTCCTTCGTTCCCAGTCCAAAGCCCAGCGCCAAGGTTCCCCAGCTGGGATGCCGCACTCCATTCTCCAAAACCAGTTGCTGCCTCCCGGTGACTTCTCCTCCTGTCAGCCATGTCGCTGCGCTGCCTGAGTGCACTCGCTGGGCTTCCCCTGAGATCACTTCTTGGGGCTAGGGCTGCGTCCCATGTTTGCACCATCTCAGGATGCCATGCTCAGCTCCCCTGCTCCCAGTCCAAAGCCCAGCGCCAAGGTTTTCTTACTGGGATGCTGGCTCCAGGCTACGAAAAAAGTCGCTGCTTCCCGGTGGTTGCTTGTTCTCTCGTTAGCCGCGTCAGTGTGCAGCCTGCTTGCGCTGGCTGAGTCTCTGTCACTCAGGCCAACTCTTTAGATCTGTGTTTGATGGTCAGGGTTCATAGATTGTCATGTATGTGATCAATTCACTTGTTTTTCCGAGTCTTTGTTGCAAGAGGGATCTGAGGTAGCTTCTACCTAGTCAGCCATCTTGGCCCCAGCTCCTGTATTATTAACTTTTTAAGGAACTGAGAAATTGTTTTGCAAAGTGCTTATATCATTTTGGAGCCCTGGTGGCACAGTGATTAAGAGCTCCACTGCTAACCAGAAGGTAGGTAGTTCAATCTACCAGTCACTTCTTAGAAACACTATGGGGCATTTCTACTCTGTCTTACAGGGTTGCTATGAGTTGGAGTTGACTGGACAGCAGTGAGTTTTTTTACTGTTTCACATTCCCATTAGCAGTGTATGAGAGCATCATTTCCTTTATATCCTGTCCAACACTTGGTATGGTCAATCTTTCAAATTCTAGTCATTCTGGTATGTGTGTATCTTGTGTTTTAAACTTGTATTTCCCTAATGGTTAATGATGTTGAACTTTTTTTTTTTTAATTGTGCTTTAGGTGAAAGTTTACAGCTTAAGTTAGTTTCTCCTTCAAAAATTTATAAATATTGTTTTGTGACATTGGCTGCAATCCCTACAATGTAACAGCACTCTGCCCCTGTCCACCCAGGCTTCCCCGTGTCCATTTGTCCACTTTTCCTGCCTTCTTGTCTTGCTTTTGGGAAGGAGTTGCCCATTTGGTCTCCTATATTTGATTGAACTAAGAAGCATATTCCTCACGTGTGTTATTGTTTGTTTTATGTTGTTGTCATTGTTGTTAGGTGTAGTCGAGTCAGTTCCAGCTCATAGTGATCCTTTGCACAACAGAATGAAACACTGCCCAATCCTGTGCCATCCTCACAATTATTACCATGCTTGAGCCCATTGTTGCAGCCACTGTGTCAATCCATATCATTGAGGGTCTTCCTCTTTTTTTGCTGACTCTGCTTTATCAAGCATCATGTCCTTCTCTGGTGACTGATTCCTCTTGATAACTTGTCCAAAGTATGTGAGATGAATTCTCACCATGCTTGCTTCTAAGGAGCATTCTGGTTGTAATTCTTCCAAGACAGATTTGTTTGTTCTTTTAGCAGTCCATGGTATAGTCAATATTCTTTGCCAACACCACAATACAAAAGTGTCAGTTCTTCTTCGGTCTTCCTTATTCATTGTCCAGCTTTCACATGCATGTGAGGGATTAGAAACACCATGGCTTGGGTCAGGTGCACTTTAGTCCTCAGGTGACATCTTTGCTTTTTAACACTTTAAAGAGATCTCTTGCAGCCGATTGCTCAATGCAATGTATCTTTTGATTTCTTGACTGCTGCTTCCATGGGTGTTGATTGTGGATCCAAGTAAAAAGAAATCCTTGACAACCTCAGTCTTTTCTCTGTTTATCATGATGTTGCTTATTGGTCCAGTTGTAAGGATTTTTGTTTTCTTTATGTTGAGGTTTAATCCATACTGAAGGATGTGGTCTTTAATTTTCATCACTGAGTGCTTCAAGTCCTCTTCACTTTCAGAAAGCAAGGCTGTTAATGAGTTTTCCTCCAATCCTGATGCTATGTTCTTCTTCATTTAGTCCAGCTTCTCGGATTATTTACTAAGCATACAGATTGAATAGGTAAGCGGAAAGGATACAACCCTGATGCACACCTTTCCTGATTTTAAACCAATCAGTACCCCCTCGTTCTGTTGGAATGACTGCCTCTTGATCCATGTACAGATTCCTTATGAGCACAATTAAGTGTTCTGAATTCCCATTCTTCGCAATGTTATCCGTAATTTGTTCTGGTCCACGCATTCAAATGCCTTAGCATAGTCAATAAAACACAGGTAAACATCCTTCTTGTATTCTCTGCTTTTAGCCAGGATCCGTCTGGCATCAGCAATGATATACCTAGTTCCACGTCCTCCTCCAAATCTGCCTTGAATTTCTGGCAGTTCCCTGTCGATACAGTGCTGCAGCTGCTTTTGAATGATCTTGAGCAAAATTTTCCTTGTGTGTGATATTAATGATATCATTCAATAATTCCTGCATTCGGCTGCATCACCTTTCTTGGGAATAGGCATAAGTATTTATCTCTTCCAGTCAGTTGGCCAGGAAGCTGTCTTCCAAATTTCTTGGCATAGACAAGTGAGCTCTTCCACTGCTGCATTAGTTTGTTGAAACATCTCAATTGGTATTTTGTCAGTTCCAGGAGCCTTGTTTTTCTCCATTGCCTTCAGTGCAGCTTTAACTTATTACTTCAGTACCTTTGGTTCCTGATCAGATGTTGCCTCCTGAAATGGCTGAATGTCGACCAATTCTTTTTGGTATAGTGGCTTTGTGTAACCCTTTCATCTCTTTTTGATGCTTCCTGCATCATTTAATATTCTCTATGTAGAATCCTTCAGTATTGCAACTTGAGGCTTCAATTTTTTCCTCAGCTCTTTTAGCTTGAGAAATACTGAGTGTGTTCTTCCCTTTTTGTTTTCTTTCTCCAGGTCTTTGCACATGTCATCATAGCGCTTTACTTTGTCTTCTTGAGCCACCCTTTGAAATCTTCTGTTTAGCTCTTTTACTTCAACATTTTTTCATTTTGCTTTAGCTGCTCAGTGTTCAAGAGCAAGTTTCAGAGCCTCTTCTGATATCCATTTAGATCTTTTCTTTCTCTCCTGTCTTGTTAATGACCTCTTACTTTGTTTTATAGGCCGTCTAATCTTTGTCTGAAAAGTGTGCTTTAGGAGTGGTTTCAGTTCTGAGTTAGCAGAGTGTCCAGGGGCCATGGTCTCAGGGGTTCCTTCGGTCTGTGTTGGATCAGTAAGTTTAGTCTTTTATTGTGAATTTGAATTGTGTTCCAGATTTTTTCTCCCTGTCTGTCTGGAACTCTCTGTTGTGATCCCCATTAGAGTGGTTGGTACCTGGGCACCCTTTAGTTCTTTGGGGTCAGGCTATTGGAGGATCTGGTTCATGTACTCTGTTAGTCCTTAGAGTTAATATTTTCCTTATGTCTTTGGTTTTCTTCATTTTCCATTGCTCCAGGCATGGTGGCACCAATAGATGTACCTTAGATGGCTACTCACAAGATTTTAAGACCCCAGATGCTACTCACCAAGTAGGATGTAGAACATTTTCTTTATGACCTGTTATGTCAATTGACCTAAATGTCCCCCGAGAGTATGGTCCCCAGTCCTCAGCCCCAGTAACTTGGTCCCTCAAGTTGTTTGGATGTGTCTAGGAAACTTGCATGGCTTTGCCATGGCCAGGTTGTGCTGACTTCCCCTATATTGCGTGTTTTGTTTCCCTTCACCAAAGTTGACATTTATCTACCATCTAGCTAACGACTTCCACTCCCCATCTCTCCACACCCTTATAACCATCAAAGAATTTTTTTTTCTCTGTGTAAACGTTTTCTTGAATTCTTATAATAGTGGTCTCACAATATTTGTCCTTCTGTGACTGACTTTCTCCACTGAGCATAATGCCCTCCAGATTCATCCATGTTGTGAGATGTTTCACAGATTCATTATTGTTCTCCATTGTTGTGTAGCAAACATGTTTTCATTTACTTATTTTCCATCTGTGTATCTTCAGGTAAAATGTCTATTTATATATTTTGCCTCTTTACCATGTGGGAGACCTTGGTTTGATCCTGGCCAATGAATCTCTAGTGCAGCCACTACCCGCTTTTAGTGGATGCTTGTGTCTTAGTCATCTAGTGCTGCCATAACAGAGATAACACAAGTGGAGGGCTTTAACAAAGAGAAATTTATTTTCTCACAGTCTAGTAGGTTACAAGTCCAAATTCAGGATTTTGGCTCCAGGGGAAGGCTTTCTTTCTTTGTTGACTCTGGAGGAAAGTCCTTGTCCTCAATTTTCCCTTGGTTGAGGAGCTTCTCAGGCTTAGGGACCCTGTGTTCAAAGGATGCGCTCTGCTCCTGGTGCTGCTTTCTTGATGGTATGAGGTCCCCAACTCTCTGCTTGGTTCCTTTTCCTTTTTTGTCTTGAGAGCTAAAAGGTGGTGCAGGCCACACCCCAGAGAAACTCCCTTTACCTTGGATCAGGGAGGTGACCTGAGTAAGGGTGATGTTATAATCCCACTCTAATCCTCTCAACATAAAATTACAATCACAAAATGGAGGACAACCACACAATACAGGGAATCATGGCCTAACCAAGTTGACACATATTTTCGGGGGGGACACAATTCAATGCATGACCACTTGTGTGTTGCTGTGAAGCTGAATAGGTTTCAGCTAGGCTTTCAGACTAAGAAGGGTTAGGAAGAAAGGACTAGTGATCTACTTCCAAAAATCAGCCAGTGAAAACCCTTTGGATCATAATGTTCCCATCTGCAGCCAATTATGGAAATAGTGAAAGACCAGGCAGCATTTGGCTCTGTTGTGCATGAGTAAGGGGGCTAACTCAATGGCAGCTAACAACATGAACAACAAGGAGCATAAGAATTTTACTTCCTCCGAGAAGCCCATTTGTTTCACAGATAATGAAAATCATATACACATAATATTTCCCCCTTTCCTCATTTTGCTTAAAAGGGAGTTCAGTACAAATTTGGAGACTTGACTTCAGTAACAACACAAAATCTTGTAGTCCAGAAATGTTCATTCTTAAGAATATTTTCTGAAGGTGGTGAGATTTTCATTAAGACTTTCCTTTTATATATAGTATTGAACAAACCAAAAAACAAAAATGTACCCCTTGTTTTCAAGTCAATTCTGACTCATACTGACGCTATAGGACAGATTAGAATTGCCTCATGGGGTTTCCAAGGAGCGCCTGGTGTATATGAACCACCAACCTTTTGGTTAGCAGCCCTAGTTCTTAGCCACCAGGTTTTCCATAGTATTGAACATTTTCCCTCAAAAGCTCAGATCAAATCCTAACTCTTTACTGTTGCCTGGAGGTTCTAGATGATCTGATCCTGCCTACTTCTCCAGCCTTATATACCATTTTCTTCCTGTGTAGCCCAAAGCAACATTTTCTATTCTTTGAAAGGAGTCCCAGTGGCACAGTGGTTAAGAGCTTGCCTATTAACCAAAAGGTTGGTAGTTTGAATCCACCATCCATTCCTTGGAAACTCTATGGGGCTGTTATACTCTGACCTTTAGGGTCCCTAAAAATCAGAATCGACTTGACGGCAATTTTTTTTTTTTTGGTTTATTTTTTGAAAACCCCAAACATATACCTACACTTACTTGGGACTTGCTTACTCTAGACCTTTGCATTGCTTAATCCCTCCCTTTGAAACAGCACCTCCTTAAAAAGCCATTCTCTGATCATGTTATCTAAATTATTGCCCATTTATCCCCAAATTTTTAATATTCCTACTCCCTTTTGTTCTTTTTATAGCACTTATGACTACTGAAATTATAGACCTATGTGTTTAACTGCTTATTGCGTGTCTTCCTTACTAGAATGTAACTTCATGAAGTCGAGGACTTGGTCTTGTCAATAAATGTTTATTGAATTAAGGAATGTAATACATCGACCCCAGATGCCAACAGACCAGTTTTTTTTTTTTTTTTGAGCAAATAGACTAAATCACCTGGAGTGCCATCAAATTCTTTTGAATCTGCCTTTTTTTCCCTCAATATCTTAGAATCACTCTACATTTTCCCTTTCTGCTTTTACCTATCCTGGGCAGTGTGTTCAACTTAATGTTCCTTCTTTGGAAACTAACCCCAAGGTGTAATGCCACTGCAAGCTAATCTTTAAAAATGTAACACTATTCCAGTTATCTTACCTATACTTCACAGATAGGGAAAAGTAAGAAGAATGTAATCTACTTCTTATTTTGTAAATGGAGGTCTTGAAAGCTGAATCAGGATGGGGGTCAGGAAGAAAGCTTCTACTCTCTTAAGTGTTTTTGTCACAGTATTCAAAGTAGCTTCTTTCCTTTTCCCTGTTAAGAGCAGAACTAAAGTAAGATTTTTATATCTTTGCCTATATCACATACTTATTTAAAATAGTGTCTCTAAAAGAGCAGTCCGTGGACTGGTGCTGGTCCAGATGCATCAGAATCACCTGACTGCATTAAAATAAAGATTTTTCAGGGTCCACCTAAAGATTCTGTTTTAGGAGATTTGAGGAAAGGCCTGGGAATCTGATCTTTTAAAATGTTTTCCAGGTAATTGTGAAAGAGAAAGGCTTGGGAGGCAGCACTTTAGATCATTATTAGCAATTTTGATGCCAATTAAATAAAAATTTTAGCTCAGTTATGATTTGTTGAGTGGCACTAATTTCCTTTTACCAGAGCCTCAATGATGTGAATGCTTTATTCCTCTGCTACGAGCACAGTAGACACACTAGGCTGGAAAAAACCAGGCATAAGAATGGTATATGCACTGATCAGAGGTAAATACAAAACAAAAACATGAGGTCAGGGAGTGGGTAAAAAATCACACTTAAAAGGGAAAGAAATTATTGGAGAAAGTTCTAAAGTCCAGATATCCAGGTCATTTAATCCATTTTACCAGCTACCAAGTCCTGATTTGCAGGCAAGATCTGGTTTAAATGTGATGCTCTTATTCATTCCTTAACTAGGTAGAAATTGATGAATTCTGGTCTGGGTCTGTAGGTTCACATGAGCAGAAGCTTACCTTTTACTTGGGAAAGGAATAGGGGAAAAATAGTCTGATCCTGTCCACTCATTTTCTCTCATTCACTTTGATGAACTTTCACACACAGCCGAATTTTTCTCAAGCCAGCCTTCATGTCCTTGTTCTGGAGACTGTAGATCAGAGGGTTTACCAATGGGGTCACTGATGAGTAGAACAAAGTTACAACCTTCTGTATCCCAGCTGGATTTCCAGAGGTTGGGCTGATATACACCACCATGAGGGTCCCGTAGAACAAAGACACCACGAGTAGGTGGGAACCACAGGTAGAGAAAGCTGTATGCTCACCAGCTGCTGAAGGGACCCATAACACTGCTCTGAGAACCAGGGTATATGACCCAATGATGAAGAAAAAGGTGATGAAGATAATAAAAGAACTCAGTATAGAGCAAGAAAGCTCAATTCCAGGGGCAGGGATGCAGGACAGGGTCAGAAGGGGACTTGGATCACAGACAAAGTGGTCAATGGTATTGGGGCCACAAAAAGGGAGTTGTGTGATAAAATAGATAGGAACTGGGTAGCAGAGGAAGGCTGTCACCCAGCAGATGGCCACCAAGTTCATGCAGAGATGATTGGTCATGATGGTCGGATAGTGGAGAGGCCTACAGATGGCCAGGTACCAATCAAAAGCCATGAGGGGCAGAAAGAAGGTCTCAGTAGAGCCCATAGAGAAGAAGAAGTAGAACTGGAGGAAGCAGCCAGTGAAAGAGAGGGTTTTAGTCTCAGAAAGGAAGTTACCTAACATATTGGGAACAGTAGTGTTGATGTAACAGATCTCCAGGAAGGACAAGTTGGCCAGCAGAATGTACATGGGGGTGTGGAGACCGTGATCCAGCTTCACGGCACAGAGGATGGCCCCATTGCCCATCAGTGTCAGGATGTAGGTCACGGAGAACAGCATGAAGAGGAGGACCTGAACCTGTCTGGAGCAAGGGAAACTCAGAAGTATGAATTCAGTTACTGTGTTGACTCCTGACATATTCATGACTTCCTGAGGTATACAGAGGAAAAGAGTGACGATGACTGAGGTGGCCTTATTACTTAATTCCCAGGGGATATTTCTTTCTTTCCTTTTTTAAAAAGACATTTCTAAGTTCCTCAGATTACATTATTTTATTAAATAAATAATAATCTTTACTGCTGAACACTGCTGAACTTTGAAAGTGCTTGATATGATGTGACACTGCGAATCTTTGAAGTCTTTCTCATTCCTCTTTCAGAATTTTCTCAAAGGATGGGATCCTATACAATAAGCATCTTGGAGAAGGTTAATAGCAGCACTTAGAAACCTGTGTAAGGAAATATGAAAATTACACATAGACTAAGATATAAGAGGCTTTTAATATGACACACATATAGTGACTCTATAGGACAGAGTAGAACTGCCCCACAGAGTTTCCCAGGAGCACCTAGTGGATTCAAACTGCAGACTTTTGGTTAACAGACATAGCTCTTAACCAATACACCGCCAGGGTTCCCTTCAAGTACTTAGACCTTTGGAATCAGAGTCACAAATGCTATGCATCAGGGAAGGAGAAAATGGAGAGGTAACAAACAAAGTCTTTATGCAATTCACTTTCATTCTAGATCAGTGTTGGAGTTAAACTGTTATTAATTTTAATTTGATCTGATATCCTAGATCAAAAAAAGGTCAAATGTGCTGTCCTTTCTTTAGCATTCATCAAGCCTGTTAATGCAGGAAATCTTTGAACATCCAAAAACCGGTTACCATTGAGTTGATTCTGAGTCATGGTGATCCTATGTGTTGCCGAGTAGAACTGTTCCGTAGGATTTTCAAGGCTATGACCTTTGGAAGCAGGTCCCCAGCCCTTTCTTCCAAGGTGCCAACATTTCAGTTAGTGGGTAGAGCTTAACCATTTGCACCACCCGGGGATGCTTTTTGAACACCTAGGCATCTACAAAATGGCTTTCTACCTGATTCCATCTTTTACCAGCTAAATTTAAATACCACTGGTAAACCTCAGTCTAAGTTACAACTTTCCTCACAGGTAGAAAAAATGAACAATAGATTTGGTATCTTATTTTAAGATTTTTTGCCTTGAAGTGACAGGATTTATGGAAAGGTTCCTGTTCATCTGGTTTATGGGTGGACACAAAATATTACAAATGCCAGGCACTCCCAAGTAGAAACCTCTGGGACAAATGGCAGAGCCATAAACCGTCTCTTCAGATAAGCATTTCCTCTCTTACTTCCCAGCTCTTTCTGTTGCTCTCATCCCATTAAAGGTGTGGGAGGTTGGAGTTGTTTTGGGAAGTGGAGGGAGAGCTGGGGAGTCACTGCAATATTGAAACATATAATATCTTCATGAAAACTGCCTTCTCAGAATTAGGCTTCATCTGGAACATTGTCTGACTTCCATTGTGAGAGGGGCAAAACGAGGCCAAAGAAATCTCCTAAGATTCAGTAGCTAATAGTTTGGTCTTTTTGGACCCCCTCAGTTAGTGAGGGACAGTCTTTACTTGGGCCTAAATGACCTCAAGTGGTGATATTTATTTAGGAAAACAGAAGTCCAGAATGCAGCCCCAGATGCTTTGATTTTTTTAATATTCTAGCTAAAAATATTTCTTAAGGTATTAGTTAAAAATGTGTTACATTCCACATCACAAAATGCCATACCTGTAAGGATGACCTTGATTATTGTGATTGGAGACACAATGGGATGGGAGTGATTCAGAATTTCACACTTTGCTGTAATGCTCCTCTTCGCTCTATGAGTAGATTGTCTGTGGTGTGGCAAAGCTGTGAGTGTGTTTTATGTAATAGGAATTCAGAGTACCCAAGAAGCTAAAGAAACCACAAGGAAAGAGTAAGAAAAACAAGAAGAAATATACGGTAACTAATGCGTATGAGAATTTCCATGGCTTGCAAACCAAATGGAAATGAATTCATCAGTCTGGCATGCTCAATCATCTTGTTGCTCTCCCATCTTTCAGCCTCTATCATCTGATCTGGGGCAAAGCCAAACACAACTAAAAGACAGAGAAAGCTGTTGTTTCTTTCAGCCCTGCTCCTCATCATCCCTCTCCAGTCTTTCCCAGAAAACACTTTGCCAATGTCTCTGTTCCCTAAAAAGAGCTGGTTTTGATTGGTTAATACAGACAGCATTTACATACTACTGACGTTTCTTCCTTGCCCTCATCTCTCACTTTCCTGAGTTTCCCCAGCCCTCCTTAGTTGTAAGGATGAGTCTCCTTACATTCATTCATATAACTTGAGGTGCTGTTGTTTTTTACAGTCGCACATTAGAAGACATAACTGGACAGTGAGCCTAAGAGCTGTCCTATACTTGTATCTCTTTTGAACCCATCTCCACATAGAACTGGCAGGTCTGACTTGTAATCTTCTGTTTTTACTGCAACAAATGGGAGGCAGGATGGAAGGCATAGCATGTTTGGTAGCCAGCAGCCAGAGAGAGGACTTATATTGCTGGACACACAGTATTGGTTTTATGGGGAAAGTGGCATATTTGGCATACTACAGGGACTTATCTATGTGACTCTGAAATCTATGTCTTATGCATCCTAAGGGATATAGTCTCCTGTGAATTCTAAAAGTGGGACTTTATGCAGGAAGATTGTCGGTCATATCCCCAAAGTTCTCTTCCCTTAAAAAAAATTTTTTTTTTTTTTTAAGAGCCCATTAATTGGCTCTTGGGACTCAGTGTTTCAATGATGATCGCATCATCTCATGTTATTTTAGAGTTTTATTTTGGTCCTATTGAAAGGTTACTTTTATGATGGTACAAACACCAGCAACACTAGCTGTCATGGATTGAATTGTGCCCACCAAAAATATGTGTATCAATTTGGCTGGGTCATAATTTCCAGTATTATATGATTGTCTACCATTTTCTCATCTGATGTGATTTCCCTATGTGTTGTAAATCCTATCACTGTGATGTAATGAGATGGATTGGTGACAGTTATATTGAAGAGATCTACAAATTTAGATAGTGTCTTATGGCAATCTTTTTTGTGATATAAAAGAGAGAAGTGAGCAGAGACACATGGGGACCTCACACCACCAAAAAAACAGTGTCAGGAGCATAGTGTGTCCTTTGGACCCAAGGTTCCTACTCTGAGATGCACCCAGGCCAAGGGAAGACTGATGCATCACAAGGACCTTCCTCCAGAGCCTACAGGGAGAGAAAGCCTTCCCCTGGAGCTGGCGCCCTGAATTTGGACTTCTAGTCTACTAGAAACCCTGGTGGTATAGTGGTTAAGTGCTATGGCTGCTAACCAGAGGGTTGGCAGTTCAAATCCACCAGGCACTCCTTGGAAACTCTATGGGGCAGTTCTACTCTGTCCTGTAGGTTTGCTATGAGTCAGAATTGACTCGACGGCACTGGGTAGTGGGTATATGTTCTATAGTCTACTGGACTGTGAAAGAATAAACTTTTCTTTGTTAAAACCATGAGCTTGTGGTATTTCTGTTATAGCAGTACTAGATGACCAAGACACCAGCTTAGTTGGAACACTACATTTATGTCATTCTACCTATTCTCTCACACTCAATTTAATTCATTTTTTTCCATCTGTCTGTAAGTTTTGGACTTTCTTATTTGTTAATATCAGAGTTGACACTAGAGTTATAATTTTCTTTCCTATTGACTCACTTAACAGTTTGGGAAGGGCTACTTCCTTTTTTTGGTCAAAGACTTCCTCTTCCAGGTCAGCTCTGTGCTTATAGTATGATACTGATAATAAGTGCTAGGCAAGAATACTGAGGCAAGAGTAAAAAGAAAGCATAACTCTGTTCTCAGCAATTTCATGACATAAACTATAAAGGAAGTGGAGTTAGGCAGGGGACAATTATAATCTTGTTCCAAATTATAAGGATCCGTATAGAGACTTTCTAAATTCATAATCCTCTTGACATTGCTGCTTAGTAGATATTCTGCTTTGGCAGTGATATTGTGGCACTGAAGCTTACAACTTGTTTCCTGTAAGTAGTTCTATCAGTGGAGCAGAACCTGTTAGGTTAATTCTGAGCTACTAGGAATGAAAATACAAAAGACCTAATTTCTCTTTAAATAGAGTGTGATTTTTTAGTGGTAAAAGTATTTTTACTACTATGACTGAATCAAGAGCCTCTTGGAAATTCTGAATCCCCCAAATACGTGCCTTACACCCAATAGTCATGTTGTTTAAAATGCCACTGTTGAATTTTTTGAGTTAAGATTAATGATGATGAAACACCTACAATTTACTGAACTCTCAATACGTGCTCTGTGCATATTATCTCATTAAATCCACACAATACTATTGTATAAACCAAAACCAAACCCATTGCCCATAAATCGATTCAAACTCATAGTGGCCCTATACTACAGAGTAGAACTACCCAGCAGGGTTTCCAAGGGGCTGCTGATGGATTCAAACTGCCCATCTTTTGGTGAGCAGCCAAATTTAACCACTGGGCCACCAGGGCTCCATATTATGAGATAGTCAGAATATAATATGTCTTGTTAGTATATAATATCTGATCAATTTTGGTTAATTTCTACCAAGGTAGCTTTTAAAAAGAAAAGAAATGAGGTGGTGTCTCATTCTGTGTTATTGTAGTAAAATCAAAAACCAAATCCACTACCGTCGAGTCGATTCTGACTCATAGCGACCCAATGGGAGGGAGTAGAACTGCCCCACAGAGTTTCCAAGGAGCACCTGGCAGATTCAAACTACCAACCGTTTGGTTAGCAGCCATAGCACTTAGCCACTACACCACCAGGGTTTCCATTATTGTAGTAAAAAAAAAAAAAAAAAGACTGAAAATTCCTAAATGTGAATGCAGTGATTCCCAATTCTCTTTGTGTATTGGAATCTCCTGGAGAGCTTTTAAAAATAGCTATGCCTAGGCCCACCCTCAGTTTTGAGATAATTGGTTGAGAAACACTGCTCAGGTGGAGGGAGCTGTCAATAGAAAGTCCCACATTTGGTTGTGATCACTGTAACTGTCCCAGGATGGACTTGTAAATTTAAACTTGCTTCCAAAAATGGAGGGAACTGAGGGATCAAGAAATGAGGAAGGCAACTCCAGGGTGGCAGTGAAGGAGTTTATTATGGAGACTTATGAGGTAGATCTTGGGCATCAGCAGGACCAAGTTGATCTCTGCTTCCCCCAGTGGCAGGGCAGAGGTTTTACAGCGCTGGTGAACAATAGTGGCTACATGCTAGAGATGCTCCTAGGCTTACATAAGGCTAACTCAGCAAGAATTTCATAAAAATAACTTAGCGAATGGCAGTGAGTTAGTGGAAAGCATGAGGGTGGTGATGCATGGCCTTGGAAAGCCTATTTCTCCTTCAGTCCACACCTCAAGGCTGGCTCCTACAATCTGGCATGTTTTCCCTCTTCCACAAAGTCCCTGAGGGATCCAAGAGCAGGTGAAAAGATAGTGTTGCTGTAGTTAAAGGCACAGACCACACCAGCAATAGAGACAAATACAGCAGAGAAACCCTATACCTAGGAAGAGACCAAGACCCAACCAAAAACCTCACCACCTGAGGGGAAAGAGGAAAACTAGCTGGCCACAGCAAACCACCCATGAGGTATGTCCAAGGCATTTATCTGTTATACCCCAATGAGTTAAAGAGGCTTTAACGCCCCCTCTCTTGTCTTCTACAGTTGTCTCATCAGTTCCAGCCAGAGGTTCCACACTCTAAGACATGTCTTCGGTGCTTGAGAAGAAGAGCTGTCCACAGACCCAGCAGCTGTTTTTGCTGTGGACTATGGCAAAGCTATGAGCCCACTCTAGAAAGACATTGGCAGGCCTGAAGGGAAGAAAACGGAGTAGACCATTACTACAATCAGAAAGGCAGGTGTTTAGTAAGTACCAAGAAGGATAAACCTTCCCCTTCAATCATGATCACACTAGTGGCTTCCCTTCAAGCGGTGAGAACAGTGACTGATTTAGGCATTTTCCCTGGCTGAGTGTATCATATGTGCTGCCCCAGGGAAGTCTCTTGAGGAGTTGTGTGTTAGTAAAGTCATCCATTTTGCCATATGTCAGAAAGTGACCTACTTCTGTCCCCCCTGAAATAGTCATGGTTCATTTCCATGTAAATTGTGACTGTTGAGGCCCTCGATTAGTAGAATGGTGGACTCCTACAGTAGGCCAATTAGTTTCCCCACTCCCAGAGTTGAAGTAACCAATCCACCTTGGTGGGGTGACCCATGACAGGTGCCAATAGGTGATTCCACTTACCAGTGCTAGGTCCCGAGGTGCCCAGAGGACTGGGCTGTTTTGCTCTGGTAACAATCTTGGTGGATACACTACCAGAGCCTGTGATGCCAGTTATATTTTGGAGGGCCACTCAGGGCTACTAGTCTGGTATATGGGGCTAAAGCCCCAGTGGGAGCCAAATTTATCAACCTCAAAGCTCCAGGCAGCCCCTTGGTCCCCCTTGTCAGGGAAGCCTTGCACATAAGCGCTTGTGTTTGTTGTTTTAGGACGCTGTTCTTCCTTTCCACCAGGCCCATGGCCTGGGGTTTATAGGGCAGGTGGTAATGCCATTGTACCTTGTTCTTGGTCCCCCATTTATACACATCATGACCTGTAAAATGTGTATCCTGGTCACTATCAATCCTTCAAGGTATTCTGTACAAAATGTTCACTTTTTGTTATCTTTTTTATTGTAGCAGCCTGGTTCGCTTGTTTACATGTGAACATGTGCCAACCTGGTAAAAGTGTCAACACAAACTAGCGTGTATTTTGCTTCTTCACTGGGGGTCAGGGGCTCTATATAATCTACCTGCCAGTCTGTCACTGGTTGTGTTCCCTTATGCATAGTCCCAGAATCATGGGACACATGCTTTGGGCGTTGGTGTGAGCACTCGGGGCAATTTTGCGTAGAAAACACTAAATCGCTCTACTTCACTATTATACTTACCTCTTTTGCTATTTTCCAGCCAATACAGGCATTACAGTGTCTACTTTTCTGGTGAATCTCGTGGGCAGTGTTCCCTTCGGGAAGCACCATTCTAACTTGTGCTATAGTGTTTGCTTCTTGGTTTCCCAGCAGGGAAAGAGGTGAATGGGCTGCTGACCAGATGACCCTTAAGAATTTTACTGATGTTGCAGGACCCTGCACCTTTTGGGTATTCACGGCCCATCCTGTCCCCTGTAGGTGGATGATTAGGGTGTCTAGACACTCCTGTATCAGAGAAACATTTTCAACAGTTAACACGGTATCATCAATGTAATGAAACCAACAGATGGTAGCGGGGAAGGGGAAAGAGTCTAATCCCTAGCAACCATACCACAGTAAATGGTGACACTATGTAGATACCCCAGCGTAGCTCCTGGAATATCCATTGCGTTCCCTCCTTCCCTCCTAGGTGAAGGCAAAATGGTCTTGAGTGTACAGGGCTACAGGGATTCTAAATAATGCATTGGTCAGGCCTAGCACAGCATGATGCGTACCCAGGTCTCTACTAAGGATGTTACTTTTGGAACTGAAGCATGTGTAGGAGAGATCATCTTGTTATGTTCTTTATAGCCCACAGTCATGCTCCAGGACCCATCTGGTTTCTTCACAGGCCACACAGGGTTATTAGAAGCACTCTGGGCTCCCTGGAGGATGCCTGCTCTTTTTGATTCCAGAATGGTTTCACTGATTTCCTAATGTCCTCAGGGCAACTTATATTGTCTGATACCTACAATTCTTCATGGTGGGAGCGGGGTCACTGATTCCCATGCCACATTCCTCCTCAAGGCTGCTTTTGCCACCCTCACTGGCAGTTGTAATTCTCCAAAATATGTGGTCAAAGTTAGCCCCATGAGGACAATCACTCCTAGAATATATTCTGCTATTGGGGAAATATAAACTTGACATGGTTTAGGGGAGTATGTTCTGGTTGTACGGTCAGGATTACCTGACATACATGAATGGACTTTCGTCTGTACCCATCAGTTGCCAAGTGGGATCCTCAAAACCACTCAGGGTTTCCAAAGATAATGGTGTACTCTGTCCCTGTTACAACCAGAGCTGGCAATCACTGCTTCTTTGTTCTTTACCAATGTATTCTGATCTCTACATGGGGCCTCTGGTTCCCCTGCAGGGCCCTGATCTGTGGGTGGCTTTGGCCCCAACCCCATTCCCTAACGATTGGTGGGGTCCACCCAGTGGCAAGTGGTACTTCCTCATGGGAGCTGGTGGGACCCAGAGGGTGGTATTGTTGCTTTGGCTTCAGATTCTTCCAAAGATTATCCAAAAACTGCATTTGGTTATTTATCTTTTCCACTGCTGTCCTGGCACCTATTAAGTCTACCCATATCTGCTTTTGGATTACTTTCAAGGGACACTTAGAGAGTTGTCTTACAGGGTTTTCAGCCTTTCTTTTCTCTCTTCCCATGGCTCACACCCCCTTCTCTCTAGCCCTCTCAATTTCACCCAAGTTGGCTATGGCTTGTTCCACATGGTAGACAGTATGGTTTACTAAGGGGCTAATGATAGGCACCAGCATGCCATACCAGCATGGGGCTGCCTGTAGGATCTCTGGTTTCATTCTTGCAGTAAAGAATTCATTGTCTGGTCTCTGGGAGTGCTCAGCATAAATGGCGGGGACCATACCCAGGTCTTGTATCAGCTCTAAGTTCTCTACCAAAGACCACTTCACAATCGTACTGGGAAGATTCCCCTCATTTGGCAATGCCTTTTTATAACACAAGGTGATCCAATTCGTTAGGGCGTGTATGCCCTCTGTGTCCCGAGCTGCGTATAAACACTGCTGGAGTGTGGAATGGGTGGTTTTACTCCTCATTTTTTCTGCCTCAGTTCCATTTAAAGATATATTGTCTCCCCTGGTACTCCCCAGAGATAATAACCAAGCTGCAATTGTTTCCTTTCCTTTCTGCTGACATTTCCCACACAATTCAGTCAACTCAGTGGGGGTGTATTCCTGCATCATCATAGAACTGGTGGATGGCATTTCTTGTCTAGTGTCATCTGGCTAGTGGGTAACTTTCATTTTATGGGTAACAATGGCCGTGCCTGGAGGGGCCAGTCTGCAAAACTAGGCTCCTCGTCTACTATCACCTTCACAGTTGAGTCCCAAGGCTCACTCTCCCAAGGATTCTACACTTTTGAGTCTCAGTCACCTTTCATCAACACTGCCCTGATCTTCACCTTTGGCACTTTCTTCCCCTATCTTTACAAACCTGTAGGTGAGCGTTTCCAATTGCTTATCCTGTTCACAGATATAGCTGCTGAATACATCAGTCATGGCCACACACGACTGCTGCACATCCCTTTCTAACTGTAATTCTTCCTTCAAGGCTTTTATGCATGCTTCAGCAGCTAGCTGGGCATTGGTGACCAGACAAATGACCCAGAGCAGTGACCATCCTATGGCTGCTACTGCTTTCCTAGATTTTTTTCCACCCTTATGAAGACATGCATCTTCCAAAACATGCTATGCTGCTTGATATTTTCAGGGTGTCCCCATACTCACGTGGCAGTCCACACACATCAAGCATATAGGCCAAACTTCCCTATACTGAGGTTGTCGGGCAACCCAGGATTTCCCCCACAGAGGCCTCACTTGCCATTTCCTTGATGTCCTGGCTGGCTTACCAATTGTCCTGGCATGGATTTGTAACATGAACCTTGCCTCAAGAAAAGGAGGGTGATGACAGGCTGAAGAAAGAGCTGGGTGACTCCACAGCGGCAGCAAAGGAGTTTATTAGGGAGACTTACATACAAGGCAGGTCATGGGTGGCAGCAGGAGCAAGCAGATCTCTGTGCCCTGCAGTGGGAGAGCAGAGGTTTTATAGAGGTGGTGAACAAAAGTGGCTACATGCCAGGAATGCCTCTAGACTTACATAGGCTGCCTCAGCAAGAATTCCTGAAGAATGACATTGCAATCTGCAGTGAAGTAGTGGAAAGCATGAGGGCAGTCATGTTTAGCGTTGCAAAAACTGTTTCTCCTTCAGTAACCTTTTTAGATAATCGGTTGTAGATCAGTGCTTCTGAAAGTGTATATAAATCCCTGGAAGATATTGTTAAAACACAGATTTTGATTCAATAGAACTGGGATGGGGCTCTGAGATTCTGTCTTCTAACCTCCTTCAACCCCCTAGTGATGCCCAGCTGATGATCCAAAGACCACACTTTCAGTAGTAAGGGTTGTATAATATATATTTTAAATATGCAGAAGAAGAAACATACAGTGTTGAGAATGTAAATTAGTTTACAGAGGACTGAGGAGGAGGTAATAAAAGAGTGGAAGAAGTAAGTGTAGTGCAAATGGTAAAATATCCCCAATAACAAAGATAGCCTAGGGAAGAAATTTTTTAAGATAGAGAAAAGTGAATCATATTTTGATACTGAAGGAAAGAACTAATGAAAGATTGATGACGTGAGGGTGATAAAATGGATAATCAATTAGTATAATTACTAGACCAGATAGAAAGGATGAGGAGTTTAGGTGGAGCTGCTAGAGCTAAAAAGAAAGAGATGAAATATGAACACATAAGAAAAGATACAGGAGGAGGAGGAATTGGTATTCCACAAGGGTCACATGGCTTTAAATTTTTTCAGCGGTAAGAATGATGGGCTTTTAAGAGATGAGATTGATGGAGGATCTGCCAGGTGTTACAGAAGAATGTGTAATACTACTCAGTTGTAGGGGAGATAAGGATAACTAGAGTTAAGAGTTCAAGGAATTATGAGGCCAGGTATTGGTGGGTTATATATTAGAATCTTGATAGCTTCCATACATTGTTTATTGAGTATGAGTAGGTCAAATCACAGAAAGTATGAGAAAAGGCCTAGGGAGTTAAAGGGTCATATTCACAGCTGGAATCCCTGGGTGGTACAAATGACTAAGTGCTTGGTTACACACCAGAAGGTTGGTGGCTCAAATCTACCCAGAGTTACCATGGAAGAAAGACATGTTTATCTACTGCCAAAAGATCACAACCATTTAAAATCCTTTGTAGCACAATTCTACTCTGACACAGATGGAATAGCCGTGAGTTGGAAACAACTCAAAAGCAACCGGTTTGTTTATTTTATAGTCTGCCTCCTTCCAGACATTCACCTCTACTTGCCAGTTTCTTAACTCTTCACTGACAGGAGGTTCATAGTTGTAACTCATGTAGAAGTGACTCACTAATGTCACAAATCTTTTTTAGGAACCTCCTAGTACTTTCTTCAAGGCATCCTTCATCTCTTTATTCCAGAGGCTATAAATCATGGGGTTGAAAAATGGAGTCAAAACTGAGTAGAACAAAGCAGTGAGCTTCTGCATGCCCTGTGCTTGTTCTGATCCTGGGCTCACATATGTAATCAAGACAGATCCATAGAATAGAAACACCACAGCCAGATGTGAGGAGCAGGTGGAAAAGGCCTTCTTTTGGCCAGCAGCTGAGGGTACCTGAATCACAGCCCTAAGCACCATAGGGTATGAGCCAGTAATGTAGAAAAAAGTGATAAAGATGAGGAGGGAGCTCATGGTGCTGAATGTGAGAACAGTCCCTGGGATTGGGACACAGGCTGAAGCCAGGTCCAGCAGAGGACCCAGGTCACACAGAAAGTCATCAATAACATTTGAGCCACAAAATGGCAGTTGAGTAACAAGTATCACTGGGATCAGGAACCAGAGGAAACCATACACCCAGCAAAAGATGACCAGGCTGTGTACAGAACTTAGTAGTCAAGACTGTGAGCTAGTGCAGGGGGTGGCAGATTGCCAGGAACTGGTCATAGGTCGTGATACAGAGAAATAAGCATTCAGTCGTGCCCAGTGAGAAGAAGTACAGCTGCAGGAGGCTCTGAGTGAAGGACATCGTTTTGATCTTGGAGAAGAAGTTGACCAGCGTGTTGGGCACATTAGAGCTGACATAGCAGATCTCCGGGAGGGAGAAGTTGGCCGGCAGGATGTACATGGGAGTGTGGAGTCGGTATTCCCAGTGCACTGCACACACAATGGATGTGTCTCCAAGGAGAGTCAGGATGTACATCACAAAGAATATGGAAAAGAGGAACAGCTGTATTTCCCAGCAGCAAGGGAAGCCCAAGAGAATGAACTCATTCACCATGCGGGAGAGATTTCTGGCTTCTGAGATCATTTCCTTTTGTCCTGTGGGGATTATAGCAGACATTATATACTATAGAGTGAATAATGTCTCCTAATTCCTCCTTAAGAGTGAGCATACTTTCCTGATGATAGGGAGAAGGTCTAGACCAGTGGTTTCCTTTTTTTTTTTTTAATTGGGCACCAAAAAAATACAGTGGTTGAGCATAAAAAAACTATGAGTTCTGACTCATAGTGATCCTATAGGACAGAGTAGAACTGCCTCAAATGTTCCCAAGGAGCCGCTGGTGGATTTGTGCTGCCGACCTTTTGGTTAGTAGCCATAGCTCGTCATAGTTCTTAACCACTTTGATATGATCATTTACTTACATACTAGATATAAAACACTGTTAATCAACATTGTTAATACCAGTAAAGCTTTCTGAAAAAAGTTTCTTAGAATTAAAATAAAAATAGAAATTCAAATATTCCCTTTCTGCTGTAGGGGTAAATACAAGTTGAAAAGAAAAAAAAAAAAAAAATTCCTGCGAAAAGGGACTCCCCCTCTCTTTTCTTAGAACATTTACTGTAGAGAGCTTGTAACTCTGGTTCTTTTTCTGCATCTTTGAAATGTATATAAATCCTTTAAAAAGCTAAATAAGCCTCTTATCAGTTTTATAACTCAGGATCATTTCCTCAAGAATGTGGGAGCCATCTCTCTGGAATGTATTCATCAAGGAAGATGACTCTCCTTTCTCTTAGTTTCTGTGGCAGGATAAGGAGGCTAATTTCTCCAATTGCAAGTCTTACTTGCTCCAAGTTGCAAAACTATCTCCTGTAATAAAGAGAGGGAAAGTTTATTTTTCCTTTGGATGAAAGCAATTAACAAGCACAGGTGGGTACTTAAATACCAGGTAAATTTAAGATGAAGTATATGTGACAAAAAATCTTGAGAACATGTGAGAAATGAGTTGTATCTGCTTGGGTATGTAAAGGGTCAGATTTCTTTCTGTCTTTGCAATCTCTTTAGAGGATTGCCTGTGTAAAAACGGCATGATGGCCACATCAGACCTCCTCCTCTAACTTCGCAAGGGGAAGGAGAGAGAATCATTGTCAGCATCAACAGCCCCAGGCTGATTTCTGTGAGGTGGGGGTCCTCTCTCCAACCTTTTTACCAGTTCTGACACCAGCTGGACCTCCCACAACACTCTCTACTTTTCTGTTGGGTTTGATAATATGTTGTAATGGCCACACAGAACTCACAGACAATAGTCAGAATTATGCAGCTTACTAGGCAATTTACAGATTACAATTCAGAATCAGGAACAATTCAGTACACAATTCTTTGGTCAGGATATCTTCTCAGCCATGCCCACAGGGAGACCTCTCCATGGCCATTGGTTTCTTAACCCTCAGCCCCACACCTCAGGCTTCTTGGGGTGGACTGACTTCTGCCGTGCTTGGGCAAGTGTTACAGAGCTCTTTAGCTCCACTGATAAGTGCCCAGAGGCACCCCACTCTGCCAGTAAGCCTCGTTCTGAAGGTGCTCAGCTCTCTCCCTCTTGGGCCGGTATACCCACTGTAGTAACCACCTTGCTCTGTGGGCAGGAAACCCACTGTGCCATTTTGCATCGGTCCCCTGGTTCTGTTGCTGCTGTTTCTCTGCCACCACTTCTCGCTGTCTTTCACCATCTCTGGTGTTACAGCTCTCTGTCTCTCTGTTCCCTGGGTCTAGGAGGTTCTCAGTACAGGGACCTTGGGTCCAAAGGACGTGGCTCTGCTCCCATCTCTTCTTCTTGGTGTTAGTGTGACTCTCCCCTGCTCTGGGATTTGCTCTCTTTTAAACCCAGTGGATGGCAAATCTAACCAATTCCCTCATTAGGGTTCCATACACATATTTGCATGGCCCCACCCCCACAAGAGTGCCATGTACCTTACTTGTATTATTAACAAGCTGTCTAATCCCCTTGGTGGGCCACAACACCATGGCTAGGAAGACCATATGAAAGTGATCCGTTACACCGCAGCCTGTGGTGTGCATCATATTCTCGCTTAATGCTAATTCAATAATAAAAACACTTTCTTTCTCTTCTACCTTTGTGGAGAACTTTTCTGGGTTGGCAGGGGATTTTGGGTCTAATTATGTTTCCCCAACATTGCATCCCTCAGTGGGCTGCCTGGTACACCTCACTTCAGAGGGTAGTGGTTCTCTTCAAGTTTTCTTAACATTATTTCTCTGGAAAAAAATCCCCATAAACTTATGCATGAACTTAACTTCCAAAATCTGTGAAGAGTTTAGTAGTGTTTGAAACAGTTTTCCATGTTATCATGTGCACAATGCCACATGGCGAGATGGCATGCACACCAGATCTACTGGATCAGTGTTTACTGGGGAAAACTCAAGTACCTAGGATTAGTCACAGTCATGCAGGTTGCCTATGCTCATTATAACCACAGCAGCACACAGCAATCTAGGCATCAGATTCCAAGAGAGACACTTTAACCTTTGGGCTGTGGGCTTTTTAGTGGCATTATTAGGGAAGGACCGACCCTTCCCCTGATACGATGAAGGGACAGATTATGATATCAAAATGATGATGAAAATTATGATCCCGTCCTATTTCAGGAATCAAAGTTTGTGACTGGAGGAGAAGGACACCAGTTCTTCTCCTAATGTGACTGGGGTCTGGGCTTCAAGATTTACAGTTGTAACTGAATGACGGAAACCCTGGTGGCGTAGTGGTCGGCAGTTCGAATCCACCAGGCTCTCCTTGGAAACCCTACAGGGAAGGCAGTGGGTTTGGTGTTTTGGTTTTATCCGAATGACATGATGAGCTAATAGCAAGATTCCCTGCATCAGCCAATGTGATGGAGAAGGTGATTGCCTGAAGCACTGTACAATGGCTGATTTCATTCCTATGGAGCTTTGCAGGAGGGGAACTTCCTCTTTGGGAAGGCAGCTTGAAGGAGATCAGTTTGTAGTTGTTGTTAGGTGACGTCAAGTTGGTTCCACCTTACAGTGACCCTATGTAAAACAGAATGAAACACTGCCTAGTCTTGTGCCATCCTCACCATCATTGCCATGTTTGAGCCCATTGTTGCAGCCACTGTGTCAATTCATCTGGTAGAAAGTCTTCTGTTTCGCTGACCTTCTACCTTACCAGGCACGATGTCCCTCTCTGGGGACTGGTCCCTCCTGATAACATGGCCAAAGTATGTGAGATGAAGTCTCTCCATCCTTGCTTCCCAGGGACACTCTAGCTGTACTCTTCCAAGATGGGCTTGTTGGTTCTTCTAGCAGTCCATGGTATATTCAATATCCTTAACCAACACCATAACTCAAATGAATCAATTTTTTGGTCTTCCTTATTCACTGCCCAGATTTTACATGCATGTGAGGTGATTGAAAATATCATGGCTTTAGTCAGGCACACCTTAGTCGTCAGAGTAATGTCTTTGATTTTTAACACTTTAAAGGGATCTTTTGTAGCAGATTTACCCAAAGCAACATGTTTTTTGATTTCTTGACTGCTGCTACCATGGGCATTGATTGTGGATTCAAGAAAAATGAAATCCTTGACAACTCCAATCTTTTCTCCATTTATCATGATGTTGCTTATTAGTCCAGTTGTAAGGATTTTTGTTTTTCTTATGTTGAGGTGGAATCCATACCAAAGGTTGTAGTGTTTGATCTTTGTCAGTAAGTGCTTCATGTCCTCTTCACTTTCAGCAAGCAAGGTTGTGTCATCTGCATAGCTCAGGTTGTTAATGAGTCTTCCTCCAAGTCTGATGCCCCGTTGTTCTTCATATAGTCCAGTTTCTTGGATTATTTGCCCAGCATACAGATTGATGAGTATGGTGAAAGGGTATAACTTTGATGCACACATTTCCTGATTTTAAACCAGTATCCCCTCTTTCTGTTCGAACAACTGCCTCCTGGTCTATGTACAGTTTCCACATGAGCACAATGAGGTGTTCTGGAACTCCCATTCTTGTCAATGTTATCCATATTTTGTTACGATCCACACAGTCTAATGCCTTTGCATAGTCAATAAAGCACAGGTGAACATCTTTCTGGTGTTCTGTGCTTTCAGCCGAGATCCATCTGATATCAGCAATGACATCCCTCATTTCATGTCCTCTTCTGAATTGGCTTGAATTTCTGGCAGTTCTCTGTTGATGTACTGCTGCAACTGCCTTTGAACGATCTTCAGCAAAATTTTACTTCCATGTGATATTAATGGTATTGTTTGATAATATCCACATTTTGCTGGATCACTTCGCTTTGAAATGGGTACAAATATGGATCTCTTTATACCTATTCTCTTGATGTTTCCTGCTTGTACTGGA
Source organism: Elephas maximus indicus (assembly GCF_024166365.1). NCBI lineage: Eukaryota > Metazoa > Chordata > Mammalia > Proboscidea > Elephantidae > Elephas > Elephas maximus. Next base: position 26,427,233 of record NC_064828.1, on the reverse strand, counting down.
CTAATAAGCAACATCATTATAAATGGAGAAATGGGTGGAGTTGTCAAGAATTTCATTTTCCTTGAATCCACAATCAACGCACATGGAAGCAGCAGTCAAGAAATGAAACAACATATTGCTTTGGGCAAATCTGCTACAAAAGATCTCTTTAATGTGTTGAAAAGCAAAGACGTCACTTTGAGGACTAAGATGCACCTGCCTGAAGCCATGGTATTTTCAATCACCTCATATGCATGTAAAATGTGGACAATGAATAAGGAAGACCAAAAACATTGACTCATTTGAATTATGGTGTTGGTTAAGGATATTGAATATACCATGGGCTGCCCGAAGAACCAACAAGTCCGTCTTGGAAGAAATACAGCTAGAGTGCTCCTGGGAAGCAGTTGGTTGAACAGGTATCTGTCTTCCAAATTTCTTGGCATAGCTGACTGAACACCTCCAGTGCCTCATGTGTTTGTTGAAACATCTCAGTTGGTGTTCCATCAATTCCTGGAGCCTTGTTTTTCACCAATGCCTATAGTGCAGCTTGGACTTATTCCCCTTCAGTGCCATCAGTTCGTGATCATATGCTACCTCCTGAAATGGTTGGACGTTGACCAATTCTTTTGGTACAGTTACTCTGTGCATTCCGTCCATTTTCCCTTGATGTTTCCTGTGTCATTCAATATTTTGCCCATAGAATCCTTCAAAGTTGCAACTCGAGGCTTGAATTTTTCTTCATTCAGTTCTTTCAGCTTGAGAAATGCCAAGCATGTTCTTCCCTTTCAATTTTCTGACTCCTGCTCTTTGCACATTTCATTATAATACTTAGTCTTCTCGAATTTCCCTTTGGAATCTTCTGTTCTGTTCCTAAACTTCATTGTCTCTTCCATTCCCATTATCTCTGTTCAAGAGCAAGTTTCAGAGTCTCTTCTGACATATATTTAGGTCTTTTCTTTCTTTTTTGTCTTTTTAAAAACCTTTTGCTTTCTTCATGTATGATATCCTTGATGTCACCACACAACTCATCTGACCTTTGGACATTAGTGTTCAATGCATCAAATCTACGCTTGAGACAATCTCCAAATTCAGGTGGAATACACTGAAGGTCGTATTTTGGCTCTTATGGGCTTGTTTTAACTTTCTTCATCTTCAACTTGAACTTGCATATGATCAATTGGTAGTCTGTTCTGCAGTTTGCCTCTGGCCTTGTTCTGACTGATGATGTCTAGCTTTTCCAATGTCTCTGCATGGATGTAATTGATTTGATTCCAGTATTTTCCATCTGGTGAAGTCCACATGTATAGTCACTCTTTATGTTGTCAAAACAAGTTATTTGTAGTGAAGAAGTCATTGGTTTTGCAAAAGTCCATCATGTGATCTCTGGCATCATATCTATCATCAAGGTCATATTTTTCAACTACTGTTCCTTCTTCTTTGTTTGCAACTTTCACATTCCAATCACCATAATTATCAATGCACCTTGATTGCATGTTTGATCCATTTCAGACTGTGGAAGTTGGTAAAAATCTTCAGTTTCTTCATCTTTGGCCTTAGTGGTTGGTGTGTAAATTTGAATAATTGTATTAATTGGTCTTCCTTGTAGACGTATGGATGTTATCCTATCATTGACAGCATTGTACTTCAGGATAGATCTCGAAAAGGTCTTTTTGAAGATGGATGCTTCACCATTCTTTTTCAATTTGTCATTCCCGACTTAGTAGACCATATGATTATTTGATTTGAAATGGCCAGTACCGGTCCATTTCAGCTCACTAATGCCTAGGATAGAATGTTTATTCTTTCCAACTCATTTTTGATGATTTCTATTTTTCCTAGATTCATACTTTGTACATTCCATATTCCTATTACTGTTAGATGCTTGCAGTTGTTCTGAGTCATGCCACATCAGCAAATGGAGGTCCCAAAATCTTGACTCCATCCACATCATTAAGGTCAACTTTACTTTGAGGAGGTAGCTCTTCCCCAGTCATATTTTGATTACTTTCCAACCTGGGGGCTCATCTTCAGTCACTATATCAGACAATGTTTGCCTGCTATTCATAAGATTTTTTCTGGCCAGTTTTTTAAAGAAGTAGACCACTAGGTCCCTTTTTCCTAGTCTGTCTTAGTCTTGAGGCTCTGCTGGAACCTGCCCACCATGGGTGATCCTGGTATTTGAAATACTGGTGGCATAGCTTCCAGCATCACAGCAACACACAAGCCAACACAGTACAAGAAACTGACAGACAGGCAGTGGCAGATCAGTTTAGGACAAGTAAATTCTTATGTCTGAGGTACATTACCTTTTTTGACTTTCTTAATTACTTTTTAGGGGAGCCATAGCAAAGATTAATTTCAAATATGAGAAGATGAAGGCTCAAAGCTGTTAAATGCCTAAAGCCCCAAACCAAAAATAACAAAGTTAGGAGAAGAGTTCATGCCTCACAGCTCCTAGTTTACTGTTTTCTCACTATAGAGGAGCTTTAGTGTACATGTGTCTAATATGTCACCCCTCCCAGGGAAAAAGTATATCAAACTGATAAAATACATTACTGTTGGTGCGGAATCATCACCCCAACATCTGAAGCAGACCAGGTAGGGTCTTCAAGTATCTCTCAAATCACACCACTTACATGGAATTATAGTTTTTTCTCCTTTATTTCTCACTCTTACATGGGTATCATATTTCGGTAATAAGATTAGTTCAACAGCATGAAAATAGCCCACAATTTAGTTCAGATTCAAGAGCTATACTTAATCCATCCTCAAATGTGGTCATAGGATGGCATCAACTGGCCATTGAAAATGAGATCTGCTGCAGGTGTTCTTTCACAGCAATAGTTCAAAAAGAGGTGACCCCTCTCAAATTAACTGACTTGAGAAGGGCACAGCAGGCAGTTATTTCCAGGACTATTTTATTCTAGTGGACTTCTGTGACATGCAATATTCAATTCCTCCATAGCCATCTATAACCTAAGACAAATCACTCTTTAACCACTCATACAAAATCAAGATAAATGATCAACAAAGACCATTCTTGAAAAAAAGGAAAAAAGAAGATACCAAAAAGCAACATGATATATACTGAGGAAGCATGTAAGGAGGATACAGGAAATCGTGTAGTTCTTTTTTGTAGTGTTATTATTATTTGTGTAATTACATTATCTGTATCTCTATAATTCCATTTGTTGGAGCCTTTTATTTATCACTATGTTTTATTATTTTTCTTTTTTCCACTAATTAGACATGTCATCTCCTTTTCTCCCACTGCCTTCCTTAGTTTGTATTCTTCACTTATTTTTATAATACAAAGGGCATTTGTTTCAGTGTGCTACGTCCTAGGAACCCACTTAAGAGAATAGCTGATTTCTGTCCCATGCTCAGTTGTTCCTTCTTCTACTCTGGAGAAAATAAAAACTGTCAAGTCCAGACTTCTATTTCTTGGAATAATATGTTGGCCACATACACTGGCCACAGAGAAACCATGGGTTAGAACAGAGTCTTGAAAGTCATATTCTCTGCTTCATCTGAACTTAATGACTTTTGGAACTTGGAGATACTTTATTGGTTCTCTAACCTGTCCTTCCACAGTGGTAAAGACCAGGGGTGAATTAACTGGTAAGCAAGGTATGCACAGGCTTACAATAAGCCAAGTATGCACGGGCTTACTGGTGCTTACTTACTAATCTACAGTGCGCAATCTTTGATGTAGTGAAAAACAGATGAAGTTGTGCACTACAAATTAGTAAGTAAGCACCAGTAAGCCCATGTGTACTTGGCTTATTGGGTAATCTGTCCTTAGTAAGGACCCTTCCTTCTAAGTTTTTGCTGGGAGGCTATCTAGCTTCTGCTGCAATCATCAAAGGGCTCATTACAAAGGAAGGCAGGGTACCACCTTCAGAACAGCCTTCCTTTTTAGAAGTTGTAGTAAACTTTTTTGTCTCTTAACTTTCTGAGCCACTTTCCCATCTTGATTTTTAATCTTGGTGTTGCTTCCTTCTGCCTTAGAGAAGTTAACGTTTACTGTGTACCTGTCATATGTACACATTCTGCTAGCAATCAGAACAGGCATTATCTTCTAAATGTTTCAACAGTGACAGAAGGCTTTAATCAGCACAAACTTACAAAGGTACTAAAGTGGCATCACTGGGCGATATTTGTGTTCTTTCAACTATACTATAGTTATGCTCAGAATAAGTCTACACAGCAGCCCTTGGATGTATTTTAGGAAAGTGCTCGTATCCTACTTGAGCCATTTCTACTTAGACTAAGCACTCTTGGTTTCTTCAACTGAATACTACATAATTTCCAGGGTGTTCATCATCCTGGTTGACTTCCTTTTATTGGGCATGTCCTTCTGAAAGTGCGAGGTTACCAACTGAACACAATGACCCTGATACTTTGTGATTGATAAGGAGCAGTCATGCTATAAACTGTCTTGCTTTAGAAACTCATGCAGACTAAAGATAACATTAGCATTGTGAGCAGCAATTTGGCACTTTTGACTTTCAGTGAGTTTGTGTTTTACCAAAGTCCTTAGAGTTTGTTCACAAGAGTTTCTTTAAAACCAAATTTCTACTCTCTGATGCTTGCGCACTTTAGTTTTTGAAGCGTAAGAAGTTAAATATTAAATTTCTCCAAGTGTTTCAATTCATTAAGATGTTTTAGGCTTTGGATTGACTTTGAAAATATTAGCTGTCAAGAGTGTTGACACATAGTGGGGGTTGGCAACCAATGTCACAAAACAATATGTGTACTAATTGTTTAATGAGAAACTTGTTCTGTAAACCTTCATCTAAAATACAATTAAAAAAAAAGCAAAGGGAGGTGTCAGACAGATCTTTTATGATCCTAAAAATTCTAAGCCCTCAATCAATTCTGAATTTAAAAATAAATTATATAATATGTATGTATGTATTTTAGATATCTTTTCTATTTTTATTGCTCAAAAGTTTGATAAATATTCCTTGGGTGTGTGTGCACCATTTGTCTTGTATTGAAATATTAGGTAGAACATAATAAAGTGCTTTGTCAGGCCACTTAAACCTCCTTTGATGTTAACATATTATTACCAACAATTGTACATAGATAGCTAAACCAAAGACAGATAAATTGTGGGAAAAGTGGGTGAAAATGTCATTGTAGCGCCGGAAAACATTCCAGCATATGTTATTAAACAGATGGTTGATAAAATTATTTTCAAAGTAACTTCTGGACTTTTACCTTTGTGCCATTAAAAAGCTAACAGCATTGCTCAATTTCAGGATTTAAAAAACTCATTTTTTATGCTCCAGAATTCAACAAAAGTTTACTAAATAACTATTGTATTCTAACATATTTTTCAATGCAATGGGTGTTTTATAACATTTGTATACTTGCAGGGTGAAATGTTTTAAAAATTAGAAACATTATTGTTTTCAATAAAGTTAAGGGGTATTTTTAGGAGTGAAATTTCAGTGTGCATTCTGGAAATTACATCTATAATCTCCACATTTTCATATCATTTGTCCATTTAAATACAAAAGATGTAATTTTTCTGTTGCTTTTCAAATTAACAAAGATGAAAAACCATGGTGAAGGTACAATGCAATAACATTCAGAAAAACTTTTGGAGGGAATATAAACATGTAAAATTCTTTTTTTTTTTTTTTTTTGAGACGATTTAGAAGTACTCAGAGCCTTTAAAACATTTATACCCATTAAACACAAATCAGAGGGTTGAAAAAAAAATAAGATTTTCATTATAACACTGCATAAGGATATCTTGAGAATCATGTTAAAATGAAGATTCTCATTCAAAAGGAATGGGATAGGGCATATGATTCCAAATTTCTAATAAGCAATGAGATAATACTGATTCATTGAATAACAAAGGTTTATATTTTTTTAATATTGTATAGAGTTTTTAACCTAGCAAGGGTTTATAGAATTTTTTATATACATTTCTGAAGAAAAAAGTAAATACATATAATGGAATAGAAAAAAAAAAAAAAAAAACCTCTGGAAAGAAAATGTACCTTCTCGATGGGATAAAAAGTACCAACACACAAAATATTCGATGGTATGGGAGCAAGAAGACATGTCATGTCCATCTGGGTTAACTCTGGAAGCTTGGGAAGGAGTGCTCAGAATATGATCTCAAAAAGTAATTCATATAATTAGTGAGATCCACATAACCTTACAAATAATCACATCATTTGTTATTTAGTGCTTTCTTCCTGGGTTTTGAAAGGAGACACTGATTTAAAATTAAGACAAAAATTCTGACATGGGGAGGTGGAGCAAAGATGGCAGAAGAGACAGATGCTCCTGGCAAGCCCTCTTTACAACAAAGACCTGAATAAACAAGTGAAACGAGTATATTTATGACAAGCTAGGAGCCCTGAGCATCAAAGGCAAGCTTAGAAAATGAAATGAGGGGAAGGGAAAGGAAGAGGTGGATCAGAAGTGGAGAGGAGTTACCAGACCAGAATCGTGGGGAGCCCTCAGGCACCATTCACAGAGCCGTGGTGGCAAGCTGGTACTAGCATTCAGCCACAGTTTCCTCTTGCAGAAGCAGCCAGCCACACAGCCTACTCACACCTCCGGAACCTGAGAAGAACGGCACTCTCGACAAAAACTAAGTACTTGTGCAAATTTTACTGTGCCTTCCCACCCCCAAGCCAGCTTCAGCAGCTGAACTCCCTGGGCCTGAAATAGGCCCTGTTGAACACCTAAACCCATCCTCTTGGCCTTGAAGAAGGAAAAAATTTGCAAATGGGGGAAAAAATAATTTGCCAGTGCCACTAACTAGGGGAGCTCAGGACAGAAATGGCTCCTGTCTAGGCATAAACGGCCCGTGGACTTCGGGCACCCTTCCCTTCTGCATGGATCTGTGTGGCTGTATTTCAGGAGAATAGGACCTTGTTGGCAAACTCCAACTGTTTCAGCTGTGGGGTGGAGAGGTGGGTGTTTGATATTTGACATTACTTTGCCTATTAAACAAGGTCCTCACCTACACGTATCAGGGGCCTAAGGACTGGTAGCTCCACTCAGGTCACCCAGCAATCCACGATAGGGGTCCAAGGATAACTGGTACCTCCCAGTCATTACAACCCAAAACATGGGGTGTCCATAGTCTGCCTGCAGAACCCACCCACCTGCACACTCTAGGGAACAGGGACATGCTTTCTTCAGAGACACTCAGGGTCGGTTCTAAGCCCCCTGCCTCGTTCAAAGCATGAGCCCCTGCTGCAATCAGATACCAGTACATACACCAATCCCCCCCCCCGCCCCTCTAAGACTGTAGGACAGAGTATGTACCACATACTTGATGACCAGCTACCTGGACACCTGAGCTGAATTCATACCAGAAAAGTGAATGGACTCCTAGACTGATGTACCTGGTAACAGCTCTAGCCATCAGGGTCAGGACGTCAGAGCTCCAAAGGCAAAAATAATCAAGCTAGCTCATTCAAGCAACCCATATGGGTATATCAAAACAAAACAAAGCAAGAAGCTATGACACAGTAAGCAAGCATAAACTAATATAATAACTTATAGATAGCTCAGAGACAACAGTTGATATCAAGTGACATAAAGAAACAGACCATGGTCACCTCAACAAGCTCTCAAAACAAAGAATCCAGGGATCTTCTAGATGAAAGTGCATTCCTGGAGTTACCAGAGGCAGAATACAAAAGATTAATATAAAGAACCCTTCAAGACATCATGAAGGAAATGAGGCAATACGCAGAACAAGCCAAGGAACACACAGATAAAGCAATAGAAGAAATTAGAAAGATTATTCAGGAACATAATGAAACATTTAATAAGCTGGAAAAATCCATAGACAGATAGCAATCAGAAATTCAGAAGATTAACAATAAAATTACAGGAGTAGACCACTTAATAGAATGTCACAGGAGAAGAATTGAGCAAGTAGAAGCCAGAATTTCTGAACTTGAAGATAAATCACTTGGCACTAATACATTTGAAGAAAAATCAGATAAAAGAATTTTTAAAAATGAAGAAATCTTAAGAATCATGTGGGACTCTATCAAGAGAAATAACTTATGAGTGACTGGAGTACCAGAACAGGGAGGGATAACAGAAAATACAGAGAGAATTGTTGAAGATTTCTTGGCAGAATGCTTTCCTGATTTCATGAAAGATGAGAAAATATCTATCCAAGATGCTCATCGAACTCCACATAAGGTAGATGTTAAAAGAAAGTCACCAAGGCATATTATAATCAAACTTGCCAAAACGAAAGATAAGGAGAGAATTTTTAAGAGCAACGAGGGATAAATGAAAAGTCACCTACAACGGGCAGTCAGTAAGAATAAGCTTGGACTACTAGGCAGAAATCACGCAGGCAAGAAGGCGATGGGATGACATATTTAAAATTTGAAGGAAAAAAAAAGCCAGCCAAGGACCATATATCCAGCAAAACTGTTTCTTAAATATGAAGGTGAAATTCGGATATTTCCAGATAAACAGAAGTTTAAGGAATTCGTAAAAACCAAACCAAAGCTACAAGAAATACTAAAGGGAATTTTTTGGTTAGAAAATCAATAATATCAGGTATCAACCCAAGACTAGGACACTCGGCAGAGCAATCAGAAGTCAACCCAGACAGGGAAATCAGAAAAACAAAGCAATATTTAAAAAAAAAAAAAATCAAAACAGGGTAGCAGCAATGTTATTATGTAAAAGAAGACAATATTAAAACTATAAAGAGGGACTAAGAAATGTAATCGCAGAGCTTCCATATGGAGAGAAAAATACAGCAATACAAAAAAAATAAAAGTTAGTTTTAAATTTAGAAAATTAGGGGTAAATAATAAAAAAATAATAAGGTAACCACAAAGGAGACAAACTATCCTACTTATCAAAATAAAATACAAGAAAAAAATAGAGACTCAGCAGAAACAAAATCAACAGCAACGAATATGAGGGAAGGACAACGTATAAAGACAATCTACTCAGCACATAAAATTAAGTGGGAAAAAAGAAACTGTCAACAACACACAAAAAAAGACATCAAAATGATAGCACTAAATTCATACCAATCTGTAATTAAGCTGAATGTAAATGGACAAAATGCACCAATAAAGAGACAGAGAGTGGCAGAATGTATTAAAAAACATGATCCGTCTATATGTTGCCTACAAGAGACATGCCTTAGATTTAGAGACACAGACAAACTAAAACTCAAAGGATAGAAAAAAATATATATATATCAAACAAACAACAATCAAAAAAGAGCAGGAGTGGCAATATTAATTTCTGACAAAATAGGCTTTAAAGATAAATCCATCATAAAGGATAAGAAACGACACTATATAATAATTAAAGGGACAATACACCAAGAAGACATAACCATATTAAATATTTATGCACCCAATGACAGTGCTGCAAGATACATAAAACAAACTCTATCAGCATTGAAATGTGAGATAGATAGCTCCACAATAATAATAGGAGACTTCAACTTACCACTTTTGGTGAAGGACAGAGCATCCAGAAAGAAGCTCAATAAAGACACAGAAGATCTAAATGCCACAATCAACCAACTTGACCTCATAGACATATTCAGACACCCCACCCAACAGCAACCAAATATATTTTCTTTTCTAGTGCCCATGGAACATTCTCTAGAATAGGCCACATATTAGGTCATAAAGCAAGCCTTAGCAGAATCCAAAACATTGAAATTTTACAAAGCAGCTTCTCTGACCGTAAGTTCATAAAAGTAGAAATCAGTAACAGAAAAAGCAGGAAAAAGAAATCAGACACTTGGAAACTGAAAAATACCCTCCTCAAAAAAGACTGGATTATAGGAGACATGAAGGATGGAATAAAGAAATTCATAGAATCCAATGAGAATGAAAACACTTCCTATCAGAACCTTTGGGACACAGCAAGGCAGTGTTCAGAGACCAATTTATATCAATAAATGTACACATAAAAAAGAAGAAAGGGCCAAAATCAAAGAATTATCCCTACAACTTGAACAAAGAGAAAGAGAGCAACAAAGGAAACCTTCAGGCACCAGAAGAAAACAAATAATAAAAATTAGAGCTGAACTAAATAAAATAGAAAACAGAAAAACAATTGAAAGAATTAACAAGACCAAAAGCTGGCTCTTTGAAAAAATCAAAAAAATTAATAAACCATTGGCCAAACTGACAAAAGAAAAACAGGAGAGGAAGAAAATAACCCAAATAAGAAATGAGATGGGTGATATTACAAAAGACTCAACTGAAATTAAAAGAATCATATAAGATTACTTTGAAAAAGTGTACTCTAACAAATTTGAAAACCTAGAAGAAATGGATGAATTCCTAGAAACACACTACCTACCTAAACTAAAACAAACAGAGGTAGAACAACTAAATAGACCCATAACAAAAGAAGAGATTGAAAAGGTAATAAAAAAACAAAACAAAACAAAAAAAACTCCCAACAAAAAAAAAGCCCTGGCCTGGACAGCTTCACTGCAGAGTTCTATCAAACATTCAGAGAAGAGTTAACACTACTACTACTAAATGTATTTCAGAGCATTAATAAGGACAGTATGCTACCAAACTCATTCTATAAAGCCACCATATCCCTGATACCAAAACCAGGTAAAAACACCACAAAAAAAGAAAATTAGAGACCTATATCCCTCATGAACTTAGATGCAAAAATCCTCAACAAAATTCTAGCCAATCGAATTCAACAGCATATCAAAAAATAATTCACCATGACCAAGTGGGATTCATACCAGACATGCAGAGATGGTTCAACATTAGAAAAACAATTAATGTAATCCATCACATAAATAAAACAGAAGACAAGAATCACATAATTTTATCAATTGATGCAGAAAAGGCATTCGACAAAGTTCAACACTCATTCATGATAAAAACTCTCTGCAAAATAGGAATAGAAGGAAAATTCCTCAACATAATAAAGAGCATTTATACAAAGCCAACAGCCAACATCACCCTAAATGGAGAGAGCCTGAAAACATTCCCCTTGAGACAGGGAACCAGACAAGAATCCCCTTTATCAGCGCCCTTATTCAACATTGTGCTGGAGGTCCTAGCCAGAGCAATTAGGCTAGATAAAGAAATAAAGGGCATCCAGTTTGGCAAGGAAGAAGTAAAATTATCTCTATTTGCAGACGACTTGATCTTATACACAGAAAACCCTAAGGAATCCTCCAGAAAACTATTGAAACTAATAGAAGAGTTCAGTAGAGTATCAGGATACAAGATAAACATATAAAAATCAGTTGGATTCCTCTACACCAACAAAAAGAACATCGAAGAGGAAATGCCCAATCAATACCATTTACAGTAGTCCCCAAGAAGATAAAATACTTAGAAATAAATCTTACCAGAGATGTAAAAGGCTTATACAAAGAAAACTACAGTACACTTCTGCAAGAAACCAAAAGAGACCTACGTAAGTGGAAAAACATACCGTGCTCATGAGTAGGAAGACTTAAGATTATAAAAATGGCTTATCTACCAAAAGCGATCTATAGATCACAATGCAATTCTGATCCATATTCCAATGACATTCTTTAATGAGATGGAGATACAAATCATCAACTTCATATGGAAGGGAAAGAGGCCCTGGATAAGCAAAGCATTACTGCAAAAGAAGAACAAAGTGGGAGGCCTTACTCTACCTGATTTTAGAATGTATTATACCGCCACAGTAGTCAAAACAACAGATACATAGACCAATGGAACAGAATTGAGAATCCAGACGTAAATCCATCCACATATAAAAAAAAAAAATATGAGCAGTTGATATTTGACAAAGGCCCCAAAACAGTTAAATGGGGAAAAGACAGTCTTTTTAACAAATGATGCTGGCATAACTGGATACCCATCTGCAAAAAAATGAAACAAGACCCATACCTCACTCCATGCACAAAAGCAAGCTCAAAATGGATCAAAGACCTAAATATAAAATCTAAAATGATAAGATCATGGAATAAAAAATAGGGACATTAGGAGCCCTAATACATGGCATAAACAGTATACAAAACATTACTAACAATGCAGAAGAAAAACTAGATAACTGGGAGCTCCTAAAAATCGAACACCTGTGCTCATCCAAAAGCTTCACCAAAAGAGTGAAAAGATTACCTACAGGCTGGGAAACAGTTTCTAGCTATGACATTTCCAGTCAGCACCTGATCTCTAAAATCTACATGATACTGCAAAAAGACAAATAACCCAATTAAAAAAATGGGCAAAAGATATGAACAGACACTTCACTAAAGAAGAAATTCAGGTAGCTAACAGATACATGAGGAAATGCTCATGATTATTAGCCATTAGAGAAATGCAAATCAAAACTATAATGAGATTTCATCTCACTCCAACAAGGTTGGCATTAATCCAAAAAACACAAAACAATAAATCTTGGAGAAGCTGTGGAGAGATCAGAACACTTATGCACTGCTGGTTGAAAAGTACAATGATACAATCACTTTGGACTTCGATTTGGACCTTCCTTAAAAAGCTAGAAATAGAACTACTATATGCTCCAGGAAACCCACTCCTTGGAATATATCCTAGAGAAATAAGTGCCTTTACACAAACAGATATATGCACACCTATGTTCACTGCAGCGCCGTTACAACAGCAAAAAGATGGAAGCAACCAACGTGCCCATCCATGGACAAATGGATAAATAAATAATGCTATATTCACTCAATGGAATACTACGGATTGATAAAGAACAGTGATGAATGTGTGAAACATTTCATAACATGGAGGAATCTGGAAGGCATTATGCTGAGTGAAATTAGTCAGTTGCAAAAGGATAAATATTGTATGAGACTACTATTATAAGAGCTCTAAAAATACTTTAAACAGAGAAGAAAATATTCTTTGATGGTTACGAGACGAGGGAGGGAGGGAGGGTGAGAGAGGAAAAGACACTAATTAGTAGATAAGAACTACTTTAGGTGACGGGAAAGACAACACGCAATACAGGTGAGGTCAGCACAACTGGACTAAACCAAAAGCAAAGAAGTTTCCTGAATAAACTGAATGCTTCGAAAGCCAGTGTAGCAGGGGCAGGGATTTGGGGACCATGGTTTCAGGAATGATCTAAGTCAACTGGCATAATAAAATCTACTAAGAAAACATTCTGCATCCCACTTTGGAGAGTGGTGTCTGATGTCTTAAATGCTAGTAAGTGGCCATCTAAGATGCAACAATTGGTCTCGACCCAACTGCATCAAAGGAGAATGAAGAACACCAAGGACACAAGGTAATTACAAGCTCAGGAGACAGAAAATGCCACATAAACCAGAGGCTACATTAGCCTGAGACCAGAAGAGCTAGATGGTGCCTGGCTACAACCAATGACTGCTCTGACAGGGGACAAAACAGAGAACCCCTGAGGGAGCAGGAGAGCAGTGGGACGCAGACCCCAAATTCTCGTAAAAAGACCAGACTTAATGGTCTAAATGAGACTAGAAGGGCCCCAGTGGTCATGGGCCCCAGACCTTCTGTTGGCCCATGAGAGGAACCATTCCCAAAGCCAACTCTTCAGACATGGATTGGACTGGACTATGGGTTAAGGAGAGATGGTAGTGAGGAGTGAGCTTCTTGGATCACGTGGACACTTGAGACTATGTTCGCATCTCCTGCCTGGAGGGGAGATGAAATGGTAGAGGGGGTTAGAAGCTGGCAAAATGGACACGAAAAGAGAGAGTGGAGGGAGGGAGCGCGCTGTCTCATTAGGGGGAGAGCAACTGGGAGTATGTAGCAAGGTGCATATAAGTTTTTGTGTGAGAGACTGATTTGATTTGTAAACTTTCACTTAAAGCACAATAAATGTTGAAAAAAAATTCTGACATGGTTTGCACTTTCACATATTTTAGCTCATTTAATTTACTTAAAAAAACTGGTAGATTTTTATATCAATTGTATTTTTTAATATTTTCAAATTGTTTAATTACGTATTATATATACTTTTTTCTTATTTCTACCTGAATTGGCTCATAGTCTTGAACTTCTATTTCCATCTCAAATTAAGTGTTTCATGCATTTATTTTTATTTGTTATTTTATTATTTGATAATAAAAATATTTCATACTTTTATGAAAAGAACAATTTAATAATCCACTAAATATTACAAGGCTAGAGATAATGATATTTATGGTGCAAGATAAAATGTTCATAAAACAAACATTTCTGAAAAATGTATTTTGCTTCAAATAGTTATGGGAATGTTGAATACTATCAGGCTTCTTTGAGATTCAGAGTATATGAGCATATTAAAGACTGAGAAGATCTGCAGTAAAGAAACTTGCTAAACTTAATAATAATACAGCATTTCTTAGAATAACTTGAATATTTTTCTTATTGCACAAAGTCTTTTATTATCCCATGAAAATAATGTTTTTGAGAAACATGCTTTGATAAATGCTGTATTTTAGAACTCTGGCCAAATATGCCCATGTGAGTGTGTGGCATATTCAGTCTTTTTAGGTTTTCTTTAAGAATGAGGTGTGTGAAGTTGCTTCTGTGATAGTGGTCAAGGTTGGTTGAAGCCTTTAGTTTTGGGCTTGTTTAAAGACTTGTCTTCAAGATCTTGTGGAAGTTATGTCAGTTAAAGACCTCTGCTTCTAATCAATGTTGAGGAATTCTTTTCATCTCTCTTTTTTCCTTGGGCTAACGTAGACAGTTGAGCAGATTGTGCACTGAACAATTCTGTGGAAATGCCACTTCTATTGTATTATGTGATTAGAATTCCCTGGAATTCTTCAGTGCATAATGTTTGTGGCAATATTCGGAGGCCCTATGATCCCTCAGATAGTGACACATTGCCACTTGAGGGGTGGAAAAGGGGAAGGTCTGAAGAAAAAATTTTCTGAATTGACTTGCTTTCTTTTGCATCAAGAAGGGCGTGCCTATTCTCTAGGTTCAGTCATCCTCATCAATCTTAATACTAAGAACTGATATAATGGAAACAATGGGGTGTTTATTTCACCCCCCCAATCAACAACCAGATGACAGCCACCAAAAACCCAGGAAAAGGAAGAGAGAAGGAGGAATACTAATTATGGAACATGTGACCACCTTTTCCATTGTCCATGTCTTTATAACTTATCTGTTCTGATAATAGCAAAAAAGAAGTTACTTTGAAATTTGTGCATGTAAGAGGGAAATTGGACTGGCTAAATCACATATATTCTCATCTGGAGCGGTGGTCTTCAAAGAAACGTCTATACTGGATAGAGTGAAGCTTCTTAGGGTCAGAATATTCCTCAATAAATCTAAGAGGCCCCAGACACGTACTTAATGTCTTGAGGACTTCATTCTGCATGGCATATCATCTGTTTAAAGTGACCAGTTAAGGACAGGCTCTATGACTTTGCTCCTTGATAAAATTACGAGACAAACATTTGCATTTTGCAAAATTCCCAACGTAAAATAAACCCATCTTGGCAAACTGCTCCACAATATCTCAAACATCAGCTCTTATTCTCTCCTTAAAATTTATACATCAGTTTTAGTCTTTGCATTATGAAAAACTCAGCCCTCATTGACAGATCTCCTGACTTGAACATCTCCCTTATTATCATCTAATTATCTTCCCACTAACAAAGCTTCCGTGTAATGACCTTCTGTGTACCCTCCCATGTTGTTGTTGTGTGTGGTTGAGTTGATTCAGACTCATAGCAACCCTATATGCCAGAGTAGAACTGCCCCGTAGGATTTCCTAGGCTGCTATCTTTATGTGAGCAGATCACATTGCCAGGTCTTTTATCCTGCTGAGTGGTTGTTGGGTTCCACCTGCCTACCTCTTGGTTAGCAGCTTAAACATTGCTCCACCAAGCCAAACCAAACTGACTCATAAAGACCTTATAGGCCAAAGTAGAACTGTCCCCTAGGATTCAAACTGCTGACCTTTTGGTTACCAGCGGAACACTTAAGCACTGTACCACCAGGGCTCCAAATGAATTGCCACCCTCTCCAATTCACCTTGCTCTCTTTACTTGTAACTGCGTCTGGGCCACAATCACCTCAGTGATCAGGGCTTCATATTACATAGTACCATGTCTTTTCTATTGTCAACTTTGCTAATGTGTATTCGTCCAGGTATATGCTAAGAAAGATGCTAAGGTGGGGGACAGTTGCATGTTACTAGCTTCTATTCTTCCTAGCTTGGGAAAGGGTAGGATTTTGGACTTTGGAATTATGTAGAACTTGGTTCAAATCTCATCAACATGGTAAACTATCAAGTATTTCTAAATCCTGACATCCCAACAGTTCATGTAAAGCTTTTCTCTTCAACCCAGACTAAAAGGACATGACCTCACCTCCATCCTCCCAGCTTTAATGTATGCAAGACATAAATTCCTGCTTTCCCAATTTTTAACTAAAAAGGGATTTTTTCACAGAAAGAATTTTGCTAATAGTGGTTAAATATGAGAAAACTACAAATGTATATTTAACAAAATCTTTAGTTGAAATACTGTATGGAAGGGATTGAAAGATTAGAAGCAAGCCATAGAGAATAAGAGAAAGAGGAAGATTACACAAAATAATATCAAAAGAGGTTCAAGTAAAAAAGTAAGGAATAGTTGAAGTAATTTTAGTTATCAGATTAGGTTTCTGCAGGCTATTTGGGAATTCAACTATAACATTTTTATTGAGAGATTTTTTTTCTGAGATATATGCCATGCAATTTTGGAAGAGATTTTAACTGTAAATTAGTAATTAAAAAAAAGTATTAATATTTTGTTGTCATTGTTGAGAATATACACAGCAACGTATACACCAATTCAATAGTTTCTACATGTACAATTTAATGACACTGATTACATTCTTTAAGTTGTGCAGCCATTGTCATCTTCCTTTTCTGAGTTGTTCCTCCCCTATTAGCATAAACTCACTGTCCCCTACAGTTCCTATCTAGTCTTCTGAGTTGCTGTTTGATCCCATATAACTAGTTCTTCAAAGACATAATGCCAAAGGCAGACATTTTTTTCTTTTTTATACTTTAGATGAAAGTTTACAGAACAAACTAGCTTCCCATTAAACAGATAGTACACATATTGTTTTATGACATTGGTTAACAACCCCACGACTTGTCAACACTCTCCCTTTTCAACTTCGGGTTCCCTGTTACCAGCTCTCCATCCCCTCCTACCTTCTAGTCCTTTCCCCTAGGCTGGCGTGCCCCTTTAGTCTTGTTTTGTGGGCCTGTCTAATCTTTGTCTGAAGGGTGAACCTCTGGAGTGACTTCATTACTGAGCTAAAAGGGTGTCTGGGGGCCATTCTCTCAGGGTTTCTCCTGGCCCTGTCAGGCCAGTAAGTCTGGTCTTTAATGCAGACATTTTTTACTAGTTAAGGTAAGCTACTGTTCAGTTTTAAGATGATTTCAGGGGCTATTTTTGGTTTAAGTTCTAAAGATCATCTCAGGGCAATAGTTTCAGGGGTTCATCCAGCCTCCATGGCTCCAGAAAGTCTGGAGTCCATGAGAATTTGAAATTCTGCTCTGCATTTTCCCTTTTGATCCAAATTCTTCTATAGAATCTTTTGATTTGGTAATGCTAGCATCACCCATTTCTTCTGGTCTCATGACAAAGTACTTCTTAATATAAGAAAACCATTAAAGAACATTAAATCCATATTATTCATCAGAAGGAATACAGAGATTTAAGAATGTATCTGGAAGCTGAATTTTCTCCTTAAGGTTCAAATAAATGCTTTTGGGGGCAAACTGGGTCATATTTTGCTTGTGGTAATGGTGTTAAAACTAGCTCACACTCACTGAACAAGTACTCTATTCTGGGTACCATGCTAGGTGCTTTAAAAACATGATCATATTTAATGCTTCATTAACTCCATAAAGTAAGCATTATTGTTACTCTGATTTTACAGATGAGAATATTGAAACTCAGAGACAGGGAGTCACTTGCCCCAGGATACGAAGTTCATATTTAACATAGTGAGGATTTCACTTTAGCTTTCTCTGAATTCTAATCCTTCATTCTTGAAAAGTTACTTTGACTTTCTATTTAGAAAAAATTAAGATGTCAAACTCTTTGTTTTTTCACTAAACTCTATACTTTAAAATGAGAATTGAGAGAAAATACTTAATTTTATTTAATTAATTAATTAAATTTATTTAATTAATTAATTAAATTTATTTAATTAATTAATTAATTAAAATGAGAATTGAGAGAAAATAAATACTAAGTAAAATACTTAGGAAAGGAACATGGATGGGCAAAAAAACCTATTCTAACTAAAAAGTAAAATATATGATGTCATTAAAAAAAGTAAACTGCAAATTTGGGAAGTGGGACTGAAAAGCTATAATGAATGTGAATGAAGAGGACTTCACAGAGCATAATATGAACTGAATTTAGCACAAATTGGTTCAACTATTTCTGAAGTAAATGGTACATTCGTAAATTGAATTTAGCACATATTGGTTCAACTATTTCTCAAGTAAATGGTACATTTGTAATTTAGACTGGGACTTAATGAATTACTCACATGCAAGTACAAGTTGAAGCTGAAGAAAATTAAAACAAGTCCATGAGAGCCAAAATACAACCTTGAGTATATCCCACCTGAATTTAGAGACCATCTCAAAGGTAGATTTGATGCATAGAACATTAATGACTGAAGACCAGATGAGTTGTGGGATGACATCAAGGATATCGTACATGAGGAAAACAAGGTCATTAAAAATACAGGAAAGAAAGAAAAGATCAAAATCGATGTCAGGAGACTTTAAAACTTGCTCTTTAATGCAGAGCAGCTAAAGCAAGTGAAGAAATGATGAAGTAAAACAACTGAACAGAAGATTTCAAAGGGTGGCTGGAGAAGACAAAGTAAAGTATTATAATGAAATGTGCCAAGACCACGAGTTAGAAAATCAAAAGGGAAGAACACGCTTGGCATTTCTCAGGCTGAAAGAACTGAAGAAAAAAGATTTAAGCCTCGAGTCACAATACTGCAAGATTCCATGGCCAAAATTTCATATGACACAATCTTGCTTGCTGAAAGTGAGGGGATTTGAAGCACTTACTGATGAGGATCAAAGACTACAGTCTTCACAATGGATTGCATCTCAACATAAAGAAAACAAAAAGCTTCACAACTGCGCCAATAAGCAGCATCATGATAAACATGGAAAAGACTGAAGCTGTCAAGGATTTCATTTTACTTGGATTCATAATTAACACCCATGGAAGCAGCAGTGAACAAATCAAAATACGCATTGCATTGGGCAAATCTGCTGGAAAAGACCTATTTAAAGTGTTGAAAAGCAAAGATGTCACCTTGAAGACTAAGGTGTACCTCACCCAAGTCTTGGCGTTTTCAATTGCCTCATATGCAGTTGAAAGCCGGATGATGAATAAAGAAGACAGAAGAATTGACGCCTTTGAACTGTGGTGTTGGAGAAGAATATTGGATATACCACGGACTGCCAAAAGAACAAACAAATCTGTCTTGGGTGAAGTACAGCCAGAATGTTCCTTAGAGGCAAGAGTGGCGAGACTATGTCTCACATACTTTGGACATGTTATCAGGAGGGATGAGTCCCTGGAGAAGGACATTATGCTTGGTAAAGCAGAGCATCATTGAAAAGAAAGAAATCACTCTGTGAGATGTATTGACACAGTAGCTTCTACAATGGGCTTGAGCATAACAACCATTGTGAGGATGGCGCAGGACAGAGTAGTGTTTTCTTCTGTTGTACATAGGGTCACTATGAGTAGGACCTGAATCAATGGCACCTAATAACAACAACAACATGGGAAAAATATTGAACAATGCAAGAAGCATCAAAAGAAGATAGAAGGAATACATACAGTCACTGCACCAAAAAGAATTGGTTGATGATATTAAACCATTTCAAGAGGTAGCATATGATCAAGAATCAATGGTATTGAAGGAAGAAGTCCAAGCTGCTCTGAAGGCACTGGTAAAAAACAAGGCTCCAGGAACTGACAGAATACCAACTGAGGTGTTTCAACTAATGGATGCAGTGCTGGAGGTGCTCATTCATTGATGCCAAGAAATTTGGAAGACAGCTACCTGGCCAACTGACTGGAAGGGATCCATATTTGTGCCCATTCCAAAGAAAGGTGATCCAACAGAATGAAGAAATTATCAAATAATATCATTAATATTACATGCAAGTAAAATTTTACTGAAGATAATTGAAAAATAATTGCAGCAGTACATCAACAGGGAACTCCCAGGAGTTCAAGCTGGATTCAGAAGAGGGCATGTAACAAGGAATATCATTGCTGATGTCAAATGGATCTTGGCTGAAAGGCAGAGAATACCAGAAAGATGTTTACCTGTGTTTTATTGACTATTCAAAGGCATTTGACTTTGTGGATCATAGCAAATTATGGATAAGATTGTGAAAAATGGGAATTCCAGTACTTTTCATTGTGCTCATGTAGAAACAAGGAAGACCAAGAGAAGTCATTGGAACAGAACAAGGGGATACTGTGTGCTTTAAAATCAGAAAAGCTGTGTATCATGGTTGTATCCTTTCACCATACTTATTCAATCTGTATGCTGAGCAAATTATCAGAGAAGCTGAACTGCAAACGAAGAAGAATGGCACATCAGGATTGGGAGAAGACTCATTAACAACCTTGAATATGCAGATGGCACAAACTTGCTTGCAGAAAGCAAAGAGGACTTGAGGCGCTTACTAATGAAGATCAAAGACTACAGCCTTCAGTACGTATTACTCTTCAACATAAAGAAAACAAAAGTTCTCACAACTGGACCAGTGAGCAATAACATCATACATGGAGAAAATATTGATGTCAAGGATTTCATTGTACTTGGATCAACAATAAATTCTCATGGAAGCAGCAGTCAAGAAATCAAACAATGTATTGCACTGGGCAAATCTGCTATAAAAGACCTCTTTAAAACATTAAAAACAAAGATACCACTTTGAGGACTAAGGTGCATCTGATCCAAACTTTGGTGTTTTCAATTGCCTCATATGCATTTGAAAAGTGGACAATAAATAAGACTAAAGAAGAATAGATGCCTTTGAATTCTGGTGTTGGCAAAGAATATTAAATAAACCATGGACTACCAGAAGAACAAATCTGTTTTGAAAAAAGTACAGCCAGTAATGCTCCTTACAAATGAGAATGGCAAGACTTTGTCTCATGTACTCTGGACATGTTATCAGTAGGGACCAGTTCTTGAGAAGGACATCATGCCTGGTAAAGTAGAGGATCAGCAAAAGAGAGAAAGACCCTCAACGAGTGGCTGTAATGATGGGCTTAAGCACAGCAACTATTGTGAGGATGGTGCAAGATGGACCAGTGTTTCATTCTGTTGTACATGGGATTGGTTTGAGTTGGAACTGACTTCAGGGCACCCAACAGCAAGAATAATTAATGAATTGGTGTTCATTTTTTTATGAGCTCTCTTTCATTTTATAGACTTGTGCTACTAATCCAATAGTGTAGTGTATTTATTTAATTGCTGGCAATTCATAGCTTCTGAAACAATTAGAGTACAAGTTTGTCTGGCACTCATACTATATAATAGTAGTTCTCAAAGGCCAGTTGTTACCTTTCTTGCATCAGGATTACCTAGAGGTGTGAGTTTTAATGAAAATAATAAATTAGCTATTTTATTAAGTGTATACATTAATATTGTCACCTACCAAAAGTCTATAATAATACAATTAAATACGGAGACTTTAAAACTTAATTGACCTTGTGATGCTGACTGAAATAAGGGTGTTGTTCTTAGGTGCTGTCGAGTCAGTTGTGACTCACAGCGACCCTATAGGACAGAGTAGAACTGCCTTACAGGGTTTCCAAGGAGTGACTGTTGGATTTGAACTGCCGACCTTTTGATTAACAGCCAAGTTCTTAACCACTATGCCACCAGGGCTCCGAAATAATGGTGTAAGTAATGCAATAACCCAAGCCTAGCTCCTGGTTGCCTAGTGGTTAAGTGCTATGGCTGCTAAGCAAAGGGTTGGCAGTTCGAATCCACCAGGCACTCCTTGGAAACTCTATGAGGCAGCACTACTCTGTCCTATGGGGTCGCTATGAGTCAGAATTGACTCGACAGCACTGGGTTTCTGGATTTAGCTCAAGGGCATAAAAACCTTCCTGAAGCTCATTAACTGTATTTGAGTTAAATAAAGGTGGTCAATGAAGGTATAATGATTCATCTTTCTTTTTTTCTTACAGACTAAAATAGGAACAACAAAAAAACTCTGTGGGTAATATATAAACTAAAATGTCCAATGATATTTTCCTGTTCATCTTTCAACTGTGTTTTGATAAAAGCTCTCTACATTGACTGAACATTAATATTTCATTCTATCTTGTACTTATATACCTACTTCCATTGAGAAATTGATATGATGTAGAGAACTGAATAAAATAAGTTACTCAATATATAATATTGATTATGTCTGTGCTCAGTAGAATTTAGAGAGAAATGCCTATTTCTTATGCCAATAATGTCATTGCTACCATTCATGAATTCATTCTCCTGGGTTTCCTGTGTAGTCAAGAGATAGAAATTCTCCTTTTTATTGTGTTCTCCATCATCTACATCTTGACCTTGCTGGGCACTGGGGCTATTATCTGTGTTGTGTGGTGGGACCAGAAAGTCCATACTCCCCATGTATATTTTATTGGCCAACTTCTGTTTCCTGGAGATCTGCTACATCAGTTCCAATGTGCCCAACATGTTGCTTAACTTCCTCTCCAAGACCAAAACCATCTCCTATAATGGCTGTATCCTCCAGTTCTACATCTTCCTCTCTCTTTGTGCCACAGAGCTATTCTTCCTGAGCCTCATGGCATTTGATAGGTATGTTGCCATCTGCTGTCCACTACACTATCTCATCATAATGACCAAGAAAGTCTATGGGAGCCTTGTTGCTGCCTGCCGGGTGGGTGGCTTCCTCTGGTTACTGACGCCTGCCACTCTTATCTCCCAAGTTCCATTTTGTAGTTCAAATATGATTGATCACTACCTGTGTGATCTGGGGGCAACGTTGGCCATCTCATGTGTTCCTGTTCCCAAAACAACTTTGACTTGTAGCATTTTCAGTGCTGTGATCCTGTTCATCACTTTGTTCTTCATCCTTGTGTCCTACACTCTGGTCCTTCGAACTGTGCTTCAGCTTCCCAAAGGTTCAAGTAGGAAGAAGGCCTTTTCCACTTGTGCTTCCTACCGGATTGTGGTGTCCCTATTTTATGTGATGTATGTAACCCCAGGGGTAGCCAACCAGCCTGGGATGCAGAAGTTCGTGACCATGTTCTATTCAATTGCTACTCCACTTTTAAACCCTCTGATCTACAGCCTCCAGAATAAAGAGATGAAACTTGCCCTGAGGAAAGTTCTATGTAAAGTTTAAAAACTATTGCCTAATGGGAGAGACCTTGGTGAAATAAAACTCTTTTTGAGTCTTGTTGTGAAGAAATCAGGAGAATTATGATTAAAAGTAAGAAAACGTACTAGATTTAGAATATGTATTTTCATAGGAGGATTCTTAAACAGGATGTTAGCATAGATTTGACTCCTATGTCAAATCAGAATGTTACCTGCTGAAAATTTATTGAAGTACACATTTATATTTTATTGGTTTGAGTATGCTAATATTTTTAATAAAAAGGAGCAATTAAAATTTCATTCAGATAGTATTCTTAATGCATCTTGTAAATAGGCATCATTGAGAGTTTGGTGAGACCTATACCATCTTCCCATGCACATGCTGCTATATTCATAGTATTTTACTTACCATTTCAGAGAGTTCACAAACTCCTTAAAGTCATGGGCCCTTTAGGGAGTTGAAAATTGTTTATCAAAAAATTCTATATATTAAAGAATTAAATGTGAAAAGCACAAAGGAGAACTTTGAATGGAAGAACTTTTGCAATTTAAAGGTGATGTTAGTAATCACCAAGGAAAAGGTCAATATACACATCAACTTGTAATGAAATATTTTTCTATGTAATAAAAAATTTATTCTGCCAGCTGTGAAAGTATACACTGTCAATATGACTTACAAAGGGTGGATGTCTATTCTATTTGTTAGGTTTTCTTTCATCTGAGAATAAAGAAAATCCCAGTGGACAAATAGGGTTTGTTTCAAGCAACAAGGTACCAAGTGCCAGGTGGTCTAACTCTGGTACTGTGATTCAGTGATGCCATTGAGACACCATGCTTTGTCTACTTTGGTGCTCTGCCATCTTCATTAATAGCTGTTGCATCTCCAAGCATCATACATGCAGGAAGAAAGAAACAGAAGATATATCACCAAAAGTCTTCTGTGTGCACTTCACTGACTTGAACTGCATCACCTCTTCATCCCCAACTATGAGAGAGCCTGGGAAGGTGAATTTTAGTTTCCCAGTTTCCTTCATAGAGAAGTGAGAAAGGAATTAGAGTGGGCATTGAAGAATCCAACTTAAAATATCAGCCATACTATTAAGAACTTACTTTAATCAATTAAAAAAAATGTAATTTTTCTACATGTAAATTAGCAGAAGGCTTGTGTGGTCCATTGACGAAAGTAGAACTCTACCTTGTTAAGTGTTAAAAATATCCTTACTAACAATCAAAAAATTGGAATTTAAAACTTGAATGAAACTTTTTTTTCTGTCAAATGATTAAAAAATACCCCACCCCTGCATGTACACACACACACACAAACACACACTCACACTCACAGACACTCACCACATATCATGCTGCTGAGAGAATAAATTGCAACGATCATTTTGATTGCAATGGTATTATATATCAAAAAAAGTTCCTATGTTTTATCCTTCAATGTAATAATTTACTTCAAAAAATTTGTCCATAGGAAATACTATAAAATAGAGATTTACAGAAAAATCTGATAATTAGTGAATTATCCATTTTTCATGTATGTGGTTAATGACAAGTACTAGAAAAGGATAAAGAAGTTAGGTGTCCAAGAAAGGCAAAAAATGCCTCTTTCTAAATCAAAGAGTTTCTCAGTCAATAAAAAGAAGGTATACAGCTTCATAAACTCCTATCGTGTGCCAAGCAGTATACTCTGTATTGATGATTCATAGATAGGAATAAGATACAGTCTTTGCTAACTCCAGACACCTGAAAAATTAACCGAATTGCCCACTCTTCAGGTCTGACAGTCAGGTCTGCCCTCCCCCTGAAGTGCAGAAACACTCCTGAGCTGAGACTAGATCCTGCCTTGTGGGAAAAGCTTTCTGCACTGTGAGCAACAGTTTCCATGTGACTGAGCTCAAGGAGGAGGAGAGATCATCCTCTGCTTCTATCCTAAGGGGATATAAAGGGTAAGGCAGAGATGTCCAATAGAAATATAAGGTGAGCTACAAATGCAAATTATGTATATAATTTAAAATTTTCTAGTAACCACATAAAAAGAAAAAAAAATAAAATTAACTTTAACATTCTATTTTATAAGCCCAATATTTCAGAAATATTATTTCAACATATAATCAAAAAAAAAAAAAAAAACTTAATGAAGTTGTTTCCTGTTCTTTTTTTTATACTAAGTCCTTGAAATCTGGTGTGAATTTTATCCTTACAATACACTCTATTGGACTAGCCATACTCTGAGTGTCCAGTAGTCACATGTAGCTGGTCATTACCATATTGCACAATGCAGGTCTAAGGCGGTCTATGTTTTCCTTTGAAATGGGAGTGGGTGGGATATGGGAGCGGGGTGAATTAGGCCTAGTAGACTGGGAGCATTCATAAGTAACCTTAGGTAAATGACTTAATGCATTTTTTAATTCTCTTTCCTTTCCCCTCTATTTTCTTCCTCCAAAGGGAGATTAAACTTCAAAATATGACTTTTAGAAAGGAGGGAGGGATAAAAACATGAAAACAGAAAAAAAGGCAAGAGGAGTCACTTTCTACTTCCAGTGGAGTCACATCAGGGCCAACTTTGGCAAAAGGGAGCAATGGAAATAGTGCTGATGCTCTCCATAGCCAACTGTGGCAGCGATGCTGTGAGGGTTGAGGGGGAGGGAGAGCAAGGGTGTTTGCTCTGGGCCCAGCAAAGCTCTGTGACTCCCTCTTCAGTCTTGCTGATGGTGGTGCATAGACCCATGGAACTCTGGGGCCCGCAAAGGGTTCTTAAACTCCTATCATTTGCCAAGCAGTATACTCAGTACTGATGATTCACAGATGGGAATAAGATATGACCCTTATTCTCAAGGAATTCTTGGCTTATGGAGGGACAGACATGCTAACAATTGCAATTTTAAAAAGTGTTAAGAGAGAGAAAGGCCTAGGTGTTGTAGGAGCACTGAGGAGTGTTGGACTAAGAGCATAAATTGAACATGTTGTGGGTGGGAAATGTCAGAGAAGGATTCACAGAGAAGCTGAAACTTCAGCTGAGTCTTGAATGATGAGTTGAAGTTTTCTACATAGAAAGCAGGAAGGTGGTGAAGGATAAAGCAACAGGAGAAGGAGTACCATACAGAACTGTTCTAATGTAGGGTGAGTTTGGGGTTCCTGAAAAGAAATGAGTTTAGAAAAAGCAGGAAGGGTCTAGATAGGCAAAAGAGGTTGAACTTGGTCCTATAGGTGAGAAAGAAGTATTTAAGGACTGAATGCAAAGAAGTGACAGGATCAGATCAGAATTTTTGAAAACTCAACATCTTTATGTTGAGATTCTGTGTTGTTTAATGCCACAATTTAGCTTCTTCTCCTTTTGTCAAAGGTGTTGTAAGTAATACAATTTGCTTTAAGAAGAAGACAATTTCAAATTAATTGTATTGTCAGAATCCTCTGAGAATTTCACAACTCCCCTTGAAAATACTGCTGTCATCTCAGAGTCTCAAAAAGTCAAGACAGAAAATGTCTACCTTAAATTAATATTGTCAGAATTTAAATTTGATTAATGGCTTGGTATTTCCATTGGGTGGACATTCGATTAAAACTGTGTTTTAATTCTAATTGTACATGCCCAAAATGAAACTCTTGGCCTTTTACATACCAGAGAACCCAAGCAGTGGAATATCCCTGGGGCCTCCATGACTATTTGGCATCTGAGCATAATTTGAAAGTCTGTGTTTGCAGTGTATTTCTGTGGAGGCTTTTTTGTCTTTGTGTATAGAATGTGTGACAAAATCTATGTTAAGAGTCAAATAACTCTTAGGAGCCAGAGAAAATTACTGATCATGTAGTTAAGAGGTCAAACACATGCAAGAATATAGAGTCCATCTTGAGCAATTTGAATACAAAAATTCTCTATGAAATGTGTGATTTATGAGGTGTAAGGAGAGTTCTAAGCATAGTAGCCTGGTTTTATAACGTATCTAGAGAGTCTGAAGGATAGTATATCCATCATCTGTTCTCAAATAGAAACAGAGAGAGGCTATCCACAAAGAAAATTAACAAATCTACCCATCAAAATAAAAAAAGAAGAAAAACATAAAGACTCAGCATACACAAAATTAACAGTAATGAAAAAGATGAAAACAAAATACATAAAGAAAAATGACTCAGCACAGAAAATTAAGTGGAACAAAGAAACTCAACACCACACACACACAAAAAATCCAAATGACAGTACTAAACTCATACCTACCAATAATCACACTGAATATAAACAGACCAAATGCACCAATAAAGAGACAGAGAGTGGTAGAATGGATAAAAAACATGATTCACCTACATGGTACCTACAAGAGACACATCTTAGACTCAAAAACACAAAAGAACAAAAATTCAAATGATGGAAAAAAATACATCAAGCAAACAACAATCAAACAAGAGCAAGCAAGAGTAGGGGGGCAATATTAATCTCTGACAAAACAGAAATTTTGTAGCAAAATCCACTACAAAGGGTAAGGAAGGACACTATATAATGATTAAAGGGTCAATATACCAGGAGGAAATAACCATAATAGACCCACACTCACCCAATGACAGGGCTCTAAGTTACATAAAATGAACTCTAAGAGTCTTGAAAAGAGAAACAGACAGCTCCACAATAATTGCAGGAGATTTCAACAAACCACTTTGGTGAAGAACAGAACATTTAGAAAGAAACTCAGCAAAGACATGGAAGATCTAAATACCACAATCAACTTGATCTCATAGACATATACAGAACACTCCACCAAACAGCAGCCAAGTATATGTTCTTTTCGAATACACATGGAATATTCTCTAGAATAGACCACATATTAGGCCGTGAAGCAAGCCTTAACAGAATCCAAAACACTGAAATATTACAAAGCATATTTTCTGATCATAAAGCTGTAAAAGAAGAAATCAATAACAGAAACAGCAAGGTAAAAAAATCAAATACATGGTAACGGAACAACACCTTACTCAAAAATTACTGGGTTGTAGAAAAAATCGAGGATGAAATAAAGAAATTCATAGAATCAAATGAGTATGAAAACACACCTTTCCAGAACCTTTGGGAAACAGCAAAAGCAGTGCTCAGTGGTCAATTTATAGCAATAAATGCACACATCCAAAAAAGAAGTATTGACCAAAATTGAAACATTAACCCTACAACTGGAACAAATAGAAAGAGAGCAGTAAAAGAAGCCCTTCGGCACCAGAAGAAAGCAAATGATAAAAACTAAAGCAGAATTGAATGAAATAGACAATAGAAAAACAATTGAAAAAGTCAACGAGACCAAAAGCTTTCCTTGAAAAGATCAACAAAATCGATAAACAACTGGCCAAACTGACAAAAGAAAAACAGGAGAGAAAGCAAATAACCTGAATAAGGAATGAGGTGGGTAATATCACAACAGACCCAACTGAAATACAAAGGACCACAACATCCCCAGACTCTTCGATAGCCCGACGTTGGAATCATTCTTGAAACCAACTCTACAGACACAGATTGGCCTGGACAATAAGATAATGATGCTGGTGAGGAGTGAACTTTGTGGCTCAAGTAGACACATGACACTACGTGGGTGACTCCTGTTTGGTAGTAAGATGAGAAGGTAGGGGGTACAGGAGCTGGTTGAATGGACATGATGAATACAGGGTAGAGAGGAGGAATGTGCTGTCCCATTAAGGGGAGAGCAGTTGAGAGTGCATGGCAGAGTGTGGATGGCTTTTTGTATGAGAGACTGACTTGATTTGTAAGCTTTCATGTAAAGCACAATGAACAATTTTTTTTAAAAAAGGACCACAATAGACTACTATGAAATATTGTACTCCAACAAATTTGAAAACCTACAGGAAATGGACAAACTTCTAGAAACACACTAGCTACCTAAATGAACACAAACCAAGGTAGAAATACTAAATGAACCCGTAGCAAGAGATTGAAGAGGTAATTGAAAAAACTCCACTACCTGCCCCCTCTCCCCCCGCCAAAAAAAAAAAAAAGCTCTGGCCTTGAGGGCTTCACTGGAGAATTCTAACAAACTTTCAGAGAAGAGTTAACACCACTACTACTAAAGGTATTTCAGTGCATAGAAAAGGAAGGAAGGAATACTCCTGAATTCATTCTATGAAGCCAGCATAACACTGATACTAAAGCCAGGTTAAAGACACCACAAAAAAAGAAAATTACAGACCAATATCCCTCATGAACATAGAGGCAAAAATCCTCAACAAAATTCTAGCCAATAGAATTCAACAACATATCACAAAAATAATTTATCATGACTGAGCAGGATTGATACCAGATATGCAGGGATGATTCAACATTAGAAAAATGATCAATGCAATCCATCACATAAATAAGACAAAAGATAAGAGTCACATGATCTTATTAATCAATGCAAAAAAGGCATTTGACAAAGTCCAACAACAATTCCTGATAAAAACACTCAGCAAAATAGAAATAGAAGGAAAATTCTTTGACATAATAAAGGACGTTTATTCAAAGCCAACAGCCAACATCATTCTAAGTGGAAAGTCTGAAAGCACACCCCTTGAGATCCACAAACAGACAAGGATGCCCTGTATCATCACTCTTATTGAACATTGTGCTAGAAGTCCTAGCCAGAGCAACAAGGCAAGAAAAAGAGATAAAGGGCATCCAAATTGGTAAGGAAGAAGTAAAAGTATCCCTATTCTCAGATGATATGATCTTATACATAGAAAACCCCAAAGAATACACAAGAAAACTAGTGGAACTAATAGATATCAGCAAAGTATGAGGATACGAGATAAATATACAAAAATCAGTTGGATTTCTCTACACTAACAAAGAGAACTTCCAAAAGGAAATTGCCAAATCAATACGATTTACAATAGCCCCCAAGAATATAAAGTACTAAGGAATAAACCTAACCAGAGACATAAAAGACCCACACAAAGAAAACCACAAAACATTACTGCAAGAAACCAAAAGAGACCTACATATGTGGAAGAACATAACATGCTCATAGATAGGAAGACAACATTCTGAAAATGTCAATTCTACTCAAAGCAATCTACAGATACAATGCAGTCCTGATTCAAATTCCAACAGCATTTTTTAATGAGATGGAAAAAAATCACCAACTTCATATGGAAAGGGAAGAGGGCTCGGATAAGCAAAGCATTATTGAAGAAGAAGAACAAAGTGGGAGGCCTCACGCTACCTGTTTGAAGAACCTATCATACTGCCACAGTAGTCAAAAGAGCCTGGTACTGGTACAACAATGGATACATAGACCAATGGAAGAGAATTGAGAACCCAGATGTAAATTCATCCACCTATGAGCAGCTGATATTTTACAAATGTCCAAAATCCTTTAAGTGGGGAAAAGGTAGTGTCTTTAACAAATGGTGCTAGCATAACTGGGTATCCATCTGAAAAAAAAAATGAAACAAGACCAGTATCTCACAACATGTATAAAAGCTAACTCAAAATGGATCAAAGACCTAAATATAAAATCTAAAACAATAAAGGTCATGGAAGAAAAAATAGGGACAATGCTAGGAGCCCTGATACATGGCATAAATAGTATACAAACCATAACTAACAATGCACAAACACTAGAAGAGAAACTAGATAACTGGGAACTCCTGAAAATCAAACACTTATGCTCATCAAAAGACTTCACCAAAAGAGTAAAAAGAGAATCTACAAACTGGGAAAAAATTTTTAGCTAGACATATCTGATAAGATATAATCTCTAAACTCTCCAAGATACTGCAACATCTCAACAACAAAAAGACAAATAACCCAATAAAACATGGGCAAAGAATATGAACAGACACTTCACCAAAGAAGACATTCAGGCAGCTAACAGATACATGAGGAAATGCTCATGATCATTAGCCATTAGAGAAATGCAAATCAAAACTACAGTGAGATGCCATCTTACCCCATCAAGGCTGGCACTAATCCAAAAAACACAAAATAATAAATGAAGAGGTTGTGGAGAGACTCGAACACTTCTGCAGTGCTGGTGGGAACGTAAAATGGTACAACCACTCTGGAAAACCATTTGGTGTTTTCTTAAAAAGCTAGAAATAGTACCATAAACTGAAAAAAAAAATAAAAGCCTGTTGCCATAGCGTCAATTCTGACTCAAAGCAACCCTAATGGACTGAGCAGAACTGACCCAGAGTTTCTAGGGAGTGCCTGGTGGGTTTGAACAGCTGACCTTTTGGTTAGCAAATGTAGCTCATAAACACTAGGCCACCAGGGTTTCCAGAAGTACCATATGATCCAGCAGTCCCACTCCTTGGAATGTATCCTAGGGAAATAAGAACTGTCACATGAATAGATATATGAACATCCATGTTTATTGCAACACTGTTCACAATAGCAAAAATATGGAAACAACCTAGGTGCCCATCAGCAGATGAATGGATGAACAAATTATGGAACATATACAAAAAGGAATACTAAGCAATGATAAAGAACAATGATGAATCAGAGAAACATCTCACAACATGGATGAATCTGGAGGGCTTTATGCTGAGTTAAATTAGTCAGTTGGAAAAGGACAAATATGGTTATGAGACCACTGTTATAAGAACTTGAGAAAAGGTTTAAACACACAAAAAAAATGCATTCTTTGATGGTTATGAGGATGGAGAAGGAGGGAGAGGAGAATTCACTAACTAGAGGGTAGACAAGGATCATCTTTGGTGAAGGGAAGGATAACATGCAATATAGGGGATGTCAGCACAACTGGGCCAAAGCGAAAGCTAAGAAGTTTCCTGAACACATCCAAACACTTTGAGGGACAGAGTAGCTGGGACTGGGGCCTGGAGCCTAGGCAATAGTTTCTGGGGACATCTAGGTCAATTGACATAACAAAATTTATTAAGAAAATGTTCTGCATACCACTTTGGTGAGTGGAGTTTGGGGTCTTAAAAGCTTGCAAGTGGCCATCTAAGAAGCATCAATTTGGTCCTAACCCACTTGGAGTAAAGGAGAATGAAGAACACCAAAGACACAAAGAAAATATTAACCCAGGAGACAAAAGGTCCACTTAGACCAGAGACTCCACCAGCCTGAGACCGGAAGAACTAGATGGTGCCCGGCTATCACCAATGATCGCTCTAACAGAGAACACAACATAGAGTTTCAGACAGAGCAGGAGAAAAGCGCAGAGGAGAACTGAAATTCATGTAAAAAGACCAGACTTAATGGTCTGACTGAGACTGGAGAAACCCCTGAAACTATCGCCAGCAGACCCTCTGTTAACCCAGAACTAAAACCATTCCAAAAGTCAACCCTTCAGACAAAGATCAGATTGGACTATAAAACAAAAAATAATACTCATGAGGAGTGTGCTTCTTAGTTCAATCAGATACATGAGACCAAATAGGCAGCTCCTCTTTGGAGGCAGGAGGAGAAGGCAGGAAGGGACAGGAACTAGTCCAATAGACAAATGAAACTCGGGATGAAAAGTGGGAGTGTGCTGTCACATTGTGGGGATTGCAACTAATGTCACATAACACTATATATATAAACTTTTGTATGAGAAATTAACTTGAGCTGTAAACTTTCACCTTAAGCATGCAAAACAAACAAACAAAATCCTCAGAAGTTCTTCATGCTGCTTAATTTTTTCTTATTTCTGCTCCACAGGTTTTAGCTCAAGTTAAAGGAAGAAATGACTATGCTTGCTGTGAATGCAGATAGGCAAAGACCTGAATCTTTAAATAAATCATATCTGAATAAAATCTAACGGTGATTTATAGGTAAATTTATTCACTGGTCTTCCAGTAGGTGCCCAGTATTCACAAAAATGATTAATTTCCTCTTGTTATTTTAAAATTAGATCTTTCAAGAGCACAAATCTCCAAATATATAAATTTTGATATAGTCACCCACAGATTTGCTCCCACTAGCCTGTCAGTTTGTCGTACTGTGGGGGCTTGCTGTTATGTTGGAAACTACGCCACCAGTACTCAAATACCAGCAGGATCACACGAGGTGGACAGGTTTCAGCTGAGCTTCCAGACTAAGAAAGACTAGGAAGATGGACCTGGCTGTCTGCTTCTGACCTCCTCATAAAAATCTCATGACTAGCAGAGGAACTTCATCTGATATTGTGCTGGAAGATGAGCCCCACAGATTGGAAGGCACTCAAAACGTGAAGCAAAGAGCTGCCTTCTCAAAGTAGAGTCAACCTTAATGACGTGGATGGAGTCAAGCTTTCAGAACCTTCATTTGCTGATGTGGCATGACTCAATATGAGAAGAAACAGCTGCATATATCTATTAATAATCGGAACTTAGAATGTACGAAGTATGAATCTAGAAAAACTGGAAATCAGAAAAAAGGAAATGGAACAAATAAACATCGATATTCTAGGCATGAGTGAGGCGAAATGAACTGGTATTGGCCATTTTGAATAGTACAATCATCCAGTCTACTATGCTGGAAATGACACCTTGAAGAGGAATGGCGTTGTATTCATTGTCCAAAAGAACATTTCAAGGTCTATCCTGAAGCACAATGCTCCCAGTGATAGGATAATATCCATATGCCTACAAGGAAGACCAGTTAATATGGTTATTCAAATTTACAAACCAACCACTAAGGCTAACGATGAAGTAACTGAAGATTTTTATCAACTTCTACAGCCTGAAATTGACCAAACATGCAGTCAGAATGCATTGATAATTACTGGTGATTCAATGCAAAAACTGGAAACAGAGAAGAAAGATCAGTAGTTGGAAAATAGGGCCTTGACAACAGAAGCAATGCTGGAAATCACATAATAAAATTTTGCAAGACCAATGACTTCTTCATCGCAAATACCTTTTTCACCAACATAAACAGCGATTATACGTATGGACCTCGTCAGAAGATATACACAGGAATCAAATCGACTACGTCTGTGGAAAGAGATGATGGAAAAGCTTAATATCATCAGTCATAACAAGGCCAGCGTCCACTGTGGAATAGGCCATCAATTGCTCATATGCAAAAAGTTGAAGCAAATTAGAAGTCCACGAGGGCCAAAGTACTACCTTGAATATATTCCACCTGAATTTAGAGATCATCTCAAGAAGAGATTTGACGCATTGAACACTAACGACAAAAGCCTGGACAAGTTGTGGAATGACATCAAGGACATCATACATGAAGAAAGCAATAGGTCATTAAAAAGACAGGAAAGGAAGAAAAAGATCAATATGCGTGTCAGAAGAGATTCTGAAACTTGCTTTTGAACACTGAGTAGCTAAAGCAAATGGAAGAAATGATGAAGTAAAAGAGTTGAACAGAAGATTTCAAAGTGTAGTTCGAGAAGACAAAGTAAAGTATTATAATGACATGTGCAAAGACTGGAGATATAAAACCAAAATGGGAAAACATACTCAGCCTTTCTCAAGCTGAAAGAACTGAAGAAAAAATTCAAGCCTCCAGCTGCAATATTCTACTGGGAAAATATTAAATGAAGCAGGATGCAAGGAAAGAAGAGGGACGGAATACAGGGAGTCACTATACTAAAAATAATTAGTTGATGTTCAACCATTTCAGAAGGTAGCATATAATCAGGAACCAAAGGTACTGAAGGAAGAAGTCCAAGCTGAACTGAAGGCATTGGCGAAAAACAAGGCTCCAGGAATTGTCGTAATACCAGCTGAGATATTACAACAAATGGATGCAGTGCTGCAAGTGCTCAACTCACTTATGCCAATGCCAAGAAATTTGGAAGACAACTACCTGGCCAACCGACTGGAAGAGACCCCAAGAAAGGTGATCCACTGAATGTGGAAATTATCGAACAATATAATTAATATCACACACAATCTAAAT
This sequence comes from Elephas maximus indicus, assembly GCF_024166365.1. Taxonomy (NCBI): domain Eukaryota; kingdom Metazoa; phylum Chordata; class Mammalia; order Proboscidea; family Elephantidae; genus Elephas; species Elephas maximus. Next base: position 26,392,040 of record NC_064828.1, on the reverse strand, counting down.
TTTGCTGCAGGTCATTCAAAATCGGTTGCAGCAGTGCATTGACAGGGAACTGGCAGAAATTAAAGCCAGATTTGGAAGAGGACGTGGAACAAGGAATATCATTGCTGGTGTCAGATGGATCTGGCTGAAAGCAGAGAATACCAGAAAGATGTTTACCTGTGTTTTATTGTCTATGAGAAGGCATTTGACCGTGTGGATCATAACAAATTATTGATAACATTGCCAAGAATGGGAATCCAGAACACTTAACTGTGCTCACGAGGGACCTGTACACAGATCAAGAGGCAGTTGTTTGAACAGAAGAAGGGGATGCTGCGTGGTTTAAAGTCAGGAAAGTTGCACATCAGAATTGTATCCTTTCACCATTTTAGTCAATCTGTATGTGGAGCAAATAATCTGAGAAGCTGACTATATGAAGAATGTGGCATCAGGACTGGAGGAAGACTCATTAACAACCTGTGTTATGGAGATGACACAACCTTGCTTGCTGAAAGTGAAGAGGACTTGAAACACTTACTAATGAAGATCAAAGACCACAACCTTCAGTATGGATTGCACCTCAACATAAAGAAAACAAAAATCCTCACAACTGAACCAATGAGCAACATCATGATAAATGGAGAAAATATTGAAGTTGTCAAGGTTTTCGTTTTACTTGGATCCACAATCAACAGCCACGGAAGCAGCAGTCGAGAAATCAAAAGACACATTTCATTGGGCAAACCTGCTGCAAAGGATCTCTTCAAAGTGTTGAACAGCAAAGATGTCACCCTGAAGACTAAGGTGTGCCTGACCCAAGCCATGGTATTTTCAATCCCGTCATACGTATGTGAAAGCTGGACAATGAATGAGGAAGGCAAAAGAAGAGTTGATGCCTTTGAATTGAGACGTTGGTGAAGAATATTGACTATACCATGGACTGCCAAAAGAACAAACAAGTCTGTCTTGGAAGAAGTACAGCCAGAATGCTCCTTAGAGGCAAGGATGGCGAGACTGCGTCTTACATACTTTGGACACGTTATCTGGAGGGATCGGTACTTGGAGAAGGTCATCATCCTTGGTAAAGCAGATGGTCAGTGAAAAAGAGGACAATCCTCAACGAGATGGGCTGACACAGTGGCTGCAACAATGAGCTCAAGCATTACAGTGATTGTAAGGATGGCGCAGGACCCAGCAGTGTTTCGTTCTGTTGTACAGAGGGTGGCTTTGAGTCGGAACTGACTTGAGGGCACCTAACAAAAACGCACAGATTGTTTTCTGTATACATATATCAAAATGTAATGCTTGTTTCAATTGGTCATATTATTCTTCTCCAAGCAACTTTTATTTATTTATTTATTTTTTAGTGGATCATACTTGAAAGAATCTTATTTATTGCTCATTAAAAATCCAAATGTATGTTCCTGATTAGCAGGTAATCACGCTTCATTTTGTGATTCTGGAACTCCAGTTCTCTCCATCTTTGCCTTTAACATGTTTAAAACGTGATTTTCGTGGTCACCATGCTCAGCTGCATCAGAGATTATCAAGGACTGTGTATGAGTGAGACCAGAAGTGTTGCACATCCATTTTCATCACATTCCACTGACTGGAACTCTGTACCATGACTGTGCCTAATTGAAAGGGAGGCTTAGAAATGTAGTCTAGACTTGAGGAAAAGGAAATAGATTTTTCTGTGTCACACAATTGATTTCCTAATTTCTTGGTTGAGAAACATCTACCCTGCTGTTGGATCTATATATGGAAATAGGGGTTTTTAAGGAAAAGAGTAGGTAGCACTGTGGATGTCTGGGAATAGGATCATTCTGAATGTAGTGGATGAAGTCTTTAAACTGCCATTTGGACAATAGGAATGGGAGACTCTGGGTCTAGGATGCCAAGCTTAACAAACCTTGAAAGCAACAATGCATCTTATATGGAAAAGCTTTGTTAGCCAAGGGGTAATTTATGATGGTCAGGAGAAGTAACCCCGGAGGAAGCACTACTGTGTTAACAGCCTACAATCTGTATGTATGTGTGTGCGTCCACACACGCATGTATGCACGTTCAGGTAGTTCCACCTTCAGCAAGATAATCACTGAAGAGGAAACACACTCAGGTCTGTGTGATGCCTGTTAATTGTCCCCATTGCTCCTGGGGTTGTGGTCTCCGGAGATAAGACCTCATAATCTGGAAGGGATAAATGATGGGGAATGGAGAGATGCTTGGCATGTTGTATTCCCTGAGTAATTTCACAAGGGGATGTCTGTGAAGAAAGGAACGAAATGGTGCTTTACTAAACAGCTAACATCTCAGACCCTTTGGCTACATTTAGGATACATGGGCACATGGAGCAGTAACTTCTCTCCTATGTCTCAGGGCCCATTTTGTTTCACATATTGTTATAAAAAAGGAATATAAAATTTCATGATTATTCTATTACACAAGGCTTATTACACATAGGATAAAGAAAATGTCTTTTGTCAAATTTTCATTTTGTCTGTGCAGATGATCTTCAAAAGAATTGTATTCCTAGAAGATGAGAAAATAGGGAATTTTTCTTTTAAGTTATTGGAAATAATTGAAATGACCAACTGGATTGTTTATTGTTCTCTTTCTCACAGATGACAGCACAGCAAGTCTCCTCTGATTGTGTGTCTTTGTAAGTAGTAGCTACTTGATTTCATGAAATATAATATTCAGATTGAAAAGATTTTTTAAAAAGTGGGGGAGGGGCTAGGGAATCAACTATTCCAACTCATGGCCACCCTCTGTGTGTCAGAATAAAACAGTGCTGCAGATGGAAGTAGATCATCAGGCCTTTCTTGCAAGGGACTTCTGGATGAACTTGAATGTCCAACATTTTGGTTAGCAGTTGGGTCTGTCAACCATTTGAACCACCTAGGGAATCCTTGCTAATTTTATTACCCTGTACCAAATAGTCTTGCAAAATGCTAATTAGATAAAGCTCTGATTATCTTTGTCTTCTAGATCATCTCCTGTTTTCCACTGACTGACAAGCTAAGGCTGAACTAGTCACACTGGCATGGAGTTTTCTGCCATGTGGCTCCGTCTTTGTCCCTTATAATTCACCATTCTCTTACAGGTATTTTAACTTTCATTCTTTTGGACTCTTCCCAGATCAGAATTTCTTGTATCCTAAATCTTTTCTTGTCTCCATTATTGCCCTTGAAAAATTCTATCCTTTGCTGCCAAGGTCCATATCCCACGCAAAAAGCCTTCCCTATTTTTTTCCAACTGCACATAATGTCCATGTTTCTGAACGACAACAGAAAATTTTCTTTTGATTTGTCACATCCTGCTGTGACTGTCAGTAGAAGCACCATGATACAGGTGGAGGGATGTTAACATGCACCCCATAATCTATAGCAGCACTCCATGAAGATGCCTCAAATAAACATAAAAAATATTTTCCTTGCTATGCAAGCAACTAAGGTTTCAAGGCAAATGTCCTAATATCTTTTCCAATCAGATTTAAGCTCTTAAAATTCCTCTGTGTAGAAATCCTACAGCAACCTTGTAATTGTTTAAAGTAGCTTTGAACAAAAGGTATTTGGTATGAGCTCCGTAAGACCAGGGTTTTAGCTTGTTTTATTTATTGTTCTTTCTTTATCTCCTACTACCCCCTAAAAAACCAAACCTGTTGTCAATGAGTCAATTTGACTCATATCAACCCTATAGGACAGAGTGGAACTGCCCCACAGGGTTTCCAAGGAGTGGCTGGGCGGATTCTAACTGCTGATCTTTTGGTTAGTGGCCAAACTCTTAACCACTGCACCACCAGTGCTCCATCTCTTACTACAGTGCCTGGCAATATTATATGCTCAATAAATGTTTATTGAATAAATGAGGGGGGAAAGGAGCTGAAGAAGAAAGAGCGGCCAACCCTAATGATGTCACAAAGCCAAACTGAGAAGAAACACATATTTCTTCACTGGGAAGAAGAAAAGTAGTATAAATATTTCTGTGGTTCTTACTATCCCTGCCACCTTCACAGGTCAGACCAATGAGGATCCTGAAGACCAGTAATATCTCTGGGTCTGTGAATGAGTTCATCCTCCTGGGCTTCCCCTGCCGCAGAGAGATTCAGATCCTCCTCTTTGTGCTCTTCTCCCTCATCTACCTCCTGACCCTCATGGGGAACTTGTCTATCATTTGTGCAGTGTGGTCAAGCAGGAAACTCCACACACCCATGTACATCCTCCTGGCCAACTTCTCCTTCCTGGAGATCTGCTATGTCAGTTCTGATGTGCCCAAATTGTTGGCCAACATCATCTCCCAGACCAAGAGCATCTCCTATGCTGGCTGCCTGCTCCAGTTCTACTTCTTCTTCTCCATGTGTGCTGCTGAGAGTTTATTCCTATCGGTGATGTCTTTTGATCGATTTCTTGCTATTTGTAAACCTTTGCAGTATCGCACCATAATGACCAATCATCTATGTGTCCAGTTAGTGGTTTTCTGCTGGACAGGTGGCTTTCTCTGGCTATTGACCCCTTTGTCCCTAATATCTCAGGTGCCCTTCTGTGGTCCAAACACCATTGACCATTTTCTCTGTGATCTGGCACCCTTACTGGCATTGTCCTGTGCTCCAGTATCTGGAACTACTCTGACCTGTGGTATTACTAGCTCTCTCATTATCTTTCTCACCTTCCTGTACATCCTTGGCACTTACTTCTGTGTCCTCAGAGTGGTGTTGCAGGTGTCCTCAGGCTCGGGGAGGCATAAGGCTTTCTCTACTTGTGCCTCCCACCTTGCTGTGGTGTTCTTGTTCTATGGCTCAGTCATGGTGATGTATGTTAGCCCAGGTTCTGGGGACCATCCTGGGATGCAGAAATTTGTGACCTTGTTCTATGCTTTGGCAACTCCATTCTTCAATCCCCTGATCTATAACTTTCAGAACAAGGATATGAAGGAGGCATTAAAGAACATTTTGTGTTTGTGTTTTGTGGGAAATTTCTGAAGGATTCAAAAATTGAGTTTAATATGACACATCATTGGTGTTTAGAAAGGTGAAAGATCATGAGACAAATGAGATCATGTTGTTTTCCTTCATTTTAATCCATTTTCATTCATTGGGAAGATGGCTTAGAAGAATTCATTAAGCTCATGATTTAGTTTTAGAAAGCTATTTTTATTATGTTCCAGATATGTCTGGAATTAGATAGAATTCTGTATTTGAAATCCAATTTAATAAATTTTCATATTTTTCTCTATAACTGAAATTCTGACTATTCTTTTGGTTTTCATTAGATACTGCTTGGTGTATCTCAACATCCTAAAATTCTGTCTTTATCAAAGCAAATTGTTCCTTTTCAGAGCATAGCAACTAGTGAATGTATTGCAAATATGCAAATAGTTTACCAATAATCCTTCAGATTGAAAAAAATACTCTAAATATCATGAACAACTTTTAGCACTACTGTAACCTGACCCTACAAATGCCAGTAAATTTCCATTAGTCCTTAAACTAGTCAAAGCCAAATTTGGCCCATTCTGCATGCTCAGTAGGGCCAGCTATGGCCACTAATTGACCTCAATAGAGGTTGCAGCAACTGGTGGAATGAATCAGAAGAAAAATCATCACCTGGACCCTATTCCAAAGTGAGAGATCTGACAATAACCATATTACTGCCTGTTTCCTGACTGCCTTCTAGAATTTTCCCTCACCAGTATGCCTGTGTGGGCACTGTCTTGCTGCCCAAATCACACATGAGCCCTGCTTCCCCATAGTTCAATGAGTAGGATCTGAGGAACTTCCTCCCAGCTCCTTGCTCTGGGCATTGCGATAAAGTTCTTTTCTCTTTCTCAAAGGCCGGTGTCCAGATTATTTGCAGGTCTAAGCACACCTGACAGAACTCACCTTCTAGTGTTTGGTAACATTATTATTGTATCTCCCATAATCCCAACAGTAGTTTTGGACACAAAAAATTTTCCTCAGTAATGTTCTGTTGACTTGATTAACTTTCCAGAATCTGCCAACACCATCACTTTACTGAAAAAGCATAACTGTTTGTGGTCAAGTTGATTCCAACTCACGGTGATCCAGTGTGTTACAGAGAGCTGTGTCATAGGGTTTTCTTTACTATAATCTTCATGGAAGCAGATCTCCAGGACTTTTTTCTGTGGTGCCACCGGGTGGGTTTGAATTGCCAACCTTTAGGTTAGTATTTCACAGCAAACTGTGCCACTTGGGGGCTTCTTTACTGCTTTATTAAGTAGGCCCAAATCTTCCATATGCAGATGCATGAAGATTAGTAGTATATATTCTAAGCTAAAGAGCTATAGAATGTGTGAGATCACTGCCAACCAGGTGCACTGATTTAATTTACAGTATTGACTTCATGAGGAGGTCTCAAGCTAAAGCTCGATTCTAGGAAACCCCAGCACTAGCTTTATTTCCAATTCTAGTTAGACGTCTGCAGCCTCCTGTTGTATATTTTTAAATGAATATCCACTTCAAATCCAGTTTCCTAATTCTAAATCATTAATCTCCTTTTAAATTAGCTCCTCCATTCTTACTCTTCAATGGCTCCATTGATTTATATGACCCAGATTTGAAATCTTAAATTTTATAATTTCTCATTTTCTAACCCCACTTTGAGCTTGTCGTTTAATTCTGTCCTGCAGTCCTTTTCCACTCTCATTAGTTTTGTCCAGGTCCTAGCACTGCATACCTGTGATGGTGTAATAACAACTTAAATGGTCTCTCTGTCTCTGACATCTCCTATAAGAAATTCCAGAATCATCTTCTTAAAAATCCTTTCTATCAGTCCTCACACCTATGTATAGGATAAATACCAAATTCCTTAGTTTGTAATTCAAGGTTTTTCTCAACCTGTCCTCTAACTTCATTTCTACCTTCATGTGACACACTATCTTCAGTTAATGTATTACAAATTTCATTTTACAACCTGAGCTTAAAACTGTTGTATTCATACCTTGCCCATTTTTAGGCATCACTCATGCTCTCTGTGATAGGAATGTATACTTAATGTTTAAATTGACTAATAAACATCCAAATGAAGATTTGAAAAAGTAATTGGATATGCAAGTCTGAAAGTAAGGGATGAGGTTGGGAGTGGACATGAAAACCTAAGAATTATCAATATCAATATATCAATGATATTTAAAACTATTGGACTCTTTAAGATTAATCTGTGCTGTCCAATACAAATATAATATGAACCACATATATTATTTTAAACTTTCTTGTAGCCACATTAATAAAGGTAACAAACAAACAGGTGAATTTAATTTTAACATTTTATTTAATCCAATATATTATTATTTCAACACATACTCATAAAATTATTAATGAGATATCTACATTCTTTTATACTGTTTTCAACATTTTTAGGTATTTTATACTTACAGCACATCTCAATTAGGATTAATCACATTTCAAGTGCTCAATAGCCACATGTGGCTTGTAGCTATTGTATTGGACAGCACAGCCAAACAGGGAAGAGATCTGAAGATTAATTATAGAGCTCAACACATTTTAAGGTTAAGCAAAGAGGGGAATTGTCTTTATTTTCCAGAGTAAAGTTTCTTTGCCTATAGAGAACAAGCATCCTCTTATTTCCTAGGTTTCCTGGTTTAAAGCCTGATTTTGGTGGGAAAAGGGCCCACTGCCTATGCCATGTGGTGGTGTTCGTGGCCTTTGACGTCCATGAGCCACCGCTTGGAAAGAATCTGTCCTGAAGAATTGTATTTCCTGCTTATAGGTCCTTATTTTTCCCAGACTGACAGTTAGAAATCCCTGTGAAAGCTGGATGAAATTTCCCTCGCGCTTTGGTTTTCACTAAAAAGTAGGGAGGTGGGAGATTTAACCAGTTATAGAATAATACCTAAGGAGAATCCCATTTATATACGCCTTCAAACTCATAATTTATATTTTTATGTGTAAATGCACAAAGAAAGGTCTAGAAGTGTGTCCACTAAACTGAACGCATTGCTGAGGAGATAAGCGAGTTTGTAGAGGTGTAGAGACATATGGATTTTCATTATTCTGTACAGTTTTGTCTTTTTACAATGCGAATTTACTCATTATAAAATATGTTACTTGTATAATTAAAAAAAAAAAGATGGGTATAGAAAAAATTAATACAATTCATCCCAGAGTAGCCAAACCTTGGTTATTGAAAAATTTATGTATATAACACTTCTATCAAAATAAAAAATATTTTATTTTTAGATACTTTAATTTTACATATAAACATTTTTATCAAACTCTTTGAAAACCTAGGTATAAATGAGGATCTCAGTTATTTGGTTAATTATGGCCCAAGGAGAAGCTGTGCTGTGGACCAAATGGTGACCTTGCCATATGGGATATTAGATGCTGTAATGAGAGTAAATTAGAAGGACTGTATACAGGGACTCTCTTAACCTGTTGAGCCATTGTAGTGGAGTTGATTCCAACTCATGGTGACCCTATAAGATGAAGTAGAACTGCCTCATAGGATTTCCAAGGCTGTAATCTTTATGGGAGCAGACTGACACAACTCTCTCCCATGAAGTGTCTGGTGGGGTCCAACCCATCACATTTTGGCTAGCAGCTGAGTGTTTAACTACTGTGCCTCCAAGGCTTCCAGGGACTCTCATAAGAACTCAAAATGTTTTCATGTTTGGTGTGTGTGTGTATGAGAGGGAAGGAGGGAGAGAGAGAGACTGCATTAAACCTTGGACTTTCTATGAGAAAAATGCTTTCACGCACATAAGCATACATTTCTGCACACAATTGGAGATCTATGGACCCCCAGGCTAAGAATTTTTGGCTCACAGTGGAAGAATAAGGGAAGAGTTTTCTTTTCCACTCTTCACCGATTCTAAAGAGGAAGAAAGAACGGCCAACATTATATTTCACTTCAGCTAATAGACTCGACGGCAGTGGTTTTTTTTGGTTCAGCTAATAGAGGCTTTTGCAAATGATGATTTCTTTCCCTTTTTCTAAACTTCTTTGTCTTAGAACTCCTGGTAAGGCAGCAATAAACTATAAGCAGCACAGTACCTTTTAACACTGCCTATTATTTAGGTTTTATTATGAGATGGAGCACTGGTGGCTCAATGGTTAAGAGCTCAGCTGCTAACCAAAAGGTCGGCAGTTTAAATCCTCCATTTGCCACTTGGAAGCCATCTGGGGCAGTTCTACTCGGTCCTACAGGGTCACCGAGTCAGAATCGACTGGATGGCAGCAAGTTTGGTATCATGAGATAGAGAAGTCCTTAACTACCCATGGAGTCATTTATTACTTTTTCTCCTCCTGCTCCCACTTCTCTGCTATCCTGTGGGTGGATCATTAAGTCCTACCCTGTGTAACCTCTAGAGAGAACATACCTAGGGATATTATGGGGAACTAAAAATGAATAAATTGTAAGAGTTGATATTTTTCTTTTGTCTTAGCTGCCTAGTATTTCAATTCCCCTTTTTATTGGAGGGAATGACAATATTATAAGTCTTGGAGCTTATCTTACTGCAATTAGAGCTCATATTGTTACGTATTATTTCTCTCATCCTTCTTCACAATTGTGGCATGGGAATGTACTCTTGGCTCTACCAAACAGATACGACTACACCAAGTTTTGATTCAGGGGCTAGTGATAAGAGAGACAGAAGTAGCAGCGGCAGAAAAAAATTACGCTGCCTCAAGTAGCGCAGTTTTTGCAGGAAAGAAGTTCTTATCACAGAAGTGGCAGTGGTTCAAACTGTAGCATCTAATGGCCCATGGCAGCAGTTGTGACCATAGTGATGATGGTTACCTCATCATATGAGTTGTGCAGGATTGTTTTGGCATTCATCTTGCAAACTTAGCCCTGGTCCTTCTGCTTTCGATGACTATGTGATATTCTTGTATTCCCATCAATGAATCTTTTACACTGCCCTGCTAAATCAACCAGAGTCAGATTCTGTTGTATGCAAAATCCTGGTAGAGTTATATTGTAGTAGAGTTATCTCACATAGGTCTCAGTAATCTTTAGAAAGCAAGGAGAAACTAGCCCTTTTAGGATTGCAAATTGCTATGAATTAACCTCTAGTTCGGTAATGGTTTAGAAAGCTTCATAACTTTGCATTTCTGTTATAGAAAATGGTCCCCAAAGCCAAAATAACTTGGGAGGGGACTTTAAGATGTCTATTTGTGTGTGAGGAACCCTGGTTGTGCAGTGGTTAAGAGCTCAGTTGCTAACCAAAAGGTTGGAAGTTTGAACTCTCCAGGGGAGAAAGATGAGTGGAGAAAGATGAGGTGGTCTGCTACCTTAAAGATTTGTTGTTATGTTGTTAGGGGCCGTTGAGTCAGTTCTGACTCGTTGTGACCCCCATGCACAACAGAAGGAGACACTTCCTGGTCCTGCACCATCCGCACAATCATTAATATGTTTGAGCCCATTGTTGCAGCCGCTGTGTCAATTCATCTCATTGAGTGTCTTCCTCTTTTTTGGTGACCCTCTGATTTATGAAGTATGATGTCCTTCTCCATGGACTACTCTCTACTGATAACATGTCCAAAGTACATGAGATGAAGTCTCATCATCTTTGCTTCTAAGGAGCATTCTGGCTGTACTTTTTCCAAGACAGATTTGTTTGTTCTTCTGGCAGTCAATGGTATATTCAATATTCTTCACCAAATCCAAAGAATTCAAAGAAATCATTTCTTCTTGGTCTTCCTTATTCATTGTCCATCTTTCACATGCATATGAGGTGATTGAAAACACCATGGCTTGGATCAGGCACACCTTAGCCCTCAAAGTGACTTCTTTGCTTTTTAACACTTTAAAGGGGTCTGCTGGGGCAGTTCTACTCTGTCTTATAGGGTCACTATGAGTTCAGATCAGCTTGATGGCAACAGGTTTGGTATTTTATATTAATGTGGAAAGTTTGAATCGAATATGAGGTCTGGATTGAGTATTATCAGTCAAATCATTAGTCTTTAATATATAGGAGACAACTTCATAAACCATCACCTATTCACCCTCTGAAAAGAGAAAACATTGTGCCACTGTTAAAAATATGAGCATTTCTTGAGAATTAAAACTACGATGAGATTCCATCTCACTCCAACAAGGCGGGCATTAATCCAAAAAACAGAAAATAATAAATGTTGGAGAGGCTGCAGAGAGATTGGGACTCTTATACCCTGCTGGTGGGAATGTAAAATGGTACCACCACTTTGGAAATCTATCTGGCGTTATCTTAAAAAGGTAGAAACAGAACTACCATACAACCCAGAAATCCCACTCCTCGGAATATACTCTAGAGAAATAAGAGCCTTCACACAAACAGATATATGCACACCCATGTTTATTGCAGCTCTGTTTACAATAGCAAAAAGCTGGAAGCAACCAAGGTGTCCACCAACGGATGAATGGGTAAATAAATTGTGATATATTCACACAATGGAATACTACGCATTGATAAAGAACAGTGATGAATCTGTAAAACATTTCATAACATGGAGGAACCTGGAAGGCGTTGTGCTGAGCGAAATTAGTCAGAGGCAAAAGGACAAATATTGTATAAGACCACTATTATAAGATCTTGAGAAATAGTATAAACTGAGAAGAACACATACTTTTGTGGTTATGAGGGGGGAGGGAGGGTGGGAGAGGGTTATTTACTGATTAGTTGGTAGATAAGAACTGCTTTAGGTGAAGGGAAGGACAATACTCAATACACGGAAGGTCAGCTTAACTGGACTGGACCAAAAGCAAAGCAGTTTCTGGGATAAACTGAATGCTTCAAAGGTCAGCGGAGGAAGGGTGGGGGTTTGGGGACCATGGTTTAGGGGGACTTCTAAGCCAATTGGCAAAATAATTCTATTATGAAAACATTCTGCATCCCACTTTGAAATGTGGCATCTGAGGTCTTAAATGCTAACAAGCGGCCATCTAAGATGCATCAATTGGTCTCAACCCACCTGGATCAAAGGAGAATGAAGAACACCAAGGTCACATGATAACTATGAGCCCAAGAGACAGAAAGGGCCACATGAACCAGAGACTTACATCATCCTGAGACCAGAAGAACTAGATGGTGCCCGGCCACAACCGAGGACTGCCCTGACAGGGAGCACAACAGAGAACCCCTGAGGGAGTAGGAGATCAGTGGGACACAGACCCCAAATTCTCACAAAAAGACCATACTTAATGGTCTGACTGAGACTAGAGGAATCCTGGTGGTCATGGTCCCCAAACCTTCTGTTGATCCAGGACCGGAACCATTCCTGAAGACAACTCATCAGACATGGAAGGGTCTGGACAGTGGGTAGGAGAGATGCTGATGAAGAGTGAGCTATTTGTATCAAGTGGACACTTGAGACTGTGTTGGCATCTCCTGTCTGGAGGGGGGATGGGAGGATAGAGAGAGTTGGAAGCTGGCAAAATTGTCACGAAAGGAGAGACTGGAAGGGCTGACTTATTAGGGGGAGAGCAAGTGGGAGTATGGAGTAAGGTGTATATAAACTTATATGTGACAGTCTGACTTGATTTGTAAACGTTCATTTGAAGCTCAGTAAAAGTTAAAAAAAAAAGAAGGCAGAAGGGGACAGGAGATGGTTAAGCGGACACAGGAAATACAGGGTAGAGAGGAGGAGTGTGCTGTCACATTGCAACTAGGATCACAGAACAATGTGTATAAGTTTTTGTATGAGAAACTGACTTGAATTGCAAGCTTTCACTTAAAGCGCAATAAAAAAATAAATAAATACAGTACAATAAAAAAAAAATGAGCATTTCAGAGGGCTAGAAGAGGATCACGCCACAGCAGAAAGTTTGTATTCAGTGCCAACTGCCTATAAATGGCTTATATTTGAATCAATAGTGTCTCTTTCTTGATTTTCCACGTCTATTTTCTTTAAAAGTATACGTGTCCTCCATTAGAAACTCAGAGGGTTCAGAAATCCAGCTTTGGGTAAAGAATACTTAATAATTTAGCATTTGTGAATGACTATATATCTTTCTATGTAGTCTCTTTAAGAGTGGACCTTTAAGAAGAAACCATACCAATTTCTGTTTTCATTTCCTGCACACTGTGGGCACCATACCGATGCTTGGTAGTAAGGAAAACACAAGTGAGAAATCACTACTATTTTAGCCACATACACTGGTCCTTGGTCTTTAAATAAAGCAATTAAATTTTTGAGAGTACAGTGAGTAGATGCAACATTTCTCTATAGGAGAACTTGCAGTTGGAAGGAAAAATATAGTTGATAAATTGTAAATACATAAAATAGCATTGGGATAAAAGCCAAGATAGAATTTAGCAACATGAGTCTTAGTTCTCGTACATATAAACTTGATTAAGTGAGTTTCAGGATTTTAAAACTATGTCAAAAAAGAGAAATGATACATTTGTGCATTAAAATTATGCAGACCTTTCCTACAATGGATTCTGTGGATTTTCTATGCTTTTGAGACCAATTCTCTCTGTGTAATAAGAGTCACACTTTTCCGACAAGGAATCAAACATTCAGACATCCCCAGAAGATAGTATTTTAAATGAGAAAAATTCTGTACTTCTTAGAGAGTAATGATAGAAAAATTTATATCATTTCTCTATATTTTTAGTAATTACTTTTGTTGGTGCTCTTAGGACTTTCTTTAGTGCATCTTTCATATCTTTGTTCCGGAGGCTATAGATAAGAGGATTAAAGAATGGGGTTGCCATACAGTAAAACAAGGTCACAAATTTCTGTGTCCCAGGATGACTCCTGGACCCTGGGCTCACATACATTACCATGACTGAGCCATAGAATAGGGACACCACTAGGAAATGGGAGGCACAGGTAGAGAAAGCTTTGTTCCTGCCTGAGCCAGCTGGAACTCGTAGTACAGCTCTTAAAACCAAGGAGTAGGACCCAAGAATGTAGAGGAAGGTGAGGAAGATGATGAGAGAGCTTACAGTGGCACAAGTCAGAGTAGTTTTGGGAACTGGGGCACAGGAAAGTGCCAGCAATGGTCCAAGGTCACAGAAAAAGTGGTCAATGATGTTAGGGCCACAGAAGGGCACCCGAGACATAAGAGTTGCCGGCACCAGTATGGATAAAAAGCCACCTATCCAACAGAAGACTACTAATTGAGCACATAGGCGATAGGTCATTATAGTGGGATAGTGCAAAGGTCTACAAATAGCAAGAAATCGATCAAAGGACATTGCAGACAGAAAGTAGCCCTCTGCAGCACACATGGAGAAGAAGAAGTAGAACTGGAGCAGGCAGCCAGCATAGGAGATGCTCTTGGTCTGGGAGATGATGTTGGCCAACAATTTGGGCACATCAGAACTGACATAGCAGATCTCCAGGAAGGAGAAGTTAGCCAGGAGGATGTACATGGGTGTGTGGAGTTTCCTGCTTGACCACACTGCACAGATGATGGACAAATTCCCCATGAGAGTCAGGAGGTAAATGAGGGAGAAGAGCACAAAGAGGAGGATCTGGAACTCTCTGCGGCAGGGGAAGCCCAGGAGGATGAACTCACTCACAGACCCAGAGATATTACTGGCTTCTGAGATACTCATTCTAATCTGTGGAGGGAAGCAACAACAAAGTCCATTGTATTAGCCATTTTATCTCTCTCAAAATTTATATTCATGTTTTCTGACTCATAGACATTCCGCTGATGCACTTTCATGGACAGGTCCCATATGGTTCTGAATTCAATAACTCAGCTGTCAAGGATCTGGGTCAGTCCATCGAGATTACAATTCTAGGAGGATCTGGCCCAATGTGTTATTATACGCTCCCACTGCCCCCACTATGTCAATCTCCATTTTTTAGAGTATAATTTTTACTAACATCACATAATGTAAGGCCCAAACTCTTTTTTGTTTGTTTGGATTTAATTCTTTGATTTATACTTTCATGATATAAACTCTTATACATTTATTTCCTTCTTGTTGCCAAGAAAATTTTGTATAGTACTTTGGGAAATGCCCAGGAAAGTGAAAATTGAATTGGGTCAGTAAAAAGGAACATCTTACTTATTATGTTGTAACTTATGATATTTTTGGGAGATCTGTACTGCATAAGTCTATTGGTAGAATAGGGTGTTGAGGAGGCTGCCACAGATTCCATTTTAGCATGTCCATAATAACTTCTTATGCTAGTAAATCTTGTTGCCACCGAGTTGATTCTGACCCATGGCGACCATATGTGTGTTACAGTAGAACTGTGCTCATAAGATTTGCAATAGCTGATTGATTGGTAGATTGCTAGGCCTTTCTTCTGAGGAGCATCTGGTGGACTTGAACAGCCAACCTTTCGTTTAGTAGCCCATTGCTTAACCATTTGCACCACCCAGGGATACATTAACTTCTTATAGTTGATACTTAACAGCTCCTTGTTGAACAACACTTAATTTGGCACAGAAAAAAAGGAACCTAGTTGGATTCACTCTTTTGTTAGAAGACTCTGGCCCTCAAACAGAAAAACAGCAAGAGGCAAATGGAGAAACATCTGTTGATTAACTCAAATGCCTCTCATTACTGCACTCATGATGAATGATCTCACATAAAAGACAATTACAGAAGAAACAAAAGCATGTATTTAACTCTAAAACTATGAAAGGAATAGCAGTGTAGAATGTTAGTGTCAGAAGGGATCTCGGGGATTATCAAACTCAATCTCGTATTACTGAAACTGATATGACCAGACAGGTTAGATTTTTCCAAGGCTATCTTAGCTGTTGGTAGGAGAAAGAAGTCTAAAATTTGGGTGTTTGGACCTTCACTGAAGGCCTTTTCCCACAAGCTTCTGCCGCCATGGGTCTCTATTTTCCTGTCAGCTCAAATGGATGCAAACTTATATTGTACATATACTACAGTTTTCCCCTCCTTTGGACTAGATTCCCGTTAATAACCAAGAAGGACATTAACAAAGGTACTAACCAAAGCTGCCAATCACAATCCCATAGCCTCATTCTTCTTTGACCTGCCCTGTGCCCTAAATCTTGGTACCTTTTATGACATAAACCTATTTTTTTGACTATTTAAAGAACATTTGATTTCTAAGATAATAAGCATAACAAAAATCGCTGAAACCAAACCCCGTTGCCTTCAAGTCGATTTGATTCCGACTCATAGTGACCCTAAAAAGAATAGAGTAGAACTGCCCCACAGGGTTTCCAGGGAGCAACTGGTGGATTCAAACTGCTGACCTTTCGGTTAGAAGTCAAATGCTTAACCATTGTGCCTACCAGGGCTCCAGACAACAATCATTGCTAGGTATTAAATATTTATGGTGATATTCACTTAATGTTCATTATTTTCTTAAATCCTACTCTTCTCTCTGACAGTTTTAGAGTTTTTTTCAAAAATACTTACAAATGCAACATCGACTGTTATTGTCTCTCTGAGTATGTTAATTGTAAAACCCAACATTTTGTTCTACACAGCAGTCCGTTATGTATATATTACCTGTATTTTCTTATTGCATCTGAATCAGCTTGTTCATATGTAACTTTTTATATCACATTTCTGCTTGTGAATATGGAGGATTAGCCTCAGGAAAGCCACGTTTCTGTACATCATTAGAAAAGATTATTCACATATTTCTCTCAATCAGTCTCTACATATAACTTATATCAGGTACATTACCTGAGATGGTGAGGCAGGTATCTTCCAGGCTAGCAGTTTGCATCAAATATCAAAGGTAGACTCAAATATGAAAATATTTTTGTGTTCTTTCAGAGACCAAACACGGCATGAAAACAGACTGGTGAGTGGAATGGGAAACTATAAACCATAAAACCAAGATTGTGGGGTCATTGGAGGGGGCTTTGGCCTGCAATTTCAGTGATTGGAAGAGATGGTGTGATGTTCACGCCAGAAATAGACAACCTGGATTTTCTGGACTTGAGATTTACTGAAAGTGAATACAGTAAGTGCCAACACATTCTTTTTTCAGGACTCTATTTTACTTCTACACTTGAATGGACTGTGGTAGGTAAGACTGAATGTAAGCAGGTGAAGACATAGGGTGTGGAAAGAACAAGAATGGAAGAAAGACTTCATTTCAGGGATGCTGTACTTGAAGGAGAACTCACCCTTTCATTCTTGACTAGAATCAGTGTAAACTCACCTCAAAATTAAGAGAGAATAAAGAGCCCTTGAGAAAAAACTTTTAGTGATATGTGTGGTTGTTAACTATATTTTGGAGGAGAAAGAGGAAAGAAAATGCCCACAAATAGAAAGAGGAAGAAAAGCAGACTCCTGTTTAAATTCTTTACTGAGATATAACTTGGAACTCTTCTGACTGCTCTTCCTTCATCTCCCAATTCAGGAACAGACTTCTTGATCTTAGCGAATGCCTTGATCTTAGGGAACACTCCACTGTTACGAGAACACTCCACTGTTACAGGTTCAACATGCCAAACACCATTCTGTCTCCGTCTTGCATCATTGCAGATTTCCACTTGGTTATTTTTTCTTTCTCTGGGGGAACAGGAATTTTAAGCCTTAACTGCACTTAATGAAAATAATGACCCTTTACTTACAAATATTTGATCTCCTCTAAAGTGGAGAAGAAGTGGACTGGCATCTATCATACTGGAAGATAGTAGAGGAAAACAAAGAGGTTTCAGAATTTACTGATGGGATTCTTAAACAACTATTTTCTGGATAGACTCTTTAGAGGCTTTGCAAGGAGGAAAGAGTGTTTTGTAAAACAATTAGTTGTTATTTTATATGCCACTCATTTTTTGTATAATGGAAGATATATTTATTGATAAAAACACAAAAGAAAGTTCACAACATATTTGTGTCACAAAGCTTACACACAGTGAACATTGCAGCATGCAGCTGAGGGGCTCCCACCTGTGCCTTCTTACAGGTCCTAGGTGTGCAGCGTGGTGAATTCCTGGTGACTCCCTGCCACAGGTTGAACTTCACAAAGAACCCTTTTTAGATGTTATATGCAAAGACAAGTAGAGAGCCAGCTAACTCTCCCTTCCTTTTATTAATCATCCCTTTCTGGCCACACATTGTCCCTGGGGGAGGCCCCTCAAGAGCATCAGGGCAATCACTTGCTTCACTCAGTTCCCCAGCATTTTATTTTCAGTGATGGGCTCAAAGGTAAAAGGACCTGCCGGATCCATTGGTGAGACGGTCGTACCAGTAATGCTCCTCTGATTTACTGCTCACCTGACACCTCCAGATTGACAGTGCATTTTAAAAATCAGCCCCCATGTTAATTGGTTGCCTCAAGGGCTCCTAGATGTCCCATTCCCTCATATGTGCATCTTCAAGTGACGGTTACAATTCACTTTAACAAATCCCCAAACCCTGAATACCTCCCCAATCCCCCACTAAGAGTAATTCCCTGCCCGCTTTCGTTGCTCACTGTAATGGTATTAAAAATTGGTTTCCTCTGTTTCTTCTGCAGGCTCCTGGGTTGGACTGCTGCCTGCTGGAAAGGTCCAGTGATCTTCAGACTTTAGTGAGTGAAAGGACACCTGAAGTCTTATTCAGAGGCAGATTATCCAAAAGGCAAGGTAAGCACTATGCTTGCCTTGCTCACCAGATCATGCATAGTGAACAATTTCACATTTTTTCAGCAACTCAGAGATTCTGCTTCTAGGTATAGCTGGCATCTGTCTCACAATACCTTCCTGCAGAATCAAAGCCTCTTTTCAAGTTTAATGTCCCTGACAAGGATGGATGACCCAGTAAGCAAAATGAAACCCATGTGAAATTGTTCACTACAGATTAGTAAGAAATCACAAGTAACCCCGTGCTCACCTTACTGGGTCGTCTGCGCCTGGTCTTATGGAACACTCAGAGCCTCCTCCCCATGTCCTCACCCCAAGGGATTCTGTGTCATTTTGTATGTTTTAATTACCTTTCTCTTGTCCCAGTGGTTATAAATGCTCTGCCCAGGGTTTTTATCATGCTTAACTGATATTGTTTGGTGCAAATGGTGAAGCTGCTAACTGAAATGTTACTGATTTGAGCCCTTGTAACAAAAGGCCTGATGACCTGCTTCTGAAAGGTCACAGCCATGAAAACTCTGTGAAGTGTGGTTCTACTCTGCAGCACATGTGATCACCATGAGTTGGCATGGCTGCTCAAGTAAAAACATGGTATTTTTATATTGACAGTGAGGTACCTTTAGAGCTTGGGCAGGGCTCATAGAAAGGTGGGAACAAGGCCAGTTTCTGTTGTTACCTTCTTCAGTTAGACTCTCCTGAACTCTCGTTAGACCACTCCTCTTGCTATGAGTCAGAATCAACTCATAGGCAAGCAAAAACAACAACACTTCTATAAGCCTTGGTCATTTCAGCACAGAGCTATGAGAAGACAGGAATCACCTAGAATGTCTTTAATACAAGCTGACAAAGGCAGTCAGACTGGAAACAGCCCACTCACTCTGTTCAATGTCCAACATTTGCTGCAGAGGGTAACTTGGAATAAATACTTTTCAGAGTAACATCAACCAGGCCTTTTTACTGCTGCCCCTACTTCCTGTTTCTTCTCTGTGATGGTTAATATTTTTGTGTCAACTTGGCTAGGCTATGATTCTCAGTGATTTGTCCAGATACTGGAGTGGTTGCTGTTCCGTGACATAATGTAACAATGAAATCATGTTCCTTGTTGTGATCTGATGCGATCAACCAATCAGTTGAAAGGGGCATTTCCTTGAATGTGTGGTCTGTCTCCAGAATATAAATGGATTTTTGGGCAGAGCTCTTTCTCTTGACCCTGCAGTCTTCCCATTGCCTGACCTCTGGATCTTGAGACGTAAGCCTGCAAAAGAATGGCAGGCTGCTTGAATTGCACAGTTTGGATTCTCCAGCTCCTGCAATCCCATGAGCCAGCAAAGGTCTCCAGCCTGCCAACTGAACTATGGATTTTGGACTTGCCAGCCCCTGTGGTTGTGTGCCATTTCCTTGAAGTAAATCTCTTTATATATTTATATGTGTATATATATATGTGTGTGTATACCTACATAAAGATATATATATATATATATAATCACTAGTTTTGCTCCTTTAGAGAACCCAAATAAGACATTCTCCAAATGAAAACTTAAGGACACTCTAATGTTCCATTTTGGAAGCACGATTGGGGTATCTGGGAGTTCTAACCTACTACCGCTTGCAGACTGTACTTGAAAAATCCTTATTAATTTTCTGCCTCAATGATCTGCTGATGGAAAACTTCTATTGATTGTCATTGATGGCTGACTAATCACTTTGGTACAATATTTTTCTATAAATTTATTAATAATATTTTCATTGACAAATGGATGAATTTTAAACTATGTAATTATATATAACTTAGTACATTAAAATATATATATAAATAAAACTGACTTTCCAGTATCATTTCTCAGCAAATTGTTTAATATAAATCCTTTTGATATAGAATTATGTACTAATTGATTAAAGATGGTATAATTGTTATTAACATGCAAAAAAACTTTTTAGAATTATTAAAAATGATATTTGTGTTGGTATACCATTATTATGTCACCTTTCAAATCCATTCTCACCCTTTTGCATTCCGGAAGAAAAGTGTCTCAGAAACCAGACCTCTCTGAAATGTCACCTGGTCCCAAAATTGCCAGAAAGACAGCCATTCTGAATAAAGTGAATTTTTTCTGGATGTTTCAGTTTTAGATAAATTTCTCTAAATCAAAACCCCAAAGTTTGAGTTTCCTAAGTTTTTCTCTGACTCTTCACTTGCTTTACATTCTTCTGTCTTCTTTTTCTGTTCTGTTTTCCTTCCTCCTAGAATCTCTGCCATGGCAACCAAGGCTCTGTGACATCTCCAATGAGGTCATTGCTGTCTTGTTTCACTTGCCTTTCAGTGGGCATCTGGACCCAGATATTAAGGCTCTGATGGTGTCTCAGCCATTTCAGTCTGGATTTCTCAGGACAGTGGCATGCTCAAGGAAACTGGATATTTTGTAGATGAAGAGAGAACATCCTGTAGGTCTGGAAGTCATGAGCTAAGTTCGGAGGATCCAGCTGAGACCAGGTCCTCATTAGATTTGTGGATTGAAACCCTGGACAGAAATCAAAACTGGACATAAAGTACATTGGCAGGAAGTGGTGGACTTGAGGTGAACCTAAATTTCCCAGCTCTTTTTCTTTGTTAGATAGGATGTTGTGGAAGGTACAGCAGCGAAGCCTGGACAGCACAGCCCAGGACACCCAGGACCTATCTCTTTGCATTGCCTTCCCTAGGCCATTTGTAAAGGCTCTGACAGTTGTTATGTCTCTCTGGAAGCTGGGTGAGAGAAAGAGAAGTGGCCTGATATGTATATTTGGTCATTTCATAATTGACTTTAGATCAATAATATCTAAACTTCTGGAGTTGATATAGTTAGTGCTTGATTTCACCACACTATCTCCTTTGCTGTCTCCAAACATGTCGTATACATTAAATAATGAATTCCCAAATGAAAGAAAAGTTTATTTTATTTTGAAGATTTCTGGAATTTTTAGCTTCTTGCATGCATCTTGAATACGACTGATGATCACAGATCTTGGTGGTGAATCCCTTAGTTAGAAGAATCAGGGAAGAAACAGAATTGTAATAAATCGAGGCATTTATCTAAGCTGATGGTCCTTGGAAGGCAGGTACCTGGCAGAGGCTCAGCGAGACCTCTTTATGCTGAAAATTCCTTAACTTTCCTTGATCCCTCCACTGTCTCATCTACATTCAGTCTTTAGAACATTGTTTTATGATTTCCTTCCCCTTTTGAATTATTCCTCAGTGTTGATTCCTTTAAAAATGCTTTTATATTAGACAAGTATGACTGAAGGAAAACTTTAAAAAACATAAATGGAAAAATAAAAAATGATATAACACTAATATTTGGTGTCTGCTTTTTTTTTTTTTACTTTATTGCATTTACATTTAAAAAGGTGGATGATCCCAAACATATTGCTTTATAATATTAAAAAAAAAAACTAGAGTGAATCTTTTCCTATGTTAGTAAATATAGACCAACATATACATCACTACCATTGCTGTTGAGTTGATTCCAACTCATAGAGGCCCTATAGGACGGAGTAGAACTGTCCCATAGAGTTTCCAAGGAGCAGCTGGTGGATTTGAACTGCTGACCTTTTGGTTAGCAGGTGAGCTCTTAATCACTGCACCACCAAGGCTAACAACTGCCTAATATATCACTCTATAGCAACAGTATAATTTTTTAATGCAATCCCCTCCTGTTGGACATTTACATTATTTGGATTTCTTTTTCTATTACAAACAATTCTGTGATAATTTTCCCTTAGAATAAATTTGTAGAAGTGGAATTGGTCACCAAAATGAGGTATTAATACAATTTCAAGGCTTTTGCTTGCAATATTGCCAGAATGCCATCCAAAAGTGTCTTTCTTACTATGCCAGGGATGACAACTTGAAGAGGAATGATGTTGCATTCATCATCAAAATGAGCATTTCAAGATCTATCCTGAAGTACAATGCTGTCAGTGACAGGAATAATATTCATATGCCTACAAGGAAGACCAATTAATACGACTGTTATTCAAATTTATGCACCAACCACTGAGGCCAAAGATGAAGAAATTGAAGATTTTTATCAGCTTCTACAGCCTGAAATTGATCGAACATGCCATCAGAATGCATTGATAAATACTGGTGGTTGGAATGTGAAAGTTGGAAACAAAGAAGAAGGATCGGTAGTTGGAAAATATGGCCTTGGTTATAGAAACAATGCCAGAGTTAGAATGACAGAGTTTTGCAAGACCAACTACTTTTTCATTGCAAATACATTTTTTCACCAACATAAACTGTGACTATACACATGGACCTTGCTAGATGGAATACCCGGGAATCAAATTGACTACATCTGTGAAAAGAGATGTTGGAAAACCTCAACATCATCAGTCAGAATGAGGCCAGGGCATCAATTGCCCATATGCAAGTTCAAGTTGAAACTGAAGAAAATCACAGCAAGTCCACAAAAGCCAAAGTACGACCTTGAGTATATCCCACCTCAATTTAGAGACCATCTCAAAAATAGACTTGATACATTGAACACAAATGACCAAAGATGAGACGAGTTGTGCAATGACATCAAGGACATCATAAATGAAGAAAGCAAGAGGTCAATGAAAAGATAGGAAAGAAAGAAAAGACCAGGATGGATCTCAGAGGAGACTCTGAAACTTGCTCTGGGACGTCAAGCAGCTAAAGCAAAAGGAAGAAACAATTAAGTAAAAGGACTGAACAGAAGGTTCCAAGGGCAGCTCGAGAAGAAGAAGTATTATACTGACATATGCAAAGAGCTGGAGATAGAAAACCAAAAGTGAAGAACATACCTGGTGTTTTTCAAGCTGAAAGAACTGAAGAAAAAATTCAAGCTTCAAGTTGCAATAATGAAGGATTCCTTGGGGGAAATACTAAACGATGCAGGAAGCATCAAAAAAGATGGAAGGAATACACAGAGTCATTATACCAAAAAGAATTAGTCGATGTTGAACCATTTCTAGAGGTAGCATATGATCGGGAACCGATGGTACTGAAGGAAGAAATCCAAGGTGCTCTGAAAGCATTGGCGAAAAACAAGGCTCCAGGAATTGACAGAATACCAATTGAGATGTTTCAACAAATGGATGCAGCACTGTAAGTACTCACTTGTCTATGCCAAGAAATATGGAAGACAGTGTCCTGGCCAACCAACCTGAAGAAATCAATATTTATGCTTGTTCCCAAGAAAGATGATCCAACTGAATGTGGAATTTATCAAACAATATCATTAATATCACATGCAAGCTAAATTTTGCTGAAGATCAAAGGTGGCTGCAGCAGTACATTGACAGTAAACTGCCAGAAATTCAGGCTGATTTCCAAAGAGGACGTGGAGCCAGGGATATCATTGTTGATGTCAGATGGATCCTGGCTGAAAGCAGAGAGTACCAGAAGGATGTTTACCTATGTTTTATTGCCTACGCAAAGACATTCGACTGTGTGGATCATAACAAATTATAGATAACATTGAGAAGAATGGGAATTCCAGAATACTTAATTGTGCTCATGAAGAGCCTGTACATACATCAACTCAACAAGAGTCAGTTGTTCGGCTGGAACAAGGGGATGCTGATTGGTTTAAAGTCAGGAAAGGTATGCGTCAGGGTTGTATCCTTTCACCATACCTATTCAATCTGTATGCTGAGCAAATAATCCGAGAAGCTGTACTATATGAAGAGGACTGGATTGGGAGAAGACTCATTAACAACTTGCGTTATGCAGATGACACAACTTTGCTTGCTGAAATTGAAAAGGACTTCAAGCACATACTGATGAAGATCAAAACACACAGCCTTCAGTATGGCTTGCACCTCAACATAAAGAAAACAAAAATCCTCACAACTGGACCAATAAGCCACATCATGATAAATGGAGGAAAGATTGAAGTTGTTAAAGATTTCATTTTAATTGGATCCACAATCAACAAACATGGAAGCAGCAGTCAAGAAATCAGAAGACGCATTTATTGCATTGGGCCAATCTGCTGCAAAGGACTTCTTTAAAGTGTTCAAGGAAAAGATGTCACCTTGAAGACTAAGGTGCACCTGACTCAAGCCATGGTATTTTCAACTGCACCGTATGCGTGTGAAAGCTGGACAATGAATAAGGAAGACCGAAGAAGAATTGATGCCTTTGAATGTGGTGCTGGAGAAGAACATTGAATATACCATGGACTGCCAAAAGAATGAACAAATCTGTCCTAGAAGAAGTACAACCAGAATGCTCCTTAGAGGCAAGGATGGTGAGACTGAATCTTACATACTTTGGACATGTTTTCAGGAGGGATCAGTCCCTGGAGAAGGACATCAGGCTTGGTAAAGTAGAGGGTCAGTGGAAAAGAGGGAGACCCTCAATGAGGGGGATTGACACAGTGACTGCAACAATGGAATCAAGCATAACAACGATTGTAAGGATGGCTCAGGACTGGGCAGTGTTTTGTTCTGTGGTACACAGGGTCGCTACGGGTCGGAACTGACTCAACAGCACCTAGCAGCAACAAATTGCTCCAATGGTGCAGTTGCAGTGGTGAAGGATTCTATGGGAAAATATTAAATGACGCAGGAAGCGTCAAAAGAAGATGGAAAGAATACACAGAGTCATTATACCAAAAAGAATTAGTTGATGTTCAACCATTTCAAGAGGTAGCATATGATCAGGAACCGATGGTACTAAAGGAAGAAGTCCAAGCTGCTCTGAAGGAATAGGAGAAAGACAAGGCTCCAGGAATTGATGGAATATCAATTGACATGTTTCAACAAACAGATGCAGCACTGGAGGTGCTCATTCATCTATGCCAAGAAATATGGAAGACAGCTTCCTGGCCAACTGACTGGAAAAGATCTATAATTATGCCTATTCCCAAGAAAGGTGATCCAACCATATATGGAAATTATAGAACAATATCATTAATATCACACGCAAGCAAAATTTTGCTGATGATCATTCATACTGGCTATACTTTTTCCAAGACAGATTTATTTACTCTTCAGGCAGTCCATGATATTTTCAATGTTCTTCACCAACACCATAATCCAAAGGCATCAATTCTTCTGTCTTTTTTATTCATTGTCCAGCTTTCACATGCACATGGGGCAATTCAAAATATCATGGCTCAGGTCAGGTGAACCTTAATCCTCAAAGTAACATCTTTGCTTTTTAACACTTTAAGGAGGTCTTTTGCAGCATTGGTCTTTTGCCCAACACTTTGTATCATTTGTTTTTTTGATTATTACTTTCATGTACATTGATTGTGGATGAAAGTGAAATGAAATCCTTGACAATTTCCATCTTTCCTCAGTTTATCATAATGTTGCTTACTGGCCCAGTTGTGGAGATTTTTCTTCTTTATGTTAAGGTGTAATTCATACTGAAGACTGTAGTGTTTGTTCTTCATCAATAAGTGCTTCAAGTCCTCTTCACTTTCAGCAAGCAAGGTTGTGTCAGCAGCGTATCACAGGTTGTAATGAATCTTCCTCTAATCCTGATGCTGCGTTCATCTTCATCTAGTCCAGCTTCTCTGACTGTTTGCTCAGCATGCACTTTGAATGTCGTTTTTGTTGTTAGGTGCCTTCGAGTAGGTTCCAATTCATAATTACTCTATGTGCAACAGAATGAAACACTGCCCAGTCCTGTGCCCTCCTCACCATCGTTATGCTCAAGCCCATTGTAGTAACCACTGTGTCAACACATCTCATTGAGGATCTCCCTCTTTTTCGCTGACCCTCTACTTTACCAAGTAGGATGTCCTTCTCCAGGGACTGATCACTCCTGACAACAAGTCCAAAGTATGTAAGACGCAGTCTCGCCGTCTTTGCTTCTAAGGAGCATTCTGGTTGTACTTCTTCCAAGATAGATTTGTTCATTCTTTTGGCAGCCCGTGGTGTATTCAACATTCTTCTCTGACATCACAATTCAAAGGCGTCAATTCTTCTTCGGTCTTCTTTACATATCGCAGTTTTCACAAGCATGGGAGGCGATTGAAAACACCATGGCTTGGGTCAGGCACACCTTAATCTTCAAGGGGACATCTTTGCTTTTCAACACTTTAAATAGGCCTTTTGGAGCAGATTTACCCAATGCAATATGTCTTTTAGTTTCTCGACTGCTGCTTCCATGGGTGTTGGTTGTGGATTCAAGTGAAATGAAATCCTTGACAACTTCAATCTTTTTGCTATTTATCATGATGTTGCTCATTTGTCCAGTTGTGAGGGTTTTTGTTTTCTTTATGTTGAAGCGTAATCCATACTGAAGGCTGTGGTTTGACCTTCATCACTAAGCATTTCAAGTCCTTTTCACTTTCAGCAAGCAAGGTTGTGCCATCTGCATAACTCAGGTTGTTAATGAGTCTTCCTCCAATCTTGATGCTGCATTCTTCTTCATATAGTCCAGCTTGTTGGATTATTTGTTCAGCATACAGATTGAATAGGTATGGTGAAAGGATACAGCCCTGACACACACCTTTCCTGACTTTAAACCGTGCAGTATTCCCTTGTTCTGTTCGATCAACTGCCTCTTGATCTATGTACCGGTTCCTCATAAGCACAATTAAGTGTTCTGAAATTCCCATTCTTGGCAATGTTATCCATAATTTGTTATGATTCACACAGTCAAATGCCTTTGCACAGTCAATAAAACACAAGTAAACATGTTTCTGGTGTTCTCTGCTTTCAGCCATGATCCACCTGACATCAGCAATGATATCCCTGGTTCCTCATCCTCTTCTGAATCTGGCTTGAATTTCTGGCAGTCTCCTGTTGATATACTGCTGCAGCAGCTTTTGAATGATCTTTAGCAAAATTTTACTTGTACGTAATATTAATTATATTGTTTGATAATTTCTGAATTTGGTGGGATCACCTTTCTCTGGAATAGACATATAGATCTCTTCCAGTTGGTTGGCCAGGTAGCTGTCTTCCAAATTTCTTGGCATAGATGAGTGACTACATCCAGTGTTGCATCTGTTTGTTGAAACGCCACAATTGGTATTCCATCAGTTCCTGGAGCCTTGTTTTTCACCAGTGCCTTCAGTACAGCTTGGACTTCTTGCTTCAGTACCATTGTTTCCTGCACCTTCTGAAATAGTTGAACTTTGACAAGTTCTTTTTGGTACAGTGACCCTGTGTATTCCTTCCATCTTCTTTTGATGCTTCTTGAGTAGTTTAATATTTTACCTTTAGAATCCTTCACTATTGCAACTCAAAGCTTGAATTTTTCTGCAGTTCTTTCAGCTTGAGAAATACAGAGCATGTTCTTCCTCTTTGGTTTTCTATCTCCAGGTCTTTGCATATGTCATTATAATAATTTACTTTGTCTTCTTGAACCACCCTTTGAAATGTTCTGTTCAATTATTTTACTTCATCATTTCTTCCTTTTGCTTTAGCAACTCAGTGTTGTAAAGCAACTTTCAGAGTCTCTTCTAACATCCTTTTAGGTCTTTTCTTTCTGTCCTGTATTTTTAATGACCTTTTGCTTTCTTCATGTTTGATGTCCTCACATAACTAGTGTGATCTTCGGTCATTAGTTTTCAATGTACCAAATCTTTTCTTGTGATGGTCTCTAAACTCAGGTGGAATATACTCAAGGTAGTTCTTTGGTTCTCATGGACGTGTTCTAATTTTTTTCAGTTTCAGATTGTGTATGAGCAGTTGGTGGTCTGTTCCACAGTCGGTCCCTGGCCTTGTTCTAACTGATGATATTGAGCTTTTCCATTGTCTCCTCCCACAGATGTAGCTGATTTGATTCCTGTGTATAACATCTGGTGAGGTCCACATGTATAGCCACCGTTTCTGTTGGTGAAAATAGGCATTTGCAATGAAAAAGTCATTGGTCTTGCAAAATTTAATCATGTGATCTCCAGCATTGTTTCTATCACCAAGTCCATATTTTTCAACTGCCTATCCTTCTGCTTTGTTTCCAACTTTTGCATTCCAATCTCCAGTAATTATTAATGCAGCTTGATTGCATATTCGGTCATTTTCAGACTGTAGAACTTGGTAAAAATCTTAAATTTCTTCATCTTTGGCCTTAGTGGTTGGTGCATAAATTTGAATAATAACCATATTAACTGGTCATCCTTTTAGGCATCTGTATATTTTTCTATTACTGACAGTGTTGTACTTCAGTATAGATCTTGAAATGTTCTTTTTGATGATGAATGTAATGCCAGTCCTCTTCAAGCTGTCATTCCCAGCATAGTAGGCTGTATGATTGTCTGATTGAAAATGACCAATACCAGTCCATTTCAGCTCATTAGTGCCTAGAATATCATTGTTTATGCATTCCATTTCATTTTTGATGACTCCCAATTTCTTAGCTTCATACTTTGTACATTCCTTTTTCTTATTATTAGTGGATATTTGCAGCTGTTTTCATTTTGAGTCGTGCCGCATCAACAAATGAAGGTCCTAAAACCTTGACTTCATCCATGTCTTTAAGGTCGACTCTACTTTGAGGAGGCAGCTGTTTCCCAGTCATGGTTCAAGTGTTTTCCAACCTGAGGGACTCATATCCTGGCACTATATCAAACAATGTTGTGTTGCTATTGATAAAGTTTCACTGGCTAATTCGTTTCAGAAGTAGACCGCTGGGTCCTTCTTTTTAGTCTGTCTTGGTCTGGAAGCTGAGCTAAAACCTGTCTGCCATGGGTAATTGTACTGGTATTTGAGTACCAGTGGCAAAGATTCCAGCATCACAGCAACATGCAAACGCCCACAGTACAAGTTTCACTGAATATGTATGGTGAAAAAATACAACCCTGACACACAACTTTCCTGATTTTAAACCATGCAGCATCTATTTGTTTTGTTTGAACAACTGCCTCATGGTCTATGTACAGGTTCCTCATGAGCAAAAGTAGGTGCTCCGGAATTCTCATTCTTCATAATGTTACCTATAATTTGTTACGAACCACACGGTCTAAACATCTTTCTATTATTTTTCTGCTTTCAGCCAAGATCCACCTGACATCAGCAATTATATTCCTCTTTCCACGTCCTCTTCTGAATCTGTATTGAATTTCTGGCAGTTCCCTTTTGATGTACTGCTGCAAACACCTTTGAATGATCTTTAGCAAAATTTTACTTGCGTGTGATATTAATGATATTGTTTGATAAATTCCGCATTCTGTTGGATCACCTTTCTTTGAAATGGGCACAAATATGGAACTCTTCCAGTCAGTTGGCCAGGTGGCTGTCTTCCAAATCTTTTAAGCAGAGTGTTACTCATTTTCCATGTAATTGATTTTTTTTTCCTTGCTCTTTCTGTTGTTAATTTCTATTTTGATGGTGTTGTGATCAGAGAAGATACTTTATATTATCTCAGGGTTTTGGATTTTGTTGAGGGTTGCTTTGAGGCCTAAGATATAGTCTATTCTGGAGAACGTTCCATGTATGTTGGAAAAGAATGATTGCTTCCCAGCTATTGGGTAGAGTGTTCTATATATGTCTATGAGGTTGATTTGGCTGGTTGTATTCTTTAGATCTTCTGTCATTTTGTTGAGTTTCTATCTAGATGTTCTGTCCTTTACCAAGAGTGGTGTGTCGAAGTCTCATACTATTATTGTGGAACAGTTAATTTCTCTTTTCAGTGCTGTTAGAATTTGTTTTATGTATTTTGGAGCCCTGTCATTGGGTGCATAGATATTTGTTATGGTTATATCTTCATGATGGATCATCCCTTTAATCATCATATAATGCCCTTCTTTGCCTTTTATGGTGGATTTTGTTTTAAAGTCTATTTTATCTGAGATTAGTATTGGCACTCCTGATCTTTTTTGGTAGCTGTTTGCTTGATATATTTTTTCCATCCTTTGATTTTTAAATAAATTTACGTCTTTGTTTCTAAGGTATGTCTCTTGTAGACAACACGTAGATGGATCCTGTTTTTTTAATCCATTCTGTCACTCTGTGTCTCTTTGTGGTTGCATTTAGGCCATTTACCTTCTGTGTTATTATTGATGGGCGTGAGTTTAATGCTGTCATTTTGTAATGCCTTTTTTTTTGTGTGTGGTGCTGACGTTTTCTTTGTTCCTCTTTCTCTCCTGTGGTGAATTCCTTTTGTTTGCAGATTTGTTTTTCATTTATTTTGTTTTCGTAGATTTTGTTTTTACTGAGGCTGTAAGTTTTTCTTCTTTATTTTGACGAGTTGGTTTGCTAACTTTCTTTGTGGTTACCTTGACATTTACCCTTATCTTCCTAAGTTTGAACTAGTCTTTTATTGCTTGATACTGCCTTGCCTTCCTCTCCATTTGAAAGTTCTATACCTACGCTGTTCATTCCTTCTTTTATTGTTTTGACGTTGTTGTCATTTACAGATTAACCTTTCTGGTTCCCTGTTGTAAATCTTTTAGTTTTGATTAATCCTTGAAAATGCATTACCTAGGTTGGTATCTGGCTGATGCAGTTTTGCATCCTAGATTCAGCCTGTCCTCTGATGTTTTGTTCTCAAAACAAAGGACTCCATTTAGAAATTCTTGCAAGTTTAGCTTGGATTTTACAAATTCCCTTAATTTCTGTTTATCTGGGAATGTCCTAATTTTACCATCATATTTGAGTGAGAGTTTTGCAGGATATATTATTCTTGGTAGGCAATTTTTTTCTTTCAAGGTTTTATGTATGTCATCCCATTGCCTCTTTGTCTGCATGACTTCTGCAGAGTAATCAGAGCTTAGCTTCCCCCCCTCCCCTTTGTGACTTTTCATTTTTCTTGAGCTGCTTTCAGGATTCTTTCTTTGTCTTTGGTTTTAGTGAGTGTGATTATGAGATGCCTTGGTGATTTTCTTTTGGGATCCATCCTATGTTGTTGAGCTTCTCGGATGGTTAGTTTTACATCTCTGATTATATTAGGGAAGTTTTCTGTCAGCAATTCTTTAACGATCCTTTCTGTGTTTTCCATTTTCTCTCCCATTCTGAAACTCCCATCACTTCATAAATTTTTACTTTTGATTGTATTCCACATAATTCTCATGGTTTCTTCATTTTTCTTCATCCTTTTCTCTGATTTTTCCTCACACAAAGTGGTATACAAGTATTTGTCTTCAAATATGCTGATCTTGTGTTCCATTGTTTCAAACCTACTCCTCAGACCTTCTACGTCACTATTTCTGAAATTTTGTTGTTTACCTTTTGGATTTCTAATTACGGTTTTTTTTTTTGTATGATTTCTAGTTGTGAATTTATTTTTACATTTTGTTCCTGCACTATTTTCCTGAATTATTCCATTTTTTGACTGTCTTTTCCATGATTTTTGTCTGCCTTTTCCATGATTTTATCTATTTTTTTCCTCATTTTTGTCTGCTTTTTTCTTCAACTCTCGGATAGCTCTGAATATTAGAAATTTCAATTCCCTATCAGGTAGTTCTAGTGCCTTTTCTTCTACTGGAAGATCATCTGGTGTTTTATTTTGGACACCTACTGGAACCAGCCTGTCCTGATATATATGTATATATATATGTGTGTGTGTGTGTGTGTTGGTATTATCTGCTGTCTTCGGGACACTCAGGAGTTATTTTCCTCATTTATTGATTGTATATTTTATTTGATTATGTCTGAGCAGGTGGGCTTGGTGTTCTTTGCTGTTTGCTCATCCATGGGCATGATACTTCTCACCACCTTGTCCAATGGGCAGAGCCAGTTCCTCAGCTATGGTGCAGCAAGGGAAGGTCCGGTGTAAGGGGAGGGGCTTGGGTGGGTTGTTTTGGGCACATCCTGGAGTCAACAGAGTGGAGCTGGGGATCAGTGCAGGGGAGTTTCTGGTGAACCATGCCTGTGCTGCTCAGGGGTGTGATGTTCAGTGCACAGTGCAGGTAAACAGGAAGGAGTGGGTAGACTGAAATGTGTGGAGCTAAGTGGGTGTGGGGAAGAAGAGAAAGAGGAGAGAGAAACAGGTGCCAAAAAAAAAAGTGCTAAGGGAGCCTCCTGATGGAGTGGCACAGACCTGGGGAAGCCGTGTGCCAGTGGCTTTCTAGCCAGGCAATAAAGCACAGCCCATCAAGAAATGACAGCTATGGCATACACAGCTAGATGGGTGGGGGAAAGGAAAGGAACAAAGGGACAGAGAGATAATAAATTAAAATTTAAAAACAATAAGAGAGAGAAAGATACACATGGCTAGGTGGTTGGGAGGAAGAAAAGGAAGGGAAGTCGAGAGGGACAAGAACCAAGAAAAAAAGAAGAAAGAAGAAAAAATAGATGTCCCAAGGGAGCCCACCAGAAGTGGGTCCCCAGCTGAGCAGCACTGCACAGCCCGTCAAAAAGGAGGAGAGATGGCATACCACACCAGGTGTTCAGGAGAAGTGTAAGAAAGGAAGGTAGAGAGATCAAGAAACTGGGGGAAAAGAAAGAAGAAAGTAAAGAAAAGAAAAAAATCTGCCAACAAGGGAGACCACCAGAAGCAGGTCTCCAGCCAAGAGTCACTGCACAGCCCACCTAGGAGGAGAAGAGAGGGCACACGGTGCCAGGTGTTCAGGAGAAAAGAAAGGAAGGATGGTAGAGAGAAATAAGAAATAGAGAAAAGAAGAAAAAATCCCCAAGGGAGCTCACTGGCTTGGTGGCACGGTCCACAGAAATTGCTCCCAAGCTGCTAGTTACTGTACAGCCCATCTAGAAGGGGTAGGGATGGCACACAGCACCAGGTATTCAGGAGACAAGGAAAGAAGGAAAGTAGAGAGAGACAAGAAACAAAGAAATGAAGAAAAACAAAAAGGAAAAAAGAAAAAGAAATGCCCCCAGGTATCCCACTGGTGTGGCTGTGTGGACCAGGTAAGCGGTCCCCCAGCCAAGTGGCACTTCACAGCCTGTCAAGAAGAAGTGGAGATGGCACAAAGAGCCAGGTGTTTGAAAGAAAGGAAAGGAAGAAGGTAAGAGAGAGAGAAGAAACTAAAGGAAGCTGAAAAAACCAAGAGCAACAAAAAAATGGCACTGAAGGAGCCAGCCGATGTAGGTGGGGTACGTCCAAGCATCACAGAGCCAATGCCTCCGTGGCCAAATGACCATACCCCAGCTAGGAAGCAGCAGAATCCAATCAGGGTGAATAAGGCTGGGGGTGGGGGTGGGAAAGCTTCTATGGCTGGTTACTGGGTGCTCTGTCTCCTGCTGGGAACTCTGTGAAGCTGCTTTCCCATACTCCCTGTCCACCGACCTCAGTGGTTGAGAAGTCCAAGACAGCAAATCTGTGCTGCATTAGCTGATAGGGAACCTCCAGTCTGTATGTACCCTTAATCTCAGTTCTCTGTCAGTTTCTTATTCCATTCAGTGCTTGGTTGAGTTCTTTATCTCCTCATTTGATGCTCAGGGTTCCAGGATTGATGCTTGTCTCTGTTTTACTTAGTTTTTCAGGTATTTGCTGTGGAGGAATGCCATGGTGCTTCTATCTATAGTGCCACGTTGGATCCACTTGTCTTCCAAATTTCTTGGCATAGATGAGTGAGTGCTTCCAGTGCTGCATCCATTTGTTGATATATCTCAACTGGTATTCTGTCAATTCCTGAAGCCTTGTTTTTCACCAATGCCTTCAGTGCAGCTTGGATTTCTTCCTTCAATACCATTGGTTCTTGGTCATATGCTACCTCCTGAAATTTTTTTTTTTGGTACAGTAACTCTGTGTAGTCCTTCTGTCTTCTTTTGATACTTCCCGTGTAGTTTAATATTTACCCTGTAGAATCCTTCAGTATTGTAACTCGAGGCTTGAATTTTCTCTTCAGTTCTTTCAGCTTGAGAAATGCCAAGCATGTTCTTTCCTTTTGGTTTTCTAACTCTAGGCCTTTGCACATTTCATTATAATACTTTGTGTTCTTGAGCCGCCTTTTGAAAGCTTCTGTTCAGCTCTTTTATTTCATCATTTCTTTCTTTCTCTTTACCTACTCTACATTTAAGAGCAAGTCAGAGTCTCATCCTACATCCATTTTGGTCTTTACTTTCTTCCCTGTCTTTTTAATGATCTCTTGCTTTCTTCATGTACAGTGTCCTTGAGGTCATTCCACAATTTGTCTCGTCTTCAGTCATTACTGTTTAATAAGTCAAATCTATTCTTGAGATGGTCTCTACATTCAGGTGGAATATACTCTTTTAGTTGTTCTAATTTTCATCAATTCAACTTGAGCTTGCATGTGGGCAATTAATGCTCTTCTCTACAGTCTACAGTCAGCCCCTGGCCTTATTCTTACTGATGATATTGAGCTGAAACCTGTCCACCATGGGTGACTCTGCTGGGATTTGAAATACCAGTGGCATAGCATCCAGTATCATAGCAACATGCAAGCCACCACAGTACGACGACAAATTGACAGATGTGTGGGAATATATATATTACATATAGAGAGATTTGTATCAAGGAAATTGCTCACACAGTTGTAGAGACCGGAAAGACCTAAGCCCCTGGGTCAGGCTGGAGGCTTCTCCAAACTCACTGCAGGGGTTGGTGAACCCAAGATTGGCAGGTCAGGCAGCAGGGCTGTGGCTCACAGGCTGCACAGCCAACAGATCCCAAGTCTGGCAGGCAAGATAGTAGTTAAGCTACTAAGGCAAGTTCCAAGAACTAGAGGTCAGATGAACAGGAGCCAACTGCAGGATCCAGAGTGAGTAAAAACCCAGGTGCCTTTCCAGAAAGTGCACCTATATTGGATGAAGGCCACATCCCCGAGAAAGCTCCCTGTCAACTGATTGGCTACTACGACTGCCAAACTACATCATAACTACCAAACCACTGGGATTCATGGCCCAGTCAAGTTGATACACAGCCTTAATGATCACAGTTCTCCACTTGTTAACTTGGCACCTGTACACACTTCCTTAAAGTGTACATAATCTCTGAATAACAACAATGATAAAGTCATACTTATGCCTGACAGGATACAACTAACACAGGTACAACCGAGAATGCACTAGCCTTGTTTACATCTTATATTTTGTAAGGAAAGAAAATGAAAATATTTGATGTACATAAAAAAGTAAGAAATACTCATAACAATTACAGTCCTCATTTCTGCAACTGGTCACATGGTTGTAACTGGTATTTAGAACTACCTTCTTTCATCACGCATTCTGTATTCCCTTTGCCCTCAGCAAGCACCTCAGCTGGTTGTAGTTCTTTGCCTGGTGGGGTGACCCAAATCTTTATTCCTGAAGCATCTCAGCCATTAGTAGTCATGTTGGAATTGGGTTGCTGTAGTTTTCCATTGACTTTAATCACAGGAATGGTGGTACTAAGAAATATCTTAAGGGATCTCCTGCATTCCACGCATACTCTTCTTTATCCATATTATGTAATATCAATTCAATGTCCTCTTGGTAATCAGGATCAATCACACCAGACAATATCGTAACTCCCTTCTTTGCCTCTTAATCCAGAGGTATAAGAAACCCCAAGTGGCCAGGTGACATTCTTAACGTCCAGTTCAATGGAATCATTGATGTATCTCCAGGTGGGAACATTCCTTCCTTTGCAACTGAGACCTCTAGACAGAGCATAGGGTTGCAGCAACAGGAAGGAAATTTTTTGCAAGTGGGTCGCTAGGTGCTGTAGTGGGTGATGTCACTCATATTTCCCCCTCTTGATTTACTGGCCCTATGAATCCTGGCTCTGGGAAAAACAGTACCGTATACTGGATACTGGTTTAGAGCATATACATCCTCCTGGAGATCATTGCCCCAACCCTGCAAGGTATTGCCACCTAACTGGTGCTGTAATTGTGTCTTTAGAAGGCCATTCCATTGTTCTATCAACCCAGCTGCCTCAGGATGATGGGGGACATGGTAAGACCAATAAGTTCTATGAGCATGGGCCTGTTGCCACACTTCATTTTCTGTGAGGTGAGTCCATTGATCTGAGGCTATGCTGTGTGAAATACCATCGATGGTTTGGATAAATCATTATTTAACTTCACGGGCAGGAGTAGTTTTGGATGCAGAAGTTTTGGCAGAAGTCTAGTGTGCAGGAAAGCAAATCCATACCTAGAGTACCTATTCCAGTAAGAACAAAACTCTGCCCTTTCCATGATAAAAGTGGTCCAATGTAATAAACCTGCCACCCAGTTGCTGGCTGATCACCTCAGAGAATGGTGCCATATTGAGGACTCAGTATTGGTCTCTGCTGCTGGCAGATTGGGCAAGCAGCAGTGCCTGTAGGCAAGTTGACCTTGGTAAGTGGCATTCCATGTTGCTGAATCCATGCAAAATCTCCATCCTTGCCACCATGACCACTTTGCACATAAGCCCATTGAGCAGTAACAGAGTCTCTGGGGAAAGAAAATGACTGGTTTCCATGGAATGCGTCATCCTATCTACTTGATTTTTAAAATTCTCCTCTGCTAACATTTTAACATCACCCTTTGGTTAACATTCACATGAGACATAAATATCTTCACTTCTTTGGCTTATTCAGAGATGTCTATCCATGCACCTGTTCCCTATAACTCCTTGTCTCCAATTTTCCAGTCATGTTCATTTCAAGTCCCTGACCATCCAGCCAAACTATTGTCCACAGCTCATGAATCAGTATACAATTTCACATTGGGCCATTTCTCCTTCCAAGTGAAGTGAACAACCAGGAGCACTGCTTGAAGTTCTGCCCATTGGGAGGATTTCCCTTCACCAACGTCCTTCAAAGAGGTCCCAGAATGGGGCTTCAGTGCTCCTGTCTATTTTTGAGTGGTGCTTGCATATTACTCAGAACAACTTGTAAACCAGGCACATGTTTTCTCTTCCTCAGTCAACTGATCCTAAGGAACTCTCCATGAGGCCATAGGTTCAGACTGGGAAATGGAAGGTAATGTGATAGGAGTGGAGAACATGGGTATTTTGGGCTATTTCCTCAAGCAACTTACTTGTGCCTTCAGGTCCTACTTGGGTCCCATCTTATATATACCACTTCCATTTAATGATGGAGTGTTGTGCATACCCAAATTTATGACCCTGTGGATCAGGCAATACTCAGTTCATTATGGGCAGCTCAGGCCACATGGTGACTTGTTGACCTATGGTTAAGTGTTCAGTCTCTGCTAAGGCCCAGGAATAAGACGAAAGCTGTTTCTCAAAAAGAGAGTAGTTATCTGTGGAGGATGGCAGGGCTTTGTTCCAAAATCCTAAGGGTCTGTGCTGGGATTCCCCAGTAGGGAACTGCCAAACACTTCAAATAGCATCTCTATCTGCTACTGACACTTCAAGCACCACTGGGTCAGCTGAATCATATGGCGTAAGTGGCAGAGCCACTTGCATGGTGGCCTGAACCTGTAAGTAACTTGATGAATAGGCCAGAATAGCACACCAAATGAGGGATATATTGCCTCTAAAATTCAAAAGGCCCACTATGTGTTGTGTCTTCTTTTTAGTTGTGGGCCAGATGCAATAGCTTATCCTTCACTTTAGAAGGAATATCTCGACATGCCCCACACCACTGGACCCCTACAAATTTCATTAAGGTTTAAGGCTCCTGAATTTTTTGTAGAATAATTTCCACATACTGGTATGCAAGTGTCTTACCAATAAGACAATTCTTCCTCACTAGGTCCAATCAGCATAATGTCATCGGTGTAATGGACCAATGTGACATCTTGTGGGGGGGGGAATCATTGCCTTCGAGTTGATGTTGACTCACCGTGAACCTATAGGACAGAGTAGAACTGCCCGTAGGGTTTCCAAAGAGTGCCTGGTGGATTTGAACTGCCGACCATTTGGTTAGTTGCTGTAGCTCTTAACCACTATGCCACGGGGAAAGGTGATCAAAATCCCTGAGGACTAAATTATGACATAGGGCTGGAAAGTTGATGTACTGCTGAGGTAGGACACTGATGGTGTATTTCTGGACTTGCCTGGTGAAGGCAAACTGCTTCTAGTGTCCCTTCAAAACCAGAATTGAGAGAAAGTCATTGGCCAGATCAGTAGCTGCATACTGGGTATCAGGAGATGTATTAATTTTTCTCAAGCAATGAAACCACATGTGGGGCAGCTGCTGCAATTGGAGTCAGCACCAGATTAAGTTTATGATAATCCACTGTCATTCTCCAAGGTCCATCTGTTTTTTGCACAGCCAAAACAGGAAAGATAAATGGGGATGTGGTGAGAATCACCACCCCTGCATCCTTCACATCCTTGATGGTGGCAGTATTCTCTGCAATGTCTCCAGGAATGCAATATTGCTTTCAGTTTACTATTTTCCTAGGCGGGGGCAGTTCTAATGGCTTCACTTGGCTTTTCCTACCATAACGGCCCTTACTCCACTTGTCAGGGATCCAACGTTGG
The DNA here is from genome assembly GCF_024166365.1 of Elephas maximus indicus. Taxonomy (NCBI): domain Eukaryota; kingdom Metazoa; phylum Chordata; class Mammalia; order Proboscidea; family Elephantidae; genus Elephas; species Elephas maximus. The sequence goes on along the minus strand of NC_064828.1, from coordinate 26,353,311 downwards.
GGTTCCACCAGTTGCTCAGCATATCTATTCCAATTATGAATTCCTATTACCCAATTATAAATCACTACAGGATGGGTTTGGGGACCCAATGGACCCACTGTGAGAGGAACCTGAGCTAAGACTCCACTGAGAACCTGACATCCATACACTCCCACTCTGACTAGTGGGCCACAGTGAGGTTTGGAGTCTCCTGAAATTAGTGTCAGTTCAGAGCCATTATCCAGTAATCCCCCCAAATCTGATTATTTCCTTTTCCTCAAAGAGCAGTTGCTCTCATAAAAGGCCACAGATCCCTTTGGGGAAGGCTGGGAGAAAGATTAAAGGTATACATTTTTCTCAGTGTAGTGGGGTCCTTCTTCAAGCGGACCCAGCCTTCCCTTCAGTCAAGGGGCATGGGTCTGTAAACTTGTTCAAGTCTGGGAGCTGATTGAGAGACCATGACTCTCTATTCTGATGATTTGTGTTAGACTGCTGATCCCTTGATGTAGAATTTCTCCCCTTTACAGATCAAGGAAGTATTTAGTCAATTTCCTATCTATTCCACTCCTAGGGACACCATGACTAAGTAACCAATGCCATAAGTCTATATGAATCAGACTGTTCTGATAACTGCTTTGACTCTGCTGTCCATTATGGTAACCATGCTCAACTTGTCTTTGGTGATTGAGTGCTGCCACTTGGTCCCTACCATCACGGGGTCACTACAGCCCCATTGTAGTTAGGTGTCTTAATTCAGTTAGGGCAGTTCCCACTGTCAAATATTACTTATGTAAAATACCAATCACAGGAGCCGCCAAGGATGCTGGGGCTCCTTTCGTAAATTTGTTCCTCACCGTTGTGGTGAAAGGTGTGTTTTCTGGGCACTCCATGTGTGGGTGTGTGGGTCTAACCTCATAAATCTATTCTAACAAGCCAATTTCCCTACGCCTTTGAAAATCTTCTGCTACAGTATACCAAGGCAGGTCTGGTACTTCAACCTGATTTAGCGTAGGCCACTGCATAATTCATACCTCAGTGACCCAACCAAATAAACTATTAGATCCTTTCCTAACTCCTTGAGCTAAATCATGGAATGAAGAATCTGTGCTTAGTGGGACCGTATCAATAAACCCAACTAATCCAACTTTATGTTCCTTGCACCATTATCCCACACCATTAGAGCCATTCCCACACATATTCCCCAGATTTCTGTTTGTATATACTAGAAAAATCAAGCAGCTCTTTTGAAGTATAGTGTACCTCCTCCTGGGTCACACTTTGGACTTCACCTTTTGGGGCTTGCTGGGACTAAATTTAGCTATAGACATAGAAGCAAAAAAGGTGATGAGAGTGAGTCCTGGGGACTTTCAGCAATGTCTTGTAAGGCATATATGCCAGAAAATACCCCAGGCAATGACTCAGATGCCACCCTAGGATATCTCAGACAAAGGCTCTTCAGACACCTCTGGGTTAATCTTATATGCCCCCATCTCAAGTTTCAGGATTCCATTTCTTCCCAATCAATGCCCTCATTTTAATTTTAGACATCATTTTAATTTTAGACATCATTAGAGGTTGAGAATTCAGTTGGCATTGTCATTTAGCCACTCTTACACTAAGACTGTGTGTTTGCTTTTTGGCAATATCAACTCTGTTACTACAAGAAATAAGGCTTTCTTTCAAGGCACAAAGGACAATTTTGAGGTGTTTTATGCTGCACTTGAGCTGTGATTCTGAATCTCAAGCTCATCTCTTTCCTTCACCAGTTGGTCTAGCGGAAAAAGGACCAACCAACCAGTTTCCCTATACTTCTCATTCTGACAAAATTGTAGAAAAGTATCAAACATGTGATCACTCAGAACCTCATTTCTCAGCAATACTTGATCTATTCATGGTGATATTTTAGGTATAAATATTGCCACCTCACAAGGTGGATTAGCATCACCCTCTTTACTCCTGGGGGCAGAGTCATCAGCACTTTTAAGACTAATCAGATTTGAGAACCAATTTAGAAAACATCCCTACAATCTTCTTTCTCCAGAATCACTCTTGGTACCAAAATCTTAGACTGGGTTCTTTAGAGAAGTAAAACCAGTGAAGCATATATTCAGAGAAAGAGAGTTTTATCTTCAAGAAAATGGCTTACGTGATTATAGAGTCTGGCAAGTCTCAAGTCCATGTGTCAGGTGTCAGACTGGAGGCTTCTTCTGATTCACATCTCTGCAGGGAATGATGAACCCAAGATAGACAGGTCAGATTGCAGGCTGCTTGCTTATGGACTGTATTGGCTAATGAATTCAAGATCAGCAGGTAAGATGGCAGGCTGTTGGCTCACAGGCTACAGAGGCTGACAAATCCCAATATCAGCAGGTCCAGCAGCAGGCCACTGGCTCAAGTCCCAGGAACCATAAGCCAGATGATGATGAGCTGGATGTAGGATCTACAGCAAGCAAGTGAGCTTTGCTAGATTTTCCATATGTATATTGAATGCAGACCACACCCTGAGGAAATGCCCCTCAGAACTGATTGGCTCATCACATCAGATCACATCATGGAGGATGACTACATCATTTCATAACTTCCGAGTTACATTATTCCATAACTGCCAAACCACTTCATTCCATAACAGTCAAACCATTGAGAACCATGGCCCAGCCAAGTTGACACACAACCTAATCATCACAGCAGAAAATTATATTTATTAGTCTTTGAATCTTGGGCCAGCAGTCTGCTTTCAAAAATCCTGTTTGCTTACAGAAATTCTGACTCAGCTCTCTTGTACAGTCTGTTGTTTACTCATTGTGACCATGTCAGATAATGCTGGAAAGCAATGTGTCTATTCTCTGCAGAATCAATACTTAAGAGCACCGGGTATAGCGTTTTCCACTGGGGTTCTGATACTATTCTTCTTAGTCAAAGACTCACTTTCTGACCTGTGGCATATAGTATATGCCTTGAGGCAAATTAAGAAGAAAGTAGAAACTTATGTTGATGATGAATAACACTGGGTTACTATTATTTCATAAGCATTTGGTCATTGTTTCCCCTGAAAATATATTGTGAAGAGTGAGGGTCTTAGTGAATATCTGGGGCTTTCCAATTCATTCTATGAAGTATATAATCTCTGAAATGTGTTAAAAAAATTTCTCCTGCAAAAAATTAATCTAGGGAAAGCTGAAGTTCTTTCAATGATTTAACAGCTCTTCCTATATGTATTTATGAATACAGCTATAATAGATTTGAACTAATAAGAAATATAGGGCAATCAAACACACCTAATTATTTTTTCACCCTCCTGCTTAGGGGCACATATATACTACCTATATACTATATAAAACTGCAAAAGTTTTCCACTCACCCTCTCACTGCTAAATGGAAATATATTAAAATAGACTAATTATATTCTGTACTATTACAGTGGACCCCAGAAATTCTCTAAATAGTGATTCAGATGGTTAGATCTTAAAGTAATACGTAAGAAATACGTTAGAGGAGGTACTTTTGGCTTACGGCTCCTTCTAGTCATTGAAAAGTTAGTTCATTTTTTACACACAAAACTTAGAATATTGAGAATACTTACAAGAACTATAAGAGAGAACTCATCAAGTATGCAATATAGAGCTAATATTAGACCATTGAGATTAGACCATTAATTCTGAAGAAAACATAAATTTACCACAATGGGATTTACTTTATCCACTAGAAACAAAGCTCCCATATTCTTTAACCTTTTTTTTTTCCTCATGAAAGGAAATTTTTGTTTTTTTAATTTTCTAAATATCTCTGGAGAGTGCCTATATGGCCGAACTAAATGTTTCTTTTCCCTAGAGAAACCTTGGTTTTAGGGCATATAGGACCATTTATAATTAGCTGTGTATATGTGAGACAAGGGCACATACTTATTTCACATGCTTGTTTTTATTTCTTCTAGTCTCTTTCCCCAAGGCATCTAATTACACAAGGTAAAGGCAGATGCTAGCCTGGGAGACTGGCCTGCCCATAGGACTCCTTGAGGTGAGAAATCACTTTTTCTTAAAAAATACACAAGGTATCAAATCTCTGGAAATACAGGAAATACTGGCCAAGGATAAATAGAGGGCACTCTAGCACACACTCCGTTGAGATTAGACTTTTCTTATACGTCGTGCTGGAATCTTTTCTTCCAAATTAAATAATCAGAGACTACTCCCAAAGTCTCATCTATATCATCTTCCAGACATCTCCCCTGATGGAATTCTTGGCAATCATTGCAAAGTTACTTGTATGAAATGGGATTTGTTTCTCAGTGAAGGTCCTGGGAATCCACACTTTGAGACTGAGGCAGAGAAGAAAGGGGATGGCTGACCTTCGTCGTATGGTTTCTACCCAAGCGTGGGCCCCAGGAATGCAGAAATCACATCATGCCCGCATCATTTTTTTTTTTTTTCTCTAGAAAGAGAATTGCAAATTTTTGTTTTGTTGTTCTTGGCATCTTTAACGAAAGATCTAAAGGACAAAATCCAAATAGTTTCAATCCCTTGGCAAAACGGTGGTGTTTATCTTTAACTGAGGTAAGTGCTGAGAAACCTGCTTTCTAAAACATTAATTTCCCTAGCTTTTTTTGTAACTCTAAGTTCCTTTAGAAAATAATAGAAGTTTAGTTATGATCAATAACCCACAGAAGATAATGTTAAACAGGATTAAAAGGACTGTTTCCCTGGTTCCATTTTAAGGTTTTACTCACATATTTCTACAGGGTCCCAAAGAGATACAGAACTGAAGAGAAAAGCTACAATAAAAAATTACCATCCATTAGGAAGTCCAGGTAGGTTGAAGAATTAGGAAAAGCAAGTTTGTTTTCTTGTGTCTTGTAAATGTATTTTAAAACTAAAAGAATTTTAGTCTTTAGTTTGTTTGTTTAACTTATATGTGAACAAAATTGTCTAACTAGTAGTAGCCAAGAATGGACAAATCACAGAGCTGGTTTTATCTGGTAAAAACAGACCCCATAATATCATTACTAGCTGGGAGAGAGTCAAATCCAGGCAGAAAACTGGGCCAAACCAAGATAATGACTGGCTGGGAGTTATTCCAAAGGAAGAACTTAATAAATAGTTAAATAAATGTACTTAATACCAATACCAGAATGATCCACGAAAAAATATTTTCCTACCTTAAGTGAGGAAGACAAATTAAACTGGTTTAGATCTTTCTTTTCCTCAAGTTGCTATAAATTTTCATTAGATGATCATCTGAGACAAGGTCATTAAATATTTTAGAAAATCATCAACATGATAAAATCCAGAATGTTGTTGTTCACTGCATAGAGTCAGCCCTCAATTCATGATGACTCCATGCCCAACTGAAGGAAAGTCTGCCTGGTCCTATGCCATTCCTATGACTCTTGTGATCCATAGGGTTCTTATTGATTGATTTTCGGAAGTAGATTGTCAAGTCTTTCTTCCTAGTCTGTCTTAGTCTAGAAGTTCCACTGAAACCTGTTCAGCATCATAGCAACAAATAAGCCTCCACTGACAGGCAGGTGGTTGCTGCATATGAGGTGCATTGGCCAGGAGTTAAATCCAGGTCTCCTGGGTCTCCCACGTGGAATGTGAGAATTCTATCACTCAATCACCAGTGCCCTCATAGACTGCAATACTAATCCCTATTTCTTCTCAAATGCCAAGTCAATCTGAATCTCTGGCTGCATCCTCCAGTTGTATTTCCCCCTTTCCAAGGGGTTCAAGGAGTCTTTTTCTTCTAAATGTATTTTTAGAAAGAGCCCTGGTGGCATAGTGGTTAAGAGCTTGGCCGCTAACCAAAAGGTCAGCAGTTTGAATCCACCAGCTGCTCCTTGGAAACCCTATGGGGCAGTTCTACTCTGAGAACTGCTGTGAGTTGGAATTGACTCAATGGCAATGGGTCTTATGTCTTTACAGAAAATTGAATTAAAGTAGCAATTGCCTAAAGGAGAAACACAGAGCTGCTCAAAGGAAATCTTTTAGAACCAAAAATGTTGGAATTACTGAGCATTTCAGTCTTGGAGGGGTTAGTGGGGCTCCTTGGAAACTCTATGGGGCAGTTCTACTCTGTCCTATAGGGTCGCTAAGAGTCGGAATCAACTCGACGGCACTGGGTTTATATATATATATATATATATATGTATATATATATATATATTTGTTAGTTTTATTAAGGCAGTGGGTTTTATATATATATACTGCTTCTACCCAGCTTTAGGACTTTGGGCATTTATTTCCACACCAGTTATGCAATCAGACTGTGGTCTCAGTTGATGATATAAGTACAGACTCTACAGGGCATCAAGAAGTTCTTGGAAAGCAATTTGAGTAGCTCCTTGTTGTTGTTCCTAAAGTGCCCTCTAAGACTCTCCAGGTTCCTTTTGAGATCCTTTCTTTTTCTTGGTGGTCAAATGACAGACAGGAAAGGATCTCAATATGGCCCATGAGAACCAGTTCATGTGCATCTTTGAGGTAGGCTAAGTTGGCCTCAAGTTCTCACATAATGATGACCAACCACACCAGTTTACAAGAGCCTGAGCAGTTTTCGAAGGAGAAAGACTTTCAGTGCTAAAATTGGACCAGTCCTGGGCAAATAGGGAAGTTTAGTTATTTTAGCCTCATACCAGATGGGTCTACCACCTCCTCTTTTGGGCATACTCTTGCTCTCTATCTGCTCCTGCCACTTCTCCAGCTGAATGACTTTTGCCTTACATAAGTGAAATGGTTGTGGCTTCCTGAAAGAAAGATAACTGAATTAAGATTCAATCAGTAGCAGAAATAATAAGATTTATTAATTTAACAAGAAATTACAAAGTACATATTGTCAATATAATGTATTAAATATAGAAAAAGAATAAAAAATGATTACCAGTTGGCCCTTATTCTCAGAAGTTTACAGTTTAGCAGGCAGATTAAGAAATGGAAAGAACTATCCATGATAAAAGTATAAAGTGATAAAGTCCTTGGTACAAAAAAAGAAAGCCCATCCCATAGTGTTTAGAATGTCATTTCTTATTTCTTCTATCTTAGAAAATAATGATACATTAGTTTAATATTAAGTCAGCAAATATGTTGACAGGCCTATATAGTTGCCTGCACTGAACCAGACATTAGTAGCACAGAAATGAAAAATACTGTCTGTTAAAGACATTAAAAAAGTAACCAAACAGTTACTATAGAGTATAATAAGTCTGCACACACATACATTGGATAGTACAGAAGCATCAAGAATTATTATATGATTGGGAGTCCAGCAACACTTCTTGCAGGGGGCAATCATTGAACAGTGTTGTAAATTGCAAGTGCAAGTTACCCAGGTCCCTAACCCCTCCAAAAAATAAATAAAGAGGGAGAGAGAAAAAGAAGGGGTCCAGGAGGTTTGCACAAAGACAGAGAGAGAAGAAAGGACAAAGCAACAGATATATTAGGTAGTGAGAATAACATGTTGTTTGGTGGAGAGCAGCTATCCTTTTCGTACTAGAGCGGAAGGCTCAAGGGGACACAGGGAAGAATGTAAGGCTGAGGAAGTAGACAAAAATTAGGTCATGAAGAGCCTTGTATGTTATGCTCAGTTGTTTGGATTTGGCTTCATGATGATGATGTCTCATTGCAGCACATTTTACAGACTAAATGAACATCTCTGGGTCAGGATCCTGCACCGAGTCAGTGAGTGAATTTATCCTTCTGGGTTTTCCCTGCAGCTGGGAGACTCAGATTGTCTTATTCATGATCTTCTCCATCACCTACCTCCTGACTCTCATGGGAAAGGGAGCCATTATCTGCGCTGTGTGTTGGGATCAGCATCTCCACACCCCCATGTACATCCTGCTAGGCAATTTTGCATTCCTGGAGATCTGGTATGTCAACTCCACAGTCCCAAACACATTGGTCAACTTCCTGTCTGAGACCAAGGCCATATCTTTTACTGGTTGCTTTCTCCAGTTGTATTTTTCCTTTTCCATGGGCTCCACTGAGTGCTTCTTTCTTTCTGCAATGGCTTTTGATCGATATCTCCCCATCTGTCGTCCTCTCCATTATGCCACAATTATGACTGGACCACATTGTTTCAACCTTGTGATTTCCTGTTGGGTATGTGGCTTTCTCTGGTACCTGGTGCCTGTTATTAACATTTCCCAGCTGCCTTTCTGTGGCCCAAATATAATTGACCACTTTGTATGTGACTCAGGCCCATTGCTGACCCTTTCATGTGCTCCTGCCCCCATGTCCATGTTTGCCAGCTACACCCTAAGCTCCCGCATTATCCTCCTTAGCTTCCTTTTCATCCTCATCTCCTATGCCCTGGTTCTCCTCGCTGTGTTTCAGTTACCCTCGGCATCCAGTCGGCATAAGGCCTTTTTGACCTGTGGGTCCCACATGACTGTGGTTATGCTATTCTATAGCACCATCATGGTGATGCATGTGAGCCCTGGGTCCAGTCACTTCACCTTGATGCCAAAGATTATGACCTTGTTCTATGGAATGGTAACTCCACTCTTCAACCCCCTGATTTACAGTCTTAGGAATAAGGAGATGAAAAATGCTCTGTGGAAAATTCTGGAGATGTTTACAAAGTCTTTAAAACTCTTTGGCAGCAGGCCCAGGAGGAGTATGGAATAATCTAGCTTAGTGCAATGTGGGTGCAATAACCACTCTTTTACTGTCTTTCATCTGCACAATAAATGAATGCCTGGGATTGTGGGTGGGGGTTGAGTGTTAGGGAAACTTCAGTCAACAGAATACTAGATATGTACATTTTGTAGTAGGGAGGGAGAAGTATTTCTATTCAACTTCTACCTAGATTCTTTCTCAATCTTCTGGTGATATCTTTGAAAACAGTTGGGACTTTAAATCAGAAGATCTGGATCTGAACTTAATTCTTCCATTTATCAGCTGTGTATATTTGGCATGTCACTTGACTTCAACTGTAAAATGGGAATGTGAACGTCTACACTAGAGAGCCATTGGTATGAGATTTTAATGAGATAATGGTTATATAATTTCCTGAAACAACTAACATGTATAAAACACTCAATAAATGTTAATTGAATATGAATTTTGGTTAATTCTATGTTCTCTTGTCCTTTGTCATAATCAAAAGAAATCACAGATCTCCCTATAAACATCACCTCCTCATTACCTTTGGCAAAGCCCTTTATAACAGGCCTCAATCTTCTGTTGAGATATAGAGTAGATATGGTTCCTCCAATTCAACTCAAAATATCATGTGTTTGGTTCACATTATACTGTAGGAGTTGTCTTCAAACTGGGTTTTCTATGCCCCTGAGGCTACATGAAAACTTTCCAAGAAGTACACAAGCATGAATGGTTTCAATTTCCACACTCTTAATTAAAAACAAAACAAAATCAAAACCTGTAGCCGTGGAGTCGATTCCTACTCATAGTGACCTTGTAGGACAGAGTAGAACTGCCCTATACAGTTTCCAAGGAGCACCTGGTGGATTTGAACTGCCGTCCTTTTGGTTAGCAGCTATAGCTCTTAACCACTATGCCACCAGGGTTTCCATTCTTAATTTATACATGTACATTTTCCTAAAGATGATCTACCAGGGAACACACCTATGGTTGAAGCTCCAAATAGTTCTTATTTTACACATCCTCTTTCTCAATTGTTCTTCTCCCATTTCCCTATTCTGATTCTTAAATATGATTCATTGCTCAGATACATAAACTTCTAGTTAGGGCATTAAATTAATAATTTTAAGTACTGCTCTCTCTACTGTAAAAGCAAATGACTATCAGGTAATAATAAATCTTTATGCAATTGGTAGTTAGTAATCATTTGTTTGTATTTAATCATTTGTTTGTAACACAGTTGAAGGAGGATGTCATTGTTTTGGTTGTACCAAAAGAAGAGCCTGAGGCTAGGACTCGTGTACAAGTAGTTTATTGGGAAAAGGTCCCAGGATGCAGAAATAAGGAATAAAGAGAATCTAATTTTTTGTTTTTTATAATCAATTAGGACTTGACTGCACTGGAACCTCTGAGAATTGTCCATCTGAATGGCATCAGGCTGGGGCATTAATCGACCAGTCCCTGGTTGCCCTTGGGGATGTTAACTCCCTCATATTTCCAAAAATGCATTGATTGGTGGGCTAAGCCAGCAGTCCCGGCTCCAGAAAAGACCATGGAAAGAAAGCAGAAAGACACACAGACCATGTTTTGAGGTCGGAGGATGCTGTCCAGCTGATTCTGAACTTCCAAGAGATTGCCCACAACCTCTGCAGCTTATATCAGAGGCAGGTCTGGAGGCCAGACATGCAGCCTTAAAAACATTCACTTGAATTAAAATACTGGATCCATTAACAGTATGACATCATATATGCCTCCATTATCCCATATGTAATGTGGCAATAATAACAGAACTTTCTTCATAGTGTTGTTGTGAGGATGAAATGAATCAATCTTCTAATCAGAGAGCCTGTCAAAGTGTGAACACTAAAATAGTTTCCTCAATATATTTCATGTTTTTGTCCAAAGGAGGATTTATTCTCAGGACAGGGTCTGATTTGGAAGAGACTTCTATCCAAAATAAAATAATAGTAGCCTTCCTCATTTCCAGAATGTAGCCAAAAGCATGGGTATTAAAGATTTAACTTGTGAAAAGACTTAAATTCAGATTAGTGAGAGAAAAAGTGAGCATTGTTGTTGCATGCTGTCGAGTTGATTCCAATTCATATCAACCCTGTAGGACAAAGTAGAACTGCCCCATAGAGTGTCCTAGTTTGTAATTCTTTATGGGAGCAGATTGCCACTTTTTTTTTCTCCCACACAGTGGCTGGTGGGTTCAAACTGCTGCTGATCTTTTGGCTAGCCACCAAGTGCTTAACCATCACACCACCAGGGCTCCTTAGAGAGCATAGCAAAACCTGTTGCTGTTGAGTTGATTCCAACTCATGGGAATCCTATAGGACAGGGTAGAACTGCTCCATAGAGTTTCCAAGGAGAGCCTGGTGGATTCGAACTGCCAATCCTTTGGTTAGCAGCTGTAGCGCTTACCCACTACATCACCAGGGTTTCCAATAATATAGACATTCCTAAGGCACAGTGAAGACATTAAATGTGTTGGAAAAAGCAGGCTTCCTCAGCAATATGACTGATGAAGAACATATGAATGTGAGTTATGAGCAAATGCACATGCAAACACCAAATTGCCTAATACAAAAAACTAATGTCTCTATGTAAAAGAACATTGGGCATGTAGAAAATTATTTGTATAGTCAACACATTAGAAAAAGAAGGAGCCTAGAAAAAACAAAAATTATTATCTTAGCTGCTTATTTCATGAAAAGGAATTTGAATTCAGTATCAGATTTCCACTTTGAAGAATTCATTATATAACATTTATAGGTTATCAAACACATTAGAGCTATGATCATATTTATATTTCTTATTGTGATGTATATGTTGATCTTTTTCAGCTAATCCTATCGCTGTCTTTTAAATTCCCAATTAACCGCCATCCCTTACTGGTTTTCAACTTGGAGTATATGTCAAAATCAATGGGAACCTTCTTTTAAATTATATATGCCTGAACCCTGTCCATAGAGATTCTAAATCAGAAGATGTAGGATGGGTTTCCATCTGTCAATTCTGTAACAGAAACGCTGTAGATAATTCTACATGCATTGTTGAGAAATGCAATTTTTAGTGGATGTCTAAGTATGACTTACTTGACTTTTGTGGTCAAGATCCTAATATGCAGAGTAACAAAACCATGTAAGAAGCTTCCCTTATAGAATGTGACCTAGCTGAGCTGATTTGTGCCTAAGTTCACACTCCTTGGATAGTGTTTGGAAACCCTCTTGGTGTAGTGGTTAAGTGCTATGGCTGTTAACCAAGAAGGCGGCAGTTCAAATCCCCTAGGCGCTCCTTGGAAACTCTACGGGGTGTTTCTACTCTGTCCTATACAGTTGCTATGAGTCGGAATCAACACGATGGCAACGGGCTATGGGCATAGTGTTTAGGCCTTGAAAAAATTGAATAGCAAAATGTTCATACTTACCCCAACCCCACCCACTCTAAAAGTCAGAGAATAAAGAAGAATGTATATGTTTTCAAACTGATAAAATAAAGCAATTTATTCAACAAATATTTAATGAGAAACAATAAATGTAATGTATTTTTGTCATCTTAATTAATACAAGGTTGAAAAATACTTGTTCTCTGCCTTCAATAAACTTATGATCTGGAAGGAGAGGAAAAATAAGTCAAAAATAAGTATCATATGGAGCAGCTTGTAATAAATATCATATGAATGATAAAAACATGGTTAGAGGAAAATCCAGAGGTGGAAAACATGCTTTTAGTTAGGGCATAAGGTAAAGCATTACAGAGGGAAAACGGTCTTTGGGCAGGATTTTGAAGGTAGCTGGGGTTTTTGCAGGTGTAGATGAATGTAAAGGGAATTTCACATACAGAAATTACTACAAAGAAACGAGTATGGGAAATTGATAACCATTCAGGAAATAAAATTCCTTTCAGTTTACCTGTCAATGGGAGTAGTAAAAAATAAGACAGAGAAAGTAATTTGAAGACAACATATGGAGAATTTTGGGATTTTGTGAATAATGAAAACCATTGATAGTTTTTGAGCAGGGAAATAAGAAAACCAAAGTTATGTTCCAGGAATTTCTAAGGACAGATGTAGCCAGGCTAAGAGATAATAAAGATCTAAACTCTTTTTTCCTCCTTAGTCTCTTAGTGGGAGGAGTTTGCTTTTAGATGTTTCCCAAATAATTTGTGATCTATAGGCCAGTGTTCCTAGGGCACAGATACCTGATATGCTCAATTATCTTACACTACATGGTGTGAGCATTCATTTCTACCTGGGTGAATTAATCATACCATGTAGACCCTAAATGCCTTAAAGTAAAAATGGAAGGGACATTAATCAATGAAAGTAAATACTTACATTAGTTGGGAAGTTCTCTGAAGTTTTTCAATCAAATTGGCTTAAATAGTAATACTTCTTATTCATTTCCTTTATGTATAAAAAATTCTGCCATGCTAAGGAGGCCTGCTGAGGAAATGCTTAAAAGTTAACCTACAAAGACCAACCTATACATCAAAATGAGAAAAATAAATATGATCTTAGAGCTAATGTGTTTGATAAACTACAAATATTATGCAATGAACTCTTTGAAGTGGCTGCTGCCTGAAAGGCTGGCTGTTCGAATTCATCCAGTGGCTCTGCAGAATAAAGACCTGGTGACCTGTTCTCATAAAGATTACAGCCTAGGATTATAGACATTATAGAAAGAAGCACCATGCTGTCCTTCTACAGCAAAGACCCAAAAAACTAAGTAAAATGATGCAACTGTCAATCCTGGAGCCCTAGGTGTCAAATGAAGCGAGAAGAACACAACCAAGCACCTAGTGGAAAAGAAACTGACAGAGAAAAAGAGAACGAGGACAGCTACGGAGTAGAGGTCCCCTACTAGCTAATGTGGCACAGGTTCACCATCTTGGACCTCAGTCACCAAGAATGGTGGACAGGGAGCATGAGTGGGCAACTTCACAGAGCTCCCAACAGGAGACAGAGTAGCAGGTAACCAGGAATACATGCTTTCCCATTCCCCATCCTTCTGTCTATGTGGCCTCTGCCACTTTCTAACGGGCCACGGTTGCTTGGCTGGAGAGACACCAGCTCACTGCTGCCCAGGCCTGTCCTGCCCCCATCGACCGACTCCTTCAGCACCATTTTTTTTGGTTATTGTTTTTTGGCTTTTTTTTGGTCTCTTCTCTCTTTCCCCGCCCAGTTAGCCCCATGTGCCATCCCTGTCTCTTTTTGACAGGCTGTGCCACATCACTTGGCTAGAGGGCCATCAGCACATGGCCTCTCCAGGTCTGTGGGGCCTCCATAGGCCAGGTCCCTTGTCATATTTTTTTATTTTTCTTTATATTTCCCGTTTCTTTTTCCCTTCCATCTAGGCCTTGTGCTGCCTCCTCCCCTTCCTTACAGACCATGGGCCGTGCTGCACCACCTGGCATGAGAGACATTAGCTTGGTGCCACCCCAGTTCTGTCCTGTCCCCCACAGCCATCTGCTCCAGCACCATATTTATTTAATTTTTGTTGCTTCTTCTATTTCTTTCCCTTCCTTTCTCCTGCCCATCTAGCCCCATGTGCTGTCCATGCCCCTTCTCAACAAGCTGATATTGGCTGATGGTTTTATACTAAAAAAAATATATATATATTATTTTTGAGGAATTTTCCTTCTGTTCCTATTTTATTGAGGTTTATTTATTTTTGTTTTTTTAATCAGGAATGGGTGTTGGATCATTTGATTCTTTTCTTTTGTTCTATATATGTGGTGGATTATGGTGACTGATTTTCTAATGTTGAACCATCCCTGCGTACCTAGTATGAATCCCACCTGGTAATGTAGTATTATTATTATCATTATTTTCTTGATATGATGATGGATTCAATTGGCTAGAATTTTGATGAGGATTTTTGCATCTATATTCATGAGAGATACTGGTCTGTTATTTTCTTTTCTTTTTTTGTGATGTCTTTGTCTGTCTTTGGTATCAGGGTTATGCTGGCTTCATAGAATATTCCTTCCTTATCTATGCTCTGAAATAGTTTGAGCAGTACTGGTATGAGTTTTCTATAAATGCTTGGAAGAATTCTCCAGTGAAGCTGTCTGGACCAGGGCTTTTTTTTGGTTGGGTGTTTTTTTATTACCTCTTCAATCTCTTCTCTTGTTACGGGTCTGTTCAGATTTTGATCTCAGTTTGTGTTAGTTTAGGTAGGTAGTTTGTTTCTAGAAATTTATACATTTCCTCTAGGTTTTCCAGTTTGTTGGAGTGCAGTTTTTCATAGTATCCTATTATGATCCTTTTTATTTCAACTGAGTCTGTTGTAATGTCCCCTATCTCATTTCTTAATTGGGTTATTTACTTCCTGTCCTGTTTTTCTTTTGTCAATTTGGTCAATAGTTTGTTGATTTTGTTGATCTTTTCGAAGAACCAACTTTTGGTCTTGCTGATTCTTTTTATAATTTTTCTGTTCTCTTTTTCATTTGTTCCTGCTCTAATTTTTTATTATTTCCTTTTTTCTGGTGGCTGTGTTCTTTTGCTGTTCTTCCATTCGTTTGAGTTGCAGGGCTAACATTTTCATTTTGGCCTGTTATTTTTTGATGTGTGCATTTATTGAGATAAATTGACCTTTGAGCACTGCCTTTGCTGTGTCCTAAAGGTTTTGGTATGATGTGTTTTCATTCTCATTTGATTCTAGGAAGTTTTTTCATTTCCTATTTAATTCTATTGCCCAGTTGTTTTTAAGCAAGGTGTTACTGAGTTTCCATGCATTTGATTTTTGTTGTTGCTGTTCTCTCTGTTTTTGATTTCTCCTTTATGGCATTGTAATCAGAGAGAATGCTTTGTATTATTTTGATGTTTTGGATTTTATTAAGGGTTCCTTTGTGGTCTAAAATGTGATCCATTCTGGAGAATGTTCCATATATGTTGGAAAAGAATGCATAATTTGATGCTGTTTGGTGGAGTGTTCTGTATATGTCTATGAGGTCAAGTTGGTTGGTTTTGGTGTTTAGATCTTCTTTATCTTTGTTGAGTTTCTTTGTATATATTCTGTCCTTTACTGACAGTGATGTGTCAAAGTCTCCTACTATTATTATGGAACTGTCAATTTCTCTTTTCAGTGCTGTTAGAGTTTTTTTTTTTTTTAAATGTATTTTGGAGCCCTGTCATTTTGTGTGTATTTATTAGGGTCATGTTTTTTTGGTGGATTCGCCCTTTATTCATTGTATAATGTCCTTCCTTGTCTTTTATGGAGGATTTTGCCTTAGAGTATATTTTGTCTGAGATTAGTTTTGCCATTCCTGTCCTTTTTTGATTACTGTTTGGTTGATATATATTTTTCCATACTTTCATTTTTTAATATATATGTCTTTGTGTCTAAGCTGTCTTTCTCGTAGACATCATATTGATGGGTAGTGTTTTTTAATCCATTCTGCCAATCTCTGTCTCTTTATGGGTGCATTTCAGCCATTTACATTCAGTGTGTTTATCAATAGGTATGAATTTATTGCTCTTATAATATTGTGCTTTTTTGTGGTACTGACTTTTTTTGTTCCTCTTACTTTCATGTGCTGAGTTCCTACCTTGGTGGATTTTTTTCTTTCTTTGTTATAGATTTTGTGCTTACTGAGTCTTTATCTTTTTTTATTTTGATGAGTAGGTTTGTTAACTTTCTTTGTGGTTACCTTGAAATTTACCCTTAACCTCCTGAATTTAAACCAATCTTTTATTTCTTGATATTGCCTTGACTTCCTCTCCATTTGAAAGTTCTATACCTACACAATTTATTCCCTCTTTTATTGTTTTGATCTTGTCATCATTTACAGATAGACATCTCTATTTCCCTGTTTTAAGTCTTTTAGCTTTGTTTTATCACTGAGAGTTCTTTACGTATGTTGGTAACTGGCTGATGCTGTCCTGCATCCTAAAATCAAGTTGTTGTCAGTTCTCTAACTGAAGAACTTCCCTTAGTATTTCTTGTAAGTTTGGTTTGGTTTTTCTGAATTTCCTTAATTTCTGTTTATCTGGAAATATCCTAATTTTACCATCATATTTGAGAAAGAGTTTTGCAGGATAAATTACTCTGGATTGGTGCTTTTTTTTTTTTTCTTTTTCTTTCAATGTTTTATATATGTCATCCTGTTGCCCTCTTGCCTTCATAGTTTCTGCCAAGTAACCAGAGCTTTGTCTTATTGTTCTGTATGTGACTTCTTGTTTTTCTCTGCTGCTCTCAGGATTCTTTTCAAGTTTTTCGTTTTGTCAAGTGTGATTATGCTATGATTTGGTGACTTTTTTGGGGGGGGAGCTCTAACCTATATAGGGTTTATTGAGCTTCTTGGATGGTCAGCTTTTTGTCTTTCATGATATTTGGGAAGTTTTCTGACAGCAAGTCTTCAACAATCTTCTCTGTCTTTTCTGTTTTCTTCCCCTTTTCTGGAACTCTGATCATGTCAAAATTTTTGTTCTTGATTGTGTCTCACATAATTTCTAGGTTTTCTTCATTCTTTTTTCTGATGTTTCTTCAAAGTGGCATCCATGGATTTGTCTTCAGTCTCACTGATTCTGTCTTACATTGTTTCAAATTTGCTCCTAAAACCTTCTATTGAGTTTTTTATTACTGAAATTTTGTTGTTTATCTTTTGTATTTCTAGCTGTTGTTTTTGTATAACTTCTAATTGTTTACTTATTTTGATGTTTTGTTTTTGTATTATTTTCCTGTATTCTATTGCTTTGTCTGTGTTTTCCTTGATTTTGGGTTTGTATTTGTCTGCTTTTTCCATTATTTTCTCTATTTTTTCCTTGGTTTTGTTTGTGTTTTCTTGATCTCTTTCCTGATCTCTCGGAGAGCCTTAAATATTAGTCTTTTGAATTCCATCTCAGATAGTTTTACTGCTTTTTCTTCTACCAGAAGACTATCTGATTCTTTATTTTGGTCACTAGCTGGAGCCATCTTGTCCCACGTTTTTATATGTTTCGATATTGTCTGCTATCTCTGAGACATTAAAGTATTATTTATTAATTGTTTGTTTTTTTTCTTCCTTTTGTTTTGTTTTGATATCTCGGGCAGGCAGGGCAGACATTGTTTGATAGTTCCTCACTTTTGGGCACAATAGTTCACTGCTTTTTCTGGGTGGGCAGGGAAGCAGCAGGCAGGGCAAACCCACCTGGCTCTCCAATGGTTCGGTGAGGTCACTGAGGATAGACTGGGATGTTGCTATCTGCCTCCTGATTTTGGTTCAGTGATGTGAGACTGTTCATAGATCCTTACCAGATGGGCGAGAATGCTAGATGGGGAGTAGAATGGGCTCACTTCATACCATTCAGCAACTGGTCGAGTGGAGCAAGGGGAGTGGCAGTGAAGACTTGGTGCAGTGGTGGGCCTGAGTATCGGGGATGCTCTAGCTGACGTGGTATTGTTGAGCGGCCTGTGAGAAAGAAGGAGAAGTGGCAGGAGGGACAGATGGATGAGGGATGGGAAAGCATGTTTCTCTGGTTACCTAGTGTTCTGTCTCCTGTTGGGAGCTCCGTGAAGTTGCTTTTCCGTAATCTTTTTTGCTGGAGTGCATTCCAAGATAGTGACACTGTGTCATTGTACTTGCCAGGTGACCTCTACTGTGTGTGTCTCCTTGTTCTTTGTTTTTTTGTCAGTTTTTTTTTTCCAGTCAGTGTTTGATTTAATTCCTATTCCTTCATTTGAATCTTAGTGTTCCAGGATTGATTTTTGTATCTGTTTTACTTAGTTTTTCAGGTCTTTGCTGCAGAAGGGCAACACCTCTGACTAAGTTGCCATGTTGGCTCTGCCTCTCTATTGTTATATTTTTATTCAAACTTATTTTTACATAACCATATTTTTCATTCTTTCTTTGAATCTTTTATACTTTTGATTTCAGGCTTAGGAATATATACAGACCTGGAGATATATATTTATAACATTAAAATGTTGAATCGAAAAATGTCTGTATATGTGGAATGAACAATCATTGAAATTAATGTTTTTTGGCCTTTATTTAAATGTGTAAAACCTAAGACAAAAAAACCTGTGCAAAGAGAAGTTTTATTCCTGATACCATAGATATTTTGTTTCATCAGATGGTGCTTTGTGAAAGGGCTTACTTGGGATCAATAACAAACAGAAATTAAGCAAATAGCGTTAACTGATTAATCGCATTGAAGTAACTTTGGAATAAAACTAGATTTAACTATGCCCTTCCCTATATTATATTTAAGACTGCTGGGTAGCCAGAACCCTGACATATCATTATCGACTGTTAAGTTACCAAAATACTTCCAGACTAGGTAAGTGCTAAGGAACCCTTGTGGCATGATGGTTAAGCACTCAGCTGCTGCCCAAAAGGTTAGTGGTTCAAACCCACCAGGTGCTCAGCATGAGAAAAGACCTGGCAATCAGTTCCCTTAATATTAAAACATAGGAGACCCTATGGGGCAGTTCTACTCTGTCCTACAGGGTTACTGTTGATTCCACAGCCCACAACAACAACAGGTAGATTCTAAATAGTTTCTAACCCAAGACCCCAACCCAAATGTTCTTGCTAATCTTTATTTTCCTTGTGTCCTGGGCTGCTTCTCAATTCTGGAACTTAAAGATTGATGCTTGACATACACAGACTCCTTTAGAACTTTACTCTAGTGCCTAGACTGAGTCCCTTGTGACTGAGTAATGCTATGCCATACCAACGGTCAGCTATTATCAACCCACCCCTGTCTCCATACACTGTCAACTCTCGGCAAGAGGGGCATTGCCCTTAGCTTCGCATTTTCAGTAGCTGCACACATCACAAACACAAAATATAACTTAATGAAAGAGCTTGTGGGTGTTTCTGTCTCTTGGGATCTGGCCTTCAGCATGGTACAGCATGACTCTAACTCCAGACTTTCATTCTGGTGACTAACATCATTCAGTTGACAAGGAAATTCTTCTTTATATCTCTTTCCCTATGTTTTCATAAAACCAAAACAAACAGACTACCGTGTCTGAACATCACGATGTTTTGTGGATTATGCCAATGTCAATATTGAAGACAGACTCTGCTTCCAAGTTTTGGGATGATCTGAGTGCTAGAAGCAGTTAGATAAAAGAAGAAGTAATTAATCTAATAAATACTTCCTCTCAGATGGCAAGAATTAAAGACTCTTTTATAATATAGTATTTCCCAGCATATAGAGATTAACAAGAAAAATAATTTACATCTTTCCGTATCTTAAATATATTTTTAATATTTTTGAAAAAAATCATATTTTATTCTTTAATTCTTCAGATCATGAAGAGTACAAATCAAAGAACTCTAAAAGTGGAACTAAGAAAAACAAAAGCTGAAAAGAAATTTCATCATACACACAACTTGAAGAGTTCGGATAATTGCTAACTAAATTTAAGTATTGATCAAAATTATAAGAATGCATTGAAGGTACTTTGGATGAAAGTCTTAACTGTTAAAAAAAAAATTGCTTTTGTAAATAATTTCCAGGCAATAGTTTGGTCTCACTTAGCTTTTGTGGAAAACAACAAAAAAAAATATTTCCTTTTGTTATGAAACCCTCACAAATACTGCCTTTCAAAGTCCAGACAACCTTGCATTCTTGGTTCCTGCAAGGAAGCCCAATTACAGTTGTACTTCACTTTGTAGAACAGATGTATGCTGTAACTGGAGCTTAGTCCACTGCTTTGCATTACATTTTAGATGGTTAAAATAAGATGTGTAATTAAAACAACACTTGTGGTTACATATTTTAAAGAAGAGAAGATCTTTATGAGACATTTATGATAATACTCAAATATGTTACACAGCACATATTCTGAAACACAATATGGTACTAAAACCCATCATTTGGTGACTAGCTTTGCAACAACAGGAGCTAAGTTCTGACTAATATCTGACCCTTTATATTTAGCTTCTATCTGAACTGTATTCTAGGTAAACAATATCTGTTAAATTTCTAATTCTTATTTTGGGTACTCCCTGACCTACCAGCTAGCTAAAGCTATTAGTCTATTTAAGATTCTTAGAGTAAAATCGTGTATTGTTCTTTGGTGGTAGAGTGGTAAGGTCACACTTGCAAGGGTGGACTTATTTCAAATAGAAATCTTCTTTTTAGCCAGTAACTAAGAGTGGAGAAGAATTTGCTTAGAGAGTTAATTTTCAAACAAGTCTACTACCTATGCTACATCCTGATATGCTGCTCCAGTGTGAAAAAACAGAACTTTGGAAACTGAATTATGTATGATAGGTTCAATTTTCATAAGACAATTTTATTTCTCGAATAAGACCCTACTGTGTAGTGAACAATGTTTAAGATGACAATGGACTTTATTGTAATAATTTTCTAATCAAAATTATTGAATTCTGTAGAGAAATCATACTCATGACTTGTTAAAATATGTTGTGACAGAATTTGCTTAACCATGACTTCTCATTTATGTTTTATGAACAAGTTTTTCAGTCCCAAAGACTTTCCTTAGGGCAGCCTTCACCTCCTTGTTCCTAAGGCTATAAATTAAGGGATTGCAGAGGGGCGTTATCACAGAATAAAATAAGGTAATAATTTTTTGTACTTCCACTGGGTGTTCTCTTCCAGGGCTAACATACATCACCATAACAGAGCCAAAAAACAGGACTACCACAGCCAGATGAGAAGAACAAGTGGAGAAAGCTTTGCGTTTGTTTGCTGCTGAGGGCATCCGTTGCACAGCCAGAATCACCAGAGCATAGGAACAAAGAATAAAGAGAAAGGTGCCAACCATGAAGATAGCATTGAAAGCAGAGTAAATGAGCTGTGTGGTGGTGTCATCAGAACAGGACAACATCATCAATGGGACAGGATCACACATAAAATGGTTGATGGTATTTGGGCCACAATAGGGCAACTGTGTAATAAGAAAAACTGGTGCTAGGAATAGGATAAACCCACAAGACCATCCAAAAATGGCCAGGCCAGTGTAGAGCTCTTTAGTCATGATGCGTGGGTAATGTAGAGGACGGCAGATGGCAAGGTACCTGTCAAAGGCCATGATGCAAAGGTAGAAGCCCTCGTCACATCCAAAAGAGAAGAAAAAGTAGAATTGTACAAAACAACTCACAAAGGAGATAGACTTGCTTGTGGAGAGGAAGTTGGCCAACATGTTAGGGATGGTTGTGGTGACATAACATATTTCTAGCAAAGAGAAATTCCCCAAGAATATGTACATAGGAGTGTGAAGGCGCAGGTCCCACCACACAGCACAGACAATGGCTGTGTTCCCCATCAGGGTCAGCATGTAGGTTGCTGAGAAGAGCCCAAAGTAGAGGAGCTGCATTTCTGGGCTTGAGGGAAAGCCCAGGAGGATAAAGTGGCTAACGGAGCTGGTGATGTCTCTGCTGGATGCATTCATTAGTTTGGAAAACATGGAGATGATACTGGTTATTCAGCTTTAATGTTGTTTTTCCCTGAAAACACCAATTTCTTTACTATTTATTAAGCAACAAAACTATGATCTTCACAATTTGTTCCCCAGGAATATTATTTCATTTTAATAAGATGCAAGTTATAATAAAAAGAAAAAGAAAAAAGACATGATTTGCTGCAAGCATTAAACAAAGTCAAGATACTGGATTGCCAAGAAGAATCACAAAATTGCAAACTTTGTGATTCTAAGTCATTTAGCCTCTATTTGTGTATTTCCTCACATGTTTATTATACAGAATATAGTACATACAAATCCATGTATATGAAAATTCTTTGTAAAGCATTATGGGAAGCCAATTTATTATAATTAGTGGTAATGATCATAATAAGAAAGGAAGTGGTACTCACATTTAGACATTTTAAAAGGCTCTATCTCACTGTGGTGCAATGGAAGAGCACAGGGGATATTCTTCTGTTCCCAGCCTACCTGCTGGCTCATGTATTGTGAAATGATGATTACAAGCGCCTCTCTGGTTCCACAATACTGTTTTTTTTTTTTTTTTAACCATACCCAAGACATGTGTGATATATAAGAAATGCTTTCTTTCTACCCAGTCTGCTGGATTCAGCTCCACAGCACGGGGAAGGGTCCCGCAATTTTGGCACCTAAAATTCTCTGGTTGAAAATTTTGGTACGCTCTTTTGTCAATGTATGAACTAGATATGCCAGTTAAAGCTGACCTTCAGGAGAGGATCTGGTCTGCATGACTACACTGTTGAATGTGAGTGGACTTGGCCAACTGTGCTGCCAAAAATAATTGTAACATAGACGAAGTTTGTTTTTTTTTTTTTTTTTAATTTCTTTGTGTGTGCATTTCCATGTTACTTTTTTCACAGCTATTTTCTATGCCGGGTCTTTTTTCTCCCTTTTAAACATACCTCTGACACTTTTTAAAATAACCACCCTAGGAATTTTCTATTGGGACAAACTTGAAACATGGAATATCTTGGTCTATTCACCCCTGCTACCCCCTCCCTGGTTTGTTGTTATTGAATCAAAGCTCTACTTTTGAATGTCTTGTTCACTCCAGACCCTGCTCTTGGCTACCATACTTGGCACCCATTGCCAGTGGGGCTGTGTAGATTGTATCTATCAAGTCTGAGTACTACCTGGAAGTTCAGTCTATTGTTTCTCATATGACATCATATCAGGCGGCAGTGTAGACCAGGTACTGTAATTTCTTAAATTATAGAAAGTTTTGTGTTTGTTTGTGCTGGCTTTGTCTTGGTAGACATAGATTCTACTTTGATCTGTTGTGATTGTGCAGTAAGAATTAAAAAAAAAAAAAAGCTTATTTAGGACTTTAGTCCTGAATGATTTTCTCAGCTTTGTTTGTGTTATAGTATCTGAGAAAGAATAAATACTGCCTTGTCTGGAGACAAAGTCTGGGGTGGTCCAACTGGTTAACATGCTTGGCTGCTAACTGAAAGGAGGTTTGACTCCACCCAGAGGCACCTCAAAAGAAAGTTCTAGTGATCTACTTCTGAAAAATCAGCTACTGGGAACTCTGCGGAGCTCAGTTCTACTCTGACACACATCGCCAGGTTGCTGTGGATCAGAATCCACTCAACGGCAACTGGTGTTTGGAGACAGCAAGCTATGAGGCTAGCAAATCTTGACCACCCTCAAACAACACTTGAAATAAAAATAAAGTACATGAGCATTTAAACTGTAGTTATGTAGTTATTGAGTACAAAATATATATAAACAAAAAGAGAGAAAGTATAAGAATATGAATGTTAATATACAAGACAATTGATGTCATTAAGTTTTGAAAATACCCTTACCTGTGGGATGCTCACAGATTATTCTTTTGGATTATTTTTTGTGAAGAAGAAAATTCATTCAACCACACAGGTCTTAGTGGTTATCCAATTTCTACATGACTCATTTGACTGATTTTTTAAGAGATCATTTTATGTTTATCTTTTTACATTCTGGCCTGGGTCCTAGTTCCTCAGCACCCCACTCTCAATTCTCTCAGTTATTATCACTGACAGTGGAACCCTAACAGCAGTATATCAAGTCAATATCAATACTTACCTTGCTTGGGTCTCCCGTTAGAATATTTCTTGAGGATATTAACTGTATAAACCCACAGGCCAGAGAAGATCCTATAAATGCAACAAACAAGAAGCACACAGATGCTGAACAGTTTTGCCATTTAAGGAAGAGTTATGTCACACGAAGCCAAGATATATTAAATGAGTAAAACTGAGAGCAATATTTGAGTTGGGGAGATAAAATATCAGTGAAATCAGAGGTTTGCCATATTTTCCTCTACTTAAAAAGCAACAAAAATCATCATCATCATCATAATAAATCCACTTCCAGCAATTAATCAAATTTTCACTCAAAATTATGGGGTATCTGTAAACACTACTCACGGACATATTACAGAGATAAAACCCAGTGCCGTCGAGTCGATTCCGACTCATAGTGACCCTATAGGACAGAGTAGAACTGCCCCATTGAGTTTCCGAGCAGCGCCTGGCGGACTTGAACTGCCGACCCTCTGGTTAGCAGCTGATAAAGAAACTAGATAAAAATATTTCCCAAGACTCAGGGAAACAAGAAGAAAATTAATGTTTTCAGTCTTCTCTGTCTTCATTTTATGCTAATCAAATGTTTACATTCTCAGAGCAGAAAGAAAGCCCTTGCTTGTGAATCCATTTACACAGGAAACTCAGCATTTGCTGACATACAGCATGCAAAGTTTTCATGCCCTCCTTGCCTGTGTGTCTAGAAGAAAGGTCAGAGAACAGAAATAAAATATTACCCCACAGAGTGAAAAGCAGGAGAGGGGCTTCTGAAGAATTAGATGACCCAGTTTGTAACCTGGCATGAGTTACAAAGAGTGGATCTTAAAAGATTTTTTCTCCCCAGCATCAAAGCTCATGTTTATGATCAATATGAAAGTTCAAATGATAGTACCATGTATATTTATTTCCTTGGATTGTGGCCTTTTCACATTTGGGACCCTGTCCCCCGATATTTTTAAAGTATTTGTTCAACTGATGAGATCGCTTTTGAATTTTATCTATTTACAATGAATTCCCAAGCCTTGCCATTCCCTAAGGAATAGTGTACTTGCAGAACTGGATTCTTACCTTCTCATGCTTCTAATAACCAGGCAATGCAAAAGGTTCCCAGGGGAATAATTAAATAGTAACAGAGCTTGTCATAATGGCCACAATAGGAAGATCTGCCACTAGTGTCCCTGTTTCCATTTTGAAAAGAAAACATTCTTTGTCCACCATTAGCTCACACATTTGTTTAGAGACATATGAGCAGTAATTTTATGATAGCTAAATAGTATTTTAAGAGCTAAGGCTGCAAACATCAACCAACATTTAATAGACACTGGGGATATAACAGTAAACAAAAGAGAAAAATTCTTATCTACGTTGGGAAGGCAGGTGACAGAAAAAAAGTGAAATCAGTAAGTGAGTAAATTATATGTATTTTTTTCATTTGAGAAAAACTGAAGAGTGGAAATGGGGTAGAGCTTGGGGTTGTGGGCAGGCCTTTTAATTTCAACAGAATTTTAAGGAAAGCCTGGTAGAGGTGCAAATATTTGAGCACAGGCTAGAAAACCTGAGGGAACAAACCTTGAGGTCGTTGAGAGAGCGTTTCATGCAAAAGGAACAGTCAATGCAGGAACCACAGGTAGGAGTGTGCCAGTGTGATGAAAGCAAAGAGGGCCAGTGAGCCAGGGCAGTGGGAACCAGGGAGATAGCCACTATCTGGCACCCACTCCTATTATCTCCACTTCTTCTCTGTATAGCATCTGTACTTCATTTTACTCTTTAATTCAAATTTTGAATTTTGTAAAGTTTGCAGATTTTAATCTTAATTGATTCTCCCATGTAATCTATTAGAATTTTGTCAACATCTTTATAAACCACTCTCCAAAAACAGTTTTGATTTTTACAATTACTGTCAAGTTGACTCTCTGCAGTCTTAATTCTGAGGTGTATTTTAAATTGCAGATAGTTTCAATGACACATTGAAATTAAAAAAAAAGTTTCTAGGTTTAATATAAATACATCATTTTTAAGTTGGATCACCTTTCTTTGGAGTGAGCAAGACCACAGCCTTTGGTATTGATTATACCTCAACATAAAGAAAAAAAAAAAATCCTCACAACTGGACTGATATGCAACATCGTGATAAATAGAGAAAAGGTTAAAGTTTTCAAGGATTTCATTTTACTTGCATCCACAATCAACGCCCACGGAGGAGAAGTAAAGAAATCAAAGGACACTTTACATTGGGCAAATGTACTGCAAAAGACCTCTTTAAAGCACTAAAAAGTTATCAGAAGGGACCAGTCCCTGGAGAAGGACCTCATGCTTGGTGTTGTAGAGAAACAACTTTCACCAAAGCCTTCTGCAACAAAGAGGTATTTTTATTTTATTTACTTTTTATTGTGCTTTAGATGAAGGTTTACAGAGCAAATTAGTTTCTTACTAAACAATTAATGCACATAGTGTTTTGTGACATTGCTTGCCAACCCTGTAATATGTCAACACTCTCCCCTTCTTGACCTTGGGTTCCCCATTTCCATTTGTCCAGCTTTCCTGTCCCTTCCTGTCTTCTTGTCCTGGCCCCCGGGCTGGTTTGCCCATTTAGTCTCCTATACTTGGTTTAGCTATGTGTATTATTGTTTGTTTTATGGGACTCTCTAATCTTTGGTTGAAGGATGAACCTCAGGAGCGACCTCAGGACTGAGCTAATAGGATGCACAGGCACCATACTTTCAGGGTTTCTGCAGTCTCTGTCACTAGTTAAGTCTGGTCCATTTTTGTGAACCTGAATTTTGTTCTACATTTTTCTCCAGCTCTGTCCAGAAACCTCTATTGTGATCCCTGTCAGTGCCATCAGTAGTGGTACAAAGGCATCACCTAGTTGTGCTGGACTCAGTCTGGTGGTGGCTGTGGTGGTTGTGGTCCATTTGTCCTTTGGATTAATCTTTCTCTTGTGTATGGTTTTCTTCATTCTCCCTTACTCCAGATGCCATGGGACCAGTGGAGGATCTTAGATGGCCTCTCACAAGCTTTTAAGACTGCAGATTCTACTCACCAAAGTATTTTTTTTTTTATATATAAACTATGTTATGGCAACTGAGGTAGATGTTCCTCAAGACAAAGGTTTCCAGCCCTCAGCCCAGTAATTTGGCCCCTCAGAGAGTTTGGATGTGTCTATGAAGCTTGTCTTGGTCAAGTTGTGCTGACTTTTCCAGTATTGCCTACTACTAGCTTACCCTTCATTAAAGTTGCCACTTATTTATCATCTAGTTAGTGTTTTTCTCTCTCCACCTCTCCCATCCCTTGTAACCATCCCAGATTGTTTCTTTCTGTATGTAAACTTTTTCACGAGTTTTTTTTATAATAGTGGTCTCATACAGTATTTGTCCTTTTGTGATTGACTTATTTCACTCAGTATAATGCCCTCCAGGTTCATCCATGTTGTGAGATGCTTCACAGATTCATCACTGTCCTTTATCATTTCGTGGTATTCCATTGTGCGTATGTACCATAGTTTGTTTATCACTTCATCTGTTGATGGGCATATAGGTTGTTGCCATCTTTTTGCTATTGGGAACAATGCTGCAATGAATATGGGTGTGCGTATGTCTCTTTGTATGACAGCTCTTATTTCTCTTGGATATATTCCTAGGAGTGGGATTGCTGGATCATATGATATTTCTATTTCTAGCTTTTTAAGGAAGCACCGTATTGGTTTCCAAAATGGTTGTATCATTTTGGATTCCCACCAGCAATGCAGAAGAGTTCCAATCTCCTCACAACCTCTCCAACATTTGTTATTTTCTGTTTTTTTTGACTTGTGCCAGTAATGTTGGGGTGATGTGGTATCTCATTGTAGTTTTGATTTGTATTTCTCTAATGGCTAGTGATCGTGAGCATTTCCTTATGTGCCTGTGAGCCGCCTGAATGTCTTCTTTGGTTAAGTGTCTGTTCATATTCTTTGCTCATTTTTTTAATTGGATTATTTGTCTTTTGGTGTAAAGGTGTTGAATTTTCACATAGATTTTAGAGATTATAACTTTGTCAGATTTGTCATAGCCAAATTTTTTTTTCCCAGTCTGTAGGCTTTCTGTTTACCTTTTGGTGGTGTCATTTGATAAGCATAAGTGTTTAATTTTTAGATGATCCCAGTTATCTAGTCTATGTTCTGGTGTTTATATGGTTTGTATTGTATTTATGCCATGGGCCTGTAGCATTGACTGTATTTTTTCTTCTATGATCTTTATGGTTTTTGGTTTTGTATTTAGGTCTTTGATCCATTTTGAGTTAGTTTTTGTGTATGGTATGAGGTATGGATACTATTTCATTTTTTTACAGATGGTCATCAGGTTTTGCCAGCACCATTTGTTAAAAAAACTGTTTTTTCCCCATTTAATGGGCTTTGGAAACTACTTGATAGCAGTTTTTTTTTTTTTTTTAATGGGCTTTGGGCCTTTGTCGAAGGCCAGGTGACCACAGATGAATGGATTTACTTCTGGGTTTTTGATTCTGTTTCATTGGTCAATGTGTCTATTGTTATACCAATACCAGGCAATTTTGACTACAGTAGCTGTATAATAGGTTCTGAAGTCAGGTAGTGTGAGGCCTCCTATTTTATGCGTCTTCTTCAGTAGTGCTTTACTTATCCAGGACCTCTCTCCTTTCTATATAAAGTTAATGATTAGTTTTTTTTATCTTGTTAAAGATTATTGTTGGTATATGAATTGGGAGGCATTGTATTTGAAGATTGCTTTCGGGTAGAATTGCCATTTTCACAATGAAATCAAAGGATTTTTATTGTGACATATCAGGAAACAAAATGGGAAATTGGCTGCAAGCACTCAGGCTATAAACAGACCAAAATCCAAAGAAAGACTATCTATACGTGCTTTTTATACAATTCTGACAGGTCCTGATTCATTATGAGTAAATTATTTACAGATTATTAATGGTTAAATAAAAGAAAAAGAACTAAGATCATGACTGGGTGATCTTGTCTTTCTTTTCTAACAATTTGGTCTCTTGGTTCACCGGTCCTGGGTCTGTCATATGATTTTTTTTTTATCATGTGGGCTACTTATGATATTGGGTAGAGCTTTAACTCGATTCCTAGGGTAAATTGTTATTTAGTTTTGGTACACATGTCCACTGTCCACTGAACACTCTGTTCCACTCCTTTGATGTAGCTTCCTATTGTTTTAAGCTTTTCAGATTCTGACAAACAAGTTGGCCTTTTGTGGTTATGGCCTTCTGTGGTTAGGTTAACCCTTTATTATTGGTAAAGTAGAAGGACAGTGAAAAAGAGGAAGACCCTCAATGAGATACATTGACACAGTGGCTATGATAACAGGCTCAGACATAGTAAGAATTGTGAGGATGGTGCAAGATTGGGCAGTATTTTGTTCTGTTGCACATGGTGTTGTCATGACTGGAAACTGATTTGATGGCACCTAACAACAACAACATTTTAAAATTTCTACAATAGTTTTTTTTTAAAAAAATCCCCTGATTCTAATGATAGGAAGCAGCATGGTGGAGAGCAAGGGAATGAGTCATCCCACAGCGCTTTATTCATAACTCTGCTCAGCAAGTACTGTTTTATCTTCCCATCATAGATGTTGTTATGAATGAAATTGTGTTCCCCAAAATATGTGCTGAATTCGGTCTTAGTCAGCTAGTGCTACTATAGCAGAAATACAAGTGGATGGTTTGAACAAACAGAAATTTATTTTCTCACAGTTTAGAAGGGCTAGATGTCCGAATTCTGGAGTCAGTTCTAGGGAAAGGGTTTCTCTGACTTTTGGCTCTGGAGGAAGGTCCTTGTGTCTTTGAGCTTCTGCTTTTGGGAGATCTTCATGTGGCTTGGCATCTCTCTTGCCCCATTTCTGCTTCCTTTGCTTAGTGGTTTAATGTCTTTTGTATCTGAAGAGAGATTTACTTAAGATACACCCTACAATAATCCACTCTCATTAACATAAAAAAGGCAACTCATACCCAAAAGGGATTATAAGCACAGGTGTAAAAAAAAAGTGTTGCTGTTAAGTCCATTCCAACTCACAGCGACCTTATATGACAGAGTAGAACTGCCGCATAGGGTTTCCAAGGCTGTGATCTTTATGCAAGCAGGCTACCACATCTTTCTTCAACAGAGGGGCTGGTGGGTTCAAACTATTGACCTTTTGATTAGTAGCCTAGGGCTTAAACACTGTATCACCAGGGTGCTCCTATCACAGGCACAGAGGTTAGGATTTATCAAACCTGTTTTTGGGAGACAAAATTCAATCCATAACATTCAAACTTTGGCTCCCCAAAGTTCATGTCCTTGCCACAGCCAAACACATGCACCCCATCACATCATTCCAAAAGTCTTAAATCAACTCAAAGTCCAAAATCTCATCTTCTGAATCATCTAAATCAAATATGGGTGAGACTTTAGCCTTAGTCCTTCCTGGGGCAAAATTCTTCTTCATCTGTGAACCTGTGAAATCTGGAATACAGGCTCTCTGCTTCCAAAATACAATGGTGGAACAGGTAAAAGGAATGTATTTACATTACAAATGAGAGAAATTGGAGGGAAAGAAGGGATAATGGACACCAAGCAAGTCCAAAATCCAGTGGAACAACGTACATTAGCTCTCAAGTCTTGAAAATAATCCTGTGTTCTCTGAGACGATCTAGGTAATGGCCCTGCCCTCCAGGCACTGGGTGTTGGCCATGCCCTATGGATTTTGGGTAGAGTCTCCTCAGCGCTGCGCTGGGTCATGGTTTCATGGGACATCCCACTTAATTGACCTAATAATGTGTCTGGTGCTTCTGTTCTACTTTCTAGTTCACTGCGTAGTGACCGGGGCCTTAAAAGCTTGCAGGCAGCCATCTATGCACAACAATTTGTTTTCATTTACCTGGAGCAACAAAGGAAGAAAAAGTATCAGAAATAGGAGGAAGATATGGAAAGTGTGGCTAATTTTCTCCACAAACAACTGCCTTCTTTGCCATGAGACCAGAAAAGCTGGATGATACCTGGCTACCACTGCTGAATATTTTGATCAAAGATTCCATAGTGGAATCCTGATCAAAAGGGGGAAAATGAAGAACAGAATTTCAAATTCTCATGGACTCCAGACTTTCTGAAGCCACGGAGGTTGAATGAACCCTTGAAACTATTGACCTCAGATGATCTTTAAACCTTAAGCCAAAAATATCCCCCAAAGTCATCTTAAAACTGCACAATAGTTTAGCTTAACTAGTAAAAAGGATCTGCCTTGAGTATTATGCTCTTTTAAGAACATAAGAAATGACAAGAGCAACTTGAAAGATTAGATAGGAGCCTTACAGGGCAGTGAGTTTATGTTAATGAGGGAGGAACAACTGGGAAAAGAGGGTGAGAATGGTTGCACAACTCAAAGACTAATCAATGTCAGTGAAACATACATGCAGAAACTTGAATTGGTGCGTATTTTGGTATCTTCTCAACAACAATAACAACAAAATAAATAAAATTTAGAAAAGATGGATTCATTTGTGCTTAAAGTTTTAAAGAAATCTCAAGCACATTTGTGTTATGAAATATAATTCCAGAGGAAAATCAGAAAAGAAACCTGGGTATAAAGACTGGGAGGCCTGGAAGTTGATGTGGAAAGCTAAAGTCACACTGCTCAGGAAATGCAGTTTGTTGAAATACACAAATTTGGTCTCTGTCACACACACAGGGCTGATAGTTACAAGGTTGAGAAAGAGGCTGTCTCAAGGGGACAACTAAGGCCTGAGATTCATCAGCCTATTCTCCCAAAATGCCTCTTCTACTGCACACCCATCCCAGAAATGGTTAACATTCTTTTCGTATTTACATAAAGGTTTTAATCATACTGAGTTGCATATCACTGTAGGACATTTTCTCTTCAACTTATTAGGTATTTACACTAGTTCCAGAAAATTTTACACAATTTAAATAATTATTTTAGAAAATAAAACTAAGAAAAGTTGACATATATGAAAAAACATAGAAAAAATTACTAATGGCAGCAATAAACCAAAGAAACAACTCACTGCAACGGAGTCGATTCGGACTCATAGCGACCCTATAGTAGAGAGTAGAACTGCCTCATAGAATTTTCGAAGAGTGGCTGGTGGATTGGAACTGCTGACCTTTTGGTCAGCAGCTGAACTCTTATACACTGCACACCACTAGTCCATCTAAATCAAATCATCCTAATACCTTGCTGTATTTTCCCATTCCATTTCAACCTATTTATTATAAATGCTATAGCTATATTTTGAAGCCTATTTTTCCCATTTAATATCATAAGTTTTTAGTCATATTTCAGACAAACTTTAGAAGTGTTTAATACCAGTAAAGCATTTTATCATGTATACATGTCACAGTGTTCTTAACCATTTCTCTATTGGTGTATGTTTATTTGCAATGTAAGATCTTTCTCCAAAGAAGATTTTCTGATGACGAACTTGAAGGACTGAGATGGATACGAGGAATGAAGATGATATAAAGGAGAACAAGTCTGGTGGTGGGGGGGGAGAGGACAAAACCAAGAAGTTGGGGTCCCTATCATACTTTTGTCTATTTATGTGGGGAGACATCAGCAAGGTCCCCTAAACAACACTTGCTAAAGTGACACAGAACTTTGTGTGCTAAAGGAGCTTAAGGTAGCAAGAATATTTTCCAAGACCATTTACAGGGAATGAAAGATATAACAAGTTTATTTGTGTACATACGTATGCACATACATACACATATATATACATATACATACATATCTCTGTAGAGGGTCAGCAAAAAAGAGGAAGATCCTCAATGAGATGGATTGATACAGTGGCTGCGACAATGGGCTCAAGCATAGCAATAATCATGAGGATGGTGAAGGACAGGGCAGTGTTTCATTCTGTTGTATATAGGGTCACTACGAGTCGGAACAGATTCTACAGCAACGGGTGTGGTTTTTTGTTTTATACATACATAAAAAAAATTCCATACATATAAATAGATATATATGTATATGTAAGTATGATTTGTTTTCCTTGAAGTGTTATACATTTTTTATGAATACTGGTTCTGAACCAATTTTAATTTTGGGAATAGGGTCTATCACCCCTACTCTTTAAAGATTTTGCTGCTGAAGTCTCCCTTGAAGTAGCACCCGGAAGGACGTCAGACAGAAGTCCCTTACCGCTGACCTGCCTTTGGTTCCTGAAGCAACATCTCTCCCCATTTCTGAGAGCAGAATTAGAAACAAAAAACAAGCCTTCTGCAAAAATGTCAAACTGAGATTTTTGAGTAAAAAAATGTTAAATATTTTGTTTTCATGAAAAAAAAAATGCTAATCATAGTAAATTAGCAAAACACATGAAGAAGCAGAAAAAATCACCCATAAACTCACTACCCAGAGATTGCAGCTATGGAGTTTTGATGTACTTCCTTCCTGTATTTTCCTAATTATAAAATAAATTCAGAAGTAATCGTGTATTGTTACACAATTACACTTAGCATTGTTGTTGTTGTTAGGTGTTGTTGAAGCGACCCTATGTACAACAGAACCAAACACTGCCGGGTCCTGCACCACCCTCACAATATTTGTTATTCTTGAGCCCATTGTTGCAGCTACTGTGTCAATCCATCTCGATCAGGCTCTTCCTCTTTTTGGCTGACCCTCTACTTTACCAGCATGTTGTCCTTCTCCAGGGACTGATCCCTGCTGATAACATATCCAAAGTATGTGAGATGAAGGCTCCCCATTTTTGCTTCTAAGGAGCATTCTGCCTGTACTTCTTCCAAGACAGATTTGTTCATTCTTTTGGCAGTCCGTGGTATATTCAATATTCTTCACCCACACCATAATTCATAGGCATCAATTCTTCTTCAGTCTTCCTTATTCATTGTCCAGCTTTCTCATGCATATGAGGTGACTGAAAACACCATGTCATGGGTAAGGCACACCTTAGGCTTTAAAGTGACATCTTTGTTTTTCAACACTTTAAAGAGGTCTTTTGCAGCAGCTTTGCCTAGTGTGAAGCATCATTTGATTTCTTGACTGTTGCTTCCATGGGCATTGATTGTGGATCCAAGTAAAATAAAATTCTTGACAACTTCAGTATTTTCTCCATTTGTCATGATGTTGCTTATTGGTTCAGTTGTGAGGGTTTTTGCTTTCTTTCTGTTGAGATGTAGTCAGTACTGAATGCTGTAGTATTGATTGTCATCAGTAAGTTCTTCAAGTCCTCTTCACTTTCAGCAAGTAAGGTTGTGTCATCTGCCTAATGCAGGTTGTTAATGAGTCTTCCTCCAATCCTGATGCCATGTTCTTCTTTACATAGTCCAGCTTCTTGGATTATTTGCTCAGCATACAGATTGAATAAGTACTGTGAGAGGAGACAACCCTGACACACAGCTTTCCTGACTTGAAACCATGCAATATCCCCTTGTTCTGTTGAAACAACTGCCTCTTGGTCCATGAACAGGTTCCTCATGAGAACTATAAAGTGTTTTTGGAATTTCCATTCTTCAAAAAGTTATCCATAATTTGTTGTGATCTACATAGTTGAATGCCTTCATAGTCAATAAAATACTTAGCATTATATTGTCACAAGTCATCAAATATACTTTAAAACATTTTTTATAATTTTTATTGTGCTTTAAGTGAAAGTTTACAAAACAAGTCAGTCTCTCACACAAAAACCAATGTACACCTTGCTAAAAGAAAAAAATTTTTTTTTTTTTTATTCCCAATTTCTCTCCCCTAATAAGACAGCCCGCTCTCTCCCTCCACTCTCTCTTTTCGTGTCCATTTCTCCAGCTTCTAACCCCCTCCACCCTTTCATCTCCCCTCCAGGCAGGAGATGCCAACATAGTCTCAAGTGTCCACCTGATCCAAGAAGTTCACTCCTCACCAGCATCCCTCTCCAACCCATTGTCCAGTCCAACACATTTCTGAAGAGTTGGCTTCGGGAATGGTTCCTGTCCCGGGCCAACAGAAGGTCTGGGGGCAATGACCACTGGGGTCCTTTCAGTCTTAGTCAGACCATTAAGTCTGGTCTTATGAGTATTTGGGGTCTGCATCCCACTGCTCTCCTGCTCTAGGGGTTCTCTGTGAAACATTATTTTTAATGTCTGTATAATATTCTATGCTCTGTACCATAATTCAGTTAATTAATTCTAAATTGTTGGACATTTGGATTGGCCTTATTTTGATCATATTATCTTTTCATTAAATTTATAAATTTAGTTGGTATAAAATAACAAATTTGCACCAGTTACTGATCACACCTAGAAACATGAGCTAAGTCTGAATTTACTCATTTCTTAAAAAAAAAAAAAAATTGAAAATAAATTTTTGTAGTTTTCTCCATGCAGGCCTTACCTCTTTTGGGGGAGTTTATTTTGAGATATTTTATTTATTTATTTATTTTCTATTATGAATAGAATTTCCTTCCTTTATAAATCTTTATTCTAATATCATCTTTGTATAGTTACTTTTGGCACCCTGGTGGCACAGTGGTTAGACACTTATCTGCTAACCAGAAGGTCGGGAGTTTGAACCCACTAGCTGCTCCTCAGGAGAAAAATGTGGCAGTCTGCTTCCATAAAGACTCGCAGCCTTGAAAATGCTATGGGGAAGTTCTACTCTGTCCTGTAGGGTCCCTATAAGTTGGAATTTACTGGACAGCAGTGGGTAGCTACTTTCCATCTGGCCACCATTCTAATATTTCATATTGATTCTAATCACTTTAACAACTCCAATCTGTTGTCAGGCTAATATGCCCACACAAAGCTTTAGGGGAGAGCTGTTTTGGATAAAATATTGAAGAGAGTGGATCTCACATCTGGACTGATGTGACCAAAAAAAGAAAGCAGGTAGATTGAGGACTGGGAAGAGAGAACCGAACAGTTACATCTTTGCGGTGTGTGTATTTTATGTGTATGAGTGTAGAAGGATAGTATTGGAAACTCTAGACTTCTACTGACTGGGAAAATGGGAGTTTATCTAATTAGCAAAAGATACAAATGAACCTGTTGACATCTGCGTTATATATGGTTTTATCTTGGATATGCCTGAGAATGTCTGGCATTTTCCTGTTTCTGTGCAATACCCAAAGGGATAGAATATTAATACACTAAAGCCTAGTAAAAATGTTTTATGTAAATCCTTTTAAGATCTCATATGCTATTTGCTTCATTTTAATTCATTCCTAAGAAGATTCTGGAAAGTGTAGAAACAGACATTTGTCTCCCAAGTTTACTTAAGGCCTTCTATGTTTTTATACCACTGTATGTCCTACACACACATAAATTTTGAATTCGAGGTCTTGAGAGACTGTCTTTGAGCAAATCTCAAAGTCCTAAATAGTTTCCTCAGTGCCTCCTTCATCTCCTTATTCCGCAGACTGTAGATCAAGGGGTTGAAAAGTGGAGTCAGCACAGAATAAAACAAAGTCACAATTTTCTGGATCCCAGCTGCATTGCCGGCTGTTGGGCTCACATACATCACCATGATGGAGCCATAAAACAGGGACACCACGGCCAGGTGGGAGCCACATGTGGAGAAGGCCTTACGCCAGCCATCTGCTGAGGGGACCCTCAGCACTGCTCTGATTACCAGGGTGTAGGAACTGCTAGTAAAGAGGAACGTGGAGAAAATGAGGACAGAGTTAAAGATGGCACAGGTGACCTCAGTGGCAGGAGCTGGCACACAGGACAGCTTCATAAGGGGTCCTGGATCACACAGAAAGTGATCAATAGTATTGGGGCCACAAAAAGGGAGCTGAGAGATAAGATAAACTGGGAGGAGGAAACAGGTGAAGCCACACACCCAGCAACAGGCTCCCATTCTGATGCAGGGTCGGACTGTCATGATGGAGGGGTAGTGCAGGGGCCTGCAGATAGCAAGGTACCTGTCAAAGGCCATGATGGACAAGAAGAAGGTCTCAGTGGTGCCCATGGAAAAGAAGAAGTAGAACTGCAGGAAGCAACCAGAGAAAGAGATGGTTTTGGTCTCAGTGAGAAAGTTGGCTAGCATATTGGGGACCGTGGAGGTGACATACCAGATCTCCAGGAAGGAGAAATTGGCCAGCAGGATGTACATGGGGGTGTGGAGATGGTGGTCCCACCTCACAGCACATATAATGCACAGATTTCCAATCAGTGTCAGGACGTAGGTCACAGAGAAGAGTGTGAAGAGGAAGATCTGGATTTCTGAAGTACAAGGGAATCCAAGAAGAATGAATTCACTCACAGGGCCAGAGTGATTATTCCCTCCTGGGTTTTTCATGTTTCTCCTCCAAAACTGCAATGACAAGATATTGATACATTTCAAATGACTACAGAACTTTTCTCATTAACATGTTCTCTGAAATTCTTAAAACTCAATTAGTTGCATAGTTTTAGATCATTCGAAGATTTTCAGTATTTTTTGTCCCAGTGTGATATTCGGAGGACATGAGGAACCTGTGGGTGTGGATACTCATGACCTGTTGTCAATGTGTTAGAGTAGAACTGCTCCACAGGATTTTCTTGGCTGTTATCTTCATGGGAGCAGATCATGAGGACTTTCTCCCACTGTGCAGCTGGGTGGGATTGAACCACTATCTTTTAGGTTTATAGTCTAGCACAAACTTTTTGTGTCACCCAGAGACCTGTGGGCACTTACTACAACCTCCTTATTATGTCCATCATTGCCATCACTTCCCTTTAAATATCTTCCTTTGTTCAGGGTCCCCAGCACTGCATAAAACAAGACAGATGTTCTCTTGCCATTTGGGGGCTTGCAATCTAGTTCAGAAAAATCAACCTGAGCAAAATGTATATGAGGACATAGAGAAGTTTAAATAATTTGTGCAGTGGAAGCCCTGAGTAAATACAGAGAAGGCAATATTGCAAGAACTTAGAGCCTCAAAGCAAGGTTTATTTGCTTACTTTTTCACTATTGTACTCTTTAATAATAACACATGCATAGTTTTAGATGAGGTTCCTCTCCATATAAAATTGGCAAAGTTAAAACAGAGATAAGGAAAATGACCTTTAATTTGTGATTGCCTACAGCAAGCCTGGTTTATACACTTGTGTTTCTCTTCTTTTTATAGACATCAGTGAAAGAAATTCAGCACTATGCTTTTTTATTTTTTGTCAGAGTTTAAGGTCATAGGCACAATGGCCCCTTTGTGGTTAAAAATTCGCTGCTGAACAGGAGTAAGTTCATGTAGTATTACTTTCAATAAACATTTTATAATAAAGCTGGCATGAATGAATGAGGTACAGAATACAAACTAACATGATCCTCTTTTAACTGAAATATACCCTAAGTACAGTGTGCAGTCCTGGTGGTGCTGTGGTTAAGGTGCTTGGCTGCTAACCAGAAGGTCAGCAGTTAGAACCCAACAGCTGCTCCATGGGAGAAAGATGTGGCAGTCTGCTTCCCTAAAGATGTACAGCCTTGGAAACCCTACAAGGCAGTTCTACTCTGTCCTACAGGGTTGCTATGAGTTGGAATCGATTTGAAGGCAATGGATTTGGTTTGAGTTTTGGTTTAGCGTGTACAGGCTTCAGTCCTCAGTTGGAATTTATCAGGTGCCAGGAAAGTTCCTCACAATGGTATTTGATATACATTTTGCCACATAGAGCAAAAATAATCACAGCACTGTATCATTGAAAGCACTCAAATTTGAATTACATTAGGTGAAGGTCTGTGCCTTGTCTTTGTTCTCATTATTCTTTATGCACATTATCTGAGGCTCCTATGCTAGAGTTCTTTCTGGTTGACCCATCCTATAAATGTTTTTCCAGACCACACTCCTTGGATCTTTTCTCTTTTCCAGCTGTACTCTCTGTGAGTGACCTGTCATTTAGGCCCTTGACTGTAACATCATCCACACGAGAGCCCTGATGGTGCAGGTTTAAGAGCTCTAGTGCTAACCGAAAGGTCAGCAGTTCCAATCCACCAGCCACTTTTTGAAACCCTATTGGGCAGCTCTACTCTGTCCTCTAGGGTAACCGTAACTCAAAATCAACTTGACGGCAACAGGTCCTGTCTTGGTTTTGAGATGTCCTAGCCTTGATGTCACCTCTCTATCCTGGAATTTTCTACCTGACTTCTTACGTTTGATATTTTAAAGGCAAGTTAAACATAAACTTGCTCAAGACTGAGCTTTTGGCTTTTCTCACCCCAAACTTGTGACTTCCTACTTCTTCTCCATCTCAAAGAATGAGATCTCCATTTACTCGGTTGTTCAGGCCACAACTTTGGCCACATCCTTTCCTTTTCTCTTAGTATCCCTTATCCAAACCATCAATAAATCCTCTAGACCTCATATGCAAAGCATACTCAGAATCTGAACAGTTTTCACCATCCCCATCAACTAACCATTCCTGTGTGAAATTCTCCCCTGGACCTGCTTGTATTTTTATATGTTTAGGGATTAACACCCACATAGCATCTAGACTGATATTAAAAAAAAAAAAAGAAATCAGAGCATGTCAAGCCTTTGCTCTCAGCCTTTGAAATATACTTGAAATAAAACTCAGATTGATTGAGTTTTAAATATGGCCTTCCTCCGTGCCCTTGTTTTCTACCACTCTTCATCTTACTTACCCCACTCCTGCCATGCTGTGATACTTGGCCATGTCAAGTGTGGGCCATATCAAGGCCTGGAATGCTTCCACCTCCTCTCTCCATATCCATGTGCCTTAGTTTGTTACTTCACTCAGAGTTCTGGTAAAGCTCAGAGACTCAGAGAGGCCTTCCTCAACTGTTGCCTGTAATTTAATGGTCCTGTTGAAACTCCATCCCCAATCTTACATCATTTTTTTTCAAAGCCCTTCTCATTACCTGTCATTGCATTATTTACTTACTATGTATTTTCTGTCTTACCCACCTAAGCATAAGATGAGGACTTTGTTTTGCTCCCAGAATCGAGGACAGTGTCTGGTATATTATAGGTGCTCAGTAAATATTTGCTGTCTCCAAAAATGAATAAGCCCTTGTAGTTACCAATTAAAAAAATTGTTTGTATTCAGGACAAAAAATTTTTAAAAAGATGCAAAGATTGGAATCCCTAGTTTGTTAAAAATAAAAGCAAGGCAACAAGGATTTTATTTGTTTTGGGAACGTGGCTTCTGTTCAAGTGAATAGCAAGATATCCACGATGGGAGCACAGCAAGACAACTCAAGAGAGAGACTCCTCTCCCTCTGACTCACTTCTCCCTTTCTGACACTTTGTCCACTGTGCTTTCTCATTGTCTGTGATCCATAAGCAATCCCTCTCCATTTCCGTGTGTGTTAATTGTATTCTTCTTTGCTCTCTTTTCTCCAGGTCTCTTTTCACATCTATTTGTCCATATCTTTAATGACTATATTTTATTGAAATGAGTTTTTAAAATTTTTTTGCTTTTATTGCATAGGTAGATAAAGGAGCTTTTTTAGATTTATCTCTCTTAAAGAAAATATGTTTGTGGCCTGTGACTGAGTTTTTTTTCCTCTGAGGTTACCCGCTGTACTTTTATTTTCCCCATTGTTTTATTTATTTATTTTTTTATTGTACTTTAGATGACAGTTTACAGAGCATACTGGTTTCTCATTAAACAGTTAGCACACATATTGTTTTAAGACATTGGTTAACAACCCCAGGACATGTCAACACTCTCCCTTCTCAACCCTGGGTTCCCTATGACCAGCTTTCCTGTCCCCTCCTGCCTTCTAGTCTTTGCTCAAGGGCTGGTGTGCCCCATTGGTCTCATTTTATTTTATGGGTCTCTCTAATCTTTTAGCCACTGTACTTTAATTGAAAAATTTTTTTCTCTTACTTTTCCCTAGATACTTAGAACCAGGAAATTTGGTATGTGTGACCTGAATAGCTAAGTAATAAGGCATAGAATAACATTGTCATTCCAAAATTTATTCCTGACCATGTGATTTTGTGGTTCCATTAACATCTCCCTGTGAGTAAGTATTTTAATTTTTATTAAATATTTTAACTCATATGTTTATAAATAAAGCATATATAAGTGATGCTGGAGGCTATGCTCTATAGTTGAGAATCCAACCAACTGTCATTATGAAGAAGTTATTCCAATTTACATTTTCATATGGAAAAAAATAAAATTCAGGGTTAGAGGAAAGGGAAAAAGAGTTCACAAGATGTCTGAGCTGCACCTTACCTGAAGCTCTTGTGTGAAAATTCTAGAGTTTGGTAGGGGTAGACTTCCAAATGTAGGCTGCTGTCTCCTGGAGTATGCAAGTCAGCCTGTCTCCTTGGCCTCCCATGTCAGCAGTGGAAAGTGTGCAGCAAAGTCAAGGACAGTGGCGCTCACATCCACACTTCTTAGGAGTCATCTAAAGGAGGGTAGTGTTTGAAGGTAACCTCAACAAATATGGGAATGATTTGAAGCCCAAGCGGTGACTATGTTGCTTAAATAGGCTGAAAGTGTGGTAGCATGCTGATATAAAGGGCACTGAAGTCTTTCCTGATCTGGGAAGGACCTATGACATTCGTGTCTCCAAAGGAGAGGATATAGCAGACATCTTCTGAACGCTAGCTACTGTTTCCTTGGCAGCCCTTCTTGGAGGGGTGGTGAATCAGAGCATGCTGTTCTTACTGCTAGTCTTCAGTTCCCCTGAGCACTTTTTAATAATTGTGCCAAGGTTTGTTTTTGACCCTCCTGGATTACCCAGTGTCTCCCAATGGCTTCATTTAGGGATAGCAGTGAGATATTTTGGCCAGATCTCTGAAAGTAGTTCTTCAACTGAGATCAAAATTGCTTCAGCCTCTAGGGGAAAAGGCAAAGATGATGAGGCCTGGGTTAACCTGAAAAATAAGTAGGCATTAAGCCTTGGATAACAAATATCCATCCATATTTTTATGGCAATACAGTTATGTTTTCCCACAAAAAAAGATGATTTGATTTAGGAAAGAAAATGTAAAGGCAAGGGGTTCTACAAAGCCAAATCACATAAAGACAGAGGTTAGTTTTTGCAAATAATTTACAAAATCCTTCAGAGGCTTACCCCATTTATTTCCTTCTATCCACAACTCTACACATGTAGCAGCCACAAGTGTGCTGTGGTAATGTTGGGATATTTGGGTCAGGACCTATTGTTATGCTAGTACTTCACCCGAAGATATAGTCCTACTTGTTTTGTGAATTTGTACCCTCAATTGCACTTCAGTGAGAGAAAAGTAAATTAAACATTTAAATCAGCAGTATGATTGCCCTTCCCAGTAATGTGATTTTAGATGGTATAAACAGAAGCAATGATTTAAACTGGAAGATGATCCTGTTTAATTCTACATGGGTGAGATATAGAGCCCTACAGATGTTCTAGTTTTCATAATTTAATGAGTAAGTGGGCAAAAGGCAATGAATTTGGGGGAGAGCAACTTAAAGGGGACTTAAAATATAGAAGGAATGGGATATTTAAGTTGGAAAACAGGAGATTCAATTGGAACAAATGATCACTTAATGGAGGAATTGAATTTGTTCCATTTAAACCTCAAAGTACAAAGTTAGGAGCAGTGGGTAAAAGTTATAGGAAGACACATGTTAGCTCAATATAGAGAATAACTTTTTATCAGAGAAATCTGTAGTGATGGAATGAGTAAACCTTGGAAGAAGGCTACTTTCTATCACGGATTTGATCAAACAGAGGCTGGGGAAGTGGTAGAAGGGATGCAAGCATCAGATACAAATTTCTTTCAACTCTGAACCTCCATGATACACATCCAAGAAGTGTCAAGAGAAAATGAAAACCTAGCTGGGCAACCTCAGTGACATAAAAGAATGTTATGGAAAATATTGAGGTTAATGAGAAATTGAGGTTGTCATTAAAATAAGTAAAAATGAATAGCATTTTCCAAGGTCTACTAGTTGACATCAGGACAAAGGAAAGGAAATGTTGAACTGTGGCTTGGTCAGCAAGGTCTGGAGTTATGCCATGGGACTACAAAGAGCCCACCTCTATTAATTGAAGAAATTGGTCCTTTACCCAGAAAAGATGAATGTGGAAAGCTTCTACTTTCTAAGGTCAAATTTGAGTGACTCTTTAGTTGGGTATGGATGGTTCTGCACGGATGATCTCTGAAGAAGGTACAGCTTGTTTAGGGGCTTTTCAACTCTTTTCCTTTTCAGATTTTAGCACCCTTGCTTTCTCATAAGCTCCCATTGCTGCTGTGTCACCACAAAGCTGAGAACTATTTAAAGTAGCTAAATTATTTTGCCTCAAAATATTAGTTAAATTATTTTTGAAAAAGCATTTATTTTATTTTGTTATTATAAAATAAATATGTCTATCTTAGAAAAAAGTGAATAGTACATAAAAGTATAAGAAGAAATTGAAATAATCTATAATCCTATTTTTAAGTTCATTTCTAGTTTACATTTCTAGTCTTCTCTCGTACATATTTTATATATTAGATACATACATATGGAATTCTTTTTTCAAAATTGGTATCATAGTACACAGAGTTTGTAAATATTTTTGTTCTGTTTATATCATGAATCTCTTTCCATAGCACTAAGTATTCCTTGAAGCATGATTGTTCATGGCTTCATGATATTCCATTCTTATGAATGTACTCTTTCTTATTTAATCATTTGTCTATTTGGGGGCATTTGAAACATTTTATGTAAATGTATTGGAATTTGTGATTTTTCTTTAGAAACCAGAAAAACAAACCCGTTGC
Source organism: Elephas maximus indicus (assembly GCF_024166365.1). Taxonomy (NCBI): domain Eukaryota; kingdom Metazoa; phylum Chordata; class Mammalia; order Proboscidea; family Elephantidae; genus Elephas; species Elephas maximus. Next base: position 26,309,595 of record NC_064828.1, on the reverse strand, counting down.
CAACAAGTCGATTCCGACTCACAGCGACTCTATAGGACAGAGTAGAGCTGCCCCGTAAGGTTTCCAAGGAGTGGCTGGTGGGTTCAAACCTCTTATCCACTATACTTTTAGGGCTCCTCTCTAGAAACAGTTCTTGAAGGTAGATTATGTGCATGTGTATTTGTAAGACATTTGCCACAAGTTTGCCTATTTTAAGTTTGTAATGTGATAATTTGTCCTTGGTTAGGATGACTGGAAGACAGAGTAGAAAGCACAGAGTACTGGATCGTGGCTCAGAGGAAGTGGGTCTAGATTTGAACTTTGTGATATACCAGCCGTGTGAGCGTGGTACATTACTTAACCTTTATATGCTTAGATTCTCAATGTGTAACATGGGATCAAATTATTGCTCCCACCTACGTAACACTGTTATCACAAGGATGTCATAAGTTAGGAAAGTTCTCTGAAATTGTTGGACAATTTGTGAATTTGAAATTTGGTCTCAATCCAAATTCCAAGCATTAACTCATAGCTTATTGATTCTTGGACCTTTCTTCCAGAATAAAGTTGAACACCTAGCAAGTCCAAGTAAATACATTGCTTTCAAAAAAGGCAGAACAAATTCATTTTGAAAAATGCAGATGTGTTCTTTCCTAGACAGTGCCTGTGTTGTGAGGGGACTAGCAGGTATTAGAGCTATTTTTGTTTTTTCTTTTTGATACCTTCTTTGCTTCCAAGTGCTTTTAAATGTATTATCCCATTGGGATTTGATTTATTTGTATTATTTTTAGTGGACAGTTAGGCTTGAGCTAAGCATTGCCTACAGATGGGTCTGTGAGCCTGCCCCCCTGATGTGATGGTAATCCAGGGACCTGTTGGGAGTTATTTCCATATGGCTGAATCTCTCTTTTATAGTCCCCTAATCCTCCTCTCTTGTACAGCCTTCCTTAGCCTTCTCCGAAGTTGCTCCCAGAAAGCCTCCCAGTCGGCACTCCTTTGGGGCAAATCCAAGTAGTACTCCTTCTGAAGCCACCAGGCAAGGTGATGGTAGCTACACAGCTGCCGCTGATCTATGCCAGGCTCCAGAAACAGCAGCAGGAGGCAAGTAGTCCTGGGTATGGCCACCAAGTGGTAGATGGTGAGCCTTAATGGTTAAAGTAAAGAAAAAGAAGATCATGACTGGGTGATCTTTTCTAACAATTTGGTCTCTATGATAGTTATTTATATTTATTCTGTGGGCTACATATGATATTGAGTAGATCTTTAACTTGCTTCCTGGCGTAAATCATTATTTAGTTTTGGTATGCATGTCCACTGCCCCTGAACTGGTTAAAGCACTGTGTCCCACTCCTTTGAAGTATTTTCCTATTGTTTTAAGCTTTTCAGATTCTGACAAACAAGTTGGCCTTTTGTGGTTATGGCCTTCTGTGGTTAGGTTAACCCTTTATCATTGGTAAATTAGAAAGTCAGTGACAAAGAAGAAGACCCTCAATGAGATGCAATGACACAGTGGCTGCAACAATGGGCTCAAACATAGTAAGGATTGTGAGGATGGCACAAGACCAGGCAGTGTTTTGTTCTGTTGTGATGGTGTTGTTATGAGAGAACAGCCTCGATGGCATCTAACAACAACAACATTTTAAAATTCCTACAATAGTTTTTTTTTTTTTTTTAATTCTGAATTCTAATGATAAGAGGCAGCATAGTGGAAAGCAAGAGAATGAGTCATCCCTCAGCGCTTTATTCATCACTCTGCTCATCCAGTAATGTTTTATTTTCCCATCAGAGATGTTATTATGAATTAAATTGTGTTCCCCAAAATATGTGTTGAATTCGGTCTTAGTTATCTAGTGCTACTATAACAGAAATACAAGTGGATGGTTTTAACAAAATTTATTTTCTCACAGTTTAGCAGAGCTTGAAGCCCGAATTCTGGGGTCTGTTCTAGGGAAAGGCTTTCTCTCTCTGTTGGCTCTGGAGGAAGGTCCTTGTGTCCTTGAGCTTCTGCTTTTGGGAGATTTTCATGTGGCTTGGCATTTCTCTTGCCTCATCTCTGCTTCTTTTGCTTACTGGTTTAATGTCTTTTGCATCTGAGGAGAGATTTACTTAAGACACACCCTACAATAATCCAGTCTCATTAACATAACAAAGATAACTCATTCCCAAATGGAATTATAACCACAGGCATTAAAAAAAAAAAAAAAAAAGCTGTTTTTAAGTCCCTTCCAACTCATAGTGACCTTATAGGACAGAGTACAACTGCCCCATATGGTTTCCAAGGCTGTAATCTTTATGCAAGCAGACTACCACATCTTTCTCTTGCAGAGTGGCTGGTGGGTTCGAATCGCTGACCTTTTGCTTAATAGCCTAGGGCTTAACCACTGTGTCACCAGGGTGTTCCTACCACAGGCACAGAGGTTAGGATTTATCAACCTGTTTTGGGGAGACACAACTTAATCCATAACGTTCAGCTTTTTGGCTCCCCAAGATTAATGTCCTTGCCACAACGAAAACATATTCAGCCTATCACATCATCCCAAAAGTCTTAAATCAACTCAAAATCCAAAATCTCATCTTCTAGATCATCTAAATCAATTATGGGTGAGACTTTAGGCATAGTCCATCCTGGGGCAAAATTCTTCTTCATCTGTGAACCTGTGAAATCTGGAATACGGGCTATCTGCTTCCAAAATACAATGGTGGAACAGGTACAAGGTATATATTTCCATTACAAATAAGAGAAATTGGAGGGAAAGAAGGGATAATGGACAACAAGCAAATCCAAAACCCAGTGGAACAATGTACATTAGCTCTCAAGACTTGGAAATAATCCTACGTTCTCTGAGACAATCTAGGCAATGACCTTGCCCTCCAGACTCTGGGTGTTGGCCATGCCCTCTGGATTCTGGGTAGAGGCTCCCCAGCACTGGGCTTCAGCTTCCCCTTCCAGGCCCACTGGGACGGCAAATCTGCTCTCTTGGCTTTGGTGTCCCCATTCTCCGAGTCCATTTGAGTGGCAACCTCAACCCCTTGGTTCCAGCAGACATTATTCTTCTGTCCCTTGGGCATGGCAGCTCTGCTTTCTCAGCTTTGGGCAGTGGCTCCATCCTCTTTGTCAAACTGAATGGTAGCCCCACACTCTGGAACTGAGTTGGTGAAGACCTGATTCTTTGAAACATAGTAGGCTGTGGCTCTACCCTTTGACATCTCAGAGGCCATTGCCTCATTCTTTGAGATCCTAGAGGCTGTTCCTTCCAACAGTTGTTCTGATCTCTGAGCTGCTCCAGGAATGGTTCTTTTCCTTCCTTGGAGGACACCAGATGTAGCTCCTTTGGCCTGTTTCCTGCCTGTAGAATTCCAAGAGGCAGACAGTGTTCTCCCCTTTTGTTCTTTCTCTGTCCCCTTCAGTCTAAGCTGATGGGCTTTCTGCTGTAGTAGTTGGTTAAAGCCATCAGTCACAGGCTTAATCTCTTTAACAAAAGATTATGTAGCCACTGCCCTTGGTGAAAATTCTAAGATACTGGTTTGTATCACAAATTTTTTAAATCTTTAAGTTTTGCGTTCATTTTGCACAGTTCATTTTTAAGTCTGTTTCTTTCCTCTTGTGTTTTGCTGTAAGTGGCAAGGAGAAACCACATGGCCCCTTTATGATCTTGCTTAGAGATCTCCTCAGCCAGACATTCAAGTTCATCACTTACAAGTTCTACCTTCTACCAAACATTTGAACACAATTCAGAGAAATTCTTTGCCACTGCATAAAAAACATTGCCCTTCCTCCACTGTCTAATCACATGTTCATTATTTTCCTTTAAATCCTCACCAGAAGCACATTTAATGTCCACATTTTTAGCAACATTCTATTGCTTGTCCCATATGTATTCTCTAAGATGATAGGCACTTTATAGCTCGCCTCACTTCCTTCTGAGCTCTCATCAGAATTGCCTTTGCCATCCATAATTATACCTACGGTGTCTTCAAGGCAATCTAGGCTTTTACTCTTAGGCACCTTAAAACTTTTCCAGTCTCTAGCCATTACTCAATTCTAAAACCATTTCCACATTGTAGGAATTTTTAGAACAGCACCCTCACTTCTCAGTAGCAAATTCTGTCTTAGTTATCTAATACTGCTATTACAGAAATACTACAAGTGGGTGGATTTAACAACAGAAATCTATTTTCACCACAGTTCAGCAGGCTAGAAGTCCAACTTCAGGGTACTGGCTCTAGATGAAGGCTTTCTCTCTGTTGGCTCTGAAGGAAGGTCCTCCTCTCTTTGAGCTTCTGTTCCTGGGAGACCTTCATGTGGCTTGGCATCTCTCTTTCCCTACCTCTGCTTCTTTCACTTGCTTGTTTAATCTTTTTTATATCTCAAAAAAGATTGACTTAAGACACACCCTACACTAATCCTGCCTCATTAACATAGCCAAGACAACACATTCCCAAATGGGATTATAACCACAGGAATAGAGGTTAGGATTTACAATACAGATTTTTTGGGAACACAATGAACTCCATAGTAGAATCCACTGTACCTATGGATGTGATCCCACTGGGGAGTAGGTTTTCCTTTGTGATATTAATGGGGCCTTAACAGTGTAGGATGTATCCTAAACCTAATGAATTTTGAGTTACAAAGAACCACATAGACACAGAGGCAAGGAAACACACATGGGGCAAGATAGATGCCACGTGAAGATCGTCAAGGAACCGAGGAACACAGGGTCTACAGAAACTAAAGGAGACAAGAATCTTCCCCTAGAGCCAAGGCTTTTTTAAATGAAAAGATTCTGGGCTAATGTCACATTATATAATAGTATGAGCCTTTGGGGAGAAGATGAACGTATTTTATATGTGGGAAGAGTTTAACTGATCATGATAAGAGGGTGGACTGTGGTAGATTGCTTTTCCAAAGATGGACCAAAAAATATCTCTTGTAATGCAGCCTTGTCATTTTTCCCATCAAGAAGTGGGATATACTTCTCCTTTTCTTGAATCTAGGATAGACCTGTGACCCTTAATGCCTAGTAGAATGTGATGGAAGTGATGTTGTGTAACTTCTGAGGCTGAGCCTTTAGAGATCTGCATTTTCCACTGCTGCCAATAAAGCATGTAAAGTAGAACCAAGGAACATTGGTTGACAGCAATAGCTGAGCTTCCAGTCATCAGCCAGCATCAAATAGCAGGCATTTAAATGAACTTTCTCGGCTCTTCTAGGCACGGTTAAGCCTCCTGATGATGATAGCCCAAGACAACACCATGTGGATCAAAAGGATTTCCCAGCTGAGTCCAGTAAATCCACAGAGCCATGAGAGATAATAAATGGTTATCGTTGTTTTAAGTCATTAAATTGAGATGGTTAATTATGTGGTGACAGATAACCAGAACAGACTGGGATTGTGAAACTTGGAATGGGAACATCTTACGTGGACTTAGGCAGAACTGAGAATTTTGGCTCTCTAAGTCATTCAACCTCCCCTTCCCTGAGATGAAACGTGCCCTGCCATGTCTGAGACACTATCTTTCCTTTATCTTCTGATTTAAATAAGAAATTTCTTTCTCTTTTTTTTTTTTTTTAGAACCACTCTGTTCACTTCTCTTTATTCTGAGTTAACATTTATCACTGAAGCGATGAATGACAGTTATAATTCACTTTAACAAATCCCCCAATCCTGAAGACCTTCCCATCATCCACTATAGTGTTAAAACAAACAAAACCAAAAAACCCATCCCCACTGCCATAGACTCAATTCCGACTCATAGTAACCCTCGGGGACAGAGTAGAAATGTCCCATTAGGTTTCCAGGGAAACCTGGTTGTATAGTGTTTAAGTGCCAAAGCTGCTAACCAAGAGGTTGGCAATTCAAATCCAACAGGCACTCCTTGGAAACTCTATGGGGCAGTGGGTTTGTTTTTTTTTTTTAATCTTTACAGAAGCAGACTGCCACATCTTTCTCCTATGGTGCTGCTGGTGTGTTCAAACTGCAGACCTTTCAGTTAGCAGCCCAGCGCTTTAAGCACTGCACCACCTGGGCTCCAATGATGTCTGTAGATACAATTCAGTGGCCTTCAGACCATGTGTTTAACAATCACCTAGGGTCTTATTTAGCATTCAAGTATCCTGGCTCTTTCCCAGAAGTCTATCCTATGTTAGGCTCTGTGCCAGCAGATTTTACATGCAAAATGTGAGGGAGGTATTACCTTTTTTTAAGAAATAAAACAGAAATTCAGAGTTTAACAGATTAGATCAGACGGTAATTCAGCTTGGTGTTTTATCTTTTAACAGAGTAGAGGCTCTAATGAAAAGTATAACCAATCTGAGTATGGCTTCTATTATTAACTTGTTACACTTTTTTGTCCACCCTGGTCTATATTATGATCATCATTTTTTGGGCTTATTTCTTAAATAATCTTGTCACTTCTAGAACGAAAACAAACAAAAAACCCAAAACCCAAACCCCAAACCCATTGCCGTGGAGTCAGTCCCCGTAGGACTGCCCCGTAGGATTTCCAAGACTAATTTTATGGAAGCAGACTGTCATATCTTTCTCCCACTGAGGGGCTGGTGAGTTCAAACTGCTGGCATTTTGATTATCAGCAGAGTGCTTAACCAATGCACCACCAGGGCTTCTTATATACTTGATAAATTTTACTGTAGAGGAATGTTAGCCTCTGGAAAGACAAGATTAATTAATCTTTGCCCTCAAGAGCTCATAGTCTAGTAAGCCATTTTAATAAGATGAAAGTCCTATGGAGTTTATCACTGCAAAAATCCCACCCAAGGACAGAATTGGAGACCCTATTTGTTTATTTATTGTTGAGGATATACACAGGAAAATATATACCAATTCAACAATTTCTACATGGACAACTCAGTGACACTGATTACATTCTTCAAGTTGTGCAACCATTCTCACCCTCCTTTCTTAAGTTTTTCCTCCCCCATTAACATAAACTCATTGCCCCCGAAGGTTCCTGTCTAGTCATCCAACCTGCTGTTGTCATACTGATCACATATAGGTAGTCCCTAAAAGAGCATAATGTTCAAGGTAGACATTTTTTACCAGCTATGCTAAACTATTGTTTGATTTTAAGAAGACTCCAGGGGGTATTTTTGTTTTAAGGTTTAAAGATTATCACCGGGCAATAGCTTCCAGGGTTCATTTAGCCTCCATGACTCCAGAAAGTCTGAAGGTGATGAAAATTTGAAATTCTGTTCTGCATTTTCCACAATTTGATCAGGATTCTTCCAAAGAATCTTTGATCAAAATGTTCAGTAATGGTAGCTGGGCAACATCCTGTTCTTCTGGTCTGATGGCATGGAAACTCTATTTTTAAATAATTAAGCAAGTACACTGTCACCCCATGCTGATAGTGATGTATGGCACTGGGTAAGTTAATTTCTAAAGGAAGAAAAGAGTAGGACACATTTCTGAACTTTCCTTCTTCAGTTAGGCACTCTGAGTCCCTTGAGCATCCTTCTCTGTTCTCAAAGCTTTGTGCATGTTGGTCAAGAGCCACAAGGTGGCAGGATAAGCCTCATTATCTCTTAGTCAAACTGGCTGAAGCCTTAGGTTTGGAAGTAGCACACAAATTTTGCACATGTTCCACAATCTGACTTTGGGAGCGGTTTAGAGCAAATATTATCCAGAGCAGCATTACTTAGAGTTATCAGGTTCCTTCTATCACTCACTCCCAAATCTACTCTCCTTGCTCACTCACGGACACTCCAATTTACACTTTGGAAGAGCCCCTGGAACACCCTGAGTTTAAGGCTGTGCTTCAAAACCTTTTAACACCCAACTCTTATTTTTTTTTCAATGTTTTGCTTACCGAAAACATCTGTTGATTCTCTGCCATATTGGTGGCTATTTAGCTTCCTTAATATAAACTTCTTGGTGTTACAATAGCTCATGTACTTCCAAATTAGTCCCAATCCTTTTACTTTCCTTTCCTTCATGAAACCACATCTGCCTGAGAAATAATGTTGGAAAGTCAGTATTTCTGAAAAAGTTGTTTTCCCAGAAGTTCACATACATATTTCAACTACAAGTTTCAATCCTGTATGTTTTTCTCTATTACTCTTCAGCTTTTCCTGCATTTTTCTCTCCTCTCTCCTTCTGTGTTCTCTTCTAATAATCATTGCCATGGCAACTGAGGCTCTGTGACATCTCCAGTGAGCTCACTGTATTCTGTCCCACTTCAGTAGGTAGCTGGCCACAGGCAGTAAACATCTGGGAGTGGCCCAACCACATAAGCCTTAATGTGCCAGAAGAATGCTAAATTCATCCATTGCCTGGTAAGACAAATTATTTTAATTCAAAGGAAAAAAACCTGTTTTGGGACCAAGAAGCTATTAATTACAGACAGTCCCCTAGTTATGAATGCTCTACTTAGGAACAACCCACAGTTATGAACGAACCTGATAACTCTAAGTAATGCTGCTCTGGATAATATTAAAAATGTGAGGTACGTACTAAGGTTCATAATAACAAACAGGAGCTGTTTTACTGCTCATCAGTATGTCAATTTTGTGAGAAGCTTTGCCTTTGGTGGAGCCTGGCCTGGCCTGACCCCCTGACAAGCCGCACCAGACCCTCTGCCCCTCAGTCCCAGCCCTCACCCTCCCCATCGCCCTGGTTTCTTACCCTGGGGCCATCAGTCCTGCCTGCTCCCCTCTGGCCCAACCTGGCCTCGCCCCCTCACCTTTATCTCTGTCCCTCCAGCTTACCAACTCTTCATCCCCCTGTCCCTGAGGCAGCTGACTCTTCTTCTGGCTGGCACTGAGCCTCAGGTGGAGGTAGTGCCAGTTGTTCCGAGGGCCCTGTGGTTGGGGTCTTGGGGCTCAATAGGCCCGCAAGGCAGTCTTCGGTGGGCTACCATCTTAGTTTCCCATGCTTTCACCAGGTGGGGAAGGGAGGAGGGGAAGAGTAGGGGCTACTGCTGCACGCAGGGACAGAAGGCCTCAAAGCATAGGCTTGGCTGGGCTTGCGAGTGTGTCTTTAAAGTTTTTTTTATGCATAGAAAGGTACACTATATACCATATACTGAGACAAGCATTTAACTGATGCCAGATACAAACCATACCTAGCTGTTCCGACCTACCTACAAATTAGACTTAAATACAGATTTAGAAATGGAACTTGTTTGTAATTTTAGGAAGGCCTATAGTTAAGCTAAGAGCAACTGGTTCTGATTAGATGGAAACCATGTCCTGATTAGGTTTCTGGATTTGGCTAATGGGTAGAAACTAGAGCCTGAAAGCAATTGGAATGAAATGGCTCACTTGATGTGAATGCCGCTTGCCCAAATCGTCTTCTTTTCAGATAAGAACAGGTCTGGAAGCATCACAAACCTATTTGGAAGCTCTTTTGTGTGCCAGACCTCCTCTGTAGGCAACCAGTTCAGGATACCTGGGACCTGCCCTTTCACCCTGCCTTCTCCTGGGTGCTATGGAAGGTTCTGAAGTTTTTCATGTTGCCTTCTGTAAGTTGGAAGGATGGAGAGAAGAGGCTCACTGTACAGACTGTGTCATTTAGATATTGATCTTAGACCAATAATCTACAATCTTTTGAAGTTGTTATTCCTTAGAGTTTGATTTTTGCACTCTGCTTCCATCCTTACCTGCTCCCTCCAAATATGTTGTACCTTTGTAATTAACTTTGTAAAAGTGGAAATTTAATGTGTGTGTGTATATATATATATATATATTGAGTCCTTTTGAGAGTCTCTTACCCATCTTTGATTCATCTGTTCTCATGTTAGGTTTTCCCAAGTCAGAGTGGTAAATATCTAAATCAGAATATGTTGGGCAGAGAGGAAATTTTTGATAAATTGAGGCAATTGTCTAGGCTTGGTGAATGGGGGACAGGCCTTTTTAAAGAAGTATCCATCTTGGTGGAGTCTGATGCTGAAAAAGACTTGAATCTCATACCCAACCTACAGCTCTCTCTACTTCCTCTACCTCTTCCTTCTGCCCTTTCTACATGTAATCTTTAAAACAATTATGTGTGAATTCTGTTTTTTTTTGAGATCTTCCTAAAAGTTAATTTCTTTTAACAAGTGTTTATTGTTTTTATTGCACAAGTGTAGTAACTGCATGTTCATTATAGAAAAACTTGAGGAAATGTATCAGCAGAAAGAAAATAATGGCAAAATCATTTAACATTTGAAGTTTTCTCTTACATTTGTATTATAGTTAGATTAATATTCTTTCCATTTATATTTTTATTTACAGATATATATTTTTGCTTCATATATGAAATATTATATAAGTATTTTATATTAATATTTAAAAGTGTATATATGTAAGTATGTGTGGAGTAAACAATAAGTTTACTCTTCCCCGACCATTGTTAAAACCGGTAGCAATGAAAAGAAACAGAAATACTACACACAAAGGAAATGTCTTGTTGGGAACGTAGCTATTCTGCTTGTTCATATGGTGAGCTGTGAAAAGACGTACCCAGAGCTGATAAGGACACTGAAATTAAACACGAAACATAGATTGATAAAAATGAAACAAGGATGCAATAGAACTAAATTTCACTAGCTCTCTCCTATTCCCTTGGTGATGGGATAGTTTTTGTGTGATTTCTTTATATATATATATATATATATAATCTTTTTGTGCTTTAAGTGAAAGTTTACAAATCAAGTCAGTCTCTAACAAAAAACCTATATACACCTTGCTACACACTCCCAATTACTCTCCCCTTAATGTTAATGAGACACCCCGCTATCTCCCGCCACTCTCTCTTTTTGTGTCCATTTCTCCAGCTTCTAACCCCCTCCACCCTCTCATCTGCCCTCCAGGCAGGAGATATCAACATAGTCTCAAGTGTCCACCTGATCCAAGAAGACCACTCCTCACCAGCATCCCTCTCCAACCCATTGTCCAGTCCAATCCATGTCTGAAGAGTTGGCTTTGGGAATGGTTCCTGTCCTGGGCCAACAGAAGGTCTGCGGGCCATGACCACCGGGGTCCTTCTAGCCTTAGTCAGACCATTAAGTCTGGTCTTATGAGAATTTGGAGTCTGCATTCACTGCTCTCCTTCTCCGTCAGGTGTTCTCTGTTGTGTTCCCTGTCAGGGCAGTCATCCGTTGTAGCCCGGCAACATCTAGTTCTTCTGGTCTCAGGGTAATGCAGCCTCTTGTTACATGGCCCTTTCTGTCTCTTGGGCTCATAATCGCCTTGTGTCCTTGGTGTTCTTCATTCTTCTTTGATCCAGGTGTGTTGAGACCAATTGATGCATCTTAGATGGCTGCTTGCTGGCGTTTAAGACCCCAGATGCCACTCTTCAAAGTGGGATGCAGAATGTTTTCTTAATAGATTTTATTATGCCAATTGACTTGGATGTCCCGTGAAACCATGGTCCCCAGACCCCTGCCCCTGTTATGCTGGCCTTCGAAGCACTCAGTTTATTCAGGAAACTTCTTTGCTTTTGGCTTACTCCAATTGTGCTGACCTCCCCGTATTGTGTGCTGTCTTTCCCTTCAGCTAACATAGTTCTTATCTACCATCTAATTGGGAACGCTGGTGGCGTAGTGGTTAAGTGCTACGGCTGCTAACCCAAAGGCTAGCAGTTCAAATCCGCTAGGCGCTCCTTGGAAACTCTACGGGTCAGTTCTACTCTGTCCTATGGAGTCGCTATGAGTCGGAATCAACTCGACAGCGCTGGGTTTGGTTTTTGTAATATCTAATTAGTGAATGCCCCTCTCCCATCCTCCCTCCCCCCTCTTGTAACCACAAAAGAATATTTTCTTCTCAGTTTAAACTATCTCTCAAGTTCTTATAATAGTGGTCTTATACAGAATTTGTCCTTTTGCAACTAATTTCGCTCAGCATAATGCCTTCCAGGTTCCTCCATGTTATGAAATGTTTCACAGATTCCTCACTGTTCTTTATCTATGCGTAGTATTCCATTGTGTGAATATACCATAATTTATTTATCTATTCATCCATTGATGGGCACCTTGGTTGCTTCCATCTTTTTGCTATTGGAAACAGTGCTGCAATAAACATGGGTGTGCATGTATCTGTTCGTGTAAAGGCTCTTATTTCTCTAGGATATATTCCAAGGAGTGGGATTGCTGGACCGTATGGTAGTTCTATTTCTAACTTTTTAAGGAAGTGCCAAATCAATTTCCAAAGTGGTCGTACCATTTTACATTCCCTTCAGCAGTGTATAAGTGTTCTAATCTCTCCACAGCCTCTCCAACATTTATTATTTTGTGTTTTTTGGATTAATGCCAGCCTTTTGTTGGAGTGAGATGAAATCCCATTGTAGTTTTGATCTGCATTTCTCTAATGGCTAATGATCGTGAACATTTCCTCATATATCTGTTAGCTACCTGAAAGTCTTCTTTAGTGAAGTGTCTATTCATATCTTTTGCCCATTTTTTAATAGTGCTATTTGCCTTTTTGCAGTTGAGTTTTTGTAGTATTATGTAGATTTTAGAGATCAGGCGCTGATCAGAAATGTCATAGCTAAAAACTTTTTCCCAGTCTGTAGGTCGTCTTTTTACTCTTCTGGTGAAGTCTTTGGATGAGCATAGGTGTTTGATTTTTAGTTTTTCTTCTACATTCTTTATAATGTTTTCTATACTGTTTATGCGATGTATTAGGGCTCCTAATGTTGTCCCTATTTTTTTTTCCATGATCTTTATCGTTTTAGATTTTCTATTTAGGCCTTTGATCCATTTTGCGTTAGTTTTTGTGCATGGAGTGAGGTATGGGTCTTGTTTCGTTTTTTTGCAGATGGATACCAGTTATGCCAGCTCCATTTGTTAAAAAGGCTGTCTCTTCCCCATTTAACTGTTTTAGGGCCTTTGTCAGATATCAACTGCTCATATGTGGATGGATTTATGTCTGGATTCTCAATTCTGTTCCATTGGTTCATGTATCTGAGTACCATGCTGTTTTGACTACTGTGGTGGTATAATAGGTTCTAAAGTCAGGAAAAGTAAGGCCTCCCACTTTGTTCTTCTTTTTCAGTAATGCCTTTTTTATCTGGGGCCTCTTTCCTTTCCATATGAAGTTGGTGATTTGTTTCTCCATCTCATTAAAGAATGTTGTTGGGATTTGGATCGGAATTGCATTAAATATATAGATTGCTTTTGCTAGAATAGATGTTTTTATAATGTTAAGTCTTCCTATCCACAAGCAAGGTATGTTCTTCCACTTATGTAAGTCTTTTTTGGTTTCTTGCAGAAGTGTACTGTAGTTTTCTTTGTATAAGCCTTTTACGTCTCTGGTAAGATTTATCATAAGTATTTTATCTTCTTGGGGGCTACTGTAAATGGCATTGATTTGGTGATTTCCTCTTCAATGTTCTTTTTGTTGATGTAGAGAAATCCAACTGTTTTTTTTATGTCTATCTTGTAACCCGTTGAACTCTTCTATTAGTTTCAATAGTTTTCTGGAGGATTCCTTAGGGTTTTTTGTGTATAAGATCATGTCATCTGCAAAAAGAGATACTTTTACTTCTTCCTTGCCAATCTGGATGCCCTTTATTTCTTTTTCTAGCCTGATTGCTCTGGCTAGGACCTCCAGCACAATGTTGAATAAGAGCGGTGATAAAGGGCATCCTTTTCTGGTTCCTGAACTCAATGGGAATGCTTTCAGGCTCTCTCCATTTAGGGTGATTTTGGCTGTTGGCTTTGTATAAATGCCCTTTATTATGTTGAGGAATTTTCCTTCTATTCTTATTTTGCTGAGAGTTTTTATCATGAATGAGTATTGAACTTTGTCAAATGCCTTTTCTGCATCAATTGATAGAATCATGTGATTCTTGTCTTTTGTTTTATTTATGTGGTGGATTACATTAATTGCTTTTCTAATGTTGAAAAAAAAAAATTTTTTTTTTTTTTTTTAATGTTAAGCCATCTCTGCATGCCTGGCATGAATCCCACTTGGTCATGGTGAATTATTTTTTTTGATATGTTGCTGAATTCTATTGACTAGAATTTTGTTGAGGATTTATGCATCTATATTCAAATGAGGGATAATAGGTCTATAATTTTCTTTTCTTGTGGTGTCTTTACCTGGTTTTGGTATCAGGGATATGGTGGCTTCATAGAATGAGTGGTAGTATTCCATCCTTTTCTATGCTCTGAAATACCTTTAGTAGTAGGGGTGTTAACTCTTCTCTGAAAGTTTGGTAGAACTCTGCAGTGAAGCCATCCGGACCAGGGCTTTTTTTTATTGTTGTTGTTGGGAGTTGTTTGATTATCTTTTCAATCTTTTCTTTTGTTATGGGTCTATTTAGTTGTTCTACCTCTGTGTTAGTTTAGGTAGGTAGTGTGTTTCTAGGAATTCATCCATTTCTTCTAGGTTTTCAAATTTGTTTGAGTATAGTTTTTCGTAGTAATCTTATATGATTCTTTTAATTTCAGATGGGTCTGTTGTAATATCTCCCCTCTCATTTCTTATTTGGGTTACTTGCTTTCTCTCCTGTGTTTCTTTTGTCAGTTTGGCCAGTGGTTTATCAATTTTGTTGATGTTTTCAAAGAACCAGCTTTTGGTCTTGATAATTCTTTCAATTGTTTTTGTGTTTTCTTTTTCATTTAGTTCAGTTCTAATTTTTATTATTTGTTTTCTTCTGGTGCCTGTGGGTTTCTTTTGTTGCTCTCATTCTATTTGCTCAAATTGTAGGGAAATTCTTTGATTTTGGCCCTTTCTTCTTTTTGGATGTGTACATTTATTGATATAAATTGGCCTCTGAGCACCGCTTTTGCTGTATCCCAAAGGTTCTGATAGGAAGTGTTTTCATTCTCGATGGATTCTCTGAATTTCTTTATCCCATCCTTAATGTCTCCTATAATCCAGTCTTTTTTGAGCAGGGTATTGTTCAGTTTCCAAGTGTTTGATTTCTTTTCCCGTTATTGATTTCCACTTTTATGGCCTTATGGTCAGAGAAGATGCTTTGTAATATTTCAATGTTTTGGATTCTGCTAAGGCTTGCTTTATGACCTAATGTGTGGTCTGTTCTAGAGAGTGTTCCATGTGCACTAGAAAAGAAAGTATACTTGGTTGCTGTTTGGTGGAGTGTTCTTCATATGTCTACGAGGTCAAGTTGGTTAATTGTGACATTTAGATCTTCCGTGTTTTTATTGAACTTCTTTCTGGATGTCCTGTCCTTCACTGAAAGTGGTGTATTGAAGTCTCCTACTATTATTGTGGAGCTGTCTATCTCACTTTTCAATGCTGATAGTTTGTTTTATGTATCTTGCAGCCCTGTCATTGGGTGCATAAATACTGAATATGGTTATATCTTCTCGGTGTATTGTCCTATTAGTCATTATATAGTGTCCTTCCTTATCCTTTATGATGGATTTAACTTTAAAGTCTATTTTGTCAGAAGTTAATATTGCCACTCCTGCTCTTTTTGGATTGTTGTTTGCTTGATATATTTTTTTTCCATCCTTTGAGTTTTAGTTTGTTTGTGTCTCTCAGTCTAAGGTGTGTCTCTTGTAGGCAGCGTACAGACGGATCTTGTTTTTTAATCCATTCTGCCACTCTGTCTCTTTATTGGTGCATTTAGTCCATTTATATTCAGGGTAATTATGGATCAGTATGAGTTTAGTGCCCTCATTTTGATGTCTTTTTTTGTGTGTTGACAGTTTCTTTTTCCCACTTGATTTTATGTGCTGAGTAGATTTTCTTTATATATTGTCCTTTCCTCATATTTGTTGTCGCTGATTTTGTTTCTGCTGAGTCAGTATTTTTCCCTTGTATTTTATTTTGATGAGTAGGATAGTTCGTCTCCTTTGTGGTTACCTTATTATTTACCCCTATTTTTCTAAATTTAAGGCTAGTTTTTTATTTCTTTGTATTGCCATGTCTTCCTCTCCATATGGAAGGTATATGATTACATTTCTTAGTCCCTCTTTATTATTTTAATGCTGTTTTCTTTTATATAATAAAGTCTCTGTTACCCTGTTTTGGGCTTTTTTTTTTTTTAATAATTTTGCTTTGGTTTTTTGGAATTCACTGTCTGGGTTGACTTCTGGTTGCTCTGCCCAGTGTTCTAGTCTTGGGTTGATACCTGACATTAAGGTTGATACCCTCCTTTAGTATTTCTTATAGTTTTGGTTTGGTTTTTATGAATTCCTTAAACTTGTGTTTATCTCGAAATGTCTTAATTTCACCTTCATATTTAAGAGACAGTTTTGATGGATATATGATTCTTGGCAAGAAATTTTTTTTCTTCAATTTTTTAAACATGTCATCCCATTGCCCTTTTGCCTTCATAGTTTCTGCCAAGTAGTCCGAGCTTATTTCTATTGGCTCTCCTTGTAGGTGGCTTTTCGTTTATCCCTCGCTGCTCTTATACTTCTCTCTTTATCTTTGATTTTGGCAAGTTTGATTATAATATGTCTTGGTGACTTTCTTTTAACATCTACCTTATGTGGTGTTCGATGAGCATCTTGGATAGATATCTTCTCAGCTTTCACAATATTGGGGAAGTTTTCTGCCAACAAATCTTCAACAATTTTCTTTGCATTTTCTGTTATCCCTCCCTGTTCTGGTACTCCAATCACTCGTAGGTTATTTCTCTTGATAGAGTCCCACATGATTCTTAACGTTTCTTCATTTTATTTAATTCTTTTATCTGATTTTTCTTTAATATATTAGTGGCAAGTAATTTATCTTTGAGTTCAGAAACTCTAGCTTCTACTTGCTCAATTCTGCTCCCCCAACTTTCTACTGAGTTGTCTAATTCTGTAATTTTATTGTGTTGTTAATCTTCTGAATTTCTGATTGCTGTCTGTCTATGGATTTTTCCAGCTTATTTAACTTTTCGTTATGTTCCTGAATAATCTTTCTAATTTCTTCAGTTGCTTTATGTGTGTGTTCCTTGGCTTGTTCTGTGTATTGCCTCATTTCCTTCCTGATGTCTTCAAGGGTTCTGTATATTAAACTTTTGTATTCTACATCTGGTAATTCCAGGAATGCACTTTCATCTAGAAGATCCCTAGATTCTTTGTTTTGAGAATCTGTTGAGGTGATCATGGTCTGTTTCCTTATGTGACTTGATATTGATGATCGTCTCTGAGCCATCTATAAATTATTATATTAGTTTATGCTTGCTTGCTGTGTCTTAGCCACTTGCTTTGTTTTGTTTTGCTATACCCCAATGGGTTGCTTGAGTGAGCTAGCTTGATTATTTTCACCTTTGGCGTTCTGGTGTCCTGTCCCCAGCTGGCTGGAGCTGTTATCAGGTATATCAGTCTAGGAGTCTATTCAGTTTTCTTGTATGAATTCAGCTCAGTTTTCCAGATAGCTGATCATCAAGTGTGTGGTACAGGCTCTGTCCTCGAGTCTTAGAGGGGCAGGGGTGATTGGCGTATATACCGGTATCTGATTGCACCAGGGAGTCACGCTCTGAACAAGGCAGGGGGCTGAGAACCGACCCCCAAGTTTCTCTGAGGAAAACGTGTCTCTGTTCCCTAGAATGTGCTGGTGGGTGGGTTCTGCAGAGGGACCATGGGCACCCAAAGTTTTTGGTTGTGAGGACTGGGAGGTAGCAGTTATCTTTTGACCCCTCTCACGGGTGGCTGGGTGACCTGAGTAGAGCTACCAGTCCTTAGGTCCCTGATGTGGGTAGGTGAGGACCTTGTTTAATAGGCAAAGCAATGTCAAACATCAATCACCCACCTCACCACTACACAGCTGAAATGGTTGGAGTTTGCCAACAAGGGCCTATTCTCCCAAAATAGGCCCACAGAGGTCCACTCGGAAGGGAAAGGTGCTCAAGGTCCACAGACTATTTATGCCTGGACAGGAGCCACTTCTGTCCTGAGCTCCCCCAGTTAATGGAGCTAGCAAATTATCTTTTCCCCTCAATTGCAAATTTTTTTCCTTCCCCAAGGCCAGGAGGATGGCTCTAGGTGCTGACCAGGGTCTATCTCAGGTCCAGGGATTCAGCCGCTGAAGCCTTCTTGGGGGTGGGAGGGGGCACAATGAAATATACTTGAGTACTTAGCTTTTGCCGAAAGCGCCGTTCTCCTCAGGTTCTGGAGGTGTGAGTAGGCTGTGTGGCTGGCTGTTTCTCTCTGAGTAAACTGCGGCTGAATGCTTCTCCAAGCCTGCCACTACCACCGCTCAGGGAATGGTGCCTGAGGGCTTCCTGCAATTCAGGTCCAGTAACTCCTCTCCACTTCTGAACGGTCTCTTCCTCCCCCTGCCCATCAGTTCGTTGTCTAAGCTTGCCTTTGATGCTCAGGGCTCCCAGCTTGTCACAAATATAATTGTTTCACTTGTTTTTTTCAGGTCTTTGTTATAAAGACCACTCTCCAGAAGCGTCTGTCTATTCTGCCATCTTGGCTCTGCCTCATGATTTCTTTTTATTTTAGACAATGATCATCTGTGCTGACTATTGAAAGTATGGAAGTAACTCTCCAGCAGTTGGTGAAGAGTCCTCCCTTGAGTCTTCCGAAAACACATAGTTTGCCCTCATGCTTCCGCCTTCCCTTGCAACCCACTAGTCCAACTGATCCAACAAGTAAAGGGTGAATGCCTGGCACATGGGCCACTAGAACCCTGCTCAGAGTGAGATACATTCTGATTGGACAGTACTTGTGCCATAATGATTATTAAATATTTTGAACATTTCCTCCACTTGCATTATATAAGAAGAAATAACTCTTGAGCTGTCAAGATAATGTTTTAACCAATATTATCTTTAAGTTCTTATAGTGTTTATTTATTGTTGTTAAAAATATATACACCACAACATTTGCCAATTCAACCCTTTTCAGGTGCACTATTTAGTGATACCAATTACACTAATCATATTGTGTGACAATCACCCATAATCATTAGCACAGTTCCTATCACCATAAACAGTCACTGCTTCCTAAACAAGTGTTCTCCCTTTCACCCCTCTTTCTCACCCCTGCAGTAAACGTTGGTGTGCATCTGTTCCCCTTCAGTGTTTTTAACCTTTTGACTTGGAAGATTTACTTGGAAACATAGGACAGATAAGTTTGTTTCCTTGCTAAGAATGATCCTACTTCATGAATAATTAAATTCATGTTAATACTTCATTAAGTTGCAATATCGTCAGTGTATACACTCTCTTCCTTCCTTTCTTTGCTGTTCCAAACATAGGCATCCTCTGTGAAAATAATTCTAGGCACAGAGAAGTCAGTTCAGTTTTTCATTGTCCTGGTACCTGACAGTATTTAGAATAAAGACTTCCCTTTGGCTTGTTTCTGATTTAAATACCTTGTAGAGGTTGCTGCTTCCATAAAGGTATCACTTTTTTACCTATGAGACTAGAATTAATCTAGGAATGTCTTTCCATATATAGTATGATATAGGAATCAAATGTCTTATTTTCTAAGACAACTACTTAAGATAGAATAAAGATAACTTCTTCTTTTCTAAAACTTACAGAAGTCATGTCTTTTAAGCCCAGAATATGCTCTCAACCCAGGTCTTTATGAAAAAAAAATCCAATTGATTCTATACCTCACACTGTGGAGCAAATTCTTGAATGACACACATTAAAATTCTGTATTATATTTCTTAAATTCCTCAAAGATGAAAATCTTGTACACTGTTAGAGTGAAAAAAGAGGAGTTTTACTGAGGAACCGTGCAGCTCGAGCTGGGCAGTGCTAAGTAAAAATACAAAGCACTCTACTGTTTAGGCAGAGAGAGTGGTCTATATACATACAGAAAAAAGGAATGAGGTTAATGAATAATTATAGATAAGATCAGCTTCAGTTTGAAGTTCTTTGAAACGTAAAGGTCAGTCACTTGGCTAGGAGGGAGTGATTTACCACCAGATGAGCGGCATCAGCCAGTTTGGTTAGACATGATTGCAGTCATGAACATATTTTTCCAGGGAACAAATTGTTTATATCTTGACACATTCTTCCCATCAACAAATGGTTTACATTCTGATCTTTTCCTTCCTGGAAAAGCATGTTGGCCCCATCATTCTCACACCTGACATGAGTGTCTCCAGTTTGAAACGTTTACAAATTCGTTTTTGTTATGTTTTTGAAAGTCATGTTTGAAAACAAAAGGTCACAGAAATTAAAGCAACAATGTTATTAAAATATTTTATAAAAATGACTTTAAGAATGTTTATGGCAGTGTGGGCAGTGAATTACTTAATATGGCCCATCTAACCTTAGTCTGTGACTCCCACATGATGATTGGTTGAGGCTGTGCAAATAAGGTATATGGCACCTGTGGTGGTTAAGGATATGTGTCAACTTGGCTGGACCATGATTTTTAGTGGTTTGGCACTTATGTAACAATGTAATCATCCTCTATTTTGTGATCTGATGTAGCTATCCTCCATGTTGTGATGTGTTGTAAATCTTAGGCTCTATGCCTCTGGTTATGGTCCCATTTGGGAGGGAGTTGTTTGATATGTTAATGAGGCAGAATTAGGCTAAGATGTATCCTGAGTTGCCACCTTATTAGAGCATGTGACTCAAGTCACCATCCTTACCTCAGCCACATCTCTTACCATCCTTATTCAAGTCATATCCTTACTTAAGTCACATCTTTTATCTTACAAGAGATAAAAGGAGAGAGAAGTGAGTGGGGCAGGGGCAGGACCACTACCACCAAGAAAGAAGAACCAAGAGTGAAGAGCATCCTTTGGACCCAGAAAACCTGCATGGAGAACCTCCTAACCCAGGAGACAGAGCTTTAACACCAGAAACGATGAGAGACAGCAAGAAGCAGCAGCAGAGTAATGGCGGCAGCAGAGGCAGCAGAACCAAGACTGGTGGGAGACAGCATGGTGAGATTCCTGGCCCACAGAGCATGAAAGCTGAGCGTCTCCAGGCAGGAGGCTTGTTGGTAGATGGGATGTCTCTGGGCACTTGGCAGAGCTAGGCTTGCTGTCCCACAGAGTGAGAGAGCTAATCTCCACCAGGCAGGAGCCTTGCTGGTGGAGTAGGGTGTCTCTGGGCACTTGGTGCAGTTAGGAGCAAGAAAGCTGAGACGCTTTGGGCCGAAGCTTACTGGTGGAGTGGGGTGGCTCTAGGCATTTATCAGTGGAGCTAAAGAGTTTTGTAACACTTGCTTAAGCAAGGCAGAGGCTAGATCAGCCCAAGATACCTGAGGGGTTGCGGGGCCGAGAGCCAGAGAGAGGCTGGCCTGTGGGCAAGGCTGAGAAGAGGCTGTTCTGATTGAGGAACTGTATCCTGACTTGTTGCTGATCCTGAATTGCAACCTGCTACTTCCCTAATAAACTCCACAATCATATCGTCTGTGAGTTCCGTGTGGCCATTGTGATGAATTTTTGCATTCAGCAGAGAAGTAGAGAGTGCCTTGTGTGGGAGGGATGGCTGATGTCCAAATTAGTAAAAAGGGTGGAGAGAGGCAGTATGTCTGACCTCCATCTCATAAGAATCAGCTTTGGGCTGATGCTGATGGTGATTCCCTCACCCCTTCATGAAGTTAGAGTAGGTCAGATGCCACCCTCACACAATTTTTACAGGCAGTATATAAATAAATTGCACAATATCCACACTAAACCTCATATGGTATCAGAAGCTATTGTTTAAACTGGATTTACAGCAAGGTGAGCCAAGGCCTGCATAATGCTTGGTTCTTTATATTTAGCTCTTACCTTTGCTATATTTTCAGGTAGCTAATACATTTTAAGATCGTAATCCTTATTTTGTGCATTCTCTGAAAAATGATTTAATATCCAGGCAAGGTTGTTAGTGTGTTTCTTGAAGATCCTTCAGGTAAAGACCACTTTCCTGCCTTAGAGGTAGCATGAAAAGAACACTGAAAAGGTGGACTCCAGTATCTCCCAGTGGAGAATTATTGGCATATGTTGTTAATCCTCAAAACTATCTCTGTCTTTATTATATGTATATAAGTTCCTTCAGATCAATATTATAAAGAAGACTTCTACTGTCTCCATTTTAGAAATTGAATTACATATTGTTGTTGTTGTGTGCCGTTGAGTCGATTCCGACGCATAGTGATCCAATAGGCCGGAGTAGATCTACCCGATATGGTTTCCAAGGAGCTCCTGGTGGATTCAAACTGCTGACATTTTGGTTAGCAGTTGTAGCCCTTAGCCCTACACCACCAGGGTTTCCAAATTACATATAGTTACATAAAATGTCATATATTTGATATTAATTTCAATACAAAATCTAATACATATATTCTTACGTATTAAAAGAGACTCTTGTTAAAAGTGACTCTAAGAGTCTGTGGTGAATCTCACCCTGATGTTACTGGCATGAATATATATATATATATATATATATATATATATATATATATATATATATATATATATATATGAAATGTTGAGGCTGTGGGAAGATTGAAACTTTTATGCACTGCTGTTTGGAACACAAAATGATACAACAATTTTGGAAAACAATATGGTGCTTCCTTAAAAATCTAGAAATAGAAATACCATATGATCCAGCAATCCCACTTTTAGGAATATATCTTAGAGAAATAAGAGCAGTCATATGAACAGGCATATGCACACCCATGTTCACTGCAGCATTATTCACAACAGCAAAAAGATGGAAACAACCTAAGTGCCCATCAACAGATAAATGAATAAACAAACTCTGGTACATACACACAGTGGAATACCACACAAAAAAGAAGAACAGCGATAAATCTGTGAAACATTTCACATCATGGATGAATCTGGAAGGCATTACGCTGAGTGAAATAAGGCAATCACAAAAGGACAAATACTGTATGAGACCACTATTATAAAATTCATGAAAAGGTTTACACACAGAAAGAAACAATCTTTGATGGTTACAAAGGAGGGGAGGGGTTGAGAGGGAGAAACACTAACTAGATAATAGATAAGTGGTAACTTTGTTGAAGGGCAAGACAGTACACAATACTGGGGAAGTTAGCACAACTTGATCAAGGCAAAGTCATACAAGCTTCATAGACCCATCCAAACTTGCTGGGCTGAGGACTGGGGACCATGGTCTCTGGGGACATCTAGTTCAACTGACATAACATAGTTTATAAAGAGAATATTCTGCATCCTACTTTGGTGAGTAGCATCTGGAGTCTTAAAAGCTTGTGAGCAGCCATCTAAGATACTGCACTGGTCCCACCCCCATCTAGAGCAAGAGAGAATGAAGAAAACCAAAGGCACAAGGGAAAGATTAGTCCAAAGGACCATTGGATTACAATTACCACAGCCTCCAGGAGACTGAGTCCAGCACAACTAAATGGTGCCCTGCTACCACCACTCTGACAGGGATCAAATGAGAGGGTCCCAGCCAGAGCTGTGGAAAATGTAGAACAAAATTCAAACTCACAAAAAAAGACCAGACTTACTGGTCTGACAGAGATGGAAAAACCCTGAGAGTATGGCCTTGGACATCCTTTTAACTTGGTACTGATGTCACTTCTGAGGTTCATCCTTCAGCCAAAGATTAGACAGGCCCATAAAACAAACAATAATACACATAGCCTAACCACGTATAGACTAAATGAGCACACCAGCCCAGGGGCAAGACTGAGAAGGCAGGAGGGGATATGAAAGCTGGATGAATGGGAATGGGAACCCAAAGTCGAGAAGGGGAGAGTGTTGACCTGTTTTGGGATTGGCAACCAATGTCACAAAACTATGTGTATTAATTGTTTAATGAGAAACTAATTTGCTCTGTATACTTTCACCTAAAGCACAATTAAGAAAAGAGTCTGGTGAGTGGTGCTTAAGATGATATTGGGTCCTTAGAAATTTTCTAAAAAAACTTAATGAATTTTGCAGACAAATATGTCACTCATTTTTTTTAAGGTAAATTGCATTTGAGAGATGGAATTTCATTCACGTTCATGTTTTATGAACAGTTCATTCAATCCTGAAGATTTTCCTCAGAGCAGCCATCATCTCCTTGTTTCTGAGGCTGTATATTAGAGGATTACATAGAGGTATTATCACAGAATAAAACAAGGTAACAATTTTTTGCATTTTCATTGGATGTTCTGATCCTGGGTTCACATACATCACTATAACAGAGCCAAAAAACAGAACCACCTCAGCCAGATGAGAAGCACAAGTGGAGAAAGCCTTGCGTTTGCTCGCTGCTGAGGGCATCTGTAGCACAACCAGAATCACCGGAGCATAGGAACAAAGGACAAAGAGAAAAGTGTCAATCATGAAGATAGCATTGAAAACAGAGTAAATGAGCTGTGTGGTGGTGTCTTCAGAACAGGACAGCATCATCAATGGGACAGGATCACACACAAAATGGTTGATGATATTTGGGCCACAATAGGGCAATTGTGAAATGAGAACAACTGGGGTTAGGAAGAGGATAAACCCACAAGGCCATCCAAAGATGGCCAGGCCAGTGCACAGCTCTTTAGTCATGATGCATGAATAATGTAGAGGATGGCAGATGGCAAGGTACCTGTCAAAGGCCATGATGCAAAGGTAGAAGCCCTCGTCACACCCAAAAGAGAAGAAAAAGTAGAATTGTACAAAACAACTCACAAAGGAGATGGACTTGCTTGTGGAAAGGAAGTTGACCAACATGTTAGGAACAGTTGTGGAGACATAACATATTTCTAAAAAAGAGAAATTCCCCAAGAATATGTACATAGGAGTGTGAAGGCGCAGATCCCAGCACACAGCGCAGACAATGGCTGCGTTCCCCATCAGGGTCAGTGTGTAGGTTACTGAGAAGAGTCCGAAGTAGAGGAGCTGCGTTTCTGGGCTTGAGGGAAAGCCCAGGAGGATAAAGTGGTTAACGGATCTGGTGATGTCTCCGCTGGATGCATTCATTAGTTTAGAAAACGTGGAGATAACACCAGGTTTTTGAACTTTAATGGCAAATGTTGGTTCTTCCTGGAAACACCAAAATCCTTTATCCTTTGTTAGACTTTTGTTTAAGCAACAATTAGACTTTTGCTTAAGGCACAAAAACTGGTTTTCATAATTCATCCGCTGAACACATGATCTCATTTTAATAGTACTCAGTAATAGAAAGGAGGGAAAACATGAACTGAGAACAAATATTTACCTGGCAAAGAACACTAGACTATACACTAGGAGTGCACAATTTTTTGATGTTGATAAACTATGCTCAATTAGTGGATTTTTTCATCTGTCTACCTGTGCTGTTGATATTACAGGACATTGTGCATACAGTTCTATGTATGTGAAGTTCTTTCAATGGTACTATGACCTGTAATATAAAATGTAATATGATACAAAATAACCCTATTTTATACCAGTATTACAAATCGTTGTGATCTGTAATAGTGATATAAAACTAAAACTCTTAAATCAAGATATTTTAAAATATTCTGCTTGAAAGCAGTATACAAATTAATATCAGGGCACAAATTAATACTTATTTTTACTCTCAGTTCCTCCACTATGCTCATGGTGTTTTAAAGAGATAATAAAAAGGACCACTCTCATTTCAGGCTGGAAGGTCTTTTGCACTCCTTCATGTATTCATGATCAACGTGTTTTTGGTTAAAAACAAAAACAAAAAACTCCCTTTATTTTAGGAGCCTGGATACACTATACATTGTGAAGAAGAGCCCTATCCTTTGGCCGCTAAATTGCTCTGGTTAAGCATTCTGATATGCTTCCAAGTGAATACGCGAACTAGATATGGTCATCGATGCATTTGACATTAGTGAAGCCAGCTGGTCTGAGTGATTGTGGCTAAATTCAATATGCCTGTACTTGGTAGCCATGTCCAAGTCGGCTCCAAGAAAAATTGAAAGGTAGATAGGTTATACATTTCTGTGAGAATTTCCATGTTCTCTTATTCGTTGCCCTTTCCCACACTTGTTCCTTTTTTCTCCCTTTTCAACAGACACTTGGTATCTTTGTATATCTCACTCTGATGTCCAATCTATGTGTTTCCTGGCTGTCCAAGCCTGAAACATGGAACTTCTCACTTCTTTCCCTCCTGCTACTTCCACCCCAGGTAGTTGTTATGCAGTCAAAACACAGTTCTCCTGTTTTTTCAGGCTCTCTCTCTGACCTATTACTTTAGGCAAAGTAATTCATTTAAAAGTATTTATTAAGCTTCTTCAGTGTGTCCGTGGATCTTTTAAGTGCTGGAGAAATTGGTGTGAGTATGAAAGATTCCTCTCTCATAGAGCTTATAATCAAGGGATCAATAGTAAGCCTTTAATACGTTTTGTTGACGTTTGATTTGTTTTCTACATATGGCACTATTTTTGCATTTTATGAGGAATATTTAAGGAAGCCCTTTTGAGATGGCAATCTAAGACCTTGAGTCGGGGAGCCCATGACATATTTCTGTATAGGGAGATAATATCAGGATTCCGCAGATTATACCACATACATGGTTGACTCTTTTACTTTTCTGAGGTTTACTGAGAAGTTACCTAATATGGAAGGACTAGTGTTTATAGATAGATGAAGCAAAAAGCCCAGGAAAATCCCTGGGTCTATGGATTGTCTAAAACTCAGTCTGTTGAGGTTAAAAAAAAATTATTATTATGGCAAAATATATATAACATAAATTTTCCATTTTAATAATTTTGAGTGTACATTTCAGTGGCATGAATTGCATTCACAATATTGTGCAATCATCACCACAATCTACTTCCAAAACTTTTTCATCATCCCAAATATATACACTTTACTCCTATTAAATATTTTTAAAGGATGAATTCACTCAATCGCCCAGGTCCTTTGGGGAATCTTGTCTCTTAATATTTTGTTTGAATTATATTTTTGTACTTCAGTGAATTATCTTATTGTCCTTTAGATATTCCTTTGTCCTATTAACACCAGACCCTACTCTCAGCCATTTCAGTTAATTCATTTTACTTAGAGGTTACTGACAATGGATTTGTTTCAAATTATTATCAATACTTACCCTTCTTGGTTCTGATTATTTCCTAGAAGGGTTAGTAATTGTCCAGAGTCACAATTTAGAGTAAATCCTATGCGTGCAACAAAAAAACAACAAAAAATCCACACATGCTGAATATTTTTGTGATTTCGAGAAGCATTAATTCACATAAAACCAGACCACATTAATGAAACCAAAGGCAATGTATGGGCTTGAGAGAGAAGACATTTCTGGAATGAGATCTCTCCATATTTGCTCTACTTATCAAACAATAAAAATCATCAAAATAAATCTTTCTCTAGCAATTTATCAGTTAATATATGTATTAACTTGAAATCCTAAACCACTGTGTAAATATTTCTTAATTTATATCCTGTAAAGGGGTGACAATCAGATGAAAAATATCTCCTAGACTCGGGGAAATAAAAAGAAAAGGTCACATTACTAGGCTTTATTATTATTATTATTATTATTATTATTATTATTATTATTATTATTATTATTATTATTATTACTGGTGTTTCATTTGAATCAAACAAAAATATATCCGGTTTTCTAAAAGACAAGAAGAAAACACTTTTTTATTAAAGCAATTAAAGTAAAA
This sequence comes from Elephas maximus indicus, assembly GCF_024166365.1. NCBI lineage: Eukaryota > Metazoa > Chordata > Mammalia > Proboscidea > Elephantidae > Elephas > Elephas maximus. Next base: position 26,282,178 of record NC_064828.1, on the reverse strand, counting down.
ACAAACAAAAAAAAATGAGTACTTATGGCTTACATGTTATATGGTTTCCATTCACCCTTTGAATGAATGCTGAGAAGAAGGTTAGAGAGGGGGGATAAAAAATTACTCCCTGGAGAAAAAGGCTTGTGAAAGACACTTGAGAAATTGGATGATCCAGTTTGTAACCTCATAGGTTGCAAAAAGTGAATCCTAAAGGAGATTTTCTTCCCAACTTGAAAGCTCATTTTTATGGTCAAGATGGAAGACCAGATGAAGCTATTATATAAGCCTATTTCCTAGGGTTGTGGCCTTTTGGGATTTGAGGCTGTCTCTCAGGATTTGATAGTGCTTATTCAATTTTTTTTTTTATTCAATAGAGAAGACTACTTTTTAATTTTCACTTATAATCAAACTCCAAGCCTTGCTATTCCCCAAAGAATAGTGTAGCTGTGGAAGTAGATTCTTTCTTTTCTTTCCTCTCTAGTATCCAGGCAATGTTGCAGTTTCCTGGGGAATAATTAAGCAGTAATAGGAATTGTTGTGAAAAAAAAATTTTTTTTTTTTAATAGGAATTGTTGTGATAGATACAATAGCAATCTCTACTGTTAGGCAAAGTAAAACAGACTAGAAAGAAGGACCCAGAGGTCTACTTCTGAAAAGAATTAGCGAGTGAAAACCTCATGAATAGCAGCAGAGGATTGTTTGATATAGTGTAGAAAGATGAGCCCGTCAGGTTGGAAGGCACTCAAAAATGACTGGGGAAGAGCTGCCTCCTCAAAGTAGAGTCAACCATGATGACACGGTTGGAGTCAAGCTTTCAGAACCTTCATTTGCTGATGTGGCCTGACCCCAAGAGAGAAGAGACAGTTGCAAACATCTATTAATAATCAGAATATGGAATGTACGAAGTATGAATCTAGGGAAATTGGAAATCGTCAAAAATGAAATGGAAGGCATAAATATCTGTATCCTAGGCATTAGTGAGCTGAAATGGACTGGTATTGACCATTTTGAATTGGACAATCATGTAGTCTACTTTGCCAGGAGTGAGAACTTGAAGAGGAATGGCATTGCGTTCATTGTCAAAAAGAACATTTCAGGATCTACCCTGAAGTACTACTCTGTCAGTGATAGGATAATGCCACAGATTGCATGATAGAATTTTGTAAGACCAAAGACTTCTTCATTGCAGATACCTTTTTCACCAACATAATCGGTGACTGTACACATGGGCCTTGCCAGATGGAATATGCAGGAATCAAATTGACTACATCTGTGGAAAGAGACGTTGGAAAAGCTCAATATCATCAGTCAGAACAAGGTGGGGAGCCACCTGCGGAAAAGGCCATCAATTGCTCATATGTAACTTCAAGTTGAAACTGAAGAAAATTAGAATAAGTCCAAAAGAGCCAAAGTATGACCTTGAGTATATCCCATCTGAATTTAGAGACCACCTCAAGAATAGATTTGATGTATTGAACACTAATCACTGAAGACTAGATGAGTTGTGGCATGACATCAAGAACATCATACACGAAGAAAGCAAGAGGTCATTAAAAAGATAGGAAAGAAAGAAAAGACCAAAATGGATGTCAGAAGAGACTCTGAAGCTTGCTCTTAAACACTGAGTAACTAAAGCAAAAGGAAAAAAATGATGAAGTAAAAGAGCTTCTTTTTCCTTTTTCAAAGTATGATCCAAGAAGACAAAGTAAAGTATTATAATAACATGTGAAAAGACCTGGAGATAGAAACCAAAAGGGAAGAACATGCTCTGCATTTCTCAAGCTGAAAGAACTGAAGAAAAAATTTCAAGCCTTGAGTTGCAAGGATTCTACGGGGCAAGTATTAGAAAACATTAGACGACTCAGGAAGCATCAAAAGAAGACGCAAAGAATACACAGAGTCCATATACTAAAAAGAATTGGTCGATGTTCAACCATTTCAAGGGGTAACGTATAATCAGGAACTGATGGTATTGAAGGAAGAAGTCCATGCCGCACTGAAGGCATTGGCAATTGCTTCCAGGAATTGACGGAATACCAATTGAGATGTTTCAACAAAGGATACAGCTCTAGAAGTGTTCACTCAACTATGCCAAGAAATTTGGAAGGCAGCTACCTGGCCAACTGACTGGAAGAGGTCCCTATTTATGCCTATTCCCAGAAAGGTGATCCAACCAAATGTGGAAATTACTGAACAATATCATTAATATCACACAAAATTAAAATTTTCCTGAAGTACATTCAAAAGTGGCTGCAGCAGTATATCCATGGGGTACTTCCAGAAATTCAAGCTGCATTCAGAAGAGGACATGGGACCAGGGATATCATTGCTGATGTCAGGTGGGTCTTGGCTGAAAACAGGGAATAACAGAAAAATGTTTACCTGTGTTTTATTGACCATGCAAAGGCTTTCAGCTGTGTGGATCATAACAAATTATGGATAACATTGGGAAGAATGGAAATTCCAGAACGCTTAATTGTGCTCATGAGGAATCTGCCTAGATGGAGAGGCAGTCACTTGAAAAGAAAAAGGGGATAATGCATGGTTTAAAGTCAGGAAAAGTGTGTGTCAGTGGTATATACTTTCACCATACCTGTTCAGTCTATGCTGAGCAAATGATACGAGAAGCTGGATTATATGAACAGAGCACTGGGATTGGAGGAAGACTTCTTAAGAACCTGCATTATGCAGATAACACACCCTTGTTTACTGAAAGAGGACTTGAAGCACATACTGATGAAGATCAAAGACCACAGCCTTCAGCATGGATTACACCTCAACATAAAGAAAACAAAAATCCTCACAACTGGACCAATAAGTAACATCATGATAAACAGAGAAAATATTGAATTTGTCAAGGACTTCGTTTTACTTGGATCCACAATCAACACCCGTGGAAGCAGCAGTCAAGGAATCAAACAAGCTATTGCATTGGCCAAATCTGCTGCAAAAGACCTCTTTAATGTGTTGAAAAGCAACGACTTTAGTAAAGACTTAGTCTTACCTTGAAGACTAAGGTGCACCTGACCCAAGCCATGGTGTTTTCAGTCACCTCATATGCATGTAAAAGCTGTACAATGAATAGGGAAGACCAAAGAAGAATTGACGCTTTTGAATTGTGGTGTTGGAGAAGAATATTGAATGTACCATGGAGTGCCAAAAGAATGAGCAAATCTGTCTTGGAAGAAGTACAACCAGAATGCTCCTTGGAAGCAAGGATGGCGAGACTATGTTGCACATACTTTGAACACGTTATCTGTAGGAATCAATCCCTGGAGAAGGACATCATGCTTGGTAAAGTAGAGGGCCAGCAAAAAGAGGAAGACCCTCAGCCAAATGGATTGACACAGTGGCTACAGCAATGGTTTCAAGGGTAATGAGGATTGTGAGGATGGAGCAGGGCAGGACAGTGTTTCATTCTGTTGTACACTGGATCTCTGTGAGTTGGAACCAACTTGCCGGCATTTAACAACTGTTAGGCCCAATTCCAGTTTTGAAAAAGGACAAAATCTTCTTTGCTTATGAAATACCTGTACGTGTAATATTTGTTAGAAATACTTGCGTTCCATTTTACATGTATCACGGAAAATTACAATTCAAGAAATTTGATTGACATTCAGCTGTGCCATAATTTTTTTTTAATTTCATTTATTTTGTTGTTTTTGAGAATATACAAAGGAAAACATAACACCAATTCAACATTTTCTGCGTGTACCATTTAGTGACACTGATTACATTCTTCAAGTTCTGCAACCATCCTCACCTTCTTTTCCTGAGTTGTTTCTCCCTCATAAACATAAATGCACTGCCCCCTAAGGTTCCTATCTAATCTTTCAAATTGTTATTGTCACTTCAATCCCCTATAGATTATTCTTAGAAGAGCATAAAGCTGAAAGCAGACTTTTTTTTTTTTTTAAATTTGTGCAATTAATCAGTATTACACATATATTTGAGTTGTTTTTAATTTGGAACCACAATGATTATTATTTTACAGTGGTCTTTATCTTTTGATAATTTTTACTTTCAGTGGCACTATTTTTTCTATAACTGCTTTCATTTGGTATAAGTTCATTTGGATTATGTTGGTCCCCAATTCCAACATTTTTTAACTTAAAAAAAAAAAACTCAGTTATTTCTGCCTTAAGTATGATTCTTGTAAACCACATACGACTGGCTTTTCTTTTTTTATAAATTTATTTGTTGTGCTTAAAGTCAAAGTTTACAAATCAAGTCAGTCTCTCATATACACCTTGCTAGGTACTCCAAGCTGCAGTCCCCCTAGTGATATAGGACATTCCTCCTCTCCACCCTGTATTCCCATGCCCATTCAACCAGTTCCTGTGCCCCTCTGCCTTCTCATCTGGCCTCCAGACAGGAGTTCAAGGCAGACACTTTTACTAGTTAAGCTAAAGTACTGTTTGGTTTTAAGAAAGCTTTAGGGGTATTTTTGGCTTAAGGTTTAGTTTAAGGGATTCATCCATATTTTATGGCTCCAGGAAGTCTGGAGCCCTTGAGAATTTGAAATTTTGTTCTGCATTTTCCTCTCTTTTGATCAGGACTCTTCTATAGAATCTTTGATCAAAACATTCAGTACTGGTAGCCAGGCACCACCACCCAGTCCTTCTGGTCTTGTTATTCCATAAATATTTATTGTGTACCTACCATGCACCATTCATTATACCAGATCCTGAGGATAGTGTAGAAAACAACCTAAAAACTCCTACTTTTGCTCTCTTTACATTCTATTTGAGGGGGAAAAAAACAAAGCAAACAAATAGGAAAATTTTATAACATATTAAAAAATAATATTGAGAAAAATAGAGCATGGAGTGGGAAGGGAATGTTAGAAAGGGGGGATTATATTTTTAAATAGGTGATAACAGAAAGTGACATTTAAGCAAAGTCTAGAAGAAGTTATAGGACAATTTGTGTGCAAATTTGGGAGAGTGGCATTCCTGGGCAAAGGAATCGTCATCACTAGGAACCAGAGGCAGAAGAAAGTATAGCAAGGAGGTCAGTGTGGTTATAGCAGTGTAAGCAATGGGCAAAGTAATAGGAGATGATGTCAGAGAGGTAACAGGTGAGGGGAGATCATATAGTGCTTTGCAGGACATTGGTGGTTTGAAAGCACTGGTGGCTCCATGGGTGAAAGATGTGGCAGTCTGTTTCTGTAGAGATTTACAGCCTTGGAAACCCTGTGGGATCGCTACTAGTCAGAATCAATTAGACAGCAGTGAGTTGGCAGTGCTTAGGGTATCATAAGGACTTTGACTTGTAGGAAAGGTCCAGTTTCTCGAAAGTGTATTGGATTTTGTCAAATGCTTTTTCTCCGTTGACTGAGATAATCGTGTGGGTTTTTTTCCCTTCCTTCTAATAATGTGTATTACATTGATTAATTTTCATACGTTGAACTAGTCTTGCATTTCTGGGATAAATCTCACTTGGTTGTGTTTATATAATCCTTTTAACTTGCTGCTGTATTTGATTTTCTACTACTTTGTCGAGAACTTTTTCATCTATATTCATAAGGAATATTGGTCTGTAGTTTTCTTGTGGTGGTGTCTTTGTCTGGCTTTGATAGCAGGGTAATGTTGGCCTTACAGAATGAGAACACGGGAACAACACATCGTACTATGAAGTGTCTTCTATTTTGGGAAGAGTTTCAAAATAATTGGTTTAATTTTTCTGTTAAATGTTTGGTAGAATTCACCAGTGAAATGATCTGGTCCTGGGCTTTTCTTTGTTAGGAGGTTTTTGATTACCGATTCAATCTTTTTATTAATTATAAAAACAAAACAAAAACCAAATCCATTACCATTGAGTTGATTCAGACCCATAGCAACCCTATAGGATAGAGTGGAACTGCTCCATAGGGTTTCCAAGGCTGTAATTGGCACTGGGTTTGGTTTGGGTTTTTTGGTAATGTTTACGGAAGCAGTCTACCACATCTTTCTCCCACAGAGAGAAATGTTCAAACCAGAGACCTTTCGGTTACCAGCTGAGCACTTAGCCACTGGCCACCAGGGCTCCTTTTACTCATTACACCAAACCAAACCCATTGCCATCAAGTTGATTCTCACTTACAGTGACCCTGTAAGGACAGAGTAGAACTGCCATCTGCTCCATAGGATTTCCAAGGCTGTAAATTCTTACGAAAGCAGACTGCCATATCTTTCTCCTGCTGAATGGCTGGTGGATATGTGCCATGTGCACTTGAGCAGAATATCTAATCAGCTGTTTTTGAGTGGAGTGTTCTATATATATATTTGCCTGTTACATCTACTAAGTTTATAATGTTCAAGTGCTCTATTTCACATAGGGAATTAATTTCCAGGCAATGGAGAAAAAAGAGCAAAAAGGAAACATGGAAAACCCTCAAACTATGGCTTCAGGGTGAAGCTACAACTTCTAGGCCTGGGGAAAGAACAGTAAAGTGTTACCAAAACTTAGATTCTCGGAAGACATTTTTCATGGGGTTGGTGGGCAGAACTCTGAAGAGTGGTCACTTGGTTGCTGCTCTTATCTCTGAGGGGATATGATGAAGCCACTTTTGAGAGTGCTTAAGGAAGCTAGGGATAGAGCCATCTGTTGCTGCTGGGGCAATGCTAATTGAAATAGAAAGAAAAAATCAAAACAAACCAAAAGAAATAAAAGAATTTTCTTTCTCCTCCTATCTTTCATTCTCCCTCTAGTGCCTTCTATTGGCAGAAACTGACAGGAAGCTAGCTACCAAAAAAAAAAAGGGCCTATAAAATGTAGTTTGCCAAGTCCCAGCTCCAGCTTCACGGAGCAGTGCATAGAAGAATGACTGTGGGGCTGAGAGCCATTAGGTAAATAGTCATAAGTTTTGATGTGTCATATTTTCAGTATTAATTATTGCAAAAATATTTAATAATTTCCACTGGAATTTCTTTTACCAATGGTTTTTTAGGAGTAATTTCTTCCATATATATATATGGAAAAATGCTAGTATATTTTTGTTATTAGTATCTAGTTTAATTTTACTCCAGGCAAGAGAATAAACTCCAGATATTTTCCATCCTTTACAGTTTGTTGAGACTTGTTTTATGTATCAGCATATGATCAATTAAAGAAATGCTCTCTGATTATTGAAAATAATGCATTCTGCATTTGTTGGTGAGTAGTTTTTTTTTTTCTCTGTCAATCAGGTTAAATTAGTTAATTTTGTTGTTCAGATCTCCTGTATTCATATCGATTTTCTGTTTTATTTGTAACTGAGAGAAGTATATTAAAATCTCCTCTGATGATTGTAGACATGTTTATATCTCCTTTACTGTCAGTGATTGAGCCTATGATATTTCGTGTTAAAAAATGAGAATTGTTACTTCTTACTGATGAAACTTTTATCCTGATGAAATGTTAGTCTTCATCTTTAGAAATACTTTTTGCTGTAAAGTGTCTTTTACTGATATTTATATAGGAGTATCAGTTGCTCATATGTGGTTGGACTTATACCTGGATTCACAGTTCTGTTCCATTCGTCCATGTGCCTGTTGTTGTACCAGTACCAGGCTGTTTTGACTACTGTGGCAGTATAATAGGTTCTAAAATCAGGTAGAGTAAGACCTCCCACTTTGTTCTTCTTTTTCAGTAATGCTTTACTTATCTGGGGCCTCTTTCCCTTCCCTATGAAGTTGGTGATTTGTTTCTCCATCTCATTAAAAAATGTCATTGGAATTTCGATCAGATTTGCATTAAATCTGTAGATCCCTTTTGGTAGAATAGACATTTTTATAATGTTAAGTCTTCCTATCCATGAGCAAGGTATGTTTTTCCATTTATGCAGGTCTCTTTTGGTTCTTGCTTAAGTAATTTGTAGCTTTTTTTTTTTTTTTTGTATAAGTCTTTTACATCTTTGGTAAGATTTATTCCTAAATATTTTATCTTCTTGGGGGTTACTGTAAATGGTATTGATTTGGTGATTTCCTCTTTGATGCTCTTTTTGTTGGTGTAGAGGAATCCAACTGATTTTTGTATGTTTATCTTGTATCCTGATACTCTGCTGAACTAGTCTATTAAATTCAGTAGTTTTCTTGAGGATTCCTTAGGGCTTTCTGTGTATAAAGTCATGTTATCTGCAAATTGAGATACTTTTACTTCTTCCTTGCCAATCTGGATGCCCTTTATTTCTTTTTCTAGCCTAATTGCTCTGGCTAGGACCTCCAGCACAAAGTTGAATAAGAGTGGTGATAAAGGGCATCCTTGTCTGGTTCCTGATCTCAAGGGGAATGCTTTCAGGCCCTCTCCATTTAAGATGATGTTGGCTATTGGCTTTGTATAAACACACTTTATTATGTTGAGGGATTTTCCTTCTATTCCTATTTTGCTGAGAGTTTTCATCATGAATGGGTGTTGAACTTTGTCAAATGCCTTTTCTGCATCAATTGATAAAATCATTTGATTCTTATCTTTTGTTTTATTTATATGATGGATTATGTTAATTGGTTTTCTAATATTGAACCATCCCTGCATACCTGGTATGAATCCCACGTGGCCATGGTGAATTTTTTTTTTGATATATTGTTGAATTCTAGTGGCTAGAATTTTGTTGAGAATTTTTTGATCTGTGTTCATGAGGGATGTAAGTCTGTAATTTCTTTTTTTGTGGTGTCTTTATCTGGTTTTGGTATCAGGGATATGGTGGCTTCATAGAATGAATTTGGTAGTATTCCGTCCTTTTCTATGCTCTGAAATACCTTTAGTATTAGTGGTGTTGCTCTTCTCTGAAAATTTGGTAGAACTCTGCAGTGAAGCCATCCGGACCAGGGCTTTTTTTTGTTGGGAGCTTTTTGATTAACTTTTCAATGTCTTCTTTTGTTATGGGTCTATTCAGATGTTCTACCTCTGTTTGTGTTAGTTTAGGTAGGTAGTGTGTTTCTAGGAATTCATCCATTTCTTCTGGGTTTTCAAATATGTTAGAGTACAATTTTTCATAGTAATCTTATATGATTCTTTTAATTTCAGTTGGGTCTGTTGTAATACTGCCCCTCTCATTTCTTATTTGGGTTACTTGCTTCCTCTCCTGTTTTTCTTTTGTCAGTTTGGCCAGTGCTTTATCAATTTTGGTGATTTTTTTTTAAAGAACCAGCTTTTGGTCTTGTTAATTCTTTCAATTGTTTTTGTGTTTTCTATTTCATTTAGTTCAGCTCTAATTTTTATTATTTGTTTTCTTCTGGTGCTTTTGGGCTTCTTTTATTGCTCTCATTCTATTTGTTCAAGTTGTAGGGAAATTCTTTGATTTTGGCCCTTTCTTCTTTTTGGATGTGTGCATTTATTGATAAAAATTGGCCTCTGAGCACCGCTTTTGCTGTATGCCAAAGGTTCTGATAGGAAGTGTTTTCACTCTTGTTGGATTCTTTGAATTTCTTTATTCCATCCTTAATGTCTCTTATAATCCAGTCTTTTCTGAGCTGGGTATTGTTTAGTTTTCAAGTGTTTGATTTCTTTTCCTGCTTTTCCTGTTATTTATTTCCACTTTTATGGCCTTATAGTCAGAGAAGATGCTTTGTAATATTTCAATGTTTTGGATTCTGCTAAGGCTTGCTTTATGATCTAATATGTGGTCTATTGTAGAGAGTGTTCTATGCACACTAAAAAAGAAAGCATACTTGGTTGCTGTCAGGTGGAGTGTTCTGTAAATATCTGTGAGGTCAAGTTGGTTGATCGTGGCATTTAGATCTTCCATGTCTTTATTGAGCTTCTTTCTGGATGTCCTGTCCTTCACCGAAAGAGGTGTGTTGAAGTCTCCTACTATTATTGTGAAGCTGACTATCTCACTTTTCAATGCTGATAGAGTTTGTTTTATGTATCTTGTAGCCTTGTCATTGGTTGCATAAATATTAATGTGATTATATCGTCTTGGTATATTGTCCTTTTAATGATTATATAGTGTCTTTCCTTATCCTTTGTTATGGATTTAACTTTAAAGTCTATTTTGCCAGAAATTAATATTGCCACTCCTCCTCTTTTTTGATTGCTCTTTGCTTATATATTTTTTGCCACCCTTTGAGTTTTAGTTTGTTTGTGTCTCTAAATCTAAGGTGCATCCCTTGTAGGTAGCATAAAGACAGGTGGTGTTTTTTGATCCATTCTGCCACTCTGTTTCTTTATTGGTGCATTTAGTCCGTTTACATTCAGAGTATTTACGGATGGGTAGGAATTTAGTGCTATCATTTTGATGTTTTTTGTGTGTGTGTGTGTTGTTGACAGTTTCTTCTTGCCACTTAATTTTATGTGCTGAGATGATTTTTTATATTGTCCTTTCCTCATATTCGTTGTTGTTGATTTTGTTTCTGCGGAGTCTCTATTTTTTTCTTGTATTTTTTTTTTGATGTGTAGGATAGTTTGTCTCCTTTGTGGTTACCTTATTATTTACCTCTATTTTTCTAGATTTAATTCTAACTTTTATTTCTTTGTATCACCTTATCTTCCTCTCCATATGGAAGAGCTATGACTACATTTCTTAATCACTCTTTGTTGTTTTAAGGTTGTCTTCTTTTACATATTAACATCGCCGTTAACCTCTTTTGAGTGTTTTTTTTTTTAAGTTTTAATCTTAATTTGTTTTTTTGACTCCCCATCTGGGTTGACTTCTGGTTACTCTGCCCAGTGTTCTAGTCCTGGGTTGATACCTGATATTATTGATTTTCTAACCAAAGAACTCCCTTTAGTTTTTCTTGGGATTTCAGTTTGGATTTTACAAATTCCATAAACTTTTGTTTATCTGGAAATGTCTTAGTTTCGCCTTCACATTTGAGAAATGCTTTTGCTGGATTCTTGGCTGGCAATTTTTTTTCCTTCAATTTTTAAAATATGTCGTCCCATTGCCTTCTTGCCTGCATGGTTTCTGCTGAGTAGTCAGAGTTTATTCCTACTGGCTCTCCTTTGTAGGTGACTTTTCATTTATTCCTAGCTGCTCTTAAAATTCTCTCTTTATCTTTGGTTTTGGCAAGTTTGATTATAATATGTCTTGGTGGCTTTCTTTTAACTTTTAACTTATGTGGAGTTTGATGACCATCTTGGATAGATATCTACTCATCTTTCACGATGTCAGGGAAGTTTTTTGCTGACAAATGTTCAACAATTCTCTCTGTATTTTCTGTTATCACTCACTGCTCTTGTATTCCAATCACCAGTAGGTTATTTCTCCTGATAGAGTCCCACATGATTCTTAAGGTTTCTTCATTTTTTTATTAATTCTTTCATCTGATTTTTCCTCAAATATATTAGTGCCACACGCTTTATCTTCTAGTTCAGAAATCCTGCTTTCCACTTGCTCAAAAATCTGCTTCTCTGACTTTCTATTGAGTTCCTATTTCTGTAATTTTATTGTTAATATTTTGAATTTCTGATTGCTGTCTATGGATTTTTCCAGCTTATTAAATTTTTCATTATGTTCTTAAATAATCTTTTTAATTTCTTCAATTGCTTTATCTGTGTGTTCCTTGGCTTGTTCTATGTATTGCCTCATTTCTTTTGTGATGTCTTCAAGGGTTCTGTATATCAGTCTTTTGTATTCTGCCTCCAGTAAATTCCAGGAAGACACTTTCATCTAGAAGATCCTTGGATTCTTTGTTTTGAGAGCTTCTTGAGACGATCCTGGTCTGTTTCTTTATGTGACTTGATATTGACTGTTGTCTATGAGACATCCATAAGTTATTAGTTTATTTTATGTTTGCTTACTGTGTTGTAGCTTCTTGCTTTTTTTTGTATTGATATATCCAAATGGGTTTCTTGAGTGAGCTAGCTTGATTATTTTTGCCTTTGGAGCTCAAATGTCCTGTCCCCAGCTGGCTAGAACTGTTATCAGGTATATCAATCTAGGAGTCCATTCGATTTTCTTGTATGAATTCAGCTCAGGCATACAGGTAGCTGATCATCAAGTGCATGGTACAGGCTCTGTCCTGCAGTTTATAGGGGCAAGGGTGACTGATTTATGTACCTGTTTCTGGTTGCAGCATGGGGTCACACTCTGAACAAGGTAGGGGGCTGAGAATCGTCCCCCACATGTCTCTGAGGAAAGCATGTCCCTGTTCCCTAGAGCATACAGGTGGCTGGGTTCTACAGATGGACGATGGGCACCCAATGTTTTTGATTGTAAGGACTGGAAGGTACCAGTTATCCTTGGACCCCTGTCATGGGTGACTAGGTGACCTGAGTGCAGCTACCAGTCCTTAGGTCCCAGACGTGGGTAGGTGAGGGCCCTGTTTCACAGGCAAAGCAATGTCAAACATCAAACACCCACCTCTCCACCGCACAGCTGAAACAGTTGGAGTCAGGGAACAAGGGTCTATTCTCCTGAAACAGGCCCATACAGGTCCATAAAGAGGGGAAAGATACTCAACGTCTACAGACAGTTTATGCCTGGACAGGAGCCGCTTCTGTCCTGAGCTTCCCCGGTTAGTGGAGCTGGCAAATAATTGCAAATTTATTTCTTCTCCAGGGCTGGGAGGATGGCTGTATGTGCTCAACCGGGCCTATCTCAGGCCCAGAGGAATCAACAGCTGCTGAAGCCAGCTTGGGTGTGTGGAGGTGGGGGGAGGGCGCTGGTAAAATACACACAAGTACTTAGCTTTTGCCCAGAGCGCCATTATTCTCAGGTTCTGAAGACGTGAGTAGGCTGTGAGGCTGGCTGCTTCTCCCTGAGGAAACTGTGGCCAAATGCTAGTACCAGCCCCCCACCACTCTGAGAATGGTGCCTGAGGGCTCCCTGCAATTCAGGTTCAGTAGCCCATCTCTGCTTCTGAACCATCTTTCTCCCTCTGCCCCTCATTTTGTTTTCTAAACTTGCCTTTGATGTTCAGGGCTCCTGGCTTGTCATAAATATACTCGTTTGACTTGTTTTTTGGGTCTTTGTTGTAAAGAGGGCTCGCCGGAAGCATCTGTCTACTTCACCATCTAGGCTCTGCCTCTGTTTTTTTTTTTTTTTTTTTAAGTAGAAAAGAAATACACAATTGTTCCCTAAAATTATACTGTAATTAGAATAATGGAGGAAGGAAGTACATCAAAGCTCCACAGTGAAAATATGGGTAATTTTGCTCTGCTTCCTTATGTTTTTTGGTGATTTAGTAAACATGTTGTTTTTTCTCATCAAAACAAAAAATGTTTTAACATTTTTAAATTAAAAATCTCAACTTGACAGTTTTGCAGAATGTTTGTTCTTTGTTTCTAATTCTGCTTTCTAAGTGAAGTGGGGAGAGATCTTGCTTCAGGAACTGAAGGAAGGTCCGCAGTAAGGAAATTCAGTCTGGTGTTCACGTGCTGCTTCATAGGAGACTTCAGCAGTGAAATCTGAAAGTAATGGGGATGACAGACCCTATTCCTCAAATTAAAGTTGGTTCAGAACTAATATTCTGAACACACATCTAACCCTTCATAGAGAAAATAATATATACATACACATGTATGTGTATGCATATAAACATACACATGTATGTGTATGCATATATACATACACAAACAAATTGTTACATGTTGTATTTCCTATAACTGGTCTCAGGCAGTCTGGTGTTAGAGGTCATGCTCACAAGCATAACACTGTAATGTCTCTCAGTGGAAACCATATTTCTAGAGATGAAATTATGCTCTCTGGATATTTTAAAAGAGCATAGTGGACAACTCTCCCACTGATTGAGGATTGCCAAATGTGGAGGCTCTTTTGCCTTTGTTGATTCTTATCTTGGTTTTGCTTTTCCCATCATCCCTGATTCATGTCTCAAAGCTCAGCCCAAGCATGACCTCATCTACTCCCTAGAAGAGTGACCTTTTTTACTCCCTTTTAGGAATGACACAGACTATAATGGCACCACTAAACTTTTACTTGTTTTCATGTAATAGGTAATTGTTATGTGCAAACTAAAACCATAAAATTCTTAGAAGAAAATGCAGGGACAATGTTGTCAGTCCAATGGATTATCTAATAGGACAAAAGCACAAACAGTAAAAGATAAAATATATAAATGGCACCTCATAAAAATTAAAAATTTTGTTCCTTAAAAGATTTTACCAAAAAAGTGAAAAGACAAACTACTGACTGAGAGAATATCTTCGGAAACCATATATCAGATAAGAACCTAATAGCCAAAATATATATAAAACTTCAACAACTTAACAACAAAAAGATAAGCCAATCATAAAATGGGCAAAGGACTTGAATAGACATTTCACCAATCAGGACATTCAAATAGCCACCAGATACATGAAAAGATGCTCATCATCATTAGCTATCAGAGACACACAAATCAAAACTACAATGAGATACAGTTTCACTCACACTAGGATGGCTAGATAAAATACAAACAAGCAAACAACAACAACAACAATAAAACCCCAGGAATTAACAAGTGTTGGCAATGATGTGGGGAAATGAGAGCTCTTATCTATTGCTGGTGGGAATGCAAATGGTCCAGCTGTTGTGGAAAACAGTGTGACAGTTCTTCATAAAACTGAAAATAGAACTACCATATGACACAGCAAGTCCACTCCTAGGTATATACCCAAGAGACTTGAAAGTACGGACTCAGAGACTTGTACACCAGTGTTCATTGCAACACTATGAACAATAGCTAATAGATGGAAAGAAACTAAATGACCATCAATAGACAAATGGATAAACAAAATGTGGTATATACATACAATGGAATACTACTCAGCCAGTAGGAGAAATGAAGTCTGGATACATAATACAATATGGATGGAGCTTGAAGACATTATGCTGAGTGAAATAAGTCAATCACGAAAGGATAAATATTGTATGACCTCACATATATAAAAAGACAAGAAAAGGCAAATGTACAGAGATCAAAGTTTATTAGTGCTTCCCAGTGGCAGGTCGGAGGGGAAAAGGAGGTCAATGTTGATGGAAAAATCACATTCATTAAGGGTAGGGTTGCACAGCCAATTATTGTAATTGCTGTCAATAAACTACATCTGTAAGAATTTAAATTGGCAAAACCTGTGTGATAGACACATTTACAATGACAGAAAATAAAAGCTGCTGAGGCTCCTTATGTACAACCAAACACCTCGTAGGATTTGGTTCCTTGTTTTGGAGGTTTAGGGTCATGGCTTCATGGGACATCCCACTTAATTGACCAAATAACATGTGTGGTGTTTCTCTTCTATTTTCTAGTTCACTGTGTAGTGACTGGGGCCTTAAAAGCTTGCAAGCAGCCATCTAGGCACAACAATTTGTTTTTACTCACCTGGAGCAAAAAAGGAAGAATAAGCATCAGAAATAGGAGGAAGATATGGAAAGTGTGGCTAATTTCCTCCACTAAAAACCTCCTCCTTTGCAAAGAGACTAGAAGAGCTGGATGATGCCTGGCTACCACAGCTGAATATTTTGATCAAAGATTCCATAGCAGAATCCTGGTCAAAAGGGGGAAAATGAAGAACAGAATTTCAAATTCTCATGGACTCCAGACTTTCTGAAGCCACGGAGGTTGAATGAACCCTTGAAACTATTGACCTCAGATAATCTTTAAACCTTAAGCCAAAAATATCCCCTAAAGTCATCTTAAAACTGAACAATAGTTTAGCTTACCTAGTAAAAAAGGTCTGCCTTGAGTATTATGCTCTTTTAAGAACTACGTATACAAGATCAAAGTGACAAGAGCAACTTGAAAGATTAGGTAGGAACCTTACAGGGCAGTGAGTTTATGTTAATAAGGGAGGAACAACTGGGAAAAGAGGGAGAGAATGGTTGCACAATTCAAAGACTAATCAATGTCAGTGAAACATACATGCAGAAAATATTGAATTGGTGCATGTTTTGCTGTGTATCTTCTCAACAACAATAACAACAAAATAAATAAAGTTTAGAAAAAAAAAGATAGATTCATTTGTGCTTAAAGTCTTAAAGAAATCTCAAGCACATTTGTGTTGTGAAATATAATTCCAAAGAAAAAAATCCTGGGTATAAAGACTGGGAGGCCTGGAAGGTAACGTGGAAAGCTAAAGCCACACTGCCGAGGAAATGCAACTTGTCGAAATACATAAACTTCGTCTCTGTCTCACACGCAGGGCTGATAGTTACAAGGTTGAGAAAGAGGCTATCTCAAGGGGACGACTAAGGCCTGAGCTTCATCAGCCTATTTTCCCAAAATGCCTCTTCTAATGCACACCCATCCCAGAAATGGTTAACATTCTTTTTGAATTTATATAAAGGTTTTAATCATACTGAGTTGCCTATCACTGTAGGAAATTTTCTCTTCAACTTATTAGGTATTTACAGTAGTTCCACAAAATTTTACACAATTTAAATAATTATTTTAGAAAATAAAACTAAGAAAAATTGACATATATGAAAAAACACAGAAAAAAAATTACTAATGGCGACACTAAACCAAAGAAACAACTCACTGCCACAGAGTCGATTTGGACTCATAGCGACCCTATAGTACAGAGTAGAACTGCCCTGTAGAATTTCTCAGGAGTGGCTGGTGGATTGGAACTGCTGACTTTTTGGTTAGCAGCTGAACACTTATACACTGCACACCACTAGTCCATCTAAATCAAATCATCACTAATACCATGCTGTATTTTCCCATTCCATTCCAACCTAATTATTATAATTCTACAGCTATATTTTGAAGCCTATTTTTCCCATTTAATATCATATCTTAAGTCTTTAGTCATATTTCAGACAAACTTTAGAAGTGTTTAATACCAATAAAACATTTTGTCATGTATACATATCACAGTGTTCTTAACCATTTCTCTATTGGCGTATGTTTATTTACAATTTAAGATCTTTCTCCAGGGAAGATTTTGTGATGACAGAACTTGAAGGATTGAGATGGATACGAGGAATGAAGATGATATAAAGGAGAACACGTCTGGGGGGAGAGTACAAAACCAAGAAGTTGGAATCCCTATCATACTTTTGTCTATTTATGTGGGGAGACACCAGCAAGGTCCCCCAAACAACACGTGCTGCAGTGACACAGAACTTTGTGTTCTAAATGAGCTCAGGGGAAGAAGAATATTTTCCTAGACCATTTATAGGGAATGAAAGATATAACAAATTCATTTGTGTACATAGTATGTACATACATACACATATATATATGCATATATACACACATATACATACATATCTATGTAGACAAAAAAATTTTTTTTTGTCTACATACGTACCTATGTAGAGGGTCAGCAAAAAAAGAAGACCCTCAATGAGATGGACTGATACAGTGGCTGCAACAATGGGCTCAAGCATGAGAATGATCATGAGGATGGCGAAGGACAGGGCAGTGTTTCATTCTGTCTTACACAGGGTCACTAGGAGTCGGAACAGACTCTACAGCAATGGGTGTAGTTTTGTTTCATCCATACGTACATGCATATAAATATATATGTGTGTATGAGCATGATTTTTTTTTCCTTGAAGGGTTATATAGTTTTTCTGCATACTGGTTCTGAACCAATTTTAATTTCGGGAATAGGGTCTATCACCCCTACACTTTCCAGATTTTGCTGCTGAAGTCTCCCTTGAGGTAGCACCTGGACGTCAGACAGAAGTCCCTTACTGCTGACCCGCCTTTGGTTCCTGAAGCAACATCTCTCCCCATTTCTGAGAGCAGAATTAGAAAAAAAATCAAGCCTTCTGCAAAACTGTCAAGCTGAGATTTTGAGTAAAAAAATTTTAAATATTTTATTCTCATAAAAAAAATGCTAGTCATATGAAGCATATGAAGAAGCAGAAAAAATCACCCATAAATTCACTACCCAGAGTTTATAGCTATGGAGATTTGATGTACTTCCTTCCTGTGTTTTCCTAATTATAAAATAAATTTGGAAGCAATTTTGTATTGTTACACAACTACACTTAGCATTGTTGTTGTTAGGTGCTGTTGAAGCGACCCTATGTACAACAGAACCAAACACTGCCGGGTCCTGCGCCATCCTCACAATCATTGTTATTCTTGAGCCCATTGTTGCAGCTACTGTGTCAATCCATCTCGATCAGGCTCTTCCTCTTTTTGGCTGACCCTCTACTTTACCAAACATGTTGTCCTTCTCTAGGGGGGACTGATCTCTGCTGATAACATATCCCAAGTGTGTGAGATGAAGGCTCCGCGTTTTTGCTTCTAAGGAGCATTCTGGCTGTACTTCTTCCAAAACAGATTTGTTCATTCATTTGGCAGTCCATGGTATATTCAATATTCTTCACCCACACCATAATTCACAGGTATCAATTCTTCTTCGGTCTTCCTTATTCATTGTCCAGCTTTCACATGCATATGAGGGGACTGAAAACACCATGTCATTGGTAAGGCACACCTTAGACCTTAAAGCGACGTCTTTGCTTTTTAATAGTTTTAAAGAGGTCTTTTGCAGCAGCTTTGCTTAGCGCAAAGCATCGTTTGATTTTTCGACCGTTGCTTCCATGGGCATTGATTGTGGATCCGAGTAAAATGAAATTCTTGACAACTTCAGTATTTTCTCCATTTATCATGATGTTGCTTATTGGTTCAGCTGTGAGGATTTTTGTTTCTTTCTATTGAGGTGTAGTCAGTACTGAATGCTGTAGTATTGATCGTCATCAGTAAGTTCAAGTTCTCTTCACTTTCAGCAAGTAAGATTCTGTCATCTGGCTAATGCAGGTTGTTAATGAGCCTTTCTCCAATCCTGATGCCATGTTCTTCTTTATATAGTCCAGCTTCTTGGATTATTTGCTCAGCATGCATATTGAATAGGTATACTGAAAGGATACAACCCTGACACACAGCTTTCCTGACTTTAAACCATGCAGTATCCCCTTGTGCTGTTCAAACTACTGCCTCTTGGTCCGTGAACAGGTTCCTCATGAGCACTATAAGGTGTTTTGAAATTTCCATTCTTCAAAACATTGTCCATAATTTGTTGTGATCTACATAGTTGAACGCCTTCACATAGTCAACAAGACACTTAGCATTTTATTGTCTCAAGTCATAAAATATACTTCAAAACATTATTTTTAATGTCTGTATAATACTCTATACTCTGTACCATAATTCAGTTAATTAATTCTAAATTACTGGACATTTGGATAGGTATTATTTTGATCATATTATTATTTCACTACTTTCATTAAATTTATAAATTTAGTTGGTATAAAATAACTTGCAAGAGTTATTTACCATACCTAGAAACATGATGTATGTCTCAATTTACTCATTTCTTTAAAAATAAATTGAAAGTAAATATTTGTAGTTTTCTCCGTGCAGGCCTTATCTGTTTTTGCAGAGTTTATTTTGAGATATATTACTTTTCTTTTTTTTTTTTTTTGCTATTACAAATAGCATTTCCTTCCTTTTTAATTCTTTATGCTAATATCATCTTTGTATAGTTACTTTTGGAGCCCTGATGGCACAGTGGTTAAACACTCAGCTGCTAACCAAAAGGTCGGTGGTTCAAACCCACCAGCCACTCCTCAGGAGAAAAATGTGGCTGTCTGCTTCCATAAAGACTTGCAGCCTCAAAAACCCTATGGGGAAGTTCTACTCTGTCCTGTAGGGTCCCTATGAGTCAGAATTCACTGGACAGCAGTGGGTAGTTACTTTCCATCTGGCCACCATTCCAATATTTCACATTGATTCAAATCACTTTAACAACTCCAATCTGTTGTCAGGCTAATACGCCCACACAAAGGTGTAGGGGAGAGATCTTTTGGATAAAACGTTGAAGAGACTGGACCTCACATCTGGATAGATGTGATTAAAAACAGAAAGCAGGTAGATTCTGGACAGGGAAGAGAGAAGCAAACAGGTACATCTTTGTGGTGTATGTGTTTGTGTGTATGTGTGTAGAGGGATAGTATTGGAAATTCTAGACTTCTACTGACTGGGGAACTGGGAATTTAACTAATCGGCAAAAGATACAAATGAACCTGTTGACATCTGCGTTATATATGGTTTTATCTTGAATATGCCTGAGAATGTCTGGCATTTTCCTGTTTCTGTGCAATACCCCGGGGGATAGAATATTAATACACTAAAGCCTAATAAAAATGATTTTGTAAATGCTTTTAAGGTCTCATATGCTATTTGCTTCATTTAAATTCATTCCTAAGAAGATTCCGGGAAATGTAGAAACAGACATTTGTCTCCCAAGTTTACTTAAGGCCTTCTGTGTTTTTATACCCCTATATGTCCTACACACACATAACTTTTGAATTCGAGGTCTTGAGAGACTGTCTTTGAGCAAATCTCAAAGTCCTAAATAGTTGCCTCAGTGCCTCCTTCATCTCCTTATTCCACGGACTGTAGATCAAGGGGTTAAAAAGTAGAGTCAGCACAGAATAAAACAAAGTTACAATTTACTGGATCCCAGCTGCATTGCCTGGTGTTGGGCTCATATACATTACCATGATGGAGCCATAAAGCAGGTAAACCACGGCCAGGTGGGAGCCACATGTGGAGAAGGCCTTATGTCGGCCTTCTGCTGAGGAGATCCTCAACACAGTTCTAATTACCAGGGTGTAGGAACTGCTAATGAAGAGAAACGTGGAGAAAATGAGGACACAGTTAAAGATGGCACAGATGACCTCAGTGGCAGGAGCTGGCACACAGGACAGCTTCATTAGGAGTCCTGGGTCACATAGAAAGTGATCGATAGTATTGGGGGCACAAAAAAGGGAGCTAAGAGATGAGATAAACCGAGAGGAGGAAACAGGTGAAGCCACACACCCAGTGGCAGGCTCCCATTCTGAGGCAGCATCAGACTGTCATGATGGAGGGGTAGTGCAGGGGCCTGCAGATGGCAAGGTATCTCTCAAAGGCCATGATGGACAAGAAGAAGGTCTCAGCGGTGCCCACGGAAAAGAAAAAGTAGAACTGGAGGAAGCAACCAGAGAAAGAGATGGTTTTGGTCTCAGTGAGAAAGTTGGCTAGCATATTGGGCACCGTGGAGGTGACATACCAGATCTCCAGGAAGGAGAAATTGGCCAGCAGGATGTACATGGGGGTGTGGAGACGGTGGTCCCACCTCACAGCACATATAATGCACAGATTTCCAATCCGTGTCAGGACGTAGATCACAGAGAAGAGTATGAAGAGGAAGATCTGGATCTCTGAGGTACAAGGGAATCCAAGAAGAATGAATTCACTCACAGGGCCAGTGATTATTCTCTCCTGGGTTTTTCATGTTTCCCCTCCAAAACTGCAATGACAAGATATTGACACTTTTCAAATGACTACAGAACTTTTCTCATTAAGATGTTCTCTGAAATTCTTATAGTCTTAGGTCATTCGAAGGTTTTCAGCATTTTTTGTCCCAATGTGATATTGGGAGGACATGAGGAACATGTGGGTGTGAATACTCATGACCTGTTGTCAATGTGTTAAAGTAGAACTGCTCCACAGGGTTTTCTTGGCTGTTATCTTCATGGGAGCAGATCATGAGGACTTTCTCCCACTGTGCAGCTGGGTGGGATTGAACCACTAACTTTTAGGTTTATAGTCCAGCACAAACTGTTTGCATCACCCAGAGACCTGTGGGTACTTACTACGACCTCCTTATTGTGTCCATCATTGCCATCACATCCCTTTAAATATCTTCCTTTGTTCATGGTCCCCAGCACTGCATAAAACAAGACAGATGTTCTCTTGCCATTCAGGGCCTAGCAATCTAGTTCAGAAAAATCAACCTGAGCAAAACGTGTATGAGAACCCATAGAGAAGTTTAAATAATTTGCGCAGTGGAAGCCCTGAGTAAATATAGAGAAGACGATATTGCAAGAACTTAGAGCCTCAAAGCAAGGTTTATTTGTTTGTTTACTTTTTCACTATTGTACTCTTTAATAATAACACATGCATAGTTTTAGATGAGGTTCCTCTCCATATGGAATTGGCAACTTTAGAAAAGAGATAAGGAAAATGACCTTTAATTAGTGATTGCATACACCAAGGCTGGTTTATACATTTGTGTGTCTCTTGTTTTTAAAGACATCAGTGAAAGAAATTGAGCACTATGCATTTTTATTTTCTGTCAGTGTTTAAGGCCATAGGCACAATGGTCCACTTTGTGGTTAAAAATTCACTGGTCAAGAGGAGTAAGTTCATGTAGTGTTATTTTCAATAAACATTTTATAATAAAGCTGGCATGAATGAATGAGGTACAGAATACAAACTAACATGATTCTCTTTTAACTGAAATATACCCTAAGTAGAGTGTGCAATCCTGGTGGTGCTGTTATTAAAGTGCTTGGCTGCTAACCAGGAGGTCAGCAGTTCAAACCCACCAGTTGCTCCATGAGAGAAAAAATGTGGCAGTCTGCTTCCCAAAGATTTACAGCCTTGGAAACCCTATATGGCAGTTCTACTCTGTCCCAGAGGGTCACTATGAGTTGGAATCGATTTCAAGGCAATAGGCTTGGTTTAAGTTTGGGTTTAGAGTGTAAAGGCTTCAGTCCTCAGTTGGAATTTATCAGGGGCAGGAAAGTTTCTCACAGCGGTTTTTGATATACGTTTTGCCACATGGAGCAAAAATAATCACAGCATTTGTATCATTGAATGCACTCTGAAATTTGAACTACATTAGGTGAAGGTCTGTGCCTTGTCCTTATTCTCATTATTCTTTATGCACATTATCTGAGGCTCCTATGCTAAAGTTCTTTCTGGGTGACCCATCCTATAAATGTTTTTCCAGGACCCACTCCTTGGATCTTTTCACTTTTCCAGCTGTACTCTCTGTAAATGACCTGTCATTTAGGCCCTTGACTGTAACATCATCCACAGGAGAGCCCTGGTGGTGCAGTGATTAAGAGCTCTAGTGCTAACCAAAAGGTCAGCAGTTCCAATCCACCAGCCACCCTTTGGAAACCCTATAGGGCAGCTCTACTCTGTCCTCTAGGGTAACCATGAATCGACATCAACTTGAGAGCAACAGGTCTGGTCTTGTTTTTGAGATGTCGTAGCCTTGATGTCACTTCTCCACCCTGGATTTTTCTACACTACTTCTTACTCAACATCTCCATTTGATATTTAACAGGCAACTTAAACATAAACATGCCCAAGACTGCACTTTCGGCTTTTCTCACCCCAAACATATGACTTCCTACTTCTTCTCCACCTCAAAGAATGAGACCTCCATTTACTCAGTTGTTCAGGCCACAACTTTGGCCACATCCTTACCTTTTCTCTTAATATCTCTTAACCAAACCAACATAAATCCTCTAGACTTCACGTGCAAAGCATTATCAGAATTTAAACAGTTTTCACCATCCCCATCAACTATCCAGTCCTCTGTGAAATTCTCCCCTGGATCTGCTTCTATTTTTATATGTTTAGAGATTAACATCCATGTAGCAGCTAGACTGATATTAAAAAAAAAAAAAAAATCAGATCCTTTCAAGTATTTGCTCCCAGTCTTTAAAACATACTTAAAATAAAACTCAGATTGATTGAGTTTTAAGTATGGCCTTCTTCTGTGCCCTTGTTTTCTACCACTCTTCATCTTACTTACCCCGCTCCTGCCATGCTGTGATACTTGGCCATGTCAAGTGTGGGCCATATCAAGGCCTGGAATGCTTCTACCTCCTCTCTCCATATTCATGTGTCTTAGTTTCTTACTTCACTCAGAGTTCTGGTAAAGCTCAGAGACTCAGAGAGGCCTTCCTCACTTTTGTCTGTAATTAAATACTCCTGTTGAAACTCCATCCCCAATCCTACTTTATTTTTTTTCAAAGCACTTCTCATTACCTGTCATTGCATTATATACTTACTATCTATTTTCTGTCTTACCCACCTAAGCATAAGATGAGGACTTTGTTTTGCTCCTAGAATCTAGGACAGTATCTGGTACATTATAGATACTCAGTAAATATTTGCTGTCTCCAGAAATAAATAAGCCCTTATAGAGACCAATTAAAACAATTGTTTGTATTCAGGACAAAAAATGTTTAAAAAGATGCAAAAATTGGAATCTCTAGTTTGTTAAAAATAAAAGCAATGCAAAAAGGCAAAAAGAATTTTGTTTATTTTGGGAACGTGGCTTCTGTTCAAGTGAATAGCAGGATATCCATGATGGGAGCACAGGCAAGACAACTCAAGACAGAAATGCCTCTCCCTCTGACTCACTTCTTCCTTTCTGACCCTTTGTGCACTGTGCTCTCTCTTTGCCTGTAAGCCATAAGCAACCGCTCTCCATTTCCATTTGTGTGGATTGTACTCTTCTTTGCTGTCTTTTCTCCAGGTCTCTTTTCACATCTATTTGTCCATATCTTTAATTACTGTGTTTTATTGAATGAGTTTTTATATATTTTTTGCTTTTGTTATATAGGTAGATAAGGGAACTCTCTTACATTTATCTCTCTTAAGGAAAATATGTTTGTGTCTGTGACTGATAATTTTTTCTTCTGTGGTTAGCCTTTTTTTTCTCCAATGTTTTATTTATTTATTTTATATTGTACTTTAGATGACGGTTTACAAAGCAAACTAGTTTCTCACTAAACAGTTAGTACACATATTGTTTTATGACATTGGTTAACAACCCGACAACATGTCAACACTCTCTCTTCTCAAGCCTGGGGTCCCTATGACCAGCTTTCCTGCCCCGTCCTGCCTTCTAGTCTTTGCCCCAGGGCTGGTGTGCCCCACTGGTCTCATTTTGTTTTATGGGCCTGTCCAATCTTGTAGCCACTGTAATTTAATAGAATTTTTTTTGTTTTTCTCATACTTTTTCCTGGATACTCAAGAGTCAGAAAATCTGGTATGTGTGACTTGAATAACTAAGTAATAAGGCATAGAATAACATGTCATTCCAAAATTTATTCCTGACCCTTGTGATTTTGTGGTTCAATTAACATCTCCCTGTGAGTAAATATTTTAATTTTTGTTAAATATTTTAACTCATATGTTTATAAATAAAGCATGTATAACTGATGCTGGAAACTGTTCTCTATAGTTGAGAATCCAACCAACTGTCATTATGAAGAAGTTATTCCAATTTACATTTTCATGTGGAGAAAATAAAATACAGTGTTAGAGGAAAGGGAAAAAGACTTCACAAAATGTCTGAGCTGCTCCTTACCTGAAGCTCTTGTGTGAGAATTTTAGAATTTGGTAAGGGTAGACTTCCAAATGTAGGCTGCTCTCCCCTGGAGGATGCAAGTCAGCCTCTGTCTCCTCGGCTTCCCATGTCAGCAGTGGAAAGTGTGCAGCAGAGTCAAGGACAGTGGCGCTCACATTCACGCTTCTTAAGAGGCATCTAAAGGAGGGTAGTGTTTGAAGGTGACCTCACCAAGTGTGGGAATGATTTGAAGCCCAAGCAGTGACTATGTTGCTTAAATAGGCTGAAAGTGTGGTGGCATGCTGATGTAAAGGGCACTGAAATCTTTCCTGATCTGGGAAGGACCTATGACATTCCTGTCTCCAAAGGAGAGGATGTAGCAGACATTTTCTGAACCCTGGCTACTGTTTCCTTGGAAGCCCATCTTGGAGGGGTGGTGAATCAGAGCATGCTGTTCTTACTGCTGGTCTCCAGTTCCCCCATGTGCTTTTTATTAATTGTGCCAAGGTTTGTTTTTGACTCTCCTGGATTACCCAGCATCTCCCAGAGGCCTCCTCTAAGGATAGCAGTGAGAAAGTTTTGCCCAGATCTCTGAAAGTAGTTCTTTAACTGAGATCTAAATTGTTTCAACCTCTACGGGAAAAGGCAAAGATGATGAGGCCTGGGTTAAGCTGAAGAATAAGTTGGCCTTAAGCCTTGGATCACAAGTGTCCCTCCATATTTTTATAGTAATACAGTTATGTTTTCCCACAAAAGAGATTATTTGACTTAGGAAAGAAAATGTAAAGGCAAGGGTTTCTACAAAGCCAAATCATATAAAGACAGAGGTTAGTTTTTTGCAAATAATATACAAAATTCTTCAGAGGCTTACTGCATTTATTTCCTTCTGTCCACAATTCTACACATATACCAGTCTAAGTGTGCTATGCTAATGTTGGGATATCTAGATCAGCACCTATTGTTATGCTAATACTTGAACATAAGTTTCCATTTGTTTTGTGAATTTGTACTTTCAATTGCACTTCAGTGAGAGAAAAGTAAATTAAACATTTAAATCAGCAGTATGATTGCCCTAACCAGTAATGTGATTTTAGAAGGTATAAATGCAAGCAATGATCTAAAATTGGAAGATGATCCTGTTTGATTCTACATGGGTGAGATATATAGCCCTACAGAAGTTCTAGTTTTCATAATTTAATAAGTAAATGGGCAAAAGGCAATAAATTAGGGGGAGAGCAACTTAAAGGGGACTCTAATGTGGAAATGAGTAGAAGGAATGGGATATTTAAGTTGGAGAACAGGAGACTCAATTGGAACAAATGATCACTTAATGGAGGAATTGAATTTGTCCCCTTTGAACCTCAAAGTACAAAATTAGAAGAAGTGGGTAAAATTTATAGGAAGACACATGTTAGCTCAAGATAGAGAATAATTTTCTATCAGAGAAATCTGTAGTGATGGAATAAGTAAATCTTCGAAAGAGGCTACTTTCTATCATAGATTTGATCAAACAGAGGCTGGGGAAGTGGTAGAAGGGATGAAAGCATCAGATACAAATTTCTTTCAACTCTGAAACTCCATGATACACATCCAAGAAGTGTCAAGAGAAAATGAAAACCTAGCTGAGTAACCTGTGACATAAAAGAATGTTACGGAAAATATTGAGGTTAATGAGAAATTGAGGTTTTCATTAAAATGAATACAAAGGAATAGTATTTTCCAAGAGTACTAGTTGACATCAGGACAAAGGGACAAAGGAAAGGAAATGTTGAACTGTGGCTTGGTCAGCAAAGTCCTGGAGTTATGCCATGGGACTACAAAGAGCCCAACTCTATTAATTGAAGAAATTGGTCTTTTATCCAGAAAAGATAAGTATGGAAAGCTTCTACTTTCTAAGGTGAAATTTGAGCAGTTCTTTAGTTTGGTTAGGGATGGCTCTGCACGGAGAGTCTCTGAAGCAGATATAGTTTCTTTAGTAGCTTTTCAACTCTTTTTTGTGTTTTTTCATATTTTAAAACCCTTACTTTCTCACAAGCTCCCATTGCTGCTGTGTTATCACAAAGCTGAGAACTATTTAAACTAGCTAAATTATTTTTTTAATCAAAGTATTAGTTAAATTATTTTTGAAAAAGCATTTATTTTATTTTGTTATTATTAAATAAATGTGTTTACTTTAGAAAAAGAAGAATAATATAAAAAGTATAGGAAGAAATTGAAATCATCTATAATCCCATTTCCATTTTTAGGTTTTTTTCTAGTCTTCTCTCTGTACATGTTTCATATATTAGATAGATACATATGAAATTCTTTTTTCAAAATTGGAATCATAGTACTTGGAGTTTGTAAATATTTTTGTTCAATATTATATCATGAATCTCTTCCCACAGCACTAAGTATTCCTTGAAGCATGATTGTTCATGGCTTCATGATATCCATTCTTATGAATGTAATGCTTCATATTTTACAATTTGTCTATTTGGGGGCACTTAAAACATTTTATGTAAATCTGTTGGAATTTGTGATTTTTTCTTTAGAAACTAAAAAACAAATTCGTTGCTATCAAGTCAATTCCAACTCATAGTGACTCTATAGGGCAGGGTAGAACTGCCCCACAGAGTTTCCAAGGAGTGGCTGGTGGATTGAAACTGCTGACCTTTTGCTTAGCAGAGGAGCTCTTAACCACTGCACCATCAGGGTTCTTCTCTAGAAATAGTTCTTGAAAACAGCTCATGTGCACGTTTACTTGTAAGACATTTGCCACATGTTTGCCTATTTTAAGTTTGTAATGTGGTAATTTGTTATTGGTAGAGATGGCTGGAAGGCAGTAAAGTAGAAAGCATTAGTACTGCATCGCGACTCAAAGGAAGTGGGTCTAGATTTGAACTTTGTGATATACTAGCTGTGTGAGCGTGGTACATCACTTGACCTTTATATGCTTAGATTCCCAGTGTGGAACATGGGATCAAATTATTGCTCCCATCGACATAATACTGTTATCACAAGAATGTCATGAGTTAGGAAAGCTCTCTGAATTTGTTAGACAATTCGTGAATTTGAATCTTGGTTTCAATCCAACTACCAGGCACTAACAAATAG
The DNA here is from genome assembly GCF_024166365.1 of Elephas maximus indicus. Lineage (NCBI taxonomy): Eukaryota > Metazoa > Chordata > Mammalia > Proboscidea > Elephantidae > Elephas > Elephas maximus. The sequence continues at coordinate 26,254,089 of NC_064828.1, read as the reverse complement.
CTTTTGGATTCTTGGCCCTTTCTTCCAGAATAAAGTAGAATATTTAGCAAGTCCGAGTAAAAACATAGCTTTCAAAAGAGGCAGAAAAATTCATTTTGAAAAATGCAGATGTGATTTTATAAAACACATTCTTGTGTTCCTTCCTAGAGAGTGCCTGAGTTGTGAGGGGACAAGCAGGTATTAGAGTTATTTATTTATTTGAATTGATATCTTGTTTGCTTCCAAGTGCTTTTAAATATATTATCCCACTGGAATTTGATTTCTTTATTCGTATTATTTTTAGTGGACAACTGAGGTTCAGCTAAGCATTGCCTGGAGACCCATCTGTGCGCCTGCTCCCAGAGGTGTGATGGTAACCCAGGGACCTGCTGAGAGTTATTCCCATATAGCTGAATCTCTCTTTTATAGTCCCCTAATCCTCTTTCTCTTGTACAGCTTTCCTCAGCCTTTTCTGAAGCTGCTCCCAGAAAGCCTCCCAGTCGGCACTCCTTTGGGGCAAATCCAAGTAGTCCTCCTTCTGAAGCCACCGGGCAAAGTGGTGGTAGCTACACAGCTGTTGCTGATCTGTGCCAGGCTCCAGAAACAGCAGCAGGAGGCAAGTAGTCCCAGGCTTGGCCACCAGGTGGTAGGTGGCGAGCCTTAATGGTTAAAGTAAAGAAAAAGAACTAAGATCATGACTGGGTGATCTTTTCTAACAATTTGGTCTCTATGATGGTTGTTTTTATTTATTTTGTGGGCTACATATGATATTGAGTAGATCTTTAACTCGCTTCCTGGCGTAAATCGTTATTTAGTTTTGGTACGCATGTCTACTGTCCGCTGAACCGTTTAGAGCACTGTGTCCCACTCCTTTGAAGTGGCTTCCTGTTGTTTTAAGATTTTCAGATACTAAAAGACAAGTTGGCCTTTTGTGGTTATGGCCTTCTGTGGTTAGGTTAACCCTTTATGATTGGTAAATGAGAAGGTCAGTGACAAAGAAGACCCTCAACGAGATGCATTGACACAGTGGCTGCAATAATGGGCTCAAATATTGTAAGGATTGTGAGGATGTCACAGGACCCGGCAGCGTTTTGTTCTGTTATGATGGTGTTGTTATGAGAGAACAGCCTGGATGGCACCTAACAACAAGAACATTTTAAAATTCCTACAATACTTTTTTTTAAAAAAATTTCTGGATTCTAATGATTGGAGGCAGTATAGCGGAAAGCAGGAGAATGAGTCATCCCACAGCGCTTTATTCACAACTCTGCTCATCCAGAACTGTTTTATCTTCCCATCATAGATGTTGTTATGAATTAAATTGTGTTCCCCAAAATATGTATTGAATTCGGTCTTAGTTATCTAGTGCTACTATAACAGAAATACCAAAAGTGGATGGTTTTAACAAAGAAATTTATTTTCTCACAGTTTAGCAGGGCTTGAAGCCCGAATTCTGGGGTCAGTTCTAGGGAAAGGCTTTCTCTCTCTGTTGGCTCTGGAGGAAGGTCCTTGTGTCCTTGAGCTTCTGCTTTTGGGAGATTTTCATGTGGCTTGGCATTTCTCTTGCCTCATCTCTGCTTCTTTTGCTTACTGGTTTAATGTCTTTTGCATCTGAGGAGAGATTTACCTAAGACACACCCTTCAATAATCCAGTCTCATTAACATAACAAAGATAACTCATTCCCAAATGAAATTATAACCACAAGGATAAACAAACAAAAAAACCCTGTTGCTGTTAAGTCCATTCCAACTCATAGTAACCTTTAGAACAGAGTAGAACTGCCCCATATGGTTTCCAAGGCTGTAATCTTTATGCAAGCAGACTACCACATCTTTCTCTTGCAGAGTGGCTGGTAGGTTCGAACCGCTGACTTTTTGGTCAGTAGCCTAGGGCTTAACCCCTGTGTTACCAGGGTGTTCCTATCACAGGCACAGAGGTTAGGATTTATCACACATGTTTTGGGGAGACACTACTCAATCCATAGTGTTCAGCTTTTTGGCTCCCCAAAATTTATGTCCTTGCCACAGCCAAACACATTCACCCTATCACATCATCCCAAAAGTCTTAAGCCAACTCAAAGGCCAAAATCTCATCTTCTGGATCATCTAAATCAATTATGGGTGAGACTTTAAGCATAGCCCAACCTGGGGCAAAATTCTTCTTCATCTGTGAACCTGTGAAATCTGGAATACAGGCTATCTTCTTCCAAAATGCAGTGGTGGAACAGCTACAAGGTATATATTTCCATTACAAATAAGAGAAATTGGAGGGAAAGAAGGGATAATGGACAACAAGCAAGTCAAAAACCCAGTGGAACAATGTACATTAGCTCTCAAGACTGGGAAATAATCCTGTGTTCTCTGAGACAATCTAGGCAATGGCCTTGCCCTCCAGAATCTGGGTATTGGCCATGCCCTCTGGATTCTGGGTAGAGGCTCCTCAGGGCTGGGCTTCAGCTTCCCCTTCCAGGATGGCAGCTCTGCTCTCTTGGCTTCGGTGTCCCCATTCTCCAAGTCCATTTGAGTGGCAACCCCAAACTCTAGGTTCCAGCAGACATTTTTCTTCTGCCCCTTGGGCAAGGCAGCTCTGCTTTCCTAGCTTTGGGCAGTGGCTCCATCCTCTTTGTCAAACTGAATGGTAGCACCACACTCTGGAACTGAGTTGGTGAAGATCTGACTCTTGAAACATAGGAGGCTTTGGCTCTACCCTTTGACATCCCAGAGGCCATCACCTCATTCTTTAAGACCCTAGAGGCTGTTCCTTCCAACAGTTGTTCTGATCTCTGAGCTGCTCCAGGAATGGTTCTTTTCCTTCCTTGGAGGACATCAGATGTAGCTCCTCTGTCCTGTTTTCTGCTGTGGAATTCCAAGAGGCAGACAGTGTTCTCTCCTTTTGTTCTTTCTCTGTCCCCTTCGGTCTAAGCTGATGGGTTTTCTGCTGTAGCAGTGGGTTAAATCCATCAGTCACAGGCTTAATTTCTTTAACAAAAGATTGTGTAGACACCGCCTTTGGTGAAAATTCTAGGACACTAGGTTGTATAACAATTTGTTTTTTTTAAATCTTTAAGTTTTGGTTTCATTTCGCACAGTTCATTTTTTCTTTTTTTATAATAATTTTTATTAAGCTTCAAGTGAACGTTTACAAATCCAATCAGTCTGTCACATATAAGTTTACATACATCTCACTCCCTACTCCCACTTACTCTCCCCGTCTTGAGTCAGCCCTTTCAGTCTCTCCTTTCTTGACAATTTTGCCGGCTTCCCTCTCTCTCTATCCTCCCACCCCCCTCCAGACAAGAGTTGCCAACACAGTCTCAAGTGTACACCTGATATAATTAGCTCACTCTTCATCAGTGTCTCTCTCCCACCCGCTGACCAGTCCCTTTCATGTCTGATGAGTTGTCTTCAGGGATGGTTCCTGTCCTGTGTCAACAGAAGGTCTGGAGAGCATGACCGCCGGGATTCCTCCAGTCTCAGTCAGACCATTAAGTTTGGTCTTTTTATGAGAATTTGGGGTCTGCATCCCACTGCTCTCCTGCTCCCTCAGGGGTCCTCTGCTGAGCTCCCTGTCAGGGCAGTCATCGATTGTGGCCGGGCACCAACTAGTTCTTCTGGTCTCAGGATGATGTAGGTCTCTGGTTCATGTGGCCCTTTCTGTCTCTTGGGCTCTTAGTTGTCATGTGGGCTTGGTGTTCTTCATTTTCCTTTGCTCCAGGTGGGTTGAGACCAATTGCTGCATCTTAGATGGCTGCTTGTTAGCATTTAAGACCCCAGACGCCACATTTCAAAGTGGGATGCAGAATGATTTCATAGTAGAATTATTTTGCCAATTGACTTAGAAGTCCCCGCAAACCATGTTCCCCAGACCCCCGCGCTTGCTCCGCTGAGCTTTGAAGCATTCATTTTATCCCGGAAACTTCTTTGCTTTTGGTCCAGTCCAATTGGGCTGACCTTCCATGTATTGAGTGTTGTCTTTCCCTTCACCTAAAGCAGTTCTTATCTACTGATTAATCAATAAAAAACCCTCTCCCACCCTCCCTCCCTCCCCCCCTCGTAACCACAAAAGTATGTGTTCTTCTCAGGTTTACTATTTCTCAAGATCTTATAATAGTGGTCTTATACAATATTTGTCCTTTTGCCTCTGACTCATTTCGCTCAGCATAATGCCTTCCAGGTTCCTCCATGTTATGAAATGTTTCACAGATTCGTCACTGTTCTTTACCGATGCGTAGTATTCCATTGTGTGAATATACCACAATTTATTTACCCATTCATCCGTTGATGGACACCTTGGTTGCTTCCAACTTTTTGCTATTGTAAACAGAGCTGCAATAAACATGGGTGTGCATATATCTGTTTGTATGAAGGCTCTTGTATCTCTAGGGTATATTCCGAGGAGTGGGATTTCTGGGTTGTATGGTAGTTCTATTTCTAACTGTTTAAGATAACGCCAGATAGATTTCCAAAGTGGTTGTACCATTTTACATTCCCACCAGCAGTGTATGAGAGTTCCAATCTCTCCGCAGCCTCTCCAACATTTATTATTTTGTGTTTTTTGGATTAATGCCAGCCTTGCTGGTGTGAGATGGAATCTCATCGTAGTTTTAATTTGCATTTCTCTAATGGCTAATGATCGAGAGCATTTTCTCATGTATCTGTTGGCTGCCTGAATATCTTCTTTAGAGAAATGTGTGTTCATATCCTTTGCCCACTTCTTGATTGGGTTGTTTGTCTTTTTGTGGTTGAGTTTTGACAGAATCATGTTGATTTTAGAGATCAGGCGCTGGTCGGAGATGTCATAGCTGAAAATTCTTTCCCAATCTGTAGGTGGTCTTTTTACTCTTTTGGTGAAGTCTTTAGATGAGCATAGGTGTTTGATTTTTAGGAGCTCCCAGTTATCGGGTTTCTCTTCATCATTTTTGGTAATGTTTTGTATTCTGTTTATACCTTGTATTAGGGCTCCTAGGGTTGTCCCAATTTTTTCTTCCATGATCTTTATCGTTTTAGTCTTTATGTTTAGGTCTTTGATCCACTTGGAGTTAGTTTTTGTGCATGGTGTGAGGTATGGGTCCTGTTTCATTTTTTTGCAAATGGATATCCAGTTATGCCAGCACCATTTGTTAAAAAGGCTGTCTTTTCCCCAGTTAATTGACACTGGTCCTTTGTCAAATATCAGCTGCTCATACATGGATGGATCTATGTCTGGGTTCTCAATTCTGTTCCATTGGTCTATGTGTCTGTTGTTGTACCAATACCAGGCTGTTTTGACTACTGTGGCTGTATAATAGGTTCTGAAGTCAGGTAAGGTGAGGCCTCCCACTTTCTTCTTCTTTTTCAGTAGTGCTTTGCTTATCCGGGGCTTCTTTCCCTTCCATATGAAATTGGTGATTTGTTTCTCTATCCCCTTAAAATATGACATTGGAATTTGGATCGGAAGTGCGTTAAATGTATAGATGGCTTTTAGTAGAATAGACATTTTTACTATGTTAAGTCTTCCTATCCATGAGCAAGGTATGTTTTTCCACTTAAGTATGTCCTTTTGAATTTCTTGTAGTAGAGCTTTGTAGTTTTCTTTGTATAGGTCTTTTACATCCTTGGTAAGATTTATTCCTAAGTATCTTATCTTCTTGGGGGCTACTGTGAATGGTATTGATTTGGTTATTTCCTCTTCGGTGCTCTTTTTGTTGATGTAGAGGAATCCAAGTGATTTTTGTATGTTTATTTTATAACCTGAGACTCTGCCAAACTCTTCTATTAGTTTCAGTAGTTTTCTGGAGGATTCCTTAGGGTTTTCTGTGTATATAATCATGTCATCTGCAAATAGTGATAACTTTACTTCTTCCTTGCCAATCCGGATACCTTTTATTTCTTTGTCTAGCCTGATTGCCCTGGCTAAGACTTCCAACACGATGTTGAATAAGAGCGGTGATAAAGGGCATCCTTGTCTGCTTCCCGTTCTCAAGGGAAATGCTTTCAGGTTCTCTCCATTTAGAGTGATATTGGCTGTTGGCTTTGCATAGATGCCCTTTATTATGTTGAGGAATTTTCCTTCAATTCCTATTTTGGTAAGAGTTTTTATCATGAATGGGTGTTGGACTTTGTCAAATGCCTTTTCTGCATCAATTGATAAGATCATGTGGTTTTTGTCTTTTGTTTTATTTATGTGATGGATTACATTAATGGTTTTTCTGATATTAAACCAGCCTTGCATACCTGGTATAAATCCCACTTGATCAGGGTGAATTATTTTTTTGATGTGTCGTTGGATTCTATTGGCTAGAATTTTGTTGAGGATTTTTGCATCAATGTTCATGAGGGATATAGGTCTATAATTTTCTTTTTTTGTAATGTCTTTACCTGGTTTTGGTATCAGGGAGATGGTGGCTTCATAGAATGAGTTGGGTAGTATTCCGTCATTTTCTATGCTTTGGAATACCTTTAGTAGTAGTGGTGTTAACTCTTCTCTGAAAATTTGGTAGAACTCTGCAGTGAAGCCGTCCGGGCCAGGACTTTTTTTTGTTGGGAGTTTTTTGATTACCGTTTCAATCTCTTTTTTTGTTATGGGTCTATTTAGTTGTTCTACTTCTGAATGTGTTAGTTTAGGTAGGTAGTGTTTTTCCAGGAATTCATCCATTTCTTCTAGGTTTTCAAATTTGTTAGAGTACAATTTTTCATAATAATCTGAAATGATTCTTTTAATTTCATTTGGTTCTGTTGTGATGTGGTCCTTCTCATTTCTTATTCGGGTTATTTGTTTCCTTTCCTGTATTTCTTTAGTCAGTCTAGCCAATGGTTTATCAATTTTGTTAATTTTTTCAAAGAACCAGCTTTTGGCTTTGTTAATTCTTTCGATTGTTTTTCTGTTCTCTAATTCATTTAGTTCAGCTCTAATTTTTATTATTTGTTTTCTTCTGGTGCCTGATGGATTCTTTTGTTGCTCACTTTCTATTTGTTCAAGTTGTAGGGACAGTTCTCTGATTTTGGCTCTTTCTTCTTTTTGTATGTGTGCATTTATTGATATAAATTGACCTCTGAGCACTGCTTTTGCTGTGTCCCAGAGGTTTTGATAGGAAGTATTTTCATTCTCGTTGCTTTCTATGAATTTCCTTATTCCCTCCTTGATGTCTTCTATAACCCAGTCTTTTTTCAGGAGGGTATTGTTCATTTTCCAAGTATTTGATTTCTTTTCCCTCGTTTTTCTGTTATTGATCTCTAGTTTTATTGCCTTGTGGTCTGAGAAGATGCTTTGTAATATTTCGATGTTTTGGACTCTGCAAAGGTTTGTTTTATGACTTAATATGTGGTCTATTCTAGAGAATGTTCCATGTGCGCTAGAAAAAAAGTATATTTTGCAGCAGTTGGGTGGAGAGTTCTGTATAAGTCAATGAGGTCAAGTTGGTTGATTGTTGTAAGTAGATCTTCCGTGTCTCTGTTGAGCTTCTTACTGGATGTCCTGTCCTTCTCCGAAAGTGGTGTGTTGAAGTCTCCTACTATAATTGTGGAGGTATCGATCTTGCTTTTCAATTCTGTTAAAATTTGATTTACGTATCTTGCAGCCCTGTCATTGGGTGCATAAATATTTAATATGGTTATGTCTTCCTGATCAATTGTCCCTTTTATCATTATATAGTGTCCTTCTTTATCCTTTGTGGTGGATTTAAGTCTAAATTCTATTTTGTCAGAAATTAATATTGCTACTCCTCTTCTTTTTTGCTTATTGTTTGCTTGATATACTTTTTTCCATCCTTTGAGTTTTAGTTTGTTTGTGTCTCTAAGTCTAAGGTGTGTCTCTTGTAGGCAGCATATAGATGGATCGTGTTTCTTTATCCAGTCTGTGACTCTCTGTCTCTTTATTGGTGCATTTAGTCCATTTACATTCAGCGTAATTATAGATAAATAAGTTTTTAGTGTTGTCATTTTGATGCCTTTTTATGTGTGTTGTTGACAATTTCATTTTTCCACATACTTTTTTGTGCTGAGGCGTTTTTCTTAGTAAATTGTGAGATCCTCACTTTCATAGTGTTTGACTTTATGTTAGTTGAGTCGTTACGTTTTTCTTGGTTTTTGTCTTGAGTTATAGAGTTGTTATACCTTTTTGTGGTTACCTCATTATATACCCCTATTTTTCTAAGTAAAAACCTAACTTGTATTGTTCTATATCGCCTTGTATCACTCTCCATATGGCAGTTCAATGCCTCCTGTATTTAGTCCCTCTTTTTGATTATTGTGATCTTTTACCTATTGACTTCCATGATTCCCTGTTATGTGTATTTTTTTTTTTAATTAATCTTAATTTGTTTGTTTTTGTGATTTCCCTATTTGAGTTGATATCAGGATGTTCTGTTTTGTGACCTTGTGTTGTGCTGATATCTGATATTATTGGTTCTCTGACCAAACAATATCCTTTAGTATTTCTTGTAGCTTTGGTTTGGTTTTTGCAAATTCTCTAAACTTGTGTTTGTCTGTAAATATCTTAATTTCACCTTCATATTTCAGAGAGAGTTTTGCTGGATATATGATCCTTGGTTGGCAGTTTTTCTCCTTCAGTGTTCTGTATATGTCGTCCCATTCCCTTCTTGCCTGCATGGTTTCTGCTGAGTAGTCAGAACATATTCTTACTGATTCTCCCTTGAAGGAAACCTTTCTTTTCTCCCTGGCTGCTTTTAAAATTTTCTGTTTATCTTTGGTTTTGGTGAGTTTGATGATAATATGTCTCGGTGTTTTTCTTTTTGTATCAATCTTAAATGGGGTTCGATGAGCATCTTGGATAGATATCCTTTCGTCTTTCATGATGTCAGGGAAGTTTTCTGTCAGAAGTTCTTCAACTATTTTCTCTGTGTTTTCTGTCCCTCCTCCCTGTTCTGGGACTCCAATCACCCGCAGGTTATCCTTCTTGATAGAGTCCCACATAATTCTTAGGGTTTCTTCATTTTTTTTAATTCTTTTATCTGATTTTTTTTCAGCTATGTTGGTGTTGATTCCCTGGTCCTCCAGATGTCCCAGTCTGCATTCTAATTGCTCGAGTCTGCTCCTCTGACTTCCTAGTGTGTTGTCTAATTCTGTTATTTTATTGTTAATCTTTTGGATTTCTACATGTTGTCTCTCTATGGATTCTTGCAACTTATTAATTTTTCCAGTATGTTCTTGAATAATCTTTTTGAGTTCTTCAACAGTTTTATCAGTGTGTTCCTTGGCTTTTTCTGCAGATATCCTAATTTCATTTGTGATATCATTAAGCATTCTGTAAATTAGTTTTTTATATTCTGTATCTGATAATTCCAAAATTGTATCTTCATTTGGGAAAGATTTTGATTCTTTTGTTTGGGGGGTTGGAGAAGCTGTCACGGTCTGCTTCTTTAAGTGGTTTGATATGGATTGTTGTCTCCGAGCCATCACTGGGAAACTAGTTTTTCCAGAAAATCCGCTGCGTGCAGTCCAAATCCCTGCGGGACGGTTCCCCGGCTCGGATGCTGCTCTTTCTGCTCCAAGATCAGTCACTGCCTCCCGGGGACTTCTCCTAACGGCTGCGTCCCACGCCGCCCGTGGAACCGGCTAGTCCCCCTCCCGGGGTTAGTTCAGGGGGGTGGAGCAGGTCTCTGTGCTTGTGCCGTACCTGACTGGTACGCTGGCTCCAGGCTCTGGAAACAATCGCTGCTTCCCCGTATTAGTTCGTTCTCTGTCTCTAAATCTGTGTTTGTTGTTCAGGGTTCGTAGATTGTTATGTATGTGATCGATTCACTTGTTTTTCCGTGTCTTTGTTGTAAGAGGGATCCGAGGTAGCGTCTGCCTAGTCCGCCATCTTGGCTCCGCCTCCAACCCTGTCGCACAGTTCATTTTTAGGTCCGTTTCTTTCCTTGTGTTTTGGTGTAGGTGGCAAAGAGAAACCACATGGCCCCTTTAATATCTTGCTTACAGATCTCCTCAGCCAGATGTTCAAGTTTATAACAAGTTCTACTTTCCACCAAACATGTGAACACAATTCAGAGAAATTCTTTGCCACTGCATAAAAAGCATTGCCCTTCCTCCATTTTCCAATCACATGTTCATAATTTTCTTTTAAAGCTTCACCAGAAGCACATTAATATCCACATTTTTAGCAAAATTCTATTGCTTGAGCCTATTTATTCTCTAAGATGATAGGGACTCTGTCTATAGCTCACCTCACTTCCTTCCGAACCCTCACCAGAATTGCCTTTGCCATCCATAATTATACCTACAGTGTCTTCAAGGCAGTCTAGGCTTTTACTGTTAGGCACCTTAAAACTCTTCCAGTCTCTAGCCGTTAACCAATTCTAAAACCATTTCCACATTGTAGGAATTTTTAGAGCAGCACCCTCACTTCTCAGTAGCAAATTCTGTCTTAGTTATCTAATACTGCTATTACAGAAATACTACAAGTGAGTGGATTTAACAACAGAAATCTATTTTCACCACAGTTCAGCAGGCTAGAAGTCCAAATTCAGGGTACTGGCTCTAGATGAAGGCTTTCTCTCTGTTGGCTCTGTAGGAAGGTCCTCCTCTCTTTGAGCTTCTGTTCCTGGGAGATCTTCATGTGGCTTGGCATCTCTCTTTCCCTACCTCTGCTTCTTTCACTTGCTTGTTTAGTCTTTTTTATATCTCAAAAAAGATTGACTTAAGACACACCATATACTAATCCTGCCTCATTAACATAGCAAAGACAACACATTCCCAAATGGGATTATAACCACAGGAATAGAGGTTAGGATTTACAATACATATTTTTTGGGGACACAATACACTCCATAGTAGACTCCTAACCACTATACCTATGGATGTGATCCCACTGGGGAGTAGGTTTTCCTTTGTGATATTAATGGGGCCTTAACAGTGTAAGATGTATCTGAAACCTAATCAATGCTGAGTTACAAAGAACTGCATAGACACAGAGGTAAGGAAACATACATGGGGGAAGATAGATGCCACGTGAAGATCACCAAGGAGCCAAGGAGTGCCGGGGCTACAGAAGCTAAAGGAGACAAGAGTCTTCCCCTAGAGCCAACACTATTTAAATGAGAAGGTTCTAGGCTAATGTCTCATGATATAATAGCATGAGCCTTTGGGGGAGAAGATGAATGTATTTTTTTATATGTGGGAAAGGTGTAATTGATCATGATAAGAGGGTGGACTGTGGTAGATTGCTTTTCCAAAGATGGCCCAAAAAATATCTCCACCCTACATGCTTTTTGTAATGCAACCTTGTCATTTTTCCCATCAAGAAGTGGGATATACTTCTCCTTTTCTTGAATCTGGGCTAGTCTTGTCACCCTTATTGGGCAGTAGAATGTGATGGAAGTGATGCTCTGTAACTTCTGAGGTTGAGCCTTTAGAGATCTGCATTTTTCCACTGCTGCCTATAGGAGCATGTAAAGTAAAACCAAGAAACGTTGGTTGACAGCAACAGCTGAGCTTCCAGTCAACAGCTAGCAACAACTAGCAGGCATTTAAATGAACTTTCTTGGCTCTTCCAGGCACGGCTAGGCCTCCTGATGACGATAGCCCAATACAACACCTTGTGGACCAGAAGGATTTCCCAGCTGAGTCCAGTAAATCCACAGAACCATGAGAGATAACAAATCGTTATTGTTGTTTTAAGTCATTAAATTTTGAGCTGGTTAATTATGTGGTGATAGATGACCAAAACAGATTGGGATTCTGAAACTTGGAATGGGAACATCTTACATGGGCTTAGGTGGAACTGAGAATTTTGACTCTCTGAGTCATTCAGCCTCCCCTTCCCTGGAATGAAATGTGCCCCGCCATGTCTGAGGACACTTTCTTTTATCTTCTGACTTAAAGAAGAAATTTCGTTCTCTTTAGAACCACTCTGTTCACTTCTCCTTGTTCTAAGTTAACATATTTATCATTCTGTTTCTGCCTTAGAACATTGTGTAGTCCACCAGTAATACAAAATCAGTTCTTTTTTCAAGGAGAGGGATTTAAAAATTTTAAATTTGAGTTGTTTCATTTCTGATTCATCCAAAACTTACAGAATTCTGTCATTATGTCATCTGGAAAATATCAGGAAACATTTAAGTTCTGGTTAAGTATACCCTGATGGGAATTTCAAAAAGTGTTTATTTTATGGATATTGTCTTGAAGGGCCCAGGAAACAGGTATGAGGATTTTGCAAAAGAACTAAATACTGTATACACTATTTTTTCTATAATCTTAAATATATTTATAGATAAAATAATAAAGTTCATGACTTTTTTGTAGCAATATTTACAATAAAGTCAACATTGAATTGGGGAAGTCAAGGGATTTCCATATGTGTACATCTATACGTTTCAAAAAACATTCTTGGGAATAAAGGTATTGGATTCCAGGTTTAGCACTGACACAGGTTGAGCTTCACGAAAGACCTTTAGCTGTTACACAAAAAGGAGTAGAGAGCCTTACTTTACTTATTCATTCCATTCTGGCCACATATCATTCCTGGAGGCCACCCTCAGAAGCAGCAAGGCTTCTTTCAGTTCCCCAGTGTGTTTTACTTTCAGTGATGGGCTCTAAAATGAAAGGGCCTGCCCAAATCCATCAGTAAGGCTGTCATCCCAGTAATGCCCCTCTGATTTACTGCTCACCTGACACCTCTAGATTGGCTCTGGACTAAAAAAATTCAGCCACCATATTCGATATCATTGGTTCTCTCAAGGTCTCTTGGGTCTCCCCATCCCTTATATGTGTATCTTCAAGTGACAGTTACTATTCGCTTTAACAAATCACCAAATCCTGAATAGCTTCCCATCATCCACTATAATATTAAAACAAACAAAACTGAAAAACCCAACTCCACTGCCATCAACTCAATTCCGACTCATAACAACCCACTAGGACAGAGTAGAACTGTCCCATAAAGTTTCCAAGGCTATAAATCTTTATGGAAGCAGACTGCCACTTCTTTCTCTTGTGGAGCTGCTGGTGGGTTCAAATTGGTGACCTTTCAGTTTGCAGCCTAGCGCTTTAACCACTGCACCACTTGGGTTCCACTGATGCCCACAGATACAGTTCAGTGCCATTCAGACCTCATGTGTTTAAGAATCACCTGGACCCTTATTTAACATTCAAGTTCCCTGGGTCTTCTCCAGAAGTCTATCCTCTACGAGGCTCTGTGCCAGCAGATTTTACATGCAAAATGTTAACAGATTAGATTGGGCTGTAATTCAGCTTGGTGTTTTATCTTCCAATAGAGTAGAGGCTCTAATGAAAAGTAGAACCAATTTTAGTAATGTTTCTAGCTATTATTAACTTGTTATGCCTTTTTTTCACTCTGGTCAATATTATGATAATCATTTTGGGGGCTTATTTCTTAAATAATCTTGCCACTACTAGAACTAAAACAAAACAAAACAAGCAAAAAAAAAATCCCAAAACCCAAACCCATTGCCATTGAGTCAGCCCCGGTAGAACTGCCCCATAAGATCTCCAAGGCTGTAAATTTTAGTGGAAGGAGACTGCCCTATCTTTCTTCCACTGAGCAGCTGATGAGATCAAACTGTCAGGATTTTGGTTAGCAGCTGAGTGCTTAACCACTGCATAACCAGGGCTTCTTATATACTTGATAAATTACTGTAGAAGAATGTTAGCCTCTGGAAAGACAAGATTAATTAATCTTTGCCCGCAAGAGCTCATCGTCTAGGAAGCCATATTAATAAGACAAAAGTCCTATGGAGTTTATCGCTGCAAAAATCCCACCCAAGGACAGAATTTGAGACCTCGTTAATTTGGTGTTCAGAATATACACTGGAAAATATATACCAATTCAACAGTTTCTACGTGGATAATTCAGTGACACTGATCACATTCTTCAAGTTGTGCAACCATTCTCACCCTCCTTTCTTGAGTTGTTCCTCCCCCATTAACCTAAACTCACTGCCCCTTAAGGTTCCTGTCTAATCTTCTGACTTGCTGTTGTTATGCTGAGCACATATAGGTAGTTCTTAAAAGAGCATAATGACATTTTTTACCAGCTATGGAAACCCTGGTGGAGTAGTGGTTAAGTGCTACGGCTGCTAACCAAAGGGTTGGCAGTTCGAATCTGCCAGGCGCTCCTTGGAAACTCTACGGGGCAGTTTTACTCTGTCCTATAGGGTCGCTATGAGTCGGAATCGACTCGACAGCACTGGGTTTGGTTTTTGGCTTGGTATGCTTAAACTATTGTTTGGTTTTAAGACGTCTCCAGGGGATATTTTTGTTTTAAGGTTTAAAGATTTTCGCAGGGCAATAGTTTCAGGGGTTCATTCAACCTCCATGGCTCCAGGAAACCTGAAGTCGATGAAAATTTGAAATTCTGTTCTGCATTTTCCCCATTTTGATCAGGATTCTTCTATAGAATCTTTGATCAAAATGTTCAGTCATGGTAGCCAGGCACCATCCTGTTCTGGTCTGATGGCAACGGAGACTATATTTTCAAGTAATTAAGCAAATACGCTATCATCCCATGCTGATAGTGATGTACCGTCTTGGGCAAGTTAATTTCTACAGGGAAGAGAGAGTAGGACATGTTTCTGAACTTTCCTTCTTCAGTCAGGCACTCTGAATCCCTTTAGCATCCTTCTCTGTTCTCCAAGCTTTGTGCATGTTGCTCGAGAGCCACAAGGTGGCAGGATAAGCCTCATTATCTCCTTTTCAAACTGGCTGAAGCCATAGATTTGGAAGGAGCACATCTATTTTGCGCATGTTAAGCTCTGCTTTTAGCACCACCACAATCTGACTTTGGGAGAGGTTTAGAGCAAATATTATCCAGAGCAGCATCACTTAGAGCAGTCAGGCTCCGTCTACTGACCACTCCCAATCCTACTCTCCTTCCATTGCTCACTCACAGACACTCCAATTTTACACTGGAAGAGCCTCTGGAACTTCACCTAGAGTTTAACGCTGTGCTTCAAAACCTTTGCACACCCAACTCAATGTTCTGCTTACCGAAAACATCTGCCGATTCTCTGCCATATTGGTGGCTATTTAGCCGCCTTAATATAAACTTGGTGTTACAATAGCCCGTGTACTTCCAAATTAGTCCCAATCATTTTCCTTTTGGTATAGGTTCAAATGTAACATAGAATCCTTTCCTTCGTGAAACCACATCTGCCTAAGAAATTATGTTGGATTGTCAGATTTCTGAAAAAGTTTTCTCCAGAAGTTTCACATACATTTTTCAACCAGAAGTTTCGATCCAGTATGTTTTTTTCCTATTACTTTTTGACTCTTCCTGAAGTAGTGAAAATGCATTTTATTTAGAGTTTTAATATTAGAAAGAATATATTTTCTCATTTGTTTTAGTATAGCTGCATAAGCTGTGATTAACCTCCAGTCCTTGGAAAATGGTGTAGGCTCTGTTCAAAACATAGCTGAGCAGCCTGTTCCACTCTTAAGCATAACAAACACCCTAATACCTTACAACATGTCTTCCCCTATTCAAAATAGATGATTGAGAGCTTGACATGACTAACGCCATAACGATGCTCTGAGTAATCTCTAAACATTTTTTTACTGCACCAGGTAGCACCAGTCTCTTCCAAAGGGGTGCGGAGCTATCTCAGCTTCTGTGACCTTGGTCTTCTTTTTTTGTTCTCCTGAGAAATTGCCTTCAGTCTGCAAACCAACAAGAAGGCGCTCTGGCATTTTTAATTTGCAACTTTCTTTCTTGGTCCCTGTCTCAGCCACAGTGGACTTGGCATAACAGTTCCACTAGCCGAAAAATTCTTACGTGAGTTTTTCAGCCTGCTACAAATATACTGATTAGAGTTCAGATGCCTGATATGCATATCTTTAGTTTAATAAAGAGTTTTTTGTTTGTAGTTGTTTTGTGATGTATAAGACCACCTGTGGACTATGTGCTCAAACCAGTAGATAACCCTGATCTCCCCCATAAAAAACCCTCCCATCAACTCTTTAGGGTAGACAGAATTTGGGAGAAATTTAACCGTCTCTGTCCCTTGAATACCAGTATTCAATAAAGCCCTCTTACTGCTTACCTCCTCCTGCCTCAGTACTGGCTTTGCAGCAGGCAGCTTGAACCCCCAATTTGGGGGTAATATTCCTGCATTTTTCTCTCCTCTCTCCTTTCTCTTCTACCCTTCTCTGTGTTCTCTTCTAACAATCATTGTCATGGCAACTGAGGCTCTGTGACATCTCCAGTGAGCTCACTGTCTTCTGTCCCACTTCAGTAGGTAGCTGGCCTCAGGCAGTAAATGTCTGGGAGTGGCCCAACCACATAAGCCTTATGTGCCAGGAGATTGCTAAACTCATCCATTGCCAGGTAAGGCAAATTATTTTAATTCAAAGGAAAAAACACAAACCTTTTCTGGGAACCAAGAAGCCATTAATTACAGGCAGTCCCAGGGTTTTGAATGCCTGACTTACGTACAACCCACAGTTATGGACCAACCCATGTAAGGTCTGTTATATTAAAATGCCAGGTACATACAAGGGTTCATAATAACAAACAGGCACTACTTTGCTGAGCATCCATCTGTCAGTTTTGTGAGAAGCTTTGTACTTGGTGGAGCCTGACCTGGCTTCTCACCACCCACCCCAGACCCTATGCCTCTCAGTCCTGGCCCTTGCCCCTGGCCCTGGCCACCCTTGGACCTGCTGCTTGGCCCAGCTAGCCCCCAGCCTCACCCTCCCAATCGCCCTGGTTTCTGACCCTGGGGCCATCAGTTCTGCCTCCCTCCCGCCACCCCCACCATGCCCGGCCTCACCCCCACCCTTTTACCCCTGTCCTACCAGCCTACCAACTCTTCATCCCACTGGCCATGAGGCAGCTGCCTCTTCTTCCTGCTGGCCCTGCGCCTCAGGTGGAGGTAGCTCCAGTTGTTCTGAGGACCCTGTAGTCGGGGTCTTGGGGCTCACCTAGACCTCGGGGCAGTCTGCAGTGGGTTGCCATCTTAGTTTCCCATCTTTTCACCTGGCAGGGAGGTGAGGGAGGGAAAGAGTAGGGGCTATTGCTGCTTGTAGGGGCAGAAGACCTCACAGAACAGACTGGGCTGGAAGTGTGTTTCTTTAAAGATTTTTATGCATAGAAAGGAACACTGTAGACTATATACTGAGACAAGCATTTAACAGATGCTTAGATATGAACCATACCTAACTGTTCTGACCTACGTACAAATTGGACTTAAAGACAGATTTAGAAATGGAACTCATTTGTAGTTTGAGGACTGCCCCTAGTTAAGCCAAGAGCAACTAGTTCTGATTAGGTGGAAACCATGTCCTAATTAAGCTTCTGGATTTGGCTGCTGGGTAGAAACTAGCACCTGAAAGCAATTGGAATGAAATGGCTCATGTGTTGTGGTGGAATGAAATGGCTCTCCTGATGTGAATGAAGCTTCCCCAAATCATCATCTTTTCAGATAAAGACAGGTCTTTTCAGATAAAGACAAACCTGCTTTGAAGCGCTTTTGTGTGCCAAGCCTCCTCTGTAAGCAGCACAGGTCAGGATACCTGGGACCTGCCCTTTCACCCTGCCTTCTCCTGGGTGCTATGGAAGGTTCTGAAGTTTTTCATGCTCCCTTCTATAATTTGGAAGGATGGAGAGAAGAGGCTCACTGTACATACTGCATCATTTAGATGTTGATCTTAGACCAATAGTTTACAATCTTCTGAAGCTAGTATTCCTTAGACTTTGATTTTTCCACTCTGCTCCTATCCCTCCCTCCAAATATGTTGTACATTTGTAATTTATTTTCTATAAGAGGGAATTTAATATATGTGTGTGTGATATATATATTTTATATATTGAATCCTTTCTCATACTTTGATGTAACCATTACATTTTAGGTTTTCTCAAGTCAGAGTGCTAAATATCCAAATCAGAATACTTTAGGCAGAGAAAATTCCTGATAAATTGAGGCAATTGCCTAGGCTTAGTGAATGGGTACAGGCCTTTTTAAAGAAGTATCCATTTTAGTGGAGTTTTATGCTGAAAAAGACTTGAATCTTTTACCCACACTATAGCTCTCTCTACTTCCTCCATCTCTTCCTTCTGCCCTTTCTACATGTAATCTTGAAAACAATTATGTGTGAATTCTTTTTCTTTTTGAGATCTTCCTAAAAGTTAATTTCTTTTAACAAGTGTTTATTGTTTTTATTACACAAGACGAACTGCATGTTCATTACAGAAAAACTTGAGAAAATGTATCAGCAACAGGAAAATAATGACAAAATCTTTTAACCTTTGAGGTTTTCTCTTCCATTTATATTTAAATTTAGAGTCAGGTTCATATTCCTTCCATTTATATTTTGTTTATAGACAAAGATATATTTTTGTTTTATATATGAAACATTATATTCTTATTTTATATTTATATTTAAAAATGTATATATGTAAGTGTGTGTGGAATAAACAAAAAGTTTACTCTTCCCCAGCCTTTGTTAACACTGGTAGCAATGAGAACAAACAGAAATACTATACAGAAAGGAAATGTCTTGTTAGGACTATAGCTATTCTGCTTATTCATATGGTGAGCTGTGAAAGGAAGTACCCAGAGCTGATAAGGAAACTGAAATTAAACAAGACACTTGGATTGATAAAAATGAAACAAGGATGCAATAAAACTAAATTTTGCTAGGCCCTCTCCTATCCCTTTGGTGATGGGATCTTTTTTGTGATTTCTTTCCATTTTAGACAATGATCATCTGTACTGACTATTGAAAATACTGCAGTAACTGCCTAGCAGTTGGTGAAGAGTCCTCACCCCAGTCTCCTGAGAGCACATAGTTTGCCCTCATGCTTCAGCCTTCCCTTGCAACCCACTAGTCCAACTGATCCAACAAGTAAAGGGCACATGCCTGGCACATGGGCCACTAGAACCCTGCTCAGAGGGAGATACATTCTGATTGGACAATACTCGTGCCATAACGATTATTAAATATTTTGAACATCACCCCCATTTCTATTACATAAAAAGAAATAACTTTTGGGCTGTCAAGTTAATTTTTTAAACCAATACTACCTTTCAATTCCTATGGTTTTTTTTTATTATTATTGTTCTAAAAATATGGAAAACACAAAATTTGCCAATTCAACCCTTTTCACGTGTACAATTTAGTGAGATTAATTATATTAATGGTATTGTGCAGCCATCACCCATTATTGTTAGCACAGTTCCCATCACCATAAACAAACATTCACTGCTTCCTAAACAATTGTTCTCCCTTTCTCCCTCTTTCTCACCCCTGATAACCACTAATAAACTTTGGTCTCTATACATTTGCCTATTCTTGTTATTTCATATTAGTGAGATCATATAATATTTGTCTTTTTGTGATTGACATTTCATAAAGCATAAGGTTTTCAAGGTTCATTCACATTGTCATATGGATCAAGACTTCATTTTTCTTCATGGGTGAGTACCACTACATTGTATGTATGTACCGCATTTTGTTTATTCATTTATTCTTTGATGGACACATAGGTTGTTTCCACCTTTTGGCTATTGTGAATAAATAGTGCTGTAATAAACAGTGATGTACATCTGTTCCCATGCAGTGTTTTTAACTTCTTGACTTGAAAGATTTACTTGGAAACATGGGATGGATAAGTTTGTTTCTTTGCTAGGAATAGTCCTACTTCATGAATAATTCATGTTAATTCTTCATTAAATTGTAATATCATAAGTGTATATACTCTCTTCCTTTCTTTGCTATCCCAAACATAGGCATCCTCTGTGAAAATAATTCTAGGCACAGAGAGGTCAGTTCAATTTATCATTTTCCTGGTATCTGACAGTATTTAGAATAAAGACTTGCCTTTGGCCTGTTTCTGATTTAAATACAATGTAGAGGCTGTTGCTTCCATAATGATGTCACTTTTTTACATATGAGACTAGAATTTATCTAGGAATGTCTTTCCATATATAGCATGAGATAGGAATCAAATGTTTTATTTTCTAAGACAACTCCACTACTTGATTTACTTTTCTTGTGTAAAGTAGAGTAAAGATAACTGCTTCCTTTCCAAACTCACAGAAATCCTGTCTTTTAAGCCCAGAATATACTCTCAACCCAGGTCTTCATGAAAAAAAAAAAAAAATCCAACTGCTGCTGCACCTCACGTTATGGAGCAAATGAATTCTTGAATGATACACGCTAAAATTCTGTAAATAAATTTCTCAAAGATGAAAATCTTGTACTCTGTTAGGAGTGAAAGAAAAGGAGTTTTATTGAGGAATCCAAGCTGGGCAGTGGTAAGTGAAAATACAAAGCACTCTACTGTTCAAGCAGAGAGAGGAATGAGGTTAATGATTAATTATAGATAATATCAGCTTCAGTTTGAAGTTCTTTGAAAAGTTAAGGTCTGTCACTTGGCCAGGAGGGACTGACTTACCAGCTAGGTGAGTGGCACCAGCCAGATTTCAGTTATGAACATATTTTTTCAGGGAACAAATTGTTTATATCTTGACACATTCTTCCCATGAACAAATGGTTTACATTCTGATCCTGAAAAAGCATGGTGGCCCCATCATTCTCATGCTTGACATGAGTGCCTCCAGTTTGAAATGTTTACAAATTCATTTTCATTATGTTTTTGAAAGGCATGTTTGAAAACAAAAGGCCACAGAAATTAAAGCAACAATGTTATTAAAATATTTTATAGAAATGATTTTAAGAATGTTTATGGCTGTGTGGGCAGTGAATTACTTAATATGGCCTTTCTAGCCTTATTCTTTGTGATTCTCACATAATGATTGATTGTGGCTATGCATATAAGGTGTACAGGAACTGTGATGGTTAAGGATATGTGTCAACTTGGCTGGGCCATAATTTTCAGTGGTTTGACAGTTATGTAATGATGTAGTTATCCTCTATTTTGTGATCTGATATAATTATCCACCATTTTGTGATGTGTTTTAAATCCTAGCCTCTATGTCTGTGGTTATGGTCCCATTTGGGAGGGAGTTGTTTGCTATGTTAATGAGGCAGAATTAGTTTAAGATGTGTCTTGAGTCACCACCTTATTGGAGTGTGTGACTCAAGTCACCAACCTTACCCCAGCCACTACCCTTACCATCCTTATTCAAGTCATGCCTTTACTTAAGTCACACCTTTTATCTTACAAGAGATAAAAGGAGAGAGAAGCAATTAGGCTGGGTGGTGGGGGGACCACTACCACCAAGAAAGAAGAGCCAGGAGTGAAGTGTGTCCTTTGGACCCAGGATCCCTGCATGGAGAACCTCCTTGACCCAGGAGACAGAGAGAGCTATAACACCAGAGACAATGAGAGACAGCAAGAAGCAGCAGCAGAGAAATGGGGGCAGCAGAGGCAGCAGAACTGAGACTGGTGGGAGATAGTGTGGCAGGCTTCCTGGCCCATGGAGCATGAAAGCTGAGCACCTTCAGGCAGGAGGCTTGCTGGCAGATGTGGTGCCTCTGGGCACTTGGCAGAGCTAAGCTTGTTGTCCCATGGAGTAAAAGACCTGAAAGACTTTAGGCCAAAGCTTACTGGTGGAGTGGGGTGGCTCTAGGCATTTATCAGTGGAGCTAAAGAGCTTTGTAACACTTGCTTAAGCTGGGCAGAGGCCAGATCAGCCCATGAGGCCTGAGAGGCTGAGGGGCTGAGGGCCAGAGAGAGGCTGGCCTGTGAGCAATGCTGAGAAATGGCTATTCTGATAGAAAAATTGTATCCTGCATTGTTTCTGATCCTGAATTGTAAGCCCTATAACGGTATTGTCTGTGAGTTCTGTGTGGCCATTGCAAAGAATTATTGAATCCAGCCAAGAAGTAAAGAGTGCCATGTGTGGGAGGGTCGACTGATGTCCAAATTAGTAAAAAGGCTGGAGAGAGGAGGTATGTCTGAGCTCTACCTCATAAAATTGGCTTTGGGCTGATGCTGATGGTGATTCCTTCACCCCTTTGTGAAGTTAGAGTACGTCGGATGCTGCCCTCACACAATTTTTACGGGCAGTATATAAATAAATTGCACAGTATTCACACTAAAGCAAAAACGGGATCAGAAGCTATTGTTTAAACTGGATTTACTGCAAAGTGAGCTGTGGCCTTCATAATGCTTAATTCTTTACATTTAGCTCTTACCTTTACTATATTTTCAGGTAACTAATATTTTAAAATCCTAATCCTTACTTTATGTATTCCCTGAAAAATGATTTAATATCCAGGTAAGGTTGTTAGTGTGTTTCTTGAGGATCCTTCAAGTAAAGACCACTTTCCTTCCTTAGAGGTAGGAACACTCTGACAAGGTGGACTCCTTCACACTTAAGTCTTCATTTTTAGTCAGCATCCCCCAGTGGGGAATTATTGGCTTATACCGTTAATCCTCAAAACTGTCTATGTCTTTATTATATGTGTATAAGTTGTTTCAGGCAAATATTACAAAGAAGGCTGCTACTGTCTTCCTTTTAGAAATTGAATTATATATGGATACATTAAAATGTTATATATTTGACATTAACTTCAATACAAAATCTAATACACATATTCTTATGAATGTTAAAATATATTCTCCTTAAAAGAGACTTTTAGAGTCTCGTGGTGAATCTCACCCTGATATTACAGGCTCGAATAAAAAAAATAAAATAACAAATATTGGAGAGGCTGTGGCGATATTGAAACTCTTATGCACTGCTGGTAGAAATGCAAAATGGTGGAACCATTTTGGAAAACGATAGAAAAAGAAATATCATATGATCTTGCAATCCCACTTCTACAATATATCCTAGAGAAATAAGAGCCTTCACATGAATAGATATGCACAACCGTGTTCATTGAAGCATTATTCACAATAGCAAAAAGTAGGAAACAACCTAAGTGCCCACCAACAGATAAATGAATAAACAAACTATGGTACATACACGCAATGGAATACTACGCAAAAGAGAAGAACAGTGATAAATCTGTGAAACATCTCACATCATGGATGAATCCGGAAGGTATTATGCTGAGTGAAATAAGTCAATCACAAAAGGACAAATACTGTATGAGACCACTATTATAAAACTCACGACAAAGTTTACACACAGAAAGAAACAATCTTTGATGGTTATGAGGGAGGGAAGGGGTCGAGAGAGAAAAACACTAACTGGACAATAGATAAGTGATAACTTTGGTGAAGGGCAAGACAGTACACAATACTGGGGAAGTCAGCACAACTTGATCAAGGAAAAGTCATACAGGCTTCACAGTCACATCCAAACTCACTGGGCTGAGGACTGGGGACCATGGTCTCAGGGGATATCTAGCTCAATTGGCATAACATAGTTTATAAAGAGAATATTCTACATCCTACTCTAGTGAGTAGCATCTGGAGTCTTAAAAGCTTGTGAGCAGCCATCTAAGATACTTCACTGGTCCCACCCTGTCTGGAGCAAGGGAGAATGAAGAAAACAAAAGACACAAGGGAAAGATTAGTCCAAAGGACCATTGGACTACAATTAGCACAGCCACCAGGAGACTGAGTTCAGCACAACAAGATGGTGCCCCGTTACCACCACCTACTACTCTGAAAAAAAAAAACAAAAAAACTACTCTGAGGAGGATCAAAATAGAGGGTCCCATCCAGAGCTGTGGAAAATGTAGAACAAAATTCAAACTCACAAAAGAAGACCAGACTTATTGGTCTGACAGAAATGAAGAAACCCTGAGAGTATGGCCTTGGCCACCCTTTTAACTCAGTACTGAAGTCACTTCTGAGGTTCATCCTTCAGCCAAAGATTAGGCAGGCTCATGAAACAAACAATAATACACACAGCCCAACCATATATACAGACTAAGTGAGCTTACCAGCTCAGGGGCAAGGACAAGAAGGCAGGAGGGGACAGGAAAGCTGGACAAATGAAAATGGGGAACCCAAGGTCAAGAAGTGGAGAGTGTTGACATGTCGTGGGTTGGCAGCCAATGTCACAAAATACTATGTGTGTTAATTATTCAATGAGAAACTAATTTTCTCCATATACCTTCATCTAAAGTACAATTAAAACAAAGGAGTCTTGAGTGGTGCTTAAGATGATTTTGGGTCCTCATAAATTTCTTAATAAAACTTAATGAATTTTGCAGACAAATACATCACTTATGTTTTATTAAGGTAAATTGCATTTGAGAGATGGAATTTCATTTACGTTTATATTTTATGAACAGTTCATTCAATCCTGAAGATTTTCCTCAGAGCAGCCATCATCTCCTTGTTTCTGAGGCTGTATATTAGAGGATTGCATAGAGGTGTTATCACAGAATAAAACAAGGTAACAATTTTTTGCATTTTCATTGGATGTTCTGATCCTGGGTTCACATACATCACCATAACAGAGCCAAAAAACAGAACCACCACAGCCAGATGAGAAGCACAAGTGGAGAAAGCCTTGCGTTTGCTCGCTGCTGAGGGTATCCGTAGCACAACCAGAATCACCAGAGCATAGGAACAAAGGACAAAGAGAAAAGTGCCAATCATGAAGATAGCATTGAAAACAGAGTAAATGAGCTGTGTGGTGGTGTCTTCAGAACAGGACAGCATCATCAATGGGACAGGATCACACACAAAATGGTCGATGATATTTGGGCCACAGTAGGGCAATTGTGAAATGACAACAACTGGGGTTAGGAAGAGGATAAACCCACAAGACCATCCAAAGATGGCCAGGCCAGTGCACAGCTCTTTAGTCATGATGCGTGGATAATGTAGAGGATGGCAGATGGCAAGGTACCTGTCAAAGGCCATGATGCAAAGGTAGAAGCCCTCATCACATCCAAAAGAGAAGAAAAAGTAGAATTGTACAAAACAACTCACAAAGGAGATGGACTTGCTTATGGAGAGGAAGTTGGCCAACATGTTAGGGATGGTTGTGGTAACATAACATATTTCTAGACAAGAGAAATTCCCCAGGAATATGTACATAGGAGTGTGAAGGCGCAGGTCCCAGCACACAGCACAGACAATAGCTGCATTCCCCATCAAGGTCAGCGTGTAGGTTACTGAGAAGAGCCCGAAGTAGAGGAGCTGCATTTCTGGGCTTGAGGGAAAGCCCAGGAGGATAAAGTAGCTAACGGAGCTGGTGGTGTATTCATTAGTCTGGAAGATGTATTCATTAGTCTGAAAGACAGGAAAATAACACCAGCTATTAAACTCTAAAGGAGAATGCTGATTCTTCCTGGAAACACCAAAATTCTTTATCCTTTTTTAGACTTTTGTTTAAGCAACAGATAGATGTTTGCTTATGTCACAAAAACTGGTTTTCATGATCATTCCCTGAACACATAATCTCATTTTAATAGGACCCAATAATAGAAAGGAGGGAAAACATCAACTGAGAACAAATATTTGCCTGGGTAAGAACACTAGACTAGACCCTAGGAGTGCACACTTTTGTGATCTTGACAAGTTATCTAAGCTCAATTAGTCTATTTTTCATCTGTCTACCTGCACTGCTGATAGTACAGGGTATTGTGCATAAATTTCCGTATACGTAAAGTTCTTCTATGGTACTATGAAAACCTCCTTATATCACTATTAAAATCATTATGATCTGGGGGAAAAAAAAAAAAACTTAAATCAAGATATTTTAAAAGACTATTTCAATGCAGTGCACAATTTAATATCAAGACTCAAATTAATACTTACTTTTACTCTCACATCCTCCAGCATACTCATAGTGTTTTAAAGAGAGAATAAAAAGAATCTCTCTCATTTCAGGGTAGATGGTCTTTTAAACTCCTCCATGTATTCATGATCAATGTGTTTTTGGTATTAAAAAAAAAATGCTCCCTTTATTTTAGGTGGCTGAATGCACAATACATTGTGAAGAAGAGCCCTAAACTTTGGCCTCTAAATTGCACCTGTTAAGCATTTTGATATACCCCCAAGTGAATATGTGAAACAGATATGGCCATCAAAGTGTTTGACATTAGTGATGGCAGCTGGTTTGAGTGACTGTGGCTAAATTTAATGTGCCTGTACTTGGTAGCCATGTCCAAGTAGGCTGCAAGAAAAATTGAAAGGTAAATAGGTTTTAGATTTCTGTGAGAATTTCCATATTCTTTTATTCACTGCCCTTTCCCACACTTTCCTTTTTTTCTCCCTTTTCCACAGACTTTCGGGTTTTTTTTTAATATATTACTATGATGTCGCATCTATGTAATTCCTAGCTGTACAACCTGAAATATGGAACTTCTCACTTCTCTCCCCCTGCTACTTCCACTCCAGGTAGTTGTTATGCAGTCAAAACTCAATTCTGTTTCCTCGGGCTTTCTCTCTGATCTATTACATTAGGCAGAGTAATTCATTCAGAAGTATTTATTGAAGTTCTTTAGTGTGTCCATGGGTCTTTTAAGTGCTGGAGAAATTGGTGTGAGTATGACAGATCCTGTCCTCATAGAGTTTATAATCCTGGGATCAACAGTAAACCTTCAATACATTTTGCTGAAGTTTGATTTATTTTCTATGTGTGACACTATTTTTGCATTTTATGATTGATTTATTTTCTATGTGTGACACTATTTTTGCATTTTATGAGGAATATTTAAGGAAGCCTTTTTAAGGTGGCAATCTAAGACCTTGAGTCAGGGGAGCCCATGACATATTTCCGTACAGGGTGATAACATCAGGATTCCACAGATTATACCACATACATGGTTGACTCTTTTACTACTCTGAGGTTTATTGAGAAGTTACCTAATATGGAAGGACTAGTGTTTATAGATAGATGAAGCAAAAAGCCCAGGAAAATCCTTGGGTCTATGGATTGTCTAAAACTCAGTCCATTCAGCTTAAGATTTTTTTTATTATGGTAAAATATGTGTAATGTAAATTTTTCGTTTCAATAATTTTGAGTGTACATTTCAGTGGCATGAATTACATTCACAATATTGTACAATTGTTACCACTGCTTCCAAAACTTTTTCATCATCCGGAACAGAGACCCTGTACTCCTGCTGAATATTTTTAAAGGATGAATTCACTCAATTGCCCAGGTCCTTTGGGGGAATCTTTTTTATTTTTATTTTTATTTTTACATTTTGTTTGAAATATATTTTTATACTTCAGTGAATTATCTTATTGTCCTTTAGATAGTCCTTTGTCCTATTAACACCAGACCCTACTCTCAGCCATTTCACTTAATTTATTTTACTTAGAGCTCACTGACAATGGATTTGTTTTAAGTCATTATCAATACTCACCCTTCGTGGTCCTGATTACTTCCTGGGGATAGTAATTGTTCAATGTCATAGTTTAGAGTAAATTCTATGTGTGCAACAACAACAACAAAATTCACACATGCTGAATGTTTTTGTATTTTAGAGAGGAATTAATTCACAAAACTAGACCACATTAAAGAAACCAAAAGCAAAATATGGGCTTGAGAGAAAAGACATTTCTGGAAAGAGACATCTCCATTTTTCCTCTACTCATCAAGCAACAAATATCATCAAAATAAGTCTTTCTCTAGCAATTTATCAGTTAATATATATATTCACTTGAAATCCTAAGCCACTTTGTAAATATATCCTGTAAAGTGATGAAAAT
The DNA here is from genome assembly GCF_024166365.1 of Elephas maximus indicus. Taxonomy (NCBI): domain Eukaryota; kingdom Metazoa; phylum Chordata; class Mammalia; order Proboscidea; family Elephantidae; genus Elephas; species Elephas maximus. Next base: position 26,226,620 of record NC_064828.1, on the reverse strand, counting down.
CATATGAAAAATGTCTTCCAGACTCAGGGAAATAAGGAAAATTCACATTTCAAGGTTTTATTATTATTATTATTATTGCCAGTGCTTCAATTGAATCAAACAAAGATATATCTAGTTTTTCAAAGACAAGAAGAAAACACATTTTTTATTAAATCATTTAAAATAAAAAAAAAATGAGTAGTTATGGCTCACATGTTATATGGTTTCCATTCACTCCTTGAATGAATGCTGAGAAGAAGGTCAGAGAGGGGAGATAAAATATTGCTCCCTGGAGCAAAAGCCATGTGAGGGACCCTCGAAAAATTGGATGATTCAGTTTGAATCTTATAAGTTGCAGAAAGTGAACCCTAAAGGACATTTTCCTCCTAACCTCAAAGCTCACATTTATGGTCAAGATGAAAGACCAGATGAAGATATTATATAATCCTATTTCCTTGCATTGTGGCCTTTTGGGATTTGAGGCTATCTCTCAGGATTTGATAGTGCTTATTCAACAAGGAAGACTCTTTTTGAGTTTTCACTTACAATCAAACTCCAAGTCTTGCTGTTCCCCAAAGGATAGTGTAGCTGTGGAAGTAGATTCTTCCTTCCCTTCCTCTCTAATATCCAGGCAATGTTGCAGTTTCCTGGGGAATAATTAAGCAGTAATAGGAGTTGTTGTACGAGATACAATAGGAATCTCTACCATGAGGCAGACTAAAACAGGCTAGGAAGAAAGACCCAGGGGCCTACTTCTGAAAAGAATTAGCCAGTGAAAACCTTAGGAATAGCAGCAGAGCACTATTTGGATATAGTGCCGGAAGAAGAGCCCCTCAGGTTGGAAGGCACTCAAAAGATGACTGGGGAAGAGCTGACTCCTCATACTAGAGTTGACCATAATGACATGGGTGGAGCCAAGCTTGTGGCACCTTCATTTGCTGATGTGGCCTGACTCAAAATGAGAAGAAACAGCTGCAAACATCCATTAATAATTGAAACATGAACTGTACGAAGTATGAATCTAGGAAAATTGGAAATCGTCAAAAATGAAATGGAAGGCATAAACATCAATATCCTAGGCGTTAGTGAACTGAAATTGACTGGTATTTGCCATTTCGAATCACACTATCATGCAGCTTGCTGTGCTGGGAATGACAACTTGAAGAGGAATGGCATTGCATTCATTGTCAAAAAGACCATTTCAAGTACAACTCAGTTGTACTTCAGGATAGATCTTGAAATGGTCTTTTTGACAATGAATGCAATAATGCCAGAGATTGCACAGTAGAATCTTGCAAGAAAAAGGCTTCTTCATTGCAGATACATTTTTCACCAACATAAACGGTGGCTATACACGTGGGCCTTGCCAGATGGAATACACAGGAATCAAATGACTACATCTGTGGAAAGAGACATTGGAAAGGCTCAATATCATCAGTTAGAACAAAGGGGGGAGGAACTGTGGAACAGACCATCAATTGCTCATACCCAAGTTCGAGCTGAAACTGAGGAAAATTAGGATAAGATCACAAGAGCCAAAGTAAGACCTTGAGTATATCCCACCTGAATTTAGAGACCATCTCAAGAATAGATTTGACGCATTCAATACTAATGACCAAAAACCAGAGGAGTTGTGGAATGACATCCAGGACATCATACATGAAGAAAGCAAGAGGTCACTAAAAAGACAGGAAAGAAAGAAAAGACCAGAATGATGTCATAAGAGACCCTGAAACTTGCTCTTAAACATCAAGTAACTAAAGCAAAAGGAAAAAAAGATTAAGTAAAAGAGCTGAACAGAAGATTTTTCAAAGGATGGCTCAAGAAGGCAAAGTAAAGTATTGTGATAACGTGCAAAGTCCTGGAGACAGAAAACCAAAAAGAAAGAGCATGCTCTGCATTTCTCAAGCTGAAAGAACGAATTAAAAATTCAAGCCTCGAGTTGCAATACCAAAGGAATCTATGGGGAAAATGTTTAAATGAATCGGGAAGCATCAAAAGAAGATGGAAGAATACACAGGGTCACTACACCAAAAAGAATCGGTCAATGTTCAACCACTACTTCCAAAACTTTTTCATCATCCCAAACAGAGACTCTGTACTCCTGTTGAATATTTTTAAAGGATGAATTCACTCAATTGCCCAGGTCCTTTGGGGGAATCTTGTTTTTTTGTTTTTTGTTTTTTTTACCATTTCACAAGGTAACATATAATCAGGAACTGATGGCACTGAAGGAAGAAGTCCATGTTGCACTGAAGGCACTGGTGAAAAACAAGCCTCCAGGAATTGATGGCATACCAAGTGAGATGTTCCAACAAATGGATACAGCTCTGGAAATGCTTACTTTTCTATGCCAAAAAATTTAGAAGACAGTTACCTGGCCCAACTGACTGGAAGATGTACATATTTGTGCCTATTCCAAGAAAGGTGATCCAACCGAAAGCGGAAATTATTGAACAATATCATTAATATCACATGAAATTAAAATTTTGCTGAAGATCTTTCAAAATTGGCTGCAGCAGTATATCCACAGGGAACTGCCAGAAATTCAAGCTGGATTCAGAAGAGGACATGGAACCAGGGATATTATTGCTGATGTCAGATGGATCTTGGATAAAAGCAGGGAATATCAGAAAGATGTTTACCTGCGTTTTATTGACTGTGCAAAAGCTTTTGACTGAGTGGATCATAAATTATGGATAATGTTGGGAAGAACTGGAATTTCAGAGCACTTAATTGTGCTCATAAGGAACCTGTACATAGATCAAGAGGCAGTCATTCAAAAAGAAAAAGGGGACACTGCATGGTTTAATGTCAAGAAAGGTGTGTGTCAGGGTTGTATCCTTTCACTACACCTATTCAACATGCATGCTGAGCAAATAATTGGAGAAGCTGGACCATATGAAGAAGAACAGATGACACAACCTTGCTTGCTGACAGTGAAGAGGAATTGAAGCAGTAACTGATGAAGATCAAAGACCACAGCCTTCAGTATGGATTATACCTCAACACAAAGAAAACACAATTTCTCACAACTGGACCAATAAGCAACACCATGATAAATGGAGAAAATATTGAATTTGTCAAGGACTTCGTTTTACTTGGATCCACAGTCAACACCCGTGGAAGCATCAGTCAAGGAATCAAACAACCTATTGAGTTGGGCAAATCCACTGCAAAAGACGTCTTTCAAGTGTTGAAAAGCAAAGATGTCACCTTGAAGACTAAGATGCACCTGACCCAAGCCATGGCGTTTTCTGTCTCCTCACATACATGGGAAAACTGGACAGTGAAAAAGGAAGACTGAATAAGAATTAAGACATTTGAATTGCGGTGGTAGAGAAGAATATTGAATATACCATGGACTGCCAAAAGAACGAACAAATTTGTCTTGGAAGAAGTACAACCAGAATGCTCCTTAGAAGCAAGGATGGCGAGACTGTGTCTTACATACTTTGGACATGTTGTCAGGAGGGATCAGTCCCTGGAGGACATCACGCTTGGTAAAGTAGAGGGCCAGTGGAAAAAAAGGAAGACTCTGGATGAGATGGATTGACACAGAAGCTATAAGAATGGGTTTAAAAAGAATAACTACGATTGTGAGGATGGTGCAAGACAGGGCAGTGTTTTATTCTCTTGTACATAGGGTTTCTGTGAGTTGGAACCAACTCTACAGCACCTAACTACAACGTTTAGGCCCCCATTCCAATTTGGAAAAGGACAAAATCTTCTTTGCCTATCAACTCCCTGTACATGTAATATTTGTTAGAAATATTTGAGTTGCATTTAAATGTATCACAGAAAAATGACTGCTCAAGAAATTTGATTGACATTCAGCTATGCCATAAATATGTTTTATTTTATTTTATTTATTTTGTTTTTGTTGAGAACATACAAAGGAAAACATACATCAATTCATCAGTGTTACTATTTAGTAACACTGATTACATTCTTCGAGTTGTACAACCATTTTTACCCTCCTTTTCTGAGTTGTTTCTCCCTTATTAACATAAATTCACTGCCCCTAAGCTTCCTATCTAATCTTTCAAATTGCTGTTGTCACTTCCGTCTCCTACAGATCATTCTTAAAAAAGCATAATGCTCAAGGCAGGCATTTTTACTAGTGAAGCTAAAGCAGTGCTTGGTTTTAAGAAAACTTTAGGGGATATTTTTGGTTTAAGGTTTAGTTTAAGAGATTCATCAGCCTCATGGCTCCAGGAAGTCTGGAGCCTTTGAAAGTTTGAAATTCTGTTCTGCATTTGCCTCTTTTGGCCAGGATTCTTCTATAGAATCTTTGCTCCAAATGTTCAGTAATGGTGGCCAGATACCACCTAGCTCTTCTGGTCTCATTATGCCATAAATATTTATTGACTACCAACCACGTGCCATTCATTATACCAGATCCTAGGAATATTGTAGAAAACAACCTAAAAACCCCCTACTTTTGCTCTTTCTACATTCTGTTTGAGGGGGAAGAAAACAATCTAAACAAATAGGATAATTTCATAGTATATTAGAAAATAATATGAAGAAAAATAAAGCATGGAGTCGGAAGGGAATGTTGGTATGGGGATTATAATTTTAAATAGGTGATAAGGAAAACATTACAGAGAAAGTGGCATTTAAACCATGTCTAGAAGAAGTTATATACCAATGTATGTGCATATTTGGGAGAGTAGTATTCCAGGGCAAAGAAATCGTCTTTACTAGGAACCAGAGGCAGAAAAAAAGCATAACACATTGGAGTAACAGCAAGCAGGTCACTGTGGTTATAGAGTGTAAGCAATGGGCAAAGTAGTAGGAGATGATGTCAGAGAGGTAACAGGTGAGGGCAGATCATATAGGGCTTTGCAGGGCATTGGCAGTTTGAAACCACCAGTGGCTCCATGAGAGGAAGATTTGGCAGTTTGCTTCTGCAGAGATTTACAGCCTTGGAAAGCCCATGGGGTCACTATGAGCGGGAATCCACTAAACGACAGTGAGTTGGCAGTGGTTAAGGCATTGTAAAGACTTTGACTTTTATTTTAAGAAAGGTCCAGTTTCTTGAAAGCATACTGGATTTTGTCAAATGCTTTTTCTTCTTCAACTGAGGTAATAAATGTGAGCTTTTTTCCGTTCATCCTAATAATGCCTATTACATTAATTTTTATATGTTGAAATACTCTTGCATTTCTTGGATAAATCTCACTTGGCCATGTTATATAGTTCTTTTAACATGTTGTTGTATTTGATTTTCTAGTACTTTGTTGAGGATTTTTGCATCTATATTCATAAGGAGTATTGGTCTGTAGTTTTCTTTTCTTGTGGTATTTTTGTCTGACTTTGATAACAGGGTAATTTTGGTCTTACAGAATGAGAACATGTCATACTGTGAAGAGTTTTCGATATTGGGAAGATTTTGAAAGAACTGGTTTATTTTTTCTAATAAGTGTTTGTAGGATTCACCAGTGAAACTACCTGGTTGTGGGCTTTTCTTTGTTGGGGGGTTTTTGATTACTGATTCAATCTCTTTACTCATTATGAAAACAAAACAAAACAGAACAACCAAACCCATTGCCCTTGAGTTGATTCTGACTCATAGCAACCTTACTGGATACAGTAGGGTTTCCAAGGCTGTAACATTTAGGGATTTTTTTTGTAACATTTAGGGAAGCAGACTGCCACATCTTTCTCCCAAGGAGAGTAAGTTGCAAACCAGAGACCTTTTGGTTACCAGCTGAGCACTTAGCCACTGGCCACCAGGGCTCCTTTTACTCATTACACCAAACCAGACCCATTGTCACTGAGTTGATTCTGATTCATAGCGACCCTGTAAGTACAGAGTAGAGCCGCCATCTGCCCTATAGGATTTCCAAGGCTATAAATCCTTATGAAAGCAGGCTGCCATATCTTTGTCCCGCTGAGCGGCTGGTTGGTTTGAATCGCTGGGCTTTTGGTTAGCAGCCAGCACTTAAACCACTGCACCACCAGGACTCTAGGTCTGTTCAAATTCTATATTTCTTCTCAAGTTTTGATAACTTGTGTGTTTGTAGAAATTCATCCATTTCATCTACGTTATCAAATTTTTTGGTGTGCAATTACTCATAGTATTCTCTATCATCCATTTCCTGCAAAGTTCATAGTAATGGACCACTTTCATTTCTGAATTTAGTAATTTGAGGTTTTTTTCCTTTAGTCCAGCTAAGGATTTGCCAATTTTATTGATCTTTTCAAAGAACTAACTCTTGGTTTTCTTGAATCTACTGTTTTCTATCTTATAATTCATTTATTTCTGCTCTAATATTTTTTATTTCCTTCCTTCTGCTAGTTGTGGGTTTAGTTTGCTCTTCTTTTTCTAGTTCCTTAAAGTTGAAGGTTAGGTTATTGATTTGAGATCTTTCTTCTTTTTAATGGAGGCGTTTACAGTTCCATGTTTTCCTCTGAGCACTATTTTCACTGTATTCCATCAGTTTAGGTATGTAGTGTTTTCTTTTTCATTCCTCCCAAAGCATTTTCTAATTTCCCTTGTGATTTCTTCTTTGGAATATTGGCTGTTTAAGATTGTGTTGTTTAATTTCCACACATTTGTGAATTTTCCAGCTTTTATTCTGTTTTAATTTTTAGCTTCAGTCTATCTTGATTAGAGAGGATACTTTGCATGATTTGAATTCTTTTAAATTTATTGAGACTTGTTTTGTGACCTAGAATATGGTCTGTCATAGAGTATGTTCCCTGTGCACTTGAGGAGAATATGTAATCCACTGTTTTTGGCTAGAGTGTTCTATATATGCCCGTGATGTCTACTAAGTTTATAATTTTGTTCGAGTGTTCTATTTCATGTAGGGAATTAATTTCCAGGGAATGGAGAAAAAAAGGCAAAAAGGGAACATGCAAGAGGCCTCAAATTATAGCTTCAGGGTGAAGCTACAACTTCTTAGGCCTGGGGAAACAGTAGGAAGGTGCTACCAAAACTTAGAATCTCAGAAGACATTTTCCATGGAGTTGGTGGGCAGATCTCTGAGGAGTGGTCACTTGGTTGCTGCTGTTATCTCTGAGGGGATATGATGAGGCCACTTTTGAGAGTGCTAAAGGAAGCTAGGGATGGAGCCAACTGGGGCAAACTGCTGGTGGAGCAATGCTAACTGAAATAATAAGAATAAAAAAAAAACCACTGCTGTCGAGTCGATTCCGAAATAGGGAAAATAAATAGGAGAAAAAAACAAATCAAACCAAGCCAAAAGGAAAAAAAAAGAGAGAATTTTCTTTCTCCTCCTACCTTTCATTCTCCCTCTAATGCCCTCTATTGGCAGAAACTCACAGGAAGCTAGCTGGCAAAAAAAAAAAAAATTTTTTTTTTTTTTTCTATAAAATGTAGTTTGCCAAGTCCCAGCTCCAGCTTCATGGAGCAGTGCATAGAAGAATGAGTGTGGGGCTGAGAGTCATTAGGTAAATATTCACAAGTTTTGATATGTCATATTTTCAATATTAATAATTGCAAAAATATTTAATAATTTCCACTAGGATTTCTTTTACCAATGGTTATTTAGGAGTAATTTCTTCATTTCCATGTATACATAGGAAAATGCCAGTGTATTTTTGTTATTTCTAGTTTAATTTTACTCAGTCAAGAGAATATACTCCAGATATTTTCCATCCTTTACAATTTGTTGAGACTTGTTTTATGTATCAGCATATGATCAATTAAAGAAATGCTCTCTGATTATTGAAAATAACCCATTCTACATTTGTTGGTGAGTAAACTAAAATTTTTATTCTCTATATGTCGATAAGGTTAAATTAGTTAATCATGTTGTTCAGATCTCCTGTATTCATGTTGATTTTCTGTTTTATTTGTAACTGAGAGAAGTATATTAAAATCTCCCCTGAATATTGTAGACCTGATTATTTCTCCTTTTCTGACAGTAATTGAGCCTATGTTATTTAGTGATGAAAATAAGAATTATTATACCTTACTGATGAAACTTTTATCATGGTGAAATGTTAGTCTTCATCTTTAGAAATGCTTTTTGCTGTAAAGTATATTTTACTGATATCCATATAGGAACACCAGCTTTCTTTATATTAGAATTTGTATGGTATATGTTTTTCCATTCTTTCACTTTCAACTTTGTATTCCATCCTAATAATTACAATGTGTTTCTTGTAAGAGCAGTGTTTGTTTCTGGGTCTGATAATCTTTTTTTTTTTTTTTTTTACTTAAAGCATTAGAGTATTTGAATTTAATGTTAAGTACTGACATCTTTTGTTTGAAGTGTTCCATATTATTATTTGCTTTCTGTATTTTTTTTTCTGTATACTCACTACGCTAAGTACTGTTTTCTCTCTTTTTTGATCTTCTTTTGTATTAATTAATATTTTTGTATTATTCAATTTACAGAATTGAATAATTCTGTGTTATAATAATGCTATTAGCTTTTTATTTATCTGTTCTCTTACTATTCTTTTAAAATTTACCCTGGAGATTATAATATTCATTCTTGACTTATCATTATATAAATTTAGTATTTAACTTCCCCCTCAACAATGCAAGGACCTTAAAACTGTTTAGCTTAATTTCCCTCTCTCTTCATCTATTTGCTGTTATTTGAGTGGATTATCATTTGTTATATAATTCAAATTATACAAATATTATTTTTATTCTATTATACAGTCAGTATTTCTTTCACTATTCTTACTCACTTATCCTTTCCATTTTTTCCTACATTTTTGAACTTCTATCTGGGATCATTTCCTTCTGTCTGAAGAATATCCTTTTTCAGGTGGATTTTCACGTGATGGATTCTCTCAGTGTTTGTCTGAAAAGTCATTATTTTACTTTAATTTTTCAAGATGTTTTTTCTGGATACAGAATCCTAGGTTGATAATGATTCCCACTCAGCACATTGGAAATATGTGTCTTAACCCGGGCTTCCTTAAAAAGGAGAACCTAAGACAAAAACTTGTTTACAGGCTACTCATGTAAGGAATGATTATAAGAACTGCAGTGTTGGACTGGGAAGAGTAAAACAAGGAAAGAGGGTATAGTAAATATTGTCAGTGGTCTACCCCAGATTCTCTTGGGTCCTTTTTACCTCTTATGGATGTCCTTCCCTGTCTTCTGCATGCTTTTAGTTCTCATAGCTCACAAGTGTGACTTTCTTCTGAGGATTGCCTTTGGACCACTAGAGAGTCTTGGCCTGTATGAGCAGAGATCCTGAAGTGCCTGGGTTGAACCTTTGCCAATAATTACTGGTCCTGGGGCTTGAGTGACCATCTAGGAGCCTTGACTCAAGCTGGGAGAAACTCTAGGACATAATTTACATTTCAAAGTATCTTTAAGGGATCTAGCTGAGGCTGGGACTTTACCTGAAATCACATTCTTGTTTAACTTCTTACCTTTCCCCATCCTGTTCCCTTACCAATTTTCTGGCAATATTTCCTTAATAAAGCACTTATTCATGTATTCTCTCAGGGTATGCTTCTGGGGAACCTGATCTAAGACAGTTGGTGCCAGAAATGGTCCAAAGGAGCAGATTCTAAGTATGGGATTCTAGAACTGTATCCTTTACTGGCCAGATGGCAGTAAAGACCCCATCAGTAATAATGAGTGAAGTGTTGATAGACTCTGGCATCCTGAGGCATTGTGGCACTAGATTTTCGCTTGGAATTTAGGTGGAAGGGGACACATTAGTTTGTTCAGTGTCTTTGGCTTTCAGAGATATGGAAGAAATGGTAATTACAAGGACTGTGGAGTTGGTTTTTTGTTGCTGGGCTCCATGGATGCATTGAAGGGTGAAAATGACAAGCTCAAGTTAATTAATTACCAATGTATATAAGGTATAAAAGTCAGGAGGCACTTTGGGCTGAATTTAAAGAAACTTTTATCTTCTGTAGCCAGAGGATAGATTGTTCTCTAGGATGTATGTTAGAGAAGTGGAGTTCAACAAAATTCAATAGAACTACAAAGAATTAAAATTCAAAAGAATTAAAAGAATTTTCAGTCTTAACAAATTTTGTACATCAAATCTTGATGTGATCAGGAAAAATTGGACCCTGAGCCTGGGATGGGAACATCTGAATAGATACACTTAAACCTTGAATCCCAGGATTCTTCTGAACTCTCTGGGCCTACAGATGTTACACACTCTCCCTTGGCTTGGTGAAATGAGTCTCCTGCCCCTTCTTTTCTGAAGACTCTGCAAGGGCTTCAACTGAGAAATAGAGGGCCCCTGTTGCTCATAGTATTGGCTAGTTCAATAATGCATTCTGGGATTAGCTTTCTTTTCTTCTGTTTTCTTTATTCTTAGTTCCACACTCTTATTTTTGGGGACAACTTTCCAAAATGAACCACCTCCATGCTAGCCTTTGCTTCAGGTCCCACTTTCTGAGGAAACTCTGGGTAAGATAATTTATACTAAAAATGGCCTTAGAAAGTAGACTCTCAGAATGAAATGATGAGTTTGGATGACTGACAGTTAAGGACCACATTGTTGGTAGTAAGTGAAGTGGTGATAACACATGACAGGCAGTTGCATCATAATTACCAAGGCATTCACTGTGGTATTTAGATGAAATGGAAGTAGAAAGGGAATCATTTGTTTATGTGGTGGCACTGGCTTATGTGATGAACAGTAGGAGGGTGATGATATTTAAAAAGACTGGAGATGTCTGATTTTTTATACTACCTTTGATGCCTTGAAAAAGATATAACAGGCACAAATCCACTGATTATTAATTCAGAACCCTATGACAGTCAGAAAGCCTCCATGGGAAATTTTAAAGAGCCAATTGTTTCCTGCAATTATAGAAAAGAATATACTGATTTAAATTGCAGGAGTAGCAGAGAGTTATCAGTAAACCCAATGTACACGGTGCTGCAAAATTAATCCATTGCCATCAAGTTGATTTCAATTCATGGTGACCCATGTGTTACAGAGTAGATCTGCTCCATAGGGTTTTCTTGGAGTTAATCTATATGGAAGCAGAGCAGCAGGCCTTTCTCCTGTGGTGTTGCTGGGTGGGTTTGAACCACCAACCTTTTGGTTAGTAGCAGATTACAAACTCCTTGCATCACCCAGGAGCTAATCAAAAATTTCATGAAAACAATACAGTAATGACCACATCAGAATAATATCAATTCAAGTGTCCAATAAGTGAGCTATGGTACATCCAGAGTATAGAATATTTCGCTGTCATTAAAAATCAAGTTTTCAAGCATATTTGATGATTTGGAAATACATAATGTTAAGTGTAATTGTCTTTTGAAAGTAGAAAAGAAATATAGAATTGTTTCCCAAAATTATATTGCAATTAGAAAAGTGTAGGAAGGAAGAACATCAAAACTCCACAGTTGCAATCTCTGGGTAGTGAAATTATGGATGTTTTTGCTCTGCTTCCTGATGTGTTTTGCTAATTTACTGTGATAAACATGTTATTTTTTCTCATCAAAACAAAAAATGTCTTAAAATTTTTAAATAAAAAATCTCGGCTTGACAGTTTTTCAGAACGTTTGTTCTTTGTTTCTATTTCTGCTCTCTGAGTGACGTGGGGAGAGATCTTGCTTCAGGAACTGAAGGAAGGTCCGCAGTAAGGAAATTCAGTCTGGTGTTCATGTGCTGCTTCATAGGAGATTTCAGCAGCAAAATCTGGAAATAATTGGGGTGACAGACCCTATCCTCCAAATTAAAATTGGTTCATAACTAATATTCTGAACACACATCTAACCCTTCATAGGAAAAATAACATATACATAAATATGTATGTGTATGCATATATACATACACAAACAAATTGTTTGTTGTATTTCATATAACTGGTCTCAGGCAGTCTGGTGTTAGGGGCCATGCTCACAAGCATAACACTGTAATGTCTCTCAGTGGAAACCATATTTCTAGAGATGAAATTATTTTAAAACAGCATAGTGGACAAGCCTCCCACTGATTGCGGATTGCCAAATGTGGATGCTCTTTTGCCTTTGTTGATTCTTATGTTAGCTTTGCCCTTCCCATCATCCCTGATTCATGTCTCAAAGCTTAGCCCAAGCATGACCTTGTCTACTCCCTAAGAGAGTGACCTTTCTTACTCCCTTTTAGGAATGACACAGACTATAATGGCACCACTAAACATTTACTTGTTTTCATATAATAGGTAACTTTTATGTGCAAACAAAAACCATAAAATTCCTAGAAGAAAATGTGGGGACAACACTGTCATTCCAATGGATTATCTAATATAAGAAGAAAAGCACAAACAGTAAAAGATAAAATATATAAATGGGACCTCATAAAAATTAAAAATTTTGTTTATCAAAAGATTTTACCAAAAAGGTGAAAAGACAAAATACTGACTGGGAGAATATCTTTGGAAACCATATATCAACTAAGAACCTAATAACCAAAATATATATAAAACTTCAGCAACTTAACAACAAAAAGACAGCCTATTCATAAAATGGATAAAGGACTTGAATAGACATTTCACCAAACAGGACATTCAGATGGCCACCAGACACATGAAAAGATGCTCAAAGTCTTGACATGATCAGGAAAAACTGGACCCTGAGACTTGGATGGGAACAGCTGAACAGATATACTTAAACCTTGAATCCCAGGATTCTTCTGAACTCTTCGGGCCTGCAGATGTGACACACTCTCCCTTGCTTGATGACAAGAGTCTCCTGCCATCAGAGAGATACAAATCAAAACTACAATGAGATACAGCTTCACACACACTAGGATGGCTAGATAAAACACAAACAAGCAAACAACAAAACCACAGAAAGAAACAAGTGTTGGCAATGATGTGAGGAAATTGGAGCTCTTATCCATTGCTGGTGGGAATGCAAAATAGTACAGCTGTTGTGGAAAACAGTGTGACAGTTCTTCAAAAAACTAAAAAAAATTTGTTCAACAGTAGTAGCCAGGCATCATCCAGCTTTTCTGGTCTCATTGCAAAGGAGGCATTTTTTCATGGAGGAAATTAGCCACGCATTCCATATCTTCCTCCTGTTTCTGATGCTTCTTCTGGCTTTGTTGCTCCAGGTGAATAGAAACAAATCTAGAACTACCATATGACCCAGCAAGTCCACTCCTAGGTATATGCCCAATAGACTTGGAAGTAGAGACTCAGAGACTTGTACACCATTGTTCATTGCAACACTATTTACAGTAGCTAATAGATGGAAACAAACTAAATAACCATCCATAGATGAATGGATAAACAAAATGTGGTGCATACATACAAAGGAATTCTACAGAAATGAAGTCTTAATACATGATACAATATGGATGGAGCTTGAAGATATGCTGAGTGAAATAAGTCAACCACAAAAGGATAAATATTGTATGACCTCACGTATATAAAAAGACAAGAAAAGGCAAATGTACAGAGATGAAAGTTTATTAGTGCTTCCCAGTGGCAGGTGGGAGGGGAAAAGGGGGTCAGTGGTGATGGAAAAATCACATTGATTAAGGGTAGGGTTGCACAGCCGATTATTGTAATTGCTGTCAATAAGCTGTACGTTTGTAAGAATTTAAATTGGCAAAACCTGTGTGATAGACATATTTACAACAATGACAGAAAAAAAGAAAAAAAAGGCTGCTGAGGCTCCTTATGTACAACCAAAAACTTCGTGGGATTTGGTTCCTTGGTTTGGAGGTTTAGGGTCATGGTTTCATGGGTGTTCCCACTTAATTGACCTAATAACATGTTTGGTGCTTCTGTTCTACTTTCCAGTTCACTGCATAGTGCCTCGGGCCTTAAAAGCTTGCAGGCAGCCATCTAGGCACAACAATTTGTTTTTATTCACCTGGAGCAACAAAGGAAGAAGAAGCAACAGAAATAGGAGGAAGATATGGGAAGTGTGGTTAATTTTCTCCACAAACAACTGCCTCCTTTGCCATGAGATCAGAAGATCTGGATGTTGCCCAGCTACCACTGCTGAATATTTTGGTTAAAGATTCCGTAGAAGAAACTTGATCAAAAGGGGGAAAGTGAAGAACAGAATTTCAAATTCCATAGACTCCAGATTTTCTGAAGCCATGGAAGCTGGATGAACCCCTGAAAGTATTGCCCTTAGATAATCTTTAAAACTTAAACCAAAAATATCCCCCAAAGTCATCTTAAAACCGAACAATAGTTTAGCTTAACTAGTAAAAAAGGTCTGCCTTGAGTATTATGCTCTTTTGAGAACTATCTACATGGGACTAAAGTGACAAGAGCAACTTGAATGATTACGTAGGAGCCTTAAAGGGCACTGAGTTTATGTTAATGAGGGAGGAACAATTCGGAAAAGAGGATGAGAGTGGTTGTACAGCTCGAAGACTAATCAATGTCAGTGAAACATACATGCAGAAAATGTTGAATTGGTGTATGTTTTGCTGTGTATCTTCTCAACAACAGATAAATAGAATTTAGAAAAGATAGATTCATTTTTGCTTAAAGCCTTAAAGAAATCTCAAGCACATTTGTGTAATGAAATATAATTCCAGAGGAAAATCAGAATAGAATTCTGGGTATAAAGACTGGAAGGCCTGGAAGTTGATGTGGAAAGCTAAAGCCACACTGCCGAGGAAATGCAACTTGTCGAAATACATAAACTTGGTCTCTGTCTCACACACAGGGCTGATAGTTACAAGGTTGAGAATGAGGCTATCTCAAGGGGACAACTAAGGCCTGAGATTCATCAACCCATTCTCCCAAAATGCCTCTTCTAATGTACAGCCATCCAGAAATGGTTAACATTCTTTTCTGAATTTACACAAAGGTTTTAATTATACTGAGTTCCATAGCACTGTAGCACATTTTCTCTTCAACTTATTAGGTATTTACAGAAGTTCCACAAAATTATACACAATTTAAATAATTATTTTAGAAAATAAAACTAAGAAAAATTGACAAAAGTGAAAAAACATAGAAAAAAATTACTAATAGCAACACTAAACCAAAAAAACAAACCCATTGCCAGAGAGTTGATTCCAACTCCTAGCAACCCTATATGGCAGAGTAGAACTGTCCCATAGGATTTCCATGGAGGAGTGGCTGGTAGATTTGAACTGCTGACATTTTGGTTAGCAGCTGAACTCTTAGGCACTGCACACCACTAGTCCATCTAAATCAAATCATCACTAATACCATGCTGTATTTCCCCATTCCATTCCAACCTATTTATTATAATCCTACAGCTATATTTTGAAGCCCATTTTTCCCATTTAATATCCTATCTTCAGTCTTTAGTCATATTTCAGGACAATTTTTTGAAGCGATTAATACCAGTAAAGCATTTTGTCGTATATAATACCACAGTGTTCTTAACCATTTCTCTACTGGTGTATGTTTAATGTATTTACAATTTAAGACCTTTCTCCAGGGAAGAGTTTGTGATGATGGAACTTGATGGACAGAGATGGATACGAGGAATGAAGATGATATAAAGGAGAACAAATCTGGGGGGAGAGTACAAAACCAAGAAGTTGGGATCCCTATCATACTTTTATCTGTTTATGTAAGAAGACACTAGCAAGGTCCCCCAAACAACACGTGCTACAGTGACACAGAACCCTGTGTCTTAAATGAGCTCAAGGTAGCAAGAATATTTTCCAAGACCATTTATAGGGAATGAAAGATATAACAAGTTTATTTGTGTGTGTACGTATGTATGCATATACGCATATATATATATGTACATATTTACATGCATATATATGTAGAGGGTCAGTGGAAAAGAGGAAAACCCTCAATGAGATGGATTGATACTGTGGCTGCAACAAAGGGCTCAAGCATAACAATGATCATGAGGATGGCGAAGGACAGGGCAGTGTTTCATTCTGTTGAACACAGGGCCACTATGAGTCGGAACCAACTTGACAGCAAAGGGTGTGGTTTTCTGTTTTATACATAAAAAAAAAAGTGCTCTCGAGTCGTCTGCTGACCATTTGGTTAGCAGCCCTAGCACTTAGCCACTACGCCACCAGGGTTTTATACATACATACATATAAACAGATATATACGTGTATGATTTTTTTTCCTTGCAAGGTTATATATTTTTTCTGCTTACTGGTTCTGAACCAATTTTAATTTGGGGACTAGGGTCTCTCACCCCTACTCTTTTCAGATTTTGCTCCTGAAGTCTCCCGTGAGGTAGCACTCAGACGTCAAACGGAAGTCTCTTACTGCTGACCCACCTTTGGTTCCGGAAGCAAGATCTCGCCCCATTTCTGAGAGCAGAATTAGAAACAAAAAAACAAGCCTTCTGCAAAACTGTCAAGCTGAGATTTTTGAGTAAAAAAAATATTAAATATTCTGTTTTCATAAAAAAAAATGCTAGTCATAGTAAATTAGCAAAGCATATGAAGAAGCAGAAAAAATCATCCATAAACACACTACCCAGAGATTGCAGCTATGGAGTTTTGATGTACTTCCTTCCTGTATTTTCCTAATTATAACATAAATTTAGAAATAATTGTTGGGTCTTTTTCTATTAAAAAACAAACAAAATAACAATTAAACACTTAATAGTGCTGTTATTATTGTTAGGTGCCATTGAGGCGATCCTATGTACAATAGAACCAAACATTGCCCAGTCCAGCACCATCCTCACAATCGTTATTTTCTTGAGCCCATTGTTGCAGCCACTGTGTCCATCCATCTTATTCAGGGTTTTCCTCTTTTTGGCTGACCCTCTACTTTACCAAGCATGTTGTCCTTCTCCAGGGACTGATCCCTGCTGATAACGTATCCAAAGTATGTGAGATGAAGGCTCCCCATTTTTGGTTCTAAGGAGCATTCTGGCTGTACTTCTTCCAAGACAGATTTGTTCATTCTTTTGGCAGTCCATGGTATATTCAATATTCTTCACCCACACCATAATTCATAGGCATCAATTCTTCTTCAGCCTTCCTTATTTGTTGCCCAGCTTTCACATGCATATGAGGCCACTGAAAACGCCATATCATGGGTAAGGCACACCTTTGACCTTAAAGTGACATCTTTGCTTTTTAACACTTTAAAGAGGTCTTTTGCAGCAGCTTTGCCCACTGCAAATCGTCATTTGATTTCTTGACTGCTGCTTCCATAAGCATTGATTGTAGACCCAAGTAAAGTGAAATCCTTGACAACCTCAATCTTTTCCTTGTTTATCATGATGTTACTCATTCGACCAGTTGTGAGGATTTTTGTTTTCTTTCTGTTGAGGTGTAAGCCATATTGAAGGCTGTGGTCTTTGATCTTCATCAGTAAGTGCTTCAAGTCCTCTTCACCTTCAGCAAGCAAGGTTGTGCCAACTGCCTAGTGCAGGTTGTTAATGAGTCTTCCTCCAATCCCGATGCCATGTTCTTCTTTATATAGTTCAGCTTCTTGGATTATTTGCTCAGCATACAGATTGAATAAGTACGGTGAAAGGACACACAGCTGACACCCAGCTTTCCTGACTTTAAACCATGCAGTATCTGCTTGTTCTGTTTGAACAACTGCCTCTTGGTCTGTGAGCAGATTCCTCATGAGCACTATAAAGTATTGTGGGATTACATTCTTTGAAACGTTGTCCATAATTTGTTGTGATCTACATAGTTGAACACCTTCACATAGTCAATAAAACGCTTAGCATTATATTGTCTCAACTCATGAAATACACTTCAAAACCTTATTTTAAATGTCTGTAAAATATTCCATACTCTGTATGTACCATAATTCAGTTAATTAATTCTAAATTACTGGACATTTGGATTGGTATTATTTTGATCTTATTATCATTTCACTATTTTCACTAAATTTATAAATTTAGTTGGTATAGAATAACAAATTTGCAACAGTTGCTTATCACACCTAGAAACATGATATATGTCTCAATTTACTCATTTCTTTAAAAAAATATTTGAAGTAAATATTTGTAGTTTTCTCCACGCAGATCTTACCTCTTTTGGGGGAGTTTATTTTGAGATATATTACCTTTTTTTTTTTGCTATTATAAATGCATATCCTTCCTTTATAATTCTTTATTCTAATATCCTCTTTGTATAGTTACTTTAGGAGCCCTGGCGGTACAGTGGTTAAGCACTTGGCTGCTAACCAAACGGTCGGCAGTTCGAACCCATCAGCTGCTCTTCAGGAGAAAGATGTGGCAGTCTGCTTCCATAAAGACTTGCAACTTCGAAAACGTTATGGGGAAGTTCTACTCTGTCCTGTAGGGTCCAAATGAGTTGGAATTCACTTAACAGCAGTGGGTAGTTATTTTCCATCTGGCCACCATTCTAATATTTCACATTGATTCTAATCACTTTAACAACTCCAATCTGCTGTCAGGCTAATTTGCCCACACAAAGGTGTAGGGGAGTGCTGTTTTGGATAAAACGCTGAAGAGACTAGATCTCACATCTGGACTGATGTGATCAAAAAAAGAAAGCAGGTGGATTCAGGAGTGGGAAGAGAAGTGAAGAGATACATCTTCGTGGTGTGTGTGTTTGTGTATATGTGTGTAGAGGGATAGTATTGGAAATTCTAGACGTCTACTGACTGGGAAACTGGGAATTTACCTAATCAGCAAAAGATACAAACGATCCTGTTGACACCTGGGTTATTTAGGGTTTTATCTTGAATATGCCTGAGAATGTCTGGTATTTTCCTGTTTCTGTGCAATACCCAGGGGGATAGCATATTGATGCACTAAAGCTTAGTAAAAATGATTTATGTAAACCCTTGTAAGATCTCACATGCTATTTGCTTCATTTAATTTAATTCCTAAAAAGATTCCAGGAAATCTAGAAGCACATATTTGCGTCCCAATTTTCCTTAAGGCTTCTGTGTTTTTATATCACTGTATGTCCTACACACACATAAATTATGAATTCTAGGTCTTGAGAGGCTGTCTTTGAGGTAATCTCAAAGTCCTAAATAGTTTCCTGAGTGCCTCCTTCATCTCCTTATTCCTCAGACTGTAGATCAAGGGGTTGAAAAGTGGAGTCAGCACAGAATAAAACAAAGTTACAATTTTCTGGATCCCAGCTGCATTGCCTGCTGTTGGGCTCACAAACATTACCATGATGGAGCCATAAAACAGGGACACCACAGCCAGGTGGGAGCCACATGTGGAGAAGGCCTTATGTCGGCCTTCTGCTGAGGGGACCCTCAGCACTGCTCTGATTACCAGGGTGTAGGAACTGCTAATGAAGAGGAATGTGGAGAAAATGAGGACAGAGTTAAAGATGGCACAGGTGACCTCAGTGGCAGGAGCTGGCACACAGGACAGGTTCATAAGGGGTCCTGGGTCACATAGAAAGTGATCAATAGTATTGGGGCCACAAAAAGGGAGCTGAGAGATGAGATAAACTGGGAGGAGGAAACAGGTGAAGCCACACACCCAGCAGCAGGCTCCCATTCTGATGCAGCATCGGACTGTCATGATGGAGGGGTAGTGCCGGGGCCTGCAGATAGCAAGGTACCTGTCAAAGGCTATGACGGACAAGAAGAAGGTCTCAGTGGTGCCCATGGAAAAGAAGAAGTAGAACTGCAGGAAGCAACCAGAGAAAGAGATGGTTTTGGTCTCAGTGAGAAAGTTGGCTAGCATATTGGGGACTGTGGAGGTGACATACCAGATCTCCAGGAAGGAGAAATTGGCCAGCAGGATGTACATGGGGGTGTGGAGACGGTGGTCCCCCCTCACAGCACATATAGTGCACAGATTTCCAACCAGTGTCAGGACGTAGATCACAGAGAAGAGTGCAAAGAGGAAGATCTGGATCTCTGAGGTACAAGGGAATCCAAGAAGAATGAATTCACTCACAGGGTCAGAGTGATTATTCCCTTCTGGGTTTTTCATGTTTTTCCTCCAAACTGCAACGACAAGACATTGACATTTTGCAAATGACTACAGAACTTTTCTCGTTAAGATGTTCTCTGAATTTCTTAAAACTGAATTAGTTGCATAGTTTTAGATCACGCAAAGATTTTCAGCATTTTTTTCTGTCCCACTCTGATATTGAGAGGACATAAGGAACCTGTGGGTGTGGATAGTCATGACCTGTTGTCAATGTGTTAGAGTAGAACTGCTCCACAGGGTTTTCTTGGCTGTTATCTTCATGGGAGCAGATCATGAGGACTTTCTCCCACTGTGCAGCTGGGTGGGATTGAACCACTAACTTTTTAGGTTTATAGCCCAGTGCAAACTGTTTGTGTCACCCAGAGACCTGTGGGTACTTACTACAACCTCCTTATTGTGCCCATCATTGCCATCACATCCCTTTAAATATCTTCCTTTGTTGAGGGTCCCCAGCACTGCATAAAACAAGACAGATGTTCTCTTGCCATTCAGGGGCTTGCAATCTAGTTCAGAAAAATCAGCCTGAGCAAAACGTATATGAGAACATAGAGAAGTTTAAATAATTTGTGCAGTGGAAGCCCTGAGTAAATATAGAGAAGACGATATTGCAAGAACTTAGAGCCTCAAAGCAAGGTTTATTTGTTTGTTTGCTTTTTCACTATTGTACTCTTTAATAATAACACATGCATAGTTTTAGATGAGGTTCCTGTCCATATAGACTTGGCAACATTAGAAAAGGGATAAGGAAAATGACCTTTAATCAGTGATTGCCTACAGCAAGGCCGGTTCATATATTTGTGTGTCTCTTGTTTTTTAAAGACATCAATGAAAGAAATTGAGCACTATGTATTCTTATTTTCTCTCAGTATTTAAGGTCATTAGCACAATGGTCCCCTTTGTGGTTAAAAATTCACTGGTCAAGAGGATTAAGTTCAGGTAGTGTTATTTTCAATAAACATTTTATAATAAAGCTGGCATAAATGAATGAGGTACAGAATACAAACTAACATGATTCTCTTTTAACTGAAATATACCCTAAGTAGAGTGTGCAGTCCTGGTGGTGCAGTGGTTAAAGTGCTCAGCTGCTAACCAGGAGGTCAGCAGTTCAAACCCACCAGTTGCTCCATGGGAGAAAGATGTGGTAGTCAGCTTCCCTAAAGATTTATAGCCTTGGAAACCCTATATGGCAGTTCTACTCTATCCTACAGGGCTGCTATGAGGTGGAATCGATTTGAAGGTAATGGGTTTGGTTTGAGTTTGGGTTTAGAGTGTGCAGGCTTCAGTCTTTAGTTGGAATTTATGAGGTGGAGGAAAGTTCCTCACAGTGGTATTTGATATACATTTTGCCACATAGAGCAAAAATATTCACAGCATTGTATCATTGAAAGCACTCTGAAATTTGAATTACATTAGGTGAAGGTCTGTGCCTTGTCTTTATTCTCATTACTCTTTATGCACATTGTCTGAGACTCCTATGCTAGAGTTCTTTCTGGTTGACCCCTCCTACAAATGTTTTTCCAGGACCCATTCCTTGGATATTTTCTCTTTTCCAGCTGTAATCTCTGTAAGTGACCTGTCATTTAGGCCCTTGTCTGTAACATAATCCACACGAGAGCCCTGGTGGTGCGGTGATTAAGAGCTCTAGTGCTAACCAAACGGTCAGCAGTTCGAATCAACAAGCTGCTTTGGAAACCATATGGTGCAGCTCTACTCTGTCCTCTAGGGTCACCATGACTCGAAATCAACTTAACAGCAACAGGTCTGGTCTTGGTTTTGAGATGTCCTAGCCCGGATGTCACTTCTCCATCCTGGATTTTTCTACCCGACTTCTTACTCAACATCACCATTTGATATTTAACAGGCAACTTAAACATAAACATGCCCAAGACTGAGCTTTTGGCTCTTCTCACCCCAAACATGTGACTTCCTACTTCTTCTCCATCTCAAAGAATGAGACCTCCATTCACGCAGTTGTTTAGGCCACTACTTTGGCCACATCCTTTCCTTTTCTCTTAATATCTTTTATCCAAGCCATCAATAAACCCTCTAGACTTCATGTGCAAAGCATATTCAGAATCTGAACAGTTTTCACCATCTCCATAAACTATCCAGTCCTCTGTGAAATTCTCCCCTGGATCTGCTTCTATTTTTATATGTTTGGAGATTAACACCCACATAGCAGCTAGACTGATATTTAAAAAAAGAAAAAGAAATCAGATCCCATCAAGTATTTGCTCTCCATCTTTAAAATATACTTAAAACTCAGATTAGTTGAATTTTAAGTATGGCCTTGCTCCCTGCCCTGGTTTTCTACCACTCTTCATCTTACTTACCCCACTCCTGCCATGCTGTGATACTTGACTATGTCAAGTGTGGGCCATATCAAGGCCTGGAATGCTTCCACCTTCTCTCCCCATATTCATGTGCCTTAGTTTGTTACTTCACTCAGAGTTCTGGTAAAGCTCAGAGACTCAGAGAGTCTTTCCTCAACTGTTGTCTGTAATTTAATGCTCCTGTTGAAACTCAATCCCCAATCCTACTGTATTTTTTTTTCAAAGCCCTTCTCATTACCTGTCATTGCATTATATACTTTCTATGTATTTTCTGTCTTACCCACCGAAGTATAAGATGAGGATTTTGTTTTGCTCCCAGAATTTAGAACAGTGTCTGGTACAGTATAGGTGCTCAGTAAATATTTGCTGTCTCCAAAAATGAATAAGCCTTTATAGTGACCACTTAAAACAATTGCTTGTATTCGGACAAAATATTTTTAAAAAAGGTGCAAAGATTGGAATCTCTAGTTTGTTAAAAACAAAAGCAAGGCAACAAAGATTTTATTTGTTTTGGTAACATGGCTTCTGTTCAAGTGAATAGCACAATATCCATGATGGGAGGACACACAAGACAACTCAATAGAGAGATGTCTCTCCCTCTGTCTCACTTCTTCCTTTCTGACCCTTTGTCCACTGTGTTTTCTCATTGTTTGTGAGCGAAAAGCTATCTCTCTCTATTTCCATGTGTGGATTGTACTCTTCTTTGCTGTCTTTTCTCCAGGTCTCTTTTCACATCTGCTTGTCCATATCTTTAGTGACTATTTTTTATCAAATGAGTTTTTATAATTTTTTTGCTTTTATTACGTAGGTAAATAAGGGAGCTCTTTTAGTTTATCTCTCTTAAAGAAAACGTGTTTGTGGCCTGTGACTGATATTTTTTTCCTCTGTGGTTATCCACCGTACTTTTTTCCCATTGTTTTATTTATTTATTTTTTATTGTACTTTAGATGATGTTTTAGGGAGCAAACTAGTTTCTCATTTAACAGTAACTGCACATATTGTTTTACGACATTGGTTAACAACCCCACAACATGTCAACACTCTTGTCTTCTCAACCCTGGGGTCCCTATAGCCAGCTTTCCTGTCCCCTCCTGCCTTTTTGTCTTTGTCCCAGGGCTGGTGTGCCCCTTTGGTATCATTTTGTTTTATGAGCCTGTCCAATTTTGTAGCCACTGTACTTTAATAGAATTTTTTTTTCTCTTACTTTTCGCTGGATACTCAGAGTCAGGAAATCTAGTATGTGTGACTTGAATAGCGAAGTAATAAAGCATAGAATAACGTTGTCATTCCAAAATTTCTTCCTGACCGTTATGATTTTGTGGTTCAATTAACATCTCCCTGTGAGTAAATATTTTAATTTTTGTTAAATATTTTAACTCATATGCTTATAAATAAAGCGTGTATAACTGATGCTGGAAGCTTTGCTCTATAGTTGAGAATCCAACCAACTGTCGTTATGAAGAAGTTATCCCAATTTACATTTTCATATGGAGAAAATAAAATGCAGTGTTAGAGGAAAGGGAAAAAGACTTCACAAGATGTCTGAGCTGCACCTTACCTGAAGCTCTCGTGTGTGAGAATTTTAGAATTCTGTAAGGGTAGACTTCCAAATGTAGGCTGCTCTCCCCTGGAGGATGCAAGTCAGCCTCTGTCTGCTCGGCTTCCCATGTCAGCAGTGGAAAGTGTGCAGCAAAGTCAAGGACAGTGGCAATCACATCCGCACTTCTTAGGAGGCATCTAAAGGGGGGTAGTGTTTGAAGGTAACCTCACCAAGTATGGGAATGATTTGAAGCCCAAGTGGTGACTATGTTGCTTAAATAGGCTGAAAATGTGGTGGCATGCTGATATAAAAGGTGCTGAAGTCTTTCCTGATCTGAGAAGGACCTATGACATTCGTGTCTCCAAAGGAGAGGATGTAGCAGACATTTTCTGAACCCTGGCTACTGTTTCCTTGGCAGCCCATCTTGGGGGCTGGTGAATCAGAGCATGCTGTTCTTACTGCTGGTCTCCAGTTCCCCGTGCACTTTTTATTAATTGTGCCAAGATTTGTTTTTGACCCTCCTGGATTACCCAGCATCTCCCAGTGGCCTCCTCTAAGGATAGCAGTGAGAAACTTTTGGCTAGATCTCCAAAAGCAGTTCTTTAACTGAGATCTAAATTGTTTCAACCTCTATGGGAAAAGGGAAAGATGATGAGGCCTGGGTTAAGCTGAAGAATAAGTTGGCCTTAAGCCTTGGATCACAAGTGTCCATACACATTTTTATAGCAATACAGTTATGTTTTCCCACAAAAGAGATAAGATATGATTTAGGAGAGAAAATGTAAAAGCAAGGGGTTTTGCAAAGCCAAATCATATAAAGACAGAGGTTAGTTTTTGCAAATAATTTACAAAATTCTTCAGAGGCTTACCCATTTATTTCCTTCTATCCACAATTCTACGCATATACTAACCTAAGTGTGCTGTGGTAATGTTGGGATTTTTAGATCAGCACCTATTGTTATGCCAGTACTTGACCGTAAGGTATCATCGTATTTGTTTTGTGAATTTGTCCTTTCAATCCCAGTTCAGTGAGAGAAAAGTAATTCAAACATTTAAATCAGCAGTATGATTGCCCTAAGCAATAATGTGATTTTAGATGGTATAAATGGAAGCAGTGATTTAAAACAGAAAGATGATCCTGTTTGATTCTACATGGGTGAAATATAGAGCCCTACGGAAGCTCTAGTTTTCATAATCTAATAAATAAATGGGTAAAAGGCAATGGATTTGGGGGAGAACACTGAAAGGGGACTTAAAATATGGAAATTAGTAGAAGGAATGGGATATTTAAGTTGGAGAACAGGAGACTCAATTGGAACAAATGATCACTTAATGGAGGAATTGAATTTGTCCCATTTAAACCTCAAAGGACAAAATTAAGAGCAGTGAGTAAGAGTTATAGGAAGACACATGTTAGCTCAATTTAGAGAATAACTTTCTATCAGAGAAATCTGTAGTGATTGAATGAGTAAACCTTGGAAGGAGGCTACCTTCTGTCAAGGATCTGATCAAACAGAGGCTGGGGAAGTGGTAGAAGGGATGCAAGCATCAGATACAAATTTGTTTCAATTCTGAAACTCCATGATACACATCCAAGAAGTGTCAAGAGAAAATGAAAACCTAGCTGGGTAACCTCAGTGACATAAAAGAATGTTATGGAAAATATTGAGGTTAATGAGAAATTGAGGTTTTCATTAAAATGAATACAAAGGCATAGTATTTTCCAAAGGCTACTAGTTGACATCAGGACAAAGGGCCAAAGGAAAGGAAATGTTGAACTGTGGCTCGGTCAGCAAAGTTCTGGAGTTATGCCATGGGACTACAAAGAGCCCAGCTCTATTAATTGAAGAAATTGGTCTTTTATCCAGAAAAGATAAATGTGGAAAGCTTCTACTTTCTAAAGTCGAATTTGAGTGACTCTTTAGTTGGGCTAGGGATGGTTCCGCACAGATAGTCTCTGAAGTGGATACAGTTTGTTTAGTGGCTTTTCAACTCTTCCTTTTTTTTTTTTTAGATTTTAGCACCCATACTTTCTCACAAGCTCCCATTGCTGCTGTGTCACCACAAATCTGAGAACTATTTAAACTAGCTAAATTATTTTTTATCAAATTATTAGTTAAATTAATTTATGATAAAGCATTGATTTTATTTTATTATGAAGTAAATGTTTATTTTAGAAAAAATGAATAATACATAAATGTATAGGAAGAAATTGAAATCATCTATAATCCCATTTCTAGCATCATTTCTAGTTTACATTTCTAGTCTTCTCTCTGTACATATTTTAGACATTAGATAGATACATATGAAATTCTTTTTTCAAAATTGGAATCATAGTACATGGAGTTTGTAAATATTTTTTTTCAATATTATGTCATGAATCTCTTTCTGTAGAACTAAGTATTCCTTGAAGCATGATTATTCGTGGATTCATGATATTCCATTCTTATGAGTGTATTCTTTCTTATCTAATCATTTGTCTATTTGGGGGCACTTAAAATATTTTATGTAAATCTATTGGAATTTGTTATTTTTCTTAAAAAAAAATCTGTTGCCATCAAGTTGATTCCGACTCATAGAGACTCTATAGGGCAGAGTAGAACCGCCCTGTAGGGTTTCCAAGGAGTGGCTGATGGATTCAAACTCCTGACCTTTTGGTTAGCAGAGGAGTTCTTAACCACTGCACCGTAAGTGCTCCTCTTTAGAAACAGTTCTTGAAAATAGGTCATACGTATGCGTATTTGAAATATATTTGCCAGGTTTCCTGTTTTAAGTTTGTAGCTTGGTAATTTTTCATTGGTTAGGGATGACTGGAAGACAGTAGAGTAACAAGCGTAGAGAACTGGATTGTGACTCAGAGGTCTAGATTTGAACTTGGTGATATAGTAGCTGTGGGAGTGTGGTACATCACTTAACCTTTATATGCTTAGATTCCCAATGTGTAACACGGGATCAAATTATTGCTCCCACCTACATAATACAGTTATCACGAGAATGTCACGAGTTAGGAAAGCTCTCTGAATTTGTTGGACAATTTGTGAATTTGAAACTTGGTTTTGGTCCAATTTCTAGGCACTAACACATAGCTTATTGATTCTTGGCCTTTCTTCCAGAATAAAGTAGAATATTTAGCAAGTCCAAGTAAATACATTGCTTCCAACAGAGGCAGAACAAATTCATTTTGAAAAATGCGGAAGTGATTTTAGAAAACACATCCCTGTGCTCTTTCCTAGACAGTGCCTGTCTTGTGAGGGGACTAGCAGGTAGTAGAGTTATTTATTTATTTGAATTGATACCTTGTTTGCTTCCAAGTGCTTTTAAATATATTATCCCATTGGAATTTGATTTCTTTATTTGTATTATTTTTAGTGGACAATTGGGCTTTAGCTAAGCATTGCCTAGAGACCCATCTGTGAGCCTGCTTCCAGTGATGCCATGGTAATCCAGTGACATGTTGGGAGTTGTTCCCATACGGCTGAACCTCTCTTTTATAGTCCACTAATCCTCTTTCTCTTGTACAGCTTTCCTCAGCCTTCTCCGAAGCTGCTCCCAGAAAGCCTCCCAGTCGGCACTCCTTTGGGGCAGATGCAAGTAGTCCTCCTTCTGAAGCCACCGGGCAAGACGGTGGTAGCTACACAGCTGCCGCAGATCAATAGGCTCCAGAAAGAGCAGCAGGAGGCTAGTAGTCCCAGGCTTGGCCACCAAGTGGTAGGTGGCCAGCCTTAACTCTAGATTGCACCAGGGACTGCCCAGGGCCTGGCGGCTGAGCACGCACAGGGTGGTTTTGCTGCTCTCTATGCTGGCGGCCGTTGTGTCCATCCTATCCTGTCCGACCCCAAAATCCCTCTCTGGTAGGCATAACCTCAAGCCCTCGCCAGCTGGAAGAGGCTTTTCCAGGGCAGGAATCAGCTCTGCCAACACCCAGGCTCGGTCTTGCCTGCAATAGGATATAAAGACATCATAGTGGTATTGGCTTCTGTGGTTCCAGCCACCCAACTTCCACCACCAGGCATGAAATAGGGCCTGGAGATGGTGGAGCCAGGGCCAGTTAGGGCAGCCAAGCAAAGCAAAAATGATCACCAGGACCAACAGAGTGAAGCTGGTTAGAAAGCTCTGAAGCTCAAGATTATCTGGGCAGTGACCAGAAAGGAAAGAGAACAATGGAGTCTTGAAATAGTCAGAGGCATTGGCCATGCAGATAGATTTCTCTAGCCCATACACAAAGGTATTTGGGGCCTGTGTTGCCCAAGGCCCTACCCAAGAGCTTTCACACTGGCAGATGAAAGTGACATCTGAGAAATACACATATTGAGGCATCTGGGGAATGAATTCCTGGAGGCTGCTGTCCAGCCCCAGGGCCCATTCAGAGTTCAGCAGCAGCAGCTGGAGGAGGCCCAAGCCCCTGAAGCTGGAGACTGAGAGGTTCCCAAGGTTTAGGTTGCTCAATGCCAGTACTTCTAATTGAGGCAGATCCTCCAGTAGCACCTCCAGATTCACAGGCCTTGATTCAGAGAGGCTGTCCAGGTTCCCTAGCTCCAGCACTCGCAGCCTGGGCAACCCAAACAGTTGTAGGCCTTCTGTACCCCCATGATAAGACCAGAAGTGCAGGTGCTCCAAGGAATGCAGCTGTGGGAAGAATCTCTGGGATTTATGGGTAGAGAAAATACCGGGGCTGCAGCCTCTCAGGGTGAGGTGACGCAGGGAAGGGAAATGGACTGTGTTGTTGCCTGGGTGCAGCAACACATAAGATGCTTGTAAGGTAAGGCTCTCCAAGAACTGGAAGGGTTTTCCACGTGGAACACTGAACTGGATGTACGATTGTGCCCATACTTCTAAGCTGAGCAATGTCAAAGGCCAGGGAGGGTAGAGCTCCAGGATCTCAGGAGAACCCAGCCATAGATGGCTCAGCTTCTGGGGACCCTGAAGCAGCCGGCCAGAGAAATTCTCTATATAAGTCCCCAGGAGGTTCAGTGAGATGAGAGCAGGAAGAGAGGAAAGCCAGCCCAGTTTCAGCACCTTAATCTGGTTCCAACTTAGATCTAGGGTCTTCAGCCACCTCAACCCCTCTAGGGCCTCACTGGATAAGTTAGAGATGTTGTTACCACCCAGCCAGAGCTCCTCCAGTTGAGGAAGAGAGGAGAAGGCCCCAGAGGGAAGAGCACTGAGCTCATTGTGGGACAGATCCAGCACTCTCAGGTTTGAGCTGACCAGCCCCTCTGGGAGCACTAAGGTTGGGCCCAGCTTGTTCATTGATAGGTTAAGCCTTTGAAGCTGGGGCAAGGCACTCAAGAACCTAGTGGGCAGTGAATGCAGACTATTGGCATGAAGGTTGAGGTGTTCTAGGGAGTGGTAGCCTGAGAGGTCGTCATCCCCTATGTGCTGGATTTGATTCCTTCCAAGATCAAGTGTAGAAAGCTCAAAGTAGGCTGTCACATTCCCAGGCAGTTTTTCTGCACCTGTATCCTCAAGGGAGAGGGAATCCAGGTGAAGCAGCCCTGAGGCAAGGAGCTCTAATGCACTCAGAGAAGTGCCATCCAGTCTCAGAGAGTGGAGTTGGAGGCCACGCAAGGTTTTGACACCAACCTGACTCAGCTGCCTGTTGGCAGAGAGATCCAGAACCTCCAGAAATGGGGTCCATAGGCTAGAGATGGCAGTAGGAGAGGAACCAGGCACAAGGCTTGGGAAGAGTCCTTGCAATTCCTGCAAATCTGTCAGACAGCTGTGCCTCAGAGTCAGATGACTAAGACTGAGAGGCAACTGGATGTTCTGGCTAGAATTCAGGCAATAGCCTTGGAATGAAAGGCTGTTGAGGAATCTGAGGGGCTCGAGAGCATCTGAAGGGAGGAGTAGACTCAGGCAACAGGGAGTGGGATGCTCAAAGAAAAGGTGCTGTAGCTGGTCCAATCCCTGAAATGCTCCAGATGTAATTCTGAGAGTGCCCAGCTGCAGCCTCAGTAGCTGTAGTGTAGGAAAGTGTCCAAAAGCATCAGCTGGCAGGACAGGAACTGTGCCCTGGAGGCATAGTGCCTCTAATCTCCTGGGCAGTGCTGTCAGAGTCTGAGCCAGGTCACTAACATTGGAGCATGATGCAAAAAGGTGCAGTCCTGGTGCCAAGGGACACGATGGGATGTAGTAGGAGATGTTAGATAACAGCGAGCTGTCTGCTATGGTGCAATCAGGAGTACTCCATGCCCAACCTGAGCCCAGGCTCATCAAGAAAGAAAGGAGAGTAAGGGAGAGCAAAGGTCTTCTCATCCTTGATACTGCTTCTAGGGAAGGAGGAGAAAAAAATATAGTTGTCAATCTTACCAAAGCCAACAATACTAGCCTAAGCCCTTCTGATCCATATAACACCTTGGGGACTTCTACAACATGTTGGAGACACAGTTCTGTGGTTAAGATACAAAAAATATACTTGATTGACTAGAGGTCTCAGGTTGTACACACTCCTGTGAGCCCCCCCTGCAGGTAGAGAGCCAGTGGGGATGAAGACACAGGCCAACAAGAAAAGCTTGTGACACAGGATAGATATCAGCAGAGAAACTGGTGACATTTCCCCATCCTCCTGCTGGGGGTGGATAGTTCAAGCTTTTGAGTTTTTTGGGAGGGAGCCTTCAGCTTATGAGTGTGCTACTTCCAAGACTCGACAGCAAATCTACTTGTCTCATAATAGAATTTGCTGGCTGGGAAAAATGGTGATGATGCACACATGAAAAGGCCATGACCTACACTCTGATTTGATTGTTAACCGTATGACTTGTGTGGACCCAATATCATTATCCTTTTTTTTACTGATGAGCCAACTGAATATCAGAGAAGCTAAGTGGCTGGTCATAGAAGTAGAAAATGAGAGTCGGAGTGACAAGTCCAGGTGTTCTGCCTTTACTTTTGGTGTTCTTTCCACTTCAGCCATCTTCATCCAGGATAAGGGAAATGTTTTAAGTGAATTCTAACCTGCTGAGTTTGTGGGAAATAAACAGGGCCTCGAAAGCTAGTTCAGGAAAACAAAGTAAGTGTACAGTAGAGAAAGAAAGCAGGGGAATGACTAAGTTGAAAAACAATGGAAACATGAAGTCTTGCTATTTTTGTGGTCAGAACACAGGGCTAGAGGTAGGAGGTAGCATTGAGTCTTTCCTCACTGCTTATTTGTTCCTCTCCTTGGTAAGGCCTCCAATTCTCCATTACGAGATGGACAGTAATTGTATATCCCCCATCTAAGCTCCTAAAAATACGGAAAGAGGCAGTAGACCAGACTGGTGCTCTTGGGGATGTTGTTGTCTGGTGCTGTGGAGTCAACTCATGGTGACTCCATACACAACAGAACAAAATGCTTACTGGTCCTGTGCCATCTCCATGATCGGTGCAGAGAGCTAGGTGTCAGTTAACCATAGGTGACTGGCATGGTTCTCCTGGGAGGGTTCGAGCTTATTCAGTAACCCATGCTTTTGGTAAAAAGAGGATTTGGCATTAAAAGTCATATTTTTGTCTCTACTGGCTCTCTGCTGGCAGGGAGGGATGCATGAGTGTGGATAACTTGAGTCCCCTGGTTGGCCACATGTCTACTTTACATTTTCCCCTTGAGTTTGCCATGAGGACAGCATGTCTGTAATGACAATAAAGCTGGTGCTGGAAGCACTGAAGCTGCTTTTCCTCAAGAAATAAGCCTGCAGCTGCTATAGCTTCATGGTCCATACATGCCTCAGACTTCAGAGGAGCAGAGGCCTAAGGAGAAGGGCCTTGGGATTCATTATCTAGATGACTCAACCTTGCAAAACCATCAACCTCATTATAGCCTTTACTCAATACACCTGTTAGTAATGCCATTTGCCTTCAGATAGATGGTGACCCTATGTGTGCCAGAGTAGAATTGTGTTCCATAGGGTTTTCAATGGCTGATTTTTTTGGAAGTAGGTTGCCAGGTCTTTCTTCTGAGGAGCCTCTGGGTGAACTCAAACCATCAACCTTTTGGTTAGCAGCTGAGTGCAATCACTGCACCACCCATCATTCTATTTCCATGGCTAGTTCCTTGCATTTTTGAAGGGCTTCTTGAGCCCCTGTGTAGCCTCTGACAGCACAATTAATGTGCCATTTTGTGCTTGAACTTTGCACTCTCTTCTATGATCTAGGAAGATTTCAAGGGCTAGATTAGTTATGAAATCTCAAACCAACGAGGTATAATCACCTTGAGATTTTAGGAATACATAATAATCCTTGGCTGAGGAGCAGGATCAAGGACCAGGGATGGTCCTTTGTCTTCAGGAATTACCAGTATTACTCAAAGACATCACTTAAATTGTCTACAAATGACAGTCACTCATTTGCCAGGGGTGGGGGGAGGGGAGAAAGTAAGCCTTAACCTAAATGTTCTCCCAAAGCCTCGCCTAGCTCCTGCCTAGATCCTGGTCCCTGACCTTCCCTAGAGATGGCCAGCGTCTCTATATAGGGAAGATGCTCCTTTTTTTACTTTCCTCCCGGTCAATTTTCATTACTTGCTCTTCTACCTTGTCTACAAAGCTTACCTGGCCCTGGGGCAGACGTCTGCTTACCTTTGAACAGAGGAAAGGACATCAGCAGAGCCAGAGTCAGAGTCAGAAGGATTCTCTCTCACTTTCTGTTGCAGCAAAAGTGCAAACACCTTTTCTTCTGTGATTCTTTCCTCCACAATGGCTTGTGCCTTGTCTCACACATAGGTGTGACACCCCTGTCATTAGATCAGGAGTGGGAAATGTCGGGGCAAAGAGGAAAGAAAGCCCTTTGCACATTTTGTTTTCCCCTCCAACTCGACTTTTTCTATTTCATGTTTCCTCTTTTCCAATCTGACTTGGAGTTTTCAGTTCTCTATCACATCCTCCTGGGGTCTAAAGAATAAGCTTCTTCTCCATTTTCCAGGAGACTTTGCTCCCTCATAACACCAACCCCAGCCAGCTCCAACATTTCTACCTCGCCCCCAGTCCTCCCAGTCCTCCCAGAGTCTTAATATTAAGCTGCTTTGCAGCAGGGAAATTGAAGAGTAACCCACAATCTTACCATAGGGAACTTGACCCTCAAACTAAGGTTGAAGGGAGAAGAAAATGAAAAGTAGATGATCTGAGCAGAGAATTTTCTTTTCTAGGTGGTATTTTATGGGCCATCTAGAAACTTCTTGGAAGGAATCAGTGAAATCTGAGCCAGGACTGGGTAATAAAAGTCAGAGGGTCCCCCAACTCTGATTTTTAAAATGCTTGACTTGCTTGAAACCCTTTTTGAATATTTTTTGTTCTTCTGCCTCTGTTCTTATTGAAACCAACAGTGGCTCCAGGAAAGAAAGATATGGCAGTCTGCTTCTGTAGAGATTTACAACCATGGAAACCCTATGGAGTCACTGTGGGTTGGAAACAACTCAATGGCAGTGGGTTTTTTGGGGGGTGGGTTCTTAGAGTAACAATTGCATAAGCTTGACATGTGGGCATTAAAGTAGTTCTTGTATCTCTTGTCTCAAGCATTCATTTTTCAAGTACCAGGTGAGATACTTTTGCTCTGTTTAAACATTGGGGAAACAAATTTATGTATATTTTTTCTATATATTCACAAGTCGTGATTAAAATCTTAGTCTCTATGTTTCAATTTTTTGCTTATTAATATTTTTGTCTTTCAAATCCCTTTTATCCACCAATCAGTCTTTTTTTCTGTTTAATCTAATATAAAGATTTGTTTGAGAGGAACTTCAGCCTCTTAAAGCGGAGCATTGATATAACGGGTTACTTCTAAATTTCCGTCACTGTATTTACTTTCTTATTTTATACTCAATACATTGTTGGTAGAGTGGATTAGCTGTGTGCTTAATATTGATTTTTTTTTTTTCTAATCTTCCTTTTCTTTTTTTTAAATCTTCCTACCTAATTCCCAATTCTATCCTGGTAATAATGTACCCAATTAAAAAAATTAAATGTCACACCCAACCTTGTAAAAGGGGACATTATGTGACACACTTCATGTTACGGATTGAATAATGTCCTCCCAAAAATGTGTGTGTCAGTTGGGCTGGGCCATGATTCCTGGTATTACGTGATTTTCCTATGTGTTGCAAATCCCGCCTCTATGATGATATTGAGGGAGGATGGGCAGCATTGTGTTAGTGAGGCAGGACTCAACCTACAAGATTGGATTGTGTCTTGAGGCAATCTCTTGAAATATAAAAAAGAGAAACAAGCAGAGAGACAGGGGGACCTCATAAAACCAAGAAAGCAGCACCAGGAGCAGGACGTGTCCTTTGGACCCAGGGTCTCTGTGCCTGAGAAGCTCCTCGACCAGGGGAAGACTGAGGACAAGGACCTTCATCATGAGCCGACAGAGAGAGAAAGCCTTTCCCTGGAGCGGATGCCCTGAATTTGGACTTTTAGCGTACTTCACTGCGAGGAGATAAATTTCTCTTTGTTAAAGCCATCCACATGTGGTATTTCTGTTACAGCAGCACTAGATGTCTAAGACACTTCTGTTCAATTAAAAAATATAAATGGAATATAGGTTGGCCTCTTTCCTGTCGCCTGAAGCTTCAGCTGTCCTCCTTAGATAATGAAGTCACCTAGTGAATGGAAACATGTGTAAGAAGAGAGATTAAAAAGCTAGGAGAACCTGGTCCCCTGATGGCATCTTGGAATTGTCTCCCTCTGGGTTGCCATGGACTGTCTACCTCCAGCTGTTTTGAAGAGAGAACAAGCTAAATCTGTATATTGCATAAACTGCTGTTACTTGGATTTTCTAGTCCACGCATCTGACTCCGAGTCTGGGTTCTTGGGTGGAACTTGAGTTTCTTCTTTGTCTCCATTACTCAAGTGGGTGAAGTGTGGAGAAAATTGATTATTTAACAAAAAATAATTATTTATTCAAATTTATAAGTTCTGGATTCTTTGCTTCTTTGGAGAATAAGCCCATTTTTAAAAAATGACTTTTTGCTAGGATGATTTGAAGTATATGTTTGGATAGATAAATAAGCTTATGTTCTTTAAAAAGGATGGATATTTGAAATATATTAACAGAAAAAAAGAACAATAAAAAACTGATAGGTGTTCAAGGCATGATTATTCAAATTCTCTCTTTATGAAAATTGGCCCTGGAAGTGGAGGTAAGCAGGAAGCTTGGGTGAGAGGTAGAAACATGCAGCTGGAAAGCCCCTGAAGAAGATTTCTCTGTTTGGGAAGATTCATTGGAAATTTACTTCATTGTGTGGTATATCCAACCCTTTCTGCTCTCTTCTTTCTGTTCCAAGCATCTAGTATGAGAACCTCAAAGCCAGAGTTTTCTGCCAAAAACCTTCAGGGAAAGAGTTGATTCTGAGTGAGATAGAAGCACCAGGGAGCTGAAATTACTCCTCTCCACAAAGTGACAGCAGATTAAAAAGTCTTTGAAAAGCTGTGAAAAGGCTCAAGCTACAAGGCTTAGCAAAGAGGGTAGCATTATCTTTTCTTTCTGTGTAAAAAGAGGAAAGACAGAGTTATGTATCTGAAAGTGTTGCTCTAGATTTTATAGGCCCTGCCAATCATTAAATTTTAAACTCTTCATCCTTTGGAAATTAGATAAAGTATCCATGTTTATCATGGAAAAAAACTATGTATCTATTAACATAAAAGAGGAAAAAATTAATTTAAATCACACGTAATACCATCACTATATTCAAATTAAGATTATACAATTATAGTGTTCTGTGGCCAGTCTTTTCCACTTTAATAACATAATAAACATTTACATCTTAAATATTTCTTTTAACGAATCTCCACATAATTTGTGTGCTTCTTGTGTTAAAATAATAGAAAAGAAATTCCGTATAAGTGTGTCTCTTACATTTAATTCTCCTTTACAATATTCATTTCTGGGATATATCCAGGTCTTTGGCCTGTATGGTCATGCAGCTTTTCTGCAGGTAGTTACATGAGACATAGCCATAGTCCCAGGGAAGATTAAGGTACAGAACTAGAATCTTACTGAACTTGAAGTCAGCAGAACCGGTTCCCTCACTTACTATTTGTGTGACCTTGGACAACACACTTGGTTTCTTTGTATTTCATCTATGCAATGAGCATGAGACTATCTACCCTAACTACGTTACAGACTTTTTGTGAGGGTGAACTGAGAGAGTATGTCTAAGTATTTTGTAAATGTTAAAGAACTTTACAAATGAAAGATAATAAGTTAGCTTTACAAATAAAAGATAATATGATAGTATCAATATTTATATTAAGAGATAATAATATAATGAAAGGTCATATTACTAAAGACAATAATATTAAGTCCATTAATAAAATTAATCAACTCTACAATACAATGTATAAGATGATATTCAGATTTACCTCATTTACTTATTATAGAGACTCTGTGATGAAAGTATTATCACTAACTCCATTTTATAGATAAGAAAAATCAAGGTGGAAAGGTTAAATAATTTGCACGAGCTCACACAATTAGTAAGGGATGGAATGTATGTTTTAAAACAAACAGATTCCAGAGTGTTGACACTTCTTGTGCAAAGTAGTAAAGAGTGTGCGCTCTGGAGTTAGTCTGCCTGAGATCAGATCCCATCTCCAACTTAAGTAAGTTCTTCTTTGAGCCCGTTTCATCCTCAGTAAATTGAAGGTGTAATAGTACCAACCTAACCTCTTTGGATTGTCATGAATAGTAAATGAAGTATTGCATGTAAAGGATTTAAGACAATGGCTGCCACAAAATAGTGGTTTTGCAATGTTAATTATTATTTCTTTCAATATTGTCAATAAGAGCAAATGGTGTGGTGGTGAGTTTACAAATCTATGCTTGTTAGACTAACAATTTCATTCTCTCTTGTGATATTGCTTTCCTGTGGTCCCTACATGCTAATTTTTCCTGAAAGACAACCATACCTAATGTTTCATTATATAAATAAATCTTATTTTGTGAGGGAGTTGTAATTGAGGTAGATTCAATGCTTGGTCAGCTTACCACAGGGTTAAACACAGCTAATCAACACCATGACTTACAGTTGAAAGTAGAAAATACTGACTTTCTCTTTTCAGTTCCTCTAAGGAAACCACTAACCAGCACCTATTTTTAAATATCATCTTGCTCTGTTCTATTAAAAGTTTTCTTGCTTGGGGGAAAAAGGAACAGTATGTTTTTACTGTTATTCCTAATTCGCTCTCTCTCTCTTTGCCCTCCTTCCCTTTCTTCGGGATGCAGTTTGGCTTTGATAAAATGTCATATATAAATTGTAGTGTTAGGTCAAATAATACCGTGGAAAGGATTGTGAACCAAGCATAGCGTCTGGGGTTATAAGAAGAGACAGTTGAAAAGAAATATGCTAATTTAGTAACTCAAAAGAGGGAATTCTCAGATTATGGTGGAAATATTGCTGACCTTTACTGCCTGTTCTTCTTGAGCCCTTTACTGATCTGATCTCAGGAAACTTAACAGTCCTTTACCCTGGGAAGGGAATACAGGGCTAGGCAACATTCTCAATGGATTATGTGAGAGATACATGGCAGACTTCTGGTAAGTAAGATTGACTAAGGGGCTTGACAACTTCTCACATCAAAGGCACAGATGGTTTTTCTATTGGGGATGCCCATGCTAAAACTCCCAATTATGTTCTAACTTTTGAACTGAATAATCTGTCTGTCTCTCAGGAAGCTGTTACAAGACAAAAGTGCTAAAATGAAAATTGTCACATGCACATCGTGTTCTTATACTCTGGATCTTCTGAGAGAGATCTGTTTTTGGATTAGATGATGAGTCCTAATTTAGGTTTGGAAGACCTTATCCTGGCAAATCTTCATGAAGATTGTATTGAGATTTCCATTTTTTTACAGAAAACAAGTAGGAACAAAACATTCAGTAAAAAGATTGGTGGTAGATGGAAGGAAGATGTGGAAGTGTTTAAGAATCTTACTTCTGAATGCCAAGTACCAATTCTGTAAGTGGTCATTATTGTGTAGTGGTGGAATTTCTTCTTTTTTCTAAACTGCCTTCTGAAAATTCTCTTTCTTGTTATCCTTTACACACCACCTTCAAGCTACTTGAAAGGAAAATCCTCCTTCTGGGAAAATGTTCAGCTCAACACATAAAATTCATAATCCACACATATTAGTTTAATGAAATAATATATCTCCTAAAAATGATAATTTTAAAAACTTCTCATACAGGAAAACAAGGTTGCCATTATATTAAATAAAACAGACACAATAAAAACAGTTGTATTAGAGTCACTGAATTATGGATGCTTTTAAAAATTTCCTTAATGTTATCATAATGTTGTTCAGCAACAAATAACAATGAACAAGTAGCTGTTACTGTTCGGTAACAAATCTAATGCAAGTAAACCATTTTTCTCTCCAGTTTTTAGGAGAAGGTACTCTCATCAAAAACTGAACCAATCCATCAAGTTTTTGGTGTTACCTTGTTTAGG
Organism: Elephas maximus indicus; assembly: GCF_024166365.1. Lineage (NCBI taxonomy): Eukaryota > Metazoa > Chordata > Mammalia > Proboscidea > Elephantidae > Elephas > Elephas maximus. Next base: position 26,188,569 of record NC_064828.1, on the reverse strand, counting down.
TAAAAAATAATAGGTAACCAGAATACTATGTTTCTGAATATTTTGACAGGTATTATTATACATAGAACTAAAAGCTGCCCTTTAGAAGCATAAAATGAGGTAATATGAAAAGAAAACAACATATGGCTGGATGTCATTTGGCTAGAATATTATTATTATTACCTAGAAATTTTGGATAAATTGCTTTCTAAGGGTTTATCAGGAATGACCATATCACCCATGTAACAGAGTCAAATATAAGAACAACAATCAGAAAATATATAGGGTTTTTCTCCTTTTATTTACAGACAAGCAAATAAAGAAATGAAACAACAGTTATGATTTTATTAAATTTAAATTATCAAATATAAATAGGGATTTTTATCACAGATAAGCCATATGAAAACCATCCAAAAAAACACCCAGATGTGTAGATTCTTTAATTAATACACAGCTGAAGTGCCAAAGAGGAATCCAACTGTTCAATTTACCTACATAACCTGGCTATTTTATGATTGGAAATGGTCCCATAGGTGCTTAATTTAATAAGTTAATCAAATCAGTATTACCAGACTCACGTTTGAAGATTTGGATAACTATGTAACTCTGATTATTTTTCGTTAGACTATACTGGTTAGACTATAATTTGTTAGACTATAATTATTTTTTGTCAGACTATACTGGTTTTTTTTTGTTAGACTATACTGGTTTTTTTTTATACTGACTTAACCATGGAGGAATCATGTAGTATGTCTTAATTTATGTTGGAACTCTCCAGAACTTTCCTCAAGGCTGCCTTCATCTCCTTATTCCGGAGGCTGTAGATGAGAGGGTTGAAGAGTGGGGTCACCATAGCATAGAATAAGGTTGCGACTTTCTGCATTCCTGCAGAATGTCCGAGTCCTGGGCTCACATACATGACCATCAGAGAGCCATAGAACAGTGATACCACAGCCAAATGAGACCCACAGGTTGAGAAGGCTTTACGTCTCCCGGTAGCTGAAGGCACACGGAACACAGCTAATAGGACAAGAGTATAGGACCCAAGGATGAAAAGGAAGTTACCAAAGATAACTAATGAGCTTAGAGTGTAGCAAAACAGTTGGGTTGTTGGGGCAGAGGCACATGCCAATGCAAATAGTGGCCCAGGGTCACATACAACATGGTCAATAATGTTTGGGCCACAGAAGGGCATCTGAGCGATGAGAACAATGGGGACCAGAAACCACAGAAATCCACAAACCCAGCAGACAATAGCTAGTTTGGCGCAGAGATGCCCCGTCATGATATTAGGGTAGTGTAAGGGACGACAGATAGCAAGGTACCGATCAAAGGCCATAATGGCCAAAAGGAAGCATTCAGATGTTCCCAAAGAGAAGAAGAAATAGAATTGCAGGAAACAACCAGCAAAGGAGATGGTCTTTGTCTCTGAGAGAAAGTTAGCCAACATCTTGGGCACTGTAGAAGAGATGTACCAGATCTCTAGAAAGGAGAAATTCCCCAGAAACATGTACATAGGGATGTGGAGTCGCTGGTCACACCACAGTGCACAAACAATGGCCCCATTTCCTGTTATAGTCAGAACATACGTTGTAGTGAAGAGTGAAAAGAGGAGGACCTGAACTTGCCACTCAAAAGAGAAACCTAGGAGTATAAATTCACTCACAAAAGCAGAACTGGAATCTGGCTTGGAGACATTCATTGGTTCAGTAATCTGCAAATTTAAGAGACACATTGTCAACAGTTATGGATAGTTTAAAATGCGTTCATTTTTAAGAATGAAGGGAAGGCAGTGAACCTGTCATTTTCCAAAAGAATCATCAGTTAAAAAGAGAATGAAGTCTGACTTTTCTAGGCCATATACTCTGAATTTAGGGCACAGCAGGCAGATGTCTGCACAGAAATAAAGCTTTACCTATTTCTAAACCTCTCCCTTGCTATGCTACCATGATAAAAAGAACCAGGTAAAGTTAGATTCATTTTGTAAGCTTGTTATTTTTGGGCAGGGATGATTGATGATAGTTTCTGGTTAGCACTGAACACAAAGTTAGCACTTAATAAATGTATTAGTTTCTTACCTAAACCCATTCTATAACACTATAGACTTAGGAAAGGAGGTTTTAAGTATAATATGACTATTTAAGTCTCAGTTAAAGATATTACTTGATGTATCATATAAAGATGTGATGGAAATGGATATACTGTAGACCAAGTTGACAATAATTCCTTTAAAGCCAACACAGCTGACTTTCTGTTGCTGTCATTGTTCATATAAGCCAAAAAACCAAACCCAGTGCCGTCGAGTTGATCCCAACTCATAGCGACCCTATAGGACAGAGTAGAACTGCCCCACAGAATTTCCAAGGAGCGCCTGGAGGATTCGAACTGCCAACCCTTTGGTTAGCAGCCGTAGCACTTAACCACTATGCCACCAGGGTTTCCATTGTTTGTATATGCATCATAAACATGTAATTCCATAATATTACTTACCAACATTGACTTTTAGGGTTGTAATGTTGCAATATCCTCTGTAGATAGCAATGGCTTTAAATTTATGCTTAATCTTTCACTTTTACAGAAGTTTGCAAAAGGAAAGTCAGATATAAGGCTTTATTTTTTGGATGATATTGCCCCTAAATATTCAGGATTGATTTTTCTTGTACGCTAGTATAAAATTAAACAAAATTTTCCAATACAGAAGCTGTTGACAAAAGTCAAATGCTTTGTTTTGTCATAAGTAAACTTCTTTCACTCCACATTCTCATGCAAAATATATCAGGGAGGAAGGTTCCCTGAATTTTTTTTGTGTTTGGCGATATGCAGAGATATGAATTCCAGAAGTTGTGAGCACTTACCTTCTGCACGCAAACACAAGGTTTTTGAAAGAATTTCTTCCTCCAACCTACTCTCTACTGCGGCGCTCTGGGAGTCTTTCAGAATGGTTAAGTGGAATTTATGTTTGTACTTCTTTCAGCAACATGTACCTCTTTTTAAAATGCCTTAGACCAGAAGTATTATGAAGTCAGCTTTAAGAAATTATGGAATGAAAGAGGATAGACATAGGGGTGTCATAACCCTCAGCAATGCTCAAAAGATGAAATTTTCCTGGCTTTGATCTGGATCAGATCTCTAAAGGAGCTGTTTGATGAACCATATGCTTCTATCTCAGACTAAATAAACAAAATGCACAGAAATTAAGAATGTACTTTCTCTATCACATATTCACCTGGGACTTGGCCTCTACAGCATTAGAAAAGTTCTTCTCCTTCAAGTCAATGAATGGTTAAAAAGGTTATGATTATATGTTCTCTGCGGAATTAGTAAAGGGTCCTGACAACTTTTCTAAGGCACCATTGTTTACAAATAGCTTGCCCATCTGGAATATGGATTCCAAGGAGTTTCCAGAAGGCATAGTTTGGAGAACTGTAAGACGTGGTGTGTCACCAAAAATTTAGATGTAAAGTTGAGAAACATTTAAAATATCATTGTTGATGCGTTGGAGGAAACAGAGGTGATATGTGGAGAACCAGGTGAGGGAAATGGTGAGATAGAGAACATTATAGGACATTCACAATAAAATATGGAGAAATTAGAAATGACTTTTTAGAAGAGCTGTTGTTGTTGTAGTTAGGCGCCATCGAGTTGATTTCCACTCCTAGTGACCCCATGGGACAAAGTAGAACTTCCTCATATGGTTTTCAAGGCTGTAATCTTCACAGGAACAGATCACTGGGTCTTTCTTCTGTGGAGCTACTGGATGGGTTCGAACAGCCAGCCTTTAGGTTAGCAGCCACTTTAAAGACTTCATTGGTGGTTATGTATAGTTTACCAAACACGTTAGAGCTAAGGTCGTATTTATATTTCTTATTTCGATGACTAGGTTGATCTTTGTCAGTTAATCCTTAACCCTTGCATCAGCAGGGCTCCTTAGCATGGATATGAGGGAAAACAGCAAGAAATATTGCTATTTAAGTCAATTGATTAAAATGCTTTCTAAAACATGTGATTTGCCAATCAATTTAAGTATTTACTTTCATTGATCGATGTCTCTTCCATTTTTACTTTAAGGCAATTAGGGTGTACATGGTATGATTAATTTGTTCATGTAGAAATGAATGCACACACCATGTGTTGTTGTTTTTAGGTACAGTCAAGTTGGTTCTGACTCATAGCAACCCTATGTACAACAGAACCAAACACTGCCCAAACCTGCACCATCCTCATAATCGTTGTTATGCTTGAGCCCATTGTTGCAGCCACTGAGTCAGTCCATCTTGTTGAGGGTCAACCTCATTTTTTCTGACCCTGCACTTTACCAGGTATGATGTCCTTCTCCAGGGACCGATCCCTCCTGATAACATGTCCAAAGTATGTGAGATGTAGTCTCACCAGCCTTGCTTTTAAGGAGCATTCTGGCTGTGCTTCCTCCAAGACAGATTTGTTCGTTCCTTTGGCAGTTCATGGTATATTCAATATTCTTTGCCAGAACCATAATTCAAAGGCATCAATTATCTTCAGTCTTCCTTATTCATTGTCCAGCTTTGGCATGTATATGAGGCAACTGAAAACACTATGGCTTGGGTCAGGTACACCTTAGTCTTCAAAGTGATATCTTTGCTTTTTAACACTTTAAAGAGGTCTTTTGCAGCAGATTTGCCCAATGCAATGCATCATTTTATTTCTTGACTACTGCTTCTGTGGACATTGATTGTGGATCCAAGTAAAATGAAAACTTTTACAACTTCAATCTTTTCTCTGTTTATGATGATGTTGCTTCTTGGTTCAGTTGTGAGCATTTTTGTTTTCTTTATGCTGAGGTGTAATCCATACTGAAGGTTGTGTATCCTAGACGGTGACTCACAGGCTTTTAAGACACTAGATAGCTACAGCCACTTTTGAATGATCTTCAGTAAAATTTTACTTGCATGTGATATTAATGATATTGTCTGATAATTTCCACATTCAGTTGGATCACCTTTCTTTGAAATAGGAATTAACATGAATCTCTTCCAGTCAGTTGGCCAGATAGCTGTCTTCCAAATTTCTTGGCATAGACATGTGAGCACTTCCAGGGCTGTATCTGTTTGTTGAAACATCTTAATTGATATTCCATCAATTCCTGGAGCCTTGTTTTTTGCCAATGTCTTCAGTGCAACTTGGGCCTCTTCCTTCAGTACCATGGGTTCCTGATCATATGCTACCTCCTGAAATGTTTGAACGTTGACCAATTCATTTTGGTTTAGTGACTCTGTGTATTCCTTCCACTTACCATGTAGTAATTGAGGAGATTAAGTATCTTTGCCCTAGGAAAACTGGCCTGTGGTCCACAGATTGTTTGAATAACATCTAAAAGCAAATTCCTCACACAGAGAAACTAAGGAGGAAAAAACGATTATTTAGATCTTTCTTATCTCTTAGCCTGACTACATCAGTTCTTAGCAATTTCTAAAACAAAACTTTGTTTTTCTTATTTCCCTGCTAAAAAACTATTTATGGTTTCTATTACTCACAAAAGAGACACCAAAGTTCTCCATAATCTGGCTTCAAATTATTTTTTCTTTCTTAGTTTTTATTACTTGCATTTATAGATAAATTGAACAGCATTTTATTCTCTGATTAGTTTTTGGTTTCCCATATTCTCTTCTTTGTGGTAATATCTATATTTGAAATTCCCTTTATATCCATCTACACCTGCAAAAATCCCATCTACTTTCAAGATTCTGTTCAAATGTAATTTTCCTACCTATAATGCTTTACCTTACTCCTGTAATTAAAAGCACTTTTTCCACCTCTGGATTTTCATCTAATCACCTTTTTATCATTCTTTTGATATTTATCGCAAGCTGCTCCATATTATACTTACGTTGGACTTATTTTTCCTTCCCTTCCAGATTCTAGGTTTGTTGAAGGCAGAGAACAAGTATTATACACCTTGGTATTAATTAAGGTAACAAAAATACATTAGATTTATTGCTTCTCATTAAATAGTTATTGAATAAATGACTTTTTTTATTATATGGGTTTAACTACACATGCATTCTACTTTATTTTCTTCCTTTTAGGTTGCTGGAATTGGGTGAGGGTGCGATAAGTATTAAAGTTTTACTATTCAATTTTCTCAAAGCCTAAACACTGTGCAAGGAGTGCAAACTTAGGCACAAATCACTCAGTTAGAACACATTCTATAAGGGAGGCTCCTTACATGGTTTTGTCAATCTGAATATCAGGATCTGGAGCACAAAAGTCAAGTAAGTCACACTTAGACATCCACTAAAAATTGCATTTGTCAACAGTACATGTAGAATTATCTACAGCTTTTCTGTTACAGAATTGACAGATTGAAATCCATCTACATCTGCTGAATTAGAATCTCCAGGGACAGGGTTCAGGAATATATAATTTGAAAAGAAGGTCCAATTAATTTTGATACATACTCCAAGTTGAAAATCAATAGGGGAGGGCAGTTAATTGGGAATTTAAAAGACAGTGAAAGGATTACCTGAATAAATGCAACAAATACATCAAAATGAGAAATATAAATGTGATCGTAGCTCTAATGTGTTCGGTAAACTATATATATTATGCAATGAACTCTTTAAAGTGGAAATTTGATATTGAATTCAAGCTCCTTTTCATGAAATAAGTGGCTATGATAATGATGTTTGTTTTTTCTAGGCTGCTTTTTTTTTAATTTATTTATTGTGTTTTAAGTGAAAGTTTACAATTAGTCTCTCATACATAAACTGATACACACCTTGCTACGTACTCCTAGCTGCTCTCCCCCTGATGTGACAGCACATTCCTTCGCTCCACCCTGTATTCCCTGTGTCCATTCAACCAGCTCCTGTCCCCCTCTGCCTTCTCATCTCATACCAGGTAGGAGCTGCCCACATAGTCTTCTGTGTCTACTTGAGCCAAGAAACTCACCCCTCACCTGTATCATTTTCTGTCTTATAGCCCAGCCCAACCCCTGTCTGAAGAGTTGGCTTTGGGAATGGTTCCAGTCTTGGGCTAACAGAGGGTCGTACAGGGCTGCTAAGTCCTGCAGGGTTGCTATGAGTTAGAATTGACTCAGTGGCACACAACAAGCACAGCTATGCTCTCTTTTCCTCTCACTGATCTGAATGTAAGTGTTTTGATTAGTTAACGCTTTGTTCTAATGCTCCTGTTTCTGGCTGCACTCTAGTAATGGGGACGGCTACTGTTATTTTATTTTATTTTTTTAATAAACTTTTATTGAGCTTCAAGTGAACATTTACAAAACAAGTCAAACTGTCACATATAAGTTTATATACACCTTATTCCGTACTCCCACTTGCTCTCCCCCTAATGAGTCAACCCTTCCAGTCTCTCGTGACAATTTTGCCAGCTTCCAACTCTCTCTATCCTCCCATCCCCCCTCCAGACAGGAGATGCCAACACAGTCTCAAGTGTCCACCTGATACAAATAGCTCACTCTTCATCAGCATCTCTCTCCTACCCACTGTCCAGTCCCTTTCATGTCTGATGAGTTGTCTTCGGGAATGGTTCCTGTCCTGGGCCAACAGAAGGTTTGGGGACCATGACCGCAGGGATTCCTCTAGTCTCAGTCTGACCATTAAGTATGGTCTTTTTGTGAGAATTTGGAGTCTGCATCCCACTGATCTCCTGTTCCCTCAGGAGTTCTCTGTTGTGCTCCCTGTCAGGGCAGTCATTGGTTGTGGCCGGGCACCAACTAGTTCTTCTGGTCTCAGGATGATGTAGGTCTCCGGTTCATGTGGCCCTTTCTGTCACTTGGGCTCTTAATTATCGTGTGGCCTTGGTGTTCTTCATTCTCCTTTGATCCAGGTGGGTTGAGACCAATTGATGCATCTTAGATGGCCGCTTGTTAGCATTTAAGACCCCAGATGCCATTTTTCAAAGTGGGATGCAGAATGTTTTCATAATAGAATTATTTTGCCAATTGACTTAGAAGTCCCCTTAAACCATGGTCCCAAAACCCCCTCCCTTGCTCCGCTGACCTTCGAAGCATTCAGTTTATCCCGGAAACTTCTTTGCTTTTGGTCCAGTCCAGTTGAGCTGACCTTCCATGTATTGAGTACTGTTCTTCCCTTCACCTAAAGCAGTTCTTATCTACTAACTAATCAGTAAATAGCCCTCCCCCACCCTCCCTCCCTCCCCCCGTCGTAACCACAAAAGTATGTGTTCTTCTCAGTTTATACTATTTCTCAAGATCTTATAATAGTGGTCTTAAACAATATTTGCCCTTTTGCCTCTAATTTCGCTCAGCATAATGCCTCCCAGGTTCCTCCATGTTATGAAATGTTTCACAGATTCTTCACTGTTCTTTATCAATGTATAGTATTCCATTGTGTGAATATACCACAATTTATTTATCCATTCATCCATTGACAGACACCTTGGTTGCTTCCAGCTTTTTGCTATTGTAAACAGAGCTGCAATAAACATGAGTGTGCATATATCTGTTCGTGTGAAGGCCCTTATTTTTCTAGGGTATATTCCGAGGAGTGGGATTTCTGGGTTGTATGGTAGTTCTATTTCTAACTTTTTAAGAAAACTCCAGATAGATTTCCAAAGTGGTTGTACCATTTTACATTCCCACCAGCAGTGTATAAGAGTTCCAATCTCTCCGCAGCCTCTCCAACATTTATTATTTTGTTTTTTTGGATTAATGCCAGCCTTGTTGGAGTGAGATGGAATCTCATCGTAGTTTTAATTTGCATTTCTCTAATGGCTAATGATCGAGAGCATTTATCATATATCTGTTAGCTGCCTGAATATCTTCTTTAGTGAAGTGTGTGTTCATATCCTTTGCCCACTTCTTGATTGGGTTGTTTGTCTTTTTGTGGTTCAGTTTTGACAGAATCATATAGATTTTAGAGACCAGGTGCTGGTCTGAGATGTCATAGCTGAAAATTCTTTCCCAGTCTGTAGGTGGTCTTTGTACTCTTTTGGTGAAGTCTTTAGATGAGCACAGGTGTTTGATTTTTAGGAGCTCCCAGTTATCTGGTTTCTCTTCTTCATTTTTGGTAATGTTTTGTATTCTGTTTCTGCCTTGTATTAGGGCTCCTAACGTTGTCCTTATTTTTTCTTCCATGATCTTTCTCGTTTTAGTCTTTATGTTTAGGTCTTTGATCCACTTGGAGTTAGTTTTTGTGTATGGTGTGAGGTATGGGACCTGTTTCATTTTTTTGCAAATGGATATCCAGTTATGCCAGCACCATTTGTTAAAAAGACTATCTTTTCCCCAATTAACTGACACTGGGCCTTTGTCAAATATCAGCTGCTCATATGTGGATGGATTTATATCTGGGTTCTCAATTCTGTTCCACTGGTCTATGTGTCTGTTGTTGTACCAGTACCAGGCTGTTTTGACTACTGTGGCTGTATAATAGCTTCTGAAATCAGGTAGAGTGAGGCCTGCCACTTTCGTCTTCCTTTTCAGTAATGCTTTACTTATCAGAGGCTTCTTTCCCTTCCATATGAAGTTGGTGATTTGTTTCTCCATCACATTAAAAAATGACATTGGAATTTGGATCAGAAATGCATTGTATGTATAGATGGCTTTTGGTAGAATAGACATTTTTATAATGTTAAGTCCTCCCATCCATGAGCAAGGTATGTTTTTCCACTTAAGTAGGTCCTTTTTAGTTTCTTGTAGTAGTACTATGTAGTTTTCTTTGTATAGGTCTTTTACATCTTTGGTAAGATTTATTCCTAAGTGTTTTATCTTCTTGGTGGCTACTGTGAATGGTATTGATTTGGTGATTTCCTCTTTGGTGTTCTTTTTGTTGATGTAGAGGAATCCAAGTGATTTTTGTATGTTTATCTTATAACCTGAGACTCTGCCAAACTCTTCTATTAGTTTCAGTAGTTGTCTGGAGGATTCCTTAGGGTTTACTGTGTATAAGATCATGTCATCTGCAAATAGAGATAATTTTACTTCCTCCTTGCCAATCCGGATGCCCTTTGTTTCTTTGTCTAGCCTAATTGCTCTGGCTAGGGCCTCTAGCACAATGTTGAATAAGAGCGGTGATAAAGGGCATCCTTGTCTGGTTCCCGTTCTCAAGGGAAATGCTTTCAGTCTCTCTCCATTTAGAGTGATGTTGGCTGTTGGCTTTGTATAGATGCCCTTTATTATGTTGAGGAATTTTCCTTCAATTCCTATTTTGGTGAGAGTTTTTATCATAAATGGGTGTTGGACTTTGTGAAATGCCTTTTCTGCATCAATTGATAAGATCATGTGGTTTTTGTCTTTTGTTTTATTTATATGGTGGATTACATTAATGGTTTTTCTAATATTAAACCAGCCTCGCATACCTGGTAGAAATCCCACTTGGTCATGGTAGATTAATTTTTTGATATGTTGAATTCTATTGGCTAGAATTTTGTTGAGGATTTTTGCATCTATGTTCATGAGGGATATATGTCTGTAATTTTCTTTTTTTGTGACGTCTTTACCTTGCTTTGGTGTCAGGGAGATGGTGGCTTCATAGAATGAGTTGGGTAGTATTCCGTCATTCTCTATGCTTTGAAATACCTTTAGTAGTAGTGGTGTAAAGTATTCACTGAAAGTTTGGTAGAACTCTGCAGTGAAGCCGTCCGGGCCAGGGCTTTTTTTTGTTGGGAGTTTTTTGATTACCATTTCAATCTCTTTTTTTTTGTGGGTCTATTTAGTTGTTCTACTTCTGATTGTGTTAGTTTAGGTAGGTAGTGTTTTTCTAGGAATTCATCCATTTCTTCTAAAAAATTTCTTCTAGGTTTGCAAATTTGTTACAGTGCAATTTTTCAGAATAATCTGATATGATTCTTTTGATTTCAATTGGGTCTGTTGTGATGTGGCCCTTCTCGTTTCTTATTCGGGTTATTTGTTTCCTTTCCTGTATTTCTTTATTCAGTCTGGCCAATGGTTTATCAATTTTGTTAATTTTTTCAAGGAACCAACTTTTGTCTTTGTTAATTCTTTCAATTGTTTTTCTGTTCTCTAATTCATTTAGTTCAGCTCTAATTTTTATTATTTGTTTTCTTCTGGTGCCTGATGGATTCTTTTGTTGCTCACTTTCTATTTGTTCAAGTTGTCGGGACAGTTCTCTGATTTTGGCTCTTTCTTCTTTTTGTATGTGTGCATTTATCGATATAAATTGGCCTCTGAGCACTGCTTTTGCTGTGTCCCAGAGGTTTTGATAGGAAGTATTTTCATTCTCATTGCATTCTATGAATTTCCTTATTCCCTCCTTAATGTCTTCTATAACCCAGTCTGTTTTCAGGAGAGTATTGTTCAGTTTCCAAGTATTTGATTTCTTTTCCTTAATTTTTCTGTTATTGATTTCCACTTTTATGGCCTTGTGGTCTGAGAAGATGCTTTGTAATATTTCAATGTTTTGGGTTCTGCAAAGATTTGTTTTATGACCTAACATGTGGTCTTTTCTAGAAAATGTTCCATGTGCACTAGAAAAAAAAGTATACTTTGCAGCAGTTGGGTGGAGAGTTCTGTATAAGTCAATGAGGTCAAGTTGGTTGATTGTTGTAATTAGGTCTTCCGTGTCTCTATTGAGCTTCTTACTGGATGTCCTGTCCTTCTCCGAAAGTGGTGTGTTGAAGTCTCCTACTATAATTGTGGAGGTGTCTGTCTCACTTTTCAGTTCTGTTAAAGTTTGTTTTATGTATCTTGCAGCCCTGCCATTGGGTGCATAAATATTTAATATGGTTATATCTTCCTGGTCAATTGTCCCTTTTATCATTATGTAGTGTCCTTCTTTATCCTTTGTGGTGGATTTAAGTTTAAAGTCTATTTTGTCAGAAATTAATATTGCTACTCCTCTTCTTTTTTGCTTATTGTTTGCTTGATATATTTTTTTCCATCCTTTGAGTTTTAGTTTGTTTGTGTCTCTAAGTCTAAGGTGTGTCTCTTCTAGGCAGCATATAGACAGATTGTGTTTCTTTATCCAGTCTGAGACTCTCTGTCTCTTTATTGGTGCATTTAGTCCATTTATATTCAGCATAATTATACATAAGTATGTGTTTAGTGTTGTCATTTTGATGCCTTTTTATGTGTGTTGTTGACAATTTCATTTTTCCACTTACTTTTTTATGCTGAGACATTTTTCTTTGTAAATTGTGTGTTCCTCATTTTCATAGTATTTGACTTTATGTTTGCTGAGTTGTTACGTTTTTCTTGGTTTTTATTTTCAGTTATGGAGTTGTTATACCTCTTTGTGGTTACCTTAATATTTACCCCTATTTTTCTTAGTAAAAACCTAATTTGTATTGTCCTATATCGCCTTGTATCCCTCTCCATATGGCAGTTCTATGTCCCCTGTGTTTAGTCCCTCTTTTTGATTATTGTGATCTTTTACATATTGACTTCAATGATTCCCTGTTTTGAGCATTTTTTTTTTTTGTAATTAATCTTAATTTGTTTTTGTGATTTCCCTATTTGACTTGATATCAGGATGTTCTGTTCTGTGACCTTGTGTTGTGCTGGTATCTGATATTATTGGTTTTCTGACCAATTTCCTTTAGTATTTCTTGTAGCTTTGGTTTGTTTTTTGAAAATTCTCTAAGCTTCTGTTTATCTGTAAATATCTGAATTTCGCCTTCATATTTCAGAGAGAGTTTTGCTGGATATAAGATCCTTGGTTGGCAGTTTTTCTCCTTCAGTGCTGTGTATATGTCATCCCATTGCCTTCTTGACTGCATGGTTTCTGCTGAGTAGTCTGAACTTATTCTTATTGATTCTCCTTTGTAGGAGACCTTTCTTTTATCCCTGGCTGCTTTTAAAATTTTCTCTTTATCTTTGGTTTTGGCAAGTTTGATGATAATATGTCTTGGTGTTTTTCTTTTTGGATCAATCTTAAATGGGGTTTGATGAGCATCTTGGATAGATATCCTTTTGTCTTTCATGATGTCAGGGAAGTTTTCTGTCAGCAGATCTTCAACTATTCTCTCTGGGTTTTCTGTCCTCCCTCCCTGTTCTGGGACTCCAATCACACGCAAGTTATCCTTCTTGATAGAGTCCCACATGATTCTTAGGGTTTCTTCATTTTTTTAATTCTTTTATCTGATTTTTTTTCAGCTATGTTGGTGTTAATTCCCTGGTCCTCCAGATTTCCCACTCTGCATTCTAATTGCTCGAGTGTGCTCACTGAGTTCCTATTGCATTGTCTAATTCGGTAATTTTATCGTGAATCTTTTGGATTTCTGAATGCTGTCTCTCTATGGATTCTTGCAACTTATTAATTTTTCTACTATGTTCTTGAATAATCTTTTTGAATTCTTCAAGTGTTTTATCAGTGTGTTCCTTAGCTTTTTCTGCAGATTGCTTTATTTCATTTCTGAGGTCATCCCTGATGTCTTGAAGCATTCTGTAAATTAGTTTTTTTATATTCTGTATCTGATAATTCCAGGATTGTATCTTCATTTGGGAAAGATTTTGATTCTTTTGTTTGGGGGGTTGTAGAAGCAATCATGGTCTGCTTCTTTATGTGGTTTGATATCGACTGCTGTCTCTGAGCCATCACTAAGATATTGTAGTGATTTATTCTACATTTGCTCACTGAGTCTTATCTTGTTTTGTTTTCTTTCAATATACGTGGATGGGCTACTAGATTGTGCTGTCTTGATTGTTGTAGCCCTTGAATCACTTATGACCTATTACCAGCTGGTTTGGGCTGTTACCAGGTATATATGCCTGAGTCCATTCACTATTCTTGAGTAGAATCTGATTTTGGGTCATCAAGTGTGTGATGCACCCTATCACCTATCCTCCCTGAGAAGTAGTGGTGATAGTTGTGTGCACCAGATTCTATTAGCAGCTGGGGTTCACACTCCAGGGGGGGCAGGATGCTGGCAGGCTTTCCCCAAGTGTCAGTGAGGTAGGTGTGTCTCTATTCCTAAAGCACCTTGGTGGGTGGGCTCTGCAGCTGTATCTTAGGCCCCCAATGCAAGTACCTCTACACATTGGTAGGTGTCACACTCCTTAGACCCCTAAGGCAGGAGGCTAGGTGGTCTGGGGGGCGCTTCAGTCCTCAGTTCCCTGTTGTGGGTCAGTGAGGGCTCTGTTGAATAAGCAGAGATATCAGACCTGGGAAACTTGTCTTTCCAGTAAATCCGCTAAGAAAAAATGCAGTCAGATTCCTATCAGAAATGCCTTTGCATTATAATAGCCACCTTGTTCCCTGTAGGGTTGAAAGCTGGAGACTGTGGATCACAAATGCTTGAATGGAGCTGGTTCCGTGTTTTTAGTCCAATTAGGGAAGGATTTTTGGTCCCTGGGTTTTTTGTGGTTGCTTCTCTCATGCCGGAAGAATCGGTTAGGAAAAGACCAAAAAAAAAAAAGGGAAAAGGAAAACCCTGGAGCAGTTCTCCCTCTGGCTCAGGAAATTCCAATGTTAATGAAGCCACCTGGGAAGGGGAGGGGAGGGTTCATAAAAACAGGAGAGAGTAGCACCCCGGAATATAGACCAAGTTACTTATCTTGCTTGGGATGACTATTTTATCTGAGATTCCCGAGGGGCGTGTCACCTATGTGTGCTGGCTGGGTAGAGATTGCCCCCGAGGGTCAGGCCCGCAGAAGCCGCAGTCAGTTCCTCTGCTGCCAGTCCAAAGCCCAGTGTGTAGGTTCCCCAGCTGGGATGCTGCACTCCCGGCTCCAAAAACCGTTGCTGCCTCCCGGGACTTCTCCCGCCAGCCGTGTCGCTGCACTGCCCGCGCGGACCGGCTGGGCCCCCTCCTGGGGTCAGTTCAGGGGGGTAGAGCTGTGCCCCGTGTTTGCAGTATGGCAGGATGCCGTGCTCAGCTCCCCTGTGCCCAGTCCAAAGCCGGGCGCCAAGGTTCCCCGGCTGGGACGCTGCACTCCCGGTTCCAAAACCAGTCACTGCCTCCCAGGGACTTCTTCTCCCCCCGACTTCTCCTCCCGCCAGCCGTGTCGCTGCACCACCCGCGCGAACCGGCTGGGCCCCCCCCCCCGGTCAGTTCAGGGGGCTGGGGCTGTGGCCCATGTAAGCACCATCACAGGATGTGGTGCTCAGCTTCCCTGCGCCCAGTCCTGAGCACGGCGCCAAGGTTACCTGACTTGGACGCTGGCTCCAGGTTCCGAAAACAGTCTCTGCTTCCCTGTAGTTGTTCGTTCTCTGTCTCTGTCACTCACGTCCTCTTTAAATCTGTGTTTGTTGGTCAGGGTTCGTAGATTGTCATGTATGTGATCGATTTACTTGTTTTTCCAAGTCTTTGTTGCAAGAGGGATCTGAGGTAGCGTCTACCTAGTCAGCCATCTTGGCCCCCGTTCCCTACTGTTATTTTATTTTGGATGGAAGTCATTTTCAAATTAGACCCTGTTCTGAGAATAATCGTCCTTTGGAAAGCATGAAATATGTTGATGAAAGTATTTTAGTATTCACACTTTGACAGGCTATCTGATAAGAAAATTGATTTATTTCATCCTCACAACAACACCATGAAAAAATTTCTATTATTGTTGCTCCATTATACATGCGATAATGGAGACACATATGAAGTCATACAGTTAGTGGATCCAAGGTTTGAATTCCAGGGAATGTTTTTGAGGCTCCATGTCTGGTCTCCAGACCTATCTCAGAGGTAAGCTCTTGTCATGGATTGAATTATGCCCCCCCCAAAAAAAACGTGTGTATCAATTGTGCTGGGCCATGATTCCTGGTATTGTGTGATTTTCCTATATGTCGTAAATCCTGCCTCTATAATGTTAATGAGGAAGAATGGGCGGCAGTTGTGTTAGTGAGGCAGGACTCAAGCCACAGGATTGGATTATGTCTTGAGGCAATCTCTTGAGATATAAAAGATAGAAGCAAGCAGAGAGACAGGGGGACTTCATAGCACCAAGGAAGCAGCACTGTGAGCAGAGTTTATCCTCTGGACCCGGGATCCCTGTGTCTGAGAAGCTCCCGTGGGAAAATTGAGGACAAAGACCTTCCTCCAGAGCTGATGGCGAAAACATTTCCCTGGAGCCGATGCCCCAAATTTGGAGTTTTAGCCTACTTTACTGTGAGGAAATAAATTTCTCTTTGTTAAAGCCATCCAGGTGTGTTATTTCTGTTACAGCAGCACTAGATGACTAAAACAGCTGTAGAGGTCGTGAGCAGTTTGTTGGAAGCTCAGAATCAGCTGGGCACCATCCCTCCCACATCAAAACATGTCTTTGTGTCTTTCTTCTTTCTTCTCAGGGACTTTCCTGAAACCAAGGGTATTGGCTTAGCCCACCAATCAATGCATCTTGGCAATATGGGGGAGTTAACATCTTCAGGGGCAACCAGGGACTGGTTGATTAATGCCTCCACCTGATGCCATTCAGATGGACAATTCTCAGAGTTTCCAGTGGAATTAAGTCCCAATTGATTATAGTAGGTTCTCTTCAATCCTTATTTCAGCATCCTGGGACCTTTTCCCAATAAACTACTTGTACACAAGTCTTTGCCTCAGGTTCTTCTTTTGGGACAACCTAAACTATGACATCCTCCTTCAAGTGTGTTAAAAACTAATGATTACCATCTATTGCAAAAGGAGGAAACCCTGGTGGCATAGTGGTTAAGTGCTACAGCTACTACCCAAAAGGTCACCAGTTTGAATTCACCAGGCACTTCTTGGAAACTCTATTGGGCAGTTCTACTCTGTCTTGTATGTTCACTATGAGTCAGAATCAACTCGATGGCAGTGAGTTTTTATTGGAAAAGGATTTATTTTCTGATAGTTAAAATCACGTGCTTTCACAATGAGAGAGCAGTGCTTGAAATTATTCATTTAATGCCCTAACTAGAAGCAGTGAATCATTTTAAGAGTCAGAATAGGGAAATGGGAGAAGAACAATTGAGAAAGAGGATGTGTGAAATAAGAACCATTTAGAGGTTCAACCATAGGTGTGTTCCTTGATAGACTGGCTTTAGGAAAATGTACATATGTAAATTGAGGATCCAGAAATTGAAACTCTTCATGCTTCTGTACTTCTTGGAAAGTTCTCATGTAGCCTCAGGGGTATACAAAACCCAGTTTAAAGACCACTTTTATAGTATAATGTGAACGAAACACGTGATATTTTGAGTTGAAATGGAGGAACAATATCTACTCTGTCTCAACTGAAGATTGAGGTCTGTTGTAAAGGACTTTGCCAAAGGTAATGAGGAGGTGACTTTCATAGGGAGATCTGTGGTTTCTTTTGATTATGACAAAGCACAGGAGAACATAGAATTAATCAAAATTCATATTCGATTAACATTTATTGTTTTATACATGTCAGGGATTGTTTTAGGAAATTTTTGTACCCGTTTATCTCATTAAAACCTCATACTAAGAGTTCTGTAGTGTATAAATTCCCATTTCCATTTTACAGTTGAAGTTGTGACATGCCAAATGCACACAGCTGATAAATGGAAAAAATTAAGTCCAGATCCAGATCTTCTGACTTAAAGTCCCATCTGTTTTTGAAGACATCACCATAGATTGATAAAGAATCTAGCTAGAAGTTGAATAGAAATACAAGGCCTTCTCCCTCCCTACTACGTTCTGTTGACTGAAGATTTCCCTAACACTTAAACCCCACCCACAACCCCAGGCATTCAGTGAGTATTTACTGAATGAATGACTTTGCCAACGAGAGAGAGTAGAAGGGTGGTTACTGCACCCATATCACACTAAACTAGATTATTCCATACTCCTCCTGGCCCTGCTGCCAAAGAATTTTAAAGACATTGTAAACATCTCCAGAAATTTCCATAGAGCATTTTTCATCTCGTTATTCCTAAGACTGTAAATCAGGGGGTTGAAGAGTGGAGTTACCATTGCATAAAACAAGGTCATGATCTTAGGCATCAAGGTGGAGTGGCTAGATCCAGGGCTCACATGCATCACCATGATGGTACCATAGAATAACAGTACCACAGCCAGGTGGGACCCACAGGTTGAAAAGGCCTTATGCTGACTGGATGCTGAGGGTAAACGAAACACAGCAAGTAGAACGAGAGCATAGGAAATGAGGATGAAAAGGAAGCTAAGGAGGATAATGAGGGAGCTTAGGGTGTAGCTGGCAAGCCTGGACATGGGGGCAGGAGCACATGAAAGTGTCAGCAATGGGTCTGAGTCACATACAAAGTGGTCAATTATATTAGAGCCACAGAAAGGCATCTGGGAAATGAGAATAACGGGCACCAGATACCAGAGAAAGCCACATACCCAACAGGAAATCACAAGGTTGAAACAATGTGGTCCAGTCATAATTGTGGCATAATGGAGAGGATGACAGATGGCGAGATATCGATCAAAAGCCATTGCAGAAAGAAAGAAGCACTCAGTGGAGCCCATGGAAAAGAAAAAATACAACTGGAGGAAACAACCAGTAAAAGATATGGCCTTGGTCTCAGAGAGGAAGTTGATCAAAGTGTTTGGGACTGTGGAGTTGACATACCAGATCTCCAGGAATGCAAAATTGCCTAGCAGGATGTACATGGGGGTGTGGAGATGCTGATCCCAACACACAGCGCAGATAATGGCTCCGTTTCCCATGAGAGTCAGGAGGTAGATGATGGAGAAGACTGTGAATAAGACAATCTGAATCTCCCGGCTGCAGGGAAAGCCCAGAAGGATAAAATCACTCACTGGCTCGGTGTAGGATCCTGACTCAGAGATGTTTATTTAGTCTGTAAGCTGTGCTGCAATGAGACAGTATCATCGTGAAGCCAAATCCAAACAACCGAGCGTAGCATGCAAGGTTCTTTATGACCTAATCTTTATCTACTTCCTCAGCCTCTTCTTCTTCCCTGTGTCCCTTGAGCCCTGTGCTCCAGTAAGAAGAGAATAGCTGTGGTCCACCAAGCGACATTTTGTTCTTGCGACCTAATATGTCTGTTGCTTCTCCTTTTCTTCTGTCTCTCTTTGTCCAAATCTCTTGAACCCCTTCCTTTTCTCTCTCCATCTTCATTTATTTTTTATTTTCTGGGTAGGGACCTGGGTAACTTGCACTTGCAATTTACAACACTGTTCAATGATTGCCTCCTATAAGAAGTATTGCTGGACCACCCAATCATGTAGTAATTCTTTGTGCTTCTGTACTAACCAATGAATTTGTGTGCAGACTTATTATACTCTACTGTAACTGTTTCTTTTCTTTTTTTTTTTTTTTTAATGCCTTTAACAGCCTGTAAGCTTCATGAAGGCAGGGAATGTATTTTTCATCTCTGTTCTACTAATGTCTGGTACAGTGCAAGCAATTATGTAAGTGTATCAACATGTTTGTTGAATTAATATTAAACCAATGTATCATTATTTTCCAAGATAGGAGAAATGAGAAATAACATTCTAAAAACTATGGAATGGGATTTTTCTGTACCAAAGACTTTACCATTTTATACTTTGCACCACGGATATTTCTTTGCATTTCTTAATCTACCAGCTAAACTGTAAACTTCTGATAATAGGGGCCAATCGTGTATACAGACATGCACCCACACTCACATATATATATACATTTTTTTTTTCTTTTCTTTTTCCTTCAAGGCTGAATTGCTCTGTAATTCTGGCACTTTTGGTCTTAAAAGATTTTCTTTGAGCAACTCTGCTTTTCTCCTTCTGGCAGTTGCTACTTTAACTCGATTTTCTGTAAAGATATAGTTAGAAGGAAAAGACTTCACGAAACCTTTGGAAAGGGAGAAATATAACTGAAAGATGCAGCCAGAGAGACGGATTGACTTGGCATTTAAGAAGAAACAGGGGTTGGTATTACAGCCTATGAGGACATTGGTGGTTCAGTGTTAGAATTCTCACCTTTTCACCTTACACAGGAGACCGGGTTTAATGCTTGGCCAGTGCCAATGCACGTAGTAATGTGCAGCCACCGCTCACCTGTCAGTGGAGGCTGTGTGTTGCTCTGACGCTGAACAGGATTCAGTGGCGCTTCTAGGCTAAGACAGACTAGGAAGAAAGTCCTGGTGATCTGCTTCCGGAAATCAGTCGACCTAAACCCCAGTGGATCACAAGGGTCTGATCTGTCACTGATTACAGGAATGGCGCTGGACCACACAGCGTTTCAGTCTACTGTGCATGGGGTCATCATGAGCTGGGGGCTAACTCTATGCTGCTAACAATGACAACAACGACAACATTCTGGTTTAGATTGTTTTCATGATTTTCTAAAATATTTAATGACCTTGTCTCTGATGATCATCTAATGAAAATTTATAGCAACTTGGGGAAAGAAAAATCTAAAGTAGTTTAATTTTGTTTCCTCACTTTAGGGAGGAAAATACTTTTTTCAGGGATCATTCTGGTATTGTTATTAAGTACATTTACGTATGTTCGATTCATTAAGTTCTTCTTTTGGAGGAACTCCCAGCCAGTCGCTCTCATGGTTTGGCCTGGCTTTCTGCCTGGGTTTGTCTCTCCCAGCTAGTAGTGATATTAAGCAGTCTGTTTTTACCAGATAAAACCATCACTGATTTGCCCAACCTTGGCTCCTACCAGTTAGACAATTTTATTCACATGTAAGTTAAAACAAAACAAAAAATTAAAATTATTTTCATTTCAAAATACATTTATGGGACATCAGAAAACAAACTTGCTTTTCCTAATTCTTCAACCTACCTGGACGTCCTAATGAATGGTACTTGTTTAGTATAGCTTTTCTCTTCAGTTCTGTATCTCTTTGGGACCCTGTAGAAATACGTGGATACAGCCCCTAAAACAGAACCAGGGAAACAGAGCTTTTAATCCTGTTTAACATTATCCTCTGTGGGTTATTGGTCATAACAGAACTCTTATTATTTTCAAAGGAAAGCATACTGTAACTTACTTAAAGTTCCAAAAACTAGGGAAATTAAAGTTTTAGAAAGCAGGCTTCTCAGCACTTACCCCAGTTAATGACAAACACCACAGTTTTGCCCCGGAATTGAAGTTATTTGGATTTTATATTTTAGATCTTTCATCAAAGATACCAAGAACAACAAAACAAAAATTTGCAGTTATCTGTCTAAAAAAAAAAAAAAAAATGTGGACATAATGTACTTTCTGCATTCCTGGAGCCTAGGCTTGGGTAGGAACCATACAACGAAGGTCAGCGTGCTCTTTCTTCTCTGCCTCAGTCTCAAAGTGTGGATTTCCAGAACCTTCACTGAGAAACAAACTCCACTTCAGACAATTAACTTTGCAATGACTGCCAAGAGTCTCGTCAGGGGAGATATCTGGAAGATGATGTAGAGGAGACTTTGGGAGTAGTCTCTGATTTTTTAATTTGGAAGAAAGGGTTCAAGCACCACGTATAAGAAAAGTCTAATCTAATGGAGTGCATGCTGTACTCTCTATTTATCCTTGGTTGGCATTTTCAGTATTTCCAGAGATTTGATACTTTGTGTATTTTTTAAGAAAAAGTGATTTCCTGCCTCAAAGTGTCCTATGGGCAAGCCAGTCTCCCAGGCTAGCATCTGCTTTTACCTTGTGTAATTAGATGCCTCGGGGAGAGGGATTAGGAGAAATAAAAAGCAGGCATGTGAAGTAAGTATGTGGCTGTGTCTCATGAATTCATAGTTAATTATGGATGGTCCTATATACTCTAAAACCAATCCTTAGGGAAAGGAAATATGTAGTTCAGCCATATAGTCAATCTCCAGAGATATGTAGAAAATTAAAAATACAAAAACAAAAATTTCCTTTTGTGAGGAAGAAAAAAGAGAAAAGTTAAAGAATATGGGAGCTTTGTGTCTAGTGGATAAAGTAAATCCCATTGTGGTAAAATTTATGTTTTCTTCAGAATTAATGGTCTAACATTAACTCTGTCTTGTCATAGCATGATGAGTTTTCTCTTACTGTTCTTGAAAAAATTCTCAACATTCTTCTAAGTTTTGTGTGTAAAAAATGAGTTAACTTTTCTAAGGACTGGAAGGGGCCATATGCCAAAAGTACCTCTTCTCATGTATTTCTTACATATTACATTAAGATCTCATTAACTCAATCACTGTTTAGAGAATTTGTGGAGTCCAGGGTAGTAGCACAGAATAGTATAATCAGTCTATTAATATCTACTTCCAATTAGCAGTGAGAGGGTGAGTAAGAGTGGGATATGTATATGTGTGTATATATATATATAACTATATATATACATACATAGCAGCAGTACTGTAGTCCCTTTCTGGGACCTCCCTAAAGGGCAGTGGTGAAGCAAAATCCTCCCAACTGGCAGAACTTCGAGTGGTGCACCTGGCTGTCCACTTTCCAATGAAGGAGAAATGGCCAGATGCACAATTGTATACTGGTTCATGGACTGTGGCCAGTGGTTTGGGTAGATGGTCAGGGACTTGGAGGGAACATGATTAGAAAATTGGTGACAAGGATTTATGGAGGAGACATCTGTGGGATAGACCTCTCTTAATGGGCCAAAGAAGTGAAGATATTTGCACCTCATGTGAATGGTTACCAAAGGTTGACCTCAGCAGAGAAAGATTTTAACAATGAAGTGGATAAGATGATGTGTTCTATCAAAAGAAATTATCCTTTTTCTCTAGCCACTCTCGTCGTCGCCCAATGCACTCATCAACAAAGTGGCCAAGGTGGCAGGAATGGAGGTTATGCATAGGCTCAGCAACATGGACTTCCACTCACCAAGGGTGACTTGGCTATAGCCACTGCTGGTTGACCAGTCTGTCAGCGGCAGAGATGAACACTGCATCCCCGATATGATACCATTCCTCAAGGAGGCCATCCAGCAGATTGATTAGTTGAACTGCTTCCATCATGGAAAGGGCAGTGTTTCATTCTTACTGGGATAAAGACTCTGAATATGCATGCAATGCCTCTGCCAAAACTACCATCCATGGACTCACAGGATGTCTTAACCACTGTCATGGTGCCCCACACAGTATTCCTCAGATCAAGAGACTCACTTCACAGCATATGAAGTGCAACAATGGGACCATGCTCACAGAATTCGCTGGTCTTACCACATTCCCCATCATTCTGAACCAGCTGGCTTGATAGAACAATGGAATGGTCTTCTAAAGACACAATTACACTACCAGGTAGGTGGCAACATTCTGCTGGGTTGGGGCAATGTTCCAATGCATATGCTCTAAACCAGCATCTAATATATGGTGCTGCTTCTCCCATAGCTAGGATTCATGGTTTCAGGAATTAAGGGGTGTAGATAGGATTGGTGCGACTCACTATTACTCCTAGTGACCCAATTGCAAAATTTTTGCTTCCAATCCCCGTGACCCTATGCTTTGCATGTCTACAGGTCATAGTTTCAAAGGGAGGAATGCTTCCACCTATAGACACAACATGTATTCTGTTGAACTGGAAGTTAAGAATGTCACGCAGCCACTTTGGCCTCCTTATGCCTCTGGGTCAACAGGCAAAGAAAGGAGTTAATGTATTGATTAGTGTTATTGACCCTAACTACCAAGGCAAAATTGGATTGATGTTGCATAACGGAGGTAAAAAAGAGTATGTTTGGAATACAGGAGATACCTACAGGCATCTCTTAATACTACCACGCTCTGTGATTAAAGTCAATGGAAACTACAACAACCCGAGTCCCACAGGACTGATAATGGCCCAGACCCTTCAGGGTTGAAGGTTTAGGTCTCCCCACCAGGTAAAGAGTGATGACCAGCTGAGGTAATTTCTGAGGGCAAAGGGAATACGGAATGGGTGTTGAAAAAGGTACTTCTAAATACCACTTACAACAACGTGACCAACTGAAGAAACAAGGACTGTAATTACTATGAGCATTTCTTCTTTGTATGTGTGCATCTAATATTTTTGTTTCCTTCACTTATAAGATGTAAACTAAGCCAGTGAATCTTAGGTTGTATGCATTTTAGTTGTATCATGTTAGGTGCAAGTATGACTTTGTGATTGTCTTTATTTAGAGATTGTGTATGGCTTAAGGAGATGTGTACAGGTGCCAAGTTGAAAAGGGGTGGATTGTGATTGTTAGGTTGTATATCAACTTGACTAGACCATGATTTTCAGTGGTTTGGCAGTTATGTAATGATGCAGCTTGGCAGTTATGTAATGATGTAATCATCTTCCATGATGTAATCTGATCAGGCAATTAGTTGTAAGGGGAGTTTCCTCGGAGTGTGTGGCCTGCATCCAATGTATGTACGCATGTTCTGGCAAAGTTCACTTTCTTGCTCTGGATCCTGCATCTGGATCATCATCATCTGACCTCTAGTTCTTGGAGTTTGAGCCAATGGCCTGCCATCTCACCTGCTATTCTTGGGATTCATCAGCCTTCACAGTCCTTGAGTCAGTGGCTTGTCCACTGACCTGCCAATCTTGGGTTTGTCAATCCATACAGCTGTGTGAATCAAGAAAAACCTCCAGCCTGACACCTGACTTGGGACTTGCCAGTCTCTACAGCTGTGTGGGCCATTTCCTTGAGGTAAATCTCTTTTTCTCTGCATACATATGCTTCTAAAAAAAAAAAAAAAAAAAAAATTCTTTTTCTTTATATGTGCTTCACTGTTTTAGTGTCTCTAGAGAACCAAGCCTAGGACACCTATGTTTATCTATTTTAAATTATTGTTGGTATTATTTTTAATGTTCTTGTTTTAGTTGGGTATATGACAAAGTTTTTTTTTTTTTCTCTTCATCTATTGGTAACACTCAGTTGGTTAGACTATGTTTGCCAAAGCTGAAACAAAACACTTATCAAATATTTTTTTTTTTTTTATTTTTTATACTGACCTCTCAGAAACAGAAATATTTTTACTGAGTCTTTTTGCATTTCATCCCAATACATGTTATTTGTGTGTGTTAAGAAAAGAATACACTGTCCTTTTGACAGAAATAGTTGGACAAATTAATTATGCAACCAAGTCCAAACTGTTAGTGTCATATTTGAAAAGAGGTTATATTTAATCAGGTAATGACAAGCCCATGATTTCAGGACAATGACTGTACTTCATATGCAGAAAAGATGCCTACAAAACCCTCCCAAGAAAATGACCCGGTACCAGCCCATGGCCTACAGAGTTCCATATTAACATGCGGTAAGGAAGGTTATGTCTTGACTGGCCTCCAGAAAATTTAGAGGATATTGAGGAGGCAGGAATTCACTTACATGCAGCAAAACCTAATGTAGAAAGATTTTGTTATTGTTGTTGTGCTAAATATGTGTGTAACAAAACATTTGCCCTTGCAACATTCTTCACATATACAATTCAGAGACATTAATTATGTTTATCATGTTGTTCAACTACAACAATTATCCATTTCAAAATTTTCCATAACCCTTAACAGAAGGTCAGTGTCACCTAAGCAATGAGCCCCATTTTCTCCTCCCTCCTTCCCATCCCCCTGTAACCACTAATAAACTTTGGTGTCTATAAGCTTGCCTATTCTAGGTATTTTAAATAAGTGGAATTATGCAATATTTGTCCTTTTGTGAATGACTTGATTGACTCAGCACAGGACGGTATTTTCAAGATTCATCCATGTTGTAGCATGTATCAGGACATTGTTTCTCTTTATGGTTGAGTAATATTCCATTGTATCTATGTATCACATTTTATCTATTCATCTGTTGATAACACCTGTGGCTATTGCGAATAGTGCTGCAATGAGCAGTGGTATACTGATGGAATTGTAAAATAGTATGGCTGCTGTGAAAAACTATTTGGCATTCCTCAAAAAGCTAAACATAGAATTACCATATAATCCAGACCTTCCAATTCTAGGTATATACCCCAAAGAATTGAAAACAGGAGTGCGCATGGATAATTTTTTTAAGTTTAGTTTCCTAGCCTCTAAATAGGCAAACAAATAAAAGCAATAAAAAAGCACTTCTGGAAATATAAAGCTATTGAAAAATACAGTCCTAGACTATTTACATGACTTTCAGACAGAAGTGAATTCTCTGGCCTTAGTTGCTCGTGATTTGCTGACTATATAACAAGGAGATTTTTGTGTACTAATAAATAAATTAAGGCAAATAAAATTAAAATGCAATGAAATAAAATGTTTTCGTGATTTAGAATATCTTTGGAACTGTTTATGATCACAAAGCGGGGACTCTTAATAAAAATTATCCAAAACTTGGAAATAAGTAAAAGCAATAATTGTGTGATCTTTTGACATCATGTTAAAACATTGTTTAACAAGCTCACCTAAGGGTCCTCTGACTGTCAAGGGGATGTAATTTTGTTTAATTTACTATTTATGAGAACTTAAACATTGTACAATTACATAAGTTAAAAGTTAAAGAAAAGTGTTAAATTGTGTTGATTTCTTTCTTTTTTTAGCGAGGTAGAAAAGATAAGCTTGTACTGCCCTTTCAGAAATTAGCTACTTTAAATTTAGTTCAGAAATCATATTTCAGCATTCTGTTTTTTTCTTTGATTATATAAAATCTAATTTCTCCTATTCTCTTTTGAACTGGCTTTGTCACCCTGCTGTCACTCATTAATGAGTTAAATACAATTTTGACATGTGTTCATTATTTGCATGAGAATTGTTTTTTAGCACTTACAAATCATACTTAGCAACATTTTCTAAGCAATATTTTTCTTTTTTAGTAATTTATTTCATTTTCTTTGTTGAGAATATTCACAGCAGAACATACACCAATTCAACAATTTCTACGTGTATAATTCAGTGACCATGATTACATTCTTTGAGTTGTACAATCATTCTCACCCTCCTTTTCTAAGTTGTTCCTCTCCCATTAACATAAACTCATTGCCCCCTAAAGTTCCTTTCTAATCTTCCGAGTTATTGCTGTCAATTTGATCTCGTACAGATAGACCTTAAAAGAGCACAATGCTCAAGGCATACAAATACATCTTAAAAGAGCACAATGCAGAATAGTCAAGCTATTGTTTGGTTTTAAGAAGACGGCAGGGGATATTTTTGGCTTAAGGTTTAAAGACTATCTCAGGACAATAGTTTCAGGGATTCGTCTAGCCTTCATTGATTCTAGAAAGTCTGGATTGCTAAGCAATATCTAATTACTAACAACAACAGCTTTGTTTTCTGGATAAGATCCATGAACAGGTTAGATAAACTGCTTGAGGTATCATCAAGAGACTCAAGTGTTATACCTTGGCTGTGTAACACCTTCAAGGAAGTGTTTCTAATTCTGCAGATTCTAGGTATAACTTGACAGTACGCAGTCACTATGAGTTGGAATGGACTCGACAGCAAAGGGTTTGTGTTTTTTTTTTTTTTTTTTTTGGTAACCCACTACAGGGAGTGTGATCCTTTTTCCTCAGGCGATAAAGGGGTGGTAAACACGCTACGTTAGTCCAAAGTAAGTAAAAAGAGTAGGTTGTGTTGAACAATCAGGTCGGGCTGTTTCTAAGCCTGCAGGGTCCAGGATCAGCTTTCTAGCATGAACTGAGATTCAGTCAATCTAGACAACAGCAGCCTAGGGAATTCCAGGGCTCATTAGCCTGAGCAGTGGTATAAGGACCTTAAAAACCTTACATACTGCCAGAGCCCTGGGGACAAGAGATCTTTCCAGTTCACACAGCTAGCCCTTAACTAGGGTTTGGATTATAAGGAAAGAGTTAGGGCACAGACTGGGCAACTATGATGGTCATCTGAGGATTTCTCATTTTGTTGGCTTAAGACTGTAAAGAGGAGGCTGGTGAGATGAATGGGAGGGTAACATTTTCCTCCCTTGAAACCGCACAACTTCTGACATGCAATGATGTAAGTTTCTCAGATGTGTTTATTGAAAGCTACATGCCCTTCTTTCTGTTTCTGATACCATTTTTATGCCTCCTGTTGTCCCTACCCTACCCCCCTTTAAAAAAATATATTCTAACATCAGTTTTAAATTTAGGAAGTCTTTTGAGTATTGTTGTTATAGGTTTAACATCTAGAAGCATTCACAGAACTATGAAATTCTCACAGCATCAGGGAAGCCTAGGGCTGGTGGTCATGGTAGGTGGTTATAAGGTTTGGATAAGATATGGGCTTTATATAAAAAGGCAATGGATTCATGTTAATATTCTCTTCAGACTACCTAATGCTACCACAGTCCCTCCTAGATGCTATTTTTTATTCCTTTAATTATTTTAGTTGCTTTTTTACTAAATTCTGTTCACTCCACCACCCAATGCAACTTAAAATGTAGAAACAGGCCAAAAACGTTTAGAGCGGAAAGGTTATGTTCTTCTCAGGAAATTTTATCACGAGCACCATCTCCAACTAATGGTGACCATTTCTTGTATTTCAGGAGAAATTAGAAAACATAGTACATATCCCCAAAAACATGAAATTTAAATTCCAACGGGCACATCTTTTTCTGTCCTCAGTGTAGTCTGGTTTCTTACCGTAAGACAGAACGCTTTCTGTTCAACACAGACAAAAATCAACAGAAAAAATACCAATACTCTGATGTAAAAAACAAACAACAAATAAAAAATGTACAATTCCCATGAGAAAAACTTTACTCTCCTTCTCAGTGTTGTCCTTATAGTCTTCTCTGGTTCCCCGCTTAGAAAAAACTAGAGAATAGCTGCTTGGCTTTCCCTCATAGCCCTTGGTTATTTAAAGACCTTCATTGTATAGTTTTCTCCCTCCATTCAGCAGTGGGCCTTTCCATAAAGACTTTAATTTCTTATTAAGTATTCTCAACTCCTTCAGCTTATTTTTGTAACCTAAAAATATTTTTATTACCATTTGTAATTTTTCTAGGTTATTTTTAGGTTGTGAAGCATGAAATTTTGGTTTGGCCTGATCCTACTGCTAGCAATGTAGTGATGGAGTTGCCATTCTTGAATATTTCTTCCGTGGCTCCTGGCGGGGTTTGACATCAGAAACTGTTGTGGTGGGAGATGGTTTTGGGGGATGGACATTCATTCATGATGACAAACATGATGCTGTTTTCATTATTCACAGTAATAGGCTGAGCTTCTTATTGTAATTAGAGACCTCAGAAAAATAGAAGCTGGAAGAGTTCTTCACCAAATGTGGCAATTTGATTAACACCCAAAGTGAACTTTCTATCTTGGTTAGCATTATTTTTTCATATTATCTAAAGGGAGAAAATTCCTCAAGCTGGTAAGAAAATCCTAGAATAACTAGTATTCAGCCCTTACCTTGAATACAATTCAAATAGCCAAGGTAGAGGGTGGTCTATTTTTTTGTTGTTGTTGTTGTCATTTGTCTGATTTATTCAAATATTTATTGAGCACCTAGGGAGCTACATGGTCAAAAAGATAAATGCACAAGTACTGAGAAAGCAGAAACAGTTCACCAAATCACAGCAGTCAAAGGAAAGTCTTTAGGAAATCAAGAGTGAGATTCCTCCCAGCCTGCAACGGGGTGTGAGTGGGTGGCAAATCAAGAAAGGGGATTGAGATTAAAATAGAAGCCTTCAGTCCGGATTGTTCATGATACTCAGTATGGACTATATTTTTCTCTCCTTTTCCTCTCCTCAACATTGGGCTTAATTTACCAGTCATGCCCAGGACTGTTCAGTGTGATTTTTCTATACTTGCTTGCATTTTTGCTTTAATGTCTTCTACAGAACTAGTTCCTTTTGGTGTTTTAGGTTTTTTTTTTTTTTTCCTGTCTTTTGAAGGGCTCTTGACTTCATGATCTTGGTATTGACGGTTTTGAGTCTTTTCCAATCTAGTTAGATTTTTGTGCATTTTTGGCTGGAGTATCCAATATACATTTCTTCACCCGGTACTTTTCTTCAGTTTCTTCCTCATCAAAATCATCATCGTCATCATCATGATCATAGTCTCCATCAGCAGCAAGGTCCATTTTTTTTCTGTGGGATCTTGTTACCACCTGCAGGGGCCGACGGCTTTCGTAATATACCTAAGAGTTTCACATCCTTATACTTTTCATCATCTGACTCTGCATCTCCCTCCACAGCTGCTAAGTGCTGTCCACTAATGTGCGCAAGCGCTGAGCCAGACTTCAGCCTAAGGCCCAAGGTGGCATGATTTCAAAGCCCCCAAAGGAGACTGTGGGCTGTACAGATATTTTTACAGTTGCCAATGTTACTTTAATGGCATAGCCTTCATAATTCATTGCTGTCTGCTTCAACAACGTGCAATTCACCTTTTGCACCAGCGCCTAAACTGACCGTTCTTAAAGATAACTGGTACTCATTTTCATTACTATCCACCTTGAAGTGATAATCTTTGTTGGCCTTTCATTTGTGACAAAAAGACAGTTTTGGAGCCTCAGGGGGTTCATGTCCATCAAATCTTCCAAGGGGTGGTGGCAGGCACTTAGGTGGAAGAGGAGAATAGAGATAAACCACTACTGCTGTTAGAAACAGCCTCACGGGACACATTCACACCAGGCAGTTTGCCCATTTTATCTTATGAAAATATAAAGTTGTAATTACTATTAGCCAAAATCCTATTACAGCAACATCCTAGGAACTATTCAAAAATATTTATTGTACGAAATTATCTGAAGTTAAATGTCACTTTAAAGAGGTATGTCATAGACTAGGGCTTAAAAATATTTTGTTTTATAATTTGCTTGTAATATATTTTACACACTCTCCTTTTATTCCACCTTTCTGATTTCTTACCTTGTCTGTTTTAATACAAATTTGCATTTCTCTGTATCTATCCTGTGTAAATAACAAGTGTACAATACAAATGACTGCCCTTCAAATACTAACTCTTCACTTTAAGAACTCGTGATTTCTCGAGCATATTCTAAGACTAAATTACAGAGTTTTTTTTTTTTTTTTTGGATTCTGCTTTTCAGAAACCGCTTTTCAGTATTTTTATAACTTTGGTTGTTCTTTCTCAGACTCTTTCCAGTTTTCCCAAAATGATGTTGGAAATTAGATCCAGAATATTAGTGAGAGTTTGA
Source organism: Elephas maximus indicus (assembly GCF_024166365.1). Lineage (NCBI taxonomy): Eukaryota > Metazoa > Chordata > Mammalia > Proboscidea > Elephantidae > Elephas > Elephas maximus. The sequence goes on along the minus strand of NC_064828.1, from coordinate 26,157,774 downwards.
CCCCTGTTAATCTGACAATTTAAATAATAACTGGAAAGAAGATCAGAATGTCACATCCACATGAAAATTCACAGTCTTTGGTATACTCAGGGAAGACTGGAAATTTTTAAATAGAGCAGAACTCAAGTAGGGCTGTAAGTGTGATAGCACGTGACTTCCCATCCAGGATTTTTCGCTTTGTTTTGTATTCTAACTGATTCTAGAGGGTGAGTGATTCCTTCCATTAATTTTGAGTCTATAGATTCAGAGGCACCAGTGCACCTGCTCTATAGGCAGGTGAAGAGGATGGACACACATGTGGTGTGAGAAAAGCACCAAAATTCTCCAGGCCCCCAATCTCTCTGCCACTTGAAATGATATCCTAGAGAGATCTCTTGGCATTGTTTTGTTTTTTTTTTTTTTTAAATCCAGGTACCTTTCTGCATTCTCTATGTAAATCCCTGACACCCTAGTATGAATAATTGTATCAGATACTCTTCTGTGGATGACTTGAGAATAGGTAAATGGGGCAGACAAAACAAATTTTGTCTCACTTCATATTTTGTCTAGAGATTCTTTTAGACAACAAATACCCTAATCTAGACAGAGGTGGAAAAAAAATGTATCATTGCTCTCTAATTTTTTAATTGTGATCCAGGATATTCCCATCCAATGCTGAGGGTGAATGTATAGCAGGAGAAAGATGACTGTTTTAATGTATTATTTATTTCTCTTAAAGTATGCTTGTGGTTGTTGAAAATCCAGAAGCACATAATTCTGATCCTCTTATTATCCTTCCCTATAACTGGGTCATGGTAGGCTGTTTTGTACATGTTTCAGTAGCATGGGATGTTGCCCATCATCTCTTCTCTTGGTGAGTAGTATGTTCCAGCCACTGTCCTACTTACACTGAGTCTGATGGTTCCCTAAACTTTCAGGGTAAAGATTTTATTTCTTCTTACCCAGTCTTTCCAAACTTCCCCAGTGCGCAACCTGGGATAATAAAGATGCAAGCTTCTTTTTAATACTTCCTATGTGATTCAAGTTTTCTAGTATATACATTTATAATAACTGGTAACATTTGGGAAACCCTGGTGGAGTAGTGGTTAAGTGCTATGGCTGCTAACCAAAGGGTTGGCAGTTCGAATCCGCCAGGCGCTCCTTGGAAACTCGATGGGGCAGTTCTACTCTGTCCTATAAGGTCGCTATGAGTCGGAATCGACTTGACGGCACTGGGTTTGGTTTGGTTTGGTTTTGGCTTTGTAACATTTGTACAAAATACCACTTTGTAATTTACAAAGTATTCTTCACTTAATATGATAGATACTTGAGCTCCTACGATGCAGTAAAGAAGCCCTTGTGGTGCAGTGGTTGAACACTGAGCTATTAATTGAAAGGTCACTGATTTGAACCCACCAGCTGCTCTTGGGAGAAGGATGTGGCAGTTGGCTTCTGTAAAGATGACAGCTTCGGAAATCCTGTGAGATGGTTCTAATGTGTTCTATAGGGTCACTATGAGTTGGAATCGACTCAATGGCAAGAGGTTAGCTATACAGTAGACATTGTAATGGAGTACAAAGATGGGTAAGAAATATACCCTCACCTTGTGAAACTTAGTCAATTATTTTTTGTGGTGCTCATAGACATATTACATTTGACTCTCAAAATGACCTTGTGAGACATTATCATCCCTACGTTAGATTGAATTAAGGCTTCAGAACGGTTCTTCCTGGTTCAGTCATGGCCATGAAAGTGAAACCAGAACAGACCTAAATTTTTAAAATTTGGATGAACTGGAACGGTAACCAAAATGAGAAAAATTATGGGTCAATCCTTGCTAGAAATCTAATCTCCCTCTTAGGAAACAAGAGTAGCCTATGTGTTGCCCAACAGATTTTGAGCAGACCTGGAAATAGCGGTGCCCCACTCAAAGATGGCTCTCAACTATACTGCTTTGAATGTGTGTTGCTCTCCACAGTGTTGGCAAATTCAGCCTCACACATCAGGGTTCCAAAAGGGCTCACTATATCTCTTCCAAGTTTCCCATTCCAGGGCTTTGACTCACAATTTTCCCATTCCAGTGATCGTTCCAGAGCACCCAAACTATAAAAATTCAGGTCTATTCCAGTTTCGCTTTGTTGACCATAACTGAACCAGTTTGAAACAGTTAGAGGCCCTGGACTGAATAAACAAAGACTAAAACTCAGAACAGTTTAATCTCTTGCCAGAGGTCACTCCACTGGAGGGGAGTAGAGCAGGGAATTGACTCTGGATACTTCCTTCCAGTCCTTAAAGTATATTATTACATCTCTCTATTTAAAAAATAGAATAATCCACTTGCCTGTAATCACCTTCATGTCTAGATCATTGTCTCCCTTCCCAGTTGTTGAAAATATAATTAAAAAGCATTTCAGAACTAGAATTGGAAGAGATTGAAAAAAAATTCTTGTTATATCTGTACGGGAGTGTACACTTTCTACCTTTCAGAAGTTAAGTTCTTTTCATCTTGGAATATGATTCTATAAATGCCCAAAATCAAAATCTGGTAACACAGATATATATTTTTTGCCTTTTGTCTTACGTAAGACTTTTGTTCCAATATAATTTTTTTTTTTTTTTCTTCTCTAGGTCACTTGGTGTTCTTGGCTTGATGAAAAATGGAAATGATTCGAAGGTGTCAGAATTTGTTCTCCTGGGTCTATCATCCTCTTGGGAGCTGGAACTATTTCTCTTCTCACTATTTCTGATGTTTTACATGGCTATTGTCCTGGGAAATCTCTTCATAGTGGTGACAGTGTGGGCTGATGCCCACCTGTTCCAATCTCCCATGTACTATTTTTTGGGCCATCTCTCCTTCATTGACTTATTCCTGAGCTGTGTTACTGTGCCTAAGATGTTAGGAGATTTCCTAAGACAGGGCAAAACCATCTCTTTTTCAGGGTGCCTGGCCCAGATCTACTTCCTCCACTTTCTGGGAGCCAGCGAGATGTTTCTGCTGACAGACATGGCCTATGATAGGTATGTTGCCATCTGTAATCCTTTGCACTACCTGACTGCCATGAACCGCCAGCTATGCCTTCAGTTGTTTTTTGCTTGCTGGTGTGGTGGCTTCATCCATTCCATCACACAGGTAGTTCTCATCATCCAACTGCACTTCTGTGGTCCCAATGAACTGGATAACTTCTACTGTGCTGTCCCACAGGTCATCAAACTGGCCTGCATGAACAGCTATGTAGTAGAGGTGCTGATGGTCTCCAACAGTGGTTTGCTGTCTCTCATCTGCTTCTTGGTCTTGTTATTCTCCTATGCTGTCATCCTGATAACCCTGAGGACTTGCTTCTGCCAGGGCCAGAGCAAGGCACTTTCTACCTGTGCCTCTCACCTAACAGTGGTCAGCCTTATCTTTGTGCCATGTATATTCATCTACTTGAGACCTTTCTGCAGCTTCTCCTTGGATAAGGTATTTGCTATATTTTATACAGTGATCACACCTATGTTGAACCCCCTCCTCTAACACTTAGAAATACTGATATGAAAACAGCTATGCAGAAGCTGAGAAAAAAAGCATGTGGCATTCTGCTGCTTTGTTGAAGGATAAACAAGAAGAGATGACTTAGAAAGCATACTCTTTCTTGAGGTGCTCTTAACTCATCCTGTACCAGAGAATAAATGAATGAATAAAAATCAGTTTGGTGACTTTGGGATAAAAGAGAAGATGACATAAAAATTACAACACACTGCTCTAGAGTATAACTGGGAAGCATAGGTGGCTTTTTTTTGGGTGTTACATGTTAAGCAGGGAACTCAGGACCGCATACTGGACTATGAATATTAAGAGGCATTATTGAGTGCTAGGGTCAGAGGTCACTTGAAATATCAATCCTTCTGTCCTTTTGTCTGTACACAGGCTCTATTTATTCAACTCATTTTACCTTTTCAAATAAAAGAAGACATTCCACCTCCATGCAGGACTTACAGTCCTGCTTCTCTAAGGTTTAACAATGCCTAAATGTCAGAACATTTCTTCCGGTGTCTCATCAGAGTTTCTTCTGGAGCTGTGTGAATTCCTTTTGCCCTGTTTCTAACCGACCCTGAAAACAGCACTAATCACCCTATATATTAATGTGCACCAAGGAATGGTGTTCTATATTATGCCAAATTTTAGAAATGCAGTTGAACAACTCACTTGTCTGAACATATGCTCTTAAGCCAGTTTGCACGTGAGAGAAAGGAAGTCTGGGAGTCCTTGGGTGATAGAAGCTATTAGTATTCTGTTGCAGAGGCCTCTCTAGAGGACACATCCTTTTTCACCTTGAGATTTTCCTTGGGTGAAATTTTAGTTGATAAACTGCTCATAGTGTTTAAGAGTTTTGAGCTTCAAAAGAAAAGAGAAAGTAAGAAAAAAGCTATGGGCTTCATGTACTTATCCACCTGATCCCTGTCCTTTTAGTGCTTGTAGTTATTACCACTGAGTCTCAAAAGTGATTTGAGGAGTAGGTTACATTATTCAACTTCATTTTTATAAATGAACTCCAGGGTTATTAACTGACCTACCTAAGATGGCTTAGAAAAAGTGTAACCAACTAATGAAACTAGTAATTTTATAAAATTAATATCAAATTAATATTTTGCTTTCCAGAAAGAGTATTTATCTCCATTATCTGGTCTAATTCTTAATTTCTATTATATGTGTTTAGGAGCTTCAGAGCTAGGATATCTGAAAAACAAAATAGTTACTTAAACGTTTATATTTAAGTTATCTATTTCTGACATACATACAGCTCCTGCAACTTTTCATGGCTATAGGAAGATATTTGATTTACTAAACAAAAATCTATCTATCAACTTTTAGTGATATTTTTGTATTAAACCTAAAAACCCATCACTGTTGAGTCGATTCCAACTCATAATGACCCTATAGGACAGAGTAGAACTGCCCCATAGAGTTTCCAAGTAGCGGCTAATGGATTCAAACTGCTGGCCTTTTGGTTAGCAGCCAAGCTCCTGACCACTGTGCCACTAGACTCCATTTTTATGTTAGCTCACTTTATTTCATAATCAGCTGTTATGGAGAGGAGTTTTTTGATTAGCCAGCTGAAAATTAACCCTTGGCAAAAAAAAAAAAAAAAAAAAAATCTAAAACTCCAGTATTAGCAGGATTTACTGGGTAATTTGCAATATCCCCAATCATGTAAGAGCTTTCCTTATGTTGGAACAAGGATTGAATTTTCATTTTGGAGAGAGACTTAATGACTTTATCTTTAAGAAATTATGTCTGTCTGTGCACAGAAGGACTCCTCATGAGCCAGGAAGAAGGCTGCCATTGGGTGATTTCCACATAGGATGGTTTAGGGTGGGAATGGCATCCCTACTACAGATCAACCACTCCTTTCTTCACTTTACTCTCCTCGACATTTCCACAGGGCTCCTCTGACTGCAAAGAATACCCAGAAGAGCAGACGGGCGGAAACTGCCAATCAGAGAGTGACGTGTGTCAGCCAGGCACACGAAGCTCCAGGCTTTCTTTTAGCGTCAGCTGGCTGCAGCATCCTTCATTTCTGATGCTCCTCCTTTGTAGCAAAGTTTAGGGTCTCGGAAAACCCTTTTAAATGTTGAGTTGATTCTGACTCACAGAAACCCTGTAGGATAGAGTAGAACTGCCCTGGAGGGTTTCCAAGGACCAGCTGGTGAATTCAAACTAACATTTTGGTTAGCAGTTGAACGCCTAACCACAGGGCAACCAGGACTCCAACAGCTGGAAATGGTAGCACTATATTCAGAAAATCAAGAATTTTGTGTATTTCCTTTTGCATTTTCAATCTTCTAATCCATGTTTGACCAATTACCTGTATTAAATTTTCTTTATTAATATAATTGGTAAAGTTTCCATTTTCCTAACTGTACATGACTGATATTATCCGGGTACCTGGGGCTCCAGCGTTCCCTTCTCAGATGCCCTGATCCTGCTTCCAGGTCCTTCCTGGGTCTTTTCTTTGGGTCTGTCCTCCTGAGGGGGGCCAACACCCCTGGCGTGTGCACCCCAAGCCGGAGGGGCGGCCGAGGGGTGCTGTGTGTAAAGCCCGTGGCCGGAGCCTGGACGTGTGCTTGCAGTACCACGTTCATGCAGAGAGCGCGGTGGAGCTCGGAATGAGAAGCAGGGCCGCTGGGAGCCGGGGGCTGGAGCTCTGCTCTCTCTCCACCGTTATATCCTGGCATAGAACATCCAGGAGGCTGAGGATAGTAAATTTGCAACTGGCCTTTCAGTTGTTAGGAGAGTATAAGAATTTCTTTTTTTTAATTTTGTCAGCTTGATTTATAATTTTAAGTCTTTAGACATATGGTTCATGGGCTCCATTTTTACATTGGGTCCCACAGGTATTTGAGATGGGTCTGCCCTCGGTTTCCAGAACCTGCGACCCTTTGGGGTATTGAAATAACTGAAAGGAGACAAAGCAATTCTGATTCATGAAATCATGGCAGAATTTTTTGACTTCATATTTCCAGGATACATCATGGAAATTAATGTTATGCATATTTATAGCCTAATTCCAAAGTATACATTGTCCAATGGACCAATAAGTTTATGTAAATTAAGGAATTTTGCTTTCCCCTCCCTCTACCTCACTGCCAAATTTTTCCTTCTAAAAGCCCTAGAAACTACGAGGTGTTGTTAGAAAGAAATCAGCATGCCATCCCAACATTTACTCCTAACTTAGAGAAGAAAAATTCTAGAAGATTTTCCTCTAATTATCCTAGTGATTTTAGTATCTTGTAACATTCATTCATTTTTCACTCATTAATTCATTATCAAGTAATTATGCATTAATTAGTTCAACAACTATTTGTCAAATGCCTTTTATTTGCCTGGAAATGTGGTAGACATCTTGCTATTTGTATCCTCCACCAAACATTGCTATATCATCTAAATATTCAATTACAGAGTCCCTCAACATCAACTAAAGGAAAGTGAAAAGTATTCTAGGGCAATATGTGACCCTAGACAATTGGAGATGGTAGAGTAGAAAGGTCAAAAGTGTAGACTCTGGAGTTGGACAGCCTCATCATGGCCCAGCTCCACCACTTACTACAGAACAAGGGACTAACTCTCTCAACTGTCTCTTGTCTTACAATAAGAACAATAATAGTATCCACCTCACAGAGTTCTCAGGAAAACTAAACAAAGTAATACCTGTAAAGCTGTAATAAGAGTATCTATAGATGGTCAGAACTCAATAATTAGTGAATGCAAATATTGCTATTATTACTAATGGTTCTGTCATTACTGTGACAAGCAAATTAAAAGGAAATGTAGGCTGAAAGAAGATTACACGATTATTTGATCCTGGAGAATCACAAGAAAGAAAGATGAACTAATGATTTTGCCACATAATAGCAAAAACTTTAATAACCCCCCTCTTCATATTGATATCGACGGCACTGGGTTTCATACTGATATCAGCCTTGACGAAGAGATTTCATGTTAGGTGATATATATATCTTTAGATATTACATAAAAAATCATTTTAAGTGTTTTTTTTTTTTTTTTAAATGTTCTGGCTAACATTACTTTCAAGGCTTTTATGGCATCATTTCCTAATTAAAATAATTTTAAAAATTTAGAATACTTTTAGATTTACAGAAAAGTTGCATAGGTAATACAAAGAGTTCTTATCTATCTCATACTCAATTTCCCCTATTGTTAACATTTTATGTTACTACGGTACAGTTGTCACAACTAATGAAGCAATATTGATTTATTATTATTAATTAAACTGCATATTTTCCCAGATTTTATGGTTTTTCTTTCATGGGTAGATTACCCAAGGTTATCCATTTTTTATTTGTCATGCCAATCACTTTATTTATTGATTTATTGTCTATATGCTTTTTCTTTTCCCTAGAATCTTTTTTTAAATTATTCTGTAAATAAACATTTAAACAAATCTGATGAGTTTATGTTATTTAAGGGAAACATAAAACCTATGATATAAATACAGTACAATTCTAGTTTCTATCTCTTAAGTGAGTAACTCTTTGACTTCCTCTTCCCACCAGTATCCTCTTCTTGTTTCTTCAAGGCTGTAGTTTCTCATCTGTAAGTTCTATCCTGTTCCAGACTCTGATACAATATATTATCATGGGAGTCTGTAGGGCTATGGGGTATGCATGAGGATAAGAATATCTAGGATAATACCCAGGGGTCTCCATAGTACTAGCTTTGGTATAGGACCACTCTAAACCTCAGGCCCAGTTTTAGTGGCTAAGCTTGTTCTGAGACTAAGAGTTTATTCTGGTTCCCACGTCTTGTCCCAGGCCTGTCCCACTGTAGAAATCTCTGAACTATTTGCAGTTCCATTTGCCTCTATGCTGCTGAACATGTTGCTTCCTCTGCTAAATTACTGACCCAGTTTTCACTTTCAATACTCAGATTGAAAGTCTCATCTTCTTGGAAGCCACCTTTGATCCTGCTGTAGTATAGTTTCATTAACTGACTCTCATATAGATTCTCACAGCATGCTGTGCATATCTGTAGCTAGCACAGAACTTACCATATTTATTACTATTTTCTTCTTACTTGTTGGGCTGCGCATTAGTCAGTGGTTTTTGTAGCGACAGTGTCCAGCACAGTATCTCACACAAATAAATGCTCAATAAATGCTGCTTTGAAGGAAGGCAGGAAGGGTAAGAATAAAAGAAGGAGAGATAGGAAGGAACAAAAGGGAGAAAATGAAGAAACAAAAAAAGAAAGGAACTTAGGAAGGAAGAAAAGAATGAGAGAAATTTAGAGAAAGGGAAAAAGAGATTTAGAGAGAGAGAGAAGAAGAAGAAAGAAAAGAGTTCTGCACAGACCTTCATCTCAAGGAATTTTTTGTGTGGAGAGAACAACCCACTGAAAATAGCACAGTCAGAATTAGCCATTTCCTTGTTTAAACAGCCACTTTATTTGTAACCTAGAGCTTCATAGAGCAATAAAACCTTAACAATAACGACAACATAAAGCACTTTTATGCTGTAACATGATAATCCTTTTTGCCCCAGAAAATCACTCTAAGGTGAGTGCTGCATTTTTTCCTGTTATTACGGTTGTCCCAAAGTTCAGCACACACAGAACTTTAAGCTTGGCCTAAAGAGTTTACACTGCAATTTAGTGATAAATTTTATACTAGATTTCACAGAGGTACTCCCCAACTCTGCTCAAGCCCTTTTGATCTAAATCCCTTAGAAACGCATTCATATAATAATGGGACTGAGGCAGTATATTCACTGTGCCACTAAATTAAACATTTTGTTTGCCCAAATGAGCTGCAGTAATTACTAAAAGAAAGTAAAATATTTTAATAGTTTCATAAGCAAAGAAACTATTTTATTGCTGGGTTAGTGGTTCAATGTCATAATACCCAGTATCATCCTCCCTTTTCCCTTGCCCCGACTTTGAATAAATTTGGAAATTGTGACAATACATGAATATTTATTAACTCGTTACTTACCAAATAGTCTTCATATAGTTTTAAAAATAATCATTTAATGAGGATTACACTTGTCCTTTCTCTGTCTGATAACGCTCTAGCTGCTACCCAATCACTGCCCAGCATTTCCCTCAGGGTTCCAGTGATGCATAAAGATTACCGAGGATTTCTGCTTCTTGGCAGCCACAGACCCAGAGGCTCTTGCAGACCAAGATCAGCAACCATGGCATGGCTCTAAACACATAACAACTTATCTTTGCAGGAGAGGGAGGGAGAGAGAGAGCGAGAACAAATTCAGGACTGTTTCTTTAGCGAGAAATATTACACACGCATAAGAGAACAATCACTATACAGAAGACCTCAGTCTCACAGAATTGAGATAACATTTATATCCCAGGGGGGTTTATTGATCCAAGATTTCATGTTGTCCAAATCCATGTTGTGGGACCACGCTCAAGAAGAGTGAGTTTCCTATCTGGACTGGAACTTCAGCTATCAGTGAAAAAGGCAAGGACAATTTTCACTGATTCAAATTATATTCAGGCATAAGGAGGAATCTTTAAATTCTTCACCCACTTTACAACATTTCTTTCAGTAATTCAATTAAGCTATTCAGAGAGCAGTTTGCAACATTTGAAAGCATGTATCAGTATTATTTCAACTGGAATTTCTCCTAACTAATGGTGAAACTAACAGTGAAGCCTAGATAATTCAGATTGTGCTCTGAACCTCATTTGTTTCACCAGTGGTTAAATGAGTGGAATAACATCAAGTGATCACTAATATTCTTTTTATCCATGTATAGGATTTTTGCATAAGAAATGGTTCAATCTAAAGGGAATTTGAAAGGTCATTTAAAGGTATTACTCTAATGTAAGAAAATGATTTCCAGTAATCTTTTTATATTCCCAGAACAGTGCCTAACGAAGATCGTTCTCAATAAATATTGATTGAATGAAAGGGTAAATAAATATTAGTGCTCTGGGAACTATAGAGGATCAAATAGATCATAACTTAAAAGTCTCTACCTTGCGTTCTGTGAAGGCCTCTTAAGTCATTTGTAGATTTTCTCAAAGTTTTACTTATCTCTTAGCCCCACAATCAGTTAATTGCTTACTTAGTTATGGACAATTATAGGAACAGAAAAAATTGAGACTATAAACCTTTCTATGGGTAAAATTTTAAAGAATTGGTAGTTAATAAAATGATGACAATTGACCAGATATATTAAAACATGAAATGTGTCACAATGTCTCTATGAGGGATATTGAAGTCAAGAACACTGTCTCGCAAAGACCTTGCCATAGGAAGGAGCTTGCTATTAAGAAAGAGATCCTGAATGTTTGATCTCGTTCCTTTTCAAATCACTCACAGGAAAAACTAAGACTAAAGCTCCCTCTTGGAGGATTTCAGAAGCTGCATTCTTTTCTATTTGTTCTATCTGAAGTAATTTAAGTGGACTTATGGGGTTAAATAAAGGACCAGCGGTGTTTCTGTAACAGCACAGATCCCATTATAACTAGTATATACTCCTTGGCATCATCCTAGAGAGACCAAATTTTACTGAAGAACCTGGGCAAACCGAGGAGAATAATCAATTAGTTCCATAGACTTTCTGATCTACAGAGTTCAGATGTCTGATACTAATACTCCTGAAATTCCACCACAAAACAATCTTGACTTAGGTTTGTAGATTGCTTGATGCTTTTACATCTATATCTAATTTGATCCTTACCATGGCAACATTGTTAACTTACTTATAGGGAAGGACTCTTGAGGTTCATAGAAGTTAGGAAACTTGTGTTACTGTCACACAGCTTGTAAGAGGCAGAGCTGGGAGTTAAGTCCAGTTCTTCTATCATTAAGTCCTGTCCTCTTTCTCCCAATGAAGATGGTAGAAAGATATCATGAGTCCTAGACTACTCTTAATTTTCTGTGCTCCTGAGATATATCCCAGATAAAGACAAGTTGTCACTGTTCAGGAGGGATACAGCAACTCTAAGCATCTTTGAGTATCCTTGCTTGAACTCTAAGGAAAACCATACGGTGATATGGGCTATACTTTCTTACTGCTCCAGTCAAAAGAATATATTTGGAAGGGTGTCAGCAGTAGATGTACTTTCTAGGATTTCAACAAGCATGGTAATATATATAAGTGGGAATTAGAAGATGTCCATACTCAGGATATTAGTGTCCAAAGATTATGCCTCTCCAGGCTTCCAATCAACCTCTAGTTGCTAAGATGGGTAACACACTTAAAGTGTGTCGTATACATAAGTGCTTTATATGTAGCACATAATCAATCCTTACAGTACCCTATGAGATAGGTACTATTCTTATCACATTAACAGTTGAGAACACTGAGGCATACAACTTGCCTAAAATACTGTTAGTGGTAGAGCTGAGGCTTGAATCTTGGCTAGCTGGGTTCCAGGCTTCTTCTTTGTAAAAACTGTTCTCTAGCACCTCCCGTTCTACTTGCGCTTCTCATGTGGGAGTGATCTTTCTTCATGGTCTCCCAAATTATTCAAGATAAATTCCTCTCTCCAGTTTAACGCCCAAGAATGTTTATGATTTCGGATCTGCCATCTTTCCAGCCTCATCTTCCAACATTTGTTTAGATTCTGTCCTGTATCATGTCAAACTTATAGGCATTTTCCACAGAGGATGCCATTACACCATTATATCTGCATGTATGCTATTCACTTGGCCTGGAATGTCCTTCCTGCCCTCTTCACTCTTCTGTCTCCACACTCCACAATTTTTTTTTTCATTATTAGGTTAACCCTGACTCATCTTTCAAAATTCTACACAGTGGTGATATTCTTTGGAAAGGCATCCTTGCCTTGATCATTAGTTTACATGCAGATCTCCTCCAGGTGAAATAATGTCTGGATTTATGATCAAAATGGCATCATTTGTTAATGCATTACCATTCTAAGTTTAATTTGAGCAAAGTTGAGCACAAACTATGTATGTTATGATGATCTTGCCAGTTGCAACTGTAGTCTTTATATCTAAATACTGATATGCTTAAAAGAATAGACCAGACTCTTCATAATCAGCAGAAAAGGAGTTTTTTTCAGACTTTCAGGTGAGTAAGATGATATGGTGATTTTGATGCCATCAGCCCTAACAGCATGCATATTGTTGTTGTATGCTGTTGAGTCAATTCTGACTCATAGGGACTCTATATGGCAAAGTGTAACTGCTCCACAGGGTTTCCTAGGCTGAAATTTTTATGGGAGCAAATCCCCAAGTCTTTTCTCCTGAAGAGCTTCTGGTAGGTTGAATTGCCCACCATTAGGTTAGCAGCCGAGAAGTTAACTATTGTGCCACCAGGGCTCCTTGCAGCAGGCACGATCATTAAGAAAACAAACTTTGAAGCCCCATTGTCTAGGTTTCAAATACCAGCTCTGCCACTCACTAGCTCTGTGACATTGGACAAGTTATCTACTCTCTCCATGCTTCAGTTTTATCATCTCTGAAGTGTGGATGGTAATGGTGACGGTGATAGTCTAACTCATAAGATTTTTGTGAGAAATAAATAAATATATGTAAAATGCTTAGAACAACATTTAGCATATAGTGAGTACAATATAAGTTTTTTTTGTTTTTAATCCACTCATGTTTTCAGCCCTTATGATTTTTCCACTTGGTGATGACTGAACAGAATTTGGCTGATATAGTGTCATAAATCATTCAAAATTTTTAGGGGCATGTAGAATATCCTGTAGACAAAGGATTATACAGCATAAGAGAACAATGGCCTTTTAAAATATATATGTATATATATTTTAATGAAAATTTTGTTTATTCATTTATTTAGCTTTACGGGGATGTGTATAGCATGGGTTCTGAAATCAGACTAACACCTTGCAAATACCAGCTAACCCCTTCACTTACTGTGTTATATTGGACAATTTAATTAACCTCTTCAAACTTTGATGCTCTACTCTGTGAAATAAGGATGATAAAAAGTACGATCTTGCTGTAGGAATAGAATTAACATATGAAAAAAAAACTTAGTACACAATCCAGTGCATAGTAAAGTGTTTAGTAAACATTAACTATTTTTTACTATTAATAATATTTCTACCATGGAAAAGGCAAGATACAATCATCTACTGTCTCAGTAATAAAATTATATATATAGATGTTAATAGTTTTTATTTGTTACACTATATAACTTTTATATGACAGCTGAATAGATGAAATTACACGTTCTACCCTGGTGGTATAGTGGTTAAGACCTAGGTCTGCTAACCAAAAGGTCAGCATTTCCGATCCACCAGATGCTCCTTGGAAACTCTATGGGGCAGTTCTACTCTGTCTTATAGGGTCGCTATGAGTCAGAATCGGCTCAACGGCAATGGGTTACTTACTACAGAGATCTCCCTTCACAGTTTCAATGATAAAGTAAAGCATTTCACAGATACAGAGAATATCACATGGATGATCTCATTTTATTTCTGCAACAATTTTGTGAACTATATAATTTTATCATTCATCTTTTATAGATGAGAAAGCCAAGAATCAGAGAAAGTAAATGGCTTTACCCAAAGTTATTCAGCTGGCTCTCAAACTTAAATCACTCAGCTTCTACGCAATGCTCTTTGAACTATGCCATGCAGAAAAGATGAGTTAGGTTCAATAATTGCACACAGAAAAATAAATATTTTTTCCACAAAATGAACATTAAATAACAAAGTAGAGTTGAAAATAACTTGTGTTGAGAAATGTTGGAATTTAAGCCAGCAGAGCCCTGATACATAAAAATCTACAACTTGTTCATAAGAAGGTTTGCTATTTAAAAAAAAAAAAAAAGTTGAATGAACTAGGCAGACAAGTAGGAAAACTTTGAATCTGCTTTCTCTGTGAAAGTGGGGTTCTGATATTAACCCCACAAGGCAAAAGAGGCTAGGACGGCTATAGAGATTTTTCCTTCTCTTTGTCATCCCACTCATTGAATGTGGCATTTTTATATCTCTGATATATTACTTTCAATTCACCTGACTCTGAGGGGAAGGAAATATAAAGACACTGAAGCCTGGAAAAAACAAATATGATGTTATTTTATTATAGTATTGTATTATAAATAAATAAAAAAAAAAAAGCCATTGCCATTAAGTGGATTCCGACTCATAGTGACCCTATAGGACAGAGTAGAACTGCCCCATAGGGCTTCCAAGGAGCGGCTGCTGGATTCCAGCTGCCAACCTTTTAATTAGCAGCTGAACTCTTAATTAGGGAAGGCTTGTAAAATGTTTGTGAAATATTTTATCTGAAAAGACTCAAAGCCAAGTACTTTTTGTTCACTTGTTATGGTAGATATCATGCAGTAAAAACAAAACCAGAACCAAAACATATCAAACATATCAATTTCTATATGCCAATACAACTTTTCTTCCCCTATTATACTTCAAGATTCTTAGGGATCACTACTGTGGGGGATAACCTCTGACCATGTCTCATGAACCTTAGAAGATTTAGTAAGAACAGGAAACTCAGAAAAAATTAACTGCTCATTAACCTGAATCCAGAAGACACAGTTCAGTTTACTGTTCAGCAAACTGGAGTTATTAATAAGTGATAATTATATTAAACCATGCTATTTGAGATGTAGTCACAGTGAAAACAATTTTGGCGGTAGGTTTAAGCTGTTGTTTTTATTTGAACTTTTTAGTTGATGTTGATTCTTTGTTCTTGTATGCATTTTGAACCTTTCTTTTTCACACCAAAGAAATATTAGCAATTTGTTCTAATTTTTCTTTTTTATTAATCGAAACTTATTATCTAAAATGTGACTTGCTCACAAAAAAGACCAGACTTACTGGTCTGACAGAGACTGGTGAAATCCCGAGAGTGTGGCCCCTGGACACCCTCTGAGATTCACCCTTCAGCTAAAGATTAGGCAGACCCATAACACAAAATGAGACTAAATGGGTACACTAGCCCAGGGGCAAGGATGAGAAGCCAGGAGGGGACAGAAAAGTTGATAATGGGGAATCCAAGGTCTAGAAGGGGAGAGTGTTGGCATGTTGTGGGGTTGGTAACCAATGTCACAAAACAGGGTGTGTATTAGTTGTATAATGAGAAACTAATTTGCTCTGTAAACCTCCATCTAAAGTACAATTAAAAAAAAAAAGAAAGAAAAGAAAGCTCACATTTCCCTTCCAGGGCTCCACAAGTTACTCTAGCGTGCAGATTACATAAAAATATACTCTCAGTTCCTTGAAGTAGTTTAACAGAACTTGGGATTTATGGAAATTACACATCCTGATGCAATTTTTAAATAATCGGATTAGACCAGTTAAATTTTGAAAAGGAAGAAGGTATTTAATTCTTCTTTGAGGCAGTTATCTGTAATGAAAGACTTGGTCGCTGAATTGATAAAGCACGGACTTTTTTTTTTTTTTTTTTAAGGAAAAGGCTATAAGAACCAAAATTAATCATTTACTAAATTAAAAACAAATGCAACGTGCAATTGTTCTAGATAATATGTTACAATAATTTCCAAGTTACAAATGTGTTATATTTTAAAAATATATTTACAAGACTGCTGTTTAAAACTCAGAATGCATTTTCCTTTGGAAACAATGCCATTAATAATGAATATATTATATTCACAAACGATAGTATGAAAGCTAAAAGCACATAAATCACTAATACAAAAACAAACCAAACCCGTTTGCCGCAGTGTCGATTCCAACTCATAGCAACCGTGTAAGACAAGGTGGAATTGCCCCATACGGTTTCCAAGGAGCACCTGGTGGATTTGAACTGCCAATCTTCTGGTTAGGAGCTGTTGCTCTTAACCACTATGCCCCCGGGGTTTCTGAAATTACTAATAATATCACTTAATTTACATTTTAACCATTTATGACATTATTTTTATGGGAAATTTTGTTGCCAATTTTTACCTAGGATTACAAGGACAAAGAGTTACCCGGCTTTTTCAAGGCAAATAGATTGGGGATAATGGGGAGAGGTAAAATATTTCAGAATATTATCTCATATATTTGATTCAGTCTCATTGTGCATAAGGTCACTATCAGTTTAGGCTGACCCGACAGCAGCTATCAACAGCAACATATTGTCCTTGATAAATTTTTAAAATTTCAAATCTTTAGAGCAATGTAGAAAGAGATCCTTCTCTGTATACATTGATCACTCCTCATGTAGTCTCTATTGATAAGCAACTGGAATTTTCATATGAAGATCAATGCTTAGGGCTCAGACTCCCCCCTCTCATGTTGGTTTATAAGCATGGATTGTTGTTAAGCAGAGGCCAATGTGTAAGTTGGTCTCAGTCACTATAAATGACTTTATTTTTAATTCATAAAGTTCATCTTAACCTTGAAATGTATCAAAACTTTCAATCTAATTTAGAAACAAAAAACTGAGTCTTCCTCACTTGATTAAGGAGAGCCTAGTTCTTCTACATTGATCTGTATCTATTATAATAATATGGCTCACTAGAAATTTTAGATATCAGATCTCAGATTCTGATTTCTTGCTTTAATCTTCAACTTCACACATTAATTTATCCATTTAAATTTAAGTTTTTGCTCCAAAAAGAATTTCTGAAGAGAAAGAAAAAGAGAGAGGGGAAAGAGAGAAAGAGAGGGAGAGGGAGAGGAGGAGGGGGAGGGGGAGGGAGGGAAATGATTAGGGAAAAACATTGAATCCAGTAGAAAGAAATTCAGGTTCTCTAGATTCTTGTTTGGATAAAAGGAACTATAGGTCTAAGTGGAACAGAAAATCAAATGTGAGTCAATAATTTGGTAAGAACACTAATAATCAGCAAAACATCTATTAGCTATTTTCAAGAAATATGAAGAATTTCCTCTTCTATATTTAGCCATCACTTAAGTATTTTCATAACATTGTTCCTGTTAAGCTTTACCATACTTATAATGGTTTAAACATGTTTACTTTGGCAGAGAACCAGAGCCATTCCACTAGTCCTACCTGGGTCCCCATGGAAGTAGTTAACAATGTCACTGAGTTTATATTCCTGGGACTGTCCCAAGATCCTGGAATGCAACTCATGTTCTTTGCCCTATTCCTCTTCTTCTACTTCATGATCATGGCGGGAAACCTGCTCATCTTGCTTACTGTCTTTTCTGACCCCCCGGCTCCACACACCAATGTATTTCTTCCTCAGTAACCTGTCCTTTGTGGATGTTGCCTACTCCTCAGCCACAGCACCCAAGATGATTGCAGACTTCATTTCTGAGAAAAAGACAATTTCCTACTGGGGCTGTGTAACTCAGATGTTTACCTTCCACTTTTTTGGTTGTGCTGAGATTTTTGTTTTGACTGTTATGGCTTTTGACCGCTACGCCGCCATCTGCAAACCTCTCCATTATACTACCATCATGAGTGCCAATGTTTGTTCTGTGCTAGCATCACTGTCCTGGTTGGGGGCCCTGGGCCATTCCTTTGTTCAGACCTTCCTGACCTTTCAGCTGCCCTTCTGTAATGCTCAAGTCATTGATCACTACTTTTGTGATGTCCACCCAGTCCTAAAACTTGCCTGTGCTGATACAACCCTGGTAAACATGTTGGTGATTGCCAATAGTGGTCTCATCTCCCTGGGTTGTTTCCTCATTCTTTTGGCCTCCTACACAGGCATTTTATTTAGTCTTCGGAAGCAGTCTGCAGAGAGCCGGCGCAAGGCTCTCTCTACCTGTGGATCTCATCTGACTGTAGTGACTTTCTTCTTTGTCCCTTGTATCTTTATTTATCTCCGTCCATCCACTACCTTCCCACTGGATAAGGCTGTGTCTGTGTTCTATACTACCATCACCCCCATGCTAAATCCACTCATCTATACTCTGAGAAATGGGGATGTAAAGAATGCCATGAAGTGGCTATGGAATCGGAAGATCTCCTTAAAGGAAAAACAGAAGGGATAGTTTATCAGAATTGCAAATTCATAGAATTAGCAGATACTTTCAAAGACCACCATAGATTAAAATGTTGGAATAGTTTCTAAGACTCAGCTATATCATATTTTTCATTTAAGAGGAAATAATTTGATACCAATTCATTTTCTTGCATTTAGGTGCGCTAAACTCTTTTGTTGCTGTTAATCGCCATTGAAGCTAAACTTAAACCTTTCCATACTGGCAAGGTTTATCCTCTGATTACTCTAGAGGGGGAAGAGTAAACACTGCTACTCAATATCTTATTTAACTGCTTTAGATCCCCTCTATTCAAATAAAATTTTCAACTGTTACAATTCAATAATTTTGAATGGGATTAGAAAGATATCACTGAGGAATCAGACCTTTCCTCTTAGAAAAAGAAAGTCTAACTTGCTAGAGACTGCCTTCTTGTTCCTTCTGTCCTCTTTGTTTCATTTATTCCCTTTTCATCCCTCCCTCTCCTGTTCTTCCTCCACTCTCTCATTCCTTCCATCTACCCACCCTTTTGTCCTTCTTTCCTTTCTTCTTTCATTTTTTTTCTAGTTATTTCACACAAATATCACCTGGTCTAGTAGGAGAAACAGGTTCATAAGCAGACAATTATAATACATGGTAATAGATGCAAATATAGAAATCTACACTGCATACAATAAGGGGGATTGGTATAAACTGACTGAAAGGTGGTTTCCTGTATAGGAAAAAAGAAGACATACTTTGGTAGGGAGCAGTTTTTTTTTTAAAGACCCCTCTTGGAAAATTAGAATACTTTCTGCCACCCTAGTACTATTGTAGTATTTCTACTGATACAAAACTTACTTCTCATTTTTGCCATACACAGACTGGATTAATTAAAGCAATTGAAATGAATTGATAACCTGAACTGCTGAACTAAGTCAAGGAGATGTATTCCTATCATAAAATTGTAGTTAAAACTATTTTCAATTTAAAAAAGAAGGGACCAAAATGGAATGAGCACATTTCTCTTTGTGGTATTCTTAGCCAAGATGGAGAATATTATTTCCAATACTTCACAGATTTTTTTTAATCATTTTTATTCTGAGGAAACTTCTTTAGATCTTGTCTTATGACTCATCTCTTTCAAGAAGTCTTCCCTGATTATTTTCATCCAATATTTTTATCTATATTTCTTAAGCACACTAGTATACAGATTAAAAAGCAGTATCACGAATGTGTTTTTTTCAAATGTATCTTATCTCATTTCTGCAACTTATCAAGGTCGTAGACAGCGTACCTTCTTCTCTACTTGGAAATGGCACAGAGCTGGCTGTACAGTAGGTACTTGTGACAAAGCCTTCTGGTTATTACCTCAATATCTGTTGCCCTTTTTTTTTTATTAGTAACAGAGACTTGACAATATTTATGGAGGCTCAGCTAAAATGTTGCATCTTTTTTGCAGCTGAGGGTGGACAACATGATTTTAGCAGTAGCTGAAGAGTGGGACTTTTAAGAACTCTTTAGAACTGTTTCTTTACACTTCAGCTTTTCCATACACGACTGTCATTAACATTTTGTTGCATTTTCTTATAACTATTTTTCCTCTGCAAAAGAATCTTTCTATCATTTTTTATATTTTTATTTTTTAAATAAACAATAAATACACTGAAATTTAGTTAAAATGGCAGGCTACTTTAGTTTTATTTTTCCCTATTAAGATATAAACAAAATGATACTAATACTACTACTAGTAATAATAACAAAAGATTAAAAATAAAAAGGTTTTGACCCATGAGAACAAAGAAAACAGGATAGAATTTAGATTTAAAAAAAAAAAAAAAACCAGTGCCCTCGAGTCGATTTCGACTCATAGCGACCCTATAGGACAGAGTAGAACTGCCCCGTAGAGCTTCCAAGGAGCACCTGGCAGATTTGAACTGCCGACCCTTTGGTTAGCAGCCAAAGTTAGATACAGACAAGAAATTCCAACAAATGTCTGTAATTAGAAAACAAAGGAGTGGTAACCGCTTTGGCAGGGTTGAGAAGGCTAAATCTGAAGTACCACAAATTCATCCCCCAGAATCCCTGAGACTTTTAGGGTGCCAGAATACACGTAAAGGAGATGGTGAGCTCCAGTACTGACAACAGAGAGATTAAGAGAAAGGAGTTGTTCAATTTCCATTCCTTTCTCTTCACATGTCACTTCCAGATGCTCACAGGGACATGTACCTCACAAACAGCATACTGGTATCTTCCCTTAAGAAGCTAAATGATGTTAGAGAAAAGCCTTTCACATTCTGCCTTTGGACATCACAAATGAAATGGCTGTCTCCCTTCTGGAAGCCTAAACTGAAACCTACTGATTAGCTTTTGGTCAAAATTTTGGTGCCTCATACTTTAATATATGTAAGATATTCACAGAAAGCTCCCACAGAGGAAAAAATGTGAGCCTTTAGGAAGTCTGAAAAGAACCTATGGAATCAGAGATAACATGGGAAAAATAAACTTCAAAAAAACTTTAATACATTAAAAATAATAAGAGAAAATATTTGCAGTCCTGAATTGGGAATAGGATACTTTAAAAAGTAAAAAGAGAATAAATTATTTTTGGAAAATATAAAATACAAAAAAGTAATACATATAATTTTAAAAAATTAAAACATATTGAGAGATAGCCAAAGAAGTTTCCTTTAAAGTTGAGTAAAAAATTCAAAGAACTATTGTTTTCATCTCTTGGCTATTATGAATATGCTGCAATGAGTATTGGAATACAAGTAGCTGTTTGAGTCCCTGCTTTCAATTTTTTTGAGTGTGTACAGTTAAAAATTTTATAGAGGCAAAAGTTAAAATGGCTTCCCTGAGCCAAGAGCCAAACAAAAATAAGCCATAAGGCCATTTATGAGAAACTGAAACAGACAATTTTTCTTTATCAACGTGAATCAGCATGAGTTAGGTTGCTATGAGTTGGAATCGACTCAAGGGCAATGGGTTTGGTTAGCAATATTTATCAGCATAAGTTAGCAAACCTCAAAACTAATCAAGATTAACCAGCTTTGTATTCAGTGACTAACTTCCCCCAAACAAAAGGCAAATTAGATGTGATTAACCAATCAAACAAAGCAAAGGGCAAGGGCAAGATACCATCTTGGCTTTATTTAAAAGTACCTTGTAACTGTTTGTAATCTTGAGCCCCCTTGGGGGACATTGTTTAGGGGTGCTTCCTGTTGACAAAAAGTTTTCCTTGCTCAACAAACCTTTTTAACTCTAATTGACTTATTGATCAGATTTTTCTTTCCATAATACCTGGGAGTGGAATTGCTTGGTCATCTGATAGTTTTATGTTTAACTTTTTGATGAACCATCAAACTGTTTTCAACAGTGGCTGCACCATTTTACAATCTTGCCAGCAATGAACAAGTGTTCCAATTTCTCCACATCCTCAACAATACTCATTATTTTCCATTTTTCTGATACTAGCCATCCTAGTGGGGTAAAGTGGTACCTCATGTGATTCTGATATACACTTCCCTAATGACTAATGACATTGGTCATCATCTTTTTATGTGCTTAATGGACATTCGTATATCTTCTTTGGTGAAATGTCTGCTCAAGTCCTTTGTCATTTTTTAATTTGGGTGGTTAGACTTTTGGTGTTTAGTCGCAGGAGTTCTTTATATATTCTGGATATTAAATCCTTCTCAGATATAAAATTCCCAAATATTTTCTCCCATTCTATAGTTTGTCTCTTTACTTTGTTGAATGTGGTATACACATACAATGGAACATTATTCAGCCATCAAGAGAAACAAAGTTCTGATATAGGCAATGAATGTGGATGAAACATGAAAACATTATGTGAAACAAGTCAGAAACAAATAAATATTTTATGATTCTATTTATGGAAAATATCCAGGATAGGCAAATGCATAAAGAATAATTTTACCTGTTGTTAGCAGGAGTGGGTAGAAGGAGTAAATGGGGGAAGTATTTCTTTACTGGTACTGAGTTTCTATTAAGGATGACGGAGAAATTTGGAATCAGATAGTGGTAATGGTTACACAACATGGGGAACGTATTTAATCTCATTGAAATGTACATGTAAAAATGGTTGAAATGGCTGTTTTGTTATATATATTTCTTCACAATAAAAAAAAATTTAAGAGAAAAAATTCAAAGAAGTAAAAAATAGGATAAAAACAAGAAACAAAAATTGAGTTAGGAGAAAAAACATTCGACTCAGATATGCTCAAGAAGAAAAGAGAAAACACAGGAGGAAGAATTTAAAAGGAACAACAAAGAAAAATCCCATAGAGCAAAAAGGCTTGTTTCCAGATTAAAAAAAAAAAAAACCACCAAGTGTCAGAGCAATGACAAAAACAATCAAAAAACCAAGGCACATTACTGTGGAATTTCATTACCATAGAGATTGAAAGATTACAAAATTAGTAAGAGAGAGAAAATATGGGCCAAAATCAAAGAGCAAAAATCCAAATGGCATCAGACTGCTGCATAGCAAGACTGAGTTCTAGAATAGGGTGGAAAAGTGACTAAACCGAGGAAAATGATTTTCAGCCTAGAACCCTTTACAGAACCAAACCATCAATCAGGTGTGAATCTTAAAAAACTGAGATGCTGGCATACCTATATTGGGTGACTTCAGACCTAAGCTAAAATTCCATTCTGAATTAAACTAAGATCTTCACTTCTACTCAAGAAACAACTCAGTCTGTTTGTCAAAATTTAACTGTTGTAAAACAAAAAGGGCAGGAGTTGGAATTTCTAAACTAGACAAGGATTTGATTGCTGTGAAGTGTCTGTTAAGAATGTTTACTCAGCTCTGTCTAAAAGAATGCCTTCTGAAGTATGTATCCTGGAGGTTAGGAAGTAGAATTAGAATTCATAATATTAAGATGAAGGTTGTAACTGACTCATAACACTGCAACCAAGGTAAAACATCAAGCCTTAAAGTCCAATATGCTGATTCCCAAATTAAACTTAATTTTCACTTACTGCAATCATTCCCTTAATTTCTGCTAACTCTTTTTTAAATGTGTAACTGAGTTAAAACAGCCTATTACCTTAAAGATAAGAAGAAAAGAGCAATCGTGCAGCTGTACTAACTCAATAATGATCATAATATTAATTCTTACTATTTATTTATCTAAATTTTATTGTGTTTTATGTGAAAGTTCAGAGTGCAAATAAGTGTTTCATTCAAAAATTTATAGACAAATTGTTTTGTGACCTTGGTTGCAATCTTTACAATGCGTCAGCGCTCTCCCCCTCTCTCTTTCCACCCTGAGTTCTCCATGTCCACTTGTCCAGTTTTCTTGTCTCTTCCTGCCTTCTTGTCTTTGCTTGTGGGAAAGTGTTGCCCATTTGGTCTTGTATACTTGATTGAACTAAGAAGCATGTTCCTCACATGTATTATTGTTTGTTTTATAAGCTTGTCTAATCTTTGGCTGAAAGGTAGACTTTGGAAGTGGCTTCAATTCTGAGTTAGCAGAGTGTCTGGGGGCCATAGTCTCGGGGGTTCCTCCAGTCTCTGTGAGACCAGTAAGTTTGGTCTTTGTTTTGTGAATTTGAATTTTGTTCTACATTTTTCTCCTGCTCTGCCTGGGACCCTCTGTTGTGATCCCGGTCAGAGCTGTCAGTGGTGGCAGCCAGGCGTCATCTAGTTCTTCTGGGCTCAGGCTGGTGGAAGATGTGGTTCATGTGGTTCATTAGTTCTTTGGGTTAATATTTTCCTTGTATCTTTGGTTTTCTTCATTATCCTTTGCTCTGGACATAATGGGATCAATAGATGTATCTTAGATGGCCCCTCAGGATCTTTAAAAGCCCCAGATGCTATTCATCAAAGTAGGATGTAGGATATTTTCTTTATGATCTGTATTATGCCAATTGACCTAATGTCCCACAGTAACACGGTTCCCAGCCCTCAGCCCCAGTAACTCAGTCCCTCAGGGTGTTCAGATGTATCTAGGAAGATTCTATGACTTTGCCTTGATCAAGATGTGTTGCCTTCCCCTATATTGTGTGTTGTCTTTCCCTTCACCAAAGTTAACTTTTCTACTATTTAGTTAGTGACTTCCCTTCCTTATCCCTCCCCTCCCTAGTAACTATCAAAGATAGTTTTTTTCTGCATGTAAACATTTTCTTGGGTTTTTATATTAGTGGTCTCATACAATATTTGCCTTTTTGTGATTTATTTCACTCAGCATAATGCCCTCCAGATTCATCCATGTTGTGAGATCTTTTGTGGATTCATCATTGTTCTTTATCATTGCACAGTATTCCACTGTGTGTATGTATCATATTTGTTTATCCTTTCATCTGTTGATGCGCCCTTAGGTTGCTTCCCTCTTTTTTGCTACTGGGAGCAATGCTGCAATGAACATAGTGTGCATATATCTATTTGTGTGATGACTCTTATTTCTATAGGCTAGGAGTAGGATTGCTGGATCATATGCTATTTCTATTTCTAGCTTTTTAACGAGGCATCATATCATTTTCCATAGCAGTTGTGCCATTTTCCATTTACACCAGCAATGCATAAGTGTTCCAATCCCTCCAGATATT
Organism: Elephas maximus indicus; assembly: GCF_024166365.1. Classification (NCBI taxonomy): domain Eukaryota; kingdom Metazoa; phylum Chordata; class Mammalia; order Proboscidea; family Elephantidae; genus Elephas; species Elephas maximus. Next base: position 26,132,858 of record NC_064828.1, on the reverse strand, counting down.
GCTTACTCTGGATCTTCTTCTCACCTCGGGTTCTTGGGACTTTGAGCTGGGATTTTACCAGCTATCTTGGGATTCATCAGCCTCCACAGCCTGAGAGTCAGCGGCCTGCCATCTTACCTGCCAATCTTGAGATTCGTTGGCCTCTGCATCCTATGAGTGAGAGGCCTGCTGCTTGCCCTGCCTGCCTGGGGTTTGTCAGCCCCTGCACTTACATGAGTCAAGAGAAGCCTCCAGCCTGACCCACAAACTTGGGACTTTCTAGCTTCTACAACCGCATATGTCATTTCCTTGATACAAATCTCTTTATATATGGTGCTCTGGTGGTGAAATGGTTAAGTGCTTTGGCTGTTAACCAAAAGGTTGGCAGGTCAAATCTACCAGTTGCTCCTTGGAAACCCTATGGGGCAATACTATTCTGTCCTATAGGGTCACTATGAGTTGGAATTGACGCAACAGCAACAATTTATTTTTTTTAATACATACATTTATATGCTTTACTGGTTCTGCTTCTCTAGAGAATCCAGCCTAAGACATTTGGCACCAAGGGTGATTCTAGAGAATCAAAATTTTAAGGATGAGTTTTCTAAGTTGGTTATCAAGTCTGGTCAGTCTTAAAGATGTTGATGACTCAGCTTCTGGTAGTAAAGAGAGCACTGCTAATCCATGGTGTGCACTGGCAATAGAAATACACAAAATATCACCACCAGTAGATCAGGTATTGGTGAGAGGTAAGATCCTGGGTGATCACATGTTTGATGCCTTTCTACAATTTTGTCAGAATTAAAAGTATAAAAAAACTAGTTGGTTGGCCCTAATTTTGTTAGAAAAGTGGTGAAAGAAAGAGATGAGCATAGAACTTTAGTCACAGCCCAAGGACTGCATAAAGGACCTCAAAGTTTCCACTTGCGCTTTGAAATAAAACCTTATTTCTTGTAGTAACTGAGTTGATATTGCTGAAAAGCAAACTCAGAGTCATATTATAAGAATGGCCGAATTACAATACCAACTCAATTCTCTACCTTGAATGGCATCTGAAGCTAAAGTGAGGGTATTGATTGGAAAGAAATGGGATCCTGAAACTTGGGATGGAGACATATGGGCATATAATCAAGAAGCTTGTAGCACTGAGCCCCTAAATTCCATTGAATCACTCCTGGCAACAGAACCAGCCCTGTCATTCCTATCTGAAAAGATTACTCCATCTTCATCTGCTAAGTCACCATCCACAGTAAAACTATTAGCCCTTCCACCCCCATCTGATGAGATTAATCTAGCTGTGCCTGAAGAGCCTTTGCCGGAGTCATTCCCTTGAGAAGTGTCTGAGTCATTGCTTGAGGCATTGCCTGAGGAGACCCCTTACAAGATGTTGCTGCATGATCTCAGTACACATCCTGCACCATCCATTTGCCTCTAGATCTATAACGACTTAAGTCCCAGTGAGTCCCAAAAGTGAAATACACAACATGACCCACGAGGAAGAATACTACATGCCAAAAGAACTGTTTGAGTTTTCTAACACATACAAACAGAAATCTGGGGAATATATGTGGAAATGGCTATTAAAGGTGTGAGAAAATGATACAAGGAACATAAACTTGGATCAGTCTGAGTTTATTGATATGGGCTAACTAAGCATGGATTCTCATTCAGTGCTTCAGCTCAAGAGGTTAGGAAACGATTTAATACTTTATTTGGTTGGTTCGCCGAAGTAGGGATTAAGCGGTGTCCCACGCTAAACAAGTTGAAGTGCCAGACGTGTCTTGCTATACTGTAGAAGGAGGAATTCAAAGGCTTAGGGAAACTGGCATGTTAGAATGGATTTACCAGGTTAGACCCACAGACCCACACATAGAGTGACTGGAGGACACACCTTTTACCACAATGGTGAAAGAACAAATTTGTGAAGAACAAATCACAACATTCTTAAAGACTGCTGTGATTGCTATTTTATGTAAGTCAGATTCAACAGCGAGAACTTCCCTAACTGAATTAAGGCACCTGACTACAGTGGGGCCCTGGTGGTGCAGTGGTTAAGAGTTTCACAGCAACCAAAACTTGGCAGTTCAAATCCATGAGCTGCTCCTTGGAAAACCTAAGAAGCAGTTCTGTTCTATCCTATAGGGTCGCTATGAGTCAGAATTGACTCAATGATAATGGGTTAACTACAATTGGGCTGATTGGACTCTGTGTTGGTAGGGGACAAGTGATGGCACTCAATCACCAAAGACAAAGTGGGCATGGTTATCATAATGGACAGCGGAGTCAAAGCAGTAACCAGAATAGTCTGACTTATATGGACTTATGGCATTGGCTACTTAGTCATGGTGTAACTAGGAATGAAATAAATGGGAAATATAGTAAATATTTACTTAATCTGTACAAGTGGAAGAATTCTAGGTCAAGTGAATGGTAGTCTAATTTGACTTGCCAAAATAGAGATTCATGGCCTCTCAATAAATTCCCAGACTTGAGCCAGTTTACAGATCCACAACCCCTTGAATGAAGAGCGGTCAGGTCCCCTTGAGTACAGACCCCACTACACTGCCAAAAATTTATACTGTTACCCTTTCTTCCAGCCTTCCCCAAACGTATCTATGGCCTTTTATGAGAGTGCCTGTTGGGGAACTGTTGGGGAAAATGAAATGATCAGACCTTTGGGGAATGACTGGATACTAGCTCTGAACTGACACCAACTCTAGGAGACCCAAAACCTCATTGTGACCCAGCAATCAGATTGGCGCATATAGAAGCTAGGTTATTAACAGAGCCTTAGCCCATATTTGGCTCACAGTGGATCCCTGAACCCATACTGTAGTGATTTCCTTGGTTCCGGAATGCATAATTGGAATAGATTTACTCAGCAACTGGCAGAGCCCCCACGTTGAATCTCCAAAAGTGGAATAAGGTCTATTATGGTTGGAAAAGCCAAGTGGAAGCCATTAGAACTGCCCCAACCTAGGATAATGGTAAACCAAAAGCAATACTGCATTCTTGGAGGAATTGCAGAGATTACTGCCCCCATTAAGGACTTGAAGGATGCAAGGGTGGTGATTTCCACCACATCCCCATTCAAATTGCCTATTTGTCCTGTGGAAAAAAACAGATGGATCTTGGAGAATGACAGTGGGTTATCAAAAACTTAATGAGCTGGTGACTCCAATTGCTGCTGCTGTTCCAGCTGTGATTTCATTGCTTGAACAAATTATTACATTTCCTAGTACCTGGTATGCTGCTATTGATCTGGTTAATGCCTTTTTCTCCATACCTGTTTTGAAGGACCACCAGAAGGAGTTTGCCTTCAGCTAGCAAGGCCAGCAATAGAACTTTACTGTCCTACCTCATGGATATATCAATTTTCAAGTCCTATGTCATAATTCATAATTCATCTCATCATTTCATCTCATCATTATAGGGTCTCTATGAGTTGGAATAGACTCGACTGCACTGTTTTTTTTTTTTATGTCATAATTTACCCCATGGGGAACTTGATCACTTTTCCCTTCCACAAGATGTCACACTGGTCTGTTACATTGACGACATTATGTTGATTGGACCTAGTAAGGAAGACATGTCAATGACTATGGACTTATTGGTAAAACATTTGCATGGTAGGAGGGCGAGAAATTAATTCAACAGAAATTCAGACACATTCCACCTTGGTGAAATTTTTAGGGGTCCAGTGATGTGGGACATGTTGAGATATTCCTTCTAAAGTGAAGGATAAGTTATTCCATCTGGTCCCTTCCACAACTAAAAAGGAAGCACAATGCCTGGTGGGCCTCTTTGGATTTTAGAGGCAGATATCACTCATTTTTGTGTGCTACTCTGACCTATTTATCAAATGACTCAAGAAGTCACTCTATTTGAGTGGGACCTAGATCAAGAGAAGGATCTGCAACAGGTTCAGGCTGCTGTGCAAGCCAATCTGCTAGGTACATGAGCCTGGAAAAGCTTTCAGCCTGATCTACGGACTTGGAACTTTCTGGTCTCTACAACCAGGGAGAAATTTTCTTGAAATCTCTCTCTCTCCCTCTCACTGGATTTACTTCTCTAGGGGACAAAGCCTAAGACAGAATTAAACTGATTTTCATATGTCGATCTTGTATCCAGCTACTCTGCTGAATCTTTCTACTAGTTCCAGCAGTTATCGTGTGGAATCTTTGGATTTCTGTATATATAGGGTCATATCATTTGTGAATAGGGATAGTTTTATTTCTTCCTTTCCTATTTGTTGTTAGGTGGTGTCGAGTTAGTTCCAACTCATAGCATAGTAGACCATAAGGTTGCCCAATTCACAATGGCCAGTATAGGTCCATTTTAGCTGACTAATGCCTAGACTATCTATGTTTATGCATTCCATTTAATTTGATGATTTCCAGTTTTCCTAGATTCGTACTTCATACATTCCACATTCCATTTGTTAATGGATGTTTGCAGTTGTTTCTTCTCATTTTGAGTTATACTATATCAGCAAATGAAGGTCCAAAAACCTTGATTCTTTCCACATCAATGAGGTTGACTCTACTTTGAGGAGGCAGATCTTCCCCAGTAGAATTTTCAGTGCCTTCCAACGTGAGAGGCTGATCTTCTGGCACAATGTTCCCTGTTATTCATAAGGCTGTCACTGGCTAATTTTTTCAGAAGTGGACTGACAGGTCCTTCCTAGTCTGGCTTAGTCTGGAAGCTCAGCTGAGACCTGTCCACCAGGGGTGACTCTGTTGATGTTTGAGCTACCAGTGGTATAGCTTTCAGCATCACTGTAACACTCAAGCCACTAAAGTATGACAAACTGACCGATGCATGAGGTTTCCCAATGTGGATGCCCTTTATTTCTTTTTCTTGCCTTTCTGCTCTAACTTGGACTTCCAGCATAACGTTAAATAGGAGTAGTGATAAACGACATCCTTGTCTTTTTCCTGTGCTCAGGGGGAATGCTTTCAGCCTCTCTCTGTTGAGAACGATATTGACTTTTGATTTTGTATGGATGCCATTTATTATGTTGAGGAATTTCTCTTCTATTCCCACTTTATTGAGGGTTTTATCAGGAACGGATGTTGGACTTCATCAAATGCCACTACTGCATTGGTTGTGATGATTATGAGATTTTTTTTATTTTTTTCCTATTTTTGTGGTGGATTACATGGACTGATTTTCCAATGTTAAACCATCCTTGCTTATCTGGTATGAATTCCACTTGGTCATGGTGTATTATTTTTTTTTTATATGATGTTGAATTCTGTTGGCTAGAATTTTTACATCTATTGTCATGAGAGATATGGGCCTGTAATTTTAATTTCTATTTGTTTTTCATTTTTATTGTGCTTTAAGTAGAAGTTTTCAGAGCAAATTAATTTCTCATTAAGCAAAAAGTAAGAATTACATAAATTGTTTTGTGACATTGGTTGCCAACCTCATAATGTGTCAACACTGTCCCCTTCTGTGCCCCAGGTTCCCTGCTTCCATTCGTCCAGTTTTCCTGTCCCTTCCTGCTTTTTGGATGGCTTACCCATTTAGTCTCTTATACATGACTGAACTTTAAAGTGTTAAAAATCAAAGATGTCAGTTTAAGAATTAATGTGTGCCTGTCTCAGTCCATGGTGTTTTCAATCTCCTTATATGCATGCAACAGCTGGGCAGTGAATAAGGAAGGATGAAGAAGAACTGATGCCTTTGAATTATGGTGTTGGCAAAGAATATTGAATATACCATGGGCTAACAGAACGAACAAATCTGTCTTGGAAGATGTACAGCAAGAACGCTCCTTAGGAGGAAGGATGGTGAGACTTTTTCTCATGTAATTTAGACATGTTATCAGGAGAGACCATTCCCTGGAGAAGGACATCATGCTTGGTAAAAGAGTAGGTCAGTGAAAAAGAGGAAAACCCTTGATGCGGTGGATTGACACAGTGGCTGCACCAATGGGCTCAAGCATAACAATGATTGTGAGCATGGCACAGGACTGGGCAGTATTTTGTTCTGTTGTACATGGGGTCGCTATGTGTGAGAATCTACTCGACAACACCTAAAACACTCACACACGTAATTGAACTGTGATGCATATTCCTCACATATGATATTGTTTTCCATATAGAATTGCCTAACATTTGATTGAAGGGTGAAACTTGGGAGTGGCTTCAGTATTGAGTAAAAAGTGTGCCTGGGGACAGTCCTTCTGGGGGTTCTCCAGTCTCTGTTAGACCAAGTCTGGATTTTTTTTGTGTGTGTGTGTGAATTTGAATTTTGTTCTACATTTTTCTCCCACTCTCTCCACGACCTGTATTGTGATCCCTGTATTGTCAGAGCAGTCAGTGGTGGTAATCAGGCACCATCTAGTTGTTCTGGCCTCAGTCTGGCGGAGGTTGTGGTAGTTGTGGTCCATTAGTTCTTTGGACTGATCTTTCCCTTGTGTCTTTGGTTGTCTTCATCCTCCTCTGCTCCAGCCAGTGTGGGAAACCGGTGGCTGTATCTTAGATGGTCACTTGCAGGCTTTTAAGAACCCAGATGATTTACTACAGTTGGATGTAGAACATTTTCTTTATAACATATGTTATGTCGGTTGACCTAAATGTCCCCTGAGACCATGGTTCCCAGCCCTTAGCCCAGTAACTTGTTCTCTCAGGGAGTTTGGATGTGTTTGTAAAGATTCTAGGAACGTGCCTTGGTCAAGGTTGTGCTGACTTCCCAGTATTGCATACTTTCTTACCCTTCACCAAAGTTACCACTCATCTACTATCTTGTTAAAGTTTTTGGTATCTTTGCCTGGCTTTGGTATCAGAGTTATGCTGGCTTCAGAGAATGAATTTGAGAGTATTCCTTCCTTTTCTCTGCTCTGAAATTGTTTAGTATACTGGTATAAGCTCTTCTCTGAATGTTTGGTAGAATTTTCCAGTGAAGTATCTAGCCAGGGCTCTTTTTTTTTGCTGTTGTTGGAAGTTTTATTTGTCACCTCTTCAATCTATTCTCTTTTTATGGGCCTGTGATCGTTAAGGTTGTGTGTCAACCTAAGTGGACCATGATTCTCAATGGTTTGGCAGTTATAATGTAGTTTGGCAATTGTATAATGATGTAATCACCTCCATGATGAGATCTGATATAATGTGACCACCTCTATGATGGGATCTGCTGTGAGTAGCCAGTTTGTTAAAAGGGAGTTTCCTTGAGGGTGTGGCCTGCATCCAATATAGGTTGACTTTCTGGCAAGGCTTGTGGGCTTTTTCTCACTTTGGATCCTCACAGGATGTGCTGGCTCCTGTTCATCTGACCTCTAGTTCTTGGGACTTCAGCTAGAAGCTTATCTGCCAATCTTGGGATTCCTCAGCCTCCGCAGTCTGTGAGCCAGTGCTCTGCCAGCTTGCCTGCTGATCTTAAGATTTGTTGGCCTCCTCAACCTGTGAGCCAGAGGCCTGTTTTCAGACCTGCCATTCTTGGGTTTGCCAGCCTCTGCAGCTAAGTGAGTCAAGAGAAGCCTCCAGCCTGACCCATGGACATGGGACTTTCCAACCTGTACAACTCTGTGAGCCATTTCCTTGATATAAATCTCTCCCTCTCTATATATACATATAGATGCTTCACTGGTTTTGCTTCTCTAGAAAGCCTGGCCTAAGACAGGGTCTGTTCAGATTTTCTATCTCAGCTCGTGTTAATGTGGGTAGGTAGTGTGCTTCTAGTACTTTTTTTTCATTTCTTTTAGGTTCTCGAATTTGTTGGAGTATTATTTTTCATAGTATTCTGTTATGATCCTTTTTATTTCAGCTAAGTCTGTTGTAATGTCCTCCATCTTATTTCTTACTTGGGTTATTTGCTTTCTCTTCTGTTTTTCTTTTGTCAGTTTGGCCAAGGGTTTGCTGATTTTGTTGATAATTTCAGAGAACCAACTGTGGTCTCGTTAACTCTATTGTTTTCTGTTCTCTATTTCATTTCTTTTGGCTCCAATCTTTATTATTTCCTTTATTCTGTTGTCTGTGGACTTCTTACGCCATTCTCTTTCTATTTGTTCAAGTTGTGGGAATAATGTTATGCTTTTGGCCTGTTTTTTTTTTTTTTTTTTTTGATGTGTGTGTTTATTGCTGTAAATTGACCTCTGAGCACTACATTTGCTGTGTGCCAAAGCTTTTGGTATGATGTTTTAATTGTCTTTTAATTATAGGAATTTGTTTATTCCTTTTTTGATTTCCTCTTTTATGCATTTGTTTTTAAACGAGTTGCTATTCAGTTTCCACGTATTTGATTTTTCTTTTTCCTTGTTCTTTCTGCTATTGATTTCTACTTTTAAGGTATTGTCATCAGCAATGTTTTGTATTACTCTGGTGTTTTGGATTTTATTGGGGATTGTTTTGTAGCCTAAAATATGGCCTATTCAGGAGAATATGCCATGCACGTTGTAAAAGAACATATACTTTGCTGCCGTTGGGTGGAATGTTGTATATGTGCCTATGAGGTCAATTTGGTTGATTTTACCCTTTAGATCTTGTATCTTTTTGAGTTTCTTCTAGATACTCTGTTTTTTGCCAAGAGTGATTTGTGAAAGTCTCCTATTATTATTGTGGAACTGTCTATTTCTCTTTTCAGAGCTGTTAGAGTTTGTTTTATGTATTTTGTAGCCCTGTTGTTAGGTGCATAGGTATTTATTAAAGTTATGTCTTCTTGGTGGATTGTCCATTTAATCCTTTTATAATATCACTCCTTGTCTTTTTATTGTTGATTTTACCTCAAAGTCTATTCCATCTGAAATTAGTATTGCCACTCCTCTCTTTTTTGTTTGCTTGATATATTTTTTCCATCTTTTGATTTTGAATGTATTTTTGTCTTTGTGTCTCAGCTCTGTCTCTTGTAGACAGCATATTGATGGGTTATGCTTTTTTTCTTTCTTTTTTTTTTAATCCATTCTTGCACTCTTTCTCTTTACAGGTACATTTAAGCCACCTACATTCACTGTGATTATCGATAGGTATGAGTTCATTGCTGTCATATTGTTGTGTTTTTGTGTGTGTGTGTGTAGTGCTGATGTTGTCTCTGTTCCTCTTACTTTCTTGTGCTGAGTTCTTTTTGTTTGTCGGTTTTCTTTTCTTTCAATATTATATATTTTGTGTTTACTGAGACTTTATGTTTTTCTTTTTTATGCTAATGAGTATGCTTATTAGCATTCTTTGTGGTTACCTTGAAATTTACCCTTATCTCTATAGGTTGGAACCATCCTTTTATTACTTAGTGTGATCATTAAAATTGTGTGTACACTTGGCTGGGCCATAATTCTCAGTGATTTGGAAATTATGATGTAGTTTGGCATTCATATAATGATGTGATCACTTCTATGATGAGATTTGATATAATGTGATCACCTCCATGATGGGATCTGCTGTGAGTAGCCAATCAGTTGAAAGGGAGTTTCCTTGGGGGTGTGGCCTATATCCAACATAAGTGGATTGTCTGTCGAAGCTTGTGGGCTTTTGCTTACTCTGGATCCTGCAGTTGGCTCCTGTTCCTCTGACCTCTGGTTCTTGGGGCTTATCTTCAGTCTTACCTGCCAATCTTGGGAATCAGTCTTTGCAACCTGTGAGCAAGAGCCCTGCTGTCTGACCTGCCACTCTTGGGTTTGCCAGCCCTTCTGGCTATGTGAATCAGGAGAAGCCTCCAGCCTGACCTATATATTTGGGATGTTCTAACCTCTACAACCACATAAGCCATTTCTGAGTGGCAGGAGGGCAGGGGCAGTACAGGCCTGGTGCAGTTGTAGGCCTGAGCCAAGGATACTCTAGCTGTCGTGGCACAGTGAGGGTCAGTGAAAATGGTTGATGGCATACAGGGCTAGGTGGGGGGAAGTAAAAAATGAAAAGAGAGAAAAAGAATTTAAAAAAAGGTAAGTGAGCTGGTGGGGGTGAGGTTGACTTGATGGCCTGGTGGCAAAAGGGGGAGCTGGCATATGGGGCTAGGTGAGAGGGAGAAAGAAAAGGAAGAAAGGGTAAGAAATGGCAAAAAGTAATTATCAGCTCCATATAAAAGCTGTTGGTATTTTCATTGGGTTTGCATTAAATTTTTTTTTTTATTAACTTTTATTAAGCTTCAAGTGAACGTTTACAAATCAAGTCAGTCTGTCACATATAAGTTTATATACATCTTACTCTGTACTCCCACTTGCTCTCCCTCTAATGAGTCAGCCCTTCCAGTCTCTCCTTTCGTGACAATTTTGCTAGCTTCCAGCTCTCTCTATCCTCCCATCCCCCCTCCAGACAGGAGATGCCAACACAGTCTCAAGTGTCCACCTGATATAATTAGCTCACTCTTCATCAGCATCTCTCTCCTACCCACTGTCCAGTCCCTTTCATGTCTGATGAATTATCTTTGGGGATGGTTCCTATCCTGTGCCAACAGAAGGTTTGGGGACCATGACCGCCGGGATTCCTCTAGTCACAGCCAGACCATTAAGTCTGGTCTTTTTATGAGAATTTGGGGTCTGCATCCCACTGATCTCCTGTTCCCTCAGGGGTTCTCTATTGTGCTCCTTGTGAGGGCAGTCATCGATTTTGGCCAGGAACCAACTAGTTCTTCTGGTCTCAGGATAATGTAGGTCTCTGGTTCATGTGGCCCCTTCTGTCTCTTGGGCTCTTAGTTGTCGTGGGACCTTGGTGTTCTTCATTCTCCTTTGCTCCAGGTGGGTTGAGACCAATTGATGCATCTTAGATGGCCGCTTGTTAGGGGTTTGCATTAAATTTTAATTAACTCATCAATAGCTGACGTCTTGAACACTAAGAATACGGGGTGTTTTTCCATCTTTTTTAAGTCTACTGATTTGTCTTTCAGAAGTGCTTGGCACTTTTCGTTCTATTTTGAACAGTTCTTATTAAGTTTATTCTTAAGTAGTTTACATATTTTTTCCGCTGTAAATAGATTTTTTCACTTTGTGTTCTAATTACTCTATTTGTACATTAATCATAGTGATTTTTGCATGTTAACATTATATCTTGTCACCATGTTAAATTATTTGACTGTTTGAATTAGTAACATCATTGATTCTCTAGGTATTTCCAGATATACTAACGTCATCACAGAGTCCTGGTGCAGTTGTTAAGTACTCGGCTGCTAACTGAAAGGTCAGTAGTTCAAAACCACCAGCTGCTCTGCAGGAGAAAGATGTGGCAGTCTGCTTCTGTAAATATTATAACCTTGGAAACCTTATGGGACAGTTCTACTCTGTCCTATAGTGTCGCTATGAGTTGGAATTGATTTGTTGGCAACGAGTTTGGTATCATCCCATCTGCAATAGAGGTAATTTTATTTTTTCAAATATTACACCTGTAATTGTTTTTCTTAAGTAATCTTATTGGTTAACACCTTGAAAACAATGTTTATAGCAGTAGAGACAGTGGTTATATGTGCCTTGTTTTGACTTCAGTGGGAATGCCTCTTAGTTTTTCCAACAAGTAAGATGCTAGCTTATGCATGTATGTATATGTGTGTATTTTATTGTTAACGAGGAACTCATTTATTACTATTTTCTTAAGAGTTTTTAATAGAAATTCATGATAGATTTTAATCTAAAATTTTAGTATGGAGAAATTATATAATTTTTCTCTAGAGCTATTAATAGATTATTAATATTGACTCATCCTTGCATTCCTTGTATAAATCTCATTTCCTTATAGTGATTATTTTTCTTAATACGATGATGGGATTAGTTATTTTATTTAGAATTCATGCATAATTGACCATATATAATAATTGCCTATAATTTTATTTTTTGTGTAGTCTTATCAAGTATAGGTATCAATGTTGTGCTTGCTTCATACAATAATTTTCAAATTTTCCTTTATTTTACATACTCTGAAACAATTTATATAGTGTTGGGACTATTTGTACTCTAAGGATTTAGTAGAATTCCCCTGGGAAACTGTTTTGTTCTGGTGCTTTTTTTTTGTGGGAAGATCCTTGATAATGAAAGTACAAAATTTAAGTGTAAATTCTTACAGAAAGCTGTTATGCATCCTGAGAAAAGAAAGGGGTAGTGGTATAACAAACATTTAGTGTTTTAGATCTTGGGTGATACTACCTAAGTATTATAGAGCTTTTAAGTCTCTACTTGTATGTTCTGGAGTCAAAACCAAAAAACCAAACCTGTTGCTGTCGAGTCGATTTCAAATCTTAGTGACCCTATAGAACAGAGTAGAACTGCCCCATAGGATTTACAAGGCTGTAATCTTTATGGGAATTCCAGGTGGCATAGTGATTAAGAGCTTTGCTGCTACCCAAAATGTTGGCTGTTGGAATCCACCAGCCACTCCTTGGAAACCCTGTGGGAGAGCTCTGCCCTGTTCTATAGGGTTGCTATGAGCCAGAATGGACTCGACAGTGAGTTTGATTTTTGGTAACCTTTACAGAAGCAGACTGGCACACCTTTCTCCCACAGATTGCCTGGTGAGTTCAAACAAGCCACCTTTTCCTTAGCAGCCTAGCATTTAACCACTGTACCACTGGGTCTCCTTTTGGAGTTGGGGGTAGGGGGGGACTGTATTTGCTTGAGCTTTGTGTTGTCACTTGTTTCTAATTAGACAAATATAACTTTTTATTTTTGTTTTTTGTTTTGGGGAACATGCTTAATAAGTTCTTCTTCATTCCAAGATAATTGAAATGCTCACTCTGTATATTTGTAGTTCTTTATTGTTTTTAAAAATTCTCTGTTCTGCAATTTATGTAGGTGTAAGATATAAAATCTAAATTTCCCTTTAAAAACTCATTAACCAGTTATTTCAACACAATTTATTAAATGATTTGTCATCTCCAAAATGATTTGAGAGGCCAAATATCTAATGAGTCACTTATTGAATTCTATTATATCTCAGATACATTGCTATACTTGCTCCTTTGATATACCTTTGAATTTTGGAGACATAACCACATGATAGCTTTATATCATGTTGTTTTTGCCCTTACAAAATGGTCTGTATTTTTCTTGTATTTTTCTTCTTCAGGCTGAAATTTAGGATCATTTTTGTCAAGCTCTCCAAAATCCTGTTGAATATTTGTGTTATTTAAGTTTATATATCAAGAAAACAAAACAAACAAACAACAAAAAAAAAAACAGTTTCCATTGAGTCAATTCCAGCTGTTTAAGAAAAAATAATATTTTTCAGTATCATTTCTGGCTATTCAGTACTATAAGGAGACCTGGTGGTGCAATGGTTAAAGTACTAGGCTACTAACCAAAAGGTAGGCAGTTTGAACCTACCAGCCACTCCGTGGAACAAAGATGTGACAGTCTCCTCCAGTAAAGATTACAGCCTTGGAAACCCTATGGGGAGAGTTCTACTTTGTAATACACAGTTGCTATGTCAGTACTATGCTATGTCTTTCTATTTACTCAAATTATTTATGTCTTTGAGTAAAGAGCTTTCATTTATTTATAAATGTCCTCTTTGCTTTTTAAAATTAGTTGTATTTTTTAGTTTTGGCTGTTAATGCTGGTCAACACAATCAGGCAAAAACGTGGATATATGCTATCATGTTTGTCAATCAAACTTTGTATAAATATTTAGTCAAAGCAATAAGAGAAGAAAAAGTAGTTGCTGAATTTTGTGAAAGTGAAAATTAAGTTACTGTTATTTGCATATGATGTGATCCCTAACACTTTCTTGACTCTTTCAGTTTTTTCATACGGAACATTTCTAAGTGTATTCTCTCTTACTGAATGTTTCATGAGTTCTTTCTTTTTCATTGTTCTTAAAGGTTTTCCTATCAACCTCATGTTGAATATTTTATTTTAACTAAATCTCAGACAAAAAAGTACTCAGACTCTCTATCCCGTTTTGATGCTTCTGTAATAGTTAAAAACATACCTGAAGAACAAGTTCTAGCAACTAGTGTAGTTTTCAGGAACTGACACGGTTTTACCTTGTACACCTCTACTTTGCTATTGTTCTGGCTTTATCCTAATTTAACTGCCTAAATATACCATCCAAGCAAATACAACACAAGAAAAATGAATTCCCCCAGACTGCCTTGTTAATCACAAGTCTTCCTGCCTTAAATTGCATTTATTGTACTTTGCTTGTGAAACTATATCTCTTAAAATATATGGCCTATTTCTAACCTTCTCTTAATTTAGGCCAAAACATTTCCTGAAATTTTAGTTTCTATGATTGTTTCTCTATCAGAGCACATTTGGAAGGCAAAGAGTGGGATGCTTGTTCAAGCTCCCTGAGCCAGGGAAAGAGCTGTGAATTTCTCCATTGATCTCTTTTTCATGAGGTATTCTAGGGGATGCCATGGACTAAAATCTAGGGATGTTTTTAAAATAATTAATTCAGCATTATTTGATTAGTATTCAGTGCCTATTCTCCCAAGAATTTGGAATACATTATATATGAGTACTATTGACACTTTATTTCTGCATGTTCATGTGCACTTAGTAAGAATTTGGAAGAAGCTGAATTGATTTTCAACCACTTAGAACGGAACATGGGCTCAAATTTTTTGAAGATGTTTATGTTAAACCAAGCTCTCTACAAACACGCATTTGTTCTGATATTTCCTCTGGGGTCAATCCAAAGAATTTATGTCTTAAGCTCTCTCTGAGTCTTTTCATCCCCAAGTTAAACACAGGTCTTCAGAAGTTTATGGAGGGATACCTCATAGACTTCATGGATCACTGAAGAAGAAGTTTGCTTTTTTTTTTGTATTAAAAAGCAATTCTGTTTTCTTCACTTTACAAAATTCAAGTATGCCTTTGAGAGTACAATATGTGGATAATTTTAGAAGGACAAATTTCTGAAAGATGTGTGTTGGAGATCAGGCTGAAAGAAAAAATGAAATAAAATCAAACACTATTGGCCGTAAAACATTTAATTTGTTAAATAAGGCTGGCACTTTAAAAGAATCATTACAGGAGCATGAGACTATGAGGAGGAATGTTGCCTATATATTAAAACACAGTTTAGTTCATTACATATTCACTTAATATTTACTTTGCATCATTGCCTTTGGGCAATATTGTGATTAGTGGAAGAAAATTCTTGCCCTCTTGGACCTTACCATCTAGTGAAGGAGCCAAAATGTTCATATATAAAAGGATAATTGCCTGTGCAAGACAGTATATGTTACATTCTAGGGGAAAGGTATAGACAAGTGTTTGGGACTTGAAAGATGGAAGAGTCAATAATAGGTTGGTTTAGGGAAAAAAGGACTATTTCTCTGTAGTTCATCATTTTATTCCTGGTGTGTTGTGTGGGGTCTGATGTGAAGTAGATATTAATTAAACACATGTAGAAGGCAATGAATACAATTTAAAAACATAGTTTAGAATTAAAGAGTAAGGACTTAAGGCCCTCTTTGCATCCATAGGTAATTTGATCAAGTAATTTATCCCATATTAACATAGGATTTGGACACATGTCTATTTTCGTAAGGGTTCAGCATCTCTAAATGATACAGTCCTTTGAAACAGTAGAATAGGAAGCATTCATTATACTTTAAAAAAAAGAGGGGATAATATCACAGAACATAACGTTTTCCACTCAAAAAACTTCTAAGTGTAATTAGTTATTTCCCACACTTGTTCGGAGCAACTTAAAAGTTGCATTTCTGTGCTTCTTGAGTGAGCAGATGTAAACTTTTTAAATTACTCCCTCATGACTTTGATTCCCACCTGGTTGCCCCAGGCCTCCAGAGAATTGATTTTCTTAGTTACAACCCACAGTGCTAGTTAGCTCATTGTTACATCAGAGCAGGGATTAATGTATACCAAAATGTAGAAGATGAAGCCCTCTGTTGTGGATGGGGGAAGATTTGGCACCTTCCACTCCGTCCCTATACTCCTTGACTGCACAAAGACTGGCACAATAATTGGTAGGTGGAAGGATGATGCTATAATGTGCACATAAACAACTCCATTTTTGAGACAATGGAGTGAATATAGTGATGGGACTAGCTATGTTAAATAATCAGAGGACAGTTGTAAGAAGCAAAAAGCCTTAGGTAAGGTCTTCAGGAAACACAGATCTGCAGAGCAGGTCTTAATGATGGAGTTGGTGCACAAACTCTTTATTCTTTTATCTGATCTGCACAGCTAGAGCATTTTAAACCCAAAGGCTGAACAGGATTTCAACAAGACACCTTGGACATCTCATACTTTTAGAAAGAGCCATTCTTGTCTCAAACAGAGAAGGCTGTTTTTACTTATGGATCTTCAGAGAGTACTAAGTCCTTTAAAAAAGCCTCCAAAAGTTTGAGTCCTGTCATTCCTGAAAGGAAGTCAGGAAAACCCCAAGATCTTCAGTATTTCTTGTGATGAGTCTTCAGGATGGACACAGGAAAAGGGTGGGGGAAGTGGGGCCTGAGATGTTTCACTTTGAAGGGATACGAGTAGGTAAGTAGTATATAACTTTGAAAGTAAAGGAAAAAGAAACATAAAAGCAAGGAAACATTTCCTTGAAATTAAAGTGGGTAAAAAAGAGGCATTTTAAAAAGAGGGTTCCAGTGGAAAGCGGGGATGGTTGCATAACACGATGAGTATAATTAATGTCACGAATTGTACATGTAAAACATGTTGAAAGGGCAATTTTTTTATATATATGTATATATATACACACATACATACATATATATATACTTATCACAATAAAAAACATAAATTTAAAAAGGAGATTACAGGAAATGAAATCAGGAACTGTGAAACAGAGTCAGGAAAAATTAAATTTAATTGATACAACAATTAGATTTGGAAGTCTTTGATTATTCTTCTTTCAAAGCCATTTATTCATTCATTTAAAAACACATTTTTTTCCTCTATTCATTCATTCAGTAAACACGTATTGAAGATCGATAGTGAGCTAGGAGTGGTTTAGGCACTGGATATACAAAGATACGCAGACATGCTCCATAACCTGAAGGTGCTCAGAGTTTCTGTCGTATTTTGGTCAAATAGAAACTGAGAAATTACAATGCAAAGAGTAAAGTTTTTACTGGAGATGTGAACAGAGAACTGTGGGGACACCAATGACACTTCTGTAAAATTTCAGGGGTTTGGAAAAGGAGGGTTTGTGAGAGTAGCTGGAGGTTTTAGTAACAGTGATTTATCAGCAGCTACACACATTTTTTACACACACATAGGATTGTGGTTTGAGAAAATGGGAGGAGATGTTGGTGTTTATAAATCAGGTGTTCTTGTCCTCTTCTTCACGTTGCTTCCTGGGAGTGTTTTTAGTCTCACATATCCAAGGAGAATAGTGGGGAGTGTAAACAGACATTAAGGTGCAATATTTTGGAGATCAGGAGACTGTCCTAGGATGATACTACTCTACTCTACCCATTGACGTTGAGTTGATTCCAACTCATAGTGACCCTATCAGGCAGAGTAGAACTGCCCCATAGAGTTTCCAAGGAGCACCTGGTGGATTTGAACTGCCAACCTTTTGGTTAGCAGTTATAGCTCTTAACCACTACGCCACCAGGGTTTCCGTCTTAGGATGATAGGTTCTGTATTTAATTCTCTACTTTGCAAGGGGAACCTCTATAATAATAATAATTTATTAAGTGTATACTATGTATACTATGTATCATGTATTTTTCTGAACTTTACATGCATTATCTTATTAATCCTCTCAAAACTCCCTATGAGGTAGGTAGTATTATTGTCCCCATTACGCAGAAGGGTGATAGAGGCAGAGAGTTGGGTGTGTTACCCATGGTTACACAGCTAGTGAGTGGTTCAGCTGTGGTTAGAGCCAAGGCATTCTTGCTCCATGTCTAAGTCTATTACAAGAGAAACACTGAAGCAGCAACTGAATGCTTGAAATACTCTCATGCTGAGATCGGCCCTTCTCTGATCCTAATGCTTTGGTCTTGCTAGCCAACTGTGGGGAACAGTGTTACATGAAATCAAGATAATTACTACATCTGGGTATTTTCTGCTACTGGTTTATTTATGAGACTGTGGGTCCCAGGGTCTTCATATAACCATCCATATGGTGAGGGTGTTTTCATATACTATCTCTTCAATATTTCACACAATAAGATAGATGAGCTTGGTATTTTAAGATTAGGAAAAAATCAAGTTATTTCTCTCATGGGTTGTACATATTCAACGACGTTTATGTTATTGTCTCTCCACATTCTTAGGCACATTGTTCTTAATTTACCTTTTGGAAAGGTTTGCTCTCAATCCACCTTTATTTTCATAGAATCAGAATTTTACAGCTAGCACATTGCTTAAAATTTTAGTAAAAATCTCTCATGTTACTAGGAAGAAACTGCTGTAGAGGAAGGTTGAGTAACCTTCTCAACATCACAAAGGTTTTGGTGGCTGAGCTATGATAAGAATCCAAGTCTCTCAATTTTGTTCAGTGCTTCTTAGGAGTCAAACAAATATCACACACTTTCAGAGAATTCAATTCTTTCTGAAGACTTTGAGAAAATTGAAAAAAAAGTTTTAAAATATATGTGTATGTATCTGTATGAAAAATTTATGCCTCTTAAAGGTAAAATATAAGTATTAAAATAATGACTTTGCTATGTGATTCCTTTCCCTACTGTTTTAAATATATATACATATATATGTGTGTGTGTATATATATATATATATTTATATGTTTTTAATTGTGCCCTAACATACAACCAACTGGGGTAGGAGGGTCCCTGGAAATCAACCTCTTATGTCCTGATATTTAAGAAAATCTAACACCTTCCTACCACACTAACTCACATTCTCCATTTCCCTCACAACCCAGCTGGCATATATCAGTGTTCTGTCTGAGCTTTTCTAGAACCCAGTAAGGCTAAAGCTCCACCACAGCCTTGGCCATGATCCCCTTGATCAGCTGGATTGAAAGGCAAAAAGGTAGCTCCTTTCTCTGGGGAGGGATTTTTGATAAATCACTGCTTGAAGGAATCTATAAACCTTTTAAATATTTTTGTCTTTTAAAACTATATTTTCCATTTTAATTTGAATGAATATCCCATTGATGGCAATGTAGTCCCTAGAGATGGACTGTTTTCATCCTCAGAAGAAATACAAGACTGTTACAGCTTCCTTTTCCTTCATTATTTTCCTTCCATTTTCCCAGCTTCTCAGCCTTAGCTTAATTTCTCTTTTTGATGTTATGGGCGTGCGTTCTGAAAGCATTTCACTCAGTTGTGAATTTCTTTGATTATCAAGAGGGGCTAGGCCGAGTGACTTTACTCCCCGGGGTCACTGGCTTCTTTATCTACATCTTTTTTTAAGGGAAGAGAATGGACAATGGTATGGATGATACCTAATCTTTTTTAAAAGCCTCTTGTATGAGTGTAACCCAGTATCTCTTGACTTTTTGAATCTTTTACTATTTCAGGGTCATGTTTGACAGCTTCCCTAGACACCTCAAACTGACAAGATAATGATTTTCCTTGTGGCTGCTCAGAGCTTGCTCAGACACATGAGTGAACATTGTATTAAGGAAGCAATTCTAAACACATTTTTGTTTTTACCAAAACTTTGGTTCCCCTGAAGACAGTTCACAGTTCACACAGCTGCAGGGAGAACTCTGTACTCCTAGGTATCTCCATAGTCATCCTCTAGACAGTATATCCCTGTAGATCAAGCACAGAGGGGGAATTCATTCAGTGTTTTTAAAGAGAGGCAAGTTTGCATCCAGAAACCTGGTAGGAGTGGTTGGGTGGATGTGGACTGAAGTAAAACCCCTTGACCAACTTCTTGAGCTGCTCCAGGAGTATTAAATGGCCCCTCCTTAATGGTAGCCTTGGGAAGATACCCTTAGTTCTCCAAGGATGGTTTATCTCCCCCAAGAATTCCCTGCAAACATAACTTTTGTTCTAAATTTTCTTGGTACAATTTCCAACCTTCCTTAGGCTGTGGCAAAGCTTGTCTAAAGATGTATAGTAGAATGAGTCACATTTTATTATGCACCTAGAATGTGCTGGATAAACATCACTCTAGACACAGAACATTAAAAAAAAAAAAAAAAGACAAGCTAAATTTAAAAAACTGACATATGGAACTCAAATTCCAGCTGACTTGTATGAGAATAACAATATGTAACCTAACACCAAATCCAGCCTGTTACGTCTCTTAAATATTTCTAAACAGACTATTCATTTCTCTAGTTATTGCTATATTTTTAATACAACCGATCATTATCTTATTCCTGCAAACCTGTCCCACTCCAATTTGTTTTCCACATAACAACCAGAGTGATATTTCTAAACTACAAATCTTATTAAGCTACTCCTCTGAATTTTATTCTAAAATATTGGAAGCTGTGAAAATCCAGTTTTCTTATTGTGAGCTGAATTACTTTGTGTTTGGCTATCTCTTGGTTCTATGCTTGTGCTGCTATCAATCTCAGTTCCTCTAATGGTTTCTAAAGCTCTTTCCTGCCACAGGGCCTTTGCTTTTGCTGTTCTCTGTTAAAATGACTGTCAGTTCCGTATGTTTTTGGAGTTGGTTCTGACTCATAGTAAACTTATGTCAGAGTAGGTAGAACAAAACATTGGCCAGTCCTACATTATCCTCGCAATACTAAAACAAGTCAAATCCATTGTCATCAAGTTGATTCTGACTCATAGTGACCCTATAGGACAGAGTAGAACTTCCCCATAGAACTTCTTAGGCTGTAAATCTTTACTGAAGCGGACTTCCACATCTTTCTCCTGTGGAGCGGCTGGTGGGTTCAAACCACTGACCTTTAGGTTAGCAGCTGAACTTTTAACCGCTGCACCACCAGGGCTCCTTCTCACAACAGTAGGCATGTTTAAACCCGTTGTTGCAGCCACTGTGTCAATCCATCTTGTTGAGATTCTTCCCCTTTCTCATTCACCCTCCACTTTACTGAGCATGATGTCCTTCTCTAGGGATTGGTCCATCCTGATAACACGTCCAAAGTACATGAGACAAAGGCTCTCCATCGTTGCTTCTAAGGAGCTTTCTGGCTGTACTTCCTCCAAGACAAATTTGCTTGTTCTTTTGGCAGACCATGGTGTAGTCAATATTCTTCACCAACATCATAATTCAAATGTGTCAACCTTTCTTCAACCTTCCGTTTTCATTGTCTCCACTAAATGTCAACGAGTTTGGTTTTCTGGTTTGGAAGTGATTAAAAACACCATGGCTTGGGTCAGGCACATGTTAATTCTCAAAGTGACATCTTTGCTTTTCAAGATTTTAAAGAGGTCTTTTGCACCAGCTTTGCCTAATGAAATACATTGTTTGATTTCTTGACAGCTGCTCCCATGGTCATTGATTGTTGATGCAAGTAAAATGAAATCCTTGACAACTTCGATATTTTCTCTGTTTATCATGATGCTGCCTATTGGTTCAGTTGTGAGGATTTTTATTTTCTTTATTTTGAGGTGTAGTTCATATTGAAGGCTGAGTCTTTGATCTTCATCAGTAAGTGCTTCAAGTCCACTTTCAGCAAGCAAAGTTGTATCATCTGAGTGGGGTTCAGTTCCCTGATGGAAGCCAGATCAGTATACAAGGTATTAGATGACAGACCAATTTTCCAAGTTGGCAAGACTTCCAAACAAAAATGGTCTAGAGAGAACAGACTGTATCTCAGATTATCAGTCTAAAATTTGGTTAAACTTAGAAGTAACTGCACATATTTCTTACTATGGCAGATGTTTTGGGAAGGATTAGTGCACTGCTGAGTTTCATTAAAAAAAGAGAATTTTATAGCATTAAGAAATTGAGATTTGGGTTTCAAATATGTGACACACTTCATATGGCTTCAGTGTTTCTAATGTATAGGATCATTACACTCTCTTCTGAGTTTATCAAACATAAAGTGGGGCAATCAAATGTACCCTAAAGCAATCTCTTCATGACTGAGAATATTTGATGATTTTGAAAGCATTAATATAACTTTAGTTAAATGCTAGTTCCCTGGGTGGTGCAAGCAGTTTGTGATTGTCTAATCTAAATGTTGGTTGTTCTTCAATTTCACCCCACAGGGCCAGGGAAGAAATGCTTGGCAATCTACATCTGTAAATTTTATGGCCAAGAAAACCCTATGGAGCAGTTCTATTTTGTATCATGTGGGGTCTCCATGAGTTAGAATCGACTCAATGGTAACAGGTTGCTATATGCTACTTGGAGTAGTTATTGCTTCTTTATCTTTTTTTTATAGCTATTACTATGAAAAAAGCAAAGTGAAGAAATGGAACCTGCAAATTACACCAGGGTGACAGAGTTTGTTCTCACTGGCCTATCCCAGACTCGGGAGGTGCAACTGGTCCTATTTGTTATATTTCTGTCCTTCTATTTGTTCATCCTTCCAGGGAATGTCCTTATCATTTGCACCATCAGACTTGACCCCCATCTGACCTCACCCATGTATTTCCTATTGGCTAATCTGGCCTTCCTTGATATTTGGTACTCTTCCATCACAGCCCCTAAAATGCTAGTGGACTTCTTTGTAGAGAGGAAGATAATTTCCTTTGGAGGATGCATTGCACAGCTCTTCTTTTTGCACTTTGTTGGGGCCTCAGAGATGTTCCTGCTCATGGTGATGGCATTTGACCGCTATGCTGCTATCTGTCGCCCCCTCCACTATGCTACCATCATGAATCGACATCTCTGCTGTATTCTGGTGGCTCTTTCCTGGATGGGTGGCTTTGTCCATTCTATAATACAGGTGGCTCTCATTGTTCGACTTCCTTTCTGCAGGCCCAATGAGTTAGACAGTTACTTCTGTGATGTCACAGAGGTTGTTCGAATTGCCTGTGCCAACACTTTCCCAGAAGAACTAGTGATGATCTTCAGCAGTGGTCTGATCTCCGTGGTGTGCTTCATTGCTCTGCTAATGTTCTATGGCTTCCTCCTGTCCATGCTCAAGAAACACTCAGGCTCAGGTGAGAGTACCAACAGGGCCATGTCTACCTGTTATTCCCACATCACCATTGTAGTGTTAATGTTTGGGCCATCCATCTACATTTATGCTCGCCCATTTGATTCTTTTTCCTTAGATAAAGTGGTGTCTGTGTTCCACACGATGATATTCCCTTTACTTAATCCCATCATCTACACCTTGCGAAACAAGGAAGTAAAGACAGCCATGAGGAAGCTGGTCAACAGATATATTTTATGTAAAGAGAAGTGAAAGATAAATAGTATAGTTTATAACCCTCTTGATTATCATTGATTTCCAAAGTAGGAAACGTTTGCAGTAGTAATAATGCTGCTTTCACTACCTCCTTTCATCAGAGATCTTAAAATATCACTATATTATTCCTATATTTGCTGAAAAAACAAAGACATTAAAATGCAATTAAGTTTACTTGCACCCACTTTGAAATTTCTGGCAGATCATCATTAAACTTTCAGATGTAACAATATGCCCTAAAACACACATTTTCAGTAATTGTTTAAGTAACTACCCTGGGAGAGGCTCTGTGAGGAGAGTGTGTGTTGAGATATAATAAGATAAATAAGACATAGGCGACATGCCAACTATAAATATGAAGTAAATGAGCCAGCATATGAATGTGACTAGCTTCAAGTGATTAAATTAAGTATTGATGTCATGTCTCAATCTTGTCCTAGTGGGATGGTGTTTGGAGAACCTGGAAGAATAGTTTATCTATTTTTTCTTTTATTTCTTTCTCTTTTTAGAATTAATCATGGAAAGTGAGGGCTCATTTATATGAACAATTTCAACCCTTATTTTAGGTGGTAGGTACTCAATAGTATTGGTAACAGAACTCAAGATTTGGACACATTCTGGAAACAATTTTTATGAGTTCACAGTGGAGTGTAATTTGGTTGATTCCTAAGACCACTTTCTTTTTCCACAGATAGCCTCCAGCCAGCTAGAGGTTTTTATAGCCAATGTCCCCCTACATCCTCCAGGGTCAAAGCAGGCTTGGGAAGAAGGGGTTCTAGGTTGGCTGGGATTGGTAAATACCCAACTGTGTAATTTTTTTTTTTAATTATTATATCCTTTGCCACATTGTGTGTTTTCTGCTTCTCATGGTAAAATTGAATTAGTAGGCTGCTAGTTTTGTTAGCACTATAATTCAGAGTTCTTTCTCCCATACCATTTTTTTAGTACATATGGAAAAAATCTAGAAGTATTGATTTGCATGATACTCTAGTTGATTGTTTATTTGTAATCAATTTCCTATTCCCTGACACTAAGAACCCAATTACTGACTGTGTTTCAAAATGTGAAAGGTAGATTTGAACATTTGAGTTTATAGGGTATATTTATTTAGTTAAATTAACTTTTCAGTTCAACCTGGGGGGTATACTCATTAAAAGACTGGAACACTTCGTGTGAATTGAGTGTTAGTATCTTATTTTATTTGATGAGGTCACTTGACTCCATTTTGAGAGAAATAGATTCCTGCCAGTGTCAAGAATAAATATATATGAATGAATTATAAGAACAACCCTAGGGTTGCTATTTACCTATTAAAAAAACATAGAGATTCTATTTATTAATAGTATGGGAGATAATTTGTTCCAGGCCCAGTGCACCCCAGGTACACAGAATGGATTGATGGTGCATAGAATTTCTTCTTTGATTTGGGAATTTTTTTCCCTATGATGACCTTCTACCATCCTCAATGCTATGGTGACTTTTCTTCTAGGAACCTAAAGGCCTGGATTGGGGTTATGATTCCTGAATTTTGAGTTGACTGGCCATCACCTGGAAATGAATAAAATGGTAGACTTCTCCAATATTCTACAACAGAGCATGAATACAAAAGATATACACGGAAATAATAATAAAGATAACTTACATTTCTAGACATCATGTTACCCCTTGTCATCTCTCTATATATGGATCAGCAAATGTCTGTTCATTTTGTCATTTATCTCTAATCTAGCTAAGATTAACGTTCACGGGGAAGAGACCACTGACTTGATATGATCTTCAAACACCAGTGCACTGCTACTGTTATTGTTAGGTGCTATTGAGTCAGTTCTGGCTCATAGAGACCCTATGTACAACCGAACAAAACACTGATACTGCTACTACGAAGGGATATTTGTTGAAAAAGATTCAGGTAGAAATAAAAAGAAAAAAGAAACATATCAAAACCAGAACTGTGATGATTAATTGCTTAATTAAAATATCTGAAATTAGGAACTAATATAGAAGAAGAAATAAGGAAAGTTTGGCACTAGTAAACAGTGATCTAGCCTGATTCCTGGAGGATATGATTACAATAAAAGTTTAGATAGAAGTTCTCAACTGGGGCAATTTTACCAGAGGGCATTTGACAATGTCTGTAGACACTTTCAGTGGCCACAACTTGGGGGTGGGGTGTTTCTGGCATCTAGTAGCATCCTGGTAGAACCAAGGATGCTGCCAAACATCATACAGCACACAGGAGAGTCCCCACTGTCCCCTTACCCCCAAGAAAAAAATTGTACACTGAGAAATGTCAATAGTACCAAGATTGAGGAAACCCTGGCTAAGACATTAAGTGGAGAAAAGGCAGACTAGTGTAGAAGAAAGAGATATTAACCAACAACTTCATGCATAATCGTTTCCTCCTCATGCGACTCTTCCCTTTTTCCTCTCCTTTACTTCTAAAAGAAAGCCTGGTGGCATAGTGGTTAAGAGCTATGGCTGCTAACCCAAAGGTCAGCAGTTGAATCCACCAGCCGCTCCTTGGAAGCCATATAGGCAATTCTACTCTGCCCTATAGGGTCGCTATAAGTTGAAATCTACTTGACAGCAACAGGTTTGATTTTTTTTTTTTCACTTCTAAATGTCTTTTAACCTTTTTTGTGTGTGTTTCAGTCTCTCGTTTCTTCTTCCTTCCAAAGCCTCTGTTGAGCTTCTATTTGCAATATTGGCAATCTCTGGATTGATTAATCCAGAGTTAGTAGTTAAGAGTTAAAATCTTTAACTCCAGATTGTGGTTAATACTCTCAGTTACTCACGGACTTGTCTGAGATTTTAGAACCCGAGTTCAACTCACCTCATGGCATCTTTGCTAATCTCAAAATTAACGGAATGAACTTTACCACGACATCAGAGAAAAGCAGCTTTATTATTCAGACAAAAATAAAATTCTTCTGTTTTTTAATTATTAAAATAACACATGGTTATTAACATTTTAAAATATATAATTGTATAAGGAAGAGAATAAATGTCACTGGAGACCTTTCTCCCCAGGGATGTGAGTTTTCTTTTAACAAGTTTTGTAGTGGTTCCATCCACCCAACTCCACTGGAAGCAGGCCAGTTGACCAACAGTGCTTTGCTCCACAAGAAAATGAATTGTTATTAAATAAATGGAGGTGGGAGGAGGAGCAAAATCTACAAAATTCTTCAGACAAGCAAGTGTAACTGTTGGATTTTATATCCCGTAAAACTGGCTTTCAAAATAAAGGTTACAAAGTTTTAAACATGCAACAAAAAATCTGGGAACGTTGTTTCCAACGACCTTTTGAAGAAACTATCAGAGAATATACCTCAACCAGCCATGTGAAAACTGAGAAACTACGACAAAAGGCTGGGTGCTGAAAATTAAATATATTAAACTATAAACCTAAGACTAAACTAAGATAAAGATTCACATGACAGAGCAGCATGTAATTGTTCTATGCTGTGACGATGCAGACGCTATAGAACTCTACTCCGTTTCCATCTGGTGGTACATTAGATAACTTTAGCCACCCTCTCACTGAAAACAAATACACATGTTGGATAAAAGACTGAAAAAACCCTTTGAAATGCTTTGAAGATCTGATCAAAAAAAAAAAAAGTACAGAATACTGAGAGTCTAAAAAAGCAAATAAAGTTAGAAATTCAGAGGAATAAACGGCAAACAGAAACCAGCTTTTACTGAGAAGATGTATGTTTCTGTTTCTAAGGCCACAAGAGGTGATGGTGAGGGGAGAGGAGACAAACTCCAAGGCTCATCCAAGGATATATTCCACAACAAGCTGAAGCTTTGTATGTTGCTACTGAAATAAGTATGAGGTTAGCCAGTTTTTTCCCTTTGCATTTTATATATACGTGCATGTGTATTACATATTATATATATTTACCTAGAGGCCTGTGAGAATTTTTCTTTATCTTAAAGTCCTATATTTTTATTAGGATATATCTCAGGGTTGACCATTCTGGACAGTTTTTTTCTCAATATTCAATTTCTTTACTTCAGGAAATAAAATATTTATGGTTTTAAATATTGTTTTTTTTCCCCATACTATTATGGTTGATTTCAAATGATGTAGAATAGCAAAAAGAATCTTGAAAAGGAAGAACAAAGTTAGAGGACTTCCACTACCTCATTTCAAGGCTTATTATAAAGCTACATGAGTTAAGAGAGTGTGATATAGATGTAAGAATAAACAAACAGCTCAAAGAAACAGAATAGAGTGTGCAGAAAGTCTCAAATATATAGCAAATTGATTTTTGACAAAGAGACCAACGTGAATGAGTGGGAAAGAAAAGTCTTTTAAACGAGTGATGTCAGAGCAACTGAATACTCATAAGGAAAACACTGAGTTGGATCTCACCCTGTCTGTCGGATCATAGATAAAAATATAATACCTAGAAATATAAAGCTTCTAGAAGAAAACATAGAGAAATATGTTTTCTATAAACCTTGGGATAAGCAATGATTTTTTAGAACACACAAAAAGAAGTAGCAATCATAACCCGTTGCCACTGAGTTGATTTCGACTCATAGTGACCCTATAGGACAGAATAGAACTCCCCATAGGGTTTCCAGTGAGCAGCTGGTGGATTCAAACTTCCCACCTCTTGGTTAGCAACCATAGCTCTTAACCACTGCACCATAAATTGGGATTCAAAATTAAAAATTATTTATTGTTAAAATGCAGCATTATAAACAAGTCACAGACTGAAAGGGAACTTTGAGATCTCTCTTTATCTCTTTGCCTCAGTACCCTTGAGAAAAAAATAAGAAAACTATTTGAATAGACACTTCAGAAAAGAAGACATAGCTCAAGAGTAGGTTCATGAAAAGATGCTCAACATCACTGGTCATCAGGGAAAGGCAAATTAAATCCCTAATGAGTCATAATTTCACAGTCAGAAAAATTGTTGTTACAAAAAGAGTTCCAATACTAAAAGTTGGTGAGCCAGTGGAACAACTTGTCTTTCCATACTTACAGTTGGGAATTTAAAATGGTTCAACCACTTTGGAAAGCTGAATGGTAATTTGTTATAAACTTAAACTTAAACATACATCTGTCTTATGACTTAGTAACCCTAATTCCAAGTGTTTAGCTGAGAGAAATAAAAACACATGTCCACAAAATGGCTTTAATTAGAATGTTCATAGATAGTTTATTCATAGACTAAGATTTGAAAGAACCCAATTGTCCACAAAAGGATAACTGATAAAAGCTTCGGATTATAAACAGACAGACAATTCAGCAATAAAAAGGCACAACTGCAGGGAATGCAACAGCGTGCATGAGTCTCAAAAACACAATGATGAGTTAGAAAGCAGATACAAAAGAACACGTGTCATATGATTCTATCTTTATTGAAATATAAGGAAAGGCGAAACTAACCTATTATGTCAGGAATTAGAGAATGGTTGGAGCCCCGGTGGCACAGTGGTGAAGAGCTCGGCTACTAACCAAAAGGCTGGCAGTTCAAATCCACCATCCATTCCTTAGAAACCCTAGGGAACAGTTCTACTCTGTTCGCTAGGGTCTCTGTGGATCGGAATTCACTCAACAGCAACGGGTTTTTGTTTGTTTGCCCAAGGTGGTGGTGGTGGTGGTGGTAGGGGGCATAGCAAGGGGCACAAAGTAACTTTATGGAGTGATGGGAATATTTTATGTATTGTTTGGTAGTGGTTAGTCAAATGTATCCATTTATAAAAACTTATCAACACTTAGATCTGTGTATTTTAATGTATATAAATAATACTTTAATAAAACAGGAATTTATATTCATACTTGGTTTGTAAATACATGCAATTTCTTGAAAGACACAATAATTAATAGTATTAGTTTTCTGTTGTGAACTGTGGGGAAAATGGACATGTGGGAAATGAAATGGGAGATCTTTCACTGTCCACAATTTTCTTTTCTTTATGATTTTTGAAACTTGTGAATATATTACCCACTAAGAAATTAAATAAAATTGAAAAACAAAGTATGTTCAAAGTCGAATGCCTAATTTCCAACCCTCACCTGTTCCAGTTGTCCTGAGTTTTATAAATTCTACCACCACCGACACAGAAATGTCATTGAAAATCCGGGTCATTCTTGCATCCTGACCTCTCATATCCAATCCATCAACAAGTCTCACTTGCTCTCTCTCCAAAATGTATCTCAGGTCTAAAATCTTCTTTCATCTCCTCTTCTACCCACTAGCCGAAGCCACCGTCATCTCTTGCATGTAGACTTTCAAATGTTCCTTAGACGGTCTTTTTGCTTGCACTTTTGGCCTTCATTCAGTAGCCAGAATAAGCTTTAAAAATGTTGAATTTATAAAAATTTAAATTATTTTGTCTTCTATTTCCATGGCTCAATTATTTTTCTTCTGTTAAAACCAAAAAACCAAACCAAACCCAGTGCTGTTGAGTGGGTTCTGACTCATAGCGACCCTATAGGACAGAGTAAAACTGCCCCATAGAGTTCTCGAGGAGTGCCTGGCGGATTGGAATCGCCGACCCTTTGGTTAGCAGCTGTAGCACTTAACCACTACGCCACCAGGGTTTTCTTTTCTTCTGTTAAAGAGTATTTAATTGAATAAGAAATAGTTCCTCATTCCTGCTTTAGCAGAACATAAACCAAACCAAAAAAAAATTTTTTTTTTCATCAAATTGTTTCTGACTCATGGCAACTCCATGTGTGCAGAGTAGAACTACATTCCCAGATTATTAAGGCTGTGATCTTTCAGAAGCAGAGCAGATTTCCAGGTCTTTATTCTGAGTCACCTCCGGGTGGGTTTGAACCCACAACCAGACAATCTTTAGGTTAGTAGTTGAACACTTAACTGTTTGAGCCAGCCAGGGAATCCTAACAGAGCACAGGAGACACTTCTTCCTAAAATAAATAACAACAAATGCCAAGATTACAGAAGTTATCCCTTTAGGAAGACATCTCTTCTTGAGGAATTAAGCTGTTGTATAACATATAGTTCTCCTGAAGAAGAATTTTCCCAGGGGAGTTTGGGAGCATCATTTATTTTCTCTTTGACTATGTCTTCTTCACCAGAAATATGTTGAATCTAATATACTACGAAATTGATCACATTACTTCCTTTCTTGATGTATCAATGATTTCTCATCAATTAAATAATTTATTATTCTCTTCTTGAATTGCATTTTACCATTTAAAGTAACTTCCTTTAGCTTCCTACCCTCAAAGACCTAATAAACATGCTTTCCATTTTATTATCTCTGTCACTGATAAAAAAAAAAAAATAGAATGGTGATTTTAGAACCCAGCAGTGACACTGTGAACTTTATCTGACACGTATTTGAATATTCACACCTTACAGATCTCTAGTCTCCTTCTTGACTACGTCTTGTTGGCATTCTAATAATTCCCACTGAAAGTGTTCTGCAGTTTGTGGTAGCCTCTAAATTCCCAAAGTACATTCTCCATTGCATCACAAATTGGTCACGTATTTCAAAATTTAAGAGATTCCCCCCTCCCACTCCTTGAGAAATTTAAGAACAAAGGCAGAAACAATCTCTTCCATTGGAAGAAGATGAGTGTCTGCTGTGAGAGTACCACTGAATCCCCAGAGAGGTGAACATTTTTTCGTTTTTCATATTTATAAGGAACAAAAAGAAGGAAAAAATGGAAACAAATGTCGCACCTCTGCAGGTAGGACATCTGTTGTCTTGGAATGCAGTGGATAGAAAGAAGACAGGATTATAGCAGAAATAGACGAATATGTGAAGTCTGAATTTAACAATACTTCAGCACATTTTGTCAATTGTCAAGAACACAGATCTATTTGCCTGGGTGGTGCAAACAGTGAAATGCTTAGCTACTAAGGTTGGCAGTTAGATCAACCCAGAGGAGCCTTGGAAGAAATGTCTGGCAGTCTGTTTTTGAGGTCACAGCCACTGAAAATCCTATGGAGCACAGTTCTACTCTGACACACGTGTGGTGGCCACGAATTGGAATCGACTCAATGGCAACTTTTTTTTTTTTTTTTTGGCTCCTGGTATCTAGAATTACTTTAATGGGAAAATATAAGGCTTTTCTTAAAACACTAATAGTTTTGGGGATGCTAATTCTTGGTCTTAAGTTTTTGTATCATTTATAAAATGAAAGAGGAGAAGGGAAAGGGAATCACACTCAGAGCAAAAGTGCTAGGCTGAGATTGCACAGAAAATCTTCACTGACCTCACGATTTTTCGGAAGGCCTACCCTGGTCTTGTACACTCAGCTGGGATGGGGGCTTCTTTTCTTACAAATAGTCCCAGCATACCAATATAAGGCTTTGACGACTGGCTAAGTGGAATCCCCACAAATCTGTATCCTACAATCTCATAGATTTATGCAGTTACTATTTCCTCAGGGATTAACTCCAAAGGAAGGGATCGAGGATCTACTACCACCCTTTTACTTCTTAGAAACGAAAGATCCTCTTAGCAACTAGATTTTTCCTGATTTAGTTTTGGTTTAATCAGACTTGAATACGCTGCTTAATGCTATCATTCTCTTCTTTCTGGATTCTCACATCAACTCTGTGAGATGGTAAAAAATCTCATGCTAAGGAAGATTGACTGACATTTCCAAACTCTACTGGTTAAGAAATTACAGGATAAAGCACTTAAGTCCAGATAGCCTGATATACAAACGAGAGCTCTTTCTGTGCCATTCATCACTTTGCATAGAAACCATAGCATTTGAAGGGATTTAGAGGCCATTTAGATGTTAATGATTCTGCATATTTGCAGAGTACCTTTTAGAGCTGTCATCAATATTGGTATTGGTTAAATATTTAAGGATGCTCTTTAACCTCATCCACATTTTTCAGAACACTCCAAAACCAAAAGTAATTCTATATGTTAATGGTTTATAAACTAGATACCACATACTAATAAATGGCACATTCTTATTTTTGGAATTTTTGAAATATAAATTTGCTAGTAGGATAGAATAATGAGAAATTTCTTTTTAGCGTAAAGGTGGATTATATTTTTGTTAATATCTGTTGCAAACACAAAATATCTGAGGAAATAGGAAATACTTAAATGATCACGTTTGATGCATTTTAAGGAGGATATTATTAAAGAGAAAAGACTTAATACTGAAAGGTGAGCTACATATTTTAATGCCTAGAGTACCATTAGAGTGAAGAAAGGAACTACTCTGTTCATTCCTTGCTTCAAAAGAAAACAATATTGGGTTTTCACAGAATTAATGGGAAGGCAAACATGGGAGTTAATAAAAAAGAAATGAATAGAGAAGACAAGAAGAGTGAAAAAAAGATCTCAAACTTCTGAAAGAAGAAAGAACGTAAGTGAGTTAGAGAAACTGAGGAAAAACCAAAGGGTTATTTTGAGAGAAAAAAAGAGAACATAAAATCGAGAAAATGAAGCCAACTCTAATGTAGAAGTATAGCTTAAGCAAATAAAATATACAAAGATAGAGTTAGAGGGGTGAAAAAGATAATACAAGAAAAATTAAAGAAGTATGTATGAAGAACTATAAAGAAGGGAAATGGGAAAACTAACTCCTGTAGATGGTGGTTGGAGTCCTGGTGCTGCAGTAGTTAAAACATTGGTTGTGATGGTTGGAAACCACCATGGGAGAAAGATGTGGCAGTCTGCTTCCATAAGGATTTACATATATCACTTATAAAATGAAAGAGGAGAACGGAAAGGGAATCACAATCAGCGCACAAATGCTAGGCTGAGGATTGCAGGCAAAGTCTTCACTGGTTTTGCAGAAGACCTGCCCTGATCTTGTTTCTAAGCTCAGTTGGGAAGGGAGCTTCTTTTCTTACAAATGGTCCCAGCATACCAATATAAGGCTTTGATGACTGGGAACACTATGGGGCAGTTCTATTCTGTCCCATAGGGTCTGTATTAGTGGGAATCAACTCTATGGCAGTGACTTTTTTTTTTTTTAGATGGTATTCCAGTTTCTATACTTGAACTCTCTAGTCGCAGCCTGGACTCTGAGCAGGCACAGTGCGCAGTGCAGCCTTCTGGTGGCTGTGTGTCTGCATTCACCTCCATTACCCTTCTCTGTCCTGCACCTGCACCAGCCTTATCAGCACCAGATGAATCTTTTTAGCAGCTGAAATGGGAAGATAGGGTGAAGGTAGTGGCCAGCATTCAGGTTTCTGTTTCAACTTCCATTGACTGCAGTCCTTCTCTTCATATAGTTAGAACAGAATGCTTGTCACTGCAGAGAATTCTGTGCTTTTTTTTTCAGGAACTTACCTAATTTTTCCTAGAGTAATGTCCATTACTTCAGCATATATCTTCTGTCTCTTGATATCTGATGAGCATGATGTGAGGATCACAGGTACTACAAAGGTACAGAGACTGAAATGGGGTAAGAGGACACAGTGAGTCAAAGATCATAGATGACAATGAATTCCATCTGCTAAGGAGTCCATAGATTGAAACATACTAGTGATCAGGTAGATGGAAAAGGACCAGGCAACGTTTTGTGCTGTTAGAGTTAAGGTGGTCATGAATCAGAGCCAACTCGACGGCAACCAACAACAACAATAACAAGGAGTCAATAGGAGACCAGAAGTGGTAGATAAATAAAACACAAGGCAGAATGAAAAACCCTACAACTTTTAACACTAGAGATACTTAAAAGTTTCATCTATGTCATGATGTTTGTAATTTCTGAGTGTGAAATAGGCAACTGTAAAAAAAGGATGCAAGAGGCGCACAACTTAGAGAGAGATTCCTGACTTACTTTTCTGACAGGAGGTTTTATGCAGAGAAGGAGTAATAAATGTTGAGGTCAATGAATGTCAAAATGCCAAAAAGGAAAACAGGAAAGGAAAAGCTAATTTGAATGGCATCATAAATAAACTTTTGCACTTCGGTTTTGATTAAGACACAATGTGTGTACTTTGTGTATATGGTGATGACATATATATGCCATGTGATGTGAGTATCTCTTTCAAAATTGCCACTTTGACTATGTTAATGAATCAGTTTGGCTTAGATATACAAAAAGCAGACATTTTGATGTTTTGAATAGATGTGCCTTAAAATGACATGGTAAACAGTTCCTTTCAGTTCTTATTTTGGACTTTATTGTTTCTGTCTTCCTTGTTCTGTCTCCCTTTTCAGTTAAAGTCAGTGGACACACTTCTCCTCCCCTCCTTTGCACCCCATAATCCATGATACTGTTTCATAATAGGAGCCCTGGTGGCACACTGGTTAGGAGATAGGTTGCTAACCAAAAGGTCGCAGTTTGAATCGATCAGCCACCCTTGGGAACCTTATGGGCAGTTCTACTCTGCCCTATAGGGTCACTATGAGTAGGAATCAAGTAGGCAGAAACAAGTTTGTTTTTGGTTTTATAACAAGTGTGCAGTGTAACTGAAGACGTAAAATATTGTATTTTGCCCTGTTGTTGCTATGTTGTTAGATGCCATCGGGTCAGTTCTGGCTCATAGCGACTCTATGTACAACAGAACGAAACACTGCCCTGTCCTGTACTATCCTCATGATCGTTGTTGTGCTTGAGCTCATTGCTGCAGCCACTGTGTCAATTCATTTTATTGAGGGTCTTCCTCTTTTTCACTGACCCACTACTTTACCAACCATGATATCTTTCTCCAGGAACTGATCCTTTCTGAAAACATGTCCAAAGTATGTGAGATGAAGTCTTGTCATCTGTGCTTCTAAGAAGCATTCCTGCTGTACTTCTAAGACAGATTTGTTCATTCTTTTGGCAGTCCGTGGTATATCCAATATTCTTTGCCAACACCATAATTCAAAGGCATCAATTCTTCTTTGGTCTTCCTTATGCATTGTCCAGCTTTTGCATGCATATGAGGCAATTGAAATCCCATGGCTTAGGTCAGAGACAGCTTAGTCCTTAAAGAGACATCTTTGCTTTTTAACACTTTAAAGTGGTCTTTTGCAGCAGATTTGCCCAATGCAATGCGCTTTTTAATTTCTTGACTACTGCTTCCATGGGCGTTGATTGTGGATCCAAGTAAAATGAAACCTTTGACAACTTCGATTTTTTTCTGTTTATCATGATGCTTCTTATTTTGCTCTAGCTTAATTAAAAGTATTCAAGGATTAAAAATTTTGCATCTCAAACATAAAACATTTGGAGCACACATCATCAAAATATATATATTTACATATTTTATGTTTAGTTATATCATAATTATTTATAAAGTATAAAACTTTCAAAAACAGAACTTTAAAGAATGGGATATGATAACATATGAATATCAATTGAATATATTGATATGAATATATGAATCTCAATTGGTCCCAACTCACTTTGAGCAAAGGAGAATGAATAAACACAGACATACACACACTATATATATGTGAGTAGAAATTCTACTACTGTTTTCGTACCAATAAATCATTATGTGCATCCCCCAGGGTGTGTGTTTCCACGTGAAACTACTGTACAGATAAGACTCAGACCTTGATTTGAGATCAGAGTGACAAGTATTCTTTTCATTTAAATCAGCTTGATGGATTGATATACTATAGAGATAAAAGGAGATATTTAGAGTAAGCCTTTTTTTTTCCTTTTTGGATAAACATTCTTAAAATGCAATTTATATATAGAATATGTGTATAAATTGTATTATTGTATAGTTCAATATTGTACTGTATGTATTGTATAGTTCAATAAATTTTCATGAATAGACATGCACAACCGTTACAATTAAGATATCACATTCCAATTAAAACCAGAAGATCTCAATAACTGGGGTTAATCTTTCTCAATGAGGAAAATTTTAATATGCCTCAAGCAAATCAGGAATAAATCTAGGTCAGGGTATACCAGAGTCTCACATGATAGAACAGTTAGATACAAGCACAGGACTGAAGCAAAAGAGTGTGGTTTGGAGACCAGGGTGTTGGCACTAATGAAATCAAGAAGAATGAGAATAAAAGAGATTTCTTAGTCTGTGGGAGAGCAATGGCCTAACATGGATGTGAAATATACTGCTTTTAGCTTGAGAAAAACTATGGTAGGTAAAAGAGGTGGAAATAAACTCTCTGCTTCTTGACGTTCTGTAGGCAAAGGAAATGGAAATAAGAAATAGCACAGTGGTGACAGAATTCATCCTTCTTGGTCTTATCCAGTCTGCAGATAGATATGCAGCCCCTGGTCTTTGTGCTGATCTTAATTTTCTACCTCAACATCCTCCCTGGAAATTTCCTCATCACCCTCACCAACAGATCAGACCCTGCTCTTTCAGCCCCACTCTACTTCTTCCTGGGCAACCTGGTCTTCCTGGATGCATCCTACTCCTTCATTGTGGCTCCCAGGATGCTGGCAGACTTCCTCTCTGAGAAGAAGGTGATTTCCTACAGAAGCTGCATCACTCAGCTCTTCTTTTTGCACTCCCTTGGAGGAGGGGAGGGGTTACTCCTCGTAGTGATGGCATTTGACTGCTACATTGCCATATGTCGTCCTTTACACTATTCAACTATCATGAGCCTTAGAGTTTGCTACACATTATTGTTGAGTTTGTGGTTTGGGGGCTTTGTCCACTCCATTATCCAGGTAGCGCTCATCCTCCACTTGCCCTTCTGTGGCCCAAATCAGCTGGATAACTTCTTCTGTGACGTCCCACAGGTCATCAAGCTGGCCTGCACAGACACCATTGTAGTGGAGCTCCTTATGGTCTTCAGTAGTGGCTTGCTCACTCTCCTGTGTTTCCTAGGCCTTTTAGTCTCCTATGCAGTCGTCTTCTGCCATGTGCATAGGTCTTCTTCTGAAGGAAAGAGCAAGGCTTTGTCCACATGCACAACTCACATAATTATTATATTTCTCATGTTTGGACCTGCCATCTTCATCTACACTCGCCCCTTCAGGGCCTTACCAGCTGACAAGGTGGTTTCTTTCTTTCACACAGTGATCTTTCCTTTGATGAATCCTGTGATTTATACCCTTTGCAACCAAGAAGTGAAATCTTCCATGAGGAGGTTATTGACTAGACATGTAGTCTGCTAAGTGGATTTTATAATGAGAGCTCAAGAAAGGGAAATTCCAGCTGGAAATCATTCATTCATTTAGCAATCACTAGTTTTTATAGAACGCTCCCCATTTGTCAGGCTTTTTTATTGTAGGCATCTGACCTGACAAATGGGAAGTATTCAATAAAAACTAGAATTTGTTAAGTAAATGAATGATTTCAATTGGAAGGAATCAACTCGATGGCAGTAGGTTTGGTTTATGGTTTATTGTTGGCACTGGGGAGGGAGTTATGCATACTGAGAAAAAAAAATTATATATTTAAAGAATATAAAGAAAATCATGCTGATTTGAGTATAATGAGTATGTGACATATTTAAGGATTCAATTTATTGTGACTGTAAAGGTCAAATCATACAAGTTCTTTTAGTCTTATAGAAGGAGTTTGATTATATTCTAACTGCAATAAGAATCTATTTTAAGATTTAAAGCAAAAGAATGACTCAGCTATAATTGATTGTTTTCTCTTCGGCTTAGGGCAACATCCTCAAGACTGGGCAGAAATCAGTATGCTGTAAAACAACATTAAATGCCAAATGCCTGATAGCAGGTATATTTTGAAATAAACTATTATTTTTTTTTTCTATTCAAAATTTAGTAGAAGGATAAGAAAGAAAGCTAATAGGTTTCATGGAAAAATATCATGAAATTATTTCACTTTTTTTTTTTAAGCTTCGGGATTGTTACTAATGCATTTTCACAAATCCTTCCTAGATGTTAAAGCTCTCCCCAAATTGACATCACTCTGATTGAGATTATGATAATATTGTACATTACAGAAATAGCTCTAATTTTTTAAATATAATAAGGCTTAATGTGAAAAATCAGGTACTTGTAAAATCTTTTGAAGGACAGAAGGTCATTTGTTAAGCTGGGAATCCAGAAATAATTCCCAGAACAACACTGTAGAACTAATCTGCTGAGTGACCTGTAAGTGCAACAATCAGGAGACTGGGAAAACAATGAGCTGCTTCGTCAGCTCTTAGCTCAAGGAACACACCAATTAGCCATGATCTGGGATCAGGAGAATGATCCAGAGTGCCCCTTATGTCATTGTTTCTTTCCCTAGTTAATTATTTTCTAAATTCAAGTTTTGCATGCATGCACCTGATAGACAGAATCTGGAACTCTAGATGCAAAGTTCTAGAAAATTTATATATATGTTTAAAGCTTTTTTGAAAAATAAAACAAAACAATGTAAAACAAATTGTAAAAATATATGAGAATTGTTTTAAAATCTGGAACAAGAGAAAAGCAAGGCATAAAGACTAGAAAACCAAGAGAAAAATAAATTTATATTTGAAATATAAAAATAAAATATGCATAAGCAAATGACAATAGAGTGCTGAAAATCTGCCCACCATACACAGATGTACAGATTATTTTCTGTACAACTGTAAAATTTCTATGGATATTGCATTGCATGTACCTCCTGACCCAAGAATTGTAGGAGGCAGCATTCCCCAGTAAAAATGAAAAAAAAAAAAAAAGATTCAACTTAGAAGGTTGATATAAATAATAAGAGGTTATTTCCCTTAATACATAAAGAATTTCAGTAAATGACTACAAAATAGATATATTCTCAAAGGAATTATGGGCAATAAAAGCCAATAGGCAATTTACAAAAGAAAAAAATGAGAAGTCTTATAAACATAAGAAAAGATTGTTATCCTCAAAAACAAACTACAGGAAAAGACCACTGATTATCACTGGCATTTAGAAGAATGCTGCTCATTTATTATTAATAAGAGAAAACTAGACAAAATAAAGCTATATTTTTCTGTCAAAGCATGAATGAAGAAAAAAAACCTTATTATATTGAACTCCAGAGAGAGACAAGAGTTTTTGTAGTTTCCATTCCTATCTGCAAGTGGCTAATCTGGTATGGGGAGGTGGAGGAGTGGTCTTGCCATAGATTGAGATACTTTGTAGGGATGGGGAGAAACAAGCTTAGTTTTGAATGACATGTGGGATATATACAGATTAGAATCTGGAAAAACTTCAAACACAAAAATAAATAGCTTAATTCTATAAATTCCTCTCATCCCACACCCACATCAATAATTTGTCCAGAAAATGAGTACCAGAGGAAGAAACGAAAATCAGAGGGAATTTGCACAGTCTTAGACATTCCTCCAGTGCTTAGATGTTATGTCTATAGACCATAATCCAAAGGGAAACAAAACTATGTGAGTTTGCTCAAATACTGACAAGATCAAACATATCAGGCCTTGGTGGCAGTGATGCCAGATGTTGGGGGTTAGACTAATTAGAGTTAAATTCAATGTAATTAAAGATGATTCCAAGCTCAAATGGGCCTTTGGAGGAATCTGAATGATTAGACTCTCATACTAGCTTCTAGACAGAGGAAAAGGGTTTAGTTATCTGCAAAAAGTAAACAAAATAAAATAAAATTTTATTTTTTTATCTTCTACTGAATTTTTATGCAAAATGTTAAAAATACAATAAAGAATAAGAAGGCATGGAAAAAACTGAAAAAGAGTTCACTGGTGAAAGTGCACTGAATATCATTAATTACATTAAATGTAAACGAACCAAAAACACCAACTTAAAAAAATGTTTGTCTTCAAAAACTAAAGATTAAGGTTTCTGGACTGCATAAAAAAACAAGATTCATTATGTTAAGAAGATATCCATTTTAAATATAAAGGTACAGATATTCTGGAAGTTAAAAGGTGGAAAATAATATACCATGCAAACATTATTCACACCTCATGGAATGGTTATATTTATACCAGACCAAGTAAACTTCAAGCACCCCATGGGTATTATCAAGCACTTAGAAAAATATTTCATAAGATTAAGAATGCCTATTCTTCAACAAGACATAACACTACAAGGTATGTATTCCTCGAACAAAAAAATTAAAAATACATGAATTAAATTTGCTGTTGTTAGGTTAGGTACTGTTGAGTGTATTTCTGACTCAAAGTGAGTCCATGTGACAGAGTAAAACTTCCCCATAGGGGTTTTTTTTTGGTTGTAATCTTAAAGGGAGGAGATTGCCAGGCTTTCTTCTGCAGAGTGGCTGGGTGAATTTGACCTGTCAAACTTCCGGTTAACAGCCTAGCACTTAACTGTTACACCACCAAGGCTCCTTGAACTAAATTTAGACATTATTATGTTAGGTGCCATTCAGTCAGTTCTGACTCATAGCAACTCTATGTACAACAGAGCAAAACACTGCCTGATCCTGCATCATCTTCCCAACCTTTGCTATGATTGAGCCCATTATTGCAGCCAGTGGGTCAGTTCATCTCATTGAGGGTCATTCTCTTTTTCACTGACCCTCTACTTTACCAAGCATGATGTCCTTCTCCAGGGACTGGTCCCTTCCGATACTGTGTTAATGTACATAACATGAAGTCTCACCATCCTCCCTTCCAAGGAGCATTCTGGCTGTACTTCTTCTGGCAGTCCAAGGTATAGTCAATATTCTTTGCCAACATGATAATTCAAATGTGTTAATTCCTCTTCAGTCTTCATTATTCATTGTTCATTTTTCACATGCAGGTGAGGTGATTGAAAATACCATGGTTTGACATCTTCTCAGACCACAAGGCCATAAAAGTGGAAATCAATAACAGAAAAATCAGGGAAAAGAAATCAAATACTTGGAAACTGAACAATAACCTGCTCAAAAAAGAGTGGCTTATAGAAGACATTAAGGAGGCAATAAAGAAATTCATAGAATGCAGCGATAATGAAAACACTTCCTATCAAAACCTCTGGGACAGAGCAAAAGCAGTGCTCAGAGGTCAATTTATATCGATAAATGCACACATACAAAAAGAAGAAAGAGCCAAAATCAGAGAACTGTTCCTACAACTTGAACAAATAGAAAGTGAGCAACAAAAGAATCCATCAGGAACCAGAAGAAAACAAATAATAAAAATTAGAGCTGAACTAAATGAATTAGAGAACAGAAAAACAATTGAAAGAATTAACAAAGCCAAAAGCTGGTTCTTTGAAAAAATTAACAAAATTGATAAACCATTGGCCAGACTGACTAAAGAAATACAGGAAAGGAAACAAATAACCCGAATAAGAAATGAGATGGGCCATATCACAACAGACCCAAATGAAATTAAAAGAATCATATCAGATTATTACGAAAAATTGTACTCTAACAAATTTGCAAACCTAGAAGAAATGGTTGAATCCCTAGAAAAACACTACCTACCTAAACTAACACAATCAGAAGTAGAACAACTAAATAGACCCATAACAAAAAAAGAGATTGAAAAGGTAATCAAAAAACTCCCAGCAAAAAAAAGCCCTGGCCCAGACGGCTTCACTGCAGAGTTCTACCAAACTTTCAGAGAAGAGTTAACACCACTACTACTAAAGGGATTTCAAAGCATAGAAAATGATGGAATACTACCTAACTCATTCTATGAAGCCACCATATCCCTGATACCAAAACCAGGTAAAGACACCACAAAAAAAGAAAATTATAGACCTATATCCCTCATGAACATAGATGCAAAAATCCTCAACAAAATGCTAGCCAATAGAATTCAACAACATATCAAAAAAATAATTCACCACGACCAAGTGGGACTTATTTTTGTGCAAGGCAAGGCTGGTTTAATATTAGAAAAACCATTAATGTAATCCACCATACAAATAAAAGACAAAAACCACATGATCTTATCAATTGATGAAGAAAAGACATTTGACAAAGTCCAACACCCATTCATGATAAAAACTCTCAGCAAAATAGGAATTGAAGGAAAATTCCTCAACGTAATAAAGGGCATCTTTGCAAAGCCAACAGCCAACATCATTCAAAATGGAGAGAGTCTGAAGGCATTTCGCTTGAGAACGGGAACCAGACAAGGATGCCCTTTATCACTGCTCTTATTCAACATTGTGCTAGAGGTCCTAACCGGAGCAATGAGGCTAGACAAAGAAATTAAGGGCATCCGGATTGGCAAGGAAGAAGTAAAATTATCTCTATTTGCAGATGACATGATCTTATACACAGAAAACCCCAAGGAATCCTCCAGAAAACTACTGAAACTAATAGAAGAGTTCAACAGAGTATCGGGATACAAGATAAACATACAAAAATCACTTGGATTCCTCTACACCAACAGAAAGAATATCGAAGAGGAAATAACCAAATCAATACCATTCACAGTAGCCCCCAAGAAGATAAAATACCTAGGAATAAATCTTACCAAAGATGTAAAAGACCTATACAAAGAAAACTACGAAGTACTAGTGCAAGAAACTAAAAAGGACCTACATAAGTGGAAAAACATACCTTGCTCATGGATAGGAAGACTTAACATAGTAAAAATGTCTATTCTACCAAAAGCCACCTATACATACAATGCACTTCTGATCCAAATTCCAATGACATTTTTTAATGTGTTGGAGAAACAAATCACCAACTTCCTATGGAAGGGAAAGAAGCCCCAGATAAGTAAAGCATTACTGAAAAAGAAGAAGCAAGTGGGAGGCCTCACTCTACCTGATCTTAGAACATATTATACAGCCACAGTAGTCAAAACAGCCTGGTATTGGTACAATAACAGGCACATAGAACAAAGGAACAGAACTGAGAACCCAGATATAAATCCATCCACATATGAGCAGCTGATATTTGACAAAGGCCCAGTGTCAGTTAATTGGGGAAAAATTTTAACAAATGGTGCTGGCATAACTGGATATCCATTTGCAAAAAAATGAAACAGGACCCATACCTCACACCATGCACAAAAACTAACTCCAAGTGGATCAAAGACCTAAACATAAAGACTAAAACGATAAAGATCAGGGAAGAAAAAATAGGGACAACCTTAGGAGCCCTAATGCAAGGCATAAACAGAATACAAAACATTACTAAAAATGATGAAAAGAAACCAGATTACTGGGAGCTCCTAAAAATCAGATGCATATGTTTCTCTAAAGACTTCACCAAAAGGGTAAAAAGACCACCTACAGATTGGGAAAAAATTTTCAGCTATGACATCTCTGACCAGCGCCTGATCTCTAAAATCTATAGGATTCTGTTAAAACTCAACCACAAAAAGACAAACAACCCAATCAAAAAGTGGGCAAAGGATATGAACACGCACTTCACTAAAGAAGATATTCGGGCAGCTAACAGATACATGAGAAAATGCTCTCGATCATTAGCCATTAGAGAAATGCAAATTAAAACTACGATGAGATTCCATCTCACTCCAACAAGGCTGGCATTAATCCAAAAAACACAAAATAATATATGTTGGAGGGCCTGCAGAGAGTTCGGAACTCTTATACACTGCTGGTGGGAATGTAAAATGGTACAACCTCTCTGGAAATCTATCTGGTGTTTTCTTAAAAAGTTAGAAATAGAACTACCATACAACCCAGAAATCCCACTCCTCGGAATATACCCTAGAGAAATAAGAGCCTTTACAGGAACTGATATATGCACACTCATGTTTATTGTAGCTCTGTTTACAATAGCAAAAAGCTGGAAACAACCAAGGTGTCCATCACTAGATGAATGGTTAAATAAATTATGGTACATTCACACAATGGAATACTATGCATCAAT
The DNA here is from genome assembly GCF_024166365.1 of Elephas maximus indicus. NCBI lineage: Eukaryota > Metazoa > Chordata > Mammalia > Proboscidea > Elephantidae > Elephas > Elephas maximus. Next base: position 26,089,165 of record NC_064828.1, on the reverse strand, counting down.
AAAGAACAGTGAGGAATCTGTGAAACATTTCATAACATGGAGGAACCTGGAAGGCATTATGCTGAGTGAAATCAGTCAGATGCAAAAGGACAAATACTGTATAAAACCAGTATTATAAGTTCTTGAGAAATAGCATAAACTGAGAAGAACACATTCTTTTGTGGTTACGAGAGGGGGGAGGGAGGGTGGGAGAGGGTTATTTACTGATTAGTTAGTAGATAAGAACTACTTTAGGTGAAGGGAAGGACAATACTCAATACAGGGAAGGTCAGCTCAACTTTACTCGACCAAAGGCGAAGAAGTTTCCTGGATAAACTGAATGCTTCAAAGGTCAGCGGAGCAAGGGCGGGGGTTTGGGAACTATGGCTTAAGGGAGCTTCTAAGTCAATTGGCATAATAAACTCTATTATGAAAATATTCTGCATCCCACTTTGAAGTGTGGCGTCTGGGGTCTTAAATGCTAACAAGTGGCCATCTAAGATGCATCAACTGGTCTCAACCCATCTGGATCAATGGAGAATGAAGAACACCAAGGTCACAGGATAACTATGAGCCCGAGACAGAAAGGTCTACATGAACTAGAGACTTACATCATCCTGAGACCAGAAGAACTAGATGGTGCCCGGCCACAACTGATGACTGCCCTGACAGGGAACACAACAGAGAATTCCTGAGGGAGCAGGAGAACAGTGGGATGCAGACTTCAAATTCTCAGAAAAAGACCAGACTTAAATGGTCTGACTGAGACTAGAGGAATCCCGGCGGTCATGGTCCCCAAACCTTCTCTTGGCCCAGGACAGGAACCGTTCCTGAAGACTACTCATCAGACATGGAAGGGACTGGACAATGGGCTGGAGAGAAATGCTGATGAAGAGTGAGCTACCTGTATCAGGAGGATACTTGAGACTGTATTGGCATCTCCTGTCTGGAGGGGAGATGGAAGAGTAGAGAGGGTTAGAAACTGGCAAAATGGTCATGAAAGGAGAGACTGGAAGAAGGGAGCGGGCTGACTCATTAGGGGGAGAGTAAATGGGAGTATGTAGTAAGGTGTATATAAGCTTATATGTTACAGACTGACTTGATTTGTAAACTTTCACTTAAAACACAATAAAAGTTATTAAAAAAAAAAAAAGCAGAAATAAAAAAAGAAAATACCATGGCTTGAGCAGTCACACCTGACTCCTCAAGGTAACATCCTTGCTTTTTAAACTTGCAGCAGATTTGCCCAATGCAATACATTGTTTGATTTCTTGACTACTGCTTCCATGGGTGTTAACTGTAGATCCAAGTAAAATGAAATCCTTGACTACTTCAATTTATTCTCCATTTATTTTGATGTTGCTTATTGTTTCAGTTGTGAGGATTTATTTGCTTTATGTTGATGTGTACGTAACCCATACTGAAAGCTGTAGTCTTTGATCTTCATTAGTAAGTGCTTCGACTTCACTTTCACTAAACAAGTTTGTGTCATCTGCATAACTCAGGTTGTTAATGAGTCTTCCTCCAATCCTGATCCTGTGTTCTTATTCATATGGTCCACCTTCTCATATTTTTTGCTCAGCATACGTATTGAATAAGAATGGTGAAATGATATGACACTGACACACACCCTTCCTGATTTTAAACCATGTAGTATCCCCTTGTTCTGTTCAAATAACTGTCTCTTGGTCTATGTACAGGTTCTACATGCACACAATGAAGTGTTTGGGAATTCCCATTCTTCCTGATGTTATCCATAATTTGTTATAATCCACACAGTCAAATTTCTTTGCACAGTCAATAAAACACTGGTAAACATCTCTCTGGTGTTCTCTGCTTTCAGCCAAGACCGATCTGATACCAGCAATGATATCCCTCTTTCTACATCCTCTTCTGAATCTGCCTTAAATTTCTGGCAGTTCCCTGTTGGTGTATTGCTGCAACTATTATTGAATAATCTTCAGCAAAATTTTACTTGCATGTGATATTAATGATATTATTCAATAATTTCTGATTCCTGTTGGATCATCTTTCTTTAGAATGAGCACAAATATGGATCTCTTTCAGTCGGTTGGTATCCATTTGTTGAAACATTTCAATTGGTATTCTGTCAATTTCTGGAGCCTTGGTTCTCACCAATGCCTGCAATGTAGCTTGGACTTCTTCCTTCAGTACCATTGGTTCTTGATCATTTGCTACCTTCTGAACGTTAAAACCAAAAAAAAAAAAAAACCAAATCCATTGCCATCGAGTTGATTCTGACTCATAGTGACCCTATAGGACAGAGTAGAACTGCCCCGATAGAGTATCCAAGGAGCGCCTGGTGGATTCGAACTGCTGACTTTTTGGTTAGCAGCCGTAGCACTTAACCACTACACCACCAGGGTTTCCTCCCGAACATTAGGAGTATCTAAATAAAGAAATGAAGAAACCAAAATTCATATTTTAATATTTTAAATGCCTTTTTTCCTGAAAATTAATAGAGCAAGTGGTCAAAAACCAGTAGGAATATAGAAGATTTGAACAACTATCAATCACCTTGTCTAGCTGCTGTATAGGGTTCTCAGCCATCACTCCAGGACACACATTCTTTTCAAATTTGCATGGCACTTTCACCAAAATAGACCATATACTGGCCCTTTAAAATATACTAATATATTTCATACAGATTAGATTCTCTGACTACAATGGAATCATATAAGAAATAATTAACGAAGAAAAAACTATACAATTCTCAAATACTCGCAAATTAATCCACACATTTCTAACTACCCCAATGAATCCAAGAAGAAATTCCAGGGGATATTTGAAAACATTTCATATTGAATGATTATAAAAACAAGATATATTGATATCTTTGGGATGAAGTTACAGCAATGTTCATGTAGAAATTAATAACTTTACACTTAGAAAAGAAGGAACTTACTCTATCAGTGATCTAAGTTTTCATCTTAAGACTCTAGGGAAAAAGCAAATTAGACCCAAAATAAGCATAAGAAAAGAGATAAAGGAATATGAATCTTATTATTATTTGCTTTTAGGGCCAGGATTATGGTGAGGCTAGAGAGACAAGTGAACTGCTTGACTTGCATACAAAATTTAAGAGGTCAAAAAACTCAATAATCAAGACTAATATTTTAATCAATATCTTAAAAGATCAATAGTAATTAAAAAAAAAATCATGAACATAAAATAAAATTTTAAATAAAGGCAGGATCAGTAACAGTGCCATGCTGATCCCCACTGGAAAATGGGACAAAAGGAAAAATCGGTAATACACATGTGCCATTCCTTGAAAATTTTGATAACCTGTCCTTTATGTACTGTTCTGCATTAATTTTGATTTTTTAAAAAATATTGCATTAAGATATTACTTATCTTGTGTATTAAGGTTTTTGGCAGCCTTGTAAATTTTGTGCCTGGGGCAAATGCTTCATTCACCTCACCCTAGTCCTTTCCATGCCTGCTTTCTTGATTATATCAATAATCTCTCATCATTTATTTGAAATTGTTTCTCTTTGAATTTTATTATGATGTAAATTAACTTTCCTTAACCTTCTGTTTATTTTTGTCCCAATAGATGTATTTCCAAATAGGATTTCATTTTCTCTTTCATGAGTAGAATCTTGATTTTAGAACTTAGAGTTAACCCATTGCGGCATTAGGTGACACATTTTTTTAACTTGTTCCTTACAATGCTCTGGTATTTTCCTTTGCCTAATTTAGTTGACATCCCAATAATTCCCATTGGAAATTTTTGGTTGGGTTGTGGTCTCAAATTCTCAAAGTGCTTTCTTCATTGTATCATAAGGAGTTCAAGCAGAGTTCAGAGTCCAAGGTTCCCTTGTGTGAAAAAAAAAAAAAAATTAAGAAAGTAGGCAAGAATGGTCAGTTCATTTCTCATCTGGAGGGGAAGGATGGCTATTTTGTGAGAGTAGCATGAGAACTGTGCAAAGCCCAATTTCTGGTGGTTCTTCACATTTACAAAAAACAAAAAGAAGGGGAAAATAAAAAAAAAACTGCAACTTTTACTTATTCAACTGCTTCCTTGGAATGCAAAGGAATAAAGGTCAGAGCTGCAGCAAGAGTAGCTTCAGGCTAGGGTCTAAATTCAGCAGTGTAGTATTTTCTGCCTTCTCCAATAAGTATTCCATCTACTGTTGATGTTTAGAATGGCTTCAAAGTAGAAACAACAGTTTTCTTTTAATTATTATAATTAAATGAAATTATCAATAGTATTGAGAGAGTCAATATCTGGTGTCAAAACACATCTGGTGTTAAACAAATGACTGATAAGTAGTATTTCCCTTAAAGGACAGATAAAAGGGAAGGAAGATGCAGAAAGGGTAGGCTAAGTGCTCCAGAGACAAACTTAACAGGTTTTATGATTTTACAGAAAGTTAGCCCTGATCACTTCATTTCCATACTCAGCAGGTGTGGGAGTTGCCTATGGTTCTACCATTCACCAATAGAGATTTGACTGTTAAGGAGAAAGTTGCAAAACTGAGAAAAACTTGGTATACAAACCGCTAGCTCTCTTTTAGTCAATGAGTGGTGCAAAGGTTAACTTACTCAGCTGTTAAATGAAAGTTTGGAGGTCAAGACCACCCAGAGTCTTCTTGGAAGAAAAGCTTGACAATCTGTATCTGAAAAATCAGCCATCAAAAGCCATATGGAGCACAGTTCTACTCTGACACACGTGGGATCCCAATGAATTGGAAAGGACTCCATGGTAACTGCTTTTTTATTTATTATTATTATTAATTACTCAGATTTATAAATACCATTACTCCAAAGACACCAGCAAAGGATTTATTGGCATGTGTCCATTTAATACAACTACCTCTTAATATCTAAGTATTATTAGACTAACTTTGGTTTAATCTTGCTCAAATGAGTTACTTATTATCTTCCTTACTCATTGAATCCTCATAGCATCTCTATCACATTAAAAAAGTGGACACATATTCTACATACTAGATGAAAACTCAGGCTTCTTAAGATTGCATGACTTTCCAGAGTCATATAGTGAATTTCTGAGTGAAGGCATCTGAGTCAAATAAAATGATTTCAAAATGAGGGCTCTTCCTACATTATTGCATTACCTAAAACATTTGGCATTTGAAGGGGCTTAAGAGGTTGTCTAATCTAACCATCCCATTTTATTTATGAGGGAATTTCCTGGCTGAAGATCTATATACTTGTTTGGTGCTTTACATATCCATGCCCAGTACCAGTAGCAATTAACTATCAAATATTTCACTTGGATCCACGATCAACACCTATGGAAGCAGCAGTCAGGAAATCAAACTGCGTATTGCATCAGGCAATTTTACTCCAAAAGACCTCTTTAAAATGTTAAAAAGCAAAGATGTTACTTTGGGGGCTAAGGTACACCTTACCCAAGCCATGATATTTTCAATCACCTCATATGCATGCAAAAGCTAGACAATGAATAAGAAAGACTGAAGAAGAATTGATGCCTTTGAATTACAGTGTTGGTGAAGAATATCGAATATACCATGGACTGCCAGAAGAACGAACAAGTTTCTCTTAGAAGAAATATAACCAGAGTGCTCCTTAGAAGTGAGGAAGGAGAGACTTCGTCTCACATGCTTTGGGCAAGTTATCAGGAGGGACCAGTCCCTGGAGAGAGACATCATGCTTGGTAAAGTAGAGAGTCAGTAAAGAAGAGGAAGACCCTCAAGGAAATGGATTGACACAGCGGCTGCAGCAATGCGCCCAGGCAAAACAATGATTGTAAGAATGGCACAGGACCAGGCAGCGTTTCGTTCTTTTGTACAAACAGTTGCTATGAGTCAGAATTGACTCGACGGCACCTAACAACAAATATTTGATTATGTTGTTCAGCCTGACTTACATTTTTCAGAACATGTACAGCTTGTAAATCTATATTTAAACAACTTACAAATTTGAATCAATATGCTGACAGACACTGAACTCCTATTTTAGGAAACTTACTAATAAATTCATTTCATTAGAATGCTATTGATAAAATTTTGTTTTGAAAATACGTAAATCATCTCATTTTATCAGGTTCACTTACAAGCAAAATGATATCTGAAGGAATAGGAAGAATTAATAAGTGATTCATATTTGGTGAATTTCAAGAAGGATACTGCTGTTCAAGATTAGTACTGAAGAGTCAGTTATGCTCTTTATTCTGTGAGTTACATTTGTATTCCATATAGAAAATATTTAGACTGGAAGATGGTAAGAAGTGTGTGCATTGCTCCTTCTGACCTGGAGAGGAAACCAAATGAAGTTTTTGGTTTTTAGATACAATGGCAAGACAGGAATGGGATATAAAGGAGTAGCAATGCAGAGGGCAAGAGGAGAAAGTGGGAAAACATGCAGCGTGAAAGAAAATGGAGAACTCAGAGGGAGAGATAAAATGACAAAACAGAGAAAGAAAATGAGGCTGAAAGGAAAAAAGGTAGTAATAAATTAACAGGGGAAAATGAACCACAATCAAACTTAGAAAAATAAAATTGAACAAATAAAGCTTTTGGTGCATGAAAAGGGAGAGAAAGAAAAAACATAAAGAAGGAAGCACAAGTAGAGTTGCAAAGCAATTGCTGGTCTGACAGTAGTCTGGCCTCCAGGCATGTAGAAGCTTCCCTGCAGATGTTCATGTGTCTCACCCAAAGGAAGGGAACCCTCTCCCCATTTTCGCTACAGATGAACCTGTTAATTAGTTGACCAAAAGCAAAACCCATTGCTAGTGAGTGGACTCCAACTGCCCCATAGGGTTTCCAAGGCTGTGAATCTTTAAGGAAGCAGACTGCCACATCTTTCTCCCTAGGAGACACTGCTGGGTTCCTTAGTGGCCAAGTGCTTAATCGCTGCGCCACCAGAGCTTCTTTAATTAGCCAAAATGGCAAGAAAGATTAGAGATATAATGGTGAGGATTTAGATTTGTTTCAGCCTCTTCCCACTAACTTGGCTGAAATATTTTTTTTTCTTCCCCTGCAGAGGGCTATAACTTCCAGATTTCTTTTTTGTAGGAACTTATTACACCTAGAACAATGTTCATCTGATCAACATTTGTCCTTAGTCTCCGGATCTGTGCCAAACACCATTTCAGAGTCACAGGTAAAGAAGGTGCATAGATAAGAACAGGACAAGGGAAGAAAGTAGATCCAAGATGTCAGGTGATAGATAGGGAATCCCATCTGTTAGGTAACAGTGGAAGAACAGAGGTGAAGGATAGGAAATAAAAGAGTAGAAGAGCCTGTACCCTCAGAGGTGCTCTGATGCCTCAGAGATATTTTCAAACACTAACACACCATGAAATAACTAACTGCATGTAAGCCTGTGGGAGGCACACAAAGTTAAGAGCAAATAGAAAGGGACTTTGACTTAGTTTCCTGACAGTATTTTTTAGGAAATGCTAAAATGAATGCTGAAACAAATGCCTGTCTAAAAAAAGAAGAGTAAAAAGTGAGCAGGGAAGTTAATTTGGAGAATCTACAAAATATTTGTTTTTTATTAAATTTTATTTTGGTCCTACTTTGTTTAAGCTTCTTCCCACTAATTCAGCTAAAGCAGGATTTTTTTTTTTTTTTTCCTCTGCAGAGGGCTATAATTTCTGGATTCCTTTTTTTATGGGAGATTATTTTAGCTTTTTTTTTTTTTTTTAGCTAGAACAATGCTCATCTGATCAATATTTGCCCTTTGTCTCTGGACTTTGTGTGTAAGTATGCATTGTATTACCTACAGAAATTCTACCTTGAACTGCTAGTAACCCATGGAAACCTCTGTATTAGCCACTCTATTCAGCTTTAGAGATGTATTAAAGCAGACAGTTTTGATGTTTTTGAAAACATGTACCCCAACATACTACTGTGTAGACTGGCTCTCTGCTATTTGGACTTTTCTATGTCTCTCCTTTTCCTTCTTTTCCTCACCCCTCTCTCTTTCTTTTCTAGGCATCACCTCATTAACACTTTCTGTCAGAGATTTTCCCTCCTCTCTACACCTATGTTCCACAGTATTTACCTAAAACATATGTTATTTAATTAAATAGCATTGGGGGAATATTGTTATATATACAGTGCCTTAGTATATTTTTCTATAGCCCAGCATTTTTTTAATTAAAAAATTTCATCCCATTATAAAACATTTTTGAGCATGTACCTTTCATATATATATATTTATTTATAAATTATACATATGTAATTGTAGTTATATATTATTTATATTATAAATATTAAAAAGTGGGGTTTTAAAAGAATGGAATATAGTGTCATATATATATTTATATGCACTATATAAAAAAAACAAAAACCAAACCCATTGCCATTGAGTCGATTTTGACTCCTAGTGACCCTGTTAGACAGAGTAGAACTGCCCTGCAAGATTTCCAAGGAGTGGTGGACTCGAACTGCCAACTTTTTGTTTAGCTGTCTAAATCTTAACAACTATAACACCATGTATATAAATAGTTATATATGTGCATATAACTTTTTTTCACATCTCAATGGATCATCATGTGTACTTTCTAGAATGTGCACACCCCCACTAAACAGACTGACAGACTGATCCCTAAATCTAAATTTTCCCCACAATGGCTATTCTTCTTTTTATTACGACAGGGTTGAACTTCTAATTCAAAACCCAGCAAAGGAATGATTTTAGCCTAGCTAAAAAATAATATTTAAAAAAATTTTTTTTAATATTATTTTTGTTTTTTTAAGTACACAATAAGAAAAAGCATCCATTGACTTAAAAAAAAATTTTCTTTTAAGGCTGTGATAAATAATTTTTTTAAAATCAGTTTAAACTGACTTGTACACACCTGCATTGTTCTAACAGTTGCTAAAACAAAACTCATTCTAAAATCAAGTAACATAAAAAAATTATCCTCAGTTTTCTTGTCTTTGAAATGAAGGGATGAAACTACAGGTTCTTTAGAGTTACTCCTAGCACTTTAACTCTATGATTTTGTGAGTTCAGATAATTTTTTCTTTATATACTGTCAAATTTTGTACTGTATCACATTGTTTGCTGACTCTCCCTTGGGTGTCATACTGGTATCAGAGAAAGAAGTGGTCTGGGTGTATAAGCATTTGAGACTGAGGTAGTGGCAATTAAGCTGCATGGATGGGGTATACAGTGGTCACAAAAGTGATATCCAACCAGGGATACGATGAGGGGATTATCTGTAAATTAAGTGAAAGGTAAGAGTTATTATTTGGGATCCTGGTGATCAGTTTGGGGTCAGAGAAGGTAAGAATGACAGACTAGAGGGAGGGCAATAAGACAAATTAGTAAGAAAATAGAGAGAGAAAGCAGAGCGTTAACACTCAGAGACTGGGAATTCCATAGGAATCGAAGGAAGGAAATGCCTAGTAAAGTTCTGGGTCGTGTGATTGAGGAGAAAATTGGTCTAATTCCTCAAAATAGCTTTGCTTCATGCATAATATGCTCCAATAAGTCAAAGACCTTAATACTTGTAGTTATGTTGTCTCTCAATCAGGAAACTTCTTCTATGACTCAGGGAGATAGGAATCCCAAGGTATAGGAAGCTAGACTCCTAATGTGGACAGCAGTTTTTTAGAGGTACATGGTTCAATGGGAATAAGAGTGTTGACCTGAGAATAGTGTTTTTTGTTTGATTTTTTTTTTTAATGTGAAGGAATAAAGGATAAAGGAGTTTACCCAGGATATTGAGAAGGGTTAAGGTGTGTTGTTTTTACTGAAGTCATGGGTGTCAAGTGCTTTTAGCTGGAGAACTGTGGTGTAGATGGATGATATGGAGATAAACTGTGCTTCTTGATGTACTGCAGGCCATGGAGATGGAGATAAGAAACAGCACAATGATGACAGAATTCATCCTTCTTGGTCTTACCCAGTCTCCAGATATTCAGCTCCTTGTCTTTGTGCTAGTCTTAGTTTTCTACCTCATCATTCTCCCTGGAAATTTCCTCATCATTCTCACCATCAGATCAGACCCTGGTCTCTCAGCCCCCCTCTACTTTTTCTTGGGAAACCTGGCCTTCCTGGATGCATCCTACTCCTTCATTGTGGCTCCCAAGATGCTGGCGGACTTCTTCTCTGAGAAGAAGGTGATATCATACAGAGCCTGCATCACTCAGCTCTTTTTCTTGCATTTCCTTGGAGTTGGGGAGATGTTCCTTCTTGTTTTTATGGCATTTGACCGCTACATTGCCATATGTTGTCCTTTACAGTATTCAGCTATCATGAAACCTAGAGTTTGCTATGCCTTATTGTTGGCTCTATGCCTTGGGAGCTTTGCTCATTCCTTTGTACAAGTGGCACTTATCCTCCACTTGCCCTTCTGTGGCCCAAACCAGCTGGATAACTTCTTCTGTGATGCCCCACAGATCATCAAGCTGGCCTGCACAGACACTTTTGTAGTGGAACTCCTGATTGTCTCCAACAATGGATTGCTCACCCTCCTGTGTTTCCTGGGCCTTCTGGCCTCTTATGCTGTCATCCTCTTCCATTTAAAGGGACACTGTTCTGAAGGGAAGAGTAAGGCAGTGTCCACATGCACTACTCACATTATCATTGTATTTTTTATGTTTGGGCCAGCCATTTTCATGTACACTCGCCCCTTTAGAGCCTTGCCAGGTGACAAAGTGGTTTCTCTCTTCCACACAGTGATATTTCCTTTGTTGAATCCTGTAATTTACACCCTACGGAACCAAGAAGTGAAAGCTTCAATGAAAAGATTATTTAATCTGCATATAGCCAGATGAAAGGAAAAATTTTAGATAAGCAAGACTTGAGGAATTCATCTGAAATTAATTTATTTACTTCAAAAAAAATACATCTTTGAACACCTCTCATTCGTCACAACAATTCTGGGCACTGGAGAAAGAGTTGTTCTTGAGATAGACAAAGTTGCTATTCTACTGGCTATACAATCCAGTGGGAATAGAACGATATTAAGATGCTGTTGTTAGGCACCGTTGAGTTGGTTCTGACTCATAGCAACCCTATGTACAACAGAATGAAACACTGCCTAGTCCTGCTCCACCCTCATGATTGTTGTGCTTGAGCCCATTTTTGCAGCCACTGTTTCAGTCCATCTCGTTGAAGGTTTTTCTCTTTCTCACTGACACTCCACTTTACCAAGCATGAAGCCCTTCTCCAGGCACTGGACCCTCCTGATTACATGTCCAAAGTATGTGAGATGAAGTCTTGTCATCCTCGCTTCTAAGGAGCATTCTGGCTGTATGCCTTCCAAGAAAGACTTGTTCGTTCTTTTGGAAGTCAATGGTATATTCAATATTCTTCGTCAACATCACAACTCAAAGGCATCAGCTCTTCTTCCATCTTCCTTATTTATTGTAAAGCTTTTGCATGCGTATGAGGCAATTGAAAACACCATGACTTGAGTCAGGTCCACCTTATTCCTCAAAGTGACTTCTTTGCTTTTTTAACTCTTTGAAGAGGTCTTTTGTAGTAGATTTGCCCAATGGAAAGCACCATTTGATTTCTTGACTGCTGCTTCCACGGGTGTTGATTGTGAATCCAAGTAAAATGAAATCCTTGATGGCTTCGATTTTTTCTCTGTTTACCCTGATGTTGCTTATTGGTTCAGTAGTGAAGATTTCTGTTTCCTTTATGTGGAGGTGTAATGCATACTGAAGGCTGTAGTCTTTTGATCTTCCTCAGTAAGTGCTTCAAGTCCTTTTCACTTTCAGCAAGCAAGGTTGTGTCATCCGCATAAAGCAGGTTGTTAATAAGTATTCCTTCAATCCTGTTGCCCTGTTCTTCATATAGTCCACTTTCTCAGATTATTTGCTCAGCATACAGATTGAATGAATCTGCTGAAAGGATACAAACCTGAAACACACCTTTCCTGACTTTAAACCAAGCAGTATCCCCTTGTTCTGTTCTAACGACTCCCTCTTGATCTATGTACAGGTTCTTCATGAGCACAGTTAAGTGTCCTGGGATTCCCATTCTTCACAATGTTATTTATAATTTGCTATGATTCACACAGTTGAATGCATTTTCATAGTAAATAAAACACAGATAAATATCTTTCTGGTATTCTCTGCTTTCAGCTGGGATCCATCTGACATCAGCAATGGTGTACCTCATTCCATGTCCTCTTCTGAATCCGGCTTGAATTTCTGGAGGTTCCCTGTCAATGTACTTCTGTGACCAATTTTGAATGATATTCAGCAAAATTTTTACTTGAGTGTGATACTAATGATTTTCGAATTCAGTTGGGTCGCCTATGTTTGTTGGAATAGGCATAAATATAGATCTTTTCCAGTTGGTTGGCCAGGTAGCTGTCTTCTAAATTTCTCGGTATAGATGAGTGAGCACTTCCAGCACTGCATCTGTTTGTTGAAACATCTCAATTGGTATTTCATCAATTCCTGGAACCTTTTTTTTTCCCCAGTATCTTCAGTGCAGCTGGGCTTCTTCCAGTACCATTGGTTCTTGATCATATGCTAACTCCTGAAATGATTGAATCACAATCAATTATTTTTGGTAAGTGACTCTGTGTATTCCTTCCATCTTCTTTTGATGCTTCTTGTGCCATTCAGTATTCTGCCCATAGGACCCTTTAACAGAATAAATTTAAAAAACTGGTTTTAGGAAGAAATATTATTCTTACAAAACTAAAAAGAAAGCATAATGATAGATTGTGACTGTGGATTGGGTGTAACCAATTTACTTTTAGTTACCAGGCAAGGCCTTTTTGAGGAGTTGGCATTCTGGCTGATACCTGGCTGAGTGCTCTAGGAGCAAAGCATTATAGCCAGAGGGAACATATAATGCAAAAACTTAAAGATAGTAATGGAGTTGGTATATTTGAGGAACATAATGAAGGCTAATTTGGCTTAAGGATAGTACATGAATGTGAAATGATTGGAGTTCAAGTTGGAGATGCTGGTAGTGTCCAAAATATATGTGGTATATTCAGTGAATATCAAGGGCTTGAATTTTACTGTAATTGCAGTGAGAAGCCATTCTAAAACTTTAAGCAATTGATGCCATGCAGTTTCATAAATGACTTAGAGTCACATTCTGAAGATTCTATGCAGAGGTCGACAAGTTTTAAAATATTATAGAGCCAAATATCATTCTTGTACATATGTTTCGAAAGATTTTTTCAGTAATTAGGAAGAGGGAGGTGAAAGGTTGTGGAGTATTTATTTTCATGAGACAAAGTTGTGAACATTTTCATTTCTTTCCCCCAGAACTTCGTGATTAATATTAGCAGATCCTTATGAATTCTAGCTGTATGTTTGATCTTACCCTCAATTGATTTCATTCTGAGTACAATGATGATAATTCTTTGGTGAACCAGACTGTTCTGTGGCAGATTGCAGAAACCATTCTAATTATTTTAAAGGTAATATGATTTAATATAGGGAATTAATTTCTTACAAAATGGCTGAAAAGCCTGGAAGAGCAAGCTATAGGCTGGGCATTCAGGGATAACTCTGAGAATAAAACAGAAGACCTAGGTTGTCAAGGGAGCTGTTTTTGCTGCAATCTGTGCCACCTCTTGTCAAAAAGCCACCACCACCTTAGCCACAATGATCTAGAGCCACGAGCCCCTATCAGACCTCTCATGGTACTGCTTCTCCTCCCCATTAGCTGATTTCCACATTCAAGTCTCACATGAGTACATCTAATGAGCAGCATCCAAAACATATCTAGAAATCAAATTCAAGGACGTCTAGGATTAATATTCTTTTATTTTAAAAACAGCCTAAGGCTAAAATATTTATGAATTTTAATCATAAAAAATATTCATACTATGGAAAAGTGGTCTGAATCCTCAAATATCTCCTTCTTGAACCCCATTTTCAGCTTATCACCTTGTTTCCAATTTCACTGAGAAAACGATCAGTCAGAAGAGAATTCCTCCAGCTCTCACCACTACCTCTACCCAGTGTCTGTGACCATGTGCCTGAGATAAAGTGACGTGATACAAAAGTCAACTCTTTCATCCGTGCACCATATTTCTTCCAGTCTTTTTTACTTAAGGCAATTACTCTGACAATTCTTCTTTCTCTTTTCTGCATCATTAACTTTTCCTCCCTATTGCATATTTCCCTTCAGCATATAAGCACATTGCTTCATCCTAAATTGAATCTATTTTTCCACTTTCTCCCTCCAAATATCACTTCATTACCCTTCTTCCCTTTGCAGCAAAGCTCCTCAAGAGTTTATATTTTGCTGTCTCCAATTTTGTATCTCTTCAACTCACCCAATCACTCAGTAAAACTGCTTTTATCGTGATTTCTAATGGTTTCTGGTCTCATTGCTCCTTACTCAGGCATCAGTATGTTTCACTCATGAGCAATATTTGACATTGTGGGTCACTCCCTCTTCCTTGAACTCCTTCCTTCCCAATCCTCTTCACTTTCCTTATCTCCCTTTTATCTAACGAGCTGTTCATTCTTCTTCGAGGTTTACTCCTCAACTTTCAACTTTCTGGGCTTTAAATGCCATAGGTGTGTTGATAACCTCTACACTTATACCTTTCCTATAAACTCTAGGTGCTGATGTACAGCAACCTGTGCCTCAGCTCCCTTTTCCTGTTGTAATCACATCTCAAGCATAGCATAGCCTAGAGTAGTGATCTTCAGCATACACTTCTCCCCACCTTTACTATAGTATCTCTGTCAATTGAAATTCCATCCTTTCAGGCTTTTGTTCAAAGCCTTGGAATCATACTATTTTGGGCATATTTTCTCTCATATTCCATGTCCAACCTGTTCACAAGTCTAGATTAACTTTACCATTACAAAATTGCCAGATGAAAGAATTTCTTGCCTCCTCCAGTGCTACCACCTAGGCACAAACCACGGTCATCTCTTGCCTATGTTATTGCTGTTGCCTCTTTACAGATTACCAGTCTTCTTCTCTTATCCCATTTTAGCATATTCTCAGCTGAGAAGCCAGGATGATCTGGTTAAAACTTAAAGTGAGACCAGCTCACTCTTCTTCTCAAAACCCTCAATGACTTCCATCTACTCCAAGTTAGTCAAAGTCCTTCTTTGCTTTCCATAAAAGCCAGTAATGCCCTATCTATGTGCCCCAATTCTTGCCCCCTCCCGCTCTGACTTCTTATCCTACTACATACTATTTCACTCACTCTGCTCAGTACCACTGCCCTCCTGATCCTTGAATATGCCAGGCTTGCTTCTGCCTCTAGAACTTTGACTTGCTATTCTCTTTGTCTGTAATGTACTTCCTCCAGATAATGGTGTGACCCACTCCATAATTTCCATCAGGCTTTTCCTCAGTTGTAACCTTCCACATGAGACCTTTTCTGAACTTCCTATTGGAATTTTCAGCCCATTCCCACAGTACTCCATTCCTCTTCTCTGCATCATTTTTGTCCATAACATTAATTATCATTTAATAGGTCACGTATTCTACTTATTCTATTGCCTGTCTTTTCCCCTGTAGTAGATCATCTCCACGAGAGCAGAGATTTGTTTGTTTTGTCTACTGCCTGGCTCAAAGAAGATGTTCAGTAAATATTAAAGAAATTAATTAAAGAATAAAATAAAAAGTACACACATTCCACTGCTAAAAACATCTAATGTTAAAAGGCTATAAATTGGACTTTAAAATAAAAAAAAATTACTGATCTTTTAAATAAAATAAGCATGTCACACAATGAAAGGGAACTTTGAGATCTTTCCTATCTCTCTTAGTAACTAAGTTAAAAAAAAAAAAAAAGGAAAAATATTTGAACAGACACTTCAGAAAAGAAAATATATAATAGTAAGTTTGTGAAAAGATGCACAACATCATTAGTCATTAGGGAAAAGAAAATTAAACCCACAATGAGCTATCATTTCCCAACCAGAACAATTGCTGTGATAAAAAAGAGTGGCAATCCCAAATGTTGTGTAGTAACTTGACTTTCCATACATTGCAGTTGGGAAGTTATAATGATTCAACCACTTTGGAAAGTTGAATGGCAATTTCTTATAAAGTTAAACATACATCTACCTTATGACTTTGTTGTTGCCGTTGTTAGGTGCCATTAAGTCGGTTCCAACTCACAGAGACCCCTTGTACAACAGAACAGAATACTGCCAGGTCCTGCACCTCCTCACAATGGTTGTTATGCTTGAGCCCATTGTTGCAACTACTGTGTCAACCCACCTTACTGAGGGTCTTGCTCTTTTTCACTGACCCTCTACTTAACAAAGCATGATGTCCTTTTTCGGGAACTGACTGCTCCTGATAACATGTCAAAAGTAGGTGAGACAGAGTCTCAGCATCCTCGCTTCTAAGGAGCATTCTGATAACCTTAATTCCAAGTGTTTAGCCAGGAGAAATAAAAAGAGCATGTCCACAAAATGATTTTAACTAGAATGTTCATAGAAACTTTATTCATAATCTGAGATTTGAAGGAACTGTCCACAAAAGGATAACAATGATAAAAACTTTGAATTATATAAAAAAAATATAAAAATTATATACCTACATACCTACATACAATTCGGCAACAAAAAGGCAAAACTGCAGGCAATGCAACAACATGCATGAATCACAAAAACAAAATGATGAGTAAAAAAGCAGATATGAGAGAATGCATGTCATATGATTCCATTTTTATGAAATTCAGGGAAAGGCAAAACTAACCTATGATGTTAAGAATTACAGAATGGTTGACCGAGGTGGTGGTGGTGGTAGGGGGCACAAAGCAACTTTATGGAGTGATGGGAATATTCTATGTATTCTTTTGGGTAGTGGTTACTCAAATGTATCCATTTCTTAAAAACTTATACATTTTTAACTGTGTATTTTAATGTATATAAATTTTATTTTAATAAAATAAAAAACCAGGAATTTATTCTTGTTTGTAAATACATCCAGTTTCTTGAAAGACACAATAATTAATATTAGTTTTCTGTTGTAAGTGTGGGGAAAATGGACATATGGGGGACTGAAATGGGCGATCTATCACCATACACATTTTTTTTACTATTTGATTTCTGAAACATGTGAATATATTACCCATTCAGAAATTAAACAAAATAGAAAGGCAAAGTATGTTCAAAGTAGAATGCCTAGTTTCCAACCCTCACCTCTTCCATTTGTCCCAATTTTTGTAAGTTCTACCACCCACACAGCAATGCCATTGAAAATCTGAGTCATTCTTACATCCTCACATCTCATATCTCATCATCAATAAGTCCCACTTGCTCTCTCTCCAAATATATCACAGTTCTAAAATCTTCTTTCATCTCCTCTTCTACTCACCAGCTTAAGCCACCATCATCTCTGGTGTATAGTCTTTCAAATGTTCCTTAGGTGGTCTTTTTGCTTGCACTCTTGACCTTCATTCAGTAGCCAGAATTATCTTTTTAAAATGTTGAATTTATAAAAATTTAAAATTATTTTGCCTTTTCCTTCCATGACTCAATTGTTTTCTTCTGTTTAAGAATATTTAATTGAATAATAAATAGTTCCTCATTCTGGCTTCGGCAGAGCATAAACAAACAAACAAAAAACAAAACTCAGTTTTTGCGGAATGGATTCTGACTCTTGGTAACCCCATGTGTGCAGAGAACTATACTTCCCAGGGTTCTTAAGGGTGTGATCCTTGGAACCCCGTCAACCTTTAGATTAGTAGTCGAGCAGTTAACTGTGCCCTGTTGGTGTTGTTGTTAAGAGATTGGCTGCCCACCAAACGGTCTGCAGCTCGAATTCACCTGCTGCTCCTCGGACCGT
The DNA here is from genome assembly GCF_024166365.1 of Elephas maximus indicus. Lineage (NCBI taxonomy): Eukaryota > Metazoa > Chordata > Mammalia > Proboscidea > Elephantidae > Elephas > Elephas maximus. Next base: position 26,071,462 of record NC_064828.1, on the reverse strand, counting down.
ATTGGGCAGTTCTACTCTGTCCCATAGGGTCGTTATGAGTCGGAATTAACTCAGCAGCAATGAGTTTTTTTTCTTTTCTTCTTTTTTTTTTCTCCCAAGGACTCCTAGAAGAGCATAAAGCAACAAACCCCTAAGAGGCAGCTAGTAGATTCAAACTGCCGACTTTCTGGTTAGCAGACGAGCTTTTAAACACTGGGTCACCAGGATTCCCAGCAGCACACAAAACCCATAGCCGTTGAGTTGATTCCTACTTAGCGACCCTATAGAACATTGTAGAACTGCCCCATAGGATTTCCAAGGAGCGCCTGGTGGATTCAAACTGCCAACTTTTTGGTTAGCAGCCATAGCTCCTAACCACTGTGCCACCAGGGTTTCCAAGCAAAGCGTTGGAGATATTTATTTCTAAAATGAACAACAATGAGTGCCAAGATTCCAATAGTATCTATTTAGGAGGATATCTTGAGTAATTAGGCTGTGTCTTCTTTAGGAGAAATATGTTGAATATACTACCAACTTGATCATATTACTTTCTTTCTTGATATACCAATGATTTCTCATTAATAATTCACTATTCTTTTTTTGAATTGGGTTGTAAGATTTAAGGTAACTTCCTTTGTCTTTCTACCCACGAAGATCTGATAAACATGCTTGCCATTCCATTACCTCTGTCACTAATAGAATGTTAATTTTAGAACCCTGAAGTGACGCAGTGAACTTTATCTGGCATATATTTGAATATTTACACCTTACAAATCTCTAGCCTCTTTCTTGACTACATTTTGCTGGCATTCTAATAATTCCCACTGGAAGTGTTCTGCAGCTTGTGGTAGCCTCCAGATTCCCAAAGTACGTTCTCCATTACGTCACAAATTGGCTTTGTATTTTAAAATGTAAGGGACCTCCCCACCCCATGAGAAGAGATATTTAAGAACAAAGGAAGGAGCAGTCAGTTATTGTCTCTTCCATCCGAAGGAGGTAAGTGCCTGCTGTGAGGATAGCATTGAATCCCCAGAGAGGTGAACATTTTTCATTCTTCATATTTATAAGGAACAGAAAGAAGGAAGAAATGGAAACAAATATTGCACCTCTTCACATAGGACATCTGCTATCTTGGAATGCAGCGGAAGGCAGTCAGAATTGTAGCAGAAATAGACTAAGATGTGAGGTCTGAAATTAGCATTACAACGGCACCTTTTGTCTATTCTCAGGAATATAGGTTTAGTGGCCTGAGTCATGTTAACTGGTCAGCTCCTAAGGTCGGAGGCCATTAGAATCTCATAAGAGTAGCTTTAAAAAAGAAATGCTGGTGATCTGCTTCCGAAAGTTCACAGCCACTGAAAATCCTATGGAGCACAGGTCTACTCTGACACACATAGGTCTTCATGAGTTGGAAATGTCTCAATGGCAACTTTTTTTTTAGATCCTGATATTTAGAATTACTTTAATGGAAATTTATAAGGATTTCCTTAAGATACTAATAGCCTTGGGGATGCTAACACTAGGTCTTAATTTTTTATATCATTTATAAAATGAAAGAGGGGAATGGAAAAGCATTCGCAATGGTAGCACAAATGCTAGATGAGATTGCAGAGAAAATCTGCACTGACTTCAAGATTTTTCCACAAGACTTGCCCTGACTTTGTTTTCCTACATTCAGCTGGGAGTAGAACTTCTTTTTTACAAATGGTGCCAGCATACTTTGGTGACCGGCTGAAGTGCAAGCTCCACAAGTTTCTATACTACAATCTCAGAGATTTATGCAGTTACTATTTCCCCAGGGATTAACTCCAAAGGCAGGCATCGAGAATCTATTACCACACTTCTACTTCTTAGAAACCAAAGCTCCTGTTAGCAACTAGATTTTTCCTGGTTTAGCTTTGGTTTAATCAGAATTGAATATGCTTCTTATTGCTATCATCCTCATCTTTCTGGACTCTCACATCAACACTGTGCGATGGTGAAAAAACTCAGGCGAAGGAAGATTGAGTGATCTTTCCAAAATTTAATGACTAAGAAATTACAGGTCCAAGAACTTAAACCCAGATAGCCCACTGCCCAAACTAGGGCTTTTTCTATGAAATTCATTAGTTTGCCTAAAAATTATAGCATTTGAAGAGATTTAGAGGCCACTTAGCTGCTAATGATTTCATATACTTACAGAGTGCCTTTTAGAGCTGTCATCAACATTAGTACCAGTTAAATATTTGATGATGTCCTTTAACCTCATTCACATTTTTCAGAACATACCAGAAAAACCAAACCATTGCTGTTGAGTCGATTCCAACTCATAGTGGCCCTATAGTAACCCTTGGGACAGAGTAGAACTACCCCACGGGGTTTCCAAGGAGTGGGTGGTAGATTCGAACTGCCTAACTTTTGATTGCAGCCAGTCTCTTAACCACTATGCCACTGGCGTTCCTCAGAACATACAGTGACTAGTGATTCTGTATGCTAATGGTTTATAAGCTAGATACCACATACTAATTGACATCACATTCTTATTTTTGACGTTTTTAAAATATAATTTTGCTAGTAGGATAGATTAATGAGAAATTTCTTTTGAGCATAAAGGTAAATTATCTATTTATTGCTATCAGTTACAAACACAAAATATCATGGAATAGGAAATAATTAAAAAGTGATCACACTTGGTACATTTTAAGGGGGCATTATTAGAGGGTATTATAAGGGAGGTATTATTAGCAAAAAGCCTGTACTGAAAGGTGAAATACATAATATTAATCTTTAGTATAATCCATTGTAGTAGTTAGAAAGCAAGTACTATGCTCACTCTTGCTTCACAAGAAAACAATAGTGGGTTTTACTATTGTAAATTAGGAAGGCAAATATGGGATTTAATAAAAGAAATAAATAGAAAAGAAAAGAAGAGGGAAAAAAGATTGCAAACTGAAAGAATATGGAGAAATCAAAGGAAGAAAGATAGCATCAGTAAGACTGAGAAAATGGGGGAAAGCAAGGGGAATAATTTGAGAAAAAAATCAGAGAGAAAAAAAGAGAAGATAAAATAGAGCAAAAGAAACTAATTCAAATGCGTAAATATAACTTAAGAAAATAAGGCATACAAAGATGGAATGAGAAGGGTGAGAAAGATAATAAAAGAAAAATTTTAAAAAGGAGACATGAGAAATTATAATGAAGAGAAGTTGGGGAATTAGCCCCGGTAGATGGTGACCCAGCCTTCATGCTTGAACTCTGTAACAGCAGCCTGGACTCCGAGCAGGCAACAGTGCACAGTCCAGCCTCCAGGTGGCGGTGTGTCTGCATTCACCTCCATCACTCTTCTCTGTCCTGCGTCTGCTCCAGCCTCACCAGCCAGATGAATCTTTGTAGCAGCCGAAATGGAAGAATAGTGTGGAGGTAGTGACAAGCATTCAGATTCTGTTTCAGCTTCCGTTGATAGCAGGGCTTTTCTTCATATAGTTAGAACAGAAATCTAGCCACTGCAGAAATTTCTGTGTTTTATTTTTTCAGAGACTTCATTTTTCCTAGTGTAATGTCTTCTATTGTAATGTCTTCTATTGAGCATATATCTTCTGTCTCTGGATATGTTGTAAGCATGATGTGAGAATCACAGTTACTACAAGGCGCACAGACCAAAATGGGATAAATGGACACAGTGAATCAAAGATGGTAGATGGCAATGAATCCCATTTGTTAAGGAGTCAACAGGTTCAAACATACCAATGATCAGGAAGATGGCACAGGACCAGGCAATGTTTTGTGCTGTTATAGATAAGGTGGCCATGAGTCAGAGCCAACTCAATGACAATTAACAACAGTAACAAGGAGTCAGTAGGAGAATAGAAGTGAAGATAGGAAATAAAACACATGGCAGAGTGAAAAAGCCTACACCTTTAACCCCAGAGGTACTTAAAAGTTCTGTCTATGTCCTGACAACATCTTCAGTTTCTGGGTGTGACATCAAACCCAAAACCAAACCCACTGCCTTCAAGTCAGTTCCCACTCATAGCGACCCTGTAGGGCTGAGTAGAACTACCCCATTGCGTACCCAAGGCTATAATCTTTAGGCAAGCAGACTGCCACATCTTTCTCTCTCTGAATGGCTGATGGATTCCAACTACAGAACTTTCAGTTAGCAGCCGAGTGGTTAACCCTTGTGCCACCAGGGATCTGAGTGCAAAAAGGCAACTGTAAAATAGTGTGAAGATGCACACAACTTAGATTTCCGACTTACGTTTCTAACAGCAGGTTTTATGCACAGAAGTTACAAATGTAGAAGTGTATGAATGTCAAAATGCAAAAGAAAAAAAGGAACAGAAAAGCTAATTTGAATGGCAATGTAAGTAAGCATTTATACTTCCATTTTGATTAGGACTCAGTGTGTGTTCTTTTTGAGTGTGTTTATGACATATATGTTCTTATGTGATTAAGTATCTCTTTCATAATTCCCACTCTGACTATATATTAATGAATCATCTTCGGCTTAGATATACAAAAAGCAGATATTTTGATGTTTTGAATACATGTGCCTTAAAATAACATCGTAAATAGTTTTGTATTTTATTGTTTCTCTCTTCCTTCTTCTTCCTCACTCTTGTCTTTCATTCTGTCTCCTCTTTCAGTTAAAATCAGTGGACCCCCTTCTCCTTCCCTCCTCTGCACCCCATATTCCATGACACAAAGTGTGCATTCTAACTGAAAGCATATAAAATCTTGCTATATTTTGCTCAAGCTTAATTAAGAATATTCAAGCTCCCAAAATTTTTCATCTCAACAATAAAACATTTTTGTGCACACCAGCAATATCTATATATAAATATATTTTATATAATTAATTAAACTATGATTATACATAAAATATAAAACTTTGAAAAAATAGAACTTAAAAGTATCTGACAAGGTAATATATGAATAGAAATTCCACTATTGTTTTCACATCCATAAATTACCATGTGCATCCCCCCGGGTGTGCATTCCCAAGTTGGAAGTACTATGCAGATATGCCTCAGATCCTGATTTGAGATCAGAGTGATGAGTATTCTATTTATTTAAACCAGCTAGATGGATTGTTGTACTACAGAGATAAAAGGAGATATTTAGAGTAAGCCCAACTTCTTTTATTTTTCTTTTAGGTCAAAATTCCTAAGATACAATTTACATATGGTAAATGCACCACTGTTGTATATTTCAATAAGTTTTCACAAATAAACATTCCCAACCAATCAAGATAAGGAATATTTTTGTCACCTTAAAATGCTTTGCCATTCCTCTCTGCTATCAATTTCCTTCCCAATTTCCAGTAAAAACTAGAAGACATCAGTAACTGGGGTTAACTTTTCTCAACTAGGAAAATTTTAATATGCCTCAAGCAGTTCAGGAACAAATTCAGGCCAGGGTATTCCAGAGTACTACAGAAGAATAGTAGATACAAGCACAGGGCTGAAGTGGAAGAAGAGTGTGGCTTGGGGACCAGGGTTTTGGCACTAATGAAACGTAGAAGAATGAGGATCGAAGAGATTTCTTAGCCTGTGGGAGACTATATGACATATTCTGATTTTAGCTTGATAAGAACTATGGTGTAGATGAAACAGATGGAAATAAACTCTCTGCTTCTTCATGCTCTGTAGGCAAAGGACATGGAGATAAGGAACAGCACAGTAGTGACAGAATTCATCCTTCTTGGTCTTACCCAGTCTCAAGATATTCAGCTCCTGGTCTTTGTTCTGATCTTAATTTTCTACCTTATCATCCTCCCTGGAAATTTCCTTATCATCCTCACCATTCGATCAGATCCTGGTCTCTCAGCCCCACTCTACTTCTTCCTGGGAAACCTAGCCTTCCTAGATGTATCCTACTCCTTCATTGTGGCTCCTAGGATGCTGGCAGACTTCCTCTCTGAGAAGAAGGTGATCTCCTACAGAAGCTGCATCACTCAGCTCTTCTTTTTGCATGCACTTGGAGGAGGGGAGGAGTTACTTGTTGTAGTGATGGCATTTGACCACTACATCGCCATATGTCGACCTTTACACTACTCAACTGTCATGAGCCCCAGAACCTGCTATGCATTACTGATGGCCTTGTGGTTTGGGGGCTTTGTCCACTCCATTATCCAGGTAGCGCTCATCCTCCGTTTGCCCTTCTGTGGCCCAAATCAGTTGGAAAACTTTTTCTGTGATGTCCCGCAGGTCATCAAGCTAGCCTGCACCGACACCTTTGTGGAAGAGCTCCTTATGGTCTTCAATAGTGGCTTACTCACACTCCGGTGTTTCCTAGGCCTTCTGGTCTCCGATGCAGTCATCCTCTTCCATGTGCATAGGTCTTCTTCTGAAGGAAAGAGCAAGGCCCTGTCCACATGCACAACTCACATAATTATTATATTTCTCATGTTTGGACCTGCCATCTTCATCTACACTCGCCCTTTCAGGGCCTTACCAGCTGACAAGGTGGTTTCCTTCTTTCATACAGTGATCTTTCCTTCGATGAATCCTGTGATTTATACCCTTCGAAACCAGGAAGTGAAATCTTCCATGAGGAGGTTATTGACTAGACATGTAGTCTTTTAAACTGATTTTATAATGAAACTCAAGAATGGGAAATTCTATCTGGAAATCATTCATTCAACTAGCAAATCCTAGTTTTTTTTAAAGCTTCTCATTTTTCAGGTACTATTGTAAAAAAAAAAAAAAAAAAACTATTGTAGGCACCTGACAAATGGAACACATTCAATAAAAACTTGTATTTGCTAAATGAATGAATGATTTACAGCTGGAAGGAACTGACTCAGTGCCAATGAGTTTGGTTTTTGATTTATTGTAGGCACTAGGGAGGGAATTATGAATACTGAGAGAAAAAAACTTGGCATATTTAAAGAATATAAATAAAATCATACTGATTGTCTTAGTCATCTAGCGCTGCTATAGCAGAAATACCACAACTGGATAACAAAGAGAAGTTTATATCTCACAGTCTAGCAGTCTAGAAGTCTGAATTCAGGGCGCCAGCTCTAGGGGAAGGCTTGCTCTGTTGGTTTTAGAGGAAGGTCCTTGTCACCAATGTTCCTTTGGTCTGGGAGTTTCTCCATACAGGAACCTCAGGTCCAAAGGACACGCTCTGCTCCCAGCACTGCTTCTTTGGTAGTATAAGGGCCTCCTGTCTCTGTGATCACTTCGTTCTTTTATATCTCAAAAGAGATTGACTTAAGATACACTCTAACCTTGAAGATCTCATTAATAAAATGGCTGCTAATCCATTTAATTAATATCATAGTGATAGAATTAACAACACATAGGAAAATCACAACAGATGACAAAATGGTGGACAATCACACAATCATGGCCCAGCAAATTGATACATATATTTTTTGGGGACACCATTCAATCCATAACACTGATTGAAGATATTGAGTACACGTAAGAAATTTCAGGGTTAAATTTTATGTGACCGTAAAGGTCAAATCACGTAAGGTCTTTTAGGCTGAGATAAGTGAGACCAGAAATACCCTGGCCATAGTGAATAAACAAGAAGCCGTTCCTGCCACCTTCTGTAATATAGATAACTAACTCCCAGCATTTAGGTTATCCCCTTATTACGTAATATAAGAACTAACCTCTGCCTTTAGAATATCTCCTTATTTATGTATACTTTGGGTTCCAACACAGTTAAAGAAAACAAGATTCTGGGGTCTTCAGTCCAGCCAAACTGCTCTTGAACCAGTTGAGGCACACCTGACACACACAGTACTGACAATCCTGTCCCTCAGAGGACCTACTGATGTCACAGGCCGGAAAAGCACACCCCTGCCCACACCATGGACGTGGGCAAAACGTTCTTTTTGTTCCCCCTTGCAGACTGAACAGGTGCAGAAGGCCAGACCGCTTCTGGAATGCCTTTTTGGGTCTAACCAATCAACAAGCTGGCCCCATCTTGGGGTGTTCCTGAGGACTCCAGACCCAATTTACTGTGCCCATATAAACTCCTTAAACATAGTTAAGGGAGAAACCATGGTGACCCCAGTCCCAGTGTGCTCCCCGACTTGACCAACTAAATAAAGCTTCTTCTTTCACTCCATCTGCTCTGTGTCTCTTCCTAGCCACTCGGAGAAGACCTGGAAGTGTCAGGTTACATAAGGCTTCTGATTATATTCTAGCTGCAATAAGAATCCACTTTAAGATTTAAAGTAAGAGAGCGACTTAGCTACAATTGTTTTCTTTGTGGCTTAGGGCAACAACTTCCAGATTCTGCGCAGAGATCAATAAGCTGTAAAATATTATTAAGAGCCAGATGTCCTGATAGCAGGTGTGTTTTGAAAAAAGCTTTTTTTTTTTTTTTTCTATTCAAAATTTGGTAAAGGGATAAGAAAGGAAGCTAACAAGTCTCATGGAAAAATCTGAAATTATTTCATCTGATTTTTTTTTTTCAAAGCTTCCTGATTGTTATTAATAGAATTTCACAAATCTTTCCTGGATGTTAAAGCTTTCTCCAAACTGATTTCTCTCTGGTTATGATTATGATAACAAAGCAGATTACAGTAATCTGTCTAGTTATTTTAAGCACAATGGGGTTTAGTGGGGAAATTAAAACCAAAAACCAAATCCATTGCCATGTATTCTGACTCATAGCAACCCTACGGGATGGAGTAGAACTGCCCCATAGGGCTTCCAGGGAGTGGCTGTTGGATCCAAGCTGCTGACCTTCTGATTAGAAGTCAAATCCTTAAACCACTGTGCTACCAGGGATTCAATGGCAGAAATTAGGTACTTATAAAATCTTTTGAAGAACAGGTCATTCGCCAAGCTGGGAATCCAGAAATGAGTCCCAGAACAACTTTGTGTAAATAACCTCCCAAATGACCTGTCCCTGTCACAACTGGAGACAAGGAAAATGAGTTGCTTTGTCAGCTTGGCTGAAGGGACACAGCAATTAGCCATGGTCTGGAATCGGGAAAATGATCCAGAGCCCCTTTCAAGTTTTTGTTCCTCTCCCTAATTAAATTATTTTCTAAATTAAGTTTTGCAGGCATGTATCTAAAAAAAAAAAATTTCTTTTTTTTTTTTTTTTAATCTAATAGTCACAATCTGGAAAATTAGATGCAAAGTTTTAAAATCTGTGACACAAGAAAAGCCAAGCATAAAGACTAGAAAATCAAAGGAAAAATAAAGTTATATTTGAAATAGTAAAAACGTATACATCGGCAAAAGAAAAACGGGTGCCAAAAATTCCCCCACCACATATGAACGTGCAGATTATTCTCTGTACAAGTATAAGATTTTCATGGATATTAAATTGCGTGTTTCTTCTTAGCCCGGAACTATAGATAGGAATATCCGTGAGTAAAAATGAAACAAAACAAAGCTATAACAAAAAAAATTGATATAAATGATAACAGGTTATTCCTCTAGTACACAAAGAACTTCAGTAAATGGATATGAGATAGATATATTCTAAAAGGAAGTATGGACAATAAAAATCAATAGGCAATTCAGAAAGGAAAAAGAGGAAAAGTCTTATAAACATAAGATGCTTATTCTCAAAAAGGAACCATAGGAAAAGACCACTGATTCTCTTTAGCCTTTAGAAGAATGTTGCTAAGTTATTACTGACAAAATAAAACTGAACAAAATAAAAACTACATTTTTCTATAAGTCTATTAAAAAGCAGATGAAACAAAAAAAAAACCTTATTATATTGAACTCCAGAGAGAGACAACACATTTCGCCGCTTCCATAACTATGGGAAATTGGCTAATCTGGTATCAATGGGGGAGTGATTTTGCCATAGATTGAGATACTTTGTAGGGATGAAGAGTGTCTTAGTTATCTAGTGCTGCTATAACAGAAATGCCACAAGTGGATGGCTTTAACTAAGGGAAATTTATTTCTTCACAGTAAAGTAGGCTAAAAGTCCAAATTCAGGGCATCAGCTCCAGGGGAAGGTTTTCTCTCTCTGTTGGCCTTTTTATCAATCCTCCTACAGACTAGAAGCTTCTCTGTGCAGGGACCCCAAGTCCAAAGGATGTGCTCTGCTCCTGGCACTGCTTACTTGGTGGTATGAGGTCCCCATATATCTCTGCTCCCTTTGCTTTTTTATATCTCAAGAGATTACCTCAAGACACAATCCAATCTCACAGGTTGAATCCTGCCTCACTAACACAATTGCTGCCCGTCCTTCCTCATTAACATCATAGAGGCAGGATTTACAACATGTAGGAAAATGACACAATACTGGGAATCATGGCCCAGCCAGACTGATACACACATAATTCAATCCATGACAAGGAGAAACAAACTGAGTTTTTAAATGACATGTGGGATGTATATGGATTAGAATCAGGAAAAACTTCAAACATAAAAATAAATAGCTCACTTCTATAAATTCCTCTCACCCCACACCCATATCAATAAAAAAAAAAAAAAAATTTTATCTGCCCAGAAAAAGTGGCAAGAGAGGAAGAAATGAAAATCAGAGGGAATTTGCACAGTCTTCGCCATTCTTGCAATACTTAGATGTTTGTGTCTACAGACTAGAATCCAAAGGGAAATGAAACTATATGAATTGTTATTCAGACCTCTTCATTTCAAATACTGACAAGATCAAATACATCAGGTCCTAGGTGGCAGTGATGCCAGATGTTGGGGGTTAGTCTAATCAGAGTTAAATCCAATCTAATTAAAAATGACTCCAAGCTCCAGCTCGACTGGGCCTTTGGAGGAATCTGAATGATTAGACCTCTACTCTAACTTCCAGACAGAGGAAAAGGACTTAGTTCTCTGGACAAAGTAAACAAAATAAAATTAAAATTTTTTTAAATGTTCCACTGTATCTTTTACGCAGTGTTAAAAATGCAATAAAAAATTAGAAGTTATGCAAAAAACAGGGAAAGGTACCTCATAATTAATAAAAATATTAATAGAAATATAATGACAGTTGAAGAGCATTATGAAATTATTAGTCAAGGACTTTAAAAATCTATATAAATAAAAATATCTAGAATAAATGATAAATATATTGGATAAAAAGATGGGGATTTCAGAGAGACGTGCAAACTCTAAATATAACATATTTGCTAGAACTAAAAATGACAGTATCTAAAATTAAAAATTCCTTTAATGAGCTGTAAAAGAATTGTACACTGCAGATAAAATTAATAATTACCAAATAGATCAATAGAAATAATCAAAACTGAGGACAAAAAGAGAAATGATTTAAAAACATGAACAGTGTCATATAGTTAGTAGCAACATCGAAGAGTTTTAACACGTGCATAATAGAGATTTCAGACAAAGAGGAAAGAATGAGACAGAGAAAATATTTGAAGAACTAATTGCTAAGAATTTTGAAAATTTTATAGGAACATCAACCCACAGACTCAAGAAGCTAGGTAAAATCCAAGCAGTATAAATACAAATAAAACTACAACCATGCATGTAATAGTGTAACAGATGCTAATCAAAGATGAAAAGAAAATATTAAAAGCTGCCAGAGGAAAAGAAAGTTCAGAGGAACCACAGTAAGAATGATGGCAGATTTTTCATCAGAAAAAATGAAAGCCAGAAGTCAATGAAATGAATTTTTTTTTAATTCTTAAAGAAAAGAAAAAACTATCACCATCAAACTAGAATTCTAAACTTAGTAAAAAATACAAAAACCAAAATGTTATTGTCAATTCCGACTCATAGCGACCCTATAGGACAGAGTAGAGCTGCCCCATATGGTTTCCAAGGAGCACCTGGTGAATATGAACTGCTGATTTTTTGATTAGCCCCCTTAGCTCTTAACCACTATGCCACCAGGGTTTCCTAAGTAGAGTAAAACTTAAAACATAATGGTGCAATCAGCATTTTAATACCCACAGAAGTGCAGAGAGAATTTGTTGACAAAAGATTTACAGTAAAAGATGTGCTAAAGGAAATTTTTCACGATGAAGAGTTGGAAACTTGGATTTATAAAGAGAAATGAAAAGTATTGGAAATGGTAAATAAATGTGTAAATACAGAATCTATTTTTATCTTTTCTTTTTTACTTGAAAAGGTAATTGACTGCTTAAATAAAACATAATAAAGTACTATGGACCTTATAATGTGTAGAAATAAAACAGGAGCCCTGATGGTGTAGTGATTAAGCAATCAGCTACTAACTGAAAGGAGGGTAGTTCAAACCCACCAGCCACTCTGCAGGAGAAAAACTTGGCATTCGGTTCCTGTAAAGATTGAAAAAAAAAAAGAAAGAAAGAAAGAAACCAACAAAACCTGTTACTGTCTAGTTGATTCAGACTCATAGCGACCCTATAGGAGAGAATAGAACTGCCCCATAGGGTTTCCAAGGAGCGCCTGATGGATCTGAGCTGCCAACCTTTTGTTTAGGAAACCCTATGGGTCCAGTTCTATTCTGTCCTACAGTGTTGCTATGCGTTGGAAATGACTCAACAGCAAACACAACAACAACAAGAAATAGAATATGTAACAACAAATGCACAAAGGACTTGAGGGAGTGTATAAGGAATTTTACTTTTGTAAGGCTTTTTCATTATCCATGATATATCCTTGGATAATCATTCAAGGTAGACTGTGGTAAGTTAAATCTGTAATCACTAGAGTAACCACAAAAAAAAGACGTTTACATATAAAGCCTTTGGAGGAGAGAAAATGAAATAATAAAATACACTCAAGTGATTAAAAAGAAGGAAGGAATGCACCAAGGAACAAAGAGATAAGATAAGCAGAAAACAGGTAGCACTGTGAATGCGGATGCAACATCAACAATTACATTAAATATAAATGGATCGAACACACCTTGATAAAAAGATATTTGTCCTCAAAAACCAAAGGTGGAGGCATTTGGACTATATTTAAAAAAAAAAACAAGATTCAAGTATATAATGTTTAGAAGAGATCTGTTTTAAACATAAGGGTACAGATATGTTGGAAGTTAAAAGGTGGAAAATAATGTACCATACAAACATTCTTCACACTTTATGGAATGGCTGTATTAACATCAGAGCAAGTAAACTTGAAGCACCCCATGGGTATTACTATGCATTTAGAAAAATATTTCATCATGTTAAGAATGTCAATTTACCAACAACACATGACGCCACTATGTATGTCTCCCACTAATAACTTATATTTCGTTTCCTTTGGCCTTAACAGTATGCCAGTGACTTTTTATGTCTCTGGACCTTAGTGGGTCCCTTTTGAAATGTGTGAAACTCAGCAAGCCAAGCTGGAGCCTCATTGTTGTGTAGGTTGAACACTGTATTAGGTGATGCTTCCTGGATGTGTTAGTTTTGTAATCTTTTGTAAACTTTTGCAATTTTTCCCTTTATTTCTTTAAGATAAGGCTTGCAAACATAATTATGGCTATCCTGGATGATAGCTGGGAGCTCTGATGGGTTTTGTTTTGTTTTTTCTGTGTCATATTTGGAGGTTCCACATATAATCTATGGAAAGGTGTCAGCAATAAATTATCTATCCAGTTCTCAGTGGCACACTGTCATGCCACAGATCAGTGCTGCCAAAGTGCCGCTTGCTTCATTGATGGATTGTATTGCCAGATCATATTTCCCAAAATCCACATTACCAACGAAAACTTAAACACATTCAGTTAGTAAGTATGAATTTTATTACTGAAAACAAATGCCATGAATTTTTTTTTAAATAAAAATTTAGTAAGGAAAGGGTTAAAACCTTATGAACTGAATTTCCTGATGTCATGTTTCCAACTCATAGTGACTCCACATGACAGAGTAGAACTGCCCCATAGAGTTTATTGGGCCATGATCTTTATGGGAGCAGATTGCCAGGTCTTTCTTCTGCAGAGTGGCCTAGTGGGTTTGAACTGCCAACCTTTTGGTTAGTAGCCAAGTGCTTAACTGTTGTGCCACCAGGGCTCCTTGAACTAAATTTAGACACTGGACATATCTAATAAAGAAATGGAGAACCCAAAACACGTTTTGCTATTTTAACAACTTTTTCTTAAAAATTAATAGAACAAGTGGGCAAAAATCAGTAGGAATATAGAAGATTTGGGCAACACTATCAATCAGTTTGACCTAGCTGATGTGTAGAGCACTGCACTCAGTGCTATAGGGCACACATTCTTTTCAAATGTACATGGCACTTTCTCCAAGATAGACCACATGCTGCCCCATAAAAAAGTCTTAATATGTTTCATACAGATTATATTTTATGACTACAATGGAGTTATGTAAGAAATAATTAACAAAGAAAAAACTGTAAAATTCCCAAATGCTTGCAAATTAAGTTGTACACTTCTAACTAATGCAATGTGTCCAAGAAGAAATTACAGGGCTTATTAGAAAAGATTCCATGTTGAATGTCTATAAAAACAAGATATGTTGATATTTGGAATGGAATTATAGAAATGTTTGAGTAGAAATGAATAACTTTACACTTATTTTAGAAAAGAAGGAACTTATGTTATCAATGATCCAAATTTCCATCTTAAAAAGCTAGAAAAGAGGAAATTAGGCCCAAAACAAGCTAGGAAAAGAGATATGAGAATAGAAATCTTATATATTCCTTACTTATTGGCTCTATTATTTGCTTTTAGGGCCAGGACTACAGTGAAGCTAGAAAGATATGTGAGTTGCTATCTTGGGTTTGAAATTTAAGTGGTGCCAAAAACTCAATAATCAAGAAAAATAATATTTTAATCAATATTTAAAAGATCAACATTAGTTTAAAAAAAAAGTCCACAGTGAATTAAAAAAACAAATTTAAATAAAGACAGGATCTGTAACGGTGCCATGCTGAGCCCCATTGGACCTGGGACAAAAGGAAAAATCAGTAGTTCACATATTGCCTTTATGAGAGTTTTGATAATCTGTTCATAATGTGTTGTTTTGTATCGATTTTAATTTTTTTTAAAAAAAATAACGCATTAAGGTATTATTTGTTTGCTAAGGTTTTGGTACCTTTGGAAATTTTGTTTCTGGGGCAAGTGCTTCATTCACTTCACCCTAGTCCTGTCCATGCTTGCTTTCTTGATTATATTAATAATCTCTCATTTATTTGAATTGTCTTTGAATTTTATTATAAGATGTAAATTAGCTTTCCTCAACCTTTCTATTTATTTCTGACCTAATAAACGTGTTTCTAAATAGGGTTCCATTTTCTATTTCAGGGGCAGGATCTTGATTTTAGAACTCAGAATTAACCCAGTGTGGCAGTAGGTGACACATTTTTTAATTTTCTCCTTACAACACTCAGGTGTTTTCCTTAGCCTAATTTAGTTGACATTTTAATAACTCCCACTGGAAGTATTCAGTACTTTTGTGGTCTCAAATTCCCAAAGCACTTTTCTTCATTGTATCATGAAGACTTAAAGTTCAAAATCCAAGGTTCTCCTGTGTGCAAACAAAAATTTGTGAACATAGGCAAGAAGGGTCAGTTAATTTCTCATCAGGAGAAGGATGGCTACTGTGTGAGAGCAGCATAAGAATGTTACAGAGCCAAATTTCTGGTGGGTTTTCATATTTACACAAACAAAAAGGAGGAGAAAATAGAAAAATATCCTGCAACTATTTTACTGGTTTAACTGCTTCCTCGGAATACAAAGAGAGGTCAGATTTTCAGTAGGAATAGCGCCGTGATATTTTATGCCTTCTCCTCTAATAAGTCTTCCGTCTGTTCTTGATGTTTAGAATTGCTTTAAATGGCAAACAAAAGTTTTCATTTCATTACCATAATTAAGAGAAATTATCAATAGTATTGAAAGAGTTGACATCTGGTGTTAAAACAAATGACTGATAAGTATTATTTTCTTTAAAGTACAGATGAAAGGGAAGGAAGATGCAGAAAGGGTAGGCTATGTGCTCCAGAGAGACAAAATTAATAGTCTTTGTGATTATACAGGTTAGCACTGACCTCTTCATTTCCATACTAAAAAGTTATGAGAGGAGGCGGGACCGAGATGGCGGACTAGGTAGACGCTACCTCGGATCCCTCTTGCAACAAAGACTCAGAAAAACAAGTGAATCGATCACATACATAACAATCGACGAACCCTGAACAACAAACACAGATTTAGAGATGGAAAATGAACAAATATGGGGAATCAGCAATTGTTATCGGAGCCTGGAGCCAGCGTCCCAGTCAGGTAACCTTTGGCGCCCGATTTAGGGCAGAGCCCAGGGGAGCTGACGGCGCAAACAAGGGGCCCAGCCCTACCCCTGTGAACTCACCCCAGGAGGGGGCCCAGACGGTTCGCGCGGGCAGCGAGGTGACGCAGCCAGTGGGAGAAGTCCCCGGGAGGCAGTGACTGATCTGGGAGCTGGGAGAGCAGCGTCCCAGCCGGGGAATCGTGCCGCCGGACATTTGACTGGGCGCTGTCACGGCACAAGCACGGGGAGCTGCTCCACTCCCCTGAACTAACACCGGGAGGGGGCCCAGCCGGTTTTCGGAGGCAGCGCGGCGACGCAGCTGGCCGGACGAAAAGTCCCTGGGAGGCAGTGACTGAATTTGGAGCCAGGAGTAAAGCGTCCCAGCAGGGGAATTTTAACGCTAAGATTTGGACTGGCAGCGGAGGATATATGACAGACTGACTTGATTTGTAAACATTCACTTGAAGCTCAATAAAAGTAAATAAAAAAAAAAAGTTATGAGAGTTGCCTATGATTCTATCATCCACCAATATTGAACTCTGATAATTAAGGAGAAATGTGTAAAACTGAGAAAAACATGGTATACAATCCATTACCTGCCTTGGGAAATCTTACATGTTGGCTTTACTAAACCTACATGACTTTATCTATTCATCACTGGTTGGTGCAAAGTATAACTTCCTTGGCTGCTTATTGAAAGGTTGGAAGTCTAGTCTACCCAGAGATTCCTCAGAAAAAAAAGCCTGGTCATCTAAATTCAAAAAATCAGCCACTGAAAACCCAATACAGCACAGCTCTACTTTGGCACACATGAAGTTGCAATGAGTTGGAATAGGCTCCATGGCAACCGTTTTGTTTTTTATTTTTTTATTTTTATGGTGCTTTAAGTGAAAGTTTACAAATCAAGTCAGTCTCTCGCACAAAAACTAATATACACCTTGCTACATACTCCCAATCACTCTCCCCCTAATGAGACAGCCCTCTCCCTCCCTCCTCTTTGTCTTTTCGTGTCCATATCACCAGGTTCTAACTGCCTCTACCCTCTCATCTCCCCTCCAGGCAGGAGATGTCAACATAGTCTCAAGTGTCCACCTGTTCTAAGATGCTCACTCCTCACCAGCATCCCTCTCCAACCCATTGTCCGGTCCAATCCCTGACTGAAGAGTTGCCTTTGGGAATGGTTCCTGTCCTGGGCCAACAGAAGGTCTGGCGGCCATGACCACTAGGGTCCTTCTAGTCTCAGTCAGACCATTAAGTCTGGTCTTTTTATGAGAATTTGGGGTCTGCATCCCACTGCTCTTCTGGTCCCTCAGGGGTTCTCTGTTGTGTTCCCTGTCAAGGCAGTCTTCGGTTGTAGCTGGGCACCAAGTAGCTCTTCTGGTCTCAGGCTGATGTAGTCTTTGGTTTATGCAGCCCTTTCTGTCTCTTGGGCTCTTAATTACCTTGTGTCTTTGGTGTTCTTCATTCTCCTTTGATCTAGGTGGGTTGAGATTAATTGATGCATCTTAGATGGCCGCTTGCTAGTGTTTAAGACCCCAGATGCCTTGGGCATTTCAGATCTTATCAGATACCTCATACATTTCCTCTTTTTGATCAAGGATTTTGAGAGAAATTATTTGATCAGTTCACTAACCACTATTCTGAAAAAAGGCTTTCTTTTGCATGGAATTTGAGCATACGTTTATTCTGTTCATTTAACATGTCTTCAATACCTTGGGTACTACACATGTGAAAAGGTTGTTACTGTTAGGTGCTGTCAACTCCAATTTATTAGTAACTCCATGCACAACAGAACAAACCCCTGCCTGGTACTTTTTTTAGGACAGATTTGCTTGATATTCTGGCAATCTATGGCACATTCACTATTCTTCACCAACACCCTAATACAAAGGCATCAATTCTTCATTCTCACTTATTCATGTCCAACAGTGATGCATATGAAGTAGCCAAAAATATAAGTCTGGGTCTAGTGCACCCCAGTCCTCAATGTGACATCCTCAATTTTAACATTTCAAAAAGGTCCTTTGCAACAGATTTGTCCAAATACAGCCCATCTTTTGATCTCCTGACTGCTGCTTCCAGGGGCGCTGACAATGAATTCAAGAAAAATGATATCAAACTATAAATAGCAGCAGAACATTGTGAAAAGGTAGCTGGGCACTATTTGATGTCTTCACCATGCCATAACTTTAGCCTCTTGCTTTTGTGGCTTTGTTAGTTGAGTGTTATTGTAGGGCAGGCAACACTAGAGTAATAACCTGACATCTGATGGCTTACTCAAGGAGTGGGCTGGAGTCCATCTGAAAATAAGTACTGTCAATGTACATTATTCATTTAATAGGCATTAAATGGGTCTTTTGGGTAAAAGTGTCTAAAGTTTCATATGACATTCAACAGTTCCAAAGATTATTACAAAGACAATGAATATTACTAATCCAGCTGATGATATAGACTTAATCCATGATCCAGATACAATGCCGGAGGGTAGCTGGCTGAAAATAGAAAAAAAAAAAAAAAAGGAAGTCTGAGGGTGGAGGTATATGCAGCCAAATAACCTTCTAGCAAATTAGTATAACATTTTGTTCCACCCCTTTTGAGGTGTTACTACAGGTACAGCAAGAGATGCTAGCTATGGGGCAGATCCCTCCTTGCTGGGCTAACAGGAAACCTAGGGCAATTTGGCTATCCAAAACTATTTTGGAAAGTAAGCTCAATGATTTGTCTTGAGCAGTCATACCATTGGCAACATCATCTGCTGTTCCTTCAGTGGTTCTGGAGATGTTATGGAAGGCCTGTTCTAAAGCTCCTACTCTGTACCAAGGGAAGAATATCCTCAAAAAAATATAACCTAAACTAGGGAACTCCTTGAAGGAGTTTTCTCCATCTTTTCCTTGTTCATCTGTTGACTGTTTGTCTCTCTTCCTTTCTAATAGTTTCAAGTGGTCAGCCCAATGTAAAGTCTCACTGTAAGAATGGATGTCTGAGGGGATTCCCATGTAGTCTAAGGTACTTTGGCCTGGCATAGTCCAACAATTCAAACAGGATAAAGCCCAGGTATAGGACTCATTATTTGGATTTGAATTAGCAAAGGTGCGGTATCTTGATCCTCCACATAAGAATACCTATTCATATAGGGCACATATTATGCTAGTCCTGGCATCTTTACCAGGGAAAGGAATGGTTTGATTTGTCTGTTCAAACCAATTCTCTGTCAAGGAGTTGTTACAAATAGATAGTTTTCCTAACCTTAGCTAACTCCACATTTGAGCACAAAAAGACCTTTTCCCTTGTAGACATGCTGTTAAATTTCCTGAAAAAACCACATTCCAATATCTGGGAGGGGCATTATAAGAAATTAAGGTCTCATTTTTACAATCTGAAGAGGAGATCCAGGGTATTTTGGAACACTATTCAACTCTAATCTGAGTTAGACTGAAACATGGATCTTGGGGTTGAGTTGGTATCTAAGGAGGATGCCATAGTCTCACATGTATGGCTTGCCTAGAAGTAATGTTAACATTGATGGCAGTAGTGGACGCAAAGCTATGATTCAGGATGGGAGTTGCTAATGGATCTGAGTTCTCATGTAAGTTTTGGGTAAAAGATGACAGATCCAGCGTTCAGTCAGATTTGTGGATCATGCAACTATGTGAGCAAGTTTAACAAAAGCATTCTCACGCCAAGAATTAACAAGAGCTGTGATGAACAGCAGTATGGATAGAAAGTTTAAGGAGGTCTTCACAGTGAAGAAACACAACCCAAAATAAATTAGCAAGGGTTTTTATGAGCATGCAAAAAATAGTGATGACAAAATATTCTCTAAAATTAGTGTTATAAAATGATGCTTGTGTTTTTAGGGGAAGAACAAAATATTAAAACAAGGAATAATATCTCACAGTTGAGATCCAAATGACAATAAAAATGATTAAGGTAATTGGAAAACAAATTCTTAGTACCTCTACAGCTAAATTTTTTCCATCCTAAAAGTTTGAGTTTATAACACAAAAATCTATTTCAAAAGCAATGGCAAGTTATAATTTCAAATTAAGCAAAAGAGATTATAATGGTCAGAAAGTGGCACTACAAAACAGTTAAATCATTAAAGCATCAAGATATCCTCAACTAAATATTTGATCCCATTGACTAAGAAAATTTCAGAAAGAGTTAAAGCCCTTGTGATGGTTAAGATTGTGTGTCAATTTGACTGCCTCATGATTCTCAGTGTTTATATGTGATCACTCCCATGATGAGATCTGTTGTGAGTAGCCAATCATTTGAAAGGGGTTTTCCTTGGGGGGTGTGGTCTGCATCTGAATATAAGCAGACATTCCAACTTTTATCTTGCTCTGGATCTCGCTGTCACCTCTTGTTCATCTGACCTCCAGTTCTTGAGACTTGAGCTATCACCTTGCCTGCCAATCTTAGCATTCATCAATTTTCAGAGCCTGTAAACAAGAGCCCTCCTTTCCAACCTACCAGTCTTGGGTCCATCAGCCCCTGCAGCTACGTGAATCAGGAGAAGCCTCTATTCTGATCCACAGACTAGGGACATTCCATCTTCTACAATTGCGTGAGCTCTTTCCTTGATATAAATTTCTCTTTCTATATATATATATATATATATATATATATATATATATATATATATATATATATATATATATATTATATGCTTTACTGGTTTTGCTGTAGAGAACACTGCCTAAGACAGAATTTGATACCAAGAGTGGGGTGCTGCTCTAACAGATACCTAAAATGTGGAAATGGTTTTGAAACTGTCAATGAATGGAGGACTCAGAAGGAAGTAAGAAGAACCGTTAACACTGGAGATGGTGCAGACAGTGAGAAGCAGCAGCCGAGAACCAGCAGCAGCAGGGGACTGGAAGCAGCAGAGGACTGGCAACAGCAGAACCAGGAGACCAGCACTAGACAGTACTGCAGCCAACCCACACAGCAAGAGAGCCAAGTGCCTTCTGGCCAAAGTTTACTGGCAGAGTGGAGTGCCTCCAGGCACTTATTGGTGAAGCTACAGAGCTTTGGAACACTTGCCCCAGCAGGACAGATGCAGGCATGAGGGCTAAGGAGCCGAGAGGCCAAGAAACCAGGAAGCAGAAGCTGAAGAGACAAGGAACACAGGAAGCCGAGCTGCCTCAGTCTCAAAAGTTACGGCTCTGACCTTCGGAGTCTCAAAGGGTGGAGCCACAGCCTCTGGTGTTTCTAAGGGTGGAGTCGCCACTCAGATGGACTAGGAGAATTGTGCACTTAAAGCCAAGGGAGCAGAGTTGCTGTCCCAGTGGGCCTGGAAGACGCAGCTGAAGCCAGGGCCAAGGGACCTCCACTCAGAATCTGGAGAGTGTGGCCAATACCTAGAGTCTGGAGGGCAGGGACACAGTGTAAACTCTCTGAGAACAGAGATTATTTGCAAAGTCTTGAGAGCTAATGCAATGTGTTCTGCTGACTTGCTTGGTACCTATTATGCCTTCATTCTCTACAATTTCTCCTATTTATAATGGAAATATCTACCTTGTGTCTGTTGCACCGTTGTATTTTGGAAGTAGATAACTTGTATTCTACATTTCACAGGTGAAGAGAAATTTTTGGATTTTGTACCTGGAATAGAATTAAGACTTTGCTATGGTTTTTTTTTTATTTTATTTTATTATATGATGAATATGTTTTACGTGTGGCAAGGACATGAATTTTTAGGGGCCAAAGGGTGGGATGTCATGGGTTGAATTGTGTCCTTCAAAAATATCTGTCAGCTTGTCTAGGTCGTGATTCCCAGTACTGTATGATTGTCTACCATTTTGCCATCTGATGTGATTTCCCTATGTGTTGTAAATCCTATCAATATGATATATCGAAATGGCTTAGTGGTAATTATTTGATGAGATCTACAAAATTAGGTAGTCTCCTGAGACATTCTCTTTTGAGATATAAAAGAGAGAAGCGAGCAGAGAAAACGGGAAACTCATACCACCAAGAAAGCAGTGCCAGGAGTAGAGTGTGTCCTTTGGACCTGAGGTTCCTGCTCTGAGATGCTCCCAGACCAAGAGAAGACTGATGACAAGGACCTTCCTCCAGAGCTGACAGAGAGAGAAAGCCTTCTCCTGGAGTCAGCACCCTGAATTTGGACATCTGGCCTACTGGACTGTGAGAGAATAAACTTCTCTTTATTAAAGCCATCTACTTGTGGTATTTCTGTTATAGCAACATTGGATGACTAAGACAGCCTCATTTACACAATTTACTTCACAGATACCGATTGGCATAATCTAATCACCAAAACTACCAGGATGTAATTCTGCAATCATGTATAACAGCTTATAACATGAAGATATAAAAAATGATAAAGGAAAAGGTAATCAGTCCAAATTTTACTGCAGGTTACATATGCAGTTTTAGGTCAGGGCCAAAGATCTTGGGAAAGCAGTCTACCCAGATGTCATCTACTTCTCTTCCTGGCGATGATTGAATTTTAATTTCAAAACTTCATGAGGTTCAACAGTTCATTTGGGAGCCAGGGATTTCTTCAGTTGGGATAAAATAATCCAAGTCTTAACTCCCTGTATTTTGCAGCACAAGGATTAGTGGGAAGGACCAAATAAAGTCCTTTCCATAGAGGTTTGAGAGAATCTTTTAATTGGTGTCTTTAGGTAATTTAGATATTTCTTGCTTTTGACTATAAAATCTTCCTTAACTTGTGTAAAGTATTCTTTATAATATTAGATCAAAGATTTACAATATTGTAACAAATCAGATTGGACTAAATTTGCATCAGGTCATGTTGCCAAATAGGGGAGGGCCATTAGCTGTCCAGTGATAACTTCTTGAGGTGTCAACTGATGAGGTCCAAATGAAGTACTTAAATTTAAAAGGACCAGAGACAGTACCTTAGTCAAGGCATTCGTAAAGATTTGGAAAGTTTGGCTAGTTGAATTTTTATTTTTCCATTAGTTCTTTCAACTAGACCAGAGGATTGAGGGTGATAAGGACAATGAAGTCTTTGAAAGATAGGGAAGACTTTACATATTTCCTTAATTACTTGCCCAGTAAAATGGGTGTCTGGGTCACTACAAAGGACCTTTGGGGCTCCTCAAGTGGGGATAATGTTCTTAAGAAGTTTCTTAGCCACAAACGTGGTTGTAGCTCAACTACAGGGAAAGCTTCTGCCCAATGACAATTTCTGCAAATCATTACTAATACAAACTTGTAACAACTTGAGGGAAGAAGTTGGAAAAAATCAATCTGCCATTCAAGCATTGGTCTTGATGACAAGAGAAGTCTCCCAGGTGGAACTTTCTAAGGTTTAGCTGAACTAAATTGAGAACAATTTGAACATTGGGAAACCAGTTGTTCAATGGTTTCATAAAAATTCCCCCACCAATATTTCTTTAAAATTTCTATCATTTTATCTCTTCCCAAATGAGTATTCACGTGCAATGCCTCCAGTACAGGGGCTTTCGGGGATTTGTGGAGAACTAAGTTCTTATTGGGTCTCATCCATATTCCAGAGGTGAGCAATGGGGAGCAACCATGTTTCTTCTACTTTTCAACCTCATCATGTGGGGCTGATTTTTGGCAATTTTAGGCAATTCCTCCTGGCCTAGAAGGATTCTCTACAAGCATATTAAAAGATTGTACATCATCTGAAACAATCCCCCAACATAAGGGACCATACATAAGTGTTAAAATCTTCTGAGGAGCATTGACAAGATTGAAACAAGGGTGTGTGCATGATCTTTTAAACTATGAGAAAAACCATGGCCTACAGTGACAGAAAACTCTCCCCATCAATAGGCTTCTATAGTCCTAAGTATTTCATCTGTCTTTATTCCTATATTGTCATGCCAGTAATTTCTAACCATAGGAACATGCAAGCATTCTGGCAAGATGAGTTTTTTATTAGGTCTGATCCACAAGGCAGTGGTTGGATCCTGATTACAGCAAGCCTGTTCTCGTTTTCTAATCTCCTCTGGGGAGCTAATTATTGGTGTTTAAAAAGTGATTCTGAAACTTCTTTCAGGTCAAAATTTGGTGGGCAACATTATTACAGGTGTCCTAGTTGTTTTATTATTATTATCAACAGATAATAATCATCATGATCATGAGTAGAATTATTGTGGTTATGAATGAGGATGGCATCTTTAAAAGGTGACTGGGAAGCAGCTTGTTTAGCTGCTCTGTCAGCTAAGTCATTTCCTTTAATTCCTGTTTGTAGAGATTCTTAGGGTTGGTGGGCCTGGATTTTTTTAAAGCAATATCCTACGGGAGCAAAAGAGCTCCTAAGACGTCTACTACTAATGGCCCATTTTTAATTTGGACCCCAGAAGAAGTTAGGGGCTCCGTTTATTTCCACAACATTCTAAATCATGAGTAATTCCAAAACATACCTAACCTCTGTAAAAATACTTACTGACCGTTCAGAAGCTAGGTCACAAGCCTTCGTGAGTGCAATTAGTTCAGCTTGCTGAGCTGAAATGACTTCAGAAAGAGTGTCACTTTTGAGGACTTCGGTTGAGGTATTATGGCATATTCTCCCTGGTAGTGAGAGCTGGTAAGTTCAGACTTTAAATATAACACATTAACCAATAGAACTAAATTAGGATTTGATAAAAGGGTTCCTTGTAAATCCGGTCTAGGAGACAAACACTGTTCAGCAATTTAAGCAATTATGGGGTAGGTGGTCATCATTACTAGGTAAAGACAACAGTGAAGCTGGATTCAGAGAGGTTATAGTAGTAATTGAATATTAGAAGTGGCCAAAAGGAGAACTACATAAAAAGACAGATGTTGAGTAAGTGTTGAATATAAAATGGCAAACACCACATGAAGAACATAAACATCAAGAAAATTTCCTATAACAATATCTGCTGTGGTCTCAACCAGTCTAGCAGTTGCAGTGACTAAGGCAAAGAGGGTAACTTTTTGCAACACGGTCCAGCTGGATGCTATAATAACCAATAGGTCTCAGTTTTCCCCCAAGTTTTTGAGTGAGGACTCCTAGAACATTCCAAGAAATCTCGTGGACAAAAAGTGAAACATCCAAATTATAATTAGGAAATCTTAGAGCGAGATTGTTAATTAATGCTTCTTTTAGTTGAGTGATGGCCTTTTGGAGAGCTGGAAAGGGTAAGGCTCTGAAGTCCCTAGATAATGGTAAAGAGGTTGAGCCAACAACAACAAAAAGTTATGTATCCAAGTTCTGTAATAGCCTCAGAGTCCTAGAAATTCTCTTCACTTTTTTTCTTGGTAGTAGGGACAGGATAAGCTAAGATGGTTTCTTTTCTTTTGGAGCATATCATGATCCTTTTTGCTGAAATAATATGTCCCAAGTATTGAACAAAAATTTGTGCTAAACGTAATTTTTTCCTGGAGGCTTTGTGACTTCCTCTGGATATTATCAGTAAGACATATCTGTTGAGAAAGCAGGCTAGCAAGTCACCCATGTGTTGTCATAATGTAGACCCCTGAGTGAACTGGAGTCTATAAATCTGCATGTAAAATCTGAGAAAAATAGGTGGAGGACTTGGTAAAACTTTTGGGCATGACAGTTCAAGTTAATTGTTGGACTCCCAAGGGAAGGCAAACAAATATTGACTGGATGGACTGGAATGCTAAAAAAAAAAAAAAAAACCACTGCAAATATCAAGTACCGTAAAGTGAGTCACTCCAAGGAGGCCCTTAGCGAAGTGTAGGTGAGGGTTAGGAACTACAGGGAATTTTGGAATTACTATACAATTAATAGCACTCAAGCCTTGTCCATCCCTGATTATCAGGTTTCTTAACAGGGAAAACTGCAGTGTTGCAAGGATTGGTGCAATGGATTATTAAGTCTTTAGCCAAAAATCTTGAATTATAGGAATATGTCCTTCATTTTGAAGGATATTAAGAAATTTTAGGTAAGGGTTTAGAGGTATCTATTTGAATTTTAATTGGTTCAGCTGATAGGACCTGACCAAAATCTGTAGAAGTTGTTGTTGTTGTTAGGTGCTGTTGAGTCAGTACCAATTCACAGCGACCCTATATACAACAGAACAAAACACTGCTCTGTCCTGCACCATCCTCACAATTGTTGCTATGTTGGCATCCATTGTTGCAGCCACTGTGTCAATCCATCTTGTCAAGGGTCTTTCTCTCCTTTGCTAACCCTCTGTCTTACCAAGCATAATGCCCTTCTCCAGGGACTGACCCCTCCTAATAACATGTCCAAAGTATGTGAGATGAAGTCTTGCCATCCTTGTTCCCAAGTAGCCCTCTGGCTCTACTTATTCCAAGACAAAACCTTGTCCATTTCTCTGGCACTTCATGGTATATTCAATATTCTTCACCAACAACATAATTTAAAAAAAAAACTTTTTTTTTTTTTTTTGGTCTTCCTTATTCATTGGCCAGCTTTTGCATGGGTAAGAAGCTATTGAAAATATCACGGCTTGGATCAGGCACACCTTAGTCCTCAAAGTGACATCTTTGCTTTTCAACACTTCAAGGAAGTCTTTTGCAGCAGATATGCCCAATGCAATACATCATTAGATTACCTGACTGCTGCTTCCATGGTTGTTGATTGTGGATCCAGGTAAAATGTAATCCTTGACAACGTCAATCTTTTCTCCATTTACCATTATGTTGCTTACTTGTTCAGTTGTGAGGATTTTTGTTTTCTTTATGCTGAGGTGCAATCCATAGTGAAGGCTGTAGTCTTTGATTTTCATCAGTAAGTGCTTCAATTTTTCACTTTCAGCAAAAAATGTGTCATCTGAGTATCGTAGGTCATTAATGAATCTTCCTCCAATCCTGGTGCCTCATTCTTCTTCATATAGCCCAGCTTCTCAGATTATTTACTCAGCATACAGAGTGAATAAGTATAGTGAAATTATACAACCCTGACATATACCTTCCCTGACTTTAAACCACGCAGTATTCCCTTGTTCTGTTCCAATGACTGTCTTTTGGTCTATGTACAGGATCCACATAAGCACAGTTAAGTGTTTTGAGAGTCCCACCCTTGCAATATTATCCATAATTTGTTATGATTCATACAGTCAAATGTCTTTGCATAGTCAATAAATCACAGATAAACATCTTTCTGGTATTTCTCTGCTTTCAGCCATTATCCATCTGACATCAGTAATTATTATTATTAATCACTCAAATTTATGTAAATACCATTACTTCAAAGACACTGGCAAAGGATTTATTGGCATGTGTCCATTTACTACATTGGCATGTGTCCATTTACTACAGCTACCTGTTAACATCTAAATATTTTCAGGTTAGCTTTGGTTTAACCATACTCACATGAGTTACTTATTATTTTTATCCTTCGCTCATTTAATCTTCATATCATCCCTGTCAGATTGAAAGGCTGGACACATATTCTATTTGATAGATGAAAACTCAGACTCCTTAAGGTTGCATGACTTTCCAGAGTCACACAGTGAATTGCTGAGCCAAGGTGTTAGAATCAGATAAAATTATTTTAAAACCTGAGCTCTTTCTGTATTATTGCATTGCATAAAACATCTGGCATTTGTAGGGACTTAGGAAGTCTTCTAATTTAACCATCCCATTTTATTTTTCAAGGGAATTTGCTGGCTGAAGACCTATATACTTGTTTAGTGCTTTATATATGCATCCCTAGTACAAGTACCAATTAAATTTTGATTAAATATTTGATCACATTGTTCAACCTGACTCATATTTTTCAGAACATGTAAAACTTATAATTATGTACTTAAATAACTTACACATTTGAGTCAACATGCTGATGGACATTAAACTTCTGTTTTGGGGAACATTGTCAACATTCACTTCGTGAGAATGCTACTAATAAAATTTTGTTTTGAAAATATGTGAATCATCTCATCCTATCAGGTTCACTTACAAGCAGAAAAGATGTCTGAGGGAGTGAGAAGAATTAATAATATTTCATATCTGGTGAATTTTGAGAAGGATAGTATTCAAGATTACTACTGAAGAGTGAGTTACATTCTATTTTGTGTTACATTTGTATTTTGTGTACAAATATTTAGACTGGAAGATGGTAAGAATGTGTGTGTTGTACATTATTGCCTGGAAAAGAAACCAAATGAAGTTTTTGGTATTAGATTCAATGGCAAGACAGGAACAAGATATAATGGAGTAGCAATGCCTACAGAGGGCAAGTGGAGAAAGTGGGAAAACATGCAGAGTGAAAGAAAATGGAGAACTGAGAGGGGAGAGAAAGTGATAAAAAAAAAAAAGAGCAAGAAAATGGGTGTGGAAGGAGAAAAAGTGGCAATAAACTAACATGGGGAAATAAACCGCAATCGCTTAGAAAAATAAATTATCTGAAATTGCAAGAAAAATTAGAAATATAATGGTGACTATTTAGCTTTTGTTTCAGTGTCTTCCCACTAATTTGGCTAAAGTAGATTTTTTTTTTTCTTTGCAAAGGTCCATAATTTTGAATTTCTTTTTTTGCAGGAACTTATTTTACCTAGAACAATCCTCATCTGATCAACATTTGTCCTTAGTCTCTGGATCTGTGCCAACCACCATTTCAGAATCACAGGTAAAGAAGGAACATAGATAAGAATGGGACAAGGGAAGAAAGTGAATCAAAGATGTCAGGTGTTAGGGAATTCCATCCATTAGGTAACAGTGGAAGAACAAAAGGGAAGGATAAGAAATAGGCAGAGTAGAGGAGTCTGTAACCCTCAATCTCAAAGACTTTCAGAGGTACTATGTTTCAGAGATATCTCCAAACTCTAACACATAAAAAATTTTATATATAAATTGTTTTGTGACATTAGTTGCAATCCCCACAATGTGTCAGCTCCTCCCCGTTTCCCTTTCCACCCTGGGTTCTTGGTATTCATTCATCCAGTTTTTCTGTCCCTTCCTACCTTTTCATGTTTGCTTTTGGGCAGGTATTGCCCGTTTGGTCTCGTATACTTGATTGAACTAAGAATCACTTTCCTCACATGTGATATTTTTATATCATAGGGCTGTCTAATCTTTGACTGGAGCCCTGGTGGCGTGGTGGTTAAAAGGTCAGGCTGTTAACCAAAAGGTTGACAGTTCAAATCCACCAACAACTCCTTGGAAAACTTGTGGGGGAGTTCTACTCTGTTCTATAAGGCCTCTATGAGTTGGAATCGACTCCATGGCACACAACAACAACAATCTTTGGCTGAAAGGTGGACTTTGGGCACAGCTTCAGTTCTGAGTTAGCAGAGTTTCTTGGGGCCATAGTCTCAGGGGTTCTTCCAGTCTCTGTCAGACCAGTAAATCTGCTCTTTTTTTGTGAATTGTAATTTCGTTCTACATTTTCTCCCACTCTGTCCTGGACCCTCTGTTGTGATCCCTTTCAGAGTGGTTGCTGGCGGTAGCTGGGCACCATCTAGTTCTTCTGGGCTCAGGCTGGTGGAGGCTGTGGTTCATGTTGTGCATTAGTCCTTTGGACTAATATTTTCTTTATGTCCTTGGTTTTTGTCATTCTCCTTTGCTTTGAAGGTGGTGGGACAAACAGATGTATCTTAGATGGCCAGTTGCAAACGTTTAAGACCCCAGACATTACTCACCAAAGATGTAGAACATTTTCTTTATGATCTATGTTAGGCCAATTGGCTTAGATGTCTCCCAAGACCAAGGCTGCCAGCCCTCAGCCCCAGTAACTCAGTCCCTCAAGGTTTTTGGATGTGTCTAGAAGCTTCTACGACTTTTCCTTGGTCTAGGTTTACATACAGGAAAAAAAAAAAAAACAGTCTTTGATGGCTACGAGGGAGGAGATGGTTGGGGATGGGAAATCACCAACTAGATAGTAGACAAATGTTAACTTTGGTGAAGGGAAAGACAGCACACAATATAGGGGAAGTCAGCACAACTTGACCAAGGTCTCATTATTTTTGACTTGTAAGCAGCATTTGACATTGCGGATAACTCCCTTTTCATTGAATCGTTGCCTTCCCAAGACTCTTCACTTTCCTAGTCTCCCTCTTGCCTAGCCAGCTGTTCCTTCATTCTTCTTTGAGGGTCTCTCCTCAACTCCCAAATTTTCTAATTCCATCTGTAAGTTGATAACCTCTACACTTATTTCTTTCCCATAATCTCTAGGCTCCAGTACCCAGCAATCTATGTCTCAGCTCCACTTTTCTGTCCTTATCTCACCTTAAGCATAACATATCCTAGACTAGCATAATATATCCTAGACTAGTGATCTTCACCACACACTTCTCCCCAACTCCACTACATTATCTCTATTAATTAGAATTCCATCTGTCCAGGC
This sequence comes from Elephas maximus indicus, assembly GCF_024166365.1. Taxonomy (NCBI): domain Eukaryota; kingdom Metazoa; phylum Chordata; class Mammalia; order Proboscidea; family Elephantidae; genus Elephas; species Elephas maximus. The sequence continues at coordinate 26,041,091 of NC_064828.1, read as the reverse complement.
TATGGTCCAAAGTTTGAAATCATATTTTGGGAATATTTTCTCTCATATTCCGTATCCAATTTGTTCACATGCCTGGATTAACTCTACCATTACAAAATTGCCCAATGACAGAATTTCTTCCCACCTCCAGGGCTACCACCTACGCAAAAACCATGGTCATCTCTTGCCTATGTTATTGGTGTTGCCTCTTTATTAATCATCAGTCTTCTTCTCTTGTCCCATTTTAGTCTATTCTCAGCTTAGAAGCCAGAATGTTCTAATTAAAACATAAAGTGAGATCATCTCACTCCTCCTCTCAAAACCCTCAATGACTTCCATCTACTCAAAGTAAGCCAAAGTCGTTCTTTGCATTCCATAAAGGTCCATAATGCCCCATCTATATAGCCCGACTGCTGTCCCCTCCCACTGTGACCTCTTATCCTTCTACATAATGTTTTACTTACTCTGCTCAGCCCCACTGCCCTCCTGATCATAGAATATACCATGCTAGCTTCTGGCACTGGAACATTGACTTGTTCCCTTTGTCTGAATAGTACTTCCTCCAGATAGTAGTATGACCCACTCCATAATTCCTGTCAGACCTTTCCTCAAATGTCACTTTCCATATGAGTCCTTCCCTGAACTCAATATTGAAATTTTCAACCCACTCCCACAATACTCCACATTCCCTTTCTCTGCATCATTTTTGTCCATAACATTTATCATTATTTAATATGCCATGCATTTTACTTATTTTATTGCCTGTCTTTTTTCACTATAGTAGATCGTCTCCATGAAAGCAGAGATTTGTTTTGTCTACTGCCTGGCACAAAGAAAATGCTCAGTAAATACTAAAGAAATGAATTAAAGAATAAGATGAAAATTACATCCATTCCATTGCTAAAAAATATCTAATGTTGGCATTTTTTAAAAATCTTTACATGTATAAAATTTTTTAAAAAGGGTCTTATTACACATGTAATTTATAATTTGTTCTTTTTCATTAATATTATTATCGTGTTTTAAGCAAGTAAATATAGACTATAATATTCTTTTAAATGACTAATCAACTACTGTTCTTTGATCATCATTATATTTAAATAATCACCCATTTTTGTATATTTAGGTTTTTGCTACTAACAACTACATTTATATAAAAAAAGTTATAAATACCACTTTTACACTTATTTCATTATTTTCCTGTGATATACTTTTTAGAAGTACAATTACTAGGTCCAAGATATAAAGATATTTACAACACTAGTATTTGATCTCTTTTAAAGGTTTGCCATTTTGGAAAGAGAAAATTATTACATTTATTATAGTTTTAAATTTTTGATTATTGTCTACTGATCAAATGTATTTTTTCAAGTGTTTAATTTTAATGTGAATTCCTTACTTTACAAAACGTTGTTGTTGCTGTTAGCTGTTATCAAGTTGGCCCGAACCCATGGTGACCCCAGTCCTGTACCATCTCCATGATCATGCAAAACGGCCTGTTGTGTCTGTTGTGTTCCATACAGTTTTCATTACCTGAATTTTGGAAGTAGATTGCCAGGTTTTTTCTTCCTAGTCCATAGGGTTTTTCTTGCCTGCAAATCTGGTCAGCATCATAGCAATACACAGGCTTCCACTGACAGATGGGTGGTCACTGTGCATAAGTTGCTTTGGCCAGAATCAACCTTGGGTCGCCCTGATGAAAAAAAAACAAAACAAAAACCAAATCTGTTGCCTTCGAGTCAATCCCAACTCATAGTGACTCTAAGTTCTCCCTTACAAAAAAAAAAAAAAATGAATTCTAGCATTGAACCACCAATAGCCCATTACTTTTCAAAATGGGTGTGTCCATTTTATCCATTTGATTTGTTACACTTGCTCACACATGAAGTAAATGTACTCTTCGTCATTTGCATTTAAAATTCTTAACCAGTCCTTAAAAAAATTAAATCGGGGTTTGTTTCTTATCAAGATGAAGAAACAGGATCTGAATTTACCCAGCCTGAAACAATAACAAAAAAAGAAAGTACAAAATCTATGCAACAATGGATTTCAAGACACTGTATTTCAGGCAAAAAACGAAAAAAAAAAAAAAAAACTGATGAGCCCGGATATACAATTGCCTTAGATTATTGTCCTGAGAAAATTTCCAGGTCACAGTGCAAAAATAGTCTCAAACATTTAGTAAATTGATTCAACTGAAATCAATTCAACTGACTGGGAAAGGAAAGCCTTTTAAGCAAATGATGTTAGAGCAACTGTACACTCATAATGAAAATAATGAATTGTGCCTTACCCTCACTGTTGGATCGTAGACCTAAGTATAATAACTAGAAATATAAACCTTCTAGAAGAAAACATAGAAGAATATGTTTTCTAGAATCCTTGGGATAAGCAATGATTTTTTAGACCACACAAAAAGAAGCAGCAATCATAAAAGTCTATAAATTGGGCTTCAAAATTAAAAATTACTGATTTTTAAAATACATCATTATAAAGAGATAAGTCACACACTGAAAGGGAACTTTAAGATCTCTCTGTTTCTCTTTTTCAGCAACCAAGTGGAAAAAAAAATGCGAAAAAAATTTGAACAGACACTTCAGGAAAGAAGACATATAACTCAATGGTAAGTTCATGAAAAGATGCTCAACGTCATTAGTCATCAGGGAAAGGCAAATTAAACCCTGGTTTTGTAGGGAAAAAGCTCCACAAAGTTTAGTAAAGCAAAAAGAAAGTTTTATTCAGCATATATACAAAAAGGCAAAAATGGGAATCGGACAAGCATGCTGCCAGAGCTGATACATGCCGGAATCCGAGGAACTACAGAATCAACAGTATATATTAAAAAAAAAGAAATCACAAAATGGGTAAAATCATTGAAAGCTTCACCTTTTCACCAGTTGGCTAAAAACTGTTAGATCAATGTGATTCTACATTTTAAGTCACCTCTCAACAATTGTTGGTACAGGTTTCAGTAACGACAGTCAGGAGGGCCTTCACTGGTCCAACAAATTTTCTATTTACTAAATGCTAATAGAAAAAAAAGTGGAAAGTGTTCTTTTTGATTGGCTTATGTAAAAGGTTCCCTAAAAGATATTCTCCAAGAACATCCTAGCTATTGTCTTTGTACCTCAGGGCCCAGTTGATGTGTTCTTGTGAGTCCTTGTGATCCAGCTCCAGCTGGGTCACATTCTCTATGCTTAAGGACAGGAAATAATGATTCCAATATTATTTCCTAAATCAACCCACAATGAGTTATCATTTTACAAACAGAACCAGAGCAATTGCTGTTATAAAAAAGAGTAGCGGGAGGCGGGGCCGAGATGGCAGACTACGTAGACGCTACCTCGGATCCCTCTTGCAACAAAGACTCGGAAAAACAAGTGAATCGATCAAGTACATAGCAATCTATGAACCCTGAACAACAAACACAGATTTAGAGAAGGAAAACGAACAAATACGGGGAAGCAGCGATTGTTTTCGGAGCCTGGAGCCAGCGTCCCAGTCAGGTAACCTTTGGCGCCCGATTTAGGGCAGAGCCCAGGGGAGCTGATGGTGCAAAAAAGGGGCCCAGCCCTACCCCCCGAACTCACCCCGGAAGGGGGCCCAGCCGGCTCGCGTGGGAGGAGTGGCAATGCAGCCAGTGTGAGAAGTCCCTGGGAGGCAGTGACTGGTCTTGGAGCTGGGAGAGCAGTGTCCCAGCTGGGGAAATATCCCACCGGGATTTTCACTGGGCGCTGGCACGGCACAAGCACGGAGAGCTGCTCCGCTCCCCTGAACTAACCCCCGGAGGGGGCCCAGCCGGTCCTCGGGGGCAGCACGGCGACTCGGCTGGCGGGACGAGAAATCCCCAGGAGTCAGTGACTGATTTTGGAGCCGGGAGTAAAGCGTCCCAGCAGGGGAACCTTGATGCTAGGATTTAGACTGGCAGCAGGTGGCTTCAGAGGGCCAGATCCCCCGGGGCAATCTCCACACAGCCAGCACACATAGGCGACACGCCCAGTGGGAATCTCAGATATAATAGTCATTCCAAGCAAGACAAGCAACTCTGGCTATATTCTGAGGTGCTACTCTCCTATCTCTCTGATACCTCCCCCACCCTTCCCAGGCGGCTTCATTAACATTGGAATTGCCTGAGCCAGAAGGAGAACGGCTCCAGCTCCGCGTTGGCTTTGCTTCCCCCCCCCCTTTTTTTTCTTTTGGTCTTTTCCTAACCCACTCTTTTGGCCTGAGAGAAGGAACAAAAAAAAAAAAAAAAACCCAGGGACCAAAAATCCACCCCTAATTGGACTAAAAACACAGAACCAGCTACAGCCAAGCATATATGATCCAAATCTCAGACTTTCATCCTTACAGGGAACAAGGTGGCGGTTATAATCCAAAGGCAATTCTGATAGGGATCTGACTGCATTTTTTTTTTAGCGGATTTTCTGGAAAAACTAGTTTCCCAGTGATGGCTCAGAGACAGCAGTCCATATCAAACCACATAAAGAAGCAGACCATGACAGTTTCTACAACCCCCCAAACAAAAGAATCAAAATCTTTCCCAAATGAAGATACAATCCTGGAATTATCAGATACAGAATATAAACAACTAATTTACAGAATGCTTCAAGACATCAGGGATGACCTCAGAAATGAAATAAAGCAATCTGCAGAAAAAGCCAAGGAACACACTGATAAAACAGTTGAAGAATTCAAAAAGATTATTCAAGAACATAGTGGAAAAATTAATAAGTTGCAAGAAGCCATAGAGAGACAGCATGTAGAAATCCAAAAGATTAACAATAAAATTACAGAATTAGACAACGCAATAGGAAGTCAGAGGAGCAGACTCGAGCAATTAGAATGCAGACTGGGACATCTGGAGGACCAGGGAATTAACACCAACATAGCTAAAAATAATCAGATAAAAGAATTAAAAAAAAATGAAGAAACCCTAAGAATCATGTGGGACTCTATCAAGAAGGATAACTTGCGTGTGATTGGAGTCCCAGAACAGGGAGGGAAGACAGAAAACAAAGAGAAAATAGTTGAAGAACTCCTGACAGAAAACTTCCCTGACATCATGAAAGACGAAAGGATATCTATCCAAGATGCTCATCGAACCCCATTTAAGATTGATCCAAAAAGAAAAACACCAAGACATATTATCATCAAACTCGCCAAAACCAAAGATAAAGAGAAAATTTTAAAAGTAGCCAGGGAGAAAAGAAAGGTCTCCTTCAAGGGAGAATCAATAAGTTCAGACTACTCAGCAGAAACCATGCAGGCAAGAAGGGAATGGGACGACATATACAGAGCACTGAAGGAGAAAAACTGCCAGCCAAGGATCACATATCCAGCAAAACTCTCTCTGAAATATTAACGTGAAATTAAGATATTTACAGATAAACACAAGTTTAGAGAATTTGCAAAAACCAAACCAAAGCTACAAGAAATACTAAAGGATATTCTTTGGTCAGAAAACCAATAATATCAGATACCAACACAACACAAGGTCACGAAACAGAACATCCTGATATCAACTCAAATAGAGAAATCACAAAAACAAATTAAGATTAATTAAAAAAAAATACTCATAACAGGGAATCATGGAAGTCAATATGTAAAAGATCACAATAATCAAAAAGAGGGACTAAATGCAGGAGGCATAGAACTGCCATATGGAGAGTGATACAAGGCGATATAGAACAATACAAGTTAGGTTTTTACTTAGAAAAATAGGGGTAAATAATAAGGTAACCACAAAGATGTATAACAACTCCATAACTCAAGATAAAAGCCAAGAAAAACGTAACGACTCAACAAACATAAAGTCAAACACTACGAAAATGAGGATCTCACAATTTACTAAGAAAAACGTCTCAGCACAAAAAAGTATGAGGAAAAATGAAATTGTCCACAACACACATAAAAAGGCATCAAAATGACAACACTAAACACTTATTTATCTATAATTATGCTGAATATAAATGGACTAAATGCACCAATAAAGAGACAGAGAGTCTCGGACTGGATAAAGAAACATGATCCGTCTATATGCTGCCTCCAAGAGACACACCTTAGACTTAGAGACACAAACAAACTAAAACTCAAAGGATGGAAAAAAATATATCAAGCAAACAATAAGCAAAAAAGAAGAGGAGTAGCAATATTAATTTCTGACAAAATAGACTCTAGACTTAAATCCACCACAAAGGATAAAGAAGGACACTACATAATGATAAAAGGGACAATTGATCAGGAAGACATAACCATATTAAATATTTATGCACCCAATGACAGGGCTGCAAGATACATAAATCAAATTTTAACAGAATTGAACAGTGAGATAGACACCTCCACAATTATAGTAGGAGACTTCAACACACCACTTTCGGAGAAGGACAGGACATCCAGTAAGAAGCTCAATAGAGACACAGAAGACCTAATTACAACAATCAACCAACTTGACCTCATTGACTTATACAGAACTCTCCACCCAACTGCTGCAAAGTAGACTTTTTTTTCTAGCGCACATGGAACATTCTCTAGAATAGACCACATATTAGGTCATAAAACAAACCTTTGCAGAATCCAAAACATTGAAATATTACAAAGCATCTTCTCAGACCACAAGGCAATAAAACTAGAAATCAATAACAGAAAAACTAGGGAAAAGAAATCAAATACCTGGAAAAGGAACAATACCCTCCTGAAGAAAGACTGGGTTATAGAAGACATCAAGGAGGGAATAAGGAAATTCATAGAACGCAACGAGAATGAAAATACTTCCTATCAAAACCTCTGGGACACAGCAAAAGCAGTGCTCAGAGGCCAATGTATATCGATAAATGCACACATACAAAAAGAAGAAAGAGCCAAAATCAGAAAACTGTCCCTACAACTTGAACAAATAGAAAGTGAGCAACAAAAGAATCCATCAGGCACGAGAAGAAAACAAATAATAAAAATTAGAGCTGAACTAAATGAATTAGAGAACAGAAAAAACAATTGAAACAATTAACAAAGCCAAAAGCTGGTTCTTTGAAAAAATTAACAAAATTGATAAACCATTGGCTAGACTGACTAAAGAAATACAGGAAAGGAAACAAAGAACCCAAATAAGAAACGAGAAGGACCACATCATAACAGAACCAAATCAAATTAAAAGAATCATATCAGATTATTACGAAAAATTGTACTGCAACAAATTTGCAGACCTAGAAGAAATGGATGAATTCCTGGAAAAACACTACCTACCTAAACTAACACATTCAGAAGTAGAACAACTAAATAGACCCATAACAAAAAAAGAGATTGAAACGGTAATCAAAAAACTCCCAAAAAAAAAAAAGCCCTGGCCCGGATGGCTTCACTGCAGAGTTCTATCAAACTTTCAGAGAAGAGTTAACCCCACTACTACTGAAGGTATTTCAAAGCATAGAAAATGACGGAATACTACCCAACTCATTCTATGAAGCCACCATCTCCCTGATACCAAAACCAGGTAAAGACATTACAAAAAAAGAAAATTACAGACCTATATCCCTCATGAACATAGTTGTAAAAATCCTCAACAAAATTCTAGCCAATAGAATTCAACAACATATCAAAAAAATAATTCACCAGGATCAAGTGGGATTTATACCAGGTATGCAAGGCTGGTTTAATATCAGAAAAACCATTAATGTAATCCATCACATAAATAAAACAAAAGACAAAAACCACATGATCTTAACAATTGATGCAGAAAAGGCATTGGACAAAGTCCAACACCCATTTATGATAAAAACTCTCACCAAAATAGGAATTGAAGGAAAATTCCTCAACATAATAAAGGGCATCTATGCAATTTTTATGCAAAGTCAACAGCCAATATCACTCTAAATGGAGAGAACCTGAAAGCATTTCCCTTGAGAACAGGAACCAGACAAGGATGCCCTTTATCACCGCTCTTATTCAACATCGTGCTAGAAGTCCTAGCCAGGGCAATTAGGCTAGACAAAGAAATAAAAGGCATCCAGATTGGCAAGGAGGAAGTAAAATTATCCCTATTTCCAGATGACATGATCTTATACCCAGAAAACCCTAAGGAATCCTCCAGAAAACTACTGAAACTAAGAGAACAGTTTGGCAGAGTCTCAGGTTATAAAATAAACATATAAAAATCACTTGGATTCCTCTACATCAACAAAAAGAACACCGAAGAGGAAATAACCAAATCAATAACATTCACAGTAGCCCCCAAGAAGATAAAATACTTAGGAATAAATCTTACCAAGCATGTAAAAGACCTATACAAAGAAAACTACAAAGCTCTATTACAAGAAATTAAAAAGGACATACTTAAGTGGAAAAACATACCTTGCTCATGGATAGGAAGACTTAACATAGTAAAAATGTCTATTCTACCAAAAGCCATCTATACATATAACACACTTCCGATCCATATTCCAATGTCATTTTTTAAGGTGATAGAGAAACAAATCACCAATTTCATATGGAAGGGAAAGAAGCCTCGGATAAGCAAAGCATTACTGAAAAAGAAGAAGAAAGTGGGAGGCCTCACTCTACCTGATTTCAGAAGCTATTTTACAGGCACAGTAGTCAAAACAGCCTGGTACTGGTACAACAACAGGCACATAGACCAATGGAACAGAATTGAGAAGCCAGATATAAATCCATCCACATATGAGCAGCTGATATTTGACAAAGGACCAGTGTCAGTTAATTGGGGAAATGATAGTCTTTTTAACAAATGGTGCTGGCATAACTGGATATCCATTTGCAAAAAAATGAAACAGGTCCCATACCTCACACCATGCACAAAAACTAACTCCAAGTGGATCAAAGACCCAAACATAAAGACTAAAACGATAAAGATCATGGAAGAAAAAATAGGGACAACTCTAGGAGCCCTAATACAAGGCATAAACAGAATACAAAACATTACCAAAAATGACGAAGAGAAACCCGATAACTGGGAGCTTCTAAAAATCAAACTCCTGTGCTCATCTAAAGACTTCACCAAAAGAGTAAAAAGACCACCTACAGATTGGGAAAGAATTTTCAGCTATGACATCTCCGACCAGCGCCTTATCTCTAAAATCTACATGATTCTGTCAAAACTCAACCACAAAAAGACAAACAACCCAATCAAGAAGTGGGCAAAGGATATGAACACACACTTCACTAAAGAAGATATTCAGGCAGCCAACAGATACATGAGAAAATGCTCTCGGTCATTAGCCATTAGAGAAATGCAAATTAAAACTACGATGAGATTCCATCTCACACCAACAAGGCTGGCATTAATCCAAAAAACACAAAACAATAAATGTTGGAGAGGCTGCGGAGAGATTGGAACTCTTATACACTGCTGGTGGGAATGTAAAATGGTACAACCACTTTGGAAATCTATCTGGCGTTATCTTAAACAGTTAGAAATAAAACTACCATACAACCCAGAAATCCCACTCCTCGGAATATACCCTAGAGATACAAGAACCTTCACACAAACAGGTACATGCACACCCATGTTTATTGCAGCTCTGTTTACAATAGCAAAAAGCTGGAAGCAACCACGGTGTCCGTCAGTGGATGAATGGGTAAATAAATTGTGGTATATTCACACAATGGAATACTACGCATCGATAAAGAACAGTGACGAATCTGTGAAACATTTTCATAACATGGAGGAACCTGGAAGGCATTATGCTGAGCGAAATGAGTCAGAGGCAAAAGGACAAATATTGTATAAGACCACTATTATAAGATCTTGAGAAATAGTAAAAACTGAGAAGAACACATACTTTTGTGGTTATGAGGGGGGGAGGGAGGGAGAGTTTTTTTTTATTGATTAATTAGTAGATAAGAACTGCTTTAGGTGAGGGGAAAGACAACACTCAATACATGGAAGGTCAGCTCAATTGGACTGGACCAAAAGCAAAGAAGTTTCCAGGATAAAATGAAGGCTTCAAAGGTCAGCGGAGCAAGGGCGGGGGTTTGGGGACCATGGTTTAAGGGGACTTTTAAGTCAATTGGCAAAATAATTCTATTATGAAAACATTCTGCATCCCACTTTGAAATGTGGTGTCTGGGGTCTTAAATGCTAACAAGCGGCCATCTAAGATGCATCAATTGGTCTCAACTCACCTGGAGCAAAGGGGAATGAAGAACACCAAGGTCACAAGACAACTAAGAGCCCAAGAGACAGAAAGGGCCACATGAACCAGAGACCTGCATCATCCTGAGACCAGAAGAGCTAGTTGGTGCCCGGCCACAATTGATGACTACCCTGACAGGGAGCACAACAGAGAACCCCTGAGGGAGCAGGAGATCAGTGGGATGCAGACCCCAAATTCTCATAAAAAGACCATAATTAATGGTCTGACTGAGACTAGAGGAATCCGGTGGCCATGGTCCCCAGACCTTCTGTTGGCACAGGACAGGAACCATCCCCGAAGACAACTCACCAGACATGAAAGGGACTGGTCAGTGAGTGGGAGAGAGATGCTGATGAAGAGTGAGCTAATTATATCAGGTGGACACTTGAGATTGTGTTGGCATCTCCTGTCTGGAGGGGGGATGGGAGGATAGAGAGAGTGGGAAGCTGGCAAAATTGTCAGGAAAGGAGAGACTGGAAGGGTTGACTCATTAGGGGGAGAGCAAGTGGGAGTACGGAGTAAGATGTATGTAAACTTATATGTGACAGACTGACTTGATTTGTAAATGTTCACTTGAAGCTCAATAAAAGTTAATTAAAAAAAAAAAGAGTAGCAATACCAAATGTTGGTGAGCCAGTAGAACAACTTGACTTTCCCTACTTGCAGCTGGGAATTTAAAATGGTTCAACTACTTTGGAAAGCTGAATAGCAATTTCTTACAAAGTTAAACATACATCTACCTTATGATCTAGTAACTCTAATTCCAAGTAGTTAGCCAAGAGAAATAAAAACACATGTCCACAAAATGACTTTAATTAGAATGTTCATAGAGACTTTATTCATAGCTTAAGATTTGAAAGAATCCAATTGTTCACAAAAGCATAACAATGATAAAAACTTCAGATTATATACATTCATAAAATTCAGCAATTCAAAGGCACAACTGCAGGGAATGCAACAGCATGCATGAATCTCAAATACACAATGATGAGTAAAAAAGCAGAAATGAAAGAATACTTGTCATATGATTCTATTTTTAAGAAATCCAAGGAAAGGCAAAACTATTTTTATATGCTGTTAGGAATTAGAGAATGGTAGCCCGAGGTAGTGGTGATGATGTTGGTAGGGGGATAGCCAGGGGCACAAAACAACTTTATGGAGTGATGGGAATATTCCATGTGTTGTTTTGGGTGGCGATTATTCAAATGTATCCATTTATAAAAACTTATCAACACTTAGATCTGTATATTTTAATATAAATTATAATTTAGTAAAATAAACAGGAATTTATATTAACACTTGTAAAGGCATGTTCTTTCTTGAAAGACAATAATTAATAATATTAGTCTTCTGTTGTGAAGTGTGGGGAAAATGGACATGTGGGGAATGAAATGGGAGATCTCTCACTGTTCACAATTTTTTTTTACTTTTTGATTTTTTGAAACTTGTGAATACATTCGTGATTCAGAAACTAAATAAAATTGAAAAACAAAGTACGTTTAAAGCAGACTGCTTAATTTACAACCCTCATGTGTTTCAGTTGTCCTGATTTTTGTGAATTCCACCACCACTCACACAGTACTGCCATTGAAAATCCAGGTCATTCTTGCATCCTCACCTCTCATATCCAGTCCATCAACAAGTCCCACTTGCTCTTTCTCCAAAATATATCTCACATCTAAAATATTCTTTCATCTTCTCTTGTACCCATTAGCCTAAGCCATCATTATCTCTTTCATATAGTATTTCGCATGCTCCTTAAGTGGCCTTTTTTGCTTGCACTTTTAGCCTTCATTCAGTAGCCAGAATAATCTTTTAAAAATGTTGAGTCAATTAAAATTTAAATTATCTTACCTTCCACTTTCATGACTCAATTATTTTTCTTCTGTTTAAGAGTATTATTCTGGCTTTAGCAGAGCATAAATCAAAAACAAACAACAACAAACCCAAAACCAAAAAACAAACAAAAAACCAGTTTTTCTCAAATTGATTTGGACTCATGGCAATCCCATGTGTGCAGAGCAGACCTACATTTCTCACAGCTTTTAAGGCCAATTTTTGGAATCAGACCAGATTTCCAGGTGTTTCTTCTGAGATACCTGTGAGTGGGTTCAAACTGACAACCTTTAGGTGAGCAGTTGAACACTTAACTGCTTGAGCCACTCAGGGACTCCTAGCAGAGCATAAAAAAAAGGAGAAACTTATTTCTAAAATGAATTACAACGAATACTAAGATTACAATAGTATCTATTTAGAAGGCCATCTCTTCTTAAAGAATCAGTCCATTCTACATAGTGCAGTTCTTCTCCTTAAGAATTTTTCCAGGGGAATCTTTGTATCATTTATTTTCTCATGAGTATGTCTTCTTCACTAGGTATATGTTGAATCTAATACATTACCAACTTGATCACATTACTTCTTTTCTTGATATATCAATGATTTCTCATCAATTAAATAATTTACTATTTTCTTTTTAAATTGCACTGTGCTATTTAAAGTAATTTCCCTTGGCTTTCTACCCATGAAAGCCTAATAAACATCCATTATCTCTATCACTGATAGAATGTTAATTTTAGAACCCAGAAGTGACACAGTGAACTTTATCTGACATATATTTGAATATTTACATCTTACAAGTCTCCAGTCTTTTTCTTGGCTACATCTTGCTGGCATTCTAATAATTCCCACTGAAAGTGTTCTGCAGCTTGTGGTAGCCTTCAAATTCCCAAGTACGTCCTCCATTGCATCACAAATTGGTCATGCATTTTAAAATGTAAGAGCTCTCACCACCCCATGAAAAGAGATATTTAAGAACAAAAGAAGGAGCAATCATTTGTCCCTTCAATCAGAAGGAGGTGAGTGCCTGCTGTGAGAGTAGTATTAAATCCCCAGAGAGGTGAACATTTTCTCCTTCTTCGTATTTATAAGGAACAAAAGAAGGCAGAAATGGAAACAAAGATCTCACCTCTTCAGGTAGGACATCTGCTGTGGTGGAATGTAATGGATAGAAGGCAGAATTAAGGTAGAAATAGACTACTATGTGAGGTCTGAATTTAGCAATACAGCAGCACATTTTATCTATTCTTAAGAAAATAGATCTAGTTGCCTGGGTGGTGCAAATGCTTAAGTGCTCAGCTCCTAAGGTTGGTGGTTAGAATCTACCCACAGGAGCCTTGGAAGAAATGCCAGGCAATCTGCTTCTGAAAGGTCACAGGCACTGAAAACCCTATGAAGCACATTTCTAATCTGACACATGAGGTCTCCTTGAGTTAGAAACTACTCAATGGCAACTTTTTTTTTTCATCTAGTATTTAAAATTACTTTAATGGGTACATATAAGGCTTTTCTTAAAATACTAGTAGCCTTGGTGATGCTAATAAAACCAAAAGCAAACCTGTTGTTTTCCAGTCAACCTTGACTCATAGCGAACCTGTAGGATAGAGTAGACCTGCCCCATAGGGTTTCCAAGGAGTGGCTGGTGGACTCAAACTGCAGACCTTTTTGTTAGCAGCCAAGCTCGTAACCACTATGACACCAGGACTCCGGGGACGCTAATACTTGGTCTTAATTTTTTTTTTTTTTATCATTTATAAAATGAAAGAGGGGAGGGGAAAGAAAATCACAATCAGCCCACAAATGCTAGGCTGAGATTGCAGAGAAAATCTTCAATGACTTCATGATTTTGCAAAAGACCTGCCCTGATCTTGTTCCTACACTCAGTTAGGATGGGAGGTTTTTTTTTTTTTTATTTTTAAACAAATGGTCCCAGCATACCAATATAAGGCTTTGACAACTGGCTAAAAAGTGAAAGTTCCACAAATTTATTTCCTACAACCTCACAGACTTATGCAGTTACTATTTCCCTAAGGATTAACTCCAAAGCCAGTGACCAAGAATCTATTACCATACTTTTACTCCTTAGAAACCAAAGCTCCTCTTAGCAACTAGATTATTCGTGGTTTAGTTTTGGTTTAATTAGACTTGAATATGCTACTTATTGCTATCTTCCTTATCTTTCTGGATTCTCGCATCAACACTGTGAGATGGTGAATAAACTCAGGAGAAGGAAGATTGAGTGATCTTTCCAAACTCAGATGGTTAAGAAATTGCAGAATCAAGAACTTAAACCTAGACAGCCTGACACTCAAACTGGGTTTTTTTCTATGACAGTCATTACTTTGCCTAAAAGTCATAGCATTTAAAGAGATTCACAGGCCATTCAGACACTAATGATTCCATATACCTGTAGAGTGCCTTTTAGAGGTGACATCAACATCGATATCAGTTAAATATTTAACTTTAACTTCATCCACATTTTTCAGAACACACAGTGACTAGTAATTCTATATGTTAATATTTTATAAACTAGATACCACATTCTAATCAACATCACATTCACATTTTGGGAATTCTGTTAAATATAATTTGGCTATTAAAAAAAATAGAATAGATTAATCAGAAATCTCTTTTGATCAAAAGGTAAATCGTCTATTTTTATTAATATCAGTTACACACACAAAATATCTGAAGAAATGGGAAATAATTAAAAGTGATCACACTTGAAGGAGTGTATTATTAAAGGGCAAAAAGTACTGAAAGGTAAAATATATATTTTTAAGGTTTAGAATAATCCATTAGAGAGAAGAAAGTTAGGAAGCAACTACTGCACTCACTCTTGTTTCAAAAGAAAACAGTAGTGGATTTCACAGAATTAATGGGGAGGCAAACGTGGGAGTTAATAAAAGAAATGAATAGAGAAGACAAGAAGAGTGAAAAAAAGATAAACTAAAATAATATGGAGAAATCAAAGGAAGAAGAAAAAATGTAATATGATAGAGAAATTGGGTAAAAATTAGGGGAACAATTTGAGAAAAAAATTAGAGAGAAAAAAGAGAAGATAAAATAGAGAAACAAGGCCAACTCAAATGTACAAATAAAACTTAAAAAAACATATACAAAGATGGAGTGAGAAAGGTAAGAAAGATAATAAAAGAAAAATTAAAGAAGGAGGCATGAGAAATTATAATGAAGAGAAACTGGGGAATTAGATGGCCATCCAGTCTCCATGCTTGAAGCTTCTAACAGCAGCCTGGACTCCGAGCACACACAGGTGGCTGTGTGTCTGCATTTATCTCCATCACTCTTCTCTGTCCCGCACCTGCTCCAGCCTCACCAGCAGCAGATGAATCTTTGTAGCAGCTAAAAAGGAAAGATAGGGTGAAGGCAGTGGCCAGCATTCGGATTTCTGTTTCAGCTTTCATTGACAGCAGTCTTTTTCTTCATATAGTTAGAGCAGAATGCTTGTCTCTGCAGAGATTTCTGTGCTTTTATTTTTTCAGGGACTTGCTTCGTTTTCCCTAATGTCTTCTAACTGACCATATATCTTCTGTTTATGAGAATGATGTAAGAATTCCAGGTACCACAAAGGTACACAGAGGGAAACGGGATGAAGGGACAGAGTGAATCAAGGATGGTAGATGGCAATGAATCTCATCTGCTAAGGAGTCCATAGATTCTAACATGCCAATGATCTGAAAGATGGCACAGGACTAGGCAACATTTCCTACTGTAATAGATAAGGGGGCCATGAGTCTGAGCCAACTCAATGCAACTAATAACAATTATAAGGAGGAGTCAATAGGAGAACCGATGTGGAAGATAGGAAATAAAACACAAGACAGAGTGAAAAAGCCTGTAGATCTTAACATGAGATACTTAAAAGCTTCATCTATGTCCTGAAGACAGCTTCAATTCCTGTGTGTGAAATAAGCAACTGTAAAATAGAGTTCCAGATGCAGATGCACACAACTTAGGGATTCCTGAGTCACTTGTCTATCAGCAGCTTTTATGCATAGTAATAAAATAAAAGTTGAGGCTAATGAGTGTTGAAATGCAAAAAAAAAAAAAAAAAGGAGGAACAAAAATGCTATTTTCAATGGCACCATACATACACATTCATACTTCAAGTTTGATTAAGACACAGTGTGTGTGCTTTGTGTGTGCATTGATGACACATATATGCTACCCACTGCCATCGAGTCGATTCCGACTCATAGCGACCCTGTAGGACAAAGTAGAACTGCCCCATAGAGTTTCCAAGAAGTGCCTGGTGGATTTGAACTGCCGACCTCTTGGATATATACATATGCTATGTGATGTTAAGAATCTCTTTTATGATTTCCACTTTGCATATACATTAATGAGTCATTTTTGGGCTTAAATATACACAAAGCAGACAATCTGATGTTTTGAATAGATGAGGCTTAAATGACATTGTAAATAGTTCCTTTGAGTTCTAGTTTTGGCCTTTATTGTTCCTCTCTTCCTTCTTCTTCCTTTCTGTTCTCTTTCATTCTATCTTCCCTTTCAATAAAGCCAATGGACGTACTCCTCCTTGCACCCCATATTCCATGACAGTATTTTACAACAAGTGTATATTTTAACTGAAAACATGTAAAACATTGTTACATTTTGCTCTAGCTTAATTAAGAGTATTCAAGCTTTTATAATTTTTCACCTCAACAATAACATTTTTGAGTACATACCATCAACACAGATATATGTATATATTTTCCAGGTTTAATTATACATGATTATTTATAAACTGTAAAACTTAAAAATATATAGAACTTAAAAGAATGGGATATAACAATATACATATAGGAATTCTACTATTGTTTTCATACCAATAAATCAGCATGTTCATCCCATGGGGTATGCATCCTCAAGTTGGAACTACCATGCTGATACTCAGATCCTTATTTCAGACCAGAGTGACAAATATTCTTTTTATTTAAACCAGCTTGAAGGTTTGATTGCCCTTCTGTGGCTCAAGCCAACTGGATAACTTCTTCTGTGACATCCTACAGGTCATCAAGCTGGCCTGCACAGACATCTTTGTGGTGAAACTCATTATAGTCTTCAAAAATGGCTTGCTTATCTTCTTCTGTTTGATAATCTTTTTGATCTCCTATTCAGTCATCTTCTGCCATGTACGTAGGTCCACTGCTGAAGGAAAGAGCAAGGCTTTGTCCACATGTACAACTCACATAATCATTATATTTCTCACGTTTGGACCTTTCATGTTTGTCTACACTTGCCCCCTCAGGACCTTGCCAGTTTGCAAGAGATAAAACCCAACTTCTTTTACCCAAGACTAAACCTAACTTCTATTTTTTTCTTTTTAGATCAACATTCCTAAGATCAATTTACATATAGGATACGTACCATTGTTGTATAATTCAAGTCTTCACAATATACGTGCACAACCACTACAATAAATTATGGAATATTTCAGTCACCTTAAAAATGCCAATATTCCTCTCTGCTGTCAATTTCCTCACCACATTCCAATAAAAACCAAAAAACCTCAATAACTGGGGTTAATTTTTTTATTAGGAAAATTTTAATATGTCTCAAGCAAATTAGGAACAGAGTTCTACATGAGAGAACAGTTAGATAGAAGCACAGGATTGAAGTGGAAGAAGAATATGGGTTAGGGACCTAGGTGTTGGCAGTAATAAAATTTAGAAGAATGAGGATAGAAGAGATTTCTTAGCTTGTGGGAAAATAATGGTTTAACATGAATGTGAACTATCTTGCTTTTGGTTTGAGAAGAACTGTGGTGCATATGAAATAGATGGAAATAAACTCTCCCCTCCTTGATGTTCTGTAGGCAAAAGAAATGGAGATAAGAAACAGCACATTGGTGACAGAATTCATCCTTCTTGGTCTTACCCAATCTCGACCTATTCAGCTGCTGGTCTTTGTGTTGATCTTTATTTTCTACCTCATAATCCTCCCTGGAAATTTCCTTATCATCCTCACCATCAAATCAGACCCTGGTCTCTCAGCCCCACTCTACTTCTTCCTGGGCAACCTGGCCTTCCTGGATGCATCCTACTCCTTCATTGTGGCTCCCAGGATGCTGGCAGACTTCCTCTCTGAGAAGAAGGTGATTTCCTACAGATGCTGTATCACTCAGCTCTTCTTCTTGCACTTCCTTGGAGGAGGGGAGGGGTTACTTCTTATTGTGATGGCATTTGACCGCTACATTGCCATATGTCAGCCTTTACACTATTCAACTGTCATGAGCCCTAGGGCCTGCTGTGCATTATTGTTGGCTTTGTGGTTTGGGGGCTTTGTCCACTCCATTATCCAGGTAGCTCTCATCCTTCACTTGCCATTCTGTGGCCCAAATCAGCTGGATAACTTCTTCTGTGATGTCCCGCAGGTCATCAAGCTGGCCTGTGCAGACACCTTTGTGGTGGAGCTCCTTATGGTCTTCAATAGTGGTTTGCTCACACTCCTGTGTTTCCTAGGCCTTCTGGTCTCCTATGCGGTCATCCTCTTCCATGTGCATAGGTCTTCTTCTGAAGGAAAGAGCAAGGCCCTGTCCACATGCACAACTCACATAATTATTATATTTCTCATGTTTGGACCTTCCATCTTCATCTACACTCGCCCCTTCAGGGCCTTGCCAGCTGACAAGGAGGTTGCCTTCTTTCACACAGTGATCTTTCCTTTGATGAATCCTGTGATTTATACCCTTCGAAACCAGGAAGTGAAAATTTCCATCAGGAGGTTGTTGAGTAGACATGTAATGTGCTAAATGGATTTTATAAAGAGAACTCAAGAAAGGGGAAATTCCAGCTAAAAATCATTCATTCATCTAGCAAATACTAGTTTTTAGTCAATTCTTCCCATTTGTCAGGTACTATTGTTGGCACCAGACAAATGGGTGGCATTCAGTAAAAACTAGTATTTGCTAAATGAAAGAATAATTTCCAGCTGGAAGGAACTGACTCAATGGCTATAGGTTTGGGTTTTGGTTTATTGTAGGCACTGGGGAGAGAGTTATGCATATTGAGAGAAAAAATTGTGTATATTTAAAGAATATAAATAAAATCATACTGATTGATAATAAGCATGTATGAGATATTTAAGAATTAAATTTATTGTAACTGTAAGGTCAAATCATGTAAGGTCTTTGAGGTTGAGATAAGGAGTTTAATTATATTCTAACTGCAGTAAGAATCCATTTTAAGATTTAACATAAGAGAGTGACTCAGCTACAATTGATTGTTTTCTCTGTGGCTTAGGGCAACATCCTCAAGATTCTGGGCAGAGATCAATAAGCCGTAAAATGTTATTAAGAGCCAAACGTCCTGATAGCAGGTATCTCTTCAAAGAAACTGTTGTTTTTATTATTTTCAATTCAAAGTTTAGTAGAGGAATAAGAAAGAAAGCTAATAGGTTTCATGGAAAAATGTGAGATTATTTACTTTTTTTTTTTTAAGCTTCCTGATTGTTACAAACAGGTTTTCACAAATTCTTCCTGGATGTTAAACCTTTCCCCAAAATGATTTCACTGTGATTATGATTATAACATTAAGTACATCATACACAAAGAAAACAAGATGTCATTGAAAAGACAGGAAAGAGAGAAAAGATGAAAATGGATGTCAGAAGAGACTCTGAAAGTTGCTCTTGAACTTAGAGTAGCTAAAGCAAATGGAAGAAATGATGAAACAAAGGAACTGAAGAGAAGATTTCAAGGGGCTGCTTGAGAAGACAAAGTATTATAATGAAATGTACAAAGACCTGGAATTACAAAACCTAAAGAATAGAATACTTGACATTAATCAAGCTAAAGGAACTGAAGAGAAAATTCAAGCCTCAAGTTGCACTATTGGAGAATTCTATGGGGAAAATATTGGACTATGGAGGAAGCATCAGAAGATGGAAGGAATACATACAGTCACTGTTCCAAAAAGAATTGGTGAACACAGGATCAGTATGATTGAGAACCAACTCAATGGCACCTACAATGATAACATATGTTGGTAACATTTATACTTATATCTTTCCCATAAACTCTAGGCTCCTGTACCCAGCAACCCGTGTCTCAGCTCCAGTTTCATGTATTAATCTCACTTGGAGCGTAAGATATCCTAGACTAGTGAGCTTGGCCACACCATTCCCTCCACCTCCACTATATTATCTCTGTTAATTGCAATTCTATCCTTCCAGTCTATGGCCCAAAGCCTTTGAATCCTAACATTTTGGACACATTTTCTCTCATATTCCATATCCAACCTGTTAACAAGTCTGGATTAACTCTACCATCACAAAATTTCCCTCTACCTCCAGTGCTACCTCCTAGGAATAAATCACGGTCATCTCTTGCCTATGTGGTTGCTGTTGCCTCTTTACTGACCATTAGTTCTCTTGTCCCATTTTAGTCTATTCTCAGATGAGCAGCCAGAATGATAGGTTAAAACGTTAAGTCAGATCATCTCACTCCTCTTCTCAAAACCCTTAATGACTTCCATCTACTCAAAGTAAGCCAAAGTTCTTCTTTGCTTTCCATAAAGGTCCATAATGCCTTATCTATATACCCCAACTCCTGCCCCCCTCCTACTCTGACCTCTTATCCTACTATATACTATTTCACTCACTCTGCTCAGCCCCACCACCCTCCTGATCCTTGAATATACCAGGCTTGCTTGTGCCTCTGGAACTTTGATTTGCTGTGCCATCTGAGTGTACTTCCTCCAGATAATGGTATGAACCACTCCATAATTTCTATCAAGCCTTTCCTTAAATGTCACCCTCCTCATGAGGCCTTTTTTGAACTCCTTATTCAAATTAACAACCCACTCTCACAATACTCCATGTTCCCCTTCTCTGCATTTTTGTCTATGTATTTATCACTATTTAATATGTCATATACTCTATGTGGAAACCCTGGTGGCATAGTGGTTAAGTGCTATGGCTGCTAATCAAAAGTTCGGCGGTTTGAATCCACCAGGTGCTCCTGGAAACCCTATGGGACAGCTCTATTCTGTCCTATAGGGTCATTATGAGTCAAAATCAACTGGACTGCAATGGGTTTGGTTTTGGGTTTTTTATATTCTATGTACTTCTTTTATTGCCTGTCTTTTTTCACTGTAGTAGATCATCTCCATGAAAGCAGACATTAATTTGTTTTGTCTACTACCTGGCACAAAGAAGAATCTCAGTAAATAATAAATTAATTAAAGAATAAGATGAAAATAACACCCATTCCACTGCTAAAAAATATCTAATGTTAGCATTTTGTTATTTTTACATGTATAAAATTTAAAAAAATGAGTTATATTACACAGGTAGTTTATAACTAGTTTTTTCTTAATATTATAAGAATGTTTTAAATAAGTAATTGCCTATAAAGTAATCAACTTCCATTTTTTGATCATTATATTTAAACAATCTCTTGTTTTTGGATATTTAGATTTTTGCTAATAGAAGCTATGTTCATATAAAAGTGTTGTAAATATAACTTTCACACTTATCTATTTTCTGGTGATACATTTTTAGAAGTACAATTACTAGCTCAGAAGATATAAAGATATTTCCAACACTAGTATTTGAACTCTTTTAAAGATTTGCCATTTTGAAAAAAGTATTGCATTTATTATGATTTTAAATTTTGATTATTGTCTACCAATTAAATGTATTTTTTCATGAGTTCAATTTTAATATGGATTGCTGACTTTACAAAATGTCGTTGTTAGCTGCCATCAAGTTTGCCCTAGCTCATGGTGAGCCCGTGCACAATGAAACACTGCCTGATGCTGTACTATCCCCATGATCAGTTTTGGATCAGACTGTTGATATTCATGGAGTTTTCACTGGCTAATTTCTGGAAGTAGATCTCCAGGTCTTTTTCATCCTAGTTCATAAGGTTTTCATTGCCTAAAACCTGTTCAGCACCATAACAACACACATGCCTCCACTGACATGGAAGGCAAGAATTCTAATCACTGAACAACCAGTGGCCCCTTACTTTTAAAAATAAGTGTGTCTATCTTATCTATTTGATTTGTAACACCTAAAAAAAAAAAAAAATTTTATTTACATATGAAGTGAATGAACTCTGTTATTTACATTCAAAATTCTTAACCAGTCCTTAAAAAAAATAAAACCAGGATTTCTACTTCTTATCAAGATGAAGAAACAGGATTATATTTACCCATCTGCCTGAAACAACAAAAAAAAAAGTAAAATCTACACAGCAATGGGTTTTAAAACACTGTCAAGAAAGAAAAAAAACCCACTGCCCGTGGAGTTGATTCTGACTCATAGCGACCCTACAGGATAGAGTAGAACTACCCCATAGAGTTTCCAGGGAGCACCTGGTGGATTCGAACTGCTGACCTCTTGGTTAGCAGCCATAGCACTTAACCACTACGCCACCACAGTTTCCTAAAACACTGTGCATCAGGCAAAAAAAAAAAAATGAGCCTTATGATTGCCCTGGATTATTGCCCTGAGAAAATTTCCTTTTCAACAACCAGGAGGAGGAAAACAGTAGGAGCCAGCTGACTCTGTTCAGGACAGCAAGCTGAGTTTTGAAATTGTTTGGGACCCCTGACTCCTTCCATTTTCTTTCATTTTGAATGGAAATGTCATAACTAGTATCCTGTGCTTGTCTCAACATTGTATTTTGGTAGCATATAACTTGTTTTCTAGTTTCATTGGTCCACAGATGGAAAGGAGTTTTGCGTCAGGATGGATTATACCCAGAGTTAAGAGCTCAGGGTGATTACCAAAACATCGGCAGTTAGGATCCACAAGCAGCTTCTTGGAAACCCTACGGGGCTGTTCTACTCTGTCCTGTAGGGTCACTTTGAGACAGAAAGGCCTCAATGGAAACTGATTTGGTTTTGGTTTCACTCATACCTAAATTAGATGATTTAGGTAATGAGATTTGGTCCTTCCGAGCTAATGAGACTTAGATTAGATTTTGGACTTGTGTTTATGCTGTAATTGGTTGAGACTTTTGGGGACACTGAGATAAAGTGGATGCATTATGCATGTGGAATGGGTGTGAATTATGGGGGCCAGAAGGTGTATTGTGGTAGGCTGAATAATGGTTCCCCAAAGGTTTCCATGTCTGAATCTCCAAAACCTGTAAATATGTTAATTTACATGGCAAAATGGACTTTGCAGATATGATTAAGTTAGAGATCTTGAGATGGGAAGATTTCCTTGGTTATTTGGGTTTGTCAAGTGTGATCATGAGGGTTCTTAGGCAAGGACACAGAAGGGTCAGAATTAGAAAAGACAATGTAACGGTGAGAGAAAGATGTGATAAGAGAGATTAGGAGATGCCGTGGTGCTGACTTTGAAGATGGAGGATGGGGCTGTTTGTGCGGGTCTATTTTGGGGCTGTGTTTCGTGTTCCATTAATCTATATGCCTATTCTTTTGTCAATGCCATGCACTGTATCTTGACCGTACGAATACCAGTAAATTCCCATTAGTCCTTAAACTAGCCCAAGCCAGATTTAGCCTGCCCCTCATGCAAAAAAGGGCCAGCTGTTACTGCAAATTGATCTCAGCAGAGGATGCAGCAAGAGGTGGAATGAACCAGAAGAAAAATCATCATCTGGATCCTATTCCAAAGCAAGAAGAAGAACCACGTCACCTCCTGTTTTCTGGCTGCTTTCTAGAATTTTCCCTCCCCAGTATGCCTGCATGGCTGCCATCTTGGTGTCCAAATCACATATAAGCCCTGCTTCCCCGTAGCTCTTCCCCGTAGCTCTTCCCCGTAGCTCTTCCCCGTAGCTCTTCCCCGTAGCTCTTCCCCGTAGCTCTTCCCCGTAGCTCTTCCCCGTAGCTCTTCCCCGTAGCTCTTCCCCGTAGCTCTTCCCCGTAGCTCTTCCCCGTAGCTCTTCCCCGTAGCTCTTCCCCGTAGCTCTTCCCCGTAGCTCTTCCCCGTAGCTCTTCCCCGTAGCTCTTCCCCGTAGCTCTTCCCCGTAGCTCTTCCCCGTAGCTCTTCCCCGTAGCTCAGGAATTCAGATGTGAGGAACTTTTTCCTGGCTCCTTGCTCTGTGCAAGGCAATAATGTTACTTTCTCTTTCTCAAAGACCAGCATCCAGATAATTGGCAAGTCTGGGCATGCTGGACAAGAATCCACCTTCCTGGGCTCGGTAACAACAATAACTTTATAGTAAGTCTTGAATTGAGGTATTGTGAGTCCTCTGTTATTTTTTGTTTTTTCAATATTGGGTTGGCTGTTACAGACCTTTTGCCATCTCATATAAGCTTTAGAGTTAGTTTATTGATAGCTACAAAATCCCTCTTCTACTTTTAAGGACACTGTGATTATATTGACTCCATTCATTTAATCCAGAATAATCTTCCTATTTTAAGGATAGTTAATAAGCAAACTTAATTCTATCTGCAAAGTTCCTTTTACCAGTATTCACATTAAAAAAAATTTTTTTTTTACATTACAGTATTGTAAATTCTTATAAATACTTGGATATATAAACATATTACTCTCAAATACCTTACATTGATTTGTCAATTATTTCCTATGTTGTTGCAGTTGTTAGGGGCTGTCAAGTCAGTTCCAACTCATAGCGACTCTATAGATGCACAACAGAATGAAACATTGTCTGGTCTTGCATCATTCTCAAAATTATTGCTATGTTTGAGCCCATTCTTACAGCCACTGTGTCAATCCATCTCATTCACCAAAAATCTTCCTCTTTTTTGCTGATCCTCCACCTTACCAAGCATGATGTCCTTCTCCAGGGACTGGTCACTCCTGATAACATGTCCAAATTATGTGAGATGAAGTCTTGCCATCCTCGCTCCAAGGAGCACTCTGGCTGTACTTTTTCCAAGACAGACTTGTTCCTTCTTCTGGCAGGCTATGGTATAGTCAATATTCTTCCCCATCACCATGATTCAAAGGCATCAATTCTTCTTCAGCCTTCTTCATTCGTTGTCCAGCTTTTGCATGCATATGAAGTGATTAAAAATATCACGGCTTGCGTCAGGTGCACCTTAGTCCTCAAAGTGACACCTTTGCTTTTCAACACTTTAAAGAGGTGTTTTGAAGCAGATTTGCCCAATGCAACACATCTTTTCATTTCTTGATTGCTGTTTCCGTGGCCATTGATTGTAGATCCAAGTAAAATGAAATCCTTGACAACTTCAATATCTTATTCGTTTATGATGATGTTGCTTATTGGTCCAGTTGTGAGGATTTTTGTTTTCTTTATGTTGGGGTGTAACCAGTACTGAAGGTTGTAGTCTTTGGTATTCATCAGTAAGTGCTTCAAGTCCTCTTCACATTCAGCAAGCAGGATTGTGTCATCTGATTATTGCTGGTTGTTGATGAGTCTTCCTCTCATTCTGATGCTCCATTCTTCTTCATATAGTCCAGCTTCTTGGATTATTTGTTCAGCATACAGATTAAATAAGTATGGTGAAAAGATACAACTGTGACACATACTTTCCCTGACGTTAAATCACCATATATTCCTTTGTTCTGTTTGGATGACTGCCTCTTGTCTATGTACAAGTTCCCCATGAGCACAATTACGTGTTCTGGAATTTTAATTCTTTGAAAAGTTATCCATAATTTGTTATAATCCGCACAGTCGTTGCATTGTGAATAAAAGAGCAGATAAACATGTTTCTGGTATTCGTGGCTTTAAGCTAGGATTCATCTGACATCAACAATGATATCCCTCTTTCCACGACATCTTCTGAATTCACCTTGAATTTTTGGCAATACCATGTTGATGTATTACTACAATTGTTTTTGAATGATCTTCAGCAAAATTTTACTTGTATGTGATATTGATGATATTGTTTGATAATTTCCACATTCTGTTGGATCACCTTTCCTTGAAATGAGCAAGAATATGGATCTCTTCCAGTCAGTTGGCCAGGTAACTGTATTCCAAATTTCTTGGCATATGTGAGTACCTCCAATGCTCCATCTGTTTGTTGAAACATCTGTATTGGTATTCCATCAATTCCTGGAGCTTGCTTTTTACCAATGTCATCAGTGCAGCCTTTCTTCAATACCACTGGTTCTTGACCATATGCTACCTTCTGAAAAGGTTGAACATCAACCAATTCTTTTCGGTGCAGTGACTCTGTATTCCTTCCATCTTCTTTTAATGTGTCCTGCATTGTTCATTTTCTTCATTTCTTCTGCTTGAGAAATACTGAGTATGTTCTTCCCTTTTGGTTTTCTAATTCCTGGTGTTTGCACATTTCATTATAATACTTAATCTTCTTTGGCAATCATATGGTCTACTACGCCAGGAATGCCAAATTGAAGAGGAATGGCATCACATTCATCATCAAAAAGAACATTTCACGATGTATACTGAAGTACAATGCAGTCAGTGATTGGATAATATCCACGTGCCTACAAGGAAGACTGGTTAATATGACTATTATTGAAATTTACACACCAGCCACTAATGCTGAAAATGTGTTTTGCAGCTTTCTTTGTATAGGTCTTTTACATCCCTGGTTAGATTTATTCCTAAGTATTTTATCTTTTTAGGGGCTACTGTAAATGTAGTATTTTCCTGATTTTCTTTTTGAAGTTCTCTTTGTTGGTATACAGGAATTCAGATAATTTTCGTACGTTGATCTTGGATCCTGCTACTCTGCTGAATCTTTCTATTAGTTCCAGTAGTTTTCTTGTGGGATATTAGAGTTCTCCATGTATAGAATCATATCATCTGTGAATATGGATGGTTTTTACTTCTTATTTTCTTTTTCTTCCCACAATGTTAAACAGGAGTGGTGATAAAGGGCATGCTTGTCTTGTTCTCTATGTCAGGGGGAATGCTTTCAGCCTCTCTCCATTGAGAATGATGCTGGCTGTTTGTTTTATATCCAAATCAAATCCATTGCCATTGAATTGATTCTGACCCATAGCAACCCTATAGTGACGCTATAGGACAGAGCAGAACTGCTCTGTAGGGTTTCCAAGGAGTAGCTGGTGGATTCAAACGGCCAACTTTTTGGTCAGCAGCCAGTCTCTTATCCACTTTATTTTGTTGAGGAATTTCCCTTCTATTGCTATTGTATTGAGAGTTTTTATCAGGAATTGGTGTTGGACTTTATCAAACGCCTTTTCTGTGTCAATTGAGATGGTCATGTGATTCTTTTCTTCTATTTATGTGGTAGATTACATTGATTGATTTTCTAATTTTGAACCATTCTTGCATACCTGGTATGAATCCTACTTGGTCATGATGTATTAGCCTTTTTTTAATATGATGCTGGATTCTATTGCTAGAATTTTTTTGATAATTTTTGCATCTATATTCGTGAGAGACATTGGTCTGTAAGTTTCTTTTTTGTGGTGTCTTTACTTAGCTTTGGTACCAGGGTTATGCTGGCTTCGCAGAATGAATTTGGGAGCATTTCTTCCTTTTCTATGCTTTGAAATAGTTTAAGTAGTCCTGACACGAGGTTTTCTCCGAATGTTTGATAGAGTTCTCCACTGAAGCCACTGGGCCAGGGCTTTTATTTTGTTGGGAGTTTTTTTTTTTTTTTTCTTTTTTAATTACATCTTCAATCTCTTCTCTTGTTATGGGTTTGTTCAGATATTCTATCTCAACATGTGTTAGTTTAGGTCAGTAATGTGTTTCCAGAAATTTGCTCATCTCCTCTAGGTTCTCAAATTTATTAGAGTACAATTTTTCACAGTATTCTGTTATGATTCTTTTTATTTCAGTTGGGTCTGTTGTAATTTTCTCCGTCTCATTTGTTATTTGGGTTATTTGCTTTCTCTCCT
The DNA here is from genome assembly GCF_024166365.1 of Elephas maximus indicus. Lineage (NCBI taxonomy): Eukaryota > Metazoa > Chordata > Mammalia > Proboscidea > Elephantidae > Elephas > Elephas maximus. The sequence goes on along the minus strand of NC_064828.1, from coordinate 26,013,354 downwards.
GTCTTTCTTTTGTCATTTTGGCCAATAGATTGTCGATCTTTTCAACGAACCAATTTTTGGTCTTATTTATTCTTTTGTTTTTCTGTCCTTTACTTCAATTATTTCTGCTCTAATCTTTATTATTTCCTTTCTTCTGGTGGCTGTGGCCTTCTTTTGCTGCTCTCTTTCTACTTGTTCAAGTTGAAAGGCTAAAGTTTTGAATTTGGCCCATTCTTTTTAAATGCATGAATTTATTGCTATAAATTGACCTCTAAGCACTGCCTTTGCTGTGTCCCAAAGGTTTTGGTATGATGTGCTTTCATTCTCATTTGTCTCCAGGATTTTTTTTTTAATTTCCTCTTAGATTTCTTTTATTACCCAGTGATTTTTAAGCAGTGTGTTATTCAGTTTCCATGTATTTGATTTTTTTTCCTTATTCTTCCTGTTATTGATTTCTATTTTTTTGTGGCACTGTAATCAGAGAGAATGCTTCGTATTATTTTGATACGAGGGTTACTTTGTGGCCTAAATTGTAATCTTTTCTGGAGAATGTTCCATGTGCATTGGAAAAGAATGTATATTTTTCTGCTGTTGAGTGGAGTGTTCTATAAATGTCTACCAGGCCAAGCTGGTTGACTGTGGCCTTTAGATCTTCTTTATCTTTGTTGAGTTTCTTTCTAGCTGTTCTGTGCTTTACCAAGTGTGTTTTGTTGAAGACTCCTGCTATTATTGTAGAATTGTCAAATTCTCTTTTCACTGCTGTTAGAGTTTGCTTTATGCATTTTGGAGCTCTGTCATTGGATGCATAGATATTTATTAAGGTTATGTCTTCTTGGTGAATTGTCCCTTTAATCATTATATAATGTCCTTCCTTGTCTTTTATGGTTGATTTTATCTTAAAATCTATTTCGTTGAGACTAGTATTGCCACTCCTGCCCTTTTTTATTTGCTATTTGCTTGATATATTTTTTCCATCCTTTGATTTTTAAAATATTTATGTCTTTGTGTCTAAGGTATCTCTTGTAGATAGTATATTAATGGATAATGCTTTTTTATGCATTCTGCCACTCTTTCTCTTTTCAGGTGCTTTTAAGCCATTTACATGTGGTGAGATTATTGTTAGGTATGAGTTTATTAGTATCATATTGCGCTATTTTTTGTGGTGCTGAAGTTTTCTTTGTTCCTCTTACTTTCCTGTGCTGAGTTCCTTTTATTTGTGGATTCTTTTTTTCTTTCATTATTATAGATTTTGTGTTTACAGTGACTTTATGTTTTTCCTGTTTTTTTTTTTTTTTTGGCTGAGTAGGTTTGTTAACTTTCTTTGTGGTTACCTTGAAATTTACCCTTTTCTTTCTAAGTTTGAGCCGGTTTTTTATTACTTGATATCTCCTTGACTTCCTCTCCATTGGAAAATTCTATACCTATTCCATTCTTTCCTGCTTTTGTTGATTTGAGGTTGTCGTCATTTACAGATTGACGTCTCTGGTTCCCTATTTTAAGTCCTTTACCTTTGTTTTATTATTGAGAGCTCTTTACCTAGGTTGGTATCTGGCTGGTCCTGTCCTGTGGTCTAGACTCTGGTCGTTGACCTATGTTGCTGGTTCTCTTACTGAAGCACTCCCTTTAATATTTCTTGGAGAACCCCGATATTAGTCTTTTGAATTCCATATCAGGTAGTTCCACCACATTTTCTTCTATCAGAAGTCATCTGTTTCTTTACTTTGGTCACTTGCTGGAGCTGTGTTATTCTGCATTTTATATGTTTTGATAATGTCTGCTGTCTTCAAGTCATTATTTTTATTATTTTTTGATTCTATGTTTGTTTTTTTCTGCTTCTTTGTTTTGTTTTGATATATCAGGGTGAGCAGGCTAGGAGTGCTTTGCTGCTTGCTCATCTGTGGGCATGATAGCTCCTACCACCTTGTCCAGATAGGCTGGGAAGCAGCAGGGAGGACAAGCCCAATTCATTGTACACTGGTTAGGTGAGGTTGCTGAAGGCAGCCTGGGTGGGCTCTGTCCACCTCCTGATGTTGATCCAGTGGCCTGGGAGCGTTCACAGCTCCTCACCAGATAGGCTTGGGTGTTGGATGGGGAGTGGTATGGGCTTGCTTCCCGCCATTCAGCAGTTGGTCTAGTGGTAGTAAGGTAAAAGCAGTACGGGCTTAGTGCAGTGGTGGTCCTGAGTGCTGGGGACACCCTCTCCACAGCTGCATGGCAAGAGCCAGTGGCAAAGGGGGGTGGCATATATGGCTAGGTGTGGGGAGAAAGAAAAGGAAAGAGAGAAAGAAAGAAAAAAAAACATGTAGCTGGCAAGTAGTGACAGGGAGCACCTGGGGTCCTGCTGGAAGTAAGGGGATGTGATGTATGGAGTTGGTGCTCTGCCTCCTGTTGGGAGCTCTGTGAAGTTGCCTTCCCACACTCCCTGTCTGGGGTCATTGCTGGCTGTGATCTAAGATGGCAATGCTGTGCCTTGTTAGTTGGCAGGGGATTTCCACTCCATATCTCTCCTTGTTCTCTGTTTTCCTTCAGTTTCTTCTCCATTTGATGTTTGGTTTAATTTTTCACCCCTTCATTTGATGCTTAGCATTCCAGAATTGACATTTGTATCTGTTTTACTTAATTTTTCAGGTCTTTGGTGCAGAGGGATGGCATGATGCACCTGTCTAGGGCATCCTGTTTTCCCTAGTTACTTAGGACTTTCAGTCTTTCTCCTTTCCCAGTTTCATCTACCAGTGGATACTGCCCTTATACCTATTAGCCTGTGTTATTTTTTTTGTGTCCTTTCAGAAACTTTAATATCTCTTCCTTCTTTTAATACAAGACCTTTCCAATAAGCAAAGGTTTTCTGGAAACACATTGCCTTAACCTGAAAGAATAATTTCCAACTCTGAGACTCTGAACACTGTGGCATAATGATGGTGATATTCCTATATTCAAAAGAGCAATTTTTGATCCTTATGCACTCCTTAAATAACTGCGGAAATGCCTCCTCCTAGGCCAGTCCCAGTTGTGCCTTTTTCTCTAGTGAACATTGTTTCATCATTGATATGTAACCTCACTTTAAATAGCAAAGATGCACACCACAGTTCTTGTTCCACAGTTCTAGAAAAGTCATCTCAAAGTTTTAATAACTCCCACTGCAAATAGATTGTCATGTCTAATCCCCAATCTCCTAAATGTCACTGTCTTCTAGTAGCTTTTATATTAAGGTAGGAGAAAATATATATGCATATTCCAGGTTTATAATGGTCACTAAAGATCATGATGATTTCCTTAGGCTTGTGAATCTCGAAGGACATGGTGTTTTTGATTCCTGCTACATAGCTGGTAGGTTAAGAGCTGAAAATGATTTTAAGGATTTTAAGAAGCAGTTATGGTTCATGCTTTTCAGGTAGTCTAACAGAGATAAAGAAAATAGCGCTGATTTAATAATTATGTAAAGTGCAGTAAAAAGGAAGGGGTAGTAAAGAAAACTATGTATATGACTTGAAGATATAAAAAGGGATGATTCTATTAAATAAGGATGAGAGCTGACTTTCTGGAGATAAAGAAGAAAAGAACTCACAACTTTTGATTGACATACCATGAGTATATTATGTATTTTGGTAATGCAATAATTCCTATTAATAAGTCAGGAAAATAGAACTATTCAAATGCGTGAAGCTGAGAATTCTCAATACATTTGATGTGGCAAGGAACTGATATGATTAAATTAAAACAGGCTAGTTATTATTATTATTTTAAAATTTTATAATTTATTTTTTGTTGTTGAGACTATACATAGCAAAGCATACACCTATTCAACAATTTCTACATGTACCATTCAGTTACACTGATTACATATTTCAAATTGCAAAACCTTTCTCACCCTCCTTGTCCAAATTATTCTTACCCCATTAACAGGCTAAATATTTTCAAACAGCATTTCTAAATTTGGATTGTTTCCAAAATATTACCCAAGAAAATATGCTTGGTGCTTACTTTCTTGAATGTTACCCAGAAAATATGCTTGGTGCTTTATATAGAACTTTTTAATTTAATTCTCACAGAAAAAATGGCCAAAACTTAGGTTACTGAGCTCTGTACAAGGCCAAACAGCAGGTCAATAACACCTTAACCATTTACCAATATTTCAGTTTTAAGATTTTTGGAATATTGTTTTCTGACAAATTTTTTTTTAAATATTTATGAATGTTGGCAAAACAATTTGAATAGTGCAAGTGAAATGAGGATGGAGCTAGATTTTTCTCCATAAGAGAAATCAGGAAGTTATTTAAGTGAAAAATGTTGCTGAGGGTAACACAATACTTAGGTTCTAAAGTTTTTAATCAAAGAGTGCATTAAGGGTGTAATATTATGTAGTTCACAATTTGGAGTGTACAATTCGTTTTTGGTACACTTCCCTCTGCAGAACAACAATTAAAAGGATGAAGCAGAGATTTTTTTCCCCTTCATTACTTTTCTACTTCTAAGTGGGTTGTGAAATTTGCTTCAACAGAACAACCTCCATGATTCTTCAACTTTAAAGGCAATTTTTGAATAAATAAATAAAAGTGTGACAATTATTGCAAAAGAAAGTTAAAATTGTTTTAAAGTATATAAATCAGCCAAAATTGATTATTTTCTATTCTACAAACCATGCCACCACTTTTAACTGACAACAGCCAGCTAACCTGAAGGTTTAATCAACCAATCAGTTAATTCCATGAAAAAACACATAAACATAAAACTTATCCTTTGACTGAATTAATTCATTGGTACTGTTGGAATAATTAAACCTGATGTCTTTTGATACACAATCTAAAGATATTTCCAGTAGTCAATAGTCTCAGGTTCTCATAAAGTGAGGTTTTTGTTTTTATTACTACATGTTTTTAAGTACTTTTTCCAGGATGGTTGGGGATAAATTAATGGAAACAAAATGGAGGAAAGGAAAACCAAACAGTTTGTTTATTGACAGTCTTTCCATTTCCTTATTCTCTTAATTTATGGTAATATGACTTAATTGTTATCTAGTCCTATTAACATTAATTATAACTGAAAAGTTTAGTCCTATTAACATTAATTATAACTGAAAAGTTAATATACCAATATTTAATATTATTTTATTTATGATGTTTCACTGGTGCATTTAAACTTTAATCTTTTTGAGAGCACTCAGAAAACTATTATATAATAAATAATTTTTTTTTTATATAGAATAGAAAATCATGTTTTCAAAGATAGGTAAATTGTAACACAGGATTAGGTTTAATAATAGTGTCTATTAATAACTAACTAAACAATAAAGCCAGGAAAATATACCAAATGTCCAAATGTGAAAGGCTGAGAATTCTCAGATGACATAAAATATCAATGGAACTTATATGGTTTTACATATGAAGTGATTTAACCTTAAAAAAATGGAATGATTTTGGTAGCACAAAGTATATTTCAATATTTGAACTGAAAACGAATATTAAATTGAACTTAGAATGTCTTTGGGATCAGTTAGTCTAAAGTCATGAAAAAATCTTATTAGATTTTTTTTTACTCAATTTCCAATAACATGAATAATTTTCCAAATAACCTGGCTGAACTTTCTGTAGTCAAAGACGTAAATTTCATTAGACAGCTGGAAGAGTGAACCTCATCTGGTTACAAGATTAGCTCTCATTTACCAGTGCTAATTTTAATTTGGCTGGTGCCACACTTTTGACTCTTTGGTAAGTAAAGACATTGACATTTCATAGGAGATAAAGTTTGTGTAAATTTGGATGTGCCGTAAATTGAAAATCTGATTTTGAAAAATTAGTTTTTAGTCCTTAGAGTTTTTTTTTTTTTCTAGCCTAGACTAGAAAAATATAGTCTAGTTTTTATATAGGTATTACACTAGATACAATATTATATATATATATATATTTATATATATATAAATATATATATATATATTTAGGAGGGGAACAGCTTAAAGAGAATTAAAGAAGGGATACTCTTTAAAAATGCTTCTATGAGATCATAGAATAACAAAAGTTGAGGCTAACTTTCATTTTACATGTACACCTTTTGGTCCTTAATAGTTTTATAGAGTTAAGAAATTGATCACCCTTATAAGATAGGATACTAAGTGGGTCTTCTGAAATCACCGTATTAAAGCATTAATTAAATGCAGTGTTCAATTATAATTGGCTCAATACAATTGCATTTTTTGGGGTGTGTAACAAAAACCATTGTGTTTTCAACTCTCTTTAATTTTTATTTACTGGCATTGTTAAGTAGAGCACATAAACTTAATGTAATCTTCCTCTATAAATATGGATTATGTAACTGCTTAGTCAGTATTTGGAAACCCTGGTGGTGTAGTGGTTAAGACTTTGACTGCCAACTAAAAGGTCAGCAGTTTGAATCCACAAGAAGCTCCTGGAAACCCTATGGAGCAGTTCTACTCTGACCTATAGGGTTGATATGAGTTGATTCCAATTCAGTGACAACAGGTTTTATTTGTTGTTGTTGTTGCTGTTTTTTAGTCAGTATTCAGAAGCAGAATATTCCTGTGTGGGTGTGTAATGCTTATAGCCCAACATGCACTGATGCTGCTGGTCAAAACCAAGACATTGTGCATTTGAAGAGATATATGATAGCAGTTGTTATGTGGATCCAAAAAGAAAAATTTCCAAATTTCTGAGAGAGTTAAAAGTCAATTTCCAGGTACAATATTCTAATGAATTATTAAGCAACATCATTATTTCTTCACATTTATTTGCAAAAGTATTATATTTTTCCAGCTCTGTTACTTCATTCCTTTCAAGATTAGAGAGCAGAGTCTGCAGATCAATGGAGGGGTTCAACTATTCCAGAGTGTCTGAATTCGTGTTACTTGGACTTACTGATTCCTCTGAGCTCCAGATTTTCCTCTTTGTGATGTTTTCCATTTTCTATTTAATGACCATGTTGGGCAACAGTCTGATTTTGCTCACGGTCATGTCCACGCCACACCTCCACTCCCCCATGTACTTCCTGCTGAGCAACTTGGTCTCTCATTGACATGTGCCTGTCCTCCTTTGCCACTCCAGAGATGATCATGGACTTCTTTACTCAACTCAAGACCATCTCCTTTGAGGGTTGCATTTCACAGATCTTCTTTTTACACCTCTTTACTGGAACTGAGATTGTGCTGCTTATCTCCATGTCCTTTGACAGATACATTGCCATATGCAAACCTCTTCATTATTCAGCAATTATGAGCCAAAAAGTGTGTGTTGGGCTTGTGGTGACTTCTTGGACAGTGGGATTCCTACATACAATGAGCCAGTTAGCTTTTACCCTTTACTTGCCCTTCTGTGGCCCTAATGTTGTAGACAGTTTCTTCTGTGACCTTCCTTTGGTCATCCAGCTGGCTTGTGTAGATATTTACGTTCTTGGGATCTTCATGATTTCAACTAGTGGTGTGATTGCTCTTATAAGTTTTCTGCTTTTGCTTACCTCCTACATCATTGTTCTTGTCACTATCAAGAGCCACTCTTCCAAAGGATCATCCAAGGCTCTTTCCACCTGCACGGCACACTTCATAGTTGTATTCATGTTCTTTGGGCCTTGCATTTTCATCTATGTGTGGCCTTTCGCAAATTTCCTGGTGGACCAAGTTCTCTCTGTTTTCTATACCATTTTCACCCCCTTTCTGAATCCACTTATCTATACTTTGAGAAACAAGGAAGTGAAGACAGTTATGAAGAAGAAACTAAGTAACCAATACTTCAGTGTTGGGAAAACTACACGATGTTATCCAGTACAATGAAAAGAAATCTTCTATCTGAGATTTAGTATCATAAGTTTCATTCTTAGAGGAACATTTAATTAAACTTAGAATGTCTTTGGGTTCATTTAGTCTAAAGTCATGAAAAAAAGAAGTTAGGACTGATAGATGTGAGACATCTGTCCTAAAAGTTAGTGTAGTATTTATGTGATAACGGTCCCATTTGAAAATTTATTGAAATCTATAGGTTATTTTTATTAAAAAGTTTATATATTATCAAAATTATGAACATAAATTTACAGATTCATAGACTGTTGACTTTTGCAAACATACTTCAGATTTAAGGCTTCTTGGAGAAGTCTGAGATAAAATATTGTTCTTTTGTCTTTTAACCCAGAACATTCCCACTCTGTGGCACAGCTTTGTGATACTCTGATGGTATTCACTTGCAGACTTTCAATTAGGAATGTCATAACAGGTTTTGTGATAGCATTGAAAGTATTTTCAGAAGCAAATTAATATTATGAAGAAATGCTTTTGAACAATTTGGAACAATCTTGATTCAGTGGGTCCAATTGTTTGAGTTCTGAGTCAACTTTGAATACAGGAGAACAGTTTGGAGGATCTAAAATTTAACAGTGTTAAACTAAAAATAACACAGTTTCTTAATGGGTATGCAGATCACTATCATACTTGATAAATCATATAGCAAATAATTAGTCAAGTGGCAATTTATGAAGTTTAAACCACAGAAAGTAAATTGCTCAAATCCGATTGCTTGCGTAACTTGGCTGAAAATCATAAAAAAAAATCATAAAAACTAATGACAAGTTTTTTATTTCCAAAATAAAATATCCCAAACTATTATTAGCCTTAGTATAAGTTATATGTCTCATTTGCAAAGCAATGTGGCCTGTAGGAAAAAAAAAGATGAAAAGAATTTCAGAAATATATAGCACAATTCTCACTAACTTTTCTTGTTATTGATTAGACTAAATATACTTTTGTGTATAATGCAGGTCGTGGTAGAGAATCATCTTTGTAAAATCTAGGTACTTAAGGTAAACTTGAATTTTTGACTACTCATCCATTCTTTATACAAATATAATCAATGTCTCCCAAACACCTGGAGGTTACTGGGGTTAATAAGACAAGTACATCTCCTCCTGCCACCCCCTACTCAGTTAAAAAAGAAAAAGATACCTGATCATTCCAAGAACATAAAGACCGATGTAGCCATGAAGGAATTGGAAAAAAAAAAGTTACATGTATATTTGCATTTTTTTTTTTTTTAATCTTTGTGTTAAGGATACAAAAAAAGCAGGCTATTTTCAGCCCTTCTTCCATTTCATAAGGTGTGGGTCTGAGTGAAAAAAAAGAAAATCCAAATGAAGAGCAAAGATTATTCTACCTCCATCTATTCTAACATTTCCTTTAACTTCATCTAAAATTGTAAAATAGAGGCTGGCATGTGGCATAATTTCAAGTTTTTTAGTTCTGATAGGAAGTCAATAGCCTCTCTTAAAAAAATCTATAAAATTCAAAGTTCATTTTATAAGACAATAAAATGCCAAGTTAAGAATTTATATCTTAATCTGATTCAGTGCTATAGGTCTGGGCACAGATTCACACAATTTTATGCTTCTTCAACTGTGGCTAAGTGACTCCCCACGGGTAAGAATTTCAGCTAGTGCATGTCTGACCTTTGATGAACTTTTTAAACAATTCTGAATGATAGCTATTGGGAGGGGGGCATCATGTAGTTTCTCATAATGAGTAATGCCAGGATCATCTGTGGTTTTCAAAACACATGCAGAGTAGTTATGAGGTGCACCTCAATCATCTCTATAGGAGTTTCATAGTTTTTTTCTGATGTGCACTCTACCAAAGATCATTTCCATCATGAAAACATAAAAGTTCAATAGACTATGTTTTAAGTCATGAGATTTTAGAACAAACCTAGTAGCTGAAGAACATAACGTCTAAAGAATTCATAAAGCTAGTCCAAGGCTGAATCACCCACTGTAAGCAGTAAACGAGAATATTGCTCTAGACACATATGGACCTGGGAATCAAATCTGGGCACTGTCATTTACTAGTTGTTTTATCCCAAAAGATTTGCTTCATGTCTCTAGGCCTTTCTTATCTCTGATATGAGGAAAACAAAACAAAAATATTTGTTGTGATTATTTTATACAAAATAGAAAGAATGGTTTTAAAAATGTCATTTCCGGTCAGCAGTTCAAGATGGCAGACTAGGTGGACGCTACCGCGCATCCCTCTTGCAGCAAAGACTCAGAAAAACAAGTGAATCAATCACATACATAACAATCTACGAACTCTGAACAACAAACACAGACTTAGAGACGGAGAACGAACAAATACGGGCAGAGAGCGATCGTTTTCAGAACTAGGAGCCAGCGTACCAGGCAGGTGACCTTCGGAGCCCGAGCTGGGGCAGAGCCCGGGGGGCAGACGGCACAGACAAGGGGCCCAGCCCTACCCCCCCGAACCCGTCCCTGGAGGGAGTCTAGCTGGTTGGCGTGGGCTGCGTAGCAGTGCAGCCGGTGGGAGAAGCACCCGGGAGGCAGTGACTGATCTTGGAGCGGGGAGAGCAGCGTCCCAGACGGGGAGCTATCCCGCCGGGAGTTTGGTGGGAAGCGGGCGTGGCGTGAGCATGGGGATCAGCTATATTTCCCTAAAGCGACCCCAAGGGGGGCACAGACGTTCGTGTGGGGGACGCCCACCCAGTTTGCGCCTGCGGCGTGGCGCACCGGAGGGAGAAATCCCCGGGAGGAAGTGACCGGTCTCGGAGCGGGGAGAGCAGTGTCCCAGATGGGGCGCCGTCCCGCTGGGATATTGGCGAGACCAGGCGGGGTGTGAGCACGGGGATCAGTTATATTCCCCTGAATTGACCCAGGGGGCGGGCCCACCTGGTCGTGCGGGCGACGCCCACCCGGTTCGCGCCAACAGCGCGGCGCACCGGAGGGAGAAGTCCCTGGGAGGAAGTGACAGGTCTCGGAGCGGGGAGAGTAGTGTCCCAGCCGGGGAGCCATCCCGCTGGGATTTTGGTGGACAGGGGCGGAGCGTGAACGCGGGGATCAGCTCTATATTCTGTGGTGCTACACTCCTAGCTCTCTGATCCCTCCCCCACCCTCCCCAGGCGGCTCCATTAACATCCGAATACCCTGAGCCAGAGGGAGAATTCAGATAGGGATCTGACTGCATTTTTTTTGAGCTGATGACCTGGAAAACTTAGTTTCCCAGTGATGGCTCGGAGACAGCAGTCCATATCAAACCACATAAAGAAACAGACCATGACAGCTTCTTCAAACCCCCAAACAAAAGAATCAAAATCTTTCCCAAATGAAGATACTATCCTGGAATTATCAGATACAGAATATAAAAAACTAATTTACAGAATGCTTAAAGATATCACAAATGAAATTAGGATAACTGCAGAAAAAGCCAAGGAACACACTGATAAAACTTTTGAAGAACTCAAAAAGATTATTCAAGAACATAATGGAAAAATTAATAAGTTGCAAGAATCCATAGAGAGACAGCATTCAGAAATCCAAAAGATTAACAATAAAATTACAGAATTAGACAACGCAATAGGAAGTCAGAGGAGCAGACTCGAGCAATTAGAATGCAGACTGGGACATCTGGAGGACCAGGGAATCAACACCAACATAGCTGAAAAAAATCAGATAAAAGAATTAAAAAAAATGAAGAAACCCTAAGAATCACGTGGGACTCTATCAAGAAGGATAACTTGCGAGTGTTTGGAGTCCCAGAACAGGGAGGGGGGACAGAAAACACAGAGAAAATAGTTGAAGAACTCCTGACACAAAACTTCCCTGACATCAAGAAAGATGAAAGGATATCTATCCAAGATGCTCATCGAACCCCATTTAAGATTGATCCAAAAAGAAAAACACCAAGACATATTATCATCAAACTTGCCAAAACCAAAGATAAACAGAAAATTTTAAAAGCAGCCAGGGAGAAAAGAAAGATTTCCTTCAAGGGAGAATCAATAAGAATAAGTTCAGACTACTCAGCAGAAACCATGCAGGCAAGAAGGGAATGGGACGACGTATACAGAGCACTGAAGGAGAAAAACTGCCAACCAAGGATCATATATCCAGCAAAACTCTCTCTGAAATATGAAGGAGAAATTAAGATATTTACAGATAAACACAAGTTTAGAGAATTTGCAAAAACTAAGCCAAGACTGCAAAAATGCTAAAGGAGATTGTTCGGCCTGATGACCAATAATATCAGGTACCAGCACAATACAAGGTCACAAAACAGAACGTCCTGATATCAACGCAACTCAAATAGGGAAAGCACAAAAACAAACAAATTAAGATTATTTCTAAAAAATAAACAAATAAACAAAATAATACACATAACAGGAAAACATGGAAATCAATAGATAAACGATCACAATAATCAAAAAGAGGGACTAAATATAGGAGGCATTGAACTGCCAGATGGAGAGTGATACAAGGCGATATAGAAGGATACAAATTAGGTTTTTACTTAGAAAAATAGGGGTAAATAATAAGGTAACCACAAAAAGGAATATCAATTCCATAACTCAAGAAAAAAGCCAAGAAAAACGTAACGACTCAACAAACATAAAGTTAAACATTATGAAAATGAGGATCTCACAATCTACTAAGAAAAAGTCTCAGCACAAAAAAGTATGTGGAAAAATGAAATGGCCAACAACACAATTGAAAAGGCATCAAAATGACAGCACTAAAAACTTATTTATCTATAATTACACTGAATGTAAATGGACTAAATGCACCAATAAAGAGACAGAGAGTCATGGACTGGATAAAGAAACACGATCCATCTATATGCTGCCTACAAGAGACACACCTTAGACTTAGAGACACAAACAAATTAAAACTCAAAGGATGGAAAAAAATATATCAAGCAAATATTAAGCAAAAAAGAAGAGGAGTAGCAATATTAATTTCTGACAAAATAGACTTTAGACTTAAATCCAACACAAAGGATAAAGAAGGACACTATATAATGATAAAAGGGACAATTGATCAGGGAGACATAACCATATTAAATATTTACACACCCAATGACAGGGCTGCAAGATACATAAATCAAATTTTAACAGAATTGAAAAGTGAGATAGACACCTCCACATTTATAGTAGGAGACTTCAACACACCACTTTCGGAGAAGGACAGGACATCCAGTAAGAAGCTCAACAGAGACACGGAAGACCTACTTACAACAATCAACCAATTTGACCTCATTGACTTATACAGAACTCTCCACCCAACTGCTGCAAAATATACTTTTCTTTTCTAGTGCACATGGAACATTCTCTAGAATAGACCACATATTAGGACACAAAACAAATCTTTGCAGAATCCAAAACATCGAAATATTACAAAGCATCTTCTCAGACCACAAGGCAATGAAGCTAGAAATCAATAACAGAAAAACTAGGGAAAAGAAATCAAATACTTGGAAAATGAACAATACCCTCCTGAAAAAAGACTGCGTTATAGAAGACATCAAGGAGGGAATAAGGAAATTCTTAGAAAGCAACGAGAATGAAAATACTTCCTGTCAAAACCTCTGGGACACAGCAAAAGCAGTGCTCAGAGGCCAATTTATATCGATAAATGCACATATACAAAAAGAAGAAAGAGCCAAAATCAGAGAACTGTCCCGACAACTTGAACAAATAGAAAGTGAGCAACAAAAGAACCCATCAGGCACCAGAAGAAAACAAATAATTAAAATTAGAGCTGAACTAAATGAATTAGAGAACAGAAAAACAATTGAAAGAATTAACAAAGCCAAAAGCTGCTTCTTTGAAAAAATTAACAAAATTGATAAACCATTGGCTAGACTGACTAAAGAAAAACAGGAAAGGAAACAAATAACCCGAATAAGAAACGAGAAGGACCACATCACAATAGAGCCAAATGAAATTAAAAGAATCATTTCAGATTACTACGAAAAATTGTACTCTAACAAATTTGAAAACCTAGAACAAATGGATAAATTCTTGGAAAATTACTACCTACCTAAACTAACACATTCAGAAGTAGAACAACTAAATAGACCCATAACAAAAAAAGAGATTGAAACAGTAATCAAAAAACTCCCAACAAAAAAAAGTCCTGGCCCAGACGGCTTCACTGCACAGTTCTACCAAACCTTCAGAGAAGACCTAACACCACTACTACTGAAGGTATTTCAAAGCATAGAAAAAGACGGAATACTACCCAACTCATTCTATGAAGCTACCATCTCCCTGATACCAAAACCTGGTAAAGACATAACAAAAAAAGAAAATTTTAGACCTATATCCCTCATGAACATAGATGCAAAAATCCTCAACAAAATTCTAGCTAATAGAATCCAACAACACATCAAAAAAATAATTCACCATGATCAAGTGGGATTTATACCAGGTATGCAAGGCTGGTTTAATATCAGAAAAACCGTTAATGTAATCCATCACATAAATAAAACAAAAGATAAAAACCACACGATCTTATCAATAGATGCAGAAAAGGCATTTGACAAAGTTCAACACCCATTTATGATAAAAACTCTTACCAAAATAGGAATTGAAGGAAAATTCCTCAACATAATAAAGGACATCTATGCAAAGCCAACAGCCAATATCACTCTAAATGGAGAGAACCTGAAAGCATTTCCCTTGAGAACGGGAACCAGACAAGGATGCCCTTTATCACCACTCTTATTCAACATCGTACTTGAAGTCCTAGCCAGGGCAATTAGGCTAGACAAAGAAATAAAGGGTATCCAGATTGGCAAGGAGGAAGTAAAGTTATCACTATTTGCAGATGACATGATCGTATACATGGAAAACCCTAAGGAATCCTCCAGAAAACTACTGAAACTAATAGAAGAGTTTGGCAGAGTCTCAGGTTATAAAATAAACATACAAAAATCACCTGGATTCCTCTACATCAACAAAAAGAACACCGAAGAGGAAATAACCAAATCAATACCATTCACAGTAGCCCCCAAGAAGATAAAATACTTAGGAATAAATCTTACCAAGGATGTAAAAGACCTATACAAAGAAAACTATAAAACTCTGCTACAAGAAATTCAAAAGGACATACTTAAGTGGAAAAACATACCCTGCTCATGGATAGGAAGACTTAACATAGTAAAAATGTCTATTCTTCCAAAAGCCATCTATACGTATAACGCACTTCCGATCCAAATTCCAATGTCATATTTTAAGGGGATAGAGAAACAAATCACCAATTTCATATGGAAGGGAAAGAAGCCCCGGATAAGCAAAGCACTACTGAAAAAGAAGAAGAAAGTGGGAGGCCTCACTTTACCTGATTTCAGAACCTATTATACAGCTACAGTAGTCAAAACAGCCTGGTACTGGTACAACAACAGGCACATAGACCAATGGAACAGAATTGAGAACCCAGACATAAATCCATCCATGTATGAGCAGCTGATATTTGACAAAGGACCAGTGTCAGTTAATTGGGGAAAAGATAGTCTTTTTAACAAATGGTGCTGGCATAACTGGATATCCATTTGCAAAAGAATGAAACAGGACCCATACCTCACACCATGCACAAAAAGTAACTCCAAGTGGATCAAAGACCCAAAAAGAAAGACTAAAACGATAAAGATCATGGAAGAAAAAATAGGGACAACCCTAGGAGCCCTAATACAGGGCCTAAACAGAATACAA
The DNA here is from genome assembly GCF_024166365.1 of Elephas maximus indicus. Lineage (NCBI taxonomy): Eukaryota > Metazoa > Chordata > Mammalia > Proboscidea > Elephantidae > Elephas > Elephas maximus. The sequence continues at coordinate 25,997,890 of NC_064828.1, read as the reverse complement.
AACATTACCAAAAATGATGAAGAGAAACCTGATAACTGGGAGCTCCTAAAAATCAAACGCCTATGCTCATCTAAAGACTTCACCAAAAGAGTAAAAAGACCACCTACAGACTGGGAAAGAATATTCAGCTATGACATCTCCGACCAGTGCCTGATCTCTAAAATCTACATGATTCTGTCAAAACTCAACCACAAAAAGACAAACAACCCAATCAAGAAGTGGGCAAAGGATATGAACACACATTTCACTAAAGAAGATATTCAGGCAGCCAACAGATACATGAGAAAATGCTCCCGATCATTAGCCATTAGAGAAATGCAAATTAAAACTACGATGAGATTCCATCTCACACCAACTAGACTGGCATTAATCCAAAAAACACAAAATAATAAATGTTGGAGAGGCTGCGGAGAGTTTGGAACTCTCATACACTGCTGGTGGGATTGTAAAACGGTACAACCACTTTGGAAATCCATCTGGTGTTATCTTAAACAGTTAGAAATAGAACTACCATACAACCCAGAAATCCCACTCCTCGGAATATAACCTAGAGATACAAAAGCCTTCACACAAACAGATATATGCACACCCATGTTTATTGTAGCTCTGTTTACAATAGCAAAAAGCTGGAAGCAACCAAGATGTCCGTCAACAGATGAATGGGTAAATAAATTGTGGTATATCCACACAATGGAATACTACGCATCGATAAAGAACAGTGACGAATCTGTGAAACATTTCATAACATGGAGGAATCTGGAAGGCATTAGGCTGAGCTAAATGAGTCAGTTGCAAAAGGAGAAATATTGTATAAGACCACTATTATAAGATCTTGAGAAATAGAAAAAACGGAGAAGAACACATACTTTTGTGGTTACAAAGGGGGGAGGGAGGGAGGGAGGGAGAGGGTTTTATATTGATCAATCAGTAGATAAGAACTGCTTTGGATGAAGGGAAAGACAACACTCAATACAAGGAAGGTCAGTCTAATTGGACTGGACTAAAAGCAAAGAGATTTCCGGGATAAAATTAAAGCTTCAAAGGTCAGCGGAGCAGGGGCTGGGGTCTGGGGAACATGGTTTGAGGGGACTTCTAAGTCAACGGGCAAAATAATTCTATTGTGAAAACATTCTGCATCCCACTTTGAATTGTGGCGCCTGGGGTCCTAAAAGCCAACAAGCGGCCATCTAAGATACATCAATTGGTCTCAACCCACCTGGAGCAAAGGCAAAGGAAGAACACCAAGGTCACACGACAACTAAGAACCCAAGAGACAGAAAGGGGCACATGGACCAGAGACCTACCTTATCCTGAGACCAGAAGAACTGGTTGGTGCCCGGCTACAACCGATGTCTGCCCTGTTAGGGAGCACAACAGACAACTCCTGAGGGAGCAAGAGACCAATGGGACACAGACCCCAAATTCTCATAAAAAGACCATACCTAATGGTATGACTGCGACTAGAGAAATCCCAAAGACAATGCTCCCCAGAACTTCTGATGGCACAGGACAGGAACCATCCCCGAAGACAACTCATCAGGCATGAAAAGGACTGGTCAGAGGGGGGGAGAGAGATGCTGATGAAGAGTGAGCCAATTAAATTACGTGGACACTGCAGAGTGTGTTGGCAACTCTTGACTGGAGGGGGGATGGGAAGATAGAGAGAGAGGGAAAATGGCAAATTGGCACGAAACGAGAGACTGAAAGGGTTGACTCAATAGGGGGAGAGCAAGTGGGAAAAGGGAGTAAGATGTATGTAAACCTACATGTGACAGACTGATTGGAATGGTAAATGTTCACTTGAAGCTTAATAAAAATTAATTAAAAAAAAATGTCATTTCCATTTCCGTTCTTACTCTATGGGCTTCTACCCAAAATGCGTCTTATTTTTAAGTAATATACCTTTAAAGAATCAATGCATTCAGGACAAACTGCCAGTATGTAAAATTTGATACTCTAAGTTTAAGATGTCTCTCAGAGTGCACTTGCTATATGGCTGCAAAACAAATAGAATAACAGTTTTCCATTGTTAACATGGTGGGTGACAAAACTAGACAGATTCCCTGATACTTTTGTTATCAGAGAGAATGCTCTCAGTTCTTGTCTTCTGTGTAGGAAAGAATTCGAACACTGAAACAAATAGTGCCAAGTAAGCAGAGGTTTATTAGCTAGCACAGGGTTAGTAACGATAGTACACTTGACCAGGGAGCGTCAAGTGGGCCACTCAGATAGAGAGTTTGAGTGCCCCAAAGCAGTCGTTTTCTTAGGGCTTTATACCCTTTTCTCTTACCTCCCCTGTTAATGTTTAACTGTCAATCAGGGACCCCTGTAGAGACCCTTTCCTCTTTCTCTTCTCTTTTGTTGACTTTCTATTAACTTTTAACTGCCGAGTCAGGGACCCCTGCGGGGACCCTCCTATTGAGGAATGTCACCACCTCCTGTCTCTTGCTCCTCCAGATGCAAGCTCTACCTCTTACACTTTGAGACTCATATTGATAACAATATACTGATGGACAGTGTCTTCTTCAATTAATTGAATCATACGAAAAGAATTCTGGAAGCAATCTTTTATCATGGATTTAGATAGTTGGTGAATGCTGCAAGAAAAACCAAGTCCCTTCCTTGCAAAGTAAGAAATGGCATTAAGAGTGTCTTACATTTATCTTGGATATATTTAAACACAAACAACTTCCAAGGCAAATATTTAAAATCCGAAGTTAAATAATGTGCAAAAGTTTATGAAGAAATGTGATATTAGAATGAGTTATAAAATGTCATTTTTAATTTAAAATACGAGTTTTTTTTAACCAAATCACAAACTCTTCTTTCTTGCCTCAAAGTCTGTCAGACAAAGAAAAAAGTTAAGATGGAAATGTATTTTTGCCTCATTCCCATTCTTCAGCTAAAATTCTGATCTTAGTTTTAAAATACAAAAACCCACTAAAATACAAGGCCTATTTATCTGTCTTTGAGGGATATATATCTTGCAATTAGGCAAGACCAATCTATTATAGGTCTGAATTCCATTTGCACCACTTTTTTGATGTGCAAACCTTGTGCAAGATTTTAAATTCTTCTAAGTCTCTATTTTCTCATCTATGTGATAATGGTCTTTAACTGCTAGGAACGTTGTGAAAATTTACAAAAGCACATTTATGTATTTTGCAGTGCTTGGCATTCATTAAAGGTTAAATGAATGGAAACTAATAATATTGCTTTGTTGCTGTTGTGCTCATACATATAAAATTGCAGGGTACTGGACTGCAAACAGAAGTGCTTACCTGAACTTAAAGGGCATGGTTTTAATTCTGTAATGGCATATGTCAATTTCATTAATATTAACTACTTAAAATTGCAACTGAAACTAATTGAGATATTGGGTCTGTGCCAATTATTAGTCTTGAGTACATTTCTGTATTTATACATGTTTGTGTTTTTCTAAAGAAGTATTATATGCCGGGGGTTTCTTATTCATTGTAATTTTAAATACGTTCAAACAGTGCATGAAAGGAGAAAAACAATAAGTACACAATGTTCAATAAATCAGTGTCTTGTTTTATCACGAAGACAATGTTAAAATAAAATATACATGGTTAAAAGAAGATGATGTACTAGGTTTTTTTTTTTTTTTTGGTCTCTTTATCTTTTACCCATTCAAAAGACTTTAATAGACTGCTTGAAATTCTTATGAAACAAGATTTATATAAAAACACTAATTGGGAAATGAATAATGATAATTGCTATTTATTCACATTATATATAATACATTAATAAACAAGTTTCAGCTGTGGACAGAAAGCCTATGTCCAGAATTATGAAAATACAAGGGCATTGTTTATTTGGGGATATGATGGAAAATAGAATTCTGGAAATTGCTAAAATTAGAACTATGAAAGTATAGCACCCAGTTAAGAAGTTCATCTGGGTAAAGAAATCCCTGAAGCTGGAAGATATGTAGGCAATATTTACCTGGGCATTTCTGGTGGTAGAGTCCATTCCAGGGGAATCGATTAAGCCCCAAACTGTGCCCTCTGAGCTCTCACTGTCTGAGCCTAGTTAAAATTTCCATGTTGATACATGTCAGTCTGACCATTTTTTAAAAATATTATTTATTTTGTTGTCAAGAATATATACAGCAAACCATAAAGTGATTCAATTTCCTACATGTTCAGTTCAATATGTTAGCCATCCCATATTTCAGTACAATTGGTAAATAATATATGTTTAATAACATTTTTATTACAGCCTTGCTTTATAGAATAAACTGGAGATAATTTTATTAGTCATCGATAAGAGATGAGTTAAATAAATCAAAATAAATAAATAAATCATGAAAGAGCACCCAAAATCTAGGTGCTTCGCATAGGAGAAGCTTCTATCTAGGGTACAGACCAAACTCCATTTTGTGTTATGCTAGCAGACCTGCAAAATAAGAGGCATTTGAGCCCAGCTTACAGCAATGAGGTTAGTCTACACTGACTCATAGAGGGCAGGCAGGAGCGAGGCACAACTGCAGCTGCTCTCAGAAAACCAAATCACTCTGACTAAGCAGGGGAGAGAGACAAAAAGAAATGCATGTACTCAGGATGCTCTAGGAAGCATGTGACAAAAATGCAACATCCTCATAAAAAAAAAAGCTTTTGCACAGATGGTCTGGGAAGAGATAAACTCATAAGAAGAGCTGTTTTTTAAATATTCATAGGATTGTTGTTGTTGTTGTTGTTAGGTGCCATCAAATTGGTTCCTACTCATAGTGACCCTACAGGACAGAGTAGAATTGCCTCATAGGGTTTCCAAGGAGCACCTGGTGAATTTGAACGGCCAACTGTTTGGTCAGCAGCCAAGCTCTTAATCACTATGCCACTAGGGGTCCTTCATAGGGTTAGTCATGTCTTTATGTCTAAAAACTGAACCTTTTTTCTGGAAAGATGAAGGACTTAGTTTCACTTTGTGAACTCTGTCTCCTGGTTCAAACTGTATCTATTCCCCAATAAACCTTTTATTTTATTTTAATAGAGTCTTGAGACTTTGCTCTACAACAAAATTATGATAAAGTCATACAGTGGAGAAATATGCAGCTGTAGAAGAATTGAGGAAGCTGTCTGTACTGATAGAGAAAGACCTCCCAGAAAATTTGTTAAGTAAGGAAAAGAAAAAATGTTCAGAAATGTGGAAAGTATACTCTATTCAAATAATAAAAGAGGCATTTGTGTCACTATATGTTTGAATCTGCTTGTATTTGGTTAAAGAAGTCATAGAAATAGTAAAAAATTTTAATAAAGAAGTTTGTGGTGTGTGTTGGTGAGTGTGTGTGCAAGTGTGAGTGTGGGTATACATGCTATAGAAACAGGACAATGGGAGCAGAGATGGGGTGAATATTCTTCATTATACATTTTTAAAATACTATTCTGATTTTTGAAATATGGGAATATATTATCAATTTAGAGATATTACAAACAAAATGTGGAAAAAAGAGAGGGAGGGAGGAAGGAAGGAAATTACTAGATTGACTCCTGGCTCCGCAGTTTATTAGCGGTGTAGTCTGGTGGTGTAGTGCTTAAAAGCTCAGCTTCTAACCAAACGGTTGGCAGTTCTAAAATCTACCAGTTGCTCTTTGGAAAATCCTGTGGGGCAGTTCTACCTGTCCTACAGTGTCACTGTGAGTCAGAATCGACTAGACAGCAACAGGTTTTTTTGTTCGTTTGTTTGTTTAATCTTAGTCAAATTACTTAATCTTTTTATGCCTCAATTTCTGCAACTCTATAATGGTGGTGCAATGATTAAGTGCTGGGCTTTTAAACAAAAGGTTGGTGGTTTGAACCCACCTGGTACCTCCATGGGAGAAAGAAAGACCTGGCCAGGAAACCCTATGGGGCAGTTCTACTCTGTCACATGGGGTCAATGAATCAAAAATCAACTGGACAGCACCTAGCAACAACAATATAATTACACGTACTCTAGGGTTGTTGTATTAAGTTAATTAATACATAATAAGCATTTATGATGGAGTGCAATGCATATTGAATATTAAATGTTAAAACTTAGGATAGTTAGTGTATGGAGGATTTTGTTGTCCCACCTCCTCCCAGGCTTCATTTCCTCTCAAAGCTCAGGGCCACTAAATAGACACGTGATTGTCCTTCTCCATCTCCTGGATAATTTGAGGGTATAAAACCAAGGTTCTCTTTCCTATAGTCTCTGAACTCACAGAACTATGGGGTCTCCTTGGTTTCCCACACTCCTCACGGCTGCAATACAGGATATATAATTTGTCTCATGACTTTTTTGCCCTTTTCTGTGCTAGAACACAAGGAATCATGGAGTGTTATTAGAACAGAAAACAATGAAAGCTGGAGAAAATCTCTGCATCCCTCCTTTTCTGTAAAAGCTTTTCTGGTAAAAGAATCGTGTGTGGGTTTCTGAGGACCCGTGATTCAAAGCTTGGTTCCATCTTTTCTTAAGGTCTTTTAGATATCAGTGATCACAGCAACTTCCTTCTCCCTTACTTCCTCACCAGCTTTTTCATATTTGGGTGCTTTATCTACTCCCAATGAATTATCCTTGATCTTTTCAATTCTCCTCTCAGGAATCTGATTTTTGGAAGTTTTATACTTAAACTACCACTGGAAACATGGACTGGGAATCAGAAATTCTGAACACTGGGATATTAGAGCTTGAAAATGCTCCAAGAGAATCTCTAATCAGATCAGAGATTCATACAAGGTTCCATAGATAGCTAATGGTGCAATGCGACAGGGTCATTTTATTATCTCTGAAATTCTTTTTATCTCAATGTTTCTATGATTTCTATGGTAGCTTATATTTAAAGAATTGTGAAATATCAAAAAGGAGAATGCAGAAAGGACATTTATTTTAAAAGAATATTTAGTTTAAAAAGTATACCAAGTTACCACTTCCAACTGTGCCCTGAGTCAAGTGCTATGGTAGATACTAAAAAACAAAAACAAGCAAACTAGCAAACAAATGAAAAATAACAATAACAACAAAAACAGACAAGGACAAAGTCTTTCCTTTAAAATGATTCTGATATAGGAAATTGCCGTCAAGTTGATTCAAGCGACACTATAGGACACAGTAGAACTGCCCCCATAGAGTTTCCAAGGAGCCACTGGTGGATGCTACCTGCCGACCTTTCGCTTAGCAACTGAGCTCTTAACTGCTATGCCACCAAAGCGCCCATATAGAGAATAGCGATATAAAACAATGGATAAAATTAATGATGCAGGAAACATTAGGTCTAAAAAAAATTAAAGAAAGATGAATACAAGAATTAAAAAAGCCTCTTTTGAAGTGGTAGGACTTGACTAAACCTTGAAGGGTAATGTAATAAAAACATATGTGTCATATTTGTAAAAACATCGGGATTTTTTGATACAAAAAATTGTAACATCATTTTTAAATAGGTGTTCTGAAAGTAGAGAAGGGCAAAGTGACAACTGATCAGAAAAAATGGCGTGTCAAACAAATTCTTTCTTTGTCCGTTTCCTATAATGAAGCTTCATGAATTTCCAATTATATCATCAGATAGAAGGCCACTTTACTGATCATTTTCTTAGGAGAGGGGCAAGGAAAATAGTTCTTTTTTTTTTTATTTTCCATAAGAAGAAAGGTTTATTAGCGGCAGAAAGAAAGTGAAGGCTAGTGAGCGGGGGACAGAAAGGGACCAAGTAATGTTAGCCTCTGTTCCCCACCAAGGAAGGTTTTTCTGGGGCTTATATGGGTTTGGCAAGGATAATAGGGTAATGAATATTTAGTGGGTTTCTTTCAAGGGGGGGTACTTCTCAGAATGGTGGTGCATACTAAATTAGTTTGCACGTGCATCTGGAATGCAAGACGGACCCCGTAGCAAAGGCTACTGGGACTGGATGGCAGGACTTATTATGGAGCATCATGCCTGCACAGTCCCTCCTGTGGTGCTAGTCCGATTCCTGTCTCAGGTACTTGCATCAGGCAGAATTTATCCATCGATCACCTTGCGGATGTCTACGCATGCTCCAAGGCCGGTTCCTTTGAAAAACATCTTTGGATCCAGGGCCCCTGTGCTGAGAAGCTCCTAGACCAGGGAAAGATTGATGACAAGGACCTCCCTCCAGAGGTGACAGAGAAAGAAAGCCTTACCTTGGAGCCGGTGTGCAGAATTCGGACTTCTAGCCTCCTAAAAGCCACAACCTGCATGAGCTGCATGAAGGTCACCACTACTGAAGGAGGATGGGGCTGGCGCAGGTCCTGTTGTCTTACTAGCTGTGTGATCCTGGCCTAGGTCTCCACAGCTTCTTGAGAGCAGGAATGGTATCTTCACTCCCCTTGAATCCTAATCAACTGACTGGGGACCTGGTACCCACAGCCTGGATAAATGTCACTTTCTTGTGTCCCATCCCCCAGCTTCGAGGGTCAACCAGAACACCAGATAAACATATCTGTAACAGAGAAGAGAAAATAAGTTGCTTTATCCATATTTTAATTCAATTTCACATATATCTTAGTCCCAGAATGTTCCAAATTGAAGAATTGGTCTGAACGTCTTCCCTCGGCAATGCTCCAAACTGCCATTTGGCACCTGGAAAATTATTAACACCAATCTAATTTTTTTTTAATAATAGGAGTACGATCTGTAGATATTTTTCCTGGCAGTGGTTGTGATGGTTTTAGTCCACTGCGCATCATTTGGAAAATTTTTTTTCATGCTTTTATGCTATTATAAAGTGGTTGATTTTTTTATAATTAAAAAATAGAAACTTTCAGTTCACTTTGGGATATTTTCCTTCCACTTTTATTCATTCAGGAAATGAGTCCAAATTTCTCTTTAATAATAAAAAACTACGTATAAACAACAACAAAAAAAACTACATATACACACATAGAATTTTATACATGCTTATGTTCTCTTAGATTTTAAGGTTTTTTTGTTTTTTACCCAATACTTTTGAAATAGTCTTTTTTTTTTAAATAATTTTTATTGTGCTTTAAGTGAAAGTTTACAAATCAAGTCAGTCTGTCACATATAAGCTTATATACACCGTACTACATACTCCCATTTACTCTCCCCCTAATGAGTCAGCCCGCTCCCTCCCTCAAGTCTCTCCTTTTGTGATCATTTTGCCAGTTTCTAATCCTCTCTACCCTCCCATTTCCCCTCCAGACAGGGGACGCCAACACAGTCTCAAGTGTCCACCTGATACAAGTAGCTCACTCTTCATCAGCATCTCTCTCCAACCCATTGTCCAGTCCCTTCCATGTCTGATGAGTTGCCTTCAGGAATGGTTCTTGTCCTGGGCCAACAGAAGGTTTGAGGACCATGACCGCAGGGATTCTTCTAGTCTCAGTCAGACCATTAAGTCTGGTCTTTTTATGAGAATTTAGGGTCTGCATCCCACTGTTCTCCTGTTCCCTCAGGGGTTCTCTGTTGTGCTCCCTGTCAGGCCAGTCATCAGTTGTGGCCAGGCACCATCTAGTTCTTCTGGTCTCAGGATGATGTAAGTCTCTAGTTCATGTGGCCCTTTCTGTCTCTTGGGCTCATAGTTTTCGTGTGACCTTGGTGTTCTTCATTCTCCTTTGATCGAGGTGGGTTGGGACCAATTGATGCATCTTAGATGGCTGCTTGTTAGCATTTAAGACCCCAGACACCACACTTCACAGTGGGATGCAGAATATTTTCATAATACAATTTATTTTGCCAACTGACTTAGAAGTCCCCTTAAGCCATAGTCCCCAAACCCCCGCCCTTGCTCCACTGACCTTTGAAGCATTCAGTTTATCCCGGAAACGTCTTTGCTTTTGGTCCAGTCCAGTTGAGCTGACCTTCCTGTATTAAGTATTGTCCTTCTCTTCACTTAAAGTAGTTCTTATCTGCTAACTAATCGGTAAATAACTCTCTCCCACCCTCCCTTTCTCCCCTCTGTTGTAACCACAAAAGAATGTGTTCTTCTCAGTTTATACTATTTCTCAAGATCTTATAATAGTGGTCTTATACAATATTTGTCCTTTTGCATCTGACAAATTTCACTTATTATTGTGCATTCCAGGTTCCCCCATGTTATGAAATGTTTCACAGATTCCTCACTGTTCTTTATGGATGCATAGTATTCCATTGTGTGAATATACCATAATGTATTTAATCATTCATCCTTTGATGGACACCTTGGTTGCTTCCAGCTTTTTGCTATTGTAAACAGTGCTGCAATAAACATGGGTGTGCATATATCTGTTCGTGTAAAGGCTCATATTTCTCTAGGGTATATTCCGAGGAGTGGGATTTCTGGGTCGTATGGTAGTTCTATTTCTATCTTTTTAAGAAAACTCCAGATAGATTTCCAAAGTGGTTGTACCATTTTACATTCCCACCAGCAGTGTATAAGAGTTCCAATCTCTCCGCAGCCTCTCCAACATTTATTATTTTGTGTTTTTTGGATTAATGCCAGCCTTGTTGGAGTGAGATGGAATCTCATCATAGTTTTAATTTGCGTTTCTCTAATGGCTAATGATCGAGAGCATTTTGTCATGTATCTGTTAGCTGCCTGAACATCTTCTTTAGTGAAGTGCGTATTCATATCCTTTGTCCACTTTTTGATTGGGTTGTTTGTCTTTTTGCGGTCGAGTTTTAACAGAATCATATAGATTTTAGAGATCAGGTGCTGGTCAGAGATGTCATAGCTGAAAATTTTTTCCCAATCTGTAGGTGGTCTTTTTACTCTTTTGATGAAGTCCTTAGATGAGCATAGGTGTTTGATTTTTAGGCGCTCCCAGTTATCTGGTTTCTCTTTGTCATTTTTAGTAATATTTTGTATTCTGTTTAAGCCTTGTATTAGGGATACTAACATTGTCCCTATTTTTTCTTCCATGATCTTTATCGTTTTAGTCTTTATGTTTAGGTCTTTGATCCACTTGGAGTTAGTTTTTGTGCAAGGTGAGGAAAATAGTTCTTTGAGAAAGACCAAGAATTTGCTTTTGGGGGAGAAACATAACTAAAGGATAATTGATACCAGGAGTCTGGCTTGTTGCTTATGGCTCAGTGCTTGAAGCTCGCCCAGTCTGAGATAAATCGTAATTTTTTTTGGGGGGGGCAGGGTGGGCATGGGTACTTGGAATTGTTTTGAATCTTAGTATTTTGACATCTCTCTAAATCCACATTTACTTCTAGTTGCATTTATTAGAGATCAACTTGTGAAATAGTTTAAACTTTTTTTTTTTTTCTGTGCCAGGAAGAAGAGGAAATCTAATTAATTAAAGAAGAAAGATGTGAAAGAAAATTAAATGACTTTTTAAAGCCACACTGCAGTTTTAATTAAACTGATGATTCTTGGAGCTGTAGACATAGCATCATGGAATTAGGCTAAATATTCCCTGAAATCATTTGCTATAATGATTGACACATTGAACTGTTGGCACGCAATGTTGGGCTGCTTCTTTATGGCTATTAGAATAAAGCACTAAAGAGTGGGTTTATATTAAGAGATTGTCAATGGAGAATATGAGGCAGGGAGGGAGAGGGCTCCATTAGTGAGGGCTTAGAATAGGGCTTGGGGTAGTCCTTTTCTCAAATTTTCTTTGGTTGGTGATTATCCCAAATAGCTAGACTTTTTCTTTGGGGTTCATTTTCTATGCTGCCTTCCTGAAGTTTAGAACTGGCATGGCCCCATGTTAGAGCATATGTAAATCTAAACGGAATCCAGGACATTTATTTAGCTACAATTCTAACAGTGTGTATATGAGGAGGCTAAAATGCACCATACAATTAATAACCTGAAATAGAAAAAATATGTGTACTGTATTCCTTATCCTGATCAGCCAACCATATGCTATTGATCAGAATGAAATATTTACAACCCAACTGAGAGACTAGGTCTTACTGACAGGTTGAAAAGGTGGGAGGACAGTTTTATAATATTCAGAGAATCATTTAACAACCAAAGAAATTTTTATTATATTTCATTAACATTAATTCATTACTAGATCTCCCCAGCAAACATTGAACATATTTGTAAGTTGAACTGGCTGTACTTCATCATGAGAAATGTGTTTAAGACTATATATTTTCAAGTCTATCAAATCCAATAACTTTTCAAACAATTTTAAGCAAGTAACATAGTTGTGTTTTACAGTTGGTACAGGTTATATGTACAGACATACAGATGATTGAGTCAATATACTAAACTGTATATTCATTTAGTTATGAATGGTAAATATTTGACTCTCTATCTGTATTGCCATATATTGATTTACCCATCCACCCACTTGTACGTCTATCTCCCTATCCATCCAATTACTGATTGATGTATCTTTCTATTTAACTCCTTTCAATCTATTTATCAATCACTTATCTATGTATCTTTATTCAGGCTAGGGAAATGTTAATATTACACAAATATGCAACCTTTGCCAAAGCAGGCAATTGGCTAATTATTAGTGGTTATAAATCCTTGTAGTTCAGTTTATGCATTCAGCTTTTCTCCTGTGTGTAGCTCTCAGAATGACAATGACTAAAATGCCTTGAAGATAACCTGGGGCTAGTGGGAGAGGAGAAAGAAGGGTGAAGGGAGCAAGGAAAAAAGGATACTTTCTAGGCTAGACTGATTGAATACCTTCATGAACTTGGAAAAGTTACTTTATTCTCTGGTCCTCAATTTGCATCATCTGTAAAAAAAGAGGATTTTACTGAATGATTTCTATTTTCTAAAAATTACAGTAATTTTCTATATCAAATATGTATGTTGAAGGACCACCGTTTCATGGGCTCCTTAAGTAAAACACTGTTTTGCTTGAGGAAATGGCTCGAATCATTTAGAACCTTATCATTTACAACGTTGCTTTAGATTACAAGATTCACTAAACATCATGGCACCAAAATAACTTGTACTGCTTAGAAAATAAATAAATATCCATATTTATAGAGGAATGGTACAGATTCTGCCTCTAACATGACCCTGAAAAAGCTGCTATGCTCCTGGGACTTAGTTTCCTCTTCTGTAGAATGGGGGTGTGGGTGAAATTTTTGTACATGACTCTAGGTTCCTTTGATGTATTTTTATCTTTTGATATATTTTTAAGATGGTTAGAATTTTCCTAGAATTTACCATATTGTTTTAAAACTGTTTAATATACTCTGGGAGACTCAGAGACTGAAGATAAATAAGATACATTTTTATTCTTACTAAAGACACATGACAAAAAAACTAAATAGCAAATATTTTTACTTACCAAGAGCCTTTCATTTTCTTCTGACTTTTGAACAAGAGAAATCCATTCATCCACACCGTTGTCAGCTATAAATCTTCTATTGGTTCCACAGTGTACAGGCTATTCGCTAGGTGCCAGTGGTTGTATACTTTCCTCCTTTCTTAGTATTGCAAAAGACGGGAGGGAATCTAATTTTTCTTAAAACACATGGATGCCTTTGTACACTTGCTTATTCTGTGTATTTCATATATAGAGACCAAAAGTTATTACTGGCTACCAGGGGCAGGCGATGGGGAGAAGGAAAGAGGGACTCATTGCTCTGGGGACACTGAGCTTCTGTTAAGAATGATGAAAAAATGCAGAGATGGATAATTGTGATGGTTGAACAACATGATAAACATAATTAATGTCACTAAATTGCACGTGCGAAGCATGTTTGAAAGGCTAATGCTATGTTTTATATATATATATATATATATATATGCCCGATTAAAACATACAAAAACACATGAATGTTTCAAAGGGAAGATGATGCAAATAAGTGTTTATATCTGACAGATGTTGAAGAATTTAAAATGTGGACTAAAATATTGAGAATGAGTTTGATAACGTCCTGTGGTAAGGGTTAGGTTAAGCAAGGACTGATTAAATATGAACAGAGCTTAGTGACTTCTGAGGTTGATTACAGGAACAGTTCTGCCATGACTAATATTAATTTATTAAAATAGGAAGTTATGCTGACCAACTGAATGAGCTGGAGAAATGCTGAACAAGAATTTCATCTTTGTGTGAGGGAAATCAAGGGGTATGATCAGTCTTACTTGACTTAAAGATACGACTACTCAGCTTCCTCATGGAATCCTTGACATCTTTATTTCTAAGGGTATAGATCACTGGATTCAAGAGGGGAGTGAAAATGGTATAAAATACTGAGAGCACTTTGTCTATTGGGAAATTTGTGAAAGGCCACACATAGATGAAAATGCATGGACCAAAGAAAAGGGTCACAACGGTGAAGTGTGCACTGCAAGTGGAGAGGGCTTTGGAAGACCCTCCAAAGGAGCGCTGTCTCACAGTGACCAGGATGATAGTGTAGGAGATCACCAAAAGGATGAAGCACACCAGGGCAAACATGCCACTGGTGGAGATCATGAAGACCCCCAGAATGTAGTTGTCAACACAGGCAAGTTTAATGACCAAGGGGAGGTCACAAAAGAAGCTGTCCACTACATTGGGCCCACAGAAGGGCAGATTCACAGTAAATGCTAACTGACTCATGGCATGGAAGATGCCAACAATCCAGGAGAATGCCACGAGGCCAACACACATTCTCCGACTCATGATGGTTAAGTAACGCAGAGGCTTACATATAGCAACATACCTATCGAAGGACATGGAGATCAGCAAGACGATCTCAACACCCCCTAAGAGATGCAGGAAGAATATCTGAGTGATGCAGCCTTCAAAAGAAATGGCTTTGTACTCACTGAGGAAGTCTGCAATCATTTTGGGGGTGGCAAAGGAGGCCAGAGACATGTCAATGAAGGACAGATTACCCAGCAGAAAGTACATGGGGGAGTGCAGGCGTGGCTCTGACACTATAGTGAACACAATAAGGAGGTTCCCCAGCACAGTGGCTACATAGACCGTGGAGAAAAACAGGAAATAGAAGATCTGGAGTTCCCAAGAGCTGGACAGACCCTGTAGTATGAATTCAGTCACGACTGACTGATTGCTCCAAGCCATTCACCTTGATTTCTGGAGAGACTCTAACATTCCCAGATGAGAGAAGAACTAGGAAAAAATACAGCAACAAACTCAAAGTAAGATTTTCTGCATAGAATGTTTTTGGTGATACCCCCCACCAGATTTCCCTGTTGCATCTCTGTCCTACTCACAGTGGTCAATTATTTCCCCCAGTGGCCTTTCCAAATACTACAAATGGTTCAATTCAAGATTAATTCCTATAACTCAGCGATTTGCCTTACAAGTGGAATGCAAATATTCGTAAAAGGAATACAAATTAAACTATTAGAATATTTTGTCAGTTTGTGAAATACTTAAAAAATTTTTATAGTTAGCTGCCAGCAGTTTTTGAAGGGGAAGGGGATGGTAAATAATTTTCCAAATATTACAATGATATTGCAAGATTGGAGGGAGGTAAATTAGAGAATCATGACTGGAGTATTAGTAAGAATACAACTGTGGAAAGACATGTGGGCAGAAGCGGTCTCTCGCAGTGAGTAAGAAGAAAGGGGAAATGGCTACAGAAGAATATCCCTGTTTCAATTTTGAATGGAGATTTTTCAGAATAAAAATGAAATAACTTTCTGTTCTTAGTTCTTCATTTGAGAATGAGGCAGGCATTCTGAATGACCTTTGTCCTAAACCACGAAGTCACATATTTTTAAAAGGCTAGTGAACATAATGAGCCTAGAAGTTTCATACATTTTCATGTATATTTTAAATAGAACGGTTCTGTTAAATACCATGCTGCCTGAAACCAGGTATTTTTTAACTGCTAGATTGTATAGACTTTCACTAAAGGAGTTTAAGACAGAAGTGTCTTCCTGTTTCCAAAGGTTATGTGGGTCTTATATGAGCCAAGTTTACAGCGAGGCAGAAGATGGTGGTGGTGAATCTAGGGAAAGTTACGTAACAACATGTCTCAGCGGTAACAATGGGACCGAGGAAACTCACTGAGATCTGAGAGGACTTTACAAAGTGCACTGAAAACTAATTGAAATGGCGTGTACCTAAAATCCATGATAAAACTCCTTTCATCTTGCTACTAGACTAAGCCTTTTCTTTTCTTTCTCAAAACTCTGTTATAAATATACATCCTAAATAAATTATTCTAAGACAAAATCCAGTTTTACACAAGGAACTACCCAATACTCACTGACTTTTTGTTCTGAAGTTTGGTGCTCTTTCATTGACTCCACCTTGTTCTTCTGACTTTACCCATCCCAGAAACTTTTACCTTATTTGATTCTGCACCCACATACCTGGTATTAAAAAGGTGTCTCCAGCAAAGCTCTAACTTAGATGAGTGTGGCAGAAATAGCTGTGATCTGTGACTCGGAAAATGTAGCTTCAAAATCGTGGCCTAGGTGTGTGAGATTGGGTAATTTACCGACTCAACTGATGCCTTAGAATCCTCATACACAGGGGAAGTTGACCTCGATGATTTTAAGGCTTTTTCGACATACCTATTTGTATTCCGACACCCAACTAATCCTTGAAAGCAGTGGCAACTGCTCCAGAGTGGCCTTACATCAATCCTATGCCTGATTCATGGTGGAAAGAAGGCTCACAGTGTTTGGGACCTTTGTATTTATAACACCTGTATTGGTATTGAACTGACTCAGTGAATTACATGGCATGAAAAAGACCGGCTGCTGCTCAGGGAATAAAAAAATTTCAGGTTGCTGTGGGAATTATTAAGACACTTAAGTTGGGTTTGGTGGGAGTTACATACATATGGATCTCAAAGTGTTGTGATTGCTTTTAAGTACTTTATATACAGGGCATGGACATGGTGGGGTGGGAAAGCACCTTCTCTTGGACCACAGCAATGATAAGACAAATAACATCTATTATTTGACTTGTGGGGCAGCAAAATTTATCTCTAGGTTCCTTTATTAATAATGAAGATATGGCCTGTGTCTCCTTATTTAAAGAAAAGCTGATAAAGTAAATAACAAAGAATGTTTAAGACTGGATTTTATCATATGAACTTGATGCATTATTAACTAAGAGAAGGAAAGAGAAATGAAACATGATGTAACTTCTGGTATATATATTCTGAGTATGCAAGGAATGCTAAAAGCAAACCCTGGTGACATAGTGGTTAAGAACTACCGCTGCTAACAAAGATTGGCAGTTTGAATCCACCAGGTGCTCCTTGGAAACCATATGAGGCAGTTCTACTCTGTCCTATAGGGTCACTATGAGTTGGAATGGACTGGAGGGCAACAGGTTTTTTAAGGGATGCTAAAAGGGCATCAAGTCTTTAACTACCATCTCTGCAAAAATCAGAATGACAGCCAACACACTTAGCTGCAAGCTATATTAAAATATTTCTTTATTAACAAGAATTCTGAGAATTTACCTTTTGCTCAGTTTTACTCATAAGGTAAAAAGAACCAATTTGATGAATCTACATCATGCTCAGTTGGTGAAATGTAAAGAGTATTGGATCTCAAGTTTAGAAGTCTGGGTTTACATCACAGTGTCAGACTTCACCACATTAAAAAAAAAAATTTCATATTACCCTGAGTTTATTATGGTATTATTTCCCTGAGTCTAACTTTCCTTAATTGTAATGAGAGTTATAAAATACACTCAGTCTGTTGCAGTGAATATTAAATGAGATAACATCTGTAAGCACTTAGCATAAAAAAAAAAATTAGCAGGTACTCAATAAATACTGGATATTATTTTCACTTTTTTGTGGGAGAAATCTAGTTTTGTTTTGTTTACTGCATGTACTATATGGTATTTGAAGGGCTCAAGTTTATATTTTTTTCTTCTTCTGAAAAATTCAAGGCTGTTTACACTATAATCTATACTTTCCCCTTCTTCTGCCCTCTATATTGGTCTGCTCGTATCTTCCTTGCCTCATTGCCTAAAAACATTTTATTTCCCCTAGGTATCATTTGGCTTGTCTCTACTTCCTAATTTTAAGTATCAACCAAAAAATCAAAAGAGAGGAACTTTTCTGTCCACAGACCCAGATTAGACCCATTTTCACCCTTGAAAATGGCTGTGTATTTCAGTGTGATCTTTTTAAGAATATGAGCTAACCCAAAGGAGTTATTTCTGATACAGAAATGTGACATCACTAAGATGGTTTTTTACTGGTGTGCTTCTCAGAAGAAGATACAAAGCCATTTTTGAGGGTGCTTACTCGACTCGACGGCAGTGGGTTTGTGGTGGGTACCTAATTTAGTGTCTAACATTATATGGAAAATACTAATCATTGTAACTACTTAATAGAACTGTACAGAATGAAGAATACCATAGACTCAAGGTAATCATGAGCCCAAGAGACAGAAAGGGCCACATAAATCAGACACTACATCAGCCTGAGACTCAAAGAACTAGATGGTGACTGGCTATAACCGATGACTGCCCTGCCAGGGAACACAACAGAGAAACCTTGAAGGAGCAGGAGAGCAGTGGGATGCAGACCTCAAAATCTTGTAAAAAGACCAGACTTAATGGTCTGACTGAGACTAGAAGGACCCAAGGTCATGGTCCCCAGACCTTCTGTTAGCCCAAGACTAGAACCATTCCCAAAGCCAACTTTTCAGATAGGGGTTGGACTGGACTATAAGATAGAAAATGATACTGGTGCATAGTGAGCTTCTTGGATCAAGTAGACACATGAGACTACGTGGGCAGCTCCTGTCTAGAGGGGAGATGAGAAGGCAGAGGGGAACAGAAGCTGGCTGAATGGACAGGGGAACACAGGGTGGAGAGGAGTGTGTTGTCTCATTATGGGGAGAGCAACTAGGAGTATATAGCAAGGTGTATATAAATTTTTGTATGAGAGACTGACTTGATTTGTAAACTTTCACTTAATGCACAATAAAAATAATAAAAAAAGAGAACAGTATTAAAAGCATAAAAATTGGAATGGGAGATATAAAAATAGATCTTTTGTAGATGATTTTATTATATATTAGGTTAACCCAAAATCTACTATGAAAAAATAGTATATCGTGGGGGGAAAAAAAAAAAACTGCCATGGAGTCTATTTCAACTCATAGTGACCCTACAGAAAGGAGGAGAACTGCCCCACTGGGTTACCAAGGAGTGGCTGGTGGATTTCAACTGCCAGCTATTTGGCTAGCAGCCAAGCTCTTAACCACTGAACCATTAGGGCTCTAGAAAATTACAGGTGGGCCATGTGGTCATTCAATGGATTTAGCAAAGTAACTGCTTATAAAAGTTAACATTAAAAATGTAATGGGCTTTATATATATGAATAAAAGATATAAGCAAAAAGTACCAAAAAATTCATAAATTTAAAGGAAATGTCCAAAACTTATGTGAAAAAGTGTAAAACTCTCCTGTAAGACACAAACATAGACTTGAAAAATGGAAAGATACATCGCATTCTTGAATAAGACACAACAGCACAGAGATAGCAGGTCTCCTTAAGTTGATTTATAAATGTAATGCAATCCTAACACCTGTCTTCTTTGGGCTAGACCAGCTGACAACAACATTCTTTTGGAAAAATGACATGGAAACATGCAAGAAGAGCCAGGAAGACACTTGAAGAAGTAGAAAAAGGAGGGGGTTAGCACTACTAGGAGTTGACATAATAAAGACTCCTTAAATAAAACAACTTGACATTAGTTCATGAATATAAAGAGAGATGCAACTGACACAAAATAGAAAACCTAGAAATAGACTTAATGATGAGTAAGGAGTATAAGGGCTTTTTAATAAGTGGATTTGAGATAACCGAATAGCCATGTGGAATGAAGATGAAATTGCATTCATTCCTCAGATCTTAACTGTAAATACCTAAAAATGGGCCAGAGATTTAGATATCAAAATTGAAATTACACAAACACCAGGAACATGAATTTCTCTATTTGAGAGAGAGGAAGTAATTCCTAACGATAATTTAGAATCCCAAAATAACAAGGGAAAAAATTTTAAAAATTGATTACATAAATAAGTTTCCAAAATGGAAATAACAAAAGCAAAGTTACCACACACATGAAAGCCTGGGGAAAGTTTGCAATTTGTTAGCACAGACAGAGAATTGGTGCACTAATATATTAAAAGGACTACTAAAAATAGAGAATAAAAGAACAACAACCCTGTATAAAAATGGGTGGTGATATGACAGACAGTACATGAATAAAGTGCAAATGGCTATTAACTATATAAAAGATGCTCAATTTCAAACTCTAGTAGGAGAATGTATGTTAAAACTAAGTTTAGATACCATTTCTCACCTATCGTATTGTAAACTTATTTGTTGCTAATCAGCACAATTCTATTCTAAAAGTTTGAAATTCTACTCTCGATTAGGCTGTGGTGAGAAGCAAGCGAGCCTTGGTGGCACAGCAGTTAAGAGCTTGGCTGCTAACCAAAAGGTCAACAGTTGGAAGCCACCAGCTGCTCCTTGGAAACCCTATGGCCTGGTTCTACTCTGTCCTATAGGGTCACTGCAAGTCACAATCGACTGGACAGCAATGGATTATTTTTTTTTGTTTGACATATATGTATTTATTTCCTAGTTGATCCCACAATCCCACTTCTAGGAGTCAATCCCAAAGGTATAGAACAGACATATGCATAAACCTGTTAAACGCAGCCATTATTTTTATGAGCAAAATACTGGAAATAACTCAAATATCTATAAATAGAATACTGTTTTTAAAAAATAGGCTATACCCATACAGTGTAGTATTATGCAGGTATGAAAATTAATGAGGCATATTTATAAAGTGACCCTATAGGACATTGCAGACTGCCTCATAGGGTTTCCAGGAAGCATCTGGTGGATTTGGAACTGCCAACCTTTTTGGTTAGCGGCCATAGCTCATGGTAGTTCTCAACCACTGTGCCAACAGGGCTGTATATACTTTTATGGGAAAACTTAAATCACTATGGCTTAAAACATGGTCCACAGATGAGTGCTATTTTGTGAACTGTTTGTTTCCTGTCTGCACAGGATAAATACAGAAATGGAGGGTAAATACGCTTGGGCCTCCTATCTGCAGGTTCCGCATCTGTGGTTTCAACCAACCGGGGTTTGAAAATATTATTTTTTAAAAAAATGGATTTGAATTGTAGAATCAGCGGCAGTAGCAAACAGTTAGTCTAAGAAACCAAGCCACTGAATTGGACACATGAAGGAGGCTGATAGAGAAATTGGTCCTCAAATCCAGCAACCGGGAAAAAGAGTTGGAGGCAGAATGGAGTGGCAGACAGCAACACAATTGCATCTGTGTGTTATCTAATTTAATCACAATGGTCTTTAGAGAGTAATATCTACTGCTTCATGCTACCACTAATATCTCAAACAAATTTCTTTTTATACAACTCTAATACAGCTTCATGCATGCAAGGGAATTCTGGAAAATGTAGTTTTTAGCTTAATCAAGTTCACGATAGAAAGAGGCAGCACAGTTCACCCCACAATCCACAAAAGAGATTCATTTAGCTGCATTCATCTGGGGCTTAGCTGGTGCTGGAGCTTCCAGGATGGCTTCTACCATCATGTTGCCTCAGCTGAGCAGCTAAAATAATAGGAGGCTCGCTGGATGTCCCTCTTTATATATGTGCCTCATCATGTAGTAATCTAGCCTGAGTTTCTTTGCACAGAAGCAGCATCCCAGGTGGAATTGAAAGCTACAGACCTCTTAAAGGCTCAGCTCCAGAACCTATACAACACAGTTGCCACATTCTATTGGTTAAAGCAATTTACAAGGCCAACCAAGATCTGAAGGGGTGGTAAACATCCGTCTTTTATTTGAAGGAGATGAAAATACTCTGGCCACAGTAGCCCCCAAGAAGATAAAATACTTGGGAATAAATCTTACCAAAGATGTAAAAGACCTATACAGGGAAAGCTACAAAATACTACTGCAAGAAACTAAGGAGGACCTACTTAAGTGGAAAGGCATGCCTTGCTCATGGATAGGAAGACTTAACAAAGTAAAAACGTCTATTCTACCAAAAGCCATCTATACATACAATGCACTTCCGATCCAAATTCCAATGACATTTTTTAATGTGATGGAGAAACAAATCACCAACTTCATATGGAAGGGAAAGAAGCCCCAGATAAGTAAAGCATTACTGAAAAAGAAGAAGAAAGTGGGAGGCCTCACTCTACCTGATTTTGGAACACATTATACAGCCACAGTAGTCAAAACAGCCTGGTACTGGTACAACGGCAGGCACAAAGACCAATGGAACAGAATTGAGAAGCCAGATATAAATCCATCCACATATGAGCAGCTGATGTTTGACAGAGGCCCAGTGTCAGTTGATTGGGGAAAGGATAGTCTTTTTAAGAAATGGTGCTGGCATAACTGGATATCCATTTGCAAAAGAATGAAACAGGCCCATACCTCACTCCATGCACAAAAATTAACTCCAAGTGGATCAAAGACCTAAACATAAAGACTAAAACGATAAAGATCATGGAAGAAAAAATAGGGACAGCATTAGGAGCTCTAATACAAGCCATAAACAGAATACAAAACATTACCAGAAATGATGAAAGAGAAACCAGATAACTGGGAGCTCCTAAAAATCAAACACCTATGCTCATCTAAAGACTTCACCAAAAGAAGAAAAAGACCACCTACAGATTGGGAAAGAATTTTCAGCTATGACATCTCCGACCAGGGCCCGATCTCTAAAATCTGTGTGATTCTGTCAAAACTCAACCACAGAGGCGGGGCCAAGAGGGCGGACTAGGTGGACGCTACGGCGGATCCCTCTTGCAACAAAGACTCGGAAAAACAAGTGAATCGATCACATACATAACAATCTACGAACTCTGAACAACAAACACAGACTTAGAGATGGAAAACGAACAAGTATGGGCAGACAGCGACCATTTTCAGAACTAGGAGACAGCGTACCAGGCAGGTGACCTTCGGAACCCAATCTGGGGCAGAGCCCAGGGGGGCAGACGGCACAGACAAGGGGCCTAGCCCTACCCCCCGAACCCATCCCGGGAGGGAGTCTAGCTGGTTGGCGCGGGCGGTGTAGCGGCGCAGCCAGAAGGAGAAGCACTTAGGAGGCAGTGACTGATCTTGGAGCGTGGAGAGCAGCATCCCACCCGGGGAGCTGTCCCGCTGGGAGTTTGCCGGGAAGCGGGCATGGCGCGAGCGGGGGGATCAGTTATATTTCCCTAAAGTGACCCTGGGGCGGGGCTCACATGTTCGTGCGGGGGACTCCCACCCAGTTTGCGCATGCGGCGCGGCGCATGGGAGGGAGAAGTCCCCGGGAGGAAGTGACAGGTCTCGGAGCAGGGAGAGCAGCGTCCCAGCCGGGGAGCTGTCCCGCTGGGATTTTGGCGAAAGTGAGAGGGGTGTGAGCGCGGGGATCAGTTATATTCCCCTGAATTGACCCAGGGGGCGGGCCCACCTGGTCGTGCAGGTGACGCCCACCCAGTTCGCGCGAGCGGTGCGGCGCACAGGAGGGAGAAGTCCCCAGGAGGAAGTGACAGGTCTCGGAGCGGGGAAAGTAGCATCCCAGCCGGGGAGCCGTCCCGCCCGGATTTTGGCGGATGGGGACGGAACGTGAACGCGGGGATCAGCTCTATATTCTGTGGTGCTACACTCCTAGCTTTCTGATCCCTCCCCCACCCTCTCCAGGCGGCTCCATTAACATCCGAATACCCTGAGCCAGAGGGAGAATTCAGATAGGGATCGGACTGCATTTTTTATAGCTGATTGCCTGGAAAATCTAGTTTCCCAGTGATGGCTCGGAGACAGCAGTCCATATCAAACCACATAAAAAAACAGACCATGACAGCTTCTCCAGCCCCGCAAACAAAAGAAACAAAATCTTTCCCAAATGAAGATACAATCCTGGAATTATCAGAGACAGAATATAAAAAACTAATTTACAGAATGCTTAAAGATATCACAAATGAAATTAGGCAAACTGCAGAAAAAGCCAAGGAACACACTGATAAAACTGTTGAAGAACTCAAAAAGATTATTCAAGAACATAGTGGAAAAATTAATAAGTTGCAAGAATCCGTACAGAGACAGCATGTAGAAATCCAAAAGATTAACAATAAAATTACAGAATTAGACAACGCAAAAGAAAGTCAGAGGAGCAGACTCGAGCAATTAGAATGTAGACTGGGACTTCTGGAGGACCAGGGAATCAACTCCAACATAGCTGGAAAAAAAATCAGATAAAAGAATTTAAAAAAATGAAGAAACCCTAAGAATCATGTGGGACTCTATCAAGAAGGATAACTTGCCAGTGATTGGAGTCCCAGAACAGGGAGGGGGACAGAAAACACAGAGAAAATAGTTGAAGAACTCCTGACACAAAACTTCCCTGACATCATGAAAGATGAAAGGATATCTATCCAAGATGCTCATCGAACCCCATTTAAGATTGATCCAAAAAGAAAAACACCAAGACATATTATCATCAAACTCACCAAAACCAAAGATAAAGAGAAAATTTTAAAAGCAGCCAGGGAGAAAAGAAAGGTTTCCTTCAAGGGAGAATCAATAAGAATAATTTCAGACTACTCAGCAGAAACCATGCAGGCAAGAAGGGAATGGGACGACGTATACAGACAACTGAAGGAGAAAAACTACCAACCAAGGATCATATATCCAGCAAAACTCTCTCTGAAATATGAAGGAGAAATTAAGATATTTACAGATAAACACAAGTTTAGAGAATTTGCAAAAACTAAACCAAAACTGGAAGAAATGCTAAAGGAGATTGTTTGGCCTGATGACCAATAATATCAGGTACCAGCACAATACAAGGTCACAAAACAGAACGTCCTGATATCAACGCAACTCAAATAGGGAAAGCACAAAAACAAACAAATTAAGATTATTTCTAAAAAATAAATAAATAAACAAAATAATCCACATAACAGGAAATCATGGAAATCAATAGATAAACGATCACAATAATCAAAAAGAGGGACTAAATATAGGAGGCATTGAACTGCCAGATGGACAGTGATACAAGGCGATACAGAACAATACAAGTTAGGTTTTTACTTAGAAAAATAGGGGTAAATAATAAGGTAACCACAAATAGGAATATCAATTCCATAACTCAAGAAAAAAGCCAAGAAAAACGTAACGACTCAACAAACATAAAGTTAACCATTATGAAAATGAGGATCTCACAATCTAATAAGAAAAACGTCTCAGCACAAAAAAAGCATGTGGAAAAATGAAATGGCCAACAACACACATGAAAAGGCATCAAAATGACAGCACTAAAAACTTATTTATCTATAATTATGCTGAATGTAAATGGACTAAATGCACCAATAAAGAGACAGAGAGTCACGGACTGGATAAAGAAACACGAGCCATCTGTATGCTGCCTACAAGAGACACACCTTAGACTTAGAGACACAAACAAACTAAAACTCAAAGGACGGAAAAAAATATATCAAGGAAATAATAAGCAAAAAAGAAGAGGAGTAGCAATATTAATTTCTGACAAAATAGACTTTAGACTCAAATCCACCACAAAGGATAAAGAAGGACACTATATAATGATAAAAGGGACAATTGATCAGGAAGACATAACCATATTAAATATTTATGCACCTAATGACAGGGCTGCAAGATACATAAATCAAATTTTAACAGAATTGAAAAGTGAGATAGACACCTCCACATTTATAGTAGGAGACTTCAACACACCACTTTCGGAGGACAGGACACCAAGTAAGAAGCTCAATAGAGACACGGAAGACCTACTTACAACAATCAACCAACTTGACCTCATTGACTTATATAGAACTCTCCACCCAACGGCTGCAAAATATACTTTTTTTTCTAGTGCACATGGAACATTCTCTAGAATAGACCACATATTAGGTCATAAAACAAATCTTTGCAGAATCCAAAACATCGAAATATTACAAAGCATCTTCTCAGACCACAAGGTAATGAAGCTAGAAATCAATAACAGAAAAACTAGGGAAAAGAAATCAAATACTTGGAAAATGAACAATACCCTCCTGAAAAAAGACTGGGTTATAGAAGACATCAAGGAGGGAATACGGAAATTCTTAGAAAGCAATGAGAATGAAAATACTTCCTATCAAAACCTCTGGGACACAGCAAAAGCAGTGCTCAGAGGCCAATTTATATTGATAAATGCACACATACAAAAAGAAGAAAGAGACAAAATCAGAGAACTGTCCCTACAACTTGAACAAATAGAAAGTGAGCA
Source organism: Elephas maximus indicus (assembly GCF_024166365.1). NCBI lineage: Eukaryota > Metazoa > Chordata > Mammalia > Proboscidea > Elephantidae > Elephas > Elephas maximus. Next base: position 25,971,745 of record NC_064828.1, on the reverse strand, counting down.
ACAAAAGAACCCATCAGGCACGAGAAGAAAACAAATAATAAAAATTAGAGCTGAACTAAATGAATTAGAGAACAGAGAAACAAATGAAAGAATTAACAAAGCCAAAAGCTGGTTCTTTGAAAAAATTAACAAAATTGATAAACCATTGGCTAGACTGACTAAACAAAAACAGGAAAGGAAGCAAATAACCCGAATAAGAAACGAGAAGGACCACATCACAACAAAGCCAAATGAAATTAAAAGAATCATTTCAGATTACTACATAAAATTGTACTCTAACAAATTTGAAAACCTAGAAGAAATGGATAAATTCTTGGAAAAATACTACCTACCTAAACTAACACATTCAGAAGTAGAACAACTAAATAGACCCATAACAAAAAAAGAGATTGAAAAGGTAATCAAAAAACTTCCAACAAAAAAAGGCCCTGGCCCAGACGGCTTCACTGCAGAGTTCTACCAAACCTTCAGAGAAGACTTAACACCATTACTACTGAAGGTATTTCAAAGCATAGAAAAAGACGGAATACTACCCAACTCATTCTATGAAGCTACCATCTCGCTGATACCAAAACCAGGTAAAGACATTACAAAAAAAGAAAATTTCAGACCTATATCCCCCATGAACATAGATGCAAAAATCCTCAACAAAATTCTAGCCAATAGAATCCAACAACACATCAAAAAAATAATTCACCCTGATCAAGTGGGATTTATACCAGGTATGCAAGGCTGGTTTAATATCAGAAAAACCATTAATGTAATCCATCACATAAATAAAACAAAAGATAAAAACCACATGATCTTATCAATTGATGTAGAAAAGGCATTTGACAAAGTTCAACACCCATTTATGATAAAAACTCTTACCAAAATAGGAATTGAAGGAAAATTCCTCAACATAATAAAGGGCATCTATGCAAATTTTTCTTTTATGCAAAGCCAACAGCCAATATCACTCTAAATGAAGAGAACCTGAAAGCATTTCCCTTGAGAACGGGAACCAGACAAGGATGCCCTTTATCATCACTCTTATTCAACATCATACTTGAAGTCCTAGCCAGGGCAATTAGGCTAGACAAAGAAATAAAGGGTATCCAGATTGGTAAGGAGGAAGTAAAGCTATCACTATTTGCAGATGACATGATCGTATACATGGAAAACCCTAAGGAATCCTCCAGAAAACTACTGAAACTAAGAGAAGAGTTTGGCAGAGTCTCAGGTTATAAAATAAACATACAAAAATCACTTGGATTCCTCTACATCAACAAAAAGAACACCGAAGAGGAAATCACCAAATCAATACCATTCACAGTAGCCCCCAAGAAGATAAAATACTTAGGAATAAATCTTACCAAGGATGTAAAAGACCTATACAAAGAAAACTACAAAGCTCTACTACAAGAAATTCAAAAGGACATACTTAAGGGGAAAAACATACCTGCTCATGGATAGGAAGACTTAACATAGTAAAAATGTCTATTCTACCAAAAGCCATCTATACATATAACGCACTTCCAATCCAAATACCAATGTCATATTTTAAGGGGATAGAGAAACAAATCACTAATTTCATATGGAAGGGAAAGAAGCCCCGGATAAGCAAAGCATTACTGAAAAAGAAGAAGAAAGTGGGAGGCCTCACTCTACCTGATTTCAGAACCTATTATACAGCTACAGTAGTCAGAGCAGCCTGGTACTGGTACAACAACAGGCACAAAGACCAACGGAAGAGAATTGAGAACCCAGACATAGATCCATCCATGTATGAGCAGCTGATATTTGACAAAGGACCAGTGTCAGTCAATTGGGGAAATGATAGTCTTTTTAACAAATGGTGCTGGCATAACTGGCTATCCATTTGCAAAAGAATGAAACAGGACCCATACCTCACACCATGCACAAAAACTAACTCCAAGTGGATCAAAGACCTAAACATAAAGACTAAAACAATAAAGATCATGGAAGAAAAAATAGGGACAACCCTAGGAACCCTAATACAGGGCATAAACAGAATACAAAACATTACCAAAAATGATGAAGAGAAACCAGATAACTGGGAGCTCCTAAAAATCAAACACCTATGCTCATCTAAAGACTTCACCAAAAGAGTAAAAAGACCACCTACAGACTGGGAAAGAATATTCAGCTATGACATCTCCGACCAGTGCCTGATCTCTAAAGTCTACATGATTCTGTCAAAACTCAACCACAAAAAGACAAACAACCCAATCAAGAAGTGGGCAAAGGATATGAACACACATTTCACTAAAGAAGATATTCAGGCAGCCAACAGATACATGAGAAAATGCTCCCGATCATTAGCCATTAGAGAAATGCAAATTAAAACTACGATGAGATTCCATCTCACACCAACTAGGCTGGCATTAATCCAAAAAACACAAAAGAATAAATGTTGGAGAGGCTGCGGAGAGATTGGAACTCTCATACACTGCTGGTGGGATTGTAAAATGGTACAACCACTTTCGAAATCCATCTGGCGTTATCTTAAACAGTTAGAAATAGAACTACCATACAACCCAGAAATCCCACTCCTCGGAATATACCCTAGAGATACAAGAGCCTTCACACAAACAGATATATGCACACCCATGTTTATTGCAGCTCTGTTTACAATAGCAAAAAGCTGGAAGCAACCAAGGTGTCCGTCAACGGATGAATGGGTAAATAAATTATGGTATATTCACACAATGGAATACTACGCATCAATAAAGAACAGTGATGAATCTCTGAAACGTTTCATAACATGGAGGAATCTGGAAGGCATTATGCTGAGCGAAATGAGTCAGAGGCAAAAGGACAAATATTGTATAAGACCACTATTATAAGATCTTGAGAAATAGAAAAAACGGAGAAGAACACATACTTTTGTGGTTACAAAGGGGGGAGGGAGGGAGGGAGTGAGAGGGCTTTTTATTGATCAATCAGTAGATAAGAACTGCTTTGGGTGAAGGGAAAGACAACACTCAATACAAGGAAGGTCAGCCTAATTGGACTGGACTAAAAGCAAAGAGGTTTCCGGGATAAAATGAAAGCTTCAAAGGTCAGCGGAGCAGGGGCTGGGGTCTGGGGAACTTGGTTTGAGGGGACTTCTAAGTCAATTGGCAAAATAATTCTATTATGAGAACATTCTGCATCCCACTTTGAATTGTGGCACCTGGGGTCCTAAATGCCAACAAGCGACTATCTAAGATACATCAATTGGTCTCAATCCACCTGGAGCAAAGGCAAAGGAAGAACATCAAGGTCACAGGACAGTAAGAACCCAAGAGACAGAAAGGGCCACATGAACCAGAGACCTACATTATTCCGAGACCAGAAGAACTGGTTGGTGCCCAGCCACAATCGATGTCTGCCCTGTCAGGGAGCACAACAGACAACTCCTGAGGGAGCAGGAGACCAGTGGGATACAGACCCCAAATTCTCATAAAAAGACCATACCTAATGGTATGACTGCGACTAGAGGAATCCCAGAGACGATGCTCCCCAGAACTTCTGATGGCACAGGATGGGAGCCATCCCCGAAGACAATTCATCAGGCATGAAAAGGACTGGTCAGTTGGGGGGAGAGAGATGCTGATGAAGAGTGAGCTAATTAAATCAGGTGGACACTGGAGAGTGTGTTGTCAACTCTTGACTGGAGGGGGGATGGGAAGATAGAGAGAGAGGGAAGATGGCAAAATTGGCACGAAACGAGAGACTGAAAGGTCTGACTCAATAGGGTGAGAGCAAGTGGGAGAAGGGAATAAGATGTATGTAAACCTACATGTGACAGACTGATTGGAATGGTAAATGTTCACTTGAAGCTTAATAAAAATTAATTAAAAATAAAAAAAAAACTCAACCACAGAAAGACAAACAACCCAATCAAATAGTGGGCAAAAGATATGAACACGCACTTCACTAAAGAAGATATTTGGGCAGCTAACAGATATGTGAGAAAATGCTCTCGATCATTAGCCATTAGAGAAATGCAAACTAAAACTACGATGAGATTCCATCTCACTCCAACAAGGTGGCATTAATGCAAAAAACACAAAATAATAAATGTTGGAGAGGCTGCGGAGAGATTGGAACTCTTATACACTGCTGGTGGGAGTGTAAAATGGTACAACCACTTTGGAAATCTATCTGGTGTTTTCTTAAAATGTTAGAAATAGAACTACCATACAACCCAGAAATCTCACTCCTCGGAATATACCCTAGAGAAATAAGAACCTTCACACGAACAGATATATGCACACCCATGTTTATTGCAGCTCTGTTTACAATACCAAAAAGCTGGAAGCAACCATGGTATCCATCAACCGATGAATGGTTAAATAAATTGTGGTAGGTTCACACAATGGAATACTACGCGTTGATAAAGAACAGTGAGTAATCTGTGAAACATTTCATAACATGGAGGAACCTGGAAAGCATTATGCTGAGTGAAATGAGTCAGAGGCAAAAGGACAAATATTGTATAAGACCACTATTATAAGATCTTGAGAAATAGTAGAAACTGAGAAGAACACATACTTTTGTGGTTACGAGGAGGGGAGGGAGGGTGGGAGAGGGTTATTTACTGATTAGTTAGTAGATAAGAACTACTTTAGGTGAAGGGAAGGACAATACTCAACACACGGAAGGTCAGCTCAACTGGACTGGACCTAAAGCAAAGAAGTTTCTGGGATAAACTGAATGCTTCAAAGTTCAGCGGAGCAAGGGCGGGGGTTTGGGGACAATGGCTTAAGGGGACTTCTAAGTCAATTGGCAAAATAATTCTATTATGAAAACATTCTGCATCCCACTTTGAAATGTGGCGTCTGGGGTCTTAAATGCTAACAAGTGGCCTTCTAAGATGCATAAATTGGTCTCAACTCACCTGGATCAAAGGAGAATGAAGAACACCAAAGTCACATGATAACTAAGAGCCCAAGAGACAGAAAGGGCCACATGAACTAGAGACTTACATCATCCTGAGACCAGAAGAACTAGATGGTGCCCGGCCACAATCAATGACTGCCCTGACAGGGAGCACAACAGAGAACCCCTGAGGGAGCAGGAGATCAGTGGGATGCAGACCCCAAATTCTCATAAAAAGACCAGACTTAATGGTCTGACTGAGACTAGAGGAGTCCCGGTGGTCACAGTCCCCAAAACTTCTGTTGGCCCAGGACAGGAACCATTCCCAAAGGCAACTCATCAGACATGGAAGGGACTGGACAATGGGTTGAGAGAGCTGCTGCCAAAGAGTGAACTACTTGTATCAGGTGGACACTTGAGACTGTATTGGCGTCTCCTGTCTGGAGGGGAGATAGGAGGGTAGAGAGGGTTATAAACTGGCAAAATTGTCACCAAAGGAGAGACTGGAAGGAGGGAGCGGGCTGACTCATTAGGGGGAGAGTAAGTGGGAGTATGGAGCAAGGTGTATATAAGCTTATATGTGACAGACTGACTTGATTTGTAAATGTTCACTTAAAGCTCAATAAAAATTATTAAAAAAAATACTCTGGTCATGATTTTTAATCTATCATAGTCCACTTTTCAGTCACAATTATTTACATTTCCCCTACATGGGAAATATGCTTACTCAATTCCAAGGCTCCCCAGTTCCAGCATCTGGCTAAAAGTTCAGGATCTTTTCTTCTATATCAACTTTGGATATGTATGAGGCTCCTTGGGTGCAGATTCTCCTCATACGGATATCTCAGAATTTAAAAGGTGTCATCAGCTCTTTTTTCTACACACCAGCATACAGTGGTGAGACAATGATTGGATAATTGTAATAGAAATGTTCATTCAACAAGAGAAGAAATAAAAGACATATACCAGTTCCTGTTCCTATTCTGAAATACTTCTAGGCATATTTCATCATTTTCCCTGACTTCAGGAGCAGGGAATATCCCTTAACTAGAGCAGAGTTCTGACTTCTAGGGTGATTCCCTAATCCTTTAATCTGTGCAGTTTTTTTTTTTTTTGTACTTCAGATGAAGGTTTACAGAACAAACTAGCTTCTCATTAAACAGTTAATACACATATTGTTTTGTGATATTGGTTACCACCACCACGACATGTCAACACTCTCTCTTCCCCGCCTTGGGTTCCCTTTTACCAGCTTTCTTGTCCATTCCTATAATCTAGGCAGTTTTTAAGGAGCCCTGGTGGCTCAGTGGTGAAGCACTTGACTGCAATTCAAGCCCACCAACTCCAAGGGGGAAAGATGCAGCGGTCTGCTTCTGTAAGGATTACAACCTTGGAAACCCTGTGGGGCATTTCTATTCTGTCATCATATAGGGTCACTATGAGTACAAATCAACTCGACGACACATAACAGCAAGAGGCAGCTCTTGGCTCCACACTGAATCATTCTCCTTTTTGCATAGATAAGGCCTGTTTGCTTCTGGCTTGTTATCACAGCCTACTTCCTGTCTACAAAAATTTGGAGTCCCAGAGGTCTGTTTTCATCCGAACTGGTACAACACGTTTTAAAACATTGTGGGAGTGAAATGTAATAGGTCATATCCAACATGTTTAAAGAGAGGGAATCAGAAGCTTTGACTAGTTCTCAGGTTGCACTGATGTGGGCTGAATGAAGAAAACAAGGGAGAGGAAGAGGTAGTGTTGCATTTAGGGGTTTAGATTTGGGTTTTAAGATTCCTCCACTACAGGGCAAAGGTAATTCTTTGGAGGTAGGGCAGGAGTAGGAATAATAGTACTTGAATAACAGTTCATGAATAACAGTACTTCCCAAAATAAATTTTATAAATCTAAAAAAATTATAAAAGTTAAAAATTCACTCAAAAATTATATCTGGCATAAAACAATCCTAATTTTTAAAGTAGTTTTATGCTTTTGAATACACTGGCTGAAAAGAAGCTCATCAAGAATCTAGTAGCAATCAATAGAGAACCATCAAAGAAAAGCTGCATTTCTTGTATCCAATTCCATTATTTCATATTCCTTGCCTTTATTTTATTCTTTAATTTTCTTATATTTCTTAATTTGAAAAGTAAGATATGAAAAATGTCCAAGTACATATAAAGAAGAAAATGAATAGCCTCTCCCTCTTCTATTCTCACTCTCTGAGGTAACCAATGTTTAACAGCCTAGTCATATCTTCTCATGTCTTTATATAGCATATTTTTGTTACTACTTGATTTTACAAAATTAAGGTCATATAATACACATTACTTGTCAATTTGGTTTTCATGTAATAGTATATTATGGATGTATTTTCAGGTCAGTAAATCCAAATCAGTGGTAGAATTCTCCCTTTCTATACTGAAGACCTGGATTCAATTCCTGGCAGATGCACCCCGTGCACAGCCATGTTAGTAGAGGCTTGCATGTTGCTATAATGCTGAACAGGTTTCAGAGAAGCTTCCAGACTAAGACAAACTAGGAAGAAAGGTCTGGCAGTCTACTTCCTAAAATCAGACAGTGAAAACCCAGTGAGTCACAACAGACTGATTCCCAACTGACCATGGGAACGGTGGCAGGACCAGGCAGTGGAGGGCTGACTTACCGGTGGCGAACAAAAACACAATCAAATAGAGCTCATTTTCTGTTTTGAAATAACAGCTGCATATTTTTATGGGGTGGATATTCTGTAATTTATGCCACTCCTTTACTGATGGGCAGCCAGATTTTCTTATTTTTACTACTGCTTACTCTGCTAAAATAAATATCCTTGTAAATAGACTCATGGAGCAGTGCTTCTATTTCTATGAATTGATTTTCAATAGACACTTATGGTTCGAAGGACATAGAGGTAACATATATTTTTAAGTTTAGCAGTTACTACCAAGTTTGGGGGTATTTGTTGGTTGATTTGTTTTTAATCCAGCAATTCATACATTCATCCACAGTTTAGGAGAATGTCTTAGTTATCTAGAGCTACTATAACAGAAATACCACAAGTCGATGGCTTTAACAAACAGAAATTTATTCTCTTACAGGTTAGTAGGCCAGAAATCCAAATTCAGGGCCCCAGATCCAGGGGAAGGTTTTCTCTCTGTTGATTCTGGAGTTAGGTTTTTGTTATCAGTCTTCCCTTGGTCTAGGAGCTTTTTGGTACAGGGACTCTGGGTCCAAACAACATGCTCTGCTCCTGACACTATTTCCTTGGTGGTATGAGGCCTCCCTGTCTCTCTGCTTATTTCTCTCTTTTATATCTTAAAATAGATTGATTTAAGACACAACCTAATCTTACAGATTGAGCCCTACCTCATTGACATAACTGTCTCTAAACCTCCTTCATTAATGTCATAGAAGTAGGATTTACAACACAGAAAAAATCACGTCAGATGAAAAAATGGTAGACAATCACACAGTACCCGGAATCACGGCCTAGCCAAGTTGACAGATATTTTGGGGGGACACAATTCAATCCATGACAGATAGTGTCCCTTATCTTCTTATAAATTTTGATCAACCGAATGAGTAAAATAGCACTGATTTTTATATGCAGTTTCCTGGATATTAGTGAATGAAGTTAAACAATTTTTCACAGGTTAATTTGCCATTAGATTTTTTTTTTTTTTAATTCTAGCATTTGTCTGTTTAGGTTCTCTGACCTTTTTTGTTCTTGTTCCCTATTGAGGTTTTCCTTATTAATTTACAGGAGCTCTTTACTGAAATTTTTCTGTCAGGTCAGATGCATTGCAAATATTTTTCACCCATTATTCACTTTTAATTTTGTATATGATGTATATTTCAATGCATATAAAACACGTTTATTTTTTAAACAGCTTTATTAAGGAATAATGTACATCAACAGAATTTACTAATTTTAGTGTGTAATTCAATTAGTTTTGAAAAATGAGTAAAATTGTGTAACCATCACCATAATAATAATATAGACTATTTCCATCACCCTGAAAAGTTTTCTCACACTTCTTTACCTTAGGTCCCCTCACCCCTCACCCCAAACCCTGTGCCCTGGAAACCACTGATCTTCCATTTATCACTATTGTTTTTCCTTTTAAAGGATTTCTGAATAGCTCATGTCTGTCTGCTTTCTTTAAGCCCAGTGGTTCTCAGCTGGAGGTGATTTTGTTCTACCATCTCCCCTGCCCCGGGAATATTTGGCTATGTTTGGAGACATTTTTATTGTCATGACTCAGTAGGAGTAGAGGGGGTACTATTGACATCTTTGGTAGAGACCAAGAATGCTGAGTAACATTTTACAATGCACAGGGCTGCTCCAGCAACCAAAAATTATCTGGTCCAAAATGCCAGTAGAATAAGAAACCTTGATTAGCATAAAGGTTTTCAGATTCATTCATGTTTTTACATGCATCAATACTTTGTTTTTGTAATAGCTGAGTACTATTTCATTTATTGGTATAATATAATGAATTTGTCCATTCAGTACTTGCTGGGTATCTTTTTCTGCTTTTGGACTATCATAAATAAAGTTGCTGTGAATATTCATGTATAGATCTTTGTGTAGACATACATTTTCATTTCCTCTTGGAAAATAGCTAAGAGTATTATTTCTGGTCTGTATAAAAATACCAAACCAACCTCATTGCGATGAAGTCAATTCTGACTCATAGTATCCTTATAGGACAGAGTCGAACTGCCCCCTGTGGTTTCAAGAAGCAGCTGGTAGGTTCGAACTGCCAACTTTTTGGTTAGCAGCCGACATCTTAACCACTGCACCCCAAATTTCACTTTATGTGATATTGTCAAGCTGTTTCCAAAGTGAATGTACGTATTGCATTCCCACCAGCAATGTATGAGAGCATCCATTGTATTCTGTTGCACTCTGGATTCAAATACATTCTTTCGGTCAGGGGCTTACCTTTCTATTTTCTAAATAGTATCTTTTTGGAGAGAAGAACATTTAAATTTTGCTTTAGCCTAAGCTGTCAATTAAAAAAAAAATGTCTTTTCTTAGTAACTCTATGTCTCAAAGACTTTCCCCTATGTTTTAGTCTAGGACTTTTATAGTTTTAGCTCTTATATTTAGGCCTATCCATTTCAAATTACTTTTTGTATAAGGCTTGGGGCCCTGGTGGTGTAGCGATTAAAGAGATCGGCTGCTAAACAAAAGGTTGGCAGTTCAAATCCACCACCTGCTCCTTGAAAACACTATAGGGTGGATCTACTCTGCTCTGTAGGGCCTCTATGAGTTAGAACCCACTAGAAGGTAACAGGTATAAGGTGTGAGACAAGGGTTTGAATTTCTTGTTTGTCTGTGGATGGAATTGTGTCTCCCCAAATTGTGTGTCAACTTGGCTAGGCCATGATTTCCAGTATTGTGTGGTTGTCCTCCATTTTGTGCTCTTATCCTATGTTGTAAATCCTAACTTCTATGACATTAATGGGAGCCCTGATGGCACAGTGCTTAAGAGCTTGGGCTTCTCTCCAAAATGTCAGCAGTTTGAATCCACCAGCCACTCCATGGAAACCCTATGGGGCAGTTCTACCCTGTCCTATAGGGTCACTATGAGTCGGAATTGGCTCCACGGCCCCTAACAACAACAACATGATGTTAATGAGCCCTGGAGGCATAATGGTTAAGCACTTGGCTGCTAACCCAAAGGTCAGTGGTAGGACCCACCTAGTGGCTCCACAGGAGAAAAGACCTGGTGACCTACTCCCATAAAAATTACAGCCTAGGAAACCCTATGGGGCAGTTCTACTCTGTCCTACAAGGTCACTGTGAGTCGAAATTGACTAGATGGCGCACAACAACATGATGTTACTGAGGCAGGACACAATCTACAGGCTTAGATTGTATTTTTAGTCAATCTCTTTTGAGATATAAAAGACAGAAGTGAGCAGAGAAGAGAAGGACCTCATTACAACCATGCAAGAAGAGCTAGGAGCAGAGATAGTCCTCTGGACTCTGGGTTCCTGAGCTGAGTTGCTCCTAGACCAGGGGAAGGTTAATGAGAAGGATCTTCCTCCAGAGTCAACAGAGAGAGAAAGGCTTCCGCTGCAGCTGGCACTCTGAATTCCAACTTCTAGCCTCCTGAACTGTTATAGCAGCACTAAATAACTAAGACATTTGTTTTTGTTTTACTTTTTCATATGGATATCCAATTGTTCCAGTACCATTTATTGAAAATATTTTTCTTTCTCATTGAATTGTTTTCCAAGTTACATTAAAAACAGTTACCATGTTGATTTTCTTAATCCTCCATTCTGCTCCATTAATCAACATATTTGCACTTAGGTCAACACTATACTATATTGATTACCACAGCTTTATAGTAAGTCTTGAAAACATAGTGTGAACCCTACAGATTTGTTCTTATTTTACTAAGTTGTTTTGGTGATTTCCATATAAATTTTAAAATCAATCTGTTTATTTCTATAAGGGAAATTCTGTTGGCATATTGTTTAGTACGATGTTCAATGTATAGAAAAACTAAGGAATAATTGACATCCTAATAATATCTTTTAAAATCCATCATTAGCATAGTCTCTTCCTTTCTATCTCTATGTCTCTATTTATTTATTTATTGAACAATGCAGAAAGATGGAAAAGAGCAATCGTAAAGCACACTTTGGCCCTTAAAACTTCTGCTCAGATGTGACATATGACGCTTCTGCTCACATTAGATTTGTCAAAATAAGTCATGTACACAAAAAGCTGTCCTAAATAAAGTGGGAGTTTACACCTTCCACAGCAAGAAAGGATCCCTGAAAGGATGGGCCAGTTAAAGAAAAGCAGCAAATTTTGACTACAAAATGCAATCTATCACACAACTTCTACTGGAAATTGTCACATTGTTATTATTCAATAGATTTAAAAAAATTAATAATAGTAGCTACTTGGAATTCTCATTTTATTAGTCACATTCTCATCGCTAGTAATTAGTCAAGGTTCTGTTCTTTTACCTATTTCATTTAATAATCTCCTGCTTTAAATTTCTCCCTTCTCCAAATCATGTAGATAAATCTTTACAAAATAATACTTTCAAATTGTCCTCACTCTGTGTATGATCTTCCAATGGTTCCTTATTGTATTTTTCATCAAATTACATATTTTAGATGGCATTCCTGTTCTTCCTAAGAGCTAATTGAATAGTTTTGCTATGCTGCAAATAAGTTGATTTTTTAAATCTTCAAAGTAACACCTAACATTCATTCAACAAATATCTATTAAATCCCACCCTCTATGCCTTTGTGACAGTTTTCCCCCACATACACTTTTTCCACTGCCAATCTAAATTTTAGTTTTCATTCTAGGACAAGTTCATGACATAACTCCCACAAGAACACTTCCATTATTGAATTCCTCACATTGTAGATTTTCCTTTCTGTAAAGTCCATTTCACTCATGATCTCTGAGAACTAAGTAAATTCACTAAAATTAACAAATAAATTCATTAAATTTATTTGGCTGTATTTTTTTCCCTTTTTATTATTTATGGATGACTATTTTTTTTTTTTTTTAATATCTCCAATGGAGCCCTAATGGCTCAGTGGTTGAGAGCTTGTCTGACAACCAAAATGCTGGCAATTTGAATCTACTAGTTGTTGCTTGGAAACCATATGGAGCCTTTCTAGTTTGTCCTATAGGGTAGCTCTGAGTCAGAATTGGCTCAACGGCAACAGGTTTGGTTTTGTTTTAATATCTTCAAAGAAACTATAAATTACTTGTGAGGCAGAACTGAATGTTTTTGGATTTTATTTTCCACAGTATCTAGAACACGGTTAGATTACCAAGAATTCTTATTAAAATTTGTTTACCTCATTTTTCCTGTTCTTGTGTTCCCTGACTCTCTCAGGTCCAGGTGGAAACAATCATTGTAAATTCCCATGAGACTCTAGAAATATCTTCCCTTTGTGAACCCAATGAAACATCTTTGTTGCTTAATAAATCCCATTGAGAGATGATTTCTTGGTCAGTTCCCAAGCCCTTATTTTTTTTTTTAATAACTAATAGTTCAACTAGGTCATTTATATTTAAAATTGATCTCCTACATGCTCTCTGGCAGAAGCCTACTGATCATTCTGAATATTCCAAAGCTCTGATTCTGGGATAGTTCTGGTAAGTGAAGGTGCTTTCAAATTATTTTAAATGTCTCTCCTTCTCATTTCCATCTCCTAACCCCTGTTCCATGGAGATGAGATCAATAAAACAGTTTGTGTATGTTGGTGTATTATGAGGGAAAAGTCAAACAAGTGTAGGGCTAAGGAGATTGATCTTTGAGCTCTTTCCCATGAAAGTGATTTATTTTTTAGGTGATAAGAGTAAATTTTTAAGTTATGGGATTATAAATATTTATAGGAGGAATAAACCAAAAACCAAACCAAACCCATTGCTGTCAAGTAGATTCCAACTCATAGCAACTCTAGATACTCATATTTTAAAGACAAAAAAATTGAGACCAAATTTTTTCCTGAGCTGTACGGCTATATTGTAGTAAACTTTGATAATATATCAATCTTCTTGAACTAGATGAGAAGCAGAAAAACTAATTCTTGACGTGTTTCACATGGATTTCAACCAGGGAAATTTTATCTGTCAATATGTTTACATTTTTTCTGTGGAAATTTACAAAAATTCTGCAACTGTTCATTGAAACCTCACTATAATGTTCCTTAAGGGCTCATGCCTTTTACATGTGATATAATTGGTATACAAGGTCTCTTTGCACTTCAGTAAAGTTATCCTTGTGGGTGAATTATAAATGACTTTGTTTTTGTGTGTGTGTGTGTGCGCGCGCGCACGCACTCACACTTAACGTATTGTCAGCACGGTTTAACTGCCTACTAAATGTTAGCTCCTATCTTTAGGGTTATATAAACAAATAGGTGAATAAACAGATAGGTAGTAAGGGCTGTAAACAGATATAACTGTGGTTTGATTGTCATTTAGTACCAGAAGGGGAAGTATTATTTCCAATATCTGTGACTTAACGTGGTATTTCCTTGCAATCTTTGATATCCTATAATTTCCTTTCAAACTGATATGCCAAATGAGAAGGATGGAAAGAACAGGAAATATAAGTTTTCATAGAGGAAGCTAAGTCTATGAATACATGTTGCTAGAACAATTCAGCTAGAAATAAACTGCTGTTAATCAGTTAGTAGGCTATGTACATGATGCCAAAAAACCAGATGTGACTTTCGTCCCCTCCAAACTTTTCCCCACAGAAAGGACCAGATTTATTAATAGGTCCTGATTGTACCAGAGCCATTCTAAGAAAGAGTTATACAGTTATAATGGAATAATTCACTCAATAGGTCATATTTTGTTATTTATGTAATATCATCGTGTTCTTAAGTATAAACTATGATGAAAACTGTTTTTGGTTCTGTTTTATTTGATACTTTGGTTGTTAGAGCTTTCGTTGAAGTGTAGTATTTTGCACTGAAACTTCATGCATCTAGTAAGGAAAACAACATCTCAACTTCCAATACATCTTTAAGGTTTGACGCTGAGGTGGTGTCATGGATTGAATTACGTACCCCCAAAAATGTGTGTACCAATTTGGCTGGGCCATGGTTTGCAGTTATTGTGTGATTTTCCTATATGTTGTAAATCCTGTCCCTATGATTTTAATAAGGCAGGATGGGTAGCACTTGCTTTAGGGAGGCAGAACTCAACTACAAGATTGGATTGTGTCTTGAGGCAATCTCTTGAGATATAAAAGAAAGAAGTGAGCAGAGACAGAGGGACCTTATACCACCAAGAAAGCAGTGCTGGGGGCAGAGTGTGCCTTTTGGACTCAGGGTCCCTGTGCAGAGAAGCTCCTAGTCTGGGGGAAGATTGATGAGAAGGCTGACAGAGAAAGAAAGCCTTCCGCTACAGCCGACACACTGAATTTGACTTTCAGCCTACTTTATTGTGAAAAATAAACTCTTTGTTAAAGCCATCCACTTGTGGTATTTCTGATGTAGCAGCACTAGATAACTAAGACAGATGGCTCATTAATAAATTAAACCTATGCACTAAATATATTGGATGGATGAAGATAGTATTTCTCTTTACTGTATTTTTACACAAATAGCACTTGGTATACATATTTTGCCAACTGTGCCACCCCTTCAGGCACTATTTTCCTAAGCAAGCTGTGTAAGTTATATGTGTGAGCACATTATCTATGAAAAAATATGGCACTTAATCCTGGAATATAACTTACACCTAATGGTATTAAGGGTAAAATACCAGATGGCATTATTTACACTATACTCCAAATGTCATAAGAAGATCACCCTGGATCTAACCCTGAATCAAAACTTCACCCTAACGCTAACTGTACACCTGGATCTAACCCTAACCCAAACCTTAACACTAACCCCAACCCTAACTCTATATCTAATTCTAACCCTAACCCTAACACTAGGTTTTACCCTAACCCTAACACTAATCCTAGATAAAATGTTAATCCTAACCTTAACCCTAATTCTAGATCTAACCCTAATCCAAAATCTAATATTTCACTTTAATAAAAGTCCTAACAACCAAAGCATCAAATAAAATAGAACCAACAAAAGAAATTTTCATCATAGTTTATACTCTTGAGAAGACTATATTACATTAATAATAAAATACGATGTATTGAGTGCATTATTTCATTATAAACATATAACTAAATCATTTGTATACCTTTAAAAATTTTTATCTGAACACTGATGGAATTATTTGTGGAAAAGGCCAGCATGCTGTTTAGTGGTACCATTTTTATTATTAGCTTTTTTAGATTTTTGACTTGGCATGGAAAATACAGCAATGTCTTGGAAACCACTGTCAGGTGGGTTAAAAAAAGAGCTTTTGCTTGGGACAGAACAATTTCCAAACAGAAGTGAACAATATATAGTAAAGGAACCACCTGATTATAGTATAAGGATAGCATGGAAATCTTCACATTCATATGCTGGCTTCTAAGAAATACCCAGGAAATAATTGTTTGAGTTGATGTAAAGGACATTAATTAAAAATTGTCCTCATGTTCTATACAAGGAACCTGGGCAACACATGGCCACATAAAATATTGAAATGAAAAACCAAATGATCATTGTTCTTTCAGGAAAAGCAGACTCTTAGAAATGGAGCTTTTGCTTTAAGGAATACTACTTTCTCCTGATTTTTTTCTTTGATACAGGTTTCCACCTATCAATTAAGACAATGGATACTGCCAATAAATCAACTGTGTCTGAATTTGTTTTGCTGGGACTCTCTAATTCCTGGAAGCTACAGATGTTTTTCTTCTTGGTGTTTTCATTGTTTTATGTGGTTACAGTGGTGGGTAATAGTCTCATAGTCATCACAGTTATAGCTGACCCTCACTTACACTCTCCTATGTATTTTTTGCTTACCAATCTTTCAATCATTGATATGTCTCTTGCCTCCTTTGCCACCCCCAAGATGATTACAGACTACCTCACTGGACACAAAACCATTTCTTTTGATGGTTGCATAACCCAGATATTTTTTCTACATCTTTTTACTGGTACTGAGATTATTTTACTCATGGCTATGTCCTTTGACAGGTATATTGCAATATGCAAACCCCTCCGCTATGCTTCAATCATAAGTTCTCGGGTGTGTGTTGCTCTTGTGGTGGCTTCCTGGGTCATGGGAGTCATGCATTCAATGAGCCAGGTTGTATTTGCCCTCACATTACCATTCTGTGGTCCAAATAAGGTAGATAGCTTTTTCTGTGACCTTCCTGTGGTGTTCCAATTGGCTTGTGTAGATACTTATATTCTGGGTCTCTTTATGATCTCAACAAGTGGTATAATTGCCTTGTCCTGCTTTATTCTTTTATTAAATTCTTATGTTATTGTCCTAGTTACTATCAAGCATCATTCTTCAGGAGGATCATCCAAGGCCTTTTCCACTTGCACAGCTCATTTCATAGTTGTCTTCATGTTCTTTGGACCATGCATCTTCATCTACATGTGGCCACTAAGCAGCTTTCTGGTAGACAAGATCCTGTCTGTGGTTTATACCATCTTTACTCCCATTCTGAACCCGATAATCTATGCCTTGAGGAATCAAGAACTTAAGACAGCCGTGAGAAAACTGAAGAATAGGTTTCTAAATTCCAACAAGGCAACCTCTCATTAACTTCATTAACTTCTTGTTTTAACTTGATAGGCATTAAGTGCCACAGTTTTTGTATACACAGCATTGGTCACAGTCTTGTGTTAGACTCTTGTTTCAAGTGCTATCATCAAATTGTAATTGCCAAGAATTCGTGAGGGCACAAGGTAAGTGCATTTTGGGAAAGTACTTTCATTTAAAAGTTCAAAATGGATTTTAAATTTCAGTAGAGCAAATTGAAAGAAACAATTTCTTGCAGATGCAAATAGTATCTATAAAAAATATAAGGAACGATGGTTTCAGTTATGAGATTTAATATTAATAATGCATTAACTGGAAAAGAGGAACGAAGAATAAGAAGAGGAAGGATAAGTAACTAGAGAACTAGGAGACCATGACATTTACTCACAGCTAGCTAATGAGTTAACTTGGAGAGTTGCCCCTTAAGTATGATGAATTAACAAAATTTCTTTAAGCCTCAGGGAATCCATATCGCTGCAGGAGTTCAGCCTCTGACAGACAGGCAATAATTTTTCTGCATATATTCCTCAGCCACTCCTACTTAACATTCAACCTATTTGTGATCACTTCTATTAAAGGCAAAGGGTTATATTTCTTTACAAATGTTGATGAAGTCCAAAGAAATGCTTTAAGTGGAGGAGTCTCCATTACTCACTCTTAGCATATAAGCAGAGCAATACGGCCATAGTAACTCCCTTCGGTAATGGAAAATCAGAGAGGATAGAGGGTTCTGCAAATCAGAAAACATTATAAATTGAATTTCAAAGAAGTACACTTTATTTAATACTATGGCAGTTAATGCCTGGGAAGTTAAAACCAGAATTAAGTTAAGAGATAAAGCTTGTAATAATAAGTGGAGACTTATGGAGAACCTACATTTTCTTTTTAAAGTATTGTTTACATTTCGGTTAAATTATTTTTTATTTTTAATATTTGGATGCAAAAACAAGAAATTTGTGCTTTATGATGCATTGTCAATGTAACAATTGTATTTATATATAGAAATGGGCTTTAGAAGATTAAATAGGTTAAAAAAGAAAGCTAAGTACTACCTTAGCTTTAAGGTACACAAGCTATCTCTACGACCTGCTGGGACTGGAATTGCAAGTCTTGAAGGTCATGAGAAATACTTCTGGGTGCCATGCTTGGCAAAATTTTTTTTTTTTTTTTAATGATGGCATACATAAATAATTGTTACTTGAAATTTGCTAAGTGATATTTATAAAATATCATGCCTAGAATATGATCCACCATGCAACCATAAAAAAAAAAAAATAGTGTTTGATAAATATCAAGTTATTCTTTTCTGGCATTATTAAGTAAATGGAGAAAACCAAGATTGTATATGCACCAATTATTACTGATGAGAGAGAAGTTAAGAAAAGGAAATTCCTAACTCTCTATTTTAAGCCAAATGATAAGAGAAATGTGTTTTTAATTCATCAGTGTATGTGTGTGTTTATGATTTTTTCCCCTTCATTAATGTATTCAACAAATAAGGGAAAGCTTTCCAGGTTACAGTTTTGTGGTATTGCATTTGAATCTTAGGTAGATATGAAGTGGTTGCATAGGAATGTTGACAGTATTATCATGAGAGTGAAGTGTGTTTACATCAGCAAAATAACCAAATCACACAATTCTATTTGAAATAGGAGTAAAATGAACTAATTTAGGTTGTATTTGTGAACCTTCTGTCTGTTGTAGTTACATGTGTAAATATATTCAGGATCAAGGACCTGATTCATTTGAAAGACTTTTTATTGGTATTTTAAAAATGCCCAAAATAGTTCTTTCAACTAACATGTTTGTTTGGCCTGGAAATATTTTTAAATAGCAACTGTGTTTTTGTTTGTTTGCAATGTAAAATGTGGGGTCTTTTTAAAGGGATGCCATCAATCTTCAGTGCTTTTGTGGAGAATTCTAAAACCCAAAAAACATTTGGGGAAAAAAAAAACTCAAAAGTGTAACTGATCATCAGACAACTGCATAAGGCAAGTCAATGATCTGAGTGCCTGCTTTGATAACAAAGTTCTGCAGATAAGAATGAAAAAAGACCATGGACAGCCTCTGGAGGAACCCTAGATAGTCACCTTCTCTGGTGACTCATCATGAGGCGTCACTATCCAAGATACCTCTACAGTTAATATAAATACTTAAATCTTAATTGGCAGTTATTGGTGAATGATGTTATTATTATGTTTTTTCAACATGCTGCTGACATTTTTCTACCACGAGCAAGGGCAGCAGAGGAGTCGCCGGCTCCATAAACAGTAGTAAGGATGGTGCCATGTGCCACCAGAGCCTCCAAAGTCAGAAACGATGTTTTCTTAAACATGGTAGACAAACAGAATCCAGCTAATGTAGATAAACATACCAGGTGGAGGATAGCTTTTAAAGGTCTGCACTACTTCTAATAACAAAATTGCAGGAGTGTTACCTGACCTCAGAACCTACTATACAGCTACAGTATTCAAAACAGCCTGCTCCTGGTACAAAGACAGACACATTGACCAATGGAATAGAATTGAGAACCTGGATGTAAATCCATCCACCTATGGTCACCTGATCTTAGACAGGGCGCCAAAGTCCATCAAATGGGGAAAAGACAGTCTTTTTTAACAAATGGTGCTGGCAAGGCTGGATGTCCGTCTGCAAAAAAATGAAACAGGACCCATACCTCAGACCATATACAAAAACTAACTCAAAATGGATCAAAGGCCTAATTGTAAAGCCAAAAACCATGAAGTTCATAGAAGAAAAAATAGGATCAATGCTAAAGGCCCTAATACACAGCATTAACAGGATACACACCAAACCAACAACACACAAGCTTCTAACTGGGATCTTCCAAAAATTAAACACTTATGCTCATCAAAAGACTTCACCAAAAGAGTAAAAAGAGAACCTACAGACTGGGGGAAAAAAAATTGGCTATTACAAATCAGACAAAGTTCTAATCTCTAAAATCTACAAGAAAATCCAATACTTCTACAACAAAAAGACAAATAATCCGATTAAAAAATGGGCAAAGGAAATGAACAGACACTTCACCAAAGAAGACCTTCAAGCAGGCAACAGACATATGAAGAAATGCTCTCGATCTCTAGCCATTAGAGAAATCCAAATCAAAACCACAATGAGATACCATCTCACCCTGGCATTACTGGCACGAATCAATAAAACAGGAAAAAGCAAATGTTGGAGAGGCTGCAGGGAGATTGGAGCTCTTATGCAATGCTGGTGGGAATGCAAAATGATACAACCATTTTGGAAAACGATACGGTGCTTCCTTAGAAAGCTAGAAATAGAAATACCATATAATCCAGCAATCCCACTCCTAGGAATATACCCTCGAGAAAAAAAGAGGCATCGCACGAATAGACATATGCACATGTATGTTCATTGCAGCTTTGTTCACCATAGCAAAAAGGTGGAAACAACCTAGATGTCCATCAACACATGAATAGATAAACAAACTGTGGTACATACACCCAAAGGAGTATTACCTAATGATAAAGAACAACGATGAATCTGTGAAGCATCTCATAACATGGATTTATCTGGAGGGCATTATGCTGAGTGAAATAAGTCAATCACAACAGGAGACCATGTTGTATGAGATCACTACTGTAAAAACTCATGAAAAGGTTTACATACAAAAAGAAACAGTCTTTGATGCTTATGGGGTGGGGGGGGATGGAAAAACACTTAATAGACAATACATAAGTGGAAGCTTTGGTGAAGGGTAAGACAGTACACAGTACTGGAGAAGCCAGCACATCCTGTACAAGGTGAGGTCATAGTCGCTCCATAGACACATCCAAACTGTCTGAGGGATGGAATTGCTGGGCTGAGGTCTGTGGAGACCATGGTCTCGGGAACGTCTAGCTCAATTGACATAACATAGTTTATAAAGAATATGTTTTACATTCTACTTTGGGGAGCAGTGTCTCGGGTCTTAAAAGCCTATGAGTGGCCATCTAGGATTCTTCACTGGTCTCACCCTTTTGGGAGCAAGGAAGAATGAAGATACAAGAGAAAGATTAGTCCAAGGGACTAATGGACCACATCTACGACGGCCTCCACCAGACTCAGTCCAGTAGAACTAGGTGGTGCCCACTACCACCACTGACTGCTCTGACAGGGATCACAATACAGGGTCCCGGACAGAGGTGGAGAAAAATGTAGAACAAAATTCTAACACAAAAAGAAAGACCAGTCTTGCTGACCTGACAGAGAGTGGAGAATCCCTGAGAGTATGGCCCCTGGACATCCTTTCAACTCAGTAATGAGGTCACTCCTGAGGTTCACCCTTCAGTCAAAGATTGAACAGGCCCATGGAACAAAACAAGACTGAAGGGGCGCACTAGCCCTGGGGCAGGGACTAGAAGGCAGGAGGGAACAGGAAAGCTGGCAATAGGGAACCCAGTGTTGTAGAACAATGTGTGTACTAACTGTTTGATGAGAAACTAGTTTGTTCTGTAAACTTTCATCCAAAGTACAATTAAAAAAGAAAGAAAGAGAAAAAAAATTGCAGAA
Organism: Elephas maximus indicus; assembly: GCF_024166365.1. Classification (NCBI taxonomy): domain Eukaryota; kingdom Metazoa; phylum Chordata; class Mammalia; order Proboscidea; family Elephantidae; genus Elephas; species Elephas maximus. Next base: position 25,950,162 of record NC_064828.1, on the reverse strand, counting down.
GTGTCAAGGCATGAAAGATTTACAAGAAGACTATGTTGGCAAGTACCTTCATCACTCTTTAGGTTTTTGGGGAGCCATGAAGCTTGATAATACAAACCTATGAGCTTTTTTAAAATTGTGAAGAGGATGGCAACTGAACTATCTTGTACAATTAAACAGAATAATTGAATGCAGGTAAAAAAATTAAAATCAAGTCTAGATGAAAATAAAAAGTGTAAATTGTAATATGTGAAGGAATTGAATGTATCAAATTGCAACAAAAACTTTAAATGACATATGCTTCCAAAAATATTTGAGGGAAAGTTCAGAATACTACATATTGCAATGGTGTTGGAATTACTACGAAGGTAGGGAAACCTAAGTTTCAGATCACCTGCTTTGATGGTTGTCCTCCAAGGGTTTTAACTGGGGCACTAAGAACTTTCATTCATAATTTTGATTTTTTTTTTCCTTTTCAAGTTTCCCTCAGATTGTAGATGCTTTAGGCTCTGTGGAACCTGGACCCTCCCTTGAGTGTAGGGGTAAAAGTAAGATAATCTGTTATCTTTTTTACCTGTGTTTAATGCCAACTCTACTGTTTGTTGGAGATGCAAACTTGGGCAAGATACTTTATGTCTCTTAGCCTCAGTTTCTACATTTGTAAAAGGAGATAATAATGGTATCTAAATCACAAAGTTGTTTGAGGAATAAAAGATTAACTCGCATAAGGCATATAATTAGTGTTCCATAAATGTCAGTCATCATAATATCATTCTGGGTGATCAACTGGATATCTTGTTTAAGGAACTTGGCACTTCCCTTGAGCCAACAATTAATTTGTCTAATTTTAAAGTAAAACTTTAGAATTGTAATAGCTGAGTCTGCATGTATGTACATAAAATTAATGCACATCAAGATTAATTTGGGGAATTAAAAATGATTTCCACTAAAAAACTACATTGGATCTCTGTTATTTATGGAATTGTGTTCTCCAAAATATATGTTGAAATTCTAACCCCAGTACCTGTGGATACAACCCCCTTTGGGAATAGGGTTTTCTTTGTAATGTTTATTACAGTGTAGGGTCTTTTTTAAACATAATCACATTTGAGTTATAAGAAGCAGCATAGATACAGAAACAAGTAAGCACAAACAAGGGAAGATAGATGCCACATGAAGATCTCCAAGGAACCAAGGATCGTCAGCTACTAGAAGATGAAACAGACAAAAAAGACTTCTTCCAAGCCACACTTTGAATTCTAGCATCCTGAACTGTGAGAAAACAAATTTCTGTTCTTTAAAGCCACAAACTGTGATATTTCTGTTACAGCAGCATTAGGGAACTAAGATAATCTGCATTAATTCCATCTTTTGGAAACTTTTTTTTTCCCTGAAGAAATTACTCTGTGAATAATTTTTGTCAATCAAAAGAAATTTTAAATTATTATTTCAGCAGGATGTGTTTATGTGCAATTAGTAATTATTAAGTTGATGTATTGATTTTAGAGTAGGTTTTCACTATAATTTGGGTCATAATAAGAATGGTGGTGTTTAGTTCTCCTATTCTAAAGGTGAAGATACACAAAGATAGATGGATAGATACTTAGGTAGATCGATGAAGCTTTGGATTATATGAACTCTCCTATAAGAAGCTGGAATAATGTGATTACTGGACTCTGCTGCCAAATGGAAGAAGTTCTTGGCAGATGCCATCATTTGACCATATTTGGACTCATTAAAGAAGTTTTTCAAACATAGAAAACAGTACCAGAGAAATGCTTTTCAATGAGCTTTTAGAAAAAACATTTGAAGCAAAACTGCTTTGGTTGAAGAGAGGCAATTGGAATATCTCTCTTTTGTCCCTCTTTCTTCTTAAACATATTTGGAGGCTTATCATTTCGCCTAATAAAACAAGAAAACCACTACATTATAAGTACCATGTTGCTAAATTTTGTCTTAAAAATTCTAAAGATAAACCTTCATTTAAATGATATTTTATTAAATATGCTGGCTTAAAATAGTCTAATACATGCATGTATATATCATCTGGACAAAATGGATGAGTTATTAGCACTTTGCTGTTGTTGGGGGTTACCACAAAAGATTATGTCTTCACAGACAATAGCACACATTTAACCTGATCTTATTTTGCTTGATGATTTTTGGATGTCAAGAAATTTGGAGGTTAGCTACCTGGTCAACCAATTGTAAGGGATCTATATTTGTGCTCATTTCAAAGAAAGGCAATCCAACAGAATGCATAAATTATCAAACAATATCATTAATGTTATAGGCAGCAAAACTTTGCTGAAGATAATTCAAAATCGGTGGCAGCAGTATGCCAGAAATTCAAGCCGGATATAGAAGAGGACATGGAATGAGGAATATCATTGCTGATGTCAGACGGATCATCATTGAAAGCAGAGAATACCAGAAAGATGCTTACCCTAAGTTTCATTGACTATACAAAGGCATTCATCTGTGAGGATCATAACAAATTATGGATAACATTGTGAAGAATGGGAATTCCAGAACACTTAATTGTGCTCATGAGGAATCTGTACATAGATCAAGAGGACAGAAGACAATGGAGCAACATTTAGAAGATACTGTATTAAAACAATTACCAACCAAGAATACTATACCCAGCAAAGTTTCATTCAAAAATGAGTGGGTAATCAAGACGTTCCAAAACAAACAGAAGCTCTGGGAATTTGCCACAACCAGACCAGATTTGCAAGTATTACTCGAGGGAGTACTCCAAATGGAACAGCAAGAGCACAAAGAAATAAATACAAACTAAACCTACTGAATATAGGTTGTATATTGATGTTAATGGAGACACACCAACAGAAATGGGGAAGGGAGGAGCATATCAGGAATAGATTTATTATGTTAAGGCTGTGTGTTAACAGTTATTCATATGCTAGATGTTGCAGTAATTGTAATTCATGTAATGCAAGATATGAAATAGCCACTAAAAATCACCAAGAAGAAACACTCAGAAGAAAAGATGCAAGTTAACAAAAAGCTCATCACAAGAAAGAACTCAAATACAAACAAAAACAGAAAATCAGTAAAATAAAACAAAGAAGATATGCAACACTCAAAAGAGAAAAAAAAAATAAAAAACAAAATGAATGAGGTAGGTACTTTGTTTTCAGTAATAACCTTAATTCTAAATGGTCTAATTGACCCATGCAAAAGGCAGGGAGTGGCAGAAAGGATTTAAAAAAGAAAAATCACCCATCTTTTTCCTGTCTACAAGAAAAACACGCACTTCTGGTGGGAATGCAAAATAGTACAATCATTTTGGAAAATGATATGGTGTTTCCTTCAAAAGCTAGAAATAGAAATACCATATGATCCAGCAATTCCACTCCTAGGAATATATCTTACAGGTATAAGAACTGTTAAATGAATGGACATATGCGCACCCATGTTCACTGCAGCATTATTCACTATAGCAAAAAGATGGAAACAACCTAAGTGCCCACCAACAGATGAATGGATAAACAAACTATGGTATATACACACAATAGAATACTACACAACGATAAAGAACAATGATGAATCTGCCAAACATATCACAACATGGATGAATCTGGAGGGCATTATGATGACTGAAATAAGTCAATCACAAAAAGACAAATATTGTATGACACTACTATTATAAAAACTCATGAAAATTTTTACACACAAAAAGAAATGATCTTTGATGGTTATGAGAGATGAGAGGGGGTGGGGAGGGAAAAACACTAACTAGACAATGATAAATCGTAGGTTTGGTGAAGGGTGAGACAATAAACAATACTGGGAAAGCCAGCACTACTTGACAAAGGCAAGGTCATGGAAGCTTCATAAGTACATCCAAACTCCTTGAGGGACCGAATTACTGGGCTGAGGGCTGGGGACCATGGTCTCAGGGGAAATCTAGCTCAATTGGCATAACATACTTTATAAAGAAAATGTTCTACATCCTACTTTGGTGAGTAGCATCTGGGGTCTTAAAAGCTTGTGAGTGGCCATCTATGATACCCCACTGGTCCACCCCATCTCAAGCAACAGAGAATGAAGAAAACCAAAGACACGAGGGAAAGATTAGTCCAAAGGACTAATGGACCACAACTGCCATAGTCTCCACCAGACTAAGTCCAGCACAACTAGATGGTGCCCAGCTACTACCACTGACTGCTCTGACAGGGATCACAATAGAGGGTCCCGGACAGAGCTGGAGATAAATATAGAGCAAAATTCAAACTTGCACACACACACAAAAGACCAGACTTACTGGTCTGACTGAGACTGGAGAAACTCTGAAAGTGTGGACCCTGGATACCTTTAACTCAGTACTGAAGTCACTCCTGAGGATCACCCTTCAGCCAAAGATTAGACAGGCCCATAAACAAAATGAGACTAAATGGGTACATCAACCCAAGGACAAGGATGAGAAGACAGGAGAGGATAGGGAAAATGATAATTGGAAACTCAAGGTTGAGAAGGGGAGAGTGTTGACACATTGTGGGGTTGGCAACCAAAGTCACAAAAGAATATGTGCACTGATTGTTTAATGAGAAACTAATTTGCTCCGTAAACCTTCATCTAAAGCACAATTTAAAAAGAAAGAAACACACTTTAGACACAGCACACAAAGAGACTGAAAATAATAGAATGAAAACAAATATTCCATGCAACTAGTAAACAAACAAACAAAAAGCAGGAATGCTCATACTGGTATCAGATAAAATAGACTTGAAACCAAAATCTATTCCAAGAGATAAAGAAGAATATTATATAATAATAAAAAGGTCAATTCAACAGGAAGACATAGCAATTATAAATACATATGCTCCTGTCAGAAATGTACTAAAATACATTCAATGAATTCTGACTAATATGAAAGAAGAAACAGACAACTTGACAATAATAGTAGGGACTTCAACACAGCACTTTCAGTTATAGACAGACCATCTAAAAAGAAATTCGCTAAAGACATTGAGCACTTGAATAAGCCAAATGGAGCTAAAGGACATATATAAAACACACCACCCAACAGCAGAGCAATACACATCCTTCTACAGCAAACTTGGATCATTTTCCACAATATACTGTATGCTATATCACAAAACAAGTCTCAACAAACTTAAAAAGACTGAAATCTTATGAAGGAACTTCTCAGACCATAAGAATATGAAGCTAGAAATCAAAACAGGTTAAATAGGAAAAATAAATAAATAAATACATGGAAACTAAATATTACCCTATTAAAAGCCTATTTGGACATAGAAGAAATCAAAAGTGAGCTTAAAAATTTCTAAGAAACAAAAGATAATGAAAACACAAGATATAAAAACCTTTGAGACACAGCAAAAGCAGTACTCAGAGGGAAATTTGTAGCAATAAATGCATACATTTAAAAAAAGAAAGACCCCAAATCATTAACTTAAACTGACAACTTGAACAAATAGAAAAGCAAGAGAAAAAGAAGACAAAAACACCAGAAAAAATGAGATAATAAAGATCAGGCAGAAATAAATGAAATTGAAAATAGAAAAACAACTGAAAGAATTAACAAAACCAGAAGTTGGTTCTTTGAAAGAACCAATAAAATAGACAAATCACAGGCTAAACTGACCAAAAGAGGACAAATTAAGAAATAAAATTGGTGACATTATAACCGATCCATCAGTGATAAAGATCATAAATGTTTACTATGAAAAGTTATACACCAACAAATTTGAAAACCTAGGTAAAATGGACAAATTCCTAGAAACACATTACCTACCCAAACTAACAGAAACAAAAGTAGAAAATATAAACAGACCTATCACAAAATAATACATTGAAGATGTCATCAAAAAAAATACCAGAAGAAAAAAAACAACAAGGTCTTTCAGAAGAATTAGTTCAGATTTCCCCCTAGAAACTCTAGAGGCCAGAAGACAACGGAACAACATATATAAAATACTGAACAACAACAGCAACAAAAATTGCCAACCAAAAATACTTTACCTAGTAAAGTTGTCATTCAAAAATGAGTGGGTAATCAAGACATTCCCAAACAAACAGAAGCTCTGATAATTTGCCAGTACCGGTCCAGCTTTGCAAGTATTACTCAAGGGAGTACTCCAAATGGAAAGGTAAGAGCTTTAAGAAATAAATACAAACTAAATCTGTTGAATATAGGTTGTATATTGATGTTAATGGAGACACACCAACAGAAATAGGGAAGTGAGAAGCATATCATGAATAGATTATGTTAAGGTTATATGTTAACAGTTATTCATATGCTAGGCATTGTAGTAATTAATCGTAAGTCATGTAATGCAACATATGTGGTAACCACTAAGAAATCACCAAGAAAAAACACTCATGAGAAAAGAAGTTAACAAAAAGGTCATCACAGGAAAGCACATAGATAGAAACAACAACAACAAAAATCATTACAATATAACAAGAAGGATATGAAACACTCAAAAAACAAAAAACGAGTGGGGTAAATACTTCTTTTTCAGTATTAACCTTAATTACAAATGGTCTAATCAACCCATGCAAAAGGAAGTGGCATAACAACAACAACAACAAAAAAGACCAAACTTTTACTGTCTACAAGAAACACACCTTAGACACAGGACACAAAGAGACTGAATATTAAAGGATGGAGAAAAATATCCCACTCAACCACTAAACAAAAAAAAGCAGGTGTGATCATACTGATATACCGATATTCAATAAAGTAGACTTTAAATCAAAACCTATTACAAGAGATAAAGAAGGACATTACATAATAATAAAAGGGTCAATTCAACAAGAAGACATAAAAATTAGAAATATATATACTCCTATACCAAACCCAGAAACGTGGGACCTTGTCTGACATGCTCAGGCTTGCCAGTTATATGGACCCTGGTCTTTGAGAAAAAGAAAGTAAATTTATTGCAATGCACAGAGCAAGGAGCCTGGAGGAAGTTCCTCAGATCTGGCTTCCCTAGCTAGGCAGAAAAAAGCTGGGCTTTTATGTGATTTGGGTATCAAGATGGCATCCGCATAGTTGTTCTGGGGAGGGAAAACTCTAAAAGGCAGCCAGGAAACAGGAGATGATGTGGCTCTTGTCAGACCTCTTGCTTTGAAACAGGGTCTGAGTGATGATTTTCCATTTGGTTCATTCCTCCTGTTCCTGCATCCTCTGTTGAGGTCAATTAGTGGTCACAGCTGACCCTTCTGCACATGTGGCACATGTGGGGCAGGCCAAATTTGATTTGGACTTGTTTAAGGACTAATGGAAATTTACTGGCATTAGCAAGATCAGGTTACACTAACAGGAATATACCAAAATACATGACATAAATGCTAACACGGAAGAAGAAATAGACGGCCCATAATAAAAGTGGGGGACTTCAACACACCATTTTCAATTATAGACAGAAAGTCAAAAAAAAAAAAAAATCACTAAAGACACTGAGAACTTAAATAAAACCATAAGCTAAATGGACCTAAACGATATATACAGAACACTCCACCCAACAGCAGAATAATACATTCTTCGCCAGCACACATGGGCCATTTTCCAGAACAGACCATATGCTAGGTCACAAAACAAGACTCAACACATTTTAAAAGATTGAAATCTTACAAAGCATCTTCTCAGACCATAATGGTATGAAGCTAGAAATCAACAACAGGTTAAATAGAAAAGAAAATAATAGATGCATGGAAATTAAATGATACACTACTACAAAAAATATTGGGCCATAGAAGAAATCAAAAGTGAAATTAAAAAATCCCTAGAATCAAGTGATAATGAAAACACTACATATCAAAACTTTTGGAACACAGCAAAAGCAGTACTTAGAGGGAAATTTACAGCAATAAATATCTACATTAAAAAAGAAAAAAAATTAAAAAAATAATTAACTTAAAGCAGCAACTAGAACAAATAGGAAGGATGAGCAAAAGAACTCAAAAGCAACTAGAAAAAAAAGAAATAATAAAGATGAGGGTGGAAAGAAATTAAATTGAAAATAGAAAAACAATTGAAAGAATTAACAAAACCAGAAGCTGGGTCTTTGAAAGGATCAACAAAATTGACAAACCAGAGGCAAGATTGACCATGGGGGGGTGGGGGAGGGGGAGGAAAAGGCAAGTGGCCAAATTAAGAAATGAAATTGGTGACATTACAATTGATCCATCAGAGATAAAGAAGATCAGAACTGATTACTATGAAAAAATTATTCTTCAACAAATCGAAACATAGGTGAAATGGACAAATTCCTAGAAACATGCTACCTACCCAAATTAACACAAACAGAGGTAGAAAATGTAAACAGACTCATCACAAAAGAATAGATTGAAGATGTCATCAAAAAACTACCAAGGGAAAAAAAAAAAAAAAAAGCCAGGACCAGATGGCTACACTGGAGAATTCTGCCAAGCATTCCTACTCAGTTCCTTCAAAATATGGGGAAGAAAGGAACACTACATAACACCTTGTATGAAGCCACGGTAACAGATACCAAAACCAGGAAAAGACATCACAAAAAAAGAAAAACACAGATCAATATCCCTTATAAATATAGATGCAAAATTTTTCAACAAAATTCGAGCCCACAACTACAGCAACATACCAAAAAATCATACAGCATGATCAAGCCAGATTCATTCTAGCATTATGAGGGTGGTTCAACATCAGAAAATCAATCAATGTAATCCACCACTTAAATAAAACAAAGCAAAAGAACACACAATTATATCAGTCTATGCAGAAAAGTCATTCAATAAAATTCAAAACACTTTTCTGATAAAAACACAGAGCAAAAGAGGAATAAAAGGGAAATACCTCAACAGAATTAAGGACATATATGAAAAGCCAAGAGCCAACATCATACTTATTGTAGGAAGGCTGAGAACTTTCCCCCTGAGAATGGGAATGACACAAGGATGCCCATTATCACCACTCTTTTTCAACATTCTACTGGAAGTTCTAGCCAGAGCAATAACACAAGAAGGGGAAATAAAAAGTATCTAACTTGGAGAAGAAGTAAGATTATCCCTGTTTGCAAATGACATAGAGGACCCTAAAAATTCTACAAGAAAACTGCTGGACCTAATAGAAGAATTTAGCAATATTGCAGGATTCAAGATCAATACACAACAATCAGTTGAGCTCCTCTGCACTAACAAAGAAATCAAGAGAACAATACCATTTAAAATATCCCCAAAATCAATAAAATACCTAGGAATTAACCTAGCCAGGGACTTAAAAGATTTAGACAATGAGAATTATAAAATACTGCTACAAGAGACTAAAAGAGACCTACAAAAATGAAGAGACATCCCGTACTCACGGATTGGAAGGCTTAATATTGTGAAAATATCAATACTACATAAAGTGATCTGTAGATGATATGGAATCCTGTTACAAATTCTCACAACATTCTTCACTGAAATGGAAAAACTAATGACCAACTTTACATGGAAAGGAAAGAAACCCCAAATAGCCAAAGCAATATTGAAGAAGAAGAAGAAGAAAAAAAAAAAAAAAACAACAGGAGGGCTCTTACTCCCTGATATCAAAACATACTATACAGCCACTGAAATCAAAACAGCCTGGTACTGGTTTAATGATAGACACTTAGACCAGTGGAATAGAATTGAGAACTCAGAACTAAACCCAAACATCTAAGGACAACTGATTTTCAACAAGGGGTCAAAGTCCATTCAGTGGGGCAGAGGCAGTCCCTTTAATAAATGGTGCTGGCAAAACTGGTTATATACCTGCAGAAAATTGAAACAGGACCCATACCTCACACCAAACACAAAAACTAACTCAAGATGGATCAAACACCTAAAGATTAAACCTAAATCCATAAAATTCCTGGAAGAAAGCATAGGGAGAGAACGATGGGACCTAATGCTTTGTAAAAATAGCATAAAAAATATTACAATAAATGCAGGAACAGATGAAGACAAAATAGATAAATAGGATCCCATAAAAATTAAAAGCTTCTGCTCTTCAAAATTGTCAAAAAAAGAGAACCTTCAGACATAGAAAAAATTAAAACTAGCTTATTTCAGTAAAATATATAAACTTTGCTCCAGTCTGTCTCTAGTTTCTCCTCATTCCTGTATATTACCTCTTCATAAGTTAAAAATAAAATTTCATCCTATGGGGCATTTGTACTCTGTCCTATAAGGTCACCATGAATTGGAATTGACTTGATGGCACACAACAAGAACAAAAATCTTGTCAAAGGAACAAGGAGGCATTTCAATGGCAAAATGATAGTTTTCAACAAATGGTGGTGGAACAGAGCATACACATTCAGGAAAAAAGATTAATCCAGGCACAACCTTTCACAAAAATTAAATCAAAATGGATAATAGACCTAAATGTAAAACTATAAAACTCCCAGAAGATATAGGATTAAATCTATGTGACCTTGAGTGTGGTGATGCATGTTTAGGTACAACATCAAAAGTGTGAAGAACAAAAGTGAAAATAAAAAAGTTGTATTTCGTTAAAATTAAAAACTTCTGTTCGTGAAAGACACTGTTAGTAGAATTAAAAGACAAGCCACAACTGGGAAAAAATATTTGCAAAACACATACTGGTTAAAGGAATTGTATCAAAAATTACAAAGAACTCTTAAAACTCAACTATAAAAAAGAGGATTGAGTTCATCCAAAATTCAAATGAAGTATGGGGGAGCTGTCTTTAAAATATGTATATCAGCTGAGTCAAAACTAAGGAGAAGATTTTTTTTTCTTTTTTTTTAAATTGGAAGACGTAGGTCTAGAAACCAAGTGTTAGAAGGAGGAATGACCCCTTTTACCCCCACACTAAATAAAATTTGATGGAATTTATGTTATCTATTCCTGCAACTTTAAGAAACTTAATTGCAAAATTTGAACACTTACAAAGACTCCAGTGTGAAATAAAATGGACTGGAAAATTGTATTACTATCTGACTACTGTAGAATAATTGGACCAGTAAATCAGAAGGTAAATAATTACTACCTGGGCTGGGATGATCAGGGTTACAATTACAAAAGCTATGAAATGGCACCATTTTCCGAGGAATCATCAAGTTACATATTAACAGGTTGACTTTTTTGAATGCTGTATTGAAATATATTTTGAGGGGGTGGGTCCAAGATGGCTGACTAGGTAGACGCTACCTCGGATCCCTCTTGCAACAAAGACTCAGAAAAACAAGTGAATCGATCACATACATGACAATCTACGAAACCTGACCATCAAACGCAGATCAAAAGAGTTGACCTACGTGACAGAGACTGAGAACGAACAACCATGGGGGGCAGCGACTGTTTTTGGAGCCTGGAGCCAGTGTCCCAGTCAGAAAACCTTGGCGCCTGGCTTTGGACTGGGCGCAGGGGAGATGAGCACAGCAACCTGTGACAGCACAAACACCGGGTGCAGCCCTAGCGCCCTGAACTAACCTTGGGGGAAGCCCAGCCAGTGCACACAGGCAGCGTAGCGACGCAGCTGTAAGGAGGAGAAGTCACCGGGAGGCAGCGACTGGTTTTGGAGCCGGGAGTGCCGTGTCCCAGCTGGGGAACCTTGGCACTGGGCTTTGGACTGGGAGCGGAGGAACTAACCTAACTGCAGCTTCTGAGACAGCACAAGCACGGGACATGGGCCTGACCCTTGGGGGCAACCTCTACCCAGCCAGCGCACACAGTCGACGCGCCTCTCGGAAATCTCAGATAAAACAGACATCTCAAGCAAGATAAGTAACTTTGTCTGTATTCCCGGGTGCTACTCTCTCCTATTTGTCTGAACCCTCCCCTCCTCTTCCCAGGCAGCTTCATTAACACTGGAATTTCTTGAGCCAGAGAGTGAACTGCTTGCGTTTTTTCTTTCTTTTTTGGTCTTTTCCCAACCCATTCTCCTGGCCTGAGAGAAGCAGCTACAAAAAACCCAGGGACCAAAAATCCTTCCCTAATTGGACTAAAAACACAGAACCAGCTCCAGCCAAGCATGTGTGATCCACAGTCTCGGGCTTTCATCCCTACAGGGAACAAGGTGGCTGTTACAATGCAAAGGCATTTCTGATAGGGATCTGACTGTAATTGTTTTAGCGGATTACTGGAAAGACAGGTTTCCCAGGTCTGGTATCTCTGCATATTCAACAGAGCCCTCACTGACCCACAACAGGGAACTGAGGGCTGAAGCTCCCCCCAGACCACCTAGCCTCCTGCCTTAGGGGTCTAAGGAGGGTGACACCTACCAATCTGTAGAGGTACTTGCATTGGGGGCCTAAAATACAGCTGCAGAGCCCACCCACCAAGGTGCTTTAGGAATAGAGACACACCTACCTCACTGACACTTGGGGGAAGCCTGTCAGAATCCTGCCCCCCTGGAGTGTGAACCCTTGCTGCTACTAGAATCTGGTGCACACAACTATCACCACTACTTCTCTAGGTGGATAGGTGACAGTATGCTCCACACACTTGATGACCCAAAATCAGATTCTACTCAAGAACAGTGAAAGGACTCAGGCTTATATATCTGGTAACAGCCCAAACCAGCTGGTAATAGGACATAAGCGAGTCAAGGGCTACAACAATCAAAACAGAGCAATCCAGCAGCCTGTCTACGTATATTGAAAGAAAACAAAACAAGATAAGACTCAGTGAGCAAATATAGAATAAATCACTACAATGTCTTAGTGATGGCTCGGAGATAGCAGTCGATATCAAACCACATAAAGAAGCAGACCATGATTGCTTCTACAACTCCCCAAACTAAAGAATCAAAATCTTTCCCAAATGAAGATACAATCCTGGAATTGCCAGATGCAGAATATAAAAAACTAATTTACAGAATGCTTCAAGATATCAGGGATGACCTCAGAAATGAAATAAGGCAATCTACACAAAAAGCCAAGGAACACACTGATAAAGGAGTTGAAGAACTCAAAAAGATTATTCAAAACCATAAGTGGAAAAATTAATAAGCTGCAAGAATCCATAGAGAGACAGCATGCAGAAATCCAAAAGATTAACAATAAAATTACAGAATTAGACAACGCAATAGGAAGTCAGAGCAATTAGAATGCAGAGTGGGAGATCTGGAGGACCAGGGAATTGACACCAATATAGCTGAAAAAAAATCAGATAAAAGAATTAAAAAAAATGAAGAAACCCTAAGAATCATGTGGGACTCTATCAAGAAAAATAATTTACTTGTGATTGGAGTCCCAGAATAGGAAGGGATATCAGAAAACACAGAGAGAATAGCTGAAGATCTGTTGGCAGAAAACTTCCCTGGCATCATGAAAGACGAAAGGATATCTATCCAAGATGCTCATCGAACCCCATTTAAGATTGATCCAAAAAGAAAATCACCAAGACATATTATCATCAAACTTGCCAAAACCAAAGATAAAGAGAAAATTTTAAAAGCAGCCAGGGAGAAAAGAAAGGTCTCCTACAAAGGAGAATCAATAAGAATAAGTTCAGACTACTCAGCAGAAACCATGCAGGCAAGAAGGCAGTGGGATGACATATACAGAGCACTGAAGGAGAAAAACTGCCAGCCAAGGATCATATATCCAGCAAAACTCTCTCTGAAATATGAAGGTGAAATTAAGACATTTACAGATAAACACAAGCTTAGAGAATTTGCAAAAACCAAACTAAAGCTACAAGAAATACTAAAGGAAATTGGTCAGAAAACCAATAATATCAGATACCAGCACAACACAAGGTCACAGAACAGAGCATCCTGATATCAACTCAAATAGGGAAGTCACAAAAACAAATTAAGATTAATTAAAAAAAATGCTCAAAATAGGGAATCATTGAAGTCAATATGTAAAAGATCACAACAATCAAAAAGAGGGACTAAATACAGGTGGCATAGAACTGCCATGTGGAGAGGGATACAAGGCGATATAGGACAATACAAGTTAGGTTTTTACTTAGAAAAATAGGGGTAAATATTAAGGTAACCACAAGAGGTATAACAACTCCATAACTCAAAACAAAAACCAAGAAAAACATAACAACTCAGCAAACATAAAGTCAAATACTATGAAAAAGAGGAACACACAATTTACAAAGAAAAGTATCTGAGCACAAAATAAAAAAAAGTGGAAAAATGAAATTGTCAACAACACACATAAAAAGGCATCAAAATGACAGCTCTAAACACATGCTTATCTATAATTACGCTGAATGTAAATGGTCTAAATACACCAATAAAGAGATAGAGAGTCTCAGACTGGATAAAGAAACACGATCTGTCTATAAACTGCCTACAAGAGACACACCTTAGACTTAGAGACACAAACAAACTAAAACTCAAAGGATGGAAAAAAATATATCAAGCAAACAATAAGCAAAAAAGAGCAGGAGTAGCAATATTAATTTCTGACAAAATAGACTTCAAAGTGAAATCCACCACAAAGGATGAAGAAGGACACTACATAATGATAAAAGGGACAATTGATCAGGAAGACATAACCCTATTAAATATTTATGCACCCAATGACAGGGCTGCAAGATACATAAAACAAACTCTAACAGAACTGAAAAGTGAGATAGACACCTCCACAATTATAGTAGGAGACTTCAACACACCACTTTCGGAGAAGGAGAGGACATCCAGTAAGAAGCTCAACAGAGACACGGAAGACCTGATTGCTACAATCAACCAACTTGACCTAATAGACTTATACAGAACACTCCACCCAACTGCTGCACCACATATTAGGTCATAAAACAAACCCTTGCAGAATCTAAAGCATCGAAATATTACAAAGCATCTTCTCAGACCACAAGGCCATAAAAGTGGAAATCAATCACAGAAAAATTAGGGAAAAGAAATCAAATACTTGGAAACTGAACAATACCCTCCTGAAAAAAGACTGGGTTATAGAAGACGTTAAGGAAGGAATAAAGAAATTCATAGAATGCAACGAGAATGAAAATACTTCCTATCAAAACCTCTGGGACACAGGAAAAGCAGGGCTCAGAGGTCAATTTATATTGATAAATGCACACATACAAAAAGAAGAAAGAGCCAAAAGCAGAGAACTGTCCCTACAACTTGAACAAATAGAAAGTGAGCAACAAAAGAATCCATCAGGCACCGGAAGAAAACAAATAATAAAAATTAGAGCTGAACTAAATGAATTAGAGAACAGAAAAACAACTGAAAGAATTAACAAAGCCAAAAGCTGGTTCTTTGAAAAAATTAACGAAATTGATAAACCATTGGCCAGACTGACTAAACAAATACAGGAAAGGAAACAAATAACCCAAATAAGAAATGAGATGGGTCACATCACAACAGACCCAACTGAAATTAAAAGAATCATATCGGATTATTACGAAAAATTGTACTCTAAGAAATTTGAAAACCTGGAAGAAATGGATGAATTCCTAGAAAAACACTACCTACCTAAACTAACACAATCAGAAGTAGAATAACTAAATAGACCCATAACAAAAAAAGAGATTGAAAAGGTAATCAAAAAACTCCCAACAAAAAAAAGCCCTTGCCCGGATGGCTTTACTGCACAGTTCTACCAAACATTCAGAGAAGAGTTAACACCACTACTACTAAAGTTATTTCAAAGCATAGAAAATGACGGAATACTGCCTAACTCATTCTATGAAGCCACCATATCCCTGATTCCAAAACCAGGTAAAGACATCACAAAAAAAGAAAATTACAGACCTATATCCCTCATGAACATAGATGCAAAAATCCTCAACAAAATTCTAGCCAATAGAATTCAACAACATATCAAAAAAATAATCCACCACGACCAAGTGGGATTTATACCAGGTATGCAAGGCTGGTTTAATATTAGAAAAACCATTAATGTAATCCACCATTTAGATAAAACAAAAGACAAAAACCACATGATCTTATCAATTGATGCAGAAAAGGCATTTGACAAAGTCCAAAACCCATTCATAATAAAAACTCTCAGCAAAATAGGAATCGAAGGAAAATTCCTCAACATAATAAAGGGCGTCTATACAAAGCCAACAGCCAACATCACTCTAAATGGAGAGAGCCTGAAAGCATTTCCCTTGAGAATGGGAACCAGACAAGGATGCCCTTTATCACCGCTCTTATTCAACATTGTGCTAGTGGTCCTAGCCAGAGCAATTAGACTAGACAAAGAAATAAAGGGCATCCGGATTGGCAAGGAGGAAGTAAAATTATCTCTATTCACAGATGACATGATCTTCTACACAGAAAACCCTAAGGAATCCTCCAGAAAACTACTGAAACTAATAGAAGAGTTTGGCAGAGTTTCAGGTTATAAGATGAACATACAAAAATCACTTGGATTCCTCTACATGAACAAAAAGAACATTGAAGAGGAAATCACCAAATCAATACCATTCACAGTAGCCCCCAAGAAGATAAAATACTTAGGAATAAATCTTACCAAAGATGTAAAAGACCTATATAAAGAGAACAACAAAGTACTACTACAAGAAACTAAAAAGTACCTACTTAAGTGGAAAAACATACCTTGCTCTTGGATAGGAAGACTTAACATAGTAAAAATGTCTATTCTACCAAAAGCCATCTATACATACAATGCACTTCCGATCCAAATTCCAATGACATTTTTTAATGTGATGGAGAAACAAATCACCAACTTCATATGGAAGGGGAAGAAGCCCCAGATAAGTAAAGCATTACTGAAAAAGAAGAAGAAAGTGGGAGGCCTCATTCTACCTGATTTTAGAACACATTATACAGCCACAGTAGTCAAAACAGCCTGGTACTGGTACAACAACAGGCACATAGACCAATGGAAGAGAATTGAGAACCCAGATATAAATCCATCCATATATGAGCAGCTGATATTTGACAAAGGCCCAGTGCCAGTTAATTGGGGAAAAGATAGTCTTTTTAACAAATGGTGCTGGCATAACTGGATATCCATTTGCAAAAAAATGAAACAGGACCCATACCTCACACCATGCACGAAAACTAACTCCACGTGGATCAAAGACCTAAAAATAAAGACTAAGACAATAAAGATCATGGAAGAAAAAATAGGGACAACCTTAGGAGCCCTAATACAAGGCATAAACAGAATACAAAACATTATCAAAAATGACGAAGAGAAACCAGGTAACTGGGAGCTCCTAAAAATCAAACACCTATGCTTATCTAAAGACTTCACCAAAAGAGTAAAAAGACCACCTACAGATTGGGAAAAAATTTTCAGCTATGACATCTCTGACCAGCGCCTGATCTCTAAAATCTATATGATTCTGTTAAAACTCAACCACAGAAAGACAAACAACCCAATCAAGAAGTGGGCAAAGGATATGAACACACACTTCACTAAAGAAGATATTCAGGCAGCTAACAGATATGCGAGAAAATGCTCTCGATCATTAGCCATTAGAGAAATGCAAATTAAAACTAGGATGAGATTCCATCTCACACCAACAAGGCTGGCGTTAATCCAAAAAACACAAAATAATAAATGTTGGAGAGGCTGCAGAGAGATTGGAACTCTTATACACTGCTGGTGGGAATGTAAAATGGTACGACCACTTTGGAAATCTATCTGCTGTTTTCTTAAAAAGTTAGAAATAGAGCTACCATACAACCCAGAAATCCCACTCCTCGGAATATATCCTAGAGAAATAAGAGCCTTCACACAAACAGATATATGCACACCCATGTTTATTGCAGCTCTGTTTACAATAGCAAAAAGCTGGAAGCAACCAAGGTGTCCATCAACGGATGAATGGTTAAATAAATTATGGTATATTCACACAATGGAATACTATGCATCGGTAAAGAACAATGAGGAGTCTGTGAAACATTTCATAACATGGAGGAACCTGGAAGGCATTATGCTGAGCGAAATTAGTCAGAGGCAATAAGACAAATACTATTATAAGATCTTGAGAAATAGTGTAAACTGAAAAGAACACATGCTTTTGTGGTTACTAGGGGGGGAGGGAGGAAGGGTGGGAGAGGGTTATTTACTGATTAGTTAGTAGATAAGAACTGCTTTAGGTGAAGGGAAGGACAACACTCAATACAGGGAAGGTCAGCTCAACTGGACTGGACCAAAAGCAAAGAAGTTTCTGGGATAAACTGAATGCTTCAAAGGTCAGCGGAGCAAGGGCGGGGGTTTGGGGACCATGGCTTAAGGGGACTTCTAAGTCAATTGGCAAAATAATTCTATTATGAAAACATTCTGCATCCCACTTTGAAATGTGGCGTCTGGGGTCTTAAATGCTAACAAGCGGCCATCTAAGATGCATCAATTGGTTTCAACCCACCAGGATGAAAGGAGAATGAAGAACACGAAGGTCACTCAATAACTACGAGTCCAAGAGATAGAAAGAGCCCCATGAACCAGAGACTTACATCACCCTGAGACCAGAAGAACTAGATGATGCCCGGCCACAACCCATGACTGCCCTGACAGGGGGCACAACAGAGATCCCCTGAGGGAGCAGGAGATCAGTGGGATGCAGACCCCAAATTGTCACAAAAAGACCATACTTAATGGTCTGACTGAGACTAGAGGAATCCCGGCAGTCATGGTCCCCAAACCTTCTGTTGGCCCAGGACAGGAACCATTCCCGAAGACAACTCATCAGACATGGAAGGGACTGGACAATGTGTTGGAATACTATGCATCGATAAAGAACAATGAGGAGTCTGTGAAACTGGAGAGAGATGCTGATGAAGAGTGAGCTACTTGTATTAGGTGGACACTTGAGACTATGTTCGCATCTCCTCTCTGAAGGGGAGATAGGAGGGTAGAGAGAGTTAGAAACTGGCAAAATTGTCATGAAAGGAGAGACTGGAAGGGCTGACTCATTGGGAGAGAGTAAGTGGGAGTATGGAGTAAGGTGTATATAAGCTTATATGTGACAGACTGACTTGATTGGTAAACGTTCACTTAAAGCTCAATAAAAATTATTTAAAAAAACAGAAATATATTTTGAACATACAATAATATAAAATTTCATAATTAATAAAATGGACTTTCGAACCAGATTAGTGAAGAAAAGAAAAAAAAAATCTTTAATACAGTCCTTTATGGTTACTTTTACTTGTGTTAAGTAATTCTTTGTGTTGAATAAAGTTACTCTCTGATGTTCCTTTTTTTTTTTTTTTAATCTGAAGACTTTTTTTTAGTTTTTCTTGCAGAGCAGATCTGCTAGCAATGAGTTTTTTTCTACACCATGAACAAACCTAGGGTTAGGGAATACATGATAACATAGTTTCTGACTTCACAGTATTCCAGATGAATCTGATTTCCCAAGAAAACATAAATTACCAAATTTGCCTCAGGAGATAAAGAAAATTGAAGATGTGTAATATAGCAACATTGGAATGCATTGGAAAGGAAGTAAAAGGCTTAACCCTGTAAAAGTCACAAGATACATTCAAGTTTATGAACACTTTTTTTTTTCTAACTTCAAAGGACAAATAATACCAGGGTATAGAAATGCAGTACTTTTCTGAGAACTCCAAATAATTTCATGAGCCTATACCAAAACTGGATGTGAATAGCACAATAACTTAATAATGACCAATTACTGTCAACTTGACTATGACTTGGAATCCCATGTGTGTCAGACTAAAATTGTGTTCCATAGGGTTATCACGGGCTAATTTTTTGGAAGTAGATCACCAGGCATTTCTTCCAATGCATGTCTGGGTGGACTCTAACCTCCAAACTTTTGGATAGCAGTTGAGCACGTTAACCATTTGTACCACGCAGGGATTCCTCCTGGGGACTCCACCCAGGGACTTATTATTACTACCAGCCAATTTCACTTACAAACCTATGTACAAAATTCTAGATAAAAAAATTAGCTCATCAAATCCAGTTTATGATATTTTTCCATTACATTGTAATTCAGGTTTATTGTAAGAATGCAAATATATTCATTTTTGATGACTTATTAATAATACTTAGCATTTAAGATTAAAAGAGCAACTCATGATACATTACCAGTGTAGGGAATCAGACATTCCCTGCTGAGCTTTTCCATTTTTTTCTTACTAACATGGGGAATATCTCTAAAGATTCAATCAATTAAATTCTTCATGAAGTACACAATTTCTCCAAATTTATTAGAAATAAAGTGCTCAGAATTGGAAGAGTGTGACACAGGGGAATAGTTCTGGGAGTTAGGAACAGTTGAGAGTGTTTTGACTCTCTGGACTTCAGCCATTTCCCCCAGCAAACAGCTAATGACGAGGAATCTTCATAGAACACATTCATCCTCCATAGTCCAGTTCAATCCCCAGTTCTGAATGAAATAGAGAAATGATAATATAGGCAAAGGGTGAAATAGAGTGCCAAGAAGAGGATGAGATCTAAGGTCAAGACCTATAACAGCTATGATATCAGTGCTCAAAAATACATACACCTCTGATGCAACTCTCTTGTAGGAGCACTTGATTTGAAAGAAGCCAAAACTTGTTTCATCTTACACAAGGTCTGCAGATAATTGAATCAGCTGTGTTTTATTTTATGTCAACCATTTATTTGATCCTTTAGTTTGTTTATTTTCTCTTCAGAAAATGTTAATAAGATCTTTAGGGAAAGAGAAACTTGAGGCAATGACTTGAAGCTTCTGGACTTAAGATTTTGCTCAAATGCTTTTGTGTTAACAAAAAAAAAAATTATATCTATGTTAGTCTGGTATATAAAATTTGGCTTTGACTGTGATAGAAAATGGCTTAAAGTCAATTTCTGTAATATTTGGATTGATTGATTGATTGGGGTTAAGGCTTTCCTTCTGATGTACCAAAGAGAGGAGAGTCTACCAAAGCATAATAACGTCACTTTATATTTATCTCAGTAAATCCAAGTGCAGCCTAGCACCTAGTCAAAAATAGCATTTGGCCAATGTCGCGCTCCATGAGAATTTCTGACATTTTTCTTTCTCCCCTTTCCATATGCCGTTAATTTCTCATTTACTTTCACTAAAAGACAGTACTCACTTCATAGGTGAATGACCAAATAATAAGATATGGCCAAGTACAGGAGGCTTGCTCCTTTTGGGTGAAAAATTTTGACCTAAAGAGAGAATGCCCCTGGAATGGCACCCCCTCTCACTCTAAGTGATAATTATTGATTTAAATATCCTTTGGAGTGGTACAGTTTTAGTTATTTTGTCACGGCATATATTACTCACTCACTTGATTCTTTTCATGCTCAAGAGTTTGGAAGAATCTTTGTAAAGTGTCATATAGCAACAACCCATTTAGCACATATTAGGAGGGAATAAAATATTTCAACCTAATAAGATAAAAACTAAATTTAAATAAAATGTATTAGCCATTTTGGAAAAAAAAATATATATATATATATCACCTCCAACGTTTTTAAATAGAGATGACCATTATTATGAAAGTCATTTATGGTTCATTTAATAATATTTAAAAAGACTTTTACATCAACTCCTGTCATGGATTGAATTGCATCCCCCCAAAAATATGTGTCAACTTGGTTAGGCCATGATTCCCAGTATTGTGTGGTTCTCCTCCATTTTGTGATCATAATTTTATGTTGAGAGGATTAGGGTGGGATTGTAACACCATGCTTATCCAAGTCACCTCCCTGATCCAAGGTAAAGGGAGTTTCCCTGGGATGTGGCCTGCACCGCTTTTTATCTCTCAGGCGATAAGAAAAGGGAAGAAAGCAGAGACTTGGGGACCTCATGCCTCCAAGAAAGCAGCACCAAGAGCAGAAAACGTCCTTTGGACACAGGGTCCCTGTGCCTAAGAAGCTTCTTGACCTTGGGAAGGTAGAGGATAAGGACCTTCCTCCAGAGCTGACAGAGAGATAAAGCCTTCCCCTGGAACTGACGCCTTGAATTTGGACTTGTAACCAACTAGACTTTGAGAACATAAATTTCTGTTTGTTAAAGCTATCTGCTTGTGGTATTTCTGTTATGGCAACACTAGATGACTAAGACAACTCCCTAAACTAATTCTCTCATTTTTGAATCTGGATAATTACTTTTGTGTAATTTACATTTAGATTCCATTAGAGACACTACTATTAAGTGTAATGGAAAGAGTCCTGAAGGCTTGGAATGAGGTTCTGCATTTTTCCTTGTTGGTTGTATTATCTTGAACATATTAATTAACCTCTCTGAGTCTTAATTTCCTTACATAAAAAATGGGGAAAGTAATCTTTTCCTACAATCAGATTGTTGTAAAATTTAGGCTCACATATTGCACATAAAACCATTTTCAAACAAAACAATTTTGCCCACTGAAGCCACCTTTTTTCCACAATCTTTTATAGAGACTGACAAATCACTTCTAATTATGCCAAACAAAAAACCTGCCTTCTTTTAGCTAAGAGATTCTTGTACTTCTATACATAATTTTTTGTGAATATTCAAATTCCAGCCTATTTCCTCAGAAGCAGTTTTTTGCAATGTTCAAAAGAAGTTGCAGGGAAAACATGGGCAGAATGGATTATTTTACAATCTATTGATTAATTGCTTATTATTTCAATTTTTGCCTAAGGACAAAGAATTGTGTTTTTGGATATTTTTCAAAGAATATAACTTGTCTTATTAGGTCAGAAAAACCCTAGTTAAAGCCTATACATTCTATATCCAGGAAAGTTTCTTCGGTAATCAGTAAAAAGTTACCATTGACTTTCAAATGTTCTACTTTTCAACAACCTTATGTAAAACAGATATTTGCTTTTTGTGGCTATGATCACCTCATCTATTGATATTCTTTACTAACATATTAGCCATTTCATATAGTCAAATGTCAACTGCAAGGGACTTTTCTTTAAACCAAATCATGACTTCAGAGATTAGTTTTAATGGTGGTGGTTGTGGGAGTTAAGTAGTAGAAACAGGTAAGAGGAGAGTAAACCATAGTTACAAAAAAAAAAGAAAGAAAATCAGGTAAAAAGATAGGTCTTTGCCTCTTATGGAAACCCTGGTGGCGTAGTGGTTAAGTGCTATGGCTGCTAACCTAAGGGTCGGCAGTTCAAATCCAACAGGAGCTCCTTGGAAACTCTATGGGGCAGTTCTACTCTGTCCTATAGGGTCACTATGAGTTGGAATTGACTCGATGACAATAGTTTTTTTCTGGTTTTTGCCCTTAAAGTGTGGCCTTTTGGGAATTCCCTAAGAATTAAACCTGCTTGTAGATAATTGTCAGTGGATAATGAAAAGAAGCAGGGCAAGGAGTCTAGTGCAAAATCTGGGTCCCTTAACATCCCCTCTTGACTGGAGCCTTTGCAACATAGGAGGTTAGATTGAACCCTCAACTTTATAAACTTTATAAAATGGACTTGTTGATTTATTTACTACATTTGCACTTCACAGATATCCTTTATTAGTAAGAATAATTGAGAGAGAAATATATTGTCAAAGTTGCAAATAAAACATTTCCGAACAGGAATAAACCTAAAGCATTTTACATTAATGTTAAGAAGGATCATTTAGAATTGTGGTTTACTTTTCTTGTTCTCGATAATAATCACTGTCTCTTTTACGTACTTTCCTGTGGCTTGAGACCATGGACCAGGGAAATTATTCTAGGGTGGCTGAGTTTGTGTTGCTGGGACTCTTTAGTTCCTGGGAGCTCCAGTATTTATTCCTCATGTGTTCTAACTTCTTGTACATCACCATTGTGCTGGGAAATCTCCTCATTGTCCTCACAGTAATTTCTGTACTTGCCTTGCACACACCCACGTACATCATGCTCAGTAACCTTTCTGCTCTTGATGGGTTTCTGGCCACTTATGCAACTCCCAAGTGATCCATGATTTCCTCCATGAACCTAAGACCATCTCCTTTGAGAGCTGCATGGCCCAGATATTCTTGCTCCATGTCTTTGCCGGTGGGGAAATGATGCTTCTTGTAGCCACGGCATATGATAGGTATGCGGTCATATGCAAACCTCTCCATTATGCAAGCATCATGAACTTGTGCAAATGTACAGGCCTAGTTGTAGGATCTTGGGTCATTGGGGTTATGTACTTTCTAAGCCAGTTGGCTTTCACTGTAAACTTACCTTTCCGTGGCCCAAATACAGTGAATAGTTATTATTGTGACCTTGCTGTGATCATCAATCTTGCCTGGACAGACACTTATGTCTCTGAAGTCTCAGTGCTTTTGGACAGTGGCCCAATGGGGGTGACTTCATTCTTGCTCTTGCTCATCCCCTACAAGGTCATCCGGGTCACTAGGTGACGCTGGTCTTCAGCAGGCATGGCCAAGGCCCACAGCAGTGTGACAGCCTACATCTCTGTGGTGATTCTCTACTTGGGCTCTGCACTTTCATCTATGCCTGGCCTTTCAGCAACTTTCCAGTGGATAAGGTCCTTTCTGCGTTCTCTGTGGCTTTCACACATATATTGAACCCTATTATCTACACACTGAGAAACAAAGAGGTAAAATCAGCAAAGCATAATCTGAAGTACAGGTGTGTAAGTCCCAGGCTCCCTTTCCAGCTGTCTCTCACATGTTAGGTTTGTTGAATTGAGTAGACAGAAGGTGACTTGAGTAAATGTAGATTTTACGTTATTCTTGTGATCATTATTATTCTTAGTTTATTTGTATACAATTACGAATGCAATCTTTTTTGTTAAATATTTGTATTTAAGAAGCCTATACATGGTTATACATTCTCTAACTATATATATGTATATATATATGTATGCATATAAATAATATTTGCTATAATATCTATAGGGTTGCTATGAGTCAGAAATGACTCGGTGGAAACAGGTTTGGTTTTTTGTTTACATTATCTTAAAAATATTTCAAAATTTATGTTTTAAATAGTGTCCACACTCTTCTACATGAAAATAGTGATAGGATGTTTCACAAACTGTTGTATAATTTAAATTTTATGAATTTAAGTACATGAAAACTTAGGTTCATAATCCTACCAGCTAAACTATAAGTGCTATGTTGCACTGTGATCTAAAATGCTCCTAGGCTTTTGAAAAATCCCATTCCAGCACAAAAATAATCCCATTTGTACTCTTTTTTTACTTGTTTTACAACAAAACTTATGTGCAATCAATAAAAAGATCCATAGAGTAACTCAACATGTAAAAAATAATGTTATAAAAATTAAAGGTAACACTTTTCAAATCCAACTTTATTTTATTTTTTCTTCCTCACGTACAGAACTTCATGGGTCTCCATACACCAAAAAAAAAAACTTTTTTTTGCAGCTTTATAAAATCATTTCGTGTCATTAAGGTATTATTTATTCTTTTGTCATTTTATCTCTAAAGCCATGTTGGCATCAAAATATGGTAGTTAATCAGTTCTAAATCCATAAGATATTTACATAGTACAGCACATTAAGCTTTAGATATTTGTTGATTCAACTGTATAAAAACAGGACAAGACCCACGTTCTACATGTTGTCAATCAGGTGTTCATCAGGCCCTGATATGGTGTCCATACACTGGTTCAAAAGGCAGGAGAGGCAACAGGCAGTTACTTTGGAGAACATCAATCAGAAAACACATTATGATGTAACCCAGTGTCATGAATCACCCCAACTTTCTCCAAGATGTCCTCATTCTAGAATGACAGGTACAGCTGATACAAAATGAAGACAGACATTTACTCCATGGAAGTATCCTACTCGTACGATGCATTCACTGTGATTTTGAAAGTAATTCAACCCAAGAACTTTTCACCATCATCCTGGTCTTTTAATTCAGGGGACCCATCAATCCTGCACTGTATCCATCAATCCTGCATTCTACTTGCTTTTTTCCATGAATCGGTGTTAAGATCAAAGATTACCTGGATGCCAACAGCTGTGTGCAGATACCCTGGATGCAATTTCCTCCCACAGTACGAAAAATAGTTTAAGGCTTTATCTCCATGGTGAGGATTAGTTATTATAGCTGTTGTGTATTCTTCCTTCGAAGCCCACATGGCTCTTTGTTTTTCTCAAGTCTTCAATCCAGTCGTTCCCTTATCTTTCATAAGAACAGAGGGTTTCCTTTGGAATAGGCAAAATCAGGATCATACCACTGCATGCTTCAAGTAGGGTATCAGTATACATGCAGCACAGATTGGGCCCTTCTGTTCAAAAAGTACTCGATCGGGGCAGGTTGCGAAATTCTTCTGTTCCTCAAGCGTATCTTTAGAAAACTGTTCAGGTCTGCAATGCATCTATAATGGGAACTTGTAATAGACATATCATTGCAGTCAGTGGTTTTAGAAAAACCATAAATCCCGGACTAGGAATCCGGTCAGTGTATTTTGGAAACACATGGTTCAGAGTCTGAAGCATGGCCCACACTGTGAATGAGAGGAGTGCAGCTAGAAACCCACAGAAGACTAGGTAGAAGAGCAAGATTGAACCTGTTTCCGTCCCTTACACTGTCAGTCTAGGAAATGCCAACTCCTGCTGGGTCTGCATGGCATGTCCTTTTCTGCTGTAGCTGCCACTCACATCACCAACCTTCATTCATAGCCCTCTCTGCTGGAGTCAGACACTCATTATGGGATACAGTCTCATCTCCCAAGCAGAACATTTACTGAGGCATCGCCCAGAATGGGAGCAGATGATTCTGAGAAAATGGCATTTCATGGACCCCAGCCCTGGGCTGTGCCCCCCAGGAACTCTCAGCTTGTCAGGTTGTAGATGAAGAGCTTCCGCTTGGCCAGGCTCTGATGGAATGATCTCCATTTCTTCATTAATGTGTATGTGCAAGTGGTGAGGTGACCAGAGGCTGCAGTGATTCACAGGCAGCAGCCAGGAGCATTGTCGCTCTTCCTACTGTAAATACACTCATGTATAATAAGTACTGGAAGCCTTTTTCCAAATTTAAACAAATTCTTAATAATCGTGAGTTTAATAAAGACATGATATTCCATTATATGTATGTTTCATCATTTATATATTTTTTATTATTGTAGATATTTTCTGTAAATTTATGATCCTTTTCTTCTGAAAGTTTCCTAGAGAAGACAAAATATATGAGTGTTTATCTTTTCTGAATTGTTCTCACATTTCATGCCCTATTAGAAGCTTAATATTGTTTTCATCAGCCAGTAATTTTGCTATGTTAAGACGAGTAAAACTTTTTCTGTAGTTATTTGTGATTAAAAAAAAAAATTACGAAGATCAAAATTCACTTTTTGCTGTGTGTGTTTCTAAGGATTTTGACAAATGCATAGTCATATGTCCACCCCTACAGTTCCACACATTTTCCCCATGCTACCGCTGTATACAGGCAACCACTTTCCCCTCTCCACAACTCCTGGTATCCACTGATCTCTTTTCTTTCTTGCAGTTTTGCTTTTTCCAGAGTACCATATAAACGGCTTTTTTTTTTTTAATCAGCCAAATGCTTTTAAAATTCATCCATTTTGTTAAGTGAGTCAATTGTTAGTTGCCTCCTTTATTTTATCACTGACTAGCATTCTATTGTATCAATATATCACATTTTATTTATCCATTTGCCAGATAACGGATATTTGGGTGATTCCCAGTTTGGGAGGATTATGAATGAAGTTCCTACAGACATTGATATACAGATTTTTGTGTGAAGATGTTTTCATTTCTCTTGAGTAGATACCATAGCAGTGATTTTACTGGGTCTTATGGTGACTGTATTAAAAAAAAAAAAAAAAAACTTTATTAAGGTATAATTGACATACAATAAACCAAACACATTCAAAGTGCACAATTTGTTAAATTTTGTCTTATGTATGTCAAAAACCATCACCACAATCAAGATGATGTGAAGCCATCACCACAATCAGGATAATGAACATATCCGTCACCCCCAAGAGTTTGCTCCCAACCCTCCCCAACCCATCTTTTATACGCTTTTTTTGGGAAGAAGCGTCTGGCCTCTTTCATCAGTATAATTATTGGAGATTCATCCAAGGAGTTACAGTTATCAATAGTTCATTCCTTCTTATTGCTGAGCAGTTTTCTGCTGTTTGTACCACAGTGTTTATCTATTAACTTGTCGATTGCCGTTTGTATTGTGCCGGCCTGACTGTAGCATACTGGGAGACTGGGGAGATCCTTTAAGAGCATGTGGGGCATCTATACAACAATTCCAGAGTTCCATGGACCACATTTTGAAATTTCCTCTACTAGAATATCCCTCTGTATCTTTCTGGGTTTTTTTATGTTTTGATTTGCCACCCTCTGTCTTGGCCTTTGTTTGCAATCAGTTAACTAAGTTAATAAGTTAATTAAGTCTGAATGTCCTATCCCTGGAGGGCAGTGGTTGTTCAGTGGTAGAATTCTCACTTTCCATGAAGAAACTGAAGTTTGAATCTGGCCAATACACCTCATGCACAACCACCACCCGTGTGCGCAGAGTAGAACTGATCTGTGGGATTTTCAAGGTTGTGACCCTGTGGAAGCAGATGGCCAGGTCTGTATTCTGAGAAGTCTCTGAGTGGATTCAAACTGCCAACCTTTAGGCTAGCAGTCAAGCACTTAAATGTTTGCACCACCCGGGGAACCTAGGGAAAGCACCTCTACAATGACTTCCTACCTTCTCTTCCAGAAACAGTGTGCTGCATGCAATAACTTAATGCTCCCCCAAGTCGGGCTTTTTGAAATTTTTCTCCAGAAAATGAGTCACTTCTGTTTCCTGATCAATAGAATCCAAAGTAGGGTGCACAGACGTATTCCAGCAGGTGAGCTGCTTGAATGTGAGAAAAATATTAGTAGTTCTCTTGATATTTATGAAACATTCTTTTTAAACTTCACTTATATTTTATATTGTACAAATGTTCTTTATAAGCTTTATTTATATTTTACGTAATATTTTAGTGTATATGTATATTATATAATTTACAGATAAATGAATATACCTGGTCATAGCCTTTTGCAGTTAGAGAAATACAATGAAAAAAAGTTTGGAAACCACATTTCTGAAGGTCAGGTGCCCTATGTTGCTGCATCTAGGTATTCTTCTTTTCTTGTGTTCTGTTTAGTTTCTTCTAATTATCTTAGTAAATTAATTTTCATACTAAATTAAAAGTTGAAAGTTTACCAAGACAGAATTATTTTTATTTCTCAAATGAAAAATAATCCGAGGCTTTTAAAATAAAAAAAAAAATATTTTTTTCAGTTTTTTCTAGAGTTTTCTCCAAAATACACAGAGATAATTAGCTTGTAAAATAAAAACACTTCTCTCTTAACTGATACAAAACTAAAAATCAATTTAAATCTACAAATATTACTGAACACAATCTATGAGCAATGTGTTCTAAAAAACAAACAAATAAGCAAAAAAGTCAAACTATGATCCCTTTCCTTCATAATCATAAAATATATAGTAATGGTGCTATATATAATAATACAATTTTTTTTTTTATATATATTAAATTCACTCAAAATCAGAGTCACTGGGTGAAGAAGAGACACCAGGACTTTACAAATAGTCTAAATTAAGAATGTCTAATAAAAGATAAAATATGCTATTAATTATGATATCAACTCAAATATTAACACAGTTGAATGTAAATAGATGCCACTAAAAGGCATGAAATATCTTGTTCAATTAAGTAGGATGTCTACTGTGTTAATTTGTACATAGAAATATTTTCATCGTTGATAGAAAAAAGGCTTAGTACCTAATATCTATGGGCTTGCCATTATTCTAATAATTTCGCCTTTTATAACTCTTTCTTACAACTATTCTATGAGGTATATATCATTATACCCACAATTCACAAATGCAAAAACTGAGACACAGAGAACTTAAACTTGCTCAAGGTCATACTGTTAGGAATTACAAGATATAGAATTGGAAACCTATCACATAGACTCCAGTGCTTCACTGTTTTATTTACTAGGAATTTTAAAGCGATAGTTGTGAGGAGTAAAAATTGTACTATTTATTTATTTTATAGTATGTGAATTATGTTTTACTGTGCTTTAAATGAAAATTTACAATTCAATTCAGTTTCCCATACAAAAACTCATACACACATTGATTTGTGACCCTAGTTGCTCTCCCTACAATGTGACACCACACTTTTTCTCTCCATCCTGTATTTACTGTGTCCATTCAACCAGCTCCTGTCTCCCTCTGCCTTCTCATCTTGCCTCCAATGAGCTAAGAAGCACACTCCTAATCAATATCATTTTTTGTCTTATAGTCCAATCTAATCTTTGAAGAGCTGGCTTCTGGAATGGTTTTAGTTTTAGGCTAACAGAGAGTCCAGGGGCTATGGCCTTTGGGGTCTCACCAGTCTCAGTCAGACCATTAAGTCTGGTCTTTTTACTAGAGTTTCAGGTCTGCATCTCACTTTTCTCCTCCATCAGGGTTTTTCTGTTGTGTCGTGTCAGGGCAGTCATTGACGGTAGCCAGGCACTATCTGGTTCTTCAGGTCTCAGGCTCATGGGTTCTGTGGTTTATGCGGCTCTTCCTGTCTCTTGGACTCGTAATTACCTTGTGTCTTTGGCGTTCTTCATTCTCCTTTACTCCAGTTGGGCTGAGACCAGTTGATGGCATCTTAGATGGCCGCTTGCTCAGTTTTAAGACCCCAGTTGCCACTTACCAAAGTGGGATGTGGAACATTTTCTTAATACATTTTGTTATGCCAAATGAACTAGATTGCCCCTGAAGCCATGGTCCCCAGACCCTGCCGCTGCTACTCTGTCCTTAGAAGTGTTTAGTTGTATTCAGGAAACTTCTTAGCTTTTGCTTTAGTCCAGCTGTGCTGACTTCCGCTTTATTGTGTGTTTTCCTTCCCTTCACCTAAGATAATTCTTGTCTACTATCTAATTAGTGAATACCCCTCTCCCTCTGTCCCCACCCTTGTAACCATCAAAGAATGTTTTCTTCTGTGATTAAACCTTTTCTAGAGTTCTTATAATAGTGGTCTCATTAAATATTTGTCCTTTTGCAACTGACAAATTTCACTCAGCATAATGCCTTCCAGATTCCTCCATGTAATGAAATCTTTCACGGATTCATCATTGTACTTTATTGTTGTGTAGTATTCCATTGCGTGAATATACCATAATTTGTTTATACATTCATCTTTTGATGGGCACCTTGATTGTTTTCATCTTTTTGCTATTGTAAACAGTGTTGCAATGAACATGGATGTGCATATATCTATTCGTGTGACAGCTCTTGTTTCTCTAGGATATATTCCAAGGAGTGGGATTGATGGATCATATGGTAGTTCTATTTCTAGCTTTTTAAGGAAGTGCCAAGTCAATTTTCAAAGTGGTTATACCATTTTAAATTCCCACCAGCAGTGTATAAGAGTTTCAGTCTCTGCACGACTTCTCTGACATTTATTATTTTGTGTTTTTTGATTAAGTGCCTGCCTTGTTGATGTGAGATGGTATCTCATTGTAGTTTTGATTTGCATTTCTCTAAAGGCTAATGATCATGAGCATTTCCTCTTGTATTTGTTAGCCACCCGAATGTCTCCTCTGGTGAAGTGTCTGTTCATATCTTTTGCATATTTTTTAATTGGGTTATTTGTCTTTTTTGTTGCTGAGGCTTTTCAGTATCTTGTAGATTTTAGTGGTTAGATGCTGATTGGAATTGGTGTAGCCAAATTTTTTTTTCCCGGTCTGTAGGTTGTCTTTTTACTCTTTTGGTGAAGTCTTTGGATGAGAATAAGTATTTGATTTTTAGGAGCTTCCAGTTATCTGGTTTCTCTTCTGGTGTTTGTGCATTGTTAGTAATGTTTTGTATGCAGTTTATGCCATGTATTAGGGCTCCTAGCGTTGTCCCCATTTTTTCTTCCATGATCTTTATCATTTTAGATTTTATATTTAGGTCTTTGATCCATTTTGATTTAGTTTTTGTGCAGGGTATCTTGTTTCATATTTTTGCAGGTGGATATCCAGTTATGCTAGCACCATTTGCTAAAGAGACTGGCTTTTCCCCATTTAATGGACTTCAGATCTTTGTCAAGTATCAACTGCTCTTAAGTGGATGAATTTATGTCTTTATTCTTAATTCTGTTCCATTGATCTGTGTAACTGTGATTGTACCAGTACCAGGCTGTTTTGACTACTGTGGCAGTGTAATATGCTCTAGAATCAGATTGCATGAGGCCTTCCACTTTGTTCTTATTTTCAGTAATGCTTTACTTATCTGGAGCCTCTTCCCTGTCTATATAAAGTTGGTGATTTATTTCTCCATCTCATTAAAAAATGCCATTGGAATTTGGATTAGTATTGCATTGTATCTATAGATCATTTTGGGTAGAATAGACATTTTCACAATGTTTAGTCTTCCTACCCATGAACAAGGTATGTTTTCCCACTTATGTAGGTTTCTTTTGGTTTCCTGCAGTAGTGTCTTGCATTTTTCTTTGTATAGGTCTTTTATGTCTCTGGTTAGATTTATTCCTAGGTATTCTATCTTCTTGGGGGCTAATGTAAGTGGTATTGATTTAGTGATTTCCTCTTTGGTATTGTCTTTGTTGGTGTAGAGGAATCCAACTGATTTTTGTATGTTTATCTTATATTCTGATACTTTGCTGAACTCTTCTATTAGTTTCAGTAGTTTTTTTTTGTGGATTATTTAGGGTTTTCTATGTATCAGATCATATTATCTGTAAATAGAGGAACTTTTACTTCTTTCTTACCAATACAGGTGCCCTGTCTTTCTTTTTCTAGCCTTATTGCTCTGGCTAGGACATTCAGCACAATGTTGAATAACAGTGGTGATAAAGGGCACCCTTGTCAGATTTCTGTTTTCAAGGGCAATGCTTTCAGACTCTCTCCGTTTAGGATGATGTTGGCTGTTGGCTTTATATAAATGCCTTTTATTATGTTGAGGAATTTCCCTTCTACTCCTATTTTGCTGAGAGTTTTTTATCATGAATGGGTGTTGGACTTTGTCAAATGCCTTTTCTGCATCAGTTGATAAGCTCATGTGGTTCTTGTCTTTTTTTTTATTTACACGATGGGTTACATTGATTGTTTTTCTAATGTCGATTCATCCCTGCATGCCTGATTTGAATCCCACTTGTCATGGTGAATTACTTTTTTGGTATGTTTTGAATTCTATTGGCTAGAATTTTGTTGAAGATTTTTGAGCCTTATATTTATGAGGCATATTGGTCTGCAGTTTTCTTTTTTCTTAGATGTCTTTACTTGATGTTGGTATCGGGGTTATGCTGGCTTCATAGAATAGGTTTGATAGCGTTCCATCCTTTTCTATGCTCCAAAATACCTTTACTAGTAGTGGTGTTAACTAGACTCCATTGAAGCCATCAGGGCCAGGGCTTTTTTTGTTTGTTTGTTTTTAAATTTTTATTGTGCTTTAAGTGACAGTTTACAAATCAAGTCAGTCTCTCATACAAAAATTTATATACTACCTTGCTATATACTCCTAGTTGCTCTCCCCATAATGAGACAGCACCCTCCTTCTCTCCCCTCTCTATTTTTTTGTCCATTCGGACAGCTTCTGACACCCTCTGCCCCCTCGACTCCCCTCCAGACAGGAGCTGCCCGCATAGTCTCATGTGTCCACTTGATCCAAGAGGCTCACTCTTCACCAGTATCATTTCCTATCCCATAGTCCAGTCCAGTCTGTGTCTGAAGAGTTGGCTTTGGGAATGGATCCTGTCTTGGGCTAACAGAAGGTCTGAGGACCATGACCTCTAGGGTCCTTCTGGTCTGTCAGACCATTAAGTCTCATCTTTTTACAATAATTTGAGGTCTGCATCCCACTGCTTTTCTGCTCCTTCAGGGGTTCTCTGTTGTGTTCCCTGTCAGGGCAGTCATTGGTTGTAACCAAGCACCATCTAGTTCTTCTGGTCTCAGGCTGATGTAGTCTCTGATTTATGTGGCCTTTTCTGTCTCTTGGGCTCAAATTATCTTATGTCTTTGGTGTTCTTCATTCTTCTTTGGTCCAGGTGGATTGAGACCAATTGATGCATCTTAGATATCTGCTTGCTAACGTTTAAGACCCCAGACACCACTCTCCAAAGTGGGATGCAAAATGTTTTCTTAATAGATTTTATTATGCCAGTTGACTTAGATGTCCCCTGAAACCATGGTCTCCAAACCCCCACCCCTGCTATGCTGAGGGCCAGGGCTTTATTTGTTGGGCATTTTTAAATTACCTTTTCAGTCTCTTCTTTTGTTATACGTTTATTTACTTGTTCTGTTTGTGTTAGCTTAGGTAGGTAGACTGTTTCTAGAAATTTGTCCATTTCCTGAAGGTTTTCAAATTTTTTGGAGTACAATTTTTCATAGTATTTGGTTATGATTCTTCTAATTTCAGTTGGGTCTCTTGTGATATTATCCATCTCACTTCTTAGTTAGGTTATTTGCTTCCTCTCCTGTTTTTCTTTTGTCATTTTGGCCAATGGTTTATCAATTCTGTTGATCTTTTCAGAGAACTAGCTTTTGGTTTGGTTAACTCTGTAAATTGCTTTTCTATTTGCTATTTCATTTAATTCTCTTCTCATTTTTATTATTTGATTTCTTCTGCTGCCTGAGGGCTTCTTTGCTGCTCTCTTTCTATTTGTTCAAGTTGTAGGGTTAACGCTTGATTTTACTGCTTTCTTCTTTTTGATGTGTGCATTTATTGCTATAAATTGACCTTTGAGCACTGCTTTTGCTGTGTCCCAGAGGTCTGATGGGGTGCGTTTTCAGTCTCATTTGATTCTGTGAATTTCCTTATTCAGTCTTTAATTTCTTCTATAACCCAGTAGTTTTTGAGCAAGGTGGTGTTCAGTTTCCATGTGTTTGATTTTTTTTTTTCCTTGCTTTTTCTGCTATTGATTTCTACTTTTATGGTTTTATTGTCAGAAAAGATGCTTTGTAATATTTGGATCCTTTTAAGGCTTTTTTTTATGGCCTAATATGGGGTCTGTTCTGGAGAATGTTCCATGTGCTTTGGAAAAGAAAATATACTTGACTGCTATTGGGTGGAGTGTTCTGTATATGTCTATGAGATCAAATCGGTCGATTGTGGCGTTTAGATCTTCTGTGTCTTCATTGAGCTTCTTTCTGGATGTTCCGTACTTCACCAAAAGTGGTTTGTTGAGTCTCCTACTATTATTGTTGAGCTGTCTATCTCTCTTTTCAATGCTGTTGGAGTTTGTTTTATGTGTTTTGGAGCCCTGTCATTGGGAGAGTATTTATTATGGTTGTGTCCTCCTGGAGTAAAAAAAAGAAAAAAAATTGACCCTTTAATCATTGTATAGTATCCTTCCTTATCCTTTGTGTTTGTATTTTACTTTAAAGTCTGTTTTGTCAGAATTTAATATTGCCACTTTTGCTCTTTTTTGATTGTTGTTTGCTTGATATATTTTTTTCATCCTTTGAGTTTTAGTTTGTTTGTGTTTTTAAGTCTAAGGTGTGTCTCTTGTTGGCAGCATATAGATGAATTGTGTTTTTTTGTCCACTCTGCCACTCTCTGTGTCTTTATTGGTGAATCTAGTCCATTTACATTCAGTATAATTATTGACAGGTAAGAGTTTAGTGCTGTCATTTTGATGTCTTTTTTCGTGTGTGTGCTATCAACACTTTCTTTGTTCCACTTAATTTTCTCTGCGGAGTTTTTTTCTTTATGCATTTTCTTTTCATCTTTTTCATTGTTGTTGATTTTGTATTTGCTGAGTCTTTATGTTTTTCTTGTTTTTTTATTTTGATGTGTAGGATTGTGAGTTTCTTTTGTGGTTACCTTAATATTTACCCCTATTTTTCTAAGTTTATACCAATTTTTTATATCTTTACATCATCTTGACTTCCTTTTTATATGAAAGATCTGCAACTACCTTTTTTAGTCCCTCTTTTTTGTTTTAATGTCATCTTTTACATAATGACATCTCTGTTTCCCTATTTTGAGTGTTTTAGCTTTGTTTTATTTTTGTCATTTCCCTATCTGGGTTGATATCTTGTTGCTTTGTCCTGTGTTCTAGTCACGGGTTGTTGTTTGATGTTATCAATTTTCTCAATGGAGGACTCCCTTTAGTATTTCTTGTATTTTTTGTTTTGTTTTTGCAATTCCCTGAACTTCTGCTTATCAGAAATGTCCTAATTTTGCCATCATATTTGAGAGACAGTTTTCTGGATGTATGATTCTTGGCAGGAAATTTTTTCTTTCTTCAAGGCTTTATGAATGTCATCCCATTGCCTTCTTGCCTGCATGGTTTCTGCTGAATAGTCTGAGCTTGGTTTTATTGACTGTCCTTTGTAGGTGACTTTTTGTTTATCTGTAAAAATTTTCTGTAGCTTCTCTTAAAATTCTCTCTTATCTTTGGTTTTGGCAAGTTTGATTATGATATGTCTTGGTGGCTTTCTTTTGGGATCTACCTCATGTGCGCTTCGATGATCATCTTGGATAGATATCTTCTCATCTTTCATAATATCCAGGAATTTTTCTGCCAATAAATCTTCAACAATTCTGTATTTTTTGTTACCACCCCCCGCCCCCCCGTACTACAATCCCTCATAGGTTATTCCTTTTGATAGATTCCCACACAATTCTTAGGGTTTCTTCATTTTTTTTTAATTCTTTTATCTGATTTTTGCTCAAATATGTTGGTGTCAAATGCTTTATCTTCAGTCTCACTAATGCTGACTTCCACTGCCTCAGTTCTGCTCCTATGACTTTCTGTTGAGTTTTCTAATTCTGAAATCTTGTTAGTGTTCTGAATTATTGTTTGCTGTCTCTCTATGCATTCTTAAAAAAAAAAATTCTTACAGCTTATTAAATTTGTCATTATGCTCTTCTCTAATCTTCTTAAGTTCCTCTGATGCTTTGTCTTTGCATTCTTTGGCTTGTCCTGCTTTTTGTCTAATCTCCTTCCTAATCTTTTGAAGAGTTGTATATATTAATCTTCTGTATTCTACCTCCTGTAATTCTAGGAAGTTCTCTTCATCTCTAAGATATTTCTTTATTCTTTATTCTTTATTTTGGGGGCTTGCTGACACCATCAAGGTCTGCCTCTTTATGTGATTTGATATTGACTGTTGCCTCTGTGCCATCGATAAGTTATTGTATTTGTTTATTTTACATTTGCTTACTGTGTCCTATCTTGTTGTTTTGTTTTGTTTTGATACACCCAAATAGGCTGCTTTTGTGAGCTAGTTTGATTACTGGCACCTTTGTAGCTCTAACATCCTGTCACCAGGTAGTTAGAGCTGTTACTAGGTATGTGAACCCAGGAGTCCGTTCATTTTTCTTGTATGGATTCAGCTCAGGTGTCCAAGTAGTCGGTCACCAAGTGCGTGGTACAGGTTCCCACCTATGGTCCTAGACAGGCATGGGTGATTGTTGTAGGCACATACATCTGGCCACAGTAGGGGTCACATGCTGGGCAAGGTAGGGGGCTGACAGCCACGCCTGAATGCCTGTGAGGAAAGCATGCCCCTCTTCCCCAGAGCACATAGGTGGGTGCAGTTTGCAACCAAACTATGGGCATTCAGTGCTGTTGGCTGTAAGGACTGGGAGGCACCACTTGTTCTTGGACCCTTGTTGTTGGTGGCTAGGTAGCATGGCTGGAGCCTCCAGTCCTCAGGCCCCTGATGTGGGTAGATGAATACCCTGTTTAATAGGCAGAGTGGTGTCAAATGTCACAAACTTGCCTCCCCACCATATAGCTGAAACAATTGAGGTTAGACTTGAGGTACATAACCTGCTGTACTGTGCTAATGAGGGCCTACACTCTTGAAATGGGCCAACACACAGCTATGAAGGGGCAGAAGACATTCAATGTCCATGGATCCCGTATGCCTGTGCCTAAGCAAAGGAGCTGTTTCTGCCCTGAGTTCCCAGCTTAGAAGAGCCAGCAGATTATTTTTTCCTGTTTGTTATTTTTTTTCCCTCTCCAAGGCAGGGAGAATGGCTCAGAGCCCTTGAGAGGTCCTACTTCCAGTCCAGGGGAGGTGTCAATCACTGAAGCTGGCTTGGACCCAGTGCAGAGTGGGAAGGGGGCAGGTAAATGGGAGAGGTTTTTCCCAAAGGGGTGTTTCTTGATCTGCACAGTAGGTTAGACACATGTACTTATCTTTTGCCGACTGAGCACTACTTTTCACTGATTCTGGAGACGTGAGCAGTCTCTCTGCCACTCAGTCTCTCCCCATGTGGAAAACACATCCCGAATGCCTCTGCTTGTCTCACTGCACTTGCACCAGCAGATCTAGCCTGCAGGGTGCTGGTTCCCACCAGGTCAGGTCTGGCAACTCCTCACTGCTTCTGAACTGTCTTTCCCTCCCCCACCCACTCAGTCCGATTCCTCAACTTGGTGTTTGATGTTCAGGGCTCCTAGATTGTCATATATAATCTATTCACTTGTTTTTTCAGGTCTTTGTTGTAAGAGGGACCACAGGAAACATCTGACTGCTTTGCCATCTTGGCGGTCCCATCTTAACAATTTCTGGTAGAAGAAATATCCTGTGTTAGCAATTGAGCTAATTGTCTTCTCTCATTAACATACTACCCATGCCTCTGCCTCTTTATCACCAGTAATCATTTTAGCTGATATCACATTTTAATTTGAGGCAATCATCTTCATCTTCTGATGTCTAGTATTTGAAAGAGAAACCCATACCCCAAGGTGAAGTTACACTTTTGAAATACAAAAAAAACCTGCTGCTGTAGAGTCAATTTTGACTCATAGCAACCCCACAGGACAGAGTAGAACTTTCCCATAGAGTTTCCAAGGAGCGCCTGGTGGATTTGAACTGCTGACCTTTTGGTTATCAGCTGTAGCAGTTAACCACTACACTACCCGGGTTTCCACTTTTGAAATAGTGTGGAATAAACAGTAGATTGGAATAAAATTTAATATGACCAAAAAAAAAAAAAAAAAAAACCCAAACCCAGTGCTGTCGAGTCGATTCCGACTCATATCGACCATATAGGACAGAGTAGAACTGCCCCATAGAGTTTCCAAAGATCGCCTGGTGGATTTGAACTGCTGATCCTTTGGTTAGCAGCCATAGCACTTAACCACTACACCACCGGGGTTTCAAATTTAATATGAAGTAGGCTTTAAACAATGTTCAATTCACTTTGCTCCTTTATAACCTCACCTTTCTGCAAGGCCATGTTGATTCTTTCCTGAAACATGGAATTAAAAAAAAAAAAAAAGAACGAATATAGGACTGTATCATATAATGATTACAATAATGATAATAAAGTCAAATTTATGCTTAACAATCACTATAAAAATATAGTTTATAAATTGTATCTTTATATATTATCTCAGTTGATACAAGATACCTTAGGGTTAGAAGAAGATTATACTTCTATTACTGACAGTGTTAAAATCATGGAATAGAGAGTCTCATCTCCCAAGCAGAACATTTATTGAGGCAT
Source organism: Elephas maximus indicus (assembly GCF_024166365.1). Lineage (NCBI taxonomy): Eukaryota > Metazoa > Chordata > Mammalia > Proboscidea > Elephantidae > Elephas > Elephas maximus. Next base: position 25,910,884 of record NC_064828.1, on the reverse strand, counting down.
CTCCCATAATGGGAGCAGATGATTTTGAGAAAATGGCATTTCATTGACCTCAGCCCTTGATGGTGTGCCCCAGGAGCTCTCTGCTTGTCAGGTTGTAGATGAAGAGCTTCCACTTGGCCAGGCTCTGATGGAAGGACCTCCATTTCTTCGTTAATGTGTATGTGTGGACGGTGAGGTGACCAGAGGCTTCAGCCATTCACAGGCAGCAGCTGGGAGCACTGTCCTTCTCCATACAGTAAATATACTCATGCATTTCAAGTGTTATAAATATTTTCCAAAAATTATAAAAATTCTTAAAAATCATGAGTTTAATAAAGACATGATATTCTGTTATATGCATGTTTCGTTATTTACATATTTTTTACTAGTTAGGTATTTTCTGTAAGTTTATGATCCTTTTCTTTTAAATAAATAATAATAAAAAAAAAAACCTGATGCTATTGATCAATTCAGACTTTTAGTGACCCTATAGGACAGACTAGTACTACCCCCATAGGGTTTGCCATCCAGCCAGCGTCAGGAGAATTCAAACAGCTGACCTTTTAATTAGCAGTCGAACTCTTAACCACTACACTACCAGGACTCCTAGAGTTAAATTAGGAAGACAAAATATGAGTGTTCTAAAGATTCTTGATATATTTTTCAAAACTCCTTTTCAGAGTATTTTTCTCACTGCATAGTAAACACAGATTTTTGCATCGAGTGTAAAATTTTTTTAGTATATAACTTGAATATGTTTATTCATTGAACAAGTTTAATGACTGCTGTTTTCTTTTGCATTGCCTTGATTCCTAATGAAGTTTTCATCTCTGGTGAATTGCCATCACATTTCATATCCTATTAGAGGCTTAGTATTGTTTTCATCAACCTGTTATACTTTTGCTATGTTAAGATGAGTAAGCCTTTTCCTGTAATTATTTGTGAGTTTTTCAAGTTTACAAAGAGCAAAATTCACTTTTTGTTGTTTGCATTTCTAAGGATTTTGACAAATGCAGAGTCATAAGTCCAACATCACAGTTTCATACAGAACATTTACTTCACCCCAAAAGTTTCCCCATGCTACCCCGTGTATGGAAAGCCTCTTTCCCCTCTCCATAACTTCTGGTAACCACTGATCTGTTTTTCTTCTCATAGTTTTGCCTTTTCCAGAATATCATATAAATGGCTTCTTTTAATCAGCAAAATGCATTCAAAATTCATCTATTTTGTTATGTGAATCGATTGTTGTTGTCATTGTTAGTTGCCTCATTTCTTTTACCACTGACTCCAACCCACTAGCTTTTCATTATATAGATGTATCACATTTTATTTATTCAGTTGCTAGACAATGGATATTTGGGTGCTTTCTGGTTTGGGAGGATTATGAATGAAATTTCTACAGGTATTCATGTACAGATTTTTGTGTGATCATGTTTTCATTTTTCTCAAGTACATGTGTAGGAATGAGATTACAGGGTCTTATGCTGGCTGTATAAAAAAAAAATAAGATATAATTAGTATACAATAAACCAAACATACCCAAAGTGCACAATTTGTTTTGTCATGTGTGTTTCAGAAACCATCACCACAATCAAGATATATCCCACTGTATGTACCACAGGATTTATCTATTAACTTGTTGATTGCTATTTGTGTTGTGCCAGCCTGACATATTGGGAGTGTGGGGAGATCTGGAGCCTCCACTCTCCTACAGGAGCATGTGAGGAATCTACACAACACCTCCAAGTTCCATGGACCACATTTTGAAATTCTCTGTTATAGAATATCCCTCTAGTTCTTCCCAGGTTTTTTTATGTTTTGATTTTTCACCCTTTCTTGGCCTTTGTTTGCAATCAGTTAATTAAATCCAAATGTCCTACCCCTGAAGGGCAGTGGTGCTACAGTGGTAAAATTCTCACTTTTCTTGAGGAGATCCAAGTTTGAATCTGGCCAATACACCTCACGCACAACCACCACCCACGTGTCAGTGGAGGTTTGCGTGTTCTTATGGTGTTGAACAGGTTTCAGCAGATCTCCCAGACTAAGATGGACTAGGAAGATATCCTGATGATCTTCCTCCAAACAACAGCCAATGAAAACCCTATGGATCACAATGGTCTGATCTCAATGTGCATGAGGTTGCCATGAATCAGGGGCCCACTAGATAGGAGCTAACAACAAACATCCTATCCCTGAAATGCTTATTCCCTCAGACCTGTCTCTGTCTACAGCCATCTCATGATTTAGGTGGGCATATGCAGGGAACTTCTGCAATAGCCTCCAATTGTACTGTGGGAGCTTGTGTATTGCTGTGATGCTGGAAACTATACCACCGGTATTCAGATACCAGCAGGGTCACCCATTGAGAACAGGTTTCAGCTGAGCTTCCAAGCTAAGAAAGGCTAGGAAGAAAGACCCGTTAGCCTACCTCTAAAAAGAATTAGACAGTGAAAACCTTATGAATAGCAGTGGAACACTGTCTGATATACTGCTGGAAGATGAGCCCCTCAGGCTGGAAGGTACTCAAAAGATGATTGGGGAAGAGCTGCCTCCTCAAAGTCGAGTTGACCTTAATGACGTGGATGGAGTCAAGCTTTCGGGACCTTCATTTGCTGATGTGGCAGGATTCAAAATGAGAAGAAATGGCTACAAATGTCCATTAATAATTGGAACCTGGAATGTGTGAAGTATGAATCTAGGAAAATTGGAAATTGTCAAAAATGAAACGGAACATATAGAGATTGCTGTCCTAGGCATTAGTGTGCTGAAATGGACTGATATTGGCCATTTTGAATTGGACAATCATTATGGTCTATTATGCCGGAATGACAATTTGAAGAGGAATGGGTTGCATTCACCGTCAAAAAGCACACTTCAAGATCTATCCTGAAGTACAACACTGTCAGTAATAGAATAATATCCATACACCTACAAGGAAGACCAGTTAATACAACTATTATTCAAATTTACACACCAACCACTAAGGCCAAAGATGAAGAAATTGAAGATTTTTACCAACTTCTGCAGTCTGAAATTGACCAAACATGCAATCAGAATGCACTGATAATTACTGGTGATTGGAAAGTAAAAGTTGGAAACAAAGAAGTAGGATAGGTAGCCAGAAAATATGACCTTGGTGATAGAAACTATGTCAGAGATTGCATGATTAATTTTTGCAACACCAGCTTCTTCACTGCAAATACCTTTTTTCACCAACATGAATGGCAACTATACACATGGACCTCACCAGATGGAATATACAGGAATCAAATAGGCTACAACTGTGGAAAGAGACAATGGAAAAACTCAATATCATCAGTCAGAACAAGGCCAGGGGCCAACTACAGATCAGAACATCAATTACTCATATGCAGGCTCAAGTCAAAACTGAAGAAAAGTAGGACAAGTCCACAAGAGCCAAAGTATGAATTTGAGTATATCTCACCTGAATTTAGAGACCATCTCTAGAATAGATTTGATGTCTTGACCACTAATGACTGTAGACCAGATGTGTTGTGGTATGACATCAAGGAAATCTTACATGTAGAAAGCAAGAGGTCATTAAAAAGACAGTAGAGAAAGAAAAGACCTAAATGGATGTCAGAAGAGACTGAAACTTCCTCTTGTACATCGAGTAGCTAAATCAAAAGGAAAAAATTATGAAATAAAAGAGTTGAACAGAAGATTTCAAAAGGCGGCTCGAGAAGACAAAGAAAAGTATTATGATGGCATGTGCAAAAACCTGGATATACAAAACCAGAAGGGAAGAACACACTTAGCATTTCTCAAGCTGAAAGAACTGCAGAGAAAATTCAAGCTTTGAGTTGCAATATAGATGGATTCTATGTGGAAAATATTAAATGACTCAGGAAGCATCAAAAGAATATGGAAGAAATACACAGAGTCAGTATACCAAAAAGAATTGGTCAATGTTCAAACATTTCAGGAGGTACCATATGATCAGGATCAGGTGGTACTGAAGGAAGAAATCCAAGCTGCTCTGAAGGCATTGGTAAAAAACAAGGCTCTGGGAATTGCTGGAATACCTATTGAGATGTCTCAAAAAAAGATGTAGTGCTGGAAGTGCTCACTTGTATATCTCAAGAAATTTGGAAGACACCTACTTGGCCAACTGACTGGCAGAGATCTATATTTATGCCTATTCCCAAGAATGGTGATCCCACCAAATGTGGAAATTATGGAACAATATCATTAATTTCACATGCAAGCAAAATTTTGCTGGAGATCATTCAAAAACAGCTGCAGCAGTATACTGGCAGAGAACTGCCAGAAACTCAAGCCGAATTTAGAACGGGACATGGAACCAAGGATATCATTGCTGATGTCAGATGGGTCCTGGCTGAAAGCAGAGAATACCAGAAAGATGTTTTCCTGTATTTTATTGACCATGCTAAGGCATCCAACTGTGTGGATCATAACAAACCATGGATGCCACAGGGGAGAATGGGAATTCTGGAACACTTAATTGTGCTCATTAGGAATCTGTGCATGGACCAAGAGGCAGTTGTTTGAACAGAAAAGGGGGTACTGAGTGGTTTAAAGTCAGGAAAAGTGTGCATCAGGGTTGTATCCTTTCACCATACCTGTTCAATATATATCTTGAGCAAATAATCCAAGAAGCTGCACTATATGAAGAAGAACATGGCATCAGGATTGGAGGAAGACTCATTAACAACCTGCCTTATGCAGATGACACAGCCTTGCTTGCTGAAAGTGAAGAGGCCTTGAAGCATTTACTGATGAAGGTCAAAGACCACAGCCTTCAGTATGGATTACGCCTCAACATAAAGAAAACAAAAATCCTCACAACTGGGCCAATGAGCAACATCATGATAAACAGAGAAAAGATCAAGGTTGTCAAGGATTTAATTTTACTTGGATCCACAATCAACTCCCATGGAAACAGCAGCCAAAAAATCAAAAGATGCATTACTTTGGGCAAATCATCTGCAAGATATCTCTTTAAAGTGTTAAAAAGCAAAGATGTCACCCTGAGGACTAAGGTGTGCCTGACCCAAGCCATGGCGTTTTCAGTCACCCACATGGAAGCGAACGTTGGACGATGAATAAGGAAGATTGAAGAACTGCCCCTTTTGATTTGTGGTGTTGATGAAGAATATTGAATATACCATGGACTGCCAAAAGAACTAACAAATCTGTCTTGGAAGAAGTACAACCAGAATGCTCCTTAGAAGCAAGGATGATGAGACTACGTCTCATGTACTTTGGACAAGTTATCAGGAGAAATCTATCCCTGGAGAAGGACATCAAGCTTGGTAAAGCAGAGAGTCAGTGAAAAAGAGGAAGACCCTCAAGGAGATGAATTGACACAGTGGCTGCAACAAAGGGCTCAGCATAGCAACAATTGTGAGTATGGCATGGGACTCAGAAATGTTTCTTTCTGTTGTGCATAGGGGAGCTACGAGCCGGAACTGACTAGACGGTACCTAACAACAACAAACAACGATAACAACAACAACAAAAAAAGCTCTGAAATCTTGCCTGTGAATAAATATTAATAAGATATCAATGCCACACTACTTACAAGAGGCTAACGATAGATTTGGAGCTTGATTCTTAGAAGCGTAAATCCCTAGGTAGAAATAATACTTGCTAGTCTATGATATAAAAAGACTTCTTAGCCATGGTCCCTCTGGGACAAAATTATCCTAATGACAAATACATTTTCATCTCCACCTCCTCTGAAATAAAGTGTGGAAAGTACAAGTGAGGCAGATTGCAAGCTGTATGAGAAGATCACATTTCTAATGTCATGATAGCTCAGGTTATTCCAGTGGAACTTCTGAAATAGTCGATAAATCCCAACCCTCTTTGTAAAGTCTATACGCCAATCCAGCAATGACTCGCATGTAAGTTTTGATATTTGCGTCACTTCAAAATGCTCTTTGTAGACAATCTATTTTAATATAGTTTTCTATTTCTTTTAATTCTGTCAGTGAGATTGAATTTGTCTCACCATGTTTGAACTCCCCCTAACTATCCTGAGAAGAGCTAATTGTTTATATGCCACTCAACCTCGTGTCTGCAAAAGCGCATCTTCCGCTTTCGCAGACTCAGCCACTGTGATCTCTGAGTTTATTCTGTAGTTGTAGGGCACATAATGTGGTTCTTCTGTGAATGACCAGTGTGTTCTCTTAAATTGCTTCTTTACACAGGTATTACATACGTAATGTGGTTGTTGCATTGATCTCCACATGTATAATTAGGCAAACACACAGTTTTAGAATGCTTAGACTACTATTTACATAATGAAAATTTCAGCTTTGTCGCTTATTTGTCATAGGATGAGGTCAGTTGTTTAACTTCATTGAGATTATGTAATATATAGAATAAAACTACACTTTAAGGGTTATTATGAGCATTTTAGATTTTATATCTATATAATCTAAATATATATGAATTTTTATATGGCATTATATATGTTTATGTGTAACACCTAGAATAATATATTCTATATATATTTGTGTATACTGTATACATTTGTATTTACTTCCACATATATTTGTATGCATATGTATATATATACATATAGGCGCCAAAAACTTGTTGCTGTTGAGTCGCTTGTGACTCATTAGCGACCCTACAGAATGGAGTAGAACTTCCCCATAGGGCTTCCAAGGAGACGCTGATGGATTCAAATGGTTGACCGTTTGGTCAGCAGCCATAGCTCTTTGCCACTATGCTACCAGGCTCCAAAAAATATACCTCTATATATCTATCTATACATATCTATATCTATACATATCTATTTCTCAATAATCTTATAAAATGCTTTGTAGAATTCCTAGCACATAATGAGTATAAGAAATGGTGGCTATTACTATCTCATCCAAATACTTTAGAAATAAATCTAACAATCTAATTATAGTCTGTAATAGTTTCTAGATTTTTACAGACATTTTCTTTCTGCCATGACGAAATCTAGCATTTTATACACACACACATACACACACACAACATCAGTTCTAAGTAACTCGGTAAAACAAATGTCGTCCAAGTGGAAAAATTACTGAATGGGGGGGGAGAGTCCTATCTAGTTTTTTTTTTTTCCCCCCCAGTTGTTTTAATGGCCTTTTTGGTTATTCTAATAAAAAAATTCTTGATAAATAATTTAGCAATATTTATGGCACATCGTTCCATTCTTAGTTTATATTTAATTACAGAGATTATTTCAGGCTCTGTACTTTCAAAAGCCTCATATTATTTGTGCCTAGGCTTGAGTGCCTCATCTGGTTGGTAAATGAAGTATCTACAATTTAGTACTCAGAAAGAGCCAATACATACACACTCAACCTAATTCTTCTACCTTTATCTGGATAAGTTTGAACTCTGTCTTTTCTTTTATGCAGGCCTTTCTGCTTGCTTCTTGTGATGACTTTTTTTCCCTTTAAGAATTAATTTATTAATTTTTCCTTTTACTTCTATGATGGTTTTGGGCCAGAAGGAGACACCCATATGATTTTCCATAAGATTCCTATTAATTTCCAAAGATGTAGAGTGTATGGAATTACTCAAAATTAAATAGTTCTACCCTTAAAAAAAATAAAAAATAATATATATATTTTTTTCCCTTAGCATGTCATCTAACTTAGGACTTATAGTACCGAGAGATCCAGAAATTCTGTTTATGTTCAGATATTCTCTTGTTTCTTATTATTTACAAAATTTCACTCAAATTCATGCCATGTAATAGGTTTTTTTAATATATATTCAAAGCTATCCATTTAAAATTGATTCATAAGTAAACAGCTCTAAGTAATAAGCCTTCTGATTTTCAATATCTGTTTCTATTTTTACATTATTTCTCAGCTATATAATAGGAAGAATATGCTGATAAATGCTAAGAAAAATGAATCAAATGGAGAGTTTTATCATAGTGCTTGGAGCACTTTACCAATGCTCAGTAAGTTACCATAATTATGTTGGAGAAATATAATCAGTCTGTAAACACCCTTCCTCCTTCCTCCCTTCTACCCTCCTCCCAACCTGCCTCTCTCCTTCCTTTCTTTCCTTCCTTCATTTTTTATGTCCTTCCTTTCTTTCTTTTTATCAGTTATGCTTTAGTCATGGTTTCAAGATGATAGAATGTAAGTTGACTTTTTTGAAATTTTTCATGATTTGATGTTCAAAAAATTCAATTAATCACATATGACTTACTTGCTCGGTGGCTTGGCTTCTCTTGTCTATAAACAAGGAAGGAGTCCTGGCGGTACAGTAGTTAAGTGCTCAGCAGTTAAGCAAAAGGTCAATGGTTTGAACACAGCATCAGTTCAGCAGAAGAAAGATGTAGCAGTCTGCTTCCTCAAATCTTATGGGGAAGTTCTACTCTGTCCTAGAGGGTTGCTATGAGTCAGAATGGACTCGATGGCAATGAGCTTTTATACACAAGGACAGAATGATAATACAACAATTTGTATTTCATCAATCATTATTCTACCTGCTGTAACTGCATTATATTCATTCATGCACGCATACAATCATTCATATTATTATTTATGAATCTATTCATTGATTTGGCAACTGTGGTGAGGAAAAATCTTGTTTGCTTTGCTTGTGGAGTTTAGAATCAAATTCAGTCACCTGAGAGGTCACAATTTCAGCTTACTTATTTAAAATAAATAGCAACAAAATGAGTAATTTTTTTATATATATACATTTTTACTTTGAGTTCTGGGTCCGAATTCGCCAGTTGCTCCTTGGAAACCCTGTGGTGCAATTCTACTCTGTCGTATAAGGTCGTTATGAGTCAGAATGTACTTGATGGCAACAGGTTTGGTTTTTGGTTTCTTGAGTTTCTAAGAATGTCTTAGACTGCTCTCTGATCAATTGAACCTCTAGTATTCCATCTTTCTCTGGTAACTCCTTGTAGTAAGGCATGGTTTATTTTAAGAGATTAAAGCTCAAGATAATATATGGCCAATTACAAGGATGTACAAGCCTATTTATGAGCCTCCTACACCTGGTGCTAGGCAAAAGTACCAGCTAGATGAAATAGTTGGAAATTTAAACTCATTCCTTATCCTTCTTCAACTCTTCACTGGTACTTGCAATTTCTACGAGGGAATTTCATCTCCTTTAGCGTAAGTCTTTTGTTCCCATAGAAATAGCATCCTTCATAGCCACACTCTCCCAGCACTGGCACGCTCATTTGTCCAGTAAAGGTGACATTTGAAGATGTGACCTCTCAAACTCACTGTTAAGAACTCACTCAATATACTTTTCCTATAGTCACCATTGTTTTAAAAATTTTGTTTAACAACTGAATTTATCAATGTATAAGCTTTTTCACTATACTTTTTAAATAACAAAACATTATCCCCTGTGTGTTGTAATTAAAGATAATTTTTAATTTTATCACTTTACTTGATTTTTTTAATTAAAAAAAATAGAACCTTATCAATTCAAAAGAGCTTTACTGTTTTTTTGTTTTTATAATCTGATAAAAGAGATGTTGTTGTTGTGTGTCCTCGAGTTGATTCCAGCTCATATTCACCCTATAGAATAGAGTGAAACTGACCCATAGAGTTTCCTAGTCTGTAATCTTTGTGGAAACAGTCAAGTCTTTTCTCTTTCAGAACAGCTGGTGAGTTTGAATTTCTAACATTTCTGTTAGCAGCTGAGTGCTTAACCACTGCACCAACAGAGCTCTTCATTAAAAAGATTATACACACTCATTGCAGAAAAAAATACCTCAGGAAATACAGAAATGTATACAGAATAAAATGATTCTCACCCAGAGATAACTACTGTTAACACTGCCATAGGCCTGTGAGAGGTTTTCTATATGTACATTGTTGAAACAGTTAAAAGAGATCTATCTCTACCAGGTGATTTTAGCAAATAAGTTTCAGATTCCTATAGTACTTTTCTTTCATTCCAGGTAAAGAAACAGAGTTTTGAACCGTTAAGAATGTTTACTTTGTCTGACTGCAGGTTTCACTAGCTGTCTGGAAAAAGGGGCCTGATGACCTTGGAATCCTAAAATGGAGCAGGGGCAAGGGGAGAAATTAACTGACTTTTTGTGAATGAAGGAAAGTAGAGACAGAAGTAACTAAAGATAGACTTTACCATTTGACTATTTTGATCAAGGTGAGAAAACATCTTTGTTGATGGTGTTAGCTGATGAGTCAGTTCCAACTCATGGTGACCCCATGTGTGCAGAGTAGAACTGACCCGTGGGGTTTTCAAGGTTGTGACCCTTTGGAAGCAACATGGAAACGTTTTCATCATTGATGGAAATAAGGCCTACTACCTAATATCTATGGGCCTGGTACTATTCTAAATATTTCACCTTTTATAACTTAATTTTTATGATTCTACGAGGTATATATCATTATTCTTTCAGTTTACAGATGCAAAAACTGAGCCACAGAGAAGTTAATTAACTTGCCCAAGGTCATACTGCTAGAAATTATGAGAGATAGAATTTGAAATCTGTCACTTTAACTCTAGCACTTCATTGTCCTATTTATTAGGAATTTTACAGTGGTGAAGGTGAGGTGTAAAAATTGTGTTTTTTAGAATAGAGCTGCATACATAGTCACTGCAAAAGAAATGATTGCAGACAATGTGTATTTGCATGCTAGTGAGGATTAAAAGGAGCCCTGGTGACACAATGATGAAGCACTCAGCTGGTAACTGAAACTTTGGTGACTTGGACCCACCAGCGGCTCCATGGGCAAAAGACCTCACGCTCTACTCCTATGAAGATTACAGTCTAGGAAACCTTATGCGGCAGTTCTACTCTGTTCTACAGGGTCCACTGAGCCTGAATCTCCTCAACGGCATACAACAACAACGTGAGGGTCTATAGCACATAGGTGTATAGAGTGAGATCTGATGCCAGGCTTGGCTTTGCTCCCTTACTCCCACAATCCTATGATATTATTTGCATTTCAATGTCACTTTTCAGGAAATTTACTGATCTGATCTCAGGAACTTGAAACCATGGACCAAGGAAATAACTCAAGAGTGACTCAATTTGTGTTGCACAGTCTTTCAGGTCCTCAAGAGCTACAACTTTTCTATTTTGCATTTTTCACACTCTTCTATTCGCTGGGAAACCTCCTTATTGTGCTCACGGTCCTCTCTGAACCTGCTCTACACACACCCATGTACTTCCTGCTCAGCAACCTCTCCTTCATCGATGTGTGTCTATCCACCTTTGCCACTCCCAAAATGATTGTTGACTTCCTCAAGGAGCACAGGACCATCTCCTTTGAGGGCTGCATGGCTCAGGTATTCTTTCACCACGTATTGGCTGGTGGTGAAACGATGCTCCTTGTAGCCATGTCATATGACAGATATGTAGCCATATGTCGACCCCTCCACTATGCAGCCATCGTGAGTGTACGCAAGTGTACAGTCCTTGTTGTGGACTCCTGGCTCATTGGGGTCCTACACTCAGTAAGCCAGTTGGTCTTCATAGTAAACCTTCCATTCTGTGGTCCAAATAAAATGGACAGCTTTTTCTGTGTCCTCCCCTTGGTTATCAAACTTGCCTGCACTGATACCTATATCCTTGAGATATTGATGATTTCAGACAGTGATGTAATGGCTATGAGCTCTTTTGTGCTCTTGTTCATCTCCTACACACTCATCCTGATCACTGTGAGATGCTGATCCTCAGTGGGTATGGCCAAGGCCCGGGCCACCCTGACTGCCCATGTCACTGTAGTGACCCTCTTCTTTGGGCCCTGCATCTTCATCTATGCCTGGCCTTTCAGCAACTTCCTAGTAAATAAGGTCCTGTCAATATTGTATACGGTTTTCATCCCGCTCTTAAACCCCTTGATCTACACATTAAGAAATAAGGAGGTAGTATCAGCAATGCAGAAACTGAGTAGGCAACAAGTGAGTTTCTAACAGTTTCTTAGCTTTTTCTTGTGATAATGACAACCGTAATAAAGGGACTCAGTTATATCCTTTCCTATTAAAACTGTATTTGAACTAAGAAATTAAAAAGATGTAGATAACTTCTTGTATATGTTGTTGTTGTTAAGTGCCGTCAAGTCAGCTCCAGCTCATAGTGACCCTGTGTAGCACAGAATGAAACACTGCACCATCCTTACAATTGTTGTTATGCTTGAGCCCATTGTTGCAGCCACTGTGTCAGTCACTGATCCTCCTGACAACATGTTCAAAGTATGTGAAATGCAGTCTCACCATCCTTGCTTCTAAGGAGCATTCTGGTTGTACTTCTTCCAAGACAAATTTGTTCAGACTTTTGGCAGTCCATGGTATATTCAATATTCTTCGCCAACACAATTCAATTGTGTCAATCCTTCTTTGGTATTCCATATTCATTGTCCAGCTTTCACATGCACATGATGCAATTGAAAATACCATGGTTTGGGTCAGGTGCACCATAGTCTTCAAGGTGACATCTTTGCTTTTCAGCACTTTAAAGAGGTCCTTTGCAGAAGATTTGCCCAATGCAATACGTCTTTGGTTCCTTAGCTGCTGTTTCCATGGGAGTTGATTGTGGATCCAAGCAAAGTGAAATCCTTGACAACCTCAGTCTTTTCTCTGTTTATCATGATGTTGCTTAATGGTCCAGTTGTGAGGATTTGTGTTTTCTTTATGTTGACGTGTAATCCATACTGAAGGCTGTGTTCTTTGATCTTCATCAGTAAATGCTTCAAGTCCTCTTCACTTTCAGCAAGCAAGGCTGTGTCATCTGCATAACGCAGGCTGTTAATGAGTCTTCCTCCAATCCTGATGCCATGTTAGTCTTCATATAGTCCAGCTTCTCGGATTATTTGCTCAGCATACAGATTGAATAGGTATGGTGAAAGGATACAACCATGACACACACTTTTTCTGACTTTAAACCACTCAGTATTCCCTTTTTCTGTCCGAACAACTGCCTCTTGATCTATGTACAGGTTCCTCATAAGCACAAATAAGTGTTCTGGAATTCCCATTCTTAGCAATGTTATCCATAATTTATTTTGATCCACACAGTCGAACGTCTTTGCTTAGTCAATAAAACACAGGTAAACATTCTTAGTATTCTCTGCTTTCAGCCAGGATTCATCTGACATCAGCATTGATATCCCTGGTTGCACATAATCTTTTGAATCTGGTCTGAATTTCTTGCAGTTCCCTGTCTATATACTGCTGCAACTGCTTTTCAGTGATCTTCAGCAAAATTTTGCTTATGTGTTATATTAATGATATTGTTTGATAATTTACTCATTGGATTGGATCACCTTTCTTGGGAATAGCCATAAATATGAATCTCTTCCAGTCATTTGGCTGGTTAGCTGTCTCCCAAATTTGTTGGCATAGACGAGTGAGCACTTCCAGCACTGCATCCATTTGTTGAAACATCTCAATTGATATTCTATCAATTCCTTCCTTGTGTATAGGAATGGTATTTCTTGCAATGTGAATTCTCACTACAAACTGTCCAAACTAAGGACTAAATAGTGAATAGCTTTGGTGAACTTATTAACTGAACTCAGAAACCAAATAGAGTCATGTACTTAACCATGTGTGGTACATATTTCACGTTACAGATATCAAAATCTGGGCCCCCAATTAATGTCTCCTTGTCCCAGCCTATTAAATTGAAGTTCAGATTTGCCACTCGAAGTTAGTGGTTCAATGACTACATGCAAATATGAATATCTCTATATAGAGAGGTTTTATTCAACAACACTGCTAAATATATGCCTTTGCTCTATGTATCCATTTGCCAATCTCCAGGTACTGCCATCTAATCTACACCACCTGTCTCAGTTTTCTAGTGCTGCTATGACAGAAATACCACAAGTGAATGACTTTAACAAAGAGAAATATATTCTCTCACAGTCTGGGATGCTAAAAGCCTGAATTCAGGGTGCCAAGTCTAGGGGAAGGCTTTCTTTCTCTCTGTAGGCTCTGGGGGAAGATCTTTGTCATCACTTTTCCCCTGGGTCTAGGACTTTCTCAGTGCAGAGACTCCAGGTCCAAAAAACACGCTCAGTTTCTGCCTCTTCTTTCTTGGTGGTATGTGTTTGCTCTCCTCTCTGCTTGCTGTTTGATATCTCAAAAGAGATTGACTCAAGATACAACCTAATCCTGTAGATATGTTCTGCCTCATTAACATAACTGCCTCTAGTTCTGTCTCATTAACATCATAGATGTTAGGATTTACAACACATAGGATAATTACATTAAATCACAAAATGGAGAATGACCAAGCATTACTGGGAATCATGGCCTAGCAAAGTTGACACACATTTTGGGGGGACACAATTCAATCTTTAACACCACACAATAAACCATAAGTGAGAATACATATTTTTCAAATCTCTCAAAAATTATAAGGTCATTGTTTTGAACTTTTATACTGTTATGTCTGAAATATTATAGGATGTGTTTTATTTCTTTTTGTAGCAATTGTTTTTATAACTGAAAAATCACCTTAGATAACAGGAAAATGGAATGCCTCATGTTTTGCTTATAAAATAATTATGATTTGATTCAGGCTAATGTGTTCTTTGTTAACTCTATGGGGCAGTTCTACTTTGTCCTATAGGGTTGCTATGAGTTAGAATCGATTCGACGGCACTGGGTAAAATTATTTCTAATAATAAAACATTTTTATTTTCCTATTTTTTTTATTAAATATATACCTATCAAATTCATGCTTCTTCCACTTAATGTGATAAATACTGAAATGTACAAAATGTTAAAGTAATATAACATTTTAAAACAATTTTCAGAATAGTATTTAACTTACAATTTTTTTTAACCAGTAATCATTTTAACTGATTTCACATTCTAATTTGAGGCAATCATTTTAATCTTTTTTAACTGATTTCACATTCTAATTTGAGGCAATCATTTTAATCTTTTGATGTCTAGTGTTTGAAAGAGAAAGCCATACTGTTACTGTAGAGGGAATGGAAGCCCCCTGGACTCAATGGGTCCTTGTCTTTTTCTTTTAAGGATACACAGACAAGGCAATTTTGGGTTCAGGTCTAACAGGTTTATTTTACTTGTGGTAAGTAAAAGGAGTCAGTAAGGGCTTATGCTTCTCCAAAAGACAGATTCAAAAAGGGAAAAAGGTTAGGGCTTATTTGAGTACAGTGGAGCTAATAGAGTAATGAATATTTAGTGCGTTTCTTTCAAGGGGCAGTACTTCTCAGAATGGCAGTGCATACTAATTAGGTTGCATGCACATCTGGAATCCAAGATGGAACCCACTGATATTCAAGATAGAATCTTCTTGGCAGTCCTTGTGCACTGATCTTCGGCATTACATCTCCATCTACGGTGGACTAAGAAAGGTTAAACAGCAGTCACACTTTGTTCTTCTGTGCAAGTGGGAGCCTGTAAAAGGGGAAGGGACTAGAACAACACTAAGAAGGAGATAGTAATTCACAGGTTGTTTCAACCTTATCTCATGTGGACAGGATGTAATTCCTCCTTTCCCAACTTCTAGATGGTATCCTTTTAACAGTTTGTCATGGATTGAATTGTGTCCCCCAAAAAATATGTGTCAACTTGCTTAGGCCATGTGTGGTTGTCCTCCATTTTGTGATTGTAATTTTATGTTGAGAGGATAAGGATGGGAATGTAACACCACCCTTACTCAGGTCACCTCCCTGATCCAAGGTACAGGGAGTTTCCCTGGGGTGTGGCCTGTACCACCTTTTGTCTCTTAAGAGATAAAAAGGAAAGGAAAGCAAGCAAAGAGTTGGGGACCTCAAACCACCAAGAAAGAAGCACCAGGATCAGAACTCCTCTTTTGGATCTGGGGTCCCTGTGCCTGAGAAGCTCCTTGACCGTGGGAAGATTGAGGACAAGGACCTTCTTCCAAAGCTGAAAGAGAGAGAAAGGCTTCCCCTGGAGCTGACACCTTGAATTTGGACTTTTAGCCTACTTTACTGTGAGGAAATAAATTTCTCTTTGTTAAAGCCATTCAGTTGTGATATTTCTGCCAGGGCAGTACTAGATGACTGAGACACAGCTCTTTTTGTACCTCCAGCACAATTAACCCTACCTGTCTGAATACCCCAAAATGAAGTTATGCTTTTGAAATTGTGTGGGATAAATGGTAGATTGGAATAGGATTTAATACCAAGTATTTATGCTTTCAACAATGTTTAACTCACTTTGATCCTTTATTACTTCACCATTCTGCAAGGGTCTGTTGATTCTTCTCTGAAACATAGAACTAAAAAAAAAAAAAAAAACTAATATAGGACTGTATCATATGATGAATATGTAAATGATAATAATAAAGTCAAATTTATATTTAAAGATCACTATAGAGTTTTTTTTTTTAAATTGTATCTTTATATGTTATATCAATACATACTCACAAGATACCTCAAGGATAGGAGAAGATTATACTTCTATGACTGACAATGTTAAAATTTAGGTATTAGGAGATACTCTAAGTAAAAATACCTATGAATCCTGAAAGCATTCTTTAAAACAAACGTATGATGTCATGGCATCTGAAAGAGTAGAAGCTTTGGGAGAAAATGGGTGATGGGAAGTGATTTCAGGCAATCAAAATGATGCAAGTCCATTAAGCAGAAATTTTGTTCCTGCAAGAGTGTGAAGTAGAATTAGATCCCTTGGCCTAAGGGATCAATGCATGGACTTAACAGCAGAGTGGAGGAACTATATTAAAGAACAGTGAACTGAACACAGAACAATAGAAATTATATAATCTCAGAGAAAATAGACTAAAAATAAAAGAACAGAATGCTTCACCCTCAAGGCAGTGGAGCACAACTCCCCACTCCATAAGTGTGAGCTTTTCATAGTAACTCTTCATAGTAACTTTCTTCCAAAGAGTAGAGAGCATGGAAAGGAGGACAAAGACTAACTCTACAGTGGAGAAAACTGACAAACACTATCTCAGCCAGATAATCAAAGTCAACATCAACAGTGATAAATTATGCTGATAACATGTACCCTTCAAATGATGTGGTGAGAATGATATCTTTTTCCTGAGTACTTCATCCAAAAAATCCATAACCTGGGTTTAATCATGAGAAAAACATTAGGTAAATCTCAATTCAGGGAAATTTTGCAAAATACCTAACCAGTATGGCTCATAACTACTAAAATCATTAAAAACAAAGAAACTCTGAGAAACTCTCACAGTCAAGAGAAGTCTAAGGAGATATGATAGCTAAATGTAAGGTGGTACTTGAGATGAGATCCTGGATAGAAAAGCATATTACCTTAAAACTAAAGAAATTTGAATCAAGTATAAATTTTAGACAAAAAAAATACAACAGTGTTAGTTTATTAGTTGTGACAATGTAAAATTAAAAAAAAATAAAAAGCTGATTGTGTGCATGGGAACTCTTTATTATATTCAATTTTTTTCCTGTAAATCAAAAACTCTGCTAAAATTAAAAAAATGTATATTATTTAAAAAAATGAACAGACCTCAGGGAACTCTGGGACTATAGTAAGATATCTAACATTTATGCCATCGGAGTCCCAGAAGGAGAAAAGAATGAAGGTGGAGTTGAAACCACTTGAAATACTTGCTGAAAACTTCCCAAATTTAGCAAAATCCATACATCTACAGATTCAAGAAGCTAAGCAAACCCCAAATCAGATAAACCCACATATGAAATTCATAACAAGACACATGATGGCCAAACTTATGATAACTAAAGACAAAGGAAAAATATTGGAAATAGTAAAAGAGAAACAACAGTTTACCTACAGGGGAAAAGAAATTCAGATGACAGTGGCTTTGACATCAGAAGTCATGCTGGCCAGAAAGAAGTGCCATAAGATATTTCAAGTGCTGAAAGAAAAGGACTGTCAACTCAAAATCCTATACCCAACTAAAATATCCTTCAAGAATGAAGAAGAAATAATGACATGAACAGATGAAGAAAAATTAAGATAATTTGTCACCAACCTACCAACCCTAAAAGAATGGTTAAAGGAATAAACAGAAAGGAACCAATAAAAGAAGGGATCTTGGAACATCTGGAAGGAAGGAAGAATACAAAAAGCAAAAATACAGGCACATAAAGTAGATTTTCTCTCATCTCTTGAGTTGTCCACATCATGTTTAATGGTTGAAGAAAAATTATAACACTATCTAATGTGATTTGAAATGTAGGTAGAGGAAATATTTGAGACAATTATATTATTGGTGGTGGAGGGTAAAGGGACATAAAGGGAGGTAAGTTTTTTATGCTTCAATTGAAGTGGATCTGTGACAACACAAGCGGACAAATTATGTAGATATATTTTTTTTTTATAATGTAATATCTAGAGCCACCACTACAAATGCTGACCTAAGAAATACATTCAGAACACTATAGTTCAATCAAAAGGACATTTGAATAAATATCCAAGTAACCTGCATGAAGGCAAGGAAAAGGAAACAGATATACATCAGAGGAACAAACAGAAAACAAAAAATAAAATGGCTGAGGTAAGTCCCAACATATCAATAAATTCATTAAAAATATATTGTCCAAATACACCATGTGAAAGACAAAGATGGGTAGTGGATTAAAAAAAAAAAAATTGACCCAACTATGTTGTTGTGGTGGTTAGGTGCTGTTGAGTAGGTTCTGAATCATAGCAACCCTATGTACAACATGGTAAAACACTGCCCAATATCATGCTCTCCTCATATTTGTTGTTATGCTTGAGCCCGTTGTTGCAGGCACTGTCTCAATCCATCTCATTGAGGGTCTTCCTCTTTTTCGCTGACCCTCCACCTTACCAAGCATGATATCCTTCTCTAGGGACTGATCCCTCACAACATGTCCAAAGTATGTGAGACATAGTCTTGTCATCTTTGCTTCTAAGGAGTATTCTGGTTGTACTTCTTCCAAGACAGATTTATTCTTTCTTTTGGCAGTCCATGGTATATTCAATTATTTTTTGCCAACACCACAATTCAAAGGTGTCAGTTCTTTTTTGGTCTTCCTCATTCAAGGTCCACCTTTCACATGCATATGGGGCAATCGTAAACACCATGACTTGGGTCATGCACACCTTAGTCTTCAAGGTGACATCTTTGCTTTTTAACACTTTAAAGAGGTCTTTTGCAGCAGATCTGCCCAATGCAATGCCTCATTTGATTTCTTGACTGCTACTTCTGTCGTTGTTAATTGTGGATCCAAGTGAAATGAAATCCTTGACAACTTCAGCCTTTTCTCCCTTTATCATGATGTTCCTTATTGTTCCAGTTTTGAGGATTTTTCTCTTCTTTATGTTGAGGTGTAATTCATACTGAAGGCTGTGGTCTTTGATCTTCATCAGTAAGTACTTGAAGTCCTCTTCACTTTCAGTAAGCAAGGTTGTATCATCTGCATAATGCAGGTTGTTAATGAGTCTTCCTCCAATCCTGATGCCCCATTCTTCTTCTTATAGTCCGGTCTCTTGGATTATTTGCTCAGTATGCAAATTGAATAGGTGTGCTGAAAGGATACAACCCCAATGCACATCTTTCCTGAGTTTAAACCATGCAGTATTCCCTTGTTCTGTCCAAAGAACTGCCTCTTGATCTACGTATAGGTTCCTCATGAGCACAATTAAGTGTTCTGGAATTCCCATTCTTTGCAATGTTATCCATAATTTGTTTTGTCCGCACAGCCGAATGCCTTTGCATAGTCAATAAAACACAGGTAAACATCCTTCTGGTGTTCTCTGCTTTCAGCCAGGATTCATCCGACATCAGCTATGATATCCCTGGTTCCACGTCCTCTTCTAAATCTGGCTTGAATTTCTTGCAGTTCCCTGTAGATATACGGCTGCAATCGCTTTGGAATGATCTTCAGCAAATTTTTGCTTGCATGTGATATTGATGATATTGTTTGATAATTTCCACATTCACTTGGATCATCTTCCTTTGGAATAGGCATAACTGTGGATCTCTTTCAGTTAGTTGACCAGGTAGCTGCCCTCCAAATTTCTTGGCATAGACGAGTGAGTACTTCCTATGCTCTGTTTGCTGAAATGTCTGAATTAGTATTCTGTCAGTTCCTGGAGCCTTGTATTTCATCAATGCCTTCAGTGCAGCTTGGACTTCTTCCTTCAGTGACACCAGTTCTTGATCATATGCGACCTCCTGAAATGGTTGAAGTTGACAAGTTTTTCTGGTATAGTGACTATGTGTATCCCTTCCATCTTCTTTTAATGCTTCCTGCATCATTTAGTATTTTCCCTATAATATCCTTCAGTATTAAGCCTGTGTTTAGGATCCTCCAAAATATGGCCCAGCAAAACTCTCTGACATATGTTATGCTGTAGCCAAGCTGCAACAGTGGTTCTTGGGTCAATTCCACTTTTCTTCACTCACATCTCTGTTTACTTTGATCTACATACAACGTGTAATCTTTCTTCACTATCTCTGCCTTTCAAAACTTTGTGTCTCATTTAACGTTCTTCACAAATACTACGTTTTTGCCTTTTTCCTTCTTTGTATTTATCGCTTTCTCTAAGCTTCTCCTTCTTCATACTTCTTCCTTTCCAGAAAAATATAATCTCTCCCAGTGCTGAATATCTGTGTAGTTTTGTTTGACCTTCTCTTTTAATATGTATACTATTCTCTTTGTATTATTTTTCATTGTTTATTTTCTTTCATTGTTCACTCTAAATTGCAAACAATTTGTAAATAGGCACTTTGTCTTACCCATTCTTGAATTGCTATTCTATGGTTTTAAATGTAGTAGAGATTCAATTTTTTTAATTATTGAATTAAATTTAATTGAGTGATACAGACAAATACAACTATCTGGTGATTTGTAGTTTTGCTATATTTATAGTTTTTGCTGTATTTCAACATTTTGCCTTATCTATTATTACAGCAGCAGTCCCTGGATGCTGCAAATGGTTAAAGCACTCAGCTGCTTGCTGAAAGTTTGGAAGATCGAGTCCACCCAGTGGAGCCTCTGAAGAAAATTAGTCATTGAAAATCCTATGAAGCACAGTTCACCTCTCACACACTTGGGGCTGCCATGATTCAAAGTTGATTTGATGGTAACTGGAACTGGATTATTACAGCAATTAGAATGTGGCTTGAAACAACACTTATTTCTCAGAGTGCACAGAGAGAATAAAAGTTATGAGAATTTAATGATAACTCTAAAAAATGCTCGGAAATCTTGCCTGTGAATAGATATTCATAAGAAGTTAATGCCACACTAGTTACAAGAGGTGAAAGATGGGTTAGGGGATGATCCTTAGAAGTGTGAATCCCTAGGTAGAAATAATACTTGCTAATCTATTATATTAAACAGCTTGTTAGTAATGGTCTCACTGGGACATAATTAACCTTCAGTGACAAATGCATTTTCATCTCTACTTCCTCTAAAATAAAGTGTGTAAAGTACAAGTGAGGCAGATTGCAAGCAGTATGGTATGATCACATTTCTAATTGCATGATGGGTCATGTTATTCCAGTGGAATTTCTGAAATAAAAAGTTGGCAAATTCCAACTCTGTTAGTAAAGTCTATATGGCAACCCAGCAACAACTCATGTAAGTTTTAATTCTTCTGTCACTTCGAAGAACTCTATGTAGACAAGCTATTTTAATATAGTTTTCTATTCCTTTTAATTCTGTCAGTTAGATTGAATTTGACTCAGTGGCAATGGGTTTTTGATTGGTGCCATTCTTAGTTTATATATATAGTTATATATATTCACATATGTATCTCAATAGTCTTATGCTTTGTTCAATACCTAGCACATACTGAGCATACAAGAAATGGTGGCTATTAATATCTCATCCAAAAACTCTGGAAATAAATAAAACAATCCAAATATAATTTATATTTTATATTTATATATTATATATTTAATAGCTTCTAGATTTTTACATTGCCTTTTGAGTGCCATTCTTAGAGCCCTAATGGCACAGTGGTTAAGAGCTCAGCTGCTAACCAAAAGGTCAGCAGTTCGAATCCACCAGCCACTCTTTGGAAACTCTATGAGACAGTTCTACTCTGTTGTAGAAGGTTGCTATGAGTCAAAATCGGCTCGCTGACAATGGCTTTTCGATTGGTGCCATTCTTAGTTTGTAGTTAATCACAGAGATTATTTCAGGGTCCATACTCTCAAAGGTCTCATGTTATTTGTGTACTGGCTTAAGTGCCTCAGCTAGGTGGTAGCTGGAGTATCCACAGTTTAGTACTCAAAAAGAGCCAATACATACAAACTCAACCTAACTCTTTTACCTTTATCGAGCTAACTTTGAGAGTCTATTTTCTTTTTTGCAAAGGCCTTTCTGCTTAAATTTTTTTTTCTGCTTACCTCTTGAGAAGATTTATTTTTCCTTTGTTTATTTATTTTTTGCTACTTTTACTTCTATAATGATTTGGGGCCAGAAGGACACACCCATATGATTTTCCATAAGATTCCCATTAAGTTTAAAAGGTTTAGAGTCTGTGGAATTACTCAAAATTAATAGTCAATGATAGAGATTTGGATTAAGATTTGATTTTGGTTCCTAGTTCTATCCTCAGCATGTGTCTCTGCCTTAGAACTTATAGTGACTAGTGATCCAGAAATTCTGTTTATATTAAAATATTCTCTTGTTTCTTACTATTTGTGAAATACCACCCAAATTCATGTCATGCAATAGATTTTTTTTATATTGAAAGCTATGCATTTAAAGTGGATTCATAAGTAAATAACCCTAAGTAATATTGTCTTCCAATTTTCAATATCCATTTCTATTTTTACATTGTCAGCTATAAAATAGGAAGAAAATGCTGATGAATGTTAAGAAAAATGATTCAAATGGAGAGTTTTACCACAGTGCTCGGAGGGCTTTACCAATGCTAGTAAATTAGCATAATTATGACGGAGAAATGCAATCAGTCTGAAAATGCCTTTCCTTTCTTCCTTTCTGCCTTCCTCTTTTTTCCTTCCCTCTCTCCCTCCATTCTTTACTCCCTCCCTTCTTTCCTTCTTTCTTTTCTTTTTAAAAATCGGTTGTCCTTTAGCATAGTCATGTTTTCAAGATGATAGAATATGCATTGACTCTTTTGACATTTTCAGGTTCAAACTTCATGGGGCAGTTCTACTCTGTCTAGAGGGTCACTGTGAGCCACAACGGACTGGATGGCAATGGATTTTTATAAACAAGGACAGAATGATAATGTAACAATTTGTTTTCATCAATCATTATTCTGCCTAGTAAAACTCTGTTGTATTCATGCATGTATGCGTATATATTATTCATATTAGTATTTATGAATCTATTCATTAATTTGGCAACTTCTTTTGAGCTTTTACAAGCAGGCTTTTTGTGTGGCACAGGCTTAACTGTGGTGGGAAAAAAGCTTAGTTCTTTGTCATGGGGAGTTGAGAATCAAATTTAATCACCTGAGAGGCTATAATTTCAGCTTCCTTCTTTTAAAATAAGTAACAACTAAATGAGTAATAAAACAAATTTTTATACATTTTTACTTTGAGTTAATTGATTTTTGGTCCTCTCTTGGGAAAAAGCAAGAACATCTTAGACTTCTCTCTGATTGATGGAACATCTGGTTACATCTTTCTCTGATAATTCCTTGTACTAAGGTTTGGTTTATTTTAGGAGACAAGTTAAAGGTAATATATGGCCAATTGCCAGGGACATGCAAGAGAGATCAGACTATTTGTAAGGCTCCTTAGCCTGGTACTAGGCAAAAGAACCAGCGAGATGAAACGGAAATTTTGTGGAGTGATTTCAGAGGCCTGCTGAAAACCTCATTCTTTACCCTCCTTCAACTCTTCCCTGGTACTTGTAATTTTTAGGATGGAATTTTATCTCCTTTAGCATAAGGCTTTGATTACCATAATAATGGCATCCTTCCAACCTTACCAAACAGCAACATCCCCATTTGTCCAGTAAATGTGACACTTGAAGATGTGACCTCTCAAAATTTCACTATTAAGAACTCACTCAACATACTTTTCCATAACCACCATTGTTTTAAAAGTTTTGTTTAAAAACTGAATTTATCCATTTACAAGCCTTTTCAATATACTTTTTAAAATATTGAATCTACATTGGTGGACAAAGGCTTTTTAAGCTGGACAACAAACTCTGAAACCATTTATGAAAATAATAGATCTGAATTTGGTAAAATATTTTAAATAATTTTATAGAAAATTTGACATAAATAAAATTAAGAGAAAAATAGTAAATTAAAACATTTGTAGAATATCTGTAAAAAAAAGATACTACCTTAATAGGTAAAATATCTTTATAAGTAAATAATAAGATGGAGGGCCCAATAGAAAAATGGTCAAACGACGTGGACAGGTAATGAATGAATGAATAAACGGCCAACTCAATTAATGATCACTAAATGCATTGAAACATCAATCAGATGCACTTTCATGTAGCGAATAAGTAAAAATGAAAAGTATGACACAGTGCCTTAACAACTTGCAACTTTAAATGGTGCAGATAAAATGCCTTGAGTCCCACCTATGTGAAAAATGGCTACTGGGCAAATATTCCAGGTAAGAAGGTGGAAGTAACTCTGCCACCTTTTACTACCTTCCATTGGACAAAACCTGTAACACGTTATGAGATCCCATAACATCAGTTACATCAATTGGGAAATGGAGGGGCAGGTTTCTCTGGCCATAGAAGCATGTGAGTGATCCAAGTGATCCAAGCCTGGCCAGTCATGATCTTCCCAGACTATGAATAGTCCAAGGATCAAACAAGGTTAAACCTTGGTGTAGGGTCAAAGTCTCATCAGGATATTTGATATACGGATCCTGAGTGACTGCTTCTCTTCTTTCTGGGATTATGACCTACGAGAACTTTGCAAGCCTTATAGAATTCCTCATCCTTTTTGAGTAGCAGCCATAGTTTAGAAGGACTGACTCAAGCCCCAGCTCCAGGGATGAGCACAAATGAGCAACTTAGCATGAAGACTTGTGATATATTGAACAGAAAGTTTCTAAAATATATATGTATAATGATATATCTTAAATAAAAAATTATGTATGCCCATGAAGTGTTAACTAAAAATATGGTTAAAAAAAAATAGGGAAAATTGCAAATATCTTTATAACAAAATATCAAAAATACATTTTTAAAAGCTGAACTCTATTGACATGGAAAACCATTTATGATAATTGTTGAGTGGTAGGTTATAAAACAATCCTTTAATTAGAACACACAGGGATAATAACTATAAATATAGTTATATATATGTGTTTTTATTAAAGATAATTTTTAATTTTTTCAAATTATATTTGATTTTTCTAAATTAAAAAAATAGAACCTTATCAATTCAAAAGAGCCTTACTTTTTTTTTTTTTTCAAACGGGTGAAATAGATATTGTTGTGGTCACACGCTTTCCAGTCAATTCCAAATCATAGCCACTGTATACCAAACCCAATGCCTTGGAATCGATTCTGACCTATAGGTCAGAGTAGAACTGCCCCATATAGTTTCCAAGGAGCGCCTAGTGGATTCTAACTGCCAACCTTTTGGTTAGTAGCCATAGCTCTCAACCACTACGCCACCAGGTTTTCCAGCCACCCTATAGGACAGAGTAAAACTGCCCCATAGTGTTGTCTAGTCTATAATCTTTATGGAAGCAGATATCCAGTTCTTTTTTCTTTGGAACAGCTGGTGGATTTGAACTGTCAACCTTTCTGTTAGGGCAGTAGAGTGCTTAACCACTGCACCAACAGGGCTTCTTGTTTAAAAAGATAATACATGCTATTGCAGAAAAGCAAACACCTCAGGAAATATAAAAACGTATACAGAATGAAATGACTGTTACTCAGAGATAATCACTGTTACACTGGCAAAGGCTTGTAAAAGGTTTCCTATGTGTATATACACTGTTGCAATAGTAAGAAGAAATCTCTATGGAGGTGATTTTAGCAAATGAGTTTCAGACCCCTATCGTACTTTTTGGAAACTTTGGCGGCGTATTTGTTAACAGGTACGGCTACTAACCAAAAGGTCAGCAGTTCGAATCTACCAGGCAGTCCTTGGAAACTCTACGGGGCAGTTCTGCTCTATCCTATAGAGTTGCTATGAGTTGGAACCGACTCAATGGCAAAGGGTTTATAGTACTTTTCTTCCATTTCAGGTAAGGAGACAGAGTTTTGCACAGTTAAGAATGTTTACTTTGTCTGACTGCAGGTTTCACTAGCTCTCTGGAGAAAGGAGTCTGATGACCTTGGAATCCTAAAATGGAACAGACAAGAGGGGAGAAATTCACTAACTTTTGGTGAACAAAGGCGACAGAAGGAACTAAAGGTAAACTTTACCATTTTGACTGTTTTGGCCCAGGTGGGAAAGACTCTTTTTTGTTGTTGTTAGAGGGTGTTGAGTCAATTTTGACTCATGGTGACCCCACTTGTGTAAATATAACTGATCCATAGTGTTTTCAAGGTTGTGACCCTTTGGAAGTAGATCACTGGCTTGTCTTCTGAGGAGCCTCTAGGTGGGTTTGAACTGCCAACCTTTAGGCTAATAGTCAAGGCTTAACCCTTTCCATCACCCTGGGGACCCAGGCCAAGTTTCTTAATGATCTACAATGACTTCCTGTCTTCTTTTGCAAAAACAGAATGCTACATGCAATGACCTAACTCTCTCACTTCAGGCTTTTTGAAATTTCTCTCCAGAAAATGAGTTATTTCCATTTCTTGATCAGTAGAATCCAAAGTAGGGTGCATATATGTATCCCAGCAGGTGAGCTGCTTGAATGTGAGAAAAACATTAGTAGTTCTTTTGATATTTATGAATTATTTCTTAAATTTCAGTTATATTGTATGTAATATTTTAGTGTATATGTATATAATTTACGGACCCCTCGTGGCACAGCGGTTAAGAGTTTGGCTGCTAACCAAAAGGTTGGCAGTTCAAGGTAAATGAATATATCTGACCATAGCCTTTTGGTGTTAGAAGAGTACAATGAAAAAAAAATTGGAGCCCACATGTCTAAAGGTAAGGTCCCTATGTTGTTGCATCCAACTATTCTGTATTCTTGCATTTCATCTAGTTTCTTCATAATTATCTTAGTAAATTTATCTTCATACTAAATTAAAAGTTGAAAACTTACTAAAACAGAATCATTTTTATTTCTCAGATGAAAAAAATCTGAGGCTTTTAAGAGTTTTTTCTAGAGTTTTCTCCAAAGTACACAGAGATAATTAGCTTATAAAATAAAAACACTTCTCTCTTAACTGATAGGAAAATAAAAATGCATTTGATCTGCAAATATTATTGAACACAATCTATGAGCAATGTATTCTTAAAAACAAAAAGACAAACAGACAAAAAGGACAAAATATGAACACTTTCCTTCATAATGATAAAATGTGTTCGTGTAAATTATGGGCAAGACAGGTTGATCATAGCAGCAAATACAACTTTTTTTTGTACTTCATACTGAAGATCACATATTAAATTCACTCAAATTCAGAGTCACTGGGTGAAGAAGAGCCATTCTGACTTTACAATAGTCTAAATTAAGAATGTCCAATAAAAAGATGGAAATACGATATGAAATATATGAACTCAAATATTAACATGCTTGAATGTAATTAAATGCCACTGAAGTTCAGGAAATATCTTGTTCTACTAAGTAGGATAAGAAAACACTTTGATATTTTTTCTACCATGTCAATTTGCACTTAGAAATCTTTTCGTCACTGGTGGAAAAAAGGCATAGTACAAAATTGTCATTGTCCTGGCACTCTTCTAAATATCTCACCTTTTATACTTGTTAATTCTGATAACAATTCTATGAGATTCAGATCATTAAACCCTCAATTTACAAATGCACAAACTGAGGCACAGAGGACTTAATGAACTTGACCAAGGTCATACTGCTAGGAATTACAAGAGAATGAATTTGAATACAATCCAATCTTGATCCAAATTCCTATGGTATTTTTAACAAAGATGGAGAAACAAATCACCAACTTCATATAGAAAGGGAAGAGGCCCAGGACAAATAAAGCATTAATGAAGAAGAACAAAGTGGGAAGCCTCACACTACTTAATTTTAGAACCTATTATACCAACATGGTAGACAAAACAGCCTGATTCTGGTACAAAAACAGATGCATATACTAATGGAACAGGATTGAGAAGTCAGACGTAAATTCATCCACCTATGAGCAGTTGATATTTGACAAAGAACCAAAGTCCAGTTAAGTGGGGAAAAGAGTCTCTTTAACAAATGGTGCTGGCATAACTGGATGTCCATCTGCAAAAAATTAAACAAGACTGATACCTCACACCATGTATGAAAACTAACTAAGAATGGATCAAAGGCCTAAATATGAAATCTAAAGTGATAAAGATCATGGTAGAAAAAATAGGAAATATACTACGAATCCTAATACATGGCATAAACAGAATACAAACCATAACTAACAGTGCACAAACACTACAAGAGAAACTAGATAACTGGGAGCTCCTAATAATCAAATACTTATGCTCATACAAAGACATCACCAAATTTTTTGTCTATGACATATCTGATCAGAGTCTAATCTGTAAAATCTGCACGACACTGCAACACCTTAACAACAAAAAAAGACAAACTACCCAATTAAAAAATGGGCAAGGGGTATAAACACACACTTTACCGTAGAAGACATTCAGGCAGCTAACAGATACATGAGGAAATGTTCATGATTATTAGCCATTAGAGAAATGCAAATCAAAACTACAATGAGATACCATCTCACCCCAACAAGGCTGACAGTAATCAAAAAAACACAAAATAATAAATGTTGGAGAGGTTGTGGAGAGATCGAAACTCTTATGCACTGCTGGTAGGAATGTAAAATGTTATAACCACTTTGGAAATCGATTTGGTGCTTCCTGAAAAAGCTAGAAATAGAAGTTCCATATGATCCAGTAATCCCACTCCTTGAAATATACCCTAGAGAAATAAAAGCCATCACACAAATAAATATATGCACACCCATGTTCATTGCAGCACTGTTCACAATAGAAAAAACATGGACACAACCTAGGTGCCCATCAGCAGACAAATGGGTAAACAAATTATGGTACATACACACAATGGAATGCTGTGCAATGATAAAAAAAAAATAATGAATGATGAATACATGAAACTTCTCACAACATGGGTGAATTTGGAGGGCATTATGCTGAGTGAAATTAGTCAATCACAAAAGGACAAATATTGTATGAGACCACTATTATAAGAATTCAAGAAAAGGTTTAAACACAGAAGGAAACATTCTTTGATTGTTATGAGGGTGAGGAGAGTGGGAGAGGGGAATTCACTAACTAGTAGTAGACAAGAATCATCTTAGGTTTAGGTAAAGGGAAGTACAACACACAATACAGAGAAGTCAGCACAACGAGGCTAAAGCAAAAGCTAAGAAGTTTCCTGAACACAACCAAACAATTTGAGGGACAGAGTAGCTGGGGCTGGGGTCTGGGGGTCATGGTTTCTGAAGAAGTCTAGGTTGACAGTCATAACAATGTTTATCAAGAAAATGTTCTGCATTCCACTTTGGTGAGTAGTGTCTGGGGTCTTAAAAGCTTGTGAGTGACCACCTAAGATGCATCAATTGGCCTAACCCACTTGGAGCAAAGGTGAATGAAAAACACCAAAGACGCAGGGGAAAGATTAGCCCAAGAGACAAAAGGGCCACATAAACCAGACTCTCCATCAGCATGAAAGCAGAACTGGACGGTGCCCGGCTACCATCAATGACCACCCTGACAGGCAACACAACAGAGAGTCCCTGATGAAGCAGGAGGAAGTATGGAGCGGAACTCAACTTCATGTGAAAAGACCAGACTTAATGGTCTGACTGAGACTGGAAGATCTCCTGAAGCCATGGCCCCCGATGCTCTGTTAACCCAGAACTAAAACCATTCCTGAAGCCCACTCTTCAAAGATTAGACTTGACTATAAAACATAAAATGATATTTGTGAAGAGTGTCCTTCTTAGTTCAAGCAAGTACAGTAGACTAAATGGTTGGCTCCTGTCTGGAGGCAGAATGTGATGGTACGAAGGCACAGGAGATGGTTGAATAGACATAAGAAACCTGGTGTGGAAAGGGGAAGTGTGTTGTCACATTATAGGGATTGCAACTCATGTTGCATAACAATATGTGTATAAAGTTTTGTTTGTGAAATTAACTGGAGCTGTAAAATTTCACCTAAAGCACAATAAAAAAAAAAAAAGAAAAAAAAGAGAACTTGAAACCTATCATTTTGACTCTAGAGCTGCATTGTCCTCTTTACTGTTGTTGCTGTTGTTAGGTGCCTTGTAGTCCATTCAGACTTATAGCAACCCTATGTACCATAGAATGAAACACTGCCCAGTCCTGTGCCGTGCTCATGGTAGTTGTTATGCTTGAGCCCATTGCTGTAGCCACTGTGTCAATTAATCTTGTCAAGGGTCTTCCTCTTTTCCGCTGACACTGTATTTTACCAAGCATGATGTCCTTCTCCAGGGACAGATCCTTTCTGACAACATGTCCAAAGTACGTAAGATGTAGTCTTGCCATCATTGCTTCTAAGGAGCATTCTGGTTGTACTTCTTCCAAAACAGATTTGTTCATTCTTTTGACAGTCCATGGTATATTCAATATTACTCACCAACACCACAATTCAAAGGCGTCAATTCCTTTTCGGTCTTCCTTATTCATTTTCCAGCTTTCACATGCATATGAGGCAACTGAAAATACCCTGGTTTGGTCAGGCACACCTTTGTCTTCAAGGTGACATCTTTGCTTTTCAACACTTTAAAAAGGGCTTTTGTGACAGATTTGCCCAATGCAATGTGTCTTTTGATCTCTTGACGGCTGCTTGCAACAGTGTTTATTGTGGATCCAAGTAAAAAGAAATCCTTGACACCTGCATCCCTTTCTCCCTTTATCACGATGTTGCTCCTTGGTCCAGTTGTGAGGATTTTTGTTTTCTTTATGTTGAGGTGTAATCCATACTGAAGGCTGTGGTCTTTGATCTTCGTCAGTAAGTGCTTCAGGTCTTCTTGACTTTCAGCAAGCAAAATTGTGTCATCTTAATAACACAATTTGTTAATGGGCCTTCGTCCAAGCCTCATGCCCCATTCTTCTTCATATAGTCCATCTTCCTGGATTATTTTCTCAGCATAGAGATTGAACAGGTATGGTGAAAAAATACAACCCTGACACACACCTTTCCTGAGTTTAAACCATACAGTATCCTCTTGTTCTGTCCGAACAACTGCCTCTTGATCAATGTACAGGTTCCTCATGAGCACAATTAAGTGTTCTTGAATTTCCATTCTTTGCAATGTGACCCATAATTTGTTACAATCCGCTCAGTTGAATGACTTTTCATAGTCCGTAAAACACAGGCAAACATCCTCTGGCATTCTCTGCTTTCAGCCAGGATCCGTCTGACACCAGCAGTGATAGCCCAGGTTTCACGTCCTCGTCTGAACCCAGCCTGAGTTTCTGGCGGTTCCCTGTTGATATTGCTGCAGTTGCTTTGGAATGCTCGTCAGCAAACTTTTGCTTGTGTGTGGTACTAAATATTGTTCAATAATTCCCACGTTCGGTTAGATCGCCTTTCTTGGGAATAGGCATAAATATGGATCTCTTCCAATCAGTTGGCCAGGTAGCTGACTTCCAAGTTTCTTGGCATAGGCGAGTGAGCACTTCCAGGGCTGTATCCATTTGTTGAAACATCTGAATAGGTGTTCCGTCAATTCCCAGAGCCTTGTTTTTCACCAATGCCTTCAGTGCAGCTTGGACTTCTTTGTCCAGTATCATCGGTTCCTGATCATATGCTACCTCCTGAAATGGTTGAATGTCGACCAATTCTTTTTCATATAGTAACTCTGTATTCCTTCCATCTTCTTTTGATGCTTTCTACATCATTTAATATTTTCCGCATTGAATCCTTCACTAATGGAACTCAAGAGCTTGAATTTTTTCTTCAGTTCTTTCAGCTTGAGAAATGCCAAGCATGTTCTTCCCTTTTCGTTTTCTACCTCCAGCTCTTTGCACAGGTCATCATAATACTTTACTTTGTCTTCTTGAGCTGCTCGTTGGGATCGCCTGTTCAGTTTTTTTACTTCATCATTTCTTCCTTTTGTTTTAGCTGCTCGACATTCAAGAGCAAGTTTCAAAGTCTGTTCTGACATCCCTTTCAGTCTTTTATTTCTCTCTTGTCTTTTTAATGACCTCTTGCTTTCTTCATCTATGATGTCCTTGATCTCATTCCACCACTCGTCTGACCTTAGGTCATTAGTGTTCAACCCATGAAATCTATTCTTGAGATGACCTCTAAATTCAGGTGAGATATACTCAAGGTTGTATTTTGGCTCTTGTGGAGTTGTTCTACTTTTCTTCAGTTTCAACTTGAACTTGGATATAAATAATTGATGGTCCGTTCCACAGTCGGTCCCTAGCCTTGTTCTGACTGATAACATTGAGCTTTTCCATTGTCTATTTCCACAGATGTTGTCGATTTGATTCCTGTGTACTCCGTCTGGAGAGGTCCATGTGTATAGTCACCATTTACGTTGAAGAAAGAAGGTATTTGCAATAAAGAAGTCATTAGTCTTGCAAAATTCTATCATACAATCTCCAGCATCATTTCTGTCACCAAGGCCGTATTTTCCACCTACCAATGCTTCTTTGTTTCCAACTTTCCCGATCCAATCACTAATGATTATCTATGCCTCTTGATGGCATGTTCAGTCAATTTCAGACTGCAGAAGCTGGTAAAAATCTTCGATTTCTTCATTTTTGGCCTTAGTAGTTGGTGTGTAAATTCGAATAATAGTCTTCCTTGTAGGAGTATGGATATTATCATATCACTGACAGTGCTGTACTTCAGGATAGATCTTGGAATGTTCTTTTTGATGATGACTTCAAGGCAGTTCCTCTTCAAGTTGTCATTGCTGACATAGTAGACCATATGGCTGTCTGATTCAAAATGGCCAATGCCAGTCCATTTCAACTCACTAATGCTTAGGATATTGATGTTTATGTGTTCCATTTCATTTTTTATGATTTCCAATTTTCCTAGATTCATACTTCATACATTCCAGCTTCTGATTTTCAATGGATGTTTGCAGCTTGTTCTTCTCATTTCGAGTTTTGCCACTTCAGCAAATGAAGGTCCCAAAAGCTTAACTCCATTCACATTGATAAGGTCAACTCTACTTTGAAGAGGCAGCCCTTCCCCAGTCTTCTTTTGAGTGCCTTCCAACCTGAGGGACTCATCTTCCAACACTATATCAGACAATGTTCCACTCACTGCTATTCATAAGTTTTCACTGGGTAATTCTTTTCGGAAGTAGACCGCCGGATCCTTCTTCCTAGTTTGTCTTAGTCTGGAAGCTCAGCTGAAATCTGTCCTCCATAGATGACACTGTTGGTATCTGAATGCCCATGGCATAAGTTCCAGCATCACAGCAACACACAAGCCCCCACAGTACAACAAACTGACAGAAATTTGGGGGGTCCTATTTACAAGGAATTTTAAAGTGGTGGAGGTGAGGAGTAAAAATTATATTTTTACAATATAGATGTCATGCTGGGATGCAGAGTTGAAGGTCAGCATACACAGTCACTACAAAAGAAATGATTGCAAACAATGTGTGTGTCTGAAGGAGCCCTGGTGGCATAATGACTAAGCACTCAGCTGCTAACTGAAAGGTTGGTGATTTTGACCTACCAGCTGCTTCATGAGAGAAAAGAACTGATGATCCAAGAAACTCTGTCAGGCAGTTCTACTTTATCCTACAAGGTCCACTGAGTCTGAATGACTCAATGGCACACAGCAACAACATGAGGATCTAAAGTACATAAGTATATAGAGTTAAATTTGATGCCAGGCTTGGCTTTGCTAGCTTACTTCCACAATCCAATGATACTATTTCCATTTCCATGTCACTTTACAGGAAATTTTCTGATCTGATCTCAGAAACTTGAAATCATGGACCAAGGAAATAACTCAAGAGTGACTCAATTTGTGTTGCACAGTCTTTCAGGTCCTCGAGAGCTACAACTTTTCTATTTTGCATTTTTCACACTTTTCTATTCATTTATTATGCTGGGAAACCTCCTCATTGTGCTCACGGTCCTCTCTGAACCTACGCTACACACACCCATGTACTTCCTGCTCATCAACCTCTCCTTCATCGATGTGTGTCTGTCCACCTTTGCCACTCCCAAGATGATTGTTGACTTCCTTATGGACCACAAGACCATCTCCTTTGAGGGCTGCATGGCCCAGATATTCTTTCATCATGTCTTTGCTGCTGGTGAAATGACGCTCCTTGTGGCCATGGCATATGACAGGTATGTAGCCATATGTCAACCCCTGCACTATGCAGCCATCATGAGTGTACGAAAGTGTACAGGCCTTGTCGTGGGCTCCTGGCTCATTGGGGTCCTGCACTCGGTAAGCCAGTTGGTCTTCACAGTAAACCTTCCATTCTGTGGTCCAAATCAAATGGACAGCTTTTTCTGTGACCTTCCCTTAGTTATCCAACTTGCCTGCACTGATACTTATATTATTCAGATACTTACACTTTTAGACAGTGATCTAATAGCTATGAGCTCTTTTGTGCTCTTGCTCATCTCCTACACACTCATCCTGGTCACTGTGAGACGTCGATCCTCAGTGGGTATGGCCAAAGCTCGGGCCACCCTTACTGCCCATGTCACTGTGGTGACCCTCTTCTTTGGACCTTGCATCTTCATCTATGCCTGGCCTTTCAGCAACTTCCCAACTGATAAGTTTCTGTCAATATTCTATACTGTTTTCACCCCTCTCTGAAACCCCTTGATCTACACATTAAGAAATAAGGAGGTAATATCAGCAATGCAGAAACTGAAGAGGCGACACGTAAGTTCCTAACAGTTTCTTGGCTTTCCCTTGTGATAATGACTACCATAATAAAGGTACCTACTCATGTCCTTTGCTATTAATACTATATTTGAATTATGAAATTAAATAGATGGAGATATTTCTTGTATCTAGGGATGGTATTTGTTGCAATGTGAACTCTCACTGCAAACTATCCAAACATAAGGACTAAATAGTGAATAGCTTTGGTGAACTCATTAACAAAATTCAGAAAACAAACAGATTCATGTAGGTAACCATGTAAATGCAGCATATTTCACCATGTCACAAACATCAAAATCTGGGCCCCCAATTAATGTTTCTTTGTCTTAGCATATAGAATTGCCACTCAGTTTTAGTGGTTCAATGACTACAGCCTAAAATGGACATCTCTCTATATACCCGTTGCCATCGAGAGTTTTTTTTTTTTTTTTTTCTGACAACACTGCTATATAGATGCCTTTGCTCTGTATATTCGTTTACCAATCTCAAAGTTCTGCCATCAGATGTATACCACCTGTTTTAGTTATCTGGTGTTGCTATAACAGAAATTCCAAAAGTGGATGGTTTTAACAAACATAAATTTAATAGCTTATAGTCTGGGAGGCTAAAAGTCCAAATTCAGAGTGCCTACTTTAGGCGAAGGCTCTCTCTCTGTCGGCACTGGGGAAATGTCGTCATCAGCAGTCTTCTGGTCTAGGAGCTTCTCAGTGCAGGGAACCTAGGTTCAAAGGATATGCTCGGTTCCTGCCTCTTCTTTCTTGGCAGCATGGATTCCCCCTCCTTTCTGCTAGCTTCTCTCTTTTATATCACAGAAGAGATTGAGTCAAGATAAACAATTCTGTAGATGTGTCCTGCTATATTAACATAACTGCTTCTAATCCTGCGTCATCAACGTCATAGAGCTTAGGATTTATAACACATAGGAAACTTACATTGAATCACAAAATGGAGGGTGACCACATGATACTGGCAATCATGGCCTAGCCAAGATGACAGATATTTTTGGGGAACACAATTCAAATCATAACACCACCCATTAAAACATAAGTGAGAATACACATTTTTCAAAGCTATCAATAAGTATAAGATCAATATTTTGACTTTTTATAAGGAGAAGTCTATAATTTTTACCATCCTTTGTGAATTACTGTTATGTCTGAAATATTACAGGACACATTTTTATAGCATTTGTTTTATAGCTGAAAACAGACCACCTTAGAAAACAGGAAAACGGGACTCTCCCTCTTTTGCTTATAAAATAATTATTATTTGATTTAGACTAAAATTATTCCTAATAATAAAATATCTTTCTTTTCCTATACCTCTATCAAATTCATGCTTCTTCCACTCAACATGGTAAATATGAAAATGTATAAAATATTAAGGTAATATAACATATTTAAACAATATTTTTAAAGTTTCAGAATAGCATTTAATGTACATTTTTTTTTTACCAGTAATGATTTTAACTGATAACACATTTTAATTTGAGGTAATCACGTCGACCTTCTGATGTCTAGTGTTTGAAAGAAAAAGTCATTACCCCAAAGTGAAGTTATTCTTTTGAAATGGTGTGTGATAAGTGGTAGATTGGAATAGGATTTAATATCAAGTAGGCTTTAAACAATGTTTAACTCACTTTGCTCCTTTATAACTTCACCATTCTGCAAGGCTCTGTTGATTCTTTTCTGAAAAAATAGAATTAAAAAAAGCAAAAAACTAATATAAGACTGTATCATATGAATATAAGACTGTATCACATGATGGCTATGATGATGATAATAAAGTGAAATTTATATTTAATGGTCACTATAATTTTTTTATGTAGTTTACAAGTTGTATCTTTATTTATTATCTCAATTGATATTCACAAAACATTTCAGGGTTAGAAGAAGATTATACTTCTATTACTGACAGTGTTGAAATTTAGGCATTGGGGGTACTTTAAGTAAAAATACCTATGAATTCTGGAAGCATTCCTTAAAACAAACGTATGATGTCATGGCATCTGAATAAGCAGAAGTTTTGGGAGAAGAAGGGTGATAGGAAGTGATTTCAGGTAATCAAAATGATCCAAGTCCATTAGGCAGAAATTTTGTTCCTGCAAGAGTGTGAAGTAGGATTAGATCCCTTGGACTTGAGACTCTCAGAGCCTATTCCTTTAGGGGAGGTGTGGTTTAGAAGAGTGCTCTGAGCAGCACAAGAAAAAGATCAAATATGTAATCTAATTGGCCTGGTTTATGGATAGAAAAAAAATGTTTTCTCTTGGAAATTATAATCGTGGGGTTGTCCCTATACGAATACAGAGTTTGAATTTATATTTTGTGCATAGTTAGAAGAGCTTTAATCTGAAAAAATCAACATAAAATATAGTTCACTCCAAGGGTAAATGAAATTCCTGGCACATTTGGAAAAATAAAGACAAAAACCATTCTGTTGGGCCCTTAACACTGGCCACACAGAATTTTGACACATGAAGACTTGCTAAACTTGAGTTCACAATCAAACTCACAAAACACATGGGTAGCATGTCTACAAAGCACAAGAGTTAGAAGACAGAATAAACAGTAGACTAATCTACCCCTCTCCACTTAAGTAAGTAATAAATCTATTGGAAAAGGATATGAACTGAATACACTTAAAATGGTTAAATATTCAAACTGAATAAAAAAGAGAAAATATTACTATTAAAAAACAGGTGATTTTATGCTCTTGGGAAGATGATTTTTGCTTCTCCTGTATTCCATCTGCTGAGTAGGCCTGAAAACATGAGCATTTTCTATAAAACAAACAATAATACTCTTAAGAATTGGAGAAAAGAATACAGACTGGCTAGGGACTCAAGGAATGACCTGGTGGTAAGTTCCGTGGGTTTTAGTTTTGCTTGAATATACAAGTCTTGGAGATAAAGAAGCCAGAAATTCAGAAATATCAGTGGGAGCAAAAGGAAGAAAAAAAAGGGAAAAGGTGAAGGGAAGGAAAAGGAATGGAAGAAAGGAAAGGGAAAAAAAGAGAAGGGAAGAAGGAAGGAAGAAAGAAAAGAAGGAAAGAAGGAGGGAGACCTACTCTCTCTATCCACAGAACCAGGAAAGAGGCACTCTAGCAATACAGAAAACTTTTAGATAGCAACCACTCTATTCCAGCCAAACACCACAGGAAAAAAAAAAAAAAAACTTCGGCTCTAACCCCACTCATGCCATCAAAGGCAAGTAGAGACCCTAGAATTCTACTCTTCCTTCATACCCAAAAAACTCACAGAGACCCTAGAGAACAGAGTAGAACTGCCCCATAGAGTTTCCAAGGAGCGCCTGGTGGATTCGAACTGCCAACCCTTTGGTTAGCAGCTGTAGCACTTAACCACTACGCCACCAGCGTTTCCACTCTTCCTTCATGCCAGCCCCAATTCCCCCATCCCGTGTGGTGGGAGTCAAAGAAAGTAAAGCAGGAAGATAGGATTTCACTCCCATGGGGTCAGTGGAGGCCGTATCACAGTAATAAGGCACTCCTACTACTCCCAGTCTAAGAGGTATCAGTGGAGGTCAAGTGGAGTATCAGAACCCTCACTACTATCCAGAAGTAGCAAGAAGACACCCCTCTTGGGTATCAGTGGAGGCAGAATGGGAAACCTGGCTTGTAATTCCACCTTGCAGTAACAAGGCAGCATCTTCCCACTCCCCTTATAGGACAGTGTTTTAAAAAAAAAAAAAAAAAAACAGCTAAAACAGAAGGTTTAAATAAAGCCCAGTCTTATAATAATCAAAAATTAGATTTCAAGGAAAAAAAAACTAATCACTAGTCGTACAAAGAACCAGGAAATCTCACCGCAAATGCAAAAGGACAATAGATGACAACTCCAAGGTGACAGAGATGTTAGAATTATCTGGCAAATATTTTAAAACAGCCATCATAGCAATGCTTCAATATGCAACTATGAACACACTTAAAATAGATGAAAACAAATAAAAATCCTCAACAAAGAATAGAAAATGTCAGCAAAGAAATAGGAGACATAAAGAAAAACAAAATACAAATTTTGGCAATAACAAAAAAAAAATCAATGGATGGGTTTAAAAGCAGAGTGAAGAAATTGGAGTAAAGAAGAACAGTGAACTGAGGATATATATAAAAAAAGAAAAACCCAGTACCATGGAGTTGATTCCGACTCATAGCGACCCTACAGGACAGAGTAGAACTGTCCCATAGAGTTTCCAAAGAGCGCCTGACAGATTTGAACTGCCGACCCTTTGGTTAGCAGCCATAGCACTTAACCGCTGCACCACCAGGGTTTCCAAAATACACCCATTGCTGTAGAGTTGATTACAACTCATAACAATGCTATAGGACAGCATAGAACTGCCCCATACAGTTTCCACGAAGTGCCTGGTTGATTCAAACTGCCGATCTTTTGGTTAACAACTGTAGCTCTTAACCACTACACCAGAACTGAACTTAGATCAATAGAAATTATATAACCTGAGAGAAAATAGACTAAAAATAAATGAACAGAACACTCCACTCTTAAGGAGGTGGAGCATAACTCCTCACTCCTTAAGTGTGAGCCTCCCATTGTGACTTTCTTCCAAAGAGTAAAGTGTGGAAAGGAGGAAAAAAGACTAACCTTGAATGGAGAGAATTGACAAACACTATCTCAGGCAGATAATCAAGGTCAATATCAGCACTGATAAATTATGTCGATAATACGTACCCTTCATATGATGTGATGAGAATGACATCTTTTTCTGGTGATCTTCCTCCAAAAATCCATAACCTGGGTCTAATCATGAGAAAACACAAATCACAACTGAGAAAACACAAATCACAACTGAGAGAAATTTTACAAAATCCCTAACCAGCACAACTCAAAACTGTTAAAATCTTTAAAAACAAAGAAAAGCCCAAGGAAAGATGCTTGCTAAATGCAATATGATACCCTGGATGGAATCCTGCAATAGAAAAAGTATATTACCTAAACAGGAGATTTGAATCAAGTATAGATTTTAGTAAAAAATAATGCATCAATGTTAGTTGTCACAAGTCTACCATACTAATGTAAAATTTTAATGATAGAGAGGTGAGTGGATATATGGGAACTCCTTACTATATTCAAATTTATTTTTCTGTAAATCTAAAACTATTGTAAAATTAAAAATATATAAATTTCAAAAAATGACCAGACTTCAGAGAACTGTGGGACTATAACAAAAGATCTACCATTTGTGTCATCAGAATCCCAGAAGGGGAAAGGAATGAAGGTGGAGTTGAAACCACTT
This sequence comes from Elephas maximus indicus, assembly GCF_024166365.1. Classification (NCBI taxonomy): domain Eukaryota; kingdom Metazoa; phylum Chordata; class Mammalia; order Proboscidea; family Elephantidae; genus Elephas; species Elephas maximus. The sequence goes on along the minus strand of NC_064828.1, from coordinate 25,870,774 downwards.
AAAATAATGGCTGAAAAGTTCCTAAATTTAGCACAAGCCATATATCTACAGATTCAAGAAGCCAAGCAAATCCCAAACAGGATAAACCCGATGAAATTCATTCTAAGACACACGAAGTCCAATCTTCTGGTAACTAAAGACAAAGAAAAAACATTGAAAATACTAAAAGAGAAACAGCACGTTACCTACAGGGAAAAAACAATTCAAATGACAGTGGCTTTATCATCAGAGGCCATGATGGCCAGAAAGAAGAGCCATGGCATATTTCAAGTGATGAAAGAAAAGGACTGTCAACTCAGAATTCTACACCCAGCTAAAATATACTTCATGAATGAAGAATAAATAATGACATTATCGGATGAAGAAAACTAAAAATGATCTGTCACCAGCAGACTGATTCTAAAAGAATGGATAAAGGAATAAACAGAAAGGAATGAATAAAAGAAGGGATCTTGGAACATCTGGAAGGAAGAACATGGAAAGCAAAAATATAGTCACAATACAATACACATTCTTTTATGTCTTGAGTTGTCCAGAGCATATTTAATGGTTGAAGAAAAATTATAACACTGTCTAATGTGAGTGAAATGTATGTAGAGGAAGTATTTAAGTCAATTATATTATTGATGGTGAAGCGTAAAGGGACATAAAGGGAGGTAAGGTGTGTATGGTTCAGTTGAACTGGAAAAAATGCCAACACAAGTTGACTGGAATAAATTATGCAGATATAATATAATAGCTAGAGTAACCCCTACAAGTGCTATTCAAAGAAATACATTCAAAACCCTATAGTTAAATCAAAAGGACATTTTAATAAATACGCAAGTAACCTATAGAAAGGCAAGAAAAAGGAAATATAAACGTCAGAAAGAACAAAAAATAAAATGGCAGAAGTAAGCCCCAACATATCAACAATTTCATTTAGTATAAATGGTCAAAATAAACATTGACCATGTAAAATACAGAAATTGGCAGAGTAGATAAAAAAAAAAAATGAGCCCACTATATACTGACAAAAAAAAAAAAACAAAAAAACACATTTCGAATATAAGAGCACACAAAAGTATAGAAAGCTTGAAAGAAAAAGGATGGAAAAAGATATATCACACAAACATCAATTGAAAGAAAGCAAAAGCGGCTTTCAGATAACACATAAAGTAGACATCAGAATAAAAAAAGAAAGAAAGAAAGAAAAATTACCAGAGGTAGGGAGGGAAATTATACGGTAGGAAAAGATTCAATGCACAAAAGGCTTCTAACTGAAAAGTTGTACTTTCCAGTTCAACCAATGATGCCTCAAAAGAAAGTCCTGGCCTTCTGAAAAATCAGATATTGAAAATCTTATTGGCAACAGTTCTACCCTGACACTCATGGAATCACAATGAGCCAGAGTCTACTTGAATGCAAATGGTTCTTTTTTTTGGTGAGTATGCATAATAACAGGAGCTTCCACACACAGTTGGTAAAAGCATGTAGCACTCTGGTTCTAATAAGGAGCTAGATACCACACTGATTACAATGAGAAAATTTAATAATGACATACCATCTCACCCCAACAAGGCTGGCATAATCCAAAAACACAAAATCATAAATGTTGGAGAGGTTGTGGAGAGACTGGAGCACTTATACACTGCTAGTGGGAATGTAAAATGGTACAACCACTTTGGAAATCGATTTGGTGCTTCCTTAAAAAGCTAGAAATAGAAGCACCATACAATCCAGCAATCCTACTCATTGGAATATATCTTAGAGAAATAAAAGTCCTCACAGGAACAGACATATGGACGTCCATGTTCATTGCAGCACTGTTTACAGTAGCAAAAAGATGGAAGCAATCAAGGTGCCCATTAACCAGTGAATGGATAAATAAACTATGGTATATTCAGATAATGAAATACTATGCAACGATTAAGAACAACAATTAATCCATGAAACATCTCATAAAATGGAGGAATCTGGAAGACACTATGCTGAGTGACAATGGTTTCAGGAGACAACTAGGTCAACTGGCATAACAAAACGTATTAAGAAAATGTTCTGCATCCCACTTTGGAGAGTGGCGTCTGGGGCCTTAAACTCTAGCAAGCAGTCATCTAAGATGTATCAACTGGTTTCAACCTACCTGGAGCAAAGGAAAATGAGGAACACCAAAGACACATGTGAGCCCAAGAGACAGAAGGGGCCACATGAATCAGAGACTCCATCAGCCTGAGACTAGAAGAACTAGGTGGTGCCTGGCTACCACCAATGACTGCCCTGACAGGGAACACAACAAAGAATCCCTAGGAGCAGGAGAACAATGGGATGCAGACCTCAAATTCTCTTAAAAAGACCAGACTTAATGGTCTGACTGAGACTAGAGAGACCCTGGAGATCATGGTCCCCACACCCTCTGTTAGACCAGGACTGGAACCATTTCCAAAGCCAACTCTTCAAACAGGGATTGGACTTGACTATAAGACAGAAAATGGTGAGGAGAGAGCTTCTTGGTTCAGATAGACACATGGTACTATGTGGGCAGCTCCTGTCTAGAAGCAACATGGGAAGGCAAGGGGGACAGGAACTGGTTGAATGGGCACTGGGAATACAGGGTGGAGAGGAGGAGTGTGCTGTCACATTAGGGGGAGAAGAGCTAGGAGTACTAGCAAGGTGTGTATAAGTTTTTGTATCAGAGACTGACTTGATTTGTAAATTTTCACTTACCCACCCCAAAATTTAAAGCACCATAAATAAAAAAATAAAAAGAGAAAGTTTAATATATATAATTATTAACTATGATAGAGTAATTATAAACTATAAGGAAACTCTAATGTTACCCTGAAGGAGACCTAGTGGTGGTTCACTTGTTAAGTGCTTGGCTAGTAGTTCAAACCCACCAGCTGCTCTGCACAAGGATATGGCTGCCTGCACCCTTAAAGATTATAGCCTTGGAAACCTGGGGCATTTCTCCTGTAGAGTTGTATAAGTTGGAATTGACTTGATGGCAATGGGTTAATATTATCCTAGTGTGGAGGGAGACTACCTAAGGAAACACAAAGGTGGAGAGCCTCAAGCTTTGTTGGAGGTGTAAGAAATTCACTGATTTGGCTAGGCTGGAGCTGGTCTAGAGCTGCTGGGCAGGAAATAAGCCACCAGCTGAAGTACAGGTGGGGTAAGAGTGGGGGATCAGGGAGGTGATCAACAACCAGTGATGTGGGAGAGCAGAGGGAGTCTGGGTGTGGCATGATCAGGAACTCTTCAGAACACAAACTTTGATTTCTGTGTCCAGAGGACTGCAGAAAGGTTATCACCAGGTGTTGGCTGTAATTTCCAGAGACCTCATTTTGGACTCATGGCTAGAGCAGACTCCATTAGATGTCTTCAAACACACACTGGTGACTTCAGAACATTCTCCCTCATGCCATGTGCCTCTAATGCCCTTTTCTGAAAAAGCTTAAGATTGTGCTCATTTTAAAGGAGAAATACTTTAAGGAATCCCATTATTCATAATAGAGTGTATGTTGAAAGGTATATTTGGACCTGAGAGGCAATAAATTGATAACTGAAACAAAGTGAAAACTTGTAAAACCATTTTGCAGAGTAATTCCAGAAAAAAATTTAGTAATGTTGAAGGTTAATATACTTTATGACCTAAGAATTCCTCTCCTAAGAATACGCTCTGGAAAGCCTGTAGCACACAATTATTAGGACACATTCACACACGTGGTCATTATACTGTGGTTCCTAATAGCAAGGGTCAAAAACCACCTAAATGACCATTCATCCAAAAATGGACAAATGAACAAAGTATTTGAGACAAATGCACGGTAATAAAATGAATGAACTAATATTCTGTGTATCATTATAGAAAACTATCCAAAACAAATTACTGTGTGGAAAGAGAAAGTTGTAAAAGAATACATAGAGAATGATACCACTTCTTTGAAAGTACACAAGCATGCAACTCAAGACTACATATTTCTGTAGATGTATCTTTATTCTGTAAGACTATAAAAATCATAGGAATGTTAAATACCAAATTCAGATTATGGGTTAATTCTGGAAAAATGATTTATGGTGGTACATAAGATGCAAATAGAGGAAAACATGGTGAAATACTAAAATTTGTCAAAGTAAAACCTTGACTACAAGGATATTCATTTCATAGTTCTTTTTACATATTAAAAGTCATTTTACACAAGAATAAACTGAGGCTCAGAAAAGTTAAAATGGTCTCCCCAATAATCTATTCTTAGTTACTGATAGACTCTGAAATAAGAACTTATGTTCTCTAAGTTCTAAGAAATTACCTTTCCCCCATATCAACACATGTTCATGTGGCAAGGATACCACACCCACTGCCACTCCCAAATGAAAGGATTTCTCATTTGGGCAATAGAATGTACTTTTCCACACATTTTCCCTGGAGTAGCAGGTTTAATTGTATAGAATTCACAGAAGATATGTAACTCCACATACTGTCTATGAGGCTAAATGACCCTCCTTTTTTTTTTCTCCATATAGTCTTGCAGTCCTCATTGTAATCGTCAACAATGTGATATGTTACTTGCTTTGTTCCAATGGGAATACCTAGTGAAAGGTATTAATAATCCCCATTGGAAGATGAACCTTTGCTATCTATTGCTAAACCTCAAGAGCTTCAAGGGGTTAGTTAGATAAAACCATGGTACTCTTCCAATTTGGCTACAGAAGAAGGCACCTATACATATCACGACTCTGAAGAGACTAATCCTACAATAGGTAAAGTGAAGAATTCAGTTTCCTTCTCTGGTATACATCATATCAGGTAGGATATACCTGGCTGAGATATATCTTAAAAAATTGACTGTGTATAGTTACTTATTCTATTCAATTATTGCATTGTGCTTTAGAGAAGGTCCACAAATGGGAGAAAAAAAAAATCAATGGGAAGTAAAAGAAAGGAAGTCAAGTGAAGGTTTCCATATGTCTTAGTATGGTTGATAGAACTGGTGAAAAATTATGTAAGAATTTGAAGTATTCTTGAATCAACTTTGACGGCAATGGGTTTATATATATATATATACAGTTTTCACTTTTAAAAATTATAAGTGTTTATTATTTTAGTTATATATAAATAACTTGCTCTTAACAAACCACTGAAGAATATGGGGTGCAGAACTTCAGTCAATATAAGGACAAATATCTATTGTGTATCAGTGGGTACACAGGTAACGTCTAATATGTTTCTTTAAAAACTGAAGTTGGTGTACGATTTTCTTTTTGCACCAAGTGCTCATATTTTGCCCATTGTGTTAAGCAAAATGTCAAAAAAATATTCCAGAGGCAATTTACACAGTACTTAACTTTTTCCTTTTGAGACTGTTTTATGTGTTCAAAATTTACCAAGTATATTTAAGCTTTATGGGGCATTTCAAAAGGGACCATTCCTGAAAGGCGTTATACGAAAACAAAAAAACCAAACCCACTGCCATCAAGTCGATTTTGACTCATAGCGACCCTATCGGACAGAGTAGAACTGCCCCCAAGAGTATACAGGGAGCGCCTGGCAGATTTGAGCTGCCGACCTCTTGGTTAGCAGCCGTAGTACTTAACCACTACGCCACCAGGGTTTCAGAAAGATGTTGTGGATTTTGGTAAATCCAAGTGTGCCAAGGAGTGTTTAAGGAGACATAAAAGACAAGGTAAGAACAAATAGACTGATGCATAGATGATTCATCCATAACTGATTGGTCTTCATGTGACAGAGGAGTCCTTGTGGCATTGTGGTTAAGAGCTCAGCTTCTAACCAAAAAGATCGGCAGTTCGAATTCATCACCTGCTCCATGGAAACCCTATGGGGGCAGCTCTACTCTGTCCTATACCTATAGGGCCGCTGTGAGTCAGAATCGATTGGATGGCCATGAGTTTTCAGCTTTTTTTTTTTAATGTGACAGAAGGTGAATTTGATTAAAATTGGATGAAAAGAAATATTCTTGACCTTCACAGAAACTTTCAGAGTATCACCATTGTCTCTAGAATTTCTCTCCTTCACTCAATAATATGGCAACTTGCTGTTATAAACTTCTTAAAACACAAGTCTGTGATTCTTTATTTCAAGACCATTAATCAAGGCTACTTAGCCTTGCTTTCAAGACAAATTATATCCACAAATTACATCCTGATCTACCATTCCCAACTTAAATTTTATTGTTTCTTAACATGCATCCTGTCCTCCAGGTAAATGTATTCCACGTTTTTACTTTTGTATTTTTCTTCCTATTACTTCCTCTGCTTGAAATAGACTTCTCTTTCATTTTTGTCTGGTAAATTCCAAACTATTAAAAGTTTTAATTCAAATAATCCCTACTCCATGATACCTCATCATTTTAGCACAGAGTAATCTCTTTCATCTTGCTAATATTTATGGTGTTGATGTACCACTCATTCATATCTACCTATTTCTGATTTCATATTATTAATTTTCAATATGTGTATCTTACCTTTTTAGTTATAATAGGAGCCTTATCTGTTCCTTTTTTCCCCACCCTTCTCCCATTTCCCATCATCTTCATAGGGATTTAAATAGCAGTCAATTGATATCCATATTTCATTAAGTTGAATTGACAACTGAAAGCTTATATTTATTTTTTATATAATCTAGTTATATTCTGTTGTGAATCATTGTGATATGCTCCTGACTTTCTTTCATTTAGGTGACTGTGCATTGGACACATGGCTCACACAAATGAATCAGTGGTCTCTGAGTTTGTGCTGCTGGGACTCTCTGATTCTTGGGAACTTCAGATTTTCTTTTTTGTAATCTTCTCTATAGTGTATGTGGCATCTGTGCTAGGCAACATCATGATTATTGTTATCATTTCTTCTGACTCCCATTTAAACTCTCCTATGTACTTCCTACTCAGTAATCTTTCTTTCATTGATATCTGTCAGTCTAACTTTGCCACCCCCAAGACGCTTGCAGACTTTCTTGTTGAGCACAAGACTATCCCTTTTGAGGGCTGCATAGCCCAGATATTCCTTCTTCACAGTTTTGTTGGGAGTGAGATGATATTGCTTGTAGCTATGGCATATGATCGATTTATAGCCATATGTAAGCCCCTGCACTATAGTACAATCATGAACCGGAGATTATGTATAATTTTTGTATCAATTTCCTGGGCTGTGGGCATTCTTCATTCTGTGATTCACTTGGCTTTTACAGTAGATCTGCCATTTTGTGGCCCCAATGAGATAGATAGCTTCTTTTGTGATGTTCCCCTGGTGATAAAGCTGGCTTGTATGGATACTTATGAAATGGAACTTGTGACCCTAACAGTGGCCTTATATCATCGAGCTGTTTTCTGGCTTTAATTGTTTCCTATGCCATTATTTTGATCACTGTCAAACGCCGGTCCTCCAGTAGTCTACCAAGGCACTGTCCACGTTAACTGCCCACATCACTGTGGTGATTCTTTTCTTCGGACCGTGCATTTATTTCTATATATGGCCCTTTAGCAGACTTTCCGTGGATAAGTTCCTTTCTGTGTTCTATACTGTTTGTGCACCGTTGTTGAACCCCATCGTCTACTCTCTGAGGAATGAAGATTTTAAATCGGCCATGCGGAAGTTGAGAAACCGTCATGTGAACTCCTGGAAAAACTAGGGAACCAACGAGAGGGAGGATAATCTTGAATGAGAATGAAAAAACTCCAGTGGAGCACAGCATTGTGCAGCCATCTGTGCTAATGATATGGTTTATTTAGTGATGGAATTGTTATTTCGCCCTAAATGCAAGGGAATTGCATAAAATTCTAAATTGCAAATTGTATTGAAAATATTTGGTAATACTTTAAATATAAAATGCTATTCATGTCCCTAAATTTGTATTATGAGCATTGGTAATGCAACGGTTAAGTGCTCAGCTGCTAACCAAAAGGTTAGCAGTTTGAACCTACCTAATGGCTCTGCAGGGGAAAGACGTAGTGACCAGCTTCCATAAAGATGACAGCCTAGGCGGCGGAGCCAAGATGGCGGACTAGGCAGACGCTACCTCGGATCCCTCTTACAACAAAGACACAGAAAAACAAGTGACTCAATCACATACATAACAATCTACGAACCCTGAACAAAAAACACAGATTTAGAAATGGAGAACGAACTAATACGGGGAAGCAGCGATTGTTTCCAGAGCCTGGAGCCAGCGTACCAGTCAGGTACGGCACAAGCACAGAGAGCTGCTTCACCCCCCTGAACTAATCCCGGGAGGGGGACCAGCCGGTTCCACAGGCGGCGTGGGACGCAGCCGGTAGGAGAAGTCCCCGGGAGGCAGTGACTGGTCTTGGAGCAGAAAGAGCAGTGTCGGAGCCGGGGAACCGTCCCGCAGGGATTTGGACTGGACGCAGGTAAGGCATAAACACGGAGAGTTGCTCCACACCCCTGAACTAACCCCGGGAAGGGAACCAGCCAGGTCGCGCGGGCGGCGTGGGACGCAGCCGGTAGGAGAAGTCCCCGGGAGGCAGCGACTGGTATTGGAGCGGGGAGAACAGCATCCCAGCCGGGACACTCGGTTACGGCACAAGCACGGAGAGCTGCTCCACCCATCTGAACTAACCCCAGGAGGAGGCCGAACTGGTTCTCGGGGGCGGCACGGCCCCGCGGCTGGAGGGACAAGAAGTCCCCGGGAGGCAGCGACTGATTTTGGAGTCGAGAGTGCACCGTCCCAGTAGGGGAGCCTTGACGCTGGGCGTGGGGCTGGAAGCGGAGGATCTGACCGTGACTCCAGTGGGCCAGACCCCCCGGGGGCAATCTCCACACAGCCAGCACACATAGGCGACGCGCCCGCGGGAATCTCAGATATAATAGTCATTCCAAGCAAGACAAGCAACTCTGGCTATATTCTGAGGTGCTACTCTCCTATCTCTCTGTTCCCTCCCCCACCCTCCCCAGGCGGCTTCATTAACATCTGAATAGCCTGAGCCAGAGGGAGAACTCTGATAGGGATCTGACTGCATTTTTTTTTTAGCGGATTTTCTGGAAAAACTAGTTTCCCAGTGATGGCTCGGAGACAACAATCCATATCAAACCACTTAAAGAAGCAGACCATGACAGCTTCTCCAACCCCCCAAACAAAAGAATCAAAATCTTTCCCAGATGAAGATACTATCTTGGAATTATCAGATACAGAATATAAAAAACTAATTTACAGAATGCTTAATGATATCACAAATGAAATTAGGATAACTGCAGAAAAAGCCAAGGAACACACCAATAAAACTGTTGAAGAACTCAAAAAGATTATTCAAGAACATAGTGGAAAAATTAATAAGTTGCAAGAATCCATAGAGAGACAACATGTAGAAATCCAAAAGATTAACAATAAAATTACAGAATTAGACAATGCACTAGGAAGTCAGAGGAGCAGACTCGAGCAATTAGAATGCAGACTGGGACATCTGGAGGACCAGGGAATCAACACCAACATAGCTGAAAAAAAATCGGATAAAAGAATAAAAAAAATGAAGAAACCCTAAGAATTATGTGGGACACTATCAAGAAGGATAACCTGCGGGTGATTGGAGTCCCAGAACAGGGAGGGGGGACAAAAAACACGGAGAAAATAGTTGAAGAACTCCTGACACAAAACTTCCCTGACATCATGAAAGATGAAAGGATATCTATCCACGATGCTCATCGAACCCCATTTAAGACTGATACAAAAAGAAAAACACCAAGACATATTATCATCAAACTCACCAAAACCAAAGATAAACAGAAAATTTTAAAAGCAGCCAGGGAGAAAAGAAAGGTTTCCTTCAAGGGAGAATCAATAAGAATATGTTCTGACTACTCAGCAGAAACCATGCAGGCAAGAAGGGAATGGGACGACATATACAGAACACTGAAGGAGAAAAACTGCCAGCCAAGGATCATATATCCAGCAAAACTCTCTCTGAAATATGAAGGCGAAATTAAGAGATTTACAGACAAACACAAGTTTAGAGAATTTGCAAAAACCAAACCAAAGCTACAAGAAATACTAAAGGATATTGTTTGGTCAGAGAACCAATAATATCAGATATCAGCACAACACAAGGTCACAAAACAGAACGTCCTGATATCAACTCAAATAGGGAAATCACAAAAACAAAAAAATTAAGATTAATTAAAAAAAAAATACACATCACAGGGAATCATGGAAGTCAATAGGTAAAAGATCACAATAATCAAAAAGAGGGACTAAATACAGGAGGCATTGAACTGCCATATGGAGAGTGATACAAGGCGATATAGAACAATACAAGTTAGGTTTTTACTTAGAAAAATAGGGGTAAATAATAAGGTAACCACAAAAAGGTATAACAACTCTGTAACTCAAGATAAAAACCAAGAAAAACGTAAAGACTCAACTAACATAAAGTCAAGCACTATGAAAACGAGGATCTCACAATTTACGAAGAAAAACGCCTCAGCACAAAAAAGTATGTGGAAAAATGAAATTGTCAACAACACACATAAAAAGGCATCAAAAAGACAGCACTAAAAACTTATTTATCTATAATTACCCTGAATGTAAATGGACTAAATGCACCAATAAAGAGACAGAGAGTCACAGACTGGATAAAGAAACACGATCCATCTATATGCTGCCCAGACTCAAATGATGGAAAAAAGTATATCAAGCAAACAATAAGCAAAAAAGAAGAGGAGTAGCAATATTAATTTCTGACAAAATAGACTTTAGACTTAAATCCACCACAAAGGATAAAGAAGGACACTATATAATGATAAAAGGGACAATTGATCAGGAAGACATAACCATATTAAATATTTACGCACCCAATGACAGGGCTGCAAGATACATAAATCAAATTTTAACAGAATTGAAAAGCGAGATAGATACCTCCACAATTATAGTAGGAGACTTCAACACACCACTTTCGGAAAAGGACAGGACATCCAGTAAGAAGCTCAACAGAGACACGGAAGATCTAATTACAACAATCAACCAACTTGACCTCATTGACTTATACAGAACTCTCCACCCAACTGCTGCAAAGTAGACTTTTTTTTCTAGCGCACATGGAACATTCTCTAGAATAGACCACATATTAGGTCATAAAACAAACCTTTGCAGAGTACAAAACATTGAAATATTACAAAGCATCTTCTCAGACCACAAGGCAATAAAACTAGACATCAATAACAGAAAAACTAGGGAAAAGAAATCAAATACTTGGAAAATGAACAATACCCTCCTGAAAAAAGACTGCGTTATAGAAGACATCAAGGAGGGAATAAGGAAATTCATAGAAAGCAACGAGAATGAAAATACTTCCTATCAAAACCTCTGGGACACAGCAAAAGCAGTGCTCAGAGGCCAATTTATATCAATAAATGCACACATACAAAAAGAAGAAAGAGACAAAATCAGAGAACTGTCCCTACAACTTGAACAAATAGAAAGTGAGCAACAAAAGAATCCATCAGGCACCAGAAGAAAACAAATAATAAAAATTAGAGCTGAACTAAATGAATTAGAGAACAGAAAAACAATTGAAAGAATTAACAAAGCCAAAAGCTGGTTCTTTGAAAAAATTAACAAAATTGATAAACCATTGGCTAGACTGACTAAAGAAATACAGGAAAGGAAACAAATAACCCGAATAAGAAATGAGAAGGACCACATCACAACAGAACCAAATGAAATTAAAAGAATCATTTCAGATTATTATGAAAAATTGTACTCTAACAAATTTGAAAACCTAGAAGAAATGGATGAATTCCTGGAAAAACACTACCTACCTAAACTAACACATTCAGAAGTAGAACAACTAAATAGACCCATAACAAAAAAAGAGATTGAAATGGTAATCAAAAAACTCCCAACAAAAAAAAGCCCTGGCCCGGACGGCTTCACTGCACAGTTCTACCAAACTTTCAGAGAAGAGTTAACACCACTACTACTAAAGGTATTCCAAAGCATAGAACAAGACGGAATACTACCCAACTCATTCTATGAAGCCACCATCTCCCTGATACCAAAACCAGGTAAAGACATTGCAAAAAAAGAAAATTATAGACCTATATCCCTCATGAACATTGATGCAAAAATCCTCAACAAAATTCTAGCCAATAGAATCCAACAACACATCAAAAAAATAATTCACCCTGATCAAGTGGGATTTATACCAGGTATGCAAGGCTGGTTTAATATCAGAAAAACCATTAATGTAATCCATCACATAAATAAAACAAAAGACAAAAACCACATGATCTTATCAATTGATGTAGAAAAGGCATTTCACAAAGTCCAACACCCATTCATGATAAAAACTCTTACCAAAATAGGAATTGAAGGAAAATTCCTCAACATAATAAAGGGCATCTATGCAAAGCCAACAGCCAATATCACTCTAAATGGAGAGAACCTGAAAGCATTTCCCTTGAGAAGGGGAACCAGACAAGGATGCCCTTTATCCCCGCTCTTATTCAACATCGTGTTGGAAGTCTTAGCCAGGGCAATTAGGCTAGACAAAGAAATAAAAGGTATCCGGATTGGCAAGGAAGAAGTAAAGTTATCACTATTTGCAGATGACATGATTATATACACAGAAAACCCTAAGGAATCCTCCAGAAAACTACTGAAACTAATAGAAGAGTTTGGCAGAGTCTCAGGTTATAAAATAAACATACAAAAATCACTTGAATTCCTCTACATCAACAAAAAGAACACCGAAGAGGAAATAACCAAATCAATACCATTCACAGTAGCCCCCAAGAAGATAAGATACTTAGGAATAAATCTTACCAAGGATATAAAAGACCTATACAAAGAAAACTACAAAGCTCTACTACAAGAAATTCAAAAGGACATACTTAAGTGGAAAAACATACCATGCTCATGGATAGGAAGACTTAACATAGTAAAAATGTCTATTCTACCAAAAGCCATCTATACATTTAACGCACTTCCGATCCAAATTCCAATGTCATATTTTAAGGGGATAGAGAAACAAATCACCAATTTCATATGGAAGGGAAAGAAGCCCCGGATAAGCAAAGCACTACTGAAAAAGAAGAAGAAAGTGGGAGGCCTCACCTTACCTGACTTCAGAACCTATTATACAGCCACAGTAGTCAAAACAGCCTGGTATTGGTACAACAACAGACACATAGACCAATGGAACAGAATTGAGAACCCAGACATAGATCCATCCACGTATGAGCAGCTGATATTTGACAAAGGACCAGTGTCAATTAACTGGGGGAAAAGATAGCCTTTTTAACAAATGGTGCTGGCATAACTGGATATCCATTTGCAAAAAAATGAAACAGGACCCATACCTCACACCATGCACAAAAACTAACTCCAAGTGGATCAAAGACCTAAACATAAAGACTAAAACGATAAAGATCATGGCAGAAAAAATTGGGACAACCCTAGGAGCTCTAATACAAGGTATAAACAGAATACAAAACATTACCAAAAATGATGAAGAGAAACCCGATAACTGGGAGCTCCTAAAAATCAAACACCTATGCTCATCTAAAGACTTCACCAAAAGAGTAAAAAGACCACCTACAGACTGGGAAAGAATTTTCAGCTATGACATCTCCGACCAGCACCTGATCTCTAAAATCTACATGATTCTGTCAAAACTCAACCACAAAAAGACAAACAACCCAATCTAGAAGTGGGCAAAGGATATGAACACACATTTCACTAAAGAAGATATTCAGGCAGCCAACAGATACATGAGAAAATGCTCTCGATCATTAGCCATTAGAGAAATGCAAATTAAAACTACGATGAGATTCCATCTCACACCAGAAAGGCTGGCATTAATTCAAAAAACACAAAATAATAAATGTTGGAGAGGCTGTGGAGAGATTGGAACTCTCATACACTGCTGGTGGGAATGTAAAATGGTACAACCACTTTGGAAATCTATCTGGCGTTATCTTAAACAGTTAGAAATAGAACTACCATACAACCCAGAAATCCCACTCCTGGGAATATACACTAGAGATACAAGAGCCTTCACACAAACAGATATATGCAGACCCATGTTTATTGCAGCTCTGTTTACAGTAGCAAAATGTTGGAAGCAACCAAGGTGTCCATCAACAGATGAATGGGTAAATAAATTGTGGTATATTCACACAATGGAATACTACGCATCGATAAAGAACAGTGACGAATCTCTGAAACATTTCATAACATGGAGGAACCTGGAAGGCATTATGCTGAGCGAAATTAGTCAGAGGCAAAAGGACAAATATTGTATAAGACCACTATTATAAGATCTTGAGAAATAGTAAACCTGAGAAGAACACATACTTTTGTGGTTACGAGGGGGGGAGGGAAGGAGGGTGGGAGAGGGTTTTTTATTGATTAATCAGTAGATAAGAACTGCTTTAGGTTAAGGGGAAAGACAGCACGCAATACAGGCGAGGTCAGCTCAATTGGACTGGACCAAAAGCAAAAAAGTTTCCGGGATAAAATGAATGCTTCAAAGGTCAGCGGAGCAAGCGCGGGGGTCTGGGGAACATGGTTTGAGGGGACTTCTAAGTCAATTGGCAAAATAATTCTATTATGAAATCATTCTGCATCCCACTTTGAAATATGGCGTCTGGGGTCTTAAATGCTAACAAGCGGCCATCTAAGATGCAGCAATTGGTCTCAACCCACCTGGAGCAAAGGAAAATGAAGAACACCAAGGCCACACGACAACTAAGAGCCCAAGAGACAGAAAGGGCCACATGAACCAGAGACCTACATCATCCTGAGACCAGAAGAACTAGTTGGTGCCTGGCCACAATCGATGACTGCCCTGACAGGGAGCACAGCAGAGGACCCCTGAGGGAGCAGGAGATCAGTGGGATACAGACCCCAAATTCTCATAAAAAGACCAAACTTAATGGTCTGACTGAGACTGGAGGAATCCCGGCGGCCATGCTCCCCAGACCTTCTGTTGACACAGGACAGGAACCATCCCCAAAGACAACTCATCAGACATGAAAGGGACTGGTTAGCGGGTGGGAGAGAGACGCTGATGAAGAGTGAGCTAATTATATCAGGTGGACACTTGAGATTGTGTTGGCAACTCTTGTCTGGAGGGGGGATGGGAGGATAGAGAGAGAGGGAAGCCGGCAAAATTGTCAAGAAAGGAGAGACTGAAAGGGCTGACTCAAGAGGGGGAGAGCAAGTGGGAGTAGGGAATGAGATGTATGTAAACTTATATGTGACAGACTGATTGGATATGTAAACGTTCACTTGAAGCTTAATAAAAGTTATTAAAAAAAAAAAACTGCCCATGAACAAAATAATACTATTATGAAAACATTCTGCATCTCACTTTGAAATGTGGCATCTGGGGTCTTAAATGCTAATCATGCGGCCATCTAAGATGCATCAATTGGTCTCAAGCCACCTGGAGCAAAGGAGAACGAAGAACACCAAGGTCACACGATAACTATGAGCCCAAGAGACAGAAAGGGCCACATGAACCAGAGACTTACATCATCCTGAGACCAGAAGAACTAGATGGTGCCCAGCCACAACCGGTGACTGCCCTAACAGGGAGCACAACAGAGAACCCCTGAGGGAGCAGGAGATCAGTGGGATGCAGACCCCAAATTCTCATAAAAAGACCAGACTTAATGGTCTGACTGAGACTAGAGGAATCCCGGCGGTCATGGTCCCCAAACCTTCTCTTGGCCCAGGACAGGAACCATTCCCGAAGACAACTCATCAGACATGGAAGGGACTGGACAATGGGTTGGAGAGAGATGCTGATGAAGAGTGAGCTACTTGTATCAGGTGGACACTTGAGACTGTGTTGGCATCTCCTGTCTGGAGGGGAGATAGGAGGGTAGAGAGGGTTAGAAACTGGCAAAATTGTCGTGAAAGGAGAGACTGGAAGGGCTGACTCATTAGAGGGAGAGTAAGTGGAAGTATGGAGTAAGGTGTATATAAGCTTATATGTGACAGACTGACTTGATTTGTAAACGTTCACTTAAAGCTCAATAAAAATTATTAAAAAAAAAAAAAAAGATGACAGCCTAGGAAACACTATAAGGCATTTCTACCCTATCCTATAGGGTCACTATGAGTAGGAATTGACTCAACAGCACAGCATGACAAACTTATAGTTCTTTTTGAATATATGATATTTTTATACACTGCAATCAATACGCAGGAACCAAGTAAGTTTCTGATACCTACAATCAACTTACTCATAGCATTACTCCACATGTTGATGGTGTGGAAAAACTGTTATGTTTCACAGCATGCATTTCACCTTATTGATACACATTTCTTAGATTATCTTTTTCTTCTGTGTTGACTATGTTGGTTACTTAAAATTTTCCCTATTTATTGCTAATAACACAAAAATTCTCTTATAAAGTTCTCTGTTTTCTTTTAGATTTTATTTGGTATGTATTTTTACTCAAATTTCTAGGTTTTTCTAGATATTTGATGATATTAGCAACATATATATCTGTTTTTCAAGGCTACTTCTTTTCTAAGCAGGATAAATTGATAATTTATTCCATATTATTCACAGAAAATTGCAAATATCTTTGAGATTGCTTGCAAATATATAAGATGTTGAATATTTAAATGAAAAGCGAATGTTAATTCCATGTTTCTGAAACTTACAAATGCAAAAAGTGACAAAAATTAGTAGTGACTTAGAATTGAATCTGGAATCTATTCTTTCATATTTCTTGAAAGCACAGGAGGGCAGGTACAATTCACATATAGATCTAATGTTAAAGATCAAAAACATCTATTAAATATTGTTTCATTTGCTATCCAAAATTTTTCTATGTACTTCTCACCTGAAAAAGGTCTTGTAACAGAAAGACTAAATGTATTCTAACAATGAAAAGAGAATTTCTTAACAGAATATAGAAAGCCTTCAACTGTTACCACTCTGAATTCAGTATTTTAACTGTACAATAAGACATAAATTAGTGGTTATGCGAATATATAGTAACTCCACATGCTAAATTCTGTGCAAACTAAATTTTAGATATAAACACACTTGCTATATAGTTAAGGTTTGTAGGAACTTCAGATATTTAATCTATCTCATTATCTCATTTGTGCAATGTCACACATGGGTAATAATCTTTTAAACTTGATTACCTATTGTATATTTTTATACAGTACTGAAATCGTTGTAGACATAAAATAAACATTAAATCAATTGTGAAATTGTTGGTGGTATTCTCTCTTTCTCTCTCTTTTTTAAAACTCATATCTACTGGTTAGAATATACAGAGTCACTGTACCAAAACGAATTGGATGACATTCAACCATTTAAGGAGCTAGCATATGATCAAGAACCAACAGTATTAAAGGAAAAAGTTCCAACTGCACTGAAGGAACTGGCAAAAAACAAGGCTCCGGGAATTGATGGAATACCAAATACAAATGAACACAAATACCAAATACAAATGGTTGCAAGGTTGCAAGTGCTCACTTGTCTATGCCAAGAAATTTGAAAGATAGCTGTGTGGCCAACCAACTGGAAGACATCCATATTTGTGCCCATTCTAAAGAGAGGTGATCCAGCAGAATGCAGAAATTATCAAACTACATCAGTAATATCACACATAAGTAATATTTTGCTGAAGATAAATTCAGTGTTGCAGCAGTACGTTGACAGAGAACTGTCAGAAATTCAAGTCAGATTCAGAAAAGGATGTGTAATGAGAGATATCATTGCTGATATAAGATAAATCTTGGCTGAAAGCAGAGAATAGCAGAAAGATGTTTACTGGTGTTTTATTGCTATGCAAAGGCATTCAATTCTGTAGATCATAACAAATAATAGACAACATTCTGAAGAATAGGAATGCCAGGACACTTAACAGTGCTAAATGAGGAACCTGTACCTAGACCAAGAGGCAGTTCGTTTGAACAGGGAACATGTGTGTCAGGGTTGTATTTTTTCACCATAGTTATTCAATCTGTATGCTATGCAAATAATTCCAGAAACTGGACTGTATGAATAAGAATGTGGCATCAGGATTGGAGGAAGACTCATTAACAACTTGTGATATGCAGATGATGTAACTTTGTTTGCTGAAAGAGGACTTGAAGCACTTAATGATGAAGTTCAAAGACTACAGACGTCAGTATGAATTACACCTCAGCATAAAAGAAAACAATAATTCTCACAACTAAACTGATAGGAAGATCATGATAAAATGAGACAATATTGAAGATATCAAAGATTTCATTTTACTTGGATCCACAATCAATATCCATGGAAGTAGCAGTCAAGAAATCAAACAAAGCATTGCACTGGGCAAATCTTCTGCAAAAGGCCTCTTTAAGGTATTAAACAGCAAAGATATCTGTTTGAGGATTAAGGTGCACCTGACTTAAGCCACAGTATTTTCAATTGCCTCATATGCATGCGATGTATGGACAATGAGTAAGGAAGACTGAAAAAGAACTGATGCTTTTGAATTATGGTGTTTGCAAAGAATATTTAATACACCATGGACTGCCAGAAGTACAAATCTGTCCTGGAAGAAGTACAGCCAGAGTGTTTGTTCCTTAGTAGCAAGAATGGTGAGAATTTGTCTCACATACTTTGGACTTATTATCAGGGAAGATCAGTCCCTGGAGAAAGACATCATGCTCATAAAGAGCCAGTGAAAAAGACGAAGATCCTCAATGAAATGGAATACGTGGTGGCTGCAAGGGTGGGCTCAAACACAGCAACGATTGTGAGGATGGCACAGGACTGAGCAGTGTATCATTCTGTTGTATATAGGGTTTCTGTGAGTTGGAACCAACTAGACAGTAAAAAAAAAAAAAAAAGAAAATTTTTTTTTTTTTTTTTTTACCTGACCACAAAAACAAGAACAAGGCACTACAGCAAGCATCATACTTGATGGTAAAACAGTGGAAGTAAATTTCCTTCTTTTCCTGATTTTTGTGTCTTCTCTCACTTTTTTTATTTTTCTATCAGCCTGCGTAAAGTCTTTTAGATTTTGATGCCCTCTTCAACTTTTGGTTTTATTGATTTTGTTTATTTTTTCTATATTTCATTGTTTTGTCATATTTATTATGTCTTCTCTTTTTTTCTTGTATTAGTTTTGGTTTGCTCTTTTTTTTTTTTCTAGTTTCTACAAGGGAAAATTAGGTTACTGATCTGATATTTTTGTTTTAAAGTATATTTTGTCTGATATTTAGTATAGCCACTCCCACTAGCTTATGGTTATTTTTTGCATGTTGTACCTTTTTCTCCACACTTTTAATTTCAACCTATTTGTATCTTTGAATCTAAAGTATGCCTCTTGTAGACAGCATATAATTGGAGATTATTTTTTATCCAGGTAATTTGTTTTTGTTTTGAAGTATTTAATCGATTTGCAATTAATATAATTAATGACATGGTTGGATTTACATCTACTAGTTTCCAGTTTTATTCTTTTACATGGATATATAGAATTAGTTTTTTTTTTTTTTTTTTGCTTATTTGTTCCTTCTTTACGGCTTTTTAAAAGTTAGTTATTTTCTTGATTACCATTTTAATTTTTTGTTGGTTTGTAACTTTCATTTTTTGAATTATTTCCTTTCTGGTTGTACTTGCAATTATACATCTTAACTTCTCTTAACCTACTTCAAATTAAAAGTACTTTAAGGTGGGGCAAGGTGGAGAAGTGAGTGGATGCTCAGATCTACTCCCCTAACAACTAACTCACTGAACAAAGAATGAAAGCAAGTACAGGCTGAGATTTCAGAACTCAGGACAGCGGCTGAGGAATCAGAGAATCGGAGTGAGTCCAGAAGCAGGGGAGAGGAGGGATGGGATCAGCACACAAGCCAGGAGATCGTACCCACTAATATGGGGAGCACTAGCTTATTGCAGCCATTTTGGGATGAGACTAGGTAGCACCCCAAACAGAGAGCACAGAAAAGGAGCTTATGCAAGAAAGCACTAGCCAGATTTTTAGGGAGGCACGAATTGGCTGTGGGACTTCACAGTTTGAACAAGTGGCAGGGGTGTAGGAGGACCATAAGGCTATGTAAGAGTACTGTGAATTTCTGTGAAGCCCTAAATGGATGGGCACTAGAACCAGGAAGAGGTACAAGAGCTGCAGGGCAAAGAGAACAGTTCAGACTGACAGGCACAGAGGAAGCAGATGCAAGCAGGTCACTGTGGGTGGTGGGTATGCCCAAGCAGTGTTGCCAGTGAGGGAAAGGCAAAAAGAGCCACTCACCTTTGCTACAATAAAGTCAATCCCCAGATCTCACATCAGTGGATGTATCCACCAAAACCTCCCCAACCCACACATGTGTATTGAATTCTAGAGAACAAGCATCCCAGATCTACTGAAACAAAAAAACCTGGGGGGAAAAAATCCCTAAGGAAAGGAGTGCCCCCTAGTGGTTCTCAGGCGAAAACACAAAATCTGCTGCTGCTGAGACATTCTAACGGAGAACCTGTGCAGTAAGGGTAGCCACCTCATATGGTTCCCAGGTCTGTCAGTATTGGAGGGGGTGGTCTGCCACATCGTTGACCAGTGGAGTGGCTGGTGGGTGCAGGCCTTGGCTTTATAGTTGGCAGCCTCACGACTGGCTGCTACACCACCAGAACACCCAAACAGAAAATTTCCCACGCATAAAATAAAATAGAATAAAAAATTTAAAGAAAACATAACAAAATTGTTAAAGTCCAACAAAAGCTAATAAAATATACAAAATCATAAGAGAAGAAGGAACAATCAGAAGCAAAATATGGAGAAGAGGAAACCTCTCCTATGGAGGCCAGAATAATGCAAAGAATTGATAATTTTCAGAGTATGGTGCTAAATATGTTTAAATCAAAAAAAAAAATCACAGAAAACAAACTAGTGGGCTTCAGAAAGCAAATGGAGGAACAAAATGAGAAACTTAACAAGGAAATTGAATACACTAAAAAAAAATACAAAGAGAACTACTGGAACTAAAGAATAAAAATCTGAATTAGAAAAAACAAGAGACACACTTGATGATGGAGTTGAACAGATGGAAGATAGAATGAGTGAACTAGAAGATTAAAGAACTGAATTTATTATGTCTCAAAAGAAACAAGAGAAATGAACAAGGAATTGTGAACAAACCTATAAGAAAATGTGAAATTCAATTAAGAAATCTAACATTAGAGTTATTGGAATCACAGACCACTATGACAACATTAGAGGCTCAGAAATAATTTTCCAAGAGATAATCAGAGTGAATATCCAAGGTCGTAGCAGAGAATCAAACCAGAAAATACAGAAAGCTACAAGAATCCCAATCAGAAGAGACACAAAAAGATCAATTTCATGACATGTTCTAATAAAATTCTTGAAAACCAAAGACAAGGAGAGAATTCTGAAAGCAGCAAGAGAAAAACACAATTTAACATACCAAGGCCTTACAAAAGCATCAGTGCAGACTTCTACCCAGAATCTCTGGAGGCCAGAAGACAATGAAGCAAAATGTATAAAATACTGAACAACAACAAAAACTGCCGACTGAAAATATTTTACCTAGCAAAGCTGTCATTCAAAAATGAGGGGGGTAATAAAGATATTCCCAAACAGAAGCTCTGAGAATTTGCCACTACCAGACCAGCTTTACAAGTATTACTCAAGGGAGTACTCCAGAGGAAAAGCAAGAGCATTAAGAATTCAATACAAACTAAACCTATTGCATATGGATTTTATATTGATGTTAATGGAGACACACCAACAGAAATGGGGAAAGGAGGAGCATATCAGCAATAGATTTATTATGTTAAGTTGTATGTTAACAGTTATTCACATGCTAGACATTGTAGTAAGTCATGAAATGTAACATATGTGATAACCGCTAAGAAATCACCAAGAAGAAACACTCAGAGAAAAGAAATAAGTTAACAAAAAGCTCATCACAAGAAAGCACCCAAACATAAACAAAAAATCAGAATAATAAAGAAGATACAAAATACTCAAAAAAAAAAAAAAAGAATGAGGTAAATACTTTTTTTTCAGTAATAACCTACATTGTAAATGGTCTAATCAACACATGCAAAAGACAGAGAGTGGCAGAATGGATAAAAAAATGTGATCATCCTTTTAGTGCCTATTAGAAACACACCTTAGATACAAGGATGCAAACAGACTGAATTTAAAGGGCTGGATAAAAATATCCCATTCAATCAGTAAAAAAAAAGAGCATGTGTGGCTATACTGATATTAGATAAAATAGGCTTTAAATCAAAACCGACTACAAGAGATGAATGTCATTGCATAATAATAATAATAAAAACTGTAAATACATAAAATCTTAACAGAAATGCACCAAAATACATGAAGCAAATGCTGACTAATATGAAAAAAGAAACATACAACTCCACAATAATGGTAGAGGACTTCAACACACCACTTTCAATTATAGACAGAACACCTAAAAAAGAAAAACCCTAAAGACACTGAGCACTTAAATAAAACCATAAGCCAAATGGACTCAAAAGATATATATTGAACACTCCACCCAATAGCAGAACAATACATTCTTCTCCAGAGCACATGGGTCATTTTCCAGAACAGACCATATGCTCAATCACAAAACGAGACTCAACAAATTTTAAAAGAGTGAAATCTTACAAAGCATTTTCTCAGACCATAATGGTATGATTCTAGATATCAACAACAGGTTAAACAGGAAAAAATAATACTGCAAGGAAATTAAGTAATACATTACTAAAAAAGCATTGGGCTATAGAAGAAATCAAAAGTGAAATTAAAACATTCCTTGAATCAAATGGTACGAAAACACAACATATCAAAACTTTTGGAACACAGCAAAAGCATTCATCAGAGAGAAATTTTAGCAATAAATGCCTTCATTAAAAAAGAAAAAATAATAATAATTAATTTAAAAAAACAGCTGAAACAAATAGAAAGAGCAAAAGAAGGCAAAAGCAATAAGAAAAAAAGGGCAGGGCAGAAATAAATGAAATTGAAAATAGAAAAACAATTGAAAGAATTAACAAAACCAGAAGCTGGTTCTTTGAAAGAACCAATGAAATAGGTAAACCATAGGCAAGATTGATGACAGAAAAACAAACAAAAAAAGAAGAGGCAAGTAACCAAATTAAAAATTAAATTGGTGACATTATAACTCAACACAATTAAAAATGTATATGAAAAACAAACATCAGAGATAAAGATCATAAATCATAATTGATTACTATGAAATTTTATACTCCAATAAATTTGAAACCTAGATGGAATGGATAAATTCCTAGAAACACATTACCTACTCAAACTAACACAAACACAGGTAGAAAATGTAAACAGACCCATCACAAAAGAATAGTTTGAAAATATCATCAGAAATATACTAAGAAAAACAAAAAAACCAGGACCAGATGGTTTCACTGGAGAATTCTGCCAAACATTCAGAGAAGAGTTGACACTAATCTTACTCAACTTCTTCCAAAATTAGAGGAGGAAGGAATCCTACAGAATCCCTTCTATGAAGCCAGCATAGCCCTGATACCAAAACCAGGCAAAGACACCACAAAAAAAAAGAAAACTGCAGACCAATATCTCCTATGAATAGATGCAAAACTTTTCAACAAAATTCTAGCCAACAGGCTATAGCAACGTATTAATATATATATATATACACACACTATGATCAAGTGGGATTCTTACCAGAATTACAAGTTTGGTTCATCATCAGAAAATTAATCAATGTAATTAATCCACCACATAAATCAAACAAAGCAAAAGAACCACATGATCATGTCAATCTATGCAGAAAAGGCTTTTTAAAAAATTCAACACCAATTCCTGATAAAAACTCTCAGAAAATAGTAATAGAAGGGAAATTCCTCAACATAATTAAGGATGTAAATGAAAAACAAACAGCCAACATCATACTCAATGGAGAAAGGCTGAGAACATTTCCCCTGGGAACAAGAACAAGGATGTCCAATATCACCACTCCACTACAAGTCCTAGCCAGAGCAATAAGACAAGAAGGAGAAAGAAAGGGTATTCACATTGGAAAAGAAGAAGTTAAAACTATTTCTATTTGCGGATGACATGATTCCACATATAGAACACCCTCAAGATTCCAAAGAATACTGTAGAACTAGTAGGAGAATTTAGCAACCTTGTAGGAAACAAGATCAATACACAGCAGTTGAGTTCCTCTTCACTTAGAGAGACTACTCTGACAAAGAAATCAAGAAAACATTATTGTTTACAATGGCCCCCAAATCAATAAAATACCTAGGAATTAACCTATCCCAGGGACAAAAAAGATTTATACAATGAGAATTATACTATGACAAGAGACTAAAAGAGACCTATAAAAATGGGAAGACATTCTGTGCTCATGGATTGGAAAGCTTAATATAGTGAAAATGTCAACTCAACCTAAAGTGATCTATTGATACAATGCAATCTGATACAAATCCCAACAAGGTTCTTCACTGAAATGGAAAAATTAATGACCAATTTCATAAGGAAGGGAAAGAAAACTTGAATAGCTAAATCAATAATAAAGAAAAAGAACAAAGCAGGAGGACCTGTACTCCCTGATATCAAAACATACTATACAGTCACTGAAATCAAAATAGCCTAGTACTGGTTCAATGATAGGCACATAGACCAGTGGAATAGAATTGAGAACTCAGAGCTAAACCCAAACATCTATGGGCCACTGATTTTCAACAAGGGGTCAAAATCCATTCAGTGGGGAAGAGAGCCTCTTTAATACATGGTGCTAGTAAAACTGGATATATACCCAGAGAAAATTGAAACAAGTATCCAAACTTCACATGAAACACAAAAACTAACTCAAAACAGATCAAAGACCTAACCTTTAAACCTAAAACCATAAAATTCCTGGGAGAAAACAATGAGGCCTAATATTTTGTAAAAATAGTATAGCAAATATTACAACAAATGCACAAATAGAGGAAGACAAAATAAGTAAATGGAATCTCATAACAATTAAAAATTCTGTTTATCAGAAGACATTATGAAAAAATAAAATACAAAAACGTAACATATAAAAAAAATATAGACAAGGAAAAATATTTGGAAAGGACATATCACATAAGTATCTAATCTCCAGAAGTTGTAGAAAACTTCAACAACTCAAAACAAAAAGACAATCAACCCAAATATAAAAAGGGCAAAGGACATGGACAGAGCGTTCACCAAAGACATCCAAGCAGACAACAAACACATGAAAAGATACTCAAGATCATTAACCATTAAAGAGATGTAAATCAAAACGACAATAAGATACTATCTCGCTCCTACTAGAATGGCACTGATTAAAAAAACAGAAAACAGCAAATGTTGGCAAGGATGTGGGGAGATTAGAATTCTTATCCATTGCTGATGGAACTGTAAAATGATACAACCACCATTGAATGCGTTATGGTGTTTCCTCATAAAACTAGAAACAGAGCTACCTTATGACCCAGTAGGAAACTCTGGTGGCATAATGGTTAAGAGTTCGGCTTCTAACCAAAAGGCTGCAGTTCAAATCCTCCAGGGGCTCCTTGAAAACCCTACGGGGAAGTTCTACTCTGTCCTATAGGGTCGCTATGAGTTGGAATCAACTCGATGGTAATGGGTTTAGTTTTTTTTCTTTATGATCCAACAATCCTACTCCTAGGAATATATTCTAGAGACATAAAAAGTGCTGACATGAACAGATTACATTGCACCCTCATTCACAATAGGAAAACAATGGAAACAACTGAAGTGCCAATCAATGGATGAATAGGATAAGCATATTGTGGCACATACAATGTCATAGTATGCAACCATAAAGAACAATTATGAGTCCAGGAAGCATATTGTAACGTGGATGTACCTGGAGGGCACAATGCTAAGTGAAATAAGTCAAGCAAATTTTATATGATCCTTCTTTTATAGGAAGACAAGAACAGATAAACACAGAGAAACCAGTGTCGATTGATGGTTACCAGGGAGAAGGCAGGTAAGAGAAAGTACACTTTAGAATATAGAGGCTTGTTACTTTTTGTGATGGGAAAAGTAGCATCGGGTGTGGAAATAATGAGCTCAGCACAGCCATGGTAAAGTGAAATGTTTAAGCACAAATAGAAGGGTATAGACACAATTAAAGAGAATGCTGACAAACTGTGATAAATGTAAATAATGTCAATCTGTGTGGAAAATGTCAAAAATAAAAATTCTTTGAAGATACACAATTTTACAACAACAGGAATAACAACTAAAAAATAGGTGTATGCATATATATGTATAGGAAGGCACATATAAATACATGGATGTGCATGTATAGGTGTAACCAAAGGCATATGTATATACATGTTTATGTGTGCTGCATATATTTTCAAATATAAAATAAAGCACATAATGACACAGTTATGGATACTTAGTAGGCATAACCAAACACTTCACGGGATTAGTTTACTGGATTTGAGGGTTTAGGGTCATAATCTCGTGGGGCTACTTGGTCAATTGGCACAATACAGTCCATAAAGACAATGCTCTACACCCTGGTTTGGTGAGTAGCACCTGGGGTCTTAGAAGCTTGCAAGCAACCATCTAAGATATAACTATTGGTCTGTATTCATCTGGAGCAAAAGAGAATGAAGGAAACCAAAGACACAAAGAAGAAACTAGTCTACAGAACTAATAGTCTACATAAACAAGGGGCTCACTTACCTTGAAACTAGAAAAACTAGATGGTGCCTGGTACCAATACTGATCATTCCGATCAGGGACTCAATAGATGTACCTGGATAGAATGGGAGAAAAACTGAAATTCCTAAAAAAGAGGACAGACTTACTTGATCAGTAGAGACTAGATGAATCCCCAAGATTATTGCTTCTGCATACCTTTTAAACTTGGAACTCGACTCCCAGAAGTCACTTTTCAGCCAAGTTAGAGATTGGTCCATAAAATAAGTAATATCACTCATGAGTACTATGGTTCTCTAAACAATCATCTAATGGAATCAAATGGTAAACATTTTCCCTAGGTCAAACATGAGAATATAAAGGGTGACAAGGAAGCTAGATTAAGGGAGACAACAACCAGAATGGAAATAATTAAATATTGATGTATTTTGAAAAATGTAACCAATGTCATTGAACAATATGTATAGAAATCATTAAATGAGAGCCTAATTTCCTGTGAAAGCTCTCATCATAAATACAATGAAATATTTTTTAAAAAATAGTGATAATGGTAACACTACACGAAAAACATAATCAGTCATTAAACTGTATATGCAGAAAAAAAATTAAAACTAGCCTCTGTCCAGTAAAATATACAATTTGCTCTATTCTATCTCCACTTTCTCCCCATTTCTATATATTATATCTTCATAGTTACAAGTTAAAAATAAAATGTCATCCTATGGGGCATTTCTACTCTGTCCTATAGGGTTGCTATGAGTTGGAATTGACTTGATGACTCACAACAAGAAAAACAATCTTTGATAAAGGAACAACAAAGAGGTGTTTCAGTGGAAAAAGGATGGTTTTCAACAAATGGTGGTGGAATGGAGAGCACCCACATCCAAAAAAAAAAAAAAAATTAGCCCAAACACAGACTTTACACCTTTCAAAAAAATTAAATCAAAATGGATAATAGACTTAAATGTAAAATATAAAACTTCCAGAAGATAACAGGATTAAATCTAGGTGACCTTGAGTTTGGTGATGAGGGTTTAGCTACAACACCCAAAGTGCAATGCATGTAAGAAAAAGTTTAATAAGTTGTATTTCATTAAAAACTTCTGCTCAGTTAAAGACACTGTTAGTAGAATGAAAAGACCAACCACAACTGGAAGAAAATATATGTGAAACACATATTGGATGAAAGACTTGTATCGAAAATTAGAAAGAACTCTTAAAGCTCAACAATAAGAAGCAGGATTGGGGGCACACAAAATTCAAATGAAGTGTTGGAGAGCTGAGTTCAAAATATGTATATCCATTGAGTCAAAACTAAGGAGTTTTTTTTTTTTCCCACCAATTGGAAGATATGGGTCTAGAAACCAAGGGGTAGAAGTAGGAATGGCCACTTCCACCCTCACATGCAGTGAACTTTGATGGAATTTATGTTTTCTATTCCTGCAACTTTGGAGCCCTGGTGGTACAGTGGTTAAGAGCTATGACTTTTAACCAAAGGATAGGCAGTTTGAATCCATCACCTGCTCCTTGGAAACCCTATGAGCAATTCTAATCTCTCCTATAGGGTTGCTATGAGTCAGAATCAATGGGACTGCAACAATTTTTTTTTTTTTTTTTAACTCCTGGAACTTTTGGAAGCTTTACCTTAATTCCAAAGTTTGAACACTTACAGAGAACCCAGTGATAACTCATGTGAAATAGAAACTTTTATTACTATCTGTTTACTATAGGATAATCAGACCAGCCAATCAGGAGGTAAGTCATTACTAATTTGGCTTGGATAATTGACTACCAGTTAGGGTTACGAGTACATAAGCTCTGAATTGGCACCACTTCCTGAGGAATCATCAAGTTACATGATAGCAGGTTAGCTCTGTTGGATGCTGTATTGAAACATATTTTGAACTTGCTCACAATAAAATAAAATAAAATTTCATATTTATTTTATAAAATTGATTTTCAAACAGATCAGAGCAGAAAAAAAAATCTATTAATACGGTCCTTTACGGTTACCTACATAATTGCCTTTACTTGTGTTATTTAATTCTTTGTGTTCAATAAAGTTACTCCTGATATCCCCCCCTTTTTTTTTTCCAATCTGAAGACTTCAGTATTTCTTGTAGAACAGACCTGCTAGCAATGATTTTTTTTTTTTTCTACACCGTGTGCTAACCCAGGGGTTGGGAATACATGACAACACGGTTTCTGACTTCACAGTATTCCAAATGAGTTTGTTGATTTCCTAAGAAAACATAAAATACCCAATTTGCTGAAGAAGACAAAGAAAATTGAGGATGTAAAATATAGCAACACTGGAATATATTGGAAAATAAATAAAAGACTTAACCACGTAAAAGTCACAATATACATTTGTTTATGTACAACTTTTTTCAAACGTCAAAGAACAAATGCTACTAGGTTATAGAAATAGAGTGCTTTCCTGAGCATTGCAACTAATTTTATGAGCCTATAATCTTAACACCAAAACCAAATATGAATAGCCTGATAGCTTAATAATAACCAGTTGCTGCCAAGTTTTTATGACTCATGGCAACCCGTGTGTGTCAGAGTATAACAGTGTTCCATAGGGTGACCACTGATTAATTATTTGAAAGTAGATTACCAGGCCATTTTTCTAATGCACCTCTGGGTGGACTCCAACCTCCAATCTTTTGGTTAGCAGGAGAGCATGTTATCCGTTTGCACCACTAAGGGACTCCACCCAGGAACTTCATATTACTACTTGCCAATTTCACTTACAAAACAATATGCAAAATCCTAAATATAAAAAATAGTACATCAAATCCAAGGTATAGTATTGTTGCATCACACCATAATTAAGGTTTATTCTAAGAATGAAAATATATTCACTTTTGATGACCTATTAATCATATTTATCATTTAAGACTAAAAGAACAACTCATCGTACATTGCCATTGAAGGGGATCAGATATTCTCTGCTAAGCTTTTCCATTTTTTTCCTACTAACATGGGAAATATCACTAAAGATTCAACTCAATTAAATTCTTCATGAAGTACACAATTTCCCCAAATCTGTTCGAAATAAAGTGCTCATAACTAGCAGTGAGTGTGACACTGGGGAATAGCTCTGGGAATTAGGAAAAGTTGACAGTGTTTTGGCTTTATGGACTTCAGCCATTTCCCCCAGCAAACAGCTAATGACAAGGAATCTCCGTGGAACACATTCACCCTCCATGGTCCCAGTTCAATCCTCAGTTCTGAAGGAACTAGAGAAATGATGAAATGGGAAAAGGGTGAAATACAGTGCCAAGAAGAGGATGAAATCTAAGTCAGGACCTATAACAGCTATGATATTTGACACCATTCTGCAAGGCCCTGTTGATTCTTTTCTAAAAAAAAAAGAATTAAAAAAGAAGAAACTAATATAGAACTCCATTGTATGATTATGATAATGATGACAATAAAGTCAATTTTGTATTTAATGATCACTATATAGTTTTTTTAATATAGTTTACAAGCTGTATCTTTATATATTATCTCAATTGATACAAGATACCTCAGGGTTGGAAGATTTTACTTCTATTGCTGACAGTGTTGAAATTTAGGTATTAGGAGATCCTTCCAGAAAAAAAAAATCTATGAATTCTGGAAGCATTCTGTAAAACAAACATATGATGTCATGGCATCTGAAAGGGTAGAAGCTTTGGGAGAAAAAGGGTGATGGAAACTGATTTCGGGTAATCAAAATGATGCAAGGCTATTAGGGAGAAATTTTGTTCCTGCAAGTGTGTGAAGTAGAATTAGATACCTTGGACCTGGGACTCTCAGAGCCTATTCCTTCACTGAAGGTGTGGTTTAGAGTAGTATTCTGAGCAGCACAGGGAAAACATAAAAACTGTGTTCTATTTGGCCTGGTCTATGGATAGAAAAATTCTTTAGTCTTGGAAATTATAATCCTGGGGTTGTCCACATATGAGTTCAGAGTTTGAATTTATACTCTCTGCATAGTCAGAAGCGCTTTAATCTGAAAAAAATCAACATAGAGTATATTCCATTCCAGGGGTCATGAAATTCTTGAGGCATTTGGAAGAATACAGACAAAAGCCTCTCTGGTGGGCCGCACCCTTAACACTGGCCACGCAGGATTTTTTTTTTTTAATAACTTTTATTAAGCTTCAAGTGAACGTTTACAAATCCAATCAGTCTGTCACATATAAGTTTACATACATCTCACTCCCTACTCCCACTTGCTCTCCCCCTCTTGAGTCAGCCCTTTCAGTCTCTCCTTTCTTGACAATTTTGCCGGCTTCCCTCTCTCTCTATCCTCCCATCCCCCCTCCAGACAAGAGTTGCCAACACAATCTCAAGTGTCCACCTGATATAATTAGCTCACTCTTCATCAGCGTCTCTCTCCCACCCGCTGACCAGTCCCTTTCATGTCTGATGAGTTGTCTTCGGGGATGGTTCCTGTCCTGTACCAACAGAAGATCTGGGGACCATGGCCGCCGGGATTCCTCTAGTCTCAGTCAGACCATTAAGTTTGGTCTTTTTATGAGAATTTGGGGTCTGCATCCCACTGATCTCCTGCTCCCTCAGGGGTCCTCTGCTGTGCTCCCTGTCAGGGCAGTCATCGATTGTGGCTGGGGACCAACTAGTTCTTCTGGTCTCAGGATGATGTAGGTCTCTGGTTCATGTGGCCCTTTCTGTCTCTTGGGCTCTTAGTTGTCGTGTGGCCTTGGTGTTCTTCATTTTCCTTTGCTCCAGGTGGGTTGAGACCAATTGCTGCATCTTAGATGGCCGCTTGTTAGCATTTAAGACCCCAGACGCCATATTTCAAAGTGGGATGCAGAATGATTTCATAATAGAATTATTTTGCCAATTGACTTAGAAGTCCCCGCAAACCATGTTCCCCAGACCCCCGCGCTTGCTCCGCTGACCTTTGAAGCATTCATTTTATCCCGGAAACTTCTTTGCTTTTGGTCCAGCCCAATTGAGCTGACCCTCCATGTATTGAGTGTTGTCTTTCCCTTCACCTAAAGCAGTTCTTATCTACTGATTAATCAATAAAAAACCTTCTCCCACCCTCCCTCCCTCCCCGCCTCGTAACCACAAAAGTATGTGTTCTTCTCAGGTTTACTATTTCTCAAGATCTTATAATAGTGGTCTTATACAATATTTGTCCTTTTGCCTCTGACTAATTTCGCTCAGCATAATGCCTTCCAGGTTCCTCCATGTTATGAAATGTTTCACAGATTCGTCACTGTTCTTTATCGATGCGTAGTATTCCATTGTGTGAATATACCACAATTTATTTACCCATTCGTCCGTTGATGGACAACTTGGTTGCTTCCAACTTTTTGCTATTGTAAACAGAGCTGCAATAAACATGGGTGTGCATATATCTGTTTGTATGAAGGCTCTTGTATCTCTAGGGTATATTCCCAGGAGTGGGATTTCTGGGTTGTATGGTAGTTCTATTTCTAACTGTTTAAGATAACGCCAGATAGATTTCCAAAGTGGTTGTACCATTTTACATTCCCACCAGCAGTGTATGAGAGTTCCAATCTCTCCGCAGCCTCTCCAACATTTCTTATTTTGTGTTTTTTGGATTAATGCCAGCCTTGTTGGTGTGAGATGGAATCTCATCGTAGTTTTAATTTGCATTTCTCTAATGGCTAATGATCGAGAGCATTTTCTCATGTATCTGTTGGCTGCCTGAATATCTTCTTTAGTGAAATGTGTGTTCATATCCTTTGCCCACTTCTTGATTGGGTTGTTTGTCTTTTTGTGGTTGAGTTTTGACAGAATCATGTAGATTTTAGAGATCAGGCGCTGGTCGGAGATGTCATGGCTGAAAATTCTTTCCCAGTCTGTAGGTGGTCTTTTTACTCTTTTGGAGAAGTCTTTAGATGAGCATAGGTGTTTGATTTTTAGGAGCTCCCAGTTATCGGGTTTCTTTTCATCATTTTTGGTAATGTTTTGTATTCTGTTTATACCTTGTATTAGGGCTCCTAGGATTGTCCCAATTTTTTCTTCCATGATCTTTATCGTTTTAGTCTTTATGTTTAGGTCTTTGATCCACTTGGAGTTAGTTTTTGTGCATGGTGTGAGGTATGGGTCCTGTTTCATTTTTTTTGCAAATGGATATCCAGTTATGCCAGCACCATTTGTTAAAAAGACTATCTTTTCCCCAATTAACTGACACTGGTCCTTTGTCAAATATCAGCTGCTCATACGTGGGTGAATCTATGTCTGGGTTCTTGATTCTGTTCCATTGGTCTATGTGTCTGTGGTTGTACCAGTACCAGGCTGTTTTGACTACTGTGGCTGTATAATAGGTTCTGAAATCAGGTAAAGTGAGGCCTCCCACTTTCTTCTTCTTTTTCAGTAGTGCTTTGCTTATCCGGGGCTTCTTTCCCTTCCATATGAAATTGGTGATTTGTTCCTCTATCCCCTTAAAATATGACATTGGAATTTGGATCGGAAGTGCGTTAAATGTATAGATGGCTTTTGGTAGAATAGACATTTTTACTATGTTAAGTCTTCCTATCCATGAGCAGGGTATGTTTTTCCACTTAAGTATGTCCTTTTGAATTTCTTGTAGTAGAGCTTTGTAGTTTTCTTTGTATAGGTCTTTTACATCCTTGGTAGGATTTATTCCTAAGTATCTTATCTTCTTGGGGGCTACTGTGAATGGTATTGATTTGGTTATTTCCTCTTCGGTGTTCTTTTTGTTGATGTAGAGGAATCCAAGTGATTTTTGTATGTTTATTTTATAACCTGAGACTCTGCCAAACTCTTCTATTAGTTTCAGTAGTTTTCTGGAGGATTCCTTAGGGTTTTCTGTGTATATAATCATGTCATCTGCAAATAGTGATAACTTTACTTCTTCCTTGCCAATCCAGATACCTTTTATGTCTTTGTCTAGCCTAATTGCCCTGGCTAGGACTTCCAGCACGATGTTGAATAAGAGCGGTGATAAAGGGCATCCTTGTCTGGTTCCCGGGCCACACAGGATTTTGACACACAAATACCTGTTAAATTTGAGTTCACAATCAAACTCACAAAACACATGGGGAATATATCTACAATGAACAAGAATTAGAAGACAGAATAAACAATAGAATAACCTCCTCTTTTCCACTTCAGTAAGTAAGAAATCTATTGGAAGTGCATATGAAGTGGATACGTTTAAAATGGTTAAATATTCAAAGTGAATAAAAAAGAGATACTACTATCCAAAAAAAAAAAAAAAAGTGATTTATGCTCTTGGGAAGATGATTTTTTTCTTCATCTATATTCCTTCTCCTAATTACGACTGCAAACATGGAAATTTTCTATAAAACAAAAGACGGTGACAAACAAGCTAGAGACTCAAGGAATGGCTTGGTGCTAAGTTCCCTGGGTTTTCTTTTTCATTATATATACTGGGCTTGGAGGGGAAGAAGCCAGAAATTGAAAAATGTCAATGGGAACAAGAGAAAGAAAGAAGTGGTGATAAGAAAAGGGAAGGGAAACGAATGAAAAGAAAGAAAGGAAAGGAAAAAAGTAAAAAAAAAAAAAAAAACTTGATGCCAACCTCACCCATGCTAGTAAAAGCCAGGCCAAGGGGGGATCCTAGACTTCTACTTCCTCTTCATAAAAGACCCAAACCCTCCCAACAATCTTTGATGGGGTCAAAGAAGGCTAAGCAAGGAGCCAGGACTTCGCTCTCCTGGGGTGAGTTGAGGCCATAGAGCAGCAACAAGGCATTCATACTACTGGAGGTCTAGTGGAGAGTCAGAACTCTCACTGCCATCAAGCAATACTAAGGAGCTGCCACCCAATGGTTATAATTGGAGCTAGAGGGGAAATGTGGCTCCTAACTCCACTTTGCTGTAACAAGGCAGCATCCCCTCCTATTTGCCTGCCAGAGAGATGTGAGAAAAAGCCAGT
Source organism: Elephas maximus indicus (assembly GCF_024166365.1). Classification (NCBI taxonomy): domain Eukaryota; kingdom Metazoa; phylum Chordata; class Mammalia; order Proboscidea; family Elephantidae; genus Elephas; species Elephas maximus. Next base: position 25,836,199 of record NC_064828.1, on the reverse strand, counting down.
TAAAGGTTTAAATGAAGTCCATTCCTATAATACTCTATAGGTTTAGATTTCAATAAGAAAAAATCACTAGTCATACAAATAACCTGGATATCTAACCATGAATGAAAAAAGGGCAATTGATGACAACTCTGCGTTGACAAAGAATTTAGAAGTACCTGACAAATATTTTAAAGTAGTTATACAAACGCTTCAATGAGCAATTATGAACACGCTTGGAAAAAAAAAAATCCTCAGCAAAAAATAAAAGTGTCAGCAAAGAAACAGAAGATCTAAAGACAAATAAAATGGAAATTTTAGCAATAACAACAACAAAAAAAATGTTTTTCAACGGATGGGCTTAACAGCAGAGTGGACAAATTGGTGTAAAGAATGCTGAATTGATCATAGAACAATAGAAATTACATAATCTGAGAGAAAATAGAGTAAAAATAAATGAACAGAGAACTCCACCCTCAAGGAGGTGGAGTGTAATTCCTCACTCCTTAAGTGTGAGCTTCCCGTAGTAACTTTCTTCCAAAGAGTAAAGTATGGAAAGGAGGAAAAAAGACTAACTTTACAAAGGGGAAAACCTGTAAACACTCTTTCAGCCGGATAATCAAAGTCAACATCAACAGTGATAAGTTATACTGATAACATGTACCCTTCATATGATGTGATGAGAATGACATTTTTTCCTGTGTTTTTCCTCTAAAAATCCATAATCTGGGCCTAATCATGAGAGAACATTAGGCAAATCTCAAGTGAGGGAAATTTTACAAAATACTTGACCTGTATGACTTAAAACTCTTAAAATCATTACGAAGAAAGTCTGAGAAACTGTCACAGTCAGGAGAAGCCTAAGGAGACATCATTGCTAAATGCAATGTGGTACCCAAGATGGGATACTGGAATAGAAAAGCATATTACCTAAAAACTAAAGAAATTTGAATGAAGTATATATTTTAGGCAAAAATAACACATCATTGTTAGTTTACTAGTAGTGACAAGTGTACCATACTAATGTAAAATTTTAATAATAGAAAAACTGGAGTAGATATATGGCAACTCCTTACTATATTCTTTTTTTTCTGTAAATTGAAGATTATTTTAAAATAATTTTAAAATTGTAAAAAATGAATAAACCTCAGGCAACTGTGGGACTATAACAAAAGATCTAACATTTGTGTTATCGGAGTCCCAGAAGGAGAAAAGAATGAGATGAAGTTGAAACCACTTGAAGTAATTGCTGAAAATTCTCAAATTTAGCAAAAGCCATACATGTACAGATTCAAGAAGCTGAGCAAACCCCAAACAGGGTAAGCCCAAAGAAATTCATAAGAAAACACATGACGACCAAACTTCTGATAGCTAAAGACAAAGACAAAGCATTGAAAATAGTAAAAGAGAAAGAATACCAACAGGGAAAAAACAATTCAAATGACAGTGGCTTTGACCTAGGAAGCCACCTTGGCCAGAGGAAGTGCCATAACATATTTCAGGTGCCAAAAGAAAAGAACTGTCAACTCAGAATCCTATACCCAAATAAAATACCCTTCATGAATGGAGAAGAAATAATGACATTATCAGATGAAGAAAAATTACCAACCCTGAAAGAATGGATAAAAGAATAAACACAAAGGAACCAATAAAAGAAGGGACCTTGGAACATCTGGAAGGAAGAAAGAACATGGAAAGCAAAAATATGGACACATACGGTAGGTTTTCTCTCATCTTTTGAATTGTCCAGGTTGTTTTTAATGATTGAAGAAAGATTATAACACTATGTAATGTGATTTGAAATGTATGTAGAAGAAATATTTGAGACAATTATATTATTGATGGTGGAGAGTAAAGGGACATAAAGGGAGTTAAGGTTTGTATGCTTCAATTAAACTAGAAAAATGACAACACAAGTGGACAGTAACAAATTATGTAGACACAATGTAATATCTAGAGAAACCACTACAAATGCTCTCCAAAGAAATACGTTAAAAACACTATTGTAAAATCAAAAGGACTTTTTAATAAATATCCAAGTAACCTACGGGAAGGCAAAAAAAAGGAAACAGCTATACATCAGAGGAACAAACAGAAAACAAAAAAGAAAATGGCCGATGTAAGCCCCATCATATTGATAATGGCATTAAATATAAATGGTCAAAATATGCCAAGTAAAAGACAGAGATTGGTTGCGGATTTAAAAAAAAAAAAAAGATCTAACTATGTTGTTGTTGTTAGGTGCCGTCAAGTTGGTTCCTATTATTAGTGACCCTATGTACAACAGAATGAAACACTGCTCCATCCTGCACCATCCTCACAACCATCGTTATGCTTGAGCCCATCGTCGCAGCCACTGTGTCAATCCTTCTTGTTTAGGGTTTTGCTCTTTTTCGATGATGCTCTACTTTACCAAGCATGATGTCCTTCTCCAGGGACTGACCCATCATGATAATATGTCCACAGTATATGAAATGTAGTCTGGGCATCCTTGTTTCTAAGAATATTCTGGCTGTACTTCTTTCAAGACAGATTTGTTCTTTTGGTAGTCCACAGTGTATTCAATATTTTTCACCAACACCACAATTAAAAGGCATGAATTCTTCTTCCATCTTCCTGATTCATTGACCAGCTTTCACATGCATATGAGGTGATCGAAAACACCATGGTTTGGGTCAGGCTCACTTTAGTCTTCAAGGTGACATATTTGCTTTTTAACACTTTAAAGAGGCCTTTTTGCGACAGATTTGCCCAATGTAATGCTTCATTTGATTTCCTGATTGCTGTTTTTATGAGTGTTGCTTGTGGATCCAAGTAAAATGAAATCCTTGACAACTTCAGTCTTTTCACTGCTTGTCATGATGCTTCTTGTTGGTCCAGTTGTGAGGGTTTTTGCTTTCTTTTTGTTGAAGTGTAACTCATACTGAAGGCTGTGGTCTTTGATCTTCATCAGTAAATGTTTCAAGTCCTCTTCAATTTCAGCAAAGTTGTGTCATCTGCATAATGCAGATTGTTAATGAGCCTTCCTTCAATCCTGATGCCCCGTTCTTCTTCATAGATTCCAGCTGCTCAGATTATTTGCTCAGCATATAGATTGAATAATTATGGTGAAGAATACAACCTTGACACACAACTTTCCTGATTTTAAACCAGACAGAATCCCCTTGTTCTGTTCAATGACTGCCTCTTGATCTATGTACAGGTTCCTCATGAGAACAATGAACAGTTCTGGAATTTCCATTCTTGGAAATCTTATCCATTATTTGATATGATCCACACAATGGAATGCCTTTGCACAGTCAATAAACACAGGTAAACATTTTTCTGGTATTTTCTGCTTTCAGCCAGGATCCATCTGACATCAGCAATGATATTCTGTGTTCCATGTCCTTTTCTGAATCCAGCTGGAATTTCTGCCAGTTCCTTGTCAATGTACTGCTGCAACTGTTTTTGAATAATCTTCAGCAAAATTTTACTTGTGTGTGATAGTAATGATGTTGTTCAATAATTTCCACACTCAATTGGATCACCTTCCTTTGGAATAGGCATAAATATGAATCTTTTCCAGTCTCTTGACCAGAATCTGTCTTCCAAATTTCTTGGCATAGATAAGTGAGCACTTCTATCACTGTATCTGTTTGTTGCAATATCTTAATTGGTATTCTGTCAATTTCTGTAGTCTTGTTTTTTACCAATGCCTTCAGTGCAGCTTGGACCTCTTCCTTCAGTATCATCAGTTCTTGATCATATGAGGCCTCTTGAAATGGTTGAGCACTGACCAATTCTTTTTGGTATAGTGACTGAGTATTCCATCCATCTTCTTTTAATATTTCCTGTGTCACTTAATATTTTTCCCATAGAATCCTTCAATATTAAGCCTGTGTTTAAGATCCTCCAAAATATGGTCCAGTACAACTCTCTGATATATGCTATGCTCTAGCCAAGCTTCAACTGTGATTCTTGGGTCACTTCCAAATTTCTTCACTTACACCTTTGTTTATTTTCATCTACATGTGCTCTGTAACCTATCTTCACTCACTACCTCTGCCTTTCAAAACTTTATGTCTCATTTAAGGCCCTTCATAAATACTACATTTTTGTGTTTTTCCTTCTTCTTTGTATTTATCTCCTTCTCTATCCTTCTCCTTCTTCATACTTCTTCCTTTCTAGAAAAATATAGCTTCTCCCAAAGCTCAATATCTCTGCAGTTTTGTTTGACCTTCTCTTGCAATACATATCAAGCAATTAACTACCAAAAAAGAGCAGGAGTGGCAATACTGATCTCAGATAAAATAGACTTTAAAACAAAATCCACTATAAAAGATAAAGAGGGGCACTATATAATGAGTAAATGGAAAATCCATTATGAAGGCTTAACCATAATAAACATCTACGCACCAATAACAGGGTTCCAAAATGCAGAAAACAAACTCTAACAGAACTGAAAAGAGAAATTGACAGTTCCACAATAATAGCAGAAAACTTCAACACACGGCTCTCAGTAAATGACAGAACATCTAGAAAGAAACTCAACAAAGATACAAAAGAGCTAAAGAGCACAATCAGCCAACTTGACCTCATAAACATAAATAGACCCAAAAGCTGCAAGATACACATTTTTTTCCAATGCACAAGAAGTGTTCTCCAGAATAGACCAAATCTTAGGCCACACAGTAACCTTCAATAAAATCCAAAACATTGAGATAATACGAAGTATCTTCTCTGACCACAATGCCATCAAAGTAGAAATTAACAACAGGAAAAGTAAGGGAAAAAAAATCAATTACATGGAAAATGAATAACACCCTGTTTAAAAGTCACTGGGTAATAGAAGAAATCAGAGATGGAATAAAAAAATTAATAGAATCAAACAAGAATGAAAACATATTATACCAAAACCTTTGGGACACAGCAAAGGCAATCTTCAGAGGTCAATTTATAGCAATAGATGCACACATAAAAAAGAAGAAAGGGACAAAGCCAAAGCATTGAACACAACTTGAACAAATAGAAAGAGAAAGCAAAAGAAGCCCACAGCCACCAGAAGAAAGGAAATAATAAAGATCAGAGCAGAAATAAAAGAGAGAATAGAAAAACAATAGAAAGAATCAACAAAACCAAAAGTTGGTTCTTTGAAAGATCAACAAAATTGAAAAACCACTGGCCAAACTGCCAAAAGAAAAACAGGAGAGGATACAAGTAACCCAAATAAGAAATGAAATGGGGACATTACTACACACCCATTTGAAATCAAAAGGATCATAACAGTATAATGAAAAACTACTCCAAAGAATTTGAAAACCTAGAGGGAATGGACAAATTTCTAGAAACACGAGACCTACCCAAACTAACACAAACTGATGTTGAAAATCTGAACAGACCAATAACAAAAGATTGAGAGGGTAGTAAAAAAAAAAATTCCCAATAAAAAAAAGCCCTGGCCCAGGTGGCTTTCATGGAGAATTCTACCAAACATTCAGAGAAGAACTTATACCAGTACTATCCAAACTATTTCAGAACATAAAAAAGGAAGCGATACTTCCAAATTCATTCTATGAAGCCAGCATAACCCTGATACCAAAACCAGGCAAAGACACCACAATAAAAGAAAATTACAGACCAATATCTCTCTTGAATATAGATGCAAAAATCATCAGCAAAATTCTAGCAAACGGTATTCAGCGTCATATCAAAAAAAACACACACCACAACCAAGTGAGATTCATACCAGGTATGCAAGGATGGTTCAACATTAGAAAATCAATCAACATAATCCACCACATAAATAAAAAGAAAGAAAAGAACCACATGATCATCTCAATCAATGCAGAAAAGGCATTTGAGAAAGTTCAACACCCATTCCTGATAAAAACTCTCAATAAAATAGGTATAGAAGGGAAATTTCTGAACATAATAAGGGGCATCTATATAAAACCAATGCCCAATATCATTCTTAATGGAGAGATGCTGAAAACATTTCCCTTGAGAACAGGAACAAGACAAGGATGCCCTTTATCACCATTCCTATTTAACATTGTGTTGGATGTACTAGCTAGAGCATTAACGCAAGAAATAGAAATAATGGGCATCCAAATTTGTAATGAAGAAGTTAAACTCACTGTGTTTGCGGATGATATGATACTATATGTAGAAAACCCAAAAGACTCCATGAGAAAACTACTGGAACTAATAGAAAGATTTAGCAGATTAGCAGGATACAAGATAAACATACAAAAATCAGTTAGTTTTCTATGCACCAATAAAGGGAATGATGAAAAGAAAATCAGGAAAAAAATACCATTTATAATAGCCTCTAAAAAAATAAAATACTTGGGAATAAATCTAGCCAGGAATGTAAAAGACCTATACAAATAAAACTGCAAAACACTACTGCAAGAAAACAAAAGAGATCTATATAAATGGAAAAACATACCATGCTCATGGATAGGTAGACTCAATATTGTGAATTAAAATGACAATTCTACCCAAAGCAATTTACAAATACAATGCAATACCAACCCAAATACCAACAACATTCTTTAAAGAGATGGAAAAACTTATAAACTTTATATGGAAAGGGAAGAAGCTCAGGATAATAAAGCACTATTGAAGAAGAATAAAGTAGGAGGACTCACACTATCCAACCTCAGAACCTACTATACAGCTACGGTAGTGAAAACAGCCTGGTACTGGTACAACAACAGATATATTGTCCAGTGGAAGAGAATTGAGAACCCAGATTAAATCCATCCACGTATGATACCTGATCTTTGAAAAGGACCCAAAGTCCATTAAATGGGGAAAAGAGTCTTTTTAACAGATGGTGCTGGCAAAACTGGATGTCTACCTGCAAAAAAAATGAAACAGGATCCATACCTCACACCATATACAAAAACTAACTCAAAATGGATCAAAGACATAAATTTAAAGCTAAAAACTTTGAAATTCAGAAAAGAAAAAATAGGATCAATGCTAAAGGTACTAATTCATGGCATTAACAGGATACAAACCACAACCAACAACACACAAGCTCCAGAGGATAAGGTAGATAACTGATCTTCTAAAACTTAAACACTTAAGCTCACTTAAGATTTCACCAGAAGAGTGAAAATAGAACCTACAGACTGCAAAAAAATTTTGGATATTACAAATCAGACAAAGCCCTAATCCCTAAAATCTACAATACAATCCAACACCACTACAACAAAAAGACAAATAATCCAATTTAAAAATGAGCAAAGGAAATGAACAGACACTTAATAACCAAAGACATTCAATCAACCAACAGACACATGAGGAAATGCTCATGATCTCTAGCCATCAGAGAAATGCAAATCAAACCCACAATGAGATGCCATCTCACCCTGGCATTACTGGTACGAATCAATAAAACAGGAATTAACAAATGTTGGAGAGGCTATGCGGAAATTGGAACTCTTATGCACTGCTGGTGCGAACGCAAAATGATAGACAGCCATTTTGGAAAATGATATGGCACTTCCTTAGAAAGCTAGAAATAGAAATACCATATGAACCAGCAATCCCACTCCTAGGAATATATTCTAGAGAAATAAGAGCTGTCACACGAATAGGCATATGCACACCCATGTTCATTTTAGCATTGTTCACAATTGCAAAAAATGGAAACAACCTAGATACCCTTCAACAGATGAATGGATAAACAAAATTGTGGTACATACACACAATTACACAACAGTAAAGAACAAACAATGAATCTGTGAAGCATCTTATAACATGGATGAATCTGGAGGGCATTATACTAAGTGAAATGTCAATCACAAAAGAGGCCATATTGTATGAGACCACTTCTGTAAAAACTCATTAAATTGTTTACATACAAAAAAAAAGTCTTTGATGGTTATGGGGGTGGTGGGGATGGAAAAACACTTAATAGACAAAAGATAAGTGGAAACATTGGTGAAGGGTAAGACAGTACACAACACTGGGGAAGCCAGCACAACCTGTACAAGGTAAAGTCATGGTAGCTCCGCAGACACATCCAAACTCCCTGAGGGGCAGAATTACTGGGCTGAGGGCTGCGGGGACCATGGTCCCGGGGAACATCTAGCTCAGCTGGCATAACATAGTTTATGAAGAATATGTTCCACATTCTACTTTGGTGAGTAGCATCTGGGGTCTTAAAAGCCTGTGAGCAGCCATCTAGGATAACCACTGTTCTCACCCCTTTGGGAGTGAGGAAGAATAAAGAAAACTAAAGATACAAGGGGAAGATTTGTCCAAAAGACTAATGAACCACATCCACCACGGCATCCACCAGGCCGAGTCCAGTAAAACTAGATGGTGCCCAGCTACCACCACTGACTGTTCTGACAGGGATCACAGTAGAGGGTCCGGGACAGAGCTGGAGAAAATGTAGAACAAAATTCTAACTCAAAAAGAAAGACCAGATTTCCTGGCCTGACAGAGACTGAAGAAACTCTGAGGGTACGGCCCCCCGCTCTGGACACCTTTGTAGCTTCGTAATGAGGTCACTCCTGAGGTTCACCCTTTAGCCTAAGTTTGAACAGGCCCACGGAGCAAAACAAGACTAAAGAGGCGCACCAGCCCTGGGACAGGGACCGGAAGGCAGGAGAGAACAGGAAAGCTGGTAATAGAGAATCCAGGTTTGAGAAGGGAGAGTGTTGACATGTCATGGGGTTGTTAACCAAAGTCATACAACAATGTGTATACTAACTCTTTTAAGAGAAACTAGTTTGTTCTGTGAAGCTTCATATGAAGTACAAAAAAAAAAAAAATAGCTCTTAAAAAAGTATTGTATTCAACAGGCAAAAAAAGAAAAGAATGCCACAGTAATTACAGAGGCAAAAGATAGGTTGGGAGTATGATTCTTAGAAGTGTGAATCCCTAGGTAGAAAAAATACTTCTTAGCCTCTGATATCAAAGGACTCGTTAGCAATGGTCCCACTGGGACAAAAATATCCTTCAGTGATAAATACATTTTTATATCCACCTAATCTTAAATAAAGTGTGTAAAGTATAAGTGAAGCAGATTGCAAACAGTATGAGAGGAGTTATTCCAGTGGAATTGCTGAAATAAAAATTGTTGACAATTTCCAACTCTCTTCCTAAAGTCTATATGGTGACCCAGCAATGACTCATGTACGTTTTAATACCTCTGTCACTTCAAATAGGTATTTGTCAACAATCTATTTTAATATATTTTCTATTTCTTTTAATTCAGTGAGACTGAATTTGTTTCACCTTGTTTGAACCCCCTCTTACTGTCCTGAGATGAGGTAACTGTTTATATGCCGCTCAACCTCATGTCTGCAAAAGTGCATGTCTGAGTTTATTCTCCAGTTGTAGGACACATAATGTGGTTCTACCGTGAATGGCCAGTGTGTTCCTTTAAATTGCTTCTTTACACAAGTATGCACATACATTTCTTTAGTTGTTGCATTGATCTCCATGCTTGTAACTGGCAAACATGCAATTACAGAAGGCTTAGATTACAATTTACATAACAAAATTCCAGCTTTGTCATTGTTTTTTTTTTGTCATATGATTAGGTTAATAGTTTAACCTCACTGAGATTCTGCAATATATATGTATATGTATACATATATAATCTAGAATGCTCATAATAACCCTTCAAAAAAAAATATGAATTTTTCTATGGCATATATATATGTTTATACATATTATCTATAAGTCTAATTCTGTATATATGTATGTATACTCCTATATACACTTATTTCTATTTATATATATATATATTGATATATTAATAGTCATAAAATGCTTTGTAGAATTCCTAGCACATACAAGAAATGGTGGCTATTAATATCTCATCCAAAAACTCTAGAAATAAATGTAACAATCCAATTATAATTTATATTTATATGTTATAGTATATATTTAATAGCTTCTGGATTTTTACAGATACTGTCTTTTGGGTGCCATTCTTGGAGCCCTGGTTGCTCAGTGGTTAAGAGCTCAGCTGATAATTGAGAGGTCAGCAGTTCAAATCCACCAGCCACTGTCTGGAAACCCTATTTTCTATTCTGTTCTATAGGGTCGCTATAACTTGAAATCTCCTCAGTGGCAATGGGTTTTGGGTTTGGTGCCATTCTTAGTTTACAATTAATTACAGAGATTATTTCAGGCTCCATATAAAATTCCCATGTTATTTGTGCACTGGCTTTGGTGCCTCAGCTAGTTGGTAAATGAAGTATCCCAAGTAAGTACTCAGAAAGAGCCAGTACATATAAATTCAACCTAACGCTTTTACCTATGTTGAGATAAATTTGAGAGTCTATCTTCTGTTGCACATGCCTTATTGCTTGCCTCTTGTGAAGATTTATTTTCCCTTTAAGGGTTTATTTATTTTATTATTTTTTTTTTTAATTCTATAATGATTTGGGGCCAAAAGGATGCACCCATATGATTTTCCATAAGATTCCCATTAAATTTAAAGGATGTACAGCATATGGCATTACTCAAAATTAAATAGTCAATGATAGAGATTTGGATTAAGATTAGATTTCTGGTTTGTAGTTCTGTCCCCTTAGCATGTATGCCTATCTTAAGACTTACAGTACCTAGTGATCCAGAAGTTCTGTTTATGTTAAAATAGTCTCTTGTTTCTTATTATATACGAGATTCTATCAAAATTCATGTCATGCAATAATTTTTTTGTATTCAAAGCTATTCTTTTAAAATTGATTCATAAGCAAATAGCTCTGAATAATATCGCCTTCTGATTTTCAATGTCTGTTTCTGTTTTTACATTGTCAGCTATAAAATAGGAAGAATATATTGGTGAATGTTAAGAAAAATGATTCCTATGGAGAGCTTATCATATTGCTTAGAAGACTTTACCAATGCTAGTTCCAGACCCAGTGCTGTCTAGTAAATTAGTGTAATTATGATGGAGAAATATAATCAATCATTCTGAAGATGTCTTTCCTTCCTTCTTCCTTCCCTCCCTCCTTTCTTTCATTTCTTTTTAAAAATCAGTTGCCCTTTAGCATAGTCATGATTTCAAGATGATAGACAGAATGTGAGCTGCCTTTTTTGAAATTTTTCATGTTTTGGGGTTCAAAAAACCCAAATAATTACTTATGACTCCCTTACTCTGTGGCTTGGCTTCTTTTGTGTACAAACAAGGAAGGAGCCCTAGAGGCATAGTAGTTAAGTGCTTAGCTGTTAACCAACAGGTCAATGGTTTGAACACAACAGAAGCTCAGCAAGAGAAAGGTATAGCAGTCTGCTTCCTCAAACCTTATGGGGCAGTCTAACTCTGTCCTAGAGGGTTCTTATGAGTCAGAGTGGACTGGATGGTGATGGATTTTTATAAACAAGGACAGAAAGATAAGGTAACAATTTGTATTTCATCAATCATTATTCTGCCTACTACAACTGTGTTGTATTCATTCATGCCTGCATATAATCATCCATATTATTATTTATGAATCTATTCAGTAATTTGGTAACGTTTTTGAGCTTTTATAAGCAGGCTCTTTGTAAGGCACAGGCTTAACTGTGGTGAGAAAAGAAGCTTGATTGTGTTGCTTCTGGAGTTTAGAATGAAATTCAATCAGGCTGAGAGGTCATAATTTCAGCTTCCTTATTTTAAAATAAATAGCAACTAAATGAGTAAAAAAAAAAATCTTTCTTTGGTAACTTTTTTTGTATTGAGGCTTGGTTTATTTTAGGAGATTAAAGTTAAACATAACATATGACCAATTACAAGGGACATGCAAGAGAGACCAGCCTAGTTGTAAGGCTCCTTAGCCTGATACTAGGCAAAAGTACCAGCTAGATAAAATAGTTGGAAATTTGTGGAATGATTTCAGAGGCCTGCTGAAAACCTCATTCCTTATACTCATTCAACTCTTTGCTGGTACTTGTAATTTTTATGAGGGAATTTTATTTGTTTTAGCATACATAAGGCTTTTATTACCATAAAAATGGCATCCTTCATAATCAACCTCACCTAACACTGGCACTCTCATTTGTCCAGGAAAGGTAAAATTTGAAGATGTGGCCTCTCAAACTTTCACTATTAACAACTCACTCAATATAATTTTCCCATAGCCACCATTGTTTTAAAGGCTATTTGAAAAACTGAATCTATTAATTTATAAACCTTTTCACTAAACTTTTTTAAATAATGAAACTACATTGGTAGGCAAAGGCTTTTTAAGCTGAACAACAAAGGCAGAAACCATTTATGAAAATAATCTTAATTCTAAAAAAACATTTTAAATGATTTTATAGAAAATTTGACATAAATAAAATTAAAGGAAAAATAGTAAATTAAAATGTTTGTGGAATACCTTAATAGGTAAAGTGTCTTTATAAGTAAATAATAAGAAGATGGAAAGCCCAATAGAAAAATGGTCAAAGGACATGGACAGGCAATTGAGGAGAAGAAAATACAAATGGCCAATTCATGAATAAGTAAGTTCATGAATGAATAAGTGGACAACCCCATTAGTAATCACTAAATGCATGGAAATATCAATCAGATGCACTTTCATGTAGCAAATAAGTAAAGATAAAAAGTGTGACACACTGCCTTGCCAAGAAAGGGAGAGATGAACTGTGGGCATTCTCATACATCAATTTAGTGTGAAGAGTTGTGGCATAATGAACATAAAGTTTTTGAAGTGTATACGTATGCTGTTGTGTTGTTGTTACTTGCCGTCCAGTCAGTTCTGACTTACAGCGACCCTATGTACGACAGAACAAAACACTGCACAGTCCTGCACCATCCTTGCAATTGTTGCTGTGCTTGAGTCCATCTTTGCAGGAACTGTGTCAAGCCATCGCATCGAGGGTCTTCCTATTTTTTGCTGACCCTTTACCAAGCATGATGACTTTTTCCAGGGACTGATCCCTCTTGACAACATGACTAAAGTATGTGAGACGCACCCTTGCCATCCTTGCTTCCAGGAGCATTCTGGCTGTACTTCTTCCAAGACAGATTTGTTAGTTCTTTCGGCAGTCCATGGTATATTCAATATTCTTTGCCAACATTACAATTCAAAGGTGTCAATTCTTCTTCCGTCTTCCTTATTCATTGTCCAGCTTTCACATGCATATGAGGCGATTGAAAACACCATGGCTTGGGTCAGGCACACCTTCCTCAAGGTGAAATCTTTGCTTTTTAGCACTTTAAAGAGATCTCTTGCAGCCAATTTGCCCAATGCAATGCGTCTTTTGATTTCTTGACTCCTTCTTCCATGGGTGTTGATTGTGGATCCATGTAAAATGAAATCCTTGACAACCTCAATAGTTTCTACATTTATATGATGTTGCATATTGGTCCAGTTGTGAGGATGTTTCTTTTCTTTATGTTGAGGTGTAATCCATACTGAAGGCTGTGGTCTTTGATCTTCATCAGTAAGTGCTTCCAGTACTCTTCACTTTCAGCAAGCAAGGTTGTGTCATTTGCATAACTCAGGTTGTTAATGAGCTTTCTTCCAATTCTGATGCCCCAATCTTCTTCATATAGTCTGGGTGTTTTAATTATTTGTTTAGCATACAGATAAATAAGTACAGTGAAAGGATACAACCCTGACACACACCTTTTCTGCCTTTGAAACATGCAGTATTCCCTTGTTCTGTTGGAACGACTCTCTCCTGATCTCAGTACAGATTCCTCATGAGCACAATTAAGTGTTCTGGAATTCCCATTTCCACAGTGTTATCCATAATTTGTTATGATCCACACAGTTGAATGCTTTGCATAGTCAATAAAACACAAGTAAACATTCTTCTGGTATTCTCTGTTTTCAGCCAGGATCCATCTGACATCAGCAGTGATATCCCTGGTTCCACATCCTCTTCTAAATCTGGCTTGAATTTCTGGCAGTTCCCTGTAGATATGCTGCTGCAGCCACTGTTGAATGATCTTCAGCAAAATTTTGCTTGCATGTGATATTAATGACATTGTTCGATAATTCCTGCATTCAGTTGGATCACCATTCTTGTGAATAGACATAGATATGAATCTCTTCCAGTCGGTTGGTCAAGTAGCCACCTTCCAAATTTCTTGGCATAGAGGAGTGAGCACTTTCAGCCCTGCATTCATTTGTTGAAACATCTCAGCTGGTATTCCATTAGTTCCTGGAGTCTTATTTTTCACCAGTGCCTTCAGTGTAGCTTGGACTTCTTCCTTCAGTATCATTGGTTCCTGACCGTATGTTACTTCCTGAAATGATTGAACATCGACCAGTTCTTTTTTGGCATAGTGACCCTGTGTATTCCTTCAATCTTCTTTTGGTGCTTCTTGCATTGTTTAATATTTCCCCCTTAGAACCCTTCAGAATTGCAACAAGGCTTTATTTTTTTCTTCAGTTCCTTCAGCTTGAGAAATACTGAGCATGTTCCTCCTTTTTGGTTTTCTATCTCCAGGTCTTTGCACATTATTGTAATATTTTACTTTGTCTTCTTCAAGGCACCCTTTGAAATCTTCTGTTCAGCTTTTTTACTTCATCATTTTTTCCTTTTACTTTAGCTACTCGACGTTCATGAACAAGGTTCAGAGTCTCTTCTCACATCCATTTATGTCTTTTCTTTCTCTCCTGTCTTTTTAATGACCTCTTGCTTTCTTCATGTATGATGTCCTTGATGTCATTCCACAACTTGTCTGGTCTTCGGTCATTAGTGTTCAACCCATCAAATCTATTCTTGAGATGGTCTCTAAATTCAGGTGGGATATATTCAATGTCATATTTTGGCTCTCTTGAGCTTGTTCTGTCTGCAGTTTCGTCTTGAAATTGCATATGGGTAATTGATGGTCTGATCGGCAGTCAGCCCCTGGCCTTGTTCTAAATAATGATATTGAGCTTTTCCGTTGTCTATTTCCATAGATGTAGTTGACTTGATTCCTGGGTATTCCATCTGAGGAGACCCACGGGTATAGTAGCCATTTATGTTGATGAAAAAAAGTTATTTGCAATGCAGAAGTTGTTGATCTTGCAAAATTTAATCATGCTATCTCTGGCATTATTTCTATCACCAAGGCCATATTTTCCAACTACCAATCCTTCTTCTTTTTTTTCCAACTTTCACATTCTAATCATCAGTAATTATCAATGCATCTTGATTACATGTTTGATCAATTTCAGACTGTAGAAGTTGGTAAAAACCTTCAATTTCTTCCTCTTTGGCCTCAGTCTGTGGTAAGTAAATTTGAATAATAGTCATTAACTGGTCTTAGTTGTAGGCTTGCCTTAAATAATTATGTATGCCCATAAAGTTTTAGCTAAAAATATGGTTATTATATAATAATAATAAAGAAAATTAAAAACTTCCATGTAATAAAATATCAAAAACACATTTTTAGAGGGTGACATACTCTATTGACATGGATAAATATTTGTCATAATTGTTGAATTTTAGGTTATAAAACAATATGTACTGTATTATAGTGATATATATATGTATATATCCTTTAATTAGAACACACAGGGATAATAATTATATATAGTTATATATGTGTGTGTGTTTTAATTAAAGATAATTTTTAATTTTATCATATTGCCTACTTGATTTTTCTAAATTAAAAAATTATCATTCAAAAGAGCCTTACTTTTTTTTTCTTTTTAAATCTGATGAATGCCCACAAGTCAATTCTGAATCCTAGCCACACTATAGGACAGGGTAAAATTGCCCCATAGGGTGTCCTAGTCTATAATATTTACAGAAGCAGATCACCAGGTCTTTTATTCTTTAGAATAGCTGGTGGATTTGAACCGCCAAACTTTCTATTAGCAGCTGAGTGCTTAACCACTACACCAACAGGGCCCCTTGATTAAAAAGATAATACATGCTCATTGCAGAAAAACAAATACCTCAGGAAATACAGAAATGTATACATAATAAAATGACTCTCATCCGAAGATAACCAGTGTTAAAACTGGCATAGGCTTGTAAAAGGTTTTCTATGTATATATATACTGTTGCGATAGTAAAAAGAGATCTCTATGGAGGCGACTTTAGCAAATGAGTTTCAGACTCCTATAGCACTTTTATTTCACTCCAGGAAAATAAACAGAGTTTTGAACAGTTAAGAATATTTACTTTGTCAGACTGCAGGTTTCACTAGCAGTCTGGAGAAAGGGGCCTAATAACCTTGGAATCCTAAAATGGAGCAGAGACAAGGGAAGAAATTAAGTGACTTTTTTGGTGAACAAAGGAAAGTAGAGACAGAAGGAACTATAGATAAACTTTACCCTCTTGACTATTTTGACAGGGAGGGAAAGCATCTTTGTTGTTATTGTCAGCTGCTGTTGACAGTCAATTCCAAGTCATGATGACACCATGGGTGAAGAGCAGAACTGATCCATAGGATTTTCAAGGTTGTGACCCTTTGGAAGCAGATGGTCAGGCTTGTCTTCTTAGGAGCCTCTGGGTGATTTCAAACTGCCAGCTTTTAGGCTTAACATTTTGCATCACTCAGGAAACCTAGGCAAATCATCCCACTGCTGGACAATGACTTCCTGTCTTCTCTTCCAGAAACAGAATGCTACATGCAATGACCTAACTCTCTCACTTCAGGCTTTTTTGAAATTTCTCTCCAGAAGATGAGTCACCTCCATTTCTTCATCAGTAGAATGCAAAGTAGGATGCATGTATGTATCCCATCAGGTGAGCTGCTTGAATGTGAGAAAAATAGTAGTAGTTCTCCTGATGTTTATAAAATATATTTGATAAATTTCAATTCTGTTTTATATATATATTTTTTTTGTTTTTTTGTAATATTTTAGTGCATATGTATATAATTTACAGGTAAATGAATTTACCTGGTAATAGTCCTTTGCTATTAGAAGAGTGAGTGCAATGAAAAAAATTGGAAACCACATTTCTGAAGGTAAGGTCTATATGTTGTTGCATCCAGGTATGCTTTATCTTGTGTCCTGTTTAGTTTCTTCTAATTATCTTAGTAAATTCATTTTCATACTAAATTAAAAGTCGAAAATTTACCAAAACAGAACTATTTTTATTTTTCTTTCAAAAAATTCTAAGACTCTTAAGAAACAGCTTTTTCTAGAGTTTTCTCCAAAGTACACAGACATAATTAGCTTGTAAAGTGGAAAAAAAAAAAAAAAAACTTCTCTCTTAACTGATAGGAAATTAAAAATGCATTTAGATCTACAAATGTTATTGAACATAATCTATCAGCCATATATTCTGAAAAACAAACAAATAAAAAAAGGCAAAATATAGTCTTTCCTTCAGAATCATAAAATGTGTTTACGTAAATTATAGGCAAGATAGGTTGATCATAACAGCAAATATGACATTTTTGTACTTCATACAGAAGATCACATATTAAATTAACTCAAATTCAGAGTCACTGGGTAAGGAAGAGCCATCATGACTTTACAAACAGTCTAAATTAAGAATGCCTAATAAATTAACTCAGAAAAAAGACCAAACTTAATGTCCTGACAGAGACAGGATAAAGGCTGAGAGTATGGCTCCTGGGCACTCTTTCATCTCAATAATGAAGTCACTACTGAGGTTCACCCTTCAGCCCAAAATTAGAAAGGTCAATAAATCAAAATGGAATGAAAAGGACATACCAGTCCAGGGGCAAGGACTAGAAGACAGGAGGGGACAGGAAAGCTGGTAATAGGGAACTGAAGGTTGAGAAGGGAGAGTGTTGATATGTTAGTGGGCTAGTAACCAATGTCACAAAACAATATGTGTACTAATTGTTTAAGAGGAGTTAGTTTGTTCTGTAAACCATCATCTAAAGTTAGAGTAATAAAAAATAAAAATAAATAAAAACCAGAATAAATCATGGAAAACACAGACAAAACCAAAGAAAACGTAGCCAAAGTCAAGAAAAACACAAAGCAACAGAAGAATTCAGAAAAAAATACAAGAAAAATGTCAAAATAACTAAACAATTAGAAATCGTACAAAAATAGTAACTAGAAATCCAAAAGATAAACAACAAAATTTCAGAAATGGGCAACTCAATAGAAGGTGTCAGGGGCAAATTTGAAACACTGTAAGACAGAATCAATTAGATTGAAGACACATACACGGAAACCACTTTGTTTGAGGAAAAATCAGAGACAAGAAGGAAGAATAATGCAGAAAAACTAAGAGTTATGTGGGACACAAAAAAGAATAAAAATTTGCCCGTTAAAAAAAGAATGATAAAAATATGATATCAACTCAAATATTAACATGCTCGAATATAAATAGATGCCACTTAAGTGCATGAAGTATCCTGTTAAGTAGAATGAGAAAATACTTTGATATTTTGTCTACCATGTTAATTTGCACCTGGAAATATATTCTTCATAGATAGAAAAAAGGCATAGTACCTAATATCTAAGGGTCTGGCACTATTCTAAATATTTCACCTTATATAACTTTTAATTCTTAAGAGAATTCTATGAGGCATCCGTCATTATTTCTGTGATTTACAGATGCAAAACCAGAGGTACAGAGAACTTAATAAGCTTGTCCAAGGTCATGCTGCTGGAAATGACAAGAGATAAAATTCAAAAACTATCAGTTTGACTCTAGAGCGTCATTGTCCTATTTACTAGGAATTTTAAAGTGGTGGCAATGAGATCTAAAAATTGTATTTTTAGAATATAGCTGTCATGCTGGGATGTAGAGATGAAAGCCAAGTACACACACTCACTACAAAAGAAATGATTGCAGATAATGTGTATTTACGTGCTTATGAGGATCTAAAGGAGCCCTAGTGACGCAAGGGTTAGGCACTCAGCTGCTAACTGAAAGGTTGGCAATTCAGAACCACAAATGGGTTCATGGGAGGAAAACTTAGAATTCTACTCCCTTAAAAAAAGAAAAAAAAATTTTTTTTTTTCTTTTTTTAAAGACTGCAGCCTAGGAAACACTTGGGGCAGTTATGCTCTGTCCTAAAAGTCCATTGTGTCGGATTCTACTCAATAGCACACAACAACAATGTGAGGATCTATAGCACATAAGTAAATGGAGTAAGATTTGATGCCAGACTTGACTTTGCTCACTTACTCCTACAATCCTATGATATTTCCATTTCTTTTTCACTTTACAGGTAATTTTCTGATCTGATCTGAGAAACTTGAAATCATGGACCAAGGAAATAACTCAAGAATGACTGAATTTGTGTTGCACAGTCTTTCAGGTCCTCGAGAGCTACAACTTTTCTACTTTGCATTTTTCACACTTTTCTATTCATCCATTGTGCTGGGAAACCTCCTCATTGTGCTAACAGTCCTCTCTGAACCTGCACTACACACACCCATGTACTTCCTGCTCACCAACCTCTCCTTTATCGATGTGTGTCTATCCACTTTTGCCACTCCCAAAATGATTGTTGACTTCCTCAAGGAGCACAAGACCATCTCCTTTGAGGGTTGCATGGCCCAGATATTCTTTCTGCATGCCTTTGCTGGTGGTGAAACAATGCTCCTTGTGGCCATGGCATATGACAGATATGTAGCCATTTGTTGGCCTTTGCATTATGCAACCATCATGAATGTACGCAAGTGTACAGGCCTTGTTGTAGGCTCCTGGCTCATTGGGGTCCTGCACTCAGTAAGCCAGTTGGTCTTCACAGTAAACCTTCCATTCTGTGGTCCAAATAAAGTGGACAGCTTTTTCTATGACCTTCCCTTAGTTATCAAACTTGCCTGCACTGACACCTATATACTTGAGATACTGATGCTTTCAGACAGTGGTCTAATGGCTATGAGCGGATTTGTGCTCTTGCTCATCTCCTACACGGTTATCTTGGTCACCCTGCGATGTCAATCCTCAGCAGGGATGGTCAAGGCTCAGGCTACCCTGACTGCCCATGTCACAGTGGTGACCCTCTTCTTTGGGCCCACCATCTTCATCTATGCCTCACCTTTCAGCAACTTCCCAGTGGATAAAGTTCTTTCAATATTTTCTATTGTTTTCACCACTCTATTAAACCCCTTGATCTACACATTAAGAAATAAGGAGGTAATGTCAGCAATGCAGAAACTGAGGAGGCGACAGGTAAGTTCTTAAAGGTTTCTTGCCTTTTCCTTGTGATAATGACAACCATAGTAAAGGGACTCACTTTATTCTTTGCTATTAAAACTATATTCAAACTATGAAGTTAAAAAGATGGAGATAATTTCTTGTATCTAGTAATGGTTATTTCATACAATGTGAACTCTCACTACAAACTATCCAAACTTAAAGACTAAACAGTGAATAAATTTGGTGAACTCATTAACTGAACTCAGAAACCAAATAGATTCATGCACCTAACCACGTAAGTGCAGCATATTTCACCATGTTACAAATATCAAAATCTGGTCCCCCATTAATGTTTCTTTGTCTCAGCATATTAAATCAAAGTTCAGAATTGCCACTCAATGTTAGTGGTTCAAGAACTACACTGAAAAATGGATATCCGTGTCTATATAAATAGAGGTTTTTTCCAACAACACTGCTAACTGTATGTCTTTGCTCTATGTATTCGTTTACCAATCTCCAGGTCTTGCTATCTAATCTACATCACCTGTTTTAGTAATCTAGCGCTGCTATAACAGAAATACCACAAGCAGATGGCTTCAACAAACAGAAATGTATTCTCTCACGGTTTGAGGGGCTATCAGTCTAAATTCAGGTTGCTGGCTCTAGGGGAAGGCTTTCTCTTTCTGTTGCCTGTGGGGGAAAGTCCTTGTCAAAAATCTTCCCCTTGGTTCTATGATTTTCTCATTACCAGGACCCTGGGTCCAAAGAATTCACTGCTTTCCAGGCTCTTCTTTCTTGGTGACATAAAGTCCCCCTGCTATCTGCTCACCTGTCTTTTTTCATACCTCAAAAGAGATTGAATCAAGACAGAGTCTAATCTTGTAGAAATGTCCCGGCTCATTAATACAACTTCATCTAGTCCTGCCTCATCAACACAATAGAGGTTAGGATTTACTACGCATGAGATGATTACATTAGATCACAAAATGGAGGCCAACCACTCAATATTAGGAATCATGATCTAGCCAAGTTGACACAGATTTTTGGGGGACATAATTCAATCCATAACACCACTCAATAAAACATAAGTGAGAATACACACTTTTGAAAGCTCTCAAAATATATAAGGTCATTGTTTTCACTTTTTATAAGAAAAAAATCTGTTTTTCACTGTCCATTGTGAATACTGTTATGTTTGAAATATTTTAATACACATTTTCTTTGTCTTTATAACATTTGCTTTAAAAACTGAAAATAAATCAACAAAGAAAACAAGAAAATGGGACTCTCCATCTTTTCCTTATAAAATAATTATTATTTGATTCAGACTAAAATTATTCTTAATAATATATTTTTCTTTTTCTATAAAATGAATAATTCTATCAAATTCATACTTCTTCCATTTAACTTCATAAATATGAAAATGTACAAAACATAAAAGTAAAGTAACATAATTAAGTAATACTTTTAAAGTTTCAGGATAGTATTTAATTCATAATTTTTACCGGTCATCATTTTTACTGATATCAAATTCTTATTTGAGGCAATCATCTTGATCTTTTGATGTCTAGTGTTTGAAGGAGAAAGCCATACCCCAAAGGGAAGTTATGCTTTTGAAATAGTGTGGAAAAGGTGGTAGTGTGGAATAGAATTTAATAACATATATGCTTTAAACAATGTTTACCTAACTTTGGTACTTTATAACTTCATCATTCTTCAAGGCCCTGTCAATTCTTTTTGAAAACAAACAAAAAAACTAATATAAGACTGTATCGTATGATGATTATGATAATGACGATAAGAAAGCCAAACATATTTGATGATCACTATTTTTTTTTTCTACATGGTTTACAAATTGTATCTCTATATACTATCTCAATTGATCATCACATGATACCTATGAGTTGCCAGTGTTGGGTTCCATTGAGCCTGACACATAGCAACCCTACCTACAACAGAACGAAACACTGACGGGTCCAGTGCCATCCCCATAATTGTTGTGCTTGAGCCTACTGTTGCAGCCACTGTTTCAATCCATGTCATTGAGGGTCTTCCTCTGTTGCTGACTCCTACTTTGCTAAGCATGATGTTCTTCTCTAGGGACTTATCCCACCTGATAACATTTCCAAAGTATGCGAGATGAAGTCTTGCCATCCTTGCTTCTAAGGAGCATTCCGACTACTTTTTTCCAAGAAAGATTTGTTAATTCTTCTGGCAGTCCATGGTATATTCAACATTCTTCACCAACACTGCAATTCAAAGTCATAACTTCTTCTTTGGTCTTTTTCATTCATTATCCAGCTTTTATATGCATATGAGGTGATTGAAAACACCATGGCTTGGGTCAGGTGCACCTTATTCCTCAAAGTGACGTCTTTGTGTTTTATCATTTTAAAGAGGCTTTTGCAGCACATTTACCCAATGCAATGCATTGTTTGATTTCTTGACTACTTCTTCTATGGGTGTGGATTGTGGATCCAAGTAAAAAGTTAGAAGAAGATTTACTTTATTACTGACAGTGTTGAAATATAGGTAATTGGGGATTCTTCCAATAAAAATAACTATGAATTCTGGAAGTATTCTTTAAAACAAACAAATGATCTCATGGCATCTGAAAGAGTAGAAGCCTTGGGAGAAGAACAGAGATGAGAAGTGATTTCAAGTAATTGAAAGGATACAGTCCATTAGAGAGAAATTATTTCCTGCAACAGTGTTAATTAGAATTAGATCCCAAGTACTTGAGACCCTCAGAGCCTACTCCTTCACTGAGGGTGTGTTTTAGAAAAGTGTTCTGAGCAGCACAAGGAAAAGACCAAGAATATATTCTAATTGGCCTGGCCTATGGATAGAATTTTTTTTTTACTCTTGGAAAGTATAATCATAGGATTGCCCCTACATAAATCCAGAGTTTAAATCTATAATCTCTGCAGAGTCAGAAGAGCTTTAATATGAATATATCAACATAAAATATAGTTCATTCCAGGGGTCAATGAAATTCTTGGAGAATTTGGAAAAATAAGGACAAAAAACTGTCTGGTGGGCTATACTCTTCACACTGGCCAAACAGGATTTTGACATAGGAGGACCTACTAAATTTGAGTTCACATTCAAACTCACAAAACACATGGGGAGCCTATCTACAATTAACAAAGTGTAAGCAGAGAGAATAAATGGTTAACTAACATGCTTTTCCCCACTTGAGTAAGTAATAAGCCTATTGGATAACAGTTATGAAGTGAATTTTTTTTTCTTTATGTTTAAAATGGTTAAATATTCTAAGTGAATAAATATGAGCTAACACTATCAATAAAAAAAGAGAGCAGATGATTTATACTCTTGGGAAGATTATTTTTTCATCTTCTATATTCCTTCTGCTAAGTACCACTGAAAACATGAGCATTCTCTATAAAACAAATAGTAATACTCTAAGAATTGGAAAGAAGAATACGGACTGGCTAGGGACGCACGGAATGAACTGGTGGTAAGATTCTTGGGTTTTCTTTTTGCTCATCTATACCAGACTTGGAGGTGAGGAAGCCAGAAAATCAGAAATGTCGATGGGAGCAAAAGAAAGAAGGCAGGGGAATGGAAAGAAATGGAAGAAAGGAAAGGAAAGGGAAAGAAAGAAAAGGAAAGAAGGAAGGAAGGAAGTAAAGAAGGAAAAGAGGAAGAACTAGTATTTCTATCCATAGAACCAAGAAAGAGGCACCCTAGCAATATAAAAAACTTTTAGACAGTAAGCACTCTTCTTCAGCCAAGCACCACAGGAAAAAAAAAAAAAAAAAACTTTGGCCCCAACCCCACTCATGCCAGCAAAGGCCAAGTGGGTACCCTAGAATTCTACTTCAAACCAGCCCCAATTCCCCCATTCCATGTGGTGGAGGTCAAAGAAAGTAAAGCAGGGAGATAGGATTTCACTCCCATGGGGTCAGTGGAGGCCATATCACAGTAACAAGGCACTCCTACTACTCCCAGTTTAAGAGGTATCAGTGGAGGTCTAGTGGAGTGTCAGAACTCTCATTACTATCCAGCAGTAGCAAGGAGCCTCCCTTCTTGAGTATCAGTATAGGCAGAATGGGAAACCTGGCATGTAATTCCACCTTGCAGTAACAAGGCAGCATCTTAACATTCCCCTGATAGAATAGTGTTTTGTTTTGTTTTGTTTTTTTAAAAAGCCCAGCTAAAACAGAAGGTTTAAATGAAGTCCAGTCTTATAACACTCAAGATGTCTAGATTTCGAGAAAAAAAAAAGCACTAGTCATACAAAGAACCAGGAAATTTCACCAGTTAATGAAAAAGGACAATAGATGACAACTCCAAGGTGACAGAGATGTTAGAATTATCTGGCAAATATTTTAAACCAGTCATCATGACAATGCTTCAATGAGCAACTATGAACACACTTGAAACAGATGAAAAAAATAAAAATCCTCAGAAAAGAATAGAAAGTGTCAACAAAGAATTCAGAGATATATAGAAAAACAAAATGGAAATTTTAGTTTTAACAAAAAAAAAAGAAATCAATGGATGGATTTAAAAGCAGAGTGGAGGAATTGAAGAACAGTGAACTGAACATAGATCAATAGAAATTACACAATCTGAGAGAAAATAGACTAAAAATAAATGAACAGAACACTCCACCCTTAAGGAGTAGGAGCATAACTCCTCACTCCTTACGTGTGAGCTCC
The DNA here is from genome assembly GCF_024166365.1 of Elephas maximus indicus. Lineage (NCBI taxonomy): Eukaryota > Metazoa > Chordata > Mammalia > Proboscidea > Elephantidae > Elephas > Elephas maximus. The sequence continues at coordinate 25,811,555 of NC_064828.1, read as the reverse complement.
CCGTAGTGACTTTCTTCCAAAGAGTGAAGTACGGAAAGGAGGAAGAAAGACTAGCCTAGCAATGGAGAAAATTGAGAAACGCTATCTCAGCCAGCTAATCAAGGTCAACATCAACAGTGACAAATTATGTTCATAACATGTACCCTTCATATCGTGTGATGAGAATGACTTCTTTTTCTGGTGGTCTTCCTCCAGAAATCCATAACCTATATCTAATCATGAGAAAAAAAAATTAGACAAATCTCAATTGAGGGAAATTTACAAAATACCTAACCAGTATGACTTAAAACTCTTAAAACCATCAAAAATAAAGAACGCTTGAGAAACTTTCACAGCCAAGAAAAGCCCAAGGAGACGTGATTGCTAAATGCAATGTGGCACCCTGGATGGGATCCTGGAATAGAAAAAGTATATTACCTAAACAGGAGATTTGAAACAAGTATAGATATTAGCAAGAAATAATGCATCAATAGTAGTTTATGAGTTGTCACAAGTCTACCATAAAAAAAAAAAAAATTAATAATAGGGAAAGCTGAGTGGGTATATAGGAACTTGTTACTATTTTCAAATTTATTTCTCTGTATATCTAAAACTATTGTAAAATTAAAAAATATATATTTCAAAAATGAGCAGACTTCAGAAAACTGTCGGGCTATAACAGAAGAACTACTATTTGTGTCATCAGAGTCCCAGAAGGGCAAAAGAACAAAGGTGGAGTTGAAACCACTTGAAATAATGGCTGAAAACTTCTCAAATTTAGCAAAAGCCATACATCCACAGATTCTGAGCAAATCCCAAACAGGATAAACCCAAATAAATTCATACCAAGACATGTGCTGGCCAAATTTCTGATAAGTAAAGACTGGGCTGGGCAAAGACATAGGAAAAAACACTGATAATAGTAAAAGAGAAAAAATACTTTATCTCCAAGGAAAAAAACAATTCAAATGACAGTGGCTTTATCATCAGAGGCCATGTTGGACAGAAAGAAGCACCACAGCATGTTTCAAGCAGTGAAAGAAAAGGACTGTCAACTCAGAATTCTATGCCCCAAAAATATATCCTTCATGAATGAAGAGAAAATGATGACATATCAGATGAAGAAAAACTAAAAATAGTTTGTCAACAGCAGACTGATCCTAAAAGAATAGAGGAAGGAATAAACAGAAATGAACCAATAAAAGAAGGAACCTTGGAACATCTAGAAGGAAGGAAGAACAAGGAAAGCAAAAATATAGGCACAACACAATAGACTTTCTCTTATCTCTTGAGCTGTCCAGATCATGTTTGAAGATCATGGTTGAAGAAAAAGTATAACACTGTCTAATGTGATGTGAAATGTATGTAGAGGATGTGAAATATATGTAGAGGAAGTATTTAATTTAATTATTGATGGTAGAGGGTAAAGGCACATAAAGGGAGGTAAGATTTGAATGCTTCCCTGAAACTGGAAAAATGACAACACAAGTGAAATATAACAAATTATGAGGATATAATGTAATCTCCAGAGTAAGCACTACAAGTGCTGTTCAAAGGAATACATTCAAAACCCTATAGTTAAACCAAAAAGACATTTTAGTAAATATCCAACTAACCTACAGGAGGGCAAGAAAAAAGAAATAGAAAAACATCAGAAGGAACAAATAAAAAAAAAAAATGGCAGATGTAAGCTCCAACATATTGATAATTTCATTAAATATGAATGGTCAAAATACACTTTGTAAAAGATAGAGATTGGCAGTGTGGATTAAAAAAAAAAACTCATTTCAAGTGCAAGAGTATAGAAAGCGTGAAAGAAAAAGGGCGGAAAAAGTTATATCACTCAAATATTAATTAAAAGAAAGCAAAAGTGGCTTTCAGATAACAGATAAAGTAGATGGCAGAATTTAAAAAAAAAAAAATTACCAGAGACAGAGAAAGACATTGTGTATGGGAAAAGATTTAATACACAAAAGGCCCCTAACTGTAAGGCTGGAAGTTCCAGTCCAACTAGTGGTGTCTCAAAGAAAGACCTGGCAATGTACTTCTGAAAAATCAGCCATAGAAAATTCTATGGGCCACAGTTCTACTCTGACACACGTGGAGTCACAATGAGTCAGAATCTACTTGAATGTGACTTTTTTTTTGGTGAGCATGCATAACAACAGGAGCTTCTATTCACAGTTGGTAGAAGTGTGTAGCACTTCTGGTTCTAATAAGGAGCTAGAAACCACACTGATTAAAAAGAAAATTTATATGATTATTAACTATGATAATTATAAGAAGTAAGGGAACTCTAACATTTCCCCAAAGGAGCCCTGGTGGTGACTCAGTGGTTAAGTGCTTGGCTACTGTCCAAAAGGCTGGCGGTTTAAACTCACCAGCTGCTCTGCAGGAGAAAGACGTGATAGCCTGCACCTGTAAAGATTATAGCATTGGAAACCCGGGGCATTTCTACTCTATCCTATAGGGTTGCTGTGAGTCGGAATTGAATTGATAACAATGGGTTAATGTTATCCTAGGGTAGAGGGAGAACACCCAGAAAAACACAAAGGTGGAAAGGTTCAAGCCTCCTTGGAGGTGTGGCTCATTCCGCCAGATAGGATCTGGCTAGGTTGGATCTCATCTAGAGCTGCTGGGCAAGCAATAAGCCACCATCTGGAGTAGAGGTAGGATAGGGGTGGGGAATCAAGGAGGTGTTCAATAATCAGTGGTGTGGGAAAGGAGAGGGAGTCTGGGTGCGGTATGGGCAGAAACCCTTCAGAATGGGAACTTTGATTTCTGTGTCTAAGGGACTGCAGAAAGATTGTTACCAGATGTTGGCTGCAATTCCCAGAGACCACATTTTGGACTCATAGCTAGGGTTGGGGTTCACTACTGACTTCAGGATATTTGGAAACACAGTTAGAGTATATCTTCCTCCTGCCATGTGCCTCTAATGACGTTTTCTGAGAAAGCTTGAGATTGTGCTCATTTTAAAGAAGTTCATCATAGAGTGTATGTTGAAAGGTGTATTTGGATCTGAGTGGCAATAAATTGATAACTGAAACAAAGCAAAAACTTGTAAAACCATTTTTCAGAGTAATTCTGAAAAAAAATTAGTAATGTTGAAGATTAATATACTTTATAACCTAAGAATTCCTCTCCTAAGAATAAAAAAATTTACACCCTGGAAAACCTGTAGCACACAATTATTAGGACACATTCACACACATGGTCATTACACTGTTGTTCATAATAGCAAGGATCAAAAACAACCTAATGACCATTCATCCAAAAATGGACAAATGAAAAAGTATTTGAGACAAATCCACAGTAATAAAATGAACTAAAATTATGTGTATTATTATAGAAAACTATTCAAAACAAACTATCATGTGGGAATGTTGTTAGGTGTGGCTGAGTCAGCTCCGACTCATAGCGACCCTATGTACCACAGAAGGAAATACTGCCTTGTCCTGTTCCATCCTCACAATCGTTGTTTTGCTTGAGCCCATTGTTGCAGTCACTGTGTTAATTCATCTCGTTGAGGGTCTTCCTCTTTTCCGCTGACATCCTTCTCCAGGGACTGATCCCTCCTGACAACATGTCCAAAATATGTAAGACACAGTCTCGCCATCCTTCCTTCTGAGGAGCTTTCTGGTGGTACTTCTTCCAAGACAGTTGTGTTCATTCTTTCGGCAGTCCATGAGATATTCAATATTCTTCACCAACACCACAGTTAGAAGGTGTTAATTCTTCTTTGGTTTTCCTTATTCATGGCCCAGCTTTCGCATGCATATGATATGATTGAAAATACCATGGCTTGGGTCAGGTACACCTTAGCCTTCAAGACGACATCCTTGCTTTTTAAAACTTTAAAGAGGTCCTTTGCAGCAGATTTGCCCAATGCACTGCATCTTTTGATTTCTTGACCACTGCTTCCGTGGGTGTTGATTATGGATTCAAATAAAATGAAATTTTTGACAACTTCCTTCTTTTCTCCATTTATCATGATGTTGCTTACTGGTCCAGTTGTGAGGATTTTTATTTTCTTTATGTTGAGGTGTAATTCATACTGAAGGCTGTGGTCTTTGATCTTCATCAGTAAGTGCTTCCAGTACTCTTCACTTTCAGCAAGCAAGGTTGCGTCATCTGCATAACGCAGGTTGTTAATGAGTCTTCCTCCAATCCTGATGCCCTATTCTTCTTTATATAGTCCAGTATCTCAGATTATTTGCTCAGCATACAGATTGAATAGGTATGGTGAAATGATACAACCCTGATGCACACCGTTTCTTACTTTAAACCATGCAGTGTCCTCTTGCTCTGTCCAAACAACTGCCTGTTGATCTATGTATGGGTTCCTCATGAGCACAATTTGGTGTTCTGGAAATAGAAAGTTGTTGAAAGAGTGCATAGAGGATGGTATCACTACATTGAAAGTATACAAACATACACCTCAAGACTATTCATATTTCTGTAGATATATCTTTATTTTGTAAGACTGTAAAAATCATAGGAATGTTAAATACCAAATTCAGATTATGAGTTAATCCTGTAAAAATTATTTATGGTGCTACATAAGATGCAAATAGAGTAAACACGATGAAATATTAAGATTTGTTAAAGTTAAATATTGAATACAGGAATATTCATTTCATTGTTCTTTTTATTTTTTGTGTACTTGACATATTAAAAACCATTTTACACAAGAATAAACCAAAGCTCAGGAAAATTAAAGTGATTTCTTCAATAATCCATTCTTAGTTATGATACACTTGGAAATAACTATGTCGCCTAAATTCTCAGTAATTAACCTTTCCCTCATATCAACACAAGGTCATGTGGCAAGGACACAGTATGCACTTCCATTCCCAAATCAAAGCATTCCTCATTTGGACAAAAGAATGTACTTTTCCATGCATTTTCTCTAGAGTAGCTGGTTTAATTGTATAGAATTCACAGAAGATACATGACACCACATATTGTCCAAGGGCTAAATGACTCTCCATTTTTTTTCCTATAGTCTTACAGTCCTCACTATAATTGTCAACAATGTGATATGTTACTTTCTTTGTTCCCATGGGAATATCTGGTGGAAGGTATTAATAACCCCCATTGGGAGATGAATCTTAGCTATCTATTGCTAACTCTCAAGACCTTCAAGTGGTCACTTAAATAAAATCATGTTACTCTTCTAATTTGACTACAGAAGAGGCACCTATAAATATCACTACTCTGAAGTGGTTAATCCTATAATAGATAAAGGGAAAAATTCAGTTTCCTTTTCTAATTTGCATCATATCATGTAGGATACACCTGGCTGAGATATATGTTAAAAATTGACTGTGTACAGTTACTTATTCTATTCAATTATTACATTGTGCTTTAGAGGATATTTGCAAATGGTAAAAAAAAATATCTATGGGAAGTAAAAGAAAGAAAGTCAAGAGAAGTGTTCCATATGTCTTAGTATGCTTGATAGAATTGGCAAGAAATTATGTAACAATGTGAAGTGTTCTTGAGGGGCATATGACAGACTCTGCTTGGTAAAATCCATTATAAAACTCTTACCTGTCATATCAAAAGCAATTTTTTTGGAGCATCTTTGCATTGATGATTTATTGACTAACTCTGCACTTCAGAATGTTTCAGAAAGAATTTAACCATATAAAAGTAAAGTGCAAATTTCTTATTCTTTAAGTATTACATTCATAGTTTTATCACTTTTTAAGAAGTTGGTAGCCAAAATATTTGTCGGAAAGAAACTATTTTCTCTATGCTTCAATCTAAAAGTATTATTTTATCCCCTTTGAATTTGCTGGTTTGATTAATTTCCTCTGGTTTTAATGACTTATGCATGAGCTTGTATTAATATAAGATGAATGAGATGAAATATTTTTGTCCCATGTGGAGATGGACTTTATGTGTATGGCTTTAGGGTTTGTGGAGTTCAAGGCCTTTCATTGAACAGGTCTCTGTGCATAGAAATATTAGAAACAAGAAATGGTGAATAAGTGATAAATCTGAAGTGAAATATATTTCAGTTAACACTAACACATCCATTGAGAATATACACTGTGTACTTCTCTATACCAAATCCTGTGAGTGATACATACAGAAGCATGAGAGTTCAAGTAGCTCTCAGTGTGGTTCGGGAGTGATATCTACACAAAAACTCTTACCTTGGGACAGAATGTAAGTGTAAGCAAAGTGTTACAGAAACATTACAAAAAAGAGACATTTCAACTTAAACCTCTGGGAAGGCTTTTTAGAGGAAATGACTATTGAGTTGGAATAGCTCATCTGTGAAGAACACCAGAAAAGCAATGGGAAATGTTCACAAGCTTAATATACACTGAATAGTCTGATATTGTCTAGAGAGTAGAATATGACACAGGTGAAATCAAATCATACATGCTTGGCTGTCATGCTAAGGATTTTAATCTTTTGTTTTAAGGAGAGATGTTTCAAGTGAAAGAGTAAGGTCCAGGAAAAAGGAAGGGTTAAGATGACTTTGAGATTTACAATCCAGAAGAATGACTAAGAAAAATTAAAAGAAAAAGAACTGAGTTAAGGAGAAAAATCGTGAGCTGTAGTCTGAGATGCCTATGTGGTTTTCATATCTATAAAACTGTTAGAAACACCTTTGGTAGATGAGTGTATGGTGAGGAATGGTGCTGCAAAATTAGAGGTCATCATACAGAGGTGATTATCGATGACAGAAGTGAATGGAAGGGCTGATTAAGAGAGAGAACAAGGAAGAGACAGAAGAAGAGAGACAAATAGGGGTATAACATTAGAGAAAAGAGGAGAAGAAGTGCAGAGAAAGGACAGATGAAAAAAAATGAAAACCTAGAAGCTAGGACCTTAGCGGAAATCTACTTGTAAACAGCAATAGCACGAATGATACTATACTATTTCCTTTGCTTTCGAGTCCATCTCAACTCATAACAACCCTATAAAGACAAAATAGAACTGCCTCACAGGGTTTCCAAAGAGCAGCTGGCAGATTCAAACTGCTGACCTTTTGGTTTATAGCTTTATTTCACCCTAGCTCATAACCACTAGGCGAATGCAACCTTATGATGGCTTAATTCAGTGGTTCTCAAATGGGGGTGATTTTGCCCCCTAGTCGACATTTGGCAATGTCTAGAGACTTTCAGTTGTCACAATTGGATGTTCAGCCAGAAATGCTGCTGAACATCCTACAATGCACAGGGAAGCCCCTCACAACAAAGAATTACCTGACCCAAAATAGAAATAGTGTGGAGATTGAGAAGCCCTGGATTACCTTAAGGACCAAAGCCTTATGATAGGGGGAAAGATTAGAATCAAGAGCATATCTTGAGGGGCCTGCCTATTGTAGCATAATGTAAATGGCGTGGATTTTATGTTATTCAGATCTGAAACAATATAATGTAGTGTTGAAGAGACTAGTTCTGGAGTCCTAGTCTGGGCTCAAGTACTAGTTCAATGACTTTCCAGCTATGTAACTCTCGGCCAGTTACTTATCTGGAACTCTGATTTCTTTTTGAAAAATGCAATAAATGAGTGTATTTACCATGTAGTGTTATGAGAAGACTGAATTAAAATATGTAAAGTGCTAACAACAGTGCTGGACACTTTGTTAATGTTTAATAAATGTTAATATATTTTTTATTATATGATTTCAAATATCCACTAAGATTTTGCAACACTTACTAGATGTCTAAGTGCCTCGTGATTAGTCAACCTTTCTCATCTTAGATTTTCTCCTCTGCAGGTCAGGAAAAATAACGTGGCCTGCATAGAGGCAGTGTGAGGATTACTTGATACAACATACATGCAAGCATCTAACACATTAACCACTACCTAGCAGCCTTTCAAAAACTCAAGGTTTCTTTTCTCTATTTTTTTTTTTTTTTTTTGCAGATTTAACAATGTTATCCATCATTTACTAGAAACTTACCTCATTCTTTTAGTTTATATACATGATATTCATATAGTAAGTATTTTCATTAGGTGAACTTGATAACATAATCCATGAACATGAGAGCAAGAACAACTTTAGTTTAGAAATTCAGTAAAACCAAAAAACCAAACCCATTGCAGTCAAGTCTGACTCATAGCAACCCTATAGGCCAGAATAGAGCTGCCCTATAGGCTTTCCAAGGCTGTAATCTTAATGCGGGTAGACTGCCACATCTTTCTCCTGCAGTTCCACTAGTGGACTCAAACTGCCAACCTTTTTGTTAGCAGCCAAGCACTTAACTACTGTGTCATTAGGGCTCCTTTAAAGTTGGAAAGAAAGAAAATAACTTACACTGGGTGCACTGGGGGTTGGGATAAAGTGATAAAATAATGTGTGTTATATTTCAGGATCCCCTCATTTATTGTTCTCTTATAGGACTAATTTCATTTTTATCGTGGTAGCTAATGCAATTTATGCAATTATTATGAGTTAGCTTTATTTATTTTCCCTCTGTTCCAGAGTCTACAACAGTCTACCATGCAAAGTGTGGACAACTGAAATGTTTCTCAGAAAGTTCTTGCAAATAAGACTGCATGAAATGATTCTCTATTTGAGTGCTTTCCTATGTGGATTGCAATCACGTCAATCTATATGAGAGGCTATTGTTGTATACAAGAGATGTAGGAAAATTTTTGGCTTCTTATATGCAATAAGCAGGCCATGAAAGAGGTTCGTGCTCTTAAGTAAGTCTAGCGTTATGCTCTTACATTTGGTTTAACAGTTAACTGTCAGAACTAACAGTATTCTGAAATAGGATCTCTTGAGAATTTTACCATTTCTACCAACCTAGATTTATATAGCAGGGCTGTATCTTCACAGAAAAAAAAAAAAATGAGGTGAGAAATTGAATAATAAGAATTAATTAATTCCAAACTAATAGATATTTTTAGAAGTGAGAGGTTCATACTGTAATCATTCTATCTACGGAAAAAGAAAATCCTAAAACAACTCCTCTATTCTTTCATTAGTTTAAAAGATGTGTTAATTAGGAGAACATTAAGCAAGGGGAACATAAGTTGGCCGAAATCTAATTTTAGCAGGCAAAGAAAATGAAACGTTTAGGTACCTATCTTGGGAAATCAGGCAAAATGAGTTCTAGGTAATCAAGTTAAGGGTATGATACGCATTTTAAGAAATTTACACATGAATAAATGACAAATGAGGTTGCTATTTTATCTGATTTTCCATCGAATATATTGGTGCCATGTATTTTATCTCCAATCTCACTAAACCTTACTTCCAGTTCCTCAGTGCTGCTCCTCTGACTTTCTATTGAGTTGTCTAATTCTGAAATTTTATTGTTAATCTTCTGAATTTCTGATTGCTGTCCTTCTATGGATTCTTGTAGCCTATTAAATTTTTCATTACACTCTTGAATAATCTTCTTAATTTCCTCCACTGTTTTATCCGTGTGGTCCTTGGCTTGTTCTGTGTTTTGTCTCATCTCCTTCCTGATCTCTTGAAGTGTTCTGTATATTAATCTTTTGTAGTCTACCTCTGGTAATTCCAGGACTATCTCTTCATCTGGAAGATTCTTTGTTTTGAGAGCTTATTGAAATGATCATGGTCTGCTTCTTTACGTGATTTGATATTGACTGTTGTCCCCTATAGGGTCGCTCTGAGTTGGAATCGACTCGATTGCACTGGGGGGGGGGTTGTCTCTGAACTATCTATAAGTCGTGGGTGGCTAGATGACATTGGTGGAGTCACCAGTCCTCAGGTCCCTGATGTGGTCAGTTGAGGACACTTTTAATATACAAAGTGGAGTCAAATGTCAAAAACTCACTTCTCCACCAAACAGCTGAGACAGTTGAAGTCAGATCTCAGGCACTTCCACTGTTGCAGTCTGCCAACAAGGGCCGAAGCTCCTGAAATGGGACCACACAGGTTCGTGTAGGGGTGAAAAGTACTCAAAGTCCATGGACCATTTGTGCCTGGACAGGAGCCGCTTCTGCCCTGAGTTCCCAGCTTATGGGAGCTGGGCTGACAGGTTAACTCTTTTCCCCAATTGTTAATTTATTCCTTCGCCAAGGCTGGGAGGATGTTTCAGAGCATGCAGCAGGACCTATATCAGGCCCAGGGAAATCGACAGCCACTGAAGCCAGCTTGGAGGCTGGGGGTGTGGTAAATTAGATCCAATTACTTAGCTTTTGCCAAGAGCACTGGTTTTCTCTGATTCTGGAGGTGTGAGTAGACTGTGTGGCTCACTGTCTCACCTTGTAGAAACTGTATCCCGAACACTACCATTAGCCCCACCACAGTCATGCCAGGGGATCATGCCTGAGGGGCACCAGTTCCTGCCGAGTCAGGTCTGACAACCCCTCACCTCTTCTAAAGCATCTCTCCCTTCCTCTGTCACTCAGTCTGATTTCCTAACTTTGCCTTTGATGTTCAGGGCTCCTAGCTTTTCAATATATAATCGCTTCACTTGTTTTTCAGGTCTTTGTTGTAAGTGGGATCACCGGAAGCATCTGACTACTTCACCATCTTGGCCCCACCTCTGAGATTGTTATTTTGTTATTGTTGTTGGGTGCTGTCATGTCAGTTTTCATGCATAGTGACCCTATGTACAACAGAATGAGACACTGCCTGGTATACATCCAGCAGTATCTTTAGAAAAAGAGTTGTCTAAAACTGTATTTCATTTTTGCAACAGCAGTAAGGTAAATTTTTGTTAATATGAGGTTACTTAACATATTAGGAAGATCCCTAGGTTGGCAAAGAGTTTATGCTTGACTGCTAATCTAAAAGTTGGCAGTTCAAACCCACCCAGTGGCACCTGAAAGAAAAGTCCTGGCAATCTGTCCCATTAAGATTATAAGAAGATCCTATGGAGCGGTTGACTCAATGGCAACTGACAACAACATACTAAGAACATCTACTCTATTATATTTATTTTTATAAGAAAACCATTATCATGTTGAAATTTTACTGTTTTCAGTAAAGTAGCTATTTTTCCCCAATGTGGAGCCCTGGCAGGGCAGTAGTTAAGAGCTACAGCTGCTAACCAAAGTTTGGCTGTTTTAATCACCAGCCACTCCTTGGAAACACTATGGAGCAGTTCTACTCTGTCCTATTGGGTTGCTATGGAAAAAAAAAATCATACACTTATTCTCTTCCAAAGACATCACCAGAAGAATAAAAAGACAACGTACAGACTGGGGAAAAAATTTTGGAGAGGACAAATCCAATCTGCATCTAATACCTAAAGTCTATAAGATAATGTAAAACTTCAACAAGCAAAAGCAAATAAGCCAACTAAAAAATGGGCAAAGGATATGAACAGGCACTTCACCAAAGAAGATATTCAGGCAGCTAACAGATACATGAGGAAATGCTCATGGTCATCAGCAATTAGAGAAAGGCAAATCAAAACTGCAATGAGATACTATCTCCCCCTAACAAGGCGAGCATTAATCCAAAAAACACAAAATAATAAATGTTGGAGAGGTTGTGGAGAGACTGGAACACTTATTCACTGCTGGTGGGAATGTAAAATGGTACAACCACTTTAAAAATCAGCTTAGCCCTTCCTTAAAAAGCTGGAAATAGAAGTACTATATGATCCAGCAATCCCACTCCTTGGAAGATATCCTAGAGAAGTAAGAGCCCTCACATGAATAGATATGTGCACACCCATGTTCATTGCAGCACTATTCACAATAGCAATAAGATGAAAACAACCTAGGTACCCATCAATGGATGAATGGATAAACAAATTATGGTAGAGTCACACAATGGGATACTACTCAACAATAAAGAACTATAAGGATATATAACAATAAGGAACCTGTGAAACATCTCATAACAGGGGTGAATCTGGAAGGCATTATGCTGAGTGGAAATAGTTTTGTAAAAGGACAAAATATTGCATGAGACCACTATTATAGGAACTCAAGAAAAGATTTAAACACAGAAGAAAACATTCTTTGATGGTTAAAGGGTGGGAGGGAGGTATTCACTAACTAGATAATAGACAAGAATTATTTAAGGTGAAGGGAAGGACAACACACAATACAGGGAAGATCCACACAACTGGATTAAACCAAAAGCTAAGAAGTTTCCTGAATACAACCAAACACTTCAAGGGACAGAGTAACAGAGTGGGGGTCTGGGGACCATGGTTTCAGGGGACATCTAAGTCAATTGGCATAACAAAATTTATTAAGAAAAGGTTCTGCATCCCATTTTGGTGAGTGGTCTTAAAAGTTAGCAAGAGGCCATCTAAGACACAATAATTGGTCCCAACCCACCTGGAGCAAAGAATACCAAAGACACAAGGAAAATATAAGCCCAAGAGACAGAAAGGGCTCATAAACTGGAGATTCCATCAGCCTGATACTGGAAAAACTAGCTGGTGCCCAAATACTACCAATGACTGCCCTGACAGGGAACACAACAAAGAGTCCCTGATAGAATGAGAGAAAATTGGGGTGCAGAACTCAAATTCTAGTAAAAAGACCAGACATGATCTGACTGAGACTGGAGGGACCCCAAAAGACATAGCCCCCAGACTCTCTGCTAGCCAAGAACTAAATCTGTTCCCAAAGCCAACTCTTCAGACAAAGATTAGACTGGACTATAAGACATAAAATGATACTGGTGAAGAGTGTGCTTCTTGGCCCAAGTAGATACATGAGACTAAATGGGCAGCTCCTGTCTGGAGGTGAGGTGAGAAGGCAGAAGGGGCAGGACCTGGTTGAATGGTCACGGGAAATACAGGGTGAAGAGGAAGAGTGTGCTGTCCCATTGCATGAAGAGCAAATAGGGTCACATAACAATGTGTTTATAAGTTTTTGTATAAGAAACTGTCTTGAATTGTAAACTTCCACTTAAAGCACAATAAAAAAATAAAAATAAAAAATTTTCCTGGGATGAAGAAAGGCATTGCTATGTGAAGCAGAGTAATGATCAGTGTTGTCTTGTTGTTATTTGCTGTTGAGCCAGCTCCAACTCATGGCTCCCTCATGTATAACAAAACAAATTGTTGCCAAGATCTGCACCATCTTCATGGTGGTTGGTATGTTTGAGTCCATTGAGCAGTAATAGAAACCCACAATGATCAACAAGGTGTCCTTTCCTACTTTTTGTTTCTAGTCTTATAACAAAGTCTTACATATTTTTTAAAAGATAAACTAAGGACAAGAAAAATTAAGCTTATGGTTTCAGAGTTTTATTGATACATTTTAGAGGTGGACATTAATGTAAGATTAATTTCTGTGTATCAAATTTGGTCTTAAATCAGCAGGGAGAAATTCTGTTATGGTGTGTTTTAAGATGTGTAAACACTTTTATCTCTGTGGTACACTGGAAGCAAGGGGATGGATGTTTTGTTAATGAAGATGTTGGATGCTCTTGGCATAGTTTAAGGAATTCTAAGTGACTTTTTCAAACTCCTCACCTTCCCATTACAACCTATCTGCCTCTACACCTAGAGTTTCAGAGACAGCATTGGGGATAATCTAGTTCTGTCTTCCAAGGTTAGTCACACAGGTAGTTAGTGGAAATATAACATTGAGTCTGATCTGTTTTACTTGCAGTAAAAAATCGTGAAATGTTAGTGTGGAGGAATTGTCTCGTAATTTGTTATATTTTGAAAAGCAAGGACTGACAAACCTTACCAGTCATGAGACATTGGAATGATGGAATCTGTAGGAAGTTTGCATATTTTCAGAAAAATCTTTTTTTTCAGAGATAGTCTGATCACTCCCAGTCCACTGTGGGAGTCATTACTGTAAGTATATAGCTTACTAGTTGTGCAAACTTGAGCAATTCACTTAGTCTTAGCCCTGATGGCACAGTGGTTAAGAACTACAGCTGCTAACCAAAAGGTCGGCAGTTCAATTCCACCAGCCACTCCTGGGAAACAATATGGGGCAGTTCTCTTCTATGTTATAGCGTCACTATGAGTAAGAATCAGTTTGAGAACAGTGGAGTTCCTCTGTGCTTTATGTGTAAAACGGACATATGAATGGCAGCTACCTTGCAAGGTCATTGTGAGGATTAAGTGAGTTAATTCATGTAATGCTCTTAGGAGAATGCTCGTAACATGGTGGTATAAAAGTTTTTATTACTACTGTTATTACTATGGAAAGCATATTTTATAATATTTGATATAAAAGAAGTCTATACAAGATGTTCTATGCTGGAGTCTTACTGTGATTATAATGGATTATAATTAGTGTTGTTATCTTCCAAATGTATGTATATACTCTGTATTAAGAATAATATTTTGCTTGCTAGCCCCAGATGACTGACTTTTTCTTCCAGCGTGTTAATCTGTGAAATTGCCATAATATTTAGCAGACTTTACACAATGGACGGGATTCTAGAAGTCCCTTGTAATGCCAGCTTTTATTGTTTTATAACTGTAGCTCTTCAGGACCGTTTTTTAGTCTTAGAAGTGGGGCTCTACTTCCTTTCTAAAGTTTGTTTGCTTCCTTATCTCCCGGGCCCATGTAAACACACAATCAGATATGCCAGCATTTCCTCAGATCTTCCACATTGAAATGAAAATTCTGTGGTGGTAACTCATACTTAGGTAGTTCTGGCCTCACTGACCTAATCGTATACTTGGGTAAATTAAGTTTCCGAATTCTTCTTAAACTAGGTGTTATACCTCAAATGTAAAGAAGGAAACCCTTAAATGTTAGAATTTAGCACTTCAACAATTAGGGTAAAATTATACAATGAAATTGTGGCTACCTATACAGTTTTCACTTTTAAAAGTTTTAAATGTCTGCTATTTTAGTTATATATAAATAACTTGGTCTTAACAAACCACTGAAGAATATGGGGTGCAGATCTTCAATTAATATAAGGACAAATATCTATTCTGTATTGGTGGGTACATGGCTAAAGCCAAATATGTTTTTTTAAACACTGGAGATGGTATACAACTTTTTCCTGTTGTACCAAGTGGTCACTTTGTGCCCAGTGTGTTAAGCAAAATGTCAAAAAACATTCCAGAGGCAATTTACACACTACTTAAATTTTTCCTCTTGAGAAGCAATTATGTGTTCAAAATTTACCATGTATATTTGAGTTATATGGGACATTTTCAAAAGGAGCGTTCCTGAAAGATGTTACAGATTTTGATAAATCTATGTGTGCCAAAGAGTATTTAAGAGGTAAAAGACAAGGTAAGAGCAAATAGACGGATACATATATAGTTCATTCATAACTGATTAGTCTTTATGTGACAGAAGTTGAATTTGATTAAAATTGGTTGAAAAGAAATACTCTTGATCTTCACAGAAACTTTCAGAGTATCGCCATTATCTCTAGAATTTCTCTCCTTCATTCAATAATATGGCAACATGCTGCTTTAAACTTCTTAAAACACTTCCAAGTCTATGATTCTTAATTTCAAGACCATTAGTCAAGGCTACTTAGCCTTGCTTTCAAGATAAATTACATCCACAAATTACATCCTGATCTACTGTTCTCTGCTTACACTTTATTGTTTCTTAATGTGCACCCTGTCCGTCAGGTAGACCCTTCCATTCATGGGTCCTTGAAAATGTCTTATGCTTTTTTACTTTTGTATTTTTCTTCTTATTATTTCCCCTGCCTGAAATAGACTTCTCTTTCATTTTTGTCTAGTAAATTTGAAAGTTTTAATAAGTTTTAACTCAAATAATTTCTATTCCATAATAACCTTATCTTACCACTTTGGCATAATCTCTTTCAATTTGCTAATATTTATGATATAAATCTATCACTCATTTATATTTGCCTATTTCTGAATTCATATTATTTATTTTTCAATATGCTAATCTTATCTTTTTAATTATGGTAGGAGTCTAATCTGTTCATTTTTTTCCCCATGCTTCTTCCATTTCCTATCATCTTCATAGGGGTTTAAACAGCAGTCAATTGATAACCATATTTCATTCAGTTGAATTGACTTAATTGAAAGCTTATATTTATTTTTTATATAATCTAGTTATAGTCTATTGTGAATAATTGTGATATGCTCCTGATTTTCTTTCATTTAGGTACTGTGCACTGGCTACATGGCTCACACAAATGAATCAATGGTCTCTGAGTTTTTGCTGCTGGGACTCTCTGATCTTGGGAACTTCGGCTTTTCTTTTTTGCAGTCTCTATATGTGGCATCTATGTTAGGCAACATTGTGATTATTATTATCATTTCCTCTGACTCCTATCTGAGCTCTCCCATGTACTTCCTACTCAGTAATCTTTCTTTCAGTGATATCTTTCAGTTTAACTTTGTCGCCCCCAAGATGCTTGCAGACTTCCTTGTTGAGCATAAAATTAATCCCTTTTGAGGGTTGCATGGCCCAGGTAGTCCTTCTTCACATTTCTGCTGGGAGTGAGATTACGTTGCTTGTAGCTATGGCATATGGCTGATTTATAGTCATATCTAAGCCCCTACACTATATACAATCATGAATCAGAGACTATGTATAATTTTTGTATCTATTTTCTGGATGTGGGCATTCTTCATTCTGTGATCCAATTGGTTTTTACAGTGGATCTGCCATTCTGTGGCCCTAGTGAGGTAGGTAACTTCTTTTGTGACCTTCCCTGGTGATAGAGCTGGCTTGCATGGATACTTATGAAATGAAAATTATGATCCTAACTAATAGTGGCCTAATATCATTGAGCTGTTTTCTAGCTTTAATTACTTTTCTACGCCACCATTTTGACCACCGTCCAGTAGGTCTTCCAAGGTGCTTTCCACATTAACTGCCCACATCACTGTGGTGATTCTTTTCTTCAGAGCATGTGTTTATTTCTACATATGGTCCTTTAGCAGACCTCCTGTGAATAAGTCCCTTTTTGTGTTCTATACTGTTCATACACCCCTGTTGAACACCAACACCCACTGTCTGAAGAAAGAAAATGTAAAATCAGTCACGCAGAAGTTGAGAAACAGTCATGTGAACTCCTGGAAAAACTAGGGAACCACCATGAGAGAGGATAATCTTGTATGGAAATGAAAAAATTCCAATGGATCACAGCTTTGTGCTGCCATCTGTGCTAATGATACAGTTTATTTAGTTATGGAATTTATTTTCCCCAAAATGAAAGGGAATTACATAAAATTCTAAAATTGCAATTGCCTTGCAAATATTTAGTAATACTTTCAAATATTCTATAAAGAAAATAGATTCTAACAGGAATAAAATGCTATTCATGTTCCTAAACTTGTAATAGAAGCTTTTCAGTGCAATGGTTAAGTGCTCAGCTGCTAACCAAAAGGTGGGCAGTTTGAACCCACCTAATGGCTCTGCAGGGAAAAGATCTAGTGATCCACTTCCATAAAGATTGTAGCCTAGGAAATGCTGTGGGGCAGTTTTACCCTGTGACATAGCATCACTATGAGCTGGAATTGACTCAACAGCACATTGCAAGAAACTTATAATTCTCTTTAATTGAGCACGTGATATTTTTATACATTGCAATCAAAACGTAGGAGCCAATTGAGTTTCTGATAGGTACACTCAAATTATTCACAGCATTACTCCACCAGAACACCCAAGCAGAAAATTTCCCACCCAATAAACAGAATGAAAAACTAAAAAAAAAAAAAAAAAAAAATGGTTCAAGTCCAACAAAAGCTATAAAACATAAAAAAGCATAAGAGAAGAAGGAAAAAATCAAAACCAAAACATGGAGAAGAGGAAATCTCTCCTATGGAGGCCAGAATGATGCAAAGAATTGTTGATGTTGACAGTATGGTGCTAAATATGTTTAAAGAAAGCAAAAAACACACAGAAAACAAACTAGTGGACTCCAGAAAGTAAATGGAGGAACAAAATGAGAAACTTAACACGGAAATTGACTACATAAAAAAAGCCAAACAAAGAAAACTACTGGAAATGAAGAATAAAACATCTAAATCAGGGGAAAAAAAAAGGAGAGACACCCTTGCCAACAGAGTTGAACAGCCAGAAGATAGAATAAGTGAACTAGAAGATTAGAAAACTGAATTTATCAAGTCTCAAGAGAAACAAGGGAAATGAACAAAGAATTATGAACAAACCCAAAAGGAAATGTGGAGTTTAATTAGACACATAACATTAGAATTATGTATCTTAACTTTCCAAGAGATAATCAGAGGGAATATCCCAGGCCTTAGCAGATAATCAAGCCTGCAAATACAGGAAACTTCAAGAACCCCATTCAGAAGAGACACAAAAAGATTAACTCTGTGCCATATTCTAATAAAATTCTTGAAAAACCACAGACAAGGAGAGAATTCTGAAAGCAACAAGAGAAAAACACAATTTAACATACAAATGTCTTTCAGAAGAATCAGTGCAGGTTTCTGCCTGGAAACCCTAGAGGACAGAAGACAATGGAGCAATATATATATAAAATACTGAAGAAAAAAAATACTTTACCGAGCAAAGTTGTCATTCAAAAATGAGGGGGTAAATCAAAACATTCCCAAGCAAACAGAAGCTCTGAGAATTTGCCACTACCAGACCAGCTTTGCAAGTATTACTCAAGGGAGTACTCCAAATGCAAAGGCAAGAACTTTAAGAAAAAAAAAACAAACTAAATCTATTGAGTATAGGTTGTATATTGATGTTAATGGAGACATATCAACAGAAATAGAGAGCGGAGGAGCATACCAGGAATAGATTTATTGTGTTAAGGTTATATGTTAACAGTTATTCATATGCTAGACATTGTAGTAATTGTAAGGCATGTGATGCAACATATGTGGTAACTACTAAGAAATCACCAAGAAGAAATAGTCAGAAGAAGCAAGTTAACAAAAAGGCTTATCAGAAGAAAACACCCAGATACAAACAAAAAATGAGTAAACAAAACAAAGAAGATAAAAAATCCGAAAAAAACAAACAAAAAGAAAGTCACTCATAAGTACTATACCTCTCTAAACAATCATCTTAATGAAACTAAAAGGTAAACATTTTCCCTAGGCCAAACATGAGAAAGGAAAGGGGGGAAGGGAAGCTAGATGAAGAGAAACAGAACAACCAGAATGGAAATGATGAAATATTGTATGTTTTGAAAAATGTCACTGAACAATATGTATAAAAATTTTTTTTTTTTGTTAAATGGGAAGCAAATTTCCTGTGATAACTTTCACCAAAAATACAATGAATATTTTTAAAAATAGTGAAATGGTAACACTTCATGAAAAATATAATCGGTCATTAAATTGTAAATGTGGAAAAAAATTAAAACTAGCTTAATTCCAGTAAAATATATGAACTTTGCTCTAATCTATCTCCACTTCCTCCCCATTCCTATGTATTACATCTTCATAGTTATAAGTTAAAAATAAAATGTCATCCTATAGGGCATTCCTACTCTACCCTATAGGGTTGCTATGAGTTAGAAATGGCATGATGACTCACAATAAGAACAACAAACTTTGACAAAGAAACAAGGGGGCATTTCACTGGAAAGGGATGGTTTTCAACAAGTAGTGGTGGAACAGAGCGTCCACATCCAAAAAAAAAAAAAAAAATTAATCCAAACACAGACTTTACACCTTTCACAAAAATTAAATCAAAATGGATAATAGACTTACAGGTAAAATGTAAAACTATAAAACTTTCAGAAAATAACATAGGATAAAATCTGGATGACCTTGAGTTTTGTGATGTGGGTTTAGATACAACACCAAGTGTGTGATGCATGAAAAAAAAAAGTTTATAAATTTTATTTCACTAAAATTAAAAACTTCTAGTCTGTGAAAGACACTGCTAATAGAATGAAAAGATACGCCACAACTGGGAGAAAATATTTGCAAAACAGAAACTGAATGAAAGACTTGTAACAAAGTTAGAAAGAACTCCTAAAACTCAATAATAAGATGGGGAAAGCGATTGGGGGCATACAAAAATCAAATGCATCGTTGGAGAGTGGTGTTCAAAATACATATATCCATTGAGTCAAAGCTACGGAGATTTTTTTTTTCTTTTCACCGACTGGAAGACATGGATCTAGAAACCAAGGGGTAAAAGTAGGAATGATCCCTTTCACCCTCACATGCAGTGAATTTTGATGGAATTTATGTTTTCTATTCCTGCAACTTTGGAGCCCTGGTGATGCAGTGGTTAAGGGCTATTAATGCTAATCAAAAGGTAGGCAACTGGAATCCACCAACCGCTCCTTGGATACACTATGAGCAACTCTACTCTCTCCTGTAGGGTTGCTATGAGTCAGAATGGACGCAACAGCAATAGTTTTTTTTTTAACTCCTGCAAGCTTTGGAAACTTAGTTCCAAAGTTTTAGCACTTTCAGAGAACCCAGTGAGAGCTCAAATGAATTGGAAGTTTTTATCACTATCTGTCTAATATAGAATAATTGGACCAATGAACCAGGAGGTAAGTAATAACTAATTTGGCTAGGATAATTGATTATCAATTAGGTTCACTATTGCACAAACTCTGAAATGGCACCATTTCCTAAGGAATCTTCAGGTTACATATTAGCAGGTTGACTCTATTGGAAGCTGTATTGAAATATATTTTGAGCATGCTCACAATAAAATAAAATTTCACACTTATAAAATTGACTTTCAAATCAGAATCTGAGCAGAAAAATATCTACTAATAGTTCTTTATGGTTACCTACATAATACCTTTACTTTTTTTTTTTCTTTGTGTTACTTTCTGATGTCTTTTTTTTTTTTTAATCTGAAGGCTTGCTTTAGTATTTCTTATAGAACAGATCTGCTACCAATGTTTTTTTTTTTTTTTTTTTCTGTACCATGTCGGTTGGGAATACACAATAACATAGTTTCTGACTTCACAGTACCCCAAATGAATTTGTTGATTTCCTAAGAAAACATAAAATACCAAATTTGCCAAAGGAGACAAAGAAAATTGAAGACGTAAAATATAGCAATAATGGAATACATTGGAAAGGAAGTAAAAGGTTTAACCATTCAAAGTCACAAGATATATTCAAGTTTATGTAAAAGTTTTTTCAAACTGTGAAGAACAAATAATACTAGCATGTAGAAATGCAGTATTTTCCTGAGAACAGCAAATGATTTTGAGACTATCATTGTCTTAACACCAAAACTGGGTGTGAATAGCACTTAATAATAATCAGCTGCTGTCAAGTTTTTATGACCCATGGCAACCTCGTGTGTGTCAGAGTAGAACTGTGTACCTAGGGTGATCACTGGCTAATTATTTGGAAGTAGATCACCAGGCCTTTTTTCTAATGCACCTCTGGGTGAACTCCAACCTTCAATCTTTTGATTAGCAGGTGAGCATGTTACACATTTGTATCACTCAGGGATTCCACCCAGGGACTTAATATTACTACTGGCCAATTTCACTTACAAACCCATACGCAAAATTGTAAATATAAAAAATAGTACATCAAACCCAAGCTATAATATTGTTGCATGACACCATAATTAAAGTTTATTCTAAGAATGCAAATATATTCACTTTTGATGACTTATTAATGATTTTTAACATTTAAGTTTAAAAGAACAACTCATCATACATTACCATTGCAGGGGATCAGATATTCTCTGCTGAGCTTTTCCATTTTTTTCCTGCTAACATGGGGAATATCACTAAAGATTCAATTCAATTCAATTCTTCATGAAGTGCAAAATTTCCTCAAATCTGTTAGAACTAAAGTGCTCGTAATTAGCAGGGAGTGTGACACAGGGGAATAGCTCTGCGAGTTAGGAAAGTTGACAGTGTTTTAGTTCTCTGGACTTCAGCCATTTCCCCCGGCAAACAGCTAATGACAAGGAATCTCCATGGAACACATTCATCCTCCATGGTCCAGTTCAATCCCCAGTTCTGAATGAAATAGAGAAATGATGAAATGGGAAAAGGGTGCCGAGAAGAGGACAAGATCTAAGTCAAGGCCTATAACAGCTGTGATATCGGAGATCAAAAACATATACATCTAATGTAGCTCTCTTGTAGGAGCATTTGTTTTGGAAGAAGCAAAACTTCTTTCAACTTTCACAGAAACTGCAGATGATTGAATCAGGTGCATTTTCTTTATGTCTACCATTTGCTTGAGAATTTCTTTTTGGAAAATGTTAATTAGACCTTTATCTAGAGAAGGAGAAACTTGGGGCAATAACTTCTAATATCTGGACTTGTAATTCTATTCAAATGGTTTTATGTTAAAAAAAAAATTACGTCTGTGTTTGTCTGGTACATAAAATTTGACTTTGTATGTGATGTAAAACAGCTTAGGAATCAATTTCTGTATTATTTGGATTGATTGATTTACTGATTGGTGTTAAGGCTTTCCTTCTGATGTACCAAGGAGAGGAGAGACTACCAAAGCATAATAAGGTCACTTTACGTTTATCTCAGTTAATCCATGCGCAGTCTAGCACCTACACAAAAATAGCATTTGACTAATGTATAGATTCACTCTCCGTGAGGATTTCTGATTTTTCTTTCTCCCCTTCTCCTACCCCATTAATTTCTCATTTACTTTCACTAGAAGACAGTCCTCACTTCTTAAGTGACTGACCAACTAACAAAATGTGGTCAAGAATAGGAGGTTTGCTCCTTTTGGATAACAAATTTTGGTCCCATGAAAAAATGGCCCTGGAGGGGCATCCTCTCCCACTCTGAGTGATAAGTGTTAATTTAAATATCCTTTGGAGTGGTTCAGTTTTAGCTCTTTTGTCACAGCATACATTACTCATGCCACTGATTCTTTCTATACTCAAGATTTTGTAAGAATCTTTGTAAAGCGTAATATAGCAACAAACCACACTTAGCAGATATTACAAAGGAGTACCTTAGTCACCTAGTGCTGCTGTAACAGAAATACCACAAGTGGATGGCTTTAACGTACAGAAATTTATTCTCGCACAGTCTGGTAGGCTAGATGTCCAAATTCAAGACGTCGGCTCCAGGGGAAGGCTTTCTTTCAGCTCTGGAGGAAGATCCTTGTCATCAATCTTCCCCTGGACTAGGAGCTTCTCTGAGCAGGAACCCCAAGTCCAAAGGACACGCTCTGCTCCTGGCACTGCTTTCTTGGTGGTATGAGGTGCCCCTGGCACTCTGCTCACTTGTCTCTCTATCTCAAAAGAAACTCGCTGAAGACAAAATCCAATCTTGTAGATTGAGTCCTGTCTCATAAACATAAAAGCCACCTATCCCAATGTGATGGTTAAGATTGTGTGTCAGCTTGCCTGGGCCATGATTCTCAGTGTTTATATGTGACCACTCCCATGATGGAGTCTGCTGTGAATAGCCAATCAGTTTAAAGGGATTTTCCTTGAGGGTGTGGCCTGCATCCAAATATAAGTAGACATTCTGGCTTTTTGCTTGCTCTGGATCCTGTGGCTGCCGGCTGTTCACCTGATCTCCGGTTCCTGGGACTTGAGCTCTCAGCTTGCCTGCCAGTCTTGGGATTCGTTGATCTTCAGAGCCTGTGAGCAAGAGCCCTGATCTCTGATCTGCCTATCTTGGGTTTGCCAACCCTTGTGGCTACACTATTCAGGAGAAGCCTCTGTTCTGATTCAGACTTGGGACGTTCCACCTGCTACAATTGTGTAAACAGTTTCCTTGATATAAATCTCCATCTATATATATTTATAAACTTTACTGGTTCTGCTTCTTTAGAGAACGCAGCCTGACACTCACCTCGTTAACATCATAGAGGTAGGATTTACAACATATAGGAAAATCACGTCAGATGAAAAAATGGTGGAAAATCACACAGCACTAGGAATCATGGCCTAGCCAGATTGACACACATATTTTTGGGGGACACAATTCAATTCATGACTGGGAATAAAGTTTTTCTACCTAATAAATTGCAAACTAAAATGTACCCTTTAAGTACAATGTATTAGCCATTTTGGAAAACTATATATATATATATATTTTTATATATATATATATATATTACCTCCTACCTTTTAATTTTTTTTTTTTACCTTTTAAAATAGAGATAACCCGTATTATGAAAGTCAATTACAGTTTATTTAATAATATTTACAGAGGTTTTACATCAACTCCCTAAACTAATTCTCTCATTTTTGAATCTGTCTAATAGCTTTCATGGTATAAACTTACTTTTAGATTCCATTAGAGACCCTACTATGAAGTGTAATGGAAAAAGTCCTGAAGGCTTGGGATGAGGTTCTGGGTTTTTTACTTGCTGGTTGTATAATCTTGAATATATTAGATGACCTCTCTGAGTCTTAATTTCCTTATATGTAACATGGGGAAAATAATCTCTTCCTACAATCAGATTGTTGTAATGTTTGATGCTCACATATAGTATGGAAAACCATTTTTAAACAAAACAGTTTTTTCCACTGACACCATCTTTTTTCCATTATCTTTTATAAAAACTGACACATAATAGCTTCTAATTATTCCAAACAACAACAACAAAAGCACCCTGCCTTCTTTCAGCAAGGAGATTCTTGAACTTCTAAACACACTTTTTATGAATATTCAAATCACAGCCTATCTCCTTGGAAGCTTTTGTGCAGTGTTCCAAAGAAGCTGCAGAGAAAACATAGGCAGAATGGATTATATTACAATATATTGACAAATTGCTTATTATTTCAATTTTTGCTTAAGGAGAAAGAATTGTGTTGCTGGATATTTTTCAAAGAGTATAGCCTGTCTTTTTGGGTCAGAAAAATCCTAGTTAAAGCCTACACATTCTATATCCAGGAAAGTTTCTGGAGTAATCATTAAAATGTTACCATTGACTTTCAAATGTTCTGCTTTCCAACAACTTTAACGAAAGCAGATTTTTGCTTTTTGTAGCTATCATCACCTCATCTATTGGTATTCTTTACCAACATATTAGCCATTTCTGGTTACTTTTTCTCACGTAGTTCAACGTTAACTAACTGCAACGGACTTTTCTGTAATGAAATCAGTTGTCATAAATTCGGAGATAAATACTTTTAATGGTGGTGGCTGTAGGAGTTAAGTAGTAGAAAAATGCAAGAAGATACTAAACCATAGCTACCAAAAAGAAAAAAAAATTGGCTAAAAAGATAGGACTTTTCCTTCTAAGTGTGGCCTCTTTGGAATTCTCTAAGAATTATAGATAATTGTCAGTGGATAATGAAAAGAAGGAGGGCAAGGAAAGTAGTACGAAATGGATCCCTTAACACTCCCTTTTGATTGTGCCCTTTGCAATGTACAGCTCTTATCTGTTTAGCATTCGAGATTAGATTGAACCCACAACTTTATAAAATGGACTTGTTGATTTATTTACGTCATTTGCACTTCACAGATATCCTTCAGTAGTAAGGATAATTGAGAGAGAAATTTATTTGTCAAAGTTACAGATAAGACATTCTTGAATAGGAATAAACCTCATGTATTTTAAATTAACGTTAAGAAGGATCCTTCAGAATCGTGGTTGAATTTTCTTGCTCTTGATAATAATCAATGTATCTCTTTTATGTACTTCTCTTGTGGCTTCAGACATGGATCAGGGAAATTATTCTAGGGTGGCTGAATTTATGTTGTTGGAACTATCCAGTTCCTGGGAGCTCCATTCTTTCTTCTTGGAGTTTTTTAACTTCTTGTATATCACCATTGAGCTGGGAAATCTCATTTTCCTCACAGTAGCTTATGAACATGCCCTGTACACACCCATATACATCACGCTCAGTAACCTTTCTGTTCTTGATGTGTTTCTGGCCATTTATGCAACTCCCAAGACAACGGGTTCATGATTTCCTCCGTAAACCCAAGACTATTTCCTCTGAAGGCTACATGGCCCAGATATTCTTGTTCCATGTCTTTGCCGGTGGAGAAATGAAGCTTCTTGTAGCCATGGCATATGACATGTATGTAGCCATATACTAACTCCTTCATTATGCAACCATCATGAACATATGCAAATGTACAGGCCTAGTTGTAAGATCTTGGGTTATTAGGGTTATACACTCCCTGAGCCAGTTGGCTTTCACTGTAAACTTACCTTTCTGTGACGCAAACATAGTGGATAGTTATTGTGACCTTGGTGTGATCATCAAACTTGCCTGTACAGATACTTGTGTACCTGAAGTGTTGATGCTTTTAGGACCGTGGTCTAATGGTGATGACTTCATTCTTGCCCTTGCTCATCTCCTACATGATCATTCTGGTCACTGTGCAACGTTGATCTTCAACAGGCATGGCCAAGGCCCGCAGCATCCTGATGGCCCACATCACTGTGGTGACCCTCTTCTTTGGGCCCTACATCTTCATCTGTGCCTGGCCTTTCAGCAACTTCCTGGTGGATAAGGCCCTTTCTGTGTTCTCTACAGTTTTCACACGTATATTAAACCCCATTATTCACACACTGAGTGCCAAAGAGGTGAAGTCAGCAATGCATAAACTTAAGGACAAGTATGTAAGGTCCAGGCTCCCTTTCCAACAGTCTTTCACAGAGTAAATTTGTTGAACTGAGTAGACAGGAGACTTGAGTAAATGTAGATGTTACCTTATTCTCGTGACCATTATTATTTTTAGTTTGTTTACACTGATAAATGCAATGTATGTTTTTTAGTCAAATATTTGTATTAAAGAAGCCTGTGTTCTCTAACTTTATATATATATGCTCATATATAATATTTGCTATGGTATCTGTAGGGTTGCTATGAGTCAAAATCAACTCAGTGGCTACGGGTTGGGTTTTTCTTTTATAGTATCTTTAAAATATTTCACAGTTCGTATTTTTTAATTAGTGTCCATACTCTTGTATGTAAAAATAGTGCAAGGATTTTTCACAAAGTATTGTAAAACATAAATTTTATGAATTTGATTACATGAAAACTTAGATTCATAATTCCACCAGCTAAACTAAAATGCTATGTTGTGCTATGGTCTAAAATACTGCTAGTAATTTGTAAAATCTAATTCCAGCACAAAAAGTAACCCCATCTGTACTCTTTTTTCACATATTTTACATCAAAACATTTGTACCCTCAATAAAAGAATCCATAGACTACCTCAGCATGTAAAAATAAAAGTTTTAAAAATTCAAAGTGACACTTTTGAAATCCACCATTATTTTATTTTTTCTCCACATACAGAACTTCATGAGTCTTCACACATCACAATTCCGCCCCCCCCCTTTTTTTTTTGCAGTTTTGCAAAATTCCTTGATGCTTTTCAGGTATCATTTATTCTGTTGGCATCAAAATATGATAGCTAACCAGTTCTAAAAAAAAAAAAAAGTTACATAGCACAATACTTTAAGCTTTAGATGCTTAGCAATTCAACTACATAAAAAAAAAAAATAGAGCAAGACCCACATTATATGTGTTGTCAATCAGGTATTCATCAGTCCCTGATACAGTGTCTGTACACTGGTTCAAAGGGCAACAGAGGCAATAGGCAGTGACTTTGGAGAACACTGATATGGAAACAAATTATGAAGTTACTCCAGTGTCATGTACCACCCCAAATTTCTCCAAAGTGGTCTCACTTTGGAATAGCAGGTAGAGATGATACAAAATGAAGACAGACATTTACTCTGTAGAAATATCCTACTCATACTATGCATTCACTGTGATTTTGTACATAACTCATCCCAAGAACTTGTCACCATCATCCTGCTCTTTTTGTTTGGATGATCCATCAATCCTGCACTCTACTTGCTTCTTTTCTTGAATCAGCAATAAGATCAAAGATTGCTTGGATAGACACAACTGTCTGTAGATACCTTGAATGAAATTTCCCCAAATATATGAAAAATAATTTAAGGGTGTAAATCCAAGGCGAGGATTACTTATTACAGCTGTCTTGTAGTCTTTCTTCATACAAAGCCCACATGCTTCTTTGTTTTTCTCAAGCCTTCAATTCAATTTCTTCCTTCATTTCCACAAAAATACAAGGGTTATCTTTGCAATAGGCAAAATCAGGATCATACCACTGCATTCTTCAAGTAGGGTATCAGGAAACTGACATACACTATACATTGGGCTCTTCTGTTCAAAAAGTGCTCCATCAGGACAGATTGCAAAATTCTTCTGTTCCTCTAGTATATCTTTAGAAAATTATTAAGGCCTGGAACTCGAATCAGACATATCAATAGAGTCACTGGTTTTAGAAAAACCGTAAATCCCAGACTAGGAATCTGTTCACTATATTTTGAAAACACATGATTCAGAGTCAGAAGCATAGCCCACACTGTGAACGAAAGCAGAGCAGCTAGAAACCCACAGAAGACTAGGTAAAAGAACAGGCTCAAACCTCTTTTCCCTCCCTTACACTGTCAGTACAGGAAGTGCCATCTCCAGCTGGGTCTGCACAGCATGCCCTCTTCAGCCTTAGCTGCCACTCACACCACTGACCTTCATTCATAGCCCTCTCTGCTGGAGTCAGGCACTTACTATGGGATAGAGAGTCTCATCTCCCAACCAGAACATTTACTGAGACATTATCCAGAACAGGAGCAGATGATCCTGAGAAAATGACATTTCATGGATCCCAGCCCTGGGCTGTGTGCCCCAGGAACTTTCTGTTTGTCAGGTTGAAGATAAAGAGCTTCCGCTCTTCCAGCCTCTGATGGAATGATTTCCATTTCTTCGTTAATGTGTATGTGTGGGTGGTGAGGTGACCAGAGGTTGCAGTGATTCACAGGCAGCAGCCAGGGTCATTGTCACTCTCCATACTACTAATATACTCATGTATAACAAGTTAAGCATTTTTCTAAATATAAAAAAAAAAATTCTTAATGATCATGAATATGATGTTGTTGTTGTTGTTAGGTACTGTCGAGTCAATTCCAACTCATAGTGATCCTATACACAACAGAACGAAACACTGCCTGGTCCTGCACCATCCTTACAATCGTTGTTATGCTTGAGCTCCTTGTTGCAGCCACTGTGTCAATCCACCTCGTTGAGGGTCTTCCTCTTTTCCACTGATCCTGTACTCTGCCAAGCATGATGTCCTTCTCCAGGGACTGGTTCCTCCTGACAACATGTCCAAAGTATGTAAGATGCAGTCTCAGCATCCTTGCCTCTAAGGAGCATTGTGGACTCACTTCTTCCAAGACAGATTTGTTGGTTCTTTTGGCAGTCCATGGTATATTCAATATTCTTCACCAACACCACAATTCAAAGGCGTCAACTGTTCTTCGGTCTTCCTTATTCATTGTCCAGCTTTAACATGCATATGAAGTGATTGAAAATACCATGGCTTGGGTCAGGCGCACCTTAGTCTTCAGGGTGACATCTTTGCTCTTCAACACTTTAAAGAGGTCCTTTTTTTTGCAGCAGATTTGCCCAATGCAATGTGTCTTTTGATTTCTTGACTGATGCTTGCATGGCTGTTGATTGTGGATCCAAGTAAAATGAAATCCTTGATAACTTCAATCTTTTCTCTGTTTATTGTGATGTTGCTCACGAGTATAATAAAGATGTGATATTCCATTATATGCATGTTTCATCATTTACATATTTTTTACTATTTAGAAATATCCTGAATGTTTATGATCCTTTTCTTCCAAAAGGCTCCCAGAGTTAAATTAGGAAGACAAAATGTGAGTATTCTAAAATTTCTTGACATAGTTTTCCAAAATTGCTTTTCAGAGTTTTTTTCTTACTGCATACTAAGCAGATTCTTGCATCACTGAGTATAAAATTTTAATATGTTAATTTAGTGAGCAAATTTAATGACTGCTGTTTTATTTCACATTTCTTTGATTTCTGGGGAAGTTTTTTATCTTTTGTGAATTGTCCTCACATTCCATGCCCTATTAGAAGCTTAGTATTTTTTTCATCAGTCTGTTTGTACTTTTGCTGTTAAGATAAGTATGCCTTTGTCTGTAATTATTTGTGATTTTTTTCAAAAGTTTACCAAGAACAAAATTCTCTTTGTGTTGTGTGCATTTCTAAGGATTTTGACAACTGCAGAGTCATATTGTTACCAGAGAATGGCCTCAGTTCTTGTCTTAGGTGTAGGAAAGAATTCAAACACTGAGACAAATAGTGCCAAGTGAGTAGAGGTTTATTAGGAAGCAGACGGTTAGTAGTAAAAGTACACTTGGCTAGGAAGCATCAAGCGGGCTACTCAGGTAGAGAAAGAATCTGAGTGTCCCATCTGAGGGTTTTATACTCTTTTTATCTCTTGATCTGTTTCTATTAACATTTAAAAGCCAGGACAAGACCCTCCCCCCGCCCCATGAAGACTATTTCCTTGGCCTAAGGTTTAATAACCAAGTTAGAGATCTTTATCAAGTTAGGGGCTTTATCAAGTTAAGGATTTTATCAAATCAAAGACCCCTGTAAAGATCATTTCCTTGGCTTAAAGTTGAACTATGTAGGGACCATCTTACTGAGGAATGACACTACCCCCTGTCTCTTCTTTTGTAGAGATTGTCTTATTGAGGAATGTCACCACCCCCTGCCTCTTCCTCTTCCCAAGTGCAAGCTCTCCCCCTCCCCCTTACAATTTGTCCACCACCCCAGTTCCATACGGAACAGTTCCCTCACCCCGAAAGTTTCCCCATGTTACCCCATATATGAACAAACTCTTTCCCCTCCCACAACTCTTGCTAACCACTGATCTCTTTTCATTCTTGTACTTTTGTCTTTTCCAGAGTATCACATAAATGGCCCTTTTTAATCAGCAAAATGCATTAAAAATTCATCCATTTGTTACACGAGTCTATCATCATTGTGGGTTGCCTCATTTCTTTAATCGCTGACTAGCTTTCCATTGTATGGATGTATCACAGTTTATTTATCTAGTTATCAGGTAACAGATATTTAGGAGGTTTCCAGTCTGGGAGGATTATGAATGAAGTTGCTACAGACATTGATGTACAGATTTTTGTGTGAAGATGTTTTCATTTCTCTTGAATAGATACCTAGGAGTGAGACTACTTGTTCTTACAGTGGCTATATGTGGAAAAAAAAAAAAAAAAAAACTTTATTAAGGTGTAATTTATATATAATAAACCAAACATATTGAAAGTTCGCATTTGGTTAAGTTTTGTCAAGCGTATGTCAGAAACCATCACCACGGTCAAGATAATGTGAAACCATCACTATAATCAAGATAATGAACCTATTCATCACTCGCAAAAGTTTTCCCCCAACTCTCCCAAAACCATCTTTTGTACTGTTATGTTGGAGGGAGAGTCTGGATTCTTTCACTCAGTATAATTATTTGAGAGTCTCCAAGTTGTTGTGGCTCTCAATAGTTCATTCCTTCTTATTGCTGAGCACTGCCCTACTGTATGCACCACAGTATTTACCTACTAACTTGTGGATTGCTATTTGCATTGTGCTAGCCTGACTGTAGCATATTGGAAGTAAGGGGAGATCTGGAGCCTCCACTCCCTTTTAGGGCATGTGGGGAATCTACACAACACCTCCATATTCCATGGACCACATTGTAAAATTCCTTGTTCTAGAATATCCTTCTAGTTCTTTCCAGGTATTTTATATTTTGATTTTCCACCTTCTCTTGGACTTTGTTTGCGATCATTTAATTAAGTCTGAATGTCCTATCCCAGGAGGGAAGCGGTGGTTCAGTGGTAGAATTCTCACCTTCCATGAGGAGCCCCAAGTTTGACCCTGGACCATACACCTCGTACACAACCATCACCCATATATCAGTGGAGGTTTGCATGTTCGTATGATGTTGAATAGGTTTTAACAGAGCTTCCAGACTAAGATGGACTTGGGTGAAAGTCCTGGCAATCTACTTTCAAACAACCACCAACGAAAACCCTATGAATCACAATGGTCTGATCCCAATGTGCATGGGGTTGCCATGAATTGGGGCCCACTAGACAGCAGCTAACAAGGAACATCCTATCCCTGAAATGCTTATTACCTTAGTCCCATCTTTGTTTATACCCATCTCATGACTTCAGTGGGCATATTCTGGGAACTTCTCCAATAGCCTCCAATTGTGCCCACATGCCGCTAGCCTTTTCCCCACTAGTCAATTTAACAAACAGTGCCAGACCCATATTCTCATATTCCTAAAGCATAGTCCCCTGTACTGAAACTGTGAATAGTATTCTATCTTCTAACAGATTAATTACAACATCCTAAAGCCTGTGTTCAAGCCCCTCCAAATTATGCTCCAGTAAAACTTTCACTTGTGTACATTTTTAAAACACTCTGACACAAGCTATGCTCTAGCCAAGCCACAGCAGTGGTTCTTGGATCACTTTCACTTCTACATACAGTGGGTAATCTTCCTTCACTCACTATTCCTGCCTTTCAAAACTCTATGTCTGATTCAAGGCCCTTTACAAATACATTTTTGTATTTCCTTCTTTGTATTTATCTCCTTCTCAGTCCTTCTTCTTTGCAATTCTTTCTTTCCAGCAAAATATAATCTCTCCCAATGTTAAATATGTATGTAATTTTGTTTACTCTTCTCTTGAGATAAGCATGCTATTCTATTTGTATTATTTTTCATTTTATTTTCTTTAATTGCCCATTCTAAATTACAAACAACTTGCAGATAGACACTTTGCCTTACTTATTCTAGAATTCCTATTTTATGATTTTGCATGTCGTAGACACTCAATTTTTTAAATTATTGAATTAAATTTAATTGACGAATACAGAAAAATAAGACAGATTCTATTTTGCCCAAGTGAGTTAATAGCTTTGCTACTTTTCCACATTGTGCTATTGAGATTAGCTAAGAACGGAAAAAGGCCTTAAACAACAAGCTGTGTCAGTTAAAATTTCCTAGAAAAAGAATAGCATTGGCCACAAAGCATTGCTTACCCCATTTAAAGGGCAGTAAAAGTTTAAACACAAAGCCTTGACCACAAAGCATTGTCTACCCCCCTTATAGGGCAGTTAAAGTTTAAGAACAATGGTTTCCACTTCTTCCTAATCCTCCAGTTCACAGTTGTTTTCAGGTAAACTAACTGAAGCCAGACCCCCATGCATGTGCTGTGAGGCAATCAGTGACCTGAAGTTGAACCTGAGCTCTGAAACTCACGTCAAGGAACCGAAAAACTAATGCCAAGGAACTAAAAGTCATGGGGCTTATGCAGCTGATTCCTTTTCAGAAACATAAGGTCTGTTGGCTATTTCCGTGCCAATTCCTAGCCCTGCCCTACAATAAATATGCATGCTATTTCCCAGAAATTTAACAAATATGTATGACTTCCCCTTTCCTGTGTAGCATAAAACTTTCTCCAGTCCTTTGTTCAAGGAGATAGTGCTTTGAGAGTGTTCTCCCTGTCTTCTTACTCACTGCAAGTAATAAACTATGCCTTGCTTTAAATTCACTTGACTCTTAGTTATTCTCAACAAGAGTACAAGCAGCGAATCCATTGCATTTGGTAACAAATTTCCTGGCAACCCAGATGAGACCCTAACTGGGGTCTCCCAAGTCAACTACCGGAGCTGATCTAACCTTCTCTGGATGGACAAAGTGGCCATTTGAACTCCTTTTGTTCAGCGCCCTTCATGCTCGGTGAGTTCTGGCTTTGAGAGTTTACTTTCAATTTGGCTAACAAGCAGGCATAGTTTTTCGGCTTGTCTGTCTCTAGTAGGTGCACTCTCGTTCTGAGAAGTAAGCATAGACATCTCTATCTGTTTAGATTGGGAGACTGAAGCCCCTCCACCCTGGTCTGGTTCTGGTTTTAGGAGTGGATGTAGACATCTCCATCAGCACCCAACTGGGAGATTGAAGTCCCTCCATCTGGTATTGGGGATAGGGGCTATCTGCAGGATTGAAGTGGGGACTTACCCATTCCTCATGAAAGGGGAGTAATGAACCTCACTAAAATCATCCTTGTTCCCCTTTCCCTCTCTGGCTTGTCTAGTCTGAGCACTCTCTATCTGCTCGTCTTATGTGTGATTTATGTGAGATGCATGGAAAATGACTGCTGGAAATAAATTCCGGTTGAATTAGAACAAATCTATACAGACTTCTGGGAATTTATCGATTGGACTGAAGAAATAGATGCACGGGGAGAGCAGATTTTCAGTCTAGAAAGGGAACACTCCAGATGGACTATTAAGATTTCAAAAAGAGGTTCTCTCCTGGATGGAGTGAAACTCTTCCCTGCAGTGTGAGAGACAAATAAATTCCTCTTGGACTAACAGGAAAAAGCTAGTGGTATCAACCACCCACAAAAATAAAAAGCTAGGTTCTTGAGAACAGTTAATTGGACAGAATGGGAAATCAGGAGAGCATACCAGGAGGTTCACAACTATGGTCCATTCTTAAACATTGCCAATTCTTTTCGTATTATCAATAAAAGAGAAAGAAACATATTTTTCTGTAATAATGACTGGTCTCAATATACCCTCGTTGACCAGGAAAGATGGCTTTTGCGTGGGTCTCTTAATTTTCACAGCTAGATCTACTTTGCAAAAGGGAGGAAAATGGAATGAAATCCCCTATGTTCAAACCTTTATGGCTCTTTACCAGAATAAGGGGTTATAAACAAATTCAAACTGACCTGTGTGGCTGTAGCTGTCAAAACTCAATCTAAACAGCCTCCAAATGAATATGGGTAAGCAGACGTTTTAGAGGATCCATTCTTGAATTGAGGTACAGTGCTGACTCTGCCAATGGCTCCAACTGGACCTGCAGCATTCTCAAACATTGCCAATCCCTCCAAGCTCCTCTTCTCCCACTGTTTCTAATCCCATCCTCAACACTCCAGCTGCTCCCTCTTCCCTTACTCCTCATTTAGGGCCCATAGCCTCTTTAGTGATGGGTCCTAGTGAGCTTCCCTCTACCCCAATGGTCTTCTGTCCTCACAATCTTTATCCTCCTGTGAAAGATGGTGGATAGACAGGGCAGGGTGGTTCGGGAACAGGTCTCCTTTTCAGTTCCAGTTTTAAGTGTGTGTAAAGAGAAACTGGGTTAGGATTCAGAGAGGAGATTCTTAAGCTTAGACTTAAATTTGATCTTACCTGGCAGGTTGTGATAGTAATCTTAACCATCTGTTGCACTGCTGGTGAGAAAAACAGAATACTTGCAAAGGCAAGAGAGCATGCTGACAACTTTATCCTCACTAACCCCAGGCACAATGTTCTGAGACCAGGGGATGGGGCAGTTCCCAGCACAGATCCTCAATGGAATTATCAGGACCGACTAGACTGGGCAAGAACGAAACATTTTCTAACTGTGTGGTGGAAGGAATGCGGAAATGGATTCACAAACCAGTTAACTATTCAAAACCAGGTGTAACTCAAGGGAAGAAAGAAAACCCTGCGGCCTTCTTGAATAGGCTGACAGAGAACTTTAAGAAGTTTACCAAGAGAGACCTAGAGGCACCAGGGTCTGTCAAGCTGCTAGGCCTACGTTTTGTAACTTAGAGCACTCAGATATTAGGAGGAAACTGCAAAAACTGGAATCTGGACCCCAAACCCCATTGTCCAAACTGGTAGAGGAAGCCTTTAAAGTGTCCAACAACAAAGGGCAGAGGAAGGAAAGAAAGATAAGATGCTAGAGAGAAAAGCCCAGTTGTTGGCTGTGGTTATTCAGGGATCACCTCAAGGTAACCTCTGGGGACCAGGGGTGTCACAGGTAAGTAGCCAACCAGATAGGCTTTGGAGTTGCCCTTCAGGGCTGTCAGCAAAGCTGGGGCCCCAACAGTGAGCATATTGCAAAAAGGAGGGACACTGGAAAAGGGAATGTCCAGACTGTCCCCAGCCGTGATGATCTGGTCACTGCCCCAACTGTGACCCCAAACTGCAAATACCACAACTCTGAGTGACGAGGCCCAGAGGACAGTCCGGCTCCGCATGAACTACAGCAGCCAATCTTCATCACCCCTGTGGAACCTCAGGTTACCTTTGATGGATGTGGCAGGTAGGAAAACTGAATTTTCACATGATACAGGAGCTGCCTACTCTGTCTTGAACAAACCTATTGGCAAACTTTCCAGTCATGATTGTGTGATAATGAGAGTCTCAGGACAGTCTCAGGCTAAGAGGTTTACCTTTTCTTTATCTTGTGAGGTAGGTGTACGTACTCTATCTCACTCCTTCCTGTATATACCTGAGTGTCCGTTTCCTTTGCTTGATAGGGATCTGTTAACCAAATTAGGGGCTACTGTGTTCTTCTCCAGGAATCAAGCCACTGTGGAAATAGATAAAAGCCAAGGATCAAGACTTCTGGCACTCCTTGAGATAGAAGGCTCCGCATGAAAGACACCTAATATCCCTCAACATACCTAGCAAAAGTGAACCCTTTAGTTTGGAATGTGAACCAACCAGGAAGAGCCATCAGTGCCAACTTTGTACGGGTTGAATTAAAACCTCGAGTTGCTCTCCCTTGGTGCAATCAATACCCGCTTAAACCAGAGGCAAGAGCTGGGATTAAGCCAGTATTAGAAAGCCTCCTCAGACAAGGATTTACTGGTCCTTGCCAGTCCCCTTGAGACATTCCTATTTTACCTGTTAGGAATCCTAATGGAGAATATCTTTTTTGTGCAAGATCTAAGAGCAGTAAATGAGGCAGTAGTGACAATTCAGAGGCTGGTCCCCAACCCACATACCCTGCTTCCTCAGGTACCCTCATCTGCCACCTGAATTACTGTGCAAGATTTAAAAGATACTTCCTGTTGTGTACCCCTGCACCCTGACTCCCAAGAGTTACCTGCCTTTGAATGAGAAAACCCAGACACCAGAGAAAGAACCCAGCTTCCCTCAGAGTTTTAAAAATTCTCCCCACCTACTTGGTTCAAATTTAGCTAAAGATCTCAGACATTTAGAACTAGAAGGAGGGATATTTCTACAATATGTGGACGACCTACTGATAGCCAGCAAAGAAAAAGACAGTTCATCCAAGAATACTATTAAGACCCTGAATTACCTGGCAAATTGAAGTTACAGGGTTTCCCTCGAGAAGACTCACGTTACTCAACAAGAAGCGAAATATTTAGGGTTGCAGCTCTCTCCAGGCATTTGACAATTGCTGCCTGAAAGGAAATTAGCTATAACTTCTCTCCAGCCCCTACCACATGAAAGCAACTGCGTAAATTTCTGGACATGGTCGGATTTTGTAGGATCTGGGTGCCCAGCTTTGGGGTAATAGCAAAATCCTTATATGAGTCCCTAAAAGGAGAAGAAAGCGGACCCTTAGAATGGACTCAGGAGCGCTAAATAGCATTTGAAACCATCAAATTAGAATTAGGCAGAGCCCCCTCATTGGGTCTTCCAGGTTTAACAAAATCTTTCAGGTTGTATGTACATGAGAGACAAGGACAAGCCCTGGGAGTACTCACCCAACACATCAACCCTCTCACTAGACCGGTTGCTTACTTCTCTAAACAATTAGACCCAGTGGGGTGGGCCTGGCCGACCTGTTTTCAGACAGTTGCTACTACTGTGATCCTGGTTAAAGAGACATCTAACCCTACTTTGGGACAACCTACGGAGTTGCTGACCCCCATCAGGTACAAACTGTTTTAGAAGTTAAAGGAGGAAACTGGCTTACAGAAGGCAGAATAACCCAGTACCAGGCCACATTATTAGATTCTTCTGAAGTGATTCTAAAGGTTTGTCAAGTTGTAACTCCTGCTACACTGCTGCCTGCTGTAAACTTGAAAGACAATGAGCTAGTCC
The DNA here is from genome assembly GCF_024166365.1 of Elephas maximus indicus. Lineage (NCBI taxonomy): Eukaryota > Metazoa > Chordata > Mammalia > Proboscidea > Elephantidae > Elephas > Elephas maximus. Next base: position 25,774,079 of record NC_064828.1, on the reverse strand, counting down.
ATAGCTGTACTGAAACAATAGACCAAGTCGACTTCAGTGGTCCTGACCTGAAAGACAGTCCCTTAGAAAACGCAGATAAAGATTGGTTCACTGATGGGAGTAGTTTTGTGGAACAAGGCATCCGCAGAACATGCTATGCCACGGTAAGTTTACATGACATTATAGAGGCACAGCCTTTACCCCCTCAAGCTTCTGCACAAAAAAGCCGAGCTTATTGCCCTCACTTGAGCACTGCAATTGGCAAAAGACAAGAAGATTAACATATACACAGATTCTAAGAATTCCTTTTCTATCATACACACTCATGGGGCTATTTAGAAGAAAAGGGCGCTTTTAAATTCAAAGAACTCACCCATTAAATATGGTAACCTTTTTTAGAACTTCTAGAGGCAGTACAACTACCCATTGAAGTGGCTGTTATATATTGTAGAGGACACCAGAAAGAGAGCAGTCCAGCTTCTCAGGGTAACAATAAACTCGACACTGTTGCTAAGAAAGCAGCTAGGGTAGCCCAGATGGCCCTTATTCCTGACATCAACCTTTCAACCATTAACCCCCGGGACAGTCCTAAAGATATTCAGGATGCAGAAATTCAGGTATTTGAGAAGCAGGCCTATGGTTGTACCAAAATGAAAATAAAAGAGTTTACATTCCCAGCAGTCAACTCCAAGGTGGTTAAGGCAAGACAGGAACCCCTTCATTGTGGTCAGCAGACACTGTATCTTCAGCTTAAAACCCTAATACAGGGAAGAGACTTAAAGAAAGTGATAAAACAGGTTTCTAAAGGCTGCAAGATATGCTTAAGAAACAATCTAAATACTCGTCCAATACTTCCTCCCTTAGTAAAACCTGTTCAGCATCAGAGAACACACCCAGGGGAAGACTGGTGAATAGGTTTTACAATGATGCCCTCATTCTGAGGGTTCGAATATTTATTGATCTCCATAGATACCTTCACAGGATGGGTACAGACCTTCCCTGCTAGGATTGAGAAGGCTACTGAAGTATGTGAATGGCTTCTAAAAGAGATCATACCCAGGTTCAGCCTACCTTGGAATCTCCAGAGTAACAATGGCCCTGCATTTATGGCTACAATAACTCAGAATTTATCCCAATGCTTAGACATCATGTATAAGCTCCACTCTGGGTGGTGAGCTCAGTGCTCAGGAAAAGTTGAAGGAAGAACCAGTCTCTTCCCAAACTATGTCAGGAAACCCAGGAGCCATGGGTCAATATGCTACCTATTGCCCTGATCAGACTACGGGCAACCCCTAAAGGAACTCTAAAATTAAGCTCATTTGATCTGACTTCCTGGAGGCCCTTTCTCAAGGTAGATGATCTTTTGGAACAAGAGACGCAACAAGCACTAAAATAGATCATTAATCTGGGAGAACTGCAGAGAGCAATCTAAAAATATGGCAACCAGATACTTCCTGAACCTACAAAGGGTGACTTGCTTAAGTACCAACCAGGAGACTTGGTGCTTTTGGAACCTGGCAAGAGGGGAGCCCAGGAGACCAACTGGCTGAAAAATGGGTAGGCCTGGATCAGGTATTACTAACAACCATTCTGCTCTCGTGTTAAAATAAGTCACTCTGTGGGTCCATCATCCTTGAGTCAAACCTGTTTCTCTACCTGAAAACCTCGATGAATCTTCCATAGAGAGTCATACACTTGTGAACCAGTTGAAGGACTTAAGCAGCTGTTTAAGAGACAAAACAAGGACGGTAGATAAGTATCCTGAAAATAAGTACTGTAGAGGTATTAGGCTGAGCTCAAGAAGAAACACAGCCACTACATGAAGGGCATTTTAAGATAAAGAAAGTGCATGATAGTTTAGCACAGGCAGCAGGGCGTTCCACTCCTCTAACCTTTAGGCCTCTGTGCTCTCAATCAGCAGGAAGGAGTTTCAGAACGAGAAAGACCACCATCCTTAAACCCCTCAAGAATGAGGAGTGTGAATTTCTAAGGGTGGAGGTGAGAAGAGCAAAGAACTGAAAAAGGCCTGAAACAACAAGCTGTGTCAGTTAAAATTTTCTTAGAAAAAGAATAGCATTAACCACAAAGCATTGCTTACCCCGCTTAAAGGGCAGTTAAAGTTTAAACAGGATGGCTTGACCACAAGGCACTGTTTACCCCCCTTAAAGGGCAGTTAAAGTTTAAGTGCAATGGCTTCTGCTTCTTCCTAATCCTCCCACTTGCAGTTGTTTTCCAGGTCAACCAGCAGAAGCCAGACCCCGGGCATGTGCTGTGAGACAATCAGTGACATGAAGTTGAAATTGAGCTCTGAAACTCATGTTAAGGAACTAAAAGACTGAGAACTAAAATTTACCAGACTTACCTCATCAGTGACAGTAGAGTCCATTTCATAAATATGGGGTCCATCAGCTACTTCCATGCCAATTCCTAGTGTTAATTCCTAGCCCAGCCCTAAAATAAATATGCATGCTATTTCCCAGAAATTTAATGAATATGTATGACTTCCCCTTTCCTGTGCTGCATAAATCTTTCTCAAGTCCTTGTTTGAGGAGACAGTGCTTTGAGAGTGATCTCTCCCTGTCTCCTTACTCACTGCAGGTAATAAACTATGCCTCACTTTAAATTCACTTGACTCTTAGTTATTCTTAAGGAGAGTACAACTAGCGAACCCATTGTGTTTGGTAACACTACATCTATCATTAGAGCAGCAGTCCCTGGGTGGTTCAAATGGTTAATGCATTCAGCTGCTGACTGAAAGGTTGGAGGTTCAAGTTCACCCAGCAGTGCCTCACAAAAAAGGCCTGGTGATCTACTTCCAAAAAATCACCCATTTATCTTGAGGGACATCTAGCTCAATCGGCATAACATAGTTTATAAAGAAAATGTTCTACATCCTACTTTGGTGAGTAGCGTATGGGATCTTAAAAGCTTGTGAGTGGCCATATGAGATGCTCCACCGGTTCCATCTCATCTGGAACAAGGCAGAATGAAGAAAACCAAAGACATAGTGGAAAGATTTGTCCAAAGGACTGATGGACCACAACTACCACAGCCTCCACCAGCCTGAGTCCAGCAGAAAGAACTTGATGGTGCCTGGCCACCATGACTGACTGCTTTAAAAAGGGATCACAATAAAGGGTCCTGGACAGAGCTGGAGAAAAATGTAGAACAAAATTCTAACTCACAAAAAAAGACCAGACTTGCTGGTCTGACAGAGACTGGAAACACCCTGAGAGTATGGACCCCAGACATACCTTTAACTCAGTACTAAAGTCACTTCTGAGCTTCACCCCTCAGCCAAAGATTAGACAGGCCCATAAAACAAAACAAGACTAAATGGGCACACCAGTCCAAGGGTATAAGGACAAGAAGGCAGGAGGGTACAGGAAAGCTGGTAATGGGGAATCCAAGGTTGAGAAAGGTAGAGTGTAAACACGTTTGAGGTTGGTAACCAATGTCACAAAACAATATGAGCATTAATTTTTTAATGAGAAACTAATTTGCTTTGTAAACCTTCATCTAAAGTGCCAAAAAAAATTTGTAAAAAAATAAAGATATTAACCATTAAAAACTCCATGAAGCACAGTTCTGCTCTGACACGTGGGCGGTCACCATTAAAAAAAAAAAAAAATTAGCAGGTGTCAAACTGATGGCAAGTGCATCTGGATTATTACAGCCAATAGGATGTGGCTTGAAACAACTTGTATTTTATAAATCCCACAGACAGAATAAAAGTTACTTTATGAGAACCTAATGATAACTCTAAAAAATGCTCAGAAATCTTGCCTATGAATAAATATTCATAAAAAATTAATGCCATACTGGTTACAAGATGCTAAAGATATGTTGGGAGTTATGATTTTTAGAACTGTGAATCCCTAGGTAGAAATAATACTTGCTAGCTTATGATATAAAAGGACTTGTTAGCAATGGTCCCACTGGGACAAAATTACCCTTCAATGACAAATACATTTTCATCTCCACCTCCTCTTAAATAAAGTGTGTAAAGTACAAGTGAGGCAGGTTGCAAGCTGTATGAGAAGATCACATTTCTAATGTCATGAGAACTGAGATTATTCCAATGGAACTTCTGAAATAAAAAAGAGTCGACAAATCCCAGCTCTCTAAGTAAAGTCTATATGGCAACACAGCAATGAGTCATGTAAGTTTAAATACTTCTGTCACTTCAAAAAAGCTCTTTGTAGGCAATTTATTTTAATATAGTTTTCTATTTAATTCCCTTGTGAGATCAAATTTGTCTCACCATGTTTGAACTCCCTTAATGTCCTGAGACGAGCTAATTGTTTATATGCCACTCAACCTCATGTCTGCAAAAGCACATCTTCCTCAGACTCAGCCACTGTAATCTCTGAGTTTATTCTCCAGTTATAGGACACATAATGTGGTTCTTCTGTCAATGGCCAGTGTGTTCGCTTAAATTGCTTCTTTACACAGGTATGCACATACATTTCTTTGGTTGGTGCATTGATGTCCATGCACGTAATTAGACAAACACTCGATCTTAGAATGCTTAGACTACAATTTACATAATGAAACATCTAGCTTTATTACTTTTTCGTCACTTGATTAGGTTAATAGTTAACTTCACTGAGATTCTGTTATATAAGAGTAAAACTATACTCGAAATATTATAAGCTTTCTAGATTATATATTTATATATATATGCATATGCATATATGACTATACGTATGCATATATACGGATTTTTGTAAGGCATATATATATTATTGACAAGTATAATTCTGTATATATGTGTGTATACTTCTGCATATATTTATATTTATTCCTATGTGTATTTATACATACTTTTGTATATATGTGTATGTATTGAAACAGATATATCAAGTCTTATAAAATACTTTGTAGAATTCATAGTGTATTATGAATATTCAAGAAATGATGCCTATTCATATCTCATCCAAAAACTCTAAAAATAAATATACCAATCCAATTATAATATATACTTAATAGCTTCTAAATCTTTTCAGACATTGTCTTTGGGTGCCATTCCTGGAGCCCTGGTGGCACAGTGAGTGGTTAAGAGCTCAGCTGCTAACCAAAAGGTCAGCAGTTTGAAATCACCAGCTGCTCCTTGGAAACCCTGTGGGGCAATTCTACCCTGCCCTATAGGGTTGCTACGAGTCGGAATCAACTCAATGGCAATGGATTTTTGTTTGGTGCCATTAGTAGTTTAGAGTTAATTACAGAGATTATTTCAGGCTCCATAATTTCAAAGGTCCCAGGTTATTTGTGCTCTGGCTTCAGTGCCTCAGCTAGGTGGTAAATGAAGTATCCACGATTTAGTACTCAGAAAGAGCCAACGCATATAAATTCAACCTAGCACTTTTACCTATATCAAGATAAGTTTGAGAGTCTATCTTCTCTTTTGCACATGCCTTTCTCCTTGCCTCTTGTGAAGATTTATTTTCCCTGTAAGGGTTTATTCATTTTTTGTTCCTTTTACTTCTATAATGATTTTCGGTCAGAAGGACACACCCATTTGATTTTCCATAAGGTCTCTATTAAGTTTAAAAGATGTGGAGTGTGGGGAACTACTGAAAAAATTACTTATAATCAATGATAGAATTTTGGATAAAGATTTGATTTCTGGGTCCTAGTTCTGTACCCTGATCCTGTGTGTCTACCTTAGGAATTAGAGTACTGAGTGATCCAGAAATTCTGTTTATGTTAAAACAGTCTCTTGCTTCTTATTATTTATGAAATTTCACCCAAATTCATGTCATGCAATAGATTTTTTTTTATTCAAAGCTGGGCATTTAAAAGTGATTCATAAGCAAATAGCTGTAATATTGCCTTCTGATTTTTAATTATCTTTTTCTATTTTTCTATTTTTACACTGTCAGCCATAAAATAGGAAGAATATCCTGATGAATATTAAGAAAAAAATGATCCAAATGGAGAGTTTTATCACAGTGATTAGAGGACTTTATCAACGCTCAGTAAATTCGTATAATTATGGTGGAGAAACATAATCAGTCTAAATGGGCCCTTCTTTCCTTCCATTCTTTTTAAAAATCAGTTGTCCTTTAGCACAGTTGTGGTTTTAAGATGATAGAATGTGAGTTGACTTTTTTAAAAGTTTTCATGTTTTGAGATCCAAAAAATCTAATTAGTTACCTATGACTCACGTACTCTGTGATTTGGCTTCTTTTGTCTGTAAACAAGGGAGGAGTCCTAGTGGTACTACAGTATTTGAACACTAGGCTGATAAACAAAAGTTCAATGATTTGAGCACAACAGCAGCTCTGCCAGAAAAAGATGTAGCAGTCTGCTTCTTCATACTTTATGGGGCCGTTCTTCTTGGTCTTAGAGGGTCACCATGTGTTAGAATGGACTAGATGGCAAAGGGTTTTTATACACAAGAACAGAATGATAACGTAACAATTTGTATTTCATCAATCATTATTCTGCCTACTAAAACTGTGCTGTATTCATTCATGCATGCATATAATCATATTATTATTTATGAATCTATTCATTAATTAGGTAACTATTGTTTTTGAGCTTTTATAAACAGACTCTTTGTGAGGAACAGGCTTAACTGTGGTGAGAAAAAAAGCTTGGTTCCTTTGCTTGTGGAGTTTAGAATCAAATTTAATCACCTGAGAGCTTATAATTTTAGCCTCCTTATTTTAAAATAGATAGGTGTAATAAAACAATTTTTTATACCTTTTTACTTTGAGTTAATTGTTTTTGGTCCTCCCTTGGGTAATGAAGAAGAATGTCTTAGACTGCCCTCTGATCTTTGGAACCTCTGGTATTACATCTTTCTCTGGTAACTCCTTGTAGTAAGGTATGGTTTATTTTAGGAGATTAAAGTTAAAGAAAATATATGGGCAATTACAAGGGCATACAAGAACGATTAGCCAGCTTATGAGGTTTCTTAGCCTGGTACTAGGCAAAAGTACCAGCTAGAAGAAATAGTTCGAAATTTTGTGGCGTGATTTCAGAGGCATCTGAAAAGTTAATTTCTTAACCTCCTTCGACTCTTCACTGGTACTTGTAACTTTGAAGAGGGAATTTAGTCTCCTTTAGCATGCTTTTTTTTTTTAGCATAAGGCTTTCATTACCATAGAAATGGCATCCTTCATAATCACCCCCACCCAGCACTGGTACTCCCATTTGTCCACTAAAGGTGGCATTTGCAGATGTGACCTCTGAAACTCGCACTAGTAAGAACTCACTCAATATATTTTTCCCATAGGTAACGTTGGTTTAAAAGTTTTGTTTAAAAAGTGAATTTATCCATTTATAAGCTTTTCACTATATTTTTTTAAATAATGAAAATACATTGGTGGACAAAATCTTTTTAAGTTGGACAACAAAGGCAAAAACCATTTAAATAATTTTATGGAAAATTTGACACTAATAAAATAAAAAGGTAAACAGTAAACTAAAATATTTGTAGAGTATCTCTAAAAAAGGATAGTACCTTAATAGCTAATGTGTCTTTATATGTAAATAATAAGAACAGAGATGGCCCAATAGAAAAGTGATCAAAAGACGTGGATAGCCTATTGGGGAGGAAAAAAATACAAATGGCCAACTGATGAGTGAATAAATGGCCAAGCCCATTAATAATGACTAAATGCATTGAAACATCATTCTGATGTACTTTCATGTAACAAATAAGATAAAAAGTGTGAAATGTTGCCTTGGCAAGAAACGGAGAGGTGAAGAATGGGCATTCTCATACACCAATTTAGTGTGAAGAATTGTGGCATAATGGACAGGAAGCTTCTACAGTGTATACTTATAATGATATATCTTAAATAAGTACACCCATAAGGTTTTAGTTAAAAATATGGTTATTATATAATAGTAGGGAAAAATGAAAACATCCACTTAATAAAATATCAAAAATATGTTTTTAAAAGCTGATATAAAATTACTCTGTTGATATGTAAATATATTTACAATGTTGAGTGGTATGTTATAAAACACTATGTACTGTACATATGGTGATATATATATCCTTTAATTAGAATATACAGGGATAATGTACGTATAGTTATTATCCCTGCTTGTTCTAATTAAAGATAATTTTGAATTTTATGATATTACTTATTTGATATTTCTAAATTAAAAAAAATAGAACCTTATCAATTCAGAAGAGGCTTTCCTTTTTTTTAATCTGGTGAAAAAGATGTTGTTTTTGTGTGCCCTTGGGTTGATTCCAACTCATAGCCACTGATAAGACAGAATGCAACTGCCCCATAGGGTTTGCTAGTCTGTAACCTTTATGGAAGCGGATCACTTTTGTACTTCGGAACAGTTGGCGGGTTTGAACTGCCAACCTTTCTGTTAGCAGCTGAATGGTTAACCACTCCACCAACAGGGCTCCTTCATTAAAAAAATAATAAATTCTCATGACAGAAAAACAAATACCTCAGGAAATACAGAAAAATATACAGAATAAAATGACTGTCTTCCAGAGATAGTGTCATAGATTGAATTGTGTTCCCCCCAAATATCTGTCAACTTGTCTATGCTATGATTCCCAGTATTGTGTGATTGTCCAACATTTTGTCATCTGATGTGATTTTCCTATGTATTATATATCCTATCACTATGATGTTAATGAGATGGATTAGTGGGAAGTTATATTGATGAGGTCCACAGGATTAGATTGTGTCTTAAGCTAATTTCTGCTGAGATATAAAAGGAAGAAGCAAGCAGGGAGACATGGGAATCTCATAAAAGGAAGAAGCAAGCAGGGAGACATGGGAATCTCATACCACCAAGAAAAAAGAACCAGGAGAATAGAGCATCCTTTGGACCCAACAGAAACAGAGTGCTGCATGCAGTAACTTAAAGTCAGTCTTTTTTGAAATTTCTGTCCAAAAAATGAGTCATTTCCATTTGTATCTATTCATATCTATGGGAAGCCTCCAAAGTAGGGTTCACATACATATCCCAGTAGGTAAGCTGCTTGCATATGAGAAACATATTAGCAGTTAATTCTTACATAAACTTCAATTATATTTTTTATTGCATGTAATATTTTAGTGAATATATATATGTATACAGTTTACAGGTAAATGAATGTACCCGGTAATAGCCTTTTGCTGTTAGAGAGATTCAATGAAAAAAATTTGGAGACCACATTTCTAAAGGCAAGATTCCTATGTTGTAGGTGTACTTTATTCTGGCATCCTGTTTAACTTCTTCATAATTATCCTAGTAGATTCATTTGCATACCAAGTAAAAACTTAAAAATTTACCAAAATAATACTGTTTTTATTTCTCTGATGGAAAAAAAAAAATCTGAGGGTCTTAAGAAAAGTTTTTTTTTAGAGTTTTCTTCAAAGTGCACAAAAGTAATCAGCCTGTAAAATAAAACCACTTCCCTCTAGACTGATATGAAGCTAAAAATACATTTAGATCTACAAATATTATTGAATGCATCCTATATGCAATGTGCTCTGGAAAACAATCAAAGAAAAACAAAGGACAAACGTGATCCCTTTCCTTCAGAATCATAAAATATATTTACATAAATTATGGACAAAACAGGTTGATCATATCAGCAAATATGACATTTTTTGTGTACTTCATTTTTTTTTTCATACTGAAGATCACATATTAAATCTACTCAAAGTCAGAGTCACTGGGTGAAGAAGAGCCATCATGACTACAAATAATCTAAATTAATAATGTCTAACAAAAATTTGATATTAATTATATTATCTCAAATATTTACATGCTTGAATATAAGAGATGCCACTAAAGTGCATGAAATATCCTTTTCTGTTAAGTAGGATGAGAAAACACTTTGATATTGTGTCTACCATGTTAATCTGCACATAGAAATATTTTCATCATCGATGGAAAAAAGGCATAGTACCAAATATCTCCTTCATTGATGTGTGTCTATCCACCTTTGCCACACCCAAAATGATTGTTGACTTCCTCAAGGAGCACAAGACCATCTCCTTTGAGGGCTGCATGGCCCAGGTATTCTTTCAGCATGTCTTTGCTGCTGGTGAAATGATGCTCCTTGTGACCATGGCATATGACAGATATGTAGCCATATGTCAACCCCTCCACTATGCAGCCATCATGAGTGTATGCAAGTGTACAGGCCTTGTTGTAGGCTCCTGGCTCATTGGGGTCCTGCACTCAGTAAGCCAGTTAGTCTTCACAGTAAACCTTCCATTCTGTGGTCCAAATAAAGTAGACAGCTTTCTCTGTGAACTTCCTTTAGTTATCAAACTTGCCTGCACTGATACCTATGTCTTTGAGAAACTGATGTTTTTAGACAGTGGTCTAATAGCTATGAGCTCTTTTGTGCTCTTGCTCATCTCCTACACAGTCATCCTGGTCACCGTGAGACGTAGATCCTCAGCAGGCATGGCCAAGGCCCGGGCCACCCTGACTGCCCATGTCACTGTGGTGAGCCTCTTCTTTGGGCCCTGCCTCTTCATCTATGCCTGGCCTTTCAGCAACTTCCTAGTGAATAATATCCTCTCAATATTCTATACTGTTTTCACCCTTCTCTTAAATCCCTTGATCTACACATTAAGAAATAAGGAGGTAATATCAGCCATGCAGAAACTGAAGAGATGACAAGTAAGTTCCTAATGGTTTCTTGTCTTTCCCTTACGATAATGACCACCATACTAAAGGCATCCATTTATATGCTTTGCTATATTTGAACTAAGAAACTAAATACTTGGAGTTAATTTCTTGTATTTAGGGATGGTATTTGTGGCAATGTGAACTCTTACTACCAACTACCCAAACTTAAGGATTAAATAGTGAATAGCTTTGATGAGCTCATTAACTCAAAAACCAAGTAGATTTATGTATTTACCCAGGTAAATGCAGCGTATTTGGCCATGGTCCAAATACCAAAATCTGGACCCACAAGTAGTGTTTCTTTGTCTCAACATGTTAAAGTTCAGAGTCGACACTCCAAGTTAGTAGTTCAATGACTATATGCCAAAATGGATTTTTCTCTTTATATAAATAGAGGGTTTTTTCAACAACTCTGCTGAAAATATGCCTTTGCTCTATGTATTCTTTTACCGATCTTCTGATTCAGCTATCTAATCTACACCACCTATCTTAGTTATCTAGTGCTGCTATAATGGAAATACCACAAATGGATGGCTTTAACAAAAAGAAGTTTATTCTCTCACAGTCTGGGAGGCTAGAAATCCAAATTCAGGGTATCAACTCTAGTGGAAGGCTTTCTCTTTCTCCACTGGCTCTGGGGGAGGTCCTTGTCATCAATTTTCCTTTGGGTCTAGGAGTTTCTCGGTGCAGGGACTCCAGGTCCAAAGAAAGTGCTCCATTCTTGGCAGATACAACCTAATCCTGTAGATGTGTTCTGCCTCATTAACATAACTGTCTCTAATGCTGTGTCATTAACATCATAGAGGTAAGGATTTACAACACATGAGATAATTACATCGGAGGGCAAAATGGAGGAAGACTCTACAATACTGGGAATCCTGGCCTAACTAAGTTGACACACATTTCCGGAGGACACGATTCAATTCGTAACACCACCAATAAAACATAAATGAGAATACATATTTTTCAAAGGTCTCAAAAATATAAGGACTTTTTATAAGAAGTCTACATTTTTCACTCTTCTTTGTGAAGTAGTTATGTTTGAAATATTATAGGACACCTTTTCTTTATTTTTATAGCATTCATTTTTATAATTGAAAACAAACCAGTTCAGAAAACAGAAAAAAGGAACTTCCTATCTTTTGCTTATAAAATAATTTTTATTTGATTTAGACTAAAAGTATTCCTAAGAATGAAATATTTTTCTTTCCCTCTAAAATTAATACCTCTACCAAATTCATGTTTTTTCTACTCAACATAATAAATATGAAAATGTGCAAAATATTAAAGATAACATATTTAAAGAATATTTTTAAAGTTTCAGAATAGTATTTAATTTATAATTTTCTTTTACCTGTCTTCATTTTAACTGATATCACATTTTAATTTGAGGCAATCAAGAGATCCCCTGATGCTTAGTGTCTGAAAGAGAATGACACACTCCAAAGTATAGTTATGCTTCAGAAATCCACCCGCTGCTGTTGAGTCGATTCCAACTCATAGCGACCCTATAGGACAGAGTAGAACTGCTCCATAGAGTTTCCAAGGAGCACCTGGCAGATTTGAACTGCCAACCTCTTGGTTAGCAGCTGTAGCACTTAACCACTACGCCACCAGGGTTTCCTGCTTCTGAAATAAAAAAAAAAAACTGAAATAGTCTGGCATAAATGGCAAATTGGAAAAAGATTTAACATCAATTAGGCATTAAACAATGTTTAACTCACTTTGCTACTTTATAATTTCACCATTCCAAGAGGCCCTGTTGATTCCTTTCTGAAACTGAGATTTAACAAAGAAACAAAAAAACTTAATAAAGGACTGTGTCATATGATGAATATAATAATGATGACATTAAAGTCAAATTTGCATATAATGGTCACTTATACAGTTCACAAATTGTATCTATATATTATCTCAGTTGACATTCACAGAATACAACAGGGTTAGAAGAAGATTATACTTCTATTACTGACAATGTTGAAATTTAGGTATTCAGAGATACTTAAAGTAAAATACCTGTGAATCTTGGAAGCATTCTTTAAAACAAACATATGATGTCATGGCATCTGAAAGTGTGGGAGCTTTGACAGAAGAATGGTGTTGGGATATGATTTCAGGTAATCAAAACAATACAAGGTCATTAAGGAGAAATTTTGTCCCTGTATCTGAAGTAGAATTAGATCCCTTGGACCTGAGAACTTTAAGCCCTTTCCTTCAGTGAAGATGTAGTTTTAAAGAGCGTTCTGAGCAGCACAAGGAAAATACCAAAAATGTGTTCTAATTGGCCTGGTCTATGGATAGAAAAATTATTTACTCTTGGAAATAATAATCATGGGATTGTCCATATATGAATTCGGAGTTTGAATTTATACTCTCTGAGTAGTCAGAAGAGCTTCAATCGGAAAAAAATAGCTTAAAATATAGTTCATTCCAGCCGTCAATGAAATTCTTGGGGCAGTTGGAAAAGTAAAGAGAAAAATCTCTCTGGAGGGCCACACCTTTAACACTGGCCACATAGAATTCTGACACACAAAACCTGCTAAATTTGAGTTCACAATCAAACTCACAAAACACATGGGGAGCATATCTACAATGAACAAGAGTTAGAAGACAGAACAAACAGTACACTAACGTCCCATTCCCAACTTAAATAAGTAATAAATCTATCGGAAAAGGATATGAAGTGAATTTGTTTAAAATGGTTAAATATTAAAAGTGAATAAAAATAAGATAATATTATCATAAAAAAAAACAAACAGGTGATTTATGCTTTTGGGAAGATGAGTTTTTTGTTCTTCTGTATTCCTTCTCCTAATTACCACTAAAAGCAAGGGAATTTTCTTTGAAACAAAGATGACAACACTCTAAGAGTTAAAGAGAAGACAGACAGGCTAGGAACTCAAGGAATGATCTGTTGGTAAGTTCCCTGAGTTTTCTTGGAGGTTAAGGAGGCAGAAATTCAGAAACGTCAATGGGAGCAAAAGAAAGACAGAAAGAAGAGGGATAGAAAGGAAGAGAAGGGAAAGTAATGAGAGGAAAAGAAACGGAAAAAAAGGAAAAGAAAGAAGGAAGGAAAGAAAGAAAGAAGGAAAAAAGACTCTATTCATAGGACCAGGAAAGCAGCAGCCTAGAAATACAGAAAACTTTTAGATGGTAACCACACTACTCTAGCCAAACACCACACACACACACACACACACACACACACACACAAATTGACTCCTACCCCACTCATGCCAGCAAAGGTCAAGTGGGGATCCTAGACTTCTACTTCTCCTTCATACCAGGCCCAACTCTCCCCTCCAACTGCCTGTGGTGGAGGTCAAAGAAGGTCAAGCAAGGAACCAGCATTTCATTCCCATGGGGTCATTGGAGGCCATATAGCAATAACAATGCATTCCTACTACTCCCAGTCTAAGAGGTATCAATGAAGGTCTAGTGGAGGGTCAGAACTCTCACTGCCATCAAACAGTACCAAGAAGCCCTCCTTCTTGGGTATCAGTGGAGGTAGAGTGGGAAATCTTGCTTTTACTTCCACTTTGCAGTAACAAGGCAACATCTCCTCTCCCATTGCGCTGACACAGTGGTATGAGAAAAAGCTAGCTAAAACAGCAGGTTTAAATGAAGTCCATTCCTGTAATACTCAAAATGCCTTGATTTCAAGATAAAATGACTAGTCATACAAATAACCAGGAAATCGCACTATCAATGAAAAAGGACAATAGATGCCACACCAAGGTGACAGGTTAAAAGCATCTGACAAGTATTTTAAAGCAATCATCATAAAAAGTCTTCAATGAGCAATTATGAACACATTTGAAACCAATGATAAAAATCCTCAGGAAAACAATAGAAAGTTTCAGCAAAGAAATACGAGATACAAAGAACAACTAAATGGAAATTTTAGCAATAACAATAACAACAAAAAAAAAATCCAAGGGATGGGCTTAACAGGAGAATGGAGGAATTGGAGTAAAGAGGGATAGTGAACTGAACAAAGAACAGTACAAATTACATAATCTGAGGGAGAATAAACTAAAAATAAATGAAAAGAACACTCTACCCTCAAGGAGGTAGAGCAGAACTGCTTACTCCTTAAGTGTGAGCTCCCCATATTGACTTTCTTCCAAAGAATAAAATATGGAAAAGAGAAAAAAAATCTAACTGACATACACTGTCTCAGACAGATAATCAAAGTCAATACCAACAGTGATAAATTATGCTGATAACATGTACACTTCACATGATGTGACGAGAAGGACATTTTTTCTTGTGTTCCTCATCCAAAAATCCATATCCTGGGTATAATCATGAGAAAAACATTAGGCAATAATAATAATAAAAAAAAAGTTATTTCAAAAAATGAGCAGACCTTAGGGAACTGTGGGACTGTAGCAAAAGATCTATATTTGTGTCTTCAGGGTCCCAGAAGGAAAACAGAATGAAGGTAGAGTTGAAACCACTTGAAATAATGGCTGAAAATTTCCTAAATTTAGCAAAAGCCATACCTAAGGATTCAAGAAGCCTAGCAGACTCCAACAGTATAAATTCAAAGAAATCCACACCAAGACAAATGACAGCCAAACTTCTGATAACTAAACACAAAGAAAAAACACTGAAAATAGAAAGAACATTTTACCTACAGGGAAAAGAGAAAGAACATTTCACCTACAGGGAAAAAACAATTCAAATGACAATGGCTTTGACTGGCTGCTCTGAAATGGATCACAATAGAGAGTCCCAGACAGAGCTGGAGAAAAATGTAGAATAAAATTCTGACTCACAGAAAAAAGATCAGACTTACTTGTCTGACAGAGGCTAGAGAAACCCCGAGAGTACGGACCCCCAGACACCCTTTTAACTCAGTAGTGAGGTCACTTCTGAGGTTCACCTTTCAGCCAACAATTAGACAGACTTGTAAAACCAAACAAGACTAAAGGGGCACACCATCCCAGGGGCAAGGATGAGAAAGCAGGAGGGGACAGGAAAGATGGTAATGGAGAACCCAAAGTAGAGAAGAGGAGAGTGTTGACACTTTGTGGGGTTGGCAACCAAGGTCACAAAACAATACGTGTATTAACTGTTTAATGAGAAAAACTAATTTGCTCTGTAAACCTTCATCTAAAGTATAAAAAACAAAAATCACTGTAAAAGAAAATTAGCCATTAAAAATTCCAGGAAGCACAGTTCTACTCTGACACATGTGGGGTTGCCATGAGTAGGAATTGATTTAATGGCAAATACAACTGAATTATTACAGCACTTAGAATGTGGCTAGAAAGAGTATTTGTTTCATGGAGACCACAAAGGAAAAAAAGTTCCTTTAAGGAAATCTAATAACAACTCTACAAAATGCTCAGACACCTTGCCTATGAAAAAATATTCATAAAAAATTAATACCACACTAGTTACAAGAGGCTCAAGATAGTTTGGGGCATGATTCTTAGAAGTGTGAATCCCTAGGTAGAAATATTACTTGCTAGTGTATGATAGAAAAGAACTCGTTAGCAATGATCCCACTGGGACAAAATTACCCTTCAATGACAAGTACATTTTCACCTCCGCATCCTCTTAAATAAAACGTGTAAAGTACAATGAGGCAGATTGCAAGCTGTACAAGAAGATCACATTTCTAATGTCATGAGAGCTCAGGCTAGTCCAGGGGAACTTCTGAAATAAAAAGAGTCGACAAACTCCAACTCTCTTAGTAAAGTCTCTCATTTTAATATAGTTTTCCATTTCTTTTAATTCCATCAGTGAGATTGAATTTGTCTCACCTTGTTTTAACTCCCCTAAAGATGAGCTCTTTATATGCCACCCAACCTCATGTCTGCAAAAGTGGATCTCCCTCTTCTGCAGACTCAGCCACTATGATCTCTGAGTTTATTCTCCAGTTGTAGGATACATAATATGGTTCTTCTGTGAATGGCCAGTGTGTTCACTTAAGTTGCTTCTTTACACATGTATAAAAAAAAAAAAAATAGACATCCATTTTTTTAGTTGTTGCCTTGGTCTCCATGCTCTTAACTAGGCAAATACAATTTTAGAATGCTTAGACTACAATTTATACAATGCAAAATCTAGGCTTGGTTACTTTGTCATATGATTATGTTAATAGTTTATCTTCACTGAGATTCTTTTATATAAGAATAAAACCATGCTTGAAGGATTATTATGAGCTTTCCAGATTATATATTTATACATACATGCATGTGTATATATAAAGTTTTATGTGGTATATATGTACATATTTTATCTATAAGTATAATTCTGTATATATGTATCTGTACTTCTGTATATATTTTTATATTTATTTCTGTGTATATTTATATATACTTCTGTATATATGATATATATTGAAATATACATATCAATAGTCTTATAAATGTAGAATTCATAGCACCTAATGAGTATACAGGAAATGATGGCTAATAATATCTTACCCAAAAAACTCTAAAAATAAATATAACAATCCAATTATAAGTTATATTTAAAATTTTTACAGATACTGTCTTTTGTGTTCCATTCTTGGAGCCTTGGTTGTGCAGTGTTTAAGAGCTCAGCGGCTAATCAAAGGTCAGCAGTTTGAATCCACCAGCTGCTCCTTGGAAACTTTATGAGGCAGTTCTACTCTGCCCTATAGGGTTGCTATGAGTTGGAATCAACTCAATGGCAACGGGCTTTTATTCGCTGCCATTCTAAGTTTATAGTTAATTACAGAGATTATTTCAAGCTCCGTACATTCAAAGGTCCCATGTTATTTGTGCAGTGGCTTCAGTTCCTCAGCTAGGTGGTAAGTGAAGTATCCATAATTCAGTACTCAGACAGAGCCAATGTGTATAAACTCACCCTAACTCTGCTAGCTTTATCGAGATAAGTTTGAGAGTCTATCTTTTCTTTTCCACGTGCCTTTCTGCTCACCCCTTGTGATTTTTTTTTTTTTTCCCTCTTTAAGGGTTTGTTTATTTTATGTTCCTTTTACTTCTAGAATGATTTTGGGCCAGAAGGAGATACCCATATGATTTTCCATAAGATTCCTAATAAATTTAAAAGATGTAGAGTGTATGGACTTACTCCACATTAAATAATCAGTGAGAGAGATTTGGATTAAGATTTGATTTCTTGTTTCTAGTTCTACTCTCAACATTTGTGTCTCCCTCAGGACTTATAGTACCAAGTGACCCAAAAATTCTGTTTATATTAAAATAATCTCTTGTTTCTTATTATTTATGAAATTTCACCCAAATTCATGTCATGCAGTAGTTTTTTTTTTTTTTTTTTATTCAAAGCTATACATTTAAAATTGATTCATAAGTCAATAGCTCTAAGTAATATTATTGCCTTCTGGTTTTCAATATCTGTTCCTATTTTTACATTCACAGTTATAAAACGGAATAGGCTGATGAATGTTAAGAAACATGATTCAAATGGAGAGTTTTATCATAGTGCTTAGAAGATTTATCAATGCTCAGTAAATTAGTATAATTATAATGGAGAAATAAAATCAGTCTGAAGAGGCCTTTTCTTCCCACCTCCTTCCCTCCCCCTCTCCCTCCTCTCTTCCTCCCTGCCTGCCTTTTTTCCTTCCTTCTTTCTATCTTTCCTTCTTTTCTCTTTAAAAATCAGTTGCCCTTTAGCATCGTCATGGTTTCAAGACAATAGACAGAATGTGAGTTGACTTTTTTGAAATTTTTCATGTTTTGAGGCTCAAAAAATTTAAATAATTACTTATGACTCACTCTGTGGTTTGGCTTCTTTTTTTCTGTAAACAAGAAAGGAGCCCTGGGGGCACAGTATTTGAGCACTAGGCTGATAAGCCAAAGGTCAATGGTTTGAGCACAAGAGCAGCTCAGCAAGAGAAAGATGTAGTAGTCTGCTTCCTCAGACTTTATGAGGCGGTTTTACTCTGTCCTAGATGGTCACTATGAGTCAGAACGGACTGGATGGCAATGGGTTTTTATACACAAGGGAGGAATGTTAATGTAATAATTTGTATTTAATTAACCATTATTCTGCTTACTAAAAATGTGTTATATTTATTCATGCACGCACATAATCATTCATATCAGTATTATTTATGAATAAATTAATTTGGCAACTATTTTTTTGAACTTTTATAAGCAGGCCCTTTGTAAAGCCCAGGCTTAACTGTGGTGAGAAAAAAAAAAAAAGAAAAGCATAACAACAACAAAAATTTCATTCCTTTGCTTGTGGAGTTCAGAATCAAATTTAATCACCCGAGAGGTTATAATTTCAGCTTCCTTGTTTTAAAATAATTAGCAATTAAATGAGTAATAAAACAAATTTTTATCCATTTTTACTTTGAGTTAATTGGTTCTTGGTCCTCCCTTGGGTAATAAACAAGAATGTCTTAGACTTCTCTCCAATTGATGGGACCTCTGATATTACATCTTTTTCTGCTAACAACTTGGCTTATTTTAGGAGAATAAAGTTAAAGATAATATATGGCCAATTACAAGGACATACAAGAGAGATTTGCATATTTATGAAGCTCCTTAACCTGGTACTAGGCAAAGGCACCAGCTAGATGAAATAGTTGGAAATTTCATGGAGTGATTTCAGAGGCAGCTGAAAACCTCATTCCCTACCCTCTTTCAACTCTTTGCTGATACCTGTAATTTCTATGAGAGAATTTTTTTCTCCTTAGCATAGGGTGTTGGTTACCATACAAATGGAATCCTTTATAATCACCCCCACCCTACACTGGCACTCCCAATTGTCCTGTAAATGTGGCATTTGAAGATTTGACCTCTCAGGCTTCCACTAGTAAGGACTCATGCAAATACTTTTCCCATAGCCACCATTGTTTTAAAAGTTTTGTTTAAAAAGTAAATTTATCAATTTATAAGTTTTTTTCACTATTTTATTTTAAATAACGAAAACACATTGGTGGCCAAAGGTTTTTTAAGCTGGGCAACAAAGGAAGAAAGCATTTGGAAAAATATTAGATCTAAATTTATTAAAATATTTAAAATAATTTTATGGGAAATTTGACACAAATAAAAGGAAAAGAGTAAACTAAAATATTTTGTGGAATATCTGCAAAAAAGGATAATACCTTCATGGGTAGTGTCTTTATATGTAAATATTAAGAAGATGGAAGGTCCAACAGAAAAACAGTCAAAGGACATGGATAGGCTACTGAGGAAAAAAATACAAATGGCCAATTCATGAATGAACAAATGGCCAGCCCCATTAATAATCACTAAGTGCATTGAAACATCATTAAGATGCACTTTCATGTAGCAAATAAGTAAAGATAAAAAAAGCATGACATGCTCTTTTGCCAAGAAAGGGAGAGGTGAAGAAGTGGGCATCCTCATAAATCAATTTAGTATGAAGAGTTGTAGCAAAACGGACAGGAAGCTTCTACAGTGTATACTTATAATGAGATACCTTAAATAAATACTTATGTATGCCCATAAATTTTTAGCTAAAAATATGGTTATTTTACAATAATAATAGGGAAAATTGAAAACATCCATTTGATAAAATATCAAAAATATATTTTTAAAAAGCTGACATGAAAGTGCTCTATTGACATGGAAATATATTTATGATAACTATTGAGTGATATGTTATAAAATAATATGCACTGTACATATAGTGATATATGTATATCCTTTAATGAGAACACACAGAGGGCTATATATATATATATCAGATAGTTATTATCCCTGTGTGTTCTAATTAAAGACAATTTTTAATTTTATATGTCTTATTTGATATTTCTAAATTAAAAAAAAATAGAACCTTTTCTTGGTTATCTAGTGCTGCTATAACAGAAATACCGCAAGTGGATGGCTTTAAAAAGAGAAGTTTATTTCCTCACAGTAAAGTAGGCTAAAAGCCCAAATTCAGGATCTCAGCTCCAGGCGAAGGCTTTCTCTCTCTGCCAGCCTTCTCTTCAATCTTCCCCCGAACTAGGAGCTTCTCCATGGAGGCACCTGGGGTCCAAAGGATGCGCTCTGCTCCCAGCACTGCTTTCTTTGTGGTATGAGGTCCCCCTTCTATGCTTACTTCCCTTTCCTTTTTATCTCTTGAGGATAAAAAGATGGTGCAGGTCACTCCCCAGGGGAACTCCCTTTACATTGGATCAGGGATGTAACCTGGGTAAAGGTGTTACAATCCCACCCTAATCCTTTTTAACATAAAATTACAATCACAAAATGAAGGACAACCACACAATTCTGGGAATCATGACCCAGCCAAATTGGTACACATTTTTTGAGGGACATAATTCAATCCATGACAAACCTAACTGATTCAACTTCAGAACAGTTGGTGGATTTGAACTGCCAACCCTTCTGTTAGCAGCTGAGTACTTAACCACTGCATCAACAGGGCTCCTTGATTAAAAAGATAATACCTGCTGATTTCAGGAAAACAAATACCTCAGTAAATACAGAAATGTATACACAATAAAATGACTCTCACCTAGAGATAATGTCATAGGTTGAATTGTGTCCCTCAAAAATATCTTTCAACTTGGCTGTGCCATGATTCTCAGTATTGTGTGATTGTCCACCGTTTTGTAATTTGATGTGATTTTCCTATGTATTGTAAATCCTATTACTATGATGTTAGTGAGATGGATTAGTGGCAGTTATACTGATGAGATCTACAAGATTAGATTGTGTTTTAAGCTAATCTCTTTTGAGATATAAAAAAAAGTGAGCAGAGAGACATGAGGACCTCATATCACCAAGAAAAAAGAGCCAGGAGAATATCACATCCTTTGGACCTGGGGTCCCTGTGCTGAGAAGCTCCTGGATTGATGATAAGGACCTTCTTTTGGAGCTGACAGAGAAAGTCTTCCCCTAGAGCTGATGCCCTGAATTTAGACTTCTAGACTCCTAGACTGTGAGAGAATAAACTTCTGTTTGCTGAAGCCATCCACTTATGGTGTTCCTGTTACATCAGCACTAGACAACCACTGTTAACATTGGCATAGGGCTGTAAAAGGTTTTCTATGTATATATACACTGTTGGGACAGTACAAAGAGATCTCTTTGGAGGTGATTTTAGTAAGTAAGTTTCATACCCGTATAGTAATTCTTTTTTATTGCAGGTAAAGAAACAGTGTTTTGAACAGTTAAGAATGTTTATTTTGTCTGACTGCAGGTTTCACTAGCTGTCTGGAGAAAGTGTCCTGATGCCCTTGCAATTCTAAAACGGAGCAGAGACAACAGGAGAAACTTACTGACTTTGGGAGAACAAAGGAATGTAGAGACAGAAGGAACCAAAGATAGACTTTACCATCTTGATTATTTTGACCAAGGTCGGAAAGCATCTTTGCTGTTGCTGTCAGTTCCAATTCATGGTGACCTTATGTGTGCAGAGTAGAACTGATCCATACGGTTTTCAAGGTTGTAACCCTTTGGAAGCAGATTGCCAGGTCTGTCTTCTGAGGAGCCTCTGGGTGAGTTCAAAATGCCAACCTTTAGGCTAGTAGGCAAGCATTTAACTGTTTGCACCACCTAGGGAACCTAAGGAATGCACCTAACTGTTCTGCAATGACTTCCTGTCTTCTCTTCTAGAAACAGAACGCTGCATGCAATGACTTAACTGTCTCCCAAGTCAGGCTTTTTGAAATTTCTCTCCAGAAAATGAGGCACTTCCATTTCTTGATCAATGAAATCCAAAGTAGGGTGCACATACATATCCCAGCAGGCAAGCTGTTTGAGTGTCAGAAAAATATTAGTAGTTCTCTTGCTATTTATAAAACACTCTTTCTTAAACTTCGATTATATTTTATCATGTATGTAATATTTTAGTGAACATGTATATGTATATAATTTACAGATAAATGAATATACTTGGTCATAGCCTTTTGCTCTTAGAGGAGTGAATGAAAAAAATTTGGAGACATTTCTGAAGGTAAAGTCCCTATGTTGTTGCATCCAGGTACTTTATTCTTCCATCCTGTGTAGTTTATTCATAATTATTCTAGCAAATCAATTTTCATACTGAGTTAAAACTTGAAAACTTACCAAAAGAAAACTGTTTTTTATTTATTTAAAAAAAAAAAAATCTGAGACTCTTAAGAAGCAGTTTCTGGATTTTTCTCCAAAGTACACAGAGATAATTAGCCTATAAGACCACTTCTCTCTCAATTGATATGAACTAAAAACACATCTAGATCTACAAATATTATTGAACACAATCTGTGTGCACTGTGCTCTGAAAAACAAAGAAAAACAAGGGACAAAATATGATCCCTTTTCTTTAGAATCATAAAGCATATTTATATAAATTATAGGCAAGACAGGTCGGTCATATCAGTAAAGATGATTTTTTTTGTACTTCGGACTAAAGATCATGTATTAAATTCACTCAAAATCAGAGTCACTGGGTGAAGAAGAGCCATCATGACTTTATAAATAGTCTAAATTAATAATGCCTCATAAAAGACAAAAATATATTAATTATGTTATGAACTCAAGTATTAACATGCTTGAATATAAATAGATGACACTAAAGTGCATGAAATATTTTGTTCTATTACATGTGATAAGAAAACAATTTGATATTTTGTCTACCATGTTGATTTGCACAGAGAAATATTTTCATCATTGATGGAAAAAAGGTGTAGTACCAAATGTGTGTCTGGCACTATTCTAAATATTTCACCTTTTATAGCTCTTAATTCTTATAGCAATTCTTTGAGGCATATATCATTCTTCCCCTAATTTACAGATACAGAAACTGAGGCACAGAGAGCTTATAAGCATGTCGAAGGTCATACTGCTAGAAATTAAAAGAGATAGAATTTGAAACCTATCAGTTTGACTCTAGAACTTCGTTGTCCTATTTACTAGGAATTTTTAAGTGGTGAAGGTAAGGAGTAAGAATTGTATTTTTAGAATATAACTGTCATGCTGGGATGCAGAGATGAAAGCCGAGCACACACACTCACTACCAAAGAAATGATTGCAGTTAATGTGTATTTGCGTGCTTCTGAAAATCTAAAGGAGCTCTGATGGTGCAATGGTTAAGTGCTCAGCTGCTAACTGAAAGGTTGGCTATTCAAACAGAGCTCCATGAAAGAAAAGACCTGACTTTCCACTCCTGTACAGATTACAGCCTAGGAAATCCTATGGGGCAGTTCTACTTTGTCTAACAGTGTCCATTGAGTCAGAATCTACTCAAAAGAACAGAACAACAGCCTGAGAATCTAAAGTACATAAGTATATAGAGTGAGATTTGATGCCAGGCTTGGATTTGCTCGCTTACTCCCACAAAATTATGATATTTTTTCCATTTCATTTTACAGGAAATTTTCAGATCTGATCTCAGAAACTTGAAATCATGGACCAAGGAAATAACTCAAGAGTGACTCAATTTGTGTTGCACAGTCTTTCAGGTCCTCGAGAGCTACAACTTTTCTATTTTGCATTTTTCACACTCTTCTATTCATCCATTGTGTTGGGAAACCTCCTCATTGTGCTCACAGTCCTCTCTGAACCTGCTCTGCACACACCCATGTACTTCCTGCTCAGTAACCTCTCCTTCATTGATGTGTGTCTATCCACCTTTGCCACTCCCAAAATGATTGTTGACTTCCTCAAGGAGCACAAGACCATCTCCTTTGAGGGCTGCATGGCCCAGATATTCTTTCAGCATGTCTGTGCTGCTGGTGAAATGATGCTCCTCGTAGCCATGGCATATGACAGGTATGTAGCCATATGTCAACCCCTGCGCTATGCAGCCATCATGAGTGTACGCAAGTGTACAGGCCTTGTTGTGGGCTCCTGGCTCACTGGCGTCCTGCACTCAGTAAGCCAGTTGGTCTTCACAGTAAACCTTCCATTCTGTGGTCCAAATCAAGTGGACAGCTTTTTCTGTGACCTTCTCTTAGTTATCAAACTTGCCTGCACTGATACATATATCCTTGAGAAACTGATGTTTTTAGACAGTGGTCTAATAGCTTTCAGCTCTTTTGTGCTCTTGCTCATATCCTACATGGTCATCCTGATCACTGTGAGACGTCGATCCTCAGTGGGCATGGCTAAGGCTCGGACCACCCTGACTGCCCATGTCACTGTGGTGACCCTGTTCTATGTGCCCTGCATCTTCATCTATGCCTGCTCTTTCAACAACTTCCTGGTGAATAATATCCTCTCAATATTCTATACTGTTTTCACCCCTCTCTTAAACTCCTTGATCTACACATTAAGAAATAAGGAGGTAGTATCTGCAATGCAGAAACTGTGGAGGTGACAAGTAAATTCCTAACAGTTTCTTGGCTCTTTCTTGTGCTGATGACAACTATACTAAAGGCCACCCACTTATATCTTTGCTATTAAAACTATTTATATTTGAACTAAGAAATTAAATAAATGGAGATAATGTCTTATATATAGAAATGGTATTTGTTACAATGTGAACTCTCACTACAAACTACCCAAACTTAAGAACTAAATAGTGAGTAGCTTTGGTGAGCTCATTAACTGAACTCAGAAACCAAATAGATTCATGTATTTAACCATGTATGTTCCATATTTCACCATGATACAAATATCAAAATTTGGGCTCACAATTAATGTTTCTTTGTCTCAGCATATGAAATTGAAGTTCAGAACTGCCACTCAGTGTTAGTGGTTCAAGGACTACAAGCTAAAATGGATATCTCTATGTAAAAAATATTTTTTCAACAACAATGCTAAATATATCCCTTTGTTCTCTGTATTCATTTACCAGTCTCCATGTCCTGCCATATAATCTACACCACCAGTCTCAGTTTTCTAGTGCAGCTATAACAGAAATACCACAAGCAAATGGCTTTACCAAACAGAAATTTAGTAACTCATAGTCTGGCTGGCTAGAATTCTGAATTCAGGGTGCCAGGTCTAGAGGAAGGCTTTCTGCCTCTCTGTCAACTCTGAGGGAAGTTCCTTGTCATCAGTCTTCCCCTGGGTCTAGGAGTTTCTCAGTGCAGGGACTCCAGGTCCAAAAAACACATAAGGTCGCTCTCCTCTCTGCTGGCTTGTCTCTTTTATATCTCAGGACAGACTGACTCAAGATACAACGTAATCTTGTGGATATGTTCTGCTTCATTAATATAGCTGCCTCTAACCCTGCCTCATTAACATCATTGAGGTTAGGAAATAAGACACATAGGATAATTATATTAAATCACAAAATGGAGGACAACCAGGCAATACTGGAAATTATGGCCTAGCCAAGCTGACACACATTTTGGGGGGACACAGCTCAATCTATAACAGCACCCAATAAAACATAAGTGAAAATACACATTTTTCAAAGCTCTCAAAATTTATAAGGTCATTGTTTTGACTTTTTATAAGAAGTCTACATTTTTCACTGTTCTTTGTGAATTACTGTAACATCTGAAAGATTATAGGGCACATTTTCTTTGTTTTTATAGCACTTGTTTTTATAACTGAAAACAGACCACTTTAGAAAAAAAGGAAAATGGGACTCCTCATCTTTTGTTTGTGAAATAATTATTATTTGCTTTAGAGTAAAATTATTCATAATAATAAAACATTTTTCTTTTCCTGTTAAACTCATACCTCTATCAAATTCATGCTTCCTCCACTCAACATGATAAATATGAAAATGTACAAAATATTAAAGTAATATAACATATTTAAACAATATTTTTAAAGTTTCAGAATGGTATTTAATTCACAACTTTTTTTTACCCAGTAATCATTTTAACTGATATCACATTTTAATTCCAGGCAGTCATCTTAATCTTAATCTTCTGATATTGAAAGCCATACCCCAAAGTGAAATTATGCTTTTGAAATACTGTGGGACAAATGGTAGATTGGAATAGGATTTAATATCAAGTAGGCTTTAAACAATGTTTAACTCACTTTGCTCCATTATCGCTTCACCATTCTGCAAGACTCTACTCTGTTGAATCTTTTCTGAAACAGAATTAAAAAAAAAATACTAATGTAGGACTGTATCATAAGATGAATATGAAAATGATGATAACATAGTCAAATTTATATTTAATGGTCATTATATAATTTACAAATTGTTCTTTATTT
The DNA here is from genome assembly GCF_024166365.1 of Elephas maximus indicus. Classification (NCBI taxonomy): domain Eukaryota; kingdom Metazoa; phylum Chordata; class Mammalia; order Proboscidea; family Elephantidae; genus Elephas; species Elephas maximus. Next base: position 25,747,428 of record NC_064828.1, on the reverse strand, counting down.
ATTATCTCAGTTGATACTCACAAGATATCTCAGGCTTGGAAGAAGATTATGCTTCTATTACTGATGTTGAAATTTAGGTATTTGGACATACTTTAAAAATACCTGTGAATTCTGGCAGCATTCTTTAAAACAAACAATGTCATGGCATCTGTAATGGATTGAATTGTAATGAATTGAATTGTGTCCCCCCAAGATATGTGTCAACTTGGTTAGACCATGTGTGGTTGTCCTCCATTTTGTGATTTTCCCATGTGTTATAAATCATAATCTCTGTCTGTGGTTAAAAAGGATTAGGTTGAGAAGTAACACTCTTGCTCAGGTCAAATCCTTTACCTTGGTTTCCCTGAGGTATGGCCTGTACCATATCTTACAAAAGATAAAAGGAAAAGGAAGCAAGCAGAGAGTTGCGGGGCCTCATACCACCAAGAAAGCATCACCGGGAGCAGAGCATGTCCTTTGGACCTGAGGTTCCTGCGTTGAGATGCTCCCAGACCAAAGGAAGTTGGGTGACAAGAAACTTATCTCCAGAACCGACAGAGAGAGAAAACCTTCCCCTGGAACTGACACTCTGAGTTTGGACTTGCAACCTACTAGACTGTAAAAGGATAAATTTCTCTTTGTTAAAACCATTCATGTGTGTTATTTCTGTTACAGCAGCACTCAATGACTAAGACAGCATCTGAAAGAGTAGAAGCTTTGGGAGAAGAAGGGTGATGGGAAATGATTTCAGGTAATCACAGGATGCAAGGCCATTAGGGAGAAATTTTGTCCTTCGAAGAGAGTGAAGTAGAATTAGACCCCTTGAACCTGAGATCCTTAGAGCCTATTCCTTCAGTGAGGTGCGGTTTAGAAGAATGTTCTGAGCAGCACAAGGAAAATATCAAACCTGTGCTCTGATTGGCCTGGCCTATGGATAGAAAAATTGTTTACTTCTGGATTAAAATCATGAGATCGTCCATATATGAATTCAGAGTTTGAATTTATACTCTCAGCATAGTCAGAAGAGCTCTAATCTGAAAAAATCAACATAAAATATAGTTCACTCCAGGGATCAATGAAATTCTTGGGGCACTTGGAAAAATAAAGACAAGGTCCTCTCTGGTGGGCCATACTCTTAACAGTGGCTACACAGGATTTTGACACACAAAGACTAGCTAAATTTGAGTTCACAATTGAATGAACAAAACACATGGGGAGCCTATTTACAATGAACAAGCATTAGGAGGCCGAATAAACAGCAGACTAACTGCCCCTTCTGCACTTAAGTAAGAAATAAATCTATTGGGAAAGGATACAAATTGAATATATTTTAAACTGTTAAATATTCAAAGTGAATATAAAACAGATAATATTACTATTAAAAAAGCAGATGATTTATGTTCTTGGGAAGATGATTTTTTTTCTTTATCTGTATTCCTACTCCTAATCGTTACTGAAGCACGGGCATTTTCTACAAAACAAACGTAATAATACTCTAATAGTTGAAGAGAAGACAGATAGGCTAGGACCTTAAGGAGTGATCTGGTGGTAAGTTCCCTGCTTTTCTTTTTGATTGTATATCCTGGACCCAGAGTTGAAGAGGACAGAAATGCAGAACTGTCAATGGGAGTGAGATAAAGACAGAAAGAAGAGGGTGAAGGGAAGGGAAAACAAAGGAATGAAAGGAAAGGAAAAGAAAGAAAATGAAAGAAAGAAGAAAGGAAAATCTACTCTCTCTATCCATAGGACCAGGAAAGAGGCACCTAGCAATACAGAAATTTGTTAGACAGTAAGCATTCTACTCCAGCCAAACACTACAAAAAAAAAAAAAAAACTTTGGAGCCAAACCCACTCACGCCAACAAAGGCCAAGTGGGGATCCTAGACTTCTACTTCCCCTTCATACCAAGCCCAACTCCCCCTCCCCAACTGACTCCTGTGGTGGGGTCAAAGAACACCAAGCAAGGAGCCAGCACTTCATTCCCATGGGATCAGAGGTGGCCATATAGCAGTAACAAGGCATTTCTACTACTCCCAGTCTAAGATCAATCAGTGGAGATCTAAAGGAGAGTCAGAACTCTCGCTGCCATCAAGCAGTACCAAGGACCCCCCTCCCTTGAGTATCAGTGGAGGTAGAGTGGGAAACCAGGCTTCTATCTCCACCTTGCAGTAACAAGACAGCATCCTCGTCATCCCCCGCCACAGTGGTGTAAAAAAAAGCCAGGTAAAAGAGAAGGTTTAAATGAAGTCCATTCTTATAATGGAAACCCTGGTGGCATAGAGGTTCAGAGCTGTGGCTGCTAACCAAAAGGTTGGCAGTTTGAAAGTACCAGGTGCTCCATGGAAAACCTACAGGGCAGTTCTACTCTGCCCTATAGGGTCACTGTGAGTTGGAATTGACTTAACAGTAACAGGTCTGGTTATATTACCGGCAATGTCTAGATTTCAAGAAAAAAAAAATCACTAGTCATACAAATAACCAGGGAATCTCACCATGAATGAAAAAGGATAATAGATGCCACACCAAGGTGAGGAAGATGTTACAAGTATCTGAAAAAAATATTTAAAAGCCTTTGTCATACAAATGCTTCAATGATCAATTATGAACACACTTGAAAAAATGCAAACAAAAACATCCTTGGCCAAGAAGAGAAAGTTTTAGCAAAGAAACAGAAGACATAAAGAAAAAACGGAAATTTTAACAATAAATAAATTCAATGGATGGGCTTAACTACGGAGTGGAGGAATTGGCCTAAAAAAGGACAGTAAACTGAACAGAGAACAATAGAATTATATAATCTGAGAGGAAATAGACTAAAAATAAATGAACAGGACTCTTGACTCTCAAGGAATTTGAGCATGATGCCTCATTCCTTAAGTGTGAGCTCCCCATAGTAACTTTCTTCTAAAAAGTAAAGTACAGAAAGGAGGAAAAAGACTAATTTTACAATGGGAAAACTGTCAAACACTATCTCAGTCAGATAATCAAGGTCAACATCAACAGTGATAAGTTATGCTGATATCATGCACCCTTCATATGATGAGATGAGAATGACATCTTTTTCCTGTATTCTTCCTCCAGAAATCCATAAGCCTGGCCTAATCATGATAAAAAAAAACACTGGACAAATCTTAGTAGAGGGAAATTTCACAAAATACCTAACCAGTACAACTCAAAACTGTTAAAATCACACACACACACAAAAAGAAGTCTGAGAAACCGTCACAGTCAAGAGAAGCCTAAGGAGACAAGAGTGCCAAATCCAATATGGCACCCAAGATAGGATCCTGGAATAGAAAAGTATATTACCTAAAAACTAAAGAAATTTAAATCAAGTATATATTTTAGGCAAAAATAATACATCAATGTTTATTAGTTGTGATAAATGTACCATACTAATGTAAAATTTTAATAATAGAGAAAATTGAGTGGGTATATGGCAACTCCTTACTATATTCATTTTTTTTCTGTAAATCAAAAAGTAATCTAAAATAAAATGTAAAAAAAAAATTCAAAAAATGAACAAACCTCAGGTAACTGTAGGATTATAAAAAAAAACTCTACCACTGTGTCATCAGAGTCCTGGAAAGAGAAAAGAATGAAGGTGGAGTTGAAGCTACTTGAAATAATGACTGAAAAGTTCCCCAGTTTTGCAAAAGCCATACATCTACAGATCCAAGCAGCTGAGCAAACCCCAGACAGGATAAACTCAAAGAAATTCATATCAAGACACATGGCAACTGAACTTCCAGTATCTAAAGTGAAAGAAAAAACATTGAAAATAGTAAAAAAGAAACACTTTACCTACATAGGAAAAGAAAAATTCAAATGACAGTGGATTTAACATTCAGAACCCATCCTGGTCAGAAGGAAGTGCCATAACATATTTCAAGTGCTGAAAGAAAAAGACTGTCACCTCAGAATCCTATACCCAACTAAAATATCCTTCATAAATGAAGCAGAAATAATGACATTATCAGATGAAAAAAAACTAAGATATTTTGTCACCAGTCTACCAACCTTAAATGAATGGATAAATGGAAAGAAAGCAATAAAAAAAATGGGTCTTGGAATATCAGGAAGGAAGGAAGAACATGGAAAGCAAAATATAGGCACATTCTTTCATCTCTTGAGTTGTCCAAATCATATTAAATGGTTGAAGAAAAATTATAACACTATTTAATATGATTTGAAATGTATGTAGAGGAAATATTTAAGACAATTATATTATTGATGGTGGAAGGTAAAGGAACATAAAGGGAGGTTAAGATCTATATGTTTCAATTGAACTGGAAAAATGACACCACAGGTGGACTGTAATAAATTATGTAGATATTATGTAATATCTAGAGCAACAGCTACAAATACTGTGCAAAGAAATACATTTAAAACCTTATAATTAAATCAAAAGGACATTTTAATAAATATCCAAGTAACCTACAGGAAGGCAAGAAAAAGGAAACAGATATACACCAGAGGAACAAACAGAAAACAAAAATAAAGCGGTCTATGTAAGCCCCAACATATCAATAATTTCATTAAATATAAATGGTTGAAATACCCCATGTAAAAGACAAAGATTGGTAGTGGATTAAAAAAAAATTGAGCCAACTATGTTGTTGTTGTTAAGTGCTGTAGAGTTGGTTCCAACTCATAGCAACCCTATGTACAACAGAATGAAACTCTGCCCAATCCTATGTCATCCTCACAATCCTTGTTATGCTTGAGCACATCGTTGCAGGTACTGTGTCAATCCATCTTGTTGAGGCTCTTCCTCTTTTTTGCTGACTTTCTACTCTGCTAAGCATGATGTCCTTCTCCAGGGACTGATCATTCATGACATGTCCAAAGTATATGAGACATAGTCCTGCCATCCTTGCTTCTAAGGAGAATTCTAGCAGAACTCCTTCCAAGACAGATTTGTTTTTTCTTTTGGCGGTCCATGGTATTCTTCACCAACACCACAATTCAAAGACATCATTTTTTTTTTTTTTTTGGTGTTCCTTATTCCTCATCCAGCTTTCACATGCATATGAGACAATAGACAATGCCATGACTCCGGTGAGGTGCAACTTAAACTTCAAGGTGGCATCTTTGCTTTTTAACACTTTAAATAGTTCTTTTGCAGCAGATTTGCCCAGCACAATGTGTGGTTTGATTTCTCGACTGCTGCTTCCATGAATGTTGATTGTGGATCCAAGTAAAATGAAATCCTTGAGAAATTTAACCTTTTTTTCCTTTATAATGACATTGCTTATTGGCCCGGTTGTGCGGATTTTTGTTTTCTTTATGTTGAGGTGTAATCCATACTGAAGGCTGTGTTCTTTGATCTTCATCAGTAAGTACTTCAAGTCCTCTTCACTTTCAGCAAGCACAATTGTGTCATCTGCATAATGTAGATTGTTAGGGAGTCTTCCTCCAATCCTGATGCCCTGTTCTTCTTCACATAGTCCAGCTTCTTGGATTATTTCCTCAGCATAGAAATTAAATAAATATGATGAAAGGATACAACCCTGACATACACATTTCCTGACTTTAAACCAAACAGTATTCCATTGTTCTGTTCAAACAACTGCCTTTCAATGTATATACAGATTCCTCATGAACACAATAAATTGTTCTGGAATTCCCATTCTTTGCAATGTTATCCATAATTTGTTATGATCCACACCATTGAATGCCTTTATATAGTTAACAAAACACAGGTAAAAATGTTTCTGGTATTCTCTGCTTTTAGACAGGATCTATCTGACATCAGTAGTGATATCTCTGGTTTCACCTCCTCTTCTGAATCCAGCATGAACTTCTGGCATTTCCCTGTCGATGTACTGCTGAAGCTGCTTTTGAAAGACCTTCAGCAAAATTTAAGTTGTATGTGATATTAATGATATTGTTGGACAAATACCTCATTTTGTTGGATCACTTTTCCTGAGAATAGGCATAAATATGGATCTCTTCCAGTTGGTTTGCCAGGTAGCTCTCTTCCAGATTTTTTGGCATAGATGAATGGGCACTTCCAGCACTGCATCTGATTGTTCAAACATCTCAACTGGTTTTCTCACAATTTCTGGCACCTTGTTCTCTCCAATGCCTTTAGTGCAGCTTGGACTTCTTCCTTTAGTACCCTGGGTTCCTGATCATACGGTTGAACATCAACCAATTCTTTCTGGTATACCAACTCTGCATATTCCTCCAATCTTCTTCTGATGCTTCCTGCATCATTTAATATTTTCCTCATAGAATAATTCAGTATTGCAACTCAAAGCTTGAATTTTTTTCCCTCACTTCTTTCAGAAATGTGGAACAGGTTCTTCCCTTTTGGTTTTCTATCTCCTCTTTGCACACATCATTTTAATACTTTGTCTTCTAGAGCTGCCCTTTGAAATCTTTGTTTACTTCTTTTATTTCATCATTTCTTCCATTTACTTTAGCTACTCAACCTTCAAGAGCAAGTTTCAGTGTTTCTTCTGGCACCCATTTCGGTATTTTCTTTCTTTCCTGTCTTTTTAATAACCTCTTGCATTTTTCATGTATGATGTCCTTGATGTCATTCCACAACTTGTCTGGTCTTTGGTCATTAGTGTTCAACACATCAAATCTATTCTTGAGATTGTCTGTAAATTCAGGTGGATATACTCAAAGTCATTCTTTGGACTTGTTCTAATTTTCTTCACCTTCAGCTTGAACTTGAATATGAGTAATTAATGGTCTGTTCCACAGTCGGCCCCTGGCCTTATTCTGAAGAATAACATTGAACTTTTCCATCATCTCTTTCCACAGATATAGTCACTTTGATTCTTGTGTATTCCATTGGGTAAGATCTACGGGTATAGTCATCTTTTATTTCGTTGAAAAAAGGTATTTGCCATGAAGAAATTGCTGGTCTTGCAAAGTTCTATCATGAGATCTCCTGCATCATTTCCATCATCTAGGCCCTATCTTCTAACTGCCAATCCTCCTTCTTTGTTTCCAACTTTCTGATTTTTGTCAAAGAAAATCCACATATCAAATATAAGAGTATATAACACTGTAGAAAGCTTGAAAGAAAAAGGATAGTAAAAGATATATCACATAAACATTAATTGAAAGAAAGCAAATTGACTTTCAGATATCAGATAGAGTAGACATCAGAAAAAAAAAAAATTACCAACCACAGGGAGGAACATTGAATAGTGAGAAAAGTTTCAATCCACCAAAGTCTTCTAACTGAAGGGTTGGAGGTTACAGTTCAACCACTGGCACTTCAAAAGAAAGACCTGAAAATCTGCTTCTGAAAAAGCAGTCATCAAAAATCCTGTGGAGCACAGTTTTACCCTGACACACATGCGGTCACAAAGAGTCAGAAACGATTTAAATGCAACTAGTTCTTTGTGTGTGTGTGTGTTTGACCATGTATAACATCAGAGCTTTCATGCATGTTGGTAGAATTGTGTAGCACGCTGGTTCTAATAATGAGCTAGAAACCACACTGATTAAAAAGAGGAAATTCAATATATATAATTATTAACTATGATAGGGTAAAATAGTTATAAGATATAAGAAAACTCTGATGTTACCCTAAAGGAATTCTGGTTGCTTAGTGGTTGAGTTCTTGGCTATTAACCAAAAGCTTGGTGCTTCAAACCCACCAGGTGCTTGGTAGGTTAAAGATGTGGCAGTCTGCTCCTGTAAAGATTATAGCCTTGGGAACCTGGAGCAGTTCTACTCTGTCCTAATAGGTTTGCTGTGAGTTGGAATTGCCTTGATGCCAATGGGCTAATGTTATCTTAGTGTGGAGGGAGAGTACCCAACGAAACACAAACTTGGAAAAAGTTCAAGCCTCTTTGGAGGTATGGCTCATTCAACCAGATAATAAAGACGTTCACTAATTTGGCTAGGTTGGAACTGGTCTATAACTGCTGGGCAAACAATAAGCCACCATCTGGAGTATGTGTGGGGCAGGAGTGGGGTATCAGTGAGGTGAACAACAGCCAGTGGTGTGGGGGAGCAGAGGAAGTCTGGGTGTGGTATGGACAGGAACTCTTCAGAATGGGAACTCTGATTTCTATATTCAGATGACTGCAGAAAGGTTATTACCAGGTGTTGGCTGCAATTCACAGAGACTGTGTTCTGGACTCATGACTACAGCAGACTCCATAGATGTCTTCAAGCCCATACTGCTGACTTCAGGGCATTCGGAAACACCCCATCATATCATAGTAAAAGTTTTAAATCAACTCCACGTCCAAAATCTAAAAAACCCTCTTCATCTGCGAAATCTAGAATACAAGGTATCTGCCTCCAAAGTACAATGGTAAAATAGGCAAAGGAAGACATTTCCATTACAAATAGAAGAAATTGCAGGGAAAGAAAGGATAACAGGCACCAAGCAAGTCAGCAAAACACATTACATTAGCCCTCAAGACTTTGAACATTATCCTTTGTTCTCTGAAATCACTTGCACAATAGTGCTGCCCTCCAGGCTCTAGGCATTGGCCATATTCTTGGGATTCTGAGTGGAAACCCCTTGGCCCTGGACTTCAGCTCTGCCTTCCAGGCCCACTGATATGGCAGCTTGCTCCCTCAGCTTTAGGCACACCATTCTTCTAGTCCATCTGAGTGGTGACTGCACCCTTAGAAACACCAGAGGCCATGGCTTCAATCTTTGAAACCACAGAGGTTGCAGCCATACCTTTTGAGATTGAGGCAGCTCTGCTCTCTCTGTTCCTTGGCTTCTCAGCCCTTGGGCTTCACAGCCATATCTGCCCTACTGGGGCAAGTGTTCCAAAGCTCAGTAGCTCCACTGATAAGTGCCTGGAGGCACCCCACTCTGCCAGGAAGCCTCCTGCTCACAGGCAGTCAGGTCTCTCGCTCCATGCGTTAGCCCCAGTGCTGTCTGGCGCTGGTCTTCTGGTTCTGCTGCTGTCAGTTTGCTGCTGCTGCCAGCCCTCTGATGCTGTTTCTCACCATCTGTGCCCTCTCTGAAGTTAACAGTTCTCCTCATTTTCTTCCGAGTGTTTTATCCATTCAGTTTCAAAACTGCTTCCACATTTAGGTATCTGTTAGAACAGTATACCACTCTCTTGGTACCAAATTCTGTCTTATTCATCTAGTGCTGCAACAATAGAAATATCATAAGTGGATGGCTTTAACAAAGAGAAATTTATTTTCTCACAGTAGGCTAGAAACCCAAATTCAGGGGTTCAGTTCCAGGGGAAGGCTTTCTCTCGCTTTCAGCTCTGGAGGAAGGTCCTTCTCATCAATCCTCCCCTGATCAAGAAGCTTCTCTGCACAGGAATTCAGGGTCCAAAGGATGCACTCTGCTCCCATTGTTACTTACTTGGTGGTACGAGGCCTCCAACACAGCCTGCTTCCCTTTCCTTTTATCTCTTGTAAGATAAAATGTGGTGAAGGCCACACTCCAGGGAAACTTTCTTTACATTGGATCAGGGATGTGACTTGAGCAAGGGTGTTGTATTCCACCCTAATCCTCTTTAACCACAGACAGAGAGTATGAATTACAACACATAGGAAAATCACAGAACAGAGGACAATCACGCAATACTGGGAATCATGGCCTAACACAGATCACACATAGTTTTAGGAGACACAATTCAATCCATGGCAGTTGTTACACTGCTGTTCATAAAAGCAAGAATCAAACGCAACCTAAATGATCATTCATACAAGAGTGGACAAATGAAGAAAGTATTTGAGAAAAAATTCACAGTATTAAAATGAATGAGCTAAAATTCTCTATATCCTTATAGAAAACTATTCAAAACAAATTATTGTGTGGAAATAGAAAGTTGTGAAAGAAGGCATAGAGGATGATACCACTTGTATGAAAGTACATAAACATGCAACTCTAGACTATATTTGTATTTGTAGATATATTTTTATGTGGTAAGACTATAAAGATCCTAGGAATGCTAAATATCAAATTCAGACTATGGGTTAGTTGTGGGAAAATGATTTATGGTGATACATAAGATGCAAATAGAGGAAAATGTGGCAGAATATTGGGATTTGTCAAAGTTTAACATGGACTTTAAGTATATTCATTTCAAAGTTCTTTTTATTTTTGTGTGTTTGACATATTAAAAATCATTTTATACAAGAATAAACTGAGGCTCAGAAAAATTAAAGTGATCTCTCCAATCATCTTTTCTTAGTTGGAAATAAGAAGTTATGTCCTATAAGTAATTGCCTTTCCCCCATGTCACCACATACTCATGTGGCAAGAAAACAGTATTCACTTCCATTCCCAAATCAAAGCATTTCTCATTTGGGCAAAAGCATGTACTTTTCCACACATTTCCCCTGGAGTAGCCGGTTCAATTGTACAGAGTTCACAGAAGATAGTTGACTCCACATATTGCCCAAGGGTGAAAGGACCCTCCGGTTTTTTCTTTTCTTTTCTTTTTTCCCTGTGGTTCTTCAGTCCTCATTGTAACTGTCAACTATGTGATATGTTATTTGCTTTGTTCCAGTGGAAATATCTGGTGGAAGGTATTCATAATTACTACTGGAAGATGAACCTTGGCTATCTATTGTTAAATCTCAAGAGCTTCAAGAGATCACTTAGATAGAACCATGGTTCTCTTGTAATTTGATGACAGAAGAAGGCACCTATAAATATCACTACTCTGGAAGGATTAACCCTAAAATAGATAAAGTGGAGAATTCAGCTTCCTTTTCTGATATGCATCATATCAGGTAGGATATACCTGGCCGAGATATATCTTAAGAATAAGCTCTATACAGTTACTTATTCTATTTAATCATTACATTGTGCCTTAGAAAAATCCACAAATGGGAGAAAAAAAGATCTATGGGAAGTAAAAGAAAGGAAGTCAGAGGAGGATATCCATATGTCTTAGTATGCGTGAAAGAATTGGTAAAAAATTATATAGGAATATGAAGTGTTCTTGAGGAGGTTATGAGAAACTGCATAGTAAAATCTTTTATGAAACTCTTACCCGTCATCTCAAAAGCAATTGTGTTGCAATGCCTTTGCACTATGTCTTTTTTTTTTTTTTTAATAACTCTGCACTTAAAAGTGGGTCAGGGCTTATTTAACCATACACAAGTAGAGTGCAAATTTCTTGTCCTTTAAGTATTGCATTCATAGATCCAAAGCTTTTTAAAAACTTTAGTAAACAAAATATTTGTCAGAAGGAAATAAATAACCTATATTCTCTATGTTTCAAAATTAAAAAAAATTAGCACATCACATCCAAGTTATGATATTGTCACTTCACACAATAATTAAGGCATATTGTTAGAGTGCAAATATGTTCACTTTTGATGATGTATTTATGGTATTTAACATTTAAGATTAAAAGAGAAACTCATGATACATTACCATTGCAGAGGATCAGATATTCTCTGCTGAGCTTTTCCATTTTTTTCATCCTGTTATGGGTAATATCACTAAAGATTCAATTCAACTCTTCATGAAGTAACCAATTTCCCCAAATCTGTTAGAAATAAAGTGCTCATAATTGGCAGTGAGTGTGACACAGGATAATAACTCTGGGAGTTGGGAAAGGTTGACAGTGTTTTGGCTCTCTGGACTTCAGCCATTTACCCCAGCAAATAGCTAATGACAAGGAATCTCCATGGAACACATTCATCTGCCATGGTCCAGTTCAATCCCCAGTTCTGAATGAAATGGAGAAATGATGAAATGAGAAAAGGGTAAAATAGTGTGCCAAGAAAAGGACGAGATCTAAGTCAAGACCTGTAAAAGCTATGATGTCTGAGCTCAAGTACATGTATAAGTCTGATGCAGCACTCTTGTAGGAGCACTTGATTTGAAAGAAGCCAAAACTTGTTTCAGCTTTCACAAAATCTGCAGATAATTGAATCACTATATAAAAATAGTGATAGGCTGCTTTACAAAGTATTGTAAAATGTAAATTTTATGATTTTAATTACCTGAAAATTTAGGTTCATAATCCTAGCAGCTAAACTAAAATGCTGTGTTGCACTATGGTTTAAAATACTCCTAGTAATTTGTAAAGTCTAGTTCCAGCACAAAAATAATCCCATCTGTACTCTTTTTCCACATATTTTACATCAAAATGTTTGTGCTCTCAATAAAAACATCTGTGGACTAACTCAGCATGTACAAAATAATTTATAAAATTTCAATGTAGCACTTTTCATATCCACCATTTTTTTATTTCTTCCTCCTCACATTCAGAGCTTCATGGGTGTCCACACACCATAAATTTTTTCAGCTTTATTAAATATTAAATTATTTGATGTTGTTCACATGTCATTTTGTTTTTTGTCATTTTATCCCTAAAGCCACATTGACATCAAAATATAAGAGTTAATGAGTTTTGAAGCAATAAAATATTTACATAGCACAACACATTAAGCTTCAAACACTTAGCAATTCAAACTACATAAAAATAGGAAAAGGCTCACGTTGTACATGTTGTGAATCAGATATTCATCTGTCCTTGACGTGGTGTCTGTACACTGGCTCAAAGGGCAGCAGAGGCAAGAGGAAGTTACTTTGGAGAACATTGATCTGAGAACAAACATATTTTGATGTTATTCCAGTGTCATGTATACCCCAACTTTCTCAAGGTATCTCATTCTGGAATGACAGGTAAAGCTAATACAAAAATGGACATTGACTCTGTGGAAGTATCCTACTCATACTATGCAGGCACTGTGATTTGGAATTTAACTCATCCCAAGAACTTGTCACCATCATCCTGGTCTTTTCGTTTGGGTGATCTATAAATCTTGCATTCTACTTGCTTCTTTCCTTGAATCAGCAATAAAATCAAAGACTATGTGGACATCAACAACTGTCTCTAGATACCCTGTATGCAATTTACCACCACAAAGTGGAAAATAAGGCTTTATCTCCATGGTGAGTATTAGTTTTCATAGCTGTCTTGTATTCTTCCTTCAAAGCCCACGTGATCATTTTTTTTTTTTTTTTCACCTCAAGACGTGAATCCAATTATTCCCTTCATTTTCACAAAAATACAAGTGTTTCTTTTGGGATAGGCAAAAAAAAAAAAAAAAGGATCGTACCACTGCATGTTTCAAGTAGCGTATCGGGAAACTGCCATGCATTATAGATTGGGCCTTTCCATTCAAAAACTACTCCATCAGGACTGATTGTGCACTTCTTCCTCTAGTGTTTCCTTAGAAAATTATTAAGGTTTGCAATACATCTATAATGGGAACTTGAATCAGACATATCGATGCAGTCACTGGTATTAGAAAAACCATAAATCCTGGACTAGAAATCTGTCCACTCCATTTTGGAAACACATGGCTCAGAGTCTGAGGCATAGCCCGTGTTGTGAATGAGATGAGTACAGCTAGAAACCCACAGAAAACTAGGCAGAAGAGCAAGACCAAACCTCTTTCCATCCCTTACAATGTCAGTCTAGGAAATGCCATCTCCTGCTGGGTCTGCACAGCATGCTCTCTTCCACCTTAGCTGCCACTCACACCACTGACCTTCATTCATAGCCCTCTCTGCTGGAGTCAGACACTCATTATGGGATAGAGTCTCTTCTCCCAAGCAAAACATTTACTGAGGCATTATCCAATATGGGAGAAGGTGATTCTGAGAAAATGGCATTTCATGGACCCCAGCCCTGGGCTGTGTGCCCCAGGAACTCTCTGCTTGTCAGTTTGTAGTTGAAGAGCTTCTACCTGGCCAGGCTCTGATCGAAGGATCTCCTTATTCCTTAATGTATATGTGCTGGTGGTGAGGTGACCAGAGCCTAAGGTGATTCACAGGCACCAGCCAGAAGTACCATCACTCTCCATACAGTAAATATACTCATGTAATTAATATTCCTAAATATTAAACAAAAAATTTCTTAATATCATTAGTTTAATAAACACATCATATTCCATTAAAAAAAAATTTTTTTTATTCCATTATGGGTATGTTTCATCTTTACATATTTTTTACTATTTAAATATTTTTCTGGAAGTTTATATTCCTTTTCCACTGAAAGGGAGTTAAATTAGGAAGACAAAACATGAGTATTCTGAAGTTTCTTGTTATATTTTTCAAAATTGCTTTCCAGAGTATTTGTCTTACTGCATACTAAACATAGATTTTTGCATCATGGAGTATCAAATTTTAATGTGCTAATTTAGTGAGAAAGTTTAATGACTCCTTTTTTTTTTCTTTTGCATTTCCTTGATTTCTCATGAAGTTATCTTTTGTGAATTGTCCTCACATTCCACACCCTTTTAGACACTTAGTATTGCTTTCATCAGCCTGTTTGTACTTTTGCTATGTTAAGTACGCCTTTTTCTTTAATTATTCGTGATTTTTTCAAGTTTGGAAAGAACAAAATTCACTGTTTGTTGTGTGTGTTTCTAAGGATTTTGACAAATACAGAGTCATGTCCACCATCACAGTTTCATACGGAACATTTCTTTCACCCCAAAAGTTTCCCCATGCTACCCCATATATGGACAACCTCTTTCCTCTCTCCACAACTCCTGGTAAGCACTGATCTGTTTTCCTTCTTGTAGTTTTGCCTTTTCCAGAGTATCTTATGAAGGGCTTCTTTTAAGCAGCAAAATGTATTTAAAATTCATACCATTTTGTTTGTGAATCAATTATTCTTGAGCATTGCCTTGTTTCTTTTATCACTGACTAGCTTTCCATTGTATAGATGTATCACATTTTATTTACCCATTTAACAGATAATGAATATTTGAGAGGTTTCCAATTTAGGTGGATTATGAATGAAGTTCCTACAGACATTGTTGTACGTATTTTTGGATGAAGATATTTTCCTTTCTCTTGAGTAAATACCTAGTAGTGAGATTACTGAGCCTTATGGTGGCTGTATTAAAAAAGGAAACTTTATTAAGGTATAATGGATATACAATAAACCAAACATATTCAAACTGCACAATTTGTTTTGTCATGTGTACTTCAAAAACCATCACCACGATCAAGATAATGAACAGATGCATCACCCCAAAAGTTTTCTCCCAACCCTCCCCAAAACCATCTTTTGTACTCTTCTGTTGGAGGGAGGGTCTGGCTTCTTTCATCAGTATAATTATTTGAGATTCATCCAAGTCGTTGTGTTTCTCAATAGTTCATTCCTTCTTATTGCTGAGCACTACCCTACTGTATGCACCACAATATTTACCTACTAACTTGTGGATTGCTATTTGTATTGTGCCAGCCTGACTGTAGCATATTGGAAGTGTGGGCAGATCTGGAGCCTCCATTCCCCTTTAGGAGCATGTGGTGCATCAGAACAGCACCTCCAAGTTCCATGGACCACATTGTGAAATTCTCTGCACTAGAGTATCCACCTGGTTCTTTCCAGGTTTTTCACAATTTGATTTTCCACCCTCTCTTGATCTTTCTTTTCAACTGGTTAATTAAGAGTGAATGTCTTATCCCTGGAGGGCAGTGGTGGTTCAGGGGTAGAATTCTCACTTTCCATGAGAAGACCCAAATTTGATTTTGCCAAATTCACCTCACGCACAGCCACCACCCATATGTCAGTGGAAGTCTGCATGTTCTAACGATGTTGAATAGATTTCAGCAGAGCTTCCAGACTAAGATGGACTAGGAAGAAAGACCTGGTGGTCTACTTCCAAACAACAGCCAATGAAAACCCTATGGATCACAATGGTCTGATCCCGACGTGCTTGGGCTTGCCACGGATCAGGGGCCCACTAGACAGCAGCTAACAGGAATCATCCTATCCTTGAAATGCTTCTATCTTAGTCCCATCTCCATCCATACCCACCTCGCGACTTCAGTGGGCATATGCAGGGAACTTCTCCAATAGCCTCCAATTGTACCCACACGCCTCTAGCCTTTCCCCCTTTAGTCAATTCCACAAACACTCCCAGATCCATATTCTACATATTCCTAAAGCATAGCCCCCTGCACTGAAACCATGAATAGCGTTCTGTCTTCCAAGAGATTAAGTACAATGCCCTAAAGCCTGTGTTTAAGATTCTCCAAATTATTTTCCAGTAAAACTCTCTCTTGTTGTGTGCATTTTTAAAACTCTCTGACACATATGCTCTAGCCAAGCTGCAGCAGTGGTTCTTGGGTCACTTCTAGTATTCTTCACTCACACCTTTGTTTATTTTGGTCTATATGCACTGTATAATCTTCTTTTGCTCACTATCCCTGCCTTTCAAAACTTTATGTCTCATTCAAGGCCCTTCACAAATACTACATTTTTGTCTTTTTCTTCTCTTTTGTGTTTATCTCTTTCTCAATCCTTTTTCTTCTTTGTACTTCTTTCTTTCCAGCAAAATAGAATCTCTTCCAGTGTTGACTATGTACATAATTGTGTTTACCCTTCTTTTGCAATATTTGTATTATTTTTTATGTATTTTCTTTAATTGCCCATTCTAAATTGCAAACAACTTGCAAATAGGCACTTTGGCTTACTTATTCTTGAATTGCTATTCTACGGTTTTGCATGAAGTAGACACTCAATTTTTAATTATTGAATTAAATTTAATTGAGGGATACAGAAAAATAAGACAGATTCTATTTTGCCCAAGTGAGTTTTAGTCTTGCTACGTTTCAACATTACGCTTTTGAGATCAGCTAAAAACAGAAAAATGCCTTAAACAATAAGCTGTTGTCAGTTAAAATTTTCTAGAAAAAGGATAGCATTGACCACAAAGCATTGCTTACCCCAGTTAAAAGGATGTTAAAGTTTAAACACAATGGCTTCACCACAAAGCATACTTTGGCCCCCTCACAGGGCAGTTAAACCTTAAGTGCATTGGTTTCCCCTTCTTCCTAATAAAATAGTCCTACTTAAATTTGTTTTTCAGGTCAAGCAGCTGAAGCCAGAGCCCCATGCATGTGCTGTGAGACAATCAGTGACCTGAAGTCGAATTTGAGCTTTGAAACTCACGTCGAGGAACCAAAGGACTCATGCCAACGAACTAAAAGTCACCGGACTTACATCATGACCAGCAGCCATGACCATTTCAGGCACATGAGGTCAATTGGTTACTTCTGTGCCAATTCCTAGCCTGCCCTCACAAAAAATACGCTTGATATTTCCCAGAAATTTAATGAATATGTATGACGTCCCCTTTCCTGTGTAACATAAAACTTTCTCCAGTCCTTTCTGCTAGGAGACAGTGCTTTGAGAGTGACCTCCCTGTCTCCTTACTCACTGCAAGTAAC
Source organism: Elephas maximus indicus (assembly GCF_024166365.1). Taxonomy (NCBI): domain Eukaryota; kingdom Metazoa; phylum Chordata; class Mammalia; order Proboscidea; family Elephantidae; genus Elephas; species Elephas maximus. The sequence goes on along the minus strand of NC_064828.1, from coordinate 25,730,273 downwards.
AAACTACGCCTTGTTTTAAATCTTCTTGACTCTTAGCTATTCCTAATAAGAGTACAAGCATGGAAATTGATTAGTGGAAAGAAATTCAGCTTGAATTAGAATATACCTGCAGAGACTCCTGGGAATCCATTGATTGGGCTGAAGAAAGAGATGCAAGGGGAGAGGAGATTTTCAGTCTAGAATGGGAATGTTATGGACAAAGTGTTAAGATTTCAAAAAGAGATTCCCTCCAGAGCTGGGACAACTCTTGGCTGCAGTGTGAGAGACAAATTCTTATTGCACTGAAAGAAAAAAAAAAAAAAAAACTGGTGGTATCAAATACTCGTAAATATTAAAAACTAGGTTCTTGGGAGTGGTTCTTTGGACAGAATGGGAAATCAGGAGAACACACCAAGAGATTCACCCCTAGGGTGCATTCTTAAACATTCTTTTCTTAGGATCAATTAAAGAGAAAGAAACTTATATTTTTCTGCACAACTGCGTGGCCACAGTATACCCTAACTGACCAGGAAAAATGTTTTTTGCTTGGGTCTCTTAATTTTCACATAATTTTACAGCAGGACTTACTTTGCAAAAGGGAGGAAAAATAGGGTGAAATCCACTAGGTTCAATCCTTTCTGGCTCTTTACCAGAATAAGGGGATACAGACAAAATGGAAATTGACCCATGTGGCTCTAGCTGCCAAAACTCGATCTAAACAGCCTCCAAAGGAATCTGGGGAAGCAGACATTTTAGAGGACCCCCTCTTGAATCAAGATCTGGTGCTGACTCTGCCAATGCCTCTGCCTGGACCTCCAGCATACCTCCCTCCAAGCTCCTCTTCCCTCACTGTTTCTAATCTCATCCTTAACACTCCAGCTGCTCCCACTTCCCTTACTCCTCATTTAGGGTCCACAGCCTCTTTAGTGACAGGTCCTAGTGAGCTTCCTCTAACCCAATGGTCCTCTGTCTTCACAATCTTTATCTTCCCCTTCCAGAATCTAATAAGACCTCAGGTGGGCTTCATCCCCTGCAAGAAGTGGTAGATGGACAGGGAAGGGTGGTTTGGGGACAGGTCCCCTTTTCAGTTTCAGATTTAAGTCTGTATAAGATAAACTGGGTAAGTGTTCAGAAAACCCAGAAGGATTCAGAGAGGAGTTTCTTGAACTTAGCCTTAAATTTGTTCTTAGCTGGGCGGATGTGATAGTAATCTTAACCACTTTTTGCACTACTGATGAGAAAAAATAATACTTGCAAAGGCAGGAGAGTATGCTGACAGCTTTATCCCCACTAACCCCAGGCACAATGTTCTGAGACCAGGCTATGAGGCAGTTCCCAGGACTGAGGAGTGGAATTATCAGAACCCACCCCACTAGATTGGAGAAGAATAAAATATTTTCTGACCTGTGTGGTTGAAGTAATGCAGATATGCATTCACAAGCCAGTTAACTATTCAAAATTCAAAGAGATAACTCAAGGAAAGAATGAAAACCCTGTGGCTTTCTTGAGCAGGCTGACAGAGAACTTTAAGAAGTTTACCAACATAGACCCAGAGGAACCAGAATCTGTCCCTCTGCTGGGCCTACACTTTGTAACTCAGAGTGCCCAGGTAGAAGCTCCAAAAACTGGAGGCTAGACCCCAGATCCCATTGCCCAAACTAGTAGAGGAAGCCTTTAAAGTGTTCAACCAAGGAGAGAAGGCAGAGGAGGAAAAGAAAGACAAACGGCTAGAGAGAAAAGCCCATTTTTTGGCTGCAGTTGTTCAGGACCACCTTAAGGTAACCTCTGGGGACTAGGGCAATTGTAGGTAAGTAGCCACAAGCAGAAAGGCCTAGGAGTCACACTTCAGGGCTTCCAGCAAAGCTGGGGCCACAAAAGTGTACATTTTACAAAAAGGAGGGACACTGGAAATGGGAATGTCCAGACTGCCCTCGGTCAGGACGGTCTGGTTACTCTCCCAACCCTGACCCCAAATGGCAAATGCCACAATTCTCCGAGTGATGAGGCCCAGAAGACAGTCCGGCTCTCAGGAACAAGAGCAGCTCATCTCCATCACCCCTGTGGAACCTCAGGTTACCTTCAACATGGCAGGTAGGAAAACCAAATTTTTACTTGATTCGGGAGCTGCCTACCCTGTCTTGAACAAACGTATTGGCAGACTCTCCAATCATGATTGTGTGATAACCAGAGTCTCAAGAGAGTCTCAGACAGAGAGGTTTACCTTCCCTTTATCTTGTGAGGTAGGTATATGTACTGTATCTCACTATTTCCTGTATATACCCAAGTGTCCATTTCCTTTGCTCGATAGGGATCTGTTAACCAAATTAGGGGCTACTGTTTTCCTCTCTGGGTATCGAGTCACTGTGAGAATAGATAAAAGTGAAGGAGCAGAATTTCTGGCACTCCTAGAGACAGAGAGCTTAGGGTGAAAGACACCAAATATCCCTCAACATATCTGAGCATAAGTGAACCCTTTAGTTGGGAATATGAACCAACCAGGAAGAGCTATCAATCCCAACCCTGTCCAGGTTGAACTAAAACCGGGAGTTGCCCTCCCTTGGTGCAGTCAATACCTGCTTAAGCCAGGGGCAAGAGCTGGGATTAAGCCATTAATAGAAAGACTCTGGAGACAAGGACTTATTGAACCTTGCCAGTCCCTTGTAACATTCCCATTTTACCTGTTAGAAAGCCTAGTGGAGAATATCTCTTTGTGCAATGTCTAAGAGCAGTAAATGAGGTTGTAGTAATAATTCACCAGCTGGTCCCCAACTCATATACCCTGCTTACTCAGGTACCCACAGCTGCCACCTGCTTTACTGTGTTAGATTTAAAAGATGGTTTCTTTTATGTACTCCAGCACACTGACTCCAAAGAGTTATTTCCCTTTGAATGAGAAGACCCAGACCCCAGAGAAAGAATCCAATTTAAGTGGACAGTTCTCACTCAGGTTTTTAAAAATTCTCCCTACGTGTTTGGTTCAACATTAGCTGAAGATCTCAAAAACTTAGAACTAGAAGGAGGAATACTGCTCCAATATGTGGATGACCTATTGATAGCCAGCAAAGAAAAAGAAAGTTCAGACAAGAATACTATTCAGACACTGAATCATTTGGCAAATCAAGGTTCTAAGGTTTCCCCTGAGAAGACTCAGGTTACTCAACAAGAAGTGAAATATTTAGGGTTTCAGCTCTCTCCAGGCATTTGACAATTGTTGCCTGAAAGGAAATTAGCCATAACTTCTCTCCCAGCCCCTACCACACAAAAGCAACGGTATAAATTTCTGGACATGCTTGAATTTTGTAGGATCCAGATACCCAACTTTGGGCTAATAGCAAAACTCTTATATGAGTCCTTAACAGGAGAAGAGAAAGGATCCTTAGAATGGACCCAGGAGTGCCAAATACCTTTTGAAACAATCAAATTAGAATTAGGTAGAGACCCCTCATTGGCTCTTCCAGATTTAACAAAATCTTTTAGGTTATATGTACATGAAAGACAAGGACAAGCCCTGGGAGTACTTATGCAGTAAATCAGCCCTCTCACTAGACCAATTGCCTCTTTTTCTACACAATTAGACCCAGTGTTGCAGGGCTGGCCGGCCTGTATACAGACAGTTGCTGTCATTGTGATCCTAGTTAAAGAGGCATATAAACTTACTTTGGGACAATCTACAGAGGTGCTGACCCCCCCATCAGTTCCAAACTCTTTTAGAAGTTAAAGCAGGAAACTGGCTTATAGGAGACAGAATAACCCAGTACAGACCACGTTATTAGATTCTTCCGAAGTGACTCTAAACATTTGTCAGGTTGTAAATCATGCTACAGTCCTGCCTGCTGTAACCTCAAAAGACAACGAGCTAGTCCATAACTCTACTGAAACAATAGACCAAGTCTATTCCAGCAGGCCTGACCTGAAAGGCAGTCCCTTAGAAAACCCAGATAAAGACTTGTTCACTGATGGGAGTAGTTTGGTGGAACAAGGTATCCGCATAACAAGCTATGCCACAGTAAGTTTACATGACAATACAGAGGCACAGCCCTAACCCCCTCAAACTTCTACACAAAACACAGAGCTTATTGCCCTCACTCTAGCACAGTAATTGGCAAAAGACAAAAAATTAACATATGTACAGATTCCAAGTATTCCTTTTCTATCATACACACTCATGGGGCTATTTATAAGGAAAGAGGGATTTTAAATTCAAAGAATTCACCATTAAGCATGGTAACCTTATTTTAGAACTTCTAGAGGTAATACAACTACCCCCTGAAGTGGCTGTTATACGTTGCAGACAAATCAGAAAGAGAGCACTTCAGTTTCTTGGGGTAACAATAAACCTGACGCTGTCACTAAGAAAGCGGCTTTGGTAACCAAGACGGTCCTAATTCCTTACATCAACCTTTCAGCCATTAACCCCCAGGACAGTCCTGAAGATATTCAGGATGCAGAAACTCAGGGATTTAAGAAGCAAGCCAACAGTTGGTACCAAAATGAAAATAAAAGAGTTTACATCTCCAGAAATTAACTCTGAAAAGAAATTAAGGTGAGCCAGGAGGCTAGTTATTATCGTCAGGAGACATTGCATCTTCAGCTTAAACCCTATACCGGGAAGACACTTAAAGAAAGTGAAACAACAGGTTTCTAAAGAATGTGAGATATACTTAAGAAATAGTCCAAATACTCACCCAATACCTCTTCCCTTAATAAAACCTGTTCAGCATTGGGGAACATACCCAGGGGAGGATTGGCAAATAGATTTTACAATGATGTCCTCATGCCAAGGGTTCAAATATCTGTTGGTCTTTGTAGATACCTTCACAAGATGGGCAGAGGCCTTCCTCCTAGGACTGAGAAAGCTACTGAAGTATGTGAATGACTTCGAAAAGAGATCATCCCCAGGTCTGATCTATCTTGGTCTCTCCAGAGTGACAATTGTCCCTGCATTTACTGCTAAAATAATTTACATATAGGCTCCACTCAGTGTGAAGTCCTCAGTCCTCAGGAAAAGTTCACAGGATGAACTAGACTCTGAAGAGAACTCTTGCCAAACTATGTCAGGAAACCTAGGAGACATGTATATGGTACCTATTGCCTTGATCAGAATATGGGCCGTCCCCAAAAGAATTACAAAATTAAGTCCATTGAACTGACTTATGGGAGGCCCTTTCTCGAGGTAGATGATATTTTGGATCAAGAGATGCAACAAGCATTAAAATATATCATTAACCTGGGAAAACTGCAGAGAGCACTCCAAAAATATGACAACCAGATACTCCCTGAACCTACCAAGGGTGACTTGCTTAAGTACCTGTCAGGAGGCTTGGTGCTTTTGAAAACTTGGTGAGAGGGGAGCCCAGGAGACCAACTGGCTGAAAAATGAGTAGGCCTGTATCAGGTATTATTAACAACCCATTCTGCTCTCAGGTTAAAAGAAGTCACTCCATGGGTCCAACATTCTCAACTCAAACCTCTTCCACCATCTGAAAACCTTGATGAATCTTCCATAAATTGAGAGTCATACACCCGTGAACCAGTTGAAGGACTTAAGTGGCTGTTCAAGAGACAAAACAAGGATGGTAGGTAAGTATCGTGGAATAAGTACTGTAGAGGTATTTGGTCGAGATCAAGCCACTATATGAAGGGCCTTTTGAGAATAAGAAAGAGCATGATACTTTAGCAAAGGCAGCACAGAGTTCCACTCCTCTAACCTTTAGGCCTCTGTGCTCTCAATCAGCAGGAAGCAGTTTCAGAAGAGGAGTCATCTGTCCTTAAATTTCTCCAGAATGAGGAGTGTGAATTTCTCAGTGGGAAGTTGAGAGCAGCAAAGAATAGAAAAAAGGCCGTAAACAAAAAGCTGTGTCAGTTAAAATTTTCTAGAAAAAGAATAGCGTTGACCACAAACCATGGCTTAACCCACTGAAAGGGTAATTAAAGTTTAAACATGATGGCTTGACCACAAAGAATTGTTTACCCCTCCTTAAAGGGCAGTTAAAGTTTAAGTGTAATGGCTTTCACTTCTTCCTAATCGTTCCACTTGCAGGTGTTTTTCAGGTCAACCAGCTGAAGCCAGACCCCTGCGCATATGGGGTGAGACAATCGGGGACCTGAAGTTGAATCTGAGCTCTGAAACTTATGTCAAGGAAACAAAAGACTCATGACAAGGAACTAAAAGTCATAGGACTTATATCATCAGCAGCAGCCGAGGCCATTCAGAAACATGAGGTCCATTGGCTTCTTCCGGGCCAATTCCTAGCCCTGCCCCACAGTAAATATGCATGCTATTTCCCACAAATTTAATGAATATGTATGCCTTCCCCTTTCCTATGTAGCATAAAACTTTCTCCAGTCCTTTGTTCAAGGAGACAGTGCTTTGAGAGTGATCTCCCTCTCTCCTTACTTGCTGAAAGTGATAAACTATGCCTTGTTTTAAATCCACTTGACTCTTAGTTATTCTTACTGAGAGTAAAAGCAGCGAACCCATTGCATTCAATAACATTATATCTGTTATTAGAGTAGCAGCCACTGGCTTATGCAAATGGTTAATACACTCAGCTGCTAAATGAAAGATTGGAGGTTCAAGTCCACCCAGCAGTGCATCAGAAAAAAGTCCTGGCAATCTACTTCCAAAAAACTAGCCATTGATCTTGGGGAATCTTTAGCTCAGTCAGCATAACATAGTTTGTAAAGACATTGTTCTACATCCTACTTTGATGAGTAGTGTCTGGGATCTTAAAAGTGACCATCTAAGATGTTCAACTGGTTCACCTCTTCTGGAGTAAGGGAGAATGAAGAAAACTGAAGACACAGGAAAATTAACCCAAAGGACTAATGGACCACAAATACCACAGCCTCCACCAGCCTGAGTCCAGTACAATTTGATGGTGCCTGGCTACTACCACCAATTCCTCTGAAAGAGATCACAATAGAGGGTCCCAGACAAAGCTGGAGAAAAATGTAGAACAAAATTCTGACTCACAAGAAAAGACCAGACTTACTCGTCTGACAGAGACTGGAGAAACCCTGAGCATATGGCCCTCAGACACACCTTTAACTCAGTACTAAAGTCACTCCTAAGGTTGACCATTCAGCCAAAGATTAGACAGGCCCATACAACAAAACAAGATTAAATGGGCACGCAAGCCCAGGGGCAAGGAGAAGAAGGCAGGATAGGGACAGGGAAGCTGGTAATGGGAAACCCAAGGCTGAGAAGAGAAGAGTGTAAATACATTTGGGATTGGCAACCAATGTCCCAAACAAAATGTGTATTAATTGTTTAATGAGAGATTAATTTGCTTTGTAAACCTTCACCTAAAGTACCAAAAAAAAAAAAAAGCCGTTAAAAACTCCATGAAGCACAGTTGTACTCTGACACACATGGGGCTGCCATTTGTAGAAGTTGAGTTTATATCAACTGCAACTGGATTGGAAACCCTGGTGACATAGTGGTTAAGAGCTACGGCTGTTAACCAAAAGGTCAGCAGTTCAAATCCACCAGGTGCTCCTTGGAAGCTCTATGGGGAAGTTCTACTCTTTCCTATGGGTCACTGAGTCAAAATTGACTCGACAGCAACGGGTTTTTTTTTTTTTTTTTTTTGGCAACTGGGTTACTATAGCAAATAGAATGTGGCTTGACACAATATTTGTTTCCCAGAGCCCACAGAGAGAATAAAAGTTACTTAAGAGAATCTAATGATAACTCTAAAAAATGCTCAGAAATCTTGCCTGTGAATAAAAATTCATAAGAAAGTAATGCCACACTGGTTACAAGATGCTCAATATATGTTGGGAGCATGATTTTTAGACACGTGAAACCCCAGGTAGAAATAATATTTGCTTGTCTATGATATAAAAGGACTTGTTAGCAATGGTCCCACTGGGACATAATTACCCTTCAATGACAAATTTTCGTCCCCAACTCCTCTTAAATAAAGTGTATAAAGTACAAGTGAGGCAGATTGCAAACACTATGAGAAGATCACATTTCTAATGGCTGAGACTATTCCAGTGGAACTTCTGAAATAAAAAGAGGTGACAATTTCCAACTCTCTTAGTAAAATCTATATGGTAACCCAGCAATGGCTCATGTAAGTTTTAATACTTCTGTCACTTCAAAAAGCTCTTTGTAGACAATTTATTTTAATATAGTTTTCTATTTAATCCCACCAGTGATACTGAATTAGTCTCACCATGCTTGAACTCTCCCTTACTGTCCTGAGATTAGCTAATTCTTTCAATGCTGCTCAACCTCATGTCTGCAAAAGTGCCTCTTCCTCTTCTGCAGACTCAGCCGCTGTGATCTCTGAGTTTATTCTCCAGTTATAGGACACATAATGTGGTTCTTCTGTGAATGGCCAGTGTGTCTGCTTAAATTGCTTCTTTACGTATACATGCACGTACATTTCTTCAGTTGTCGCATTATCTCCATGCAAGTAATTAGACAATCTTAGAATGCTTAGGCTAAAATTTATATAATGAAACATCTACCTGTGTCACTTCTTTGTCATATGATTAAGTTAATAGTTTAACTTCACTGAGATTCTGTTATATAAGAATAAAAGAATACTTGAAGTGTTATTATAAGCATTCTAGATTATACAGCTTTATATATGCATATATGTATTTATGTATGCATATGTATGGATTTTTGTAGGGCATATATACGTTTATATATATTAACAATAAGTATAATTCTGTATATATGTGTATACTTCTGCATATATTTATATTTCTGTGTATATTTATATACACTTCTGTATATATGTATATATATTGAAATAGATATATCAATAGTCTTAAAATGCTTTGTAGAATTCCTAGCATATGATTATACAAGAAATGGTGACTATTAATATCTCATCCAAAAAGTCTAAAAATAAATACAACAATCCAATTATAATTTACATTTAATAGCTTCTAAGTTTTTTCAGCTATTGTCTTTTGGGTGCCATTCCTAGAGCCCTGGTTGCACAGTGCTTAAGAGCTCAGCTGCTAATCAAAAGATCAGCAGTTTGAAACCACCAGCTTCTCCCTGGAAACCCTATGGGGCAATTCTACTCTGCCCTATAGGGTTGCTATGAGTCGGAATCCACTCAGTGGCAAATGATTTTTGTTTGGTGCCATTCTTAGTTTAAAGTTAATTACAGAGATTATTTCAGGCTCCATACTTTCAAAGGTCTCATGTTATTTGCACACTGGCTTCAGTGCCTCTGCTAGTTGGTAAATAAAGTATCAAAAATTTAGCACTCAGAAAGGGCCAATGCGTACAAACTCAACCTAACTCTTAAATTTATAGAGATAAGTTTGAGAGTCTATCTTCTCTTTTTCATGTGCCTTTCTGCTTGCTTATTGTGAATATGCTTTTTCCCTATAAGGATTTATTCTTTTTATTTTTTTCCCTCTATACTAATTTGGGGTCAGTAGGACACACCCATATGGTTTTCCATAAGAGTCCCATTATCTTTAAAAGATGTAAAGTCTATGGAATTATTCAAAATTAAATAATCAATGATAGAGATTTGGATTAAGATTTGACCTCTGGTTCCTAGTCCTGTACCCTCAGCATGTGTGTCTACCTCAGGACTTACAGTACCTAGTGATCCAGAAATTCCATTAGCGTTAAAACAGTGTCTTGTTTCTTATTATTTATGAAGTTTCACCCAAATTCATGTCATGCAATAGGTTTCTTTTTTTTTTTTGTATACAAAGCCATGCATTTAAATGTGATTCCTAAGTCAGTACCTCCAAGTAATATTGCCTTCTGATTTTCGATATCTGTTTCTATATTTACATTGTCAGCCATAAAATAGGAAGAATATGCTGATGAATGTTAAGAAAAACGATTCAAATGGAGAGTTTTATCACAGTGCTCACAGGACTTTACCAATGCTCAGTAAATTAGTGTAATTATGATGGAGAAATAAAACCAGTTTGAAGACACCCTTCCTTTCTTTCTCCCTTCTTCCCCTCTCTCCTTCCTTCCTTACTCCCTCCTTCCCTCCCTTTTTTCCTTGCTTCCTTTTTTCCTTCCTTCCTTCCTTTCTTTTCAAAAATCAATTGTCCTTTAGCATAGTCATGGTTTCAAGATGGTACACAGAATGTGAGTTGACTTTTTTGAAATTTTTCATGTTTGAAGATTCAAAAAATCCAAGTAATTACTGTGGCTTGGCTTCTTTTGTCTGTACACAAGAAAGGGGCCCTGGTGGCACAGTATTTAAGCACTAGACTGATAAGCCAAAGGTCAATGGTTTGGACACAACAGCAGCTCAGCAGGAGAAAGATGTACCAGCCTGCTTCCTCATTCTTTATAGAGTCTTTCTACTCTGTCTTAGGGGGTCGCTATGGGTCAGAATGGACTGGTTGGCAATGGGTTTTTATATACAAGGGCGGAATGTTGATGTAACAATTTGTATTTCATCAATCATTATTCTGCCTACTAAAACTGTATTGTATTAATTCATTCATGCACACAATCATTCCTATTAGTATTATTTATAAATCTATTCATTAATTTGGCAACTATTTTTTGAGCTTTTATAAGCAGGCCCTTTGTAAGACCCATGCTTAAGTGTGGTGAGAAAAAAAAAAAAGGTTTGTTCCTTTGCTTGTGGAGGTTAGAATCATATTTAATTACCTGAGAGGTTATAACTTCAGCTTCCTTATTTTAAAATACATAGCAACTAAATGATTAATAAAACAATTTTTTATGCATTTTTATTTTGAGTTGATTGTTTTTGCTCCTCCCTTGGATAATAAAGAATGTCTTAGACTACCCTCTGATCTTTGGAGCCTCTGCTATTACATCTTTCTCTGGTAACTCCATGTAGTAAGGTTTGGTTTATTTTAGGAGATTAAAGTTAAAGAAAATATATGGCCAATTACAAGAACACACAAGAGAGATTAGCCTGCTTATGAGGCTTCTTAGCCTAGTACTAGGCAAAAGTAATAAAAAAAAAAAAGTTGGAAATTTTGTGGAGTGATTTCAGCAACATGCTGAAAAGTTCATTTCTTAGCATCCTTCAACACTTCACTGGTACTTGTATTTCCTAAGAGGGAATTTAATCTCCTTTAACATAAGGCTTTCATTACCATGGAAATGGAATCCTTCATAATCACCTCCAACCAGCACTGGTATGCCCATTTTCCAGTAAAGGTGGCATTTGAAGATGTGGCCTCTCAAACTTGCACTAGTAAGAACTCACTCAATATACTTTTCCCAGAGTCATCGTTGTTTTCAAAGTTTTATTTAAAAAGTGAATTTATCAATTTATAAGCTTTTTGACTTTTTTTTTTTAAATAATGAATATACATTGGTGAACAAAAGCTTTTTAAGTTGGACAACAAAGGCAGAAAACATTTAAATAATTTTATGGAAAATTTGACACAAATAAAAAGGAAAACAATAAACTAAAATGTTTGCAAGGTATCTGTAAAAAAGGATAATACCTGAATAGCTAATGCATCTTTATAGGTAAATAATAAGAAGATGGCTAGCCCAGTAGAAAAAGGGTCAAAAGATATGGATAGGCTATTGAGGAGAAAAAAAATACAAACGGCCAATTAGTGAATGAATAAATGGCCAACCCCATTAATAATGGCTAAATGCATGGAAACATCATTCAGATGTACTTTCATGAAGCAAATAAGACAAAAACTGTGATATGTTGTCTTGCCAGGAATGGGATAGGTGAAGAACGGGCATTCTCATACACCAATTTAGTGTGAAGAGTTGTGATATAACAAACAGAAAGTTTCTGCAGCGTATACTTATAATGAGATATCTTAAATAAATAAGTATACTCATAAAGTTTTAGTTAAAAATATGGCTATTTATAATAACATGGAAAACTGAAAACATTCACTTCATAAAATATCAAAAATATATTTTCAAAAGCTGGTATAAAATCACTCTGTTGATATGTAAATACATTTATGATAATCATTGACTGGTGTGTTATAAAATAATATGTACAGTACATACATATAGTGATACATATATCCTTTAATTAGAGCACACAGGGATAATACATACATTTTTTAATGTATGTATAGGTATTATACCTGTGTGTTCTAATTAAAGATAATTTTTAATTTTATCATATAACTTATTTGACTTTTGTAAGTTAAAAAAATAGAACCTTATCAATTAAAAAGAGCCTTACTTTTTTTTTAAATCTGATAGAAAAAATGTTGTTTATATGTCTCCTTGAGTCCATTCCAACTCCCAGCCACCCATACTATAGAGTACAACTGCCCCATAGGGTTTGTTAGCCTGTAATCTTTATGGAAGCAGACCATTTTTGTACTTTAGAACAGTTGGTGGGTTTGAACTGCCAACCTTTCTGTTAGCAGCTGAGTGGTTAGTCACTCCACCAACAGGCCTCCTTCGTTAATATGATAAGAAATGCTCATGACAAAAAAAAAAAAAAAAAAAAACCTGAGGAAATACAGAATTATACACAGAATAAAATGACTCTCTTCCAGAGATAGTGTCATAGATTGAATTGTGTTCCTACAAAATATCTGTTAACTTGGCTATGCCATGATCCCCAGTATTATGTGATTGTCCAACACTTTGTCATCTGATGTGATTTTCCTATGTATTATAAATCTTATCACTATGATGTTAATGATATGGATTAGCAGAAGTTATACTGATGAGATCCACAACATTAGATTGTGCCTAAACTAATCTCTTTTGAGATATAAAATGGAGAAGCAAGCAGAGAGACGTGGGGATCTCATACCACCAAGAAAAAAGAGCAGGAAAAAAGAGCATCCTTTGGACCCAGGGTCCCTGTGCTGAGAAGCTCCTGAACAAGGGAAGATTGATGACAAGGACCTTCTTCTGGAGCACACAGAGGGGCCTTCTTCCAGAGCAGACAGAGAAAGCCTCTCCCTGGAGCTGATGTCCTGAATTTGGACAGTTAGCCTCCTAAACTGTGAGACAATAAAATTTTGTTCATCAAAGTCATCCACTTGTAGTATTTCTGTTATAGCAGCACTAGATGACTAAGACAGACAACCACCCTTAACATTGTCATAGGGATGTGAAAAGTTTTCTATGTATATATAAAACCTAGAAACCTAGTGCTGTTGAGTCTATTCTGAGTCTTAGCGACCCTGTCTGTTGCAATTTTAAAAAGAGACCTCTGTGGAAGTCATTTTAGCAAGTGAGTTTCATGCCCCTATAGCACTTTTCTTTCATTTTGAGTAAAGAAAGTGAGTTTTGAACAGTTAAGAATGTTTATTTTGCCCGATGCAGGTTTCATCAGCTATCTGGATGAAGGGGCCTGATGAGCTTGGAATCCTAAAAGGGAACAGATACAAGAGAAGCAATTAACTGACATTTGGTGAACAAAGGAAAGTAGGTCCTTTACCATCTTGACAATTTTGACCAAGGTGTGAAAGCATCTTTGTTGTTGCTATTAGCTGCTGTTGAATCAGTTCCGACTCATGATGACCACGTGTGAGCAGAGTATAACTGATCCATATGGTTTTCCATGTTGTGACCCTTTGGAAGCAGATTGCAATATCTGTCTTCTGAGAATCCTCTGGGAGGGTTTAAACTGCCAACCCCTAGTCTAGTAGTCAAGTACTTAACTGCACCCGCTAAGGAACGTATGGAAGGCAATTTATTGCTCTACAGTGACTTCCTGTCTTCTCTTCCAGAAATAGAGTGCTACATGCAATGACTTAACTCTCCCCCAGGTCAGGATTTTTTGGGAATTTCTGTCCAGAGAATGAGCCACTTCCGTTTCTTGATCAATGGAATCAAAAGTAGGGTGCACATATGTATCCCAGCAGGTAAGGTGCTCAAATGTGAGAAACATATTAGTAGTTCATTCTTGCTTAAACTTCAATTATATTTTATATTGCATGTAATATTTTAGTGAATATGTACATGTATATAATTTATGGGTAATAGAATAAACCTGGTCATAACCTTTTGCTATTAGAGAGGTGCAATGAAAAAAATCTGGAGACCACATTTCTAAAGGCAAGATTCCTATGATGTTGCATCCAGGTGTACTTTATTCTGGCATCCTGTTTAACTTCTTCATAATTATCCTAGTAAATTAATTTTCATACCAAGTAAAAACTTAAAAATTTACCAAAATAGAACTGTTTTATTTCTCAGATTAAAAAAAAAAAAAATCTGAGGCTCTTAAGAAACAGTTTTTTCTAGTGCTTTCTTCAAAGAACATAGATATAATTGGCCAGTAAAATAAAACCACTTCTCTCTCGACTGCTATGAAGCTAAAAATACATTTAGATCTACAAATATTATCGAACACAATCTATGTGCAATGTGCTTTGAAAAACAAACAAAGAAAAACAAAGGACAAAACATGGTCCCTTTCCTTCAGAATCATAAAATATGTTACATAAATTATAGGCAAGAAAGGTTGATCATATCAGCAAATATGACATTTTTTGTGTACTTCATACTGACGATCACATATTAAATTCACTCAATGTCAGAGTCATTGGGTGAAGAAGAGCCATCACAACTTTATAAATAGTTTAAATTAATAATGCTTAAAAAAAGATAAAAAATGACATTAATTATATTATCTCAAATATTTATTTACATGCTTGAATGCAAATAGATGCCACTAAAGTTTATGAAATATCCTCCTCTGTTAAGTAGGATGAGAAAATACTTTGGTATTTTGTCTACCATGTTAATTCGCATATAGAAATATTTTCATCATTGATGGAAAAAAGACATAGTACTGAATGTCTATGGGTCTGACAGCTATTTTAAGGATTTCACCTAATATAACAATTCTTACAGCAATTATATGAAGCATATATCATTGTTCCCCTGATTTACAGAGGCAAAGATTGAAGCACAGGAACTTAATGAACATGTCCAAGGTCATACTGCTAGAAATTACAAGAGATAGAATTTCAAGCCTATCAGTTTGACTCTAGAGCTTCATTATCCTATTTACTAGGAATTTTTAAATGGTGGAGGTGAGGGGTAAAAATTGTATTTTCAGAATATAGCTGCTATGCTGTGATGCAGAGATGAAAGCCAAGCACACGCAGTCTCTACAAAAGAAATGGCTACAGACAATGTGTATTTGCATGCTTAACAGGATCTAAAGGAGCTCCGATGGTGCAATGGTTAAGCTCTCAGCTGCTAACTGAAAGGTTGTCAATCCGAACCCACAAACAGCTCCACAAGAGAAAAGACCTGGCTTTCTATTTCTGTAAGGATTACACCTAGGAAAGCCTATGAGGCAGTTCTACTCTGTCCTACAGAATCCACTGAGCCTGAATCTACTCAACTGCACATAACAACAGCACGAAAATCTAGAGTAAATAAGTATATAGAGTAAGGTTTGATGCCAGGCTTGGTTTTGCTCACTTACTCCCACAATCCTATGATATTATCTCTAATTCCATGTCTTTACAGGACATTTCCTGACCTGATCTCAGGAACTTGAAATCATGGACCAAGGAAATAACTCAAGAGTGACTGAATTTGTGTTGCACAGTCTTTCAGGTCCTCGAGAGATACAACTTTTCTACTTTGCATTTTTCACACTTTTTTATTCATCCACTGTGCTGGGAAACCTACTCATTGTGCTCACAGTCCTCTCTGAACCTGCACTACACACACCCATGTACTTCCTGCTCAGTAACCTCTCCTTCATTGATGTGTGTCTATCCACTTTTGCCGCACCCAAAATGATTGTTGACTTCCTCAAGGAGCACAAGACCATCTCCTTTGAGGGCTGCATGGCCCAGATATTCTTTCATCATGCCTTTGCCGGTGGTGAAATGATGCTCCTTGTGGCCTTGGCATATGACAGATATGTAGCCATATGTCGACCCCTGCACTATGCAGCCATCATGAGTGTACGCAAGTGTACAGGCCTTGTTGTGGGCTCCTGGCTCATTGGGGTCCTACACTCGGTAAGCCAGTTGGTTTTCATAGTAAACCTTCCATTCCGTGGTCCAAATCAAGTGGACAGCTTTTTCTGTGACCTTCCTTTAGTCATCAAACTTGCCTGCACTGATACCTATATCTTTGAGAAACTAATGTTTTTAGACAGTGGTCTAATAGCTATGAGCTCTTTTGTGCTCTTGCTCATCTCCTACACAGTCATCCTGGTCACTGTGAGACAATCCTCAGCAAGCATGGCCAAGGCCTGGGCCACCCTGACTGCCCATGTCACTGTGGTGAGCCTTTTCTTTGGGCCTGGCATTTTCATCTATGCCTGGCCTTTTAGCAGCTTCCTAGTGAATAATATCCTCTCA
This sequence comes from Elephas maximus indicus, assembly GCF_024166365.1. NCBI lineage: Eukaryota > Metazoa > Chordata > Mammalia > Proboscidea > Elephantidae > Elephas > Elephas maximus. The sequence continues at coordinate 25,714,022 of NC_064828.1, read as the reverse complement.
ATATTCTATGTTGTTTTCACCCCTCTCTTAAACACCATTATTTACACATTCAGAAATAAGGAGATAATATCAGCAATGCAGAAACTGAGTAGAGAACAAGTAAGTTCCTAAAGGTTTCTTGGCTTTCCCTTGTGGTAATGACAACCATACTAAAGGCATCCACTTATATCCTTTGCTGTATTTGAACTAAGCAATTAAATACTTGGAGGTAATTTCTTTTGGTATAGGAATGGTATTTGTTGCAATGTGAACTCTACCAACTATCCAAACTTAAGGACTAAATAGTGAATATTTTTGGTGAACTCAGAAACCAAATTACGTTCATGTACTTAACCATGTAAATGCAGCATATTTCACCATCTTTCGAGTATCAAAATAGGGACCCACAATTAGTGTTTCTTTGTCTCAACATATTAAATTAAAGTTCAGAATTGCCACTCAAAGTCAGTAGCTCAATGACTACATGCAGTAATGAATGTCTCACTCTATATAAATAAAAGTTTTTTTCAACAACACTGCTAAATATATGTCTTTGCTCTATGTATTCTTTTACTAATCTCCTGGTCCTGCTATATAACACATACCACCTACCTTAGTCATCTAGTGCTGCTATAATGGAAATACCATAAATGAGGGGCTTTAACAAACAGAAATGCATTCTCTCAAAATCTTTGAGGCTACAAGTCCAAATTCAGGGTATCAGCTCTAGTGGAAGCCTTTCACTCTCTCTGTCAGCTCTGGGGGAAGGTCCTTGTCATCAATCTTCCTTTGGGTCTAGAAGTTTCTCAGTGCAGGGACTCCAGATCGGAAGAAGGTGCTCCATTCATGGCAGATAAACTTAATCCTGGAGATGTGTTCTGCCTCATTAACATAACTGTCTCTAATCCTACCTGTTTAACATCATAGAGGTACGGATTTATAATACATAGGATAATTACATCAGATGGCAAAATGGAGAATTGACTCGATGGCAAAGTGTTTGGGATTTTTTTTTAAATATGGTTTACAAATGGTATCTTATATATTATCTCAATTGACATTCACAAAACACGACAGGGTTAGAAGAAGATTATACTTCTATTACTGATAATGTCGAAATTTAGGTATTCAGAATACTTTAAGTAAAATGCCTATGAATTCTGGAAGCATTCTTTAAAACAGACATATGATGTCATCGCATCTGAAAGACTGCAAGCTTTGAGAGAAGAATGGTGATGGGAAGTGATTTCAGGTAGTCAAAATGACAGGAAGCCATTAGGTAGAAATTTTGTCCTTTCAAGAGTGTGAAGTACAATTAGAACCCTTGGATCTGAGGCTCTTAGAGCCTTTTCCTTCTATGAAGATGTGGATTTGAAGAGTGTTCTGAGAAGCACAGGGAAAATACCAAAACTGTGTTCTAATTTGCCTGACCTAAAAAAAAAAAAAAATTTTTTTAGTTTTTATGGTTAGAAAAATTGTTCACTCTTGGAAATCATAATCATGGGATTGTCCATATATGAATTCAGAGTTTGAATTTATACTCCCTGCATAGTCAGAAGAGCTTTAATATGAAAAAAAAATCAGCATAAAATATAGTTCATTTCAGGAGTCAGTGAAATTCTTGGTGCATTTGGAAAAATAAAGACAAAAACCTCTCTGTTCGGTCACACCCTTAACACTGGCCACACGGAATTCCGGCACCCAAAACCTGCTAAATTCGAGTTCATAATCAAACTCACAAAACACATGGGAAGCATACCTACAATGAACAAGTGTTAGAAGACAGAATAAACAGTAGGCTAACCTCCCCTTTCCCATGTAAGTAATAAATCTATTGGAAAAAGATATGAAGTGAACATGTTTAAAATGGTTTAAATATTAAAAGTGAATAAAAATATTACCATCAAAAAAAAAGCAGGTAAATGATGCATTTGGGAAAATGATTTTTTTTGTTCTTCTGTATTCCTTCTCCTATTTACCAGTGAAAACATGAGAATTTTCTTTGAAATAAACATAATAATACTCTAAGAATTGGAGAGACGAAGGCAGACAGGCTAGAGACTCAAGGAATGACCTGGTAGTAAGTTCCCTGAATTTTCTTGGAGGTGAAGAAGCCAGAAATTCAGAAGTATCAATGGGAGCAAAAGGAAGACAGAAAAAGAGGGGTAGAAGGGAAGGAAAGGGAAAGTAATGAGAGAAAAGGAAAGGGAAAAAAAGGAAAAGAAAGAAAGAAGGAAGGAAGGAAAGAAAGAAGGACCTGGAAAGAAGTAGCCTAGCAATTCAGAAAACTTTTAGACGCTAACCACTCTACTCTAGCCAAATACCACAAAAAAAAAAAACAAATTTTGGTGCCAACCCCATTCATGTCAGCATAGGTCAAGTGGGGATCCTACACTTCTAGTTCCCTTTCATATCAGGCCCAACTCTCCCCTCCAACCGCCTGTGGTGGAGGTCAAAGAAGGTCAAGCAAGGAACCACCATTTCACTCTCATGGGGTCTGTTGAGGTCATAAAGCAATAACAAAGTATTTCTCCTACTCCCAGTCTAAGAGGTATCAGTTGAGGTCTAGTGGAAAGTCAGAACACTTGCTACCATCAAGCAGTGCCAAGGAGCCCTCCTCCTTGGGTATCAGTGGAGGTAGAGTGGGAAACCTCACTTCTACTTCCACTTTGCAGTAACAAGGCAACACCCCCCTTCCATTCCACTGACAGAGTGGTATAAGGAAAAGCCAGCTAAGATAGAAGGTTTAAATGAAGTCCATTCCAATAATACTTGAAATACCTAGGTTTCAAGAAAAAAAATTGCTAGTCATACAACCAGGAGATCTCACAATGAATGAAAAAGGACAGTAGATGCCACACCAAGGTGACAGAGAAGTTAGAAGTATCTGACAAATATTTTAAAGCAGTCATCATAAAAATATTTCAATGAGCAATTATGAACACATTCAAAGCAGATGATAAATATAAAAATCCTCAGCAAAGAATAGAAATTTTCAGCAAAGAAATAGGAGATATAAAGAAAAACAAAATGAAAATTTTAGCAATAACTAAATTAAATAAATAAATAAATTCAATAGATGGGCTTAACAGCAGAGTGGAGGAGTTAGAGTAAAGAAAAATAGTGAACTAAACATAGAAAAAAACAAATTACATAATCTGAGAGAAAATAGACTAAAAATAAATGAGAACACTGTATGTTCAAGGAGGAAGAGCATAACTCCTCACTCCTTAAGTGTGAGCTCCCCATAGAGACTTTCTTCCAAAGAGTAAAAGAGGAAAAAAGTCTAACTTTACTGTGGAGAGAACAACAAACACTGTCTCAGCCAGATACTCAAGGTCAATGCCAATAGTAATAGGTTATGCTGATAACATGTACCCTTCATATGATGTGATGAGTATGAAATCTTTTTCTTGTGTTCTTCATTCCATACCCATATTCTGGGTAATCATGAGAAAATCTCTATCCTGAATATAATCATGAGAAAAACATTAGGCAAAAAAGAAAAAATTCAGTAAATGAACGGACCTCTGGGAACTGTGAGACTATAACAAAAGATCTAAGATTTGTGTCATCAGAGTCCCAGAAAGAGAAAAGAATGAAGGTGGAGTTGAAATCACCTGAAATAATTAATGAAAATTTCCCAAATGCCATACATCTACAGATTCAAGAACCCAAGCAACCCCCAAACAGGGTTAACCCAAAGAAATTCATAGCAAGACACATGGTGGCCAAACTCCTGATAACTAAAGACAAAAAAAAAAAAAAAAAGAAACACTGAAAATATTAAAAGAGAAACAACACTTTACCTACAAGAAAAAACAATTCAAATGACAGTGGCTTTAATCTCAGAAGCTGTTTTGGTCAGAAGGAAGTGGCATAACATATTTCAAGTGCTGAAAGAAAAGAACTGTCAACTCAGAATCCTATACCCAACTAAAATATTCTTCATGAATGAAGAAAAATAATGACATTTTAAGATGAAGATAAATTGAGGTAATTTGTCGCCAGACTGCTGATCCTAAAGGAAAGGATAAAGGATAAACAGAAAGGAACCAATAAAAAACAATCTTGGAACATCTGGAAGGAAGGAAGAACACAAAAATCAAAAATATAGGCACATACAACAGATATTCTTTCATCCGCTGAGTTGTTCTGATCCTGTTAAATGGCTGAAGAAAAATTATAACACTATCTAATGTGATTTGAAATGTAAGTAGAGAAAATATTTGAGATAATTATATTATTGATGGTGGAGGGTAAAGGAGCATAAAGGAAGGTAAGGTTTGTATGCTTCAACTGAACTGAAAAAATGGCATCACAAGTAGACTATATTATGTAGATATAATGTAATATCTAGATAAACCACTATAAATGCTGTCCAAAGAAATACATTCAAAATACTAGTTAAATCAAAGGACATTTTAATAAATATCTAAGTTACCTATACCCACAACCAACAGGAAGGCAAAAAAAAAAAAAAAAGAAAACAGATATGCATCAGAGGGACAATCAGAAAACAAAAAATAAAATGGCCAAGGTAAGCACAAATTTATCAATAATTTCATTAAACATAAAGGATCGAAATACACCATGTGAAAAACAGAGATTGGTAGTAGATTATAACAAATTGACACAAATATGTTTTTATAATTGTTAGGTGCGGTTGAGTTTGTTCCAACAATTAGGAACCCTATGTACAACAGAATGAAACATTGCCTGATCCTGCACCATCTTCACAATCTTTGTTATGTTTGAACTCATTCTTGCAGCCACTGTGTCAATCCATCTCATTGAGGGTCTTCCTCGTTTTTGCTAAGCCTCTACTTTACCAAGCATGATGTCCTTTCCCAGGAACTGACCCCCCTGACAACATGTCCAAAGTATGTGAGACATAGCGACACCATCTTTGCTTCTAAGGAGCATTCTGGCTGTATTTCTTCCAAGACAGATTTGTTTGTTCTTTTGTCAGTCCATGATATATACAATATTCTTTGCCAACACCACGATTCAAAGGCATCAATTCTTAGTTCTTCCTTTTTCATTACCCAGCTTTCACATGCAGATGAGGCGATTGAGAACACCTTGGCTTGCTCATGCTCACCTTAGTCTTCAAGGCGACAACTTTGATTTTCAACACTTTAAAAGTGTCTTTTGCAGCAGATTTGCCCAATGCAATGCTTCGTTTGAATTCTTCACTGCTGCTTCCATAGGTGTTGATTGTGGATCCAAGTAAAATGAAATCCTTGACAACGTCAGTGTTTTATTTGTTTATCATGATGTTGCTTCCTGGTTCTGTTGTGAGGTTTTTTGTTATCTTTATATTGAGGTGGAATCCGTACTGAAGGCTGTAGTCTTTGATCTTCATCAGAAACTGCTTCAAGTCCTCTGCACTTTCAGCAAGCAAAATTGTTTCATCTGCATAACGCAGTTTGTTAATGAGTCTTTCTCCAACCCTGATGCCCCTTTCTTCTTCATATAGTCCAGTTTCTCTGATTATTTGTTCAGCATATAGGTTGGTTATGTATGGTGAAAAGATACAACCCTGATGTGCATATTTCCTGATTTTAATCCACACACTATCCCCTTGTTCTTTTTGAATGACTATGGCTTGATCTATGTACAGGTGTCTGATGAGAAAATGAAGTGTTCTGGAATTCCCGTTCTTTGCAATGTTGTCCATAATTTGTTACGATCTGCACAGTCGAATGCCTTTGCATAGTCAATAAAACACAGGTATGCATCTTTCTGGTATTCTGTGCTTTAGACCAGGATCCATCAGACATCAGCAATGATATTCAGTGTTCCACATCTTCTTCTGAATTCAGCTTGAATTTCTGGCAGCTCTCTGCCAATGTACTGCTGCAAAGGCTTTCAAATGATCCTCAGCAAAATTTTACTTGCATGTTATCTTAATGATATTATTTGATAATTTCCTCATTTGGTTGGATCACCTCTCTTTGCAATAGGCATAAATATGTATCTCTTTCAGCTGGTTGATGAGGTAGCTGTCTTCCAAATTTTTTGTCATAGACGAGTGAGCACTTCAGTGCTGTGTCTTTTTGTTGAAATATCCTAATTGGTATTCTGTTAGCTCCTGAAGCCTTGTATTTCACAAATGCCTTCACTGCCCCATGGACCTCTTCCTTCGGTACCATCAGTTCTTGATCATATGTGATCCACTGAAATGGTTAAAATACTGACCAATTCTATTTGGTATAGTGACTGTGTGTATTCCTTCCATCTTCTTTTAATGTTTCCTGCATCGTTTAATATTTTCCCTGTAGAATCCTTCAATATTAAGCCTTTGTTTAAGATCCTCCAAAATACAGTCCAGTAAAACTCTCTGACATATGCTATGCCCTAGCCAAGCTCCAGCAGTGGTCCTTGGGTCACTTCCACTTTTCTTCACTCATGCCTTTGTTTATTTTGGTCTGCATATACTTCATAACCTTTTTTATCTCACTGTCTCTGCCTTTCAATACTTTATGTCTCATTTAAGGCCCTTCACCAATACTATATTTTTGTCTTTTTCCTTCTTCTTTGCATTTATTTCTTTCTCTATCCTTCTCTTTCTTCATACTTCTTCCTTTCTGGAAAAATATAATCTCTCCCAATGCTGAATATCTCTGCAGTTTTATTTGATCTTCTCTTGCAATATGTATACTTTTCTCTTTGTATTCTTTTTCTTTAATTGCCCATTCTAAATTGCAAGCACCATGTAAATAGGCACTTTGTCTTACTCATTCTTGACTTGCTATCCTGTGGTTTTGGATGTAGTAGATACTCAATTTTTTCAAATTATTGAATAAAATTTAATTGAGGGATATAGAAAAAAAAAGACATTCCATTTTGTCCATGTGAGTTATAGTTTTGCTACATTTCAACATTTTGCTGTATCTATTATTTGAGCAGCAGTCCCTGGATGGTGCAAATGATTAATGCACTCAGCTGTTGACTGAAAGGTTGGAGGTTCAAGTCTACCCAGCTGTGCCTCAGAAAAAAGGGCTGGTGTTCTACTTCCCAATAATTAGCTATTGATCTTGGGCGACATCTAGCTCAATCGACATAACATAGTTTATAAAGAAAATGTTCTACATCCTACATTGCTGAGTAGTGTCTGGGGTCTTAAAAGCTTGTGAGTGGCCATCTAAGATACTCCACTTGTCCCACTTCATCTGGAGCAAGGGATAATGAAGAAAACCAAAAACACAAGGGAAAGATTAGCCCAAAGGACTCATGGACCACAATTAGCACAGCCTCTACCATCCTGTGTCCAGCACAACTTGATGATTCCTGGCTACCATCACCAAATGCTCTCACAGGGATCACAATTAGAGGGTCCCAGACAGGGCTGGAGAAAAATGTAGAATAAAATTCTAACTCACAAAATGACCAGACTTACTGGTCTGACAGAGACTGGAGAAACCCTGAGAGTATGGCCCCCGGAAAACCTTTTAACTCAATACTGAAGTCACTTCAGAGGTTTGTCCTTCAGCCAAAGATTAGATAGGCTCATAAAACAAAACAAGACAAAAAAGGCACACTAGCCCAGGGGCAAAGAAGAGAAAGCGGGAGGGGACAGGGAAGCTGGCAATGGGGAACCCAAAGTCGAGAAGGGGAGAGTGTAAACATGCCTGGGGTTGGCAACTAACGTCACAAAACAATATGTGTGTTAATTATTTAATGAGAAACTGATTTGCTCTATAAACCTTCATTTAAGTAACAACAAAAAAAATTAGCCATTATAAACTTTATGAAGCTCAATTCTACTCTGACACCTAACAGGTTGCCATGCATAGGAGTTGATTTGATGACAACTGGAACTGGATTATTACAGCAATTGGAATGTGGCTTGAAACAATATTTATTTCACAGAGCCCACAGAGAGAATAAGTTACTTTATAAGACTCTAATGATAACTCTAAAAAATGCTCAGACATCTTGCCTGTGAATAAATATTCATAAGAAATTAATGCCACACTAGTAACAAGAGGCTAAAGAAAGGTTGGGAGCATGATCCTTAGAAGTGTGAATCCCTAGGTAGAAATAATACTTGCTAGTCTGTGGTATATTTTAGTCTGTGATATAAAAGAACTTGTTAGTAATCATCCCACTGGGACAAAATTACCCTTCAATGACAAATACATTTTCATCTCCACCTCCTCTGAAAGAAAGTGTGCAAAGTACAAGTGAGGCAGATTGCAAGCTGTATGAGAAGATCACATTTCTAATGTCATGATAGCTCTGGTTATTCCAGTAGAACTTCTGAAATAAAAGAGTCGGCAAATTCCAACTGTCTTAGTAAAGTCCATATGGCAACCCAGCAGTGACTCATGTAAGTTTTAGTACTTCCGTCATTTCAAAAAGCTCTTTGTAGACAATCTATTTTAAAATAGTTTTCTATTTCTTTTAATTCTATTGATAAGATTGAATTTGCCTCACAATATTTGAACTCCCACTTAATGTCCAGAGATGAGCTAACTCTTTATATGCTACTCAACCTCATGTCTGCAAAAGTGCATCTTCCTCTTCTGCAGACTCAGCCCCTGTGATCTCTGAGTTTATTCTCCAGGTATAGGACACATAATGTGGTTCTTCCGTGAATGGACAGTGTGTTCAGTTAAATCGCTTCTTTACACATATATGCACATATATTTCTTTAGTTGTTGTATTGATCTCCATGCTTGTTCTTAGGCAAACATAATATTTGAATACTTAGAATACAATTTATATAAAGAAAATTCCAGCTTATCACTTTTTTGTCCTTTGATGAGTTTAATAGTAAACTTCACTGTTAAGAACCCTTCAAGTATAGCTTTATTCTTATATTCTTATGTATATGAATTTTTATATGGCATATGTATACTGTGTATAAGTCTGTACATTTGTATGCATACTTCTGTATATATTTATTTCTGTCTATATTCATACATACTCCTGTATATGTATACAAAACCAAACCAAACACGTTGATGTCGAGTCGATCCTGACTCAGAGAAACACTATAGGACAGAGTAGAGCTGCCGCATAGAGTTTCCAAGGAGTGTCCACTGGATTCGCCCTGCTGACGTTTCGGTTAGCAGCCATAGCAATTAACCCCTATGCCACCAGCGTTTCCATATATATATGTCTTAGAAAATGCTTTGTGGAATTCCTAGCACATAATGAGTATACAAGAAATGGTGGCTATTAATATCTTATCCAAAAGCTCTCCAAATAAATATAACAATCCAACTGTAATTTATATGTTTAATAGTTTCTAGATTTTTATAGACATTGTCTTTGGGTGCCATTCTTGGAACCCTGGTGGTTCAGTGGTTAAGAGCTCAGCTGCTAACCAAAAGGTGAGCAGTTCAAACCCACCAGCCGCTCCTTGGAAACTCTATAGGGTGTTTCTGTTCTGTCCTATAGGGTCACTGTGAGTCAGAATCGACTCAATGGCAACAAGTTTTTGTGCGTGTGTGTCATTTTTAGTTTATAGTTAATTATAGAGATTATCTCAGAGTCCATATATTCAAAGGTCCCATATTATTTGTGCACTGGCTTCAGTGCCTCAGCTAGGTGGTAAATGAAATATCCACAATTTAGTACTCAGAAACAGTCAATACATACAAACTCAACCTAACTCTGTTAGCATTACAGAGATAAGTTTGAGAGCCTATCTTCTTTTGCACATGCCTTTCTGTTTGCCTCATGTGCAGATTTATTTTCCCTTTAAGGGTTTGTTTATTTTTTTTGTTTTTTTTATTTCTACACTGATTTTGGGCCAGAAGAACACACCCATATGTTTCTGCATAAGATTCCTATTAAGTTTAAAAGATGTAGAGTGTATGGACTTACTCAAAATTAGTCAATGATAGAGATTTGTGTTAAGATTTGATTTCAAGTTCCTAGTTCTACCCTCAGCATGTGTGTCTATCTTAGGACTTATAGTATCATTGTTCCAAAATTCTGTTTATGTTAAAATAGTCTCTTATTTGTTACTATTTATGAAATTCCATCAAAATTCATGTCATGCAATAGTTTTTTTTATTCAAAGCCGTGCATTTAAAGTCAATTCATAAGTAGCTGTAAGTAATATCGTCTTCTGCTCTTTAATGTTTCTATTTTTACATTGTCAGCTATAAAATAGGAAGAATATGCTGATGAATATCAAGAAAAGTAATTCAAATGGAGAGTTTTAACATAGTGCTTAGAGGAATTAGCCAATGCTAGTAAATTTTATTAAATTAGTATAATTATGACAGAGAAATATAACCAGTCTGAAGGTGCCTTTTCTTCCCTCCTCCCTCTCTTTCTCCCTCCCTCCTTGTCTCCCTTTCCTTTTTCTTTTCCTTCAAGAGGATAAACAGAATGAGTTGACTTTTTTGAAATGTTTCATGTTTTGAGTTTCAAAAAACCCAAATAATTACTTATGAGTGACTTACTTTGTGGCTTGGTATCTTTTGTCTGTACACAAGGAAGAAGCCCTAAACCCAGTAAAAACCAGTGCCATGGAGTCGATTCTGACTCATAGCGACCCTATAGGTCAGAGTAGAACTGCCCCATAGAGTTTCTGGTACAGTATTTGAGCACTATGCTGATAACCACAAATTTAGTGGTATGAACACAACAGCAGCTCCACAGGAGAAAGATGTAGCAGTCAGCTTCCTCAAAACTTATGGGGCAGTTTAGCTCTACTCTGTGTCAGAATGGACTTGATGGCAGAGGGTCCCTGTCAGAATGAACTCCATGGCAATGGGTTATGTAAAAAAGGATGAAATAATAATGTAACAATTTGTATTTCCTCAATCATTATGCTGCTCACTAAAATTCTGTTGTATTCATTCATACATGCATATAATCATTCATATTATTATTTATGAATCTAATCATTAATTTGGCAACTATTTTTTGAGCTTTTATAAGCAGGCTCTTTGTGAGGCCCAGGCTTAACTGTGGTGAGAAAAAAAGCTTACTTCCTTTGCTTGTGGAGTTTGGAATCAGATATAACCACCTGAGAGGTTATAATTTCAGCTTCCTTATTTTAAAAGAAATAGCAACTTTTTTTTTTTTAAATGAGTAATAAAACAAATTTTTATACTTTTTTCTTTGGCTTTTTTTTTTTAATAATTTTTACTGTGCTTTCAGTGAAAGTTTACAAATCAAGTTAGTCTCTCACACAAAAACCCATATACACTTTGCTACACACTCCCAATTACTCTCCCCCTAATGAGACAGTGTGCTTTCTCCCTCCACTCTCTCTTTTCGTGTCCTTTTCCCCAGCTTCTAACCCCCTACACCCTCTCATCTCCCCTCCAGGCAGGAGATGCCAACATAGTCTCAAGTGTCCACCTGATCCAAGAACCTCACTCTTCACCAGCATCCCTCTCCAACCCATTGTCCAGTCCAATCCAAGCCTGAAGAGTTGGCTTCGGGAATGGTTCCTGTCCTGGGCCAACAGAAGGTCTGGGGGCGATGACCACCGGGGTCCTTCCAGTCTCAGTCAGACCATTAAGTCTGGTCTTCTGAGAATTTGGGGTCCGCATCCCACTGCTCTTCTGCTTCCTCAGGGGTTCTTTGTTGTGTTCCTTGTCAGGGCAGTCATCGGGTGTAGACGGGCACCATCTCATTCTTCTGGTCTCAGGACGATGTAGTCTCTGGTTCATGTGGCTTTTTCTGTCTCTTGGGCTCGTAATCACCTTGTGTCCTTGGTGTTCTTCATTCTCCTTTGATCCAGGTGGGTTGAGACAAATTGATGCATCTTAGATGGCTGCCTGTTAGCGTTTAAGACCCCAGACACCACTCTTCAAAGTGGGGTGCAGATTGCTTTCTTAATAGATTTTATTATGCCAATTAACTTAGATGTCCCCTGAAACCATGGTCCCCAGACCCCTGCCCCTGCTACGCTGGCCTTCGAAGGATTCAGTTTATTCAGGAAACTTCTTTGCTTTTGGTTTAGTCCAATTGTGCTGTCCTCCCCTGTATTGTGTGCTGTCTTTCCCTTCACCTAAAGTAGTTCTTATCTACTATCTAATTAGGGAATACCCCTCTTCCACCCTCCCTCCCTCCCCCCTCTCGTAACCACAAAAAAAAAAAAAGAATGTTTTATTCTCAGTTTAAACTATTTCACAAATTCTTACAATAGTGGTCTTATACAATATTTGTCCTTTTGCAACTAATTTCACTCAACATAATGCCTCCCAGGTTCCTCCATGTTATGAAATGTTTCACAGATTCCTCACTGTTCTTTATCGATGTGTAATATTCCATTGTGTGAATATACCATAATTTATTTATCCATTCATCCATTGATGGGCACCTTAGTTGCTTCCATGGTTTTGCTATTGTAAACAGTGCTGCAATAAACATGGGTTTGCATATATCTGCTGGTATAAAGGCTCTTATTTCTCTAGGATATATTCCAAGGAGTGGGATTGCTGGAGGGTATGGTACTTCTATTTCTAACTTTTTAAGGAAGCGCCAAATTGATTTCCGAAGTGGCTGTAACATTTGACATTCCCACCAGCAGTGTATAAGTGTTCCAATCACTCCACAGCCTCTCCAACATTGATTATTTTGTGTTTTTTGGATTAATGCCAGCCTCGTTGGAGTGAGATGGAATCTCATTGTAGTTTTGAACCACATTTCCCTAATGGCTTATGATCATGAACATTTCCTCATATATCTGTTAGCTATCTGATTGTCTTCTTTAGTGAAGTGTCTATTCATATCTTTTGCCCATTTTTTCATTGGGGTATTTGTCTTTTTGCAGGTGAGTTTTTGCAGTATCATGTAGATTTTAGAGATCAGGCACTGATCAGAAATGTCATAAAAATAGCTAAGAACTATTTCCCACTCCGTAGGTGATCTTTTTACTCTTCTGGTGAAGTCTTTGGATTACCATAAGTGTTTGATTTTTAGGAGCTCCCAGTTACCTTGTTTTTCTTCTATGTTCTTTACAATGTTTTCTATACTGTTTATGCCATGTATTAGGGCTCCTATCGTTGTCCCTATTTTTTCTTCCATGACCTTTATCGTTTTAGATTTTATATTTAGGTCTTTGATCCATTTTAAGTTAGTTTTTGTGCATGGAGTGAGGTATGGGTCTTGTTTCATTTTGTTGCAGATGGTTATCCAGTTACGCCAGCACCATTTGTTAAAAAGACTGTCTTTTCCCCATTTAACTGTTTTGGGGCCTTTGTCAAACATCAACTGCTCATATGTGGATGGATTTATGTCTGGATTCTCAATTCTGTTCCATTGGTCCATATATCTGTTGTTGGACCAGTACCAGGCTGTTTTGACTACTGTGGCGGTATAATAGTTTCAAAAATCAGGTACAGTAAGGCCCCCCACTTAGTTCTTCTTTTTCGGTAATGCCTTATTTATCCGGGGCCTCTTTCCCTCCCATATGAAGTTGGTGATTTGTTTCTCCATCTCATTAAAGAATGTCGTTGGGATTTGGATTGGAATTGCATTAAATGTATAGATCACTTTTGGTAGAATAGTCATTTTCACGATGTTAAGTCTTCCTCTTCATGATCAAGGTATGTTCTTCCACTTATGTAAGCTTCCTTTGGTGTCTTGCAGAAGTGTACTGTAGTTTTCTTTGTATAAGTCTTTTACATCTCTGGTAAGATTTATTCCTAAGTATTTTATCCTCTTGGGAGCTAATGTAAATGGCATTGCTTTGGTGATTTCCTCTTCAGTGTTCTTTTTGTTAGTGTAGAGGAATCCAATTTTTGTATGATTTTTGCATGTTTATCTTGCATCCTGATACTCCCCTGAACTCTTCTATTAGTTTCAGTAGTTTTCTGGAGGATTCCTTAGGCTTTTCTGTGTATAAGATCATGTCATCTGCAAATAGAGATACTTTTACTTCTTCCTTGCCAATCTGAATGCCCTTTATTTCTTTATCTAGCCTAATTGCTCTGGCTAGGACTTCCAGCACAATGTTGAGTAAGAGTGGTGATAAAGGGCATCCTTGTCTGGTTCCCGATCTCACTGGGAATGTTTTCAGGCTCTCTCCATTTAGGGTGTCGTTGGCTATGGCTTTGTATAAATGCCCTTTATTATGTTGAGAAATTTTCCTTCTATTCCTATTTTGCTGAGAGTTTTTATCATGAATGAGTGTTGAACTTTGTCAAATGCCTTTTCTGCATCAATTGATAAAATCATGTGATTCTTGTCTTTTGTTTTATTTATGTGGTGGATTACATTAACTGTTTTTCTAATGTTGAACCATTCCTGCATACCTGGTATGAATCCCAATTGGTCATGGTGAATTATTTTTTTGATATGTTGTTGAATTCTATTGGCTAGAATTTTGTTGAGGATTTTTGCATCTACATTCATGAGGGATATAGGTCTATAATTTTCTTTTCTTGTGGTGTCTTCACCTGGTTTTGGTATCAGGAATATGGTGGCTTCATAGAATGAATTTGGTAGTATTCCACCCTTTTCTATGGTCTGAAATACCTTTAGTAGTACTGGTGTTAACTTTTCTTGAAAGTTTGGTAAAACTCTGTATTGAAGCAGTCCAGGCCAGGGCTTTTTATTATTGATAGTTTTTGATTACCTTTTCAATCTCTTCTTTTGTTATGGGTCTATTTAGTTGTTCTACCTTTGATTGTGTTAGTTTAGGTAGGTAGTGTGTTTCTAGGAATTCATCCATTTCTTCTAGGTTTTCAAATTTGTTTGAGCATAGGTTTTCATAGTAATCTGATATGATTCTTTTAATTTCAGTTGGGTCTGTTGTGATATTGCCCATGTCATTTCTTATTCAGGTTATTTGCTTCCTCTCCTGTTTTTCTTTTGTCCGTTTGACCAATGGTTTATCAATTTTGTTGATTTTTTCAAAAAAACAGATTTTGGTCTCGTTAATTCTTTCAATCGTTTTTCTGTTTTCTATTTCATTTAGTTCAGTTGAGCTCTAATTTTTATTATTTGTTTTCTTCTGGTGCCTGTGGGTTTCTTTTGTTGCTCTCTTTCTATTTGTTCAAGTTGTAGGGATAGTTCTATGATTTTGGCCCTTTTTTGTTTTTGGATGTGTGCATTTATTGATATAAATTGGCCTCTGAGCACTGCTTTTGCTGTGTCCCAAAGGTTCTGACAGGAATTGTTTTCATTCTTACTGGGTTCTGTGAATTTCTTTATTCCATCCTTAATGTTTTCTATAATCCAGTCTTTCTTGAGCAGGTTATTTTTCAGTTTCCAAGTGTTTAATTTCTTTTCCCTACTTTTCCTGTTATTGATTTCCACTTTTATGGCCTTATGGTCAGAGAAGATGCTTTGTAATATTTCAATGTTTTGGATTCTGCTAAGGCTTGCTTTATGACCTATTATGTGGTCTATTCTAGAGAATGTTCCATGTGCACTAGAAAAGAAAGTACAGTTGTTTGCTGTTGGGTGAAGTGTTCTGTCTATGTCCACAAAGTCAAGTTGGTTGATCGTGGCATTTAGATCTTCCGTGTCTTTATTGCGCTTCTTTCTGGATGTCCTGTCCTTCACCAAAAGTTGTGTGTTGAAGTCTCCTACTATTATTGTAGAGATGTCTAGCTCACTTTTCAATGCTGTTAGAGATTGTTTTAAGTATCTTACAGCCCTGTCATTGAGTGCGTAAATATTTAATATGGTTATATCTTCTTGGTGTATTGTCCCTTTAACCATTATTTAATCTCCTCCCTTATCCTTTCTGATGGATTTAACTTTAAAGTCTATTTTGTCAGAAATTAATATTGCCAATCCTGCTCTTTTTTTGATTGTTATTTGCTTGATATATTTTTTTCCATCCTTTGAGCTTTAGTTTGTTTGTGTCTCTGATTTCTAAGGTGTGTCTCTTGTAGGCAGCATATAGACGGATCTTCTTTTTTAATCCATTCTGCCGCTCTCTGTCTCTTTATTGGTGCATTTAGTCCTTTTACATTCAGGGTAATTATAGATAGGTATGAATTTAGTGCTATCATTTTGGTGTCTGTTTTCGTGTGTTGACAGCTTCTTTTTCCCACTTGATTTTATGTGCTGAGTAGATTTGCTTTATATGTGATCCTTTCCTTATAGTTGTTGTTGTTGATTTTGTTTCTGCTGAGTCTGTATTTTTCCCTTGTATTTTATTTTGATGAGTAGGATAGTTTGTCTCCTTTGTGGTTACCTTATTATTTACCCCATTTTTCTATTTATAACTAACTTTTATGTCTTCCTATAGCCGTACCTTCCTGTTCATATGGAAGGAGTATGATTGCATTTCTTCGTCCCTCTTTATTATTTTAATGTTGTCTTTTTTTATATAATAACATCACCATTACCCTGTGTTGGGTTTTTTTTTTTTTTTTTTTAATCTTGCTTTGTTTGTTTTTTTTTTGGATTTCCCTTTCTGGGTTGACTTCTGGTTGCTCTGCCCAGTGTTCTATTATTGGGTCGATACCTGATATTACTGATTTTCTAACCAAAGAACTCCCTTTATTATTTCTTGTGGTTTTGGTTTGGTTTTTATGAATTCCCTCAACCTGTGTTTATCTGGAAGTGTCTTAATTTCTCCTTCATATATAAGAGACAGTTTTGGTGGATATATGATTCTTGGCAGGCATTTTTTTTCCTTCAATTTTTAAAATATATCATCCCATTTCCTTCTTGCCTGCATGGTTTCTGCCGAGTAGTCCGAGCTTATTCTTATTTGCTCTCCCTTGTAGTTGACTTTTCTTTTATCCCTTGCTGCTCTTATACTTATCTCTTTATCTTTGTTTTTGGCAAGCTTGATTATAATATGTCTTGGTGACTTTCTTTTAAGATCTACCTTATGTGGAGTTTGATGAGCACCTTGGGTAGATATCTTCTAATCTTTCACAATATCATGGGAGTTTTCTGCCAACAAATCCTCAACAATTTTCTCTGTATTTTGTTATCCCTCCCTGTTCTGGTACTCCAATAATTCATAGGTTATTTCTCTTGATAGAGTCCCACATGATTCTTAAGTTTTCTTCATTTTTAATTCTTTTAAGTGATTTTTCTTCAAATTTATTAGTGCCAAGTGATTTATCTTCACGTTCAGAAATTCTAGCTTCTACTTGCTCAATTCTGCTCCTCTGAATTTCTATTCAGTTATCTAATTCTGTAATTTTATTAATCTTCTGAATTTCTGATTACTATCTGTCTATGGATTTTTTTCAGCTTCTTAAACTTTTCGTTATGTTCCTGAATAATTTTTCTGATTTCTTCAGTTGCTTTATCTGTGTGTTCCTTGGCTTCTTTTGCGTATTGCCTCATTCCCTTCCTGATGTCTTGAAGGGTTCTGTACATTAAACTTTTGTATTCTGCATCTGGTAATTCCAGAAATGCACTTTCATCTAAAAGATCCCTCAATTTTTTGTTTTGAGAGCCTGTTGAGGTGATCATGGCCTGTTTCTTTATGTGACTTGATATTGACTGTTGTCTTCAGCCCTCTATAAGTTATTATATTAGTTTATGCTTGCTTACTGTGTTGTAGCTGCTTGCTTTGTTTTGTTTTGGTATACCCCTATGGGTTGCTTGAGTGAGCTCGCTTGATTATTTTTGCCTTTGGAGCTCTGGTGTCCTGTTCCCAGCTGGCTAGAGCTGTAATCAGGTATATCAGTCTAGAAGTCCATTCAGCTTTCTTGTATGAATTCAGCACATGGTAGCTGATATCACGTGTGTGGTACAGGCTCTGTCCTCCAGTCCTAGAGGGGCAGGGGTGATTGGCTTATATACCCATATCTGATTGCAGCAGGGGGTCACGCTCTGAACAAGGCAGGAGGCTGAGAACCGACCCCCAAGTGTCTCTGAGGAAAACGCGTCTCTCTTCCCTAGAGCATGTTGGTGGGTGGGCTCTGCAGGGGGACCATGGGCACCCAAATTTTTTAGTTGTAAGGACTAGGAGGTACCAGTTATCCCTGGACCCCTGTCGCGGGTGGCTGGGCAACCCAAGTTGAGCCTCCAGTCCTTAGGTCCCTGATGTGGGTAGGTGAAGACCTTGTTTAATAGGTAAAGCAATGTCAAACATCAAACACCCACCTCTCCACCACACCGCTGAAATGGTTGGAGTTTGCCAAAAAGGGCCTACTCTCCTGAAATAGGCCCACACAGGTCCATGCAGAAGGAAAATGTGCTCAAGGTCCACAGACGGTTTATGCCTAGATAGGAGCCACTTCTGTTCTGAGCTCCCCCGGTTAATGGAGCTACCAAATTATCTTTTCCCCCCAGTTGCAAATTTTTTTCCTTCCCCAAGGCCAGGAGGACAGCTCCAGGAGCTCACTAGTGTCTATCTCAGGCCCAGGGATTCAGCTGCTGAAGCTGGCTTGCAGGTGGGGGGGGCATGGCTAAATATACACAAGTACTTAGCTTTTGCTGAGAGCACCCTCTCCTCAGGTTCCAGAGGTGTGAGTGGGCTGTGTGGCTGGCTGCTTCTCCCTGAGGAAACTGAGGCCAAACCCTAGGACCAGTCCACCGCAGCCGCTGCTGCCACTCTGGGAATGGTGCCTGAGGGTTCCCCGCGATTCAAGTCCAGTAACTCCTCTCCACTTCTGAGCAGTTTCTTCCTTCCCCTGCCCCTCAGTTCGTTGTTTAAGCTTGCCTTTGATGCTCAGGGCTCCTACCTTGTCACAAATATACTCGTTTCACTTGTTTTTTTTGGGTCTTTGTTGTAAAGAGGGCTCGATGGAAGCATCTGTCTATTCCATCATCTTGACTCCACCTCCTGGCTTGATTGGTTTTTGTATGTCCCTTGGATAATAAAAATATCCTGGACTTGCATCTGATCGATGGAACTTATGGTACTCCATCTTTCTCTGGTAACTCCTGTTATTAAGGCTTGGTTTATTTTAGGAGATTAAAGTTAAAGTTAATATATGGCCAATTACAAGGGACATGCAAGAAAGATCAGCCTGTTTATAAGGCTTCTTAGTCAGATACCAGGCATAAGTATCAGCTAGATGAAATTTGAAATTTTGTGGAGTGAGTTTAGAATTTTTTCTCCTTTAGCGTAAGGCTTTGATTACCATAGAAATGGCATCCTTCATAACCAACCTCATCCAACACTGGAACTTTCATTTGTCCAGTAAAGGTGGAATTTGAAGATGAGCTCTCTCAAACATTCACTGTTAAGAACTCACTCAATATACATTTCCTATAGTCACCATTGTTTTAAGTTTTGTTTCAAAACTGAATTTATCAATTTATAATCATTTTCACTATACTTTTTTAAATAAGGAATCTACCTTGGTAGGCAAAGGCTTTTTAAGCTGGACAACAAAGGCAGAAACCATTTGTGAAAATAATAGATCTAAATTTGTTAAAATATTTTAAATAATTTTATAGAAAATTTGACATAAAATTAAAAGGAAAATAGTAAATTAAAATATTTGTGGAATACCTGTAAAAAAAGATAATACCTTCATAGGTAATGTGTCTTTTTAAGTGAATAATAAGTAGATGGAGGGCCCAATAGAAAATGGTCAAAGGACATGGACAGGCAATTGAGGAGAAAAAAAATACAAATGTCCAATTCATGAAAGAATAAATGGCCGTCTCCATTAATAATCATTGAAACATCAATCAGATGCACTTTCATGTAGCAAATAAATAAAGTTAAAAAATGTGACACACTGTCCTGCCAACTTGCTCTCTTAAATGGTACAGGTAAAATGCCTCGAGTCACACCTAGGTGAATCATGGCTCCTGGGCAAATGTTCCAAGTCAGAAGGTGGAAGTTACTCTGTTCTTTTTCACTGTTTTCCTTGGGACAGAACTATGACCCCTTATGAGATTCCATCACATCAGTTAGGACATGGAGGGGCAGGTTTCTCTGGCCATAGAAATAAGCAAGTGATCCAAGCCTGGCCAGTTATGATCTTCCAGACTGTGATTGGTCCAAGGGTCAAACAAGGTTAAACCTTGGCTTAGGGTCAAAGCCTCACCAAGATATTTGATATATGGATCCTGAGTGACTGTTTCTCTTCTCTCCAGGATTGTGACCTATGAGAACCTTTAGCCTTGTAGAATTCCTTGTTCTTTTTGAGTAACCGCCATAGTTTAGAGGGGCTGGCAGCAGTCCTAGCTCCAGCGATGGCTCCAAACAGGCATACTCATACATCAATTTAGTGTGAAGAGTTGTGGTATAATGAACAGAAAGTTTCTGAAGTGTACACTTATAATGATATGTTTTAAATAAATAATTATATACACCCATAAAGTTTTAGCTAAAAATACAGCTATTAGATAATAATAGGGAAAATTGAATCCATCCATATAATAAAATTGACTCAACGGCACTGGGTTTCTGGGATTATATAATAAAATATCAAAAATACATTTTTAAAAAAGTTGACATAAAAGTACTCTATTGACATGGAAAAATGTTTATGAAATTGTTGAGTGGCAGGTTATAAATCAATATGTACTCTATTACAATGATATATATATCCTTTAAGTAGAACACAGAGGGATAAAAGCTATATATATAGTCGTATGTATGTGTTTTTATGTGAATATATACGTGTGTGTGTTAATCAAAGATAATTTTTAATTTTATCATGTTATATGTTATTTTTCTATATTAAAAGAAAAAACAGAGCTATATCAATTCAAAATAACCTTACCTTTTTTTTTTTTTTTTTGGTCTGTTAAATCTGATTTAAAATAAATGTTGTGTGCCCTGATTCAATTCTGAATCATAGCCTCACTGTAGGACAGAGTAAAACTGCCTTATAGGGTTTCCTAGTCTGTAACCTTTACAGAAGCAGATCACCAGGTCTTTCCTCCTTTGGAAAAGCTGGTTTGAACTGCTAAACTATCTGTTAGAAGCTGAGTGCTTAACTGCTGCACCAACAGAGCTCCTTGATATAAAAGATAATACACACTTATCATAGAAAAACAAAAAACTCAGAAAATACAGAAATGTATACAGAATGATTCGCACCCCGAGATAATCACTGTTAACACTGACATAGGCTTGTGAAAGGTTTTCTATGTATGCATGCACTGTTGCAACAGTAAAAAGAAATATCTATGGAGGTGATTTTAGCAACTGAGTTTCAGATCCCTGTAGTGCTTTTCTTAAATTCCAGGTAAAGAAAACAGTTAAGAATGTTTACTTTATCTGACTGCAGGTTTCACTAGCTGTCTGGAGAAAGTGGCCTGATGACCTTGGAATCCTCAAAGGACACAGTTGCAAGGGGGGCAATGAACTGACTTTTGGTGAACAAAGAAAAGTAGGGACAAAAGATAGAATTTACCATCTTGACTATTTTGACCAAGGTGAGCAAGCACCTTTGAGGTTGTTGTTAGCTGCTGTTGAGTCAATTCTAACTCATGGCTCATGGTGACCTCATGTGTGCAGAGTAGAACAGATCCATAGGGTTTTCAAGATTGCTACTCTTTGGAAGCAGAATGCCAAGTCTGTCTTCTGAGGAGCTTCTATGTGGTTCGAACAGCCAGCCGTTAGGGTAGTAGTCAAGTGCTTAACCATTTTCACCACCCAGGGAACCTAGGGAAAACACCTTACTGCTCTACAATGACTTCCTGTCTTCTCTTCCAAAAACAGGGTGCTGCATGCAATGACTTAACTCTCTCCCAAGTCAGGCTTTTTTGAAATTTTTCTCCAGAATTTGAGACACCTCCATTTCTTGGTCAATAGAATCCAAAGCAGGGTACACAGACGTATCCCAGCAGGTAAGCCTCTTTAATGTGAGAAAAGCATTAGTAGCTCTCTTGATATTTATGAAATATTCTTTCTAAAATTTCAATTATAATGTATGTAATGTTTTAGTGAATATGTATATGTATATAATTTATAGGTAAATGAATATAACTGGTCATAGCCTTTTGCTGTTATTGCTGTTGTAGGTGCCACTGAGTCCATTTCAACTCATAGTGATCCTGTACCACAGAATGAAACACTGCCCAGTCCTGCACCATCCTCACAATCATTGCTATGCTTGAGCCCATTGTTGCAGCCACTGTGTCAATCCATCTCATTGAGAGTCTTCTTTGGCCCTCTAACTTACCACGCATGATGTCCCTCTCCAGGGGCTGATCCCTTCTGATATCAAGTCCAAAGTATGTGAGATATAGTCTTGCCATCCTTGCCTCTAAGGATCATTTAGTTGTACTTCTTCCCAGAAAGACTTGTTTGTTCTTTTGGCATTCCATGGTATATTCAATATTCTTTGCCAACACCACAATTCAAAGGGGTCAATTCTTCTTAAGTCTTCCTTATTCATTGTCCAGTTTTCACTTTCATATGAAGCAGTTGAAAACACTATTGCCTTGGTCAGGCAAACCTTAGTCTTCAAGGTGAAATCTTTGCTTTCCAACACTTTAAAGAGGACTTTTGCAACAGATTTGCCAGATGCAATGAGTTGTTTGATTTCCTGACTGCTGCTTCCATGGGTGTCGATTGTGGACCCAAGTAAAATAAAAGTCTTGGGAGGAGGAGCGAAGATGGTAGAATAGACAGAGGCTTCTGCAAGCCCTTTTTCAACAAAGGCCCGAAAAAGCAAGTGAAACGAGTATATGACAAGCTAGGAGCCCTGAACATCAAAGGGAAGCTTAGAAAACTGAGGGGCAGGGGGAGGAAGAGAGGGTTCAGAAGCAGAGAGGAATTTCCGGATCTGAAATGCAGGGAACCCTCGGGCACCATTCCCAGAGCAGCAGTGGCATACTGGTACTAGTATTCTGCCGTAGTTTCCTCAGGGTCAAGCAGCCAGCCACATAGGCACATAGCCTATTCACACCTCAGGAATTAGAGAAGAACGGTACTCTCAGCAAAAGCTAAGTACTTGAGTATATTTTACTGCGCCTCCCCACCCCCAATCACAAGCCAGCTTCAGTGGCTGATTTCCCCGGGCCCGAGATTGGACTTGTTGAGCACCTAGAGCCATCCACCCAGCCTTGGAGAAGGAATAAATATGCAGTTGGGGGAAAAGATAATTTGCCAGCTCCACTGACCGGGGCAGCCCAGGACAGAAGCGGCTCCTGTCCAGGCATAAACGGTCCATGGAGTTTGAGTACATTTCCACTCTGCATGGCCCTGTGTGAGCCTATTTCAGGAGAATAGGCCCTTGTTGGCAGACTCCAACCATTTCAGCTGTGCAGCAGAGAGTTGGGTGCTTGATGTTTGACATTGCTTTGTCTATTAAACACGGTTCTCAACTACCCACATCAGGGGCCTAAGGACTGGTGGCTCCACACAGGTCATGGAGGCACCCACAACAGGGTTCTAAGGGTAACTGGTACCTCCCAGTCCTTACAACCAAAAGTATTGGGTTCCCATAGTCTGTCTGCAGAACTCTTCAACCTGTATGCTCTAGGGAACAGGGACACGTTTTCCTCAGAGACATGTGGGGGACGATTCTCAGCCTCCTGCCTTGTTCATAGTGTGACACCCTGCCACAACCGGATACTAGTACATAAACCAATCACCCCTGTCCCTCTAAGACTCTAGTAGAGAGCCTGTACCACACATTTGATGATCAGCTACCTAGACACCTGAGCTGAATTCATACAAGAAAACTGAATGGACTCCTAGACTGACACACCTAATAATGGCTCTAGCCATCTGGGGACAGGATTTCAGAGCTCCAAAGGTGAAAATAATCAAACTAGCTCACTCAAGGAACCCACACAGGCATATTATATATATATAAAAAAAAGCAAGAAGCTATGACATAATAAGCAAGTATAAAATAAATTAATACAATAGCTTATAGATGGCTCAGAGAAAATAGCCAATATCAAGTCACATAGAGAAACAGACTATGATCTCTTCTACAAGCTCTCGAAACGAAGGATCAAGGGATCTTCTAGATGATAGTGTCTCCCTGAAATTACCAGAGGCAGAATACAAAAGGTTACTATACAGAACCCTTCAAGACATCAGGAAGGAAATGAGGCAATATGCACAACAAGCCAAGGAACACACAGATAAAGCATTTGAAGAAATTGAAAAGGTTATTCAGGAACATAATGAAAAATTTAATAAGCTGGAAAAATCCATAGACAGACAGCAATCACAAATTCAAAAGATTAACTATAAAGTTACAGAAGTAGACAAGTCAATAGAAAGTCAGAGGAGCCGAACTGAGCAAGTGGAAGGCAGAATTTCTAACTTCAAGGTAAAGCACTTGGCACTAATACATTTGAAGAAAAATCAGATAAAATAATTTTTTAAAAAATGAAGAAAACTTAAGAATCATGTTGCACTCTAGCAAGAGAAATAACCTACAAGTGATTAGAGCAACAGAACAGGGAGGGATAATAGAAAATACAGAGAAAGTTGTTGAAGATTTTTTGGCAGAAAACTTCCCTGATATCGTGAAAGATGAGAAGATATTTATTCAAGATGCTCATCAAACTCCATGTAAGGTAGATTTTAAAAGAAAGTCACCAAGACATATTATAATCAAACCTGCCAAAACCAAAGATAAAGAGACAATTATAAGAGCAGCTAGGGATAAACAAAAAGTCACCTACAAAGGAGAGCCAATAAGAATAAGCTCGGACTACTTGGCAGAAACCATGCAGGCAAGAAGGCGATGGGATGATTTATATAAAAAATTGAAGGAAAAAAATTTCCAGCCAAGTATCTGATATCAGGCAAAACTGTCTCTCAAATGTGAAGGTGAAATTAGGACATTTGGAGATAAACAGAAGTTTTGGGAATTCATAAACACCAAACCAAAACTACAATAAATACTAAAGGGAGCTCATTGCTTAGAAAAGCAATAATATCAAGCATCAACCCAAGACTAGAACACTCGGCAGAGCAATCAGAAGTCAACCCAGATGGGGAAATCACAAAATTAAATGAAGATAAAAAAAAGCTGAAAACAGGGAAACAGTGATGTTATTATGTAAAAAAGGACAACACTAAAACCATAAAGAGGAACTAAGAAACGTAGTTATAGATCTTCTATACAGAGAGGAAGACAAGGCAATACAAAGAAATAAAAGTTAGGTTTAAATTTGGAAAAATAGGGGTAAATAATAAGGTAACCACAAAGGAGACAAGCTACCCTGCACAACAAAATAAAATACAAGAAAAAAACAGAGTCTCAGCAGAAACAAAATGAACAATGAACATGAGGAAAGGACAATATATAAAGATAATCTACTCAGCACATAAAATTAAGTGGGAAAAAGAAACTGTCAACAACGTACAAAAAAGACATCAAAATGATAGCACTAAATTCATACCTATCCATAATTACCCTGAATGTAAATGGACTAAATGCACCAAAAAAGAGACAGAGTGGCAGAATGGATTAAAAAGCAAGATCCATCTATATGCTGCCTACAAGAGACACACCTTAGACTGAGAGACACAAACAAACTAAAACTCAAAGGATGGAAAAAATATGTCAAGCAAACAACAATCAAAAAAGAGCAGAAGTGGCAATACTAATTTCTGACAAAATAGACATTAAAGTTAAATCCATCACAAAGGATAAGGAAGGACACTATATAATGATTAAAGAGACAATACACCGAGAAGATATAACCATATTAAATATTTATGCACCCAATGACAGGGCTCCAAGATACATAAAACAAACTCTATCAGCATTGAAAAGTGAGGTAGACAGCTCCACAATAATAGTAGGAGACTTCAACACACCACTTTTGGTGGAGGACAGGACACCCAAAAAGAAGCTCAGTAAAGACATGGATGATCTAAATGCCACAATAAACCAACTTGATCTCATAGACATATACAGAACACTGCACCAACAGCAACCGAGTATGGTTTCTTTTCTACTGCACATGGAACATTCTCTAGAATAGACCACATATTAGGTCATAAAGCAAGCCTTAGCAGAATCCAAAATATTGAAATATTATAAACCATCTTCTCTGACCATAAGGCTATAAAAGTAGAAATCAATAACAGAAAAAGCAGAGAAACGAAATCAAACACTTGAACACTGATCAATATCCTGCTCAAAAAAGACTGGATTATAGCAGACATTCAGGATGGAATAAAGAAATTCATAGAATCCCATGAGAATGAAAACACTTCCTATAAGAACCTTTGGGACACAGAGAAGGTAGTGCTCAGAGGTGAATTTATATCAATAAATGCACACTCCAAAATGAGGAAAATGCCAAAATCAAAGAATTATTCCTAAAACATGAACAAATAGGAGGAGAAAAACAAAAGAAACCCACAGTCACCAGAAGAAAACAAATAACAAAAATTAGAGCAGAACTAAATGAAATAGAAAACAGAAAAACAATTGAAAGAATTATAAAGACCTAAAGCTAGTTCTTTGAAAAAGTCAACAAAATTGATGAACTTACAAACTTACAAAAGAAAACCAGGAAAGGAAGCAAATAACCCAAATAAGAAATGAGATGGGCTATATTAAAACAGACCCAACTGAGATGAAAAGAATCATATCAGATTACTATGAAAAATTGTACTCAAACAAATTTGAAAACCTAGAAGAAATACATGAATTCCTTGAAACACACTTCCTACATAAACTAACACAAACAGGTAGAACAACTAAATAGACCCATAACAAAAGAAGAGATTGAAAAGGCAATCAAAAAACTGCCAACAAAAAAAAGCTCTGGCCCAGACGGCTTCTCTGAAGAGTTCTAGAAAACTTTCAGAGAAGAGTTAACACTACTACTACTAAAGGTATTTCAGAGCATAGAAAATAATGGAATTCTACCTAACTCATTCTATGAAGCCACCATATCCCTGATACCAAAACCAGGTAAAGACATCACAAAAAAAAGAATATTACGGACCTATATCACTCATGAACAAAGGTGCAAAAATCCTCAACAAAATTCTAGCCAAAAGAATTCAAGAATATATCAAAAAAATAATTCACCATAACCAAATGGGATTCATACCACATATGCAGGGATGGTTCAACATTAGAAACACAATTAATGTAATCCATCATATAGATAAAACAAAAGACAAGAATCACTTGATTTTATCAATTGATGCAGAAAAAGCATTTGACAAGGTTTAACACCCACTCGTAATAAAAACTCTCAGCCAAATAGGAATAGAATTCAAATTCCTCAACATAGTAAAGGGCTTTTGTTCAAAGCCATTAGCCCACATCATGCTAAACAGAGAGAGCCTGAAAGCATTCTCCTTGAGATCTGGAACCAGACAAGGATGCCCTTTATCACTGCTCTTATTCAACATTGTGCTGGAGGTCCTAGCCAGAGCAATTAGGCTAGATAAAGAAATAAAGGGCATGCAAATTGTCAAGGAAGAAGTAAAAGTATCTCTATTTACAGATGACATGATCTTATATACAGAAAGCCCTAAGAAATCCTCAACAAACTTACTAAAACTAATAGAAGAGTTCAGCAGATTATCAGGATACAAGATAAACATACAAAAATCAGTTGGATTCCTCTACATGAACAAAAAGAACATCAAAGAAGAAATCACCAAATCGATACCATTTACAGTAAGTAGCCCCCAAGAAGATAAAATACTTAGGAATAAATCTTACCAGAGATGTAAAAGATTTATACAAAGAAAACTACTGTACACTTCTGCAAGAAACCAAAAGAGACCTATAGAAGTAGAAAAACGTACCTTGCTCATAGATAGGAAGGCTTAGCATTATAAAAATGTCTATTCTACCAAAACCAACCATGGATTTAATGAAATTCTGATCCAAATTT
Organism: Elephas maximus indicus; assembly: GCF_024166365.1. NCBI lineage: Eukaryota > Metazoa > Chordata > Mammalia > Proboscidea > Elephantidae > Elephas > Elephas maximus. The sequence goes on along the minus strand of NC_064828.1, from coordinate 25,686,383 downwards.
ATATGACATTTTTTAATGAGATGGCGAAACAAATCACCAACTTCATGTGGAAGAGAAAGAGGCCCTGGATAAGTAAAGCATTACTGAAAGAGAAGAACAAAGTGGGAGGCCTTACTTACTCTACCTGATTTTAGAACCTATTATACCGCCACAGTACTCAAAACAGCCTGGTACTGGTACAACAACAAATACATAGACCAATGGAACAAATTGAGAATCCAGACATAATCCACCCACATATGAGCAGTTGATATTTGACAAAGGCCCCAAAGCTGTTAAATGGGGAAAACACAGTCTTTTTAATAAATGGTGCTGGCATAACTGGATATCCATCTGCAAAAAACTGAAACGAGACCCATACATCACACCATGCACAAAAATGAACTCAAAATGAATCAAAGACCTAAACATAAAATCTAAAACGATAAAGATCATGGAAGAAAAAATAGGGATGTTAGCCCTAATACGTGGCATAAACAGTATACAAAACATTACTAACAATGCAGAAGAAAAACTAGATAACTGGGAGCTCTTAAAAATCAAACAGCTATACTCATCCAAAAACTTCACCAAAAGAGTGAAAAGATTTTCTACAGACTGGGAAAAAGTGTTTAGCTATGACATTTCTGATCAGCTCCTGATCTCTAAAATCTATGTGACACTGCAGAAACTCGACTGCAAAAAGACAACCCAAACAATGGGCAAAAGATATGAACAGTCATTTCACTAAAGAAGAAATTCAGGTAGCTAACAGATACATGAGGAAATGCTCACAATCATTAGCCATTAGAGAAATGCAAATCAAAACTACAGTGAGATTCCATCTCACTCCAACAAGGATGGCATTAATCCAAAAAACACAAAATAGTAAATGCTGGAGAGGTTGTAGAGAGATTGGAACTCTTATACACTGCTGGTGGGAATGAAAAATGGTACAGCCACTTTGGAAATCGATTTGGCGCTTCCTTAAAAAGCTAGAAATAGAACTACCATAGTTGGTGCTTCCTTAAAAAGCTAGAAATAGAACTACCATAGTAATCCCACTCCTTGGGATATATCCTAGAGAAATAAGAGCCTTTACACGAACAGATATATGCACACCCATGTTCACTGCAGCACTTTTTACAATAGCAGAAAGATGGAAGGAACCAAGGTGCCCATCAATGGATGAATGGATAAATAAATTATGGTATATTCACACAGTGGAATACTATGCATCCATAAAGAACAGTGATGAACCTGTGAAACATTTCATAACGTGGAGTAATCTGGAAGGCATTATGCTGAGTGAAATCAGTCAGTGGCGAAAGGACAAAGATTGTATAAGGCCACTATTATAAGAATTTGAGAAACATTTTAAACAGAGAAGAAAATATTCTTTTATGGTTACAAGAAGGGGAAGGGCAGAGAGTGGGAGAGGAGTTTTCACTAATTAGACAGGAGATAAGAACTACTCTAGGTGAAGGGAAAGACAGCACACAATACAGGCGAGGTCAGCACAACTGGACTAAACCAAAAACAAAGAAGTTTCCTGATTAAACTGAATGCTTTGAAGGCCAGCGTAGCAGAGGCAGGGGTCTGGGGACCATGGTTTCAGGGGACATCTATGTCAATTGGCATAATAAAATCTATTAAGAAAACATTCTGCATCTCACTTTGGAGAGTGGCGTCTGGGGTCCTAAACGCTAGTAAGAGGCCATCTAAGATGCACCAATTGGTCTCAACCCACCTGGATCAAAGGAGAATGAAGAACACCAAGGACACAAGGTAATTACCAGCCCAAGGGACAGAAGGGGCCACATAAACCAGAGACTACATCAGCCTGAGACCAGAAGAACGAGACGGTGCCTGGCTACAACCAATGACTGCCCTGACAGGGAACACAACAAAGAACCCCTGAGGGAGCAGTGGGATGCAGACCCCAAGTTCTCATAAAAAGACCAGACTTGATGGTCTGACTGAGACTAGAAGGACACCAGTGGTCATGGCCCCCAGACCTTCTGTTAGCCCAGGACAGGAACCATTCCCAAAGCCAACTCTTCAGACAGGGATTGGACTAGACAATGGGATGGAGAGGGATGCTGGCAAGGAGTGAGCTTCTTGGATCAGGTGGACACTTGAGACTATGTTGGCATCTCCTCCCTGGAAGGGAGATGAGAGGGTAGAGGGAGTTAGAAGCTAGAGAAAAGGACAGGAAAAGAGAGAGTGGAGGGAGCGGGCTGTCTCATTAAGGGGAGAGCAATTGGGAGTATGTAGCATGGTGTATATTTTTTTAGCATGGTGTATATTAGTTTTTGTGTGAGAGACTGACTTGATTTGTAAACTTTCACTTAAAGGACAAAAAAAAAAGGTCTTAACTTCCTTTTTTTTTTTTCCATTTTTCTTGATGTTGCTTATTGGAGCAGTTGTCAGGATTTTTTTTTTTTTTTCTTTATGTTTAGGTGGAATCTATAATGAAGGCTGTGGTCTTGATCTTCATCGGGGACTACTTCAAACCCTTTTCACTTTCAGCAAGCAATGTTGTATCATCTGCATATCTCAGGTTGTTCATGAGTCTTCCTCCAATTCTCATACCCTGTTCTTCTTCGTATAGTTCACTTTTTCAGATAATTTGCATAATATACACCTTTCTTGAGCATAGGCTTAAAAACAAATTTCTTCCAGTTGGTTGGCCAGGTAGCTGTCTTCCAAATTTCTTGGCATAGACTAATGAGTACTTCCAGTGCTGCATCCCTTTGATGAAACATCTCATTGGTATTCTGTCAATTCCTGGAACCTTGTTTTTGCCTGTGCCTTCAGTGTAGCTTGGGCTTCTTCCCTCAGTACCAGTGGTCCCTGATCATATGCTTCCTCCTGAAATGGCTGAATGTCTACCAATTCATTTTGATACGGTGACTGTGTGTATTCCTTCCATCTTATTTTAAGGCTTCCTGCACTGTTTAATATTTCCCCCATAGAACCCTTCAATATTGCATGAAAAACTTGAATTTTTTCTTCAGTTCTTTCAACTTGAGAAATGCCAAGGGTGCTCTTCCTTTTTGTTTTTCTAGCTCCAGGTCTTTGCACATGTCATTATAATACCTTACTTTGTCTTCTTGAGCCGCCCTTTGAAATCTTCTATTGAGTTCTTTTACTTCATTTTTTGCTTTTGCTTTAGCTACTAGATGTTCAAGAGCAAGTTTCAGGATCTCTTCTGACATCCATTTTGGTCTTTTCTTTCTTTCCTGTCTTTTAATGGCCTCTTGCTTTCTTCATGTATGATGTTCTTGATGTCATATCAGAACTTGTCTTCAGTCATTAGTGTTTAATGGATCAAATCTATTTTTGAGATGGTCTCTAAATTCAGGTGTGATATACTTGAGTTCATACATTGACTCTCGTGGACTAGTTCTAATTTTCTTCAGTTTCCCCTTGAACTTGCCTATGAGAAATTGACGGCCTGTTCCACAGTCGTCCCCTGGCCTTGTTCAGACTGATGATATTGAGCTTTTTCATTGTCTCTTTCTGCAGATGTAGTTGATATGATTCCTGTATATTCCACCTGGCAAAGTCCAAGTGTATAGTTGCTGTTTATGTTGATGAAAAAGGATATTTGCAATGAAGAAGTCTTTGGTCTTGTAAAATTCAGCCATGCAATCTCTGGCATCATTTCTATCACTGAGACCATACTTTCCACCTATCCATCCTTCTTGTTTCCAACTTTTACATTCCAATCACCAGTAATTATCAATGCATTCTGATTGCATGTTTGATAAATTTCAGAGTGCAGAAATTGGTAAAAATCTTCAATTTCTTCATCTTTGATCTTAGCGGTTGGTATGTAAATTTTAATGACAGTACTATTAACTGGTCTTCTTTGTAGTCGTATGGATGTTATCCTATCACTGACAGCATTTTACTTCAGGGTAGATCTTGAAATATACTGTTTGATTATGAATGCTGCACCATTTCTCTTCAGTTTGTCTTTCCCAGCCAATACCTGTCCATTTCAGCTCACTAATGCCTAGGATATTGATGTTTATGCATTCCATTTCATTTTTGACGATTTCCAATTTTCCCAGATTTATGTTTCTTACATTCCAGGTTCTAATTATTAACTGATGTTTGCAGCTGTTTCTTCTCATTTTGAGTCTTGCTGCATCAACAGATGAAGGTCCCTAAAGCTTGACTCCATCCACATCCTTAAGGTTGACTCTATTTAAGGAGGCAACTCTTCCCCAGTCATATTTTGAGTGCCTTCCAACCTGAGGGGTTCATCTTCTGGCACTATATCAGCCAATGTTCTGCTGCTATTCATTTGGTTTTTAATGGTTAATTCTTTTCAGAAGTAGACCGCCAGGCCATTCTTCCTAGCCTGTCTTAGTCTGGAAGCTCCCCTGAAACCTGTACGCTATGGGTGACCATTGCTGGTGTTTCAGTGCTGGTGGCATAGCTTCCAGCATCACAGCAACACGCAAGCCCCCACAGCACAACAAACTTACAGAATTTTGGAGGTTTACTGTTAGAGAAGTGCAATGAAAAGATTTTGGAGATCAATATCTAAAGACAAGATCGCTATGTTGTTGCATCCAGATGTTTTATTTTTGCATCTTGTTTAGTTTCTCCATAATTATCTTAGTAAATTAATTTTCATACTAATTTAAAACTGGAAAATTTACCAAAATATAGGTGTTTTTTTTTTTTCTCAGATTAAAAAAGAAAAAAGATCTGAGGCTCTTAAGAAACAATTTTTTCCAGTTTTCTCCAAAGTACACAGAGATAATTTGCCTGCAAAATATAAACATTTCTCTCTTAACTGATACAAAGTTAAAAATACCTTTAGATCTACAAATATTATTGAATACAATCTATGTGCAATGTGCTCTGAAAAGCAAAGAAACAAAAAACAACAGACAAAATATGATTTCCCTTTGCTTCAGAATCATAAAATGTGTTTATGTAAATTATAATCAAGACACGCTGATCATATCTGCTAATATGACCTTTTTGGGTCTTCATTCTGAAGATCACATATTAAATTCACTCAATTCAGAGCCATTTAGTGAAGAAGGGCCATTATGACTTTACGAATAGTCTAAATTAAGAAAGTCCAATAAAAGATAAAAATATATTATGATATGAACTCAAACATTAACATTCTTGAATTTATTTACATGCCACTAAAGTGCATAAAATAGTCTATTAAGTAGGATGAATAAACACTTTGATATTTTGTCTACCGTGTTAATTTGTACATAAAAATGTTTTCATCTTGGATGGAAAAAGGTATAGTACCTAATATCTATGGGCCAGGCACTATTTTATATATTTCACATTTTATAACTCTTAATCCTTACAACAATTCTATGAGGCATATATTATCATTCCCAGATTTACATTTGCATGAACTGAGGCACAAAAACATAGTGCAGTTGTCCATGGTCATACTGCTAGCAATTACAAAACACAGAATTAGAAATCTCTCAATCTGACTCTAGAGCTTCACTGACGTATTTATTAGGAATTTTACAGCAGTGAAGGTAACGTATAAAAGTAGTATCTTTTAGGACATAGCCATCATGCTAGGATGCAGAGGTGAAAGCCAAGCATACAGAATCACTACAAAAGAAATGACTGCAGACAATGTGTATTTGCATGTTTATGAGGATCTAAAGGAGCTCTGGTGGTGCAATGGTTAAGCACTCAGCTGTTAACTGAAAGGTTGGCGATTCAAACCCACCAGCAGCTCCATGGGTGAAAAGACCTGGTGATCTAATCTGGTAAAGATTACAGCCTAGGAAACCCTACGGGACAGTTCTACTCTGTCCTACCAGGTCCACTGAGTCTGAATCTACTCAATGGCACACAGCAACAACATGAGAATCTATAGCACATAAGCATATAGAGTGAGATTTGGTGCCAGGACTGGCTTTGCTCACTAACTCCCAAAATCCAGTGATATTATTTCCATTTCCATTTCACTTTACAGGAATTTTCTGATCTGATCTCAGAAACTTGAAATCATGGACCAAGGAAATAACTCAAGAGTGACTGAATTTGTGTTGCAGAGTCTTTCAGGTCCTCAGGAGCTACAACTTTTCTATTTTGCATTTTTCACACTCTCCTATTCATCCCTTGTGCTGGGAAACCTCCTTATTGTGCTCATAGTCTTCTCTGAACCTGCACTACACACACCCATGTACTTCCTGCTCAGCAATCTCTCCTTCATTGATGTGTGTCTATCCACTTTTGCCACTCCAAAAATGATTGTTGACTTCCTCATGGAGCGCAAGACCATCTCCTTTGAGGGATGCATGGCTCAAATATTCTTTCATCATGTCTTTGCTGGTGGTGAAATGATGCTCCTTGTGGCCATGGCATATGACAGATATGTAGCCATATGTCAACCCCTGCACTATGCAGCCATCATGAGTATACACAAGTGTGCAGGTCTTGTCATAGGCTCCTGGCTTATTGGGGTTCTGCACTCAGTAAGCCAGTTGGTCTTCACAGTAAACCTTTCATTCTGTGGTCCAAATCATGTGGACAGTTTTTTCTGTGACCTTCCCTTAGTTATCAAACTTGCCTGCAATGATACCTATACCCTTGAGATACTGATGCTTTCAGACAGTGGTCTAATGACTTTGAGCTCTTTCGTGCTTTTGCTCATCTCCTACACAGTTATCCTGGTCTCTGTGAGACGTCGATCCTCAGCAGGCATGGCCAAGGCCTGGGCCACCCTGACTGCTCATGTCACTGTGATGACCCTCTTCTTTGGGCCCTGCATCTTCATCTATGTCTGGCCTTTCTGCAACTTCCCAGTGGATAAGTTTCTCTCAATATTCTATACTGTTTTCACCCCTCTCTTAAACCCCTTGATCTACACGTTAAGAAATAAGGAGGTAATATCAGCAATACAGAAACTGAGGAGGCAAAAAGTAAGTTCCTAAAGGTTTCTTGGTTTTCCTTTATCATCCTTTCCTATTAAAACTGCTCATTTTTCAACTAAGAAATTAAATAAATGGAGATAATTTCTTGTGTCTAGGAATGGGATTTGTCCGAATGTGAACTCTCACTACAAACTATCTAAACTTAAGTAATAAATAGTGAATAGCTTTGGTGAGTTCATTAACTGTACTCAGAAACCAAATATAAATTCATGTACTTAAACTTGGATGCTACATATTTCACCATGTTATAAATAAATACAAAAATCTGGGCCCACAATTAATGCTTCTTTGTCTCTGCATATTAAACTGAAGTTCAGAATTGCCACTCAATGTTAGTGGTTCAATGACTACATGCAAAAATGGTTCTCTCTCTCTATGTAGATAGAGGTTTTTTTTTTGACAACACTGCTAAATACATGCCTTTGCTCTATGTATTCACTTATGGATCTCTAGGTCCTGCCATATAATCCACGCCACCTGCCTACATTTTCTAGTGGTGCTATAACAGAAATAGCACAAACAAATGTCTTCAACAAAAAGAAATTAATTATCTCACAGTCTGGGAGGTAAAATTCTGAATTCAGGGCACTAGCTCTAGAAGAAGGCTTTCTCTCTCTCTGTTGTCTCTGGGGGAAGGTCCTTGGCATCAATATTCCCCTGGGTCTAGGAGTTTCTCAGTGGGGGAATCCCAGGTCCAAAGAATGCACTCTGTTCCTGGCTCTTGTTTCCTGGGTGGTATGAAGTAGCTTTCCTCTCTGCTCACTTGTCTCTTTTATATCTCAAAAGAGATTAACTCAAGATACAACCTAAAACTATAGCTATGTTCTGCCTCATTAACATAACTGCCTCTAATCCTGCCTCATTAACATCATAGAGGTTAGGAAACAGGGCACATAGCATAATTACATTAGATCACAAAATGGGGGACAACCACACAACATTGGAAATCATGGCCTAACCAAGTTGACGCACGTTTTGGGGGGACATGATTCAATACATAACACCACCCAATAAAACATAAGTGAGAATATATACTTTTGAAAACTCTCAAAAAGAATAAGTTCATTGTTTTGACTTTTTATGAGAAGAAATCTACATTTTCACTGTCTTGTGAATTACTGTAATGTCTGAAATATAATAGGATACATTTTGTTTGTTTTTATAGCATTTGTTTTTATAACTAAGAACTAACCACCTTAGATAAGAAGAAAATGGGACTCCCCATCTTTTGCTTATAAAATAATTATTTGAATTAGACTAGAATTATTTCCTACTAATAAAACATTTTTCTTTTCTTATAAAGTTTATACCTCTATCAAATTCATATTTCTTTCACTCAACATGATAAATATGAAAATATACAAAATATTAAAGTAATATAACATATTTAAACAATATTTTTAGAATTTCAGAATAGTATTTAATTTACTTTTTTTTACCAGTAATCATTTTAACTGATATCACGTTTTAATTTGAAGCAATCATCTTATTCTAGTGTTTGAAAGAGAAAGCCTTACCCCAAAATGAAGTTATGCTTTTGAAATACTGTGACATAAATGGTAGATTGTAATAGGATTTAAACAATGCTTAGTTCACTTTGTTCTTTTATCACTTCACTATTCTTCAAGGCTCTGTTGATACTTTTCTGAAACATAAAATTCCAAAAGGAAGAAAAAATTAATATACAACAGTATCATATGAAACCCCCCCCACCAAAAAAAAAAAAAAAACAGTGCCGTTGAGTTGATTCTGACTCATAGTGACCCTATAGGACAGAGCAGAACTGCCTCACAGAGTTTCCAAGGAGCACCTGGTGGATTCAAACTGCCGACCCTTTGGTTAGCAGCCGTAGCACTTAACCACTAAGCCACCAGGGTTTCCATATCATATGATGAATATGAAAAAGATGATAACAAAATCAAATTTATATTTTATGATCACTCTATAGTTTACAAATTGTATTTTTATATGTTATCTTAATTTATATCCACAAGATACCTCAGGGTTAGAAGAAGATTATACTTCTATTACTGACCATGTTGACGTTTAGTAAAATACCTATGAATTCTGGAAGCATTCTTTAAAATAAACATATGATATTATGGCATCTGAAAGAGCAGAACCTTTGGGAGAAAAAGGGTGGTTGGAAGTGATTTCAGGTAATGAAAAGGATATAGGCCACTAGGGAGGAAATTTGTTCCTTTAAGAGTGTGAAGTAGAATTAGATCCCTTGAACCTGGGACCCTCAGAGCCTATTCCTTCAGTGAAGGTGTGGTTTAGAAGATTGTTTTGAGCAGCAGAAAGAAAAGACCAAAAATGTGTTCTAACTGACTTGGTCTATGGATAGAAAAATTGTTCATTCTTGGAAATTATAATCATAGGATTCTCCATATGTGGATCCAGAGTTTGATTTATACTTTCTGCATAGTCAAAAGAACTTAAATCTGAAAAAATCAGCATAAAATATAGTTCACTCCAGAGGTCAATGAAATTCTTGGGGCATTTGGAAAAATAAGGACAAAAAACTCTCTGGTGGGCCATACTCTTAACACTGGCCACACAGGATTTTTGCACATGAAGACCGGCCAAATTTGAGTTCACAGTCAAACTCACAAAACACGTGGGGAGCATACCTACAATAAAGGAGAATTAGAAGACAGAATAAACAGGAAACTAACCTCTCCTTCCCCACTTAAGTAAGTAAAAAAACTATTGGAAAAAGGCATGAAGTGAATATGCTTAAAAATGCTTAAATATTCAAAGTGAATAAAAAAGTGATAATATTACTATAAAAAAACAAACAGGGAAGAAGATTTTTTTTCTTCTTCTGTATTCCTTCTCCTAATTACCACTGAAAATATTGGCATTTTCTGTAAAAGAAACAATAATACTCTAAGAGTTGGAGAGAAGAAAATAGATAAGCTAGGGACTCAAAGAGTGACCTGGTAGTAAATACCCTGGGTTTTCTTTTTGATTATGTATACTGGATTTGGAGGTGAAAAAGCCAGAAATTCAGAAATGTCAATGAGAGTAAGAGAAACTAAGAAAGAATGGGGATGGGGGGACAGTGGGGGAAAGGAAGGAAAGAGAAGGGGAAGGAATGAAAGGAAAGGAAAAGGATAGAAAGAAAAGGAAAGGAGGAAGGAAGGAAGGAAGGAAGGAAGGAAGGAAGGAAGGAAGGAAGGAAGGAAGGAAGGAAGGAAGGAAGGAAGGAAGGAAGGAAGGAAGGAAGGAAGGAAGGAAGGAAGGAAGGAAGGAAGGAAGGAAGGAAGGAAGGAAGGAAGGAAGGAAGGAAGGAAGGAAGGAAGGAAGGAAGGAAGGAAGGAAGGAAGGAAGGAAGGAAGGAAGGAAGACCTAATCTCTCTATACATAGGACCAGGCAAGAGGTAACCTAGCAGTACAGAAAACTTTTAGACAGTAGCCACTGTACTCCAGCCAAACTCCACCAAAAAAAACTTAGTGCCAACCCTACTCAAGTTAGCAGAGGACAAGTGGGGATCCTAGACTTCTACTTTCCCTTCGTACCAGGCCCAACTCCCCCTCCCCAAATCCTGTGATGGAGTCAAAGAAGGCCAAGCAAGGAGCTAGCACTTCACTCCCATGGGGTGATAGGAGGCCACAGAGCAGGTAACAAGGCATTCCTACTACTCCCAGCCTAAGAGGTATCAGTGGAGGACTAGTGGAGAGTCAGAACTTTAGCTGCCATCAAGCAGTACCAAGGAACCCCCCACCTTGGATATCAGCAGAAGCGATGTGGGAAACCTGGCTTCTACCACTACCTTGCAGTAACTAGGCACAAGCCCCCCAATCCCCTGCCAGAATGGTATAAGAAAAAATCAGCTAAAATGGAACATTTAAATGAAGTCCATTCTTATAATACTCAAAATGTCTAGATTTCAAGAAAAAAAAATCACTAATGATATAAATCACCAGGAACTCTTACCATGAATGAAAAAGGACAATAGATGCCACACCAAAGTGACAGAGATGTTAGAAGTATCTGACCAACATTTTAAAGCAGTCATCATAAAAATGCTTCAATGAGCAATCATGAACATATTCGAAACCAATGAAAAAAATAAAAATCCTCAGCAAAGAAATAGGAGATACAAAGAAAAACAAAATGGGAATTTTGGCAATAATCAAAAAAATTAATAAAAAAATAAATTCAACAGATGGGCTTAAAAGCAGAGTGGAGGAATTGCAGTAAAGAAGAACTGTGAATCGAACATAAAAACCCGTTGCCATCGAGTCGATTCTGACTCATAGCAACCTATAGGACAGAGGAGAGCTGCCCCATAGAGTTTCCACGGAGACCCGCTGGATTTGAACTGCTGACCTTTTGGTTAGCAGCCCTAGCACCTAACCACTACACCACCAGGGTTTCTGAATTGAACATAGAACAATAGAAATTACAAAATCTGAGAGAAAATAGACTAAAAGTAAATGAACAGAACATTCCGCCCTTAAGGAGGTGGAGCATAACTCCTCACTCCTTAAGTGTGAGCTCCCCATAGTAAATTTCTTCTAAAAAGTAAAGTATGGAAAGTAGGAAAAAGACTAATTTTACAATGGAGAAAACGACAAACACTATCTCAGCCAGATAATCAAGGTCAACATAAATAGTGATGTTATGCTGTAACATGCACCCTCCATATGATGTGATGAGAATGACAACTTTTCTCCAGTGTTCTTCTCCCAAAAATTCATAACCCTGGCCTAATCATGATAAAAACACATTGCAAATTTCACTTGACAGAAATTTTACAAAATATCTAACCATTATGACTGAACACTGTTAAATCAACAAAAACAAAGAAGTCTGAGAAACCGTCATAGCCAAGAGAAGCCTAAGGAGACGTGATTGCTAAAGGTAAGGTGGCACCCAAGATGGGATCCTGGAATAGAAACATATATTACCCATAAACTAAAGAAATTCAATTTTTTTATAGATTGTAGGCAAAAATAGTACATCAATGTTAGTTTATTACTTTTGACATGTATACCATACTAAAGTAAAATTTTATTAATACAGAAGCTAAGTGGTTATATAGCAACTCCTTACTATGCTCAGTTTTTTTTTTCTGTAAATACAAAAAAACCTCAAAAAAAAAAAATTCCAGAAAATGAACAGACCTCAGGAAACTGTGGGACTATAATAAAAGATCTAACATTTGTGTCATCAGAGTCCCAGAAGGAGAGAAGAATGAAGGTAGAGTTGAAACCACTTGAAATAATGGCTGAAAACTTCACATATTTAACAAAAGCTATACATCTACAGATTCAAGGACCTGAGCAACTCTCAAACAGGGTAAACCCAAAGAAATTCATACCAAGACTAATGATGGCCAAACTTCTGATAACTAAAGAAAAAAAAAATTGAAAATAGTAAAAGAGAAACAGCACTTTAAGTTCAAAAAAAAAAATCTCTTTAAGTACAGGGGGAAAAAAAATTCAAATGACAGTGGCTTTGCTATCAAAACCATGTTGGCCAGAAGAAAGTGCCATAACATATTTCAAGTGCTGAAAGAAAAGGACTGTCGACTCAGAATCCTATACCCAACTAAAATACCTTCATGAAGAAGAAGAAATGATAACATTGTAAGGTAAATAAAAAGTAATTTGTCACCAGCCTACCAACCCTAAAAGAATGGATAAAAGAATAAACAGAAAGGAATGAATAAAAGAAGGATCTTGGAACATCTGGAATGAAGGAAGAACATGGAAAGGAATTATACTGGCACATACAGTAGATTTTCTCTCATCTCTTGAGTTGTCCAGATCATGTTTAATGGTTGAAGAAAAATTATAACACTATCCAATGTGATTTGAAATGTATGTGGAGGAAATATTTAAGACAATGATATTATTGATGGTGGAGAGTAAAGGGACATAAAGGGACGTAAGCTTTGTATGCTTCAACTGAACTCTAAAAATGACAAAATGAGTGAGCTCTAATAAATTACACAGATATAATATAATATCTAGAGAACAATGCTGTCCAAAGACATACATTCAAAACCCTATATCTAAAACAAAAGACATTTTAATAAATATCCAAGTAACTTACAGGAAGGCAAGAAAAAGGAAACAGATATGCACCAGAGGATATAATGTAAAACAAACAACAAAAAAAATGGCCGATGTAAGCCCTAACAAATAAGTTTCATTAAATGAAAATGGTCAAAATACACCGTGTAAAAGACAGAGATTGGTAGTGGACGAAAAAAAGAAATTGACCCAACTATGTTGTTGTTGTTAGGTGCCATCAAGTCAGCTCCAGCTCACAGCTACCCCAAGCACAACAGAATGCCCCATCCCGCGCCATCCTCACAATCGTCATTGTGTTTGAGCCCATTTCTGCAGCTACTATGTCAATCCATCTCTTCGAGGGTCTTCTTTTTTGCTGACCCTCTGCTTTACCAAGCATGATGTCCTTCTCCAGGGACTGATCCCTCATGACAACATGTCCAAAGTACGTGAAACAGTCTCACCATCGTTGCTTCTAAGGACCATGCTGATATTATTTCAAAGACAGATTTGTTCTTTCTCTTAGCAGTCCCTGGTATAGTCAACATTCTTTGCCAACATCACAACTCAAAGGCATCAATTCTTCTTTGGTCTTCCTTATTTATTGCATTCATATGAGGCAATTGAAAACACCATGGCTTTGGTCAGGTACAATTTAAACTTCAAGATGACATTGCTTCTTAACACTTCGAAGAGGTCTTTTGCAGCAGATTTGACCAATGTAATGTGTCGTCTGATTTCTTTACTGTTGCTTCCATGAGTGTTGATTGTGTATCCAAGTAAAATGACATCCTTGACAACTTCAAGCTTTTCTCTGTTTATCATGATGTCACTTATTGGTCCAGTTGTGAGGATATTTGTTTTCTTTATGCTAAGGTGTAATCCATACTGAAGGCTTTGATCTTCATCAGTAAGCGCTTCAAGTCCTCTTCACTTTCAGCAAGTAAGGTTGCTGTCATCTTCATATTACAGGTTGTTAATGAGTCTTCCCTCAATCCTGATGCTTTCTTCTTTATATAGTCTAGCTCCTTGGAGTAACTGCTCAGCATACAGATTGAATAAGTATGTTGAAAGGATACATCCCTAAAGCACACTTTTCCTGTCTTTAAACCATGTAGTATTCCATTTTTCTGTTTAAATGACTGCCTCTTGATGTATGCATAGTTCCCTGAAGCACAATTAAGTGTTCTTAAAATTTCTGTTCTTTGCTATGTTATCCATAGTTGGTTATGATCCACAGAGTTGAATGCCTTTGCATATTCAATAAAACACAGGTAAACATCTTCATGGTATTCTCTGCTTTCAGCCAGGATCCATCTTACATCAGAAATGATATCCTGGTTCCCCATCCTCTTTTGAATCGGGCTTTAATTTCTGACAGTTCCCTGTCAAGGTACTTCTGCAGCCACTTTTGAATGATCTTCAGCAAAATTTTACTTGTGTGTGATATTAATGATATTATTCCACAATTTCCACATTTGACTGGATCACCTTTCTTGGGAATAGGCATAAATATGGATGACTTCCAGTCAGTTGCCCAGGTAGGTGTTTTCCAAATATCTTGACATAGGTGAGTGAGCACTTCCAGTGCTGTTATTTGATTGTTGAAACATCTCAGCTGGTGTTCCATGAATCCTTGGAGGCTTCTTTTTCGCCAATCCCTTCTGTGCAGCTTGGACTTCTTCCTTCAGTACCATCAGTTCCTGATCATGTGGTTGAACTTTGACCAATTGTTTTTGGTATAGTGACTCTGTGAAGTAGAGAAAACATATTTTCTTTAGTGTTTTAGTATTGAAGTAGAGAAAATATATTTTCTAATGTTTTAATATAACTTTATAAGGCTAGTCTTTGAAATGTAATTGTTTACTCTGGAATCTGTCTCACAATTGTTCCTTTAAAGAAAAATAAGGTATTTAAAGAAAAATAAGGTAATCAATTTTTAGTTACTGATTAAACTCTGTTCCTCTCCCAAGGAAAAAATACACAAAACTGAAGTGGCTGAACAAAGCTTAGATCCATCTTGTGACAGAAACCAGGATGGCAGGAAGAGACTTGCAAGACTACAGGATGGCATGAAGAGACTTGCAGGACTTCAATAATAGATCACTTATTCGTCGTGTCTACCTCAAAGAAAACCCATTATTCCTGAAAAACCTCTAAACCCTGACCTTCCCCCTATAAAAACTCTCTAATTAGTCCTCTTGGTTTAGACAGAATTTGAGAACAATTTAACCCTCTCTGTCTCTCGAATACCGGTATTCAATAAAGCCCTCTTACTGCTTACCTCCTTGTGTCTCAATACTGGCTTTGCAGCAGGCAGCAGGAATCCGTAATTTGTGGTAATATCTATGTATTCCTTCCGTCATTTTTCGATGCTTCCTGCATCAGTTAATATTTTCCCCATAGAATACTACAATATTGCAACTTGAGGCTTGAATTTTTCCTTTAGTTCTTGCAGCTTAAGAAGTACCAAGCGATTTCTTCCCTTTTGGTTTTCTATCTCCAGGTTTTTGCACATGTCATTATAATACTGTACTTTGTCTTCTTGAGCCACCCTTTGAAATCTTTTGTTCACCTCTTTTACTTCATCATTTCTTCCATTTGTTTTAGCAACTCGACCTTCAAGAACACCTTTCAGAGTCTCCTGACTTCCATTTTGGTCTTTTCTTTCTTTCCTGTCTTTCAAATGACCTCTTGTATTTTTCACGTATGATGTCCTTGATGTCATCCCTCAACTTGTCTGGTCTTTGGTCATTAGTGTTCAACTCATCAAATCTATTCTTGAGATGGTATCTAAATTCAGGTGGAATATCCTCAAAGATGTTCTATGGCTCTCATGGACTAGGTCTAAATTTCTTTCTTTTTTTTTTTAATTTTTATTGGGCTTTAAGTGAAAATTTACAAATCAAGTCAATCTCTCGCACAAAAACTTGTATACACCTTGCTATACACTCCCAATTGCTCTCCCCCTAATGAGAGAGCCCATTCCCTCCCTCCACTCTCTTTTTTGTGTCCATTTCATCAGCTTCCAATCCCCTCTGCTCTCTTATCTCCCCTCCAGGCAGGAGATGCTAACATAGTCTCAAGTGTCCACTTGTTCCGAGAAGCTTACTCCTCACCAGCATCCCTCTCCAACCCACTGTCTAGTCTAATCCCTTTCTGAAGAGCTGGCTTTGGGAATGGTCCTGTCCTGGGGCAACAAAAAGTCTGGGGGTCATGACCACCAGCATCCTCAGACCATTAAGTCTGGTCTTTTTATGAGAATTTGGGGTCTGCATCCCACTGCTCTCCTGCTCCCTCAGGGGTTCTCTGTTGTGTTCCCTGTCAGGCCAGTCACCAGTTGTAGCCACGCACCATCTAGTTCTTCTGGTCTCAGGCTGATATGGTCTCTGGTTTATGTGGCCCTTTCTGTCTCTTGGCTTCATAATTACCTTGTGTCCTTGGTGTTCTTCATTCACCTTTGATCCAGTTGGGTTGACACCAATTGATGCATCTTAGATGGCTGCTTCCTGCTGTTTAAGACCCCAGACGCCACTCTCCAAAGTGGGATGCAGAAAGTGTTCTTAATAGATTTTTATATGCCAGTTGACTTAGATGTCCCCTGAAACCATGGCCTCCAAAACCCCACCCCTGCTACGCTGGCCTTCAAAGCATTCAGTTTATTCAGGAAACTTCTTTGCTTTTGGTTTAGCCTGTACTGTGTGTTGTCTTTCTCATCACCTAAAGTAGTTCTTATATACTATCTAATTAGTGAATACCCCTCTCCCACCCTTTCTCCCTCTCCCTTCTCATAACCAACAAAGAATATTTTCTTCTCTGAATAAACTATTTCTCCAGTTCTTATAATAGCAGTCTTATACAATATTTGTTTTTTTGCAACTGACTAATTTCACTCAGCATAATTCCTTCTAGATTCCTCAATGTTATGAAATGTTTCAGAAATTCATCACTGTTCTGTATCTATGCGTAGTGTTCTATTGTGAGAATATACCATAATTTATTTATCTATTCATCCATTGATGGGCACCTTGGTTGCTTCCATCTTTTTGATACTGTAAATGGTGCAGCAATGAACATGGGTGTGTATATATCTGTTAGTGTAAAGACTCTTATTTCTCTAGGATGTATTCCAAAGAGTGGGGTTGCTGGATAGGATAGTATGGTAGGTCTATTTCTAGCTTTTTCAGGAAGCTCCAAATCAATTTCCAAAGTGTTTGTACCATTTTACATTCCTACTGGCAGTGTATAAGTGTTCCAATCTCTCCACAGCCTCTCCAACATTGATTATTTTGTGTTTTTTGGATTAATGCCAGCCTTGTTGGAGTGAGATGAAATCTTACTGCAGTTTTGATTTGCATTTCTCTAATGGCTAATGATTGTGAGCCCTTCCTCACGTATGTTAGCTACCTGAATGTCTTCTGTAGTGAAGTGTCTATTCATATATTTTGCCCATTGTTTAATTGGGTTATTTGTCTTTTTGCAGTTGAGTTTTTACAGTATCATGTAGATTTTAGAGATCTGACGCTGATCAGAAATGTCATAGCTAAAAACTTAATGGCTAATGATTGTGAGCCCTTCCTCATGTATGTTAGCTACCTGAATGTCTTCTGTAGTGAAGTGTCTATTCATATATTTTGCCCATTGTTTAATTGGGTTATTTGTCTTTTTGCAGTTGAGTTTTTACAGTATCATGTAGATTTGAGAGATCTGACGCTGAACAGAAATGTCATAGCTAAAAACTTTTTCCCATTGTAGGTAATCTTTTTACTCTTTTGATGAAGTCTTTGGATGAGCAGAGGTGTTTGATTTTTTAGGCACTCCCAGTTATGTATCTTTTCTTCTGCATTGTTAGTAATGTTTTGTATACTGTTTATGCCATGTATTAGGGCTCCAAACATTGTCCCTATTTTTTCTTCCAAGATCTTTATCATTTTAGATTTTATATTTAGGTCTTTGATCCATTTTGAGTTCGTTTTTGTACATGGTGTGATTTATGGGTCTATTTTCATTTTTTTGCAAATGGATACCCAGTTATGCCAGCACCATTTGTTAAAAAAACTGTCTTTTCCCCAATTACCTGTTTTCTTGCCTTTGACAAATACCAACTGCTCATATGTGGATGGCTTTATATCTGGATTCTCAATTTTGTTCCATTGGTCTATGTATATGTTGTTGTACCAGTACCAGGCTGTTTTGACTGCTCTGGCGGTATAATAGGTTCTAAAATCAGGTAGTGCATGGCCACCCACTTTGTTCTTCTTTTTCAGTAATTCTTTCCTTATCCGGGGCCTCTTTCCCTTCCATGTGAAGCTGGTGATTTGTTTCTCCAACTCATTAAAAAATGCCGCTGGAATTTGAATTGGAATTGCATTAAATCTATAGATCACTTTTGGTAGAGTAGACATTTTTATAATGTTGTCTTCCTTTTCATAAGCAAGGTTTTTCTTCTACTTATGTAGGTCTCCTTTGTTTTCTTGCAGAAGTGTTTTGCAGTTTTCTTTGTATAAGTCTTTCATATCTATGGTAACATTTATTCCTAAGTGTTTTATCTTCTTGGGGGCTACTGTAAATGGTATTGATTTGGTGATTTCCTCTTCTATGTTCTTTTTGTTGATGTAGAGGAATCCAACTGATTTTTGTGTGTTTATCTTGTACCCCAATACTCTGCTGAACTCTCAGTTTCAGTAGTTTTTTTGAGGATTCTTTAGGGTTTTCTGTGTATAAGATCATGTCATCTGCAAATAGAGACACTTTTACTTCTTCCTTGCCAATCTGGATGCCCTTTATCTCTTTATCTAGCCTAATTGCTCTGGCTAGGACCTCCAGCACAATATTGAATAAGAGTGGTGATAAAGGGCATCTTTTCCTGGTTCCCAATCTCAGGGGGAGTGCTTTCAGGTTCTCTCCATTTAGGATGATGTTGGCTATTGGTTTTGTATAAATGCTCTTTTTTATGTTGAGGAATTTTCATTCTATTCCTATTTTGCTGAGAGTTTTTGTCATGAATGAGTGTTGAACTCTGTCAAATGCCTTTTCTGCATCAATTGATAAAATCATGTGATTCTTGTCTTTTATTTACCTAATGTCGAACCATCCCTACATACCTGGTATGAATCCCACTTGGTCATTGTCAATTATTTCTTTGATATATTTTTGAATTCTATTGGCTAGAATTTTGTAGAGGATTTTTGCATCTACATTCATGAGGGATATAGGTTTGTAATTTTCTTTTTTGTGTATGGTGTTTTTACCTGGTTTTGGTATCAGGAATATGGTGGCTTCATAAAATGAGTCTGGGAGTATTCCATCCTTTTCTACGCTCTGAAATACTCTTCTCTGAAAGTTCGGTAGAACTCTGCAGTGAAGTAGCCCTGGGCAGAGCTTTTTTTTTGTTGGGAGTTTTTTGATTACCTTTTCAATCTCTTCTGTTGTTATGAGTTTATTTAGTTGTTCTACCTCTGTTTGTGTACTTTAGGTAGGCACTGTGTTTCTAGGAATTCAACCATGTCTTCTAGGTTTTCAAATTTTTTTATAGTACAATCTTTCATTGTAATCTGATATGATTCTTTCAATTTCAGTTGGGTCTCTTTTAATATCACCCATCTCATTTCTTATTTGGGTTATTTGCTTCCTCTCCTGTTTTTCTTTTGTTAGTTAGGCCAATGGTTTATCAATTTTGTTGGTTTTTTCAAAGAACCAGCTTTTGGTCTTGTTAATTCTTCCTATTTTTTTTTCTGTTTTCTATTTCATTTAGTCCAGCTCTAATGTTTTATTATTTGTTTTCTTCTGGTGCCTGAGGGTTTCTTTTGTTGTTCTCTGTTTAAGTTGTAGGGATAATTCTTTGATTTTGGACCTTTCCTATTTATGTATGTGTGCATTTATTGATATAAATTAGCCTCTGACCACAGCTTTTGCTGTGTCCCAAATGTTCTGATAGGAAGTGTTTTCATTCTCATTGGATTCTATGAATTTCTTTATTCCATCCTTAATGTCTTCTATAATCAGGTCATTTTTGAGCAGAGAATTGTTCAGTTTCCAAGTCTTTGATTTCTTTTCCCTGCTTCCTCTTATTGATTTCTACTTTTATGGCCTTATGGTCAGAGAAGATGTTTTATAATATAATATAATGTTTTGTATTCTGCTAAGGCTAGCTTGAACTGAAGAAAAACGTCAAGCCTCGAGTTGCAATAGTGAAGGATTCCATTGGGAAAATATCAAAAGAAGATGGAAGGAATACACAGAGTCATTATACCAAAAAGAATTAGTCGATATTCAACCATTTCAAGAGGTGGCATATGATTAGGAACCGATGGTACTGAAGGAAGAAGTCCAAGTTGCTCTGAAGGCATTGGCAAAAAACATGGGTCCAGGAATTGATAGAATGTCAATTGAGATGTTTCAACAAACAGATGCAGCACTGGAGGTGCTCGCTCCTCTATGCCAAGAAATATGGAAGACAGCCTCCGGGCCAACTGATTGGAAGAGATTCATATTTATGCCTAGTCCCAAGAAAGGTGATCCGACCAAATGTAGAAATTACAGAACAATATCATTAATATCACACGCAAGCAAAATTTTGCTGAAGATCATTCAAAAACGGCTGCAGCAGTATATCAACAGGGAACTGCCAGAAATTCAGACCAGTTTCAGTAGAGGGCGTGGAACCAGGGATATCATTGCTGATGTCAGATGGATCCTGGCTGAAAGCAGAGAAAATCAGAAGGATATTTACCTGTGTTTTATTGACTATGCAAAGGCATTCCACTGTGTGGATCATAACAAACTATGGATAACACTGCGAAGAATGAGAATTCCAGAACACTTAATTGTGCTTTTGAGGTACCTTTACATAGATCGAGAGGCAGTTGTTTGGACAGAACAAGGGGATACTGATTGGTTTAAAGTCAGGAAAGGTGTGCGCCAGGGTTGTATTCTTTCGCCACACCTATTTAATCTTTATGCTGAACAAATAATCCGAGAAGCTGGACTATATGAACAAGAACGGGGCATCAGGATTGGAGGAAGTTTCGTTAACAACCTGCGTTATGCAGATGACACAACCTTGCTTGCTGAAAGTGAAGAGGACTTGAAGCACTTACTAATGAAGATCAAAGACCACAGCCTTCAGTATGGATTACTCCTCAACATAAAGGAAACAAAAATCCTCACAACTGGACCAATGAGCAACATCATGGTAAATGGAGAAAAAAATCAATGTTGTCAAAGATTTCATTTTACTTGGATCTATGGAAGCAGCAGTCAAGAAATCAAAAGATGCGTTGCATTGGGCAAATCTGGTGCAAAGGACCTCTTCAAAGTGTTGAAGAGCAAAGATGTCACCCTGAAGACTAAGGTGCGCCTGACTCAAGCCATAGTATTTTCAATCACATCGTATGCATGTGAAAGCTGGACAATGAATAAGGAAGACCTTAGAAGAGTTGACGCCTTTGAATTGTGGTGCTGGTGAAGACTATTGAATATGCCATGGACTGCCAAAAGAACGAACAAATCTGTCTTGGAAGAAGTGAGTCCACAATGCTCCTTAGAGGCAAGGATGGAGATACTGCGTCTTACATACTTTAGACATGTTGCCAGGAGGAATCAGTCCTGGAGAAGGACATCATGCTTGGCAGAGTACAGGGTCAGCAGAAAGAGGAAGACCCTCAACGAGGTGGATTGACACAGTGGCTGCAACAATGAGCTCAAGCATAACAACGATTGTAAGGATGGCGCAGAACCAGGCAGTGTTCCGTTCTGTTGTGCATAGGGTCGCTATGAGTCGGAACTGACTTGACGGCACCTAACAACAACAACAAGGCTAGCTTTATGACCTAAAGTGTGGTCTATTCTAGAGAATGTTTCATGTGCACCAAATAAGAACATATACTTCATTGCTGTTGGGTGGAGTGTTCGGCATATGTCTATGAGGTCAGGTTGGTTCATTGTGGCATTTTGATCTTCCGTGTCTTTATTGAACTTCTTTCTGGATGCTCTGTCCTTCACCGGAAGTGGCGTGTTGAAGTCTCCTACTATTATTGTGGAGCTGTCTATCTCACATTTCAAAGCTGAGTTTGTTTTATGTATCTTGAAGCCCTGTCATGGGGTGCATAAATATTTTATACAGTTCTAGCCTCTTGGTATTTTGTCCATTTAATTATTACATAGTGTCCTTTTTTTCTTCTTAGCCTTTATAATGGATTTAACTTTAAAATCTATTTCGTCAGAAATTAATATTGCCATTCCTGCTCTTTTTTGATTGTTGTTTGCTTGATATATATTTTTCCATCCTTTGAGTTTTAGTTTGTTTGTGTCTCTAAGTCTAAGGTTTGTCTCTTGTAGGCAACATAAAGACAGATCATTTTTTTTAATCCATTCTGCCACTTTCGGTCTCTTTATTGGTGCACTTAATCTATTTACATTGAGCGTAATTATGGATATGTAAGAATTTAGTGCTTTTATTTTTATGTCTTTTTTTTGTGTGTTGTTGACAATTTCTTTTTCCCACTTAATTTTCTGTGCAGTGTAGATTATCTTTTTTGGGCAGGCTTAGATTATCTTTATATATTGCCTTTTCCTCATATTTGTTTTTGTTGATTTGTTTCTGCTGAGCTTGTTTTTTTCTTGTATTTTATTTTGGTTTGTAGGATAGTTTGTCTCCTTTGTGGTTACCTTATTATTTACCCCTATTTTTCTAAATTTAAACCTAACTTTTATTTCTTTGTATCACCTTGACTTCCTCTCCATATGAAAATCTGTGACTACATTTCTTAGTCCGTCTGTATTGTTTTAATGTTGTCTTCTTTCACATAATAGAATTGCTGTTTCCCTGTTTTGAGCATTTTTTTATCTTGACTTATTTTTGTGGTTTCCCTGTCTGGGTTGACATCTGATTGCTCTGTCCAGTGTTCTACTCTTGGGTTGATACCTGATATTATTGATCTTCTAACCAAAGAATTCCCTTTAGTATATCTTGTGGTTTTGATTTGGTTTATATGAATTCCCTAAACTCTTGTTTATCTGGAAATGTCCTAATTTCACTTTCATATTTGAGACACAGTTTTGCTGGATATAAGATTCCTGGATGGCAATTTTTTCCTTCAGTTTTTTATATAAGTCATCCAATTGCCTTCTTGCCTGCTTGGTGTCTGTGGAGCAGTCTGAGCTAATTCTTATTGACTCACCTTTGCAGATGACTTTTTGTTTATCCCTAGCTGCTCTTAAAATTCTCTCTTTATCTTTGGCTTTGGCAAGTTTGATTAAAATATGTCGTGGTGACTTTCTTTTGACATCTACCTTCTGCGGAGTTCAATGAGCATCTTGGGTAGATACCTTTTCATCTTTATATCAGGGAAGTTGCCTGCCAACAAATCTTCAACAATTCTCTCTGTATTTTCTGTTATCCCTCCCTGTTCAGGTACTCCAATCACTCGTAGGTTATTTCTCTTGATAGAGTCCCCATGATTCTTAAGATTTCTTCATTTCTTTAATTCTTTTATGCTGGGAGCCAGGCTGCAAGGGCGGCCCCTCTGCACCCACTGCCCCCAGCATAAACATCGAAGAATTCCTGAAAAGTCAGGAATATCTCTGTCATCTGTGTTATGTTTCTATTTCATTTTCAGCCTGTATATAGCAGAATGTATAAGCATAAAATTCCATTATAGATTTAGGGACCTTTGGACGGGGGGCGTCCTACTCATAATCCCCTGGTGAAATCTCGGGTAGGGACAGCCCGTGTGTTACTTGGGGATCAACATGAAGTTGTCTTAGGGGAAAAACAAATAGCTCGACTATGGAAAACAAGAATAGGATGGTGAAATCCTGGTATTTACCAAGGCCCTTTTTTGTGATTAAACCACCACCCACACATGACCCCATAAAAGTGGAAAAACAAAAGGCAGTGAGTTCTCTCAGCCAATCTCTCAGCCAATTACAGGTCAACTTTCTCGTCCACCCCGCTCACTGCTGCGCTTGACTGGTCTTTGGGTATAGAGATTGGGCTAATTGTCCTTGGCATAATCGTGGACAATATGACGTAACCCAAAGTGGCTGGGCTTCAGGAACTTGACCACCCTGGACAAGATGGACAAAGCCTATGTAACAATGATTTTGCAAAAAGATTAATTGTTATAAAAACTGTGGAAGGTATTGCAAGATTAAGCATAAGTGTAAAGCAATATGAAGTCAATTATTATTTTGTGTAAAAATATATCAACAAAATATTCTCTTCAATTAAACAAAAAACTCATTGTACTTGTGTATGTATGCGGAACTGTACTATGTGTCACTTGGAAAATTATGTCTCTGGGAAATGATGTTTATGATTATATCTTGTACTGCCCCTTTATTGATCATGCGATGTTATGCTTTTGTAAGCTTATGATATAAAAGACCATGTAAAAAATAAAGAGCAGAGCCTTCTTTTTCTGCAGAATGAAAATATAAGACACTCTACCGCTCATTCTTTTTTTCGCCGAACTCTACCCCTCCTCTGGTAACCCTGTTCATTGCTGAGGCTGGCCCCCGGCAACTGGCGCCCGAACAGGGACCTGAAGGTAAGCATTGTCGTCTCGGGGTAGATAGGGCTGTTGCCTAGAGCTAGAAAAGCTCCCTTTAGCCACCCCGTCGTTAGAGAGGACGGGGATAGGAAAGGAAAGATAGGCAAAACACATGAGAAGTTGTTAGACCCCTGTATAAGCAGGAGAATACTAGAAAAACACTATGGGACAAACATCCTCTGCAGAAAGGAAACTGTTTATTGATATCATCACGTGTATGCTCAAAAAAAGGGGAACCGCAGTGACTAGAAGCCAAGTAGCTCGGTTTTTACATTTTGTTCAGGAACAATGCCCCTGGTTCCCAGAGGGAGGCTCGGTTAATTTGGACATATGGAAAGCTGTGGGAGAACAGCTACAAAAATATTATACTAGATGTGGTCCTGAGGGGGTGCCTGTTGACGCTTTTGCATTATGGATGCTTATCAGAGATACTCTTGACCCAACTCCCGATGCTTTTAAAGCATTCCAAGTACTAGACAATCCTGACTCTGACCCCACTTTAGAGGAGGAAGAAACACCTCTGCTTCAGAAACATCCTTCTGTAGTGTCTACCCCTTCAGCCCCGCCCTTTGTTGGTCTATCTAATCCAATCACGAATGACACTCTGAGCCCGGAGGAGCAAGTTGATCTAGAGGAGGAGGCTGCTAGATATCATCAAGATGAGGATATTGTTCTTCCTTTACGAAAGTTGCAAATTGAGTCACAGCCTCCAAAGTATGAGGTTAAATCATTGACCTTTACTCCTCGAAATAGAGTACCTTTACCTCCCCCACCTCCTTCTCTGGCAGGAAAATCAAAAATCAAAGCAGCCTTAAAACAAGGCTTGTCTGAGGGAGACGTTACCCTCCGTTTGTGCTTTCCAGTACATTATAGCGGGGAATTTGATGAGGATGCAGAATGGACTCCTCTTTCTTATAAATTCCTCAAGGAGGTTAAAAATGCCTGCAAAGAATATGGACCCCTGTCTCCATACACATTGTCATTAATAAATATTCTGTCAACCAGCTGGATGACTCCTTATGATTGGTATCAGCTGGCAAAAACCTGCTTACCAGGGGGTAGTTTCTTGTTATGGAAAATGGAAAAGACCTGACCCATTAATCTCTTGTGGAAGAGGCTATGCTTGTGTTTTCCCACAGGACGAAACTTCCCCTTTGTGGATACCCGACAGACTCATCAGACATGCAAGACCCAAAAACCACCAAAAATCCTCCAACACTTCCTCCCTCACTGCTCACAAACCTAACACCTCCCACGACTCTTCTGAGAAACCTGTCTCTTGAAAATGCTCCATCTGCACCCCCACCTTCGCCTGTCTCTAGTTCCTCCTCTTCATCTTCTACTCCACCCCCTCTCACTGACTTTATACAACCCTCTACAAACCTCAACAACTCTTCATCTCGAGACAAAGTGCGGTGGAGAAGCCGGAGACATACTCCCTATTCAAGAACCCATCAAACCATTGCGGCTGAGCCCCCAACTTGGGGCCAACTCAAAAAACTTATTCATCTGGCTCACACCTTAACCGTGGATCAACATATTCCCATAAATGCGGGTACTCTTTTTGTGGCTATGCTCGCTATCATTTCCTGTCAGGTATGTGTTGTTACGGCTGATATACATTGGGCTTATGTCCCAAAACCTCCTATATTTCATCCCGTCACCTGGGAAGATCCTTCCCCCTCTGTATTTACTAATAATTCTGCATTACTGGGGGGCGAAACCATATTTTGGAACCCTCAGGGCTTTAATTCTAATTATTCCTATTCTGGTGTGTCAGATAATCCTCCTATTTGTATTCAATTAAGAAATTTGCAAAAAACTATCCCTGGCTGTATTCCTTTTGGCTTCAAATCAATGATTACTGACTCACCTAATGGAAATCAAAACCAACAGCCTTACAGATTATTATGGGCTCTACGCCTCATCCTTCCAGAAAAAACTGACTTTCTTAAAGGTATCCCAAAAGTACACACTCCTCTTTTTCCTACCTGTGATAAGTCGCCTCCTGAGGATTCTAAGAGCAATCAAGATTGGGCTATGATTGACCCTTCAAAAGGATTTCCTATTTGGAGAAATTGTATGTATAATTCACAAGTTGTATATGCTTTGCCTGAAATGTCTGCACGTCTTATTGATTGTAGTATTTTAAATCCTGAAGATGATTATCGTCAATATTTACAATCAGCTGGATATCGTTTTAATTGGCAAGATACCTTAGTCCCTCTCCCACAAAAAGTTAATCGTTGGCATATAAATGGATGGGTTCCCCCTATTCTTTCTACCTTCACGGGTAACATACATCCATCTTTGTGGAGACTGGCAACTGCTGCCGACAATGTCACTTTGTCCCGTCCTTTTAATAATGAGAGTTTTGATATTCAAGCTTGTGTACCTGCTCCATATGTGTTATTAATTAGCCGCAACAATCATTCTAGTATTGTTATAGAAAACAAGAAAACACATTATGTTAGTTCTTGTGAAAATTGTATACTGACCAGTTGTATAAATCCTGCAATTCCTGTCGAAAGTATGATGATTTTACAACAACCAAAATATATTATGATTCCTGTACATTTACAAGAAGATTGGTATGATGATTCAGGCCTAGAAGCCTTAAAACAAGCTTCTGCTATTTTATCTCGAGCCAAACGGTTTGTAGCAGCTTTAATACTGGGGATTTCCGCTCTCATAGCTTTAGCAACTTCTCTTTCACTTTCTGCTATGGCGTTAACACAACAGATTCATACTGCAAACTATGTAAATAATTTAAGTAAAAATATTACTTTAGCCTTAGCCACACAAGAAGCCATTGATAGAAAATTACAACAAGAAGTTAATGCCCTTGAAGAAGCAATTCTATATATAGGACAAGAAATCACTAATCTCAAAGTGCGACTTACTTTGAGATGCCATGTAAGTTTCAAATGGATTTGTGTTACTCCACTGCCTGTAAATACTACCATACATAATTGGGAAAAAATCAAAAATCATATCCAGGGCATATGGAATCATTCCGATTTGAGTTTTAATATTGACAAATTACATATGGAAATACAAGATATTACAAATGCAGAAAAAGATTTTTCCTCTTCTCAAACAGCCAAACAATTTATTGATTCCTTAAATTCCTTTATTCAAAAGCATAGTCTTAAAAACATTCTGTTAAACACGGGTATTTCTTTATGTTTATTCTTGATTTTGTTGTTCTTTCTTCCAGTCATCTTCTGAATCTTAAATCAAGCTATCCAAAAGGTGGCTTCAGATCTTCATCTAGCGAAATTAAAAAATAAAAAAGGGGGAGATGCTGGGAGCCAGGCTGCAAGGGCGGCCCCTCTGCACCCACTGCCCCCAGCATAAACATCGAAGAATTCCTGAAAAGTCAGGAATATCTCTGTCATCTGTGTTATGTTTCTATTTCATTTTCAGCCTGTATATAGCAGAATGTATAAGCATAAAATTCCATTATAGATTTAGGGACCTTTGGACGGGGGGCGTCCTACTCATAATCCCCTGGTGAAATCTCGGGTAGGGACAGCCCGTGTGTTACTTGGGGATCAACATGAAGTTGTCTTAGGGGAAAAACAAATAGCTCGACTATGGAAAACAAGAATAGGATGGTGAAATCCTGGTATTTACCAAGGCCCTTTTTTGTGATTAAACCACCACCCACACATGACCCCATAAAAGTGGAAAAACAAAAGGCAGTGAGTTCTCTCAGCCAATCTCTCAGCCAATTACAGGTCAACTTTCTCGTCCACCCCGCTCACTGCTGCGCTTGACTGGTCTTTGGGTATAGAGATTGGGCTAATTGTCCTTGGCATAATCGTGGACAATATGACGTAACCCAAAGTGGCTGGGCTTCAGGAACTTGACCACCCTGGACAAGATGGACAAAGCCTATGTAACAATGATTTTGCAAAAAGATTAATTGTTATAAAAACTGTGGAAGGTATTGCAAGATTAAGCATAAGTGTAAAGCAATATGAAGTCAATTATTATTTTGTGTAAAAATATATCAACAAAATATTCTCTTCAATTAAACAAAAAACTCATTGTACTTGTGTATGTATGCGGAACTGTACTATGTGTCACTTGGAAAATTATGTCTCTGGGAAATGATGTTTATGATTATATCTTGTACTGCCCCTTTATTGATCATGCGATGTTATGCTTTTGTAAGCTTATGATATAAAAGACCATGTAAAAAATAAAGAGCAGAGCCTTCTTTTTCTGCAGAATGAAAATATAAGACACTCTACCGCTCATTCTTTTTTTCGCCGAACTCTACCCCTCCTCTGGTAACCCTGTTCATTGCTGAGGCTGGCCCCCGGCACTTTTATCTGGTTTTTCTTCAAATATATTGGTACTAAGTGCTTTATCTTCAAGTTCACATTCTGCCTTCCACTCGCTCAATTCAGCTCCTCTGACTTTCTACTGAGTTGTCTACTTCTGTAATTTTATTGTTAATCTTTTGAATTTCTGATTGCTGTCTGTCTATGGATTTTTCCAGCTTATTAAATTTTTCATTATGTTCTTGAATAATCTTTTTAATTTCTTCAACTGCTTTATCTGTGTGTTCCTTGGCTTGTTCTGTGTATTGCCTCATTTCTTTCCTGATGTCTTGAAGGGTTCTGTATATTAATCTTTTGTATTCTGCCTCTGGTAATCCCAGGAGGGCACTTTCATGTAGAAGATCCATTAAATCTTTGTTTTGAGAGCTTGTTGAGGTGATCATGGTCTGTTTCTTTATGTGACTTGATATTGACTGTTGTCTCCAAACCATCTATAAGTTATTGTATTAGTTTATTTTATGTTTGCTTACTGTATCATAGCTTCTTGCTTTGTTTTGTTTTGATATGCCCAGATGGGTTGCTTGAGTGAGCTAGCTTGATTATTTTCACCTTTGAAGTTCTGATGTCCTAACCCCAGATGACTAAAGCTGTTATCCAGTATATCAGTCTAGGAGCCCCTTCACTTTTTTTGTATGAATTCAGCTCAGGTGTCCAGGTAGCTGATCATCAAGTATGTGGTACAGGCTCTTTCCTCCAATCTTAGAGGGGCAGGGGCGATTGGTGTAGGTACTGGTATCTGGTTGCAGCAGGTGGTCAAGCTCTGAACAAGGCAGGTGGCTGAGACTCATCCCCCATGTGACTCTGAAGAAAGTGTGTCCCTGTTCCCTAGAGAATACAGATGAGTGGGTTCTGCAGACGGAGCACAGGCACCCAATGTTTTGGTTGTAAGACTGGGATGTACCAGTTATCCTTGGGCCCCTGTCTCAGGTGGCTGGGTGACCTGAGTGGAGCCACCAGTCCTTAGGCCCCTAATGTGTGTAGATGAAAAATAGGCAAAGCAGTGTGAAACATCAAACACCCACCTCTCCACCACACAGCTGAAACGGTTGTAGCCTGCCAACAAGGGCCTATTCTTCTGAAATAGGCCCACATAGGTCCATTCAGAGGGGAAAGGTACTCAAAGTCCATGGACCATTTATGCCTGGACAGGAGCCACTTCATTCCTGAGCTACCCCAGTTAGTGGAGCTTACAAATTATCTTTTTCCCCAATTGCAAATGTATTCCTTCTCCAAGGCCTGGAGGATGAATCTAGGTGCTCAACAGGGCCTATCTTAGGCCCAGGGAAATCCACAGCTGCTGAAACCAGCCTGGGCACAGGGGGTGCAGTAAAATATATGCGATTACTTAACTTTTGCCTAGAGTGCCATTCATCTCTGCTTCTGGAGGCGTGATTTGGCTGTGTGGCTGGCTGCTTCTCCCTGAGGAAACAGCTGTGGAATGCTAGTACCAGCCCGCCTCAGCTGCCCCCAGGAATGGTGCCTGAGGGCTCCAGTGATTCAGGTCTGGTAACTTCTCTCTGCTTCTGAACTATCTCTTCCTCCCCCCACCCCTCAGTTCTTTTTCTAACCTTGCCTTTGACGTTCGGAGTTCCTTGCTTGTCATGAATATACTTCTGTCATTTGTTTTTTGGGTCTTTGATGTAAGAGGGCTCTCCAGAAGTATCTGCCTATTCTGCCATCTTGGCCCCACCTCTTGAATATATTCACTTTTGTTGACTACTAAGGATTTTTAACATTTAATATTAAAAGAGCAACTCATGATACATTATCATTGCAGGGGATCAGATATTCCCTGCTGAGCTTTTCCATTTTTTTCATACTAGCATGGGGAATATCACTAAAGATTCATTCGATTCAATGCTTAATGAAGTACACAGTTCCCCCAAATCTGTTAGAAACAAAGTACTCATAATTGGCAGTGGGTGTGACACAGGTGAATAGCCCTGGGAGTTAGGAAAAGTTGACAGTGTTCTGGTTTTCTGGTCTTCAGCAATTTTCCCCAGCAAACAGCTAGTGACAAGAAATGTCCATGGAACGCATTCATCCTCCATGGTCCAGTTCGGCCCCTAGCTCTGAATGAAATAGAGAAATGATGAAATGCAAAAGGGTGGAATAGAGTGCCAAGATGTGGATGAGATCTAAGTCAAGACCTATAACAGCTATGATCTCTGAGCTCAAAAAAGGTATAAATCTGATTTGAAAGAAGTCAAAATTTTTTCACCTTTCACGAAATCTGCAGATGATAGAATCACTATATAAAAAAATACATATATATATATATTTTTTTTTTGTGATAGGGTATTTCACAAAATATTGTAAAATGGAATTTTATGAATTTTGTTACATGAAAATTTAGGCTCATAATCCTACCAGCTAAGCTAACATGCTGTGTTGCACTATGGTCTAAAACACTCCTAGTAATTTGTAAAATCTTGCTCCAGTACAAAAATAATCCCATCTGTACTGAGTTTTCACATATTTTACCCCAGAATGTTTGTGCTGTCAATAAAAATATCTACAGATTAACTCAGCCTGTACAAAAAATTTTATAAAAATTCAATGCGGCACTTTTCAAATCCACCATTATTTTATTTCTTTGCCCTCACATACAGTACTTCATGGGTGTTCACATACCACAGTTTTTTTTTTTTTTTTTTTTGCAGCATTATTAAATTACTTGATGATGTTCATGTGTCATTTAGCCTTTTGTCATTTTATCCTTAAAACCATGTTGACATCAATATATGATAGTTATCCAGTTTTAAATCTGTAAAATATTTACATAGCACAGCACATTAAGCTTTAGACACTTAGCAATTCAACTGCATAAAATAGGACAAGACCCACATTATATATGTTGTGAATCAGGTATTCATCAGTCTTTGATATGGTGTCTGTACACTGGTTCAAAGGGCAACAGAGGCAACAGGCAATTACTCTGGAGAACATTGATCTGAAAACTTATCGTGATGTTACTCTAGTGTCATGTACCATCCCAACTTTCTCCAGGAGATCTCATCCTGGAATGACAGGTAAAGCTAATACAAAAATGGACATTTACTCTGTGGAAGTATCCTACTCATGCTATGCATTTACTGTGATTTGGAACATAACTCATCACAAGAACTTTTCTCAATCACCCTGATCTTTTTGTTTGGGTGATCTATAAATCTTGCATTCTACTTGCTTCTTTCCTTGAATTGGTAATAAAATTAAAGATTATGTGGATGGTAACAACAGTCTGTAGATACGCTGCATGCAATTTACCCTCACAACATGGAAAATAAGGCTTTATCTCTGTAGTGAGGACTTGTTATTATAGCTATTTTTTTTATTCTTCCTTCAAAGCCCATATGATTCTTTTTTTTTTTTCCCCTCAAGACTTGAATCCAATTATTCCCTTCATTTTCACAAAAATACAAGGGTTTCTTTTGGAATAAGCAAAAAAAAAAAAAAGATCATACCACTGCAGTTTCAAGTAGGGTATCAGGAAACTGACATTGATTACAGATCGGCCCCTTCCTTTCAAAAAGTACTCCATCAGGACAGATTGAGAACTACTTCTATTCCTCTAGTATATCTTTAGAAAATTATTAAGGTCTGCAGTGCACCTATAATGGGAACTTGAATCAGACATATCAATGCAGTCACTGGTTTTAGAAAAAAAACATAAATCCTGGACTAGATATCAGGTCACTGTATTTTGGAAACACATGGTTCAGAGCCTGAAGCAAAGCCTGGGTAGTGAATGAGAGGAGAGCAGCTAGAAAGGTAGTAGAGAAAGATTAAGCCTCTTTCCCTCCCTGACACTGTCAGCCCAAAAGTGCCATCACCCATCTGGTCTGCACAGCATGTCGTCTTCTGTTGCAGCTGCCACTCACATCACTGACCTTCATTCACAGCACCCCTGCTAGAGTCAGACACTCATTCTGGGATAGAGAGTCTCATCTCCCAAGCGGAACATTTAACTGGGGCATTATCCAGAAAGGGAGCAAGTGATTCTGAGAAAATAGCATTTTATTGACCCTAGCCCTGGGCTGTGTGCTCCAGGAACTTTCTGCTTGTCAAGTTGAAGATGAAGAGCTTCCACTTGGCCAGGCTCTGACAGAAGGATCTTCTCATTCATTAATGTGTATGTGTGGCTGATGACGTGACCAGAGCCTACTGTGATTCACAGGCAGGTACCAGAAGTACTGTTGATCCCTATATGTAAACATACTCATGCATTTCAAGCGTTACAAGGTTTTTCAAATATTAAAAAAAAAAATTCTTAATAATCATTAGTTTAATGAAGACATCATAATCCATTATTTGTGTTTCATCATTACATGTTTTTTTTACTATTTAAATATTTTCTGCAAGATTATGATCCTTTTCCTCTGAAGGTTTCCCGGAGTTAAATTAGGAGGACAAAATGAGAGTATTCTAAGTTTCTTATTATATTTTTCAAAATTGCTTTTCAGAGTATTTTTCTTACTGCATACTAGGCACAGATTTTTGCATCATGGAGTATACCAAAATGAAAATAAAAGAGTTTACATTCCCAGAAGTTAACTCTGGAAAGTAATTAAGGCGAGCCAGGAGGCTAGTCATTATGGTCAAGAGACATCGTTTCTTCAGCTTAAAACCCTAATACGGGGAAGAAACTTAAAGAAAGTGGCACAACAGGTTTATAAGGGCTGCGAGATATACTTAAGAAATAATCCAAATCCTCACCCAATACCTCCTCCCTTAATAAAACCTGTTCAGCATCAGGGAACATACCCAGGGGAAGACTGGCAAATAGATTTTACAATGATGTGCTCATCCTGAGGGTTCAAATATCTGTTGGTCTTTGTTGATAACTTCACAGGATGGGTAGAGGGTTTCCCTTCTAGGACTGAGAAAGCTGCTGTAAGTATGTAAATGGCTCCTAAAAGACATCATACCCAGGTTTGACCTACCCTGGTCTCTCCAGAGTGACAATGGCTCTGCATTTACTCACATATAACCTCCCCTTGGTGTGGAGAACTCAATCCTCAGGAAAAGGTCAAGGAGTGAACCAGACTCTATCAAATTCATGTTTTTTCTACTCAACCTGATAAATATGTATGAAAATGTTCAAAATATTAAAGTAATATAACATAGTTAAATAATGTTTTTGAAGTTTCAGAACACTTTAATTTAAATTCTCTTTTACCAGTTTTCATTTTAAGTGATATCACATTTTAATTTGAGGCAATTTTCTTGATCTTCTGATGTTTAGTGTTTGAAAGATAATGCCACACACCAAAGTACAGTTATGCTTCTGAAATAGTGTGGGATAAATGGTAGATTGGAACAGGATTTAATATCAATTAGACATAAAACAATGTTCAACTCATTTTGCTCCTTTATAATTTCAACATTCCACAAGGCCCTGTTGATTCTTTTTGAAACATAGAATTAACAAACAAAAAAACCTAAAAAAGGACAGTATCACATGATGAATATGATAATGAAAATAAAGTCAAATTTCTATATAATCGTCAATATATAGTTTACAAATTGTGTCTTTATATATTATCTTAATTGACATTCACTAAATACCATAGGGTTAGAAGACAGTTACACTTCTATTACTGACAATGTTGAAATTTAGGTATTCAGGATACTTTAAGTAAAATACCTATGAATTCTGGGATCATTCTTTAAAACAAACATATGATGCCATGGCATCTAAAAGAGTGAAGCTTTGAGAGAGGAATGGTGATGGGAAGAGATTTCAGGTAATCAAAATGATAGAAGACCATTAGGTAGAAATTTTGTCCCTACAAGAGTGTGAAGTAGAATTAGATCCCTTGGACCTGAGACCCTTAGAGCATTTTCCTTCAGTGAAGATGTGGTTTTGAAGCGTGTTCTGAGCAGCACAAGGAAAATACCAAAAATGTGTTCTAATTAAAAAAATGGATACAAAAATTGTTTACTCTTGGAAATCATAATCATGGGATTGTCCATATATGAATTCAGAGTTTGAATTTATATAATAAATATAGATCATTCCAGGGGTCAAAAAAATTCGTGGGGCACTTGGAAAAATAAAGAGAAAAATCTCTCTGGTTGGCCACACCCTTAACCCTGGCCATACAGGATTCTTTTTAATTTTTTTAATTAAGTGAAAGTTTACAGGTCAGGTCAGTCTTTCATACAAAAATTTACATACACCTTGCCATACACTCCTAATTGCTCTCCCTCCAATGAGACAGCACAGTCTGTCCCTCCACTCTCTCCTCCTGTCCATTCGGGTAGCTTCTGGTCCCCTCTGACCTCCCATTCCCCCTCCAGACAGGAGATGCCAACATCGTCTCATGTGTCCACTTGATCCAAGAAGCTTGTTCTTCACAAGTATCATTTTTCATCCCATATTCCAGTCCAATCCCTGTCTGAAAAGTTAGCTTTGGGAATGTTTCCTGTCCTAAGGTAACAGAAGCTCTGGGAACCATGGCCTCTGGGGTCCCTCCAGTCCCAGTCTAACCATTGAGTCTGGTCTTCTTATGAGAATTTGCGGTCTGCATCCCACTGCTCTCCTGCTCCCTCAGGGTTTGTCTGTTGAGTTCCCTGTCAGGGCAGTCATGGGTTGTGGCCGGGCACCATCTAGCTCTTCCGGTCTTAGGCTGATGTAGTATCTGATTTATGTGGTCCTTTCTGTCTCTTAGGCTTGTAATTACCTTGTGTCTTTGGTGTTCTTCATTCTTCCTTGCTCCAGGTGGGTCGAGATGAAATAATGCATCTTAGATGGCCACTTGGTAGGGTTTAAGACTGCAGACCCCACTCTCCAAAGTGGGATGCAGAATGTTTTCTTAATAGATTTTATTATGAAAATTGACTTTGATGTCCCCAGAAACCATGGTCCTCAAGCCCCTGCCCCTGCTATGCTGGCCTTTGAAGCATTCAGTTTGTTCAAGAAATTCTTTGCTTTTGGTTTAGTCCATTTTTATTGACCTCGTCTGTACTGTGTATTGTCTTTCCCTTCACCTAAAATAAAACTTATCTACTATCTAATTAGTGAATACCCCTCTCCTTCCCTCCCTCCCTTCCCCCCTCTTAAGCATCAAAGAATATTTTCTTCTCTGTTTAAACTGTTTCTCCAGTTCTTATAATAGTGGTCTTATACAATATTTGTCCTTTTGCAATTGCTAATTTCACTCAGGAAACCCTGGAGGCATTGTGGTTAAGTGCTATGGCTGCTAACCAAGAGGTCAGCAGTTCAAAGCTGCCAGGCGCTCCTTGGAAACTCTATGGGGCAGTTCTACTCTGTCCTATAGGGTTGCTATGAGTCAGAATAGACTCAACGGCAGTGGGTTTGGATTTTGGTTTGGAATTTCACTCAGCATAATGTCTTCCAGATTTCTCCATGTTATGAAATGTTGCATGGATTCAACATTGTTCATTATCAATGCATAGTGCTCCACTGGGTGAATACACCATAGTTTATTTATCCATTCATCCATCGATGGGCACCTTGGTTGCTTCCAACTTTTTGCTATTGTAAAGAGTGCTGCAATGAACATGGGTGTGCATATATTTGTTAGTGTAAAGACATTTCTCTAGGATATACTCCAAGGAGTTTGATTGCTGGATCATATGGTAGTTCTATTTCTAGTTTTTTAAGGAAGGGCCAAATCGATTTCCAAAGTGTTTGTACCATTTTACTTTCCCACCGGCAGTGTATAAGTGTTCCAGTCTCTCCACAACCTCTCCAACGTCTATTGTTATGAGTTTTTTGGATTAACGGCAGCCTTCTTGGAGTGAGATGGAATCTCATTGCAGTTTTGATTTGCATTTCTCTAATGGCTAATGATTGTGAGCATTTCCTCATACATCTGTTATCGGCCTGAATGTCTTCTTTAGTGAAGTGCCTGTTCATATCCTTTGCCCATTTTTTAATTGGGTTATTTGTCTTTTGTGGTTGAGTTTTAGCAGACTCATGTAGACTTTAGAGATCAGGCGCTGATCAGAAATGTCATAGCTAAAAACTTTTTCCCAGTTTGTGGGTAGTCTATTTACTCTTTTGTTGAGGTCTTTGGACGAGCATAGGTGTTTGATTTTTAGAAGCTCCCAGTTATCTGGTTTCTCTTCAGCATTTTTAGTAATGTTTTGCATTCTGTTTCAGCCATGTATTAGGGCTCCTAACATTGTTCGTACTGTTTCTTCCATGATTTTATATTTTTTATATATATAGATTTTATATTTAGGTCTTTGATGCATTTTGAGTTAGCTTTTGTGCATTGTGTGATTTATGGGTCTTGTTTCATTTTTTTGCAGGTGCATATCCAGTTATGCCAGCACCATTTGTTAAAAAGTCTGTCTTTTCCCCAATTAACTGACTTTGGGCCTTTGTCAAATATCAGCTGCCTATATATGGGTGGATTTATGTCTGCATTCTCAATTCTGTTCCATTGGTCTATGTGTCTGTTGTTGTATCAGTACCAGGCTGTTTTGACTACTGTGGCAGTATAACAGGTTCTAAAATCAGGTAGAGCGAGGCTTCCCATTTTATTCTTCATTTTCAGTAATGCTTTACTTATCTGGGGCCTCTTTCCCTTCCATATGAAGTTGGTGATCTGTTTCTCCATCTCATTAAAAAAAGTCATTGGAATTTGGATCAGAATTGCTTTGTATCTATGGATCACTTTTGGTAAAATAGACATTTTTACAATGTTAAGTCTTCCTATCCATGAGCAAGGTATGTTTTTCCACTTATGTAGGTCTCTTTTGGTTTCTTGCAGTAGTAGTGCCTTTTATTTTTCTCTGTACAGGTCTTTTAAGTCTCTGGTAAGATTTATTCCTAGGTATTTTATCTTCTTGGGGGCTACAGTAAATGGTATCGATTTGGTGATTTCCTCTTCGATGTTCTTTTTGTTGGTGTAGAGGAATCCAACTGATTTTTGTATGTTTATCTTTTATCCTGATAACTTTGCTGAACTCTTCAATTAATTTCAGCAGTTTTTTTGAGGACTCTATGGTTTTCTGTGTATAAGATCATGTAATCTGCAAATAGAGATACTTTTACTTCTTCCTTGCCAACCTAGATGCCCTTTATTTCTTTATCTGCGTAATTGCTCTGGCTAGGACCTCCAGCACAATGTTGAATAAGAGTGGTGATAAAGGGCATCCTTGTCTGGTTCCCGTTCTCAGGGGGAATGCTTTCAGAATCTCTCCACTTAGGGTGATGTTGGCTGTTGGCTTTGTATAAATGCCCTTTATTATATTGAGGAATTTTCCTTCTATTCTTATTTTGCTGAGAGTTTTTATCATGAATGGATGTTGGACTTTGTCAAATGCCTTTTCTGCATCAATTAATAAAATCATGTGGTTCTTGTCTTTTGTTTTATTTATATGAGAGATTACATTAGTTGTTTTTCTAATGTCGAGCCATCTCTGCATACCTGGTATGAATCCCACTTGGTCATGGTGAATTATTTTTTTAATAAGTTGTTGAATTCTATTGGCTAGAATTTTGTTGAGGATTTTTGCATCTAAGTTCTTGAGTGATATAGATCTGTAATTTTCTTTTTTTGTGGTGTCTTTATCTGGCTTTGGTATCAGGGATATGGTGGCTTCATAGAGTGAGTTAGGGAGCATTCTGTCCTTTTTTATGCTGTGAAATACCTTTACTAGTAGTCGTGTTACCTCTTCTCTGATAGCTTGGTAGAATTCTGCAGTGAAGGCATCCAGGCCAGGGCTATTTTTTTGTTTGGAGTTTTTTTTGATTGCCTTTTCAATGTCTTTTTTTCTTATGGGTCTACTTAGTTGTTCTACTTCTGTTTGTGTTAGTTTAGGTTGGTAGTGTGTTTCTAGGAATTCATCCATTTCTTCTAGGTTTTCAAATTTGTTAGAGCACAATTTTTTTGTAGTAATCTGATGATTCTTTTAATTTCAATTGGGTCTGTTGTGGTATTGCCCAATTCACTTCTTATTTGGGTTATTTGATCCTTTCCTGTTTTTCTTTCGCCAGTCTGGCCAATGGTTTATCAATTTTGTTAATTTTTTCAAAGAACCAGCTTTTGGTCTTGTTAACTCTTTCAATTGTTTTTCTGTTCTCTAATTCATTTAATTCTGCTCTAATTTTTATTATTTGTTTTCTTTTGGTGCTGACAGTTTCTTTCTTTGTTCTCTTTCTCTTTGTTCAAGTTGTAGGGACAGTTCTTTGATTTTGGCCCTTTCTTCTTTTTGTATGTGTGCATTTATTGATATAAATCGACCTCTGAGCACTGGTTTCAATGTGTCCCAAAGGTTCTGATAAGAAGTGTTTTCATTCTCATTGGTTTCTATGAATTTCTTTATTCCCTCCTTAATGCCTTCTATAACCCTGTCTTTTTTGAGTGGAGTATTGTTCAGTTTCCAAGTATTTGATACCTTTTCCCTACTTTTTCTGTTATTAATTTCTACTTTTATGGCCTTATGGTCAGAGAAGATGCTTTGTAATATTTCAATATTTTGGATTCTGCTAAGGCTTGCTCTATGACCTAATTTTGTTGTCTATTCTAGAGAATGTTTCATGTGCTCTAGAAAAGAAAGTATACTTTGCAGCTGTTGGGTCGAGTGTTCCGTATATTTCTATGAGGTCAAGTTGGTTGATTGTGGCATTTAGATCTTCCGTGTCTTTACTGAGCTTCTTACTGGGTGTCCTGTCCTTCACAGAAAGTGGTGTGTTGAAGTCTTCTACCATTATTGTGGAGGTGTCTATCTCACTTTTCAATGCAGTTGGAGTTTGTTTTATGTATCTTGTAGTCCCATCATTGGGTGCATAAATATTTAGCATGTTTAGATCTTCCTGGTAAATTGTCCCTTTAACCATTATATAGTGTCCTTCTTTATCCTTTATGATGGATTTAACTTTAAAGTCTATTTTGTCAGAAATTAATATCGCCCTTCTGCTCTTTTTTGATTGTTGTTTGC
This sequence comes from Elephas maximus indicus, assembly GCF_024166365.1. Lineage (NCBI taxonomy): Eukaryota > Metazoa > Chordata > Mammalia > Proboscidea > Elephantidae > Elephas > Elephas maximus. The sequence goes on along the minus strand of NC_064828.1, from coordinate 25,646,594 downwards.
TTGATATATTTTTTCCATCCTTTGAGTTTTAGTTTGTTTGTGACTCTAAATCTAAGGTGTGTCTCTTGTAGGCAGCATATAGCTGGATTGTTTTTTCTATCCAACCTGCAACTCTCTGTCTCATTATTGGTGCATTTAGTCCATTTACATTCAGAGTAATTATACATAGGTATGAGTTTAGTGTCGTTTTGATGCCTTTTTTTGTGCATTGTTGACAGTTTTCTTTTTCTACTTACTTTTTTGTGCTGAGAAGTTTTTCTTTGTAAATTGTGTGTTCCTCTTTTTCATTGCTGTTGAATTTGTTTTTGCCGAGTCCTTATGTTTATCCTGGTTTTTATTTTGAAGCATGGGGTTGATAGTCCTCTTTGTGGTTACCTTAATATTTACCCCTATTTTTCTAAGTATAAACCTAACTTGTGTCATCCTATATTGGCTTGGTTTCCTCTCCATGTGGAAGATCTATGCCTCCTATATTTAGTCCCTCTCTATTGATTATTGTCATGTTTTACATAATGACATCAATGATCCCCTGTTTTTATTTTTTTATTAATCTTATTTTATTTTTGTGATTTCCCTATCTGAACTGATATCAGAATGTTCTGTTCTACGTCCTTGTGTTGTGTTGATATCTGATATTATTGCTTTTCTGACCGAAGAACTTCCTTTAGTAATTCTTGTAGCTTATGTTTGGTTTTTGCAAATTCTCTAAGCTTGTGTTTATCTGTAAATGACTTAATATCACCTTCATATTTAAGAGAGAGTTTTGCTGGATATGTGATTCTTGGCTGGCAATTTTTCTCCTTCAGTGCTCTATGTATGTCATCCCATTGCCTCCTTGCCTGCATGGTTTCTGCTGAGTAGTCTGGACTTTTTCTTTCTAATTCTCCTCTGTAGGTGACTTTTCATTTATCCCTGGCTGCTTTTAAAATTTTCTGTTTATATTTGGTTTTGACAAGTTAGATGATAATATGCCTTGGTGATTTTCTTTTGGCATCCACCTTGTATGGGGTTCGATGTGCATCTTGGATAGATATCCTTTCATGAGGTCAGGGAAGTTTTCTTAAAAAAATCTTCAACAGTTTTCTCTATATTTTCTGTTATCCCTCCCTGTTCTGAGATTCCAATCATGTGCAGGCTATTCTTCTTGATAGAGTTCCACATGATTCTTAGGGTTTCTTCATTTTTTTAAAGTTCTTTTATCTGATTTTTCTTCAAGTGTATTGGTACCATTTGCCTTATCATCCATCTCCCTAATTCTGCATTCCAATTCCTCAATTCTGCTCCTCTGACTTACTATTGAGTTGCCTAGTTTTGTAATTTTATTGTTAGTCTTTAGAATTTGTGAATGCTGTCTCTCTATGGATTCTTGCAGCTTATTAAATTTTTCATTATGTTCTTGAATAATCTTTTTGATTTCTTCAGCTGCTTTATCTGTGTGTTCCTTGGCTTTTTCTATACATTTCCTTATTTCATTTCTGATGTCGTCCCTGGTGTCTTGAAGCATTCTGTATATTAGTCTTTTGTATTCTACATCCGGCAATTCCAGGAATGTATCTTCACCTGGGAGAGATCTTGAGTCTCTGTTTTGGGGGTTTATAGAAGCTGTCATGGTCTGTTCTTTATGTGATTTGATATCAGCTACTATCTCCGAGCCATCTATAATTATTGAAATAAGTTATGTTATATTTGCTCACTGAATCTTATCTTCTTGTTTTGTTTTGTTTCAATATACCCAGATGGGCTACTAGAGTGCACTAACTTGATTGTTGGAGACTTTGAAGCACTTATGTCTGTTATCAGATGGTTAGAGCTGTTACCAAGTATATAAGCCTATGAGTCCATTCAGTATTCTTGAATAGAATAAGCTCCAGTGTCCTGATGGTCAGTCACCTAGTGTGTGGTGTAGGTTTTCACCTACTATCTTAGAGCAGTAGTGGTGATGGTTGTACACACCAGTTGCTGGTAGCAGCAGGGGGTCACACTCCAAAGAGGGCAGGGTGCTGACAGCCTTCCCCCAAGTGCCAGTGAGGAAGGAAAATTTATATTCTCTAGAATGCTCTGGTGGGTGGGCTCTGCAGCTGTGCCTTAGGCACCCAATGCTTGTACTGGTAAAGACTGGTAGGAACCACTATCCTCAGACTCTTTTCGTGGGTGGGTAGGTGGTGTGGATGGAGCCTCAGCCCTCAGTTCCCTTTGTGGGTAGGAAAAGGCTCTGTTTAATAGGTAGAGTGATATCAGACCTCCAAAACATGCCTGTCCATGGCTCAGCTGAAACAATTACCATCAGACCACTAACAGAATTGCCTTTGCATTATAATAGCCACTTGGTTCCATGTCGTGGTGAAAGCCAAAGACTGTGGATCTCTTAAGTCTGGAATTTAGCTGCTTCTGTTCTGATCTTCCAGTTTAGGGAAGTCAGGAAAGGATTTTTCTCATGATTGTTAATTGCTGCTTTTCCCAGGCCAAGAGAATGGGTTAGAAAAAAGCAGGGCACTTCTATCTCTGGCCCAGGGAATTTGAATGTTAGTGAAGCCGACTGGGGCAGGGAGGGGCTGGAGTAGATACATAGAAGAGAGTAAAATAGATAAAATCACTTGTGTGGGGAAGGCTGTTTTATCTGAGATTCCAGAGGGGTGTGTAGCATATATGAGCTTCCTGGGTCCCCTCCAAGAATTCCCCAGGGCGCTGGGCTGTGTCCAGTACTTGCCTTGTCTCAGGAAGCCACCATCAGCCCCACTGCACTCGTGCCAAAGCACCACACCAAGGAATAAGGACTGGGTCACTGCTCCATCTTCATGACTGGTTGCTGCTTCTGCGTGGTCTCTCACTCCTCTGTCACTAAGATCGATTCCTTAGTTCTGTGTTTGATGGTCAGGGTTTGTAGATTGTCATGTATGTAATCAATTCACTTTTTTTTTCGGGTCTTTGTTGCAAGAGGGTTCTGCCTAGTCAGCCATCTTGGCCCCACCTCCCCACACAGGATTCTTCCACACAAAGACCTACTAAATTTGGGTTCAAAATCAAACTCACAAAACACACAGGGAGCATAGCTACAATGAACAAAAGTTAGAAAACAGAATAAACAGTAGACTAACTTCCCATTCCCAACTTAAGGAATAAATCTATTGGAAAAGGATATGAAGTGAATTTGTTTAAAATTGTTAAATATTAAAAGTGAATAAAAATAAGATAATATTACCATCAAAAAAAAAAAAAGTTGATTTATGTTCTTTGGAAGATGATTTTTTTGTTCTTTTGTGTTCCTTCTCCTAATTACCACTAAAAGTATGGGAATTTTCTTTGAAACAAATATGATAATACTATAAGAGTTGGACAGAAGAAGACAGATAGGCTAGGGTCTCAGGGAATGATTTGTTGGTACGTTCCAGGAGTTTTCTTGGAGGTGAAGTAGCCAGAAATTCAGAAATGTCAATGGGAGCAAGAGAAAGACAGAAAGAAGAAGGGTGGAAGGGAAGGGAAAGTAATGAGAGGAAAGAAAGGAAAAGAAATAAGGCTAGAAGAAAGAAAGAAGGAAAAAAGACCCTATTCATAGGACCAGGAAACAAGTAGACTAGAAGTACAGAAAACTTTTAGATGTTAACCACTCTAGCCAAATACCACACACACACATAAAAAGGTGCCAACCCACTCATGCCAGCAAAAGTCAAGTGGGAATCCTACACTTCTACTTTCCCTTCATACCAGGTACAACTCTCCCCTCCAACCACCTGTGGTGGAGGTCAAAGAAGGTCAAGCAAAGAATGAGCATTTCACTCCTATAGGGTCAATGGAGACCATATAGCAATAACAATGCATTCCTACTACTCCCAGTCTAAGAGGTATCAGTGCAGGTCTAGTGGTGAGTCAGAACTCTCATTACCATCAAGCAGTACCAAGGAGCCCTTCTGCTTGGGTATCAGTGGAGGTAGAGTGGGAAATCTTGCTTCTACTTCCACTTTGCAGTAATAAGGCAACATCCCCCCTCCCATTCTACTGACAGAGTAGTATAAGAAAAAGCCAGCTAAACAGAAGGTTTAAATTAAGTCCATTCCTATAACACTCAAAATGCCAAGGTTTCAAGAAAAAAAAAATATTCACCAGTCATACAAATAACCAGGAAATCTCCCTATGAATGAGAAAGGACAGTAGATGGCACACCAAGGTGACAGTGATGTTAGAAGCATCTGATAAGTATTTTAAAGCAGTCATCATAAAAAAAAACTTCAATGACCACTTATGAACACATTTGAAACCAATAATAAAAATCCTCAGCCAAAAAAGAAAATAGGAAGTTTCAGCAAAGAAATAGGAGATATAAAGAATAACTAAACGGAAATTTTAGCAATAAACAACAACAAAAAAAATCAATGGATGGGCTTAACGGCAGAGTGGAGGAATTGAAGTAACGAACGGTAATGAAATGAACATAGAACAATACAAATTATATAATCTGAGAGAAAATAGACTAAAGACAAATGAAAAGAACACTCTGTCCTCAAGGAGGTACAGCATAACTCCTCACTCCTTAAGTGTGAGCTCCCCATAGTGACTTTCTTCCAAAGAGTAAAATATGGAAAAGAGAAAAAAAAATCTAACTTTACAATGGAGAAAACTGAGGAACACTGTCTCAGACAGATAAGGTCAATACAAACAGTGATAAGTTATGCTGATAACATGTACACTTCATATGATTGATGAAAATGACATCTTTTTCTTGTGTTCTTCATCCAAAATCCATATTCTGGGTATAATCATGAGAAAAACATTAGGCAATAAAAACAAAACAAATTTTTTTTTCAAAAAATGTACAGACCTCAGGGAACTGTGGGAGTATAACAAAATATCTAACTTTTGTGTCATTAGAGTCACAGAAGGAGAAAAGAATGAAGGTGGAGTTGAAACCACTTGAAATAATGGCTGAATTCTTCCCAAATTTAGCAAAAGCCGTGTATCCACAGATTCAAGAGGCCAAGCAAAGTCCAAATAATATAAACTCAAAGACGTTCATGCCAAGACACATGAGGGCCAAACTTTTGATAACTAAAGAAAAAGAAAAAAAACATTGACAATAGTAAAAGAGAAAGAACACTTTATGTACAAGGAAAAAACAATTCAAATGACAGTGGCTTTGATATCAAAAGCCCTGTTGGCCAGAAGGAAGTGCCATGACATATTTCAAGTGCTGAAAGTAAAGGACTGTCAACTCAGAGTCTTATACTGAACTAAAATATCCTTCATGAATGAAGAAAAATAATGACTTCTGCAGATGAAGAAAAATTGAGATAATTTGTCACCAGCCTACTGATCCTAAAAGAATGGAAAAATGAATAAGCAGAGAGGAAGTAATAATAGAAGGAACCTTGGGACATCTAGAAGGAAGGAAGAACATGGAAATAAAAATATATAGGTACATACAACAGATATTCTCTCATCAGCTGTGTTGCCCAGATCATGTTTAATGGTTGAAGAAAAATTATGACACTATCTAATGTGATTTGAAATATATGCAAAGGAAATATTTGAGACAATTTTATTATTGATGGTGGCAGGTAAAGGGACATAAAGGGAGGTAAGGTTCATATGCTTTAACTGAGCATATGACAGCACAAGTGGACTGTAATAAATTATTTGGATATAATAAATATCTAGAGCAACAACTACAAATTCTTTCCAAAGAAATACATTAAAAATGCTACAGTTAAATCAAAGGATGTTTTAATAAATAGCCAAGTAACCTACAGGAAAAAGGCAAGGAAAAAGAAACAGATATACATCAGAGGAACAAACAGAAAACAAAAAATAAAATGGCTGATATAAGCCCAAACATATCAATGATTTCATTAAATATAAAGTGTCAAAATATACCATGTGAAAGACAGAGTTTGGTAGTGGACTTAAAAAAAAAACACAACTATGTTTTTGTTACTGTTGTTAAGCACAGTTGAGTTGGTTCCAACTATTAGTGACCCTATGTACAACAGAAAGAAACATCGTCCTGTCCTGCACCAACCTCACAATGGTTATGCTTGAGCCCATTGTTGCAGCACTATGTCAAACCATCTCTTTGAGAGTCTTCCTCTTTTTCATGGAGCTGCTACATTACCAGGCATGATGTCTTTCTCCAGGGACTGATACCTCCTGACAACATGTCCAAAGTAAGAGACATGGTGTCACCATCCTTGCTTCTAAGGAGCATTCTGGTTATACTTCTTTCAAGACAGATTTGTTCTTTCTTTTGGCAGTCCATGGTATATTCAATATTCTCGAACAACACCACAATTCAAAGACATCAGTTCTTCTTCATTCTTCCTTATTTATTCTCCAGGTTTTACAAGCATATGAGGCATTTGAAAACACCATTGCTTGCTCTTGTACACCTTAGTCCTCAAGGTAACATCTTTGCTTTTCAACACTTTAAAGACATCTTTTGCAGAAGATTTGCCCAATGCAATACTTCATTTGATTTATTGACTGCTGCCTTCATGGGTTAAGTGCTACGGCTGCTAACCAAAGGGGTGGCAGTTCGAATCCGCCAGGCCCTCCTTGGAAACTCTATGGGGCAGTTCTACTCCATCCTATAGGGTCGCTATGAGTCAGAATTGACTTGAGGGCACTGGGTTTTGGGTTGGCCTTCATGGGTGTTGACTGTGGATCCAAGTAAAAGGAAATCCATGACAACTTCAGTCTTTTCTCCATTTATCATGATGTGACTTACTGGTCCAGTTGTGAGAATTTATGTTTTCTTTATGTTGAGGTGTAATCCATGCTGAAGGCTGTGTTCTTTGATCTTCATCTGTAAGTGCTTCAAGTCTTCTGCAGTTTCAGCAAACAAAATTGTGTCATCTGCATAATGCAGGTTGTTAATGAGTCTTCCTCCAATCCTGATGCCATGGTCTTCGTCATATAGTCCAGCTTCTTGGATTCTTTGCTCAGCATATAGATTGAATAAGTATGGTAAATGCATACAAACACTAATGCACACCTTTCCAGATTTTAAACCACACAGTATCCCCTTGTTCTGTCTGAATGACTACCTCTTGGTACATGTAAGGTTTCTCATGAGAACAATGAAGTGTTCTGGAATTCCTATTCTTTGCAATGTTATCCATAATTTGTTACGATCCACACAGTCAAATGCATTTGTACAGTCAATAAAAAGCAGTTATACTTCTTTCCGGTAACCTCTGCTTTCTAATTTTTTTTTTTTTTTTCTGCTTTCAACAAGGATTCGTCTGATATCAGCAACTATATCCTGTGTTCCACGTCCTCTTCTGAATCCAGCTTGAATTTCTGGCAGTTCCCTGTCGATGTAGTGCTGCAACTGCTTTAAATGATCTTCAGCAAAATTTCACTTGCATGTGATACTCATGATATTGTTTGATAATTTCACATTTGGTTGGATAACATTTCTTTGGAATAGGCATAAATATGGACTTCTTCCTGTCAGTTGATCAGGTAGCTGTCTTCCAAATTTTTTGACATAGATGAGTGAGCACTTCCAGTGCTGTGTCTGTTTGTTGAAATATCCTAATTGGTATTTTGTCAGTTCCTGGAGTCTTGAATTTCACCAATGCCTTCAGTGTAACTTGGACCTCTTCCTTCAGTACCTTCAGTTTTTGATCATATGTGACCTCCTGAAATGGTTGAACATCAACCAATACTTTTTGGTATAGTGACAGTGTGTATTCCTACCATTTTCGTTTAATGCTTCTTGTGTCATTTAATATTTTCCCCATAGAATCCTTCTATACTAAGCCTGTGTTTAAGATCCTCTAAAATATGGTCCCGTAAAACTCTCTGACATATGCTATGCTGTAGCCAAACTGGTGGTTCTTGGATCACTTCCACTTTTCTTCACTCACATCTTTGTTTATTTTGGGTACATACACCTCGTAGCCATTCCTCACTCAGTTTCTCTGCCTTTCGAAACTCCATGTCTTACTGAAGACCCTTCACAAATACTACTTTTTGTCTTTTTCCTTCTTCTTTGTATTTATCTCCTCTATCCTTATCCTTCTTCATACTTCCTCCTTTCCAGAAAAATATAATCTCTCCCAATGCTGAATAGATATGTCGTTTTATTTGACCTTCTCTTGTAATACATATACTATTGTAATACATATACTAACATACTCCAGTGTCCCACCTCGTCTGGAGCAAGGGAAAACGAAGAAAACTGAAGACACAAGGGCAAGATTAGTCCAAAGGACTAAGGGACCACAACTACCACAGCCTCTACCAGACCAAGTCAAGCACAGCTTGATGGTGCCCGGCTGCCACTGCTGACTGCTCTGAAATGTATCACAATAGAGGGTCCCAGACAGAGCTGGAGAAAAATGTAGAGCAAAATTCTAACTCATAAAAAAAGACCAGACCTACTGGTCTGACAGAGACTGGAGAAGCCCCAGGAGGTATGGCCCCCAGATATCCTTTTAACTCAGTACTGAGGCCACTTCAGAGGTTCACACTTTAGCCAAAGATCAGACAAGACTATAACACCAAACAAGACTAAATGGGCACACTATCCCAGGGGCAAGCATGAGAAAGCAGGAGGGGACAAGAAAGATGGTAATGGGGAACCCAAGGTTGAGAAGGGGAGAATGTTGACATGTCATGGGATTGGCAACCAAGGTCACAAAACAATACGTGTATTATTTGTTTAATGAGAAACTAATTTGCTCTGTAAACCTTCAACAAAAGTAAAAAAAAAAAAAAAAAAACTCTGTAAAAGAAAATTAACCTCTAAAAATTCCACGAAGCACAGTTCTACTCTGACACCCAGGGGGCTGCCGTGAATGGGAGTTGATTTAATGGCAACTACAACTGGATTATTACAGCAATTAGAATGTGGCTTGAAACAATATTTATTCCATGGATCCCACAAAGAGAGTAGAATTTACTTTATGAGAATGTAATGATAACTTTAAAAAATGCTCAGATATTTTGCCTGTGAATAAATATTCATAAGAAACTAATGCCACACTGGTTACAAGAGGCTCAAGATAGGTTGGGGTATGATTCTTAGAAGTGTGAGTCCCTAGTCAGAAATAATACTTACTAGTCTTTGATATAAAAGGGCTTGTTAGCAATGGTCCCACTGGGACAAAATTACCCTTCAGTGACAAATGCATTTTCACCTCCACATCCTCTTCAATAAAGTGTGTAAAGCACAAGCGAGGCGGTTGCAAATTGTAGGAGAAGATCACATTTCTAATGTCACGATAGCTTAGGTTATCCCAGTGGAACTCCTGAAATAAAGAGTCAACAAATGCCAACTGTCTTAGTAAAGTCTATATGGGAACCCAGCAATGACTCATGTAAGTTTTGATACTTCTGTCACTTCAAAAAGTTCTTTGTAGACAACTTATTTTAATATTGTTTTGTACTTCTTTTAATTCCGACAATGAGATTGAATTTGTCTCATGTTGTTTGAACACCCTCTTAATGCCCTGAGATGAGCTAACTCTCTATATGCCATTCAAACTCATGTCTGCAAAAGTGCATCTTCCTCTTCTGCAGACTCAGCCTCTGTGATCTCTGAGTTTATTCTCCAGTTATAGGACACATAATGTGGTTCTCCTGGGAATGGCCAGTGTGTTGGCTTAAGTTCCTTCTTTACACATGTAGGCACAAGGCTTCCTTTAGTTGATGCATTGATCTCCATGCTTGTAATTAGGCAAACACAATTTTAGAATGCTTAGAATACACTTTATTCAATGAAACATCTAGGTTTGTCACTTTCTTTGTCATGTGATTACATTAATAGGTTACCTTTACTGAGATTCTTTTATACAAGAATAAAAACATACTCGAAGGGTTATTACGAGCTTTCCAGATTACATATTTGTACATACATGCATATGTATATAAGCATATATGTATACATATATATGGAAACCCTGGTGGCATAGTGGGTAAGTGCTACAGCTGCTAACCAAAGGGTTGGCAGTTCGAATCCGCCAGGCACTCCTTGGAAACTCTGTGGGGCAGTTCTACTCTGTCCTATAGGGTCACTATGAGTCTGAATCTACTAGATGGCAGTGGGTTAGGTTTTTCTGGTGATGTGTATATATGAAGTTTTGTATGCTGTATTTATGTTTGTATATGTTATATGTAAGTATAATTCTGTATATATGTACCTATATTTCTGTATATATATATATTTCTGTGTATATTAATATATACTTCTGTATATATGTATATATATTGAAATAGATATATCAATAATCTTATAAATGCTTTGTAGAATTCCTAGGAAATAATGAGTATACTAGAAATGGTGGATATTAATATCTCATCCAAAAACTCTAAAAATAAATAAAACAATCCAATTATAATTTATATTTAATAGCTTCTAAGTTTTTTCAGACACTGTCTTTTGGGTGCCATTCCCGGAGCCCTGGTAGCACAATGAGTGGTTAAGAGCTCCACTGCTAATGAAAAGGTCAGCACTTTGAAGCCACCAGCTGCTCCATGGGAACCTTATGAGGCAGCTCTGCTCTGTCCTATAGGGTTGCCGTAAGAGGGAATCAACTCAATGGCATCAGGTTTTTGTTTGATGCCGTTCTTAGTTTACAGTTAATTACAAAGATTATTTCAGGCTCCATACTTTCAAAGGTCCCATGTTATCTGTGCACTGGCTTCAGTGCCTCAGCTTGTTGGTGAAGTATCCACAATTCAGCGCTCAGACAGAACCAATACATGCAAACTCAACCTAACTCTTTTACTTTTATCGAGGTAAGTTTGAGAGACTATCTTCTCTTTTGCACATGCCTTTCTGCTTGCCTCTTATGAAGATGTTTTTTCCCTTTAAGGGTTTATTCATTTTTTTTTTCCTTTTGCATCTATAATGATTTGGGACGCGAAAGACACACAAATATGATTTTCCATAAGATTCCTATTACTGAGTTGAAAAGATGTACAGTGTATGGAATCACTCAAAATTAAATAATCAACAATAGAGATTTGGATTAAGATTTGATTTCCGGGTCCTAGATCTGTACACTCAGCATGTGTGTCTGCCTTAAGACTTATAGTACCGAGTGATCCAGGATTTCTGTTTATGTTAAAATAGTCTCTTATTTCTTATTATTTATGAAATTTCAATCAAAATCATGCCATGCAGTAGATTTTTCTTGTATTCAAAGCTATGCATTCAAAATTGATTCATAAGTAAATAGCTCTAAGTAATATTGCCTTCTGATTTTTAATCCCTGTTTCTAGTTTTACATTGTCAATTATATAATAGGAAGAATATTCTGCTGAATGTTCAGAAAAATGATTCAAATGGAGAGCTTTATCATAGTGCTTAGAGGACTTTACCAGTGCTCAATAAATTAGTATGATCATGATGGAAAAAGGTAATCAGTCTGAACATGCCCTTTCTTCCTTCCTTCCTCTCTCCCTCCTCTGCCCCCTCCTCCCTCCCTCTACTCCCTCCCTACCCTTTTTCTTTCCTTCCTTCTTTTCATCCTCCCTACCTTTTTAAAATTTAGTTGTCCTTTAGCGTAGTCATGGTGTCAAGATGAGAGACAGAATGTGAATGGACTCTTTTGAAATTTTTCATATTTCAAAAATCTAATTAATTACTTACGATTCGCTTACTCTGTGGCTTGACTTCTTTTGTCTGTAAACAAGAGAGGAGCCCTAGGGTACAGTATTTGAGTGCTATGGTGATAACAAAAGTTCAATGGTTTGAGCACAACAGCAGCTCCACCAGAGAAAGATGTAGCAGTCTACCTCCTCAAACTTTATGGGGCAGTTCTATTCTGTCCTATAGGGCCCCTATGAGTCAGAGTGGTCTGGATGGCAATGGGTTTTCATACACAAGGACAGACCGATAACATAACAATTTGTGTTTCATCAATCATTATTCTGCCTGCATATTCATTCAAGCACACATATAATTATTCATATTATTTTTTATGAATCTATTCATTAATTTGGCAATTTTTTTTGAGCTTTTATAAACAGGCCCTTTGTGAGGCACAGGCTTAACTGTGGTGAGGAGGAAAAAAAAAAAAGCTTAGTTCCTTTGTTTGCGGAGTTTAGAATCAAATTTAATCACTTGAGAGGTTATAATTTCAGCTTCTTTATTTTAAAATAAATAGCAACTAAATGAGTAATAAAACAGTTTTTTATACAATTGTACTTTGAGTTAATTGGTTTTTGGTCCTCCTTTGGGTAATGAAGAATGTCTTAGACTGCTCTCTGGTCTTTGGAACCTCTGGTATCATATCCTTCTCTGGTATCTCTAGCAAGGTTTGGTTTACTTTAGGAGATTAAAGTTAAAGAAAATATATGGCCAGTTACAAGGACATACAAGAGAGATTAGCCTACTTATGAGTCTCCTTAGCCTGGTACTAGGCAAAAGTATCAGCTTGATGAAATAGTTGGAAATTTTGTGAAGTGATTTCAGAGGCACGCTGAAAAATTTCATTCCTTACACTTCTTCAACTCTTTGCTGATACTTGTAATTTCTATGAGGGAATTTCATCTCTTTTAGCATAAAGCTTTGATTACCATAGAAATGGCATCCTTCATAATCACCCCCACCCAGCACTGGCACTCCCCTTTGTCCAGTAAATGTGGCATTTGAAGATGTGATCTCTCAAATTTTGACAATTAAGAACTCACTAAATTTATTTTCCCAAAGTCACCGTTGTTTTAAAGGTTTTGTTTAAAAACTAAATTTATTAATTCATAAGCTTTTTCCCTATATTTTTTTAAATAATGAAGACACATTGCTGGTCAAAGGTTTTTTTGTGTGTGTGTGTGCAATCATTCTTCTTTTTTTATATAATTTTTATTGTGCTTTAAGTGAAAGTTTACAAATCAAGTCAGTCTCTCACACAAAAATCCATATACACCTTGCTACACACTCCCGATTACTCTCCCCCTAATGAGACAGCCCGCTCTCTCCCTCTACTCTCTCTTTTCGTGTCCATTTAGCCATCTTCTAACCCCCTCCACTCTCTCATCTCCCCTCCAGGCAGGAGATGCCAACATAGTCTCAAGTGTCCACCTGATCCAAGAAGCTCACTCCTCACCAGCATCCCTCTCCAATCCATTGTCCAGTCCAATCCCTGTCTGAAGATTTGGCTTTGGGAATAGTTCCAGTCCCAGGCCAAGAGAAGGTCTGGGGGCCATGGCCACCGGGGTCCTTCCAGTCTCAGTCAGACCATTAGTCTGGTCTTATGAGAATTTGTAGTCTGCATCCCACCTGTCTCCTGCTCCCTCAGGGGTTCTCTGTTGTGTTCCCTGTCAGGGCAGTCATCGGTTGTAGCCAAGCACCATCTAGTTGATCAAAGGTTTTTTAAGCTGGACAACAAAGGCAGAAAACATTTGGGAAAATATTAGATCTAAATTTATTAAAATATTTTAAATAATTTTATGGAAAATTTGACACAAATAAAAGGAAAAGGAAAAGAGTAAACTAAAATATTTTTGGAATATCCTTAAAAAAAAAAAAAAAAGGATAATACCTTAATAGGTAAAGTGTCTTTATAGGTAAATAGGAAGAAGATGGAAGGCCCAACAGAAAAATGTTCAAAGAACATGGATAGGCAATTGAAGAGAAAAAAATACAAATGGCCAATTCATGAGTGAATAAGTGGCCAACCCCATTAATAACTAAACACATTGAAACATCATTTGGATGCACTTTCATGTAGCAAATAAGTAAAGGTAAAAAGCTTGACATGCTCTCTTGACCAGAAGGGAGAGGTGAAGAATGGGCATTCTCATACATCAATTTAGTGTGAAGAGTTGTGGCATAATGGACAGAAAGCTTCTACAGTGTATACTTACAGTGAGATATCTTGAAAATTTACGTATACCCATAAATTTTTAGTTAAAAATATGGTTATTATATAAAATAATACAGAAAATTGAAAACATCCATTTGTTTTCAATGTAAAACAATGAAATGGAAATGTAAATATATTTATGATAATTACTGAGTGTTGTGTTATAAAACAATATGTATTGTACATATAGTGATATATATATCCTTTAATATATAGTGGTTACATAATAATAAAGGGAAAATTGAAAACCCCCATTAAGAAAACATCAAAAATATATTTTTAAAAGCTGATATAAAATTACTCTGTTGTCATGTAAATATATTTGTGATAATTATTGAGTAGTATGTTATAAAACAATATGTACTGTACATACAGTGTACATATCCTTAAATTAGAACACATGGGAATAATAACTATACAAACATTTTAGTTATTATCCCTCTGTGTTCTAATTAAGGATAATTTTTTATTGTATCGTATTACTTATTCAAAATCCTCATGGCCTAGTAGTTAAGTGCTACTGCTGCTAACCAAAAGGTTGGCAGTTCGAATCCATAAGGTACTCCTTGGAAACTCTAAGCGGCAGTTCTACCCTGTCCTATAGGGTCACTATGAGTCGGAATCAACTCGACAGCAATGGGTTTGGTTTTGGTTTTGGTATTACTTATTTGATTTTTCTAAATTAAAAAAAATAGAATCTTATGAATTCAAAAGGGTCTTGCTATTTTTTTTTTAATCTGATGAAAAAGATGTTGCTGTTTTTGTGTGCCCTTCAGTTGATTTTAACTCATAGCCACCCTATAAGACAGAGTACAACTGCCCCATAGGGTTTGCTAGTCTGTAACCTTTACAGAATCAGATCACTTTTCTACCTCAGAACAGTTGGTGGATTTGAACTATTAACCTTTCTGTTAGCAGCTGAGTGCTTAACCACTGCACCAACAGGGCTCCTTGGTTGAAAAGATAATACATGCTCATTGCAGATAACAAATACCTTGGGAAATACAGAAATGTATACAGAATAAAGTGATTTTCATCCAGAGATAATGTCATAGATTGAATTGTGTCCCCCCAAAATATCTGTCAACTTGGCTATGCCATGATTCCCAGTACTGTGTGATTGATTGTCCAACATTTTGTCATCCGATGTGATTTTCCTATGTATTGTAAATCCTATCATTAGGATGTTACTGAGATGGATTAGCGGAAGTTATATTGATGAGATTCACAAGATAGGATTGTGTCTAAAGCTAATTTATTTTGAAATATAAAAAAGGAGAAACGAGCAGAGAGACATAGGGACCTCACATCACCAAGACAAAAGAGCCAGGGGAATAGCATGTCTTTTGGACCTGGGGCCTCTGCAACGAGAAGCTCCTCAACCAGGAAGATTGATGACAAGGACCTTCCTCAGGAGCAGACAGAGAAAGCCTTCCCCTGGAGCTGATGCCCTGAATTTAGGCTTCTAGCCTCCTAGACTGAGAAAGAATAAAACTCCGTTGGTTGAAGCTATCTACTCGTGGTATTTCTGTTATAGCAGCACTAGATGACTAAGATCACCACGGTTAACATCAACATAGGGCTGCAAAATGTTTTCTATGCATATATACACTGTTGCAATGATAAAAAGAGATCCCTATGGAGGGATTTTAGCAAGTGAGTTTCGTACCTTATAATACTTTTCTTTGTTTCCAGGTAAAGAAACAGAGTTTTGAACAGTTAAGAATGTTTATTTTGTCTGACTTCAGGTTTCAATAGCTGTCTGGAGAAAGGAGCCTGATGACCTTGGAATCCTAACATGGAACAGATACTAGGGGAGCAATTAACTGACTTTTGGTGAACAAAGGAAAGTAGAGACAGAAGGAAATAAGATAGGCTTTACCATCTTGATTATTTTGACCAAGGTGGGGAAGCATCTTTGTTGTTGCTGTTACCTGTTCTTTAGTCAATTTCAACTCGTGGTGACCCCATGTGTGCAGAGTAGAACTGATCCATAGAGTTTTCAAGGTTGTGACCCTTTGGAAGCAGATTGCCAGGTCCGTCTTCTGAGGAGCCTCTGGGTAGGTTCGAACTACCAAACTTTAGGTTAATAGTCAAACACTTAACTGTTTGCACCACCCAAGGAAACTAGGGAAAGCACCTTACTGCACTACAATGACTTCCTGTCTTCTCTTCTAGAAACAGAGTGCTGCATGCAATGACTTAACTCTCTCCCAACTCAGGCTTTTTTGAAATTTCTATCCAGAAAATAAGTCACTTCTGTTTCTTGATCAATGGAATCCAAAGTAGGGTGCACATACGTATTGCAGTAGGTGAGCTGCTTGAATGTGAAAAAAAAAAATTAGTAGTTCTCTTGATATTTATGAAACATTCTTTCTTAAACTTCAATTATATTTTACATTGTATGTATTATTTTAGTGAATACGTATGTAATTTACAGGTAAATGAATATATCCAGTCATAGCATTTTGCAGTAAGGGAGGTGCAACGAAAGAAATTTGGAGACCACATTGTTTTTTTTTTTTTTACTTTTAGCAGATGTTATTATTGGTTTTAACTCTCCTTTGACAATGTGTTCCTTATTGCCTGTCAGGGTGAATGCTCCCACAGCTCCCATCCTGTACACCTCCATTCTTTGACTTCCCTGGTACCGGGGCTCTGCTGGACCATGACCTCACCCTCTTCCAGAGGTGAGCTCCTTCACTGAGCCCAGAAGGATCTCAGGGTCCTGTTTCCTGCTGTGGGCTGCCCATAGGGACAGTAGACCAGGGAGATCCCGAAATCTGGCATCTGGCTCTGACACTTCACCTCTTTGAGCCTCAATTTCCTCATCTGCTAAATGGGATCAAGCAAACAAAACAGGGGTGTTAGGAGGAACACTAGGAGTGAAAGTTCTTTATAAAGCGTAAGGCAGTATGCTAAATCCAATATTATTTTTGTATATGTCTAGGAAATACACATGTAACAAAACATTTACCATTTCAACACTCTTCACATGTGCAATTCAGTGACATTAATAATGTTGGTCATTTTTTCAATGGTCAGCATTATTCTCTTCCAATTTTTTTCTATAATTTTTTTTTAATGTGTTTTAAGTGAAAATTTACAAATCAAGCCAGTCTGTCATACAAAAATTTACATACACCTTGTTATGTACTGCCTAGTTGGTCTCCATGTAATGTGACAGCACATTACTTCTCTCCACCCTGTATTCCCCAAGTCCATTCAGCCAGCTCCTGCCCCCTTCTGCCTTCTCATTTTCCCTCCAGACAGGAGCTGCCCACATAATCTCATGTGTCTACCTGAGCCAAGAAGTTTACTCCTCACCAGTATCGTTTTCTATCTTATAGTCCAGTCCAATCCCTGTCTGAAGAGTTGGCTTTGGGAATGTTTTCAGTCTTGGTCTAACAGAAGGTCTGGGGATCATGACCTCCAGGGTCCTTCTAGCTTCAGTCAGAACATTAAGTCTGGTCTTTTTATGAGAATTTGAGGTCTGCATCCCACTGCTGTCCTGCTCCATCAAGGATTCTCTGTTGTGTTCCCTGTCAGGGCAGTCACTGGTGGTAGCCAGGCACCATCTAGTTCTTCTGATCTCAGGCGGATGTAGTCTCTGATTTATGTGGCCCTTTCTTTCTCTCGGGTACATAATTGCCTTATGTCTTTGGCATTCTTCATTCTACTTTGCTCCAGGTGGGTTGAGGCCGAGTGATGCATCTTAGATGGCCGCTTGCTAGCGTTTAAGACCCCAGACACCTCTCACAAAAGTGGGATGCAGAATGTTTTCATAACACATTTTGTTATGCCAATTGACCTAGATGTCCCCTGAAACCATGGTCCCCAGGCCCCCTCCCTTGCTACTCTGGATTTAGAAGCGTTCAGTTGAATTCAGGAAACTTCTTTGTTTTTGGTTTAGTCCAGTTGTGCTGACCTCTCTGTGTTGTATGTTGTCTTTCCCTTCACCTAAAATAGTTCTTCTCCACTATCAAATTAGTGAATAACCCTCTCCCTCCCTGCCTCCCCACCCTCATAACCATTAAAGAATATTTTCTTCTCTGTTTAAATCATTTCTGAGTTCTTATAATAGTGGTCTCATACAACATTTGTCCTTTTGCCGCTGACTAATGTCACTCAGCATGACGTCTTCCAGATTCCTCCATGTTATGTTTCATGGATTCATCATTGTTCTTTAATGTTGCATAGTATTCCATTGTGTGAATATACCATAATTGATTTATCCACTCATCCGTTGATAGGTACCTTGGTTGATTCCATCTTTTTGCTATTCTAAACAGTCCTGCAGTGAACATGGGTGTGCATATATCCGTTTGTGTAAAGGCTCTTATTTCTCTCGGAAATATTTCAAGGAGTGGGATTGCTGGATCGTATAGTAGTTCTAGCTTGTTAAGGAAGCACCAAATCGATTTTCAAAGTGGTTGTTCCATTTTGTATTCCCACCACCAGTGTATAAGTGCTCTAGTCTCTCCACAGCTCTCCAACATTTATTATTTTGTGTTTTTGGATTAATGGCAGCTTTGTTGGAGTGAGATGGAATCTCATTGTAGTTTCTTTTTTTTTTTTAATTAACTTTTATTAAGCTTCAAGTGAACATTTACAACTCCAATCAGTCTGTCACATGTAGGTTTACATACATCTTACTCCCTTCTCCCACTTGCTCTCCCCCTATTGAGTCAGCCCTTTCAGACTCTCGTTTCGTGCCAATTTTGCCATCTTCCCTCTCTCTCTATCTTCCCATCCCCCCTCCAGTCAAGAGTTGCCAACACACTCTCCAGTGTCCACCTGATTTAATTAGCTCACTCTTCATCAGCATCTTTCTCCCCCCCGCTGACCAGTCCCTTTCATGTCTGATGAGTTGTCTTTGGGGATGGATCCTGTCCTGTGCCAACAGAAGGTCTGGGGAGCATTGCCCCCGGGATTCCTCTAGTCTCAGTCAGACCATTAATTATGGTCTTTTTATGAGAATTTGGGGTCTGCATCCCACTGATCTCCTGCTCCCTCAGGGGTTCTCTGTTGTGCTCCCTGACAGGGCAGTCATCGATTGTGGCCGGGCACCAACTAGTTCTTCTGGTCTCAGGATGATGTAGGTCTCTGGTTCATGTGGCCCTTTCTGTCTCTTGGGTTCTTAGTTGTCGTGTGACCTTGGTGTTCTTCATTTTCCTTTGCTCCAGGTGGGTTGAGACCAATTGATGTATCTTAGATGGCCGCTTGTTAGCATTTAAGACCCCAGACGCCACATTTCAAAGTGGGATGCAGAATGATTTCATAATAGAATTATTTTGCCAATTGACTTAGAAGTCCCCTCAAACCATGTTCCCCAGACCCCCGCCCCTGCTCCGCTGACCTTTGAAGCATTCATTTTATCCCGGAAACCTCTTTGCTTTTGGTCCAGTCCAATTGGGCTGACCTTCCTTGTATTGAGTGTTGTCTTTCCCTTCACCCAAAGCAGTTCTTATCTACTGATTAATCAATAAAAAACCCTCTCCTACCCTCCCTCCCTCCCCCCTTCGTAACCACACAAGTATGTGTTCTTCTCAGTTTTTTCTATTTCTCAAGATCTTATAATAGTGGTCTTATACAATATTTGTCCTTTTGCCTCTGACTCATTTCGCTCAGCATGATGCCTTCCAGATTCCTCCATGTTATGAAATGTTTCAGAGATTCGTCACTGTTCTTTATCGATGCGTAGTATTCCATTGTGTGAATATACCACAATTTATTTACCCATTCCTCCTTTGACGGACACCTTGGTTGCTTCCAGCTTTTTGCTATTGTAAACAGAGCTGCAATAAACATGGGTGTGCATATATCTGTTTGTGTGAAGGCTTTTGTATCTCTAGGGTATATTCTGAGGAGTGGGATTTCTGGGTTGTATGGTAGTTCTATTTCTAACTGTTTAAGATAACGCCAGATGGATTTCCAAAGTGGTTGTACCATTTTACATTCCCACCAGCAGTGTATGAGAGTTCCAATCTCTCCACAGCCTCTCCAACATTTATTATTTTGTGTTTTTTGGATTAATGCCAGTCTAGTTGGTGTGAGATGGAATCTCATCGTAGTTTTCATTTGCATTTCTCTAATGGCTAATGATCGGGAGCATTTTCTCATGTATCTGTTGGCTGCCTGAATATCTTCTTTAGTGAAATGTGTGTTCATATCCTTTGCCCACTTCTTGATTGGGTTGTTTGTCTTTTTGTGGTTGAGTTTTGACAGAATCATGTAGATTTTAGAGATCAGGCGCTGGTCTGAGATGTCATAGCTGAATATTCTTTCCCAGTCTGTAGGTGGTCTTTTTACTCTTTTGGTGAAGTCTTTAGATGAGCATAGGTGTTTGATTTTTAGGAGCTCCCAGTTATCTGGTTTCTCTTCATCATTTTTGGTAATGTTTTGTATTCTGTGTATGCCCTGTATTAGGGCTCCTAGAGTTGTCCCTAATTTTTCTTCCATGATCTTTATCGTTTTAGTCTTTATGTTTAAGTCTTTGATCCACTTGAAGTTAGTTTTTGTGCATGGTGTGAGGTATGGGTCCTGTTTCATTCTTTTGCAAATGGATATCCAGTTATGCCAGCACCATTTGTTAAAAAGACTATCTTTTCACCAATTAACTGACCCTGGTCCTTTGTCAAATATCAGCTGCTCATACGTGGATGGATTTACATCTGGGTTCTCAATTCTGTTCCATTGGTCTATGTGTCTGTTGTTGTACCAGTACCAGGCTGTTTTGACTACTGCTGCTGTATAATAGGTTCTGAAATCAGGTAGAGTGAGGCCTCCCACTTTCTTCTTCTTTTTCAGTAATGCTTTGCTTATCCGGGGGTTCTTTCCCTTCCATGTGAAATTGGTGATTTGTTTCTCTATCCCCTTAAAATATGACATTGGAATTTGGATCGGAAGGGCGTTATATGTATAGATGGCTTTTGGTAGAATAGACATTTTTACTATGTTAAGTCTTCCTATCCATGAGCAGGGTATGTTTTTCCACTTAAGTATGTCCTTTTGAATTTCTTGTAGTAGAGCTTTGTAGTTTTCTTTGTATAGGTCTTTTACATTCTTGGTAAGATTTATTCCTAAGTATTTTATCTTCTTGGGGGCTACTGTGAATGGTATTGATTTGGTTATTTCCTCTTCGGTGTTCTTTTTGTTGATGTAGAGGAATCCAAGTGATTTTTGTATGTTTATTTTATAACCTGAGACTCTGCCAAACTCTTCTATTAGTTTCAGTAGTTTTCTGGTGGATTCCTTAGGGTTTTCCGTGTATACGATCATGTCATCTGCAAATAGTGATAGCTTTACTTCCTCCTTGCCAGTCCGGATACCCTTTATTTCTTTGTCTAGCCTAATTGCCCTGGCTAGGACTTCAAGTACGATGTTGAATAAGAGCGGTGATAAAGGGCATCCTTGTCTGGTTCCCATTCTCAAGGGAAATGCTTTCAGGTTCTCTCCATTTAGAGTGATATTGGCTGTTGGCTTTGCTTAGATGCCCTTTATTATGGTGAGGAATTTTCCTTCTATTCCTATTTTGGTGAGAGTTTTTATCATAAATGGGTGTTGAACTTTGTCAAATGTCTTTTCTGCATCAATTGATAAGATCATGTGGTTTTTGTCTTTTGTTTTATTTATGTGATGGATTACATTAATGGTTTTTCTGATATTAAACCAGCCTTGCATACCTGGTATAAATCCCACTTGATCAGGGTGAATTATTTTTTTGATGTGTTGCTGGATTCTATTGGCTAGAATTTTGTTGAGGATTTTTGCATCTATGTTCATGAGGGATATAGGTCTGTAATTTTCTTTTTTTGTAATGTCTTTACCTGATTTTGGTATCAGGGAGATGGTAGCTTCATGGAATGAGTTGGGTAGTATTCCGTCTTTTTCAATGCTTTGAAATACCTTCAGTAGTAGTGGTGTTAAGTCTTCTCTGAAGGTTTGGTAGAACTCTGCAGTGAAGCCGTCCGGGCCAGGACTTTTTTTTGTTGGAAGTTTTTTGATTCCCGTTTTCAATCTCTTTTTTTGTTATGGGTCTATTTAGTTGTTCTACTTCTGAATGTGTTAGTTTAGGTAGGTAGTATTGTTCCAAGAATTTATCCATTTCTTCTAGGTTTTCAAATTTGTTAGAGTACAATTTTACGTAGTAATCTGAAATGATTCTTTTAATTTCATTTGGCTCTGTTGTGATGTGGTCCTTCTCGTTTCTTATTCGGGTTATTTGTTTCCTTTCCTGTTTTTCTTTAGTCAATCTAGCCAATGGTTTACCAATTTTGTTAATTTTTCAAAGAACCAGCTTTTGGCTTTGTTAATTCTTTCAATTGTTTTTCTGTTCTCTAATTCATTTAGTTCAGCTCTAATTTTTATTATTTGTTTTCTTCTGGTGCCTGATGGGTTCTTTTGTTGCTCACTTTCTATTTATTCAAGTTGTCGGGACAGTTCTCTAATTTTGGCTCTTTCTTCTTTTTGTATGTGTGCATTTATCGTTATAAATTGGCCTCTGAGCACTGCTTTTGCTGTGTCCCAGAGGTTTTGATAAGAAGTATTTTCTTTCTCTTTGCTTTCTATGAATTTCCTTATTCCCTCGTTGATGTCTTGTATAACCCAGTCTTTTTTCAGGAGGGTATTGTTCATTTTCCAAGTATTTGATTTCTTTTCCCTAGTTTTTCTGTTATTGATTTCTAGTTTCATTGCCTTGTGGTCTGAGAAGATGCTTTGTAATATTTCGATGTTTTGGACTCTGCAAAGATTTGTTTTATGACCTAATATGTGGTCTATTCTAGAGAATGTTCCATGTGCACTAGAAAAAAAAGTATATTTTGCAGCAGTTGGGTGGAGAGTTCTGTAGAAGTCAATGAGGTCAGGTTGGTTGATTGTTGTAAGTAGGTCTTCCGTGTCTCTATTGAGCTTCTTACTGAATGTCCTGTCCTTCTCCAAAAGTGGTGTGTTGAAGTCTCCTACTATAAATGTGGAGGTGTCTATCTCACTTTTCAATTCTGTTAAAATTTGATTTATGTATCTTGGAGCCCTGTCATTGGGTGCATAAATATTTAATATGGTTATGTCTTCCTGATCAATTGTCCCTTTTATCATTACATAGTGTGCTTCTTTATCCTTTGTGGTGGATTTAAGTCTAAAGTCTATTTTGTCAGAAATTAAAATTGCTACTCCTCTTCTTTTTTGCTTATTGTTTGCTTGATATATTTTTTTTCCATCCTAGAGTTTTAGTTTGTTTGTGTCTCTAAGTCTAAGGTGTGTCTCTTGTAGGCAGCATATAGATGGATCGTGTTTCTTTATCCAGTCCGTGACTCTCTGTCTCTTTATTGGTGCATTTAGTCCATTTACATTCAGGGTAATTATAGATAAATAAGTTTTTAGTGCTGTCATTTTGATGCCTTTTCATGTGTGTTGTTGGCCATTTCATTTTTCCACAGACTTTTTTGTGCTGAGACGTTTTTCTTAGTAGATTGTGAGATCCTCATTTTCATAATGTTTAACTTTATGTTAGTTGAGTCGTTACGTTTTTCTTGGCTTTTATCTTGAGTTATGGCGTTGATATTCCTTTTCGTGGTTACCTTATTATTTACCCCTATTTTTCTAAGTAAAAACCTAACTTGTATCTTTCTATATCGCCTTGTATCACTCTCCAACTGGCAGTTCAATGCCTCCTATATTTAGTCCCTCTTTTTGATTATTGTGATCTTTTACCTATTGATTTCCATGATTCCCTGTTATGTGTATTATTTTATTTATTTATTTTTAGAATTAATCTTAATTTGTTTGTTTTTATGCTTTCCCTATTTGAGTTGATATCAGGACGTTCTGTTTTGTGACCTTGTATTGTGCTGGTACCTGATATTATTGGTCATCTGACCAAACAATCTCCTTTAGCATTTCTTGTAGCCTTGGTTTGGTTTTTGCAAATTCTCTAAACTTGTGTTTATCTGCAAATATCTTAATTTCTCCTTCATATTTCAGAGAGAGTTTTGCTGGATATATGATCCTTGGTTGGCAGTTTTTCTCCTTCAGTGCTCCGTATACATCGTCCCATTCCCTTCTTGCCTGCATGGTTTCTGCTGAGTAGTCTGAACTTATTCTTATTGATTCTCCCTTGAAGGAAACCTTTCTTTTCTCCCTGGCTGCTTTTAAAATTTTCTCTTTATCTTTGGTTTTGGCAAGTTTGATGATAATATGTCTTGGTGTTTTTCTTTTTGGATCAATCTTAAATGGGGTTTGATGAGCATCTTGGATAGATATCCTTTCGTCTTTCATGATGTCAGGGAAGTTTTGTGCCAGGAGTTCTTCAACTATTTTCTCTGTGTTTTCTGTCCCCCCTCCCTGTTCTGGGACTCCAATCACTCGCAAGTTATCCTTCTTGATAGAGTCCCACATGATTCTTAGGGTTTCTTCATTTTTTTTAATTCTTTTATCCGATTTTTTTTCAGCTATGTTGGTGTTGATTCCCTGGTCCTCCAGATGTCCCAGTCTACATTCTAATTGCTCGAGTCTGCTCCTCTGACTTCCTATTGCGTTGTCTAATTCTGTAATTTTATTGTTAATCTTTTGGATTTCTACATGCTGTCTCTCTATGGATTCTTGCAACTTATTAATTTTTCCACTATGTTCTTGAATAATCTTTTTGAGTTCTTCAACAGTTTTATCAGTGTGTTCCTTGGCTTTTTCTGCAGTTAGCCTAATTTCATTTGTGATATCTTTAAGCATTCTGTAAATTAGTTTTTTATATTCTGTATCTGATAATTCCAGGATTGTATCTTCATTTGGGGAAGATTTTTGATTCTTTTGTTTGGGGGGTTGGAGAAGCTGTCATGGTCTGCTTCTTTATGTGGTTTGCTATGGACTGCTGTCTCCGAGCCATCACTGGGAAACTAGTTTTTCCAGAAAATCCGCTAAGAAAAATGCAGTCAGATCCCTATCAGAGTTCTCCCTCTGGCTCAGGCTATTCGGATGTTAATGGAGCCACCTGGGGAGGGTGGGGGAGGGATCAGAGAGCTAGGAGTGTAGCACCTCAGAATATAGCCAGAGTTGTTTGTCTTACTTGGAATGACTCTTATGTCTGAGATTTCCGCCGGGCGCGTTGCGTATATGCACTGGCTGTGTGGAGATTGCCCCCCGGGGGGTCTGGCCCGCTGGCCTCACGGTCAGATCCTCCGCTGTCAGCCCCACCCCCAAAGTTAATGCTCCCCTACTGGGACGGTGCACTTCCGACTCCAAAATCAGTCGCTGCCTCCTGGGGACTCCCCGTCCCACCAGCCGCGTCGCACTCCGCTCCCACAAACCGGGAGGGCTCCCCTCCCCGGGGTCAGCTCAGGAGAGCGGAGCAGCTTGCCGTTCCTGGGCCGCAACTGTGTGTCCCGGCTGGGACGCCACTCTCCCTGCTCCAAGACCAGCCACTGCCTCCCGGGGACTTCTTCCACCGGCTGCTCCGCCACGCTGCCCGCGCGAACCGGCTGGGCCCGCGCGAACTGGTTGGGACCGCCCTGGGGTCAATTCAGGGGAATGTAGCTGATCCCCGCAGTCATGGCCCGCCCGTGCCAGCCAAAATCCCAAAATCCCGGCAGGACGGCTTCCCAGCTGGGACGCTGCTCTCCCCGCTCCGAGACCAGTCACTGCCTCCTGGGGACTTCTCCCTCCGTCGTGCCCCGCCGCTCGTGCGAACTGGGTGGGCGCCGCCCGCACGAACGGCTGGGCCCCCCCCCGGGTCAATTCAGGGAAATGTAGCTGGTTCCCATGCTTGCGCCACGCCCTCTGCCCACCAAAATCCCGGCGGGATGGCTCCCTGGCAGGGACTCTGCTCTCCCCGCTCCAAGACCAGTCACTGCCTCCCGGGGACTTCTCCCACCGGCTGCTTCACCACGCCGCCCGAGCCAACCGGCTGGGCTCCCTCCTGGGATGAGTTCGGGGGCTAGGGCTGGACCCCTTGTCTGTGCCGTCTGCCTCCCTGGGCTGTGCCCCAAATTGGGCTCTGAAGGTCACCTGCCTGGTACGCTGGCTCCTGGCTCTGAAAACAATCGCTGTCTCCCTGTATTTGTTTGTTCTCTGTCTCTAAATCTGTGTTTGTTGTTCAGAGTTCGTAGATTGTTATGTATGTGATCGATTCACTTGTTTTTCCGAGTCTTTGTTGCAAGAGGGATCCGCGGTAGCATCCACCTAGTCCGCCATCTTGGCCCCGCCCCTCATTGTAGTTTTGATTTGCATTTCTCTAATGGCTAATGATCGTGAGCATTTCCTCATGTATCTGTTAGCTGCCTGAATGTCTTCTTTGGTGAAATGCCTGTTCTTTTCCTTTACCCACTTCTTAATTGGGTTATTTGTCTTTTTGTGGTTGAGTTTTTGCAGTGTCATGTAGATTTTAGAGATCAGACGCTGATTGAAAACTCATAGCTAAAAACTTTTTCCCAGTCTGTAGGTTGTCTTTTTACTCTTTTGATGAAGTCTTTGGATGAGCATAGGTGTTTGATTTTTAGGAGCTCCCAGGAATCTAGTTTCTCTTCTGGTGTTTGTGCATTGTTAGTTATGTTTTGTACACTGTATACGCCGTGTATTAGGGCTCTTGCCTTGTTCCTATTTTTTCTTCCATAATCTGTATCATTTTAGATTTTCTATTTAGGTCTTTGATCCATTTTGAGTTCGTTTTTGTGCGTGGTGTGAGATATGAGTCTTGTTTCATTTTTTTGCCGATGGATATCCAGTTATGCTAGCACCATTTGTTAAAAAGACTGTATTTTCCCTATTTAACAGATTTTGGGCCTTTGTCAAATATCAGCTGCTCATATGCAGATGGATTTATGTCTGGATTCTCTATTCGGTTCCATTGGTCTATGCAATCATTGTACCAGTACCAGGCTATTTTGACTACTGTGGCAGTATAAGTTCTAAAATCAGGTAGTGTGAGGCCTACCACTTTGTTCTTCTTTTCCAGTAATGCTTTACTTATCTGTGGTTTCTTTCCCTTCTATATGAAGTCTATGATTTGTTCTTCCATCTCATTAAAAAATACCATTGGAATTTGGATCAGAATTGCATTGCATGTATAAATCGCTTTGGGTAGAATAGATATTTTTACAATGTCGAGACTTCCTATCCATGAGCAAGGTATATTTTTCAACTTATGTAGGTCTATTTTGCTCTCTTGCAGTAGTGTTTTGTAATTTTCTTTGTATAGGTCTTTTACTTCTCTGCTTAAATTTACTCCTGAGCATTTTATCTTCTGGAAAAAAAAAAAAAAAGGCTATTGTAAATGATATTGATTTGGTGATTTCCTCTTTGATGTTCTCTGTGTTGGTGTAGAGGAATCCAACTGATTTTTTTTATGTTTATCTTGTAACCTGATACTCTGCTGAACTTTTCTTTTAGTTTTAATAGTTTTCTTGAGGATTCCATGGGGTTTTCTGTGTATAAGATCATGTCATCTGCGAAAAGAGATACTTTTACTTCTTTGTTACCAATTTGGATGCTCTTTATTTCTATTTCTAGCCTAATTACTATGGTTAGGACCTTCAGCACAATGTTGAATAAGAGCAGTGATAAAGGGCATCCTAGTCTGGCTCTTGTTCTCACGGAGCAAGCTTTCAGGCTCTCTTCATTTAAGATGATGTTAGGCTGTTGGCTTTGTATAAATACCCTTTATTATGTTGAGGAATTTTCCTTCTATTCCTATATTGCTGAGAGTTTTTTTTATCATGAATGGGTGTTGAACTTTGTCAAATGATTTTTCTGCATCAATTGATAAGACAAGGTGGTTCTTGTCTTTTGTTTTATTTATAAGATGGAATACATTGTTTTTCTAATGTTGAACCATCGCTGCATAGCAAGTATGAATCCCGCTTGGTCATGGTGAATTATTTTTTTGATATGTTGTTGAATTCTATTGGCTAGAATTTTGTTGAGGATTTTTGCATCTACATTCATGAGGGATGTAAATCTGTAACTTTCTTTTTTCTTTTTTTTTTTTTGTGGTGTCTCTAACCTGGTTTTGGTAACAGGGCTATGCTCATTTCATAGAATGAGTTTGGCAGGATTCCATCCTTTTCTATTCTCTGAAATACCTTTAGTAGTAGTGGTGTTAACTCTTCTCTGAAAGTTGTGTAGAACTCTCCAGTGAAGCTGTCAAGGGCAGGGCTCTTTTTGTTGTTGTTGGGAGTTTTTAATTACCTTTTCAATCTCTTCTTTTGTTATGGGTTTAGTTGTTCCACCTCTTTTTGTAGTTTAGGTAGACAGTGTATTTCTAGAAATTCAGCCATTTCTTCCAGCTTTTCAAAATTGTGACAGTACAATCTGATATGATTCTTTTAATATCATTTGGATCTGTTGTGATATCACCCATCTCATTTCTTATTCAGGTTGTTTGCTTCCTCTCTTGTTTTTCTTTTGTCAGTTTTGCCAATGGTTTATCAATTCTGTTAATTTTTTCAAAGAACCAGCTTTTGCTTTGTTAACACTTTCAGTTGTTTTTTGTTCTCTATTTCATTTAATTCTACTCCAATTTTTATTATATGCTTTCTTATGTAGGAACCACATTTCTAAAGGCAAGATTCCTGTTGTTGCATCCAGGTGTGCTTTATTCTTATATCCTGTTTAGTTTCTTTGTAATTATCCTATTAAATTAATTTTTATACCAAGTTAAAACTTCAGAATTCACCAAAATAGAACAGGTTTTATTCCTCAGATTAAAAAAAAAAAAAATCTGAGCCTCTTAAGAGAGTTTTTTTCTAGAGCTTTTTCCAAAGTTCACAGAGATAATTAGCCTGTAAAATAAAAACACTTCTCTCTCAATTGATATGAACCTAAAATGCATTTAGATCTACAAATATTATTGAACACAACCTATGTGCAATGTGCTCTGAAGAACAAAGAAAAACAAAGGACAAAATATTATCCCTTTCCTTCAGAATCATAAAATGTGTTTATGTAAATTGTAGGCTAGACAGGCAGTTCATATCAGAAAATAAGACATTTTTTTTGTACTTTGTACCGAATAAAAAAAAAAAAAAAACTTGTACCGAATATCACCTATTAAATTCACTCGAAGTCTGAATCATTTGGTGAAGAAGAGTCATCATAATTTTACAAATAGCCTAAATTAATAATGCCTAATAAAAAAATAAAAATGGTATTAATTATATTATCTCAAATATTAACATGCTTGAATGTAAATAGATGCCACCAAAGGGCATAAAATATCTTGTTCTATTAGGTAGGATGGGGAAATACTTTGATATTTTGTCTACCATGTTAATTTGCACATAGAAATATTTTTATCATTGATGGAAAAAAGTCATAGTACTGAATATCTACGGACCTGGCAACTATTCTAAATATTTCACCTTGCATAACTCTTAATTCTTACAATTCTAGGAGGCATATATCATTCTTCCCCTAATTCACAGATGCAAAAACTGAGGCACAGAGAACTTAAGGAACATGTCCAAGGTAATACTGCTAGAAATTACAGGAGATAGAATTTGAAACCTATCAGTTTGAATCTAGACTTTCATTGTCCTATTTACTATGAATTTTAAAGTGGCAAAGGTAAGAGGTTAAAATTGTATTTTTAGAATATAGCTGTCACAGTGAGATACAGAGATGAAAGCCAGCATAGGCAGCCACTACAAAAGAAATGATTGCAGACAATGTGCATTTGTGTGCTTATGAGACTCTAAAGGAGCTCTGGTGGTGCAAAGGCAGTTCAAACCCACCAGCAGCTCCATGGGAGAAAAAATCTGGCAATCTAATCCTGTAAAGATTACAGCCTACGAAACCCTGTGGGAAAGTACTACTCTGTCCTGCAAGCTACACTGAGTCTGAATCTACTTCATGGCACAAAACAACAGCATGAGAATCTAAAGTACATAAGTGTATAGAGTGAAATTTGATGCCAGACTTGGTTTGCTCACTTATTCCCACAATCCTGTAATATTATTTCCATTTCCATTTCACTTTAAAGGAAATTTTCTGATCGGATGTCAGAAACTTGTAATTATGGACCAAGGAAATAACTCAAGAGTGACTCAATTTGTGTTGCACAGTGTTTCAGGTCCTCAAGAGCTACAACTTTTCTATTTTGCATTTTTCACACTCTTCTATTCATCCATTGTACTGGGAAACCTCCTCATTGTGCTTACAGTCCTCTCTGAACCTGCACTACACACACCCATGTACTTCCTGCTCAGCAACCTCTCCTTCATTGATGTGTGTCTATCCACCTTTGCCACTCCCAAAATGATTGTTGACTTCCTCAAGGAGCACAAGACCATCTCCTTTGAGGGTTGCATGGCCCAGATATTCTTTCATCATGTCTTTGCCGGTGGTGAAATGATGCTCCTTGTGGCCATGGCATATGATAGGTATGTAGCCATATGTCAACCCCTGCACTATGCAGCCATCGTGAATGTACACAAGTGTACAGGTCTTGTCGTGGGCTCCTGGCTTGTTGGGGTGTTGCACTCAGTAAGCCAGTTGATCTTCACAGTAAATCTTCCATTCTGTGGTCCAAATCAAGTGGACAGCTTTTTCTGTGACCTTCCTTTAGTCATCAAACTTGCCTGCACTGATACCTATATCTTTGAGAGACTGATGCTTTTAGACAGTGGTCTAATAGCTATAAGCTCTTTTGTGCTCTTGTTTATCTCCTACACAGTCATCCTGATCACCTTGAGACGTTGATCCTCAATAGGCATGGCCAAGGCCCGGGCCACACTGACTGCCCATGTCACTGTGGTGACCCTTTTCTTTGGGCCCTGCATTTTAATCTATGCCTGGCATTTCAGCAACTTCCTAGTGAATAATATCCTCTCAATATTCTATACTGTTTTCACCCCTCTTAAACCCCTTGATCTACACATTCAGAAATAAGGAGGTAATATCAGCAATGCAGAAACTGATGAGGCGACAAGTAAGTTCTTAATGGTTTCTTGTCTTTCCCTTATAATAACAACCATACTAAAGGCACCCACTTATTTCCTTTGCTTTTAAAGCTATTTGTATTTGAACTAAGAAACTAAATCAATGGGGATAATATCTTCTATATAGGGATGGTATTTGTTGCAATGTGAACTCTCACTACAAACTACCCAGACTTAAGGACTAAATAGTGAATAGGTTTGGTGAGCTCATTAACTGAACTCAGAAACCGAATAGATTCATGCACTTAAACATGTATGCTGCATATTTCAACATGTTACAAATATCAAAATCTGGAGCCACAATTAATGTTTCTTTGTCTCAACATATTAAAGTGAAGTTATTATTGCCACTCAACGTTAGTAGTTCAATGACTACATGCCAAAATGGATGTCTCTCTCTATATAATTAGAGGTTTTTTTCCAACAACACTGCTAAACACATACCTTTGCTCTATGAATTTGTTTACTGCTCTCCTGGTCCTGCTATCTAATTTACACCACCTGTCTTAGTTATCTAGTGCTGCTTTAACAGAAATACCACAAATGGATGGCTTTAACAGACAGAAATTTATTCTCTTACAATCTGGGAGGCTAAAAGTCTAAATTTAGAGTACCAGCTCTAGTGGAAGGCTTTCTGTCTCTCTGTCCACTCTGAGAGAAGGTCCTTGTTATCAATCTTCCTTTGGGTCTGGGGGTTTCTCAGTGCAGGGACTCCAGGTCCAAAGGATGTGCTCCATTCCTGGCTCTTTTTCTTGATGGTATGAGGTGCCCTCCTCTCTATTCACTTGTCTCTTTTATATCTCAAAAGAGATTGACTCCAAATACAACTTAACACTGTAGATTTGTTCCACCTCATTAACATAACTCTCTAATCCTGCCTCATTAACATCATAAAGGTTAGGATTTACAACACAAAGGATTATTACATCAGATTACAAAATGGAGAACAACTACACAATAATGGGAATTTTGGCCTAACCAAGTTCACACACATTTCTGGAGGCCACACTTCAATCCATAACAAAGCCCAGTGACCCTGCCTTTAAGTTGATTCTGACTCATAGTGCCTCTATCGGACAGAATCAAACTGCCCCATAGAGATTCCGAAGAGTGCCTGGTGAGTTCAAACTGCCAACCTTTTGGTTAGAAGCTGTAGCTCTAAACCACTAAGCCACTAGTGTTTTCCAATCCATAACACCACCCAATAAAACACAAGTGAGAATATCTCCTTTTCAAAACTCTCAAAAAGGATAAGGTCATTGTTTTGAATTTTTTAAGAAGTCTGTATTTCTCACTGTCCTTTGTGAATTACTGTAATATCTGAAATCTTATAGGATACGTTTTCTTTGTTTTTATAACTGAGAACTAACCACTTTAGAAAACAGAAAAATGGAACTCCATATCTTTTGCTTATAAAACAATTATTATTTGATTTAGACTAAAATTATTCCTAGTAATGTTTTTCTTTTCCTATAAAATTGATACCTCTTCAAATTCATGTTTCTTCTATTCAGCATTATAAATATGAAAATACATAATATATTAAAGCAATATAACACTTTTAAACAATATTTGTAAAGTTTCAGAATAATATTTAATTTACAATTTCATTTTGCCAGTCATCATTTTAACTGATACCCAGTGCTGTTGTAATTTGAGGCATTCTTCTCGATCTTCTGCTGTCTAGTGTTTGAAAGAGAATGTCACACTCCAAAGTGCAGTTATGCTTTTGAAATAATGTGGGATAAATGGTAGATTGGAATAGTATTTAATATCAAGTAGGCCTTAAGCAATGTTTAACTCACTTTGCTCCTTTGTAATTTCACCATTCTGCAAGACCCTATTGATTCTTTTTTGAAACACGGGAATTAAAAAAAAAAAAAAACTAATATAGGGCTGTATCATATGATGAATATAATAATGATGATAATAAAGTCAAATTTATGTATAATGGTCACTATATAGTTTACAAATTGTATCTTTATATAATATCTCAATTTACACTCACAAAATGCTAGAGGGTTACAAAAAGATTATACATTTATTACTAACAATGTTGAAATTTAGGCATTCAGAGATACTTTAAGTAAAATCCCTATAAATTCTGGAAGCATTCTTTAAAACAAATATATGATGTCATGACATCTGAAAGAGTAGAAGCTTCAGGAGGAGAAGGGTGATGGGAAGTGATTCCAGGTAATCAAAATGATGCAAGGCCATTAGGGAGAAATTTTATCCCTGCAAGACTGTAAAGTATAATTGATTTGTTGGACCTGAAACCCTCAAAGCCTATTCCTTGAGCGAAGGTGTGATTTAGAAGAGTGCTCTGAGCAGCACAAGGAAAAGGCCAAAAATGTGTTCTAATTGGCCTTGTCTATGGATAAAAAAATTGTTTACTCTTGGAAATTATAATCATTGGATAATCCTTATATGAATTTAGAGCTTGAATTTATAATCTCTGCATAGTCAGAAGAACTTTAATATGAATAAATCAGCATAAATTATGGTTCACTCCAAGTGTCAATGAAATTCTCGGGGCATTTGGAAAAATAAGGACAAAAACCTCTCTGGTGGGCCATACCCTTAAGACTGGCCACACAGGATTTTGACAAGTTGATTGAGTTCACAATCAAAATCACAACACACATGGGGAGCATATTTACAATGAATAGGAATTACAAGACAGAATAAAGAGTAGACTAACCTCCCATTCCCAACTTAAGTAAGTAATAAATCTATCGAAAACGGTATGAAGTGAATATGTATAAAATGGTTAAATATTCAAAGTGAATAAAAACAGATAATATCATGATCAAAAAAAATGATTTATACTTTTTGAAGATGATTTTTTTCTAATCCTGTATTTCTTGTAATTACTACTGAAAACATGGGCATTTTCTATGAAACAGACATAATAATACTCTAAGAGTTGAAGAGAAGGAGACAGACAGTCTAGGGACTCAAGGAATTACCATGTGGTAAGTGCCCTGGATTTTCTTTTGATTATATATACTGGACTGGAAAGTAAAGAAGTTAGAAATTCAGAAATGTCAGTGGGACCAAGAGAAATACAGAAAGAAGAGGGGTCGAAGGGAAGGAAACAGAAAGTAATGAGAGGACAGGAAAGCAAAAGAAAGGAAAGGAAAGAACAAAAGAAGGAAGGAAGGAAGGAGAGAAGGAAGAAAAACTCTATTCACAGGACCAGAAAAGAAGCAGCCTAGCAATACAGAATGCTTTTAGACAGTAACCACTCTACTCTAGCCAAACACCAAAAAAAAAAAAAAAACCTTTTGGTGCAAACCGCACTCATCCCAGCAAAGGCAAAGTGGGGATCCTAGGCATCAAATTCCTCTTTGTACTAGGCCCAACTATCCCCTCCAACCACCTGTGGTGGGACCAAAGAAGGCCAAGCAAGGATCCAACATTTCACTCCCATGGGATCAGCTGAGGCCATATAGCAGTAACAATGCATTCCTACTACTCCCAGTCTAAGAGGTATCGGTGGATGTCTAGCAGAGGGTAAGAATGCTCACTGCATTCAAGCACTACCAAGGAGCACACCTCCTTGATTAATAGTGGAGGTAGAGTGGGAAATCTTGCTTCTACCTCCACTTTGCAGTAATAAGCCAACATCCCCTCTCCCATTCCACTGCCAGAGCAGTATAAGAAAAAGCCAGCTAAAACAGAAGGTTTAAATAAAGTCCATTCCTATAATACTCAAAATAGTAGGCTTCAAGAAAAAAATAATTACTTGTTACACAAACAACCAGGAAATTTCACCATGAATGAAAAAGGACAATAGATGCCGTACCAAGGTGGCAGAGACGTTAGAAGTATCTGACAAATATTTTAACAGTCATCATAAAAATGATTCAGTGAGCAATTATGAATACATTAGAAACAAATAAAAAAAATAAAAATCCTGAGCAAAGAATAGAAATTTTCAGCAAAGAAATAGGAGATATAAAGAATAACAAAATGGAAATTTTAGCAATAACCAAAATAAATAAATTCAATAGATGGGCTTAACTGCAGAATGGAGGAATTGGACTAAAGAAAAATAGTGAACTGAACATAGAACAAGACAAATTACATAATCTGAGAGAAAATAGGCTAAAAGTAAATTAACACTCTACCTTCAAGGAGGTAGAGCTTAACTCCTCACTCCTTAAGTGTGAGTTCCCCATAGTGACTTTCTTCCAAAGAATAAAATATGGAAAAGGGGAAAAAGTCTAACTTTACAATGGAGAAAACTGACAAGCACTGTCTCAGCCAGGCACTCAAGGTCAATACCAACAGTGATAAACTATGACAATAACATGTACCCTTCCTATAATGTGATGAGAATGACATACTTTTCTTGTATTCTTTGTTCCATATTCATATCCTGGGTATAATCATGAGAAAATTCACATCTTGTATATAATTATGAGAAAAACATTAGGCAAAAAAAAAGTTCAAAAAAAATGAACGGACCTCGTGGAACTGTGGGACTATAGCAAAAGATCTAACATTTGTTTCGTCTGAGTCCAAGATGGAGAAAAGAATGAAGGTGGAGTTGATATCACTTGAAATAATGGCTGAAAACTTCCCAAACTTAGCAAATGACATACATCTACAGATTCAAGAAGGCGAGCAACTCCCCAAACAGGGTTAACCCAAAGAAATTCATAACAAGACATATGATGACCAAACTTCTGATAATCAAATAAAAAGAAAAAAACATGGAAAACAGTAAAAGAGAAACAATAGTTTACTTACAGGGAAAGAACATTTCAAATGAGAGTGGCTTTAACATCAGAAGCCATGTTGGTCAGAAGGAAGTGGCATGACATATTTCAAGTGCTGAAAGCAAAGAGCTGTCACCTCAGAATCCTATACCTAAATAAAATATGCTTTATGAATGAAGACAAATAGTGACATTATCAGATGAAGAAAAATTGAGATAATTTATCACCAGCCTACAAGTCCTAAAAGAATGCATAAAGGAATAAACAGAAATGAACCAATTAAAGACAGAATCTTAGAACATCTGAAAGGAAGGAGGAACATGGAACTCAAAAATATAGGCACATACAATAGATTTTCTCTTATCTGTTGAGTTGTTCAGATCATGTTTAATGGTCGAAGAAAAATTATAACATTATCTAATGTGATTTGAAATGCATGTAGAGGAAACATTTGAGGCAATTATATTATTGATGGTGGAGGGTAAAGGGACATAGAGGGAGGTAAGGTTTGTATGTTTCAGTTGAACTAGAAAAATGACAACATAAGTGAACTATAACAAATTATGTAGATATGATGTAATATCTAGAGCAACCACTATAAATACTGTCCAAGAAATACATTAAAAACACTATAGTTAAATCAAAAGGATGTTTTAATAAATATCCAAGTAACCTACAGGAAGGCAAGAAAAAGGAAAAGTTGTACATCAGAGGAACAAACAGAAAACAAAAATAAAAAGGCCAATGTAAGCACGAGTATATCAATAATTTCATTAAACACCATGTGAAAAACAGAGATTGGTAGTGGTTTTAAAAAAATTGACCTATGTTGTTGTTATTGTTGTTACATGCTGTCAAGTTTGTTCTGACTATTAGCGACCCTATGTACCACAGAATGAAGCATTGCCTGGCCTTGAGCCATCCTCACAATCTTGGTTATGTTTGAGGCCATTGTTGAAGCCACTGTGTCAATCCATCTCTTTGAGGATCTTCCTCTTTTTAGCTGAGCCTCTACTTTACCAAGCATGATGTCCTTTTCCAGGAACTGACCCCCCTGACAATATGTCCAAAGTATGTGAGACGTAGTGTTGCCATCATTGCTTCTAAGGAGTATTCTGGCTGTACTTCCTCCAAGACAGATTTGTTTATTCTTTTGGCAGTCCATGGAATACACAGAGTTCTTCGCCAACACTGCAGTTCAAAGGCATCAATTCTTCTTCATTCTTCCT
Source organism: Elephas maximus indicus (assembly GCF_024166365.1). NCBI lineage: Eukaryota > Metazoa > Chordata > Mammalia > Proboscidea > Elephantidae > Elephas > Elephas maximus. The sequence goes on along the minus strand of NC_064828.1, from coordinate 25,609,902 downwards.
TATTTATTGCCCAGCTTTCACACGCGTATGAGGCAACTGAGAACACCACGGCTTGCTCATACTCATCTTAGTCTTTAAGGTGACATCTTTTTTTTATTATTAATTAATTTTTATTGTGCTTTAAGTGAGTTTACAAATCTTGTCAGTGTTTCAAATGAAAATTTATATACACCTTGCTATATACTCCTAATTGCCCTCCTCCTAATAAGACAGCACAATCCTTCCCTCTACTCTCTCTCCTCGTGTCCATTAGGCCAGCCTCTGGGCACCTCTACCCTCTCATCTCCCCTCCAGACAGAAGATGCAAACATAGTCTCATGTGCCTACTTGATCCAGGAAGCTCATTCTTCACCAATATCTTTTCCCATCCCATAGTCCAGTCCAATCCTGTCTGAAGAGTTGCTTTGGGAATGGTCCCTGTCTTCGACTGACAGAAGGTCTGGGGACCATGACCTCCAGGGTCCTTCTAGTCTCAGTCAGACCATTAAGTCTGGTCCTTTTTACAAGAATTTGGGGTCTGCAACCCACTGCTCTCCTGCTCCCTCAGGGGTTCTCTGTTGTGTTCCCTGTCAGGGCAGTCATTGGTTGTAGCCTGGCACCATCTAGTTCTACTGGTCTTAGGCTGATGTAGTCTCTGGTTTATGCAGTCCTTTCTGTCTCTTGAGCTCAAAATTACCTTGTGTCTCTGGTGTTCTTCATACTTCCTTGCTCCCAGTGGGTTGAGACCAATCAATGCATCTTAGATGGCTGCTTCCTAGCTTTTAAGACCCCAGACGTCACTCTCCAAAGTGGGACGCAGAATGTTTTCTTAATAGATTTTATTATGCCAATGGACTTAGATGTCCTCTGAAAACGTGGTCCCCAAACACCTGCCCCTGCTACACTGGCCTTTGAAGCATACAGTTTGTTCTGGAAACTTCTTTGCTTTTGGTTTAGTTCAGTTCTGTTGACCTCTCCTGTATTGTGTGTTGTATTTCTCTTCACCTAAAATAAAACTTATCTACTACCTAATTAATGAAAGCTCTTCCTCCCACCCTCCCTCCCTGCTCTCGTAACCATCAAAGAATATTTTCTTCTCTGATTAAACTATTTCCCCAGTTTTTATAATAGTGGTCTTATACAATATTTGCCCTTTTGCAACTGACTAATTTCACTCAGCATAATGTCTTCCAGATTCCTCCATGTTATGAACTGCTTCATGGATTCATCATTGTTCTTTATCAATGTGTAATATTCCACTGTATGAAAACAGCATAATTTATTTATTCATTCATCCATTGATGGGCACCCTGGTTGCTTCCACCTTTTTGCTATTGTAAACAGTGTTGCAATGAACGTGGGTATGCATATATCTGTTTGTGTAAAGGTTGTTATTTCTCTAGGATATATTCGGAGAATTGGGATTACTGGATAGAATGGCAGTTCTATTTCTAGTTTTTTTTTTAGGAAGCGCCAAATCAATTTCCAAAGTGGTTGGACCATTTTACATTCTCACGAGCAGTGTATAAGTGTTCCAGTCACTCCACAACCTCTTCAACATTTATTATTTTGTGCTTTTTGGATTAATGCCAGCCTTGTTGCAGTGAGATGGAATCTCGTAGTTTTGATTTGCATTTGTCTAATGGCTAATAATCGTGAGCATTTCCTCATATTTTTGTTAGCTACCTGAATGTCCTCTTTATTGAAGTGCCTGTTCATATCTTTTGCCCATTGTTTAATTGGGTTATTTTTCTTTTTGTGGTATTATATAGATTTTAGAGATCAGGCACTGATCAGAAATGTCTTAGCTAAAAACTTTTTCCTAGTCTGTAGATAGTCTTTACTCTTTTGATGAAGTCTTTAGGTGAGCATAAGAGTTAGATTTTTAGGAGCCCTGAGTTATCTGGTTTCTCTTCTGCTTTTTTTAGTAATGTTCTGTATACTGTTTATGGCATATTTAGGGCTCCTAATGCTGTCTCCATGTTTTCTTCCATGATCTTTATTGTTTTAGATTTTTTATTTAGGTCTTTGATCCATTTTGAGCTTGTTTTTATGCATGGAGTGAGGTATAGGTCGTCTTTCATTTTTTTGCAGATGGATATCAAGTTATGCCAGCACCATTTGTTAAAAAGACTGTCTTTTCCCCACTTAACTGACACTGGGCCTTTGTCAAATATCAGCTGCTCATATGTGGGTGCATTTATGCCTGGGTTTTCAGTTCTGTTCTATTGGTGTATGTATCTGAGGTTGTACCAGTACCAGGCTGTTTTGACTACTGTGGCAGTATAATAGGTTCTAAAAGCAGGTAGAGTAAGGCCTCCCACTTTGTTATTCTTTTTCAGTAATGGTTTGCTTATCTGGGGCCTTTTTCCCTTCCATATGAAGTTCGTGATTTGTTTCTCCATCTCATTAAAAAATGTCATTGGAATTTGGATCAGAATTGCATTGCAACTATAGATGGCTTTTGATAGAATAGACATTTTTACAGTGTCAAGTCTTCCTATCCATGAACAAGGTATGTTTTTCCACTTATGTAGGTCTCTTTTGGTTTCTTGTAGTAGTGTCGTGCAGTTTTCTTTGTATAAAAGTTTTACTTCTCTGGTAAGACTTATTCCTAAGTATTTTATCTTCTTGGGGGCTATTGCAGATGGTATTGATTTGGTGATTTCCTGCTGATACTCTTTTTGTTAGTGTAGAGGAATCCAACTGATTTTTTTATGGTTGTCTTGTAACCTGATACTCTGCTGAACTCTTGTTAGTTTTAGTAGCTTCCTTGAGGACTCTTTAGGATTTTCTCTGTGTAAGATCATGTCATCTGCAAATAGAGATAATTTTTCTTCTTCCTTACGTATCTGGATGCGCTTTATTTTTTTATTTGGCCTAATTGCTCTGGCGAGGACCTCCAGCACAATCTTGAATAAGAATGTTGATAAAGGGCATCCTTGTCTGGCTCCCATTCTCTTGGGGAATGTTTTCAGAATCTCGCCATTTAGGATGATGTTGGCTGTTGGTTTTGTGTAAATGCCCTTTATTATGTTGAGGAATTTTCCTTCTATTCTTATTTTGCTGAGAGTTTTTATCATGAATGGGTGTTGAACTTTGTCAAATGCCTTTTCTGCATCAATTGATAAAATCATGTGGTTCTTGTCTTTTGTTTTATTTATATGATGGATTACATTAATTGTTTTTCTAATATTGAACCATCCCTGCATACCTAGTATGAATCCCACTTGGTTATGCCGAATTACTTTTTTAATGTGTTGTTGAATTCTATTGGCTAGAACATTGTTGAGGATTTTTGCATGTAAGTTCTTGAGGGATATAGGTCTGTAATTTTCTTTTTTTGTGGTGTCTTTACCTGGCTTTGTTATCAAGGATATGCTGACTTCCTGCAATGACTTTGGGAGTATTCCGTCCTTTTCTATGCTCTGAAATACCTTTAGTAGTAGTGGTGTTACCTCTTCTCTGGAAGTTTGGTAGAACTTTTCAGTTAAGCCATCCGGGCCAGGGCTTTTTTTTTGTTGTTGTTGGGAGTTTTTTGATTACCTTTTGAATCTCTTCTTTTGTTATGGGTCTATTTAGTTGTTCTACCTCTGTTTGTGTTAGTCTAGGTAAGTAGTGTGTTTCTAGGAATTCATCCATTTCTTCTAGATTCTTGAATTTGTTAGAGTACAATTTTTCATAGTAATCTGGTATGATTCTTTTAATTTCAGTTGGGTCCGTTGTGACATCGCCCATCTCATTTCTTATTTGGGTTATTTGCTTTCTCTCCTGTTTTTCTTCTGTCATTTTGGCCAATGGTTTATCAATTTAATTTTTTCAAAGAACCAACTTTTGGTCCTGTTAACTCTTTCATTTTTTTTCTGTTCCTTAATTCATTTAATTCTCCTCTAATTTTTATTATTTGCTTTCTTCTGGTGCCTGAGGGTTCCTATTGTTGCTCTCTTTCTATTTATTCAAGTTGTAGAGATAGTTCTTTGATTTGGGCCCTTTCTTCTTTTTGTATATGTGTTTTTGTTGATATAAATTTATGTAAATTGGCCTCTGAGCACTGTGTCCCAAAGGTTCTGATAGAAGTGTTTTCATTCTCATTGGATTCTATGAATACCTTTATTCCATCCTTAATATCTTCTATAAGCCTGTCTTTTTGGAGCAGGGTATTGTTCGGTTTCCAAGTATTTGATTTCTTTTCCTGCTTTTTCTGTTCCTGATTTCTACTTTTATGGCCTAATGGTTGATTGTGGCATTTAGATCATCCGTGCCTTTATTGATCTTCTTACTGGATGTCCTAACCTCCCTGAAAGTGTTGTGTTGAAGTCTCCTACTGTAACTGTGGCACTATCTCACTTTTCAATGCTGTTAGAGTTTTTTTAATGTGTATTGCAGCCATGTCATTGGGTGAATAAATATTTAATATGGTTATATCTTCCTGTTACATTGTCCCTTTAACCATTTTGTTGTGTCCTTCCTTATCCTTGTGGTGAACTTAACTTTAAAGCCTATTTTGTCAGAAATTAATATTGTCACTTCTGCTCTTTTTTGATAGTTGTTTTCTTGATATATTTTTGTCCATCCTTTGAGTTTTAGTTTGTTTGGGTTTCTAAATCTGAGGTTTGTCTCTTGTAGGCAGCATATACCTGGGTCATATTTTTTTACGCATTCTGCAACTCTGTCTATTTGTGTGTTTAGTCCATTTACTTTCAGCATAATTATGGATAGGTTCAGTTTAGTGCTGTCATTTTGATGCCTATTTTTGAGTATTGTTGACGGTTTCATTTTTCTACCAACTTTTTTCTGGCGTGAAGTTTTCAGTTTTTCTTTATAAATTGTGTATTCCTCTGTTTCATTGTAGTTGAATTTTTTTTTTTCGCTGAGTCTTTATGTTTATCTTGGTTTTTATTTTGAAGTGTGGGATTGTAAGTCTTGTAGTTACCTTACTATTTCCCCTGCTTTTCTAAATTAAAACCTAACTTGTATCTCCGTATATAGCCTTGATTTCCTCTCCATATGGAAGATCTATGCCTCCTGTATTTAGTCCCTATTTATTGATTATTGTCATCTTTTACATTATGATATCAATGATTCCCTGCTTTGCACCTTTTTTATCTTATTTTTGTGGTTTGCCTAACTGAGTTAATATCTGGATGCTCTGTTCCGTGTTCTAGTCTTGGGTTGATATCTCCTTGTATAGGGTTCGATAAGCATCTTGGATAGCTATCCTTTCATCTTTCATGATGCTGGGAAGTTTTCTGCCAACAAATCTTCCACAATTCTCTCTGTATTTTCTGTTATCCCACCCTGTTCTGGTATTCTGATCACTCACAAGTTATTCTTCTTGATAGAGTCCCACATAATTCTTAGGGTTTCTTCATTTTTATAAATTCTTTTATCTGATTTTTTTCTTCAAATATATAGTGCCAAGTGCCTTATCCTCTATCTCCCCAATTCTGTATTCCACTTCCTCAATCCTGCTCCTTTGATTTCCTATTGAGTTGTCTAATTCTGTAATTTTTTGTTAATCTTTTGAGTTTCTGAATGCTGTCTCTCTATGGATTCTTGCAGCTTATTAAATTTTTCATTATGTTCTTGAACAATCTTCTCAATTCCTTCAACTGCTTTATCTGTGTGTTCTTTGGCTTTTTCTCTGTATTGCCTGATCTTGTTCCTGATGCTGTACCTGATGCCTTGAAGCATTCTGTATATTAATCTTTTGTATTCTACATCTGGAAATTCCAGGAATACACCCTTATCCAGGAGTGTCCTTGATTCCCTGTTTCAGGAGTTTGTTGAAGCAATCGTGATCTGTTTCTTTATGTGTTTTGATACTGACTGCTGTCTCTGAACCATATATGTTATTGTAATTATTTTGTGTTTACTCACTGTGTCCTAGCTTCTTGCTTCATTTTGTTTCAGTATACCCAAAGAGGCTACTAGAGTGTGCTAACTTGAATTATTGGAGCCTTTTAAAAAAAAAAGCACTAATATCCAGTTACCAGATGACTAGACCTGTTACCAGGTATATGAGATTAGGAGTCCATTCACTATTCTTGTATAGATTCAGCTCAGGTTTCCTGATAGTTGGTCACCTAGTGTGTGGCGCAGGCTCTCAACTACTATCTTAGAGTAGTGGTGATGGTTGTATGCACTGGTTTCTGGTGGCGACAGGGGTCGTACTCTGAGGAGGGCAGGGTGCTGACAGCCTTCCACCAAGTGTCAGTGAGGAAGGAGCATCTCTGTTCTCTAGAGTGCTCTGCTGGTGGGCTTTGCAGCTGTACCTTAGGCACCCAATGCTTATACCTGTAAAGACTGGTAGGAGCCACTATCCTCAGACCCCTTTTGCAGGTGGCTAGGTAGCGTGGATGGAGCCCCAGCCCTCAGGTCCCTCTGTGGTTAGGTGAGGGCTCTGTTTAATAGGCAGAGTGGTATCAGACCTCCGAAACTGGCCTCTCCACTGCACAGCTGAAACAATCACAGCAGACCTCTAACAGATTTGCCCTTGCATTGTAATAGCCACCTGGATCCATGTAGGTGTGAAAGCCTAAGTCTGTGGATCACTTATGCCTGGACTGGGGCCACTTCTGCTCTGAGCTTCCAGATTAGGGAAATCAGGAAACTATTTTTCCCCATTTGTTAATTTTCTCCTTCTCCCATGCCAGGAGGCTTGCTCAGAGAGGGTGCAGTAGGTTCTATCTCAGGCCCAGGGAATTCAACTGTTAACGAAGCCAGCTGGGGTGGCAGGGAGGGATCAGATAGATAGGAGAGAGCTCTTTCAGAAGAAGGAGGTATTAGATCCTTGGGTAAACTAGACAAAAACACTTATCTTGTGTCAAGAGCCAGAGCTACTGTTTTATCTCAGATTCCTGAAGCATGTGTAGCCTGTGTGTGCTGACTGGGTCCCTGCTGAGATTGCCCTAGGGGGTTAGGGCTTCTTCCCATGCTTGTCTCCTTTCACTGAAGCAGCTTTGTCCTAAACAACAGCTCCAATCCTGCAGCCATCACACCAAAGGGTTGGGGTGCCGGCACTTCATTTGCCTTCTTTCACTGAAGCAGCTGCTTCCTAAATGCTGTGGGCAGCCCCAGTGTAGACATGCCACAGGGTCAGGAGTGGGCCACTTTGCTTGCCTTCTTTTGCTGAAGCTACCTTTTCTCAGGAAACTAGCATCAGTCCTTCCACCACTGCTGTGCCAAAGAATGACGCTAAGGAATTGGAGCTGAGGCACTGCATTGGCTTGGCAACTAGTCCCTGCTTCTGCACCTTCTCTCAGTCCCCCATCACTCAGATCAATACCTTAATTCTGGGTTTCATGCTCAGGGATTATAGACTGTCATATATGTAATTGATTCACTTGTTTTTCAAGTTTTTGTTGTAAGAGAGTTCAGCGGAAGCTTCTAACTAGTTAGCCATCTTGGCCCTGTCTTTCAAGGTGACACCTTTGCTTTTCAACACTTTAAAGATGTCTTTTGCAGTAGATTTGTGCAATGCAAGGCTTCGTTTAAATTTTTCACTGCTGCTTGATTGTAGATCCAAGTAAAATGAAATCCTTGACAACTTCAGTGTTTCATTCATTTATCATGATGTTGCGTATTGGTCCAGTTGTGAGGATGTTTGTTTTATGTTGGGATGTAATCCATACTGAAAGCTGTAGTCTTGATCTTCATCAGTAAGTGCTTCAAGTCCTCTGCACTTTCAACAGGCAAAACTGTGTCACCTGTATAATGCAGGTTGTTAATGAGTTTTCCCACAATCCTGATGCCACATTCTTTGCCATGTAGTACAGCTTCTCAGATTGTTTGTTCAGCATATAGATTGAATAAATATGGTGAAAGGTTACAACCCTGATACACACCTTTCCTGATATTAATCCATGCAGTATCCCCTTGTTCTGATTGAATGACTGCATCTTGATCTATGTACCAGTGTCTCATGAAAACAATGAAGTGTTCTGGAATTCCAACTCTTTACAATGTTATCTATAATTTATTTTGATCCACAAGCCAAATGCTTTTGCACAGTCAATAAAACACAGGTATATAACATTCTGGTACTCTTTGCTTTCGACCAGGATCCATCTGACATCACAAGGTTATCCCATGTTCCACGTCTTCTTCTGAATCTATCTTGATTTTTTGGGAATTCCCTGTCAATATACTGCTGCAACAGCTTTCAAATGATCTTCAGCAAAATTTTACTTGCATGTGATATTAATGATATTGTTTGATAATTTCCAGATTTGGTTGGATCACCTCTCTTCTGAATAGGCATAAATACAGGTCTCTTCCAGTCAGTTAACAAGGTAGCTGTCTTCCAATTTATTTTTGGCATAGACGAATGAGTAGTTCCGGTGCTGTGTCTTTTGAAATATCCTAACTGTTGCTCTGTCAGTTCCTGGAGACTTGTATGTCATGAATGACTTCATTGTAGCTTGGACCTCTTCCTTCAGTACCATCAGTTTTTGATTATATGTGACCCACTAAAATGATTGAATGTTGACCAATTCTTTTTGGTACAGTGACTCTGTGCATTCCTTCCATCGTCTTTTAATGCTTCTGTGTCATTTAATATTTTCCCCATAGAATCCTTCATTATTAAGCCTTTAATTAAGATCCTCCAAAATATGGTCCAGTGAAACTCTCTGGCATATGCTATGCTGTAGCCAAGCTGCAGCAGTGGTTCTTGGGTCACTTCCACTTTTCTTCACTCACACCTTTGAATTTTGGTCTTCAAAACACTTTTCTCTTTATATTATTTTTCATTGTTTATTTTCTTTAATTGCCCATTCTAAATTGCAAACAACTTGTAAATAGGCACTCGGTCTTAGTCATTCTTGAATTGCTGTTCTGTGGTTTTAGATGTAGTAGATACTCTGTTTTTTTCAAATTATTGAATTTAATTGAGGGATACAGAAAAATAAGATATTTTCTATTTTGCCCATATAATTATAGTTTTGCTACATTTCAGCATTTTTCTATATCTATTATTTGAGCAGAAGTCCCTGGATTGTACAAATGATTCATGCACTCAGCTGCTGACTGAAAAGTTGGAGTCTCAAACTTTCATTGGTGCCTCAGAAAATAATGCCTGGTGATCTACCTCCCCAAAATTAGCCATTAATCTCGGGGGACATCTAGCTTAGTCGGCATAACACAGTTTATAAAGAAAATGTTCTACAATTTGGTGAGTAGCAACTGGGGTCTTAAAAACTTGTGAGAGGCCATCTAAGATATTCCACTGGTTCCACATCATCACAAGCAAGGGATAATGAATAAAACTAAAAACACAACAGAAATATTTTTTTTAAAAAAAGTCCAAAGGACAAAAAAAACAAAAAACGAAAAACTAATAGACCACAATTAACACAGCTTTCACCAGTCTGTGTTCAGCATAACTTGATGGTTCCTGGCTACCACCACTGACTGCTGTGAAAGGGCTCACAATACAGGGTTCCAGACAGAGCTGGAGAAAAATGTAGAATAAAATTCTAACTTACAAAATAGCCAGACTTACTGGTCTGACAGAGACTGGAGAGACCCTGAGAGTATGGCCCCCAGACAACCTTTTAACACAGTGCTGAAGTCACTTTAGAATTTCACCCTTCAGCCAAAGATTAGACACGGTCATAAAACAAAACAAGACTAAATGGTTTCACTAGCCCAGTGGCAAGGATGAGAAGGTAAGAGGAGATAGGAAAGATGGCAATGGGGAACCCAAAGTCGAGATAAGGAGAGTGTAAACACGTCTGAGGTTGGCAACTAATGGCACAGTATGTGTATATTAATTATTTAATGAGAACCTAATTTACTCCATAAACCTTCATCTGAAGTACGAAAAAACAGGAGGGGCCAAGATGGCGAAATAGACAGATGCTTCCGGGGACCTCTCTTTACAATAAAGACCCAAAAATACAAGTGAAATGAGTATATTTATGACAAGCTAGGAGCCCTGAACATCAGAGGCAAGCTTAGAAAATGAACTGAGGGATGGGGAGGAAGAGACGGTTCAGAAGCGGGGAGAAGTTAGGGGACCTGAATCATTGGGGGCCCTCAGGCACCATTCCTGGGAGCAGTGGCTGCGGACTGGTACTACCATTCAGCCACAGTTTCTTCAGGGAGAAGCAACGAGCCAAACAGCTCACTCATACCTCCAGAAGAAGAGAAGAACGGCACTCTCAGCAAAAGGTAAATACTCACATATATTTTACCAGGCCCCCACCACCAACTCTCAAGCCAGCTTCAGCAGCTGACACCCTAGCTTAGGATAGGCCCTGTTGAGCACCTAGAGCCATCTTCCTGGCCTTGGAGAATGAATAAATTTGCAATTGGGGAAAAAAATAATTTGCCAGCTCCACCAACTGGGGGATATCAGGACAGAAGTGGCCCCTGTCCAGGCATAAATGGTCCATGGACTTTGAGAACCGTTCCTGTCTGCATGGACGTGTGTGGGCCTGTTTCAGGAGAATAGGCCCTTGTTGTCAGGCTACAACCATTTCAGCTGTGTGGCGGAGAGGAGGGTGTTTGATGTTTGACATTTCTTTGGCCATTAAACAGGGTCCTCACATATCCACATCGGGGCCTAAGGACTGGTGGCTCCACTCAAGTCACCAAGCCACCTGCAACCGGGGTCCTAGGGTAACTGCTGCCTCCCAGACCATACAACCAAAAACATTGGGTGCCCCTGGTCCACCTGCAGAACCCAACCACCTGTACTCTCTAGGGAACAGGGACATGCTTTCCTCAGAGACACTTGGGGAATGATTCTCATCCCTCTCCCTTGTTCAGAGTTTGACCCCCTGTTGCAACCAGATACCACTACCTACACCACTCACCCCTGCCCCCTAAGACTGTAAGAACCTTTACCACACACTTGATGATCAGCTACCTGGACAAATGAGCTGAATTCATATAAGAAAAGTGAGTGGACTCCTAGACTGATATACCTGATAACAGATCTAACTATCTGGGGACAAGACTGCAGAGCTCCAAAGGTGAAAATAATCAAGCTAGCTCACTCAAGCAACTCATTTGGGCATATCAAAGCAAAATAAAGCAAGAAGCTATGACACAGTAAGCAAACATAAAATAAACCAATACAATAACCTATAGATGGCTTGGAGACAACAGTCAGTATCAAGTCACATAAAGAAACAGACCACGAACACCTCAACAAGCTCTCAAAACAAAGAATCCACAGATCTTCTAGATGAAAGTGTCTTCCTGGAATTACCAGAGGCAAAATACAAAAGATTAATATACAGAACCCTTCAAGACATCAGGAAGGAAATGAGGAAATACACAGAACAATCCAAGGAACACACAGATAAAGCAATTGAAGACATTAAAAAGATTATTCAGGAACATAATGAAAAATTTAATACGCCAGAAAAATCCATCAACAGACAGCAATCAGAAATTCAGAAGATTAACAATAAAATTATAGAATTAGACAACTCAGTAGAAAGTCAGAGGAGCAGTTCTGAGCAAGTGGAAGACAGAATTTCTAAACTTAAAGCACTTGGCACTAATTTATTTGAAGAAAAATGAGGTAAAAGAATTTAAAACAACAAAACAAAGAAAACTTAAGAATCATGTGGGACTCTATCAAAAGAAATAACCTACGAGTGATTGGAATACCAGAAAAGGTAGGGATAACAGAAAATACAAAAAGAATTGTTGAAGATTTGTTGGCAGACAACTTCCCTGATATCATGAAAGATAAGAAGATATCTCTCTAAGATGCTCATCGAACTCCACATAAGGTAGATGTTAAAAAAAAGTCACCAAGACATATTTTAATCAAACTTGCCAAAACCAAAGATAACGAATTTTAAGAGCAGCTAAGGATAAACGAAAAGTCACCTACAAAGGAGAGCCAATAAGAATAAACCTGGACTACTCAGCAAAAAAAAAAAAAATTTTTTTTTTTTTTACTCAGCAAAAACCATGCAGGCAAGAAAGCAATGGGATGAGTTACATAAAAAACTGAAGGAAAAAAAATGACTCCGAAGAATCATATATCCAGCAAAGCTGTCTCTCAAATATGAAGGTGAAATTAGGACATTTCTAGATAAAAAGAAGTTTAGAGATTTCATAAAAACCAAACTAAAACTATAAGAAATACTAAAGGGAGTTCTTTGATTAGAAAAAAAGTACTATCAGTTATCAAACCAAGACTAAAACACTGGGCAGAGCAATCAGAAGACAACCCAGACACAGAAATCAGAAAAATAAATCAAGATAAACCCTCAAAACAGGGTAACAGCAAAGTTATTATGTAAAAGAAGACAACATTAAAACAATAAAGAGGGACTAAGAAATGTAGTCATGGATCTTCCGTATGGAGAAAAGGACAAAAAAATGAAAGTTAGTTTTAAATTTAGAAATATAGGGGTAAATAAAACAGTAACCACAAAGGAGACAAACTATCCTACACATCAAAATAAAATACAAGAAAAAAATAAAGACTCAGCAGAAACAAAACCAAGAACAGCCAATAAGAGGATAGCACAATATATAAAGATAATTTAGTCAGCACATAAAATTAAGTGGGAAAAAGAAACTGTCAAAAGCACACACAAAAAAAACATCAAAATGACAGCACTAAATTCATACCTATCCATAATTACACAGAATGTAAATGGACTAAATGCACCAACAAAGAGAAAGAGAGTGGTAGAATGGATTAAAAAACATGATCCGTCTATATTCTGCCTACAAGAGACACATCTTAGACTTAAAGACACAAACAAATTAAAACTCAAAGAATAAGAAAAAGTATATCAAGCAAACAACAATCAAAAAAGAGTAGCAGTGGCAATATTAATTTCTGACAAAATGGACTTTAATGTTAAATCCATCATGAAAGATAAGGAAAGCCACTAAATAATGATTAAAGGGACAATTTACCAGGAAGCGATAACCATATTAAATATTTATGCACCCAAAGACAGAGTTGCAAGATACGTAAAACATACTCTGACAGCATTGAAAAGTGAGATGGACAGCTCCACAAAAATAGTAGGAGAATTGAACACACTGCTTTTAGAGAAGGACAGGGCATACAGAATGAAGCTCAATAAAGACAAGGAAGACCTAAATACCACAATCAACCAACTTGACCTCATAGATATATACAGAATAAAGCAACAGCAATGAAGTATACTTTCTTTTATACTGCATATGGAACATTCTCTAGAATAGGCCACATATTAGTTCATAAAGCAAGCCTTAGCAGAATCCAAAACATTGAAATATTACAAAGCATCTTCTCTGACCATAAGACTATAAAAGTGGAAATTAATAACAGAAAAATCAGGGAAAAGAAATCAAACACTTGGAAACTGAACAATACCCTGCTCAAAAAAGACTGGATTATAGAAGACATGAAGTATGGAATAAAGAAATTCATAGACTCCTATGAGAATGAAAACATTTCCTATCAGAACCTTTGGGAGACAGTAAAAGCAATGCTAAGAGATCAATTTATATCAAGAAATGCACACATCCAAAAAGAAGAAAGGGCCAAAATCAAAGAATTATCCATACAACTTGAACAAATAGAAAGAGAGCAACAATAGGAACCCTCAGGCACCAGAAGAAAACAAATAATAAAATTAGAGCAGAAATAGTGAAATAGAAAACAGGAAAACAATTGAAAAAATTAACAAGACCAAAAGTTGGTTATTTGAAAAATCAACAAAATTGATAAACCATCAGCCAAACTGACAAAAGAAAAACAGGAGAGGAAGCAAATAACCCAAATAAGAAATGAGTTGGGTGATATTACAACAGACCCAACTGAAGTTAAAAGAATCATATCACATTACTATGAAACATTGTACTCTAAGAAATTAGAAAACCTAGAAGAAATGGATGAATTCCTGGAAACACGCTACCTACCTAAACTAACACAAACAGAGGTAGAACAACTAAATAGACTCATAACAAAAGAAGAGATTGAATAGGTAATCAAAAAACTTTCAACAAAAAAAAAGCCCTGGCCTGGACGGCTTCACTGCAGAGTTCTACCAAAGTTTCAGATAAGAGTTAACACTACTACTACTAAAGGCATTTCAGAGTATAGAAGAGGATGGAATACCACCATGCTCATTCTATGAAGCCACCATTTCTCTGATACCAAAACCAGGTAAAGACACCACAGAAAATGAAAATTACAGACCTATATCCCTCATGAACTTAGACACAAAAATGCTCAACAAAATTCTAGCCAATGGAATTCAACAACATACAAACAAAAAAAGTAATTCATCATGACCAAGTAGGATTCATACCATATATGCAGGGGTGGTTCAACATTAGAAAAGCAATTAATGTAATCCATCACACAAATAAAACAAAAGAAAAACCACAGGATCTTATCAATTCATACAGAAAAGGCATTTGACAAAGTTCAACACCAATTCACGATAAAAACTCTCAGCAAAATAGGAACAGAAGGAAAATTCCTCAGCATAATAAAGGGCATTTATGCAAACCCAACAGACAACATTATCTTATATGGAGAGAGCCTGAAAGCATTCCCCTTGAGATCAGGAGCCAGACAAGGATGCCCTTTATCACCGCTCTTATTCAACATTGTGCTGGAAGTCCTAGCCAAAGCAATTAGGCTAAATAAAGAAATAAAGGGCATCCAGATTGGCAAGGAAGAAGTCAAGTTATCTCTATTTGCAGATGACATGATCTTATACACAGAAAAACCTAAGGAATCCTCAAGGAAACTACTGAAACTAATATAAGAGTTCAGCAGAGTATGTGGATACAAGGTAAACATAATAAATCAGTTGGATTCCTCTACACCAACAAAAAGAACATCGAAGAAGAAATTGCCAAATCAATGCCATTTGCCACAGCCCCCAAGAAATAAAGTACTTAGGAATAAACCTTACCAGATGTAAGAGACTTATACAAAGAAATCTACAATACCATAAGAGAATTACATAAGTGGAAAAACATATCTTGCTCATGGATAGGAAGACTTAACATTATAAAAATGGCTATTCTACCCAAAGCGATTGATACATTTAATGCAATTCTGATCCAAATTCCAAGGGCATTCTTTAATGAGATGGAGAAACAAATCATCAACTTCATATGGAAGGAAAGAGGTCCAGATAAGTAAACCATTATTGAAAAAGAAGGACAAAGTGGGAGGACTTACTCTATCTGATTTTTGAACCTATTATACCAACACAGTGGTTGAAATAGCCTGATACTGGCACAACAACAGATACATAGACCAATGGAACAGAATTGAGAATCCAGACATAAATTCATCCAAATATGAGCAGCTGATATTTGACAAAAGCTCCAAAGCAGTTAAATGGGGAAGACAGTCTTTTTAGCAAATGGTGCTGGCATAACTGGATAACCAAAAAATGAAACCAGACCCGTACCTCAGTACATCCACAAAAACTAACTCAAAATGGATCAAAGACCTAAACACAAAATCTAAAACAATAAAGATCATGGAAGAAAAAATAGGGACAATGTTAGGAGCCCTAATAGACAGCATAAACAGTATACAAAACATTACTAAGAATGCAGAAGAAAAACTAGATAACTGGGAGCTCCTAAAAATCAAACACCTATGCTCATCCAAAGACATTACCAAAAAAGTAAAAAGATTACCTACAGAGAGGGAAAAAGTTTTTAGCTATGACATTTCTGATCAGCGCCTGATCTCTAAAATCTACATGATCCTGCAAAAACTCACCTGTAAAAAGACAAATAACCCAATTAAAAAATGGGCAAAAGATATGAATAGACACTTCACTAAAGAAGATATTCAGGTACCTAACAGTATATGAGGAAATGTTCACGATCATTAGCCATTAGAGAAATGCAGATCAAAACTACAATGAGATTTCATTTCACTCCAACAAGGCTGGCATTAATCCAAAAAACACAAAATAATAAATTTTGGAGAGGCTGTGGAGAGATTGGAACACTTATACACTGCCGGTAGAAATGTCAAATGGTACAACCACTTTGGAAATCGATATGGCGCTTCCTTAAAAAGCTAGAAATAGAACTACCATATGATCCAAAAATCCTACTCCTTGGAATATAACCTAGAGAAATAAGAGCCTTTACATGAACAGATATATGCACACCCATGTTTATTGCAGCACTGTTTACAAGAGCAAAAAGATGAAAGCAACAAAGGTCCTCATCATGGAATGAATGGATAAATAACATATTCACACAATGGAATACTACGCATCCATAAAGAACAGTGAGGAATCTGTGAAACATTTCATAACATGGAGGAACCTGGAAGGCATTATGCTGAGTGAAATTAGTCAGGTGCAAAAGGACAAATATTGTATAAAACCACTATTATAAGAACTTGAGAAATAATTTAAACTGAGAAGAAAACATTCTTTTGTGGTTACGAGGGGGGAGGGAGGGAGGTTGGGAGAGGGACATTCTCTAATTAGATAAAATTAGATAGTAGATAAGAACTACTTTAGGTGAAGGGAAAGACAGCACACAATACAGGCGAGGTCAGCACAACTGGACTAAACCAAAAGCAAAGAAGTTTTCTGAATAAACTGAATGCTTCGAAGGCCAGCGTAGCAGAGGCAGGGGTCTGGGGGTCATGGTTTCAGGGAACATCTAAGTCAGTTGGCGTAACAAAATCTATTAAGAAAACATTCTGCATCCCACTTTGGAGAGTGGCATCTGGAGTCTTAAACGCTAGCAAGCAGCCCTCTAAGATGCATCAATTGGTCTCAACCTACCTGGATCAAAGGAGAATGAAGAACACCAAAGACACAAGGTAATTATGAGCCCAAGAGACAGAAATTCCACATAAACCAGAGACTACATCATCCAGAGACCAGAAGAACTAGATGGTCCCCAGCTATAGCCGATGACTGCCCTGACAGGGAAAACAACAGAGAACCCCTGAGGGAGCAGGAGAGCAGCGGGATGCAGGCCCCAAATTCACGTAAAAAAGACCAGGCTTAATGGTCTGACTGAGACTAGAAGAACCCCAGTGGTCATGGCCCCCAGACCTTGTGTTGGCCTATTACGGGAACCTTTCCCAAAGCCAACTCTTCAGACGGGGTTTGGACTGGACAATGGGTTGCAGAGGAATGCTGGTGAGGAGTGAGCTTCTTGGATCAGGTGGACACTTGAGACTATGTTGGCATCTCCTGCCTGGAGGGGAGATGAGAGAATAGAGGGTGTTAGAAGCTGGCAAAATGGACAGGAAAAGAGAGAGTGGAGGGAGGGAGCGGGCTGTCTCATTAGGGGGAGAACAATTGGGAGTATGTAGCAAGATGTATAGGAGTTTTTGTGTGAGTGACTGTCTTGATTTGTAAACTTTCACTTAAATCATAATAAGAATTAAAAAAAAATAAAGTACCAAAAAACAAACTTAAAAAAAATAGCCATTAAAAAGTTTTTGAGTCTCAGTTCTACTCTGACACCCAGGGGGTTGCCATGAGCAGGAGTTGATTTGATGATGAATGGAACTGGATTATTACAGCAACTAGAATGTGGCTTGAAACAATTTTTATTTCACAGAGCCATCAGAGAGAATATAATTTACTTTACAAGAATGTAATGATAAGTCTAAAAAATACTCAGACATCTTGCCTATGAATAAATATTCATAAGAATTAATGCCACGATAGTAACAAGAGGCTAAACATAGGTTGGGAGCATGATTCTTAGAACTGTGAATCCCTAGGCAGAAATTATACTTGCCGGTCTCTGATATGAAAGGACTCATTAGCAATGGTCCCACTGCGAAAAAAAATTACCCTTCAATGACAAATACATTTTCATTCCCACCTCCTCTTAAATAAAGTGTGTAAAGTACATGTTTGAGGCAGATTGCAAGCTGTATGACAGGATCACATTTGACAGGACCACATTTCTAACATCATGATAGCTCAGGTTATTCCAGGGGCACTTCTGAAATAAAAAGAGTTGTCAAATTCCAGCTGTCTTAGTAGCCTACATGGCAACCCAGCAATGACTCATGTAAGTTTTAATACTTGTGTCACTTCAAATAGTCTCTTATTTCTTATTATTTATGAAACTCCAGCAAAATTCATGTCATGCAATAGATTTATTTTGTATTCAAAGCTACACATTTAAAATAAATTCATAAGCAAATAGTTCTAAGTAATATTGCCTTCTGATTTTCAATATCTGTCTCTCTTTTTACATTGTTAGCTATAAAAGAGGAAGAATATGCTGAGGAACATAAAAAAATGATTCAAATGGAGAGTTTTAACATAGTGCTTAGAGGACTTACCAATGCTCAATAAATTAGTATAATTATGATGGAGAAATATAGTCAGTCTGAAGATGCCTTTCCTTCCCTCTTCCCTCCCTGTTTCTCTCCCTCCCTCTGTGCCTTCTCCCCTCTCTCCTTTCCTTCCTTCTTTTCTTTTTAAAAATCAGTTTTCCTTTAGCATAGTCATGGTGTCAAGATCATAGAATGTGAGTGGACTTTTTTGAAATGTTTCATGTTCTGAGGTTCAAAAAATTACTTCTGACTGACTTACTCTGTGGCTTGGCTTCTTTTGTCTATAAACAAGGAAGGAGCCCTAGTGGAACAGTATTTCAGCATAATGCTGATAACCACAAGTTCAATGGTTTGAGCACAACAGCAGCTCCACAGGAGAAAGATGTAGCACTCAGCTTCCTCAAACCTTATGGGGCAGTTTAGTTCTACTCTGTCCCCGAGGGTCCCTATGTGTCAGAATGGACTCAATAGCAATGAGTTTTTGTAAAAAAGGATGAAAGAATGAAGTAATAATTTATATTTCATCAATCATTATTCTGCCTACTAAAACTGTATTACATTCATTCATGCATGCACAAAATCATTCATATTATTATTTATGAATCTATTCATTAATTTGGTAACTATTCTTTGAGCTTTTATAAGCAGGCTTCTTTGTGAGGTACAGGCTTAACTGTGGTGAGAAAAAAGCTTGCTTCCTTTGCTTGTGGAGTTTGGAATCAAATATAATCACCTGAGAGTTTATAATTTCCACTTCCTTATTTTCAAATAAATAGCAACTAATAAGTAACAAAGCAAATTTTTACATATATATTTTTGGCTTCATTGGTTTTGTTCCTCCCTTGGGTAATAAAGAAGTATATCTTAGAGTTTCCTCTGATCGATGGGACTTCTGGTATTCCATCTTTCTCTGGTAACTCCTTCTATTATGGCTTGGTTTGTTTTAGGATATTAAAGATAATATACGACCAATTACAAGGACGCACAAGAGAGATTAGCTTATTTATAAGGCTACGTAGCCTGGTACTAGGCAAAAGTACCAGCTAGAAGAAATATTTGGAAATTTTGTGGAATGGTTTCAGAGGCATGCTGAAACATTGTTCCTGACCCTCCTTCAACACTTCGCTGGTACTCATAATTTCTAGAAGGGAATTTTCTGTTTTTTAGCATAAGTCTCTGATTGCCATAGAAATAGCATCCTTCATAACCAACCTCACCCAAAACTGGCACTCCCATTTGTCCACTAAAGGTGGCATTTGAAGATGTGACCTCTTAAACTCGCACTATTAAGTACTCGCTCAATATACTTTTCCCATAAAAAGCCACCATTATTTTAAAAGTTTTCTTTAAAAACTGAATTTATCAATTTATAAGCCTTTTCACTACGCTTTTCTAAATAATGAAACTACATTAATAGACAAAGCCTTTTTGAACTGGAAGACAAAAGCAGAAATAATTTGTGAAAATAATCTAAATTTTTAAAAATATTTTATAGAAAATTTGACATAAGTAAGATCAAAAGGTAAACAGTAAATTAAAATATTGGTGGAATATCTGTAAAAAAAAAAAAAAATTCTACCCTAAGAGGTAATGTGTCTTTATAAGTAAATAACAATAAGATGGAGGGCCCAATAGAAAAATGGTCAAAGGACGTGGACAGGGAATTGAGGAGAAAAAAAATGCAAACAGACAATTCATGAAGGAATAAATGGCCAACCCCATTAATAGTCACTAAATGATTGAAACATCAATCAGATGCACTTTCATGTAGCAAATAAAGTTAAAAAATGTGACACATTGTCTTGCCATCTTAAATGGTACGGGTAAAATGCCTCGAGTCCCACCTAGGGGAAGCATGGCTCCTGGGCAAATATTCCAGGTCAGGAAGTGGAAGTTACTCTATTCTCTTTCACTACTTTCCATGGGACAAAACTATGACCTCTTATGAGATTCTATCACATGAGTTACATCAATTGGGACATGGAGGGGCAGGTTTCTGGCCATAGGAGTAAGCAAGTGATTCAAGTCTGGCCAGTCATGATCTTCCAGACTGTGTTTGGTCCAAGGGTCAAGCAAGGTTAAACCTTGGCTTAGGGTGAAAGTCTCACCAGGATATTTGATATATGGATCCTGAGTGACTATTTCTTTTCTCTCCAGGATTGTGATCTATGAGAGCCTTGTTAGCCTTGTAGAATTCCTTGTTCTTTTTGAGTAATAGCCACAGTTTAGAGGGACTGGCTGCAGTCCTAGTACAGCAATGGCTCCAAATAGGCATACTCATACATCAATTTAGTGTGAAGAGTTGTGGTATAAAGAACAGACAGTTTCTAAAGTGCATCCTTATAATGGTATGTCAAATAAAAAATTATATATGCCCATAAAGTTTTAGCTAAAAATAAGGTTATTATATATTAATAATAGGGAAAATTGAAAACATCCATATAATAAAATATCAAAACTACATTTTTAAAAGTTGAAAGAAAAGTACCCTATTGGCATGGAAAAATGTTTATGGTAATTGTCGAGTGGTAGGTTATAAAACAATATAGTGATATATATATATATCCTTTAAGCAGAACACACAGGGATAACAACTATATAGTTATATGTGTATATATATATATATACACGTGTGTGTTTTTATCAAAGATAATTTTTAATTTCATCATATTATATTTGATTTTTCTAAGTTAAAAAAAAGAGGGTTGTCATTTCAAAATGGCCTGTTTTTGTTTGTTTGTTTGTTGTTAAATCTGATGAAAAAAAAGGTTGCTGTTGTGTGCCCTTGAGTCAATCCTGAATCACAGCCATCCTGTAGGACAGAGTAAAACTACGCCATAGGGTTTCCTAGTCTGTAATCTTTACAGAAGCAGATAGCCAGGTCTTTCCTCCTTTGGAACAACTGGATTGAACTGCCAGACTTTCTGTTAGCAGCTGAGTGCTTAACCACTGTGTGAACAGAGCTTCTTGATTACAAAAGGTAATACTTGTTCATTGCAGAAAGACAAACACCTCCAGAAATACAGAAATGTATACAAAATAAAATAATTCTCATCCAGAGATAATCACCGTTAACACTGGCATAGGCTTGTAAAGAGTTTTCTATGCGTATAGACACTGACGCAACGGTGAAAAGAAATTTCTGTGGAGGTGATTTTAGCAAATGAGTTTCAAATCCCCGTAGTACTTTTCTTTCATTCCAGGTAAAGAAACAGAATTTTGAACAGTTAAGAATGTTTACTTTGTCTGGTGTCACTAGCTGTCTGGAGAAAGGGGCCTGATGACCTTGGAATCCTGAAATGAATCAGATACAAGGGGAGCAATTAACTGCCTTTTGGTGAACGAAGGAAAGTAGAGAGAGAAGGAACTAAAGAATAGATGTTACCATCTTGACTATTTTGACCGAGGTGGGCGAGCACCTTTGTTGTTGTTAGCTGCTGTTGAGTCATTTCCAACTCATGGTGACCCCATGTGTGCAGAGTAGAACTGCTCTATGCGGTTTTCAAGGTTGTGACTCTTTGGAAGCAGAATGCCAGCTCTGTCTTCTGAGGAGCTTCTGTGTGGTTTGAACAGCCAGCCGTTAAGCTAGTAGTCAAGTGCTTAACGATTTTCACACCCAGGGAACTTAGGGAGAGCACCTTACTGCCCTACAATGGCTTCCTGTCTTCTCTTCCAAAAACAGAATGCTGCATGCAATGACTTAACTCTCTCCCAAGTCAGGCTTTTTTGAAATTTCTCTCCAGAAAATTAGTCACTTCCATTTCTTGGGCAATAGAATCCCAAGTTGGGTGCACTTATGTATCCCAGCAGGTGAGCTGCTTGAACAGGAGAAAAATATTAGTAGTTCTCTTGATATTTATGGAGCATTCTTTCTTAGATTTCAGTTATATATTACATTGTATGTAATACTTTAGTATATATGAATATGCATATAATTTACAGGCAAGTGAACATACCTGATCATAGCATTTTGCTGTTTGTTGCTGTCGTAAGGCACCATCTAGTCGTTTCTGAATCACAGCAACCCTATGTACAAAAGAGCGAAACATTGCCTGGTCCTGCACTATCCTCATAATCGTTGCAGCCACTTTGTCAATCCATCTCGTCAAGAGTCTTCTTTTTCCCTGGCCTTCTGCTTTACCAAGCATAATGTCCTTCTCCCGGGACTGATCCCTCCTGATAACATATCCAAAGTATGTGAGACATAGTCTCACCATCCTTGCCCCAGAGAATCATTCTGGTTGTACTTTCTTCCGAGACAGGCTTGTTCATTCTTTTGGCAGTCCATGGTGTATTCAATACTCTTTGCCAACACCACAATTCAAAGTCATCAATTCTTCTCCAGTCTTCCTTATTCATGATCCAGCTTTCACTTCCATGTGAGGCAATTGAAAATATGATCGCTTAGGTCAGGCACACCTTAGTCTTCAAAGTGACATCTTTGCTTTTCAACACTCTAAAGAAGTCTTTTGCAATAGATTTTCCAGATGTTTAATTTCCTGACTGTTGCTTCCCATGGGTGTTGACTGTGGATCCAAGTAAAATGAAATCCTTGACAACTTCAATCTTTTCTCCATTTACCATGATGTTGCTCACTGGTCCAGCTGTGAAGATTTTTGTTTTCTTTTTTTTTTTTTTTTATGTTGAGGTGTAATCCATAATGAAGGTTGTGGTCTAGATCTTCACCAGGAAGTGCTTCAGGTTCTCTTCACTTTCGGCAAGCAAAGTTGTATTGCCTGCATATCTCAGGTTATTAATGAGTCTTCCTCCAATCCTGATACCCTGTTCTTTCTTATATAGTCCAAATTCTCAGATTATTTGCTCTGCATACATCTTTCTTGAGAATAGGCATAAATGCATATCTCTTCCGGTCAGTTGGCCAGGTAGCTGTCTTCCAAATGTCTTGGCACAGATGAGTGAGCACTTCCAGTGCTGCATCAATTTGTTGAAACATCTCAACGGATATTCAGTCAATTCCTGGAGCCTGGTTCCTTGCCAATATCCTCAGTGTAGCTTGGACTTTTTCCTTCAGTACCATCGGTTCCTGATCATATGAATGTCAACCAATTCATTTTGATATAGTGACTCTGTGTATTCCTCCCATCTTCTTTTAGTGTTTTCTGTGTCCGTTAATATTTTCCCCGTAGAATCCTTCAATATTGCAATGAGGCTTAAATTTTTTCTTCAGTTCTTTCAGCTTGAGAAATGCCAAGCCTGTTCTTCTCTTTTGGTTTTCTATCTCCAGGTCTTTACATATGTCATTATAATACTTTTGCTTTCGTGAGTTGTCCTTTGAAATCTTTTATTCAGCTTCTTTACTTCATCATTTTTTCCTTTTGCTTTAGCTACTCATTGTTCAAGAGCAAGTTTCAGGGTCTCTTCTGACATCCATTTTGGTCTTTTCTTTCTTTCCTGTCTTTGCAATGGCTTCTTGCTTTCTTCATGTATGATGTTCTTGACGTCGTTCCAGAACTGGTCTGGTCTTCTTTCATTAGTGTTGAATACATCAAATCGATTCTTGAGATGGTCTCTAAATTCAGGTGGGATATGCTCAAATTCATACTTTGGCTCTCCTGGACTTGTTCTAATTTTCTTCAGTTTCAGCTTGAACTTGCATACGAGCAGTTGATGGTCTGTTCCACAGATGGTCCCTGGCCTTGTTCTGACTGATGATATTGAGCTTTTCCATAGTCTCTTTTCACAGATGTAGTTGACCTGATTCCTGGGTATTCAGTCTGGCAAGGTCCACATGTATAGATGCTGTTTATGTTGGTGAAAAAGATATTTGAAGTGAAGTATTTGGTCTTGCAAAATTCAATCATGTGATAGGCCATATTTTCTAGCTACCAGTTCTTCTTCTTTGTTTCCAACTTTTGCATTCCCATCACCAGTAATTATCAATGCATCCTGATTGCATGTTTGATCAATTTCAGACTGCAGAAGTTGGTAAAAATCTTCAATTTCTTCATCTTTGGCCTTAGTATTTGGTATGTAAATTTGAATAATAGTCTTATTAACTGGTCTTCCTTGTAGTCATATGAATATTATCCTATCAATGACAGCACTATTCTTCAGGACAGTTCTTGAACTGTTCTTTTTGACAATGACTGCAATACCATTCCTCTTCAGTTTGCCTTTCCTGGCATAGTAGACCATATGATTGTTCGATTAAAAATGGCCAATACCATCCATTTCAGCTCAGTAATGCCTAGGATATTGACGTTTATGCATTCCATTTCATTTTTGATGATTTCCAATTTTCCTAGATTCCTACTTCATACATTCCACATTCCAATTATTAATGGTTATTTTCAGCTGTTTCTTCTCATTTTGAGTTGTGCCTTTCAGTGAATGAAAGTCCTAGAAGCTGGACTCCATACACATCATTAAGGTTGACTCTACTTTGAGGAGGCAGCTCTTCTCCAGTTGTATTTTGAGTGACTTCCAACACGAGCGGGTCATCTTCTGGCACTGTATTAATGTTCCACTGCTCTTCACAAGAATTTCTCTGGCTAATTCTTTTCAGAAGCAGACTGCTAGGTCCTTCTTCCTAGTCTGTCTTAGTCGGAAGCTCTGCTGAAACCTGTCCACCATGGGTGACCCTCTGGGTATCCAGTGGCATAGCTTCCAGCATCACAGCAACACACAAGTCCCCACAGTACAACAAATTGACAGATTCTTAGAGATTTGCTGTTAGAAAAGTGCAACGAAAAAATTTTGGAGACCAATCCCTAAAGGCAAGATTCCTATGTTGTTGCATCCAGATATTCCTTATTCTTGCATACTGTTTAGTTTTTCCGTAATTATCTTAATAAATTAATTTTCATACTGTTAAAACTTGAAAACTTACTTAAATAGAACTGTCTTTATTTCTCAGATTAAAAAAAATTCTGAGACTCTTAAACAGTTTTTTCTTGAGTTTTCTTCAAAGTACACAGAGATAATTAGTCTGTAAATAATAAACGTTTCTTAAGTGATACGAAACTAAAAAAACATTTAGATCTACGAATATTATTGAATATAACCTATGTGCTCTC
The DNA here is from genome assembly GCF_024166365.1 of Elephas maximus indicus. NCBI lineage: Eukaryota > Metazoa > Chordata > Mammalia > Proboscidea > Elephantidae > Elephas > Elephas maximus. The sequence goes on along the minus strand of NC_064828.1, from coordinate 25,584,606 downwards.
AAAAACAAACAAAAAACAAAGGACAGAGTATGATTTCCCTTTCCTTCAGAATCATAAAATATGTTTATGTAAATTATAACCAGGACAGGTTGATCATATCAGCAAATAAGACATTTTTGGGTCTTCATTCTGAAGATCACATATTAAATTCACTAAAATTAGAGCAATTGAATGAAGAAGGGCCATTATGACTTCACAAATAAATTAAGTCTACTAAAATATAAAAATATGATATTATGATATGAACTCAAATATTAACATTCTTGAATTTATTTAGATGCCACTAAAGTGCATGAAATATATTGTTGTGTCAGGTGGGACAAGTAAACACTTTGATATTTTGCCCACTATGTTAATTTGCACCTAGAAATATTTTCATCACAGATGAAAAAAGGCATAGTACCTAATATCTATGGGTCATGCACTATTTTAAATATTTCACTTTTATACCTCTTAATTCTTACTACAATTCTATAAGGCATGTATCACTATTTCCCAGATTTACAGATGGAGGAACAAAGGCACAGAAAACATCATGAAGTTATCCACGGTCATACTACTAGGAATTACAAAAGAGAGAATTTGAAAACTCTCAATAAGAATCTAGAGTTTACTTGGCCTATTTATTAGGAATTTTACAGTAGTGAGGAAAGTTGAAAAATTGTATTAGTTAGAATACAGCTGCCATGCTGGGATGCAGAGATGAAAGCCAAGCATACAGACTCACTACAAAACAAATGATTGCAGACATTGTGTATTCGCCTGCTTATGAGGATCTAAAGGTGCTCTGGTGGTGCAAAGATTAAGCACACAGCTGCTAACTGAAAAGTTGGTGATTCAGACCCAACAGAAGCTCCATGGGAGAAAAGACCTGGAGATATAATCCTGTAAAGATTATAGCTTAGGAAACCTTATGGGACAGTTCTATTCTGTCCAACAGGGTCCATTGAGTCTGAATCTACTCAACAACACACAACAACATGAGGATTTATAGCACACAGGTGTATAGAGTGAGATTTGATGCCAGGTTTGGCTTTGCTCTCTTACTCCCACAATCCTATGATATTATTTCCATTTCCATTTCACTTTACAGGAAATTTTCTGATCTCTCTCAGAAACTTGAAATCATGGACCAAGGAAATAACTCTAGAAGGACTGAGTTTGTGTTGCACGGTCTTTCAGGTCCTCGAGAGCTACAGCTTTTCTATTTTGCATTTTTCACATTTTTCTATTCATCCGTTGTGCTGGGAAACCTCCTCATTGTGCTCACAATCCTCTCTGAACCTGCGCTACACACACCCATGTACTTCCTGCTCAGCAACCTCTCCTTCACTGATCTGTGTCTATCCACCTTTGCCACTCCCAAAATGATTGTTGACTTCCTCAAGGAGCACAAGACCATCTCCTTTGAGGGCTGCATGGCTCAGATATTCTTTCATCATGCCTTTACCGGTGGTGAAATGATGCTCCTTGTGGCCATGGCATATGACAGATATGTAGCCATATGTCGACCCCTGCACTATGCAGCAATCATGAATGTACACAAGTGTTCAGGCCTTGTCGTGGGGTCCTGGCTCTTTGGAGTCCTGCATTCATTAAGCCAGTTGGTCTTCACAGTAAACCTTTCATTCTGTGGTCCGAATAAAGTGGACAGCTTTTTCTGTGACATTCCCTTAGTTATCAAACTTGCCTGCACTGATACATATACCCTTGAGGTACTGATGCTTTCAGACAGTGGTCTAATGGGTATGATCTTTTTTCTGCTCTTGATCATCTCCTACACAGCTATCATGGTGACTGTACGACGTCGGTCCTCAGTAGGCATGGCCAAGGCCTGGGCCACCCTGACTGCCCATGTCACTGTGGTGACCCTCTTCTTTCGGCCCGGCCTCTTCATCTATGCCTGGCCTTTCAGCAACTTCGCAACTGATAAGTTTCTGTCAATATTCTATACTGTTTTCACGCCTCTCTTAAACCCCTTGATCTACACATTCAGAAATAAGGAGGTAATATCAGCAATGCAGAAACTGAGGAGGCGACAAATAAGTTCCTAACAGCTCCTTGGCTTTCTCTTGTGATAATGACAACCATAATAAAGACACTCACTAATATTGTTTGCTATTAAAGCTATTTATGTTTGAACTAAGAAATTAAATGGATGGAGGTAATTTCTTTTATATAGGAATGTTATTTGTTGCAATGTGAACTCTCACTACAAAATATCCAGACTTAAGGACTAAATAGTGAATAGGTTTGGTGAACTCATTAACTTAACTCAGAAACCAAATAGATTTATGTACTTAACCTTGTATGCTGCAGATTTCACCAGCTTACAAATAAATATGAAAACCTAGGCCCACAATTAATGTCTCTTTGTTTCAGCATATTAAATTGAAGTTTAGAATTACCACTCCAAGTTAGTGATTCAATAAGCACACGCAAACGTGGTTATGTCGTTCTATGTAAATGGAGGTTTTATTCAAAACACTGCTAAATATATGCCTGTGCTCTATGTATTCATTTACTGATCTCCAGGTCCTGCCATCTAATCTTCACCACCTGTCTCAGTTTTCTAGTGCTGCTCTAACAGTAATGCCACCAGCAGATGGCTTCAACAAAAAGAAATTTATTCTCTCACAGTTTGGGAGGCTAGAATTCTGAATTCAGGGTACCACTCTAGGGGACAGCTTTCTCTCTGTTACTTCTGGGAAAACCCTGGTGGCCTAGTGGCTAAGAACTATGGCTGCTAACCAAAAGGTTGGCAGTTCAAATCCACCAGGTACTCCTTGGAAACTCTGTGGGGCAGAGCTACTCTGTCCTATAGGGTCGCCATGAGTCGGCATCGACTCGACAGCAATGAATTTGGTTTTGGTTTGGTCAGCTCTGGTGGAAGTCCCTTGTCATCAGTCTTCCCCTGGGTCTAGGAGTTTCTCAGTGCAGGGATCCCAAGTCCCAAGAATGCACTCTGTTTCCATCTCTTCTTTCTTGGTTGTATGAAGTAGTTAGCTCTCCTCTCTGCTTATTTGTCTCTTTTATATCTTAGAAGAGATTAACTTGACACAACCTAATCCCATAGATATGTTCTGCCTCATTAACATAGCTGCCTCTAATACTGCCTCAACATCATAGAGGTTAGGAAATACAACGCATAGGATAATTACATTAGATCGCAAAATGGAGGACAACAGCACAATAATGGGAATCATGGCCTAGCCAAGTTGACACACATTTTTGGGGGACACAATTCAATTCGTGACACCACTCAATAAAGAACAAGTGAGAACACATATTTTTCAAAGCTCTCAAAAACTATCAGGTCATTGTTTTGGATTTTTTAAAGAATTCTACATTTTTCACTGTCCTTTCTGAATTACCGTAATGTCTGAAATATTATAGGACATGTTTTCTTTGCCTTTATAGCATTTGTTTTTATAACAGAATAGTAACCATCTTAGATAACAGGAAAATTGGACACCCCACCTTTTGCTTATAAACTACTTATTATTTGAATTAGACTAAAATTATTCCTAATAATAAAATATTTTTCTTTTCCTATAAAGTTAATACCTCTATCAAATTCATGCTTCTTCCACTCAACATGATAAATATGAAAATGTATAAAATATTAAAGTAATATAACATATTTAAACAATATTTTTTAAATTTCATAATAGTATTTAATTTACACTTTTTTAAACCAGTAATCATTTTAACTGATATCACATTTTAATTTGAGACAATCACCTTAATCTTAATCTTCTGATCTCTAGTGTTTGAAAGAGAAAACCATACCCCAAAGTGAAGTTATACTTCTGAAATACTGTGGGGTAAATGGTAGATTAGAATAAGATTTCATATAAAGTAGGCTTAAACAATGTTTAACTCATTTTGTTCCTTATCACTTCAACATTCTGCAAGGTTCTGTTGATTCTTTTCTGAAGCATAGAATTTCAAAAAAAGAAACCTAATATATGTCTGTAGCACATGATGAATGTGAAAAAGATGATAATAAAGTCAAATTTAGATTTAATGATTACTCTACGGTTTACAAATTGTATATTTATATATTATCTCATTTGATACTCACAAGGTACCTCAGGGTTAGAAGAAGATTATACTTCTATTACTGACAATGTTCACATGTAGGTATTCAGATATACTTTAAGTAAAAATACCTATCGATTCTGGAAGCATTCTTTACAACAAACATATGATGTCATGACATCTGAAAGATTAGAAGCTTTGGGAGAAAGAGAGTGATGTGAAGTGGTTTCAGGTAACCAAAAGGCTATAGGCCATTAGGGACAAACTTTGTTCCTGCAAGAGTATGAAGTAGAATTGGATTCCTTGAACCTGAGATCCTCAGAGCCTATTCCTTCAGTGAAGATGTGGTTTAGAATTGTATTCAGGTCAGCACAAGAAAAAGACCAAAACTGTGTTCTAAATGACCTGGTCTATGGATAGGACTCACCCCCAAGTGTCAGTTTGTCGTACTGTGGGGGCTTGCGTGTTGCTGTGATGCTGGAAGCTATGCCACTGGTGTTCAGATACCAGCAGGGTAACCCATGCAGGACAGGTTTAAGCTGAGCTTCCAGACTAAGACAGACTAGGAAAAAGGACCCAGAAACAAAGGAGAAGGATCAGTAGTTGGAAAATATGGCTTTGGTGAGAGAAACAATGCCAGAGATTGAATAATAGAATTTTGCAAGACCAACAAATTCCTCATTGCAAATACCTCCTTTCACCAACATAAGCAGTGACTATTTTTTTTTTTTTTATACACATGGACCTCACCAAATGGAAAATGCAGAAATTAAATTGACTACATCTGTGGAAAGAGACAGTGGAAAATCTCAATAACATCAATTGGAACAAGGCCAGGGGCAGACTGTGAAGCAGATCATCAATTGCTCATATGCAAGTTCAAGTTTGAACTGAAGAAAATCAGAGCAAGTCCACGAGAGCCAAAATATGAACTTGAGTACATCCCACCTGAATTTTGAGACCATCTGAAGAATAGATTTGACACATTGAACACTAGTGACCTAAGACCAGACAAGTTGTGGAATGACATCAAGGAAATCATCCATGAAGAAAGAGGTCATTGAAAAGACAGGAAAGAAAGAAAAGATCAAGATGGATGTCAGAGGAGACTCTGAAACTTGCTCTAGAATATAAAGCAAAAGGAAGAAGTGATGAAGTAAAAGAACTGAACAGAAGATTTCAAAGGGCGGCTTGAGAAGAAAAGTAAAGTATTATAATGACATGTGCAAAGAGCTGGAAATGGAAAACCAAAAGGGAAGAACACACTCGGTGTTTCTCAAGCTAAAAGAACTGAAGAAAAAATTCAAGACTCGAGTTGCAATAGTGAAGGACTCCATGGGGAAAATATTAAAAGACACAGGAAGCATCAAAAGAAGATGGAAGGAATACAGAGTCATTATACCAAAAAGAATTAGTCAATGTTCAACCATTTCAAGAGGTAGCATATGATCAGGAAACGATGGTACTGAAGGAAGAAGTCCAAGCTGCTCTGAAGGCATTGGCGAAAAACAAGCGTCCAGGAATTGATGGAATATCAATTGAGGTGTTTCAACAAACAGATGCAGCGCTGGAGGTGCTCACTTGTCTATGCCAAGAAATATGGAAGACAGCTTCCTGACCAACTGACTGGAAGAGATCCATATTTATTCCAATGCCCAAGAAAGGTGATCCAACCCAATGTGAAAATTATAGAACAATATCATTAATATCAGACACAAGCAAAATTTTGCTGAATATCATTCAAAAACAGCTGCAGGAGTATATAGACAGGGAACTGCCAGAAATTCAGGCTGTGTTCCGAAGAGGATGTGGAACCAGGGATATCATTGATGATGTTAGATGGATCCTGGCTGAAAGCAGAGAATACCAGCCAGAAGGATGTTTACCTGTGTTTTATTGACTATGCAAAGGCATTTGACTGTGTGGATCATAACAAATTCTGGATAACATTGCAAAGAATGGGAATTCCAGAACAAATAATTGTGCTCATGAGGAAACTTTACATAGATCCAGAGGCAGTTGTTCGGACAGATCAAGGGGGATACTGATTGGTTTAAAGTCAGGAAAGGTGTGCGCCTGGGTTGTATTCTTTCACCATACCTATTCAATCTGTATGCTGAGCAAATAATATGAAAAGCTGGACTATAAGAAGAAGAACAGGGCATCAGGAGTGGGGGAAGACTCATTAACAACCTGCATTATGCAGATGACACAGTCTTGCTTGCTGAAAGTGAAGAGGACTTGAAGCACTTAGTAATGAAGATCAAAGACCACAGCCTTCAGTATGGATTGCACCTCAACATAAAGCAAACAAAAGTCCTCACAGCTGGACCAACAATCAACATCATGATAAATGCAGAAAAGTTTGAAATTGTCAAGGATTTCATTTTACTTGGATCCACAATCAACAGCCATGGAAGCAGCAGTCAAGAAATCAAAAGATGCATCAGATTGGGTAAATGTGCTGCAAAGGACCGCTTCAAAGTGTTGATAAGCAAAGATGTCACCTTGAAGACTAAGGTGTTCCTGACCCAAGCCATGATATTTTCAGTCGCATCATATGCATGTGAAAGCTGGACAATAAATAAGGAAGACTGAAGAAGAATTGACCCCTTTGAACTGTGGTGTTGGTGAAGAATGTTGAATATACCATGGACTACCGAAAGAATGAACAAATCTGTCTTGGAAGAAGTACAACCAGAATGTTCCTTAGAAGAAAGGATGGCGAGACTGCATCTTACATACTTTGGACATGTTGTCAGGAGGGATGAGTCCCTGGAGAAGGACATCATGCTTGGCAGAGTACAGGGTCAGTGGAAAAGAGGAAGACCCTCAACGAGGTGGATTGACACGGTGTCTGCAAGAACAAGCTCAAGCATAACAGTGATTGTAAGGATGGCTCAGGACTGGGCGGTGTTTCATTCTGTTGTGCATAGGATCACCATGAGTCAGAACCGACTCGATTGCACCTACCAACAGCAACAACTTGGATAGGAAAATTGTTTACTCTTGGAAATTATAATCATAACCAAACCTGTTGTTTTCCAGTCAATTTCAACTCATAGCGACCCTATAGGACAGAGTAGAACTTCCCTATAGAGTTTCCAAGAGCACCTGGTGGATGTGAATTGCCGATTTTTTGGTTTGCAGCCATAGCACTTAACCACTACACCACCAGGGTTTATAGGATTTTCCATATATAAATTCAGAGTTTGAATTTATACTCTCTGCATAGTCAGAACTTTAATCTGAAAAAAAATGAACATAAAATATAGTTCATTCCAGGGGTCAATGAAATTCTTGGAGCATTTTGAAAAATAAGGAAAAAAAAAAAAAAACTTTGTAGTGGGCCACACACTCTTAACACTAGCCACACAGGATTTTGGCACAAGAAGGCCTGTTAAATTTGAGTTCACAATTAAACTCACAAAGCATATGGGGAGCGTACTTACAATAAACAAGAATCAGAAGACAGAATAAACAGTAGACTAACCTCCCCTTCCTCACTTAAGTAAGTAATATATCTATTGGAAAAAGATATGAAGTGAATATGCTTAAAAATGATTAAACATTCAAAGTGAATAAAAAAGAGATAATATTACTGAAAAAAAATAAAAGCAGCTGATTTTTTCTCTTGGGAAAATGATTTTTTCTTCTTGTGTATTTCTCCTAATTACCACTGAAAATTTGGGCATTTTCTTTGAAAAAATAATAATGATAATAATACTCTAAGAGTTGGAGAAGAAGACACACAGGCTAGGGACTCAAGGAATGAGCTAGTGGTAAGAACCCTAGGTATTCTTTTTGATTATATTTACTAGACTTGGAGATTAAAAAGCCAGAAATTTAGAAAAGTCAAGGAGAACTAGAGAAAGAAAGAACTGGGGTGGGAGGAGGGAGTAGTGGGGAAGGGAAGGGAAAGGAAAGAAAAAGAAAGAGGCAAGCAAGGAAGGAAGGCCTACTCTCTGTATCCATAGGATCAGGAAAGAGGTAGCCTAAAATACAGAAAAGTTTTGCAGAGTAACCACTGTACTCCAGCCAAACATCACACACACACAAAAAAACTTGGCACCAACCCCACTCATGTTAGCAAAGGGGAAGCGGGAGATCCTAGACTTCTACTTCCCCTTCATACCAGGCCCAAGTCTCTGCCTCCCAGATCCTGTGATGCGGTCAAAGAAGGCCAAACAAAGAGCCAGAACTGCACTCCCATGGGGTGAATGGAGGCCATAAAGCGGTAACAAGGCATTCCTACTACTCCCAGTCAAAGAGGTATCACTGGAGATCTCATGGAGAGTCAGAACTTTATCTGCCATCAAGCAGTACCAAGGAGCCCCCGCCTTGGATATCAGTGGATGTAACATGGGAAACCTGGCTTCTACATCCACCTTGCAGTAACAAGGCAGCATTCCCCTAATCTCCTGTAGGTTGGTGTAAGAAAAACTGAGCTAAAACAGATTTAAATGAAGTCCTTTCTTATAATACTCAAAATCTCTAGATTTGAGGAAAAAAAATGAGTAGTTATGCAAATCACCAGGAAATCTCACCATGAATGAAAAAGGACCATAGATGCCACACCAAGGTGATAGAGATGGTAGAAGTATATGACAAATATTTTAAAGTGATAGTCATAAAAAAGATTCAACGAACAATTATGAACACACTTGAAACAACTGAAAAAAATAAAAATCCTTAGCAAAGAATAGAAAGTTTCAGCAAAGAAATAGGAGATACAAAGAAAACCAAAATGGAAATTTTAGCAATAACCAAGAAGATAAATAAATTCAGTAAATGGGCTTAACAGCAGAAGGGAGGAATTGGAGTAAAGAAGAACAGTGAATTGAACATGTAGCAATAGAAATTACATAATCTGAGAAAATAGACTAAAAGTAAAGGAACAGAACACCCCACTCTTAAGGAGGTGGAGCTTAACTCCTTAAGCGTGAGCTCCCCATAGTAATTTTCTTCCAAAAAGTATGGAAAGGAGGAAAAAGACTAACTTTACAATAGAGAAAACTGACAAACACTATCTCAGCCAGATAATCAAGATCAATATCAAGAGTGATAAATTATGCTGTTAACATGTATCCTTCATATGATGTGATGAGAATAACGTCTTTCTTCCTGTGTTCTTCCTCCAAAAATTCATAAGCCTGGACTAATCATGATAAAAACACATGGTAAATTTCAACTGAGAGAAATTTTATAAGATCACTAACCAGTATGATTCAACACTGTTAAAATCATCAAAAACAAAGAAGTCCAAGAAACTGTCACAGTCAAGAGAAGCCTAAGGAGACGTGATTGCTAAATGCAACAAGGTAACTGAGATGGGACCTGGAATAGAAAGAAAGAAAGAAAAAGAGAGAGAGAGAGGGAGAAAGGGAGAGAGAGAGAAAGAAAGAAAGACAGAGAGAAAGAAAAGATGGACGGAAGGAAGGAAGGAAGGAAGGGAGGGAGGGAGGGAGGGAGGGAGGAAGGAAGGAAGGAAGGAAGGAAGGAAAGAAGGAAGGAAGGAAGGAAGGAAGGAAGAAACAACACTTTACCTACAGAGAAAAAACAATTCAAATGACAGTGGCTTTAACATCAGAAGCCATGTTGATCAGAAGGAAGTGCCATAAGATATTTCAAGCACTGAAATAAAAGGACTGTCAACTCAGAATCCTATAACCAACTAAAATATCATTCATGAATGAAGAAGAAATAATAACATTATAAGAAGAAGAAAAATTAAGATAATTTGTCACCGGCCTACCGACCCTAAAAGAATAGATAAAGGAATAAACAGAAAGGAAACAATAAAAGAAGGGATCTTGGAACATCTGGAAGGAAGGAAGAACATTGAAAGCAATAATATTGGCATATGAAGTAGATTTTCTCTCATCTCTTTAGCTGTCCAAAAGGTAAGAGGGGTGAGCTTTCCCTTTGCATGTCCTCACTGGGTTTTCTGACCCTGAAGGACTCACGAGGATGACCTCAGACACCTTCAAGAAGACCAGTCCCTCTCCGTGGTGGTTACAAAGACCTATTTGGAAGACGTCATTTCAAGCTCCCTCTTTTTTTCCCTCTCATGCCCTTCTTGGGGTAAGGCCCTTTTGAAGCCACACCTTAGGTTCTTAGCCCAAGAAACAGTGGGACATGTCTTCCCTTGTGTAAAGATACCGTGTCAAGTGCCAGCACTCACAGCAGTCCAGGGGAAGCTCCAAGGAGAATTCCCCAGGGCCTGCCATACATCTGAAAAGGGGGCAAATTTAATCTATAGGGACCTCCTAAAAACCTCTTTTCTCTGTCTTCCACTCTGTTCACCCTTCACCTCCAAGATCTCAGTGACCCATGACTAAAGGCCACAGCCCTGTTCCCCTTCCTCCTCCTCGTGAGACTCCTCCTCCCATCGACAACACATGCAGTCCCCCCTTGATAGGGGTTGTCATGGGAGGCTAGAAGTGAGGCTGTAGCTTGCCCATTTTGGGTTTTCTTTGTGCTTAGCATAGCTCCCAGATTCCCCCTCAGCCTTCGCTTGTGCCTTAGTTATCTAGTGTTGCTATAACAGAAATACCACAAGTGGGTGGCTTTAACAAATGAATTTATTTTCTCACAGTTTAAGAGTCTAGAAGTCTGAATTCAGGGTGCAGGCTCTAGGGGAAGGCTTTCTGTCTCTGTCAGCTCTGGAGGCATGTCCTTGTCTCTTCTGAGCTTCTGCTCACAGACACTCTTCATATGGCTTGGTATGTCTCTTCCTCATCTTTGCTTTCTAGCTTACTTTTAATCTCTTTTGTATCTCAAAAGACATTTACACAAGATACACCCTACACTAACCCTGACTCATTAACATAACAAAGACAATCCATTCCCAAATAAGATTATAACCACAGGCATAGAGGTTAGGATTTACAACGCATATTTTTTGGGGACATAGTTCAATCCATAACAACTTTTATTTCCAAATGTGGCTGAGGAACAAAATGGGAAAGATAAGGCAAGCAAGACAGGCAAGAGATAAGCAAAATAATAGGATTCTTCCTCTCTGCTTCTTCCTATTTCCTTACATATTTCCCGTGTGCCTCCACTTCTCTCTCACTCTGTCCATCTATTACTGTAAAGGCTGCAGAGTTGGTCTCAGACCACGCAAGAGGACAAATACCCCTTGGGTGCCTTCAGGTCCTAGCCAGCCCCACGCCTGCCCAGCAGACCACCTCAGCACAACCTCCCCTTTTCGCAACCTCCCCTTTCTGCCAGGGGAGGACTGAGAAGACTCAGTACCTGTACAGACTTCTTACTCTAGACTCAGGGACCCAAGCCAGCTAGAGAAAGCCCTTGGCTCACCCTGCACCATGGCTGAGGGCTCAAATGATATGCGGTCCAGGAAAATCCAGCTGCTTGGAAGGTTAGGTCCAGGGCTTGGTGTACCCCAGTTCAGATAGGCCCTGGAAGTAGATTTTCTCTCATCTCTTTAGCTGTCCAGATCACTCTTAATGGTTGAAGAAAAATTATAGCACTACTGTGATTTGAAATGTATGAAGAGGAAATATTTAAGACAATTATATTACTGATGGTGGAGGATAAAAGGCCATAAAGGGGGTAAGGTTTGTATGTTTCATATGAATGGGAAAAATGACGACACAAGTGGGCTGTAGTAAATTATATAGATATAATGTAACATCTAGAACAACCACTACAAATGTTGTCCAAAGAAATACATTCAGAACCTTATATTTAAAGCAAAAGGGCATTTTAATAAATATCCAAGTAACCTATAGGAAGGAAAGAAAAAGGAGATGGATATACATCAGAAGACACAACAGAAAACAAACAAAAAAGGCAGATGTAAGCCCCAATATATCAATAATTTCATTAAATGTAAATGATCAAAATACACCACATAAAAGATAGATATTGGTAGTGAATTAAAAAAAAGAAAATGAGCCGATTATGCTGTTGTTGCTAGGTGCCACCAAATTAGCTCCAGCTCATAGCAACCCCACGCACAACAGAATGAAACACTCCCCCATCCTGCGCCATCTTGACGAACATCATTATGTTTGAGCCCATTGTTACAGCCACTGGGTCAATACATCTCGTTGAGTGTCTTCCACTTTTTCTTTGACCTTCTACTTTATCAAGCATGATGTCCTACTCCAGGTACTGATGCCTCCAGACAACATGTCCAAGGTATGTGAGACATAGTCTCGCCATCTTTGGATCTAAGGAGCACTCTGATTGTACTCCTTCCAAGACAGAATTGCTCTTTCTTTTGGCAGTCCATGGTATACTCAATGTTCTTTGCCAGCACCACAATTCAAAGGCATCAATCCTTCTTTGGTACCCCTTATTCACCATCCAGCTTTTGCATGCATATGACATTGAAAACACCATGGCTTGTGTCTGTTGCAACTTAGATTTAAGGTGTCATCTTTGCTTTTTAACACTTTAAAGAGGCCTTTTGCAGTAGATTTGCCCAATGCAATGAGTCTTTTGATTTCTTGACTGCTGCTTCCATGGATGTTAATTGTGGATCCAAGTAAAATGAAATCCTTGACAACTTCAAACTTTTCTCCATTTATTATGATGCTGTTTATTGGTCCAGTTGTGAAGATATTTGTTTTCTTTATGTTGAGGTGTAATCCGTACTGAAGATTGTAGTCTTTGATCTTTATCATTAAGTTCTTCAAGTCCTCATCACTTTCAGCAAGCAAGATTGTGTCATCTTCTAACACAGGTTGTTAATGAGTCTTTTTCCAGTCCTGATGCCCTGTTCATCTTCATATAGCACAGCTTCTTGAATTATTTCCTCAGCATACAGACTAAATAATTGAAGGTGTAGTAGCTAAAGTAAATGGAAGAAATAATGAAGTAAAAGAGGTAAACAAAAGATTTCAAAGCATGCTTGAGAAGACAAAGTAAAGCATTCCTGGTATTCTTTGCTTTCAGCCAGGGCCCGTCTGACATCAGCAATGATATCCCTGGTTCCCCGTCCTTTTCTGAATCTGGCTTTAATTTCTGACAGTTCCCTGTCAATGTACTTCTGAAGCTGCTTTTGAATGATCTTCAGCAAAATTTTACTTGTGTGTGATATTAATGATGTTGTTCAATAATTTTCACTTTTGGTTGGATCACCTTTCTTGGGTTCAGGCAGAAATATGGATCTCCTCCAGTCAGTTGCCCAGGTAGCTGTCTTCCAAATATCTTGGCGTAGATGAGCAAGCACTTCCAGCACTGCATTTGTTATGGCATTATGTAAATTTCTGGAGGCTTGTTTTCGCCAGTGCCTTCAGTGCAGCTTGGACTTCTTCCTTCAGTACCATTGGTTCCTGATCATATGGTTCAACCTTGGCCAATTCTTTCAGGTATTGTGACTCTGTGTATTCCTTCCATCTTCTTTTGATGTTTCCTATGTCATTTAATATTTGCCCCATAGAATACATCAATATTGCAACTGGAGGCTTGAATTTTTACTTCAGTTCTTTCAGCTTGGGAAATTCCAAACATGTTCTTCCTTTTTGGTTTTGTACCTCCATGTCTTTGTACATGTCGTTATAATACTTTAATTAATTTTGCACTTCAAAGTGGATCAGAAAACATTTGACCATATAGAAATAGAGTGAAAATTTCTTGTTCTTTAAGTATTTCATTCATAGTTTCATCACTTTCTAAAAACTAGGAAACAAAATATTTGTCAGAAAGAAATAAATGAACAATTTTCTCTACATTTCAAAATAAAAAATTAGCACAACAAATCGAAGTTATGATATTGTTGCATCACACCGTTAATAAGATTTATTCTAAGAATGCAAATATATTCCCTTTTGATGACTCCTTAATGATATTTAATATTTAAGATTAAAAGAGCAACTGATGATACATTACCATTGTGGGGGATCAGATATTCTCTGCTGAGCTTTTCCATCTTTTTTTTTTACTAATATGAGGAATATTACTAAAGATTCAATCAATTAAATTCTTCATGAAGTACACAGTTTCCCCAAATCTGTTAGAAATTAAGTGCTCATAATTATCAGTGAGTGTGACACAGGGGAATAGCTCTGGGAATTAGGAAAAGTTGACAGTGGTTTTTCTCTCTGGACTTCAGCCATTTCGCCCAGCAAACAGCTAATGACAAGGATTCTCCATGGAACATATTCATCCTGGATAGTTCCAGCTCAATACCCAGTTCTGAATGAAACAGAGAAATGATGAAATGGCAAAATGGTGAAATAGATTGCCAAGAAGAGGACAAGACCTAAGTCAAGATCTATAACAGCTATGATATCTTAGCTCAAATATATGTATAAATCTGGTGCACTTTTTTGTAGGACGAGCATTTGATTTAAAAGAAGCAAAAACTTGTTTCAACTTTCACAAAATCTCCAGATAATTGAATCAGGTGTGTTTTCTTTATTTTGTGTCAACAATTCGCTTCAGATTTTCTCTTTGGAAAATGTTAATAAGATCTTTAAATAAAGAGAAACTTGGGGCAATGACTTGGAATATCTGTACTTAGGCTTTTGTTCAAATGTTTTTGTGTTAACAAAAAAATTACATCTATCTTCCTCTGATACATAAAATTTGACTTTGGGTGTGATAGAAAACGGCTTATGAGTCAATTTCAGTAATACTTGGATTGACTAATTGGTGTAAACGCTTTCCTTCTGATGTACCAAAGAGAGTAGACTCTGCCAAAGCATAATAAGGTCAGTTTATCTCAGTTAATCCAAGTGGAGCCTAGCACCTAGACAAAAATATCATTTGGCCAATGAATACAGAGTCACTCTCCGTGAGGATTTCTGACATTTTTCTTTCTCCCTTTCCCATACCCTATTAATTTCTCATTTACTTTCACTAAAAGACAGTCCTAACTTTGGCCAAATAATAAGATGTGGCCAAGAACAGGAGGCTTGCTCCTTTTGGATGACAATTTTTGGCCCCAAGAAAGAATGCCCTGGAAGGGCATTCCCTCTCACTCTAAGTGATAAGTATGGATTTAAATATCCTTTGGAGTGGCTCAGTTTTAGTTATTTTGTCACAGCATACATTATTAATTCCCTTGATTCTTTTTATACTTGAGATTTTGAAAGAATCTTTGTAAAGTGTAATATAGCAACAAATCATACACAGCAGATATTATGAAGGAGTGTCTTAGTCATCTAGTATGGTTATAACAGAAATACCACAAGCAGATGGCTTTAACAAGCAGAAGTTTATTTTCTCCCAGTCTAGTAGGCTAGAAGTCCAAATTCAGGGTGTCAGCTCCAGGGAAAGCTTTCTCTGTTGGCTCTGGAGGAAGGTCTTTCTCATCAATCTTCCCCTGGACAAGGAGTTTCTCCATGCAGGATCCCTGGGTCCAAAGGATATGCTCTGTTCCTGGTGCTGCTTTCTTATTGGTATGAAGTCCCTCTATCTCTCTGCTGGCTTCTCTCTTTTATATTTCAGAAGACATTGCCTCAAGATACAATCCAATCTTGTAGATTGAACCCTGAGTTATTAACATAACTGCCACTTATCCCACCTCATTAACATCATAGAGGTAGAATTTACAAGACATAGAAAACCACATCAGATGACAAAATGATGGACAATCACATAACACTGGGAGTCATGGTCTAGACAAATTGATACATGTATTTTTGGGGGACACAATTCAATCCATGACAGGGAGTAAAGTTTTTCTACCCAATAAATTACAAACTAAAATGTATCTTTTAAGTAAAATGTATTAGCCATTTGGGAAAAAAATATATATATATATATTACCTCCTACCTTTTTAAATAGAGATGACCCTTATTATGAAAGTCAATTACGAGTCATTTACTCATATTTAAAGGGGTTTTACATCAACTCCCTAAACTAATTCTCTCATTTTTGAGTCTGTATAGTTACTTTCACTGTATGTTCTTACTTTTACCTTCCATTAGAGACACTCCTATTGAGAGTAACGAAAAGAGTCCTGAAGGCATGGGATGAAGTTCTTGATTTTTTACTTGCTTTGGTTGTATAATCTTGAATATATTAGATAACCTCTCTGAGTCTTAATTTCCTTATATTTCCTTGTCTTCCTACAATCAGATTGTTGTAAAGTTTGATGCTTACTAATTTTATGTAAAACCACTTTCAGATGAAACAGTTTTGTCCACTGACACCATCTTTTTTCCACAATTTTTTATAGAGACTGACACATCACTTCTAATTATATCAAACAACAGCAACAAAAACACCCTGCCTTCCTTCAGCTAAGAGATTCTTGAACTTCTAAACTCATTTTTTAAGAAAGTTCGAATCACAGCCTATCTCCTTGGAAGTTTTTTGCACCATTCCAATGAAGCTGCAGAGAAAACATAGGCAGAATGGATTATTTTACAATGTATTGACAAATTGCTTATTATTTCAATTTTTGATTAAGGAGAAAGAATTGTGTTGCTGGATATTTTTCAAAGAATATAGCTTATCTTAGTATGTCAGAAAAATCCTAGTTAAAGCCTACACATTCTACATCCAGGAAGGTTTCTTCAGTAATCATTAGAATGTTACCACTGACCTTCAAATGTTCTACTTTTCAACAATTTTAACTAAAGCAGATTTTTGCTTTTTGTGACTATTATGACTTCATCTGCTGATACTCTTTACCAACATATTAGCCACTTCTGGTTACCTATTCTCACATAGCTCAACGTTAACAGAAAGGGACTTTTCTTTAAACCAAGTCAGCTATCATAACTTCAGAGATTAAATAGTTTTAATGATGTAGTTGTGGGAGTTAAGTAGTAGAAAAAGACAAGAGGATAGTAAACCATAGTTAACAACAACAACAAAAATCAGGTAAAAAGGTAGGCTTTTTCCTTCTAGATGTGGCCTCTTGGGAATTCTCTAAGAATTAAAACTGCTTGCAGATAATTGTGAGTTGATAATGAAGTAGAGCAAGGACGGTAGTATAAAATCTGGATCCCTTAGCATCCCCTTTTGATTGGGGCCTTTGCAATGTAGTAGAGCTATTATTTCTTTAGCGTTCCAGGAGCTTAGATTGAACTCACAACTTTATAAAATGTAGTTGTTGGTTTATTTATGATATTTGCATTTTGCAGACATCCTTCATTAGTACAGATCATTGAGAGATAAATACATTTGTCAAAATTACAGAGAAAACATTTATGAATAAGAATGAATCTAGAGCATTTTAAATTAATGTTAAGAAAAATCCTTTAAAGTTGTGGCTTACTTTTCTCACTCTTGATAATAACCAATGTATCTCTTTTAGGTACTTCTCTTGTACCTTGAGACCATGGACCAGGGAAATTATTCTAGGGTGGCTGAGTTCGTGTTGCTGGGTCTCTCCAGTTCCCGAGAGCTCCAATATTACTACTTGGTGTTTTTTAACTTCTTGTACATTGCCGTTGTGCTGGGAAATCTCCTCATTGTCCTCACAGTAATTTCTCAACCTACCCTGCACACACCCATGTATATCATGCTCAGTAACCTTTCCATTCTTGATGTGTTTCTGGCCACTTATGCAACTCCCAAAATGATCCATGATTTCCTCCATGAACACAAGACCACTTCCTTTGAGGGCTGCATGGCCCAGATATTCTTGCTGCATGTCTTTGCCGGTAGGGAAATGATGCTCCTTGTAGCCATGGCATATGACAGGTATGTAGCTATATGCAAACCCCTCCATTATGCAACCATCATGAACTTGTGCAAATGTACAGGCCTAGTTGTAGGATCTCGGGTCATTGGGGTTATGCACTCTCTGAGCCAGTTGGTTTTCACTGTAAACTTACCTTTCTGTGGCCCAAATATAGTGGACAGTTATTACTGTGACCTTACTCTGGTCATCAAACTTGCCTGTACAGATACTTATGTTCCTGAAGTTTTGATGCTTTTGAACAGCGGTCTAATGGGGCTGACTTCATTCTTACTCTTGCTCATCTCCTACATGGTCATCCTGGTCACTGTGCAACGTCGATCTTCAACAGGCATGGCCAAGGCCCACAGCACCCTGACAGCCCACATCACTGTGGTGACCCTCTTCTTTGGGCCCTGCATCTTCATCTATGCCTGGCCTTTCAGCAATTTCCCAGTGGATAAGGTCCTTTCTGTGTTCTCTACAGTTTTTACACCTGTATTAAATCCCATTATTTACACATTGAGAAACAAAGAGGTGAAATCAGCAATGCATAAACTGAAGGGCAGGTACATAAGGTCCAGGCTCCCTTTCCAGCAGTCTTTCACAGCGTAGATTCGTTGAATTGAGTGGACAGAAGGAGGTGGATAAATGTAGATTTTACCTTATTCTTGTGACCATTATTATTTTTAGCTCATTTGTTTACAATGATAAATGCAATGTATGTTTTTAGTTAAATATTTGTATTAAATAAGCTTATATGTTTTTTATACATGATTATGCAATCTCTAACTATATATATATATGTAATATTTGCTACAGTGTTGCTATGAGTCAGAATCGACTCAGTGACAAGTTAGGTTTTTGCTTTATAGTATCTTTAAAATATTTCAAAATTTATATTTTCTAGTTAACATCCACACTCTTCTATATAAAAATAGTGATAGAATGTTCACGAATTATTGTACAATGTAAATTTTGTTAATTTAAATACCTGAATTCTAGCAACTAAACTAAAATGCTGTGTTGCACTATGGTCTAAAAAACTCCTAGCAATTGTAAAATCTCGTTCTAGCACAAAAATAATCCCATCTGTTCTCATTTTTCACATATTTTACATCAAAACATTTGTGCTCTCAATAAAAAGATCCATAGACTAACTCAACATGTAAAAAAAATTATAAAAATTCAACGTAGCATTTTTCAAGTTTGCTGTTATTTCATTTTTTCCTCTTCACATACAGAACTTCATGGGTCTCTGCATAACACAATTTTTTTTTTTTTTTGCAGCTTTATAAAATAACTTGATGTTGTTCAGGTATCATTGATTCTTTTGTCACTTTTTCCCTAAAACCTTGTTAACATCAAAATATGACAGTTAACCAGTTCTAAATCCAAAAAATATTTACATACCACAGCACATTAAGCTTTAGACACTTAGCAATTCAGCTACATAAAAATAGGACAAGACCCACATTACATATGTTGTGAATCAGGTATTCATCAGTCCTTGATATGGTGTTTGTACAGTGGTTCAAGGGCAGCAGAGGCAACTGGCAGTTACTCTGGAAAACATCGATCTGAAAACACATTATGATGTTACTCCAGTGTCATGTGCCAGCCCAACCTTCTCCAAGGTGGTCTCACTCTGGAATGGCAGGTACAGCTGTGCAAAAAATGGACATTGACTCTGTGGAAGTATCCTACTCATACTATGCATTACTGTGATTTGGAACATAACTCATCCCAAGAACTTGTCACCATCATCCTGGTCTTTTTGTTTGGGTGATTCATCAGTCTTGCATTCTACTTGCTTCTTTCTTGAACCAGCTTTAGGATCAAAGATTACCTGGGTGGCAACGACTGTCTGCAGATACCCTGCATGCAATTTCTCCCCACAATATGGAAAATAGTTGAAGGCTTTATCTTCATGGTGAGGATTAGTTATTATAGCTGTCATGTATTCTTCCTCCAAAGCCCATATGACTCTTTTTTTTTTCTCAAGACTTCAATCCAATTATTCCCTTCATTTTCACAAGAATAGAGGGTTTCCTTCAGAATAGGCAAAATTAGATCATACCACTGGATGCTTCAAGTAGGGTATCAGGAAACTGAAAGGCATTGTAGATTGAGCCCTTCTATTCAAAAAGTACTCCATCAGGACAGATTGTGAACTTCTTCTGTTCTTCTAGTTTCTCTTTAGAAAATTATTAAGGTCTGCAATGCACCTATTATAGGAACTTGAATTAGACATATCAATGCAGTCACTGGTTTTAAAAAAAAAAAAAAACATAAATCCTGGACTAGGAATCTGGTCACTCTATTTTGGAAACACGTGGTTCAGAATCTGAAGCATAGCCCACTTTGTGAATGAGAGGATACAGCTAGAAACCCACAGAAAACTAGGCAGAAGAGCAAGATCAAACCTCTTTCCGTCCCTTACACTGCCAGTCTAGGAAATGCCATCACCTGCTGGGTCTGCACTGCATGCCCACTTCTGCCTTAGCTGCCACTCACACCACTGACCTTCGTTCATAGCCCTCTCCGCTGGAGTCAGACACTCATTATGGGACAGAGAGTCTCATCTCCCAAGTAGGACATTTATTGAGGCATTATCCAGAATGGGAGCAGGTGATTCTGAGAAAATGGCATTTCATGGACCCCAGCCCTGAGCTGTGGGCCCCAGGAACCCTCTACTTATCCGGTTGAAGATAAAGAGCTTCCACTTCGCCAGGCTCTAATGAAGGATCTCCTTATTCATTAATATGTACGTGCTGGCGGTGAGGTGACCAGAGCCTAAGGTGATTTACAGGAAGTGCCCATAAGCACTGTCACTCTCCATAATGTGAATATACTCATGTATTTCAAGTGTGATAAACATTTTTCCAATTAAAAAAATTCTTAATAATCATTAGTTTAATAAAGACATCATATTCCATTATATGTATATTTCATCATTACATATTTTTTTGCAATTTAGATATTTTCTGCAAGTTTTTGATCCTCTTCCTCCAAAGTTTCCCAGACTTTGTTAGAAAGACAAAATATGAGTATTCTAAACTTTCTTCATGTATCTTTCAAAATTTTTTTTCAGATTATTTTCCTCACTGCATGCTAAGCACAGATTTTTGCATCATTGAGAATAATATTTTAATATGTTAATTTAGGGAGCAAGTTTAATGACAGCTGTTCTATTTCACATTTCCTTGATTTCTAATCAAGTTTTCATGTCTTGTAACATGTATATTATGCTATTTGCATTATTTTTCATTGTTTATTTTCTTTAATTGCCTGTTCTAAATTGCAAACCACCTGAAGATAAGCACTCTGCCTTACTCATTCTTGAATTGCTGTTCTGTGGTTTTGGATGTAGTAGATACTCAGTTTTTAAAAATTAATGAATTAAATTTTATTGAGAGATACAGAAAAATAAGACATATTCTATTTTGCCCAAGTGATTTATAGTTTTGCTGTATTTCCATATTTTGCTGTATCTATTATTACAGCAGCAGTCGCTGGGTAGTACAATTGGCTAACGCACTCAGCAACTGACTGAAAGGTTGGAGGTTTGAGTCCATCCAGCAGTACCTCAGAAGAAAGGCATGGTGAACTACTTCTGAAAAATCAGCCATTGAAAACCCAATGAAGCATAGTTCTACACTGACACACACATGGTTGCCATGAGTTGGAGTCAATTTGATGGCAAATGGAAATGGATTATTACAGCAATTAGAATGTGGCTTGAAACAATTCTTATTTCACAGAGCCCACAGAGAGAATAAAAGTTACTTCATGAGAATCTAATAACTGTAAAAAATGCCCAGACATCTTGCCTGTGAATAAATATTCATAAGAAATTAATGCCATACTAGTAACAAGAGGCTAAAAATAGGTTTGGGCATGAGTCTTAGAAGTGTGAATCCCTAGGTAGAAATAATACCTGCTAGTCTATGACATAAAAGACCTTGTTAGTAATGGTTCCACTGGGAAAAATTTATCCTTCAAAGACAAATACAATTTCATCTCCACCTCCTCTTAAACAAAGAGTGTAAAGTACAAGTGAGACAGATTGAAAACAGTATAAGATCACATTCCTACTGTCACGATCGCTCAGGTTATTATGGTGGAACTTCTGAAATAAAACGAGTCGACAAATGCAAACTCTCAGTAAAGTCTATATGGCAACACAGCAATGACTCATGTAAGTTTGGATACTTTTGTCACTTCAAAAAAAGCTCTTTATAAACAACATATTTTAATATACTTTTCTATTTCTTTTACTGCTGTCAGTGAGACTGAATTTGTCTCACCTTGTTTGAACTCCCCCTTACTGTCCTGAGATGAGCTAATTCTTTACATGCCACTCAACCTCATGTCTGCAAAAGTGCATCTTCCTCTTCTGCAGACTCAGCCCCTGTGATCTCTGAGTTTATTCTCCAGTTATATGACACAATGTGGTTCTACTGTGAATGGCCACTGTGCTCACTTAAACTGCTTCTTTACACATTTATGCACACACATTTCTTTAGTTGTTGCATGGATCTCCACACACATAGTTAAGCAAACATACTATTTTAGAATGCTTAGGCTACAATTTATATAATGAAAATTCTAGCTGGGTCACTCTAGCTGAGATTTTGTAATACAAGAATAAAACTTTTTTGTTTTTTTACAGGGTTAGTATGTGCAGCATTCTAGATTTTATATATATGTATGTATATGTGTACTTATGACTTACTCTGTGGCTTGGTTTGTTTTGTCTATAACCGTGGAAGGAGCCCTGGTGGCATAGTGGTTAAGTGCTCAGCTGTTAACCGAAAGGTTTAAAGGTGTGAACCCACCAGCCATTCCGTTAGAGAAAGAAGTAGTAGTCTGCTTCCTGAAACCTTATGGGGCAGTTCTACTCTGTCCTATAGGGTTGCAATGGTTGAGAATGAAAGCAACAGCAATGGGTTTTTATAAACAAGAGCAGAATAATAATATAACCATTCATATCTCATCAATCATTATTCTGTCTGCTAAAGCTGCATTGTATTCATTCATGTATGCATATAACCATTCATATTACTATTTATGAATCTATTCATGAATTTGGCAACTATTTTTTGAGTTTTTATAAACAGGCTTTTTGTGAGGCACAGGCTTGACCATGATGAGAAAAAAAGTTTGGTTCCTTTACTTGTGGAGTTTAGAATCAAATTCAATCATCTGAGAGATTATAATTTCAGCTTCCTTATTTTAAAATACATAGCAAATAAATGAGTAAATAAACAAATGTTTATACATTTTTACTTTGAGTTAATTGGTTTTTGGTCCTCCCTGGGTAATAAACAAGAATATCTTAGACTTCCGCCTGATCACTTGAACCTCTGGTATTACATCTTTCTCTGGTAACTCCTTGTCGTAAGATTTATTTTAGGAGACTAAAGTTAAAAATACTATATGGCCAATTATAAGGGACATGCAAGAGAGATCAGCAGATTTCTAAGGCTCCTTAGCCTGGTACTAGGCAAATGAACCTAGGTGAAATAGTCGGAAAATTTGTGGAGTGATTTCAGAGGCCTGCTGAAAATCTCATTCCTTACCCTTCTTCAAATATTCTTTGGTCCTTGTAATTTCTAGGAGGGAATTTTATCTCCTTTAGCATAAGGCTTTGATTATCATATAAATGGCATCCTTCATAACCACGCTTACCGCTTAAGCACTCCCATTTGTCCAGTAAGTGTGGAATTTGAAGATGTGACCTCTTGAAGACTCACTATTAAGAACTCACCAATATACTTTTCCCATAACCACCATCATTTTAAAAATTTTGTTGGAAAACTGAATTTGTGAATTTATAATCATTTTCACTATATTTTTTTAAATATTGAAAATGCATTAGTGGGCAAAGGTTTTTTAAGCAGGACAACAAAAGCAGAAACTATTTGTGAAAATAATAGATCTAAATTTATTACAATATTTTCAATGAATTTATAGAAAATTTGACATAAATAAAATTAAAAGGAAAAAAGTAAATTAAAGTATTTGTGGAATATCTGTAAAAAAGATAATACCTTCATAGGTAAAGTGTCTTTATAAGTAAATAATATGAAGATGAAAGGACCAATAGAAAGATGGTCAAAGAACATGGACAGGCAATTGAGAAAAAAATACAAAGGGCCCATTCAGGAGTGAATAAATGGCCAACCCCTTTAATAATCTCTAAATGCATGGAAACATCCTTCAGATGCACTTTCATGGCGCAAATGAGTAAAGATAAAAATGTGACACACTGTCTTGCCAAGAAAGGGAGAGGTGAAGAATCGGCATTCTCATACGTTAATTTAGTGTGCAGGGTTGTAGCATAATGAGCATAAGGTTTCTATAGTGTATACTTATAATAATATGTCTTAAATAAATAATTACATATGCCCATAAAGTTTTAGCTAAAAATGTGGTTATTATAAAATAATAATAGCAAATTGAAAATATCTGTATAATAAAATATCAAAAATACATTTTCAGAAGCTTACATAAAAGTATTCTATTGACACGGACAAATATTCATGATAATTGTCGAGTGGTAGGTTATAAAACAATGTGTACTATATTGCATATATATAGTGATATAAATAAATAAATACAAAAAATAAAAATAAAAAAAATGGCGCCATAATGGTTAAAGACTACGGCTGCTGACCAAAAGTTCGGCAGTTCAAATCTGCCAGGTGCTCCTTGGAAGAAACCACATGCGGGGCAGTTCTACCTTGTCCTACAGGGTCTCTACAAGTCGAAATTGACTCAATGGCGATAGGTTACGGGTTTAATTAGAACATACAGGGATAATAACTATATATATTGTTATGTGTGTGTATGTGCTTGTGCGTGTCTCAATTAAAGGTAATTTTTAATTTTATCAAATTACTTACCTGATTTGTCTAAATTAAGTCATAGAACCATGTCAATTCAAAAGAGTCTTACTGTTTTTTTTTTTTTCTCTTTAATCTGTTGAAAAGATGTTGTTCTGTGCCCTAGAGTCAGTTCCGAATCATAGCCACCCTATACGACAGAATAAAACTGCTCCATAGGGTTTCTGAATCTGTAATCTTTATGGAGGCAGATCACCCGATCTTTTCTCCTTCAGAACAGCTGGTGGGTTTGAACTTCCAACATTTCTGTTAGCAGCTCAGTGCTTAATCACTGCACAAACAGGGCTCCTTGATTAAAAAGATAATACATGGTCATTGCAAAAAAACAAATACCTCAGGAAATACAGAAATGGATACAGAATAAAATGATTCTCACCCAGAGATAAACCACTGTTAACACTGACATAGGCTTATAAAATGTTTTCTTGGTCTGTATATACTGTTGTAATAGTAAAAATATCAAAATCTGGGTCCACAGTAAATGTTTCATTGTCTCAGCATATTAAATTGAAGTTCAGTGTTGCCCCTCAATGTTAGTAGTTCAATGAGTACACACAAAAATGGATATCTTTCTCTATATAATTAGAGGATTTTTTCTCAACAACACTGCTAAATATATGCCTTTGCTCTATGTATTCGTTTACTGACCTCTTCGTCCTGCTATCTAGTCTACACCACCTGTCTTAGTTATCTAGTGCTGCTATAACATAAATACCACAAGTGGACGGCTTTGACAAATTGAAATTTATTCTCTCACAGTCTGGGAGGCTAGAGGTCTGGATTCAGGTTACCAGCTGTAGGGGAAGGACTTCTCTCTCTCCCTTTCGGCTGTGGTGGAATGTCCTTGTCATCAGTCTTCACCAGGGTTTAGAAGTTTCTCAGTGCAGGGTCTCTAGGTCCAAAAAATTCACTCCATTCTTGGCTCATTTTCTTGATGGTATGAGGTCACTCTCCTCTCTATTCACTTGTCTCCTTTATATCTCAAAAGAGATTAACTCAAGATAAAACCTAATCCTGTAGATGTGTTCTTCCTCATTAACATAACTGCCTTAATCCTCCTCATTAACATCATAGATGTTAGGATTTACAACACTTAGGATAATTACATCAGATTTCAAAATGGAGGACAACTACACAATACTGGAAATTATGGCCTAGCCAAGTTGACACACATTTTGGGGAGACATAATTAAATCTATAACATTACCCAATAAAACATAAGTGAGAGTACATATTTTTCAAAGCTCTCAAAAATTATAAGGTCATCATTTTGATTTTTTATAAGAAGTCTATATTTTTCTATTATAGAACATGTTTTCTTTGTTTCTTTAGCATTTGTTTTTATCACTAAAAACAAACCACTTTAGAAAGGAGTAAAATGAGACTCCCCATCTTTTGCTTGTAAAATAATTATTTGATTTAGACTAAAATTATTACTAATAATAGAATATTTTTATTTTCCTATAAAATTAACACCACTGTCAAATTCATGCTTCTACTCAATGTGACAAATACAAAAAATGTACAAAATATTAAAGTAATATAGCATATTTAAACAATAGTGTTCAAGTTTCAGGATTGTATTTAATTTACAATTTTATTTTACTAGTAATCACTTTAACTGTTATCACATTTTAATTTGAGGCAATTATCTTGATCTTCTGATGTCTAGTGTTTGAAATAGAAAGCCATACTCAAAATATGAAGTTATACTTTTGAAATAGTGTGAGTTAAATGGTAGATTGGAATAGCCTTTAATATAAAGTATGCTTTAAACAATGCTTAACTCTCTTTTCTCCTTTATAACTTCACTATTCTGCAAGGTACCATTGATTCTTTTCTGAAACATAGAATTAAAAAAAGTTAATAAAGGGCTGTATCAAAAGATGAATATGATAATAATAAAGCCAAATTTATATTGAATGATCACTATATAGTTTACCAACTATATCTTTATATATTATTGCAATTGAAATTCATAAAAATCTACAGGGTTAGAAGAAGATTATACTTCTATTACTGACAATTTTGAAACTTTGGTCTTTGGAGATGCTTTAAGAAAAATACCTATGAATTTTGTAAGCATTCTTTAAAACAAACATATAGAAAGATGGAGCCATGACAGTACTAGAAACAGAGGCACCAAGCTGTCCCTTTATAGCACAGATCTGAAAAACTAAGTAAAACAGAGACAAACATGAACTTGTAAGCATCACATGAGGAGATAAAGAACTCAACCAAGCACCGAATGGAATAAGAAATTGACAGAGAACAGAGAGTGAGGAGAGATACAAGTGGAGGTGCTCTATCCACTAACACAGCACATATTCACCATCTTGGACTCTTTTCAGACATCAGTGGACAGGGAGTATGGGAAAGCAGACTCGCAGAGCTCCCAGAAGAAGACAGAGCACCAAGTAACCAGTGATACACACTTTCCCACCCCCGCCCTTCCTCCCACAGCTTGGTGTCTGCCACTTCCTCCTGCGAGCCTATGTTTCCGCCGTGGGTCTAGCAACACAGCCCAGGAGGTGCTGGCTCCATGCTGTGTGGATTCACCCCGCCCACACTGGCCAGCCCCTTCAATGTCATTTTTTTGTTGCTGATGTTGCTTTTTAAAACTTCTTTTGGTTTCTTCCCTGCCTCTCACCTCCTCCTCCTCCTTTCTCTAGAACACTGTGTGCCATCTTTGCTTCTTCTTGATAGACTGTGAAGTGCTACTCAGCCGGGGAACTGCTGCTCCGGTCGATACCCCCACACCGGTGGGATGCCTCTTTTTTTTTTTTTTTTCTGTTTGTTTCCTCTTTCTTTTTTCCTTTTTATTTTATTCATTTCATTTTTTGGTTTCTTGTCTCTTTCAACTTACCTTCTCTTCCTGTCTCCTGAATAACTGGTACTGTGTGCCGTCTCCACCCCTTCAAGCCGGGCTGTCCTCATGACTTTGGAGCCACTTCCACAGTATGAGCAGCCACATTGGTGGGATCCCTGGGGACTTTTTTATTTGTTAATTTTTTCATTTTTTCTTATTTTATATTTTATTTTTTCCTTTTGTTTTTCTCCATTTCTCATCTCTCCACTCCAACAGTAGGCTCCCTTAGCACTTTTTCTTTTGCCTTCTGTTTCTTTCTCCTCTCTCTCTTCTTTCCCATATCTGCCCTAGCTCTACACATCACAACCTCTCTCCTCCCCTTCCCTCCTGCCTATGTGCAAAGTGTGATGAAAATCATACCCCTGAGCTGCACAGCCGTGGCCTACTGGCACCTGCCCTGCACTGATCCACAATCCACCTTGTAGGCCCTAGTACATGCCACAAACAACACATCCCAACCTCTCCCATTCAGCTGGACCTGTGCCATAGCTGAGCAACTGGCCCTGTCTAGTAGACGAGGTGAAAAATACAGTGCCCACAG
Source organism: Elephas maximus indicus (assembly GCF_024166365.1). NCBI lineage: Eukaryota > Metazoa > Chordata > Mammalia > Proboscidea > Elephantidae > Elephas > Elephas maximus. Next base: position 25,556,628 of record NC_064828.1, on the reverse strand, counting down.
TTGAGCAAACAAAAAAGAACACATAGCCTGTTCAGACATAACCAAATAAAACAAAAAAGCAGGACAAAGCAAACAAACCTACAATCAATCAATAAAAAAAAAATCACTGAATGTCCCAAAGACAGCAGGCTATTTCTAAATATATTTTTAAAAAGACAAGAGAGTTCCAATAAAACTTGTTGCCCTTGAGTTGATTTTGACTCATAGCAGCACTATAGGACAGAGTAGAACTACACCACAGAATTTCCAAGGAGTGCCTCATGAATTTGGGCTGCCGAACTTTTGGTTAGCAGCTGCAGCACTTAGCCACTATGCCACCAGAGTTTCCTATAGGCATTTAAAATAAAATGCCAGATGACTTTCCAGTAGAAGAAATGGCACTGGAACAACCTGATAGGGAATTCAAATCTCTACTATTAAGAGCTGTTCAAGAGTTGAAGCAAAAACCAGAAAAAAAAGAGGAAAAGATAAACAAAACCATGGAAAAGGCAGACAAATTCATGGAAAATACAGAAAAAAATGGAAGAGTTCAGGAAAATAATACAGGAACAAAATGTCAAAATAAATTCACAACTAGAAATGATACAAAAACAACAACTAGAAACCCAAAAGATAAACAAGATTTCAGAAATGGACAATGTCACAGAAGGACTGAGGAGTAGGTTTGAAACAACGCAAGACAGGATTGGTGAAGCTGAACACCTATTTTTGTATACCACTTTGTTTGAGGAAAAATCAGAAAAAAAGAATGAAGAAAAATGAAAAAAACCCTGAGAATTATGTGGGACACAATGAAAAGCAAAAATTTATGGGTGATAAAAATTCCAGAACAGGGGGAGAAAACACAGAGAAGATCACTGAAGAATTACTGACAGAAAAGTTCCCTAATATCATGAAAGATGAAAACCTGACCACCCAAGAAGCTCAAAGAACACTATATAGGATAGACCCCAGCAGAAAATCACCAAGGCATATCATAATCATACTTGCTAAAACCATGACAAAGAAAGAGACTGGAGAGCAGCTCGAGAAAAACAAAAAGTCACACACAGAGGGGAAACAATAAGACTAAGCTCTGATTGCTCAGCAGAAACCATGCAGGCAAGAAGCCAATGGGATGACAGATATAAAACTTTGAAAAAAAGATTGCCAAACAAGAATAACATAGCTTTTTAAAAATTCGTATCCAAATATAATGGTGAAGTTATTTCCAGTTAAACAGAGATTAAGGGAATATGTAAAAATCAAACCAAACTTACAAGAATTATTAAAGGGAGTCCTAAAGGTTGAGAACAAACATCAGACCACAGTCCTAGATTCGCAGAAGCCAAGTATCAACCTAGGAAATGAACTCTCAAGGTCTATTCAAAATCAAAGAGTTGCCACAGGGAACTAGACAGGTTAACCTGTAAATGACAACAACGTCAGAGCAATAAAAATGGGCATAAATGACGTAGGTATAGAATTTTATAATGGAGAGGAAAGCAAGGCAATATCAAGTAAAAATAGACTGGTTCAAACCTAGGAGGATAAGGGTAAATTTCAAGGTAATCACAGAGAAAGTTAACAAACCTACTCATCAAAATAAAGAAGAAAAACAAAGTTTCAGTAAAAACAAAAGTCTACAAAAACAAATAAAAAAACTATAAACAAAAGGAATACAGCACAGGAGAGTAAGAGGAACAAAGACAACATCTGTATCACACAAAAAAAAAAGCACTACAAAAAGACGGAAATAAACTCACACCTACCAATAATTACACTGAACATAAACAGCTTAAATGCAATCATAAAGCTACAGAGAGTGTCGGAATGGATAAAAAACTGTATCCATCAATATGCTGTCTACAGGAAATACACTTTAGAAACAAAGACATATCTCTATTAAAAATCAAAGAATGGGAAAAATATATCAAGCAAACAGCTACCAAAAAAGAGCAGGAGTGGCAATACTAATCTCCAATAAAATAGACTTTAAAACAAAATCCACCATACAAGAAAAAGAAGGGCACTGTATAATGATTAAAGAGATGATCCCTCATGAAGACCATAATAAAGATCTATGCACTCAATGACAGAGCTCCAAAATACATTAAAAAAAAAAATGTTAACAGCCCTGAAAAGAGAAGCTGACTGTTACCCGATAATAGTAGGAGACTTCAACAAACCACTCTCAATAAAGGACAGACCATCTAGAAAGAAACTCAACAAAGATACAGAAGATCCGAATGATACAATCAGCCAACTTGAACTCATAGACATATATAGAACATGCCACCCAACAGCTGCAAAGTATGCATTCTTTCCCAATGCACATGGAACATTCTCTAGAATAGACCACAAAGCAAACCTCAACAAAATCCGAAACACTGAGATAATACAAGGTATCTTCTGTAATCACAAGCCATCAAAGTAGAAATTAACAAGAGGAAGAGCAAGGGAAAAAATCAATTGCAAGGAAACTGAATAACACACTGCTTAAAAAACCCCTGGGTAATAGATGAAATAAAAGAAGGAATAAAAATATTCCTAGAATCAAATAAGAATGAAAACACATCATACCAAAACTTTTGGGACATGGCAAAGGCAGTCCTCAGAGGTCAATTTATAGCAATAGATGCACACATCAAAAAAGAAGAAAGGGACAAAATCAAGACATTAGCTACACAATTTGAACAAATAAAAAGAGGAGAGAAAAAGCAGCCCACAGGCACCAGAAGAAAGGAAATAATAAAGATCAAAGTAGAAATAAACGAAATAGAGAATAGAAAAAGTCAACAAAGCCAAAAGTTGGTTCTTTGAAAGGATCAACAGAATCAACAAACCACTGACAAAACTGACAAAAGAAAAACAAGAGAGGATGCAAACAATGCAAATAAGGAAAGAAAGGAGGGACATTACAACAGACCCAACTGAAATAAAGAGTTGCAGGAGAATACTATAAAAACCTGTACTCCAACAAATTTGAAAACCTAGAGGAAATGGACAAATTTCTAGAAACACCCTACCTACCCAAACTAACACAAAATGATGAAAATCTGAACAAATAACAAGAGAAGAGATTGAAAGGTAAAAAAAAAAAAAACCTCCCAACAACAACAACAAAAAAACCCTGGCCCAGACGGCTACACTGGAGAATTCTACCAAACATTCAAAGAAGAGCTTACACAAGTACTACTCAAACTATTTGAGAACACAGAAAATGAAGGGTTACTTCTGAATTCATTCTATGAAGCTAGCATAACTTTGATACCAAAATGGGTCAAACACTCCACAAAAATAAATAAAATTACAGACCAATATCTGTCATGAATATTGATGCAAAAATTCTCAAAAATTCTAGCCAATACAATTCAGTATCATTTAAAAAAAAATACACCATTACCAAGTAGGATTCGTATCTGGCATGCAAGAATGGTTCAACATAAGAAAATCAATCAACATAATCCACCACACAAATAAAAGAATCACATGATATTCTCAATCGACAGAGAAAAGGCATTTGACAAAGTCCAACACCCCTTCCTGATAAAAAAAAACTCTAAATAAAATAAATATAAGTTCCTCAACATAATAAAGGGCATCTACACAAAACCAAAAGCCAACATCATTCTTAATGGAGACAGGCTGAAAACATTCCCCTTGAGAACAGGAATGAGACAAGGATGCCCTTGATCAGCACCCCTATTTAACATTGTGTTGGAAGTCCTAGCTAGAGCAATAAGACAAGAAAATAAATAAATAAACAAAGGGTGTCAGAATTGATAAAGAAGTAAGACTATCCCTATCACAGATGAGATGATACTATATATAGAAAACCCAAAGACTCCATGAGAAAATTATCAGAACTAATAGAAAGATTCAGCAGAGTAGCAAGATACAACATAAACATACAAAAATCAGTTGGATTCCTATACACCAATAAAGAGAATGATGAAAAGGAAATCAGGAAAGCAATACCATTTATAATGGCCCTTAAAAAATTAAAACACTTAGGAATAAATCTAACCAGGAATGTTAAAGACCTATACAAAAAAAAAAAAAAAAAAAACTACAAAACACCACTGCACAAAAACAAAAGAGACCTACAAAAATGAAAAAAACACACCATGCTCATGGATAGGTAGACTCAACATTGTGAAAATAACCACTCTACCTGAAGCAATCTACAAATACACTGCAACCCCAATCCAAATACCAACAACACTCTTTAAAGAGATGGAAAAACTAATCACTACATTTATATGCAAAAGGAAGAGGCCCCAGATAAGTAAAACACCATTGAAGAAGAATAAAGTAGGAGGACCCACACTACCTGACCTTGGAAACTACTCTACATCTACACTAGCCGAAACAGCCTGGTACGGGCACAAAGACAGATGCATTGACCAATGGAACAGAATTGAGAATCCAAATGTAAATCCATTCACCTATGGTCACCTGATCTTCGACAAGGGCCCAAAGACAATAAAATGGGGGAAAAGACAGTCTTTTAAACAAATGGTTCTGGCAGAACTGAATGTCCATCTGTAAAAAAATGAAACAGGACCCATAACTCACACCATACACAAAAACTAATTCAAAATGGATCAAAGACCTAAATATAAAGCCCAAAACTGTAAAGTTCATAGATGAAAAGATAGGATCAACACTGCAGGCCCTAATACAGGGCTTTCACAGGATACAAACCATAAATAGCAACACACAAACTGAGAATATAAGCTAGATAACTGAGATCTTCTAAAAATTAAACACGTGCTCATCAATAGACTTCACCAAAAGAGTAAAAAGAAAACCTACTGAACGGAAAAAAAGTTTTGGCTATTACAAATCAGTCAAAGGTCTAATCTCTAAAATCTACATGAACATCCAACACCTCTACAACAAAAATACAAATAATTCAATTAAAAAGTGTGCAAAGGAAATGAACAGACACTTCGCCAAAGAAGACATTCAAGTGGCTAACAGACACATGTGGAAATGGTCACAAACACTAGCCATTAGAGAAATGCAAATCAAGACCACAATGAGACATCATCTCACCCCAGCATTAAGAGCATGAATCAAAAAAACAGAAAATAAAAAATATGGGAGAGGCTGCGGTGAGATTGGAACACTTACGCACTGCTGGTGGGTATGCAAAATGGTACAACCACTTTGGAAAATGATGTAGAGCTTCCTTAAAAAGCTAAAAATAGAAATATCATATGATCCAGCACTCCCACTCCTAGGAATATATCCTAGAGAAATAAAAGTCATCACATGAATAGACATATGCACACCCATGTTCACTGCAGCATTGTTCACAATAGCAAAAAGATGGAAACAACCTAGATGCCCAGCAACAGGTGAATGAGTAAACAAACTATGGTGCATTAAAAAATAATAATAATAAATGCTACACAACTATAAAGAACAATGATGAATCTGTGAAGCATCTCACAACATGAATGAATCTGGAGAGCATTATGCTGAGTGAAATAAGTCAATCACAAAGGGCAAATATTGCATGAGACCACTACTGGAAAACTCATGAAAAGGTTTACACACAAAAAGAACTAACCTTTGGTGATTAGGAGGAAGGGAAGGGGTCTGGATGGAAAAACACTAAATATTCAGTAGATAAGTGGTAACTTTGATGAAGGATAAGACAGTACACAATACTAGGGAAGGCAGCACAACTTACACAAGGCAAGGTCATGAAAGCTCCATAGACACATCCAAACTCACTGAGGGAAAAAACTTCTGGGATGGGGCAGTGGGGACAATGGTTTAGGGGAGCATCTAGCTCAACTGGCATAACATAGTTTATAAAGAAAATATTCTGCATTCTACTTTGGTGAGCAGTGTCTTAAAAGCCTGTGAGTGGGAGAAGGGGCCAAGATGGCTGACTAGGCAAAAGCTTCCACTGAACCCTCTTGCAACAAAGACCCCAAAAAACAAGTGAATTGGTTACATATATGACAATCTATGAACCCTGACTATCAAGCACAGAACTGAGGAATCGACCTGAGTGACAAGGGAGCGAGAGACCGTGCAGAAACAGCAACTAGTTGTGGAGCCTGGGCAGTGTCCCAGGTCCAATTCCTTGGTCCTGTTCTTTGGAGCGAGTGCCGTGGGACTGATGGTGGTTTCCTGAGACACAGCAAGCATGGTATGCAGACCTAACCCCCTGGGGCAATCTCGATGGGGACCCACCCAGCTCATACAGGCTACGCACCAACCTGAGTGAAAGGGAGCGAGAGACCATTCAGAAGCAGTGACTAGTTGCAGAGCCTGCACAATGCCCAGCTCTGATTCCTTGGTGCTGTTCTTTGGCACAAGTGTGGTGAGCTGATGGTGGTTTCCTGAGACACGGCAAGCATGGGATGCAGCCCTAAACCCATGGAAGAATCTCAACGGAGAACTAGCAAGGGCACACAGGCTACACACGCCTCTGGAATCTGAGATGAAACAGTGGTCTGGACACAACAGAAGTGATTTTGTCTATTTTACCCTGCTACTCTCTCCTATCTATCTGTTCCCTCCTGTCCCTGCCCCAGCCAGCTTTATTAACAATTGAATTCCCTGGGCCTGAGATTGAAGTTCTGTGCTTTTTCTAACTCAAACTCTTAGTCTGGGAGAAGTAGCAAAATAACAAATGAGGGAGGGGAATACTTTCCCAACTTCCCTAAACTGGAAGATCAGAGCAGAAGCAGCTCCAGTCCAGGCATAAGAGATCCCCAGACTTTGGCATTCACCCCTACATGGAACCAGGTGGCTATTATAATGCAAAGGCAAATCTGTTAGAGATCTGAATGTAATTGTTTCAGCTGAGCAGTGGAGAGGCAGGTTTTGGAGGTCTGATACCACTCTACCTATTAAACAGAGCCCTCATCTACCCACAGCAGGGACCTGAAGGCTGGGGCTCCATCCATACCACCTAACCACCCATGAAAGGGGTCTGAGAATAGTGGTGCCTACCAGTCTTTAAAGGTAGAAACAGTGGGTGCCTACGGTACGGTTCCAGAGCCCACCCACCAGAGCAGTCTAGAGAACAGAGACACTCCTTCCTCACTGGCACTTGGGGGAAGGCTGTCAGCACCCTGCCCTCCTCAGAGTGTGATCCCTTGCCACTACCAGAAACCAGTGCACACAACCATCACCACTATTCCTCTAAGATAGTAGGTGAGAGCGTAAACCACACTAGGTGACCAACTATCAGGACACCTGAGCTGGTTACGTTCAAGAATACTGAATGGACTCATAGGCTCATATACCTGGAAACAACTTTAACCATCTGGTAACAGGACATTAGTGCTTCAAAGGCTCCAACAATCTAGTTAGAACACTCTAGTAGCCCATCGGGGTACATTGAAACAAAACAAAACAAGAAGATAGGACTCAGTGAGCAAATATAAAATAAATATTACGATAACTTATAGATGGCTCTGAGATAGCAGTTGATATCAAATCACATAAAGATGTAGGCCATGATTGCTTCTACAAACCCCCAAAACAGAGAATCAAGATCTCTCCCAAATGAAGGTATATTCCTGGAATTGCCAGATGTAGAATATAAAAGATTAATATATAGGACAATTCAAGACATTGGGGATGACATCAGAAATGAAATCAGGCAACGTACAGAAAAAGCCAAGGAACACACAGATAAAGCAGTTGAAGAAATTAAAAAGACTATTCAAGAACATAATGAAAAATTTAATAAGCTGCAAGAATCCATAGAGAGATAGCATTCAGAAATTCAAAAGATTAACAATAAAATTACAGAATTAGACAACTCAATAGGAAGTCAGAGGAGCAGAAATGAGGAATTGGAATGCAGAACTGGGGAAATGGAGGATAAGGCAATTGGCATCAATATATTTGAAGAAAAATCAGATAAAAGAATTAAAAAAATGAAGAAACCCTAAGAATCATGTGGGACTCTATCAAGAAGAATAACTTGCATATGATTGGAAACCCAGAAGAGGGAGGGACTACAGAAAATATAGAGAAAATGGTTGAAGATTTGTTGGCAGAAAACTTCCTTCACTTCTTGAAAGGGTATCTATCCAAGATGCTCACTGAACCCCATGCAAGGTAGATCCCAAAAGAAAATCACCAAGACATATTATCATCAAATTTGCCAAAACCAAAGATAAAGAGAAAACTTGAAAAGCAGCCAGGGATAAAAAAAAAAAAAAAAAAAAAAAAAATTTCACCTACAAAGGAGAATCAATAAGAAAAAGTTTGGACTACTTGGCAGAACCATGCAGGCAAGAAGACAATGGGATGACATATATAGAGCATTGAAGGAGAAAAATTGCCAGGCAAGAATCATATACCCAGCAAAACTCTCTCTCAAATATAAAGCTAAAATTAAGTCATTTACAGACAAACACAAGTTTAGAGAATTTTAAACCAAAGTTACAAGAATTACAAAAGGAAATTCTTTGGTTAGAAAATGACTAATATCAGATATCAACACAACAGAAGGACACAAAACAGAGCATCCTGATATCAACCCACATAGGGAAATTTAAAAAATAAAATAAGAAAAAAAAACACACTCAAAACAGGGAATCACTGATGCCATTATGTAAAAGATGACAATAATCAATAAAGAGGGACTAAATACAGGAGGCATAGATCTTCCAAATGGAAAGGAACTCAAGGCAATATAAAGAGATACAATTTAGGCTGATACTTAGAAAAATAGCAGTAAATATTAAGGTAACCACAAAGAAGACTAACAATCCCATACTACAAAATAAAAACCAAGATAAACATGAAGGCTTAGCAAAAACAAATTCAACTACAATGAAAAAGAGGAATACACAATTTACAAAGAAAAACTTCTCAGCACAAAAGTAAATGGAAAAATAAACTTGTCAACAACACACAAAAAAGGCATCAAAATGACAAAACTAAATTCATACCTATCTATAATTACACTGAATGTAAATGGACTAATACACCAATAAAGAGAGAGTTACAAGTTTGACAAAAACACATAATCCAGGTATATGCTGCCTACAAGGGACATACGTTAGACTTAGAGATACAAACAAACTAAAATTCAAAGGTTGGAAAAAAATACATCAAGCAAACAAAAATCAAAAACGAGCAGAAGTAGCAATATTAATTTGTGACAATATAGGCTTTAAAGTTAAATCCACCACAAAGGATAAAGAAGGACGCTAAATAATGATTAAAGGGACAGTTTACCAGGAAGATATAACCATATTAAATATTTTATGCACCCAATGACATGGCTGGAAGATACATAAAAAAAAAAACAAAACTAACTAACAGCATTGAAAAGTGAGATAGACAGCTCCACAATTATAATAGGAGTCTTAAACACACCGCTTTCAGAGAAGGACAGGACATCCAGTAAGAAGCTCAATAAAGACACGGAAGATCTGAATGCCACGATCAACCAACTTGATCTCATAGATATGTACAGAACACTGCACCCAACAGCTACAAAGTATAGTTTCTTTTCTAGTGCACATAGAACATTCTCTAGAATAGAATACATATTGGGTCATGAATCAAGTCTTTGCAGAATCCAAAACATTGAAATCTTACAAAGCATCTTCTCAGATCATAAGGCCATAAAAGTAGAAATTGCTGGGAAAATAAATCAGATACTTGGAAACTGAACAATATCCCGCTCAAAAAAGACTGGGTTATAGAAGACATTAAGGATGGAATTAAGAAATTCATAGAATCCAAAGAGAATGAAAACACTTCCTATCAGAACCTTTGGGACACAGTGAAAGCAGTGCTCAGAGGTCAATTTATTTCAATAAATGCACAAATCCAAAAAGAAGAAAGGGCCAAAATCAAAGAATTATCCCTACAACTTGAACAAATGGAAAGAGAGCAACAAAAGAAACCTACAGGCACCAAAAGAAAACAAATAATAAAAATTAGAGCAGAATGAAATTAATTAGAGAACGGAAAAACAATTGAAAGTGTTAACAAGACCAAAAGCTGGTTTTTTGAAAAATTTAACAAAATTGATAAACCATTGGCCAGACTTACAAAAGAAAAACAGGAAAGGAAACAAAAAACCTGCATAAGAAATTAGATAAGCGATATCGGAACAGACCCAACTGAAATAAAAAGAATCATATCAGGCTATGAAAAATTGTACTCTAACAAATTTGGGAACCTAGAAGAAATGGATGAATTCCTAGAAACACACTAACTACCTAAACTAACACAAACAGAGGTAGAACAACTAAATAGATCCATAACAAAAGAAGAGATTGAAAAGGTAATCAAAAAAGTACCAACAAAAAAAAGCCCTGGTCCGGACTGCTCCACTGCAGAGCTCTACCAGACTTTCAGAGAAGAGGTAACACCACGATTACTAAAGGTATTTCAGAGCATAGAAAAGGGTGGAATACTCCCAAACTCATTCTATGAAGCCACCATATTCCTGATACCAAAACCAGGTAAAGACACCATGAGAAAACAAAGTTATAAACCTATATCCCTCATGAAGTTAGATGCAAAAATCCTCAACAAAATTCTAGCCAATAAAATCCAACAACAAATCAAAAAAATAATTCACCAGGACCAAGTGGGATTCTTACCAGGTATGCAAGGTTGGTAAAACATTAGAAAAACAATTAATGTAATCCACCACATAAATAAAACAAAAGACAAGAACCACATGATTTGATCAATTGATGCAGAAAAGGCATTTAACAAAGTTCAACACCCATTCATGATAAAAACTGTCAGCAAAATAGGAATAGAAGGAAAATTCCCAAACATAATAAAGGGCATTATACAAAGCCAACAGCCAACATCATCCTAAAGGGAGAGATTCTGAAAGCATTCCTCTTGAGAACGGGAACCAGGCAAGGACGCCCTTTATAACCGCTCTTATTCAACATTGTGCTGGAGGTCCTAGCCAGAGCCAATACGCAAGATAAAGAAAAAAGTGCATCCAGATTGGTAAGGAAGAAGTAAAAGTATCTCTGTTTGCAGATGACATGATATTATACACAGAAAACCCTAAAGAATCCTCAAAAAAAAAACAAAAAAAACTGAAAGTAATAGAAGAGTTCAGCAGATTATCAGGATACAAGATAAACATACTAAAATCTGTTGGATTCCTCTACACCAACAAAAAGAGCATCAAAGAGGAAATTACCAAATCAATAGAATTTACAGTAGCCCCAAAGAAGATAAAATACATTTGGAAGTGAAAGATGCCCTGGGTAAATAAAGCGGTACTGAAAAAGAAGAACAAAGCGGGAGGTCTTACTCTACTTGATTTTAGAACCTATTATACTGCCACAGTAGTCTAAACAGCCTGGTACTGGTACAACAACAGATACGTAGACCAATGGAATGGAATTGAGAATCCAGACATAAATCCATCCATAGATAAGCAGTTGATATTTGACAAAGGCCCAAAGTCAGTTAAATGTGGAAAAGACAGTCTTTTTTAACAAATGGCTCTGGCATAACTGGATATCCATCTGCAAAAAAATTAAACAAGAACCATACCTCACACCATGCATGAAAACAAACTCAAAATAGATCAAAGACCTAAACATAAAATCTAAAATGATAAAGATCATGGAAGAAAAAACAGGGACAATGTTAAGAGCCCTAATATATGGCATAAACAGTATACAAAACATTACTAACAATTCAGACCAAAAAACAGATAACTGGGAACTCCTAAAAATCAAGCACCTATGCTCATCCAAAGACTGCACCAAAAGAATAAAAACATTACCAACAGACTGGGAAAAAGTTTTTAGCTATGACATTTCTGATCAGTGCCTGATCTCTAAAATTTACTTGATCCTACTAAAACTCAACTGCAAAAAGACAATCTAATTACAAAATGGACAAAGGATGTGAACAGGCATTTCACTAAAGAAGAAATTAAGGCTGCTAACAGATATGTAAGGAAACGCTCACTATCATTAGCCATTACAGAAATGCAAATCAAAACTACAATGAGATTCCATCTCACTCCAACAAGGCTGGCATTAATCAAAAACACAAAATAATAAATGTTGGGGAGGTTGTGGGGAGACTGGAACACTTACACACTGCTGGTGGGAATGTAAAATGGCACGACCACTTTGGAAATTGATTTGGCACTTCCTTAAAAAACTAGAAATAGAACTACCATACTATCCAGCAATCTCATTCCTTGGAATATAGCCTAGAGAAGTAAGAGCCTTTACATGAACAGATATATGCACACCCATGTTCATTGCAGCACTGATTACAATAGGAAGAAGTCGGAACCAACCAAGGTTCCCATCAACGGATGAATGGATAAATAAAATGTGGTATGTTCACACAATGGAATACTACGCATCCATAGAGAACAGTGATGAATCCATGAAACATTTCATAACGTGGAGAAATCTGGAAGACATTATGCTGAGTGAAATTAGTCAGTTGCAAAAGGACAAATATTGTATAAGATCTCTATTATAAGAACTGGAGAAATAGTTTAAACAGAGAAGAAAATAACCTTTGATGGTTACGAGAAGGGGTGGGAGGGAGGGAGGGAGGGAGGGGGCATTCACTAATTATATAGTAGACAAGTTTTATTTTAGGTGAAGGGAAAGACAATACACCATACAGGAGAGTCAACACAGCTGGATTAACCAAAAGCAAAGCCATTTCCTGAAGAAATTGAACACTTCAAAGACCAGTGTAGCAGGGGCAGGAGTTTGAGGACCATGGTTTTAGGGGACATCTAAGTGAATTGGCTTAACAAAATCTATTAAGAAAACATTCTGCATCCCACTTTGGAGAGTGGCATCTGGGGTCTTAAACACTAGCAAGTGGCCATCTAAGATGCATCAATTGGTCTCTACCCACCTGGAGCAAGGAGGAATGAACACCAAAGACACAAGGTAATTATGAGCCTAAGAGACAGAAAGGACCACATAAACTAGATCCTACATCAGGCCAAGACCAGAAGAACTAGATTGTGTCCAGCCACAACCGATGACTGCCCTGACAAGGAACATAACAGATATCCCCTGAGGGATAAAGAGAGCAGTGGGATGAAGACCCCCAATCCTCATAAAAAGACCAGACTTAATGGTCAGACTGGGACTAGAAGGAACCCAGTGGCCACAGTCCTCAGACCTTCTGTTACCCCAAGACAGGAACCATTCCAAACCCAATTCTTCAGACAGGGATTGGACTGGAATATGAGATGGAAGATAATACTGGTGAAGAATGAGCTTCTTGGATCAAGTAGGTACATAAGGCTATATTGGCATCTCCAGTCTGGAGGGGAGATGAGAGGGCAGAGGGGGCCAGAAGCTACCCTAATGCACACGAGGAGAGAGAGTGGATGGAAGAACTATGCTATCTCATTAGAGGGAGAGGAGTTAGGAGTGTATAGCAAGGTGTATGTAAATTTTTTGTATGAGAAACTGACCTGATTTGTAAACTTTCATTTAAAGCTCAATAAAAATTAAAAAAAGAAAAAAAAGCCTACTGGTTTCACTCATTTGGGAGCAAGGTAGAATGAAAAAAACTAAAGACGGGAAAGATTACACCAAAGGACTAAATAGACCACAACTACCGTGGCCTCCACCAGTCTGAGTCCAGTATAACTAGACACATGCTCTGCTAAACCACTGACTGCTCTAACAGGATCACAATAGATGATCCCAGAAAGAGCTGGAGAAAAATGTAAAACAAAATTCTAACTCAGAAAAAGAAAAAAAAAAAAGACCAGACTTACTGGCCTCATACAGACTGGAGAAACCCTGAGAGTATGGCCCCGGACACCCTTTTAGCTCACTAAAAAAGTCACTCCTGAGGTTTACCCTTCAGCTAAAGATTAGATAGGCCCATAAAACAAAACGAGACTCAAGGTGCGCACCAGCCCAGGGACAATGACTAGAAGGCAGGAAGGGATAGGAAAGATGGTAATAGGGAAGTCAAGAAGAGAGAGTGTTGACATGTCATGGCATTGTTAACCAATGTCACAAAACAATATGTGTACTGTTTAATTAGAAGCTAGTTTGTTCTGTTAAACTTCATCTAAAGAAAAAATATATCTATGTATTAAATATAATGTCCTGGTATCTAAAAGAGTAGAAGTTTTGGGAGGAGAATGGTGATGGGAAGTGATTTCAGGTAATCAAAACGATGCAAGATCGTAAGGGAGAAATTCTGTCCCTGAAAGAGTGTGAAGTAGAATTGATCCCTTCCATCTGAGACCCTCAGAGCCTATTCCTTCAGTGAAGGTATAGTTTAAAAGAGTGTTCTGAGCAGCACAAGGAAAAGGGTAAAAATGTGTTCTAACTGGCCTGGCCTGTTGTTGTTGTTGTTAGGTGCCGTCAAGTCGGTTCCGACTCATAGCGACCCTATGCACAACAGAACCAAACACTGCCCGGTCCTGCGCCATCCTTACAATCGTTGTTATGTTTGAGCTCATTGTTGTAGCCACTATGTCAATCCACCTGGTTGAGGGTCATCCTCTTTTCCACTGACCCTGTACTCTGCAAAGTATGAACTCCTTCTCCAGGGAGTGATTGCTTCTGACAACACATCCAAAGTATGTAAGTCGCAGTCTCACCATCCTTGCCTCTAAGGAACATTCTGGCCACACTTCTTCCAAGACGGATTTGTTCATTCTTTTGGCAGGCCATAGTATATTCAATATTCTTCGTCAACACCACAATTCAAAGGCGTCAACTCTTCTTTGGTCTTCCTTATTCATTGTCCAGCTTTCACATGCATATAATGTGATTGAAAATACAATGGCTTGGGTCAGGCGCACCTTAGTCTTCAGGGTGACATCTTTGCTCTTCAAAACTTTGAAGAGGTCCTTTGCAGCAGATTTGCCCAAAGCAATGCATCTTTTGATTTCTTGACTGCTGCTTCCATGGCTGTTGATTGTGGATCCAAATAAAATGAAATCCTTGACAACTTTAATCTTTTCTCCGTTTATCATGATGTTGCTCATTGGTCCAGTTGTGAGGATTTTTATTTTCTTTATGTTAAGGTGTAATCCATACTGAAAGCTGTGGTCTTTGATCTTAATTAGTAAGTGCTTCAAGTCCTCTTCACTTTCAGCAAGCAAGGTTGTGTCATCTGCATAACGCAGGTTGTTAATGAGTCTTCCTCCAATCCTGACGTCCCATTCTTCTTCATATAGTCCAGCTTCTCGTATTATTTGCTCACCATACGGATTCAATAGGTATGGTGAAAGAATACAACCCTGATGCACACCTTTCCTGACTTTAAACCAATCGGTATCCCCTTGTTCTGTCCTAACAACTGCCTCTTGATCTATGTAAAGGTTCTTCATGAGCACAATTAAGTGTTCTGGAATTCCCACTCTTCGCAGTGTTATCCATAGTTTGTTACGATCCACACAGTCGAATGCCTTTGCATAGTCAATAAAACACAGGTAAATATCCTTCTGGTATTCTCTGCTTTCAGCCAGGATCCATCTGACATCAGCAATGATATCCCTGGTTCCACGTCCTCTTCTGAAACCAGCCTGAATTTCTGGCAGGTTCCTGTGATATAATGCTGCAGCCGTTTTTGAATGATCTTCAGCAAAATTTTGCTTGCATGTGGTATTAATGATATTGTTCTATAATTTCCACATTTGGTTGGATCACCTTTCTTGGGAATAGGCATAAATATGGATCTCTTCCAGTCAGTTGGCCAGGAAGCTGTCTTCCATATTTCTTGGCATGGAAGAGTGAGCACCTCCAGCACTGCATCTGCTTGTTGAAACATCTCGATCAATATTCCATCAATTCCTGGAGCCTTGTTTTTCACCAATGCCCTCAGAGCAGCTTGGACTTCTTCCTTCAGTACCATTGGTTCCTGATGGTATACCACCTCTTGAAATAGTTGAATATTTACTAATTCTTTTTGGTATAATGACTCTGTGTATTCCTCCCATCTTCTTTTGATGCTTCCTGCGTCGTTTAATATTTTCGCCATGGAATCCTTTGCTATTGCAAATCGAGGCTTGAATTTTTTCTTCATTTCTTTCAGCTTGATAAACCCTGAGCTTGTTCTTCCCTTTTGGTTTTCCATCTCCAGCTCTTTGCACATTTCATTATATTACTTTACTTTGTCTTCTCAAGCTGCCTTTTGAAATCTTCTGCTCAGTTCTTTTACTCCATCAATTCTTCCTTTTGCTTTAGCTGCTCAACGCTCAAGAGCAAGTTTCAGAGTCTCCTCTGACATCCATGTGGGTGTTTTCTTTCTTTCCTGTCTTTTCAGTGATCTCTCGCTTTCTTCACGGATGATGTCCTTGATGTCATTCCACAACTCGTCTGGTCTTCGGTCATTAGTGTTCAATGAGTCAAATCTGTTCTTGAGATGGTCTCTAAACTCAGGTGGGATACACTCAAGGTTGTGTTTTGGCTCTCATGGACTTGGTATGATTTTCTTCAGTTTCGTCTTGAACTTGCATATGAGCAATTGATGGTCTGTTCCACAGTTGGCCCCTGGCCTTGTTCTGACTGATGGTATTGAGCTTTTCCATCATCTCTTTCCACAGATGTAGTCAATTTGATTTCTGTGTGTTCCATCTGGCGAGGTCCATGTGTGTAGTTGCCGTTTACGTTGGTGAAAGAAGCTATTTACAATAAAGAAGTCGTTGGTCTTGCAAAATTCTATCATTCGGTCCCCGACATTGTTTCTATCACCAAGGCCATAGTTTCCAACTACTGATCCTTCTTCTTTGTTTCCAACTTTCACATTCCAATTGCCAGTAATTATGGGCCTTGCCTATGGATAGAAAAATTGTTTACTCTTGGAAACGATAACCATGAAATTATCCACACATGAATTCAGAGTTTGAATTTATACTCTCTGCATAGTCAGAAGAGCTTTAATCTGAAAAATCAATATAAAATATAGTTCATTCCAGAAGTCAATGAAATTCTTGGGGCATTTGGAAAAATAAAGGCAAATACCTCTTTGTTGGCTACACCCTTAACACTAGTCACACAGGATTTTGACACAAAAAGACCTGCTAAATTAGAGTTCACAGTCAAGCTCACAAGACACATGGGGAGGATATCTTCTATGAACAAGAGTTAGAAGACAGAATAAACAGTAGACTAACCATGCATTCTCAACTTAAGTAAGTAAGAAACCTATTGGAAAAGTACATGAAGTTAACATGTTTAAAATGGTTAAATATTCAAAGTGAATAAGAAAGAGACAATATTACTATAAAAAAAAGTGATTTATGCTCTTGGGAAGGTTATTTTTCTTTTGTATTTCCTATGAAACAAACATAATAATACTCTAAGAGTTGGAGAGAAGAAGACAGACAGGCTAGTGACATAAGGAATAACTTGGCGGTAAGTTCCCTGGGTTTTTCTTTTGATCATGTATACTGGACTTGGAGGTGAAGAAGCCAGGAATTCAGAAATGTCAATAAGAGTAAGAGAAAGAAAGAAGTGTGTGGTAGGGGAGAAGGGAAAGGAAAGGAAGGGAAGGGAAGGGAAGGGAAGGGAAGGGAAGGGAAGGGAAGGGAAGGGAAGGGAAGGGAAGGGAAGGGAAGGGAAGGGAAGGGAAGGGAAGGGAAGGGAAGGGAAGGGAAGGGAAGGGAAGGGAAGGGAAGGGAAGGGAAGGGAAGGGAACGGAAGGGAAGGGAAGGGAAGGGAAGGGAAGGGAAGGGAAGGGAAGGGAAGGGAAGGGAAGGGAAGGGAAGGGAAGGGAGGGGAAGGGAAGGGAAGGGAAGGGAAAGGAAAAAAGGGAAAGGAAGGCAAAGTAATGAGAGGAAAGGAAAGGGAAAGAGAAGAAAGGAAAGAAGAAAGAAAGGAAAGAAAAAAGGAAGGAAGACTGTATCCAAAAGACCAGGAAAGAGGTAGCCTACCAATACAGAAAACTTTTAGATGGTAGCCACTCTAGCCAAAAACAAGAAAAAAAAAAAAAAAAAACTTTGGCACAGTCGTACTCATGCAGCAAAGGCCAGGTAGGAATCCTAGACTTCTACTTCCCCTTCATACCAAGCCCAGCTTCCCCTCCAACTGCCTGTGTTGGAGGTCAAAGAAGTTCAACCAAGGAGACAGTACTTCACTCCCAATTGGTCAGTCAAAGCCATAGAGCAGTAACAAGACATTCCTAGTACTCCCAGTCTAAGAGGTATCAGTGGAGATCCAGTAGAGAGTCAGAACTCCCACCACCATCAAACAGTACCAAGGAGCCTCCCCTCTTTGGGATTCGGTGAAGACAGAGTGGGAAACCTCGCTTCTACCTCCACTTTGTAGTAACAAGGCAATATCAACCCCTCATTCACCTGCCAGAGTGGTGTAAGAAAAAGCCACCTAAACCAGGGTTTAAATGAATTCTATTTCTATAATACTCAAAATGTCTAGGTTCCAAAAAAAAAAAATCACTAGTCTTATGAATCACTAGGAAATCTCACCACTAATGAAGGACAGTAGATGCCACACCAAGGTGATAAAGATGTTAGAAGTTTCTGACAAATATTATAAAGCAGTCATCATAAAATGCTTCAATAAGCAATTATGAGCACTCTTGAAACAAATGAAAAAATAAAACTATTCAGCAAAGAATAGAAAGTCTCAGCAAAAAAAAAATATAGGAGAGAGATGTAAAGCAAAATAAAATGGAAATTTTAGCAATAACCAAAAAAAAAAAAAAAAAAAAATCAATGGATGACCTTAACAGCAGAGTGGAGGAACTGGAGTAAAGAAGAATAGTGAGCAGAACATAGAACAATAGAGTTTACATATTCTGAGAGAAAATAGACCAAAAAGAAATGAATAGAACACCCTACCCTCAAGGAGGTGGCACATAACTCTTCATTCCTTAATTGTGAGCTGCCCATTCTGACTTTCTTCCAAAGAGTGAAGTATGGAAATGAGGACAAAAAAACTAACTTTACAATGGAGAAAACTGACAAACAGTATCTCAGCCAGATAATGGAGGTCAACATCAACAGTGATAAGTTATGCTGATAACATATACCCTTCATACGATGTGATGAAAATGATACCTTTTCCTATGTTCTTCATCCAAAAATTCATATTCTAGGTAAAATTATGAGAAAAACTTAAAAAAAATTGTTTCTTAAAATAAGCAGACCTCAGAGAACTGTGGCACAATAACAAAAGATGTAATATTTTGGTCTTCAGCAATCCAGAAGGAGAAAAGAACGAATGTGGAGTTGAAACCACTTGAAATAATGGCTGACAACTTCCCAAATTTAGCAAAAGCCATACATGTACAGATTCAAGAATCTGAGCAACTCACAAACAGGATAAATAAATAAAAAAAAATTCATACCAAGACACATGATGGCCAAAATTTTGATAACCAAAGACAAAAAACATAAAAATAGTAAAAGAGAAACAACACTTTAAGTACAAGGAAAAACACAATTCAAATGACAGTGGCTTTGATATCAGAAGCCATGGTGGCCAGAAGAAAGTGCCATAACATATTTCAAGTGCTGAAAGAAAAAGACTGTCAGCTCAGAATCCTATACCCAATTAACAATATCATTCATGAATGAAGAAGAAATAATGACATGAATAGATGAAGAAAAATTAAGATAATTTGTCACCAGCCTACCAGTCCTAAAAGAATGGATAAAGGAATGAACAGAAAGGATCCAATAAAAGAAGTCTGGATCTTGGAACATCTGGATGGAAGGAAGAACATGGAAATCAAAAATATAGGCACATACAGTAGATTTTCTCTCATCTCCTGAGTTGTCCAGATCATGTTTAATGGTTGCAGAAAAATTATAACGCTATCTGATGTGATTTGAAATGTATGTAGAGGAAATATTTAAGACAATTATATTATTGATAGTGGAGGGTAAAGGGACATAAAGGGGCATAAGCTTTGTATGCTTCAACTGAACTGGAAAAATGACAACACAAGTGAACTGAAACAAATTATGTAGATATAATGTAACATCTAGAACAACCACTGCAAATGCTGTCCAAATAAATACATTCAAAATGCTACAGTTAAATCAAAAGAACATTTTAATAAATATCCAAGTAACTTACAGAAAGGCAAGAAAAAGGAAACAGATATACACCAGAGGAACAAACAGAAAACAAAAAATAAAATGGCAGATGTAAGCTGGGGCATATCAATAATTTCATTAACCACAAAGGGTTGAAATACACCCTGTGAAAGACAGAGATTGGTAGCAGATTTAAAATTGACCCAACTATGTTGTTGCAGTTTTTAGGTGCCAACTAGTTGATTCCAGCTATTAGTGGCCCTATGTACAACAGAATGAAATATGGCCCGCTCCTCTCCCATCCTCACAATCATTGCTATGCTTGAGGCCATTGTGGTAGCCATTGTGTCAATCCATCGTGTTGAAGGTCTTCCTTTTTTCACTGACCCTCTACTTTACCAAGCATGATGTCCTTCTCCAGGAACTTACCCCACCTGATAACATGTCCAAAGTATGTGAGACAGTCTCACCATCCTTGCTTCTAAGGAGCATTCCAGCTGCACTTCTTCCAAGACAGGTTTGTTCATTCTTTTGTCAGTTCATGTAATATTCAATATTCTTCACCAACACCACAATTCAAAGGCATCAATTCTTCTGTCTTCTTTATTCATTGTCCAGCTTTCACATGCATATGAGGCAATTGAAAACACCATGGCTTGAGTCACAGACGCTTCTGACATCTTTGCTTTTTAACCCTTTAAAGAGGTCTTTTGCAGCATATTTCCCAATGCAATACTTTGTTTAATTTCTTGACTGCTGCTTTGCTGGGTGTTTTTTGTGAATCCAAGTAAAATGAAGTCCTTGACAATGTCAGTCTTTTCTCCATTTATTATGATGTTGTTTTGGTCCAGCTGTGAGGATTTTTATTTTGTTTATGTTGTGGTGTAATTCATACTAAAAGCTGTGTTCTTAGATCTTCATCAGTAAGTGCTTCAAGTCCCCTGCACTTTCGGCAAGCAAAATTTTGTCATCTGTATAACACAGGTTGTTAATGAGTCTTCCTCCAATTCTGATTCCATGTTCTTCATATAGTGCAGTTTCTCACATTATATGCTCAGCATATAGATCAAATAAGTATGGTGAAAGGATACAACCCTGA
The DNA here is from genome assembly GCF_024166365.1 of Elephas maximus indicus. Lineage (NCBI taxonomy): Eukaryota > Metazoa > Chordata > Mammalia > Proboscidea > Elephantidae > Elephas > Elephas maximus. Next base: position 25,535,539 of record NC_064828.1, on the reverse strand, counting down.
CACACACCTTTCCTGATTTTCAACCATGCAGTATCCCCTTGTTCTGTTCAAATAACTGTCTCTTGATCTACATTCAGGTTCCTCATGAGAAAAATGACGTGTTCTGGAATTCCCATTCTTTGCAATGTTATCCATAGTTTGCTACATTTCACAAAGTCAAATGCCTTTGCATAGTCAATAAAACACAGATGTACATCTTCTGGTATTCTCTGCTTTCAGCCAGGATCCATCAACATCAGCAATGATATCCTGTGTTCCACTTCCTCTTCTGAATGTAGCTTGAATTTCTGGCAGTTCTCTGTTGATGTACTGCTGCAACCACTTCTGAATGATCTTCAGCAAAATTTTACTTGCATGTGATATTCATGATATTGATCGATAATTTCCACTTTCTGTTGGATCACCTCTCTTTGGAATAGGCAAAATATGGATCTCTTCCTGTTGGTTGATCAGGTAGCTGCCTTCCAAATTTCTTGGCTTAAATGAATGAGTACTTCCAGGGCAGTGTCTGTTTGTTGAAACATCCTAATTGGTATTCTGTCAATTCCTGGAGTCTTGTATTTCTCCAATGCCTTCAGTGTAGCTTGGACCTCTTCCTTTAGTACTATCAGTTCTTGATAATACGTTACCTCAGGAAATGTTTGAAAGTCGACCAATTCTTTTTGGTGTAATGACTCTTTGTATTCCTTCCATCTTCTTTTAATGCTTCCTGCATCATTTAATATATTCCCCATAGAATCCTTTGATATTAACCCTGTGTGTTTAAGATCCTTCAAAATATGACCCAGTAAAACTCTCTGACATGTGCTATGCTCTAGCCGAGCTACAGCAGTGATTCTTGGGTCACTTCCGCTTTTCTTCACTCACACCTTTGTTTATTTTGGCCTACATACAGTGTGTAACCTTTCTTCACTCACTATCCCTGCATTTCAAACATTTTGCCTCATTAAGGCCCTTTACATATAGTACATTTTTGTCTTTTTCCTTCTTCTTTGTATTTATCTCCTTCTCTTGCCTTCTCCTTCTTCATACTTGTTCCTTTCCAGAAAAATATAATCTCTCTCAATGCTGAATACCTATGTAATTTTGTTTGACCTTGCCTTGTAATATGGATACTTTTCTCTTGTATTATTTTTATTGTTTATTTTCTTTAATTGGACACTCTAAATTGCAAACAACTTGTAGATAGGTGCTTTGTCTTACTCATTCTTGAATTGTTCTTCTGTGGTTTTAGATTTAGTGGATACTCAATTCTTAAAATTATTGAACTAAAATTAGAGGGATGCAGAAAAATGGGACACTCTGGTCATTTGTAGTTGTGCTATATTTACAGCATTTGCTATATTTCAACATTTTGCTTTATCTATTATTACAGCAGTAGTCCCTGGTTGGTGCAAATTTTTTACCTAATGTCACTCAGCTGCTGACTGAAAGGTTGGAGGTTCAAGTCCACCCAGCTGGGCCTCAGAAGAAAGGCTGGTGATCTACTTCTGAAAAAATTGGTCATTGAAAACCATATGAAGCACGGTTCTACTCTGGCACACAAGGTTTCCATGATTCGGAGTCAATTTGATGACAAATTGAACTGGATTATTACAGCAAAAAGAATGTGTCTTGAAACAATACTTATTTCACAGAGCCCACAGCTACTTTATGAGGACATAATGATAACTCTAAGAAATGCTCAGAAATCTAGCCTGTGAATAGATATTCTGAAGAAATTAATGCCATACTAGCAACAAGAGGCTGAAGAAAGGTTGGTGGCATGATTCTTAGGAGTGCGAGTCCCTAGGTAGAACTAATATAGAACCAATGCTTGCTGGACTACAATATAAAAAACTTGTTAGTAATGGTCCCAGTGGGACATAATTACCCTTCACTGACAAAATACCTTTTCACCTCCACATCCTCTTAAATAAAGTGTGTAAAGTACAAGGGTGGCAGATTGCAAGCTATATGAGATCACGTTTCTAATGTTATGATAAAAAAAATTTTTTTTTTTTGATAGCTCAGGTTATTCCACTGGAACAGCTGAAATAAAAAGTTGACAAATTCCAACTGTCTTAGTAAAGTCTATATGGCGACCCAGCAGTGACTCATGTAAGTTTTAATACTTGTGTTGCTTCAAAAAGCTCTTTGTAGACAATTTATTTTAATATGGTTTCCTATTTCTTTTAATTCTGTCAGCAATATTGAATTTGTCTCAACATATTTGAACTTGCCTTCACTGTCCTGAGATGAGCTAACTCTTTAAATTGCACTCAACCTCATGTCTGCAAAAGTGCCTCTTCCTCTTCTGCAGACTCAGCCACTGTGATCTCTGAGTTTACTCTCCAGTTATATGACACGTAATGCGGTTCTTCTGTCAATGGCCAGTGTGTTCACTGAAATTGCTCCTTTACATGGGTATGCATACATTTCTTTGGTTGGTGCATTGATATCTGTGCTTGTAGTTAGGGAAACATGGAATTTATGAGCGCTTAGAATACAATTTATATAATGAAAATTCCAGCTTTGTCACTATTTTGTTCTTTGATTAGGTTAATAGTTTAACTTCACTGAGATTCTGTAATATATATATATACACACACACACACACACACACATATATAATCTACGATGCTCATAATAACCCTTCAAGTATAGTTTCATTCTCATATTCTTATATATAAGAATTTTTGTATGGCATATATATACGCTTACATATATTATCTATAAGTATAATTTTGTACATATGTATGTATACTTCTGTATATATTTATTTCTGGTATATTTCTATATACTTCTGTATACATGTATGTATATTGATATATGTATCTCAAGAGTCTTATAAAAGGCTTTGTAGAATTCCTAGCATATAATGAGTATATAAGAAATGCTGGCTATTAATATCTCATCCAAAACTCTAGAAATAAATATAACAATCCAATTATAATCTGTATTTTATATTTATATAATACATATTTAGTAGCTTCTAGATTTTTATAGATATTGTTTTGGGTGCCATTCTTGGAGCTCTGGTGGCTCATTGGTTAAGCACTCAGCTGCTACCTAAAAGGTAACCAGTTCCAATCCACCAGCCACTGCTTGGAAACCCTACGAGGCAGTTCTATTTTGTCCTATAGGGTCACAATAGTTCAGAATTGACTCAATGGCAATGAGTTTCCATTTGGTGCCATTCTTAGTTTATAGTTAATTACAGAGATTATTTCAGGCTCCATAATTTCAAAGGTCTCGTGTTATTTGTGCACGGGCTTCAGTGCCTCAGCTAGTTGGTGAAGTATCCACAATTCAGTACTCAGAAAGAACCAAGGCATACAAATTCAACTTAGCACTTTTACCTATATCTAGACAAGTTTGAGAGTCTGTCTTCTCTTTTGCACATGCCTTTCTGCTTGCCTCTTGTGAAGATTTATTTTCCCTTTAAGGGTTTATTTATTTTTTGATCCTTTTTCTTCTTTAATGATTTTTGGCCAGAAGGACACACCCGTATGATTTTCCATAGATTCCTATTAAGTTTAAGAGATACAGAGTCTATGGAGTTATTCAAAATTAAATAGTCAATGATAGAGATTTGGATTAAGATTTGATTTCTGGTTCCTAGTTCGGTACCCTCAGCATGTGTGTCTACCTTATGACCTACACTACTGAGTGATCCAGAAATTCTGTTTATGTTAAAATATTCTCTTGTTTCTTGTTGTTTATGGAATTCCATCCAAATTCATGCCATGAAATTGATTTCTTTTTGTATTCAAAGCTATGCATTTAAAATTGATTCATAAGCAAATAGCTCTAAGTAATATTGCCTTCTGATTTTTAATATTTTTTTCTATTTTTACCTAATGTCAGCTATAAAAATAGGAAGAATACTCTGATGAATGTTAAGAAAAATGATTCAAATGGAGAGTTTAGAGGACTTAACCGAAGCTAGTAAATTAGTATAATTATGATGGAGAAACATAGTCAATCTGAAGGTGTCTTTCCTTCCCTCCTCCCTCCCTCTGTCCCTCTGTCCCTTCCTTCCTGCCTTCCTTCTTTTCTTTTTAAAAATCAGTTGTCCATTAGCATTGTCATGATTCAAGATGATAGAGTATGAGTTGGCTTTTTTGAAATTTTTCATGTTTTGAGGTTTGAAAAATCCAGGTAATTACCTGTGACTCACTCTGTGGATTGGCTTCTTTTGTCTGTAAACAAGGAAGAAGCCCTAGTGGCACAGTTGGTAAGCCCTCGGTTGTTAGCCAAAAGTTCATTGGTTTGAATACAACAGCAGCTCCACAGGAGAAAGACGTAGCGGTCTGCTTTCTCAAAGCTAATTTTTTAATGGGGGCAGCTCTACTCTGTCCTACAGGGTTGCTCTGTATCAGAATGGACTCAATGCAGATGAGTTTTTGTCAACAAAGACAATGTTAATGTAATAATTTGTATTTCATCAATCATTATTCTGCCTACTAAAACTCTGTTGTATCTATTCATGCATACATGTAATCATTCATATTATTATTTACCAATCTGTTCATTAATTTGGCAACTATTTTTTGAGCTTTTTTAAGCAGATTTTTTGTGAGGCACAGGCTTAACTGTGGTGAGAATAAAAGCTTGGTTCCTTTGCTTGAAGATTTTAGTATAAAAATTTAATCACCTTAGAGGTTATAATTTCAGCTTCCTTATTTTAAAATAAATAGCAACTAAATGAGTAATAAAACAAGTTTTTATACATTTGTGCTTTGAGTTAATTGGTTTTTGGTCTTCTGTTGGGTAACAAACAAGAATATCTTAAACTTCCCTCTGATTGATGAAACCTCTGGTATTACATCTTTCTCTGGTAACACCCTGTAGTAAGGTTTGGTTTATTTTAGGAGATTAAAGTTATAGATAATGTATGACCAATTACAAGGACACACAAGAGAGATTAGCTTATTTATAAGGCCCCTTAGCCTGGTACTAGGTGAAAGTACCATCTAAATGAAATAGTTGGAAATTTTGTGCAGTGATTTCAGAGGCATGCTGAAAACATTGTTCTTTACCCTCCTTCAACACTTTGCAGGTACTTGTAATTTCTAAGAGGGAATTTTATCTCCTTGAGCATAAGTCTTTGATTGCCATAGCAGTAGCATCCTTTATAACCAACCTCACCCAACAGTGGCATTTCCATCTGGCCAGTAAATGTGGCATTTCAAGATGTGACCTCTCAAACGAAGATCAAAGACCACAGCCTTCAGTATGGTTTACACCTCAACACAAAGAAAACAAAAATCCTCACAACTGGACCAATGTGCAACATCATGATAAATGGAGAAAAGATTGAAGTTGTCAAGGATTTCATTTTCCTTGTATCCACAATCAACAGCCATGGAAGCAGCAGTCAAGAAATCAAAAGACTCATTGCATTGGGTAAATCTGCTGCAAAGGACCTCTTTAAAGTGTTGAAAAGCAAAGATGTCACCTTGAAGACTAAGATGCGCCTGACCCAAGCGATGGTATTTTCAATCACATCAGATGCATGTGAAAGCTGGACAATGAATAAGGAAGACCGAAGAAGAATTGATGCCTTTTAATTGAGGTGTTGGTGAAGAATTTTGAACATACCATGGAGTGCAAAAAGAATGAACAAATCTGTCTTAGAAGAAGTGCAACCAGAATGCTCCTTAGAAGCAAGGATGGCGATACTGCCTCTCACATACTTTGGACATATTGTCAGGAGGGATCAGTACCTGGAGAAGGACATCATGCTTGGCAAAGTACATGGTCAGTGGAAAAGAGGATGACCATCAACGAGGTGGATTGACATAGTGGATGCAACAATGAGCTCAAGCGTAACAATTGTAAGGATGGTGCAGGACCAGGCAGTGGTTTGTTGTGTTGTGCATAAGGTTGCTATGAGTCAATGGTACCTAACAACCACCACAACAGTGATATACCTTAAACAAACAGTTATCTGTGCCCATAAAGCTTTGCCAAAAATATGGTTATTATATAATAATAATAGGGAAAATTGAAAATATCTGTATAATAAAATATCAAACATACATTTTTTAAAAAGCTGACATAAAAGCACTCTATTAACATGGAAAAATATTTATGATAATTGTTGAGTTGTAGGTTATAAAATAATATATTCCATGTTAGAGTGATATGTATATACTTTAATTAGAAGACAGATAACAAACATTTATATAGGTATATAAATGTATATTTTATGTGCATGTGTTTTAATTAAAGATAATTATTAATTTTATCATATTATATTTTTCTAAATTAAAAAACTAAAAATAGAAACATATCAATTCAAAAGGCCCTTACTGTTTTGTTTTTCTTTTTAAATCTAATGAAAAAGATGTTGTTGTGTGCCTCGAGTCAATTCCGAATCATAGCCACCCTGTAGGACAGAGTAAAACTACCCCACAGGGTTTCTGTAATCTTACAGAAGCAGATCACCAGGTCTTTCCACCTTTGGAAGAGCTGGTGGGTTTGAACTGCCAATGTTTCTGCTAGCAGCTGAGTGCTTAACCGCTGCGCCAACAGAGCTCCTTAATTAAAAAGGTAGTACATGCTCATTGCAGAAAAACAAATATATCAGGAAATACAGAAATTGTGGAGAATAAAATGATTCTCACCCAGGGAATCATTAACTGCTGTTAACACTGGCCTAGGCCTGTGAAAGGTTCCCAATGTATATATGCGCTATTCCAACAGTAAAAAGAGATCTCTATGGAGGTTATTTTGGAAACCCTGGTGGTGTAGTGGTTAAGTGCTATGGCAGCTATCAAAAGGTCAACAGTTTGAATCCACCAGGTGCTCCTTGGAAATTCTATGGAGGCGGTTCTACTCTCTCCTATAGGGTTTTGCTATGAGTCTGAACTGATCTGATGGCAATGGGTTTGTTTTTTTTTTGGTTACAGAGGAGACTTTAGCAAATAAGTTTCAGAACCCTGTAGTAGTTCTCTTTCATTCCATGTAAAGAAACAGAGTTTTGAGCAGTTAAGAACATTTACTTTGTCTGACTTCAGGTTTCACTAGCTGTTTGGAGAAAGGGGCCTGATGACCTTGGAATCCTAAAATGAAACAGATAAAAGCAGAGCAATTAACTGACTTTTGGTGAACAAAGGAGAGACAGAAGGAACTAAAGACGAACTTTACCGTCTTAACAATTTTGACGAATGTGGGCAAGCACGTTTGTTGATGGCATCTGTTGAGTCAGTTCCCACTCACGGTGATCCCGTGTGTGCAGAGTAGCGCTGATCCATGGGATTTTCAAGGTGGTGACCCTTGGTAGCAGATTGCTAGGTCTGTCTTCTGAGAAGCCTCTGGGTGGTTCAAACTGCCAACCTTTAAAGTAGTAATCAAGTGCTTAACTGTTTGTACCACCCAGGGAACCTAGGGAAAGCATCTTACTGCTCTGCAATGACTTCTTGTCTTCTCATCTAGAAACAGAGTGCTGCATACGATGACCTAGCTCTTTCCCATTCAGGCTTTTTTGAAATTCCTCTCCAGAAAATGAGTCACTTTCATTTCTTGGTCAATAGAATGCAAAGTAGGGTGCACATACATATCCCAGCAGGTGAGCTTCTTGAATGTGAGAAAAATATTAGTAGTTCTCTTGATATTTATGAAGAATTCTTTTTAAAATTTTAATTATGTGTTGTATATAATATTTTAGTGTATATGTATGCAACTTACAGGTAAGTGAATACACCTGGTCATAGGTTTGTGTTGTTAGAGAAGTACAGTGAAAAAAAAATTTGGAGACCACATTTCTTGACGTTAGGTCCCTATGTTCCTGCATCTAGGTATTCTTTTTTCTTGCATCCTGTTTAGCTTCTTCTAATTATCTTAGTAAATTAATTTTAATAGTGAAGAAAAAGTTGAAATTTTACCAAAACAGAGCTATTTTTATTTCTCAGATTAAGAAAAAAAAGGAGGCTCTTAAGAAAGAGTTTTTCAAGGGTTTTCTCCAAACTACACAGAGATAATAAGTTTGTAAAAAAAAAAAAAAAAAAAAACTTCTCTCTTAACTAATATGACACTAAAACTGCATTTGGATCTACAAATATTATTGAACACAATCTATGACCAATGTATTCTGAAAAACAGACAAAAAGGACAAAATATGAACCCTTTCCTTCAGAATCATAAAATGTGTTTATGTTAATTATAAGCAAGACAGGTTGATCATATCAGCAAATATGACTTATTCTGTACATAAATTCAGAGTCACTGAGGGAATAAGAGCCATCATGACTGTACAAATAGTCTAAATTTAGAAAGTCTAATCAAAAGATGAAAATATGATATTAATTATGATATTAACTCAAATATTAACATACTTGAACGTAAATAGATGCCACAAAAGCACATCAAATATCTTGTTCTTTTAAGTAAGATGAGAAAACGCTTTGCTATTTTGTCTGCCATGTTAATTTGCACATAGAAACATTTTATCATTGATGGAAAAAAGGCATAATACCATGTATTTATGGGCCTGGAACTATTCTAAATATTTCACCTTTTGTAACTGTTAATTCTTACAATTCTACGATGTATATATCATTATACCCCCAATTTACAGAAGCAAAAACCGAGGCACAGAAAGCTTAATGAACTTGCCCAAGGTCACACATCTAGGAAATATAAGAGATAGAATTTGAAACCTTTCAGTTTGACTCTAGAGCTTCATTGACTTATTTATTAGGAATTTTAACATGGTAGAGGTGAGGCGTAAAAATTGTATTTTTAAAGTATAGCTGTCATGCTGGGATGCAGAGATGAAAGCCAAGCACACACAGTCACTACAAAAGAAATGGTTGTAGATAGTGTGTATTTGCATGCTAATGAGTATCTAAAGGAGCCCTGGTGGTACAATGGTTCAGCTCTCAGCTGCTAACTAAAAGGTTGGCGATTCATACCCACCAGTGGTTCCATGGCAGAAAAGACCTGGTGATCTAATCCCATAAAGATTATGACCTAGGAAATGTTATGAGGGCAGCTCTACTCTGTCCTACAGTGTCCTTTGAGTCTGTATCTACCTAATGGCACAAAACAACATGAGAATCCATAGCACATAAGTATATAGAGTGAGATTTGATTCCAGGCTTGGATTTTCTGGTTTACTCCCACAATCCTATAATGTTATTTCCATTTCACTTTACAGGAAATTTTCTGCTATGATCTCAGAAACTTGAAATCATGGACCAAGGAAATAACTCAAGAGGGACTGAATTTGTGTTGCAGAGTCTTTCAGGTCCTCAAGAACTACAACTTTTCTATTTTGCATTTTTCACACTTTTCTATTCATTCATTGTGCTGGGAAACCTCCTCATTGTGCTCACAGTCCTCTCTGAACCTGCTCTACACACACCCATGTACTTCCTGCTCAGCAACCTCTCCTTCATCGATGTGTGTTTATCCACCTTTGCCACTCCCAAAATGATTGTTGACTTCCCCAAGGAGCACAAGACCATCTACTTTGAGGGCTGCATAGCTCAGATATTCTTTCAGCATGTCTGTGCTGGTGGTGAAATGATGCTCCTTGTGGCCATGGCATATGACAGATATGTAGCCATATGTTGACCCCTGCACTATACAGCCATCATGGGTGTAAGCAAGTGTGCAGGCCTTGTCCCGGGCTCCTGGGTCACTGGAGTCCTGCACTCAGTAAGCCAGTTGGTCTTCATAGTAAATCTTCCATTCTGTGGTCCAAATAAAGTCAACAACTTTTTCTGTGACATTCCCTTGGTTATCAAACTTGCCTGCACTGATACCTATATCCTTGAGAAACTTATGCTTTCAGACAGTGGTCTAATGGCTATGAGCTCTTTTGTGCTCTTGCTTATCTCCTACACTGTCATTCTGGTCACTGTGCGACGTCGATCCTCAGCAGGCATGGCCAAGGCCCGGGCCACCCTGACTGCCCATGTCACTGTGGTGACCCTCTTCTTTGGGCCCTACCTCTTCATCTATGCCTGGTCTTACACCAACTCCGCAGTGGATAAGGTTCTCGCAATATTCTATACTGTTCTCACCCCGATCTTAAACCCCTTGATCTATACTTTAAGAAATAAGGAGATAATATCAGCAATGCAGAAGCTGAGGAGACAACAAGTTAGTTCCTAACAGTTTCTTGGCTTTCCCTCATGATACTGACAACCATACTAAAGACACACACTTATATCCTTTGCTATTAAAACTATATTTGAACTATGAAGTGAAACAGATGGAGATAATTTCTTGTCTCTAGGAATGGTGTTTACTGGAATAGTGAATAGCTTTGGTGAACTCATTAACCAAATTCAGACACCAAAATATTCATGTACTTAACCATGTAAATGCAGCATTTTTCACCATGTTACAAATACCAAAATCTGGGCCCACAGTAAGTGTTTCATTGTCTCAGCATAGTGAATTGAAGTTCAGAATTGTCACTCAATGTTAGTGGTTCAGTGACCACACTCAAAAATGAATATCTCTGTCTGTGTAATAGAGTTTTTTTCCAACAACACTGCTAAATATATTCCTTTGCTCTATGTATTTGTTTACCAATCTCCAGGTCCTGCAGTCTAATCTACACCACCTGTCTTAGTTATCTACTGCTGCTATAACAGAAATACTACAAGCAGATGGCTTTAACAAACAGAAATTTATTCTCTCACAGTTGAGGAGGCTAGAAGTCTAAATTCAGAGTGCTGGCTCCAGGGTAAGGTAAGTTTTGGCTCTGAGGGTAGGTACTTGCAAAAATCTGCCCCTGGGACTAGGAGTTTCTCAGCACTGGCCCCAGGACCAAAGAACTCACTGCATTCCTGGTGCTTCTTTCTTGGTGGTATGAGTTTCTCCTTGTCTCTGCTCCCTTGACTTATTTTATGTCTCAAAAGAGATTGACTCAAGATACAATCTAATCCTGTAGATGTGTCCTGCCTCATTAACATAACTGCCAATAATCCTGTCTCATTAACATCATAGAGGTTAGGATTTACAACATATAGGATAATTACAACAGATCAAAAAATGGAGGACAACCACATAACACTGGGAATCATGGCCTAACCAAGTTGACACACATTTTTAGATGACACAATTCTATCTATAACATCACCCAATAAAACATAAGTGAGAATGCATATTTTTCAAAGCTCTCAAAATGTCTAAGGTCATTGTTTTGACTTTTTATAAGAAGAAGTCTGTATTTTTCACTGTCCTTTTTGAATTATCATTATGCCTGAAATATTATAGGACATATTTTCTTTATTTTTGTAGCATTTGTTTTAAAAACAAAACAAATCACTTTAGAAAACAGGAAAATGGGACCCCCATCTTTTACCTATTAAATAATTATTATTTGATTTAGACTAAACTTATGCTTAATGATAAAAAATTTTTCTTTTCCTATAAAAAGAGTATTTATTTCAAGTTCATATTTCTTCTATTCAACTTTATAAGTATGAAAATTTACAAAATACATAAGTAATTTAACATATTTAAATAACATTTTTAAAAGTTTCAGAATCGTATTTAGTTTAAAATATTTTTTACCAGTCATCATTTTAACTGACACCACATTCTAATTTGAGGCAATCATCCTGATCTTCTGATGCTTAGTGTTTGAAAGAGATAGCCAAACCCAAAAGTGAAGTTATGCTTTTAAAATTGTGTGGGATAAATGGTAGTGTAGAATAGGATTTAATAACAAATATGCTCTAAACAATGTTTATCTCACTTTGCTCCGTTACAACTACACTATTCTCCAAGGCCCTGTCTATTCTTTTCAGAAACAATTAAAAAAAAAAAAAAGGACTGTATCATATGATGATTATGATAACAATGACAATAATTTAAAATTTATTTTTAATAATCACTATATAGTTTACAAATTGCGTCTTTATATATTATCTTTCTTGATCCTCACAAGGTATCTGTAGGTTGTTATTGTTGAGCTCCATCTGTCAAGTCTTACATGTAGCAACCCTACATACAACAGAACAAAATCCGACCTGGTCCACTACCATCCCTATAATTCTTGTTGTGCTTGATCCCACAGTTACTGCCACTGTGTCAATCCATGACCTTGAGGGCCTTCCTCTTTATCACTGGTCCTGTACTTTACTAAGCATAATGTCTTCTCCAGGGACTGATCCCTCCTGATAACATGTCTAAAGTATGTGAGAGGAAATCTTGCCATCTTCACTTCTAAGGACTATCCTGGCTGTACTTCTCCCAAGAAAGATTTGTTCATTCTTCTGGCAGTCCCTGGTATAGTCATGGAATATTGACTATATTCTTTGCTAACACCATAATTCAAGGCATAAATTCTTCTTCGGTCTTTTTCGCTCATTGTCCACGTTTCGTATGAATAGGAGGCGATTGCAAACACCATGACTTTGTTCAGGTGCACCTTAGTCCTCAAAGTGACATCTTTGCTTTTTAATACTTTAAAGAAGTCTTCTGCAGCAGATTTGTCCAATACGATGTGATGTTTGATTTCTTGACTGCTGCTTCCGTGGGCGTGGATTGCAGATCCAAGTAAAAGGTTAGAAGAAGATTTACTTTATTACTGACAATATTATATAATCAGAGATTCTTCTAGTAAAATATCTATGAATTCTGGAAGCATTCTTTAATGCAAACAGATCACCTCATGGCAGCTGAAAGAGTAGAAGCTTTGGGAGAGGAAGGGTGATAGGAAATGATTTCAGGCAATCAGAATGATACAAGGCCATTAGGAAGAAATTTGTTCGTGCAAGAGTGTGAAGTAGAGTTAGATCCCTTGGACATGAGACCCTCAGAGTCTATTCATTCAGTGAAAGTATTGTTTAGAATCATGTTCTGATCAGTACAAGGAAAAGACCAAAAATATGTTCTAATTGGCCTGGTCTATGGATGATAGACCATGACAATTAGAATGTATTTTTGTTCTTTTCCTTGTGCTTGTTTACTCTTGGAAGTTATAATCATGGAATTGTCCATATATGAAATGAATTCAGTTTTTGAATTTATACTCTGCATGGTCAGAAGAACTTTAATCTGAAAAAAATCAACATAAAATAGTTCGCTCCAGGGGTCAATGAAATTCTTGGGGCATTTGGAAAAATAAGGACAAAAAACTCTCTGGTGGGCCACACTCTTAACACTGGCCACACGAGATTTTGGCATGAGAAGTCCTGTTAAATTTGAGTTCACGATTAAAGTCACAGAACACATGGGGCGGCTATCTACAATGAACGGGTGTTAGCAAACAGAATAAACAGTTGACTAACCTACGCTTCCCCATCTGAGTAAGTAATAATTCTGTAGTATAAAGGATTGAAGTGAAAATGTTTAAAATGGTTAAGTATACAAAGTGAATAAAAAAGAGATTACTATCAAAAAAAAAAAGCATATGATTTATACTTCTGGGAAGATTATTTTTTCTTCTTCTGTATTCATTCCCTTAATTACCACTGAAGACATGGGCATTTACTATAAAACAAACATAATAATACTCTAAAATTGGAGAAAAAGAATACAGACTGGCTAGGGACTCACACAAAGAACTAGAAAATCTCACCATGAATGAAAAAGGATAATAGACCTATTTCAGGTGACAGAGAAGTTGGAATTGTCTGGGAAGTATTTTAAATCAGTCATCATAAAAATGTTGTAATGAGCAACTATGAGCACACTTGAAACAGATGGAAAAAAAATCCTCAGCAAAGAATATAAAGTGTGAGCAAAGAAATAGGAGATATAAAGAAAAACAAAATGGAAATTTTAGCAATAACCAAGAAAAAAAAATCAATGGTTGGGCTTAACAGTAGAGTTGAGAAACTGGAGTAAGGAGAAAAGTGAACTGAACATAGACCAACAGAAATTACATAATATGAGAGAAAATAGGCTAAAATAAATGAACAAGGAGGTAGAGCATAACTCCTCACTCCTTAAATGTGAACTCCCCATAGTGACTTTCTTCCAAAGAGTAAAGTATGGAAAGGAGGAAAAAAGACTAGCCTCACAATGGAGAAAACTGACAAACACTATCTCAGCCAGATAATCAAAGTCAACATCAAGAGTGATAAATTATGCCAATAATATGTACCCTTTGTATGATGTGAAGAGAATGACATCTTTTTATGGCAGTCTTCCTCCAAAAATCCATAACATGGATCTAATCATGAAAAAACTTTAGACAAATGTCAATGAGGGAAATATAACAAAATACCTAACCAGCATGACTCAAAAATGGTAAAATTATCAAAAGCAAAGAAAGCCTGAGAACTGTCACAGCCAAAAGAAGACTAAAGAAACATGGTTGCTAAATGCAACATGGTATTCTGGATGGGTCCCTGGAATAGAAAAAGTATACTACCTAAAAAAGGAAAGGGATTTGAAACAAGTACAGATATTATTAAAAAATAATGCATCAATATTGGTTTATTAGTTGTGAAAAGCGTACCATACTAAAGTAAAATTTTAATAATAGAGAAAGCTAGTGGGTATGGGAACTTCTTACTATATTCAAATTTATTTTTCTGTCAGCCTAAAACTATTCTAAAATTAAAAAAAAATGTATATTTCAAAAAATGGACAGAACTGTGGGACTATAACAAAAGATCTACCGTCTCTGTCATCAAAGTTCCAGAAGGAGAAAAGAACAAAGGTGGAATTGAAACCTTCTGAAATAATGGCTGAAAACACCCACAAGTTTAGCAAATGCCGTACGTCTACAGATTCTAGAAGCCAAGCAAATCCAAAATGGGATAAACCCAAAGAAATCCGTACCAAGACACATGATGGTCAAACTTCTGATAACTAAAGACAAAGAAAAATATTGAAAATAGTAAAAGAGAAACGACTTACCTACAGGAAAACAAAAACAAAAAAGCAATTCTAATGACAGTGGTTTTATTGTCAGAGGCCAGGTTGGCCAGACAGAAGTGCTTCAGCTTATTTCAAGTGGTGAAAGAAAAGAACCGTCAACTCAGAATTCTATACTGAACTAAAATATATTTCATGAATGAAGAAGAAATAATGACATTATCGGATGAAAAAAAAAACTAAATATAATTTGTTACCTGCAGACTGATCCTAAAAGAATAAGCAAAAGGAAACAATGAAAGAAGGGATCTTGGAACATTTGGAAGAAGAACATGGAAAGGAAAATATAGGCACTATACAATAGCCTTTCTCTTATCGCTTGAGTTGTCTAGATCATGTTTAGTAACTGAAGAAAAAAGGTAACATTGTCTAATATGATTTGAAATGTATGTAGAGGATGCATTTAAGGCTATTGTATTATTAATGGTAGAGGG
The DNA here is from genome assembly GCF_024166365.1 of Elephas maximus indicus. Classification (NCBI taxonomy): domain Eukaryota; kingdom Metazoa; phylum Chordata; class Mammalia; order Proboscidea; family Elephantidae; genus Elephas; species Elephas maximus. The sequence continues at coordinate 25,520,264 of NC_064828.1, read as the reverse complement.
TAAAGGCACAGAAGTGAGGTAAACTTTGAACGCTTCACTTAACAGTGGAAAAATGACAAGTAGACTATAATAAATTATGTAGAAATAATGTAACATCTAGAGTAACCACTACAAGTGCTGTTCAAAGAAATACATTCAAACCCTATAGTTAAATCAAACAAGCATTTTAGTAAATATCCAAATAACCTACAGGAAGACAAGAAAAAGGAAACAAAACAATGTCAGAAGGAACAAACAGAAAATGAAAAATAAAATGACAGATGTAAGCCCCAACATATCAACAATTTCCTAAAGTATATATGGTCAAAATCCACCAAGTAAAAGACAGACGTTGCTAGAGTGAATTAAAAAAAAAAAAAAAGTGACCCAACTATATGTTGTCAAAAAAAAAAAAAAATCTCATTTGAATATGAGAGTGTGTAAGAGTGTAGAAAGCTTGAAAGAAAAAGAATGGAAAACTATATCACACAAATATTAATTGAAAGAAAGCAAAAGTGGCTTTCAGATACCAGATAAAGTAGACATTAAAATAAATAAAGATTACCAGAGACAGAGAGAGACATTGTATAATGGTAAAAGATTCAATCCACAAAGGCTTCTAACTGAAAGGTTGGAGGTTCCAGTCCAACCAGTGGTGCCTCAAAAGAAAGAGCTGATAATCAACTTCTGAAAATTCAGCCACTGACAATCCTGTGGAGTACAGTTCTACTCCGACACACATGAGGTCACAACTAGTCATAATCTACTTGCATGCAAACTTTTTTTTTTTTTGGTGAGCATGCATAAGAACAGGAGTTTCCAAGCACAGCTGGTAGAAGTGTGCAGCAGTCTGGTTCTAATGAGAAGCTACAAACCACACCGATTAAAAATAGAAAGTTAAATATGCAATCATTAACTACGATAGTGTAATTATAAGATATATGGAAACTCTAATGTTATACTGACGGAGGCTTGGTGGCTCAGTGGTTAAGCACTTGGCTGCTAATTAAACAGCTGGCCATTCAAACCCACCAGCTACTCTTCAGGAGAAAGCCGAGGCAGCCTGCACCCATAAATATTATAGCCTTGGAAACCTGTACGTTTCCATTCTGTCCTACAGAACTGCTGTGAGTTAGAATCGACTTTAAGGCAATGGGTTAATGTTATCCTAGGATGGAGAGTACCCAAGGAAACACAAACTTGGAGAGGTTCAAGCCTCATTGGAGGTGTGGCTCATTCCAACAGGTAGTAGTTTGCTGATTTGCTAGGGTTAGAGGTGTGGCTTATTCTACCAGGTAGTAAAAAGGTGTGTTGATTTGGCTAGGTTGGAGCTGGCCTAGGGCTCCTGGGCAAACAATAAGCCACCATCTGGAGTACAGGTGGTGTAGGGGTGGGGGATTAGGATGGTGATCAACAACCAGTGATGCGGGAGAGCAGATGGAGCCTGGGTGTGGCAGTGACAGGAACTCTTCAGAATGGGAACTTTGATTTCTGTGTCCGGAGGACCGCAGAAAGGTTATTACCAGGTGTTGGCTGCAATTTGCAGAGACAACATTCTGGACTCACAGCTAGGGCAGAGCCCATTAGATGTCTTCGAACCCACACTGCTGACTTCAGAACATTGAGAAATGCAGTAAGAATGTCTCTTCCCCTGCCATGTGCCTCTAATGCCTTTTTCTGAGAAAGCTTAAGATTGTGCTCACTTTGAAGGAGAAATACTTAAAGGAATCCCATTATTCATCATAGAGTATATATTCAAGGATGCAGTTGGATCTAAGAGGCAATACATTGATAACTGAAACAAAGTGCAATCTTGTAAAACCATGTTGCGGGCAATCCTGGAAATATTTAGTAGTGTTGAAGATTAATATACTTTACAACCTAAGAATTTGTCTCCTAAGAATATGCTCTGGAAAACCTGAAGCACACAATCCTTAGGACACATTCACACACACGGTCATTACGCTGTTGTTCGTAACCGCAAGGATGAAAAACCACCTAAATGGCCATTCATCAAAAAATGGACAAATGAACAAAGCATTTGAGAAAAATCCACAGTAATAAAATGAATGAACTAAAATTCTGTGTTGTCATTGTTGTTGTTAGGTGCTTTTGAGTCGGTTCTGACTCATAGCATTCTGCACAACAGAACAAAACACTGCCCGGTCCTGCGCCATCCTTACAATTGTTCTTATGCTTGACCCCATTGTTGCAGCCACTGTGTCAATCCACCTCCTTGAGGGTCTTCCTCTTATCCATTGACCCTGTACTTTGCCAAGCATGATGTCCTTCTCCAGGGACTGATCCCTCAACAACATGTCCAAAGTATGTAAGACACAGTCTCGCTATTCTTGCTTCTAAGGAGCATTCTCATTGTACTTCTTCGAAGAAAGATTTATTCATTATTCTGGCAGTCCACAGTATATTCTTTGCCAACACCACAATTCAAAGGCAACAATTCTTCTTTGGTCTTCCTTATTCATTGTCCAGCTTTCACATGCACAGGACGCGATTGAAAATACCATGGCTTGGGTAAGGCACACCTTAGTCTTCAGAGTGACATCTTTGCTCTTCAACACTTTGAAGAGGTCCTTTGCAGCAGATTTACCCAATGCGATGCGTCTTGATTTCTTGACAGCTGCTTCCATGGCTGTTGATTGTGGATCCAAGTAAAATGAAATCCTTGACAACTTCAATCTTTTCTCCGTTTATCATGATGTTGCTTTTTGCTCCAGTTGTAAGGGTTTTTGTTTTCTTTATGTTGAGGTGCAATCCATACTGAAAGCTGTGGTCTTTGATCTTCATTAGTAAGAGCTTCAAGTCCTCTTCACTTTCAGCAAGCAAGGTTGTGTCAGCTGCATAATGCAGGTTGTTTATAACTCTTCTTCCAGTCCTGATGCCCCGTTCTTCATACAGTCCAGCTTCTCAGATTATTTGTTCAGCATACAGATTGAATAGGTATGGTGAAAGGATACAACCCTGACGCACACCTTTCCTGACTTTAAACCAATCAGTATCCCCTTGTTCTGTCCGAACAACTGCTCTTGATATATGTAAAGGTTCCTCATGAGCATAATTAAGTGTTCCAGAATTCCTATTCTTTGCAATGTTATCCATAATTTGTTATGATCCACAGTGTCAAAAGCCTTTGCATAGTCAATAGAACAAAGGTAAACGTCCTTCTGGTATTCTCTGCTTTCAGCCAGGATCCATCTGACATCGCAATGATATCCCTGGTTCCACGTCCTCTTCTGAAACCAGCCTGAATTTCTGGCAGTTCCCTGTCGACATACTGCTGTAACTGTTTTTGAATGATCTTCAGCAAAATTTTGCTTGCCTGTGATATTAATGATATTGTTCTGTAATTTCCACATTTGGTTGGATCACCTTTCTTGGGAATAGGCACAAATATGGATCTCTTCCACTCTGTGGGCCAGGGAGCTGTCTTCCATATTTCTTGGCATACACATGAGCATGAGCAGCTCCAGCACTGCATCCATTTGTTGAAACATCTCAAATGATATTCTGTCAATTCCTGGAGCTTTGTTTTTCACCAATGCCTTCAGAGCAGCTTGGACTTTTTCCTTCAGCAGCATGGGTTCCTGATCGTATGCTGCCTCTTGAAATGGTTAAACATTGACTAATTCTTTTTGGTATAATGACTCTGTGTATTCCTTCCATCTTCTTTTGATGCTTCCTGCGTCATTTAATATTTTCCCCATAGAATCCTTCACTATTACAACTCGAGGCTTGAATTTTTTCTTCAGCTTTTTCAGCTTGAGAAACGCTGAGTATGTTCTTCCCTTTTGGTTTTCCATTTCCAGCTCTTTGCACATGTCATTATGATACTTTGTCTTCTTGAGCCGCCCTTTGAAATCTTCTGTTCAGTTCTTGTACTTCATCAATTCTTCCTTTTGCTTTAGCTGCTTGACGTTCGAGAGCAAGTTTCAGAGTCTCCTCTGACATCCTTCTTGGCCTTTTCTTTCTTTCCTGTCTTTTCAGTGACCTCTTGCTTTCTTCAAGTATGATGTCCTTGATGTCATTCCACAACTCGTGTGGTCTTCAGTCACCAGTGTTCAATGCATCAAACCTATTCTTCAGATGATCTCTAAATTCAGGTGGGATATACTCAAGGTCATATTTTGGTTCTCATGGACTTGCTCTGATTTTCTTCAGTTTCAGCTTGAACTTGCATATGAGCAATTGATGGTTTGTTCCACAGTCGGCCCCTGGTCTTGTTCTGACTGATGATATTGAGCTTTTCCATAGTCTCTTTGCACATGTGTAGTCAATTTGATTTCTATCAAATTTTGAAAAGTATTCAAAACAAATTATTGTGTGGGAATAGAAAGTTGTGAAATAATGCATAGAAGTTGATACTACTTCTTTGAATGTACACAGATATGAAACTCAAGACTAAACATATTTTTGTGGATATGTGGATATATTTTTATGTTGTAAGACTCTAAAAGTCACAGGAATGTTAAATACCAATTTTAGGTTATGGGTTAATTCTGGAAAAATGATTTATGGTGGTGCATAAGATGGAAATAGAGGAAACATGGTGAGGTATTAAGATTTGTCAAATTTAAACCTTAATACAAGAATATTCATTTCATAGTTCTTTTTACTTTTTGTGTGCTTGACATATTAAAAATCATTTTACATAAGAACAAACTGAGCCTCAGAAAAATTAAAGTGATCTCTCCAATAATCTGTTCTTACTTATTGACAGACTTGGAAATAAGAGCTTATGTCCTTTCAGTTTTAAGAAATTACCTTTCCCCCATATCACAACATGCTCATGTGTCAAGGAAACAGTACGCACTTCCATTCCCATATCAAAACATTTCTCATTTGGGCAAAAGACTGTACTTTTCCACACATTTCCTCTAGAGTAGCAGGTTTAGTTGTACAGAATTCACAGAAGATACATGACTCCACATATTGTCCAAGGGCTAAATGACCCATCATTTTTTTTCCTATAGTCGTGCAGTCTTCATTTTAATTGTTGACAATGTGATATATTACTTTCTTTTTCCAATGAGAATATCTGGTGGAAGGTATTAATAATCCCCATTGGAAGATAAACCTTGGCTATCAATTGCTAACTCTCAAGAGCTGCAAGCAGTCACTTAAATGAAATCATGGTATGCTTTCAATTTGACTACAGAAGAAGGCAGCTATAAATACCACTACTCTGAAGAGATTAATTCCACAACAGGTAAAGTGAAGATTTCAGTTTCCTTCTTTAATATGCATCATATCAGGTAGGATATACCTGGCTGAGATAGATCTTAAAAATAGACTGTGTACTGTTACTTATTCTATTCAGTTGTTACATTGTGCCTTAGAGAAGATCCACAAATGATAGGAAGAAAAGAAATCTATGGGAGGTAAAAGAAAGGAAGTCAAGAGAAGGCTATCCGTATGTTTTAGCATGCTTGAGAGAACTACAAGAAATTATATAAGAATGTGAAGTGTTCTTGAGGAAATCATGACAAATTCTGCTTAGACAAATCCATTATGAAACTCTTACCTATCACCTCAGAAGCTTTTGTGTTGTAGCACCTTTGCATTGATGATTTATTTGAATAACTCTGCACTTCAAAATGTTTCAAAAACAATTTAACCATATAAAAGTAGAGTACAAATTTCTTCTTCTTTAAATATCACATTCATAGTTTCATCACTTTTTAAATGCTTGGTACCAAAATATTTGTCAGAAAGAAAGAAATACTCTATTTTCTCTTTGCTTCAATCTAAAGGGATTATTTCATTCCCTTTGAATTTGCTGGTTTGATTAATTTGCACTGGTTTTAATGACTCATGCGTGAGCTTGTATTACTCTGAGATCAATGAGATGAAATATTTTTGTCCCATGTGGAGATGGACTTTCTGTGGATGACTTTATGGTTTGTGGAGTTCAAGGTCTTTCACTGAGCAAGTCTCTGTGTATAAGAATATTGGAAGGTAGAAATGTTGAATGAATGATGAATCTGAGGTGAAATATATTTCAGTTAATACTAACACACCTCTATTAAGAATATACACCATTTACCAAAATATATACCAAATCCTGTGAATGATACGTACAGAAGCATGAGAGTTCAAGGAGATCTCAGTGTTGTAGGGGAATGATATCTACACAAAAATTCTTACCTTGGGACAGAATGTATGTGTAAGAAAAGTGTTACAGAAACATTACAAAAAAAGAGACATTTTAACTTGAACCTGGGAAGGATTTTTAGAGGAAATGGCCTTTGAGTTGGAATACCTCGTCTGTGAAGAACATGAGAAAAGCAATGGGAAATGTTTACAAGCTTAATAAATACCGAGTAGTCTGGTTTTATCTAGAGAGTAGGATATGACACAGGTGAAGCCAAATCATATATGCTTGGCTGTCATGCTAAGGACTTCTAATTTTTAATCTTTTGTTTTAAAGAGAGATGTTATAAGTGGAAGAATGAGATACAGGAAAAAGGAAGGGTTGAGATGACTTTGAGATTTACAATCTGGAAGAATGACTAAAAAAAGTTTAAAAGAAAAAAGGCTGACTTAAGGAGAAAAATTGTGAGCTGAGGTCTGAGATGCCTATGTGGTTTTCATATCTGTAAAACTGTCAGAAACATGTTTGGAAAACTAGTGTATGGTGAGGAATGGTGCTGAAAAGTTAGAGGTCATTATACAGTAGCAATTATTGATGCCAGAGAAGTGAATGAAAGGGCCAAGGAAGAAAGAAGAAGAGAGATAAATAAGGGTATAACATAAGAGAAAAGGGGAGAAAAATCACAGACAAGGGGCAGATGTAAACCTAGAAGCTGCGACCTTAGTGGAAATCTACTTGTAAGGGGCAATACCATGGATGATGTCATACCATTTCCTTTCCTTTTGAGTTCATTCCTACTCATAGAGACCCTATAAGGACAGACTAGAACAGCCCCATCGGCTGGTAGATTCAAACTGTTGACCTTTTGGTTAACAGCCTTAGCTTTCCTTAGCTCTTAACCACAGCACCACTGTGGCTCCAATGCAACCTAAAGATGGCTTAACTCAGTGGTTCACAAATGGGGGTGATTTTGCCTCTCAGTGGACATTTGGCAATGTCTAGAGACATTTTTGATTGTCACAGTTGGATGTTCAGCCAGAGATGCTGTAGAACATCCTGCAATGCACAGGAAAGCTCCTCACAACGAAGAATTATCCCATCAAAAATGTCAACATTGCAGCGATTGAGAAACCCTGGATTACCTGAAGGACCATATTCTCTTAATAGGGGGCAAGTTTAGAATCAAGAGCATATAATGACTGGCTTGCTTATTGTTAAACCCATTGTCACGTTGAGTTGATTCTCACTCATAGTGACCTTATAGGACAGAGTAGAACTGCCACATAGGGTTTCCAAGGAGAACCTGGTGGATTCAAACTGCCGACCTTTTAATTAGCAGCAGAACTCTTAACCACTATACCACCAGGCTCTCCTTGCTTATTGTAGCATAGTGTAAATGTATGAATTTTGTGTTATTTTGATTTGAAGCAATATATTATAGTGTTGAAGAGACTAGTTCTGGTGTCCAAGGCTGGGCTCAAGTTCTAGTTCAATGATCTTCCAGCTCTGTAACTCTCAGCAAGTTACTTATCATCTTTGGAGCTCTGATTTCTTTTTGTAAAATGGGAGTAATGATTGTATTTACCATGTAGTGTTACGAAGGGCTGAATTAATATATGTAAAGTGCTAACAAGTGTTTACACTTTGCTAATGTTTAATAAACTTAAATATATTTTTATTATCTGATTTCATATACCCACTAAGATTTTGCAACACTTACTAGATGTCTGAGTGTCTTGTGATTATTAAATCTTTCTGATCTTAGGTTTTCTCCTCTGCAGGTCAGGAAAAATAATGTTCCCCTTGTGGTTGTGTTCTGAGGGTGGCTTAATACAACATATATGCAAACATCTAACCCAATAACTGCTACCTAGCAGCCTCTCAAAAACTCAAAGTTTCTTTTGTCTCTTTCTCTCTCTTTTGTTTTGTTGCAGCTATAACAATGTTATCCATCATCCACTAGACACCTACTTCATTCTTTTAGTTTACATACATTATATTCATATAATAAATTTTTCATTAGGTGAACTGGATCATTTAACATAATAAATCCATGAACATGAGAGCAAGAACAACTTTCATTTAGAAATCGAGTAAAACCAAAAATTCAAACCTGTTGCAGTTGAGTCTGACTCATATCAACCCTATAGACCGGAGTAGAATTGCTCTATAGGGTTTCCAAGGCTGTAATCTTAATGGAAATAGACTGCCATGTCTTTCTCCTGCAGTTCCGCTACTGGATTCAAACTGCCAACCCTTTGGTTAGCAGCCATGCACTTAACTACTGTGCCACCAGGGCTCCATTAGATTTGGAAAGAAAGAAAATAACTTATACTTAGGATAAAATGATAAAAGGATTGTGTTATATTTCAGGATCCCCTCATTTATTGTTCTCTTTTAAAGAGTAATTTCATTTTTATCATGGATGCTAATGCAGTATGTACAATTATTATGAGTCAACTTAATTTATTTTTTGCTCTGTTCCAGAGTCCACAACAGTGTACCATGCAAAGTATGGGCAAGTGAAATGCTTCTCAGGAAGTTCTTGCAAATAAGAGTGCATGAAACGATTCCCTACTTGAGGGCTTTCCTAAGTGGATTGCAATCTCACCAATCTATCTGAGAGGCTATTGACATAGGAAAATTTTTGGCTTCTTCTATGAAATAAGTAGGCCATGGAAGAGGTTTGTGCTCTTAAATGGGTCTAGAATCACAGCCTTATGCTTGGGTCAACAGTTAGCTGTCAGAATAATACAGTTTCCTAAAATAAGATCTCCTGAGAATTTTATCAGTTCAACCAACCTAGATTTACATAGCACAGAAAAAGAAAAAAAATGAGGTGAGAAATTGAAGTCATTAGAATTAATGAGATTCCAAATAAATAGATATTTTTAGGAGTGAGAGGTTTATAATGTAATCATTCTATCTATGCAAAAAGATCCTAAAACAACTCCTCTATTCTTTTGTTAGTTTAAAAGATGTGTTATTTAGGAGAACACTGGGCAAGGGGAACATACGTAAGCCCAAATCTAATTTTGGCAGGCAAAGAAATTGAAACATTTAGGCACTGATCTTGGATAATCAGGTGAAATGAGTTTTAGGTAATTAAGTTAAAGGTATAACAGGCATTTTAAGAAATTATACAGATGAATCAATGACAAATGAGGTTGTTATTTTGTTGTTGTTAGGTGCCATCGAGTTGGTTCTGACTCACGGTGACCCTAGGTACAACAGAGTGAAACATTGTCCAGTATATATCCAACAGCATCTCTTTAGAAAGTGAGTTGTCTAAACTGTATTTAATTTATGCAACAGCAGTAAGATAAATTTTTGTTGATATGAAGTTATTTAACATATTAAGAAGATATCTAGGTTGGGCAAAGAGTTTGTGCTTGACTGTTAATCTAAAAGTTGGCAGTTCAAACTCACCCAGCAGTACCTGAAAGAAAAGCCCTGGCAATCTATTCCATTAAGATTACATATAAGAAAATCCTATGGAGCAGTTGGCTCAATGGCAACTAACAACAACAACATATTAAGAACATCTACTGTATTATACTTACTTTGATAAGAAACCCATTATCATGTTTAAATTTGACTGCTTTTGGTAAAGTAGCTTTTTTTTCCCCATTACGGATCCCTGGTGGTGCAGTGGTTAAGAGCTACAGCTGCTAACAAAAAGTTTGCCCATTTTAATCACCAGTCACTTCTTGGAAACCCTATGGAGCAGTTCTACTCTGTCCTATTGGGTTGTTATGAGTTGGAATTGACTCTACAGCACACACCAACAACAACCTTATTATACGATGTAGAAATTTAAGCTTAGAAAAATTAAGTAGCCTGAAGTCACGTAACCAGTAAGCATGAAAACCTGAATATCTCTTGAAGAGATAAAGAAAATGTTGTACATAAAAATTTATTAAAACTGATGGTGGAAAATGACCACAAGCCCAACACATCTAAATTGTCTTTGTCCGTCTTCAAAGCCTATGGAACTAGGCTTTTAGTTAGTCTTCTAGTCTTATGACCACAACTACTCAGCTCATGACTGAGCTAGTTTATTATTGTGTAACATGTTATTAAGAATATCCAAAAACTCTAGGGTCTGTAATGAGACAAAGGAATTTTAAGTTTTATTTAGACATTTTCATAGACTTCCTTCTACTCTGCATATATATTATTTTGGTCTCTTCAAAATTTTTGTGTTCAGCAAATACACACTACATTTGTGATGCCAGCATTCTTCATGTTGAAACTGTTTTTAGTTCATAATCTGATCCCTTCCTATTTTCCTTCTCTTAGGGCTGTTTCCGAGCAAGCATGCGGCCTGGATCCATGGATAAGGTCAATTCTACGGCGGTATCTGAGTTTGTGTTGCTGGGGCTCTCCAGTTCACAGGAACTCCAGCTTTTCTTTTGCATTTTCTTCTCCGCATTGTATGTGGTCATTGTCCTGGGCAACCTCCTCATTATCCTCACTGTGACTTCTGATGCCAGCCTGCACTCTCCCATCTACTTCCTCCTGGGAAACCTTTCCTTTGTTGACATCTGTCAGGCTTCCTTTGCTACTCCTAAAATGATTGCAGATTTTCTGAGTGAACACAAGACCATCTCCTTCAGGGGCTGCATAGCCCAGATTTTCTTCATCCACCTTTTCACTGGAGGGAAGATGGTGATACTTGTCTCCATGGCCTATGACAGGTATGTAGCCATTTGCAAACCTCTGTACTATGTGGTCATCATGAGCCGGCAGACATGCACTGTCTTGGTAATGCTCTCCTGGGCTGTGGGCTTGGTGCACACATTAAGCCAACTATCATTTACTGTGAACCTACCTTTTTGTGGACCCAATGTTGTAGACAGCTTTTTTTGTGACCTTCCTCGAGTGACCAGGCTTGCCTGCTTGGACTCTTACATTATTGAAATATTAATTGTGGCCAACAGTGGAATTCTCTCCCTCAGCGCTTTTTCTCTCCTGATCAGCTCTTACATCATTATTCTTATCACCGTCTGGTTTAAGTCTTCTGCTGCAATGGCCAAGGCTTTTTCCACACTGGCTGCCCATATCATGGTGGTAATATTATTCTTTGGCCCTTGCATCTTCATCTATGTGTGGCCCTTCACCACCTACTCTGTGGATAAAGTCCTTGCTATATTTTACACCATTTTTACCCCCATCCTGAACCCCGTTATTTACACACTGAGGAACAGGGATATGAAAGTTGCCATGAGGAAAATTGTGGCCCATTACCTGAAGCCCAAGAAAATTTCTGAAATGCCACTAGTAGTAAGGAATTCCCTGATTTAAGACAAAATTCATTCAAATTCATCAAATCAATACTCTGCATATAAAGATGTTCATTGTATTTTTGTGATACAACTCAACTCTGGAAAAAGTAATGAAGAAAATGATGTAGGGAGTAGTTAATGACTACTAGAAAGTCTTTTCCCATATCACCTAAGCAAAAGTTACGTGTTAAAAACAAACAAAAAAACTATGAAAAAATTCATATTATTGTGTATATGATTACCTGTTCTAGAAATGAAATATAGAATTGCTATACACAGATAGTATTCATGCATTCACTGCTCTTGTTACAAATAAATATGAATATGGTGGGGAAAAAGGAAAAATACCCTGATTCTTTGGTGGGGCATAAATTTAAGTTTTTTTTTTTCTGATTCTATGTGTTTTCTAATTATCATGCCTGAAAAACATCCTACCTAAATGAACAATGTTTAAGAATATGAAGCCAAGTTTTCTCAATTTTAGGGGATAACCAAACTCCCTGTTTAAGATAAGTGCATAGGCTTTAGTGGAAATTCTTAGGTTATGAGATTCTCCTGTGCGCTTCAATTATGCCTACCCCATGTATTTTTCCAGTAAATAACAATCCTTTAAAATATGGAGTTATAGGTAACCAGAAACTCCCATCTTGAAACTTACATTTAATGGACTTTTTGATAGGATAATCCAGTTTCATTTGAAATTATGAGTTGTAGAAGGGAAAGGAAAACCTAGAAAACTGAATCATTTTAACATCAACTTTTTAGTCTGTGCTATGGATAGATGTGCAATACTCTGCATTTGGACCAAAATATGAAGTGCTTAGTGATAAAGAATCAATGTTGAAACATATATTCCAAATTGGCTAAATGGACTCCAGAACTGGATGAATTGTAGAGACTATCAGGGTTTGTATTGGTGTTAATTACAGTTTTTAAGTTTATTTTTCCAAAATGCTCAAATCATAAAAACAAAAAACTAATAGACTAATGTAAGGATTAGTCTGTTTTTTATTCCAAGTATGAGAACAGTTGTTTTACACTTTGTTGTGCCTCTGGTTCTAGTGACACCCACCATTCAACAAGTTTTGTTGACAGTCTCTGCTTACTAGCTTTGATGCACCATCTGGACCAGCTATGGCTTTGGGCAACCCAATGTACTTCCTCCTATCCAGTGGGCCACAGTCACACCCTCTACAAAGAGGTCTGAAAGTCATCTGTGGTAATGTACTCCTTTCTGCCAGATGTATTCCTTCCCTGGGTACTCTTCTTCAGCCCTAGAGTTTTCTTTAGAGTTCTTTTCTATACTGTTTTATTAGCTAATCTTCTATTATCAGTTACTGATTCTCTATACCAAATGTTCCTAGTTCAAACTACTGGTGTTATTTCTATCTCCTTACTGGGGAGTGACTGATATAGAAACTTGAAAACATTTTGAAGATTTTGAAAAAATGGAAGTATCCAAAATGACTCGTAAGATATGATACACATAATAAGGAAAACTAGGAGCTGGCTGAACCAAAAAATGTCAGTAGTTTCATGTAGTTATATGATGATGTAAATTCATCCATGACATGCTTTAAAATAAAAGAAATCATAGCCTTTAAGGAGTGGATGACATAATTTGGTAGAGCCAATGCTTAAAATTTCTTTCTCTGCTTCAAGCCAGCTTAACTATTTTTATAGCTTCATCAAAGTTTGTTTTTTTTACTATATGTTCTGTTTTTTTACTATTATTTTATTTACTTTTCCCCCAAATTATGTGTGGCTTAAGGTTTTTTTTTTTTTAAGTGTGATAAAAAAATAAACAAAACATAGAATGCTTCTACAATGGGGACAAATTCAAGTTTGTATCATGTTTTAATCCTTAAAATTTTATATAAAATAATAAAAGTATTAATAATAAAAATTGAGTCCACTTTCATTAAAATTCTGATACTGATGAACTTTCAATTTGAAAAGATACACTGTTTGCTGTATTTAACCTTCCACTGTCAAGACACCTACCAAGCCAAAGCTCCACCACTTTGTGTTATTACATTTGTGAGCCACACATTTAATAATAAAAATAAAGCCAACAGTAAAAACAAAACAAAACACAACACATCCATTGTTGTCAAGTCAATTTTGACTCATAGTGACCCAATGGGAGAGACTAGAACCGCCCCATAAGATTTCCAAGGCTGTAATCTTTATGTTAGTAGACTGCCACATCTTTTCCAGTGCAGCAACTTGTGGGTTTGAACCACTGAAATTTCAGTTAGCAGCTGAGCCTTTAACCGCTCTGTCATGAGCGCTCAGTACATAGACTTCAATGTTTGTTCCTTGTAATATTTTAACTTACTTTAGTCCCAAGGAAAACGAAGGGAGATGCTGACAATGATGTTGTTTTTATAATTTAATGTCTAGCTAAGGGAAACTACTCAAGGCAAATAGCATTGTAACTTTAATTATATGTGAGACATTAAGTACAGTACAGACACATTTCGTGTTTTTATTTTAGAAAAAAGTCACTATTTTTATTTCTGTAATAAACTTATTTCCATACACATTTCAAAGTAATATAATGATGTCAAATTTTTTTTTTCTGTTCATTTTGTATCTCTTTGCAGACCATCCATCTCTTTAAAGTCTTTTCATTTCTGTTCATTACTCCTAGGATAAAGAAAAGAGAAAAAATTTTTTTTAAGACTCTGCATGATAAGGCCACCTACTTATATCTGTACCCTAATCTCATATATTTCTCCCTGACTAAACTGTACACTGCATGAGAACAGGGACTTTGTCTATGGAAGATGAGCATATTCCTAAAGTGTTTTTGATAACTTGAATATTCTAAAAAGTAAGAAGAGATGGTACCAAAAGCCAGGGCAGACTTGTTTTCTCAGCTGTCAGGCTCTGAGTTAACTCTGCAATGTTTATGAGCTAAGTGAATGAGCAGCACCTTCAGACAAGGAACAGAAACTTAATGCATATCTAAGAGGTTATTTAAAGAAGTTGATGTGGGATGAAAGCAAAAGCCAAGAAGTTTCCTGAACACATCCAAACAGTTTGAGGGACAGAGTAGCTGGGGTTGGGGCCTAGGGATCATAGTTTCAGGGGACATCTGGGTCAAATGGCATAACACATTTTATTAAGAAAATGTTTTGCATCCCACTCTGATGAGTGACATCTGGGGTCTTAAAAAAAAAGAAGAAGTTGATGTGATGTATCAGAATCAAGACAAAGAGAGCGACATGACTAGTGAAGACTGTACCTCAAAATGCTGGATTAGGACAAAAGATGAAGGAGCTTTAGATCTACTGAATAAGTTTAAAGAACTAGCAATAACATGATTCAAGTGAGCCAGATGGCAAAGAGAGAAGTATTAGGGACATAATTTCCCAGAATGCCAAGTAACAGCATACTCCAAAGAAATGAGATGGGTGATTGCAAAGGTACTTCAGAATGATCTTTAGAAACAGAAAGGAAAAAAAAAAAAAATTGACAGCAAAGGGAAGGTCCAATAATCCACTATGGTGTTCTACTTTTTTGAAATGTATGGACCCAATGGTGGTATATGAATTATGAAGCTGAACGGCTTTTTTAACTGCAGTAGAAGTTCAGAAAAAAAGAGAAGGACAAGCTCATAGTAACCAACTCTCAGTTCTGCACGTAGTATGAAAACCAGAAGACTACCATAGTGTTTTTGAAGAAATTCTCGTCTTCTGTAGCTGGATGGCTGACTGCGAAGGCAGTAAAGCCTATATATTATTACTAAGAGTGGCCAAGAGGCAACAGGGAAAAAAAATGCTCCAACCTGGCAGTTGTCCCTTGCCAAGTCAGGAATCTAATAGAGAAGAGTGGGGCCTTGAGATTTAAGATGGAGACATTCAGCGGACACATCGAGGAATCCATATACCAAGGGCTTCTCTGAACTCTCGAAACTAGCAGAAATTGCTTTTCCTTCTGGCTGGAAGAGAGCAGCTCTTCTTGCTTAAAGATCTTAAAGACCTTACCTGAGGCATATGCCTCACAAAATGATGCTGTACTCCTCCCTTCTGCTCCTCCTTCTCCCTTCATTCCCTTTGACTGATAACTAAATTGAGAACTCTGCCTTGCCCAGACTGCAGAATAACATTCCTGCTCTTGAAGAAATAGCTTACTCATTGAAAGAGTTAGAAAACTAACTTAAATGTCTTGTCAGGAACTGGGGGATGAAAAATAGTACAATTTACAATTTTGTCTATTTTTATGTTTATTGTGCTCTCTGTCACAATACAGTCCTTCATTGTCTTGACAGTCTATAGAATTTTTCAGGGATCTGCCAAATCATCCAGGTTTTAAGGGGTTGAATACTCTGGGACATGCTAGGTTATCCCCTATAACTAAAATACAACTTATTTTACCCTGTATCCCTTACATTAAGAAAGAGACACAGTGCTTACAGCCTCCTTGAATTTTGGAGGCTGTATAAATCTGTCCTGTGAATACCACTTTGACCTAATTTTAAGGTGACTCAGATAGTAGCTGTTTTGAGTGGGTTCTTGGACTAAGTCCAGTCTTGAGTGCAAACTGCCTTGCCACTCAGGCTATATGAACCAGGAAATCCAACGAAAAGTAGCTATCCATTATAAGAAAGGGCATTGCGTTGATTCTTTGGCAAGAGCAATTAGAGTGACAATGCTAGGTCTTAAGATTCTGGAGGAAAGCCCTGAATTCTGCATCATAGAACTACCCTTTGTCTGAAAAGCAAAACCTAGCATGCTACTGGGCCTCAGTAGGAACTCAGCTCCTGGCCATGTGTTATTACCAAATGACTTTGTCTCAGTCACAAGCCATCGTAAGTTAGAAGTGGTACACCTGGGATCAAGCTCAAGCAGTCCAAAGGCACAAGTAATGAACTTGAACAAGTAATACAGGCCTCTGTGTCACCTACTTGTTTTGTATCCTAACCTTCACTCTCCTCAATTTTATGGTATCATGGGAAGGTTGCTATGGATGACGTAAGTCTACAGACTGGTATGAGCCAAAAAAATGGACTACTGCTGCATTACATCCCACTCTGATGACCTTAATGGTCTCTGGTGAGAGAAAATTATCTCACTGGGCAGAAACACAAACACTCACTCAGCTATCAAATTTGGATGGAGAAATGGTTAGAATTCCTCAACAGTGAAAAATTGATTTTGGTTGTTTGTTAGGGACCTTGGAGGAACAAAATTGGAAAATCAGAGAAATGTGATCTGGGGAAGAATGAGAACGATCACTTAAATCTTGCATCAGAATCTCTAGGGACAGTAAGATGTGTGGCACTGAGAAAAGTTATTACATAAAGTATAGGAGATGAAGCTGTTGATGTGTCTTTGAGGAGAAGCAGAAGATTTCCAATGGAAAAGAATAAGAACACCTTCAAATATTTAAAGAATCATTGTGTTTATAAGAGAATAGATTTGTTCCATGAAATTACAGTTGGTAGAACAACTTGAAAAAGCTAACAATTGATTAAATTGTCCTATGAAGTGGTGGGCTCTTGTGATTGGGGGAAACTACCCTTGAGTCTAGAAATTCACTTGTAAGATTGTGTGATTGTTATATTAACAGTTACAAAGTTGCAGAATCAACTTTGCTAACCAGGAGTCTATACATATCAAATAATTTTTTACTTTCAGACATATCAAAGAGTTGGTAAAAGTTTTTCTTTTTTTCCCCTCCCTTTTCTGTCTTTAGAAAAATATTTCATAAACCATAATTACTCCCACCGCAGGATGTCTTCAGCTGATCTCTAAAGGATGATTTCTCACTTCTCCAATGAGATCAGTTCCTTGGCATCAGGATAGAAGGCTTTATATTGTCTCACCTTAGGATATTGCAATTGTGTGGTTGAGGACAAGAGCAGAGCCTTCGCTACCTTAGGGCAGGACCTGGGGATACTACTTTAGCACAGTTTAGTGCCTGGGACCAGGTTAAAGTGCATCAAGTCAGGAGTACATGGCAAATATCGTCAGTATGAAGACTTATAACTGAACGGAGTTAAGAAACAATCTGAAGGACCCCAAATTTAGCAAAAATAAGGAGAGTGGAAGGACTAGGCTAAGTTATTAAAAGTACAAGTAATACATGCACTTTTAACATATACATTTTTGGGACTAGACAAGTAAATTGTCTTCTATACACAAAATTAGCAACAAGAATTTAGCAAAGGGGGGTGATTGTCGTCTCAATAAAATTGGAAATGCTGCCTAGAAGTTGTGCAATCCTGTTCTCTTCCCTGTCTACATGACTCCCTGATGCCCACATTTACGGGCTGCCTTGCTAAGAATAAAATCATAGTCCGAAGAGCACAGGTAAGGTATGTTACGACTAATATATGTCACTTCTCTGTCTCTTTTGTGCTTTCTATTTACAGATTATTTAGCCTGTCTTTAAATAAATATTTATTCCCTATCAAAATTTCCCTGGGATGAGGAAAGGCGTTGCTACCTGAAGCAGAGTGACGATCTGTGTTGTCTTGTTGTTAGTTGCCACTGAGTCGGCTCCTACTCATGGCTCCCTTACGTGTAACAGACCAAATTGTTGCCAAGTCCTGCACCGTCTTCGTGATGGCTGGTATGTCTGAGTCCACTGAGGAATAATAGAAACCCACGATGATCAATAGGGTGTCCTTTCCTACTTTTTGTTTCTAGTCTTGTAGCAAAGTCTTATATATTTTTAAATGATAAACTAAGGACAAGAAAAATTAAGCTTATGGTTTCAGAGTTTTATTGGTACATTTCAGAGGTGGATATTAATGTAAGATTAATTTCCTATGTATCAAACATGGTCTTAAATCAGGAGGGAGAAATTCTCTTACGGTGTACTTTGAGGTCTGAAAACACTTTGATCTCTGAAGTACACTGGCAATAAGGGGATGAATGTTTTGTTAATGAAGGCATTGGATGCTCTGAGCATAGTTTAAGGAATCCTGAGTGATTTTTCCAAACTCCTCATGTTCCCATTACACATCTGCCTATAAAAAAAAAAAAAAAAAAACTAGAATTTTAGGGACAGTGTTGGGGATAATCTAGTTCTGTCTTCTAAGGCTGGTCACACAGCTAGTTAGTGGAAATATAGCATTGAGTCTGATCTGTTTTACTTGCAGTAAGAAATTGTGAAAAGTTAGTGTGAAGGGATGGTCTAGTTATTTTATTTTTAGAAGTGAGGACTGACAAACCTTACTAGCTGTTAGATATAGGAATGATGGAATCTGTAGAAAGTTTGGGTATCTTCAGAAAAATCTTTTTTTTCAAAGATAGTCTGACCACGCCCAGTCCACTGTGGAAGACATTACTAGAAGTATACAACTTACTAGTTGTGTAAACTCTAGCAATTTACTTTGTCTTAGCTCTGGAGGCGTGGTGGTTAAGAGTTATGCTGCTAACCAAAAGGTCAGCAGTTCAAATCCGCCAGCTGCTCCTGGGGAACATATTGGGGCAGTTCTACACTGTTCTCTAGGCTGGCTGGGAGTCAGAATCGACTCGATGGCAATGAAGTTTCTCCGCTTTATCTCTACAAAGGACATGTGAATGGCAGCTACCTTGCAGGCTCATTGTGAGGATTAAATGAGTTAATTTATGTAATGTTCTTAGGAGAGTGCTTGTAACATGGTGGTATAACAGTTATTATTGCTACTATTATTATTATGTAAAGCATATTTTTTTTTATACAAGATGCATGATTCATTTAAGTGGCAAATCCTATTACAAAATAATGGTAAAACTTCTGTTTTGGAGTCTTTCTTACTGTGATTATAATCAATTAATATTAAAGCAAAAAAAATACCAAACCCATTGCCATCGAGTCGATTCTGACTCATAGTGACCCTATAGGACAGAGCAGAACTGCCCCATAGAGTTTCCAAGGAGCGCCTGGTGGATTTGAGCTGCCAACCTCTTGGTTAGCAGCCATAGCACTTAACCACTACACCAGCAGGGTTTTCTGGATTAATATTAGCGTAGTTGTATTCCAAAAGTATGTATATACTCTGTATTAAGAATATTTTGCTCACTAGCCCCAGATGCTGTGAGTTTTCATCCTCAAAATATCAATTCATGAAATTGCCATAATATTTAGCAGACTTTACACAATGGATTGGATTCTAGAGGTTCCTTGTGATGTCAGCTTTTAATGTTTTTAAATTCATAACTGTAGCTCTTCAGGACCTTTTTCTTAGTCTTATAGGTGGGAATCTACTTCTTTCCTAAAGTTTGTTTGCCTCCTTATCTCTCAGGCCCATGTAAACACATGATCAGACGTGCCAGCATTTCCTCAGTACTTCCACATTGAGATGAAAATTCCACGGTGGTATCTTGTACTTAGGTCAGTTCTGGCTTCACTGACCTGATCATATACTTGAATAAGTTCCTGAATTTTTTCTTAAAATTAGATATTATAACTCAAATGTAAAGATGCAAGCACTTAAACGTTAGAATTTACACTTCAACAATCAAGGTAAAATTATATAACGAAATTAAGGTTACCTAATTTTTTTTTTATACCAGTTGCTCCTTAGAAACCCCTATGAAGCAGTTCTACTCTGTGCTATAGGGTCGCTTAACAGTCGGAATTGACTTGATGGCAACAGGTCAAGGTCAAGATCAGTTTTTACTTTTAAAAGTTTTAATGTTTATTGTTTTGGTTATATATAGATAACTTGGTCTTAACAAACCACTGAAGAATATGAGGTACAGAACTTCAATATAAGGACAAACATCTATTGTATTGGTGGGTACATGGCTAAAGCCAAACATGTTTCTTTAAAAACTGGAGATGGTGCATAATTTTCTTTTTGCACTAAGTGCTCACATTGTGCCCAGTGTGTTAAGCAAAATGTCAAAAAAAAAAAAAAAAATCCAATGGCAATTTACACACTACTTAAATATTTCCTTTTGAGAATCTATTGTGTGTTCAAAATTTACCACATATATTTAAGTTACATGCGGCATTTCCAAAAGGACCATTCCTGAAAGAAGTTTTAGATTTTGATAAACCCAAGTGTGCCAAGGAGTGTCTACGAAGAGATAAAAGGCAAGGTAAGAACTAAGAGACTGAAAAAGCATAGATGGTTCACTCATAATTGATTGATCTTTATGTGACAGAAGGTGAATTTGATTAAAATTGGGTAAAAAGAAACATTCTTGACCTTCACAGAAACTTTCAGAGTATCACCATTGTCTCTAGAATTTTTCTCTTTTTTTCAATAAGACGGTAAATTGCTTCTTTAAACTTCTTAAAACACTTCAAATATAGTATTCTCAATTTCAAGGCTATTAATCAAAACTACTTAGCCTTGCTTTCAAGATAAATTACAACTACGAATTACATCCTGATCTACCATTCCCAACTTACTGTTTCTTAGCACGCACAATGCCCTCCAGGTAGGACTCTCCATTCATGCGTCTTTGAAAATGTCTTCTGCGTTTTTACTTTTGTATCTTTCTTCCTATTATTTCCTCTGCCTAAAATAGCTTTCTCTTTCATTTTTGTCTATTAAATTCCAAACTTTTAAAAAGTTTTAACTCAAATAATTCCTACCCCATAATACCTTATCTTCTACTTTGGAGTAATCTCTTTCATCTTGCTAATATGTATGGTATTAATGTATCACTCATATTCACCTAGTCCTGATTTCATATTATTTATTTCTAGATATGTATCTTACTTTTTAATTATGATAGGAGCCTTACCTGTTCCTTTTTTCCCACTTCTCCCATTTTCCATCATCTTCATAGGTGTTTAAATAGCAATCAATTGATAATCCATATTTCATTAAGTTGATTGACTTAATTGAAAGCCTATATTTATTTTATATATAAACTAATTATATTCTATTGTGAATCATTGTGATATGCTGATTTTCTTTCACTTAGGTGACTGTTCATTGGATATATGGCTCACACAAATGAATCAGTGGTCTCTGAGTTTGTGTTGCTGGGACTCTCTGGTTCTTGGGAACTTCAGCTTTTCTTTTTTGCAATATTCTCAATTGTGTATGTGGCATCTGTGCTAGGCAACATCATGATTATTGTTATCATTTCTTCTGACTCCCATCTGAACTCTCCTATGTACTTCCTGCTTAGTAATCTTTCTTTCATTGATATCTGCCAGTCTAATTTTCCACCCCCAAGATGCTTGCAGACTTTCTTGCTGAGCACAAGACTATCTCTTTTGAGGGTTGCATGGCCCAGATATTCCTTCTTCACAGTTTTGTTGGGAGTGAGATGATGTTGCTTGTAGCTATGGCATATGATCTATTTATAGCCATATGTAAGCCCCTGCACTATGCTACAATCATGAATCGGAGATTATGTATAATTTTTGTATCAATTTCCTGGGCTGTGGGTATTCTTCATTCTGTAAGCCACTTGGCTTTTACAGTGGATTTGCCATTCTGTGGCCCGAATGAGGTAGATAGCTTCTTTTGTGACCTTCCCCTGGTGATAGAGTTGGCTTGCATGGATACTTATAAAATGGAAATTATGACCCTAACTAACAGTGGCCTTATATCACTGAGCTGTTTTTTGGCTTTAATTATTTCCTACACCATCATTTTGATCACTGTCCAACGCTGATCCTCCAGTGGGTCTTCCAAGGCTCTTTCCACATTAACTGCCCACATCACTGTGGTGATTCTTTTCTTCGGACCTTGCATTTATTTCTACATATGGCCCTTTAGCAGACTTTCTGTGGATAAGTTCCTTTCTGTGTTCTATACTGTTTGTACACCCCTGTTGAATCCCATCATCTACTCTCTGAGGAATGAAGACGTTAAATCTGCCATGCGGAAATTGAGAAACCGTCATGTGAACTCCTGGAAAAACTAGAGAACTACCAAGAGGGAGGATAATCTTGAATGTGAATGAAAAAACTCCAGTGGATCACAGCATTGTGTAGCCATCTCTGCTAATGATACGGTTTATTTAGCTATGGAGTTGTTATTTTGCCCTAAGTGCAAGGGAATTGCATAACATTCTAAATTGTCCTGAAAATATTTAGTAATACTTTAAAATATTTTATGGAGACAATAGATTCGAATGGAAAAAAAAAAGCTATTCATGTTTCTAAACTTGTAATAGGAGCCTTGGTAGTGCAATGGTTAAGTGCTTGGCTGCTAATTGAAAGGTCAACAGTTTTAACCCACATAATGGCTCTGCAGGGAAAAGACCTAGTGACCTGCTTCCATAAAGATTACAGCCTACTAAACGCTATAGAGCAGCTTTACCTTCTCATATAAGGTCACTGTGAGTCAGAATTCACTTGACGGCACACAACAACAAACTTATAATTCTCCTTAATTGAACATATGATATTTTCATACACTGCAGTCAATATGTAGGAGCCAATTTTGTTTCTGATATCAAAAAAAACTACACTCAAATTATTCATAGCATTACTCCACATGTTGACATAGTGGAAAAATTATTGTATTTTACGACATGAATTTCACTTCATTGATATACATAAGTTAGCTTATCTTTTTCTTCTGTGTTGACTATGGTTTCTTTTGGTTACTTAAATTTTTTTTTCTACTTATTACTAGTAACATACAAATACTACTATAAATTTTTTGTTTTCTTTTAGATTATATATGGTATGTATTTCTACTCAAAAACCTAGATTTTTTCTAAATATTTAGTGGTATCAGCAACATATATAAGTACATCTGTTTTCCAAGGCTACTTCTTTTGAAATATGGGTAAAGTGATTACAATGATTTAGACATTATTCACAGAAAATTGCAAGTATCTTTGAAATTGCTTGCAAATATGTAAGGTGTTCAATATAAGATGCAAAGCAAACGTTAAGTCCATCTGTTTTTGAAACTAACAAATGCACAAAGTGACAAAAACTGGTCTGACTTAGAACTGAGTCTGGAATCTATTCTTTCACATTTCTTGAAAGTGCAAAAGGACAGGTACAATTCACATATAGACCTAATATTAAAGATCAAAAGCATCTATTAAATGTTGTTTCATTTGCTATTCAAAATTTTTCCTATATACTTCCCACCTGAGCTTTGCAGTATGGAAAAGGCCTTATAACAGAAAAACTAAGTGTATTCTAACAATGAAAAAATAATTGCTTAACATAAAATTGAAAGTCTTCAATTGTTATCACTCTGAATTCAGTATTTTAATTGCACAATAAGACATAAATTAGTTGTTATGTGCAAATATAATAACTCCGCGTGCTAAACCCTGTGCAAGCTAAATTTTAGTAATAAACATACATGCTATGTAGCTAAAGTTTCTAGGAACTTCAAATAGACAGTCAATCTCAGTTGTACAACATTGAACACGGGTAATAATTTTTCAAACTTGACTATGTGTTGTATATTTTATACAGTGCCAAAACAATTTTAGACATACAATAAACATTAAATCAATTGTGATTTTTTGGTGGTATTTTCTTTCTTTTTTTTATTTAACTCTGTTCTCCTAGTTGGAATACACAGAGTTGCTGTACCAAAAAGAATTGGCTGACATTCAGCCATTTCAGGAGGTAGCATATGATCAAGAACCAGTGGAATTAAAGGAAAAAGTTCCAGAGCCACTGAAGACATTGGCAAAAAACAAGGATCCAGGAATTGATGGAATAAAAATAGAGACAAATATGTGCAAATTTGGAAGAGTTCACTCATCTATGACAAGAAATTTGAAAGACAGCTACCTAGTCAACTAACTGGAAAAGATCCATATTTGTGCCCATGTCAAAGGAAGGTGATCCAACAGAGTGTGGAAATTATCAAATCATATGCAAGTAAAATTTGCTGAGGGCTGAAGATAATTCAAAAAACAGTTGCAACAGTTCATTCACAGGGAACTGCCAGAAATTCAAGCCTGATTCAGAAGAGGACGTGGAATGAGGGATATCATTTCTGATATAAGATAAAAGTTGGCTGAAAGCAGAGAATACTAGAAAGATGTTTACCTGTGTTTCATCGACTATGCAAAAGCATTTGGCTGTGTAGATCATAACAAATTATAGATAACATTGCGAAGAATAAGAATGCCAGAACACTTAATTGTGTTCATGTCAAAACTCAACATAGACCAAGAGGCAGTTGTTCATACAGAACAAGGGGATACTGCATGGTTTAAAATCAGGAAAGGTGTGCATCAGGGTTATATTCTTTCATCATACTTATTGAATCGGTATGCTGACCAAATAATCCGAGAAGCTGGACTATATGAAGAAGAATGTGACATAAGGATTGGAGGAAAACGCATTAAGAACCTGTGATATTCAGATGACAACTTTGCTTGCTGAAAGTGAAGAGGACTGATGAAGATCAAAGACTATAGCCTTCAGTATGGATTACACCTCAATATAAAGAAAACAAAAATCCTCACGACTGGACCAATAGGAACATCATGCTAAACTGATAAAATATTGGAATTGTGAAGGATTTCATTTCATTTGGATTCACAATCAAGGCCCATGGAAGCAACAGTCAAGAAATCAAATGATGTATTGCAGAGGCCAAAACCTGTTGCAAAAGATATCTTTAAAGTGTTAAAAAGCAAAGTTGTCACCTTGAGGACTCAGGTGTGCCTGACTGAACTCATGGTAATTTCAGTCACATCATATGCATGAGAAAGCTGGGCAATAAATAAGAGAGAAGAAGAATTGATGCATTTGAATTATGGTGTTGGTGAAGACTATTGAATATATCATGGACTGCCAGAAAAATAAACAAATCCGGTCCCTCTTGAAGGAATCATGCTTGGTAAAGTAGAGGGTTAGTGAAAACTAAGAAGATCCTTAAAGAGATGGACCGACACAGTGGCTAAAATAATAGACTCAAGCATGACAATGGTTGTGAGGGTGGCACAGGACTAGGCAGTATTTTCTTCTGTTGTACGTTGAGTCTCTATGAGTTGGAACCAACTCAACAGCACCTAACAACAACAACTGGTGAAAATTTACAGGTTTTGATCATATCCTTGAAAAACCAAGTCATTGGACTACTCTGATTCTCAGTATTCTCATATGTAAAATGAGGTTGTTAATAATAACTATGTCACAGGAATCCTGTGAGACAAGATGATGTAATGGAAACAAAAGCACTATGAATAGTAAAACATTGTATAAGCAAATAGTTTTTATGGAACAGGTAATTCTGTCAACATATGGATAGGTATGGACCCTGTGAAGGTAGGCTTTTTCTACTCCTGCCTCTGCAAGTAGGCTAAATTGATGATGCACATGCACACACTCACTCTTCCCTTTCTCCTTTTTTGTCTTAGTAAAATGCACATCTCTAAATTTGGAACTAGGCAGTGCTCATTTATTAGCAAAACTTAGAAGTCAAATAAAATTTATCCAATATCAAGTAAGACTATAACACGAACAACGTACTCTCTCCAAGTTATACAAAGATAAATCAATCTTTTTGTCAAAGATGTAGAATCATGTATGGCAGAAATAACATAAACACAAAGAATTAAAATACAAGATGGACTTTGATGAAGGTCATAATGGAGCAACATACTACAGAGATAAGAAAGAAAACTGTACCTCTCCGTTAGTCAAAAAAAAAATTTTTTTTTTTGGATTCTGGATTTTGATATTTCCATGGATTCAGATGGTGGAAAGAACACATTGGAAGAGATAACAGCCCATTTTATTTTTTCAAACAAAACCACATTGCTAGTTCTTATCCTGTTTGTTCTCACATCTATTCCTTATCCCTCCTCTACTCTGCACCATATTAGGCTGACCCTGAAATCTGCATTCTCCAGGCTGCAATTTTAGCTTGCTTTCCAGCTGCATTTGGTCATTTAGAGACACAATGAATATTGGACGGCAAGAGGAAAATGGAAGCCAAGGAATTTACTCTTTGCTCTGTTCATTGGATACTTCTCTGTTCATTGGATGCTTCATTATAGTGATTATGATTTCTGGGGGTGTTTTAGCTCCTGGAAGATAGGCCATCATATTTTCTGCTTCTGCTAGGTGACCCCAGGTATCCAAAAACACTTTCTCTATTTTTCCATCTTGAGTTGGGGAAGAAGTGTGGCTGGCATCTCCTAGTTGGCTTATTAGTTCATCAATCACATGTGTAAATGATTAACTGTACTGTACTGGCTCTGTAATGTAGAAGGATTTCTGTTTCCCAGTTTGTGCCTTGACTAACACAGGCACAGATTTGGGAGAGTAGAGTTCAGGAATGACTAATAATGATTTTATCTCATAAATTGCACTCATGGAAATTAGTAGCAGAGCACAAAGCTCAAGAAGATGAGGGCAAAAAAGATTATTAGTGGCTTTTAAGGAAGACAAACACAAAATAAAATCTATTTGACACCTACTCTGTGCTAGTGATTGTACTATTCATTTTTACCAACTACCTAGCAACCCTTCAAGGTGAATACTATTTTCATTAAATAAAAGAAGAAATTAAAGAGAAAGAGAAGAGGAGATAAAGAAGAATGAGGAAGATGAGGAAAAGGAGGGGGAGGAAAAGATGAGGATGATGAGGAGCAGAAGAATGAGGAGGAAGAAGAGAAGAGGGATTTTAATTTCTGAGTGGCTATTTGATTTGGTCAATTCTCTGTACTGCCAGAGATACATTCTTCCACTTTCCAATTCTTACTTCACCATTGAGTCTATTTGGGTTATCAGTGATCAGTAACGACCATAAACTATTGCATTAAATGTGACAAAAAATCCAAAAGTCATAAAATAAAAAAAAAGATGGATAAAATTCACTATATAATTTTCCATGGAGGTATAAAAAAATCCATCACAAAAAAGCCAAAAGAAAAACTAGATGAAAAACAGCAATAACTAGTAGACAAAGAACTAAGACCTTCAATAGGTAAATAACTCTTACAAATATTAAGTAAAATCCTCATGAGCCAAAGGAAAATTTGACAAAGCATATGAATAAACCAAAAAAAATCCAAACCCATTGCCGTCAAGTCGATTTCGACTCATAGTGACCCTATAGGACAGACTAGAACTGCTCCATAGGGTTTCCAAGGACTACCTGGTGGATTTGAACTGTTGAGCTTTTGGTTAGCATCCATAGCACTTAACTACTATGCCAACATGGTTTCCAAGTATATGAATAGGTTGTTATTAATATAATGAAAATGATTCTTGGACATATCAAAATAAATGTATAAATTATCATGTATACATATTTGTGTATATATATGCAAATTATCTTGGGAAATGTTAAAGAGTCTGGTGACAGATGCTGCCTTTAAGAAAAGGGATAGGGTTCTTTGGATGAGAGGTAAAAGTTGGAAGGATATTTATTTTTAAATTTTATTTAAAAATCACCATTAAAAATCTTAATTGACTCTGCTTTTGGCCACCATGGATTAACAGAGATCAGATTTACACTTCTAACTTAAATAAACTGTAAACTGAACAAAATATGTTAAAGAATGGTTTTTAGACATTGGACAACAGTGAAGGACAGTAATACCCAAGAAGACAAACAATCAAGGTGTACTCTATTAATTCAATACATTATAGTCTGGTGAGAGTTTCCAGGCTACTGTAGAGGGAATGCAAACCTAAATAGAAGCTGCTAGTTTCTCTGAATTAAGAAGACAAAATCTGAAGTCTGAGCAGGTCAATATGACTAGAATTTTCAGGGAAAAATACTGGATAAGGAGCTGAGCAGAGAAATAGTCCTAGATAGTTTCAGGTGGCTCTCCTCAAGAATTTGTTTAAATACTACTCTGTGCATATGTGTGAAAAAGTTATCTGAAACCTGGGAAAGAACCATTGGACAATAGGTGGGCAGAACAATTTTGAAGCTCACACATGGCAGAAATATGTCATATTACTTGCAACCAGATTAGTGTAGATTTCTAGGAAGATATTCCCTCAATGAATCCCTGGGTGGCTAACCTAAAGGTTGGTGGTTCAAATCCACTGAGTGGCAACATGGAAGAAAGGCATGATAATCTCCTTCCATTAATATTATAGCCAAGAAAGCCCTATGGAACAGTTCTATTCTGTAATACATGGAATCACCATAAATTGGAATTGACTCAATGGCAATGACATTGTTTCACTGGTATTGCTTCAGTACTGCTGAAAAATTAGCCCTAAAGGGTGATCTACACTTGCACTAACAAAGCTTAAAAACAAGTCCCAAAAGGGGCAAAATAATTCCAAGAATCTTAATTGTGTCATCAAACCAAATAGAACTATATTTAAAGGAATAAAAAAAAGAAAAAGAAAGAAAATAAATATTTCAAAATTCAAAATGGCTAGATTATAATTAAAAATTGCCAGACATGCAACAAGGTAGGAAAATATGAATTATAAGCAGGAGCAAAAAACAGCCAACAGAAAGAGACTGAGAAATGACACAAATGATAAAATTATCAGGCAAGACTCTTGCAACAGTCATTAAATATATGCTCCATATGCTCAACCAGGTAAAGGAAAACATGAACATGATGTGGAGAGAAATGGACAAGATAAGAAAAAATAAAATAAATCAAATTTCAAGAGATAAAAATTAAAATATCTGAGGTGCAAAATACATAAGATAGGATTAAGAGCATTTTTGGGTTTTATTTTCCTTCCATTGGCTGCTTTTATCATTATTTCAGTTCACTGGTTTTCAGGAATTTGATTGTGATGTGCCTTGGCGAGGTTCTTGTCAACTATCTTCTGAAAAAGTTAGCTGAGTTTCTTAAATCTCTGAGTTCATAATTTCATCGTACCTGGAAAAAAATTTGACCATTATTTCTTCCAGTACTTTTCTTCCTCCTTCTTTCTGTGATTCTAATTCTACATATATTACACCACTTGACAGTCTTCCACAGCTTAATTTTTCAAACTTTTTCTCTAAGTGTTTCATATTGCGAGGCTCACAACATGTATAGAAGTAAATGTATGAAAACAAATGTACAAAAAACAGGAGAGGAAAGTAAACAATACAAACAAATGAAAACTGTGATGTGTTACGAAAAGAACAAATACAGTCTCGAGATTAAAAAAAAAATTACAAATCAGGAGACCCTCTGTATAATAGTCTTTCAGCTAATATCTGAAAGATTAAAAAGATATAGCATATGAAGAACCAGGGGGAAAAAATACTCAGGTAGAGGAAATAGAATGTGAAATTTCCTAAAGTGGAAAGGTAGGGTGCATACCAGGAAATGAAGCAGAGTTTAGCGAGAGAAAAGAGTGACCAGAAATGAGGTTGAAGGGTAATATATAAAATCTAAAATGGAAAGGAATCACTAAGGAGATTGAGTTTTATTCCAACATCAGTGAGAAGATATTTATCATTTTAAAGTTAGGTAACTTACTATGATTTAATTTTTAAAAAGACTACTCTTCGAAGAATTGATTGGAAAGAGTCAATGGTAGAAAATGAGAGATCATTCGAGGGCCTTTGAAATTTTTAAGGAGAAGGATAATGAAGGTTTGGATAGGGCTGATTGAGGCAGAAATGGAAACAAGTTGGTATGTTGGGACTATTTTGAAGGAAGGCACAGCAGGTCTTGTTAATGGGTTGGATATATGGAGGGAAGGAATCAAGTTTCTATCTGAAACCAAGGGGCCTGTGGAAATGCTGGAGCAGACTAAGGAAGGAATAGGTTTGTAAACAGAATTGAAAATGTCCATGAAACTTTAAAAAGAAAATGTCAAGAAAGAACTTGGCGTATCAGTCTGGAGCTCAGAGAAGCCGAGCTCCCAGATTATGTTCACCACATTTTCTTGATGCTTACTCTTTGTCTCAACATTAAACATTTTCTCGTTGTTATCTGCTTTTCTCTGGAGACCGTCTTAGTTCTTCTACAACTCTCATGAGATTTCTTTTCACAACAGCCAAAAGCAAGCTCTATGTATATATGAGCAACTCCACCCATATACCCCCAACTAACCTTTCTTTCTGATTTTATTGTATGGTCAAGTACTGAGCAGACACAATTAAAATATCGAATTTGGTTAACAGAATATTATGTAGTATGGTTTTTGAAGCACTTATCATAAATACTGCCATGAAAAGGAAGACACAAAAGATTAAAAAAAATATTTCTAAATTTCTTAGGCACCTGCCAGATGCACGTTTCTTCTGATCTGATTTTCTTCAGGCTCTGAATATGCAGGTTGGTGCTTACTGGAACGGTCACCTTGGGTAAGGGAAAAGAGGCACATGGAGGGAGACAAATTATTAAGTGAGGTTAAGTGTAACTATTTCAAGCTTCTGGGTCACTACATTTTCCCTGGAGATAAATGTCTTCACTTGCAATTACAGGCCAATAATTTAAAAGTTATCATCATCATGGCTTTGGGAAAGGCATCAAAAATGATGCTAATAACTCCCACAGCAAGATGACTTCACTTCTCAAAGGAAGTTCTTTAACTGGTTATTGTAATGGGATTGGCTATCTGAGATTTTGGGGTGTGTGGTATGGTATTTAAATACTTGTATGCCCTTATGGTTCATTTTTTAAAAAACCAATAGGTTTTGGAGGCTTGTCTTCCTCAAGCTGCTGCTACTCCCTTGGGGTTACTATCAGAACTGGTATGTGGAATTTAATCACATCAAGCAAAAGATTAAACATAGATATTACCACTCAGAGAGTTAAAGGTATTCTAAGCTAAATTTATTGATAGGGTTAAGATGACCTGAGTTCTTAAGAAGGTGAACTTGAAGTTTGCGTGTGAGACTTTAAAATGTGAAACAAAACATCAAAGCATGTCTGATTATTGTCACTGCCAACACTGGTGATTGATGGAGGGATTCAGGTAAATGTGAGCATGTTGATATTTAAACCAGAGAGAACAGAAATGATGTTAGAGTATAGAACGGGACATAAAACTGTCATTTTAATGACCAGGAAGACTTCTTCAGATATAGGCTCCCAGTGATCAGGTCCTTCTTAATTAGGAAAAATATATGATTAAGTATGTATTCTTGGACTATGCAAATCTTTGTTTACTAGCAGTGTGCCCTTGTGACACTGACTTTACTGCTAAGCTAAGCTTCTTCTACAGTAATGTTAGGATTGTGATAGTACATACATCACAGCTCTGTTGTAAGAATTAACGAGATAATGCATGAAGTGTTTAGCACAATGCTTTGTAAAAGTTGACTTGAAAACAGGCTAACACTATTGTAATTATGAGTGGCAGAGCCATTTTCTTCCCAGCTTTACAGAGTGTTGTAATTTGATATTTTGCTGTTTTCTCTTATTGAGGAACTTTTTTTTTTATTGTACTTTAGATGAAAGTTTACAGAACAAACTAACTTTTCATTAAACAGTTAGTAGACATATTGTTTTGTGACATTGGTTAACAACCCCATCATATGTCAACATTCTCCCCTTCTACACCTTGGGTTCCCTATTACCAACTTTTCTGTCCCTTTCTGCCTTCTTGTCCTTGCCCCTGGGCTGGTGCACCCCTTTAGTCTCATTTTATGAGACTGTCTATCTTTGGCTGAAGGGTGACCCTCAGGAGTGACTTCATTACTGAGCTAAATGGGTGTCCGGGGGTCATATTCTTGGAGTTTCTCCAGCCTTTGTCAGGCCAGTAAATCTGGTTGTTTTGTGAGTTAAAATTTTGCTCTACATTTTTCTATAGCTTTGCCCGGGATGCTTTGTTGTGATCCTTGTCAGAGCAGTCAGTGGTGATAGCCGGGCACTATCTAGTTGTGCTGGACTGAATCTGGTGATGTCTGTGGTAGATGTGGCCCATTAGTCCTTTGGACTAATCTTTCCCTAGTGTCTTTGATTTTCTTCATTCTCCTTTGCTCCAGATCAGGTGAGACCAGTGGAGCATCTTAGATGGTCACTCACAAGATTTTAAGGCTGCAGAGGATAATGTTGAAGGAATTTTCTAAGTTCTACTATTTTGCACTTTCTTCCATCAGAATTATATATCTCTTTATGCGGTGATTAGTCATATCTCAATGAAAGGCAACTAAA
Source organism: Elephas maximus indicus (assembly GCF_024166365.1). Taxonomy (NCBI): domain Eukaryota; kingdom Metazoa; phylum Chordata; class Mammalia; order Proboscidea; family Elephantidae; genus Elephas; species Elephas maximus. The sequence goes on along the minus strand of NC_064828.1, from coordinate 25,487,955 downwards.
GCAAGTCCTTTGTAACAAAATCCTTTACTTAATTTGATTATCTACACAAAGAAGCCGATTTCCTCATGTAAAGATGGTTATCTTCATTGCCAAACTATTTTTCTTCTCTTTGATGTCTTTGATTGACTCTTTTGTCTCACATTGCTATCATTAACACCAAATGGTTTTGTTTGTTAATCTGAGCTGAGAAACCTAGAGTTTAACCCAAAGAAGAAGCTGTTACAATTTGCCTTACGAATTTTGCTTCTCTCTTTATGCTTGACTAGAATGCTTTTAGTTGAACTTTTTGGCTAAATCAAATCAATTCCCAAGTCCAGGAAGTACCACCTACGAATTTCACATTTCTTCTTTAAGTGAAAGATTAGTTTCACATTCACTTTTTTAGCTTAGACAGAGGCCTGTAGTAGCTTTCCAAAGTCATCGTATTACCCTTAGGATGCTCTCATGTCCAAGTCAGGGATGTATTTAACTCTGTATTTGAATTCTAAAGTAGATTTCCTAATAAAACATCAGACAAGGCTTCCCTTTCTTTCACAACGATAACTATTTGGAACATAACTGTACCTCTGATTTATCCCACTCTTTCTTTTAGGCTTTGAGAACTCTGAAGATTGGAAGTGACTACAGGTGAATACAGGGAGCACTCTGAGGAACCCTACCTGGCTCCTCTTTGCAGATTTTCATCTTATTGTTTCAACAATTGTATGCTTATTACAGAAAAATGTTTTCATTCTAATATTGGTTCATAAATCTTATTTTTTGCTTTTAAAAAAACCTCATAGCTTGTGAATCTGCTCAGAAGCAGATATTTTTCCATTCTGATTGTATGGTGCTAAAACTTAATGTGATTTTCAATTATAATAGCATGCTAACACAACTAATATTTATATGTCACTTTATAGTCTTCAAACTTCTTTCAAATGTATGCTATCACAGTTAAGGGATCAAAACTTCAGAGAGTTGTGGTCAGTTGCATGAGGACATGAATCTTATATATTTTGTTTACTGTTATATTCCCATGCCTACAGACTGCTTGGCATATAATCATAGAAGGTGTTTAATAAGTTGAATAAATGAATGAGTGAACAATATCACAAAATAAGTAGTAAAGCCAGGAATTAAACCCACATCTGATCTCAAATTGTATGCTATTTATATAATGGTTTCCTATGGAAATTTCAGTCTTTTCCTTTCCCTGAAGGCTGGCTTACCCACAACGTTGTAAATAAGGATTCTGATTGGTCCTTAATACAGAAAAAAATGCTTTTAGAATTTTAGAGAAATTCTGCCTACACTTGTAAAACTAAACTAAGTCAATTCAATTAAAATTGGATACAAAATAAAACGGTTTTAGGTAAGAAAACTTTTGGTTTAATGCATTTACCACTATTTGAATCCTTTATCAGACCTTGTATACACAGAGCTATAGTTCAGGAAGACACATCAAAAGGATCAAGATTCTGTAAGGCGTTACCATAAAAAGCAATGACCAATTTTTATGTTTTTGTTGATGGCCTCGATATTTGAAAGTCATGCCATGAATAAATAATATATCTGAACTCACTGTCATTGAGTGTCACTACAGACACAGAGGAAGTGCCTCCCAGCTTGTGAGATTTGGCCCTGAGTTTTTCATTTCAAAGGGCCCTTCCTGGAAGCCTTAGATAGTTCTCACTTTATTTTGAATGATTAAACTTACACCATGTATTTACATGGAAATACAGAATTTGCAAAGCAATTTTATAAGCTTATTTTATTGCGGAAAATGCAAAGGCAGGTTGCTTACGTGTCTTCATTCTTAAGGCTGAATTTATAGTTTCCTAAGTTTTTTTTTTTAAGTTGGAAATATTTTTAAACTCATGAGGCAGAATTTTTTCAGAAAAGCCAGTTATACACCTGTCAAGTACATAATAATGTTAAAAGCTAAATCTCCATTCATTTTATCTCCAATAAACCTGCCAAAATTATACAGATGTTTCCAAAAAGAGCACTCATTTCACATCAATCAGTTATTGCACTTGCTAGCTACCTCCTTTGTCTGGAATGGATTTCCTCATGGCCCTTATTCTCCTGTCTTTGTTGAAATGAAACCTGCCTAGGGAGGCTTTCTCTGACCACCCATTTACAATCTGTATTTCTGTGTTCTACTTTATTTTCTCCATGTTGTTAGGTGCCATGGAGTCTGTTTCAATTTGTAGCGACCCTATCTATGTACAACAGAAAAGAACACAGCCAGGTCTTGTATCATCCTCACAATTGTTGCTATGTTTGAGCCCATTGATGCAGCCACTGTGTCTATCCATCTTGTTAAGAGTCATCTTCTTTTTCATTTCCCTCTATTTTAACAAACATGATGATAACACGTCCAAAATATGTGAGACAAAGTCTTACCATCCTTGCTTCTAATGAGCGTTCTCATTATCTTTCTTCCAAGACAGATTTGTTCGTTTTTCCGGCTAGTCCATGGTATATTCAATATTCTCCAACACCGTAATTCAAAGGCATTAATTCTTCTTCAGTCTTCCTTATTCATAGTCCAGCTTTCACACACATATGAGGCAATTGAAAACACCATGACTTGGGTCAGGCGCACCTTAGTCCTTAAAGTGGCATTTTTGCCTTTAAACACTTTAAAGAGATCTTTGCAGCAGATCTGCCCAGTGCAATGCATAGTTTGATACCTTGACTGCTGCTTGCATGGCCATTGACTGCGGATCTAAGTAAAATGAAATCCTTGACAACTTCAATCTTTTCTCTGTTTATCATGATGTTGCTTATTGATTCAGGTGTGAGGATTTTTGTTTTCTTTACGCTGAGGTGTACTCCAACGCTGTAGGCTGTGGTTTTGGTCTTCCTTAGTAAGTACTTCAAATCCTCTTCACTTTGAGCAAGCAATGTTGTCATTTGTGTATCACAGGTTATTAATGAGTCTTCCTCCAATCCTGATGCCCGTTCTTCTTCACATTGTCTAGCTTCTTGGATTATTTGCTCAGTATACACATCGCATGTGTCTGCCAGTTTGTCGTACTGTGGTGGCTTGCCTGCTGCAGTGATACTGGAATCTTTGCCACTGGTATTTAAAAACCTAGTGAAAACCTTACGAACAGCAAAGGAACATTGTCTCCATAGCACTTATCATTACTTAATACAATATAGATTTTATTTATTTTTTAATCTCCAGCTCCTTATCCCCTTAGGATGTAAGCTATTTGGGGGTGGAGGATTTTTTACATTTACATTAGTTTCTTTTTCTCTAGAGCCTATAATAATAATGTTTGATGCATAGCAGATACTTTATTTGTTGAATAATTTACAATAGAGACTTTGATCAATAGGCTTTGGAAAAGACTTTTGTTATTGTAATATTAACTATACTAAAGAATGAAGTGGTTGAAAAAAGGACAAGCGAGATAAGTAGCTCAAATATAAATTTAATCAGAAATACCTGATGCTAATTAAAATTGCATAGATAGCTGGTCAGCTCAAATAATATTCAATTCAGTTGCTATAAAAGGCAAATAATATTGAGGAAGATAGTACAACTGTGATACTAAAAGAATCATTTTCTTATTTAAAAGAATGTGTGTTTCCAAGGTCCTGGGAAGATATCTTCTTTTTTTTTTTTTTGCTTTTTTATAATTCACTGCTATAAAATTTAAATTATTTTACTATAAGAAAGCAAATGCAATTTCTGGCTCATGCTAGTTTAGGTAGAAATAAATCTCTCTCTATTCTTATTATTGCAGATATCTCACATACATGGCCACGTCTCACTCCTTTGATGTAATTTATCAGAGTAATTGGGCCGATTTCCATCTCTTTACACTGCTCTAAATTTCCTCTCCCTCCAAGATTTTGTCAAGGGTGCTAGAATCATTTTGCACTATATCTAAATGTGTAAGTACAGACTTTGCCTTTCAAAGAGCTATGGAGAACTTGGACACTTCTTCTGCATTACTGTGTTAGAATACAATGGCAAATACTGCTTTCTCTCAACTTATTCTCTCCATCTTTATTGACATTATTAATTGGATGCATTTATATACCTGTCTTCCTTCCATCCGTCCGTCCATCCACCCAATCTATCATCTATCTTACATGCCAAAAGTAAAGAATAATTCATGTAATTATTTAAGGAACCACAGAGAAAAGTATCTATTTCCTAAGAATAATGTGAATAATCACTGTCTTACACCCTCATCATTTTTTATAGTTATTAGAATTAAAATATTTGTTAAATTTGCATGAAAGAAGGACTTATCTTTATCCATTTCAATTACTTTTTTTTTTTTTCTCTTCTAGGTAACTTCAGCAGCCCAGATTCAATTGATGGATGGAGCAATAAGTCAGTGGTTACTGAATTTATTTTGTTGGGCTTGTCTAGCTCTCAAGAACTCCAAGTCTTCCTTTTCTTTATGTTCTCTGTGTTTTATGGAGTTGCTGTTTTGGGAAACATCCTTATCATCCTCACAGTAATTACAGACTCTCACTTGCATTCCCCAATGTACTTTCTCCTTAGCAATCTCTCCTTCATTGATGTTTGTCAGGCTACATTTGCTACTCCCAAGATGATTGCAGACTTCCTCAATGAACACAAGACCATCACGTTCCAGGGATGCATGTCACAAATCTTTTTCTTACATGTCTTTGGGGGTAGTGAGATGGTGCTTCTTGTTGCCATGGCCTATGATCGATACATTGCTATATGCAAACCTCTGCATTACACGACCATCATGAGTCGCAAGGTGTGCACTGTTCTTGTGGGAGTCTCTTGGGCCATTGGCACCATACACTCAGCCAGTCACCTGGCATTCACAGTCAACCTGCCCTTCTGTGGACCCAACAAGGTAGACAATTTCTTTTGTGACCTCCCTCTCGTGATCAAGCTTGCCTGCTTAAACACCTATATTTTGGAGATCCTGGTGCTCACCAACAGTGGCCTGCTATCACTTATCTGTTTCCTCCTTTTGCTTATTTCTTACGCTATCATCCTTGCCACTGTCCATCACCAAGCTTCTGGTGGGACATCCAAAGCTCTCTCAACCCTGTCTGCCCACATCACTGTTGTGGTTCTGTTTTTTGGCCCGTTAATCTTCATCTATATTTGGCCCTTTGAAAGCTTCCCAATTGATAAATTTATCTCTGTGCTTTTTACTGTCTTTACTCCCCTCCTTAACCCCATCATTTACACACTGAGGAATAAAGATGTGAAGGAAGCCATAAGGAAGCTAAGGAACCAACATATGGGTTCCAAGCGGGTCTTTTGATAACTGTGAGGACGTAACATGTAACCTTACTTCTTGGCCATTGTAGTGACTGTGTATAATTATTATCCTTGTGTTTATATCATAATTATTCTTTCACTACTAGAGGTCCAGAAACTGGTGATCTAAAAGTTGGTAAATTCAGTGCAGAATCTCATCTTTTTATGATAGTCCCTATATTCTGTGGCTCACATTATCTTCCCTGAAATACATCAATTTCACATATTAAAACTCCTAAGTAATCCTTTTGCCCTTATATAGGAGTTATTAATTTTTAATCTCTTGCAGCATTTTAGGAGTTAAAAATGATTTCCTAACTCTTCTGATTTGACCAGGTTAGCACAGAGGGTAACTTCGCATAATGTGAGCTAAGAACAATCTGCTTTGGGAGGAGAGGCTGTATGAATACCCTAAAGCACGTTCCTCTGCCTTTATCACTTCTAGCTCATAATTTTTCTAGGGGAAATTTGGGTCCTTTAAAATTCCAGACACACAAATAAGACATTGATGTTTGTAAAATCAGATTTCATTTGTCATTTGTGTTAAATCTTAAGGAAACCCTGGTGGCATAGTGGTTAAGTGCTACAGCTGCTAACCAAGGGGTCAGCAGTTCAAATCCACCAGGCATTCCTTGGAAACTCTATGGGGCAGTTCTACTCTGTCCTATAGGGTCGCTATGAGTAAGAATCGACTCGACGGCAGTGGGTTTGGTTAGTGAGTTTGTTAAATCTTAAAGACATAAAATACTATAGAAGCAATCATGGGATTGAGTTTTGCTGCTCTGGCTTTGAAGGAAATAATAAGCCTGTTGCCATGGAGTGGATTCTGACTCATGGTGACCCCATGTGTTACAGAGTAGAACTGCTCCATAGGATTTTCTTGACTGTAATCTTTATGAAGCAGTGAAGCTGAGTGGGTTTGAACCACCAGCCTTTAGGTTTGTAGACAAGTACAAAGTGTTTGTGACGCCTAGGGACCTCTGAAACAAATAATAGCACACCGAAAATATAATCGTCTGTAGTTAAAATTACTGCAATAGTTTGTACCCTCTGGAAGAAATGTAACATGTACATACAAATTCTCTTTATAGCACTGATAATAAGCCTACTGTTAGTTGAGAATCACTGCAGGATTTTGCTTAGTTCATTTCATTTGAGAGGGTCAATTTTAAGATAGTTACAGAAAGCTCATACATGAGTAATTAGGAAATATTTCCACTACTCCCTTTTTTTATCAAACTTTAAGTGAAACTTCAGAAGCATACCAGTAACCATCTTACCATGGAATGGTTAAGAGAAAGGTGAGCATGCAATTGACTCTGCCTTTTTTCAGCCACAGGATCTATTACTGTCATCCCTGGATTATTTAATTCATTTCAGGAGGAGTTTATTCTGTTCGTGCTAGCTTTCAATTCAAATGTGTAGTTTCTGAACTGAAAATGAGATTGTCTTTTGTTTTATTACTTAGAATAGATTATTCTAAGGCAAATATTCTGTCTCGTAGCACACTTGTCAAAGTACCAAAAGCTTAACATGAAAGCATATGCAGTAAGTGCCATAAGGGAGATATCATAAACAAAACATTAATTTTCAGGTAAGTTATATCGTTTCATACATATGAGGTATGTGGGAGTGATTGGGGTAGGAAGCCAATGGAAAACTTGACTGTCCATCCCTAAGTCTCCGAATTTTATGTAGTCATTCCACTTTGTAGGAATCTGATTTTGTTCGAACATTGTGTTCTTCAGACGTGAGGTTACTTAATTGAATCTTACTGTAATAAGCTGACTTTGATTAAAAATTTGCTGTATGCATATCATTGAATTGGACAATGAGAGGCATTAAAGAAAAAAAAAAGCAAAAGTCATAGTCCTCTGTTTAGGAATAGATTCCAAATCAACCAGGATAGCAATAAACATGTTCATAAATAACTAGGAATAGAGGAAAGTAAAGAGTATTAGAGAAATGATAAAACACATATATTAAGTGAATAATCTCAGTGTGGTTATACTAAGTTCCGTTCAATTAAAAGCAAAAAGATACATTTTAGCAAACTTTTTTACTTACTTAATTTATGCCACATACTTTGGACACATAAAAGAGAATGAGGAAAATCTCTGGTCTCATGGAAATGACTGCATATTAAGAAATATGCACTCATAAACAAAGATGTCATAGAAGTTTTGAATGAAAAGTAGTTTACTCTGTAGATAGATAGCTGGATGCTGTCAAGTTGACTCTGACTCATGGCAACCTTATGTACAATAGATCAAAAAGTTACCTGCATCGTCCTCAGAATTGCCAGCATGTTTGAGGCCTTTGTTTTGGCTATTGTTATTGTGCCAATCCATCTAACCAAGGGCCTCCTACAACCTTGTTGGCTCTCTAGTCACCAAACATGATGTCCTCCTCCAGTGATTGATCCCTCCTGATGACATGTTCAAAGCAAGTGGGTCTGTTGTGAGACTTAAGGTTTTCATTGGCTATGACTCTGTATAAGTGTTACAAAATGGTATTGCCTGGAAAGGGCACTTAGTTGGCCAACTACCAGGAAACCTCATAACTGGACACTAACTCAGTGAATTTGGCCCAATTCAAGTTTTGGCGCACAGACTCACAAATTCGGAAATCCCAAGCTGATAATTGTAAGAAACTTAGAAGACAATTTTTTTCAAATTGCATTGAAAAATATAATCATCAAATGAAACAAATAGGGCATTATGATTGAAACAGAAGCCAAATTATTAGCAAGTGGCTTTGGTAACTCTGTGTTAAAATTAAAAGTTTTGGGGACATGATTGACATGTGTAAGGTCATCAGGCTATGACAGCCTGACAGAGAATTACCTATCTGAACAATGTTGGAACAGGCACTAATATTATTTATCCTAGTGACTCTTCTTATTTTTACATGCATTCAGAGCTTGATACAGTCTTTCTTTAGGTGTGCTAATACATCTAATGTGTTAAATTCAAGTCTTACTGGTCTGGGAATCATTCTAACTGAGAGCTGGCATATGTTCTCTTGTCAATTCTACATGCCTGTAGAATTTAAGGAAAGCCTGGTGGTGTAGTGGTTAAGTGCTACAGCTGCTAACCCAAGTGTTGGCAGTTCAGATCCACCAGGTGCTCCCTGGAAGCTCTATGGGGCAGTTCTACTCTGTCCTATAGGGTTGCTATGAGTTGGAATCGACTCGATGGCAATGGGTATACCAGTAGAATTTAACTCTAAAATGACAGCCTTATTTCATCACTTCTAAAGTGTGGGGGTCAAATATCATTCAAAGAAAAAAGTGTACAAGTGGCAAAATAATAGACAAAATAGTCAATCTAACAGGTAATAAAAATGTAAGTTAAAACAAAAGAGTAATGCCATTTTCCCTTATCAGACTGATGAAGTAAAAAACAAAAAGTTAATATTAAATAGTACTAAAAGTGTGGATATATGGAAACTCCATTTTGTCAAAAGTTACTAAACTATTTTTAGAAATGAATTTATTGAGTTTATAGAAATATTTTCAGACCCAAGACCCAGTAATTTTATTTCTAGGATACTGGAATCGCTTCGACGGCACTGGGCTGGGTGGGATCTTGGAGTAATTTATTACCCAATTCTATAGCACAAAATTAAATGGGTATATAATTTGGAGACCATGAATTCTAGAATATATAACTAAAAAACCCGTCACCGTCAAGTCAATTCCAACTCAGAGAGACTGTATAGGACGGAGGACAACTGCCCCATAGGGTTTCCTAGGCTATAATCTTTATGGAAGGAGACTGCCACATCTTTCTCCTGAGTAGAGCAGCTGGTGGGTTCAAATCACCTACCTTTTGGTTAACAGCTGAGTGCTTAACCACTACACCACTGAAGCTTTTCTAGAATATATACTCCTCACAAAATGTTGATGCAAGTAAGTTATTAAGGAAGAAAGAAAACTTATCATACCCTCAGTTTAAGAGTGCCATGTGAAAAGACAGAATGATATTTCTTCCTTTGTCTGGGAGAATATTCCTTCACTCATTTACTGAAGCCAATATAATTTTGATTTCAAATTTTGACAAGCACAGCATAAGGGAAAATTATAAATAATCTCACTCATAAGCAAAGATATAAATTTCTTTCAAAGACTCAGTGATATGAATTCAGAAATGCGTAAAAAAGGATAGTGCTCTTTTCTATAGACTTTCTCAGTTCTTCTACATCTCCGATGGGATTTCTTTCCCCAACAGCCAAAAGCGAGCTCTATGTACGTTTGAGCAGCTTCACCCATATATGCCCAACTAAGCCTTCTTTCTGATTTTGTTTCATGGTCAAGTACCAAGCAGGCAAAATTAAAATATTGAATTTGGTTAATAGAATATTAAGTAGTATGGTGTTTGAAACACTTTATCATAAATACTGCCATGAGAAGGAAGAAGCAAAGGTTAAAGAAAAATATTTCTAAATTTCTTAGGCCTCTGCCAGATTCACATTTCTTCCGATCTGATTTTCTTCAGGCTCTGAACATGCAGGCTGGTGCTTAGTGGAGCGGTCATTTTGGATAAGAGAAAAGAGGCACATGGAGGGAGACAGATTAAGAGGCACATGGAGGGAGACAGATTATTAAGGGAGGTTAAATGTAACTTTTTCAAGAGGCACATGGAGGGAGACAGATTATTAAGGGAGGCTAAATGTAACTTTTTCAAGCTTCTGGGTCACTACATTTTCCCTGGAGATAAATGCCCTCACTTGCAATTATAGGCCAATAATTTAAAAGTTATCATCATCATGGCTTTGGGAAAGGCAACAAAAATGATGCTAATAACTCCCACAGCAAGACGACTTCACTTCACAAAGGAAGTTCCTTAACCGGTTATTGTAACGGGATTGGCTATCTGAGATTTGGGGGTGTGTGGTATGGTATTTAAATATTTGTTTTGTAGGCCCTTATGGTTCACTTTTTTAAAAAACAAATGGGTTTGGAGGCTTGTCTTCCTCAAACTTTGCTACTCCCTTAGGATTTCTATCAGAACTGGTATGTGGAATTTAATCATATCAAGCAAACGATTAAACATAGATATTACCATTCAGAGAGGTAAATTATTGTGACTAAATTTATTACCAGAGTTAAGATGACCTGAGTTCTTAGGAAGGACAACTTGAAGTTTGCTTGTGAGATTCTAAAATATGAAATGAAATGTCAAACCATGACTGATTATTGTCACTGCCAACACTGGTAACTGCCTGGGGAATACAAGTAAATGTGAGCCTGCTGATATTTAGTCCAGAGAGAACAGAGATGATGTTAAGAGTATAAAATGGGACATAAAATTGTCATTTTAATGACCAGGTGAACTTCTTCACTTCTGCATTATCTCATTAATTCTTACAACAAAGCTTTGATGGATGTACTATCACAATCCTAATGTTATAGTAGAAGAAGCTTAGTTTAGCAGTAAAGTCAGTGTCACAAGGGCACGCTGCTAGTAGACAAAGGTTTGCATAATCCAAGAATACATACTTATTGTAACCCTCATTAACTAACAGTGTGCCCTGTGACACTGACTTTATTGCTGAACTAAACTTTTCTACTGTAACATTAGGGTTCTGATCGTACATCCATCAAAGCTTTGTTGTAAGAATTAATGAGATAATGCATGAAGTGTTTAGCACAATGCTTTGCACAAGTGACTTGAAAACAGACTAAGGGTAATATAATTATGAGTGGCAGAGCCATTTTCTTCCAAGCATTTTACAAATAGAGAGTGCTGTAATTTGATATTTTGATGTTTTTTCTCATTGAGGGACTTTTTTTTTGTTGTAGTTGAGATGAAAGTTTACAGAACAAACTAGCTTCTCATTAAACAGTTAGTACACATATTGTTTTGTGACATTGGTTAACAACCCCATCACATGTCAACACTCTCCCCTTCTAGACCTTGGTTTCCCTATTACCAGCTTTTCTGTTCCCTCCTTCCTTCTAGTCCTTGCCCCTGAGCTGGTATGCCCCTTCAGTCTCGTTTTGTATTATGGGCCTGTCTAATCTTTGGCTGAAGGGTGAACATAAGGAGTAATTTCATTACAGAGCTAAAAGGGTGTCCGGGGGCCACACTCTCAGGGCTTCTCCAGTCTCTATCAGGCCAGTAAACCTGGTCTTTTTTTTGTGAGTTAGATTTTTGTTCTATCTTTTTCTTCAGCTCTGTCTGGGACTCTCTTTTGTGATCCCAGTCAGAAAGGTCAGTGGTGGTAGCCAGGGACCATCTAGTTGTGCTGGACTCAGTTCTGCAGAAATTGTGCACCATGAGTTCTTTGGACTAATCTTTCCATTGTGTCTTTGGTTTTCTTCACTGTCCCTTCCTCCAGATGGGGTGAGAGCAGTGGAGTATCTTATATGGATGCTTACAAGATTTTAAGACCTCAGATGCTAATGTTGAGGGACTTTTCTAAGATCTATTATTTTGCACTCTCTTGCATCAGAACTACATATTTATTTATGCTGTGATTAGTCACATATCGACGCAAGGCAAATAAACCAAGTTCTTTGTAAACAAAATCCTTTATTCAGTTTGGTTAATTATCTACACAGAGACAAGAAACCAATTTCCTCATATAACGATGACTTTAAATTTTTAATTTTTTTTTTATCTTCACTGGCAAACGATTTTCCTTCTTTTTGGCATCTTTGATTGACTCTTTTCTCACATCACCATCATTAACACCAAATCATTTTGTTTGTTAATTTGAGCTGAGAAACCTAGAGCTTAACCCAAAGGAGAAGATGCTACAATTTGCCTTGTGATTTTTGCTTCCCTCTTTATGCTTGACTAGCATGGTTTTAGTTGAACTTTTTGGCTAAACCAAACCAATTTCCAAGTCCAGAAAGTACCACATATGGATTTCACATTTCTTCTTTAAATGGAAGGCTAATTTTACATTCACTTTATCTCTAGCTTAGAAGCCTGTAGCAGCTTTCCAAAGTCAGCATATTATCCTTAGGATGCTCTCATGTCCAAGCCACGTATTTGAATTCTAAAGTAGGTTTCCTTATAAAACATCAAAGAAAGTTTCCCTATCTTTCACAATGATAAGTATTTGTACCTCTGGTTTATCCCACCCTTTCTTTTTACAGGTTAGACTTCAAGAATTCTGAAGATTGGAAGTGACTACAGGTGAATACAGAGAGCACTCTAAGGAACACTACCTGGCCCCTTTTTGCAGAATTTCATCTTATCGTTTCAACAAGCTGTACACTTATTCATAGCTCATATGAGTCGGAATCGACTCAACAGCAGTGGGTTCAGTGGATGGGTACACTTATTACAGAAAAATGATTTCATTCTAATATTGGTTCATTGATCTTATTTTTTGCGTTTTTTAAAAAATCTCATAGCTTGTGAATCTGCTCAGAAGCAGATACTTTTCCATTCTGATTGTATGGTGCTAAAACATAATGTGATTTTCAATTATAATAGCATGCTAACACAAGTAATATTTATATGTCACTTTATAGTTTTCATACCTCTTTCAAATGTATGCTATCACAGATAAGGGATCAAAACTTCAGAGAGTTGTGGTCAATTGCTGGCGACATGAATCTTATATATTTTGTTTGCTGTTATATTCCCATGCCTACAGAGTGCTTGGCATATAATCATAGAAGGTGTTCAATACGTTGAATAAATGAATGAACAAACAATACCACAAAATAAATAGTGAAGCCAGGAATTAAATCCACATCTTCTGCTCTCAAATTGTATGCTATTTATATAATGGCTTCCTATGGAAATTTCAATCTTTTCCTTTTCCTGAAGTCTGGCTTATCACAAAGCTGTAAATAAGGATTCTTATTGGCCCTTAATATGGAAAAAAATGCTTTTAGAATTTTAGAGAAATTCTGCCTACACTTGTAAAACTAAACTAATATCTCAATTCAATTAAAATTGGATATAAAATGGTTTTAGATAAGAAAACTTTTGGTTAATGCTTTTACCACTATTCAAACTCTTATCAGACCTTGTATATACAGAACTATAGTTCAGGAAGACTTTTACAAGGCTCAAGACTCTATGAGGTGTTACCATAAGAAGCAATGACCAATTTTTATGTTTTTGTTGATGGCCTCAATATTTGAAAGTCATGCCATGAATAAATAATATATCTAAAAGCACCATCATTGAGTGTCACTACAGACACACAGGGAGCACCTCCTTTCTTATGAGATTTGGCCATGAGCTGCATTTTGAAGGGTACTTCCTGGAAAGCTTAGGCCATTCTGACTTTATTCTGAAAGATAAAAATTATACCATGTATTTCCTGGAAATACAGCATTTGCAAAGTGATTATGTATGCATATTTTATTACAGAAAATACAAAGGTAAGTTACTTGTGTGTCTTCATTCTTGAGACTGAATTTATAGTTTCCTAAGTTAAAAACATATTTAAACTCATGAGGCAGAATTTGTTTAGTAAAGCCAATTATACACCTGGCAAGTGCATAATAAGGTTAAAAGCTAGATCTCCATTCATTTAACTCTAATAAACCTGCCAGAATTATACAGATGTTTCCAAAAAGAGCACTCATTTCACATGAATTAGTTACTGCACTTGCTAGCTACCTCCTTTGTCTGGAATGGATTTCCTCATGGCTTGCTCCTTATTCTCCTGACTTTGTTGAAATGTAACCTGCCTAGGGAGGCTTTCTCTAACCACCCAGTTATCATCTGTATTCTTTTTGCTCTAATTTATTTTCTCCACTTTGTTCCTGTTGTTAGGTGCGGTAGAGTCAATTTTAACGTGGCGACCCTATGTACAACTGAACGAAACCCTGCTCAGTCCTGCATCATCCTCACAATCATTGCTATGTTTGAACCCATTGTTGTAGCCACTGTGTCAGTTCATCTCATTGAGAGTCTTCCTCTTTTTTGCTGACACTCTACTTTACCAAGCATGATGTCCTTCTCCAGGGACTTATCCCTCCTGATGACATGTCCAAACTATGTGAGATGAAGTCTTGCCGTCCTTGCTTCCAATGAGCATTCTGGCTGCATTTCTTCAAGACAGATTTCTTTGTTGTTCTGGCTAGTCCATGGTATAGTCAATATTCTTCTCCAACACCATAATTCAAAGGCATCAATTCTTCTTCGGTCGTCATTATTCATAGTCTGGCTTTCACACGCATATGAGGCAATTGAAAACATCACGGCTTTGGTCAGGCTCACCTTAGTCCTTAAAGTGATATCTTTGCTTTTTAACATTTTAAAGAGACCTTTTGCAGCAAATTTGCCCAATACAATGTGTCTTTAGATTTCTTGACTGCTTCCATGAGAGTTGATTATGTATCCAAGTAAAATGAAATCCTTGACAACTTCAATCTTTTCTCCTTTTATCATGATGTTGCTTATTGGTCCAGTTGTCAGGATTTTTGTTTTCATTGTGTTAAGGTGTAATCCATACTGAAGGCTGTGGTCTTTGATCTTCATCAGTAAGTGCTTCAAATCCTCTTCACTTTGAGTAAGCAAGGTTGTGTCATCTGCATAACGCAGGTTGTTAATGAGTCTTCCTCCAACCCTGGTGTTCAGTTCTTCTTTATATAGCCCTGCTTCTTGGACTATTTGCTCAGATTCAATGTGCCTGTCAGTTTGTCCTGACTTGCCTGCTGCTGTGATACTGGGATTTTTGCCACCAACAGGGTCACCCTTGGTGGACAGGTTTCAGCTGAGCTTCCAGGCTAAGACAAACTAGGAAGAAGGACCTGGGCAGTCTACTTCTGAAAAAATTGACTAGCAGAAGAACATTTTCTCCATGGTGCTTATCGTTAACTAGCACAATATAGATTTTGTTTATTTTTAAATCTGCCAGCTCCCTATCCACTTAGGATGTATGCTACATGGGTGTGGGGATTTTTTACATTCATGTCAGTTGTTTTTTCTCTAGAGTCTTAATAATGTTTGGTGCATAGCAGATGCTTTCTTTGTCAAATAAATTAATTACAACCCAGATGGCAATCAATAGGCTTTGGAAAAGACTTTTTTAATTGTAAAATTAACTATACTAGAGAATGAAGAGGTTGTAAAAGGACCAGCAAGATAAATAGTTCAAATATAAGTTTAATCAGAAATATCTGATGCAAATTAACACTGTGCATAGTCTCCTCTTTAAAGAGTAGGTAGCTGCTCAGCCCAATTGCTGTAAAAGGGAAATCATATTGAGGAAGGAAGAAACTATGACTAGGAAACGAAAAGAATCACTTTTTTATTTAAAAGAATGTATGTTGCCAAGGTCCTGGGAAGATATCTTTTTTTTTCTTTTTTATATCTCACTGCTATAAAATTTAAATTGCTTTACTATAAGAAAGCAAATGCAATCTCTGGCTCATGCTAGTTTAATTTGTTACAAATAAATTTCTCTTTATTCTTATTATTACAGATATCTCACTACATGACCACATATTACTTTGATGTAATATATCAGAGTAATTGGGCTAATTTCCATCTCTTTATGCTGATCTAAATTTCCTCTCCCTCCAAGATTTTGTCAAGGGCAAAAGATTCATTTTGTGCTATATCTGAATGTGTAAGTACAGATTGTATCTTTCAAAGTGCTGTGGAAATCTTGTACACTTCTTCTGCATTAATATGTTAGACTACAACGGGAAATAATGCTTCTCTCAACTTCTTCCCTCCATCTCTATTGACTTATTGTTAATTGGATACATTTATCTATCTTCCTTCCTTCCTTCCGTTCATCCATCTGTCATCTATCTATCTTGCATGCCAAAAGTAAAGAATAATCCTTGTAATTATTTAAGTAACCACAGAGAAAAGTATCTATTTCCTAAAAATAATGTGAATAATTACTGTCTTATACCTCACCATTTTTTATAGTTATTAGAATTAAAACATTTATTTAATTTGCATGAAAGATGAAGGACTTATCTTTATCCATTTCCAATTACTTTTTTTTTTCACCCTCTAGATAACATCAGCAGCCTAGATTCAACTGATGGTTGGAGCAATAAGTCAGTGGTTACTGAATTTATTTTGTTGGGCTTGTCTAGCTCTCAAGAACTCCAAGTCTTCCTTTTCTTTATGTTCTCTGTGTTTTATGGAGCTGCTGTTTTGGGAAACATCCTTATCATCCTCACAGTAATTACAGACTCTCACCTGCATTCCCCAATGTACTTTCTCCTTAGCAATCTCTCCTTCATTGACGTTTGTCAGGCTACATTTGCTACTCCCAAGATGATTGCAGATTTCCTCAATGAACACAAGACCATCACCTTCCAGGGATGCATGTCACAGATTTTTTTCTTACATGTCTTTGGGGGTAGTGAGATGGTGCTTCTTGTTGCCATGGCCTATGATCGATACATTGCTATATGCAAACCTCTGCATTACACGACCATCATGAGTCGCAAGGTGTGCACTGTTCTTGTGGGAGTCTCTTGGGCCATTGGCATCCTACACTCAGCCAGCCACCTGGCATTCACAGTCAACCTGCCCTTCTGTGGACCCAACAAGGTAGACAATTTCTTTTGTGACCTCCCTCTCGTGATCAAGCTTGCCTGCTTAGACACCTATATTTTGGAGATCCTGGTGCTCACTAACAGTGGTCTGCTATCACTTATCTGTTTCCTCCTTTTGCTTATTTCTTACGCTATCATCCTTGCCACTGTCCATCACCAAGCTTCTGGTGGGACATCCAAAGCTCTCTCAACCCTGTCTGCCCACATCACTGTTGTGGTTCTGTTCTTTGGCCCATTAATCTTCATCTATATTTGGCCCTTTGAAAGCTTCCCAATTGATAAATTTATCTCTGTGTTTTTTACTGTCTTTACTCCTCTCCTTAACCCCATCATTTACACACTGAGGAATAAAGATGTGAAGAAAGCCATGAGGAAGCTAAGGAACCGACATATGGGTTCCAAGTGGGTCTTTTGATAACTGTGAGGAAGGAACATACATCCTTACTTCTTGGCCATTGTAGTGACCATGTATAATTATTATCCTTGTGTTTCTATCATAATTATTCTTTCACTACTAGAGGTCCAGAACCTAGTGATCTAAAGTTGGTAAATTCACTGCAGAAACTCATATTACAATGATAGTTCCTATATTCTGTGGCTCACATCATCTTTGCTAAAATATATCAATTCCATATGTTAAAACTCCTAAGTAATATTTTTTCAATTATATAGGATGTATTTTTTTTTAATTTCTTGCAGCATTTTTAAGCATTAAAGATGATTTCCTAACTCTTCTGATTTGATCATGTTAGCATAGATGGTAACTTAGCATAATGTGAGTTAAGAACAGTCTGCTCTGGCCTGAGAGGCTGTATGAATACCCTAAAGTATGTTCTCTGCCTTTATCACTTATAGCTCATAATTTTTCTAGCGAAAATTTGGGTCCTTTAAAATTCCAAACGCACAAATTAGACATTGATGTTTGTAAAATCAGATTTTGTTATATTTTTCATTTGTGCTAAAGCTTAAAGACATAAAATACTATAGAAGCAACTGTGAGATTGAGTTTTGCCGCTCTGGCTTTGAAAGAAATAATAAGCCTGCTGCCATGGACTGGATTCTGACTCATGGTGACCCCATGTGTTACAGAGTAGAACTGTTCCACAGGATTTTCTTGACTGTAATCTTTATGAAGCAGTGAAGCTGAGTGGGTTTGAACCATCAGGCTTTAGGTTTATAGACAAGTACAAAGTGTTTGTGACACCTAGGGACCTCTGAAACAAATAATGGCACCCCAAAAATACAAGCGTTTCTATTTAAATTTACTGCAGTACTTTTGTACCTTCTGGAAGAAATGTCACAAAACTTACATATGAATTGTTTTTATAGCAGTGATAACAAGCCTACCATTAGTTCAGAATCAGTGTAGGATTCTGCTTAGTTAATTTCATTTGAGAGGGTCAATTTTAAGGCAGTTACAGAAAGCTCATATATAAGTAATTAGAAAGTATTTCCAATTGTTCCCTTTTTCTCAAACTTCAAGTGAAACTTCAGAAGCATGCCAGCAACCATCTTATCAGGGAAAGGGAAAGAGAAGGGTGAACACATGATTGATTCTTTTTTCAGCCACATGCTGTCATCACTGAATTATTTAATTCAGTCCAGGAAGAGTTTATTCTGTTCGTGCTAGCTTTCAATTCAAATGTGTAGTTTCTGAATGGAAGGTGAGATTGTCTTTTGTTTTTATTACTTAGGATAGATTATTCTAAGACAAATATTATTCTATCTCCTACCACACTTGTCAAAGTACAAAAAGCTTAACAGGAAAGCATAGGCAGTAAGTACCATATGGGAGATATTATAAACAAAACATTAGTTTTCAAGTACGTTATATCATTGTTTCAAACATATGAGGTATTTGGGAATGACTGGGGTAGGAAGCCAACAGAAAACTAATCTTTACATCCCTAAGTCTCCAAATTTAGGTAGTCAATGCACTTTGTAGGAATCTGATTTCATTTACACATTATGTTCTTCAGATGTGAGGTTACTTTATTGGATATTACTTTAATAAACTGACTTTGATTAAAAATTGGCTGTACGCATACCATTGAATTGGACAATGAAAGGTATTAAAAAAAGAGGCAAAAGTCATAGTCCTCTGTTCAGGAATAGATTCCAAATCAATCAGTATAGCAATAAACACATTCAGAAATAATTAAGAATAGAGGAAAGTAAAAGGTATTAGAGGAATTAAAAAACACATATATTGTGTGAATAATCTCAGTGTGGTAATGCTCAGTTCTATTCAATTAAAAGCAAAAAGATGCATTTCAGCAAACTTTTTTACTTAATTTATGCCAGATAGTTTGGACACATAAAGGAGAATGAAATAGATCCCCGATCTCATGGAAATGACTGCATATTAAGAAATATGCAGTCATAAACAAAGATGTCATAGAGGTTTTGAATGAAAAGTAGTTTACACTGTAGATAGATAGATAGATGCTAGATAGATAGGTAGATAGATAGATAGATGCTGTCAAGTTGACTCTGACTCATGGCAACCTTATGCACAATAGATCAAAAAGTTACCTGCACCATCCTCAGAATTGCCAGCATGTTTGAGGCCTTTGTTTTGGTTATTGTTATTGTGCCAATTCATTTAACCAAGGGCCTCCTACAACCTTGTTGGCTCTCTAGTCACCAAACAAGATGTCCTCCTCCAGTGATTGATCCCTCCTGATGACATGTTCAAAGCAAGTGGGTCTGTTGTGAGACTTAAGGTTTTCATTGGCTATGACTCTGTATAAGTGTTACAAAACGGTATTGCCTGGAAAGGGCACTTAGTGGGCCAACTACCAGGAAACCTCATAACTGGACACTAACTCAGTGAATTTGACCCAATTCAAGTTTTGGCCCACAGACTCACAAATTCAGGAATCCCAAGTTGATAATTGTAAGAACTTAGAAGATAACTTTTTCAGATTGCATTGAAAAATATAATCATCAAATGAAACAAATAGAGCAGTGTGACTGGAGCAGAAGCCAAATTATCAGTAAGTGGCTTTGGTAAGCCTGTGTTAAAATCAAAAATTTTGGTGACAGGATTGGCATGTGTAAGGTCATCAGGCTATGATAGCCTGACAGGGAATTACCTATCTGACTAATGTTGGGACAGGAAGTAATATTATTTTTACTCCTCTTATTTTTACATATATTCAGGGCTTGAGACTGCCTTACTTTAGGTGTGCTAATACCTCTAAGAAAGGTAAAATCAAGTCTCACTGGTTTGGGAATCATTCTGAGAGTTGGCATATGTTCTCTTGTCAAATATATATACCTGTACAATTTAACTCTCAAATGACAGCCTTACTTCATCTTTTCTAAAGTATTGAGGGGTCATATATCACATGGCAAAAAAGTAGACAAAGTAGTCAATCTAACAGGTAATAAAAATGTAAGTTAAAACAAAACAGTAATGTCATTTTCCCCAGTCTGATGAAGTACAAAACAAAAATACTAAATAGTACCAAAAATTTGGATATATGGGAACTCTATTTTGTCGAATGTTACTAAACCATTTTTAGAAAGAAATTTATTGTGTTTATAAAAATATTTTCAATCTCATGATCCAGTAATTTTATTTCTAAGATACTGTCTCGGAGTAATTTAGCTCCCAATTCTATAGCACAAAGTTAAATGGGTATATATTTGGAGATCATGAATTCTAGAATATATAACTAAAAAACCCTTTGCCTTCCAGTCAATTCCAACACACAGCAACCCTATAGGGCAGAGCATAACTGCCCCCATAAGACTGTAAATCTTTATAGAGGCAGAATAACACATGTTTCTCCTGCACAGAGCAGCTGGTGGGTTCAAACTTTTTTTTGATTAACAGCCTAGTGCTTAACCATTGCACCACCAAGACTCTTCTAGAATATATAGTCCTCACAAAATGCTGTTGTAAGTTATTAAGAAAGAAAGAAAACTTAGGATTCCCTCAGTTTAAGAGTGCCATGTGAAAAGAGAGAATGATATTTCTTCCTTTTTCTGGGAGAATATTCCTTCACTCTCTTACTGAAGCCAATATAATTTTGATTTCAAATTTTAACCAGCACAGTATAAGGGAAAATTATAAACAATCTCATTCATAAATGAAAGTATAAATTTCTTTGAAAGAATGAGCAATATGAATTCAGAAATTCATAAAAAAGAATAGTGAATCATGATCCAGTTATGAGTACTTAGGAACAGGCTGATTTAACATTTTGCAATCCTTCAGTATAATTTACCACATTAAAAGAATAAAAGAAAAAAATACATGATTATTTCAAAAGGTATACAAAATATTTGATAATTATTAGCAATCATTGTTGGAAAAAATAAAAAACTTTGGAAAACTAGGAATAGAAGTGACTGTGGATGAAAACTTCCAAAAAACATGAATCACACAGTTATCTGCTCCACTCATCTGGAATGACAACACAGAAGACAAAAACAATGCCCACAAAAATAAACAAAAAATATAAATATGTATGAAAGAGAGGCTGGGGTTACAGCATAGCTGAATCAGAAGGATTTTAGAGGTTAACTAGAGGTATAATTATTGGATCGTGAGTCTGAACATATTTTAATAAATTCAACAAATTCCTTTATAAAAACTGTTCAGTAACTTTGACAAAATAGAGCTCCCATATATCCAAATTTTTACTCCTGTTTCTTATTATTGTTTTGTTTTATACTTCCTTAATATGATAGGGGAAAATGAAATTGTTCTTTAGTTTCAATTTGCATTTTATTGTGGCAACTGAATAAAAAAAATAGACACAAGCAAAAGAAGGAAGCTAGTTTCCTACCTCACACAACACACAAAAATTAGCTCAAAATGGATCAAAGTTCTAAATGTAAGAGCTAAAACTAAAACTTTCGGAAAGAAATAGATGAAAATTTTCATAATCTTAAATTAGGTAATGATTTCTTAGACATGATGCCTAACACACAAGCAACTAAAGAAAAAATAAATTGGATTTCATCAAAATTAAGAACTTTTGTGTTTCAAAGACACTATCAAAAAAGTAAAAAGACAGCTCATAGAATGAAAGAAAATATTTTCAGATCATATATCTGATGAAGAACTAGTATTCAGAATATATAATTAACTCTTAAAACTCAATAATAAAAGGGCCAAAAAAACTCCTTGCTGTTGAGCTGGTTTTGACTCATAGTGACCCTATAGGACAGAGTAGAACTGCCTGAAAAGGCTTCCAAGGCTACAATCTTTATGGAAGCAAGCTGCCACATTTTTCTACCATGGAGTGGCTGGTAGATTTGAACAAACTCTAACAACACAGTAAAGGATTGAACATCTAGAACAAAAAGTCAACAAAGATACAGAAGATCTAAAGGCCAAAATTAAATTATTTTACCTCTTGGTCATAAATAGAACACTCCAACCAATAGCAGCAAAGTATACATTCTTTTACAATGTACATGGATCATGCTCCAGAATAGACCACATTTTCGGTTGTAAAACAGCCATCAATAAAATCCAGAACATTGAAATAATATAAAATGTTCTCTCTGATCACAGCACCATGAAAGTAGAAATCAATAAGGGGAAGAACAACAATTAAAAAAATAAATAAATCAAGGAAACTGAATAATATCTTGCTTAAAAACAACTGGATAATAAAAGAAATCACAGAGAGAATAAATAATTCTTAGAATCAAATGAGAATGAAAACATAACAAACCTTTGGGATGCAGCAAAGGTAGTGCTCAGGGGTTAATTTATAGCGATAAATCCACACATCAAAAAGGAATGACCAAAATCAAAATGTTAGCCTTACAACCTAAACAAATAAAAGAGAACAGCAAAAGAAGCCCACAGCCATCAAAAGAAAGGAAATAATAGAGTAGAAATAAATGAAATGGAGAACAGAAAAACAACTGGAAGAATGAGACCAAAAGTCAGTTCTTTGAAAAGAGCAACAAAATTGACAAACCACTGGACAAATTAACGAAAGGAAAACGGGAGAGGAGTCAAATAACCCTGAGAACAAATTTGAGAACCTACAGGAAATGGACGAACTTCTAGAAACATACTACCTATCTAAAGTAACAAAAACTAAGATATAAAGTCTCAATAGACCCATAATGAGAGAAGAAATTGAAGAGGTAATTAAAAAAAAAAAAAATCTGGCCTGAAGGCTTCACTGGAGAATTCTACCAAAAGTTCAGAGAAGAGCTTACAACAGTATTACTCAAACTATTTCAGGGAATAGAAAACAAAGGAATGCTCCTGGATTTATTCCATGAAGCCAGCACTACCCTATACCAAAGGCAGGAGAATATACCACAGAAAGAAAATCACAGCCAATATCTCTCATGAATATAGATGCAAATGTTCTTAACAAAATTCTAGCCAACAGAATTCAGCATCATATCAAAAAAAGAATACAACATCACTAAGCTGGTTTCATACCAGGTAGGCAAGGATGGTTCAACATTAGAAAATCAATCAACATAATCCACCACATAAATAAAACAAAAGAATAACACAATCATCTCAATAGACACAGAAAAAGCATTTATAAGGTCCAACACTCATTCCTGATAAAAACCCTCAATAATATAGGAATAGAAGGGAAATTCCTCAACATAACAAAGGGCATCTATACAAAACCAACAGCCAACATTATTCTCAACAGAGAGAGAACGCTATTGTAAAAACTCAAGAAAAGGTATACACACAGAAAGAAACAGTCTTTGAAGGTTATGAGGGTGTGGAAGGTTGGGGAGGGGAAATCACTAACTAGATAGTAGGTAAGTGTTAACTTTTGTGAAGGGAAAGAGAGCACACAATAAAGGGAAAGTCAGCACATCTTGACCAAGGCAAAGTCATAAAAGCTTCACGGACACACCCAAACACTGTGAAGAACTGAATTACTGGGCTGAGGGCTGGGGACCGTGTTTATAGGGGTCATCTAGGTCAACTGACATAACGTAATTCATGAAGAAAATGTCTACACCCAACTTTGGTGAGTAGTGTCTGAGGCTATAAAAGCTTGTAAGCAGCCATCTAAGATTTATCTGCTGGTCACATTCAGTACAGAACAAAGGAGAATGAAGAAAACCAAAGACACAAGGGAAATACTAGTCCAAAGGACTAATAGACCACGAATACTCCAGCCTCCACCAGCCTGAGCCCAGGATAACTAGATGGAGCCTGGCTATTACCACCTACTGCTCTGACAGGGATCACAGTAGAGGTTCCTGAGCAGAGCATGAGAAAAATGTAGAACAAAATTCAAATTCACACACACACACAAAGACCAGACTTACTGGTCTGACAGAGACTGGAGGAGCTCCTGAGACTATGGCCCCCAAACACCCTTTTGCCTCAGAACTGAAGTCACTCCTGGAGTGCACCCTTCAGCCAAAAATTAGACAAGCCTATTGTCATGATTTAATTGTGTCCCCCCAAAATTATGTGTATCAATTTGGCTAGGCCGTGATTCCTAGTATGGTGTAATGATCCACCATTTTGTCATCTGATGTGATTTTTCTATGTGTTGTAAATGCTACCTCTATGATGTTAATGAGGTGGCATAGGCGGCAGTTATGGTAATGAAGTAGGACTCAATCTACAAGATTCGACTGTGTCTTGAGCCAATCTCTTTAGAAAGATAAAAGAAAGCAGTGGGGACCCAGGGTTCTTGAGCCAAGAAGCTCCTAGACCAGGAGCAGATTGATGACAAGGGCCTTCCTCCAGAGCCGACAAAAAGAGAAAGTCTTCCCCTGGAGCTGGCACCTTAAATTTGGACTTCTAGCCTATGAAACTGTGAGAGAATAAACTTCTGCTTGTTAAAGCCATCCACTTGTGGTATTTCTGTTATAACAACACTAGATGACTAAAAGACATCTATAAAACAAACAATAACACATGTGAGGAATGTGCTTCATAGTTCAATCATATATAGGAGAACAAATGAACAATACCTGCCCAAAAGCAAAGAAAAGAAGGCAAGAAGGTCAGGAAAATTCTACGAATGGAAATGAGGAACCCAGGGTGAGGAAGGTTAGAGTGTTGACATATCACATGGATTGCAAACAATGTCACAAAACAATTTGTGTATGAATTTTTGAATAAGAAACTAATTTGTTCTCTAAATGTTCACCTATAGCACAATGAAAAATAAAGAATTAAATAAAGAAGTGTTTCCTCTTCTTCTTTTATTTTTTTTTTATAGCTTAAGACAGATTGGGGTCACTTCTGTAAATCTTTGGTAGAATTAATTGCCCAATGAAGCCATCTGACCCAGGACTTTGTTACGAAGTTTTTTATTACTGATTTAATCTTTTCACTTGTTATGAATCTGTTACAATTTTGTACTTCTTGGTTAGATGCAGAAAGTTTATGTGTTTCTGGAGTATGTCCATTTCATCTAAATTATCTAATTTGTTGGCATATGATTGTTTTAATTATTCTCTTATGATCCGTTTTATTTCTGTAGGGTCACTTGTAATGTCCTCACTTTGATTTCTGATTCTAGATATATGCATCTTCTCTCTCTTCTTTCTTTGTCTAGCTAAAGTTTTGTTGATTTTATTGATCTTTTCAAAGGACCAACTTCTGTTTTCATCAGTTCTCTGTATTGTTTTTCTGTTCTCTTTATCTTCACTCTGAACTTTGTTATCTCCTTCCTTCTGGTTTTGTTGGATTTAGTTTTCTCTTTTTTTTCTAGTTCCTCAAGTTGTGATGTTAGATTATTGAATTATGGCCTTTCTTCCTTTTTTTGTCGGCATTTACAGCTATACATTTCCCTCTGTGCACTTTTCACTGCATCACATAAGTTTTGCTTTGTTATGCATCCATTTTCATTCAACTCTAAATTTTTCTGATTTTTCTTTTCATTTCTTTCCAACCCATTGATTATTTAATAGTGGGTTGTTTCTACTTTTAGGTATATAATCAAAATAACTGAAAGCTGGAGTACAAACAGATGCATGCTCAAACTAACTGTCCATCAACAGACGAATGGATAAACAAAATACAGTACATCAATGCAATGGAACACTACTCAGCAACAAAAAAGGATTACTGACACACAGTACAGCATGAATGAATCTTGAAAACATCATACTGAGCTAAATAAGTCAGTCACAAAAGAACTAATGTTGTATGATTTCACTTGTGTGAAATATCTACATTGGGAAAGTATATACAGACCAAGGCTGATTAGTGGTTATCAGGGGCAAGGTGAAAAGGAAGGGAAGAGGGGGACTCATTGCTAAGAGGACACAGAGCTTGTTAATGGTGATGTAAAAATTTGCGTGTAGATAATGGTGATGCTTGCACAATGTGACAAAAACAATGTCATTGTATTGTGCTTGTGGAGAATGTTGAGAGAGCAAATGCTATGTTACATATATATATTTACCACAATAAAAAAAAAAACATTAATTTTATGGTACTTAAATTATACCTTATTTTAAAAAAGAAGTAAGCCATATTCATGATTAAAAAAAAGAATGCAAGAACCCCCACCTATAGCCATGATGAAAAAACTGGTAATGAACTTAATCTCTCCTTGTAATCAACTAGAAAACTAGGCAAAGGATATGAAATAACTGTTTTTAAGCAATGCACTACTGGCAACACAAGATTAGATCCCTAATAAAGAAAAAAAAGGTGAACATTATAGTCGAACTAGTTTTCTACCTGGAGGTACTTCCTACATCTCATTGCAGGGGGGAGAGGAGGTAATCCAAACCAGAACATAGTTGACTTGAGCTGACAATAGGGAAAACAGGGTTCAGGGAGTTTGGGGTAGGTGATATCTGTATCCAGAATCTACTCTGAGGATGCGGCGTCTCTGATGTAAAACACAAACTCTTACTGTCCTACCCTACCCTAGAATCCTTGCCTTTGGAAAGCGAACATGTGGCTCTTCTGGGGTTGTTAAAATATCAGGTGTATGCCTTACTGTGTAGTATGCAGGGGCACGTAATTGTTCCACATCAACTTGCAACACTCCCGATGGCACTGTTCTCATGCTCTCCTGAAGTGGAAAGGACTACCGTAGTCAACAAAATTATTCATCATTATGTCTTTCTTTCCACCACGTTACAATTTCCCCTACAGGACAAGGCATTTCCATTTATCTGCTGCTTGGTCCATTTGTAAAATACTCAAGGTGATGCACTATTATTCTTGTGAGCAGCGCCAAAAAAAAAAAAAAAATGCTCTCACATAATTATCCCAAATACAGATGATTTCTGCTATCACAACCCTCCTCTAGGTCCCTTTGTCACTACAGCCTGGTGACGTCAAATCCCTAATGAGCTTCTAATCATTGTGATGGCTTTTCTTATATCTGTGAGCTAAGAACAATGACATTTTAGAGAGTAAATGGTGAAGACGGAAATCTGGGAAGACATGGGTTTCCCAATTTTGCTTCCTTTCCGATGGATCCTGAAGAATTTTATTTTTCCTGGTAGGTACAGATATTACAAGCCCAGGGAGGGAAGGGTGCTGTTGTTTCCTAGTCTCCTACTTCAGAGAACAGGGAGGGCAATTATCCTTCCCACTCTGGCTTAACCTTCCCGGATTCTGTGCCTATTTGGCCTGTTTACTGTTGTCCAGATACCTGACCGGAAAATGACTGAAGGCTGTATTTCTTTGCTAAAGTGAGGATGGTTTCGCCCATTTGATTGCATATACTGCTTATTTTACTTCAGCCTGTTACAATTATTTTTATTATGGAATTCATTTGCTTTTTGGGGGCTTCATGTTTTTAAAAACAGAATGATAGAATATTGGAGCTTAGGAGGAAGAAATTTTCACTTTTTTTTTGTTTTTTAGGAGAAACTAAACCTGTGGAAAGATACGCGATTTGCCAAAAGCTCCAAAGTTATTTAGTCAGAGGTAGCAGTAGAAACAATATTTTCTATATTCCGGGCTAATACTCTCTGTATAGTCCATGTTGTCTTTGGACATCATTCTTTGATATGAACTTCAGGACTTTTTTTTTTTTTAATTTTTATTGTGCTTTAAGTGAAAGTTTACAAACCCAGTCAGTCTCTCGTTCAAAAACTCATATACACCTTGCTATATACTCCTAGTTGCACTCCCGCTAATGAGATAGCACACTCCTTCCCCCCACTCTCTATTTTCATGTCCATTCGGCCAGCTTCGGACCCCTTCTGCCCTCCCATCTCTTCTCCAGACAGGAGCTACCCACATAGTCTCATGTGTTTACTTGTTCCAAGAAGCTCACTCTTCACCAGTACTTCAGGTCATTTTAAAGCTTATAATTCAGAATGGTCCTTTTTAATTTATGACAGAAAAATGCTAACATAAGTAATAAATAAAAGTCAAAATGTCCTGCTGCACACCTAGTTATGGGAAAACAAAACGTGTATTCCATGCATGATTCCTAGCTTTTAAAATAGAATTGCCATTATGGGAAAAGGCATTGTATTATTACTGAATAAAATGCTTGACTCAATTATGTGATGATTATACATAACACACCCCTGAGGAAAACAGGAAAAAGTTATCCATGCTTTGAATCAAGGAAAAATGAGATGAAAGGCTAAGCGTGGTTTTGTTAAATTTGTGCAATATTTCTGATATTGCAGTGTTTTTACAGTCCCCAGATCTTAAAACAATCACTATCATTTGTTATAATTCCTAAAAAATATTCTTGACAATATTTTCTAGTTAGAAAATGGAACCTTATGTGAAAACCCAGATAAAGTTGCTGATGCTTCCCCTTAAACACAATGCTTTAACACCCCGGAGAATTCGTCCATATTCTGGACCTTTCAGAGGAGATTAAGTTGGAAAGTGGCGTTTTCCTAGGATGTAGAGGTAAAAATTCTATGCTTGCAGCTGGAATGGAGGCCAGGAATCAACACTCTTCATGTATGTTTGGTTTTAATTTCTAAAGGTCTTTAAAAGTTTTTTGTGATTAACTAGTTTACTGTTATTGTAAACAGAAGCTATATAGCTACAGCTAGGCAAATTTTATGAAAATTTGTAGAACAGGAGGTTTTCTTTTCAGCATTTTGTTCTTTTTGCCTTCTGTCTTTCAGGTTCCTGACTGTTCCCAGGTGCTCCCCCAGCTAGGGCCTCCATTGGAATACTGCATCCAACCTTCTCCCACCTCCTTGGAGACGGCCCAGCCTGGCAACGGACATCCTGAGCCTGTTTCCTTCTTCCTAAAACAAAGCTCTTTATGACTCATTTGCTCAGAGTCAGGTCGGTGTTTTCTTATAAGAGGAGGAAGTAACAACTAAATTCTTTCCAAGGATTATCAACCAAAAAAAAACAAACTCATTGCTATTGAGTTGATTGGACTCCTGGCAACCCCATGTGTCACAGAGTAGAACTGATCCATAGGGTTTTCTCAGTTGTAGTCTTTACAGAAGCAGATTGACAGGGCTTTCTTCCTCAGTGCTGTTAGGTGAGTTTGAATCTCCAACCTTTAGTTGAGTGCAAATCATTTTTGCCACCCAGCCTACAGGATATTTCCATTTCATTTTAGGTAAGTCAAAGCATTTTTCAACATTCTTCTGAAATCATACACCAGCCTTTGTCTTCATAGTGACCATTATACCTCTGACCTGGATTTGGCGCAGGAATGGGCGTGGGGGTTGGCAATGTGAAAAGCTTGTAAATGATGTACCTTTGAACTGATACGGTTTGGTAAGTCTGTAATTATACTGATACTTCACTTCACCGACCTGCCGTAATATCCCAGATAGGAATATGAGGGAAAAGTGTGATTGTTAGGATTTCGGATTAGGAGGGCCATGAAGCTCAGCTACTACAAAACTGTATGCATATATTACCAAAACCAAAACCCTCTGCCATTGAGTCGATTCAGACTCAGCGACCCTACAGGGCAGAATAGAACTGCCCCATAGAGTTTCCAAGGAGTGCCTGGCAGATTGAAACTGCTGACCTTTTGGTTAGCAGCTGTAGCGCTTAACCACTACACCACTAGGGTTTCCATACATATATTAAAAATAAAATATTATAAGAAATGAAAAATTGGCCTTTACTTGAGCACATCTACTAATTGGAAACTCATCCTTACATATGTCAGATCATGCTATCTTTGAGCAGGCGTAATTATTAGAAAAATTAATAATTGTGATGTGAAATATTCATTATTAAGAATGTTTACATATGGGTAGTCACCACAATTTATTAAAGACCTCTCACCTACATCATCTTTTAAAAAACATATTCAATGTCTCTTTGTGGGTAATATTGTCCTCAATATTTAATATTTCAGGCCAACGAGCCCTGAAAGGCTAAATGAACTGCTCAGTGTCAGATACCCGCCTGATATGATTTTAACTTAGAATCTTTCATTTCAATAACGTTGTTTCCACTGTAGTACAGTGATTTTATTGGGCATAAAGATAGTCCTTTTATTAAGCAATAAACTCACTTCTGTTTCATCTAGTAAGGAATGGGCTGGGAAGTGTAGAGAAATGAGGGACCATTAACTTCTCTAAATGAACATTGGATTATAATTAGTAGTAAATGACCTTCAGGCAGGCAAGTTATAAGCCGAACTGCCGTATCTCAGTGTCTAGTACAACACCCTGGTCAAAGTAGGCATTCAAATACTCAAGAATAATGAACTAAAAAATAATGAATTTATATTACAGAGAAACTTAAAGCTCTTGTCACCTAACGCATTCATCTTATATATTAAGAAACTGAAATACTGGTGGGATCAATTTGCCCAACATATTACTTCATGGAAAGCAGGGTCCCTTCTTTTTCTAGACACTCCAAAAAGCCAAAGTCATAATGGAGGAATACAGCTTTGCAGAAGTCTCAGAAAAGCTATTAGGAGGAGGACTATTGTGATGATTCTCCCACACAATTGGATTAGCCACAGTGTCATTCTAAAGGCACCAGACAGTCTCCTTTGCTTGGAAATGCCTCCTGCCACCCCTCTCTGCTGTAGCACCAGAAGCTTCCTCTAGGAGACTCATTCCCTCTGCTTAAGGCTTTGCTCTTTCTGAACAGGTACATATGAAACCTTCTTAGCCGCTTTTACCAGGTATTTTTGCCTTTCCCACCTCGAGGGCTTCAGTGCACCATTTAGATCTGGAAGCCTCAGAGGGTGCTTTCCAGGGAGGACAAGCCAAGGTGGGCATCTGGTTTAACCTGATGACAGCAGACTCCTGAGAAGTGATGAGGAGGGGAGAAGGGCATTTAAGAGAATCTGCTAGCTTTTCCAAGATGAACTTTGTCCCACTGTGTAATTTGGCCAATGACTTACTTTGACTTCAGACTCCACTTTTTAACATCTTCTGGAAATCTTTGGATCACATTTTTTATATGATCCATAATAACACATGCGTTAGGTTTTGTGTGTGTGTGTGTGTGTGTGTGTCTTAGAGAGATGAACTATAGAGATGAGTCTGGGAGTCTGAGAGTTAAAATTATTCATCACATGCCCTGTCATTATGCATAAACCCTCCAGCAACACTCAAAAGGAGACTAAGCAATTATAATTTAAGATAATATTAATAGAAAATAATATAAGTGGTTAATAAGTGGTTAGATTCTTCAAAATCAGATAAAATGCTGCTCATTTACATTTCGCTTTTTGTTTTCAGTATTTACCACAGAACTTTTCTAAGTACTGCACAGTTTATAAAAGTAAAAATAACATAAAAAATGTGAACGTTCTGATAAAGCAGAAGAGAATAAATAAGTGGAAAAGAAAGGCCTAAATGCCTTATTCTATATATTCCAATCTTATATAACATTACAATTAAAAAGCTTCACCAAATCAAATACCAATCAAAACTCAGTAAAACGTATATTGTAATTAAGCAACACCAATAAACCAACGTGTTGCCATCGAGTCAATTCTGACTCATGCTGACCCTTTACGACAGAGCAGAACTGCCTCTTAGGGTTTCCAAGCAGCTGCTGGTGAATTCAAACTGCTGACTTTTTGGTTAGCAGCCAAGCTCTTAACCATTGCTCCGCTAGGGCTCCAAGCAACATCAATAAAGAAAAAAAATTTTTTTTTTTTTTCTGGCTGAGTTTAAATGACCTTAATATCTCCAGGGATAAACTGAAAGGAACTAATGCCTTAGGTTTCTTCATAAAGTAGAACTTCATGAAGAGCTGAGCCACAGAAGATACAGAAAGAGTTCCAGTAATTGCTGGTCCTTTCAGTTTTGTCAGGCTTTTGTATTCAAGTTTACATAATTTGTCACTGGACAGAGGAAAGGATAATATCTAATTACTCTAGTCAGTGATTTTTTTTTTTTCCTATGATCTATCTCACATCTCACAACCAGAATACTGTCTCTCTGGCTCTCTCGTTTTAATTTTTATTAATATAAACATATATACAAAAAAGAGCACAAATTTTAAGAACACTGTTCTCAGGTGAACTGACCCATGTAACTCTCATCTGCATCAAGGAACAGAACATTTCTAGCACTTCCAGAGCCTCTGCCCCACCATGCTTCCTTCCTTTTCCTATCCCCCCTTCAAGGATAATTACTACCTTGGCTTCTAACATCATCAATTAATTTTATTTTTGAATATTATTTAAGTAGGTGCATACAGTATATACTCTTTCTTATTTGATATTTTTGCTTAATGTTAAGTTTGGGAAATTCCATTCCTCTGTGGTAGCAGTTCACCTTTCTTTCTTTCTCTCTTTCTTTCTTTCTCTCTTTCTTTCTTTCTTTCTTTCTTTCTTTCTTTCTTTCTTTCTTTCTTTCTTTCTTTCTTTCTTTCTTTCTTTCTTTCTTTCTTTCTTTCTTTCTTTCTTTCTTTCTTTCTTTCTTCTCCTTTCTTTCTTTCTTTCTTTCTTTCTTTCTTTCTTTCTTTCTTTCTTTCTTTCTTTCTTTCTTTCTTTCTTTCTTTCTTTCTTTCTTTCTTTCTTTCTTTCTTTCTTTCTTTCTTTCTTTCTTTCTTTCTTTCTTTCTTTCTTTCTTTCTTTCTTTCTTTCTTTCTTTCTGACCTGTAATTTAAGGGGAAAAAAAAAGATTCAGATTGTGTCTGTAGATTCTTAGACTGGATTTCTGTGATTTCAAAATAATTTTTCATATATTCGATTTCACTTGTAAATTAGTTGATTTAATTTCTTAAATTCATGTAATTGGATGAAGCAACGAGTTGAACATCTCCATGACAAACCTCCATCCGCTCATACCAACTTTCCTTTTTGAGTAGAATTTTTATCTTAGTAATGCATGAAAACCCAGACACATGAATGCTAGTAAGAGTTAGAATCCCTAAAAACTAGGTGAAATTGAGAAATCGAGCCCCTTCACAGTTGTTTGATTGACCTCTCTTTCTTTCCTATTCAGGTAACTGAAGATAAAGGCCCTTCCAAAGCCAATGAATGAGACTAATTATTCTCAGGTGACCGAATTTGTGTTGCTGAGACTCTCTAGTTCTCAGGAGCTCCAACCTTTTTTGTTTGTCATATTTTCTCTACTCTACATAGCTGTCTTGCTAGGCAACTTTCTCATCATCCTCACTGTGACCTCAGATGCTCACCTTCATACCCCCATGTACTTTCTCCTTGCAAACCTGTCTTTTGTAGATATATGTGTGGCCTCTTTTGCTACACCAAAAATGATTGCAGACTTACTGGTAGGGCGAAAGACTATTTCTTTTGATGCTTGCCTGGCCCAGATTTTCTTTGTTCATCTCTTCACGGGCAGTGAAATGGTGCTCCTTGTATCCATGGCCTATGACCGTTATGTTGCTATATGTAAGCCTCTCCACTATATGACAATCATGAGCCGCTGTACGTGTATTGCTCTGGTTCTCATCTCCTGGTGTGTTGGCTTCATCTATACTACTAGTCAGCTGGCATTTACTGTTAACTTACCTTTTTGTGGCCCTAATGAGGTAGATAGTTTCTTCTGTGACCTCCCTTTAGTGACCAAGCTAGCCTGCATTGACACTTATGTTGTAAGCCTACTGATAGTAGCAGACAGTGGCTTTCTTTCTATGAGTTCCTTCCTCCTCTTGGTGGTCTCCTACACGGTGATACTGATCACAGTGAGAAATCGCTCCTCTGCTAGCATGGCAAAGGCCCGCTCCACGCTGACTGCCCTCATCACTGTGGTCACGTTGTTCTTTGGATCATGCATTTTCATCTATGTGTGGCCCTTCGGCAGTTATTCAGTGGATAAAGTTCTTGCTGTGTTCTATACTATCTTTACTCCCATCTTAAACCCAGTTATCTACACTTTAAGGAACAAAGAGGTGAAGGCAGCTATGTCAAAACTGAAGAGCCGGTATCTGAAGCCTGGCCAGGTTTCTGCGGTCATAATAAACGTTCTTTTCCTGGGAACCAAGTAAAGTTACAGGACTATTACCACTTTAGTCTTGTCTCTGGACTGTTATAAATGGAATCATTGTGATGTTAAAGCAAATCACTTTAACTAGTGGAAAGAGTGGGTTAATATGAATTAAAGGATAATGGTGATAATAAAAAGCATAATAAATTTTAGCACTTTTAATCTTATTTTTCTTCTATTTATTTTATTTATCTTCCAGATTTTTTTTTTTAATTCAAAGTAGTTTTAAAATAAATTGTTATTGACTTTGAAGTCAACAGGAAAATGGCATTTACTCATAAAGTATAAACCCATTGGACTCTATATGGGGAAAACTCTATGTTTGGACCCCAACCAATATGATTTTTACTATATGTAAATAAGGGAATGTGTTTTTCAACAATTTGTTTCAATGGGAAGAATGATGATGCCACCTTATTATTTTGCCTAGATCTGCGTTAAGTCTCCTGCTAACAAATAGCAACTTGTGAATACTACTCTGACTCAGTTATTGCGTGATTAAGAGGATCGCCACCAGTTTTCAGTGGGGCCCTGTGCCAAGCCCAGTCTTCAATGCAAAGTGAGATTATATGAACAGTGGTACTCAGGTTATATGAACAATGAAATCCAATTAAATGGAAGTATTCACTATAAATAAGGTCCTTGTGTGTATTCCATATCAAGGTCAAACATGTGAATGACAATGCTAACTCTTAGGATTTTGGGCGAAAGGACTATATTTTGAAGAATTGAAGTATTTGCTGTTTGAAAACCAACTCCTAGCATGCTACTGGGCTTGAGTATGACAGAGTTCCTGATCATGGGCTGCCAAGTGACTACACGAACAGGACTGCCTATCGTTTAGCAAGTCACAATTTCTAGAAATCAAAATACAAAGACATCTTATTTTGCAAGTAGTATATTTTTTTCTTTTTTTATATCTAGGATCAGGGAAAGAATCTTAGTGGGAACAGCCTTGAATATTTTACTTGGTTATCAACTTTGGTCAATCGGTATGCTGAGCAAATAATCTGAGAAGCTGGACTATATGAAGAAGAATGGGGCATCAGGATTGGAGGAAGTCTCATTAACAACCTGCATTATGCAGATGACACAACCTTGCTTGCTGAAAGTGAAGAGAACTTGAAGCACTTACTAATGAAGATCAAAGACCACAGCCTTCAGTATGGATTGCACCTCAACATAAAGAAAACAAAAATCCTCACACCTGGACCAATGAACAACATCATGATAAACGGAGAAAAGATTGAAGTTGTCAAGGATTTCATCTTACTTGGATCCACAATCAACAGCCATGGAAGCAGCAGTCAAAAAATCAAAAGACACATTGCATTGGGTAGACCTGCTGCAAAGGACCTCTTCAAACTGTTGAAGAGGAAAGATGTCACGTTGAAGACTAAGGTGCACCAAACCCAACCCATGGTATTTTCAATCGTGTTATATGCATGTGAAAGCTGGACAATGAATAAGGAAGACCAAAGAAGAGTTGACGCCTTTGAATTGTGTTGTTGGCAAAGAATATTGAACATACCATGGACTGCTAGAAGAGCAAATAAATCTGTCTTGGAAGAAGTACAACCAGAATGCTCCTTAGAAGCAAGGATGGCAAGACTGTGTCTTACATACTTTGGACATGCCATCAGGAGGGATCAGTCTCTGGAGAAAGACATCATGCTTGGCAAAGTACAGGGTCAGTGGAAAAGAGGAAGACCCTCAACGAGGTGGATTGATACAGTGGCTGCAACAATGAGCTCAAGCATAACAACGATTATAAGAATGGCACAGGACCGGGCAGTGTTTTGTTCTGTTGTGCATGGGGTCGCTATGAGTCGGAACCAACTCAACGGCACCTAACAACAACAACAATATCAGCTTTGGATGGAGAATTGGCTTTAGGTAAAAATAAGCATTAATTTTGGACAGTGAAAAATGGCTTGGCAGTTTATTACAGGCCGTAGAGAAACAACCTTAGAAAATGATCCTGGAGAATGGTATTTAAAAACCAAGATTTGGGTACTACGAACGTTCTTTGCTATTGTAGTGTCATTGTTTCTACACCCTCTCAGCATGCAAAGCTAGGAAATATATCTACGTATAGTAACCCATGTATACATACATATCTATTATTCTTTCTGTATGTATCCATCTGCATCTATATTAAGCTAAACATCAGTTCATATTGATGTCTCTGACTCTAATCCAATACCACAGGGTTTATTCTAGCCTTCATTTCTAGTTTATTTATAACTTAACTCACTGACAGTGAAAAACCTGACTTAACCATCATGCATCCATTTACTTATTTGCTCAACTCTAGAATACATGCAAAGCAGTTTTGGAATTGTTAACCTATACCCTATTAGTCGGAACTGACAGCACACAGCAACAACAACATACCATCAAGTGTAACAAATTTATTAAACATGTTGTTGTTGTTGTTGTTGTTGTCAGGTGCCATCGAGTCGGTTCCAACTCATAGCGACCCTATGCACAACAGAACGAAACACTGCCCAGTCCTGGGCCATCCTTACAATCATTGTTATGCTTGAGCTCATTGTTGCAGTCACTGTATCAATCCACCTCGTTGAGGGTCTTCCTCTTTTCCACTGACCCTGTACTCTACCAAGCATGATGTCCTTCTCCAGGGATTCATCCCTCCTGACAACATGTCCAAAGTATGTAAGACGCATTCTCGCCATCCTTGCTTCTAAAGAGCATTCTGGCTGCACTTCTTCCAAGACAGATTTGTTCGTTCTTTTGGCAGTCCATGGTATATTCAATATTCTTCACCAACACCACAATTCAAAGGCGTCAGTTCTTCGGTCCTCCTTTTTCATTGTCCAGCTTTCACGTGCATATGATGCAATTGAAAATACCATGGCTTGGGTCAGGTGCACCTTAGTCTTCAGGGTAACACCTTTGCTTTTCAACACTTTGAAGAGGTCCTTTGCGGCAGATTTACCCAATGCAATACATTTCTTGATTTGACTGCTGCTTTCATGGCTGTTGATTGTGGATCCAAGTAAGATGAAATCCTTAACTTCAATCTTTTCTCCGTTCATCATAATGTTGTTCATTGGTCCAGTTGTGAGGATTTTTGTTTTCTTTATGTTGAGGTGCAATCCATACTGAAGGCTGTGGTCTTTGATCTTCATTAGTAAGTGCTTCAAGTCCTCTTCACTTTCAGCAAGCAAGGTTGTGTCATCTGCATAATGCAGGTTGTTAATGAGACTTCCTCCAATCCTGATGCCCCATTCTTCTTCATATAGTCCAGCTTCTCAGATTATTTGCTCAACATACAGATTGAATAGGTATGGTGAAAGAATACAACCCTGACGTGCACCTTTCCTGACTTTAAACCAATCGGTATCACCTTGTTCTGTCCGAACAACTGCCTCTTGATCTCTGTAAAGGTTCCTCACAAGCACAATTAAGTGCTCGGGAATTCCCATTCTTCCCAATGTTATCCGTAGTTTATTATGATCTACACAGTCGAATGCCTTTGCGTAGTCAATAAAACACAGGCAAACATCCTTCAGGTATTCTCTACTTTCAGCCAGAATCCACCTGACATCAGCAATGATATCCCTTTTTCCACATCCTCTTCTGAAACTGGCCTGAATTTCTGGCAGTTCCCTCTTGATATACTTTTGCAGCCATTTGTGAATGATCTTCAGCATAATTTTGCTTGCATATGATATTAATGATATTTTTCTATAATTTCCACATTCGGTTGGATCACCTTTCTCGGGTGTAGGCATAAATAGGGATCTCTTCCAGTCAATTGGCCAGGAAGCTGTCCTCCATATTTCTTTCACCAACATAAATGGCTACTGTACACATGGACCTCACCAGATGGAATACACAGAAATCAAATTGACTACATCTGTGGAAAGAGATGATGGAAAAGCTCAATATCATAGTCAGAACAAGGCCAGGGGCCGACTGTGGAACAGACCATCAATTGCTCATATGCAAGTTCAAGCTGAAACTGAAGAAAATCAGAGCAATTCCATGAGAGCCAAAAAATGACCTTGAGTATATCCCACCTGAATTTAGAAACCATCTCAAGAATAGATTTCATGCATTGAACGCTAGTGACCGAAGACTGGACGAGTTGTGGAATGACATCAAGGACATCATACATGAAGAAAGCTAGAGGTCACTGAAAAGACAGGAAAGAAAGAAAAGACCAAGATGGATGTCAGAGGAGATTCTGAAAGTTGCTCTTGAGTGTTGAGCAGCTAAAGCAAAAGGAAGAATTGATGAAGAAAAAGAACTGAACAGAAGATTTCAAAGGTCCTCTTGAGAAGACAAAATAAAGTATTATAATGACATGTGCAAAGAGCTGGAGATGGAAAAACAAAAGGG
This sequence comes from Elephas maximus indicus, assembly GCF_024166365.1. NCBI lineage: Eukaryota > Metazoa > Chordata > Mammalia > Proboscidea > Elephantidae > Elephas > Elephas maximus. Next base: position 25,449,490 of record NC_064828.1, on the reverse strand, counting down.
AAGAACACACTCACCATTTCTCAAGCTGAAAGAACTGAAGAAAAAATCCAAGCCTTGAGTTGCAATAGTGAAGGATTCCATGGGGAAAATATTAAACGTTGCAGGAAGCATCAAAAGAAGATGGAAAGAACACACGGAGTCATTATACCAAAAAGAATTAGTCGATATTCAACCATTTCAAGAGTTGGCATATGATCAGGAACCGATGGTACTGAAGGAAGAAGTCCAAGCTGCTCTGAAGGCACTGGCGAAAAACAAGGCTCCAGGAATTGATGGAATATCAATTGAGATGTTTCAACAAACAGATGTGGTGCTGGAGGTGCTCACTCGTCTATGCCAAGAAATATGGAAGACATCTTTCTGGCCAACTGACTGGAAGAGATCCATATTTAAGCCTACTTGTTGTCTTATTAACCATAGTACAATGTTAATGTACAATTACTTTTTTATTGTACTTTAGATGAAGGTTTACAGAACAAACTAGCTTCTCATTAAACAATTCGAACACATATTGTTTTGTGACATTGGTTGCCAACCCCACGGCATGTCAATACTCTCCCCTTCTCGACCTTGCGTTCCCTGATACCAGCTTTCCTGTCCTCTTCTGCCGTCTCGTCCTTGTCTCTGTGCTGGTGTGGCCATTTAGTCTCATTTTGTTTTATGGGCCTGGATAATCTTTGGCTGAAGGATGAACCTCAGGTGTGACTTCATTACTGAGCTAAAGGGGTGTCTGGGAGCCATACACTTGGGGTTTCTACAGTCTCTGTAAGATGAGTAAGTCCAGTCTTTTTTTTTTTTTGAGTTAGAATTTTATTCTACAATTTTCTCTCACTCTGTCCTGGACACTCTATTGTGATCCCTGTCAGAGCAGTCAGTGGTGATAGTGGGGAACCATCTAGTTGTGCTGGACTCAGTAGGGTGGAGGCTGTGGTAGTTGTGGCCCATTAGTCCTTTGGACTAATCTTTCCGTTGTGTCTTTGGTATTCTTCATTTTCCCTTGCTCCAGATGGGATGAGACCAGTGGAGTATCTTTCATGGCTGCTCACAAGCTTTTAAGACCCCAGATTCTACTCACCAAAGTAGAATGCAGAACATTTTCTTTATAAACTATGTTATGCCAGTTGAGCTAGATGTTACCCAAGACCATGGTCCCTGCAGCCCTCAGCCCAGTTATTCAGTCCCTTAGGGAGTTTGGATGTGTATATGGAGCTTCCATGACCTTGCCTTGGACAAGCTGTGTTGGCTTCCCCAGTATTGTGTGCTATCTCACCCTTCACCAAAGTTACAACTTATCTATTGCCTATTTAGTGTTTTTCCGTCCCCATGCCTCCTCTCCTTGTAACCATCAAAGATTGTTTCTTTTTGCGTAATGTACAATTGCGTTTATCTTTAGCCTTAAAGTGTCCAATAAAAACTGAGATGTTCCAAAGTTGCATCTCTTTCTGTGCAGCTATGTCATGCATTTGAAATACAGTCAGGTTTGGTTGTTAGATTCTACATTGCATCCAGGATGCCCAACACTCTAGTTGATGTTCTGCTTTTTTGCTTATTTGTGTGTTTGATTATGTTTGCGAACATTAAATCTAAATCTAAATCCTCTTAATGAACACTTCTATGGATTTTGACAAATTCATCATCACATATTTACCAGTCCTGTACTGTACTCAAGAATATGAGAATCTCTTTTAATGCAAAATGTTCAAGAAAAAAAAGCATAGCAAAAAATTTAAATGCCATCCTGCATTTACCCTTATGTATAGCAAATAATGATATTTTACTATAGCTGCTGGAGAACTTTAAAATATATGTAATATTACCCTTCATATACTTCTTGACCTCTTTCCTTAAATTCTCTTCCAAGACTCTTTAGAATTTTGTGTGTGTTCCTTTCCCAGATGTTTTAAAACTTTTGTTTTATAAGTGTGTGTTTATACTTTTTTCAGTCTATGCAAATGTGATGATAATAATAATAATCTTCAATTTATTGTTTTCTTCAGTGTGCATTTGAAATTTATGAATGTCCCCACATAAAGTACAAATGATTAATTTAATTATTGAATAGTATGCCATTGCATTAAAATATTGCAAGTTACTTTTCCATTCCCCAATCTGCAGACCCTTAGGTTGTTCTCACTGTCTGTCATTAGGCATATGTCCTTGTGTATGTGAAACGTTTACTAGGGTATATGCAGAAAACTGAGTTTGCTTAGTGGTACAGAAGCTCATCTTCAATTTCTTTAAAGATGACCATTTAATATTTACATCAAAACCTCAAGAGATAGTCAAGTATGTAAAGCATAGTTTAAAGATCTAGTTGAAACATTTTAAACTTTTTTCCTTGGGGAAAATAGAAGATTTGCCATTGAGATGAAATATGTGAAGACCAGTCATGTTGAAGAGGGAGTAAATTTGTTCTATGAAAGGATATATGGTAGAATCATTTGAGCATTTGAGCATTCTCACAGTAGATTAAACTTGCAGTTGGGGGAAACGACCTTGAGTATAGGTGATCATTTTTAAGACTGTATCATTGTTTTATTGACAAAAAGTTGAGAGGATCAAAAAACTACTTTGCTGACTAAGAGTCTGAGTGGAAATCAAATAGTCTTTTGCCTTGAGATGAAGTAACCATTAGATAAAAAGTTGTTTTTTTTGTCATCTCTGGAAAAATTCTTTTGTAAAACATAATTACTCCCAATGCAGGGTGACTTCACAGATCTCCAAAGGGTGATTTTTCACTTCTCCAATGATATCACTTTCCTGGCATCAGGATTGAAGGCTTTATATTAGGTGGTTGAGAGCAAAAGGAAAAGACCCCTCACTACTTTACCTGAAGAACTTATTTTAGCATAGTTGAGTACAGCAGGCCAAGTTAAAATTCATCAAGTCAAGGATATTTTGCAAATATTTCCATTGTAAAAACTCACAGGTAAATGGAAATTGGTTGGGTTTTAGAGAAAAATAAGGACTCATACATATATTATAAATGTATTTCAAACATATTTTCTTGGAATAGATTAACAATGAGGAAACTGTCCTCTAAATGCAAAATTGACAACTAGAAGTCAGCAAAGGGGACGTCAGTTTTTTGTCTCAGTTAAACTGGAAACTCTTCCTGGAAGAAGTAAATTCCTGTCTGTCTACATGACTCGCCCACCACACTGGTGTACAGGCAGCTCTGATAGGAGCAAAATCAGAATCTGATGAACAGAAGGATGTTACAAACATTATATGTCTCTGGTTTTATTTATGCTTCTTACTCAGAGGACATTCAGCTTTTTGTTAAACAAGTATTTATTAACTATCAAAAGCTGCCTGAAATGAAGGAAGGAGTAGCTACATGAAGTATAATAATGGTTAATAGAATGTCCTTTATTGCTTCTCAGAAATCAAGTATTATAATATTAAATTAAGTACAAGGAAAAACTATGCAACTTTATGGTTTCAGAGTTCTATTGATGTTTTTAGAGATGAATATTAATATAATTTCCTATGTGTCAAACTTGGGCAGAAGGAGGAAATTCTTTTATGGTGTGTTTTGAGAAATGAAAAAACTTAAGGTTGAGGTACATTGGCAATGTAAAAGTAAATAATTGATTAACAAAGAAGCTGCTGGATGCTCTGATTATAGTCCAAGGAATTCTGAACGACTTTTCCAAACTCCACATATTTTCATTACATATTGCACTTAGAATTTTGAGATAAAAAGAGCCTTCATGATAATCTAGCTCATTTTATGTTATCAACTAGAAGAATATCATTCATTTTTATTAGCATGTACCTACTTTAATTATTAAGAAGAAAATAGAACATGAAATATAACATTGGCCTAGTAGGTAACATTTGTATTTGTATATTGTGGAGAAGTTAGTCTGAATAAGATTTTCTAGCTATTTCCTTTGTCTTGAAAAATAAAAATTAATGACCTTATTATTCACTAGATATTAGAAGGATGAATGCTGTATGAAATTATGATATTTTCAGAAACATTTTTTCAGAGATAAGACAATCAGCACAATAGAATAATGGATTATAAGATTACTTTAACATGGTATGAAACCTCAGATTTTCCTCTCTCTCTCCCCTCCTTCCCTACAACTCCCCTTCCATTTCAGTGTCTATTAGATTCCAGGCACATATATTATCATCACTTAACACTCATCGTTACAATCTATGATGTCAAATATCTACTTAGCTTCTATTCATTATCATGGTTTTCCTTCTTTCTGTGTTCTGAGGATGATAACATCCTAGAGAGCATAAAGGGTTAGGCTGAAGTCTGGAAAGACTTGGGTTCTCTACCTTTGCTCCTCATTCAGTGGTTCCTCAAAAATTTTGATTCGCTCGATTGGTGCAGCTATTACAAGGCACGGGCAAAGAGAGCTCTGTGCTTCCTAGACTCTTGATTCTGTCAGACGAGCAAGTAGAGAGAATCAATTTATTCTCTGTCTTCTTCTTTAATCTTCTGAGGTTCTGTGCCCATTTCATCTATTAATAGTTGTCCAAATACCTGACCCTGCAGAGTGAATGATGCCTGATCATATTTGTTAAAATCAGGCTTGTTTTACTTATCTAAATGTATATACTGTTTCCATCGATACAACCAGTTGCATTATTTTTAACACCGAATTGATTTGCTTTCAAAAGCCAGAAGATTATAGATTATGACAGTTTAGGAGGGAGAATTCTGCCCCTCTCCCTTTTTTTAAAGAGAAGAAGAGTGCTGGGGAGGGTGTGTGATTTGCCAAAAATTTGTAAATCTGTGGCAAATAGAATGGAGATTGCCTAAATCCAGGCTAACGCTCCCTCTATAGCACATTTATATATTTATTGTAGTTATTTTAAAGCTTATAATTTAGAGTGGCCTCTATTCAAAACAGGACAATATTAAAATAAAATAACTAATGAAAATAAGAATCACCTGTTGTGCACCTAGTTAAGGAAAAGTGTACCCCATGTATGATGCCTAGTTTGAGAATCTTATCACTACTGTGGTAAAACACATTGTATTATTACAGGACAAAATATTTCATTTAATTATATGATGATCATATACAACAAAACCCTGAGAAGGACAAAATATTGTATCTGCACTGTAAATCTAGGGAGAGTGAAATAAAGGAAGAAAAAAGTCTAAGGATTTTCTAACCAGGATTTTGACAAAATGACTCAATTTCCGGACACTTCAGGGATTTTACAGATATACCAATGACTATTTTTTTTTTATTACTGAGGCTACTTCCTAAAACATATTTTGTAATGTGTTTGATTACTGTTTCTGACTAAAACTTTTTCCTAATCAAAAAGGCAGGGCTTACATTAAAAAAAAAAAAAAAGATTACTGAAATTTCTGAGCTCCACCTTGAGATCAATGCTGTAACTCCTTGACGATCTCCATTCATATTTCAGGAGGTGAAATTGGAAGGCAGCACTTTCTTAGGATATGCAGCTGAGCGCAGGCCAGAACAGAACATCAATGTTCATGTGACCCTTAGTGAGATGTGATTGGTTTTAACATCTAGAGGTCTTTGCAAGTTATTGTGATTATCAATGTATTTCCTAGTTTACTGTTATTACCAACAGAAGCAATACAGCAACAATTACACTAAATTCTATGCAACATTTGAAATTGGTAAATCTGTTTTCAGTGCTTCCTGGCTTCTTTCTTTTTATTTACTTTCAGATTTTTGACAGCTCAAAGTGCTCCTCAAGGCACCTAAGGGATTGCATTAGAATACTGCAACCAGACCTGTCTCGCTTCTTTGAAGACTGCCGCATCCTGGCCACAGACCCCCATGCCTGTTTCATTCTTCTTTACCAATAAACCTTTTTATGACGCATCTCCTCAGGGTCAGGTCAGTGTTTTTCCAGCAACCCATATTTGACAATTAAATCTTTTCCAAACCTGAATAACTATAGATTGAAAGATGTGTCCACACTCTTCTTTTTATCTTAGGCAAGTGAAAGGTTTTTGTTAATATCTTCCTGAGAACCATGCACTAACACTAGAGGAAAAAAAAAAAAAAAAAAACTTTTTTTTTTTTTTTTGTTTTAAGGAGGGGGAAATGGAAGTGGATGGAGCAGGTAATGAAAGCAAGTGTCTAAAGAATCTAACTTTAAACTGGTAGGGTTTGATGGCATCTGTAATTTATACTTATATCTACTTCACTTTATCCGCCAGTCATCATTATCCAGAGATAGAAGTTTTGGGGAAAAGGCTGACTTTACAGGGATTCAGAATAGAAGGGACCTGAGACTCACCAGGAAACTCTGGTGGCCTAATGGTTAAGAGCTATAGCTGCTAACCAAGAGATTGGCAGTTTGAATCCACCTGGCCCTCCTTGGAAACCCTATGGGGCAGTTCTACTCTGTCCTATAGGGTGGCTATGAGTCAAAATTGACTTGACAGCAGTGGGTTTGGTTTGGTTTTTGAGACTCATCAAGTAAAACCTTCTATGCATGCCTTAATTCACCCTAAAGATTATAAAAAAACAAAAAGTTGGCTTTACTTTAGCACATCTGGAAATGAGAACTCATTCTTGTATAAGTTACATCACACCATCTTTGAGTAGCTGTATTTATTAGAAATAAGTACTTATTCTGATCTGAAATAATACATCATTGAGGGTGCTTATATATGTGTAGTCATTACAACTGTTTACAGAGCTCTCATCTACATAATCTCTTAAGATACATTTTCAACATTTCCTTCAGAGTAATATTATTCTCTGATCCCTAAAAGGCTAAATAAATGAGCTGCTCAAAATCATACAGCTGCCCAATGACGTACCTGTGATTTTAACTTAGAATATTTTATTCCAATAGTTTCATGTTTTCACTATAGAGATTTTAATGGGCTTAAAAATAGTTATTTTAGTAAAAGCTAAAGCTATTCTTGTTTCATCTAATAAGGAATGTGCTCTTCTCTAAATGAACAAGAGGTTATGATATTAGTAAATGGTCATCCAGGGAGAGAGTTACAGAGCTAACTGCTCTATTACCAGTGCCTGATACAGTGCTCTGAGCAAAGCAGGCGTTTAACTTCTTTTGAAAAGGATGAGCTAAAAAAAGAGTAGATTTATGTTGAAAAGAAAAGTGCTTGGGTTGCTTGACAACTTAATCTTACATTCTGAAAAAATGCAGGTCTTGATTTAAGAAATTTGCTCAAAGTCACCAAGTTAGTCAGTGGCAGAAGAGGGAGTTAACATATCTACCTCTTTATCCTTCACGAAGTATTTTCCTTTGAAACAAAGGTAGAAGCTAAGTTTTCCTCTTGTATACCCATAACCATTTATCCTATTATATCCATAGCTCTTTAGCATAAGGGGGGAGGGGAGAAAAAAAATTCAAAGATGGCAATAAACATTTATTAAGTAAATCTCACTTCTTTGGGATATAAAACAAGTAATTATCCTTCCATGAATGCTGAGTTGTAGAAGGAGACAATTTCTGAAGTCAATATCAAAAACTGCCTTGTTCGCAGTGAGAATAGAGCTTCAAATGTTATAGCAGAAGGTCTTTAGAACCCATGAAAGGAAGAGGAAAAGATGATCCCTTCTTTCCACACCACCCCTAAAAGCCAATTAACTACCAACTATATTAAAAAAAGAACATTAACACTCCAAAGCCCCTCCCATGTCCTCAAGCTCCTTTACGGTTGATTAACTGAACTATCTTTCCCGTTCAGGTAGCTGAAGATAAAAAAAAAAAAAAGCCAATGAATGAGACTAATCATTCTCAGGTGACCGAATTTGTGCTGCTGGGACTCTCTACTTCTCAGGAACTCCAGCCTTTCTTGTTTGTCCTATTTTCTGTACTCTACCTAGCTATCCTGCTGGGCAACTTTCTCATCATCCTCACTGTGACCTCAGATGCTCGCCTTCATACCCCCATGTACTTTCTCCTTGCAAACCTCTCTTTTATAGATGTATGTGTAGCCTCTTTTGCTACACCAAAAATGATTGCAGACTTACTGGTAGGGCGGAAGACTATTTCTTTTCAAGCCTGTATGGCCCAGATTTTCTTCGTCCATCTCTTTGCTGGTGGTGAAATGGTGCTCCTTGTGTCTATGGCCTGTGATCATTACGTTGCTATATGCAAACCTCTCCACTACATGACAATCATGAGCCGCCATGTGTGTATTATTCTTGTCCTCATTCCATGGTGTGTTGGCTTCATCCATACTGTTAGCCAGTTGGCATTTACTGTTAACTTACCTTTCTGTGGTCCTAATGAGGTAGATAGTTTCTTCTGTGACCTCCCTCTAGTGACCAAGCTAGCCTGCATTGACACTTATGTTGTCAGTCTACTAATTGTGGCAGACAGTGGCTTTCTTTCTATGAGTTCCTTCCTTCTCTTGGTGGTCTCCTACACGGTGATACTGATCACAGTGAGAAATCGCTTCTCTGCTAGCATGGCAAAGGCCCGCTCCACACTTACTGCCCACATCACTGTGGTCACATTGTTCTTTGGACCATGTATTTTCATCTGTGTATGGCCTTTCAGTGGTTATTCAGTAGACAAAGTTCTTGCTGTGTTCTACACCATCATTACTCCCATCTTAAACCCAGTTATCTACACTCTAAGAAACAAAGAGATGAAGGCTGCTATGTCAAAACTGAAAAACCGGTATCTGCAGCCTGGCCAGGCATCAACAGTCATAAGAAATGCTTTTGTCCTGGAAACAAAATAAGCCCACAAGACCATTGTCACTTTAGTCTTGTCTCTAGACTCTTACAAATGTAATTGCTGGGATGTTAAAGCAAATTATTTTGACCAGTGGAAAGGACTGATTGAGTAACTGGGATTAAAGGATGATTTGCTATGATAATATAAAAGTAATAGAATGAATGTTAGCCATTTTAATATTCTTCCCTGCACTTTTTTTTCCTCTCTTTTTATTTCTGTTTGCACTTTTTTATTGTTTATTCAAATCATACCTAAGACACGGGTTTATTGGCTATGAACCAATAGGAAATGACATTTACTCACAAATAAACTGTGCCCTTCCTTCTCAAAAAAGTACTGTTCAGACCCCACTTTTGAATGATAACAGGTATATTTCTTTATACCATAGATATAATAGATATACTTACATAAGTAACTTACGATATATACCAGATAATGTATTATATACAATATATGAAATACCTAGTTAAGAAGAGATTTAATATTGCATACATAACTAACAGCTTAAAGACAATTCTGTAATTGATGATAGTGGCATCAGTGAATGTGTAAAAGGTCACATCTATCTAGCAGAAGACATTTACATCAATACTTTTCATAAACCTTTGTTCAAAGTGGCTACTTAATAAGTATTAATCAAGGGTAACAATTTATTGAATAAATTTACCAATGTTTTGTATTTGGTTATGTTATTGTCTGCTTAATAATAATAAAACTTGGGTTACTTCAGAGATGAGTTATAATTCTCTACCACTGTCTTCATGACGATGAAAGCCTGAATCCTGGTATAAAATATTCCCTCTCCCCCTAGGTCTTCATGATCCCTATCTTTTCAACAGAATAATTTTACATATTAATACTGATATAAATCATTGCTTTTGTATTTTTTTTTTTTGTATTTTTGCCTTTTTATTTAGTCAATGTTCTATTTTTAAATTGCCTAGAGCAGGCTCAGAAGGCAACAGAATCCTATTGGGAGATCAATGGGATTCTCATGAAATCACCCCTCCAAGGTTTCTTATAAGACTAAGGTTTTTTAGGATTCCCCACTGCAGATTATTTTAGGCTTTCTCTCTTTTATTATATTAAAGGCATCTCTTAGATTTTTCTACTATGTTCTAGTTTTGCAATCTGGTATAATGTTAACTGACTCTTCTAGACCCCATTCTTCAGAGTCTCAGAAAACAAGTCTATAATTCCCACTACCAAAGCGGAAAAAAGTATGTTCATCTTTGAACCATATGATGCCAAGTTATTCAGGATATTAAAAAAATGAATTAAGTACCTAAGTATTTTTTTTTTTACTCAGACTTTTTTATAGTAATACAGGTCTCCCAGAATTCTACATTATCTTTGCATACTTTTCTAATTGGATGTGTAAAATAAATGATATACCATTGTGAAACTAGTGGCAATTACAATTTAACTCTGTGAAGCAAGCAATGTAATAAGGATTTTATATACATCATCTTTTTTAGTTTTAAAATAGCTATGAGGTATTTATCTGCTGATTTATTAAGACGGGCTAAGGAAATTGAGCAAGCTTGTGCACTTAGAAAGGAGCCCTGGTAGTACAACAGTCAAGTGCTTGGCTGCTAACCCAAAAGTCAATGGTTTGAACCAACCCAGCGGCTCTGAGGGAGAAAGATCTGGCAATCTGCTCCTATAAAGATTACAGTCTACAAAACTGTATGGGGAAGTTCTGCTCTGCCACAGGGATAGATACAAGTCAAAATCAACTCCATTGCACCTCACAACATCACAAAACTGTTAGAAAGTGGCAGAGTGAATTTTATATCTAGGTTTTTGTTGTGTTTTGTTTCATTTTGTTTTTGTCTCCTGTGCTTTGTGTTTTTTGGGTTCTTGTAGGTCCAGAAGAGCCCAGTTTTAGAATGTACTACTGCCTCGTGTGGAATACGTATGTGACCTTTGCAGAAAACTGGATTCTTTGCTTACCTTTCTCACACATAGTCTCCTACTCATAGTATCAAAAAGTCTTCACAGCAAGAAGATTAGGATTTAGACTCAGGTTATACAAGTTTCTTGCAAAGTTAATCATAACAGCAAGAACGCCAGTCGACTGGTACAAAGTGTTATTGTACATTCAAATCGTAAAGAAACTAAGAAAATAGAAACCTTTAGAATGCACATAGGTGAAAGATAATCCAGGTATTAAGAACCCACAAAAGACAGGAGAAAAATGTCCACACTGTTGTGAACATTATTAAATATATATTCATATTATATATAATTCTATAAAATATAATATTAGTTATGTTAAATAATGTAAATATTGTTAAATATATTAAAATCAATCAGCCCCAGGAACTGTTACTTTTCTGAAGGCCTGCTTTTATTATGATGGTGGCAAGAATCAAAAAAGCATTCATCGAGTACCAAACATGTGTCAGGTACTGTTTTAAGTCCTTTATATACATTAACTCACCCAATTCTCTAAATAATCCTGTAAGATATGTGTGATTATCATATTCATTTTTATAGAGAAGGTGTTGAAGCACAGAGAGATGAAGCAATTTGGCAAAAGTCACACAGCTAGTGGTGTCAGGACTAGAATGTGAACTTATGCAGTTTGGTTGCCAAGGGTTAACCATTTTTCACATTGAGGCAAGTTTCCAGATCCTTCCTTCCTGGGAAACAACTCCTCTGGCTTAAACTCAGACATTCTCTTCTGGTCCTGATTGGAGATCTAATTGAATTTCAAAGGGTTCCTCATATAACTAGGAGCACATACATTGTGAAACATCTCTCTTTTACATTCTCAAGAGTTACCTAATTTATATGAGATTTTCCAGGGAGCTATGTTTTATATAGAACCCTGGTGGCTTAGCAGTTAAGAGCTAGGGCTGCTAACCAAAATGTGGGCAGGTCAAATCCACCAGCACTCCTTGGAAACCCTTTGGAGCTGTTCTACCCTGTCCAATAGGGTTGCTACAAGTTGGAAATGACTTGATGGCAATGGTTTTTTTGTTTTTTTATGTCTTATATATCCTGGATTCCATTTACTCTGGGTAATCCTTAGCGAGCAAAATTCTGCTAAAGGAATTTCTGAGATAAAATCTTTTTCTTTTACCAAATACCTGTAGTTGATTTACATAGAGTCCAGTTAACAAGGACAAGAGTCAGATCCTTCTGCCTCTTTCCTTTACCCCAAAGGATATTCTTATGGTGAAGGGGTCAATGGGTAGCAGGTCAGCTGCTGCAACTCTTTCCTTTCACATACTCATAAGTATATTATTTGCTGCAGCCTGGACCCCATCAAAACCACCTCTATTAAAACATTTTACCTGCTTCAAAATATATATTCCAAAAAACACCACAACAAATAGAGATATAATAAACTAAAGGACGACTAATTCAATCTATTTATTAAAATGTGTTTTTCACACAATTATTTGACAGTATGAAAATTATCAATCACATAGAAACAAAAGCAAAGAAAAAACTGAACAAAGTTTTTGAAGATATCAATAATTTAGGTATGCTAAGCCTTTGTTTACATACCTCTTGTTTTCCCTATAGTGTATGTGAAGAAAAGAAAGTTATTAGTGTACATTATTATAATTATAATATTAATTTCATCCTTCCTTTTACTCCATATGCCACCATTTTTTCTATTTCCTGTTTTCTTTTTCAACAATTTATTTCTCATTCTTTACTCCTATCATGACTTTGTGCATTAAGTGTCTCTGAGAGGTATTATTTGGCAATAAATTGTGTGGATATATGATCTTTAAAAGATTAGACTGAGATTCAACAGGCTTGGGAAAATAATCAAATACATTTCTTTTGAAAATGTGTTATATGAGACAAAGCATTTAGGAATAACAACATTGCAAAACAAGATGTAAATGATTATATAGAGACTCATATGACCCTATAAATTATTTTACACATTTGACTATTCCATAAAGTGCTTCAGGAGCTTTATTATCTCAGGTAGTTATTTGGAACATGAATTTGATTCCTGTCCTGACAAAATACTACTGAAATAACCAAATGAATATAGAAGCTGAAAAAAGTCATCATGGTAAAATAATGACAAAAGAAAACATAGGAGTAATTTCTGTAACCTTGAACTAAGCAATGGTTTCTTAGATATGACACCAAAAGCACAAGTGGCAAAAGAAAAAATAGATAAATTGGACTTTATCAGAGTTAAAAAGATCTAAGGATTTTTTTAAGGACACATTCAAGAAAGTAAAAAGACAACACAGAAATTGGAATAAACTATTCGCAAATTATATATCTAGTAAGAGACTTGTTCAGAATGTATAAAGACCTCGTACACTTCAACAATAAAAAGGCAAATAACTCAATTAAAAATTGTCAAGGGGAGGCGGGGCCAAGATGGCTGACTAGGTAGAAACTTCCCGGATCCCTCTTGAAACAAAGACTCGGAAAAACAAATGAGTCGATCACATACATGACAATCTATGAACGCTGACCATCAAACACAGATCTAAAGAGTTGATCTGAGTGACGGGGGAGAGAAATCTGCACCCTGAAGCAGCGACCGCTTCTGGAACCGGTGTCCCACTCCACAGCCTTGAGCCCTTGTGGTTCCCTGGTGCAAAGTGGCAGGGCTGATTGTGGCTTGCTGAGGTGGGGTAGGCATGGGACACAGCCCTAACCCTTAGCCCCCTGGGGTAACCTCGATAGAGACTCAGCCAGTGCAAGCAGGCTGCACATTGACACGGCTAATGAAAGAATGAGCAACCACAGGGAAGCAGCGACTGTTTTCGAAGCCTGGAGCCAGCGTCCCAGTCAGAAAACCTTGGCACCGGGTTTTGGATTGGGCAGAGGGGAGCTGAGCACGACTTCCTGAGATGGCGCAAGCACGGGTCGCAGCCGTAGCCTCCTGAAGTGACCTCGGGGGAAGCCCAGCCATACGGGGCTGACAGGAGAAGAAGTCACCGGGAGGCAGCGACTGGTTTTGGAGCCTGGGAACCTTGGCACTGGGCTTTGGACAGGAGGCAGAGGAGCTGACCACCGCTTCTGAGACAGCATAAGCACAGGATGCAGGCCTCATCCTCAGGGGCAATCTTGACCCAGCCAATGCCCCTCTGGAATCTCAGATAAAACAGTCATCACCAAGCAAGATAAGTAACTTTCTCTATATTGCTGAGTGCTACTCTCTCCTATCTATCTGATCTCCCCTCCCTGCCCCATGTGGCTTCATTAACATTGGAATTTCCTGGGCCAGGGCATGAAGTACTCTGCAGTTTTTTTTGTTTTTTTTTTTACTTTGCTTTTCCTAACCCATTCTCCTGGCCTGTAAGAAGCAGCTACTAAAAACCCAGGGACAAAAAAGCCTTCCCTGACTTCCCTAAACTGGAATAAAAATACAGAACCAGCTCCAGCCAAGCATATGAGATCCACAGTCTTCAGCTTTCATCCCTACAGGCAACAAGGTGGCTATTACAATGCAAAGGCAATTCTGATGGAGATCTGACTGTAATTGTTTTAGCAGATCACTGGAAAGACAAGTTTTCCAGGTCTGATATCTCTACCTATTAAACAGAGCCCTCACCCATCCACAGTGGGGAACTGAAGGCTGAAGCTCCACCCAAACTACCTAGCCACCTGCCAAAGGGGTCTGAGGTTACTGACGCCTACCAATCTTTAGAGGTACAAATGTTGGGTGCCTAAGCTACAGCTGCAGAGCCCACTCACCAAAGTGCTTTAGGAATATAGGCACACCTACCTCACTGGCACTTGGCAGAAGGCTGTTAGCATCCTGCCCCTCCTGGAGTGCGACCTCCTGCTGCTACTAGAATCTGGTGCACACAACTATCACCACTACTCTTCTAAGATAATAGGTGACAGTCCACACCACACACTTGGTGGCCCAAAATCAGAACACCTAAGCTGATTCTATTCAAGAATAGTGAATGGGCTCTTAGGCTTATATATCTGGTGACAGCCCAAACCACCTGGTAATAGGACACAAGTGATTCAAAAGCTACAACAATCAAGACAACGCAATCTAGTAGCCCATCTGGGTATATTGAAAGAAAAAAAAACAAGGTAAGACACAGTGAACAAATATAAAATAAATCATTACAGTATCTTGTAGATGGCTTGGAGACAGCAGTCGATATCAAACCACATGAAGAAGCAGACCATGATTGCTTCTACAACTCCCCAAATTAAAGAATCAAAATCTTTCCCAAATGAAGATACAATCCTAGAATGGCCAGTTGCAGAATATAAAAAACTAATATACAGAACACTTTAAGACATCAAGGATGACCTCAGAAATTAAATAAGGCAATCTACAAAAAAAAAAAAAAAAAAAGCCAAGGAACATACTGATAAAGCAGTTGAAGAAATCAAAAAGATTATTCAAGAACATAGTGGAAAAATTAAAAAGCTGCAAGAATCCATAGAGAGACAGCATTCAGAAATCCAAAAGATTAACAGTAAAATTACAGAATCAGACAACTCAATAGGAAGTCAGAGGAGCAGAATCGAGCAACTAGAATGCAGAGTGGGGAGTGGGACGACAAGGCAATTGACACCAATAGAGTTGAAGAAAAATCAGATAAAAGAATTTAAAAAATGAAGAAATCCTAACAATCATATGGGACTCTATCAAGAAGAATAACTTGCATGTAATTGGAGTTCCAGAGACAGAAAGGGCCACATGAACTAGAGGCTTACATCATCCTGAGACCGGAAGAACTGGATGGTGCCCAGCTACAACCGATGACTGCCCTGACAGGGAGCACAACAGAGAACTCCTGAGGGAGCAGGAGAACAGTGGGATGCAGACCCCAAATTCTCATAAAAAGACCAGACTTAATGGTCTAACTGAGACTAGAAGAATCCCGCTGGTCATCGTGCCCAAACCTTCTGTTGGCCCAGGACAGGAACCATTCCCGAAGACAACTCATCAGACATGGATTGAACTGGACAATGGGTTGTAGAGAGATGCTGATGAGGAGTGTGAGCTACTTGTATCAGGTGGACACTTGAGACTGTGTTGGCATCTCCTGTCTAGAGGGGAGATGGGAGGGTAGAGGGGGTTAGAAACTGGCAAAACAGTCACAAAAAGAAAGACTGGAAGAAGGGAGTGGGCTGACTCATTAGGGGGAGTGTAAATGGGAGTATGTAGTAAGGTGTATATAAGTTTATATGTGAGAGACTGACTTGATTTGTAAACTTTCACTTAAACCACAATAAAAGCTATTTTTAAAAATTTGAATGTTAACACAAAAATTTATATTTGAAAGTTAATAAAAATTTAATTTACAACCAAAAAAAATTGTCAAGGGATTTGTGTAGATATTTCTTCAAAGAAGACATACAAATAGACAAGAAGCACTTGAAAAGACACTAAACATCATTTCCTATTATGAAAATGGAAAACAAATCCACAACGAGATAGTTCTTCATACCCACTAGGATTGCTACAATTAAAAATATGGAAAATCACAAATGTTGGGGAAGATGTGGAGCAATTGAAAAAAACATATATTGCTGTGCTCTTAAACCGGTGTAGCCACTTCGGAAAACAGACTGGTAGTTCCCTTAAAATACTGAACTCAGAGTTAGCATATGGCCCAGCAAGTCCACTTTTATATATGCATGAGACTCGAAAACATATGTTCAAAAATAAAACCTGTTCACAAATATTCATGGCAGCATTACTAATAATAGCTAGAAGTAGACACACCTAAAAGTACATTAACTGATGAGTGGATAAACAAAATTGTGGTATATCCATACAATGGATAACATCCAGCAGTATAAAGTAATGGAGTATTAACACATGCTGCAACTTAGATCAACCTTCAAAACACTACACTAAATGAAACCAGCTAGTTACAAAAGACCACATATTGTACAGCCCCATTTACATGAAATGCCTAACATAGGCAAATCCATAGAAACTGAAAGTAGAAGAGTGACTGGCAGAGGCTGGGTCAAAGGGCATGTGGGGAGTGGTTGCTAATGGGTCTGGTATCTTTTGGGGGGCATGAGAAAAATATTCTAGAATTAAATGAGGTGATGATTACATAATCCTGTCAATATCCTAGAAACCACTTTAAAAAGGTGAATTTATTGTATGTCAATTATATATCAATAAAACTATCAATAAAGCTATTAGAAAAATAATGGTATAAATTTGTGTTTAGTAATTTAGAAAATTTTAGGTACGTTTAATTTGTTTAAATGTGTTAGATATAAGACATACCAGTGATTAACTGGTTTCAAAGGAATTATTCATCTACCTGAAACACGTGAAATAAAGATTCATCTGGAAAGTGGTCAAGATACTCAGCAGAACATTCTCCCCAAAATCCACGAGTATGAAATACTAGTGTCTTGGCAACAGTACTTAGGAGTTACTTGGTATTATCTCCTAACCTGCACTAGGCATAAATAACATATCAGAAAAAGGCAATGCATGTCTTGTCCTAAGTAGAGCTCTTTTCAAAAACAATTCTTAGAAGTGAAAGTATTATGTAAAAGAAAATAATGTCACCATCTGACTGATGTACTAAGATTCTTTTAAGTAAACCTTGATGAGATAGTGAGAAGAAATACAAGTTATGAGAAATCAATTTTCATAAGAAAGATGACTGAGTCTTATATTTTAATGTTGATAGAAGTAATATTTAAATGTTGTTTTGTAAACTTAGCATGCTTGGCTTTCAAATCATCAGTGAAAATTTTAGAAATTATGTAATATATAGGATAGATAATTTATACAGTCAACCCTCTGTGTCCGTGAGTTCTGCATCTGCAGATTCAACCTACCTCAGATGGAAAATGTTTGGGAGAAAAAAAAAAAGGACATTTTTTCCCTTGTCATTATTCCTGAAACAATACAGTATAGCAACTATTTACATAGTATTTACGTTATATTAGGTATTACAAGTAATCTAGAGATGATTTAAAGTATATGGGAGGATGTGAGTAAGTTATATGCCAATACTACGCCATTTACATAAGGGACTTGAGCATCTGGGGATTTTGATATTCAAGGGGGTCCTGGAACCAATCCCTTGGGGATACCTAGGGAAAACTGTATGTATATATGCACGCGTGTGTACACAGGGACAGAAAAATATTAACTGATGTTAACTCTGAATGCCAGCAAGATGAATGATCATTTTTCTTTCCTTTTTTAATTTTCAAAATACTATTAATATAAAATTTCCTCTGGTGATAAAAATGGACAGAAAAATGGATCTTACAGTTACCTTTATAAACATTTTATTATACATAGCTATCTTTCTCCTCCTTTCAAAAAGATATCTTGCTCATTTAGTTAATATCAATCTTTTAATCGTTTATTTTCCATGCATTAGTTCAGTTTTGATCACAAGTTCTTCAAACATTTCTTCCATGCCTCTGGTTAAACCTCACAGCTCTGAATAATTTTCTCAGTGCCTCCTTCATCTCCTTATTCCGGAGACTGTAGATCAAGGGGTTGAAAAGAGGAGTCAACACAGAATAAAATAAAGTCACAATTTTCTGGATCCCAGCTGGGTTGCCTGTTGTTGGGCTCACATATACAATCATGATGGAACCATAGAAGAGGGATACCATGGCCAGGTGGGAGCTACATGTGGAGAAAGCCTTATGCCGGCCTTCTGCTGAGGGGACCCTCAGCACAGCTCTGATCACCAGGGCATTGGAGCTAATAATGAAGAGGAAGGTGGAGAACATGAGGACAGGGTTAAACATGGCACAGATGACCTCAGTGGCAGGAGATGGCACACAGGACAGCTTCATAAGGGGTCCTGGGTCACACAGAAAGTGATCGATTTTATTGGGACAACAAAATGGGAGCTGAGAGATTAGGTAAACAGGCAAGAGGAAGTATAAGAAGCCACATGCCCAGCAGCAGGCTCCCATTCTGATGCAGCGTCGAACTGTCATTATGGAGGGCTAGTGCAGGGGCCTGCAAATGGCAAGGTACCTGTCCAAGGCCATGACGGACAAGAAGAAGGTCTCAGTGGTGCCCATGGAGAAGAAGAAGTAGAACTGGAGGAAGCAGCCAGAGAAGGAAATGGCGTTGGTTGCAGAGACAAAGTTGGCCAGCATATTGGGGGTAGTTGAAGTTATAAAGCAGATCTCCAGGAAGGAAAAATTGGCCAGCAGGATATACATGGGAGTTTGTAGTTGATGATCCCACCTTACAATGCAGATAATGGATAGGTTCCCAATCAACGTCAGGATATATGTTCCGGAGAAGAATGAGAAGAGGAGGATTTGAATCTCCCAGGTACAAGGGAAGCCTAAGAGGATGAATTTACTCACAGAACTAGAGCAATTAACATTAGCATTTTTATTTGATTTTAAAGCTGGAAAGACAACAGATTTCTGTATTAAAAGTGATGTTACATAGAATTTTCATTAAGCAGATGCCTTAAGTAGGGTCAAACGAGTATGTGTGTCAATCAATAACATAATGCCATGACTCATTCAGGCTTTTTTTCATGATTTTCAGATATTTATAGTCCTATCCTAGACTTAATGGCACAACAGTTAATCACTCAGCTGTTAAACAAAATGTTGGTGGTTCAAGTCCACCTAGGAGCTCTGTGGGAGAAAGATAGGGTGATCTGCTCCTATTAAGATTACATCCTAGAAAACCCTATGGGACAGTTCTGCTCTGTCTCATGGGGTCACTATGAGTCAATATTGACTCAATGACACCTAATAGCAACAACATTCTGCACACAATAAATACAAAGTAAACAGACACTTTTCAGCTGTCTTGAGGTTTACAATCAAAGCGAATTGATATTGAAAATTGTAACTTACAATTTTATATCAATCAGTCAATGAATAAGAACTAAATACAGTGGAGATAACACATGTTCTTGACATATAGGTTAAAGAGATTTATGTTGAATAATGTACACCTCTATGTACTGTCAAACTGATTTAGGGACAATATCCAGGTGCATTTATAGATTTAAAATACTATATGCACAATGATTCATTTTAGCTTTATTGTGTTTGAATATGGGCTATATCCCTACCTCTATTTTTAGAATATATTCTAACCCAATATTAAGGAGAAATATTATGAATATTTATTAGAAAATTTCACACCTCAAATTTCTTTTTATTAAAGTATCCTCTTAAAAATACTACATGTATAAATTTCTAAAAAAATTTTCATTGCATTATAATACTTGGAATACTGCATAGGAGGTCAAAGAGATATTGATCGTTGGATTTGTATCAGCAAAGACACCCAGAAAAATGGATGTGTCTCCTCTTTGTAATCTGATAGAGAAGAAATTCCATCATTTTCATTTCAGGTACTAGTGATAAATATTGTTTGATAACGTTTTGTCTAAACTGGTTCTTTTAACCTTGCAATTTAAGTATTTTGAAACTGTAGTCTTCATAATTATCACCTCAATAAACCCTTTAAATGAAATTAATATGTGAGATACAGGATAACATTTAGTAAGGCTCTTCGATACCATATGATTTGCATGGAGTGTGAGTCTTCAAACCTCAGATGAATTTGTAAAAAGAACAAATACTCAAAGCTGATATTCTAGAATAGTTGTTCTCAAAGTGTGGTCTAGAGACACCAGGTGGTGTCTGAGAATCTTCCAGGACTGCCAGAATAATTATTATTATTTCCATAATAATAATGAGGTATTATTTCCTTTTTGTACTCTCAATTCTGTTATGATTATTAAGTGAACATTTCCAAACTATATGATGTGTGATACCACAACAGACACAGACTAATTGTAGAAGTGGATATGAGAATCTGATTTGTCTTCTATTAAGCCAAACATTAAAGAGATTTGCAAAACTGTAAAAGAATGAAACTCTTCTAATTTTTATTGTTTAGGTAAAAGTAGTTATTTTTCTTAAAAATACATCATTTTATTAACAAAAAGTCAGTTTATTGTTTGTATTTTTAAGTGAATTTATAAATGTTTATTTTTCTCATTTTAATTTTCAAAATGGAAAATATTAATAGCTGTAACTCACACAAACAAAAGCTTTTGGGGGTCTTTGATAGTCTTTAAGACCATAAAGATATCTTGAAATCAAAAAGCTTGAGAACCACTATTCTAGGTCAATCTTGCCTAGGATAATTAAATCCCTTTCCTAGCTGTTCAGAGCTAACTGTCGTTTGGACAAGAGCTTTGTATGGTGCTTGAATTGTTTCTGATTTTTTTTTTTTTCACTGACATATTTTATTCTTGGTATTTTCTCTAAACATCATGATCCACATTGGAAAACAGCAGTTTGATGTAGAGCAAAAAAATAATCTTTAGGGAAAAAAAATCACATGCCTATTTTAAATTAACATTCAGACATTCTAGAACGATGAGGTCCTACTTTGAAAAAATAAGCCAATAAATAAATAAAATTATGATACCATTGTTTTGTTTTGTATCTGCATAGCATAAGGACTTGCAACCTAAATCGGAAGCATCTGGAATTTCCAAATTAGTGCTACAAATTAGTAAGTAAAAGACGAAGAGCTTGCTAGAAAAGTGGGCTAATTCTATCAACGTGTCTGGAGGCAAAATGTGACAATCTGGCATAATTAAGGACCCAGGCTCTAGGATAACATTGTCATTTATATCAAATTCAATTCCTAATCTTTATGTTGTTCTTCAGCTAAGTTTACAGTTGATATAAAATATTTGATATTAAAGTCAAACATATATCATTTAAAAAGAAATGTCAAAGTTGGTTATGTTCACAAAGACTAACCCTCAAACTTTGCCATCCAAGGGAAAATAAACTTTTCTTGCCTCCTAGTCCCTAAAATTGATAGAAAGTAATACGACCATGCAATATATTATTTTACATTTCATTGAGGAAAGTATGTCCATATTCATTTCCTAAAACTTTGCCCTGACTTAGGGTCT
Source organism: Elephas maximus indicus (assembly GCF_024166365.1). NCBI lineage: Eukaryota > Metazoa > Chordata > Mammalia > Proboscidea > Elephantidae > Elephas > Elephas maximus. The sequence goes on along the minus strand of NC_064828.1, from coordinate 25,427,906 downwards.
GAATTCCCTCATATATAGGAGAAATGCAAAAAGGGAACAGACAAGCCTCTTTAACAGTAAACTTTTGAAATAACATTTTTATAAGCTTTCAGATAAAACCTTGGGTTTTGTTCGGAGAATCAATGCTTTCATAATTCACATATTCACTGGTAGAATAGAAAGCTATAGCAGGGGTGGGAGGATGGTAACAGGGAAGTTGGAGTCATGAGAACTTTACACTTACCTGAAGATACAAGGTGGGGAGCATAGATATCTGTATAGTTGAATGTCATCCTCCACATCAGAGTGCAAACCCTAGCCTCAGATCTCAGAAAAACTCAACATAATTGTGTTCCACACATTAGTGTGAAACCTCATATGAAGTGCTATGGAGGCTTTTAGTAGCAAGAACATTGCAGAATTAGTAAATCCCTCAAGGACATCATTTAGGGCTTGCTTTTTGTGGTCATCTTGCTTATATAGGTAGAAGATGCAACAGGCAACTTAACAGTTGCAAAGAGAATATAGTTTCTCATGATTAAACAAAATCAAACATACAGCTGAAATTTCCAGACCTTGTCCGTTTTGTGAAGGTCATCTTTGGGGAGTGGCTCTCTAGAGAGGGAATTTATAACACAGTGGTCATATTGAACCATGGTTTCCTGTTCTGCCCTTTACACAGCATGCCAGAATTTGTTTCAGTTCCTTATACTTTTCCTATTGTAACTCAGTTTCTTTTTTTTTAAATTTGGAATAATGACGAGAAATAAAATCATTTCACCAGACGTAAGTTTGCTGCTTTAATTGTAATTGAAAGTGATCTCCCCTCTGATGGTAAAGAAAAAGTTATGACTCTGGTAATGAAACTTAGTTCCAAGCTTAGAGAAAAGTACCTGGGGTATAAATTAGCATAGAGATTAGAAGCAAATAAAATGAGTCATATTAAAGACTCATGTCTATGTGTTTTTTAGGGTAACTCATCCTCTCAGCTTCGCTTTGCATGCCCTACCACGAGCTCACCACTGCTGCATTAAGAGATGAATTCCTAAGACATGAATATTTTCTTTTAATAAGAGGCATATTTGTGAAAATTTCCCACACAGTTTACCACTTTGATGATATCTTTTTAATGGCTCCACACTACAGCATGTATGGTCTATAATATATTATGTAATGACTCCCTAACTGGTCATCACTTATGACTAGGACTACGAAGATTCTAAATAAATTAATCCACATTGTATAGTAGAATATTGCCAAATAATATATGGTCAAATAGTTTTTCATTATTTTAAGAATTATCCAATATTATGCCATATGTAAATAGCATTAAGAATATAATTTATATTCATTAATAAGTAGAGAAAAACATATGAATTTCTTAATATGAGTAGGAATGGCATTAGATAAAACTGAAAAAGAAGTAAGGTTGAAAATCAGTGGTCTAAACTTCAAATCAGAAGTTAAAAAAGAATAGCAAAGTAAACATTATGAAAGTAAACAATGAAAATTAAGATAAGATCATACATTTACAAGTTAATAGACATACAACAAAGTATGGTGTTTAAAAAGATAATATTGATAAATCCTAGCAAGACTGGCAAAGAAAAAATAAGGAAAAACTTCAGTAACGAACATTAGTGGGAACTAAAAATCAGGCATCTGTAGTACATACATTAAATGGTTAATAAAAGAATATCCTGAATCACTTTATGTTAGTAAATTTTGGATTAAATAGCCAAGCTACTTGACCAAAACACTCCAAGACTCCAAAACTGCAACAAGTAAAAATAGAAAATTTGAATTGTACTATATCTATTAATAAAATTGAATCTGTAATTAAAAAAACACTTTACAAAGTGGGCCTGTTCAATCTTTGGCTGAAGGGTGAACCTCAGGGGTGGCCTTATTACTGAGCTGAAAGGGTGTCCAGAGCCCATATGCTCAGGGTTTCTCCAGCCTCTGTCACAACAGCAAGTCTATTCTTCCTTTTTGAATTAGAATTTTGTTCTACATTTTTGTCCAGCTCTGTCCAGGATCCTCTATTGTGATCCCTCTCAGAGTAATCAGTGGTGGTAGCCGGGCACCATCTAGTTGTACTGGACTCATTCTGGTGGAAGCCATGGTAGATGTGGTCCATTACTCCTTTGGACTAATCTTTCCCTTGTATCTTTAGTTTTCTTCATTGTTCTTTGTTCCCAAAGGTATGAGACCAGTGGAGTGTCCTAGACGGGCACTCACAGAATTTTAAGAGCCCAGATGCTACTCACCAAAGTAGAATGTAGAACGTTTTCTTTATAAACTATGTTATGCCAGTTGAGCTAGATGTTCCCTGAAAACATGGCCCCACAGCCCTCAGCCCAACAATTTCAGTCCCTCATAGAGTTTGGATGTGTCTATGGAGCTACCATGACCTTGCTTTGTACAGGTTGTGTTGGATTCCCTAGTATCGTGTACTGCCCTCCTCTTCATTAAAGTTACCGGTTACCTATTGTCTATTTTTTTTTATTAGGGAAACCCTGGTGGTGTAGTTGTTAAGTGCTACTGCTGATAACCAAAGGGTCAGCAGTTCGAATCCGCCAGGTGCTCCTTGGAAACTCTATGGGGCAGTTCTACCCTGTCTTATAGGGTCGCTATGAGTCAGAATCGACTCGATGGCACTGGGTTTGGTTTTTTTGGTTCTGATTGTCTATTAAGAGTTTTTCCATCACCACTCCTCCTCTCCCTCCTATCAAAGATTGTTTCTTTTTGTATGTAAATCTTTTCATGAGCTTTTACAGTAGTGGTCTTATACAATATTTGTCCTTTTGTGATTGACTTATTTCACTCAGCATAATGTCCTCCAGATGCATCCATGTTATGAGATGATTTGCAGATTCATCATTGTTCTTTATCTTTGCATAATACTCCATTGTGTGTACGTACCATAGTTTATCCATTCATCTTTTGATGGGCATCTAGGTTGTTTCCATCTTTTGATATTGTGAATAATGCTGCAATGAACATGGGTGTACATATGTCTAATTGTATGATGACATTTATTTCTCTAGGATATATTCCTAGGAGTGAGATTGATGGATTATGTGGTACTTCTATTTCTAGCTTTCTAAGGAAGCATCATATCATTTTCCAAAATGGTCGTATCATTTTGCATTCTCACCAGCAGTGCATAAGAGTTCCCATCTCTCCGCAGCTATTCCAATATTTGTTATTTTCTGATTTTTTTTGATTCTTGGCAGTAATGCCAGCGTGAGAGAGTATCTCACTGTAGTTTTCATTTGCATTTCTCTGATGGCTAGAGATCATGAGCATTTCCTCATGTGTCTGTTGGCTGCTTGAATGTCTTCTTTGGTGAAGTGTCTATTCATTTCCTTTGCCCATTTTTTAATTGGATTATGTGTCTTTTTGTTGTAGAGGTGTTGGATTTTCTTGTAGATTTTAAAGATTAGACGTTAGTCTGATTTGTAATAGCCAAAAATTTTTTTCTCTCCGTAGGTTCCCTTTTTACTCTTTTAGTGAAGTCTTTTGATGAGCATAAGTGTTTAATTTTTTGAAGATTCCAGCTATCTAGCTTATCGTCTGGAGGTTTTGTGTTGTTGGTTGTGGTCTCTATCCTGTTAATGCCTTGTATTAGGGACCTAGCATTGATCATGTTTTTTCTTGTACGAACGTCACAGTTTTTGGCTTTATATTTAGGTCTTTGATCCATTTTGAGTTAGTTTTTGTATATGGTGTGAGGTATGGGTTCTGTTTCATTTTTTTTTTTTTTTTTTTTGCAGATGGACATCCAGTTTTGCCAGCACCATTTGTTAAAAAGACTGTTAAAAAGACTGTCTTTTCCCTATTTGGTGGACTTTGGGCCCTTGTCAAAGATCAGGTGACTATAAGTGAATGGATTTATATCTGTGTTTTCAATTCTGTTTCATTGGTCAATATATCTTTCATTGTACCAGTACCAGGCTGTTTTGACAATGTAGCTGTATAGCAGGTTCTGAGGTCAGGTAGTGCAAGTCTTCCAACTTTATTCTTCCCCTTCAATAGTGCTTTACTTATCCAGGGCCTCATCCCTTTCCAGATAAAATTAATGGTAAGTTTGGCCATCTCTTTAAAGAGTGTTGTTGGTGTTTGGATAGGTGTTGCATTATATTTGTAAATTGCCTCAGGTAGAATTGTCATTTTCACAATGTTGAGTCTACCTATTCATGAGCATGGTACATTTTTCCATTTATGTAGATTTCTTTTGGTTTCTTGCAGTAGTGTTTTGTAGTTTCCTTCGTATAGGTCTTTTACATCCCTGGTTAGATTTATTCTCAAGTATTTTATTTTTTTATGGGCTATTATAAATGGTATTGTTTTCCTGATTTCTTTTTCATTGTTCTGTTTAGTGGTGTTTATGAATCCAACTGATTTTTGTATATTTATGTTGTATTCTGCTACTCTGCTGAATCTTTCTATAAGTTCCAGTAGTTTTCTCATGGCGTCTTTTGGATTTTCTAAGTATAGCATATCACCTGCAAATAGGGACAGTTTAACTTCTTCATTACCAATAGATGTAAACATCTTCAATGAAATTTTTGAAAATCAAATTCATCAATGTATTTAAAGGATAACCTGTCTTGACCAAAAAGTGTCCATTCCAGAAATGCAAGGTTGCTTTAATATTTGAAATTCAGCCATATTAAGAGAATAAAAAAGAAAATTCATATGATCATCTCAATAGATGCAAAAAAAGCATTTGACAAAATTCAACACTTATTCAATAAGCCAGGAATAGAATGGAACTTCCATATACTGATAAAGGGCCTCTTCAATAAGCTTTCAACTAACCTCATACTTAATGGCAAATGACTGAACTATTTTTTTCTTAAGATTGGGGACAAGACAAAAATGTTCTCTCTCATCACTTCTATTCAACATTGTACTGGAAGTCCTATCAATATTTACTCATTTTAAAGTATTTACACAGGAGTATATAGATACACAGAATAAATAAATGTGTGTGCTTGCATGAGTTAATATACATACATAGGCTTCCTAGCTTCACCCACTGAAAGAGGCTAGTAACTCTGATACTCAGTGCCCAGATCTTGGTTTTATTATACCCCAATAGCAATGAGCACACAAGCTCTCACATCTTGTTTCGGAACACAAAAATTAAAGTCAGAAATTAAAGTGGGGACATTATTACCAACCTTATGTAAATAAGGATTATAAGAAAATACTATGAACAATTATACACCAGTAAATTAGATAATCTAGACGAAATGGACAAATATCTAGAAATATAAAATTACCTAAACTGACTCAACAAGAAATAGAAAATCTTAACAGACCTATAACAAAGAGATTGAATCAGTGATCAAAAACCTCCCAACAAAGAAAATACATGGCCAGATGGATTCACTGGTGAAATTTACCAAACATTTAAAGAATTAACACCAATATTTCTCAAACTCTTCAAAAAATAAAGAAAAGGAGGAGGCAGTTCCTAACTAATTATATGAAGTTAGTATTACACTAGTACCACAGCCAAGTATACACATTACAAGAAAAAAAAAATTACAGACTGACAAACATCCCTTATGAATATAACAGCAAAAATCCTGAACAAAATGCTAGCAAACTGAATACAACAGGATGTTAAAAATTATACACCAAGACCAAGTGAAATTTATCCCAGGAATGCAAGGGCGGTTAAATGTGATAAAAATCAATCAATGCAGCACATTATATTAATAGAACAAAGGAAAAAAAATGATGATATCAATTGATATAGAAAAAGCTTTTGCTAAACTCCAACACCTTTTCATGATTAAAAAACTCTCAGGAAACTAGGAATAGAAGGGAATTTCCTCAACATAATAAAGAATGATTACGAAAAACCCACAGCTAATATTATACTCAATGGCCAAGACTGAATACTTTTCCGCTAAGATCAGCAACAAGACAAGGATGTCCACTTTCACCACAGCTATTCAACTTGTACTAGAAGTTTTAGCCCAGAGAAATTAGGCAAGATAAACAAATAAAAGGCACGCTAATTGGAAAAGAAGTAAAATTATATCTATTCGCATGACATGGTCTTATGTATAGAAAATTACAAAGTATCTACAAAAAAACTACTAAAGCTAATAAGTGAGTTCAGCAAAGTTGCAGGGTACAAGATTACGCAGTAAGGATCAGCATACATCCAATTCCCAAAATACGGAGATTCACCCAGCCCTCACATTTCCACTTCTTCATCCTCGTCACTACCTGCCCACATAGCACAGTCTCTCTCTGACCCTGGTTGCCGGGAGCTAGATCAGAGCTTACAATTTAAAAAGATATCATCCTTCAGACTACCAAATGGGCAGATAGATGTCAACAGCAAGTTTGAAGAGTCCACATGACACACTAACCTCACCAATTTGGGGCTGATTTTCCACTAACACTTCAGGATGCCAGGTACAAGCTTGGGAGTCCACATAACACTCTTACTTTCTGACCTGATGGCTCCCACAATCCCTTTTGGTTTTGATAATTCATTGGGACTACTCACAGAACTCACAGTATACCATAGTTATGTCTACAGATTTATTATAACCAAAAAGGATATAAATGAAAAGATGATAGGGCAAGGTATGGAAGGGTTCCCAACACGGAGCTTCCATGTCCCAAGGGATGCACTGCCCTCCTGAGATCATATGTTCTTGTTAACCAGGAAGCTCCCTGCTCCTCCATGTTCCCTGCTTTTATCGGCCAGTCCTGCCTGATAAGCTAAATCATGCCTCCTGAGGCTAGTTGATATCAGTCTCCCAGATAAGTCTTTTCTTGCCTGGCCAACCCATATTCACCAGCACAAATTCTCAGGTGTGGCCTGGAAGTTCCAGACTAAGGCACTTTAATTACCTATGAGTTATTTCTCTGGAGCTAAGGAGAGGGGCCATCTTACTTAGGGTAAAACCACGTCCTTTACCCCACAAGAATAAAAATATAAAAAATTAGTTCTATTTATATAGATAAGCAATGAACAATCTGAAAAGTAAATTAAGAAAACAATTCCATTTATAGTAGCATATAAGACAATAAAATATCCAGAAATAAATTTAAGCAAGGAGGTAAAGGACTTGTACAATTAAAACTACAAAATATTACTGAAATTAATTAGAGAGACCTAAATAATTGCAAAGACATCCATGCTCATGGATTGGAATATTTAACATTGTTAAGATGTCAGTCCTACCCAAAGTGATCTACAGATTCAATCCAATTCCTATCAAAATTCTAGTGGCATTTTTTGCAGAAAAGGGAAAGCTGATCTGGAAATTCACATGGAATGGCAAGAGATCCTGGATACAAAAAAGAGTTCAGGAAAAAAATAAAATAAACCTGTCATATTTCTGCATATGATGTGATTGTGAGTGTAGAATCTATGAGCAAAATACTAGAGATTAATAAAAATACCAAAGTTGCTACAACAATCAGAAAATTAAAGGAAAATAAAAAATTCACAATAATATAAAAATTTCAAATTTGTTAGATTAAATATGATGAAATTTATACAAGACCATCACACAACTACAAAAACATAACTGAGATATATAAAATAAGGCAAAAGATATATCATGATCATGTAAGACAACACTCAATGTTGTTATAGCTTATTCATACAATAAAAAAAGGAAAATGTTGCAGTCGAGTCGATTCCTACTCATAGCAACCCTATAGGACAGAGTAGAACTACCCCATAGGTTTTCCAAGGAGCCGCTGATGGATTCAAATTGCAGACATTTTCGTTAGCAGCCGTAGCCCTTAACCGCTTTGCCACCAGGGCTCTATTTACATAATGGAAGCAATAACAAAGCTCTTAGCAATAAAAGAAAACCCTGGTGGTGTAGTGGTTAAGGGCTACGGCTGCTAACCAAAGGGTCGGCAGTTTGAATCCGCCAGGCGCTCCTTGGAAACTATGGGGCAGTTCTACTCTGTCCTATAGGGTTGCTATGAGTCGGAATCGACTCGTCGGCACTGGGTTTGTTTTGATTTTTTGATAGCAATAAAAACGTACAAACACTAATACATGTAATGCCATGCATAAATTTCACAAACATAATACCAAGTGAAAAGAGTCAAACACACACACACAGAACGAGTATATACTAGTAATCCCACTTATATGAAGTTCAAACATGCAAAACTAAGCAAAGTTTGTCATAAAAGAGGTAATCTTTGGAGGTTACTGATTGAGAGAGGGCCACGTAGAAGCCATCTGAGGTAGTTACTGTTTTATATCTCCATCTGATTGGAAATATACAGAAGTAAAAATGTGATCAATTTTAAATTTCAGATTTGTGTACTTTATGCAATTTTTACCCCCAGGCTGGGAGTAAATATTTCAAACATTTGAATCATGTAATATCCTTGCATGTAGGGCTCTTCTGTATGTTAATAAAAAAGTCTGATAAACACTCCATATCTAAAGTTAAAAATATTATGAACATGCAATTCACAAAAGAAGAAATATGTAATAAACCCCCGAAAAAGTGTTCATTCTCACTGATGATGAGGCAAATGCACACTAAGATAATAAGATATAAAGTGTAGCTGGCACATTTGAAAAATTAAAATAAAAGTAAATATACTATCCAGTGTTGGAAAGAGTATGGAAATAGGGTCATATACTAGAGGGTAGTAGTATGGTCCCCACTGTCTCAACAGCAGCATCAAAGAGTGTGCCCCATGAGGAACTGACCCCTTGGCGTTTTTCTAATCCAGTGCAATTAACAGGTGTAGGTTTATGAAATGCAATCTTGTAGCTGGAGAAAGAGGGAGTGTTTCCTTGAAGCCATGAGAAGAGTGTTTCCTCTGTGCCACAAGGCCGAAAGTTACAATATGCTTTGCCTCTCAACAAAGAAACTCTCCTCTCCCTTCTCCCTCCTTTGGTCCCTGCTATATATATATAAACCCAGGGTCCCTTGCCTCTTCTGTCTCCCACCCATGATGCAACAAGGGGTGTGCATGGAGGTGAGTAAACATTACACCCTTGGATGGCCTGCCTGGGGACACTGGCTCAGGATAAACCTTTCTCTGTTCCTCTTTGCACTGATTGCTGTGTAAGTAATAAAAGCTTGTGACTGTACCAGTGAGGGAAACCCTGGTGGCATAGTGGTTAAGAGCTATGGCTGCTAACCAAGAGGCGTGCAGTTCAAATCCACCAGATGCTCCTTGGAGACTCTATCTGACAGTTCTACTCTGTCCTATAGGGTCGCTATGAGTCAGAGTTGACTCGACAGCAGTGTGTTTGGTACTAGTCAGTATTGTCATGATTTGTTCTGACCCAAAGAGCCCTGCATTGTTGATTTATTTTCTCAGAACATTGCATATACACTATCCCAGTGAGTGTAAATTAGTACAACCCTTTGGGGAAAAAAAAAAAAAAAATTATCAACCTTTGTCTCAGAAATTTCATTCTCAGGATTCCCTGCCTTAAAAATACTTAATAAGTGTCTGAGGAACTACTATTGGAGCACTATTTGTAATAGTGATAAATAATTGATTGTCTAAATGCCCACCGATAGAGTATTTATTTCATTATAGCATACCCATGATCTTGAAAGATTATGTATCAGTTAAGAATAATTAGATCTGGATACAGTGCATGAAAACATGAAAGGATATACACAATGTATTTCTGAGGAATAAAATTGAGTTGTAGAAAAACATGTAGACAGTGGTAGTGTAACATGTATTCAGTCATCTGATTTAGAGATGTTAAAAAAAAAGCTTTTTAAATCTCAATCTCTGTGTGTCTTTTTCTCTTCCTACTTTCTTTCCTCCCTCCCTCCCTCCATCCCATTCTCTTTTTACTTTACATATTTCTATCATGTTTGAAAGAATAAAATGAAATAAAATCTAAAGTCATAAACCCTGTTTAGGAAAGGTACTCCAGAGGGGGGAAAGGTATACAAGCGAAGTGGTAGTTTTAGGAGAAATGCAAGCCACCTGTAGTCAAATCTTCCTTAATGTTCCATTATCCTTCCCATCAGCCTCAGCTCTGTGGTCCAGGAGAGCACTTAACTCTCCTCAGTAAAACCCAACTGACGTTATTGCGTCTGTTACATCAGTTTTTTTTTTTCCCCCTCCATTCTTTGCTTTTCACTCTTGCATCACACTATAACCCCAACACACATGCATTTTTGCATTCCATACTTTCTGGCAAAAGGTTGTTATTAAATTTTTTCTAATGATTCCCTTTGCGATTTGACTATGAGTACCTAAATCCCTAAGTCCCTAAACATCAAAAATTCTTAATGATTTCTAGCGTAACCAGAGTTCTACCCTATTTTGTTTATCTTCTTGACTGTCTGGGTCAGTTCTATAGTGTTAATGTGTTAGGCATCTGTGACTGTAGTATCTAAAAATCTATGGTTTATAGACAAAAGGTATGTAATTTGCCTTAAAGTCTATTGTAGTGAATGCCTTTCTTCATGACCCTGTTGTCTGTATCTATCTACCTGACACAATGTCTCTTGCTACCATATGATCGGCACTTAATGCTAACAGCAGTCTGCTTCAGTAGTACATCAAATTGCATGTACAATGTTACATCAAGTATGTAAATCAATGAAATTTAAAAGGAGTTTAAGAATTTTGGTTAAAGTTAACAGTGCTTACCTCTTGGTATTGGGAGAGTGATTATTTTCTTGCTTCTAAATTTCAGCAATAAGCATGCACTATTTTTCGTAATGAAAAAACAATTAAAAACATGAAAATTGAGTAACTAGTACAATATTTTTTGCAAAACAAATCCGTCTTGAAAAAATCTGAGGTTATTTGATGTTGTACTTGGACAACTGCTAATCTCAAAATAAACTATATAGGTAATAACTGAGTGAAATTTTACCTGAAATTTAGTTACTGTAAGTAAATAACAAGTAAGTTGAAGGACGCTAACAATTTCCATTTTTTTTAATTTTTATATAAAAACAAAATGGTAAGTCATAAAACCTGGGGATATGCATAGTTTCGCATAAATTCACGGAAAGTTTATATACTTATCATAAATATAATTGAGTTCAATTATAAAAAATTGAAAATTATCAATAAGTAAGAAAGAAGAAAGTCCCAATAGTCAACATCAACATGTATAAATATTTCATTGTCTTTACCATTAGTCTAGTTTCTTACAGTTTAATTTTCTGCATTTATAGATTTAACATATTTTAAAAATAACTTGCTATCCTTTTTGCTTCATTATGTAACTATTTCCATGTTAATGAAGCTCTTTGTAAATATCACTTTAATAAAATAATATTAAATTTTGAGGTATTTTCTTCATATAATTTCTTAATTTTTTTATGAAAGAGCATAATACAAATGAAATATTTAGAGTTACATACTAGCCTTGACGAAGGAGTGTATATATTTTGTTACATTTTATTTATGTTAATTATATTATTTAAAATTTACTTCTTTAAAAGATTTTTATTTTTATTGATTTGGTCAAATGCAAGTATACGGTTCACAGGTTTAGAGGAGGTAGAAACTATAAGACAAAAAAATTCTCTAAATTATTCTAAACTTTAAATTATGAAGTATTTGTTAATTCCTCAAAATGTTGCTCAGTGTCGCACAGAACTTGGCTGTGGGATATGACTCAACAGCAGCTCTTACAAGCCCCAGAGTTCTCAATAAACTATCACCTATTTCATCTCAGGTAATAGCACCTTCTACTCATTGCTTACACAGAGATGGATAAAATACACACCACACACACACACACACACACAAGAATTGCTAATTTTTTTTATTTTAGAGAAGCAAGTCTTTTTTTACTCAATTTGGTAGGGTAGTCAAAAGGGAGAGTCATTTGAATGCATGAGGAGCTATTTTATGATTGTGTTTGAATCATAAAAAGTATAATCTGTGCCTTTAAGCCCACAGTATGATTTAAGATGACAAGTATATTATACAGACAATAATAAGTTGGACAGGCCATCAGGAAACTTAGGTAGGGGTTGATGAAATAACCATAAGCCTAACATGAAATGTGATCCTTCCTCCAGCCGTTTCCATTAGGGAGAGCCTCACCCAAATTAGCTTGATGGGGAAGAAAAAGCACAGGGTAATCATAGTAGCCTAACCATCTACATAATATGATTTTCTTTCCCAAATAAAACCTCTACCCACCCTAAAATCTGTTCTCTGGAATCTTAAAATTTCTCCCGAAATTCTCCCTTCAAGTTTTTTTTTCCCCCCTAAAGGTTTTTACATTTTAAATATTAGTATCTTGAGGAAACGTAGCATATTCCTCGAGACTAAACATGAAGGAGAGAGAAAGAAAATACTGACTGATGAAAGAAAGGGATGAATCAAGTCAAAGTTGAAGGACCAGGACCAGGTGACTTCATGCTCCAAAGCATCTTAGCCCACTTCATCAATGAGTCAAGGCTGGAACTCATTGGACAGCATATATATCAGCTAAGGATGAAATAATTTCTCTTATGTAATCAATCTGCATACATCCTAGAGAAAATATATCTCTTTTGCTATGAGCAGATTCTTGAATTTGGCGTGAAATATGTCCTTCCTTTTTAATGTTACTAATTCCAGATTTTTTTTTTCCCTTAGGGGGAGCCAGGTCAAATGGATGAAAACCAGACAGAATTTGTGAGAGAATTTGTCCTAGCAGGCTTCTCCCAGACACCAGTTATAGAGGCAGGGCTCTTCGTATTATTTCTCTTCTTCTATGTGTCCACTTGGGTGGGCAATGTCCTCATCAGGCTCACAGTGGCCTCTGATAACTGCCTGAATTCATCACCCATGTATTTCCTTCTTGGCAATCTCTCTTTCCTGGATCTCTGTTATTCAACTGTAACTACTCCTAAGCTTCTGGCTGACTTCCTTGAAAATGAAAAGCTCATTACCTATGACCAATGCATTGTGCAACTCTTCTTCCTTCATTTTGTAGGGGCAGCTGAAATGTTCCTGCTCACGGTGATGGCCTATGATCGCTATGTTGCGATTTGTCGTCCCCTGCACTATACCACCGTCATGAGTGGAAGGTTATGCTGTTTTTTGGTAGCTGCTTCCTGGACTGGGGGATTTGTGCACTCCATTGTTCAGACAATTCTCACTAACCATCTGCCTTTTTGTGGGCCAAACCAGGTGGACAACTTCTTTTGTGATGTTCCTCCTGTCATCAAACTTGCCTGTGCAGACACCTTTGTCATTGAATTACTAATGGTGTCTAACAGTGGGTTGATCTCTACCAGCTCCTTTGTGGTTCTGATTTCTTCTTATACCACTATCCTGGTCAAGATTCGATCCAAGGAGGGGAGACAAAAGGCACTCTCCACCTGTGCCTCCCATCTCATGGTGGTAACACTCTTTTTTGGACCCTGTATTTTCATCTACGCTCGGCCTTTTTCCACTTTCTCTGTGGACAAGTTGGTGTCTGTGCTCTACAATGTTGTTACCCCCATGCTGAATCCACTCATCTACACACTACGGAACAAAAATGTCAAGTCAGCCATGTGGAAGCTGTGGGACAGGAGTGGACTTACTACGAAAAAACAAGAGACATAAGAAGTTGAAGGGAGTTTTTTGAAGGTAGAGAACCTGAGGTTGGAATAATGACTTTTGAATAGTCATTTGAATGACTAATGAATTAGGAGATGGTAGGCTAGTTTTATTTTCTTTTATTAAATAATAATCATAGTTCTAGCTACATGATTTAAATGTGAATTATAACTTAGAAAAAGTTCTGTCAAACCAAATTATTCTGTCTTCAGCTTTCTTTTATTTTTTGAAGTAAATCTGCTTACTATTTTTTCTATCCATTTGTGTTTGCCCGTGGTATCCATTCATCTGACCAAGTTTTATCCCATTCAGTTTGCCATTGCATACTGTACAAACCACTCTTTCGAGCTCTCATGTCATCTTCTTCTCTACCTTGACATAGGTTCTATTTTTTTTATCAGTTGCATCTTATTCTAACTAAATGTTTGCAGTTAATTGATAAGGAATTTACATGTATTTCTTACTGTCATAAATATTTAAAGAGCTATCAGTTAAACGAATTAGAATTCATTAGATTTAAATGACTGCCTGACAATAAACAAATGAGATATATTAGCTTTCTCACGTCACCACAATACTCACTCACCATCCAATAGTGTAAATGAGAGAGCAATTTACTGATAGTTTGAGTTCAAACTTACCTCATTGAATGGCAAACCAAGTGTATCTGGACAAATCATTTTAATTATTGAACCCCTAATTTTCCCATTTGTAGCATACAAGTGCCCACCTCTTAGTGCTGTTGTGAGGACTAAAAATGACAATAAATGTGAGTGGGTCTATCTTGGTGCCTGGTTCATAACAGGGTTCACCAATCATTTTTTCATTAAAATAGCTTTTTTAGTAACAGTAAGATGCAGGTGGTAAAATTCTAAATTACTTAATTTGCCTTAATGCAACAACAGACTGATCTACTGCTGTTTGCTTTTGAAGGATGTTGTAAAGCGTGCAGAAATAGGCTCATGACATTTTTACTTCTATCAGTTATTGGGGATAGGTTATGTTACTGTCACCATCATCATCAAAGAACAGCTCACTGACATAGTTTCTATGCTTAGAGTTAAACTAATTCATAGGTCTGGTTACTGCTTATTGAGATTTTACAATCAAAGATAAGAACATTAAATTGACATTCAAGGTTAGAATATATTAGTCCCAAATAAAATGTAAATTTAATATACAAATGGGCTATGAAGTATTTTCATATTTATAACTTTTCTAGTCAGTGGATAATAGAAGCAATTTCAGTACCTAATTTGTACAGCAAACAGGCACAGAAGGTAGGAATGTTTGGAAAATTCCTCAAAGGCTGAGATTGTATCTTTACCATCTTTATATTCCTAATATCTACTAAAAAGTCCAACTTGTTGAATGAATAAAGGAGGCTTTAAGATCTTTGATCAATACAGTAATGATTGTTGTTGTTGTTAGTTGCCATCAAGTTGATTTCAACTCATGCTGACCTTATGTATGACAGAACCTTACACTATCTTCGTGATAGTTGTTATGTTTGAGTCTATTGTTTTGTCCACTGTGTTAATCCTTCTCACTGAAGGCCTCCCTTGCTTTCATTGCACCTCCACTTTACCAATCATGATGTAATTTTCTAGGAATTGGGAGTTAATTATTAGGGAGGAGATGTTGAAGAGCTGTTTACCTTTACCATACTGGAAATATAACTTGTAAATTGGAAATAGTTTCTCAGTGAAACATAAGAAACTATTTGAGAGGTTTTACAGAAGGAAGAATTGACCAAGCCTTTTTATATAACTCTGAAACCCTATATAGACACCGGAACACTTTTGGATATGCCACCACATTTATCAGATAAATCAGATGGTATTTCAATATTGAGCTTCTAATCAAGTAATGCATTTCATAGTACATGCACCTATAGATCGTATTACTTCATCTATAAAGAATTCGCTTTGAAATCAGAGAGGTCTATATCTGAATTCTCAGTCTGTATTTGAACATTACTACTAACGGATGAGGTAGCTGAGGTTTAAACTTGAACAGAATTGTGGCAATTAATCGTACAGATATAATCTAGTTGATTTTGCAAGAGATTAATATAGAGTCTATCTATGCTTCCAGAATTTCCCACTAATCAAAAATATCTAGAAAAAGTGATACTTAGGAATTAAATAACTATTTACCATTTTGGAGTAGGACATGACCAAAACCACGCAAAATAAAGTCACAATTCTTAGCATGTGTATAATAAAAAGAAAATATTCTACACAATAAATTAGAATACATGTCTAAATAAGGTGTTCTAGAAATTCTCAAGGAAATACCCATATTGAAAAGAACAGTATTTCTTTGTGTATAAGTAAATTCTCAGAATTTATTAACCACACTAGCAATTCGAATTGTTTTTATTCTTTCCAAAGGCTGTTTTCATTTACAATGTAACATCAAATGCTGTAAGAAAAGAACAAATTTATATTAAGAATACTGAGACACAAATTTAAGGACTTTATATGGTAACCAACACATCTAATATTATACATTTAATCTTTAATCCAATATCTAATACTCCAATTTAAATAAAATACGTAGACTTCAGGTTTTAAAAAAAAAAAATTCCACCAGTTTTGACCCTATTAGTCAAATAGGCCACTTTATAATGAACTCAAAAACAATACCTAAAATTGTATTCACTTAGCACAGGAAAGATTTATTTTTTCTTTTTAATACTTAATTGTGCTTTAGGTGAAAGTTTACAGTGCAAATCAGTTTCTCATTCAAAAATTGATACATAAAATATTTTGTGACATTGGTTGCAATCCCCATAATGTGACAGCACTCTTCCCCTTTCCACCCCAGATTCCCTGTGTCCATACATCCAGTTTTCCTGTCCCTTCCTGTCGTCTTCCTTTTGGGCAGGAGTTGCTCAACTGGTCTTGTATATTTGATTGAACTAAGAGGCACATTCCTCATGTGTGTTTTTGTTATTGTTTGTTTTATAGGCCTCTCTAATCTTTGTCTGAAAAGTGAGCTTTGGGGTGGTTTCAGTCCTGAGTTAGCAGAGTGTCCAGGGGCATTAGTCTCAGGAGTCCCTCCAGTCTTTGTCAGACCACTAAGTCCGATTTATTTGCGTGAATTTGCATTTTATTGTCCATTTTTTCTCCCACTCTGTCCAGGACTCTTTATTGTGATCTCTGTCAGAGCAGTTGGTGATGGTAGTCAGGCTTCGCATACTTCCTCTGGGCTCAGGCTGGTGGAGGCTGTGATTCACATGATCCTTTTGTCCTTTGGGCTAATATTTTCCTTGTATCTTTGGTTTTCTTCATTCTCCTTTACTCTGGACAAGATGGTACCAATAGATGTATCTTAGACAGCCACTTGAAAGCTCTTAAGAGCCCAGACGCTACTCACCAAAGTAGGATGTTGTATATTTTCTTTATAAGCTATGTTATATCAGTTGACCTAGATGTCTCCTGAAGCCATAGTTCTGAGCCCCCTTCCCCGACAACTAAGTCCATCAGGGTGTTTGGATGTGTCTGGGAAACTTCTATAAGCTTTGCCTTGGTCAAGTTGTGCTGACTTCCCCTGTATGTGTGTTGTCTTCCCCTACACCAAAGTTGATGCTTTGTGCTATCTAGTTAGTGATGTCCCCTGCATACCCTTCCCTCATAACCATCAAAGATTGTTTTTGTGTGTGTGTGTGTGAAAACCTTTTCTTGAGTTTTTAAAATAGTGGTCTCATACAATATTTGTCTTTCTGTGATTGGCTTATTTCACTCAGCATAATGCCCTCCAGGCTCATTCATGTTGTGAGATGTTTCACAGATTCATCATTGTTCTTTATTGTTGCATAGTGTTTCATTGTGTGTATGTATCATTGTTTATTTATCCATTCATCTATTGATAGCACTTAGGTTGTTTCCATTTTTCTGCTATTGTGAATAATGTTGCAATAAACATGGATGTGCATATGTCTATTCATGTGATGACTCTTATTTCTCTAGGATATATTCCTAAGAATGGGATTGCTGGATGATGTGATATTTCTATTTCTAGTTTTTAAAGGAGGTGTTACAACATTTTTCATAGAGGTTCCAATATTTTACATTTCCACCAGCAATACATAAGAGTTCAAATCTCCCCACACCCTCTCGAACTTTTATTATTTTCAGATATTTTAGTAGTGCCAGTTTTGTTGGGCTTCGATTGAATGTCATTGTAGTTTTGACTTGCAATTCTTTAATGGCTAATGATCGCAAGCATTTCTTCATGTGTCTCTTAGCCGCCTGAATGTCTTCTTTGGTGCAGTGTCTGTTCATATCGTTTGCCTATTTTTTAATTGGATTATTTGTCTTTTTATTGTTGAGCCATTGAAATATTTTTGTAAATTTTAGAGATTAGATCCTTGTCGGATATGTCATAGTCAAAAAAAAAAAATTTTCCTGGTCTATAGTTTCTCTTTTTAATCTTTTGGCAAAGTCTTTTGAAGAGAGTGTTTAAATTTTAGCTCCCAGTTATAAAGTTTATCTTCTGGTGTTTGGGCATTGTTAGTTATAGTTTGCATTGTATTAATGCCATGTATTAGGGCCCCTAGTGTTATCCCTATATTTTCTTCCATGACCTTTACCATTTTAGGTTTTATATTTAGGTTGTGGATACATTTTGAGCTAGCTTTTGTGTATGGTGTGAGGTATGGATCCCGTTTCATTTTCTAACAGATGTACATTCAGTTATGCCAGCACCTTTGTTAAAGAGACTGTCTTTTCCCTATTTAATGGACTCTGGCCCTTTGTCAAATATCACCTGCCTGTAGGTGGATGGATTTATGTCTGGGTCATCAATTCTGTCCCATTGGTCTATGTGTCTGTCATTGTACCAGTACCAGGCTGTTTTGACTACTGTGGCAGTATAGTAGATTCTAGGATCAGGTAGTGTGAGGCCTTCTGCTTTGTTCTTCAATAATGCTTTACTTATCCAGGTCCTCTTTCATTTCCATATCAAGTTGTTGATTAGTTTCTCCATCTCATTAAAAAATGCCTTTGGAATTTGTATTGGTATTCCATTTAATCTGTAGATCACCTTGAGTAGTGTTGACATTTTCACAGTGTTGAGCCTTCCTATCCATGAGCATGGCATGTTTTTCCATTCATGTTGGTCTCTTGTTTTCCATGCAGTAGTGTTTTGTAATTTTCTTTGTATAGGTCTTTTACATCCCTGATTAGCTGTATTACTAAGTATTTTATCTTTTTCGGAGCTATTGTGAATGGTATTGATTTTCTGATAGTCTTTTCTAACTTCTCTCTGTTGGTTCTGAGGAATCCAATTCACATTTTTATGTTAATCTTGCATCCTTCTGCTTTGCTGAAAACTTCTATTAGTTCCAGTAGCTTTCTTGTAGATTGTTTGAAGTTTTCTATGTATAAAAAAAAAAAAAAAATTATAGATTGAATAACATCATCTTTGTATAGGGATAGTTTTATCCTTCATTCCCAATTTGGATACCCTTTATTTCTTTTTCTTTCCTTATTGCTCTAGCTGGGGCTTCCATCCCAATGTTGAATAAGAGTGATGATAAAGGGCATCCTTGTCTGTTTCCCACTCTCAGGAGAGAATGTTTTCCATCTCCCAGCATTGAGAATGATGTTGGCTGTTGGTTTTTGTATAAATGCACTTTATTATATTGAGGAATTTCTCTTCTATTTTGCTAAGAGTCTTTATCAGGAGTGGGTGTTGGACTTTATCAAATGCCTTTTCTGCATCAATTGAGATGATCATGTGATTCTTTTGTTTTATTTCTGAGGTAGATTATGTTGATTCATTTTCTAATATTGAACTGTCCTTGCATACCTGGTATGCAAGCCACTTGGTCTTGATATATATATATATATATTTTATATATATATATATTTTTTTTGATATGCTGTTGAATTATATTGGCTAGAATTTTGTTGAGAATTTTTGCATCTATATTCTTGAGGGACATTGGCCTGTAGTTTTCTTTTTAAGCAGCGTCTTTGCCTGGCTTTGGTATCAGGGTTAAGCTGGCTTCATAAAATGAATTCAGGTGTATTACTTCCTTTTCTATGCTTTTAAATAGTTTGAGTAGTATGTCAGCTCTTCTCTGAATGTTTGGTAGAATTCTCCAGTGAAGCTTTCCTGTCTGGGCCAGAGTCTTTTTTTTTTTTTTTTTAATGACCTCTTCAATCTCTTCTTTTGTTGCGTGTCTGTTTATTTTTTCTGCCTCAATTTGTGTTAGTTTAGGTGGTAGAGTTTTTCTAGAAATTTGTCCATTTCCTTTAGGTTTTCAAATTTTGGGGAGTACAATTGTTCCTAGTATTCTGATTGTTTTCATTTCAGTTGGCTCTGTTGTGATATCACTTCTTTCATTTTTCGTTCTGGTTATTTGCTTCCTCTCCTGTTTTTCTTTTATCAACTTGGCTAATGGTTTGTCGATTTTGTTGATCCTTTCAAATAACCAACTTCTGGTCTTCTTGATTATTTCTATTGTTTTTCTGCTCTCTATTTCATTTATTTCTGCCCTAATCTTTATTGTTTCCTTTCTTCTGGTGACTGTGAGCGTCTTTCTATTTGTTAGAGTTGTAGAGTTAATATTTTGATTTTGGTACTTTCTTCTTTTTTGATGTGTGTGTTTATTGCTATAAATTGACCTCTAAGCACTGCTTTTACTTTGAGTCCCAAAGTTTTTGGTAAGATTTGTTTTCATTCTCATTTGACTCTATGATTTTTTTTTATTCTATCCTTTATTTCTTCTATTACCCAGTGGTTTTTAAGCTAGATATTGTTCAGTTTCCATGTATTTGATTTTTTTTTTCCCCTTACTATTCCTGTTATTATGGAAACACTGGTGGTGTAGTGGTTAAGTGCTACAGTTGATAACCGAAAAGTTGGCAGTTCAAATCCACCAGGCGCTCCTCAGAAACTCTATGGGGCAGTTCTACTCTGTCTTATAGGATTACTATGAGTCAGAATCAACTTGACAGCGATGGGTATTCCTGTTATTGATTTTTACTTTTATGGGATTGTGATTGGAGATGGTGATTTGTATTATTTCTATGTTCTGGATTTTGTTTAGGCTTGCTTTGTGGCTTAAAATGTGGTGTGTTCTGGAGAATGTCCCATGAGTGTTGGAGAAGAATGTATACTTTGCCTCTGTTGGGTGGAGTGTTCTATACATGTCTGTGATGCCGAGTGGGTTAATTGTGGCATTTAGATCTTCTGTATCTTTAATTGAATTTCTTTCTGGATATTCTGTCCTTCACCAAGTGTTGTGCTGAAGTTTCCTATATTATTGTGTAACTGTCTATTTCACGTTTCAATGCCGTTAGAGTTTGTTTTATGTATTTTGGAGCCCTGTCGTTGGGTGAATATATATTTATTATGGTTATGTTCTCCTGGTATATTGACCCTTTAATCTTATATAGTGTTCTTCCTTATTTATGGTGGATTTTTGCTTTAAAGTCTATTTTTCAGAGACTAATATTGCCACACCTGCTCCTTTTTGGTTATTGTTTGCTTGATATACTTTTTTCCATCCTTTGAGTTTTAGTTTGTTTATGTCTTTGTGTTTCAGGTGTGTTTCTTTTACACAGCATATAAATGGATCATGTTTTGTAATCCATTTGGCTACTCTCTGTCTCTTTACTGGTGCATTTAAGTCACTTATATTCAGCGTAATTATTGATAGGTATCCGTTTACAGCTTTTATTTTGTTGTGTTGTGTTTTGTATGTGTGTGTGTGTGTTTGTGTGGTGTTGACTGTTTCTTTGTTCCACTTAATTTTCTGTGCTGAGTTCTTTTTTTATGAATTTTCTTTTCATTTCTTTCTTTATTTTTTATTTTGTGCTTACTGAGTATGTTTTTGTTGTTGGTTTTTGATGGGTAGAAATCATTAGTTTCATTGTGGTTACCTTGGTTTTTGCCTGTATTTTCCTAACTTTAAATCTGTTTTTTATTTCTTGATGTTGCCTTGATTTCCTGTCCATTAGAAGTTTTATAACTACACCATTTACTCACTCTTTTTTGTTTTGACATTTTTGTTGTTTACATTTTGGTGTCTCTGGTTCCCTATTTTCTGTCTTTTTGCTTTGTTTTGTTTTTGAGAATTCCCCATCTGGGTTGTTATCTGGTTGATCTGTCCTATGTTCTAGTCTTGGATTATTGTCTGGTGTTGTTGGTTCTTTACCTGGATGACACCCTTAATTTTTCTTGTAATTTTGGCCTGGTTTTTACATTTTCCCTTAATTTTTGGTTATCTGGAAATGACCTAATTTCACCATCATATTTGAGAGAAAATTTTGCTGAATATATATTTCTGGGTTGGCGACTTTTTTCCTTTAATGCTTTATATATGTAATCCTGTTGTTTTCTTGGCTGCATAGTTTCTTCTGCTTAATGACAGCTTAGTCTTATTGGTTCTCCTTTGCAGGTGACTTTGCGTTTTTCCCTAGCTGCTCTCAAGATTCTTCAGGGTGGGTGTGCTCCTCAGACCCACAGACCTCCAGCACAGAGTGGGGGACTGAGCTGTGCATGGTGAATGGGGTTTGTGCAGTTAACTTTCGTAGGGCATGAAGTACTCCTGACTGACTCCATCCGTGAGTGCAGAGTCACTCCTGCTTGTTTGCACCAGGTGGAGTGGGTTTTGGCTGGGAATGCTGCTTGCTTTTCTCAGTGTGGCACACTGTGCAGGGATGGCCAGCAGGGCACTGACACAGATAACTGGAGGGGGCAGAATGCACTGCAAGTCCATGCATCCCCTGTGCCAGTGGCTGGGTGAAGGGGCAGGTGTGCCAGACCAGGCCACAAGCTATTGGCTTAGGGGATGTTATAGTATCAAATGCCACAGGTCTGCAGCTGCTAAAAGTGGGAGAAGGGGATGGGCAAGGAGAGTGGGAGTGCTCCTCAGGCCATGGGCCTCTCATGCCTGGGGGGTAGGCTGTGTGGGTGGTGTCTGGGGTGCCTGAACTTAATCTTTGCAAGACCCTGAGTTGCACGCAGAGTCGCTCACATTTAGCTGCTGAAGATGAAGGGGACTTCAGCTGGGAATGCTGCCCAGTTGTCCCAGTATGGCTACTCTGTGCTGACTTGGCCAGCAAGGCACTATCAGGAGTGATTGGAGTGGGTGGAGAACACTGAAAATCCATGGAACCCCAGTGCTAGTGGCAGATGCCCTTAAACCCTGGCTCTTGGCTTAGGGTGTGGGGGGCTAGGAATGATGCTGGGCTGGTGTCAAAAGTAGGGAGAGGGGACAGGTGGGAGGTTTATTTTTAATTCATACCATAAAACTAATGTGGGCTACAGGTCAACTGGTTTCTGTTTATTGTAGTCATTAATGATGAAGACTCAACTATTGCAAAAAATTCCAATATTGATGGTGTTGAGGAAAAGGGATGTGGCAAATCTTAACAGTAGCTAATGAATCTTACTCTCATATTTCATTGACCAATGGAATAACACCAATATATTCAATGTTTGAATAAAATATAAAAATTTCTTTAAAAATATAATTATTCAAGGCAGTCAGCAGAAGACTTACAAAATGTGCATAGAATATGATTTATTTATTAAATTTATTCTTAAAATCCTTTCCACAAAGAAAACCCATTTTAGTGAATTCTTCATACTTAAGGAAGAAATAACACCAAATTTGCACAAACTCTCCCAGTAAATAAAAAATAGAGAACAATTTTAATTATTTTTATGTCACCAGCATGTCTTTAATTTCACAATTCAATAAGATGTTATAATAAACGAGACTTACAGAACAATCTCACAAGAATGAACATGAATATAAAAACATATGGACATTCATGTGAACATTAATACAGTAATCCTTAGCAAGATATTAACAAATTGAATCCACTGTACGTAAGGTTAAATTAAGATTTTTAAATTAATTAATGTGATTCACAAAATTTACATATTGATAAATGCAGAAAAATTCTATATAATTCAACACAGATTCAGCTAAAAACATTTTGAAAGGTGTTAATAATAGGAAATCTTATTCTGTTGTTGCTGTTAGGTGGTATTAAGTCATTTCTGACCATAGTGACCCCACGCACAATAAAATGAGCACTGCCTGGTCCTGTGCCATCCTCAAAATCATTGCTATGTTTGAGCCCATTGTTGCAGCCACTCTGTCAACCCATCTTGTCAAGGGTCTTCCTCTTCTTCTCTGACCCTCTTCTTTACCAAGCATGATGTTCTTCACTACAGAATGGCCCCTTGATAATATGTCCAAAGAACATGAGACAAAGTCTCACCATCTTCGCTTCCAAGGAACACTCTGGCTGTACTTCTTACAAGACAGACTTGTTTCTGGCATCCACGGTGTATTCAATATCTTTGGCAACATCATAATTCAAAGGCAACAGTCCTTCCTTGGTCTTCCTTATTCATTGTCCAGCTTTTAGGTATACATGAGGTGATTGAAAATATCGTGGCTTGGGTCAGGCACACCTTGGTCCTCAAAGTGATATCTTTTCTTTTCAACATTTTAAAGAGGTCTTATGCAGCAGATTTTCCCCATGCAATAAGTTGTTTGATTTCTCGACTGATGCTTCTATGGGCATTGATGATGGATCCAAGTAAAATGAAATCCTTTACAACCTCAGTGTTTTCTCCATTTATTGTGATGTTGCTTATCGGTCTAGTTGTGAGGATTTTTGTTTTCTTTATGTTGAGGTGTAATCCATACGGAAGGCTGTAATCTTTGATCTTCATCCAGAAGTGCTTAAGGCCCTCTTCACTTTCAGCAAGGAAGATTGTGTCATTTGCATATAGAAGGTTGTAAATGAGTCTACCACCAATCCTGATGCCATGTTCTTCCTCATATAGTCCAGCTTCTCAGATTATTTATTCAGCATACAGATTGAATAAGTATGGTGAAAGCATACAACTCTGACACACACCTAGCCTAATTTTAAACCTGCAGTATCCCCTTGCTCTGCTCGAAAGACTGCCTCTTGGCCTATGCACAGGGTCCGCATGGGTACAATTAAGTGCTCCAGAATTTCCATTCTTTGCAATATTATCCATAATTTTTTTTAATCCACACAGTTGAATGCCTTCACATAGTCAATAAAACACAGGTAAATATCTTTCTGGTATTCTCTGCTTTCAGCAAAGATCCATCTGACATCAGCAATAATGTCCCTTGTTCCACATCCTCTTCTGAATTCAGTTTGAATTTCTGAAAGTTCCCTGTTTTATAGTACTGCAACCATTTTTGAGTTACCTTCAACAAAATTTTATTTGCCTGGGATATTAATAATGTTGTTCAATAATTTCCACATTTTGTGGGATCACCTTTCTTGGGAATTAGAACAAATACAGATCTCTTCCAAATGGTTGGCCAAATAGCTGTCTTCCAAATTTCTATTAATAACAGAGAATCTTATACTAGGGAATACTTAATCTAATAAAGAGTATCTGCAAAAATACCTGAAACAAATATTATGTTTACTGATGAAATACTGAAAACTTTTCACCTCAAGACTGTTAAACAGACAAGAATACATGGTACAAAAAAAAAAAACAGTCACTTCAATTTAGTATTTTTCTGGGCACCTCAGTATTTGCAAATACACGAAATGATATAAAAATTGGAAAGGAAGGCTTAAACATTAGTCACAGATGACACTATATATAGAAACTTCAAAGAAAACTAAGTAAATTAAAATTAATAATACTCGATACGAAGCCAATATAAGAAAATCAATCGTAGACTTCCAATTCTACAACAAGATGGAGTAAACATACTTTTCTATATGCTTCCCACTAAGTACAGCTAAAAATCCAGAACATTAAATAAAAAACAAACATAAGAAAACTGAATGGTAGAGAGAAGTCAGACCAGGTAAGGATCTCAAGATCCAAGGAACAACACGGCAATGAGATACTTCATTTTTCTTTTTGCTTTGTATAATTCAGACTGAGTGTTGCAGAAGGCAGCAACTCAGAAATGCCAGCAGGTGCAGATAAAATTAGCTCTAAGAAAAGCTGACCCTCTAGGCAAAGAACAAGGTAAAGCACATCCATCCAAGATAGAAAACTTTCAGACAATAAGTGCTCTGTACCAACCAAACACCACCAAGGGGGAAAAAAGTGGAAAGCATAGACTTCCACCTTCCCCAACACTAATAATTGACCCCTCCATTCCTAGAAAACATTGTAAGGCAAGTAAATTATCCCTGCTAATTGGGGCAGGAATATACAATTGAAGTAAATAATAGATATGTTGAAATTCTGGGAGAAAAATCTGAAGAGAGTTTCTTTGGGAAATTAAAAAAAGTGTCTAAGCATACAAAGGAATTTAGAGAGCTACACATAGGCGCAGGGCAGAACACATGCTCAGGAAAGACCTGAAAAGGTCCTAAGATTTTAGCTGTGGTTGATCTTCAGGATCAGAGCAAACAATAAGAGAAGGCTAAAACAGAGTTGAAAATGGCTAGGCTAAATGTTGCAGGAATGCACCAGCATAGAGTCAATCTTCAAAGACTGAAAGAATTTTCTTTTTCTCATCCTTCCCTCTTTTTTTTCTTCTTTTTTGGCACTAATGTCATTGAATAGTACGTATTAAAAGTTTTAAAATAACAAATTTTCCCACAAGAAAAATTAAATTCAATTTTTAAAGTTTAGAAAGGTCACTAAAAAAACAACTACAACCCACAGGAAGGAAGAAAAAAAATCTTAATGGGGGGGTGGAGTCTGATTTCCAGAGTTATCACATAATGAAATTGAAAATGTTCAATTTTCAGAAAAAAAAAGTCAAAACATGTAAAGAAAGAAAAAAAAAATATGACCCATTCACAAGAGAAATTAATGGAAACTGCCCCTGAGGAAACACAAAAATTGGACGTATGAGGCAAAGACTTTGAGTCAATAGTTCAAATATTCTCAAAGTGCCCAAAGAAGCCAGAAGAAAACATCTCAACAAGCAGAATATATCAATAGAGTTAGAAATTATAGAAAGGAACCAAACAAATATTCTGGAGATGAAAAGTACAGTAACAGAATTTTTAAAAATTTACTATATCGTTTCAGTAATAAATTTAAGGAGGTAAAATAAAGAATAAAAGAACTTGAAGATAGGTCAATTGAAATTATCCTGTCTCATGGATAGAAAGAAAAAAAGGATGCAGAAAACAGAGTCTGAGAGACTTATGGGATACTATCTAGCATACCAACATATGCATAATCAGAGTCCCAGAAGGAAAAAAGAGAATAAAGGAGAGAAAGGGTATTTGAAAAATAATTTCCATAATTTCCCCAGTATGATAAAATACTTGGATCTACACATTCCAGAAGGCAAATGAACTGCACAAAGGATAACTGCAAAGAGATCCATCCAAGGCACATTACAATAAAACTGTTGAACAACAAAGACAAATAGAAAATCTTGAAGGTGGCAAAAGAGAAGTGATTCATCATGTACAAGGGACACTCAATTAGATTAACAGTCAATGCCTCAGCAGAAACAATGTGAGCCAGAACACAATACGGTGCCATGTTCAAAGCACTAAAATGAAAGAAAAAAAAACCTGTGAAAATTATTTATTCTAATTATTTATTTCATAAATATTTCCAGAAAATTCAAAGAATTTCATCTATTCAGAACCTGTGGCTTTCTATACACTGAAAATGGTGAGCACCCTTTGCAAGAGCCCACAGTTTGTGTCAAGCAGTAACTGGTGACTCCTCTCACTCAAGTTTCGGTAACGCATCCTGCGGTCATGCTTGTTCAGTCCAGACAACTACACCCTAGGGATTTCCGTCCCTGAATGGACACTGCAACGGCCACATACATCTTCATGAATTTAGCCAAAACAAGGTGGAAGCTGAGAAGAAATTGCAATAGGAAATGAGTCATTGGATTGTTCTAGAGAGTCAGAAACACATTGTGAGATATGGCATGTGTTTGAGCACTCGATATATGACCAGTTATATGCTTGACACACTATATACATTATTTAATATAATACTGTGAAATCCTTTGAAATCAGAGAGACATGGAAGGATCTCAGGAAGTTTTTAGTAACCATCAGTACTGGGCTAGGTTTCCCTTTTATGGGCTCTCAGAACATAGTCTATTTTTTCCTATCACAGCTCTCACTTCACTGCATACTTTGTGATTGGCTGTATAATTTATCCCTCTAAACTGAAAGATCCTTGAGTCTTGGAATGTATCTTCTTAAATACTCTATCTCCACTCCTAGTTCAATACCTAGATCTAAAATATAGCAGATGCTTGACAAATTTTTGTTATTAAATATGTAAATAGTATTTAGTTATGTCTTGATGACAAAAAAAGATTATGTCAAAATCCTACAAAATCACTATGAGGATCACATAAATAGCAAATAAAGAAATTAATCCTAAGGTAGATGTTAATGTCCTTTTAAGTTATTTTAATGTTCATACATATGAATCTAGCTGATTATAAAAATGACTATGTTCAAAGTCTATGAAATCTACAGGGTAGGGAGGGAACCAGGATCCGGAGTCAGACTCAGCAGCAGTGGTCCCTGATCATTAGGATGGGTGGTGCACATGAAATAATAGTTTTGTTTTGGCAACTTACTTGAGCCATCTTGTCCTATTTCCTTATATAATTTAATATTGTCTGTTGTCTCCAAGGTATTAAGGTGTTATTTTATTTATTTATTGAATGTATGTCTGTTTGTTTCATTCTGATTTTTTGTTTTATTTTGGTACGTCTGGGCTGGTGGGGCAGGTATACTCTGCTGGTCATTAGTTTGATGGTACTCACCACCTGTTTTCAGGTATGTGGGGCAGTGGAAGGTCTCCCACCCAACTAGACTCTAAGAAGCCACCTCCCCCCCACATCTGGTCAGAGCCAGGTCCAGATTGCTTGCTAGGCCAACAGGAAGTATTAAGGCACCCACATCTGGTGATCAGAGGAGCATAGTCCTTCTTTCCTTACCTTCCTGATCATCAGTGGTGAAAAGCTCCATACTCCTGCCACCCTGCCCACCTGGGGACAAAACACAAGAACCCCTTTTCTCCCCACCCAAACCTATCCACCACCCTCCCTGCCCACCTGTTGAGTGAGTGTAAGCATGCTCTCATACACCTGCTTAGCTGCCACCCACCCCCCATCCCAGCAAGTATGCTCCCACATGCCCACTCACCCACCACCACCATCCCCCCACTGACCAGGGGAAGAGAAGAGAACATGCTCCTTTGCTCCTACTTGTTCGCCACACCCATGCCACTGGAAAGATGACAGGCATGACCAATGCCTGTCCAGTCTGCCATCAGCTGCCATGCATGGCCAGCAAACAGAGACCTGTGTTTACACTACCAGCCACTGCCCCACATACCTGAAGACAGGTGGTGAGCACCCTTGTACCACCAGACTAATGACCAGCAGAGTATACCTGCCCCACAGGCCCAGGTGTACCAAAATAAGACAAAAAATCAGAATGAAGCAAACAGACATACATTCGATAAATAAATAAAATAACACTTTAATACCTTGGAGACAACAGACAATATTAAATCATATAAGGAAACAGGACAAGATCGCTCAAGTAAGTTGCCACAATAAAGGATTAAAAAACTTTACTGAGGAACAAATGATAATGGAACTGCCAGAAAAGGAATTCAAAAGACTGATATATAAGATCCTCAAAGGGATCAAGGAAAACACAGATAAACCTCTAGAAGTATATAGGGAATCAATACAAGAACAAAATGACAAAATAAACAGAAAATTAGAAACCGTACAAAAACAACAAATAGAAATTGAAAACATTAACAACAACATATCAGAAATAGACAACTCAATGGAAGGACTTAAAAGTAGAATTGAATCAATGGAGGAAAGAATTAGTGAAATAGAAGACAAATCCCTTATACTAATTTGTTTGAAAAAGAATGAAAAAAATGGAGAAAGCCTAAGAGTTATGTGGGACCTTATCAAGAACATGATATGCATGACTGGAATTCCAGAGCAGGAACAGACAAGAAAAGAAAAAAAGCACAGAGAGAACTGTTAAAGATTTGTTGGCAGAAAATGTCCCTAATATCATGAAAGATGAGAAGATTTCCATCCAAGAAGCTCAAAGAACCCCATACAGGAGAGATCACAAAAGAAGTCACCAAGACATATCATAATCAAATTTTCAAAAACCAAGGTCCACAAAGAATCCTGACAGCAGCTCAAGAAAAACCAAATGTCATCTGCAAAAAGTAATCAATAAGACTAAACTCTGATTTCTCAGCAGAGACCATGCAGGCAAGAAGGGAATGGGATGACGTATATAAAGCCCTGAAAGAAAGTAATTGCCATTCAAGAATCATATATCCAGCAAAATAGTCTCTAAAATATGATGGTGAAACTGGGATATTCTCAGATAAACAGAAACGAACAGAATTTATAAAAACCAGATGAACCCTACAAGAAATATCATAAAGGGAGTTCTTCAGACAGAGAACTAACAACATCAGACAACAATCTGAGATTAAGACCCACAATAGCATCACTCAGATACCAACCCAGATAAAGAATTTTCAAAAGTAAAATGAAGTTACAAAACTTTTTTTTGTAAATGATGACAACCTCAAGGCCAAAAAGGATAATAAACTGTTGTAGTTATAAAACTTCCATGTGAGGAGGAAGTCAAGGCAATATCAAGAAATAACAGATTGTTTTAAACATAGGAATATAAACTTAGGAAATTTCAGAGTAACCACAAAGAAAATTAACAAACCAAAACTCTAAAATAAAAAAGAAAATCATAAAGACTCAGTAAACACAAAATCAATAACAAAGAAGGAAATTAAAGGAAAATTCATAAACCAAAAGAACCCAGCACAGAAAATTAAGTGGAACAAATAAACTGCACAAAAAATGACAGCAGTAAATTGATATCTATTGATAATTACACTGAATGTAAATGGCTTAAATGCACTAATCAAGAGACAGAAAGTAGCAGAATGGGTTAAAAAAAGCAAAAAGCATTCCATACCAATATGTTGCTTACAAGAGACACACCTTAAACATGAAGATATAAATAGATTAAAACACAAAGACTGGGAAAAAATACATAAAGCAAACAGGAGAAAAGAGCAAAATTGACAATGTTAATTTCTGATAAAATAGATTTTAAGGCAAAATCTATCACAAGAGACAAGGAAAGACATTATATAATGATTAAAGTGTCAATCCACCAAGAGGACATAACCATAATAAATATTTATGCACCCAATGACAGTGCTCAAAATACTTAAACTCTAACAGTTTATTTTAACAGTACTGAAAAGAGAAATAGACAGTTCCACAATAACAAAATATTATGGAAAATTATACTCCAAAAAATTTGGAAACCTAGGAGAAATAGACAAATTTCTAAACTAACACAAACTGAGGTAGAAAATTTGAACAGATCCATAAGACAAGAAGAAATTGAAGAGGTTGTTAAAAAAAAAAAAAAAAAAATCCCAACAACAACAACAAAAAAGCCCTGGTTCAAAAGCTTCGTTGAAAAATTCCATCACGCATTCAGGGAAGAGCTGACATCAATTCTATTCAAACTAATCCAGAACTTAGAAAAAGAAGGAATATTCCCTAATTCATTCCATGAAGCCAGCATATTCCTGATACCAAAGCCAGGCAAAGACACCACTAAAAAAGAAAATTATAAACCAATGTCCCTCATGAATATAAATGAAAAACTTCTCAACAAAATTCTAGCCAATAGAATGCAGCATCATATCAAAAAATAATACATCATGGTCAAGTGAGATTCATACCAGGTATGCAAGGACTGTTCAACATTAGAAACTTAATCAACTTAATTCACCATATAAATCCAACAAAGTAAAAAAAAGTACATCATCATTTCAATCCATGCAGAAAAAGTACTTGATAAAATCCAATAACCTTTCCTGATAAAAACTCTTAGCAAAATAGGAATAGATGGATAATTCCTCAATGTATTTAAGAGCATATGTAAAACCAACAGTCAATGTTATTCTCAACGGAGAGAGATTGAAAGCATCCCACTTGGAGAAGGTGAACCATACAAAGTTGCCATTTATCACCACTCTTATTCAATAAAGTATTGGATGTACCAGCTAGAGTATTAAGGCATGAAAGGGAAATAAAGTGCAACCAAATTGGTAAGGAAGAAGTAAAACTACCCTATTCACAGATGATATGATCCTACACTTGGAAAATCTCAGAGACTGCACAAGAAAGTTACTGGAACTAATAGAAAGTTTTAGCAAAGTGGCAGGGTAGAAAATCAATACAAAAAAATTGGTTGGATTCCTCTACACTAACAAAGAGAACCCTGAAAAGGAAATCAGGAAAACATTACCATTTACAATAGCCCCCAAAAGATAAAATACTTAGGAATAAATCTAACTAGAGATGTAAAAGACTTACACAAAGAAAACCACAAAACACTACTGCAAGAAAACAAAAGAGGCCTACATAAGTGGAAAAACATGCCACGTTCAAGGATAGGAAGACTTAACATTGTGAAAATGTCAATACGAGCCAAAGCAATCTATACATATAATGCAATCCTGATTCAAATTCAACATTCTTTAACCAAATGGAAACACTAATCTCCAGCTTTATATGAAGAGAAAGAGGCCTCAAATAAATAGCATGATATTGAAGAAGAACAAAATAGAATGCCTCACAGTTCCTGATCTCAGAACCTACTACACAGCCATGGTAGTCAAAACAGCCTGGTACTAGTAGAACTACAGACACATAGAAGAATGGAACAGAATTGAGAACCCAAAAGTAAATTCATCTACCTATAGACTTCTGATCTTCAAAAAAGGGTCAAAGTCCATTAAATGGGGAAGAGATAATCTCTTTAACAAATGGTGCTGGCAAAGCTGGATATCCATCTTCAGAAAAATGAAACAGGATACATACCTCACACCATACACAAAAACTAACTCAAAGTTGGTAAAAGACCTAAACATAAAACAAGTATAAATGTTATGGAAGAAAATATAGGAACAAAACTAGGTGCCCTAATTTATGGCATAAACAGACTATCAAACATTATTAAGAATGCACAAACAGTAGAAGATGAACTAAATAACTGGGACCTTCTAAAAACTAAATACTTATGCACATCAAAAGACTTCACCAAAAGAGTAAAAAGAGCACCTACAGACTGGGAAAATATGTTTGGCATATAGGACAAGGGTCTAATCTCTAAAATTTACAGAAAACTTCAAAACCTCAAGAACAAAAAAGACAAACAACCCAATTAAAAAATGGGCAAAGGGCATGAACAGAAACTTCACTGAAGAAGTCATGCAGGTAGCTAACAAACACATGAATGTTCATGATCATTAGCCATTAGAGAGATGCAAATAAAACCTACAAAGAGACACCATCTCACCCCCAAAATAACAACACTGATCAATAAACAGAAAACAATAAATGCCGTCAAGATTATGGAGTGATTGGAACTCTTATACACTACTGGTGGAATGCAAAATGGTATAACCACTACGGAAAATGGTTTGGCACTTCCTTAAAAAGCTAGAAATAGAAATGTCATATGATCCAACAATCCCACTCCTAGGTATATATCCTAGGGAAATAAAAGCCATGCTATTAAAAAGACATATGCACACCCAAGCTCATTGCAATATTATTCACAATAGCAAAAAGATGGAAACAACCTAAGTGTCCATCAACGAATGAATGGATAAACAAACTGTGGTATATACACACAGTGAAATATTATGCAATGATAAAAAATAATGATGAATTTCTGAAACAGCTTACAACATGGATGAATCTGGAGGACATTATGCTGAGTGAAATAAGTCATTCACAAAAGGACATATATTGTATGAGACCACTAATATAAAAAGTCAAGAAAAGGTTTACACACGGAAAGGAACATTCTATGATAGTTACCAGGGATGGGGCAAGGAGGGGGGAGAATCACTAACTATTAAAAAAAAAAAAAAGATAGTAGACGCGTGTTAATTCTGGTGAAGGAAAAGATAATACACAATATGGAGGAAGTCAGCAGAGCTTGACCAAGGGAAAGGAAAACACTGAGAGATACGCAAGAATAAAGGGCAACTACAATACATACTATAACGTGCAATCTTGCAACAACAGTAATAGCAAACAATAAAAACCAAAAAAACCAAGCCCATTGCCATTGAATCAATCCCGACTCATAGCGACCCTATAGGACAGAGTAGAACTGTTGTGTGTGACTTTGCACTAGAGTACACCCATGTGTGTATACAGGTATGGCCGTGGGTATTTCTACATATATATTTGTATGTG
Source organism: Elephas maximus indicus (assembly GCF_024166365.1). Taxonomy (NCBI): domain Eukaryota; kingdom Metazoa; phylum Chordata; class Mammalia; order Proboscidea; family Elephantidae; genus Elephas; species Elephas maximus. Next base: position 25,394,062 of record NC_064828.1, on the reverse strand, counting down.
CTGCATGTGCATTCATATACAGAATGGAGCGTATATGGGCACAGTTATGGAAACTTCCTAGAAATAACCAAACAGCTTGTGGGACTGAGTTATCAGGCTTTAGGGTTAAGGGCCATAGTCTCTGGAAACATCCAAGTCAATTGGCATAACACAGTTCATAAAGGTAATATCCTACTTTGTTAAGTAGCGTCTGGGGTCTTAAAGATTGTGAATGGCCATCTAAGATACAACTACTGATTTCTTCTCATGTGGAGCAAAAGAGAGTGAAGAAAACCAAAGGCTCAAGGAAGCAGTTAGTCCAAAGTACCTAAGGTCCACATGAATCACAGCCTTCTCCAGCCAGAGACCAGAAGAACTAGATGGTGCCTGGCTAACACTACCAGCTGCTCTGACCAGGAACCTAATAGTAGGTCTCAATTAGAGTGGGAGAAAAATGTAGAACAAAATTCAAATTCATGAAAAAGACCAGACTTACTGGTCTGACAGAGATTAGCAGATCCTCTGAGACTGTAGCCCTAAGATACCCGTCTAACTTGGAACTGAAGCCCCTCCGAGAGATCACCTTTCAACCAAATAATAGACAGGCCTAAAAAATAAACAATAACACCGTGAGGAATGCACTCCTTAGAACAATCAACTATATGAGACCAAGTGGAAAACAATTGCCCAAATACGAAGATGAGAAGGCAGAAAGGGGTAGGGAAATTGGATGAATGGAAATGGGGAACCCAAGGAGGAAATGTGGGACAGTGCTGACACATTGTAGGAACCAGAAACCTTGTTATGGACCAATTTGTGCATGAATTATTGAATGGAGAACTACTTTGCTGTGTAAACTTTCACCTCAATCACAATAAAATGTTCAAAAAAAGAATTATTAGAAGGTCTGTTCAGTTACTCAAGTAACTGAGTCAGTCATTCATTAACCAATCCTCCCCTTTGATGTTTCAGAGTCAACCTACGATAAAATTGCTTGAGTTCTGTGAACATTAGTTTGGTCAGTATAAAGCTAACTCTTGCTTGTTCGTCTTTTTGGGGTCTAGAAACATTTATAACTCATCATAATATCTGAATTTGTAGAGTCAAATGCACTTCTCTTATTATCAAAGGAAAGAATCAACTCAGTAAAGAGATATAGTGTTCATTTAAAATCTGTTTGGGGTGTTTATTAATTAAACAATCTAATGCACATTAATCAGTAATACTAAAATTTATGTTTACAGCATACTATATTTAACCATAGAATATGGATTTTCTCACATGTAATACAATTTCTGTAACCAAGTATCACTGGCATACTTTCATTTTTGAAACAGAAAAATTAAGCATCATACATATTCACAAGGAAAAGTGTACTTCTTAAATAAATAAAATGTTGAAATGGCATTTTTTTTTTTTTTCCCCTCTCCTCTCAAACCTCCAAAATCAGGCCAAAGATTTACAGGGCATTATTTAACAAATGTCAGCTGTACTCTGTCCTATAGGGTTGCTATGAGTCAGAATTGACAGCAAGTTTTTTTTTTTTTTTTGGCTTTATTTAATACCAGGTAAGCTTTCCTGTGCCAAATGTTTTATGTCTTGACTACGTCCCCCTTGCTGGTTGAATTCTGCTTAGGAAATGAAAATTTATTTTTATATAGCTAAAACAAAATGAACTATTAAGATAAATCTGGTTAAAAAAGAAAACTGCAAAATATATTCCAAAGTGTATGTGTGGGTTAGTGTATGTGTGTGTCTGTATTGTTGTTATGCCATAGAACTGCTCCAAAGGGTTTCTGAGGCTGTAATCTTTATGGGAGCAGGTTATCTGTTTCTTTCTCTTGTGGAGCAGTTGGTGAGTTTGAATTGAGTACTTATCCATTGCGCCCCCAGGGTTCTCTCTCTCTCTCTCTATATATATATGCATATGTATATATGTATATCTACATACATACAGGAGTCCCTGGGTGGTGAAAATGGTTAATATTCTCAGCTGCTAACCAAAGAGTTGGAGGTTTGGGTCCACCCAGAGGCACTTTGAAAGAAAAGCCTGGCTATCTACTTCCAAAAACTCAACCTTAGAAAGCCCTATGGAACACAGTTCTACTCTGACACATATCAGGTCTCCATGAGTTGGAATTGGCTTGACAGCACGTATATTTTTTAATATATATATCTGTACATGTATGTATGTATGTTTACACACACATACACACGTATACACACATTTATATACCTACACGCACACATAACTTTCTTGACATCAACAACTGTTTCTGTATAATAAAATACATTACAAATTATATCAATATAATGTAAGAATTAAATCATCAAATAGAATCATATTAAAAAATATTCCCCTGCCTAAGAATATGTAACTCTACGGAAAGCTGGAATTCAGTGAAATGTCGCATGTCGGTTCCTCAGTTTCTTCATAGCTGTTTTCATCTCTTCATTTCTCAATGTGTAGATAAGCGGGTTCAAGAGTGGGGTGAAAATGGTGTAAACACAGACAGGAGCTTATCCACAGAGAAGCTACTGAAAGGCCACAGATAAATGAAAATGCAGGGTCTAAAAAAGAGCGTGACCACCATGATGTGTGCAGAGCAAGTAGACAGTGCTTTGGATACCCCTCCAGCTGCACGCTGTCGAACAGTGATGAGGATAATGGTGTAGGAAATCATTAGGAGCAGAAAACAGCTCATGGAAAACAACCTACTGTCTGAGATCATAAGTACGCCCAAGACATAACTGTCCATGCAGGCAAGCTTGATCACTAGAGGTAGGTCACAGAAGAAGCTGTCCACTTCATTGGGGCCACAGTAAGGTAAATTCACAGTAAAGGCTACCTGACTGATGGAGTGGACAAACCCAATGGCCCATGAAACCAACACCAGTCCAATGCAAGTCTGCCGGCTCATCAAGGTCATGTAATGCAATGGTTTGCATATAGCCACGTACCTGTCATAGGCCATAGAAACTAGCAACACCATCTCAGCACCACCAATAAAGTGCAAGAAGAAGATCTGAGCCATACATCCCCCAAAGGAGATGAGCTTTCGGTCACTAAGAAAGTCCCTGATCATCTTGGGAGTGGCAAAAGAGGCCAGCCACATGTCCAGAAAAGATAGGTTCCCCAGCAGGAAGTACATGGGGGAAGAATGCAAGCGGGGGTTAGAAATGACAGTAACCACAATAAAGAGGTTACCTAGTACAATGGCCACATAGAGCCCAGAGAAGAATATAAAGAAAAAAAATTGGAGCTGTCATGAAGTGCAGAGTCCAAGCAACACAAATTCTGACACCAAGGAATGATGCTGTAGGTCCATTGTCTCAGGTCTCAGATTCAGTTTTGAATCTATAATAAAGAGATGTAAGTGAAAATGCCTGCTAACTACCAGACACATAGAAAGTGATCAACTAAGTATTATCCAAATGTAACTCTTAATTTGTAAGAGATACAAATGATACCTTACATAGAAGATTAGAAACAATGCATACCTATACAAATACATTTGCCTTTTTCAGACTTCAGTGTTTCCTTAGGGGTGTTCGGACTTCTGTGAGACTCCAGCATGGGAAAGAGTTGTAGGAACATTTTCTTTTTCTCCCAACTATGGCCAAGTCCATGGGGAGGGGTGCAATCAATCAAGTGCTCAGTGTGAACTAAAAATCTTTAGCAAGTTTGAGGTCGTGAAGATTTTCTGAGAGGTATGTTCTCCCCGTCTGTGTCAGTATCATTGCCATTGGGTAAATGCTTTTAAGCATCAGACCTGAGAATTGAAATTAAAGCGTAAAAAAATGTCTTCACACAAAGCAATTTACATATAGATATCAAGCCTCTCTCCCTGTCATCCCTCTACATTTACCCACACAAGTACAAACCAAAATCAACAAAGGCATTTTGATGGGTGGCTACATCTACGTATCTAAACACCAATCAACATATGTGTCTCTCCCGAAGCCAAGAGCTGCAGTAAATTTCTTTCCCTGTTGACAAAATTTAAAGGACGAAGTACTCCTGTAAGCTTAAAAAGCATGTTCTGGATATAAAACCATTTGGGGTGATGCATAAATACAGGATAGCTTCCATACCATCGGCCCAAGTTAGGTCTGTTTAGTAATTGTATGGGAGTGTCACTAATATGTTATATGTGAATTATACAGTGGTATTTGTCATACTCACCCATAATACCTTTGAGGAAAATTTAACCTAAATAATAGTACAGTGAGATAAAGTTTAACCTAAAGAGTTAATCAATACCATCAACAAGGACAGCTTCTAACTGTAGACCACAGGACTCTTCCCTCAACCTACTTCTGTTCAAAAATATTCAACAACTTGGGTAAAGACATGATTAGCAAATTTACAGATGATACAAATTTGAAAGAATTCACTTACAGAATATTTCAAAGACTGGCAATATGGGCTGCAATCTGCAAATCCCATATATATAGAGAGAAAGAAAAGTGTAAACTGATACTAGCCTCACAAGGACATAGAGTATAATATTATTAATATATTTTTCCATAATTTTTGTATTTTTTGTTGGTATAATGATACATTTTTACTTTCATAAATTAAAGATAAAAAAGCTTTTTTTCAAAAAAAATTCAATGATACAATACATGTGATTAAATAGATCATAAGGAAGAACTTATTCAGAATAACCATGTCTTAGTTTCCAGTTAAAGTTTAGCTCAAGATAGTGCTTCCTAAAGGGCAATACAGCGGACGTTTCTCCCATGTTAAGTCTCCTTGGAATCTTACTTTTTTGTTGTTGTTGTTTTAAACACTTTATTAAGCTATAATTTACTTACCATAAAATTTACTTATATTCAAATTGTAGAATTCAGTGATTTTTAGTAAATTTACTGAGTTGTACAGCCATCCCTATAATTCTTGCTTTCGAATTGACAATCTCAGTTTCTTCCAGGACTACTTCTGGCAGTGATCAGACTGTCTCCTCCTTTACTCACTTATTCACTCATACACTCATTCATTCAGACCATATTTATACAACATCAACACAGTTTTTCATTTCATTTAATTCAGTATTCCATCTCACTGAATTTATTTCACTAATTCAATCAATATAAAGAGACATAAATAAATTAAAGTAGGTTTTATGCAATTCTCCCAATCCCACAATTTTTTGTTGTTGTTGTTATTGGTCCTGTTGTGTGTGTGTTTTGAATCAATTGGGTTTTAAACTAAAAAGTCACTGATCTAATGTATTTGTGGATTCATTATTTATAAACTGTTTCTTAAAGGATTTTATAATGATTTGGAATGAAAGATTTTTTTAGGACTTCTGAACAAGGCCCAGAGCATAAAATTTATGCAATATTTTTTTGGGGGATGGAATTACTCCACAATTATACATGTATTATTGATAAATTCAACATGCCATTAAAAATGTAGCTGTGAACCTCCAGATGAAGTAGGATGGAATATATCGCTCCCATTATCAGTTTATCATGAGAAGTAAATTGGTGCTTTGCTTACTTCACTAAGAGGAAGATATTACATAAACCTTTTTAAAGCAGACTGAATGTAATTCTTCATGAGCAATTCCACAAAAGATGGAGAAACTCCCTTCATGTGAACCTGCTTTAGGTTGGCCCTTTAAAAAATTTAAGAATATAACATGAAATTATAGTTTTGTAGGGCTTCTACTGGGAACTAAATAATGTATCCCAGATCTGAAACATTCTAATGGTGTGAACACGAGATGAAAGAATTTCAAAATCTGGAGATATTAAAGGTTAGCATATCTGTTTTAGTCCATTTAGATTGCACTCATTTCAACCAGACTTTTTCAGTATAATGAGTACTCGAAATTCCTTTTGCTTCTTTTGAATTTTTATAAATGCATTATATTAAAATATTTAATTATAGCATTAATTTTTTTAATCTGAAGCTTTGTTAATAAAATGGATATAATCACAATTCAGAATCTCCTCGCGAGTTTACTTAGATTCCTCTGGCAACCATCTTAACATACGTATTAAAATACAAAAAAAAGAAGAAAAAAAAAAAAATCTCTGTCAGCTGAGTCTATTCTGACTAAGAGCGGCCCTATAGGACAGACTTGAACTGTTCCACAAGGTTTCCAAGGCTGTAAGCTTTACAGAAGCAGACTGCCGCATCATTCTCCCAACTGAGGAGTGGCTGGTGGGTTTGAACTGCCCACCGACATTTTGATTAGCAGCCAAGTGCTTAACCACTGTGTCACCAGGGCTCCTTAACATACATATTAAAAAAAAAAAAAAAATACATATTACAAACTATAAAAACTGTACTTTCATTGGTATTCTTTCCCTTTTTGTGGCTCTGAAGAATTTCATATGTAAATATAAAACATGATTATATTTAAGTTGGTGTTTTATAGACATTAAGTGAATACAAAAGTTGAAATAATCAAATGGAAAACTCAGGAAAAATGTGAAGGCACTTTTGCTATTGAGTCAAAGATGTTCTAAAATTTGATTGTGGAGATGTTGCACAGCTCTAAATATACTAAAAACCGGTGAATCATACACTTAAAGACAGCATAGAAAAAGTTACCCTAAAAACAGCTCTTTTAAAAACAGATGTTAAAAGTAATGGAATAAAATAGACTCAAATAAGTTTCTAATTTGGGAGAACTATGATTCACAAAGGCTTTTTAAAAATTAGTAAAAGACTGTTAAATTTATAGTCAGAAAAAATAAGGTTGATTCTGTACATAATCAAAAGCTATTTCTAAATTAAAAAACAAATAACCTACGATGATGAAATTTAATTTTAACGGACAAGTTATTGTGATTTACTCCATGATTTAATATACAAGATAATAGAGTAAATTAGTTTCTGTTTGTCTTGTGTCTTCAGACACACTCTCTAGGTATATATCAAAAGTTCTTTACTAACCTGAGATTAAGGCACTCAGTGCTGGCCCTGCAAATTCCCAGATTTGCGTTTCAAATCTACCATACAAGAATGGACCTTTTGGAAACATGCATCCTTTTTATTCCAGGGATGACTTAATCATTTATTTCACCTGCCTTTTAAAAATTAATTCAGGAAAAGCATCATTTTAAGACGCTTGAGAACTTCAGGTATTTGAGTTGTACTTGGATTTCGGATATAAATATCTCTCTCTGTCATCAAATTAGGAATCCTTTAATGATGGTCATTCATGGCCAACTGCTGTAATGGAAGCTGGGGAATAAACCATTTTAGGGTGGAAATTTGAGGTAAAGAATCGTAGTTATTTCCCAAGGTGACAAAGGAAGAAAAACGTAAAGATCTGTGAGATTATACAAATATGCATAGCTGAATTATTTTAATATTCAAGCAGAATAATACATACCGTTATCCAGTTGATAGAGTATAAAATACATTTTTTCTTTTAAATAATCAGTTTAACAAGTCACATGGTAAAGATAGACTGAAAACCTGCCAGTGCTGCATACTTTTTTATGCAACTTTGATGTGACACAACACTTTGTGAAAGGCCTATTCCTACCAGAAACATCAGGTTTACACGTGCTAAAATATTTGCATCTCTAGACTCACATGGTAATAAATGATGAAATCTCTCAATGTCTGGCCACTTTATCCCTCATTTATATTTGTTAGCACATTTACTTTCCAACAGTATTTGAGGTTAATGTAGGCTTCTTCTGTTAATGGGCCTAGGCTGATAGCAAATACCCTACACCATGCTAACAAATGATAAGCACATTTGTAACTATTCACATGACATTTAATTCCATATTAGATGGATAATTACAACCAAACGTATAAGAGATTTTACTGCCAGGATAGGATCTTAGTGCAGTAAAAAAATCTCAAGTCCTACATTGGCATTACATAATTGGTTTGGCTGAAAAGAAGTCACAAAACTCTTCTAAGTTTCTGTTTCCGCATTTATAACCCACAGACAATAAGTAAAAAAAAAAGATGGCAGAAGTAGCTTACCTCGCATCAGTGTCATTTGCTCCTGAAATGCAGTACGCATACGGGTACAGACATATTCCATAAAATGAAGAATTGTAGGGAAGCCCGTGACACCCAGAAGGAAGCAGAAGCACATACTTGAATTGGCGGTAGGGAAGAGCTTAAAAAAAAAAAAAAAGCTTACTAAACCTAAAATCAACAACAGAACAATTCAGAAAGCAAAAGGAAAATAAAAACATTTTTAAAATTAAAAAAAAAAAATTCTTTGCTTTTGAGAAAGCTTCACAATAAAATTAAAATCCAATTACAAACTAGTTAAATGTACTTCAAATCTTGGGACTCCCAGGGCCACTACACTGCATTGCATAGACTCTGACTGCTCAAGGCCTACTGGCCAAAGGGCACACACGCCACCCACCTAACTAGCCATACTTCTTGGCCAGGCCTGGCTCTGCCAACACGGAGGCACATTTCTGTCTAATCTACACACAGTGCTGTTGTGGCTGTTGCAGCCCTGATGACAAAGGTTTAATATGTTAATACAAAAAGGCATTTGTGAATCAGTAAGGAAAGGATGAAAGCCTTAAGAGAAAAATGGACAAATTATTAACAAAAGAAGAAAAATAACAGGCAAATAAACATTAAAGAGTTTACATCAATAAATATCAAATAATTAAAAATTAATGAGATATCTCTATTTACATACAAAATTTGAAAATAATAAATTCTTGGTCATTAGGATGATGAAAATGTATAATTTAATAATAAATATAGCAATACAAATTTAAATAATACCTAACATCTGTTGAGTGTTTAGGGAAACCCTGGTGGCATATTGGTCAAGAGTTCGGCTGCTAACCAAAAGGTCGGCAGTTCGAATCCACCGGGCACTCCTTGGAAACTCTGTGAGGCAGTTCTACTGTGTCTATAGGGTCACTGTGAGTCAGAATCAACTTGACAGCAACAATTTCAATTAATTCTTACAAAAATCCGAGATAAAAACAATTACTTCCACTTTACACAGGAGGGGAAAAAAAACACAGGAGGGGACTGAGGCTTAAATTGTTTAGTCACACAAAGTATCAGTGGCAGAGCGGATGTTCCAGCCAGGCACTCTGACTCCAGAGACCGTGTTCTTACCCTGAAACATGCTGTTTCCCTCACTGCTGGTTGGAGCACAAGTCAGGACAACTTTTTGACAGACACTTCGAAAATATAGATCAGGCCTCTTAAAAAAAAAAAAAAACCCGAAAATGTAATATACATAATAAGACTTAATAATTTCCATATTAAAAGGTGTCTGTTATACAGGGATCACAATAGAGGGTCCTGGACAGAGCTGGAGAAAAATATAGAACAAACTCTAACTCACCAAAAAAAAAAAAGAGAGACCAGACTTACTGGTCTGACAGAGACTGGAGAAATCCTGAGAGTATGGCCCCAGACACCCTTTTAGCTCAGTAATGAAGTCACCCCTGAGGTTCACCCTTCAGCCAAAGATCAGACAGGCCCATAAAACAAAGGGGGACTAAATGGGCGCAGCAGCCCAGGGGCAAGGAGGAGAAGGCAGAAGGGGACAGGAAAACTGGTAATGGGGAACCCACGATCAAGAAGGGGAGAGTGTTGACATGTCCTGGTTTTTGAAAACAAGGTCAAAAAAACAATATATGCTTAGTGAGAAGCTAGTTTGTTCTGTAAACTTCATCTGAAGTACAAAAATAAAAAAAAAAAGAGGAGAAAATGAAGCATTTCCCTAGCTCCCAGCTGAGCTCTGTTTAATCACCGCCAAACCTCCAGAAAAAAATAATAGTGAAAAAAATGGAGTCTATTACATGAGAGTTGGAAACCCTAGTGGAGTATTGATTAAGAGCTATGGCTGCTAACCAAAAGATCGGCAGTTCAAATCTACCAGGCGCTCCTTGGAAAGCCGATGGGGCAGTTCTACTCTGTCCTATAGGGTTACTATGAGTGGAAATCGACTCAACAGCAAAGGGTGTTTTGGCTTTAATATAATACAAAAAAAAAAATACAAGAAATTTAAATTTTTATGGTGGTTAAAATACATCTGTGTACTGCAAGATGAAAATAGATGTTTTCAACAAATATCTCAATATATAAAATCTTTGCAATGTTTTGTTAAGGCCAAAAAAAAAAAAAAGGGACACCAAGTAGTATAAATCCTTAGGATGCATGGGTAAATTGTTGTTCTGCGCCATTGAGTTAATTGTGACTCATAGCAACCCTATAGGACAGAAAAGAACTGCCCCGTAGAGTTTCATAGGCTGTAAATCTTTATGGGAGCAGATCATCAGTGTTTTCTCCTGTGGAGCCACGGGGTGAGTTCAAACTGCCAACTTTTCTGTTTGCAACAGAGCCCTTAACCATTGTGCCACCAGGGCTCCTTCCATTGCTTCCCTCATTGTATTTACACACTAGCAGAAAGCTCAGACACATAAATACAAATAAATGAGTAATTTAGGATAAGCAGTAAAGAAAAAAAAATATCAAACAAGATAAGGGATATTGCACTGACTTCAATCTCCAGGACTGTGTTCAATGAAGGAGTCCCTGGGGTGGCACAAGCCATTAAGCCCTTGAGTACTAGCTAAAAGGTTGGGTTTGAATCCACCCAGAGGTGCCTCAGAAGACAGGCCTGGTGATCTGTTTCTGAAAGGTCACAACCTTAAACACCCCATAAAGTAGTTCTATTTTGCACACATGGGGACTCCATGAGTTGGAACCAACTCTACGTCAACTAACAACAACATGTTGAATAGAAGACATGAGTGAATATCATTGTCTTATTCCTGATCTTAGGAGAAACCATTCAGTTTACTGCCATTAAATATGACATTTACTGTAGGCTTCTTGTAGACGCTTTTTATTGACTAGGAATTTTCCTTCTATTCTAATTTTAGTTAGTTTTTGTCATGATTGGGTATACAATTTAGTAATTTTTTTTCTGGGTATATTGAGATGATCATGTTGTTATTGTCTATTAATATGCTGTGTTATATTAATTGATTTTGGGATCTTCAGCCAACCTGAATTCCTGGAAAAGTCCCACTTGATCATAGTGTATAATCCTTTCTATACACTGATGAATTTGGTTTAGTAGTATATGTTTTAGGACTTTTGGATCTACATCCTTCTGGGAATATAAACAGTTGTTAGGTGCTACCAAGTCAATTCTAGCTCATAGTGACACCATGCACAACACAACAAAACATTGCCCAGTCCAGCACTATCCTCACAATTGTTGCTGTTTGATCCTATTGTTGCAGCCACTGTGTCAATCCATCGCGTTGAGGTTATTCCTCTTTTTCATGGACCGTCTACCTTACCAAGCATGATGTTCTTCTCCAGGCACTGGTCCCTCCTGTTAACATGTCCAAAATATATGATACGAATTGTCACCATCCTCTCTTCCAAGGTGCATTCTGGCTCTACTTCTTCCAAGACAGACGTGTTCATTCTTCTGGCAGTCCATGATGTATTCAGTATTCTTCACCAACACCATACTTCAAAGTCATCAAGCTTTCTTCAATCATTGTCCAGTTTTTGCATGCACATGAAGTGATTGAAAATACCATGGTTTGGGTCAGGTGTACCTTAGTACTCAAAGTGATATCTTTGCTTTTCAACACTTCAAGGAGGTCTTTTGAAGCAGATTTGCACAACACATTATGTCATTTGATTTCTTGAGTGCTGCTTCCATGGGTGTTGATTGTGGATCCAAGTAAAATGAAACCCTTGACAATTTCAAATTTTTCTCTGTTTATCATGATGTTGCTTATTGTTCCAGTTGTGGGGATTTTTGTTTTCTGTCAGTTGAGGTGTAATCTATATTGAAGGCTATAGTCTGATCTTCATCAGTAAGTGCTTCAAATTCTCTTCACTTTCAGCAAGCAAGGTCATGTCGTCTGCATATCATGTGTTGTTAATAAGTTTTCCTCACATCCCGATTCTGTGCTCTTCTTCATATAGTCTGACTTCTCAGATTATTTTCTTAGCGTATAGATTCAATAAGTATAGTGAAAAGAAATAATCCTGATACACACATTTTACGATTTCAAACCATGCAGTATCCCTTTGTTCTGTTTGAATACCTACTTCTTGGTCTAAGTACAGGTTCTGCATGATCAAAATTAAGTGTTCTGGAATTCCAATTCTTCAATATTATTATATAATTTGCTATGATCCGCAGAGTCAAATGCCTTTGCAGTGTCAATAAAACGCAGGTAAACAGCTTTCTGGTATTCTCTGCTTTCAGCGAAAATTGATCTGACATCAGCAATGATATCCCTAGTTCTACATCCTCTTCTGAATCCAGCTTGAATTTCTGGCCATTCACTTTCAATGTACTGCTACAACCATCTTTGATTATCTTCAGCAAAATTTTACTTGTGTGTGATATTATTTGATAATTTCCGCATTCCGTTAGATCACTTTTCTTTTTAAATGGGCACAAATGTGGATCTGTTCCACTTCATTGGCCAAGGGGCTGTCTTCAAAGTGGTTGTCTTCCAAATCAAAAAGGTTTCCTTAGGCCTTTGAAAATATTTGGTATAGACAATTTAACTTTTTTTTTTCCCCCTAATAAGTCAAACCTCTAGGGACAGGTTCAATTGGTAGAATTTCCTGTATATTGGTCATATGTTCTTGTTTCTTTACATGTTTTGTAATTTCCTGTTGAAAACTAACATTTAAATAATGTAATGTGGCCACTCTGGGTTTGTATGTGTTGCTATTTGCTTAGTGGCTTTTTTGAGCTAGTTCTATAAAATCTCTATTTTTTTTGTTGTTGTTGTTATTTGTGGCCCCTGAAGCCTCTGCTCAATTTTCTTGATAATCGGCTAATGATTGGACAGAGACTTCATTGAACACTGGAACAAATGCATCTCCCAATCTTGCCACGGGATTCTGTATACTTGTTGGGCAAACCTTCAACACCAGCCAGGCAGTAAGCAAATCTTCTTTTACCTTTACTTTCTGCTTTTGCTGATTCTCAACTTCAGCCGGAGGTTAGAGCTTAGGGTCTTCTTAGGTCTTTTCTGAGCAGGTGTAGAGATCTGGGTGGGCATTTGCAAGGTGCTGTCCTACAGGGGGAGCCCTGATGGTGCAGTGGTTAAGGGCTTGTCTGCTAACCAAAAGGTCAGCAATTTGAATTCACCAGCCACTCCTTGGAAACCTTATGGGGCAGTTCTACTCTGTCATACAGTAGCACTATAAGTAGAAATCGACTGCACGGAAAGGGTTTGGTTTTGCATTCTTATGCATGCATATGGTCTGCTAGATTCCGAGGGATTTCTCTGAGATTTTTGAAGTCCCTACAGACAACTCCTTCCCCAACTTGTACTCTTAAGCTTTTTGGTTAGCCTTTGGTGCATGGGATTGTGTGCTCTAATGTGCATCTACCACTTCAGGTAGCCATTATGTTAATTGTTTGTTGCTGTTAGGTGCTGTCTCAGTTATCTAGTGCTGCTACAACAGAAATACTGTAAATGGATGGCTTTAACAAACAGAAATTTATTCTCTCAGTCTAGTAGGCTACCAGTTCAAATTCAGGGCATCAGCTCTAGGAGAAGGCTTTCTCTGTTGGCTCTAGGGGAAGGTCCTTGTCATCAATCTTCCCCTGGACTAGGAGCTTCTCCGCACATGAACCCTGGGTCCAAAGGACATGCTTTGCTCCCTGCACCACTTTCTTGGTGATATGAGGTCTACCTGTCTCTCTGCTTGCTTCTCTTTTTTATATCTCAAAAGAAATTGGCTTAAGGCACTATCTAATCTTATAGATCTCCTCAATATAACTGCCACTAATCTATCTAATTAACATCATAGCGATAGGATTTACAACACACAGGGAAATCACATCAGATGACAAAATGGTAGATAATCATACAATACTTGGAATCCTGACCTGGCCAAGCTGACAGATACTTTTGGGAGACATAATTCAATCCATGACAGGTGTCATCTGGTGGGTTCTAACCCATAGCGATGCTACTTACAACAGAACAAAACACTGCCAGGTCCTGTGCTGTCCTCACAATCGCTGTAAGCTTGAGTCCATTGTTGCAGCCAGTGTCAATTCATCTTGTTGAGGGTCTTCCTCTTTTTCATTGTGTTAATTAATTTCCTCTAATTCTGTTCAACAAACCCCCTGCAAAAGATTTTTTTGCAATACGTGAGATCAGAGGCTGGTCAAATAAAGACAGTTTTCCTCTTATGAGTTTTATTAATAAACAATATAATACTCCTAACCACCTCACACTTATGAAGGAAATTTACTTTATTTATTAATTCATTTTTTGGGGAAAATTTTATTTAATTACTAGTAAATGACATGACAGTTTTTTGGTTTTTTTTTTTAGGTATTGTGTTTAAGTGGTGATCAAAACAGTTCCAATGCTTTTTAGTGTGAGGTGATTTTACTCTACGTCATGGTATATCCGCGCCAGCATTCCTCTGGGAAGAAATACTCAGGAGAGGAAGCACTGGGCAATGGCATATGCATGTAATTAATTTCGTTAAATAATGCCAATTACTCTCCAAACTGGTTTATCATCCCCCCAATACTGCATGAGGAGACCTATAATCCATATTCTTGCCATAAACTTGCATCACCAACTTTCAAATTTTTATCAATTTGATAGCACAGATTGGTACGTAGCTTTAATTTTTTTCTCACACAAATCAGTTTTGCTTTTATTTAAGCTTTCTATGAATAAAATAAGGAGCCCTGGTGGTGAAATGGTTAAGTGCTTGGCTGCTAACTGAAAGGTCGGTGGTTTGAAGCCACCAGGCACTCCACAGGAAAAAGATGTGGCAGTCTGCTTCCGGAAAGATTATAGTCTTGGAAACCCTATTGGGCAGTTCTACTTTGTCCTGTAAGCTTTCTCTGAGTTGGGATTGACTGGAGGGCAATGGGTTTGGTTATTTGCATATGAATAAACATTACATACTCTTTTGTGCTTGGCTTTTCTCCACCAAAGATGTTTGTAAATTTCCTCAGATCTGTACAGGTAGTTATTTTCAAAACCCAGCAGCTGTGAGAAGGTGGATCTTAGAGTTGAAATGCTCTATATCCTTTTTCTTTGTTTTGAGTGTGTAAGAGCAATAAATAAGTCCTTGCATGTTTGGCCAGCCATTCTGCTTTGCAAAACTCTATTATGTTTTAAACTCATTCTGAATTTTGAGAAGTAGATCATTTACAAATGTGGCTTCCAAATTCAGGTAACATTGTTACATGGAGCATGGAGCTGTGAAGAAGTGCATGGGTTCTGAAGACGGAATGAGTTTGAATCAGTTTTCCCGTATGACAGCAGTAGAAACATAAGTTGTAAATTCTATCTCAGTTCCCTCATATTTACAATAGGGATAAAAAGCTCAAACAGTTGTTAAGAGGATTATGTTAGTTAATACATGTAAAAAAAAGACTATAATTGATACATGATAAATGCTTATCCAATATTACCTTTTATTGATAGTATTGGGTCGCTATGAGTCGGAATCGACTTGACGGCACTGGGTACGGTTTGGTTTTGGTATCTTTGATATGACTAACATACTCTAAGATTTTAACAAATATTTCTGGTTATATTCTTGATTTATCACCAGACTTTATTAATTTTTCAAATTCTATCTTTTGAGTACAGACTGTAGAACTGCTTTTTCTAGTCTTTCTCCAGTGGCCTCCAACAATTCCTGTTTCTCTTTAAGCATATCTACTAGACTGACCAGCTGTCTTCAAAGTAAAGGATTTTGGGAGAACAAATCTGAGTTGTTTGCAGTATAGAAAATTAAGGTTATAACAAAAAAAAATTGCCAAAAACAAAAGAAAGAAGGAAAAATTGCCATCGAGTTAATTCTGGCTCATGATGACCCCCTGTGTGTCAGAATAAAACTGTCCTCCATAGGGTTTTCAATTGATGATTTTTTGGGGAAGCAAATGATAATATGTATTAGAAATTTTTTAATTTCTCTTGAAATTTGAAGAGTATCCATACTTTTAGGGAAGTTAAAGACTTAGGTTTTAAAATCCATGGCAGATATAGATTTAAAATCATGTACAATGATGTTGATACCCAGATGATTTTCTATTACTAGTCTTCTTTGTCTTTTTCAAAAGGGTTTAATTTCTAATAGCGATTGTGTTAACTCCTGGGATTCTGAACTTAGCTGATGGGTATTGGTGGAAGGAAAGTTTTCAAAAGTTATACTAAATTTTACCTCTGAAAAAGATAAAAGAGTTATGGTGATAGTGTAATAAGCTAGACTGCCTCTTTGGAAGATATGCTTAGGACTGCTTATAGTTCACCTAGTGGGGAATTGGAAATACTCCAGCCCATGCTAGTAAATTCTGTTTCTTGTTTAACGCTAGGAAGAGAAACAGGATAATTGTAGCCACTAGGTGGTGCTCAAGCTCCTTGTAGACTCCAGGGTTTCATCATTTTTACTGGGAGTTTTTACTTCTATTACTAGATTCATGCTCTAAGATTTCTTACATAAACCAAAAGAGAGAAAAAAATTTCTTCTATATTGAAAATATTGATTATAGATACACACAAATTAGTAACTTTATCAAGGTAAAATAAGCCAACTGTGGACTGTGGTTTTTATTAATCGAAACATAATATTTAATTTTTATAAAAATCTGTATTAAACATAGTGCGTTAGTGTACAAACATTAAAATAGGAATTCTAATACGTGGATATGGGTTGTCAGAACTTTTAAAACATATATCTATTTTGTTTTTCACTTTTCAGAAAAGTAAAAGTCAGATAAAGATATTAAGCCCTAGCCATGTCATGAGCCGAAGTATGAAAAAAAATTGAAAAATAATAGAAACATATTATTGTAGATGAGACATTATCTACTAAGCCCAATAAAATCAATTGAAAATTTAATTATTTAGAGATTTCAGTATAATGGCTAGTTATTGCAAAATAAATATGTAAAAAATGTAGTTTTTCCATATTCCAGAAATAGCAAATAAGAAAATGCAATTGAAAAAAATAAACTCCTCAAAATCACATTAAAAAAATAATATAATTCATATTAAGTTTCAAGATTTAATAAAGAAAGCTATGAAACATTTCTGGGGGAGACACACACACACACAATAGCCTGAAGGATTCATTCTCCCTGAAATATTATATAAGATTAATGGAATTATAATCTTTTAGTGTTCATGTGATTTGATAAAATCATTGTAGTTAATATAAATGATAATCAAATAAGACAAACCAGTACAATCTGAGGAAGAGCAATGAAAGAGACTTGTACAGATCGATATTAAAATGTAAAATAGATTTTAAAAATTAAAGCAGCTTGCTACTTAATGAATTTTAAAAGCATTATGCCAAGCAAAAGAAGCCACACTCAAAAGGTTACTTGCTCTATGATTCCACTTATTTGTCAGTCTAGAAAAGGCAAACTCTAGGGACAAAAGACCCATGGCTTGGTGCTTGTCAGGGGCAGGAGCTGGGGGTGGGGAGGAAGGGAGGGTTGATTACAAAAGGGTAAACCCATTGCCATCGAGTTGATTCCAACGCATAGCTACGCTATAGTATAAGGCAGAACCTCCCCATGGGGCTTCCAAAACTGTAACCCTTTATTAAAGCAGACTGCCACACCTTTCTCCCAAGGAGCAGCTGGTGGGCTCCAAACACTGACCTTTCAGTTAGCAGCCAAGGCTTTCACCACTGCACCTGGAGTTGGTGAAATTCTTATATGGTAATTGTGGTGTTATATGACTACATGCATGTTTCAAAACTCTCAGAACAGTACACTAAAAAAAAAAATGATTTTATTTTTCTGTAAGATACTACTCTTTTATTTTTTTAAATAAAAAATAAATAAAACAAGGTTGCTATTGGTACTAAGAATTGATTGTAGGTTTCTCTGAAATGTCGATCATCCTTTCCCCCTGTTAGTTCTGAAACAATCAATAAAATCAGGAAAAAGGAAGAGCTCGAGTGTAGGAGTTGTTACTTGTAAAGTTGGATTTGCAAACTCAAAATTAAAAAAAAAAAGGCTTTCTACTACATCTACTTAATTTTCACCTGGAGATCCACCAAAAGGGAGATTTTGCAGAACATACACTTAACCAGGCAGAGGGAAGAATAACTCTACACATATCTCAAACTCTGGTGGCATAGTGGTTAAGAGCTACAGCTGCTAACCAAAAAGTCGGCAGTTCAAATCCACCAGGTGCTCCTTGGAAACACTATGGGGCAGTTCTACTCTGTCCCATAGGGTCACTATGAATTGAAAAGGACTCTACAGTAACGGATTTGTTTTTTTGGGGGGGTTTCTAAAGCTGCGAACCCTGAGGCAAGACGGTTTGAGGTGCTTCCAAATCACCTGGCCCTTGTTCTGACTCCTGATCCTGAAGTTTAACACATGAAGTAGGGAAAGAAAAGGTTTTTGTGTGCCTAGTGAGTGAGTCTAGAAAATGCCGAGGACCATTTACTCAGCTTCTCTTAAAATGCTCAGTAATTTGCAATTCACACCCCGGGCTGAATGAGTGATTGGTAGAGGGAAGGGCACTGGTAGAAGGAGGAGAAGAATTTTTACTTGAGTTTTTTTTTTTTTTTTTTAATACTGTAGTACCCTTGTGGTGTAGTGGTTAAGTGCTACGTTAGCAGTCGGCAGTTCGAATCCACCAGGCGCTCCTTGGAAACTCTATGGCGCAGTTCTACTCTGTCCTATAGGGTCACTATGAGTTGGAATCCACTCGACAGCACTGGGTTTGTTTTTCTGGTAATACTGTCAAGGTGAAAAGTCCCTGTATTTAGTGTTAATAGCAGGCAGTATGTTGGGAGAGGAAAAAAAAAGGTTCCTCCTAACAATGATAGCTAACAAATTTCCTGTGATAATGGGAGCATGATAGATTACTTTAAAAATAGTGTGAGTAGCGTTTAGGATCTTAAAAGCTAGCAGGCAGGCATCTAAGATGCATCAATTGGTCTCAGTCCACCTGGAGCAAAGAAGAATGAAGAACATCAAAGACACAAGGAAATATGAGCCCAAGAGAAAGAAAGGGCCACATAAACCAGAGTCTCCAACGGCCTGAGTCCAGAAGAACTAGATGGTACCTGGCTACCACCAATGACTGCCATGACAGGGAACGCGACAGAGAATCCCTGATAGAACAGGAGAAAAGTGGGATGCAGAGCTCCAATTCTAGATTAGGCTGGACTATAAGACATAAAATTATACTGGTGAGGAGTGTGCTTCTGAGTGTGCTTCTTAGCTTCACTCTCATTCAGCAGAGTTGAAACTGAAGCTAACAAAGTCTGCTCTTCAGGCTCTTTATCTAAACCAGCAGTCATGAGCAGCTAAGGAGGTATTTTCTTGTGGACAAACTAGGATGTGAAATAAATGCATTCCAAGGTAGGGGCTTTGTTGTAAATACATTTATGACCTGGGCCCAGCCTTATCTGAAGTTCCCAGACGGATCAAAAAGATTTCATTTAAACTAGTGGGGTTTAAGAAGAGGGACCCAAGTGCCAAAGGGACCTGGGCTATCTGCATATCTCCAAGAAATGTTTCACTTAAAAAAAGATAGCTTCAAGGAGAGTTCTGCCTCAAACAAGACACTTTTACAACTTATTCTGGAGATCTGTATAGTCACCATTCAGTGTCTATATTTTGTAATCTCTGTACAGACCTCAGTTTACAGCCCCCGTAACCAATCATGTGGTCCATTTGTATGCAGGTACTCAATTGAAGACCTTTTCCTGTTTATGACCTCACTTGAAAACTAACCAATCATGATTTTGTTGTAACCTCCTGCCTTAGACCCATATAACCTTTGTTCTGAGACTCTCACGCTGAAATCACCATCTGGTCACTTGGAGAGCTGGTGGTCTCCTTCATTCAAATGGTTCCCTATGCTGAATAAATTCTCAGAATTTTTTTAATTTGAAGTCCTGAGTGGGTTTTCTCTACAACAATGGTGTTGAGAAAATTAGCTGACTCTTTGGGGAAGACATTAAGCAGGTTGTTGTTGTTGTTATGTACCTTCAAGTGGGTTCCAACTCTTAAGGACCCCCCATGCACAGCAGAACAAAACATTATCACCCTCATAATCATTGCTATGCTTGAGCCCATTGATGCAGCCACCGTGTCAATCTATCTCGTTGAGGGTCTTCCTCTTTTTAGCTGACCCTCTACTTTACCGAGAATGATGTCTTTCTCCAGGAACTGGTCCTTCCTGATATCATGCCCAAAGTACGTGCGACGAAGTCTTGGCATCCTTGCTTCTAATGAGCATTCTGATTGTACTTCTTCCAAGACAGATCTGTTTGTTCTTTTGGTAGTCCATGGTATGTATATTCAATATTCTTTGCCAAACAAGTAGGTAGTAGCTTTTATTCTGAGTTGGCATAGAAGTACATACAAATTAAAAAAAAAAAAAAAAAATTTATTTACTGATAATTTGTAAAAAAAAAAAATTGTGAAAATTTGTTCAGTAAATTTTCAATCACATCGATCAATCAGTAATCTCCTTATAAAAACAAGGCTCTAGATTATTCTAACCTTATGAAGCATTTCCATGAGATGTGTTCAGAGAAGAGATAATTCAGATATAAGTCAAGCTGCACATAAAATATTTTATCCAGAAAATCGATTGCTCCATATAAAACAACTAAGGTGAGTATGAGGTAGCCTTCATGCTGAAAATGATCTACTAAAGTACTGCTGTCATGTAATTCAATGTTTTATTTTCTTTTTTCCAGGTCCTGGCTATAATATATTCATTTAAAGGGCATTAGATTTTCTTTGGATCTGTGCTGAAGTTGAAAAAAGTGGGCATCTCCTCCCATAGCCAGTTGAAACAAATTTCTTTTGGTCCCATCAGCAATGACCAGGAGCTTTGGAATATAGGTGTCCCTGTTGGCAAGTTTGATCACAAGGGAACGGTCACAGAAAAAACTGTCCACAACATTGGGATCACAGAAGGACAAATTTAACATGAAAGCCATTTGACTAGATGAGTCACAAATCCAACAGCATAGGAAGATAACAGTTGCCCAATGAGCACTTGAAGGCTCATAATAGTCATGTAATGGAGGGGTTTGCATATGGCAACACACCTGTCTGTTGCCATGGCTACAAGCAGCATCATCTCACTCACATTAAGAACATCTGAGGATAGCATACCCACCAGGAAGTAATCTTCCATTTTCAGAATAAATCCACAATTACCTTAGAGGAAGCTCAAGAAGCCAGGATCATATTAATGCAGGAGAGATTGATAAGCAAAAAAATATTGGTATGTGAAAGTGTGAATCAAAGGTCACAGTCACAAAGATAAGGTGGTTTCCTAACACAGTCCCCAAATAGAACTCAAAGAAACCCCAGAAGAATAAAATCCGAAGAATCTGAGATTTGGGAAGTCCAACCAAAATAAACTCAGATACAGCTAAATAGTTTGTCCTTTCCATATTGTCAGCTTTATTCCACAGTGTTAATACATGAACTATAATGCATGTTCAGGATCAAAATGAGTGACAGTAATGGGAAAATTGTATTTGCTGGAAAGGATGGATCATGTTGATGTCCAAGTGTGCTACTCAGTCAGGTTACTTGAACTTATGAGCATCAACCAATTTAGTGGAATTTTGTTGCTCAGTGATTTCCTCAGGGGCTCAGGGAAGTATGCGGAGTAGTCAGTAGGATTCAGAATATAAGTTTCTGAAAGACAAAAATAAAAATAGTACATGAAACCACAAATGTATAGGCTATGAACTCAGTGTAACACCTGGTTAAGACGCTCATTGGATAACATAGGACAAGTGAATTTCCTGTTGAGTGTTATGTTTCCTCCTCAGTACAATCAAAGAATTGCACTACATGATACTTAATGCCTCTTTGTGTTCTAACGGTCTCCATGAATAAGATAGTGGTTATGGCGGGCTCTGTATTCAAAGAATAATATAGAGTTTTTTAATTTTTTTTAACATGGAATGATAAATATAGAAAATATATCTAGGATTCTCATGAACCATATTTTGAAACAGACTCTGACAAAAAAATACGAGTTTAAGTCCTGAGAATGTACCTCTTCTTTTCCCTGCTCTGTTCTTATATCAATCTTTCACAGCTAAACTAATATTGGTGGTGATTACTAAGACATACTTTTTAAGAGTTAAAACAATAAATATGTAAATTTATATGCACATATACGAATTTATTCACTCAACATTTATCATTATTCACTCAACATTTATCATTATTCACTCAATAGTTAAACACCAAATCCCTCATCTAAGATTTCAGACAAGGAGTTCAAAGGACAGCAGAAAGGCCACAGCCAAATGTAACTACGCACATTGTTGTTTTTCTTGTATTTGTCTATCTATTAGTATGTCAAAAATACATTCATATGAGCACTTAGGAATTCATAACTTATAACATTGTGATTCTTCTCTCCTCAAATCAATTTCAAGCTCCTTAAAAATAGACAAATTACTCTTAAATTCCACATAATAGATGTTATGTCGGCTGTCAATAGAGTTGTTAATTGAATGAGTGACTGAGTGATTGAGTGAATGGTTGTGTGAAAACAGATATTTAAAAATCAAAGAAACTTTTTTTGTTTTGTTTTTTAGAAAGGTGAAACTAATAATATATAATTATCGGATTAAAAGCTCTTTGCATGGGATTCATTCAAACTCATATTAATCCTATCGGACAGAGTAGAACTGCCTCACAGGGTTTCCAAGGTTGTAATCTTTACAGATGTAGACCGCCATGTCTTTCTCCCGTGGAGTGATTGATGCATTCGAACCACTGACCTATCTGTTAGCAGCTGAGTGCTTAACCCCCACACAACCAGAGTTCCTTCCAATTATTGGATAGAAAAATGTATTGTATGCCAAAAAATTTTTCTATGTTTCATTTCTTCTCTGTTCTTACAGCATAACTTGCACTACTCTCCAATTTTTCTTTAAAGGGTATTCTCATACATAGGTTTTTAATACTAAACCATACACCAACAAAACGGTTTCTGTTTTATCAAGAATCATAATCTTTACAACAGATTCTTTGTCACAAAGATACTACTTAATTTGTTGCCTAACCAACAGAAGCAGAATGAAAGCATTGGGTAGCAAATATATTGGTAATATCTTAAGGGTCTCCCAGAGGGTATTTGTTTGTGGACTTAAAAGCCAATTGGTTAACAGCCGTAGCACTTAACCACTATGTCACGAGACGTTAGGTGCTGTCAAATCAGTTCCAACTCATAGCAACACTATGTACCACAGAACGAAACACTCCCCTAGGCAGCACAATCCTCACAATCATTGTTATGTTTGAGCACATTGTTGCAGCCATTGTGTCAATCCATCTCATTAAGGATCTTTCTCTTTTTCACTGACCATCTACTTTACCAAGCATGATGTCCTTTTGTGGGAACTGGTCCCTCCAGATAACATGCCCAAAGTATGTGAGATAAATGAGCATTCTAGCTATACTTCTTACAAGACAGATTTGTTCCTTCTTCTGTGAGTCCATAAGGCATCAATTCTTCAGTCTTCCTTAGTCATTGTTCAGCTTTCACACGCATACGAGCCAATTGAAAAACCATGGCTTGGGTCAGGCACACCTTAGTTCACAAAGTGATGTCTTTGTGTTTTAACACTTTAAAGAAGCCTTTTGCAGGAGATTTGCCCAATGCAATGTGTCCTTTGATTTCTTGAGAACTGCTTCTGTGGGTGTTGATTGCAGTTGATTCCTAGTCTGTCTTAATCTTGAAGCTCCGCTCAAACCTGTCCACCAAATGTGACCCTGCTGGTATTTGAAGTACCGGTGGCAAAGCTTCCAGTATCACAACCTGCAAACCACCACAGTACAACAAACTGACAGGCATGTGGTAGCTCCAGGTGTTAGCAGAGAAAAACATGTATAACCATAGGTATTACCAGATGAAAACACATATTTATACTCAACCAGTACGGGAGATAAATAGAAATAGGAAATGGAAGATGATTCCATTTCATCAGCACCTGAACTGGTACATTGTTATCTTAAGAGGATCTAAGCTATAAATGTGTGAGGTTATTGATATGTGAAGTTACCAGTTCAGAGACAATAACAACAAATTGGTTTTGGACATTACTGATCAGGCTTTTCATTGAAATCACAATATATTTAGATACAATGGTTGGGTATAGACCATTTGTTGACATAATAAGCACAGACGTTCAAAGGTGAGAAGGAGGAAGTTAGTAAACTGTTGTTTGACATGTGAGAGATCAAAGAATTAAGAATAACGTATTTCTCTCATTTTAAGCATGAACTCTTCTGGCATAATACAGTACCAGTGTAATTCCCAAATCCAAGAGAAACTAATTATAAGGAAATATTACAAAGGTAGTTATATTAGGCACCACAGAAATGTGACTCTTAGGAAATAGTTTTTCCAATATTTCCAAATAAATAGGCACATTTCTCCTTTATTAAGGTGATATAATTCAAGAGGGTCTGCTTAAGTGTAATAAGAATTTCTCTAGTTTAAATTGAAATAGAATACAATTGATCATGTGTCTGTGATTCTTCCTAATTCTTATTATGGCCCTTTGAAAATCCACTGTTATCTACTGTACTCTTTCAGTAGAACATTGAGTTTTTATATCAATATCTGCGCATAGAAACAAGAGTATATTGTTTGGTTCCTAATGCTTTATTTTTGTCCCTTCTTCATGGGGAAAAGCTGCATGCTAACGAGAGAGTCCAATTTGCCAACTGCATGGACTTTTAATTGCTCAGGGAATTCATTTACGAGATGCAAAGTTTTCCCAGGGTTGTTAATTGACATATTTATCACATTCTCTTATGTAGATTCAAAATAAAAGGAATTTCTCCTTTAGGCTTGGGAGAGGCACTAAAAGACTAAAGAAAGTGGAAGCAAGTGAAATAAATCCTAAACCAGCTTCAGTGACTTCCAGTCACAACTTACAAAGTAGGCTAGAGGTACGGAGAACAAAATTGAGGACTTTTTTTTTTTTTTTTTATAACTTTTATTAAGCTTCGAGTGAACGTTTACAAATCCAATCAGTCTGTCACATATAAGTTTACATACATCTCACTCCCTACTCCCACTTGCTCTCCCCCTCTTGAGTCAGCCCTTTCAGTCTCTCCTTTCTTGACAATTTTGCCGGCTTCCCTCTCTCTCTATCCTCCCATCCCCCCTCCAGACAAGAGTTGCCAACACAATCTCAAGTGTCCACCTGATATAATTAGCTCACTCTTCATCAGCGTCTCTCTCCCACCCGCTGACCAGTCCCTTTCATTTCTGATGAGTTGTCTTCGGGGATGGTTCCTGTCCTGTGTCAACTGAAGGTCTGGGGAGCATGGCCGCCGGATTCCTCCAGTCTCAGTCAGACCATTAAGTTTGGTCTTTTTATGAGAATTTGGGGTCTGTATCCCACTGATCTCCTGCTCCCTCAGGGGTCCTCTGCTGTGCTCCCTGTCAGGGCAGTCATCGATTGTGGCCGGGCACCAACTAGTTCTTCTGGTCTCAGGATGATGTAGGTCTCTGGTTCATGTGGCCCTTTCTGTCTCTTGGGCTCTTAGTTGTCGTGTGGCCTTGGTGTTCTTCATTTTCCTTTGCTCCAGGTGGGTTGAGACCAATTGCTGCATCTTAGATGGCCGCTTGTTAGCATTTAAGACCCCAGACGCCACATTTCAAAGTGGGATGCAGAATGATTTCATAATAGAATTATTTTGCCAATTGACTTAGAAGTCCCCGCAAACCGCGTTCCCCAGACCCCCGCACTTGCTCCACTGACCTTTGAAACATTCATTTTATCCCGGAAACTTCTTTGCTTTTGGTCCAGTCCAATTGAGCTGACCTCGCCTGTATTGCGTGCTGTCTTTCCCCTTAACCTAAAGCAGTTCTTATCTACTGATTAATCAATAAAAAACCCTCTCCCACCCTCCCTCCCTCCCCTCCTCGTAACCACAAAAGTATGTGTTCTTCTCAGGTTTACTATTTCTCAAGATCTTATAATAGTGGTCTTATACAATATTTGTCCTTTTGCCTCTGACTAATTTCGCTCAGCTTAATGCCTTCCAGGTTCCTCCATGTTATGAAATGTTTCACAGATTCGTCACTGTTCTTTATCAATGCATAGTATTCCATTGTGTGAATATACCACAATTTATTTCCCCATTCATCCGTTGATGGACACCTTGGTTGCTTCCAACTTTTTACTATTGTATACAGAGCTGCAATAAACATGGGTGTGCATATATCTGTTTGTATGAAGGCTCTTGTATCTCTAGGGTATATTCACAGTAGTGGGATTTCTGAGTTGTATGGTAGTTCTATTTCTAACTGTTTAAGATAACGCCAGATAGATTTCCAAAGTGGTTGTACCATTTTACATTCCCACCAGCAGTGTATGAGAGTTCCAATCTCTCCGCAGCCTCTCCAACATTTATTATTTTGTGTTTTTTGGATTAATGCCAGCCTTGCTGGTGTGAGATGGAATCTCATTGTAGTTTTAATTTGCATTTCTCTAATGGCTAATGATCGAGAGCATTTTCTCATGTATCTGTTGGCTGCCTGAATATCTTCTTTAGTGAAATGTGTGTTCATATCCTTTGCCCACTTCTTGATTGGGTTGTTTGTCTTTTTGTGGTTGAGTTTTGACAGAATCATGTAGATTTTAGAGATCAGGCGCTGGTCGGAGATGTCATAGCTGAAAATTCTTTCCCAATCTGTAGGTGGTCTTTTTACTCTTTTGGAGAAGTCTTTAGATGAGCATAGGTGTTTGATTTTTAGGAGCTCCCAGTTATCGGGTTTCTCTTCATCATTTTTGGCAATGTTTTGTATTCTGTTTATGCCTTGTATTAGGGCTCCTAGGGTTCTCCCAATTTTTTCTTCCATGATCTTTATCGTTTTAGTCTTTATGTTTAGGTCTTTGATCCACTTGGAGTTAGTTTTTGTGCATGGTGTGAGGTATGGGTCCTGTTTCATTTTTTTGCAAATGGATATCCAGTTATGCCAGCACCATTTGTTAAAAAGGCTATCTTTTCCCCAATTAATTGACACTGGTCCTTTGTCAAATATCAGCTGCTCATACGTGGATGGATCTATGTCTGGGTTCTCAATTCTGTTCCATTGGTCTATGTGCCTGTTGTTGTACCAGTACCAGGCTGTTTTGACTACTGTGGCTGTATAATAGGTTCTGAAGTCAGGTAAAGTGAGGCCTCCCACTTTCTTCTTCTTTTCCAGTAGTGCTTTGCTTATCCGGGACTTCTTTCCCTTCCATATGAAATTGGTGATTTGTTTCTCTATCCCCTTAAAATATGACATTGGAATTTGGATCAGAAGTGCGTTAAATGTATAGATGGCTTTTGGTAGAATAGACATTTTTACTATGTTAAGTCTTCCTATCCATGAGCAAGGTATGTTTTTCCACTTAAGTATGTCCTTTTGAATTTCTTGTAGTAGAGCTTTGTAGTTTTCTTTGTATAGGTCTTTTACAACCTTGGTAAGATTTATTCCTAAGTATCTTATCTTCTTGGGGGCTACTGTGAATGGTATTGATTTGGTTATTTCCTCTTCGGTGTTCTTTTTGTTGATGTAGAGGAATCCAAGTGATTTTTGTATGTTTATTTCATAACCTGAGACTCTGCCAAACTCTTCTATTAGTTTCACTAGTTTTCTGGAGGATTCCTTAGGGTTTTCTGTGTATATAATCATGTCATCTGCAAATAGTGATAACTTTACTTCTTCCTTGCCAATCCGGATACCTTTTATTTCTTTGTCTAGCCTAATTGCCCTGGCTAGGACTTCCAGCACGATGTTGAATAAGAGTGGTGACAAAGGGCATCCTTGTCTGGTTCCCGTTCTCAAGGGAAATGCTTTCAGGTTCTCTCCATTTAGAGTGATATTGGCTGTATGTTGAGGAATTTTCCTTCAATTCCTATTTTGGTAAGAGTTTTTATCATAAATCGGTGTTGGACTTTGTCAAATGCCTTTTCTGCATCAATTGATAAGATCATGTGGTTTTTGTCTTTTGTTTTATTTATGTGATGGATTACATTAATGGTTTTTCTGATATTAAACCAGGCTTGCATACCTGGTATAAATCCCACTTGATCAGGGTGAATTATTTTTTTGATGTGTTGTTGGATTCTATTGGCTAGAATTTTGTTGAGGGTTTTTGCATCAATGTTCATGAGGGATATAGGTCTATAATTTTCTTTTTTTGTAATGTCTTTACCTGGTTTTGGTATTAGGGAGATGGTGGCTTCATAGAATGAGTTGCGTAGTATTCCGTCATTTTCTATGCTTTGGAATACCTTCAGAAGTAGTTGTGTTAACTCTTCCCTGAAAGTTTGGTAGAACTCTGCAGTGAAGCCGTCCGGGCCAGGACTTTTTTTTGTTGGGAGTTTTTTGATTACCGTTTCAATCTCTTTTTTTGTTATGGGTCTATTTAGTTGTTCTACTTCTGAATGTGTTAGTTTAGGTAGGTAGTGTTTTTCCAGGAATTCATCCATTTCTTCTAGGTTTTCAAATTTGTTAGAGTACAATTTTTCATAATAATCTGAAATGATTCTTTTAATTTCATTTGGTTCTGTTGTGATGTGGTCCTTCTCGTTTCTTATTCGGGTTATTTGTTTCCTTTCCTGTATTTCTTTAGTCAGTCTAGCCAATGGTTTATCAATTTTGTTAATTTTTTCAAAGAACCAGCTTTTGGCTTTGTTAATTCTTTCGATTGTTTTTCTGTTCTCTAATTCATTTAGTTCAGCTCTAATTTTTATTATTTGTTTTCTTCTGGTGCCTGATGGATTCTTTTGTTGCTCACTTTCTATTTGTTCAAGTTGTAGGGACAGTTCTCTGATTTTGGCTCTTTCTTCTTTTTGTATGTGTGCATTTATTGATATAAATTGGCCTCTGAGCACTGCTTTTGCTGTGTCCCAGAGGTTTTGATAGGAAGTATTTTCATTCTAGTTGCTTTCTATGAATTTCCTTATTCCCTCCTTGATGTCTTCTATAACCCAGTCTTTTTTCAGGAGGGTATTGTTCATTTTCCAAGTATTTGATTTCTTTTCCCTAGTTTTTCTGTTATTGATCTCTAGTTTTATTGCCTTGTGGTCTGAGAAGATGCTTTGTAATATTTCGATGTTTTGGACTCTGCAAAGGTTTGTTTTATGACCTAATATGTGGTCTATTCTAGAGAATGTTCCATGTGGGCTAGAAAAGAAAGTATATTTTGCAGCAGTTGGGTGGAGAGTTCTGTATAAGTCAATGAGGTCAAGTTGGTTGATTGTTGTAATTAGATCTTCCGTGTCTCTATTGAGCTTCTTACTGGATGTCTGTCCTTCTCCGAAAGTGGTGTGTTGAAGTCTCCTACTATAATTGTGGAGGTATCTATCTCACTTTTCAATTCTGTTAAAATTTGATTTATGTATCTTGCAGCCCTGTCATTGGGTGCGTAAATATTTAATATGGTTATGTCTTCCTGATCAATTGTCCCTTTTATCATTATATAGTGTCCTTCTTTATCCTTTGTGGTGGATTTAAGTCTAAAGTCTATTTTGTCAGAAATTAATATTGCTACTCCTCTTCTTTTTTGCTTATTATTTGCTTGATATATTTTTTTCCATCCTTTGAGTTTTAGTTTGTTTGTGTCTCTAAGTCTAAGGTGTGTCTCTTGTAGGCAGCATATAGATGGATCGTGTTTCTTTATCCAGTCTGTGACTCTCTGTCTCTTTATGGGTGCATTTAGTCCATTTACATTCAGGGTAATTATAGACAAATAAGTTTTTAGTGCTGTCATTTTGATGCCTTTTTATGTGTGTTGTTGACAATTTCATTTTTCCACATACTTTTTTGTGCTGAGGCGTTTTTCTTAGTAAATTGTGAGATCCTCATTTTCATAGTGTTTGACTTTATGCTAGTTGAGTCGTTATGTTTTTCTTGGCTTTTATCTTGAGTTATGGAGTTGATATTCCTTTTTGTGGTTACCTTATTATTTACCCCTATTTTTCTAAGTAGAAACATAACTTGTATTGTTCTATATCGCGTTGTATCACTCTCCATATGGCAGTTCAATGCCTCCTGTATTTAGTCCCTCTTTTTGATTATTGTGATCTTTTACCTATTGACTTCCATGATTCCCTGTTATGTGTATTTTTTTTTTTAATTAATCTTAATTTGTTTGTTTTTGTGATTTCCCTATTTGAGTTGATATCAGGACGTTCTGTTTTGTGACCTTGTGTTGTGTTGATATCTGATATTATTGGTTCTCTGACCAAACAATATCCTTCAGTATTTCTTGTAGCTTTGGTTTGGTTTTTGCAAATTCTCTAAACTTGTGTTTGTCTGTAAATATCTTAATTTCGCCTTCATATTTCAGAGAGAGTTTTGCTGGATATATGATCCTTGCTTGGCAGTTTTTCTCCTTCAGTGCTCTGTATACGTCGTCCCATTCCCTTCTTGCCTGCATGGTTTCTGCTGAGTAGTCTGAACTTATTCTTATTGATTCTCCCTTGAAGGAAACCTTTCTTTTCTCCCTGGCTGCTTTTAAAATTTTCTGTTTATCTTTGGTTTTGGTGAGTTTGATGATAATATGTCTTGGTGTTTTTCTTTTTGGATCAATCTTAAATGGGGTTCGATGAGCATCTTGGATAGATATCCTTTCATCTTTCATGATGTCAGGGAAGTTTTCCGTCAGGAGTTCTTCAACTATTTTCTCTGTGTTTTCTGTCCCCCCTCCCTGTTCTGGGACTCCAATCACCCGCAGGTTATCCTTCTTGATAGAGTCCCACATAATTCTTAGGGTTTCTTCATTTTTTTTTAATTCTTTTATCTGATTTTTTTTCAGCTATGTTGGTATTGATTCCCTGGTCCTCCAGATGTCCCAGTCTGCATTCTAATTGCTCGAGTCTGCTCCTCTGACTTCCTATTGCGTTGTCTAATTCTGTAATTTTATTGTTAATCTTTTGGATTTCTACATGTTGTCTCTCTATGGATTCTTGCCACTTATTAATTTTTCCAGTATGTTCTTGAATAATCTTTTTGAGTTCTTCAACAGTTTTATCGGTGTGTTCCTTGGCTTTTTCTGCAGTTATCCTAATTTCATTTGTGATATCTTTAAGCATTCTGTAAATTAGTTTTTTATATTCTGTATCTGATAATTCCAGGATTGTGTCTTCATTTGAGAAAGATTTTGATTCTTTTGTTTGGGGGGTTGGAGAAGCTGTCATGGTCTGCTTCTTTAAGTGGTTTGATATGGATTGTTGTCTCTGAGCCATCACTGGGAAACTAGTTTTTCCAGAAAATCCGCTAAAAAAAAAATGCAGTCAGATCCCTATCAGAGTTCTCCCTCTGGCTCAGGCTATTCAGATGTTAATGAAGCCGCCTGGGGAGGGTGGGGGAGGGAACAGAGAGATAGGAGAGTAGCACCTCAGAATATAGCCAGAGTTGCTTGTCCTGCTTGGAATGACTATTATATCTGAGATTCCCGCGGGCGCGTCGCCTATGTGTGCTGGCTGTGTGGAGATTGCCCCTGGGAGGTCTGGCCCGCTGGAGTCACGGTCAGATCCTCCGCTTCCAGCTGCACGCCCAGCGTCAAGGCTCCCCTACTGGGACGGTGCACTCTCGACTCCAAAATCAGTCACTGCCTCCCGGGGACTTCTCGTCCCTCCAGCCACGTGGCCGTGCTGTCTCCGAGAACCAGTTGGGCCGCCTCCCGGGGTTAGTTCAGATGGGTGGAGCAGCACCCCGTGCTTGTGCCGTGACCGAGTGTCCTGGCTGGGACGCTGATCTCCCCGCTCCAATACCAGTCGCTGCCTCCCGGGGACTTCTCCTATCAGCTGGGTCCCACGCCGCCCGCGAGACCCGGCTGGGCCCCTTCCCAGGGTTAGTTCAGGGGGGTGGAGCAGTTCTCTGTGTTTATGCCGTACCTGCGTCCAGTGCAAATCCTGGCAGGACGGTTGCCCGGCTGGGACACTGCTCTTCCTGCTCCGAGACCAGTCACTGCCTCCCGGGGACTTCTCTTACCGGCTGTGTCCCATGCCACCCGCGGAACTGGCTGGTCCCCCTCCCGGGGTTAGTTCATGTGGGTGGAGCAGCTGTCTATGCTCATGCCGTACCTGACTGGTGCACTGGCTCCAGGCTCTGGAAACAATTGCTGCTTCCCCGTATTAGTTCGTTCTCCGTCTCTAAATCTGTGTTTGTTGTTCAGGGTTCGTAGATTGTTATGTATGTGATTGATTCACTTGTTTTTCCGTGTCTTTGTTGTAAGAGGAATCCGAGGTAGTGTCTGCCTAGTCCGCCATCTCAGGACTTTTGTTTTATGTCTCTGTTTTATTAAATAAAATATTTGTGTTAAAGTTTTTTCTAATTTCAAAAGTAAAAAAAATTTATTGAGGAATATTTGTGAAATACCAAGCGATGTGGGAAAATATAGCCAAATCTGTAATTCTTCCATCCAAAATGAACTACTATAAACACTTTGATGTGTGTGCCCTCAGGCTATTTTTCTAAGGAAATTAAACTTTTTTTCTTATGTTCGAACATCTTTTACATATTTCCTTAAACATTGTTTTTTCCTTTGGCTCATTTTTTATAAAAAAACCCAGTGCTGTCGAGTCAATTCCGACTACAAGCTCTTCAAATTTTCCTTGTTGATTTATAAGAATTTAATATTATGTATGTATATTTAAATTTTCTCCTGCAATTTGTTTATGTTTTTGCAATGATAGGTTGTAAGTCTTCACAGTAAAATTTATTAATCTTCTATGATTTCTGCCTTTGGCATGATTCTTAGAAATTTTCACTAAATAGTCACAATCATTATAAGTTACAAGAAAAATATATTCACTTATGTATTTAGATATTTTGTTGTTTTAATTACTATTCTTTCAATGTTTATAACATTTTAATTTATTTTAAGACTAAGGTAGCTAACAGCTTTATTCATTTCTAAATAACTTCCCAATAATTTGAAAGCCTCCTTTATCCTAAACAGCATATTTGTAATACCTGACTTAATTTTTAAACTTTCAAGTTTCTACTATTTATATTTCTATCTATTCTTGAGCCCAGAAAGTAAAATTTCAATTACTCTAAGCTTATACTACATTTTGATATTGGATAGATTTATCTCCCATATTTTCCTTTTCTTTCAGTTATTTTCCTAGCAATTCTCACAAGATGCTTTGGGAGGGCTGGTGGGAGAAGAGAATGGGAGACATCTTCCAGTCTGTCTGGTGAATTTGCTCTGTCAAAAGTTAAGGTATGACTTGGAATATTATTCAATCCAGCCTATCTGTAGTAGATTGCCACATCAATAATCATCGACCTTAGTTGTCAGTCCTGCTGCAACTCTAAATATTTTAGGCTGTAGATGACGAATCGGCACAGCTAGTTACCATCATGACCTCAAGATGCTTCTAGGTTATTTTTCAAATTATTTCATATCTATATATAAAATCAGTGATTCTCTGATTTGAAATTCTTGGTAGCTAAATATCAGCTCATTTTCAGGGGCATTTATTCATGGCAGGAATCTCATTCAACCATATTAAACTTTAAACAATTTGAAATCATAAAAATTAGAATCTGAGTCAAACCCTATAACCAATTTAAGAGATAAGCAGTCTCGAAAGCTTAATAAATTTTTATGCTGTTTTCTAAGATTTGTAAGAGCTCTGTATAAATATGTATATAATACGTGTTTTCACTGAAATGTTATTTAAAGATATGTACAGTTTAACCTTTTTTAATTTAACAGTATACCTTATACGTATTTCTATGTTAGTGCATATAGATTTCCATTTTTAAATTAATCACCAATGATGGGCTCTGGTGTGCTTTCCAATTTTTGTTTAGAAAGTCAATGCTACAGTGAATATTATAACTCATTTATCTTTGAAAACATAAGTTATAAATTCTAAAAGTGAAGGTTCTTTGTTAAAGTATAGCCAAATTTGAACATCTAAAATATGCTACCAAATTTCTTCCCCAAAATGTGCCAATGTACGAAAAGTAATATATGAAACACTTTTACCCCCATCCCACGTCCTGAAAAAAATTGAATTTACCTTATTTAAAATTTGGTCGGTAACATTATATATCTTTGTTATTTTAACTTGCATTTCTTTAATAATAAGTAATGCTGACAACTCTGTTTAAAGATATTTACACTTCTACTTTTGTGAATTGACAAGCCATATGATGTGTCCATGTTTCCATTGCTTCATTAATGTTTTCTTACTAATTGCTAAATGTTATTTGTCAATCATGGGAAACAGATCTGTTTTTGTGTTAAAAATATATTTTTTACTTTTTTTTTTGCTTTTCACTTTCATCTTACTTTTTTCACTTTCATAAAATATAATATATTGGTCTATCTTTATGGATTCTAGTTTTTATAGCATGTCTGGAATGTTTTATCAGCTTGGTTATTATTCTAAAATAATATTTACCCATGTTTGTTTTTACTAATTTCTTAGTATTATTCTTATAGATGTAAATCTTTTATCCTTCTGAAATTTCTTTTCATATGAGAAGTGAGACTGGGATCTGCTTTCCCCATTCTTGATTGCTAGTCAATTGTCCCATTTCCTTTTACTGAATATTTTTCTTACTGATCCAAAAATCTACCTCTATTATATATGAAGTTCACATATCAATTTGTGTTTATTTCTGGACAATAATTTCTATCTTGCTATTTCATTCTTCTTGCTCTGGGCCCCCAGTCTTTGAATTGCTGTAGCTCTGTAATGTTGTGGGGTATAGAATACATGAAGGCAAACACCATCATGTCACGTGGTATAAGCACATGTCACAAAGGCTTACTGGAGAAACTTAGGGTAAAAATCAGCTAGGTTCCCCGCCTTCTAATAATCTCACAGAGAAGCATACAGAAGCCAGGTTACTGCTGCTTGCAGCATGGTGCCCTGTTCTAGAAAAGCAATCTCACCTGATACTTAGTCTACTTTTTAATTGGACAAAACTGAGGGCAAGCTTGGAAAAATGGATTAAAATGTCAATCCTAAGAAGCTAAGAAATAGGAATTTTCAATCCAGCTTTTTAGGAAAATATGATAAAGCCAATGATGGCATTTACTGATACTGTGGACATTTGACATCAGGAAGATACTGTTTCCCAAAGGAGAAGAGCCACCAGTACCAGCTATCTTATTACAATGCACCCTTCCTGACTCACCAGGGAACAATTCTTTAGTCTCTCCACAAATTTTTTATTATTTTCATAAAATAGTGCTTTTCTCTATTTTCAAATTCGTTGGTTTATTTGCAGATCTTTCAGCTAACATCAAACTGTCGGGATTATATAGCTGTATAGTAGGTCTTCGTGTATTATAAATCCTCTAATGTTGTTCTTCAAGATTGCCTTGGCTCTTCCTGGTCTTTTGTATTTCCATATACATTTTCAAATCAACTTGTCAATTTTCAAAAATGTTCTGGTGGGATTCAGACTGGGAGTAAGCTGAATATAGAGATGAATTTAAGGACAGTTGGCATATTTACAACTCATAAACCTAATACATTTCATTTATTTAGAGGTTCATTTTGTCTTTATTTTTAAGGTATTATATTGTTTGTCTCTTTAATATTGTTAGTTATATAAATATATTACCCAATATTAAACCACTATAGCATCCCTAGAATTAAAAATAGTAGTTAGAATAAGGGTTAAAAATACCAAGATTTAGTTTGTACAATCTCTTCTTAGGAATTTTGCAATTATTTGCTAAGTGGAAAATGACCTAATAATTCTACTCCAGTAATCTATCTTTGAATAAAAGTCTTTCACATACAAATAAATATGCACATATTTCTTAATGGTACAGTTTTTATAGTAGTAATTAACCAGGAAAAGTACAATTTTTATTTGCAGAATGTTGTGTATAACATACCATTTATTCACTCATACACATATAATTATAAGACAACAAGCAAACTTTACCTCTACCAGCATCTTTTATTTTATTTAAAAATTCTAAAGCAAAATGGCAAGAATATAGTTATTTGTTTATAGGAATAATAAGCATAAAATACATATTATATTTTTCTGTATTGTTAAAACTTTTTAAAATATTTTAAAAAGCACTTTGTGTCTACTCCTTCCCATTAATGAAGTGTTCAGTAAGATATGAACTTCATGTTTTTCTTCCACTCTTACTTTTTTCCCGGCACTCACTTTAAAAAAAAAAAAAATTATCATAATATCTCTTCTTAGCCATCTAGGATATTTTTCTTGATACCTGGTTTCAAAAATGTTAGTTTAAGTTATTCTGCCTGAGTCTGCTTTATCTATCTAGAGCAATATGAGAATGTTTCTTTGGGGTCCCCCTTTGTTACCAGAGCTCTGCATTTGTAATACCCTTATAAATGTCTAAAGATAGATGGCTTAACAGATAAGTTTGTATACTCAGGTACCTGAAGCCAAAAGAAGTAGGTCAGTTGAGAGCTAGTGGCAACCATTCATTATACTATCTTTGAACACTTTATTTCCCAATCTGTTAAATCCGTAGGCCCATTGTAAAAAAAGTTCCCAAATATTTGGACTCTTCTTACATTACAGGAAAAATATAGGTGGAATGCCATCTCAGTTTGGCCATCAAACTGGGACTTTTAGCAGCAAATATGATCGACTTCCAGATTTTCAATTCTCTCTAATGATCTACTCAATTTTGTTTCTCTGGGTTCTGTTTCTCAATCAGAAAACCATTTAACCCTTTCTTCACGTACATGCCCCTTAGCATTATGCAACGTAGAAATAGAATTCATATTGAAAGGAGCCTTTTCTTTGCCTCTGGAGGACCAATAAATCTGCTCAAATTGTAAAAAATTGTTAAGAACTTCCACACCCTGGGACCAACTGAGATATACACCTTTCTCCAGATTAGTGCAGATATGGGTTGCATATCAACAGCTTCAATTTTTTTCAGACATCTTGATTTCTAGCTGATATTCTTCATAATCTCTGATAAGAAACGATACCTATTCTTTTTTTTTTAATTTTAGTTTAATTATTGTTCAATATTTTGTATTTGCTTTTCACATTTCAGTGGTTTTCAGGAAGTAGAGTTAACTAAATATGTATTTTGTCTCTCAACTTTATCTCACAAATTTTAATTTATTTTAACTTTATTTTAGCTATCACAGGTTTATTTTACTTGTGACAAGTAAAAGGAGTCAGTGGGGGCTCCTGCCATTCCAAAAGACTGACTTGAAAAGGAAAGCAAGGTTGGGGCTTATATGAGTTTTGTGGGGAAAATGAAGCAATGAATATTGAGTGAATTTCTGAACAAGGAGAGGGGCTTTCAGGCATGGGAGTGGTTAAAAAAATAGGCATCTGAAATCCAAGTTGGGGTCACTTGACATAACCATCGTGGTGGTGTTGTTCATTACTGCCACCTCAGGAAGGTCATATAGCGGTCACTGTGTCTCAGGCTGTGCATGCCTGGCTCCTCTGGAGTCTAGAAAAACAAAACAAATGTGTTATCACTTGAGCAGTTAGTTTTGCAACAGAACAAGGATGACGGCTGGGGTCTGGATACAGGCAGTGCAGATTAAACAATGTTGGCCAACGTGTAGGTACAATTCTCAGCAAAAACAGGAAGTGCCATACCTTTTTGGCTCACTGGCCCACGTTTTTGTTAACATGTCTCAAAAGAAGCCAGTCACAGAAGATCACATATTGCACCATTCTATTTGTATGAAATGTCCAGAATAGGCTAATCTATAAAGACAGAAAGTAGATCAGTGGTTGCCTAGAGATGGGTGAAGGAGTCCTGGTGGCACAATGGTTAAGAGCTCAGCTGCTAAATGAGAGGTTGGTGGTTAGAACCCACCAGATAGCTGATCTGCAGAAGAAAATACCTGGTGATATGATCCCGTAAAGATTACAGGCTAGGAAACCCTATGGGGCAGTTCCACTCTGTCATACAGAGTTCACTATGAGTCAGAAATTGACTGGACAGCACAGAGTGACAAAAACAGAGATAGGAGGGGAGGAGAATTGTGGATGTGGTCTTTAGTTATTGGCTTTTTATTGCCAAATAATGTTTCATTGTCTGACTATAACACACGGGGAGTGTCTGTTAATGCATACATCTTTTTAAGGATGATAAAATGTTCTAAAATTAGTTTGCTATGATTGTTACATAACTCCTTGAATATACTAAACACCATTTAATTGCACACTTAAAATGGGTAAATTTTGTGGTATGCTAATTCTATCTCTATAAGACTGTTTAAAAAATCCAATTCTAGGAGTACTCTCATGGCTCCTGCTAGTATATACAAGCTAATTCTTGCAACTGCTTCAGTGTATAAACTTTTTCTCCCTTATGTGGCCCAGTATGTCCCAACAGGTTATGCTGTATCTTGAGTCTAATTATCACAGAGTTGGAAGGCAGTCAGATCAGGCTCCAAGGACTTACCTGTTACCTTGTGAGAGAAAGGCCTCCACAGTGTCTTCCAACAGGCAGTAGCCAATGGCTTCTGGTCGTCTAGCCACACGTACGCATCCCGTTGTTCAGTGTTCTAGATTCTCCCTAACAAAGCCCCCGGCATTTTCATAACACACATGCCTTGACTGAACATTTACATTTTTTCTGGTACTCTGTAACTCTATTAAATCTTCAAGCTACTGCTTGTCTATTTCTGCTCTTCCCCTGAGGAAGATAAGGGCCTCTTTGTAAGCTACCAAAGAGTTTCTTAGCTCTTACATTTAACCTGCAACTGCTTGTTAAAGTCTTCCATTTCTTATTATTCCTCTATAGGGCATCAATACAATTTAGCAATAAGCAATCAACTCCACTGTTTTTGTAGAAGTATACTACAATTGTCTTTCAAATGCATGAATTTATGTACCTGCAATGACATTCGCCTTCACCAGGATGCTTTCCCAGACAACTACCAGCGAACTCTTTAGCAATCAGGCAGCTATTTTATGCCAGGGCCAATCCATGTGCCATCCTATCATTTGGAATGGAGCCTCCTTGCCCACTGGGTGGTGATTAAGCCAGTCACAAATCCCCATTTACTACTTGTTTTCTCAGATCACTCCTAGTATCCGTTGTGTAGGCTTAGGTCTCTGAGAAGTGGATACCAAGATGGGTTTAGAGTACATTCATACATTGAAACAACACTGAGCACTGAAAACAAAGCTGGTACATGAACAGCATGGATACATCTCTACAATATTATTATGTTGAGCAAAGACATTCAAAACAGGAGTACATAACTGTGAGATTTTATTTAAATGAAATTCAAGAATGCAAAACTAACTTTTAGTAATCAAAACGAAAATAGACATTATCACTGATGGTGAATATTGACTGTAAAGGGGCCCTAGGGCTCTTTTTGGTGTGAGGGGAGTATTTTATAATAATTTAATAAGTGTTGTAGTTAAACAGATACATACGTAGAAAAAAGTATTCAGTCCATAATTGAAGATGTGTGCATCTTACTCCCTAAATTATTTCTCACATAATAAAAAGAATTAAAAACTGATTGTTAAAAAATAACAAATAAAATTGTAGTTTAAAATAGCATTGGGAATGTATCCTTTCAATAGTACTTCCAATAAAACTAAAGTTCCTGCTGCATTATGGAAATAATATCAGTTATAGAGCAGTATATTGTTTTGTTTCTTTACCAGACCACACTTTTTACCTGGGGGCATTTTTAACTGGCTAGAAGTTCTTATAGCCAATGTCTAATGACACTCTCCAGGGTCAAAGCAGGCCTGGGGGGAGAGGAGTCCTAGGTTGGCTGAGCTTAAGAGATGTTATGCAAATTTTTGTTTATTTTTTATAGTCTTCTCTCTTGCATTTTTTTGCGTGCTGCACTTGTCTCTAATTTTTTCTCATGTGTTAACATTAAACTAGAAATACACTGATAATTAATATTGTTTTCCCAATTTGCTATTTCCTTTTCAGCAAAATAAATCATGATTCACCAGTCAATTATTTATTACATAACCCTTTCTTTTTCCCCGGCACCCCAATAAATGACCATGCTTCATATTTAAAATGTAGCTTAGAATAGCAGTCTGTATTTGTCTACATATAACAACTTTTTAGCTCAAACTGAGGAACATAGTCATCAAAAGGATGGAGTGTTTCATATGACTAGATAGAGCTTTAAACTAACGTTGTGGGAAATAGATTTCTGTCACCATTTTACTGTGAATGACTAAAGATCAATGAATAATTAAAGAATCCCAGAGGTTTTATTTATCTGAAGATATTTTTATTATTAGTTAAGAACTTACTTTGCACCTCCTGGAC
Source organism: Elephas maximus indicus (assembly GCF_024166365.1). Classification (NCBI taxonomy): domain Eukaryota; kingdom Metazoa; phylum Chordata; class Mammalia; order Proboscidea; family Elephantidae; genus Elephas; species Elephas maximus. The sequence continues at coordinate 25,353,828 of NC_064828.1, read as the reverse complement.
TGATGCGGAATGGTGGTATACAGAATTCGTTTATATCAAATTGTCTCCTATAATGACCTGCTTCCTTTCTCAATACTAAAGTGACTTCTGTGTTAAAAACTTAGAGGCTTAGTTTTGAGCTGTGACTCCTGAATCCTTAGTTGACTTTACTGGAAATGATAAAACCATAGACTTTTCTGTATGATCAAACATCCACTTAAAATGCAAAATAAGTAAATCAGAAGAAGAAAAGAGTGAAGAAAGGAGATATAGATACAAGTGAACAATAAAATACTATTTTTGTACTTTAAGTCTTGTTACCTTATTGTCATTTCTCCATAGCCAGACCTGCCAGATTTTATTTCCTCACTCTGTGTTTCATATAACCAGGATTAATGTCAGTGGGAAAGTGACCACTGACTTGATATGGTCTTCAAACTCCAGTGTATTGCTGCTACAGGGGGTATTTTCTTAAAACTTTTCAGCTTGGACTAAACAAACAAGAAAATAGATCACTGTAGAGTAATGAAATAGGGCTAAGTTAGAAATAACATGAATTAAGGAATTAAAATAGAAGAAGGGAGAGGGAAACTTTTAGAATGCTAGAAAGCCCTTAGCTAGCCTGAGTCATTGAGGACATGGCTGGAGTGGAGGCTTAGATAAGGTAGGTGAAAAAAACAAACCAAACTCGTTGCCATCAAGTCGACTCCAACTAGTGCAAGAGAAATAATTAGAGAAAAAAACGCATAACTATTCCTTTAACTTGCAGTGCTGCTTGAAGTTACCCAGAAAACCTGGCAGTGAAAGCCCAAACTTGCCAACTAACTCTCCAGTCTTCTCTCAGTTATGTAGATGTTACTTTAAATCCTTCTGTGTTTTGTCTTTCCTTTTTTCTTTTTCAAATCGCTGATTAGTTTCTGCTTTCAATATCAGCAATTTCTGATGAAATAAAATCAGATCTGATGCTCCAGAATGTGCTACACTGTCAAGAACTCTCTGCTTGGCCTAAAATATTTTAGTCTAATTGTACCATATCTCAGCCTTAGATGCTAAACCAAATATAAACACATAGACTGTGATTATGCCTTGTAAAAAAGGTGAGACCTTTGCTTTTTAACACTTGAAAGAAGTCTTTTGCAGCAGATTTGCCCAATGTAATACATAGTTTGATTTCTTGACTGCTGCTGCCATGGGCCTTGATTGTGGATCCAAGTAAAATGAAATCCTTGACAACTTCAATATTTTCTTCATTTATCATGATGCTGCTTCTTGGTCCAGTTGTGAGGAATTTTGTTTTCTTTATGTTGAAATGTAATTCATACCAAAGGGTGTAGTCTTTAATCTCCATCAGTAAGTCCTTCAACTCTTCATCACTTTCAGCAGGCAAGGTTGTGTCATCTGCATATCACAAGTTGTTAACAAGTCTTCTTCCAATCCTGATGCCATGTTCTTCTTCGTACAGTCCAGCTTCTCAGATTATTTGCTCAGCATACAGATTGGTAAGTATAATGAAAGGATACAATCCTGACACACACTTTTCCTGATTTTAAACCATGCAGTATTCCCTTGTTCTGTTCTAGCAACTGCCTCTTTTTCTATGTACAGTTTCTGCATGAGCATAATCAAGTGTTCTGGAATCCCCATTCTTGGGAATGGGAATTTGTTATGACTCACACAGTCAAATGCCTTTGCATAGTCAGTGAAACAAAGGCAAACGTCTTTCTGGTATGCTCCGCTTTCAGTCAAGATCCATCTGACATTAGCAATCATATACCTTGTGCCATGTCTTCTTCTGAATCCAGTTTGAATTTCTGGCAGTTCCCTGTCAATGTACTGCTGAAACTGTTTTTTAACTATCTTCAGCAAAATTTTACTTATAAGTGATATTAAGTATATTGTTCGGTAATTTCCGAATTGTGTTGGATCACCTTTCTTTGAAATGGGCACAAATATGCGTCTTTCCCAGTCAGTTGGCCAAGTAGTTATCTTTCATATTTCTTGGCATAAACAAATTCTTCACAAATTTCTGAATCATGAACAATAGCAAAAGGTTGTTGTGTTTTAAGCCACTAATTTATGAAAGGATCTTTATGCAGTAAATAATTAAAAAAAAAACATAGGTACTAGTATTGGAATGCTAACAAAACCCAAAAACATGTGACATTGTCTTTGGAACCCAGCAACAGATAGAGGCTACAAGGTCAGAGAGAAGATGGTTAGTGGGCGGAAGAGCAGTGATGAAATGGCTATAAGAGGGGGAATGAGAGTGGTCATTGTGACATTGCAGTGAAATGTTTGGCAACATTGTCATCAGAATTACTGTGGGATACTAAAAATGTACAGATTTACTTCAGAACATAGCTCAGGAATTTTAAAGGCAGAAAATTGACAGCATCAGAGTGTTACTTTAAGCTGTGTATGAAAATACAGTGAAGAGAAATGATCTAAAAAAGGAATTGTCCAGTTTTCAAGCAGATTTTAGGAGAAAAGAGACTCCAGGACTGTGCCTCTGAACCAGCAAAAACAAAGCAAACACACAAGAAAAAACACACAAGCAAACAATAAAAACCTCAGTATAAGAAATGACCTCTGAATAAAGAATAAATCAAGGTGTGGCTGAAAGACCTCAGAAAGATTTAAGGCAGTGCCTAGCAGAACCTCTCAGTTAGAAAATAGAACGTCTAAGAAAACTTCAGATTTTGTGTCACTAACCAGGCATACATAAAGTCACGAAATATCTGTTTCAGAAAAAATACATGGATGTGACTTTTGAAGCATGGAGTAAACTCCTAAAAGATTTCTAGAAAATGCACAAACTATTTAAGAGAATTATTCTGCAAAGTGAAAAGAGGAGTCTGGTGAAAAGTCTGAAAAGGCACTATATGAGAGAAGCTATCCAAATGACCAATAAACATATGAAAGGTTTCTCATCATCATTGCTCTTCAAGAATATGTGAATTAAAATTACAGTGATCCAATCCAAATTCCAATGACATTTTTTAATGTGATGGAGAAACAAATCACCGACTTCATATGGAAAGGAAAGAAGCCCCAGATAAGTAAAGCATTACTGAAAAAGAAGAAGAAAGTGGGAGGCCTCACTCTACCTGATTTTAGAACCTATTATACAGCCACAGTAGTCAAAACAGCCTGGTACTGGTACAACAGACACATAGACCAATGGAACAGAATTGAGAACCCAGATATAAATCCATCCACATATGAGCAGCTGATATTTGACAAAGACCCAGTGTCAGTTAATTGGGGAAAAGATAGTCTTTTTAACAAATGCTGCTGGCATAACTGGATATCCATTTGCAAACAAATGAAACAGGACCCATACCTCACACCATGCACAAAAACTAACTCCAAGTTGATCAAAGACCTAAACATGAAGACTAAAATGATAAAGATCATGGAAGAAAAGACAGGGACAAGGTTAGGAGCCCTAATACAAGGCATAAACAGAATACAAACATTACCAAAAATGATGAAGAGAAACCAGATAACTGGGAGCTCCTAAAAATCAAACACCTATGCTCATCTAAAGACTTCACCAAAAGAGTAAAAAGACCACCTACAGATTGGGAAAGAATTTTCAGCTATGACATCTCCGAACAGCACCTGATCTCCAAAATCTGTATGATTCTGTTAAAACTCAACCACAAAAAGACAAACAACCCAATCAAGAAGTGGGCAAAGGAAATGAACACATACTTCACTAAAGAAGATATTCAGGCAGCCAACAGATACATGAGAAAATGCTCTCGATCATTAGCCATTAGAGAAATGCAAATTAAAACTACGATGAGATTCCATCTCACTCCAACAAGGCTGGCATTAATCCAAAAAACACAAAATAATAAAAGTTGGAGAGGCTGTGGAGAGATTGGAACTCTTACACACTGCTGGTGGGAATGTAAAATGGTACAATCACTTTGGAAATCTATCTGGCGTTATCTTAAACAGTTAGAAATAGAACTACCATACAACCCAGAAATCCCACTCCTCGGAATATACCCTAGAGAAATAAGAGCCTTCACACAAACAGATATATGCACATCCATGTTTATTGCACCTCTGTTTACAATAGCAAAAAGCTGGAAGCAACCAAGGTGTCCATCAACGGATAAATGGTTATATAAATTGTGGTATACTCATACAATGGAATACTACACATGGATAAAGAACAGTGACGAATCTGTGAAACATTTCATAACATGGAGGAACCTGGAAGGCATTATGCTGAGCGAAATTAGTCAGAGGCAAAAGGACAAATATTGTATAAGACCACTATTATAAGATCTTGAGAAATAGTATAAACTGAGAAGAACACATACTTTTGTGGTTACGAGGGGGGAGGGAGGGAGGGTGGGAGAGGGTTATTTACTGATTAGTTAAAATTATTATTATTATTTTTTTTAGCAGATAAGAACTACTTTAGGTGAAGGGAAGGACAGTACTCAATACACTAAAAGTCAGCTCAACTGGACTGGACCAAAAGCAAAGAAGTTTCCAGAATAAACTGAATGCTTTAAAGGTCAGTGGAGCAAGGGCGGGGGTTTGGGGACTATGGCTTGAGGGGACTTCTAAGTCAATTAGCAAAATAATTCTATTATGAAAGCATTCTGCATCTCACTTTGAAATGTGGCGTCTGGGGTCTTAAATGCTAACAAGCGGAATAATTCTATTATGAAAGCATTCTGCATCCCACTTTGAAATGTGGCGTCTGGGGTCTTAAATGCTAACAAGCGGCCATCTAAGATGCAGCAATTGGTCTCAACCCACCTGGATCAAAGGAGAATGAAGAACACCAAGGTCACAAGATAACTATGAGCCCAAGAGACAGAAAGGGCCACATGAACCAGAGACTTACATCATCCTGAGACCAGAAGAACTAGTTGGTGCCCGGCCACAACCGATGACTGCCCTGACAGGGAGCACAACAGAGAACCCCTGAAGGAGCAGGAGAACAGTGGGATGCAGACCCCAAATTCTCATAAAAAGACCAGACTTAATGGTCTGACTGAGACTATAGGAATCCCGGTGGTCATGGGCCCCAAACCTTCTGTTGACCCAGGAAAGGAACCATTCCCAAAGACAACTCATCAGGCATGGAAGGGACTGGACAATGGGTTGGAGAGAGATGCTGACGAAGAGTGAGCTACTTGTATCAGGTGGACACTTGAGACTGTGTTGGCATCTCCTGTCTGGAGGGGGGATGGGAGGATAGAGAGAGTTGGAAGCTGGCAAAATTGTCATGAAAGGAGAGACTGGAAGGAGGGAGCGGGCTGACTCATTAGGGGGAGAGTAATTGGGAGAATGGAGTAAGGTGTATATAAGCTTATATGTGACAGACTGACTTGATTTGTAAACTTTCACTTAAAGCACCATAAAAATTATTAAAAAAAATAGAGACAAAGACATCAATCTCATACAATGTTTAGGGAATAAAGTCAAATTAGATATTAAGTTGAATATACTTTGTTTAATTTTGTGCCTTGTTCAATAATTGTAGACAGAATATGTTCCCACATCTATTTTGAATACTAATGGTCATGATAGAGAGATGTTTCTGTTTTACTTGGAGTAAACTAAAAAGAAAAAAAAAAGTAATTTAAACATAATGCCCATTCTAGAGTGGAATTCCTTAAAAAGACAGGTGTCCATTAGTGATAACATACATAGAAAGCAACAAAAAAATACAACAAATAGGGTGAGTTATAATTTTCACAAATAACTTACCAACACACATACCATGCGAAAAGGATGAAATTAAGTAAAATTGTTATGATATAGCGTGCCCATGAATATACTGTGCAGGTCTTGTGACATTTCCAGAAGTAAGTTTTGGCCTCATTCGTGAGTCCTTCTGTATTGCAGGTAAATCATACCATTCTATTCAATGTCTTTAATCTCCCTACTCAGTTGTATAAGAATAGTCTGAAAATGTTACTTTTAATCATAATTCTATAATGAAGGTACAAACCATGGTCAAGAAGTCATAGATCGAGTTTGGTAGCCCCCCATCAATCAGAAAATAAACAATTGAAGCTGTGCCCTTGTTTCCATTAATTTAAGTTGATAATTACAATGCATTATTAGCTCAAGAGTTGATGTACCAGTAAATACTTTTGGCTTAAATTTCAAGTAATATAAAATCAATACCTACCTTAAGGGAGGTTTCCATATGATAAGAAATCAAAACTGAAGTCAGCAAAATGTTAAAAAAAAAAAAAGAAATTGGCATAATGCTTACAAAAATAAAGTGTGGGGTTGTGTGGTTGGCAAAAAACGTATAATCGGCTCATTATTTGCATAAAAATACAGTAATATATTAAACGTATTTGATATAAATGTGATTGTCTTCCAGTACTGAACACAAGTTGACCACTTGAGCAAACATATAAAGAAAGCTCTGCTGAAATTTTTCAGCAGTGCAATTGGAAAAAAAAAAAAATTACAGTGAGATGACACTACACACCAACTAATAATTGCTAAAATTAGACTGATAGGACAAATTTTTGGCAGGTTTTAAAACAACTGGTTCTCTCATTGATGTCGTTGTTGTTAGTAGGAGTGTAAAATGGTGCAACCACTACAGAAAACTCTTTGAACATTTCTCATAAACTTAAAAATATGCTTACTCTATGTTCCAGCAATTCTACTCAAAGCATATATATGTGAGAAGTGAGAGCATATGTCTACAGAAAGACCTATACAAGAATGGTCTTTGCAGCTTTATTCATGATTGCCCCCAAAAGCGAGGTGTGGGGAAGGGAAAGGCTCATCAATTGTATGTTTGTACAAGGGGAATAAACATGGATGAATCTCAAAATTTTATGTTGTATATAAAAAGTCAGGCACTTAACAGTATATATTGTGTACATCTTTAATATTACGGAACCTTTCAATTTATGTTACTTTCAAGAATACACAAACTAATCGATGTTGATAAAAATAAAAATAGCGATCCCTTCCAGAGATTTAATTGCTTACAAAGGCCCTCAAGAGAACATTCCATATGTATCTTATATCTTGGTCTTTCTGGTGAACTCTAGGTATATACATGTGCAAAAAGTCTTCGAGCTGTATAATTAAGGCTTGTTCATTTCACTGCAAGTAAATTATAACTCAGTAGAGTACAGGAAAAATACCATGCATATACACATACACACACACACAAATTTTGACCCTCTACTTATATCTGTGTTTTACTGACTATGCAAAAGCATTTGACCATGTGGGTCATAACAAATTATGGATAAGATTACCAAAATGGGAACTCCAGAACACTTGTGCTCATGAGGATCCTGTACATAGACCAGAGGCATTTGTCCGAACACAAAGGGGTTTTGAGTGGTTTAAAATCAGGAAGGGTGTGTCAAGGTTGTATTCTTTCACCATACTTATTCAATCTCTATGCTGAGCAAATAATCCAAGAAGCTGGATTATATGAAGAAGAACAGGGCGTCAGGAATGGAGGAAAACTCATTAACAACCTGCGATATGCAGGTGACACAATCTTGCTTGCTGAAAGTGAAGAAGACTTGAAGCATTTATTGATGAAGGTCAAAGCGTACGGTCTTCAGTACAGATTACACTTCAACATAAAGAAAACAAAAATTCTCACAACTGGACCAATAAGCAGCATAATGATAAATGGAGAAAATATTGAAGTTGTCAAGGATTTCATCTTACTTGGATCCACAATCAAGGCCCATGGCAGCAGCAGTCAAGAAATAAAATGATGCATTGCATTGGGCAAATCTGCTGTAGAAGAACTCTTTAAAAAGAGTTCAAAAGCAAAGATGTCACCTTAGGGACTAAGGTGTGCCTGACTCAAGCCATGGTGTTTTCAATCTCCTCAAATGCATGCAAAAGCTGTACAATGAATAAAGGAGACCAAGGAAGAATTGATGCCTTTGAATTATGGTGTTGGTGAAAAATATTGAATACACCATGGACTGCCGGAAGAACAAATAAATCTGTCTTGAAAGAAGTACAGCCAGAATGCTCCTTAGAAGCAAGGATGACAACACTTTGTCTCACATACTTTGGACATGTTATCAGGAAAGACCAGTCCTTGGAAAAAGACATCATACTTGGCAAAGTAGAGGGTCCGTAAAAAAGAGGAAGACCCTCAACAAGATGGATTGACATGGTCTCTGGAACAATGGGCTAAAGCATAACAACAATTGAAAGGATGAAGAAGGACTGGGCAGTATTTTGTTCTATTGTGCGTTGTGTCCCTATGAGTCAACCTACTCAGGAGCACCTAATAAGAACAATACTTACACCTCTATAAATTTACCATACACATGCATGTGCATGTGTTAAATACTGTATCATGTTCAGGTTTAATTATTACATAACAGATTGTGATAGCCAAAAAAAGGAAAAGAAAACTACTTATATGTTTATCATTAGAAGATAATTTTTAAAATGATATATTAATAATTTATTAATAGCTTGAATAATTAGCATCAGTATTATTTGGAACTTCTTTAGGCATTAATATAAAATATTCTCCAACATTTACTGCAAGTGAAAAAATGAGGTGTGAAATATTGTTAATGATATACTTCAAATGTGTGCGTAAACAGGGTAAAACAATGTACATGAAATTTTACACATTTTTAAAAATTTATGCAAGAAACTGATAATATCCTCTATAGCAGTGCATTTCATAGACAAGGCACTGGGATGGGAAGATATCTCACTGTACAATTTTTTCTATTTTTTTTGAAAAATATTTAGCTTTGCAAACATATTTCTTATGCAAAGATTAAATGCTTATATAAAATGGAATCGTTCATTTCTCCAGTCATTCTCATCATTTTGTCTGAATCACCCCCGCGTTAGTAAATTGCAGTACTACTCAGAATTATTTCACCTAAAATATTAGGAGTCATTCCTGATTCTCATTTAGATCTCATGTCGATTATCAACTCCCAATGGATGTACCATCAAAATATATGTCAAGTTCTCTTTACTCCTTCTACTACAACCTCCTCCCCCAACTCCTGCCACTTTAAGCCCCCACCATGTTTTATGCATGGTACTACTTCAAAATCTCCAAACTGTTCTTGTTTCTACCCTTGCCCACCTCAAATCCATTCTCCACATAGTAACCAGAGAAGCCTTCAAACTACAACACTCCCCATTATAATCACACACTTAGAGTAATGACCAAATGCCGTACATACCCTGGGAAACATCTGCCCGCCTCTCTGACCTTGCCTTATACTTTCATTTTAACGCTACTCTCTCACCACCCTGGTCTCCTTTGTTTTTCAATGCACCAGCTTTTTTACCTTTCATGGACTTTGTTCTTGCTTTTTCCTTTTTCTGGAATGCTCTTCCCTCAGATCTTCCCATGGCTAAACACATCTAGTCATTCAGGCCTTAGCTTAATTACCATCTATTCAAAAAAACTTTTCTAACTACCCAATTAAAAAAAAAAAATAACCTTCCTTGCCTCCAGTCACTTTCCAACACTTCACTCTTACAGTCATTCATTCTCTGACATTTTATTGCCTCTGTTCTTTGCTTTTTATTGGCTTCCTCCAATAGAATGTCAGATCTCTGAGACCAAGGACCTTGCACACTTACTGACCCATAAAATAAGTTTCTCATATTATAGGCACTCAATAAGCTCTGTTAAAAAAAATAATAATCCTAATTTTTCAGATGAGGAAAAAGCTAGAAGAGCAACAATTTGATAAGACATAGAACTATAATTGTTGGAGCCTTGTATTTTGCATTCCAATCTCATGGTCTTTTTTACCATAACTGAGTGCCTTGTTGTTTAATGAAGTAGTTGAGGTCAATCTGAGTAAAGTTCTAAACTTGCTTTCTTAGCAGAGAGGAGAGACCTACTGTGGATTAGTTAAAACCTCAATATTACTTCTATCTATTTCTAAAGCTTTGTGTTAAATTCTAAGAAGTGAGATCCCTGGGAAGTCTGTAATTGTAAAACAAAACAAAAGTCTTCATATTTCCAAAGAGATCTCTCCTTCCTCTCTTCCTCCTCATCTTCTGTACATATGGATTTGTGGTACATGCATCTCTCTGGCTTGGCTTCTCTGTCTCTTCATTTTTCTCCTTATTTTCCATGTGTCCCTTTCCATTTTTTTTCCTCTGTACTTCTGTCTTTTCCAATTATCTATTTGTCTATGTTTCTAACTTTCTGACTTTTTGAAATTTATCCTGTAGATATACTTGTATGCAAGTAAAATTACATATGGTCAAAGTTATTTATTTGAAGCACAGATTGCAATAGGAAAAACAAACTGTGAATAACATTATCTCTCTCTTTTTACCTCTCCTTCCATTTTTTAAAATCTCTCACTGCATCTTTGGCCAAAATGTGCATAATTTTGAATGAAAATACATTCTGTTGTGTTTTATATTTATTTTATAAAATGTGTGTGTCATTTTAATTTTTATATGACTAAGATTTATCCTTTCTTTTTGATACATAATCAAGGCTTATACTAATTTAATTTTTTTCTTTATGTTTCTTCTATGTAATAATCTTGAATTGAAAAACAAGGAGGTCCACATTTTGCTATAGCAGAGCAAGGGAACCACATATTAAAAAAAAATGACTGACCATAAATACCAAGATCACAATAGGTGTTTCTTTTTTCATTTGAGAGGACACACTTCTAGATGAACTTTATCTAGAGACCATGCCGTTCTCTTATTTAAGGAAATTATTTTTTAGCATAATATAATCTGTGCTTATCGCTTACTCTCCAAAAATATCAAATACTAACATATTTACCATTGACTTAGCCTCACCACTTCCTTTCTTATTAAACATCAGTGGTTTTCTACCACTTACTTATGAGAAGATCTAAAGTAACCTCCCAAGGCTTAGTATCTTCATCATCCCTAATAATCCTGCAAGTTATTGCATTATCCCTGTCACTGATAAAATATTAAATTCAAAATCCAAAAATGATCCAGTAGGAAATTAGCTGATACATGATTGAATATTCAGTCCTTAAAATGTCCTGAACTTTTCTTTGGTCTAATTCTAGTTCATGTACTAATAGCTCCCATTGGAAGTATTCTGTAGGATTGAGGTAGCTGTAAAACCCCAAAGCACATTCTCTTGCATCATAAATTAGAGCGGATTTCAGAAACTATAGTCTTCCATTATGAGAATATGCATTCAAGATAAATTCAGGGGTGATCAGTTAACCTACCTTTCCTCAGAAGAAAGAGGATAAGCCTTTGTTTGAGAGTAGCAATGGACCCCAGGAGAGGTGACATTTTGGTCATTCTTCACATTTAAAAGAAAGAAAAGAGGAAGAAATAGAAAAAAAAAATCATACTATTCATCTGGGGCATCTGCTTCTTTGAAGGGCATGAGAATAGAATAATGCTGCAGAAATAGTAAGAGTAAGGTCTAAATTCCGATGTTTAGTACCTTCTATTCTCTGCCTCAAATAAACCTCCTGCTACTCCTGAATCTTAGTATAAAGGAGATCAAAACCTTTAATTCCACTTTTATAAAAAAGGAAAAATTTCAGTAGCTTTGGAAAAGCCACAACTTGGTTTAAATTTGAGTATCATAAAATGACTGATATTTTTCGCCATTCTAAGTCAGAGATGAAGGGGACAGAGATATTGATCATCACAATAAGTCAGAAAAGGTAGCCTTGGTTCCAGAGATGAACTTCACTGACTTCACGATTCTGCAAACGTCGTGCTTTCCACACACAGCTGGTATAAGTTTCCTTTTTTTTGAATAGGGTCCTAGCATATGCCAATATAAGGCTCAGAATTAGGGATACTAAAATGAGGAAGACTTAATTCACAAACTCTGTCTGAATTAGGTAAGAAAATCTTTACATAGACGGTTACTTGAACTTCCTCGAGTTCCGAAAATTCACTCGGACCTTCCATGAACCTCCCTAAATCAGCAATCCACTTAGACTTAGGCAGCCACTATCTTCTCAGAGATTAACCCCAGGGCCTTAGCAAAAGAGTCTCCAGTTATCATTTTTACTGGAATTTAATCACTGAATGTTTCCTCTCGTACTTCTGTTTAACTAGATGTGAATCAGTTACTAATCTTCTCATTTAATCTTAATGCCAACTATATAGAGTAGAAAGGGTGGACATGTTATTTTTATTTTATGGATAAAAAATTCAAATTTTAAAAGGCTAGATGATTTGCCTAAGATTACACGGTTAGTAAAATGCAAAAATAGTAGCTTAAGGTAGAATAATTTCCAAACCAAGGCTTTTTCTATAACATTAACTATATCATGTAAAACTTTAGCATATTATGAAAAAAAAAAAAAAAACTGTAGAGGTTTTTGTTACCTAATTTAATTATCTGGCTTAATTGATAAGTAATTGTCTTGGTAAAAATTTAGTAATTGAACACAGCTTTCTATAATCCTCAAAAATACAAGCATCAGATAAAAATTTTTAATGTTCTTCAGCCTGATGCACTTTTTCTAAACCTTGTGGCAACAGGTAAGGGTATGTCTTAATACAAAAGACAGAATCAGTATAGTATCTTATTCTGGAAATTTTATTAAATTTTTTTTCATGTTGGCAAGGATGGTATTAGGAGAATTTCCTCTAGAGCACAAAGATGAGTTACTCCATTTTTTATCAGGATCAGTTACAAACAGAAAAAATATATAAAAAAATGTAAGATAATAAGTTACTCAGACTTAGTAAATGTCAAATAGGATGACATTCAACAGGAAAGGCAGCGCACTGAAGAGTAAGTTAAACATTTTCAATCTGTAGAAAAGTCCACGGGAATGAAAGAGCTGGGAAGCACCTACCTTGTTTACTCTACCTTGGGATGGGTAAAATAATCTATTTTCTCAAAATTAGTGGAAACACAGGCATGGAATACAACAGAGTACAATAATGTAGACAACAAAGTGAAAAAGATTAAAAATCAAAAGAATGTGAACAACTAAGAGAAAGATGAGAAAATAATAAGAGCAATGTGGAAGAAAAAGCAAGGGATAAAGGGAGAGAGATAAATTATGACAGGAAGTAGAAGGGAAAGTAATAGGTAAAGAAGGTAAAATCAACCGTGAGAAAAGGAAGTGTACGAAGATAAAATTACTAGGAAAATAATGGGGAAAGAGGAAAAATAAGAAGGAAGCAAGAGGAAACAGAAGGGGGAAAGGGGAGAGTGAGCCAATAGGAGATGGTGGTCAGCTCCCCAAACACCTGGCTCCAAGAACTGTTCTGACAACAGTCTGGAATTCAGGCATGTGCAGTGTTGCCTGCAGGCGTTTGTGAGTCTGCAGTCTGAAATAGAGGGGAGGGATATGGTCACTCCCCCAAGCCCTGTGTCTTTCAGTGCCAGATTTCATGCACAGCTGAAATAAGAAGGAAGGTCGGTGATAATGGCAAGCATTTGAGCATTCGGATGGCTGTTTTAGCCTACGCTGACACTATTTCTTTTCTTCATTTGACTAAAAGAGAAAGTTTGTCCTTGTAAGATCCAATGTTTTGGGGCTTTATTGCAACAACTTATTTTGTGTAGAGGAATGCCCACCTGATATGCACATCTATTCTCTACCTCTGGACCTGTGATGAGCACAACTTAAAAATCACAGGAACAGAGGGACATACTTGAAAATGGGAGAAAAAAAAAGGTGGATTAGCCACTAAGTCATATAGGATTCTACCTCTTAGGTAACAGACTGGGGAATAGAGGTAGATGATAGGAAGTAAAAACAAAGGAGGAGTGGAAGAACTCTCAGAGTGCTCCCTAAGTCTTAGATTTGTCAATCTAAGGAGCATGGAATAATTAAGTGGCCACCTGGAATGGATAAAACATAAAAATAGTTGGGAAGACCTTATGACTTACTGTCCCAACAGCAGATTTCTGAGGGTAGAGAGGTATGACTGTGGGCCAATGGGTACTTAAGTGGAGAAAAGAGAGAAGGGAGCCCCTAAAGCTAATTTGAATGGCCCCAAAGAGGTTTTTTTTTTCCTGTTGAAATTTCCTTAGATTGTGTGTGTTTATATGTGCATCAGTATGTGTTTATATGCATAAATATGTGCCCATGTGTTATAAGTATCCATTCCATAATATTTGGTTAACACTTAAAATGTTACTAACCGTATAAAGCAGATACTGTGATGTTTTGTAGTTGGTGTGCCCTAAAACGCCAATAGAATGCCTGAATTTCCCATGAGCTCTCTTTTTGGACATTTCTGGCTGATTTTGTTTTATTCTCTCCATGTCTTTTCTCTCTTCCTAGCTTCTCTTTCTAGAGATGCCACATAATTTAGTAAAAAAAATCAATTGGGAACATTTTCCTCCTCACCACACACATTCCATAGCATTTTTTTAAGAAGCAGTTTTATTGAGATATAATTAACATATCATAAAAGTCACTGTTTAAGTGTAAATTCAATGGTTTTTAATGTTTTTACAGAGCTGTGCAAGCAGCACCATAATCTAATTTTAAGTATTTTCATCACCACCCCCAAAAAAACTCTCATATGTATTAGCAGTCACTCACCATCCCCTCCCAGCCCTAAACGACCACGTTTCTACTTTCTCTCTCTATAGAGATTTGCCTTTCACAGAAATGGGATTATACTATATGCGGTCTTTTGTGATTGGCTCGTTCATGGTGTACTATGTACCAGTACTGTCTTAGATATCTAGTGCTACCATAACAGAAATGCTACAAGCACCATTTCATGAGATAGTAATTAATAACTTCCTACTCAGTTTGAAACTAAGGAATGCATACCTTTCTTTTTCTACCACTTGCTAATGAGAGCAAAGAAGAAAACTAACTGTAAATTTAAGAAATTTAATTGAAATAGCTTTATTTTTCTAATCTGTCAAATCAGTATATTAGACTATGCACTCTTTATGACAAATTCCAGCTCTAGTCCTCTTTAATTGTATTAATTGAGAAAGTCAAAATCTTATTCTGGAAATTGTTTATGATGAAATATTTTTGTAGGAAGGATATCATTTGGCTGTGATTCTGGAATCTGAGGAAGAAGTAAGCTATGGAAATACATGAGCAAATGAGACTGGGTTAGTGCTAATTCGAATGCAAGAATAGGGAATGCAGCAGATGCAGGATTGAGATCCAACCAGAGATGTAACTAGGAGAACACCTCTGAGTTAGGTGAGACGTGGAGTTCTTGGTTGAGATTCTAGTGACCTGTTTGGAGTAAGGTTGAAAAAGAACACCAAACCAGGACAATGTGATGGAAACCACTAAGTCATGAATTCAAAAAACAAGGCAGATAGTCAAAAGCCAGGAACTAGGGATTATACAGGAACTGAAGGAGAGAAGGCTCTTCAATGACACTCTATTCTTTCGGAATGAGGAGAAGGGACCAAAAATCTAGTGAGTAATCTAAACATCAGAGACAGTGTACCGCTACCACCACAACCACCACCACCAACAACGAAAACAGATGGCTTTGATAATGTATTTCAATCACGAAACTTCTAACAAACCTCAAGCAAAGTATGTACCAATCCTAAGGCATGGGCATCCCAGAGTTCTCCAGCAGAGCAAACGCATTACTCTTAGCATGGAATTGGGAAAATGAAGGGTAGATGGGTTTACCCAGGATATGGGAAAGTAAGGGGGCATTGGTTGTTAGTTTTTTCAGCATGGAGAAGTGTTGGATGTGGCAAACCTTATTTTCAATTAGAAAGGAGCTATGGAATATGTAAAAGGTAGATATAACAGGAAACAATTTGCTTTTTGTTATTCTGTAGGGTGCAGAGTCATGGAGAGAGAGAACAGCACAGTGGTGACAGAGTTCATTCTCCTTGGTCTGACCCAGTCTCAAGATGCTCAACTCCTGGTCTTCATGCTAGTCTTAATTTTCTACGTCATCATTCGCCCTGGAAATTTCCTCATCATTCTCACCATAAAATCAGACCCTAGTCTCACAGCCCCCCTCTACTTCTTCCTGAGCAACCTGGCCTTCCTGGATGCATCATACTCCTTCATTGTGGCTCCCAGGATGCTGGCGGACTTCCTGGCTACGAAGAAGGTGATCTCCTACAGAGGCTGCATCACTCAGCTCTTTTTCTTGCACTTCCTTGGAGCAGGGGAGATGTTTCTTCTTGTCGTGATGGCCTTTGACCGCTACGTTGCCATATGTCGGCCTTTACACTACTCAACTGTCATGAAACCTAGAATTTGCTATGCATTGTTGTTGGCTCTGTGGCTTGGGGGCTTTGCCCATTCCATTGTTCAAGTGGCCCTTATCCTTCATTTGCCCTTCTGTGGCCCAAACCAGCTGGATAACTTCTTCTGTGATGTCCCGCAGGTCATCAAGCTGGCCTGCACAGACACCTTTGTAGTGGAGCTCTTGATGGTCTCCAACAGTGGCTTGCTCACCCTCCTGTGTTTCCTGGGCCTTC
The DNA here is from genome assembly GCF_024166365.1 of Elephas maximus indicus. Lineage (NCBI taxonomy): Eukaryota > Metazoa > Chordata > Mammalia > Proboscidea > Elephantidae > Elephas > Elephas maximus. The sequence goes on along the minus strand of NC_064828.1, from coordinate 25,337,435 downwards.
TGGCCTCTTATGCTGTCATCCTTTGCCGTGTAAAGGGGCACTCTTCTGAAGGGAAGAACAAGGCTGTGTCCACATGTACCACTCACATTATCATCGTGTTTCTCATGTTTGGACCTGCCATTTTTATTTACACTCACCCTTTCAGGGCGTTCCCAGCTGACAAAGTGGTTTCTTTCTTCCACACAGTAATTTTTCCTTTGATGAATCCTGTGATTTATACTCTTCGCAACCAGGAAGTAAAAGCTTCTTTGAGGAGGTTGTTGAGTAGGCACTTTGTTTGCTGAATGGAATAGGAGAATGAAAAATCAAGAGAGGAGAAAGTCCAATTGAAATTTATTAAATTATTTTTCATTCATGCACTCAGTCATTTAGGAAATACTATGTTAAGCACTTCCAATTTTCAGGTGCTAGTCTAGTTATATGAATGAGACAGGTAAGATGGTAGCATTCTATTTCTCCTAGAGTTATATTCAAGTGGGCAAATAAAGGTTAAACTATTAAATAAGCAAATAATAATAATTTCAGAAAGAGATAGTGCTCTGAAGCAAGTTGAACATAATGCTATGCTAGAGTTTGATTGCAGGGAAGAGAGTTACTTTTTTTTTTGATTGTCAATTAAGGTTTTGTTGAGTGGTGTGTTAACTGATATCCAAATGACATGAAAGGGCATGCGATTAAATTACAGGCAGAGAGAATGACTAGTATGCAGACCTGAAGAGCTTATGAGCTTGCTGCATTTGAAGATATAAAGATATAAAGAAGATTAACAAAAAAAAAAAGTTTTTTTTTTTTTTTTACTAGCTGAAATGTAGTTAGTGAGTGTAAAGGTGGAAGAAATTTCATGATGTTGGAGAGGTTGGTAGGGAGAAATCTTGTATTTTAGGCAATATAAAGAAGTCTAGGTGTGCTCCTTGCTACTACGGTATCATTGTTTCTAGGCCCTCTCAGCTGGCAAACCAAGAAAATATATCTGTGTATACTAATCCTTGTATATACACATATCCATAAGCATTTGTATACACAACTATCTGTATCTTTATTAAACTAAACAGTTCAGACTGATATCTCAAACCCTAATCCATGATGACTCTAGCCTCCTCTTCTTGCTTATCTGTAAATTCCCATTCAAGAGTATAAAACCTGTATCTAACCAGCTGACATCCATATATTCAATTGTTCAATACCATTATACATGTACAGCAGTATAGTATTTTAAATTTATAGTATTGTTTCTTGGGAAACAACTTTAACAGCTAGAGTACAGTGGTTATGTCCTGTCCTTTAGTTTTACAGATTCCACTCATTTTCGAAGTTACTTATGTCAATACCTTTCTCCGGCAACCCCTTCACTGAGGTTGTTTCACACATTTGTGATACAATTAGATTCACTAGTCCTCTTCTTTTTTTGTTTTTGGTCCAATCTAATAATCTTAGACTTAATTTGGTGTGGTTATGCCATTTGTATTTATTATGATTAGCACTGATATGGTTGGATTAAAATTTGCTATCCTGTCAACTATTTTCTATTTGGGATTTATGTTTTCCTTTTTTCTGCTTTCTTTCCATTTAATTGATCACAATAATTGCACTTTTCTCCAATATTTGATTGTTATTTTTTTTAAAAAAATTAGTAGTTGCCCTAGAATTAATAAAAAAACAAAAAACATTGCAGTCAGGTCAATTCCAACTCATAGCAACTTTCTAGGACAGAGTAGAACTGCCACTTGGGGTTTCTAAGTCTGTAAATCTTTTCAGAAGCACACAGCCACGTCTTTCTCTCACAAAGTGGCTGTTGGGTTCGAACTGCCAACCTTTTGGTTAGCAGTCAAATACTTAACCACTGTGCCACGAGAGTTCTCCTAGAACTTACAAGATACATCTTTAATAAAGTCTATATTCAAACAATATTTTACTGTTTGCACTGCATTTACAAACCTTATATCAATGTATCCCTATCCTTTGTTCTACTGTCATATATTTTATTTTGATGTTTGCTATAATATAACAAACACACAATACATTGCTATTATTTTTACTTTAGGCAGTTATAGAGAAATTAAAATTAAAGAGAAATGAATTTAATTTTTACCTTCATTTATACCATTTCCAACACTCTTTGTTTCTTAGTGCAGATCCATATTTCTTTCTGATGTCAGTGACTTCTGCCTGAAGAACTTCCTTCAATATTTCTTGTAGTGCAGATCTCCTGGGAATAAATTTTCTCATTTTTTTCAATTTGTGTGAGAAAGTACTTATTTCTTAGCCATTTTTGAGAGAAATTTTTGGCTATGCATAGAATCCAAGTGCAACATTTTTTTTCCTTTCTTTCAGTATTTTGAAGATGTCCTCTGTCTTTTCACTTGCACAGCCTCAGATGAATGTAGTGTAACTTTTATCTTTCTTCATCTATGTCTAATGTGACTTTTTTTCCCCTCCAGGTAGCTTCAAGATTTTCTTCTTGATTTATTTTTTAATCGGTTGAATATGATATGCCTAGGGACTGTTTCTTTGTTGATATTTAATATGCTTTTTTTTTTTGTATGGTCTTCTTCGATCTCTGGTGTAGTATGTCATTAATTTTCAAAAGTTTTTAGTCAGTATTTCTTCAAGTATTCTTCTTACCCTAAACCCACCAAAAAAAAAAAAAAAAGTGGAAACACTGATTCACCTTTTGGAAACTTAATTAGACATATATTAGATTCTTTGAAGTTTTTCTACAGCTCTTCAATATTCTGTTCTAGTTTTTTTTTTCTTCACTCTTTTGTCTTTTTCTGTTTCTGTTGACCTGTCTTCGTGTTTGCTAATTTTTTCTGAAGTCATGTTAAATATACTAATGTGTCTGTCAAATGCGTTCTTAATATTACAGTGGTTTGAAATTTCTAATATTTGCATTTTATTCTATGTTACAGTTTACATTTTTCCGCTGAAGGTACTCACTGGATACTTTTTGTTGTCCATCTTTTCCATTAGAGACTTTAATGTATTAATAAAAGCATTTTTTTTAAACTCTCTGTCTAATAATTTCAACTCCTGTGTCATATCTGTGCCTGGTTCTATTGATTCATTTGCCTCTTCACAGAATTTTTCTTTTTCTTTTTTTTTTCCATGGTTTGTGTGTGCCTCATAAATTCTTTTTGTTAAAAGTTAAAAGCTTCATGTAGTATAAGACTGAGATAAATAAATTTTATGGCCAAAGATGAGTAAATCTTTGTTTTCACTGTATTTTTAGTGTTAGGATTTGGATCAATATAGTCAAAGTTTGTGCTAGGTTTTGAGTTTGTTGTTGTTAGGTCAGAGCCTCACAGTCTTCAAATTTCTCCAGCAAATTAAATATACAGAATTTAATAGTAATTTTCTTTACTTGTCTTTGTGCCTGAAAAATACTACACTAATAAATAGGTAAATTTTTTTGTTAATGAATTCATGTGTACTTGTAAGACATTTCTGTGTTCTGTATTTTCTATGGTACCTTGGTGGCACAGTGATTAAGAGCTCAGCTGCTAACCGAAAGGTTGGCAGTTCAAATCTGCTAGCTGCTCCTTGGAAATTCCATAGGACAGTTCTACTCTGCCCTATGGGGTCACTGTGAATTGGATTCAACTTGATAGTAACAAGTTTTTTTTTTTCTATAATAAATAAATGTCCACTTTTTTCATCTCCATAAGATTTTCTATTTTATTCTCTTCTATACATTTGAATTCTGCAATGAAATTCTTCTTTTTTACATGGGTTTTACACATTTTCTTATATTTTCTTAAGCATTTCATCATAAAAATTACTTAAGAAAACATTATTGGCCCACTCTAATATTTAAATACCTGGGCGCTTCTATTAGTGTTTTTCTTCTCTTTGTTTTATTGCTATAAGAACATCTCTCTTGGTATAATGAAAACATTTAATTTTATATTGGACTTGGGTATTACATATTGGAAAGGTCACAGATGATGCTGTTTTCCTCTGAATAATGTTTATTCTTTCCTTTTCTGGGCAGATAAAATGAAATCTGATCAATTTAATGCAAATGGAGACTGAGCTAAGTCAAGCCTGGAATGGCAGACAGACTCGTAAGGTGCCCGCCTCCTGATCCTGACCTCCTAATAGTCATACCTTTGTATATTCTCCTGTATTGAATGGGGCCTCACTCCTGTGGGTAAGGATTCTAAAGCCCTCATTCCCACAACCACAAAAAACTGAATTCTTCCAACAACTTGAGTGAGCTTAGAAGATCTGTCCCCAGCCTAGCCTCAGATGTGACAACAGCCTCATCTAGCAGCTTGCATGTAGCCTCATGAGACCCTAAGCAGAGGATACAACCAAGCTGTGCCCAGACCCCTGACTCACAGAAAGAGTGAGAAAATAAATGTGTGTTTTCAGTCACCAGGAAACCCTCATGGGTGATTTTTTTTTTTTTAAGAAAAACCTTCCCTGAAAATCAGATTTACATATACCCCCTCCTAATCCCCTTCTTCTTCCTTTTTGAGTATTTTTGGCCATACCAATATTCAACCCTGGGCCATACGCTCCTAAAACTTTTAGCTGTATTCTGAAAGTTTCTCCCTATGTCATGTTTATCAAAAGGCTTGAATAATAAATTCTGGGTATCAAACTTTGTGCGTAAGGAACCCTGGTGGTGCAATAGCTCAGCACTTGGCTGCTAACCAATATAGGTTGGTGGTTCGAACACACCAGCAGCTCCACCTTAGAAAGATATGGCAGTCCCCTCCTGTAAAGATTTACAGCACTGGAAACCCCATGGTGGCAGCAGTTCTACTCTGTCCTATAGGGTCACTATGAATAGGAATTGACCTGCCTGCAAGGGATAATTTTACACATATCTTTCTGAAATCTGCATTGAAGAATCTCCTTTCTTACAAACACCTACTCTAACAGCAATAAAACACTAAACCATGGCATCTATCGCCTCATAAAAAAAATTAAAATGATTTTATTTTTCATAGAAGTTGTGATTGATTGCTAATAGGTGTATGGAGTACTAAATTAAAAAAGAAAATCCAAGGCTTAGTCAGAAAAAGTGACCTGTTAACTAGGAAATGAATGTGACACTCCACCGCTGTATATTTACTACCCTGACTTCTCTGTAATCTTTTTTGGAGGATTTTAACTGTTGAAGAAATAGTTGGAAAGGTTACATATAAGTATCAATGCAAAAAATTTTCCTAGTAAATGAAGTCATCATTTACTGTTCTCAGTTGTTGCTGTTAGCTGCCGTTCAATTTGCTGGACTCATAGTGACCCCATGTACAACAGGATACGACCATTGTGATCCATTGGGTTTTCAGTGAAAGTAGATCATCAGGCCTTTCATCCTGGTCCTTCTCAGTCTGGAAGCACTGCTGAAATTTGTTCTCCATCATAGCAACATCCAAGCCTTCTCTGATATACTGGTAGTGGCAGTGCGTGAGGTGCATTGGCCGGAAATCAAACCCACATCTCCCACATGAAAGATGACAATTCTTCCGTTGAAGCACCAACATCCCCCTTGTTACTCAGTTAGCTGTTAGTATTGTTATTGTTAGCTGCCATCGAGTTGAACTGTTAGTATATTGCTTGCTAATTATATTGCTTTGCCAGAAAAGTTAACACTAGAGTTATCTCCATGCTCTTCCTTTTATATTTTACTTTTCATAAAGTTTTATGTAATAACAAAGGACTAAGTGAAATACTAAATCTTCAGAGTGATTGAATGTTAAGCTCCAAGAATATTATCATTATTCAATAAAGAACATTAAGGATGGTAATAGTATGTACTCTCTCTCTCCTCCCTTGTATAGTAAAAGAATATTTTTCTCTTAAAGAAGAAAAAGTCTATGAATTTCTTTATAAGCCTTGTTTGGTGTATACACAGCTTATTTTAATTATACATGAATAAAAGCTCAAAATTACCCAATTAATTGTAAATATTCTGATGTATGAAATCAAGTTAATGGAATTATAGTTTTCCAAAGTCCATTATCTTTGATAGGTTTATTTTCTATAAATGTGCTCATCCTCCACCAACCAGCCAGACTTAGAGAAATTTCTAGAGAAATTTCTAGAGAAAGTTCACATGACAATAAACTTGGCAAATTCACAATCCACTTAAATAATGACAGAATAAGTTCTTGCTCCAAAAAAAAAAAAAAAAAAAGCTCTAAACCCAAGGGAAAACCAACTGGCTCATTTTAATAATTCCCTCTGGTGGTTGATCATCAGTCAGCGTCTGTTGTGTACGCTTCCTATCTTTTTTTTTGTTTTTTAACCTAAAAATGATTGTCATGTGTATTCCTGGAGGTAGAAAAGAGAACCCGTATATAACCAGACTCTCGCTGTGTCTGCAGCTCATGAAGAGGCCACTCCTCAGCTAGAGCTGGTAGGTTAAACAGCAGTGCTAACAGAATACTGCAATTGTGCCCTCTAATAAAAGATGAGACATTTAACATAAAAGTTGTAGCTGGATAAAAAACACATTATTCTAATCATGAGGACTACAGCATAAAACTAATCTAGGTCGACTAGTGTCTGGACAACTGCATCCAGTTCCAATAAGAAGCAAAGAGCGACTCTGCGCCTGACAAAAAAACTGCGCTCGTATCCTGCTCAGAGAGGTTAGGTTTATAGCTTGAACTTGAGTTTTTGGAATATGAACGGAATTAGTTTAATCCACAGGGCAAAAAAAAAAAAAAAAAAAGCCAAAGTATCTTAGAAAATATACATTAATGAAAAAATCAGGTTCTTGCTTGGCTAAGTTTAGCATCTGTGATAAGACCAAAATTTAATAAAACCTCAGGTCACAAAATGGGAAATATTGACCAATTTCAGTATTTAGTTTACTTATTTTCATTTTCATGTCCCTACAATGAGCATTTAGTTTAATTCAGAAAACATTTAAGAAATGCCAAGTGAGATAAATGTGTTACATTTAAATCAATTTCTTTTTAATTCTCCCTGGAGTCTATACTTTTTCTATATTTTAGTCAATACAGCTATCTAATTATATTGCTAATATATTCATTTTTTAAAATAATTTTGCAACTTAAAGACTATTCTCTATTTTTCTAAACCCACTGACCCTTTCCCACTTCCATGTAGAACTATTATTTTAATATGTTTTAACTTTTTTGAAAAAAATAATAACTTTTTCGATATATTAAAAAAGCCCTTTATGCACTTAAAAATAATATTTAGGTTTCATCTATTAAATACACAAACATTTTAATTAGGAAAATAGTTATAGTTGTTGTTTTGATAACTAATCTGATTTTTCACTTTCCAAGCATTTTCTTAGCTGATAAGTGAACATCACGTGTGGGTTATCTAGTCCATGCATGGATTCCCACTTTCATGAAAAGAAAACATAACAAACACTCATGATGACTAGAAAAGGCATGGCTCTTATTTTCAACAAAAAAATTTTAAAAATGTCAGCTACACATTTACACATATTTTAACTGTGCTATGTAAGCACTTTTATGGAAATGACTCTGCCTTTTAATATAGATATACAGTATTGAACACTCTAAACATAGCTTCTCTCTTGCCCCCAACAAGCCACCACAGTTGATAGGCGTTAAGTAATTTTTTATCTTTTAGTCATGTGTGTGACATGAAAAGGGCTAGGTCCTCAATTACAGGGCATTCATCCCATTCTCAGATACAGTGTCTGCCATACAAACCATGCTCTACTTTATCCTATTTATCCCATTATTGTTCATTCCTTTTTAGTTCACTGTCAGTTCATTGGGGCCCAGATGGAGCAGTGGTTAAGTGTTTGGATGCTAACCAAAAGGTCAGCAGTTTGAATCCACCAGCGGTTCCTTGAAAACCCTATGGGGCAGTTCTACTCTGTCCTATAGGGTCACCGTGAGTTGGAATCTACTGGATGGCAATGATTTTTTTCGTCTGTTTGTTTCTTTGGTTAGTTCATTGTTAGTCAAATGTTGTGCTGTTGTTGTTAGGTGTCATCAAGTCAGTTCCAATTCATGGAGACCCTAGGTACAACAGAAAGAAAACTGCACAGTCCTGCACCATTCTCGACAATCATCAGTTAGTCAAATTTATACTATTAAATATTTTATTTTCCCTTTGAGGTTAAACTGTGGCTTAAATTGGGAAGACTTCTTTTCTTTTTCTTATTCAACCTTATTTTTATTTGTGTCTTAATAAAATTTACTTTTTCAAATGTTAAATTTTAATGAATGACTTCATCTATCATAATAAATTTTAATCTCTGTATGTGTAGACTTAGCTGGAAACTTTTTAGTATATATGCTTGTAAAAATTCAAAAAATTCTGAAGAAATAAACACCGTTTTCTGTTTTTAATTTTATAAGTTTAAACTATGAAATTACTTTTGTGAGTTTCCTCAAGATTTTCTCCTGTTAATATTTTCAGATTGAGGGCACATAGTTTTGAAAACAATTTCACAATTAGTGTGTAGACTCAATTTACTACATAAATAAGGATATCGATGTTTTCATTAACACCAATTCTTCTTTACCATTCTTCAGGAATGAAATTCTTCATTGATCCCCTTAGTCTGGGTATTCTCATAGTTATTAAAAATGAGAACGTTAAAGAATAGAGCTTTGTAAAGACACATAAACAGCACATATACATGTAGAGTGAAATATAAAGTATACCCACCTGCATTACCCTTTAAAGGTTCATAACATTCTGTAAAGTTGAAGAGTAGATATTATTTTATTTTTACAGAAAAGCAAAAATGTTGAGTATATTTCCCTCGTAAATGTTGATGCCAGGACTAGAATTTAAATCTTGACCCTTATTTCATTTTTTAAGAAATTCTGATGTTTGAGCTAAACAATGTCTACCAAATACCTGATGAACTATTACACAGAAAAACTGAAATTCAGACCAGATTTTTCATATTCTATTCTGGTGCTCCAGAACTAAAGTATGGGATAACTATTTGTGTGTGTGTGTGTGTGTGTGTGTGTGTGTGCATGTTGTATCAGTAACAAAAATAAAGAAGAAGAGGAAGAAAGGCAAAAAAGTGAAAGAAACTAAGACCAAGAAACCAGTCGAGTTGGGACCAACAGATTACAAAGCTGGGACCAAAAGAGCTAAATCAAGACTTAAAAAGTAAGGTAGAAGTGAGCCAACAGTGGCAGCTCAATCTGAGAAAACACCTAAAGCGCAAATGTCAAGAGTGTGAGAGCCAGGAGAATAGTCGAGAGTTAGCATGTACATAGCCTGAAATGTCAGAGAAAAGCATTGAGTGAAAAAAGGTAAGCATTCAGGAACCAAGGGAAGACAAACATTGCTCGTTTGGGTGAAAGGCTTGGTGGTTGGTCAGATTCTATAAATACACAGAGCATAAAAGGATAAGAAATAAAGAACTCCAGAGAGAAGATCAATAACTCTAAATTCAGAAAAATAGGCAAGGGACTGAACTATGAAAGTCTGGAGTTTTGTTTAGGAACCAAAGTATGAGACACAGAGCATGAATCACAAAAAACCTAGACACTGAGAAACGTGAATGTTCCTGTCCAGAAATGCCCCAGGAAGTTAATATTATCTTATATTATTATAATTTTACTGGGGTTAAAAAAAAATGGAGTAAATGAAATGATTAGCATATCTTTTTGGAATAAAAAGGGGTTAAGAATACAGGATGTCTGCTAGAAGAATGTACCATAAAGTAACTTGCTGAGTTAGATGTACAAGTCAACTCACATCTGAGTATTTGAATATTTTGAATTGGGGTGATGGAGAGGAGTAAACGATTGAACACTAGGTTCCAAAAAGTTAAATGATTATGCTCTTATCCACTTGAACTAATTCACTTAAGTAGTAGTCATTTGACTCATTTAACCCATTGATCCATTGAATTCAGGGGTCATAAATTCATGACTGGAGCCCTGGTGGCTCAGGAGTAAATATTTTGACTGCTAACCAAGATGTTGGCGGTTCAAATCCACCAGCAGCTCCTTGGAAATCCTATGGGGCAGATCTACTCTGTCCTATAGGTTTGCTATGAGTAAGAATTGACTCCATGCCAGCAGGTTTTTTTTTCTTCTTTTTTTAATTTGTGATAAAAACAATAAATTCATGTGAAGTCATAATGTATTGCCTCAAACTACATTTACAGAATTTTACAATAAATTTTCATCATTTGCACCATTCTGGCTTAAAAAAATGTAGTGATGTGACTATTGCTTGCACTAATCAATTAAAATGTATTTTTCAGAAATGTCCACCTTCTTATAGGAATCAAATATTCATTTTCTGTATGTTCATACCTTCAAAACTGTAACAGATGAAATGGTGACTTCTTCTTGATTTTCTCTATTTTAAAGACGTTCTGAAAACTCCTACATAGACTGGATGAATATAAACAATAGCTCAATGATATCTGAGTTTGTTTTGCTAGGACTTACCAGCACTTGGGAACTTGAAATTTTCTTTTTTCTCATATTTTTCTTGAGCTATGCAGCAATCATGGCAGGAAACCTTCTCATTGTGGTCACTGTAACTTTTGATTTTCACCTGCGCTCCACACCTATGTACTTCCTCCTTGGAAATCTCTCGTTTCTTGATATGACTCTGTCTACAATCACAACCCGTAAGATGGTCACAGATTTCCTCAGAGAGAAGAAAACGATTTCCTTGTGGGGTTGCATGGCTCAGATGTTCTTCCTCCACCTTTTAGGAGGCAGTGAGGTGACTTTTCTCGTAGTAATGGCTGTTGATCGGTACATTGCAATATGCAAACCTCTTTACTACACAGCCATCATGAACCGCCGGGTACTCGTGGGTTCTGTGCTGCTGTCCTGGGGTGTTGGTGTTGTGCACACTATGAGCCAGATGGCTTTTACTATCACCTTGCCTTTCTGTGGCCCCAATGTGGTGGACGATATTTTTTGTGACCTTCCCCTAGTTCTAAAACTTGCTTGCACTGACACGTATGTTCTAGAGTTGCTGGTAATTATCGACAGTGGACTATTGTCTTTCATCTGCTTCTTACTCTTGCTCATTTCTTACACTGTCATTCTGGTGACTGTTAGACGTAGGTCCTGTGGTGGACTCTCCAAGGCTCTGTCCACACTGTCTGCTCATATCACTGTGGTCACTCTGTTCTTTGGGCCATGCATCTTCATTTATGCTTGGCCGTTTAGTAGCTTATCAATGGATAAATTTCTTTCTGTATTTTATTCAGTCATCACACCCTTACTGAATCCCATTATTTATACTCTGAGGAATCAGGAGATGAAAGCAGCTATGACCAGGCTCAGGGCCCAGCATGTTAGCTCCAGAAGGAACTTCTAGGTAACAATCATGAAGACGAAGATTTCAGTGCAAAGCCCTTGTAAATTAAATCTCAGGATAAATTCAATTCCTTGTGTGTACAGACTTTTGTAAATATTCATAATATGTATTGAAATGACCATGTCCCATCATTATTTTTGTATGGATTTATTGAAATAATAATATTCTTACTGGAAATTCAATTCAGTATGGGAAAAATAAATTAAAAAAATTCTAATACATATTGAATGGAAAAACTGGCTCATTAACTATAGCTGGAAACCCAGATGTCTAAGTCTAAATTTTCTTAAATAAAGAGAAAGCAAATATAAGTTTGTATGCTTTTAATTTTGCATTAGGAGTCTTTCAGCTAATTGTTCTGGATGACTAAATGTGCATAAAATTGTGTAAACTCTAAAACCACAAGTAAACACAAACACATTTTTGTGGCTTTTTATATATGAATGGATCACTGTATTTAAAGAGGTAAGAGGCTAGTTTTTTATGAGTGAAAGGATACATAGAGTGACTGTCATCAACTGACATGAAACATAGTTCATTCTAAAAAAAATTTTAAAAATTCACCTCAGAAAAGTTCATGGAGCTGCATTCCACTGTCATTCATATTTACATTCATATTTACTTCATATATCTCTTGAGAGTCAAGTAAAGAAACATTACTATTGTGCTAATTCCCATGGACAAAGAATAAATGAAGAAGACTATATATAGCAGTCATTCATGTCACAGCCCATGATACAGTGGGGTAATATTGAAGCTGGTGAAATTTCATTAAGAAAGCCAGAAAATTTATGTCCTGATATATAAATTTAGATCTGTTGTCCATGGAGGTTAGAATAAGTAAACGTTGTATGACCTCCTTGATATCAAATTAAAAATGCTATACTTTTTCCCAAAACCTAGTAACCCTTATAAGCTTCTACCCATAGTTTTCCCTCATTTTCTCTTAAGAAATATGAATAACGTAGTAGCTAGAGGCCAAGGGGGTTATCAAGGAAGTATTTCCAAACATATGTTTATAACATTTTAGAGGAAAATTTTTATTAAAAAAAAAAAAATGGATTGAAGCAAATAAGATCTGTGTCCCTAAGAACATGGGGCATATCTGCACTTATTTCTTATGAACTATTATAATCCTGGGGCCCTCGAGGCAAAGTGGTTAAAGAGCTTGCCTGCTAACCAAAAGGCCAAAGGGTTGGCAGTTCAAATTCACCATCTACTTCTTGGAAATTCTACAGGGTAGTTCTACTCTGTCCTATAGGGTCACTATGAGTCAGAATTGACTTGACGGCAATGGGTTTGGGTTTTTTAGTTTGCTTATTACAATCATAGAGTTAAATGTAGATAACTATACAACATGTAGCTTTATCAAGTTTCTAACCTTTTGCATCGTTTGTTTCAGATTCTTTTTTACTAAGTGAATGAGGCCACTAAGTGAATGAGACCAATAACACAAGCACTAACCAGAAGCCAAATGCACATTCATGGAGTCATGATGGTTATTAGTGGAGAGTACATATGGTGCCATATGTCTTAGTCCATGGCTATGAGCAGCACCATCTCAGATCCATCAAGGACATGAAGCAAAAAAATCTAGATGACACACCCGTGGAATGATATGTTATTTTGCCCAGAGCAAAAGTCAGAGATCATCTTAGGAACTGAAACTTTGAGGTAGAAAGACACAAGTCAATAAATGAGAGGTTGTCTAACAGGAAGTACATAAGGAAATGCAAATGAGAGTCAAAAGTCACTGTAATCGCAACCGGGAGGTTTCCCAGAACAATTGTTACCTAAAACACTGTAGAGAAGGTAAGGAGGAAATGCTGCATTGATCTAGGGTTAGAAAGTCCCAGAAAATCAAATTCAGACACCTCAGAGTAATTTGCTTCATACATTGACTTTGTCTTTTGTTGCCTGAAAGACCAAAAACAAAGAAATGACAAAAGCAATATATCATGAATAAACATTGACAGAAACAGATTTGAGTTGTTTTTAAATTCTAATATAAAAAGAAATCTTCACTAACAGCTACATAGTATTGTGGAAAAATTCTGAATTTGTTTATCCATTCAATTAATATTCCCAGTGAAAATTTGTTACATGGCACCTACAATGTCACTTCATGAGGTTTACAGTGTAATGGTGGAGCTAAACGTTAAATAGTCATAAATACAGATGTAATTATGATAATTGATTTGGAGGAACAAACAGAGTACTATGAGAACAGTATGACTCATCAAAGAGATGCCTGCTCTGGACTCTGCTAAATATGTTGTTTATATTAAAATGTAAGTAAAATAGTCCAGGCTGAGGAAATGTCATCTCCAAAGACCCTGAGACAGGAGACCAGTGGGACAAGATGAATGGTTTAGGTCAGGTTGGAATGATAGGCAGAGTGCACACAGAGTAACATCTCGTATCTATGATAGGAACTTTGCTTTTTATCCTAAGAGCAATAGAAAGTCTGATCATATTTCTGCTTTGAAACTGTCACAATAGCTTCATTGTACAGAATGGAATGAAAGGGCTAGAATGAAGCTTACAGTGACCTATCAGAAGACTCCTGAAGGACTGAATCACATCAGGGTGAACAGGGTGAATTATTGAACCATTGGTGTTGGCACAAGAGATAAACCTTGGAAAAATAATGTAAGTTTCAAATGGATACTTAACGTTAAAAAGATAAACAGGTCAAAGAAATCATAAGACTATTTAGACTAACATTAAGGAGAAAAATTCATTTTAAGCATACCCTCATATTCATAAAACCTGGAGAAAATATTTATAGTACCTAAAATATTAAAATGTGCATATTATATATGCATATATATACACATATATACATAGACATATAAAGATAGCATACATATATACTTATACTGCTATATGCATTCTGAAAATAAAAGTAAAAATGAAACGTGGAAAATAGTTTAAAATATCAGACAGATGACTAACATCTTTACCATAAAATTCATTCTTCCAAATAGATAAGGAAAAAAATGTGGTTTACCTAGTTAAAAATGAGCAAAACATATAAAGACTAATGACAAAATCATCCAAATAAGCAATAATCATGTCAAACATAAAACTCTTATTAATAATCCAATAAATATAAATAAGACAACATGTGCACTATTTTGTACTAAATAAATTATTAAAGTTTTTTAAAAAATGATTATTTATCATGGATGAGACCATATATTGATAATGAGAGTGCAAACTGATACCACTTCAGAAGGCACGTTTCAAATATATATCAAAAGTTTAAAATTTTCCTTAGCTATGACAAAATCCCACTTCAATAAAATTTCCATAAAGTAATACCAACAGATAAGCAAAAAGATTTATTTATAGGGGCACCTATTACATCATTGTCTATACAAAGAAAAATAAAAAATAACCTTAATGCCCACAATAGAGGATTAAATTATTCATACTGCTTCCAGCTAGGAAAGACACTCATTTTCATATGTAAAAACAATTACCTATTGATATTACAGAAAGATGTTCAAGATGTAAGTTTGACTAAAAACAGCAGGTTATAAAATAATATGTATAGGAAACCCATTTGAAAATATTATAGGCCCATGAAAAAATTAGAAAGATGTTTAAATTGTTAATGACTGGGCTCAAATCCTCACAATCCTTGCTATGTTTGAGCCCATTGTTGCAGCCACTGTGTCACTCCATCTCATATTTTGAGCACCTTCCAACCTGAGGGGCTCAACTTCTGGCACTAACTATATTGGACAATGTTCTGCTGCTGTTCAGGAGGTTTTCACTGGCCAATTATTTCAGAAGTAGATCACTAGGTCCTTCTTGCTGAAAACCTGTCTACAGTGGGTGACCCTGCTGGTGTACAAAATACTGCTGCCATAACTCCTAGCATCACTACAATGTACAAGCCACTACAGTACGACAAACTGACAGACAAGTAGTGATGTATTAGTTGGAACCATATGAAATTGCTTTTTCATTTGATCAAAAGATGGTCAAATATCATCAGTTTTTCAACGTTCAGTCTTACATATTAAGTTCTATTTTTCTTACACAATTTCCTAAACTGCTTTCCCTTTTAACAACGAAACATAATTGATTCTTGTTCCACACCTGAATTGAATACCATTGGCTCCCCACTTGCACTGCACCAACAAGCTCTCATCTAGCCCCTACACCACTGACAACCGGCCCTTTTCATGTTTTAACCCCACCCTGTGCCACTCTGCACCATGCCCAGACTCCAGCTTGGACCTGACCCTGCAGTTTCAGCAGGAGAGCAGCAGAAGAGAGAGGGAGAATCATGGACACAACAGGGTCAAGAATAGACTTGACAGCAGGCAGGCCAGGCCAAAATGGGGCCCTGAGAGTTATGGACATGGAGCAGGTTGTTGTTTTAGATGCAGTCCAGTCAGTTTTGGCTCATAGAGACCCTACGTACAACAGAACGAAACACTTCCCAGTCCTGCACCATCTTCACAATCGTTGTTATGCTTGAGAGCATTGTTGCAGGCACTCTGTCAATCCATCTTTTCAAGGGTCTTCCTCTTTTTTGCTGACCCTCTACTTTACCAAGTAAGATGTCCTTCTCCAGAGACTAATCCCTCCTCATAACTTGTCCAAAGTATGTGAGACGAAGTCTCTCCATCCTTGCTTAAGGAGTATTCTGGATGTACTTCTTCCAAGACAGATTTTTTCATTCTTCTGGCAGTCCATGATATATTCAATATGTTTTGCTAACACCATAATTCAAAGGCATCAGTTATACATTGATCTTCTTTATTCATTTTCCAGCTTTTTCATGCATATGAGGGGATTGAAAACACCATGGCTTGGCATTGTAGGAATTGTGGCAAATAGGAAGTCTTGTAGGGGTGCTGTTAGAAGGCCCCACCACAATGGCCCTGGATGGGGAATTTTACAGCTAGTAACTGGAAAATAGAGAAGCACTAAGCAAGTGAGAATGGGATAATCACTTAGGTGAGTGGCAGTGCATGTGATATTACAAGGAATATGTAGGCAAATCTCTCTTCTAAAAGGATTTGGCCATGAAAGGTATGAATTTTAAAAGATGCATAGGATAAAACACAATAATGTACATTCAGTGGCCTCCCAACTGTGAAAATGAATGAAATATTTAAAGATCTAAAGAACAGTCAGTTAAAAAAAAAGAGCACTGATAGTTTTTTCTGAATGGTAGAAAAATGTATAATTTTATTTTATCATCTTTTTTCCAAATATTGAAAATTAATTTATTAATAAACTGACTTCATGTGATACAGTTCAACAAGAGAGGAAAACATGTTGTCAACAAACAATCAGCATATTATCGCTGATATAAAAGCCAATATATCACCTCCACAAGGAGGAGATCTGGTGAAAAACCAAGAAGACGTGCACACGTAACTCACTTCGGGAACAACACCTAAAAATGGCCAATAAAAATATTTAAGTATGTTCAACTCACCAGTCATTCAGATTTTCACCTTTTTTCCCAATCAATAAGCAAAAGGAAAATTAGAGAACAAGACAGAGAAACAGAAAGAGAAAATTCCCAGGGTTATCAAGGTTTCAAAATAACAATTACTTTTATACAATTTTGGAGGTATTACAAATTGACAATATTTTTTAAAATACAATATGTGCAAAGAAACGTGCTTCTAGAAATACAAGCACAACAACACATTTTTTATACATAAGTAATTTTTATTTATATTTAAACATATATATACAAACATAGATATACATACATATACATACAAGCACACACATGCGCATACATATAGTACATTATTGACACGTCAATCAACAGGGAAGTATCAATGACATTATAGTACATCTAAGCCCTGGGCTCCGAACAGGCCGCTGGTTCGAACCCACCAGACACTTTGAGGGAGAAAGAGGCTGCAGTCAGTATCTGTAAAGACTTACAGCCTTGAAAACCTATGGGGCAGTTCTACTCTGTCCTATGGGTTCGCTACGACTCAGAATAGATTTGATGGCAATGGGTAATACTGTACATATATTTCTTTCTAAAATCTGTATTGAAGAATCTTTGCTTTCTTACAAACAGCTACTCAAACAGCAAAAAAACACTAAACGCTGGTATGTGTCTCTTCACCAGAAAAATATTTAAAAAGGTTTTCTTTTTCATGGCACTGTGATTGATTGCTAGTAGCAATGTGGAGTACTGAATGAAAAAGACAATCTGAAACTTAGAAAAAGTGACCTACTAGCAATGTCTGCTATGGGCTTAGGAATGAACGTGGCACTACATTTTTCATGTATTTACCACCTGCACTTCTCTGTAATCCTTTTGGGATGGTTATAGCTGTTGGAGAAGTAGGTAGAAAGATTACTTATAAGAATCAATGCAAAAAATTTTCCTAGCAAACGAAGTCATCATTTATTGTTACTCAGTTGTCATTGTTGTTGTTGTTAGCTGCCATCTCGTCAGCCCAACTCCTAGGGAAACCACACATTATGGGATAGGATGTGATCAGTAAGGTTTTCATTGGCTGATTTTTGGAAGGAGATTGCCAGGCCTTTCTTCATAATCCTCCTTAGTCTTAAAACTCTGCTGAACTTGTTCAGCATCATAGCAACGCCCGAGCCTCCTCTGATAGGTGGGTGGTGGCTGTGCGTGAGGTGCCTTGGCCGGGAATAAAATCCACATCCCCCACATAGAAGAGGAGAATTCTTCCACTGAATCATCACTGCCCTGACTGCTGCTCAGTTAGCTCTTAGTATTGTTGTTGTTATTGTTAGTTGCCATCAAGTTGAGTTGTTAGTACATTACTTGCTAATTATATTGCTTTGCCACAGAGGTAATATGGAAGTTACCTACATGATCTTCCATTTATATTTTACTTTTTATGAAGTTTTATGTAATAACACAGGATTTAGTGAAATTCTAAATCTTCAGAATGATTGAGTGTTAAATTCTAAGAATCTTATCATTATGCAATAAAGAGCATTAAGGATGGTGAAAGGATGATCTCCTCTCCCCCAACACATTAAAATGACATTTATCTCTATGTTAAAGAAGAATAATTATATGAATTTATAAGACTTGCTTGGTGTCTACAATGTTTATTTTAATTATACATGAATAAAAAACCAAACCCCTAGCCACTGAGTCAATTTGGACTCAGAGGAACCCTATAGGACAGAGTAGATCTGCTCCACAGTGTTTTCAAGGAGTGGCTGGTGGATTCAAACTGCCGATCTTTTGGTTAGCAGCCACATGCTTAACCACTACACCACCAGGTCTCCTACACGTGAATAAAAGCATCCAATTACCAAAGTAATTGTAAATATTCACATTTATGAAATCAAGTGAATAGAGTTATAATTTTCGTAATTCTGTTACCTATTATGATAGGTTCATTTTGTATAAATGTGCTTGTTCCCCAACAACCAACCAGACTTAGTGCTTTCTAGAGAAAATTCCTAGAGAAAGTTCACATGACTGATAAATTTGGTGAATTCACAATCCATTTAAATAATGAGGGAATAAGTCCTTTTTTAAATAATGAGAATAAGTCCTTTTTTAAATAATGAGAGAATAAGTCCTTGCTCTAACCCCAAGGGAAAATCAACGGGCTCATTTTAATAACTCCCTCTGGTGGTTGATCACCAGTCCGCATCTTCTGTATATGCTTCCAGTCTTTTTTTGTTTTTTAAGCTAAAAATGATTGTCATGTATATTCCTGGAGGTAAAAAAGATAACCCACATATAACCAGACTCTCACTGTGTCTGCAGCTAATGAAGAGGCCACTCAACAGCTAGAACAGCTAGAACGGGTAGGTTAAATAGCAGTGCTAACAGAATATTGCAATCGTGTACTCTAAGATGAGACATTTTACGTAAAACCTGTAGCTGAATAAAAAACACAGTATTCTGATCATGAGGGCAACAGTGTAACAGAACTCTTGGCCAACTAGCATCTGGACAACAGCATCCATTCCCAATAAGGAGCCACTCTGTAACAGACAAAGAAATAGCATTACATCCAGCTCGGAGGGGTCAGTTTTATAGTTTGAACTTGAGCTTTGGTAATATAAACAGGGATTCATTTAATACACAGGGCAAAAATATACAAAATAGCTTAGAAAATAGATATTAATGAAAAAATCAGGTTCTTCTTTGACTAAGTTTAGTGTGTGTGATAAGTCTGAAATTTAATATATTAAAATTTCAGATCACAAAATGGGAATTATTGACTTATTTTAATTTTGTTCACTTATTTTTATTTTTATGTTCATTCCTACATTGAATATTTATTTTAGAAAACATTTAAGAAATGTCAAGTGAGATAAAGGTGTTACAATTGAATCAAATTTTTTTTTTTTTAATTTTCTCCTGTAGTCTACACTTATTTTCTTGATATATGATTTTTTAGTCAATGTTGTTGTTAGGTGCTGTCAAGTTAGTGCCAATTCACAGCAACCCTCTGTACAACAGAACAGCCCAGTCCTGAATAGCTGTCTAATTATACTGCTAATATATTCATTTTTTATAATTTTGCAACCCAAGGTCTAGTCCCTATTTTTCTAAAGCCACGTACATGTTTTCCATGAAGGTGGTACTTTTCCAGTTACATTGAAAACAATTCTTTTAATACGTTTTAAAGTGTTCAATGTTTGAGAAAAATCCCTTTGTGCACTAAAAATAATATTTAGGTTTTGGCTATTAAATGTACAAGTATATTATTTTAATTAGTAAAATAGTTATAAGTAATCTGATTTTTCACTTTACACGCATTTTCTTTGGTGATAGGCGAACATTACTTGTGGCTTTTCTAGTCCGCATACGGATTCACACTTTCATGAAGAGAACATGATAAACACTCATGATGACTAGAAAGAGTACGGTCTTTATTCTTATCCAAAATTTAAAAAAAAAAATGTCGGCTACACATTTCCACATATACTGACTCTGCTATTTAAGCACTCTTGTGGAAATGTATGGAAATGATTGTGTCATTGAATACAGATATGCAGTACTGAACACCCTATACCTAGCTTCCATTTTGCCCAAAAAGCAAAACACCACGGTCAACTAATTTTTTCATCTTTTAGTCATGTGTGTGGCATTAAAAGAGGTAGGATCCTCAACCACAACGAATTTTTCCCATTCTCAGGCATAGTTCTGCTGGACAAATCAAACCCTACTTGATCCTGTTTATTTCATTAGTCTTCATTTCTTTTTAGTTCACTGTGGTGGTGAAGTGGTTAAGCACTTGGCTGGTAACCAAAAGTTTGGCAGTTCAAATACACCAGCCACTCCTTGGAAACCCCATGGGGCAGTTCTACTCTCTCCTGTAGGGTCGCTATGAGTCAGGATTGACTCGATGGCAATGGTTTTTTTGGTGTTATAGAATTTCCAAGGAATGGCTGGTGGATTCAAACTGCTGACCTGTTGGTTAGCAGCCCAACACTTAATCACTGTGACAGAGCTGACTATATTTCCCTAAGTGTTGAGGTCAGGATTAGAATTCAAATCTTGACCCTTAATTCATTTTTTCAAAAAGAAATTCCAGTATTTGAGCTAAACGATGTCTACTGAAAATTTGATGAAATATTAAGCCCAAAAATTGAAATTCTGACCAGATTTTTCCACACCCTATTTTGGTGCTCCAGAAATAAAACATGATATATATGTGTGTGTGTGTTTTGAATCAATAACAACAACAACAACAACAACAAAAAAGTTGAAGAAAAGCAAAAAGAGAAAGCTAGACTCAAAAAACTTAAGTTGGGACCAATAGAACTACAAAACGGAACAAAAGATCTAACTCAAGACTTAAAAAGTATGGTAGAAGTGAGCCAACAGTGGCAGCTCAATCTGGGAAAACATCTAGAGTTTATATGTCAAGAACCAAGAGAACAATAAAGAGTTAGCATGCACACAGTGTGAAAGGTCAGAGAAAAGCTTTGAATGAAAGAAGGTAAGCATTTAGGAACCAAGGAAACACAAACACTGCTTTTTGGGTATGCAAGTTTTAATGGTTGGTCAGATTCTACAAATAAGCAGAGCATAAAAGGATGATAAATAAAGAACTCCAGAGAGGAGATCAATAACACTAAATTCAGAAAAATAGGCAAGGGACTGAATTATGAAAGTCTGGAACTTGTTTAGGAACCAACTTGTGAGCTGCAGAGCATAAATTACAAACAACCTGAACACTTGGAAACATTAACGTTCCTGTCCAGAAATACCCTACAAAGTTTATTTTATATTATTATTATAATTTTATTGGTGTTAAGAAAATATTATGGACTGTAACCAGATTAAAGTTTAAGGAGTAAATGAAATCATGAGCCTATCTTTTTGGAATGAAAGGGAGGGTTAAGATATAGGATGTCTGCTAGAAGAACATACCATAAAGTAACTTGCAGAGGTACACAATTCAACTCACATGTGCGTATTTGAATATTTTGTACTGGAGTGATGGAGAGGAGTAAATGATTGAACACTAGGTTCCAAAAGTTAAATGACTATGCTCTTATCCACTTGAACTAATTCACTTAACTAGTAGTCATTTGACTCATTTAACTCATTGATCCATTGAATTCAGGGGTCATAAATTCATGATTGGAGCCTTGGTGGCTCAGTGGTGAATATCTCGATGGCTAAACAAGATGTCAGTGGTTCAAAGCCACCAGCAATTCCTTGGAAATCCTATGGGGCAGTTCTACTCTGTCCCACAGGGTTGCTAAGAGTCAGAATTAACTCCACTGCAGCAGGTTTTTTTTTTTTTTTTTTTTTAATTCATAATAAAAACAATGAATTTATATAAAGTCATAATCTATTACCTCAAACTACATTTACAGAATTTTACGATAAATTTTCATCATTTCCATCTCTCTGGCTTTAAGAAAAAAATGTAGTGATACGAATATTGCTTGCATTAATTAATTAAAATCTACTTTTCAGAAAAGTCCACCTTCTCTCTTTCCACAGGAATCGAATACTCACTTTCTGTATGTCCACGCCTTCAAAACTGTAACAGGTGAAATGGTGACTTCTTCCTGATTGTCTCTATATTAAAGACGTTCTGAAAACTCCTACATAGACTGGATGGATATAAATAATAGCTCAATGATATCTGAGTTTGTTTTGCTAGGACTTACCAGCACTTGGGAACTTGAAATTTTCTTTTTTCTTATATTTTTGTTGAGCTATGCAGCAATCGTGGCAGGAAACCTTCTCATTGTGGTTGCTGTAACTTTTGATTTTCACCTGCGCTCCACACCTATGTACTTCCTCCTTGGAAATCTCTCCTTTCTTGATATGACTATGTCCACAATCACAACCCCTAAGATGGTCACGGATTTCCTCAGAGAGAAGAAAGCAATTTCCTTGTGGGGTTGCATGGCTCAGATGTTCTTCCTCCACCTTTTAGGAGGCAGTGAGATGACTCTCCTTGTAGTTATGGCTGTTGATCGGTACATTGCAATATGCAAGCCTCTTCACTACACAACCATCATGAACCGCTGGGTACTCGTGGGTTCTGTGCTGCTGTCCTGGGGTGTTGGTTTTGTGCACACTATGAGCCAGATGGTTTTTACTATCACCTTGCCTTTCTGTGGCCCCAATGTGGTGGACAATATTTTTTGTGAACTTCCCCTAGTTCTGAAACTTGCTTGCACTGACACATATGTTCTAGAGTTGCTGGTAATTGCGGACAGTGGACTGTTGTCTTTGATCTGTTTCCTACTCTTGCTCATTTCCTACACTGTCGTTCTAGTGACCGTCCAACGTCAGTCCTCTGGTGGACTCTCCAAGGCTCTGTCCACACTCTCTGCTCATATCACTGTGGTTACTCTGTTCTTTGGGCCATGTATCTTCATTTATGCTTGGCCGTTTAGTAGCTTATCAGTGGATAAATTCCTTTCTGTATTTTATTCAGTCATCACACCCTTACTGAATCCCATTATTTATACTCTGAGGAATCAGGAAATGAAAGCAGCTATGACCAGACTCAAGACCCAGCATGTCAGCTAGTGATGGAACTTCTCGGTAACAGTCACAATGATGAAGGTTTTAATTCAACCCACCCTTGTAAATTACATTTCAGAATAAGTTCAACTTTTTTTGTGTAGATATTTTTGTAAATATTCATAATATATATTGAAATCACCATGTCCCATCATTATTTTGCAGGTTTTATTGAAATAATAATATTCTTAATGGAAATTCAATTCAGTTTGGGCAAAATAATTTTTTTTTTTAATTCTAATATGTTATTAAGTAGGAAAACTGGCTCATTAACTATAGCTGGAAACCTAGATATCCAAGTCTGAATTTTCTTAAATAAAGAGAAATCAAATATAAGTTTGTATGCTTTTAATTTTGAATTAGAAATCTTTCAGCTAATTGCTCTGGATGGTTATATGTGCATAAAATTGTGTAAACTTATCTAAACCCACAAGTAAACACAAATACAGCCACATTTTTGGCTCCTTATATATGAATGGATTATTGTATTTTCAGAGGTAAGAGGCTAGTTTTTATGAGTGGAAGGAAACATACTGTGACTGTCATTCAGCAACATGAAACACATATTTATTTCATTCTGAAGGAAAAACAAAAAGAAGTTCCACCTCAGAAAAGTTCCACAGAGCTGCAATCTACTTTCATTCATATATCCACATATCTTTTGAGGATCAAATAAAGAAGGATTACTATTGTGCTAATTCCTATGACCAAAGAATAAATGAAGAAGATTATATATTCCAGTCATTCATGTCACAGACCATGGTCGAGTGGGAGAGTATTGAGGTGGCAAAATTTCATTAAGAAAGTAACAAAATTTAAGTCCTGATATTTTTTTTTTTTATGTAAGTTTAGATCTGTGGTCCATGGATATTAGAATAAAGTAAACATTGTATGACTCCTTGATATCAAATTCAAAATGCTATGTTTATTCTCAAACACCTAGTAACACTTATAAGCTTATACCCAGTAATTTTCCTTCATTTTCTCTTAAGAAATATGAATAATGTAGTAGCTAGAGGCCAAGGGGTGTTATCAAGGAAATGTTTCCAAACATATGTTCATAACATTTTAGAGGATAATTTTTATTTTAAAAAAAAATGTACTGAGGCAAATAATATCTGTGTCTCTAGAGAACACTGGGCATGCCTGCATCTTTTTCTTATGGACTATTACAACCCTGGGGCATAGTGGTTAAAAAGCTTGGCTGATAACCAAAAGGCGAAAGGGTTAGCAGTTCGAATCTACCTTATACTCCTTGGACATTCTGTGGGGTGTTTCTACTCTGTCATATAGGGTCACTATGAGTCAGAATTGACTCAACAGCAATGAGTTTGGTTTTTTTCTTGTTTATTATGATCATAGAGTTAAATGTAGATAACTATACAACATGTAGCTTTATCAAGTGTCTAACATTTTGCATCGTTTCTTTCAGATTCTTTTTTACTAAGTGAATGAGACTACTAAGTGAATGAGACCAAGAACACAAGCACTAACCAGGAGCCAAATGCACATTCATTTGGTGCCATATTGGTCCTAGGCCGTGGCTATGAGCAGCACCATCTCAGATCCATCAAGGACATGAAGAAAAAAAATCTGGATGACACACCCCTGGAATGATATGCTATTTTGCCCAGAGCACAGGTCAGAGATCATCTTAGGAACTGGACTATTAAGGTACAAAGACACAAATCAATAAATGAGAGGTCGGCTAAAAGGAAGTACATAGAGGAATGCAAATGAGAGTCAAAAGTCTCTATAATCACAAGCAGGAGTTTTCCCGGAACAATTGTTACATAAAACATTGTAGAGAAGGTAAGGAGGAAATGCTGCATTGATCTAGGGTTAGAAAGTCCCAGGAAATCAAATTCAGACACCTCAGAATAATTTGCTTCATACGTTGTCTTTGTCTTTTGTTGCCTAAAAGACCAAAAACAAAGAAATGACAAAAGGAATATATCATAAACAAACATTGACAGAAACAGATTTGAGTTGTTTTTAAATTCTGGTAAATAAAGAAATCTTCACTAACAGCTGAATTTGTTCATACATTCAACGAATATTCCTAGTGAAAATTTGTTATATGGCACATGTAATGTCAAGATCTGAGGTAAAACACAGACCCTCACTTCATGAGGTTCAACGGTGGAGCTAAACATGAATGAAAATATATCCAAATAAGCAATAATCAAATCAAATATAAAACTCTTATTAATAATCAAATAAATGTAAATAGGACTACATGTGTGCTACTTTGTAGTAAATAAATATTGAAGTTTTTATAAAATTTATTATTTATCATGGAAGAGGCTATGAGGAAGTAGATACTCTTATATATCGATAATGAAGTAAAAATTGATACAGCTACACCAGAGGGACATTTAAAATATATATCAAAAACTTAAAATTTTCCTTAATTATGATAAAATTCCACTTCAATAAAATTTCCATAAAGTAATAACAACAGATAACCAAAAACATTTATCTGTAGAGGCACCTAGTACACGGTTGTTTATAGAAAGAAGAATTAAAGATAACCTTAATGCCCACAATAGGGAATTAAATTATTCATACTGCTTCCAACTAGGGAAGACACTCATTCTCATATGTAAAAACAATAACCTATTGATATTATAGAAAGATGTTCATGATGTAAGTTTGACTAAAAACAGCAGGTTATAAAATAATATGTATAGGAAACCCATATGAAAATATTATACACCTGTGAAGAAAATTAGGAAGATGCTTATCTTTAACACTCATCAGTAAATTGCTAATGACTGGGCTCAAATGTATTAGGTTGTTGTTATTAGATGCCATGTAGTCAGTTCTGACGAATAGGAATCCTATGTACAACAGAATGAAACACTGCCCAGTCCTGTGCCATCCTCACAATCCTTGCTATGTTTGAGCCAATTGTTGCAGCCACTGTGTCAATCCATCTCATATTTTGAGTGCCTTCCATCCTGAGGGACTCATCTTCAGGCACTATATCAGACAATGTTCTGCTGCTATTCATGAGGTTTTCACTGGCCAATTATTTTAGAAGTAGATCACTGGTCCTTCTTCCCAGTCTCTGTTAGACTGGAAGCTTCTGCTTAAAATCTGTCTCCCATGGGTGACCCTGCTGGTGTACAAAATACCGGTGGCCTAACTTCCAGCATCACATCAATGCACAAGCCATCATAGTATGACAAACTGACAGACAAGTCCTGATGTATTAGTTTGATCTTTTCATTTGATCAAAAGATGGTCAAATACCAGTTTTACAAAACTCAATCCAATATATTAAGTTCTATTTCTCTTACACAGTTTCCTAAACTACTTTCCCTTTTAATAAACAAACATAATTGATTCTTGTTCCCTACCGGGATTGAATACCATTGGTTCCCCACTTGTACCACACAAACAAGCTCTTACCCAGGCCCTACACCATTGACAACCAGTCTTTCTCATATTTTCATCCCATACTGTGCCACTCTGCACCATGCCCAGACTCCAGTTTGGTCATGACCCTGCACAGTTTCAGCAGGAGAGCAGCAGAAGTGGGTGGGAGAATCATGGACACAATAGAGCCAAGAATAGACTTGACAGCAGCCAGGTCAGGCGGAAATGAGAGCAGATTGTTGTTAGATGCAGTCCAGTCAGTTCTGACTCATAGCAACCCTATGTACAAGAGAATGAAATACTGCCCAGGCCTGTGCCATCCTCACAATCATTGTTATGCTTGAGACCATTGTTGCAGCCACTCTGTCAATCCATCTCGTTGAGGGTCTTCCTCTTTTTTGCTGACCCTCTACTTTACCAACAAGATGTCCTTCTCCAGGGACTGATCCCTCCGCATAATTTGTCCAAAGTATGTGAGATGAGGTTTCTCCATTCTTGCTTAAGGAGCGTTCTGGGTGTACTTCTTTCAAAACAGATTTGTTTGTTCTTCTGGCAGTCCATGGTGTATTGAATTTTCTTCGCCAACAACATAATTCAAAGGCATCAATTCTTTTTCACTTTTCTTTATTCATTTTCCAGCTTTTTCATTCATATGAGGTGACTGAAAACACCATGGCTTGGTATTGTAGAAATTGTGGCAACTAGGAAGTCTTATGGGGTACTGGTAGAAGGCATCACCACAAGGGCACTGGGTGGGGAATTTTACAGCTAGTAGCTGAAAAATAGAGAAGCACTAAGCAAGTGAGAACGTGACAATCACTGAGGTGAGTAACGGTGCATGTGACATTACAAGCAACCTGTAGCCAAATCTCTCTCTAAAAGGATTTGACCATGCAGTGTATGAATTTTAAAAGATGCATAAGATAAAACACAATAAAGTACATTCATTGGGCTCCCAACTGTAAAAATGAACAAAAATATTTTAAAGATCAAAAGAATAGTTGGTTAAAAAAAAAAAAAATACTGATAGTTTTTTTCTGAGTGGTAGAAAAAAAGTATGATTTTATTTTTTCCTCTATATTTTCCAAATGTTGAAAATTGATTTATTAATAAACAAACTGACTTCATGTGATACAATTCAACAGGAGAGGAAAACATATTGCCAACAATTAGCATATCGTTGATATAAAAGCCAATATATTACCTCCACAAGGCAGAGATCTAGTAAAAACCGGGAAGACATGGACAAGTAATTCACATCAGCAACAACACATAAAAATGGCCAATAAAAATATTTAATTATGCACAGCACACAAGTCATTCAGATTTTTATCTTTTTTCCCAATCAATAAGTAAAAGGAAAATTAGAGAACAAGGCAGAGAAACAGAAAGAGACAGAATTCCCAGGGTTATCAAGGTTTCAAAATAACGATTACTCTTATATACTTTTGGAGGTATTACAAACTGACAATATTTTTTATAAGCTAAAATGTGCCAGAAAACCTACTTCTAGAAATACAAGCGTGACAACAAATTTTTTTAATTTATATTTACATATACAATTTTTATTTACATAAATACATATATGTAAAAACACACATAAATACGCATATGCACACATACAAGCATATAAGCACACATACATATAATAAGCTATTGACATGTCAATCAATAGGAAAGTTAATGACACTACAGCCCATCTAAGCCCTGGGCTGCTGACGGAAAAGGAGATAGTTTGAACCCACCGAACACTGCGTGGGAGAAAGACGTGGTAGTCAGTATCTGTAAAGAATACAGCCTTGAAAACATATGCGACATTTCTACTCTGTCCTATAGGTTTGCTATGACTCAGAATAGATTTGATGGCAATGGATAATACTGTGCATATATTTCTTTCTAAAATCTGCTTTGAAGAATCTCCTCTTGTCTTATAAACACCTAGTCTAACACTACCTGGCATATATTTACTCACCAGAAAAATAAAAAAGGTTTTATTCCTCATGGCAGTTGTGACTGATTCTTAGTAGCAATAGAAAGTACTGAATTAAAAAGACAATCTGAAACTTAGAAAAAGTGACCTACTAGCAATGTCTGCTATGGGCTTAGGAAATGAACCTGGCACTACATTTATCAAGTATTTACCACCTGCACTTCTAGTAATCCTTTTCAATCGGTTATAACAGTTGGAGAAGCAGTTGGAATGATTACTTATAAGAATCAATGGAAAAAATTTTCCTAGCAAACGAAGTCATCATTTATTGTTACTCAGTTGTCATTGTTGTTGTTGTTAGCTGCCATCTCGTCAGCCCAACTCCTAGGGAAACCACACATTACGGGATAGGATGTGATCAGTAATGTTTTCATTGGCTGATTTTTGGAAGGAGATTGCCAAGCCTTTCTTCATAATCCTCCTTAGTCTTAAAACTCTGCTGATCCTGTTGAGCATCATAGCAATACCCAAGCCTCCTCTGATAGGTGGGTGGTAGCTGTGCGTGTGGTGTATTGGCAAGGAATAAAACCCACATCCCCCACATAAAAAAAAAAAAAAGAAGAGGAGAATTCTTACAAGGAATCATCACTGCCCCGACTGCTGCTCAGTTAGCTCTTAGTATTGTTGTTATTGTTAGTTGCCATCAAGTTGAATTGTTAGTATATTACTTGCTAATTATGTTGCTTTGCCATGGAAACTAACATTGAAGTTACCTACATGATCTTCCTTTTATATTTTACTTTTTATGAAGTTTTATGTAATAACACAGGACTTATTGAAATTCTAAATCTTCAGAATGATTGTTAAATTCCAAGAATCTTATCATTATTCAATAAAGAGCATTAAGGATGGTGAAAGGATACTCTCTCTCTCCTCCCTAACACAGTAAAAGGACATTTTTATTTATATGAATTTATTATAAGACTTGCTTGGTGTCTACAATGTTTATTTTAATTATACATAAATAAAAAAAACCAAAACCAAACCTATTGCAGTTGAGTTGATTC
The DNA here is from genome assembly GCF_024166365.1 of Elephas maximus indicus. Classification (NCBI taxonomy): domain Eukaryota; kingdom Metazoa; phylum Chordata; class Mammalia; order Proboscidea; family Elephantidae; genus Elephas; species Elephas maximus. Next base: position 25,307,758 of record NC_064828.1, on the reverse strand, counting down.
TGACTCAAAGCGACCCTATACGGCAGGGTAGATCTGCCCCATAGTGTTTCCAAGGAGTGGCTGGTGGATTCAAACTGCCGATCTTTTGGTTAGCAGTCAAACGCTTAACCACTACGCCACCAGGGCTCCTACATTTGAGTAAACGTATCCAATTACCAGAGTAATTGTAAATATTCATATGCATGAAATCAAGTTAATAGGATTATAATTTTCCTAATTCCATTATCTACAATAGGTTCATTTTCTATAAATGTGCTCGTTCCCCAACAACCAACCAGACTTAGTGCTTTCTAGAGAAAATTCCTAGAGAAAGTTCACATGACTGATAAACTTGGTGAATTCACCATCCATTTAAATAATGGGAGAATAAGTCCTTGCTCTAACCCCAAGGGAAAACTGACGGGCTCATTTTAATAATTCCCTCTGGTGGTCGATCACCAGTCTGCATCTTCTGTATATGCTTCCTGTCTTTTATTGTTTTTTAACCTAAATATGATTGTCAAGTATGTTCCTGGAGGTAAAAAAGATAACCCACATTTAACCAGACTCTCACTGTGTCTGCAGCTAATGAAGAGGCCACTCAACAGCTAGAACTGCTACGTTAAAGGGCAGTGCTAACAGAATACCGCAATGGTGTACTCTAAGATGAGACATTTTACGTAAAACTTGTAGCTGAATGAAAAACACAGTATTCTGATAATGAGGGCAACAGTGTAACAGTAATCTTGGCCAGCTAGCATCTGGACAACAGCATCCAGCTGCAGTAAGGAGCCACTCTGTAACAGACAAATAGCATCACATCCGGCTCAGAGGGTTGGTTTTACAGTTTGAACTTGAGCTTTTGGAATATTAAACAGGGATTCCTTTAATACACAGGGCAAAAATATACACGATGGCTTAAAAAATACATATTAATGAAACAATCAGGTTCTTCCTTGGCTAGGTTTAGTGTGTGCGGTAAGTCTAAAATTTAATATAATAAAATTTCAGATCACAAATTAGGAAATATTGACTTATTTTAATATTCCGTTTACTTATTTTTATTTTTATGCTCCTACATTGAATATTTTAGAAAACATTTAAGAAATGTCAAGTGAGATAAATGTGTTACATTTGAATCAGTTTTTTTTTTTTTTTTAATTTTCCCCTGGAGTCTACACTTATTTTCTTGATATATGATTTTTTAGTCAATATTGTTGTTGTTAGATGCTGCCAGGTTGGTTCCAACTCATAGCAACCCTCTGTACATCAGAACAGCCCAGTCCTGAATAGCTGTCTAGTTATAAAAAAAAAAAATTACTGCTAATATATTCATTTTTTATAATTTTGCAACCTGAGGACTATTCCCTATTTTTTTAAACCCATGTTCGTGATTTCCACGTTGGTGGTCCTTTTCCAGTTACATGTAAAACAATTCTTTTAATATTTTTTAACTTTTTCAATGTTTGAGAAAAATCCCTTTGTGCACTTAAAAATAATGCTTGGGTTTTGGGTATTAAATATACAAATATATTATTTTAATTACAAAAATAGTCATAGCTAATTTAATTTTTCACTTTCCACGCATTTTCTCTGGTGACAGGTGAACATTACCTGTGGCTTTTCTAGTCTGCATACGGATTCATGCTTTCATGAAAAGAAAACATAACACTCCTGATGCCTAGAAACAGTACAGTCTTGATTTTTATCAAAAATTAAAAAAAAAAAAAGTCAGCCACACATTTCCACATATACTGACTGTGCTATTTAAGCACTCTTGTGGAAATGTATGCAAATGACTCTGTCATTGAATACAGATATACAGTATTGAACACCCAATACACAGCGTCCATCTTGCCCCAAAGCAAGGCACCACAGTTGAAAGGAGCGAAGTAATTTTTTCATCTTTTAGTCATGTGTGTGGCATTAAAAGAGCTAGGTCCTCAACCACGAGGCATTCTTCCCGTTCTCATAGTTCTGCTAGATAAGACAAACCCTACTTTATTTATTTCATTATTCTTCATTTCTTTTTAGTTGACTGTGGTGGTACAGCGGTTAAGCATTTGGCTGATAACCAAAAGGTTGGCAGTTTGAATACACCAGCCACTCCTTGAAAACCCCTTGGGGCAGTTCTACTCTGTCCTATAGGGTCGCTTTGAGACAGAATTGACTCAATGGCCATGGGTTTTTTGGTTTTATAGGATTTCCAAGGAGTGGCTGGTGGATTCAAACTGCCGACCTGTTGGTTAAGCCCAAGGCTTAACTGCTGTGACAGAGTTGACCACCTTTCCCTGGTAAATTGTGAGGTCAGGATTAGAATTTAAATCTTGACGGTTAACTCACTGTTTAAAAAGAAATTCTGGTACTTGAGCTAAACAATGTCTACAGAATATTTGATGAAATATTAAGCCAAAAAATTGAAATTCAGTCAGATTTTCCACACTCCATTTTGGTGCTCCAGAAATAAAACATGATATATGTGTGTGTATGTGTGTTGAATCAATAACAATTAAATAAAAAGAAAGATGAAGAAAATCAAAAAGAAAAAGAATGTTAGAACCAAAAAACTTAAGTTGGAACCAATAGATTACAAAAGCTAGGACAAAAAGGTCTAAATTAAGACTTAAAAAGTAAGATAGAAGTGACCCATCAGTGGCAGCTCAATCTGGGAAAACACCTAGAGTGTAAAAGTCAAGAGCATAAGAACCAAGAGAACAGTCAAGAGTTAGCATGCACACACTGTGAAAGGTCAGAGAAAAGCATTGAGTGAAAGAAGGTAAGCATTCACGAACCAAGGTGAAAGCCTTGATGTTTGGTCAGACTGTGTAAGTACATGGAGTGCAAAAGGATGAGAAATAAAGAACTCCAGACAGGAGACCAACAAACTCTAAATTCAGAAAAATAGGCAAGGGAGTGGACCGTGGAAGTCTGGAGTTTCGCTCAGGAACTAAATTATAAGATATGAGCATGAATCACAAACAACCTGGCCACTGAGAAACATTAATGTTCCTGTTCAGAAATGCCCTAGGAAGTTTATCGTATTATTATAATTTGGGGGGGGGGGATAAAACCATGTTATAGACTGTAACCAGTTTAAAGCTTCAGGGGTAAATTAAATCATAGGCAGATTTTTTTGGAATAAAAGGGAGGGTTAAAAATATAGGATGGCTGCTAGAAGAAAGTACCATAAAATAGTATGCTGAGTTAGGTATACAATTCAACTCACATGTGAATATTTGAATAATTTGAATTGGGGTGAGGGAGGGGTAAATTATTGAATACTTCATACTGAAAACCCAAATGACTATGTTCTTATCCACTTGAACTAATTCATTTGACTGGTAGTCATTTGACTCATTTTACTCATTGATCCATTGAATTCAGGGGTCATAAATTCATGATTGAAACAATAAATTCATGTGAAGTCATAATCTATTGCCTCGAATTACATTTACAGAGTTTTATACTACATTTTTCATCATTTGCATCTTTCTGGCTTTAAAAAATGTAGTGCTGAGAACACAGTTTGCATTAATCAATTAAAATGTATTTTTCAGAAATGTTCAACTTCTCACTTTCTAAAGGAGTCAAATATTCACTTTCCATATTACGTCTACAACTTCAAAAGTATAAGAGGTTACATGGTGACTTTTTCCTCATTATCTCTACTTTAAAGACTTTCCAAAAACTTCTACATAGACTGAGGTAGTTACGATAAATAGCTCAGTGACATCTGAATTTGTTTTGTTAGGACTCATCAGCAATTGGGAACTTGAAATTTTCTTTTTTTTTTCCATATTTTTGTTGAGTTATGCAGCAATCATGTCAGGAAACCTTCTCATTGTGGTCACCATAACCTTCGACTTTCACCTGAACTCCACACCTAAGTACTTCCTCCTTGGAAATCTCTCTTTTCTTGATATGACTATTTCTACAATCAGAACCCCTAAAATGGTCACAGATTTCCTCAGAGAGAAGAAAACAATTTCCTTGTGGAGCTGCATGGCTCAGATGTTCTTCCTCCACTTTTTAGGAAGCAGCGAGATGCCTCTTCTTATAGCTATGGCTGTTGATCAGTACATCGCAATATGCAAAACTTTTCACTACACAATCATCATGAACCACCGGGTACTCATGGGTTCTGTGCTGCTGTCCTGGGGTGTTGGTTTTGTGCACACTATGAGCCAGATGGTTTTTACTTTGCCTTTCTGTGGCCCCAGTGTGGTGTACAATATTTTTTGTGACCTTGCCCTAGTCCTAAAACTTGCCTGCACTGAGACCTACGTTCTGGAGTTGCTGGTAATTGCTGACAGTGGACTGTTGTCTTTTACCTGCTTTGTACTCTCGCTCATTTCCTACACAGTCATTCTGTTGACCGTCCAACATCAATCCTCTGGTGGACTTTCCAAGGCTCTGTCTACCCTGCCTGCTTATATCACTGTGGTCACTGTTCTTTGGGCCATGTATCTTTCTTTACACTTGGCCATTTAGTAGCTTTTCAGTGGATAAATTCCTTCCTGTGTTTTATTGTCATCATGCCCTTATTGAACCACATTATTTATACTTTAAGGAATCAGGAGATGGAAGCAGCTATGAGTAGACTGAGGACCTAGCAAGTTAGCTTCAGACAGAATTTCTAGAGAACAATCACAATGATAAATGTTTTAGTGCAAAACCTTTAGAAATTACATCTCAGAATAAGTTCATTTTTTTTTGTGTGTGCATGTATGGATTTAAAAAAAAATATTCATAATATAGAAATTACCAGATGTTCCATCATTACTTTTGCATGGTTTTATTGAAATAATAATTATCTTAATGGAAATTCAATTCAGTTTGGGGATAATTTTTTTAATTGTCATACATGTTAAATAGCAAAAATTGGCTTATAACTATAGCGGAAACATAGAAATGTTCAAGACTAAATTTTCCTAAATAGAGTTTGCAAATATTTAATTTAGAATTAGAGGTCTTTCAGCTAAGTTATTTAGATACTAAATGTGCAGAAATTGTGTAAGCTCATCTTAACCAACAAGTACACACATATACATTCACATTTTTGTGACTCCTCATATATGAAACTATTATTATTTTTTAAAAAGGTAAGAAGAGGCTAGTTTTATAGACGTTTAAGGATACACACAGTGACCATCATCCACTGACATAAAAAAATATGAGTTTCACTGTGGAAAAAAAAAGAAATTCAACCTCACAAAGTTACATGGAGCTGCATTCTACCTTCATTCATATTTGCATTTGTGTTCACTCCCATACAGCTCTTGAGAATCAAGTAAAAGCATTACTGGTGTGTTAATCACCACAGAGAAGGAATAAACCAAGAAGACTACGTATTTCAGGCTTTCGTGTCACAGCCTATGGGCATGGGGGAGTGTTGAAGCTGGTAAAGTTTTATTAAGAAAGTTAGAAAATATACTGATATATAAATTTAGATCTATGGTCCATGGACTAATATTAGAATAAGTAGACAGTGTACGACCTCCTTGATATCAAATTCAAAATGCTATGCTTTTTCCCAAATACCCGGTAACCCTTATAAACTTCTACTCAATACATTTCCTCTTAACCAATATGAATAATATTGTAGCTAGAGGCCGAGGGGGTAGGGAGGGAGTGGATGGAGGGACTCAAGGAAGTATTTCTAATCCTACATCCAGGACATACTTTAGAGTAAAATTTTTACTTAAAAAAAAAATGGATTGAGGCAAATAACAACTGGGTTCATAGAGAACATTGGGTATATATTTCTTATGAACTATTTCAGTCATAGAATTAAATGTAGATACTGATACAACATATTTTTTTTTTTACTGATACAACATGTACCTTATCAAATTTCTAACATTTTGTTAAATTTGTTTCATATTCTTTTTTACTACGAATTTGGGTTATTAGATGAAATAAAGGCCCCTAAGCAACCCTCCACATCATCACTACCATCACAGTCCATAAACATCATTTCTCTGTGTGTTTACCCTATTTTTCTCACGTAGGTATACAGTATGTGTTAGAATACATCATTTTGCATATTTTTTAAACTTAATGTAAATTGAAACCTATAGAATTTTTGTTATTCTAAAATTTATTTTTTCACTGTATTGAATGTTTTTAGGATTTATTTGTTCAGATGCGTGCTATTCTAGTTCACTCATTTTAAAGGTTATGTTGTTGTTGTTAGTTGCCATGGAGCAGGCTCAGGTTCATGGAGACCTTACGTACAACAAAACAAAACGCTTCTTGGTCCTGTGCCATCTTCATTGTTGGTAATATGTTTGAATCCATTGTCAGGGCTATTTTGTCAGTCTCCATCATTAAGGGTTTTCCTGTATTTTTGCTGACTCTCTACTTTACCTGAGATCATGTCCTTTTCTAGTAACTGGGCATTTGTATTTACTTGTCCAAAGTAAGCAGACCAAAGTCCCGCTATCCTTACTTCTAAGGAACATTCTGTTTGTATTTCTTCTAAAACGGATTTGTTCGTTCTTCTGACAATCTAGGGTACGTGCAATATTCTTTGCCAACACTAAAATTCTAATGCATCAATCCTTCTGTCTTTCTTTTTCATTGTCCAGCTTTAACATGCATATGAGATCATTGAAAAGACCTAGGGCTGGGTCAGGCACACCTTAGTCATGAAAGTGATATATTGTCTTTTTAAAACTTTAGAGAGATCTTTTGAAGCAGATTTGCCCAATGCTATATATTGTATTATTTCTCAATTGCTGTTTCCATGGATATTAACTGTTGATAAAAGTAGAATGAAATAATTGACAACTTCAATTTTTTCTCAATTTATCATATTGCTATCAGTCCAGTGTGAGGATTTTCATTTGATTCATGTTCAGCCATAATCCTTACTGAAGGCTGTAGTCTTCGAAGTTCATAAGTGTTTCAAGTCATTTTCATTTTCAGCAAGCAATGTTGTGTCATTAGCATATCACAGGTTGTTAATGAGTCTTCCTCCAATCTCAATGTCGCATTCTTCTTCAAATCCCTTTCATAACCCATGGGATATATGTTATCCCACCCACTTTTTCTGGGTCTGAATTTTCTTGAGACCCTACTTTTCTGCAACAAGTATTTCCTGCCCTCCAGTGGGACTTGTGTAACGTTGAAGGGAAAATAAAACTTTATTTAAGCAAAATAGCTGAGTTACTAGCCTTAGTGTGAGGTGGTAAATTCAGGAAGTGTGATCATGTAAAAACTTGGTCTGTTTTGGCTTTTGTACAGCTACATAAGACTTGTAAGCATATTTATAGTTTTCCTGTAAAAGTTAGGGAGCCCTGGTAACTTTGATTGTGTGTATGTGTGTGTGTGTGTGTGTGTGTGTGTTGCAATAAATTCTGCCACCCATTACTGGTAGGACAGATGGGTACCTGCTAATCCTGGTGTCTGAGAAGCCCCCAAATTTTGTGGGACCCATATATTCCCAAATAATATTTCTCAAAATCCATACTACCAAACAAAAATTTAAACATACTCCATGACTCGCCATGCTTTCTTTAATGAAAGCACATGGTATCAAAAAAACTCAAAGGAGAAAATAATAAGGTCTTGAAAGGGATTTAGTCCACTGCATGGATTTATTCAGCATTAAAGACTGAATAAGTAAGATGAAAGGATATAACTCTGACACACACTTTACCAATTTTATAGCATGCAGTATTCCCTTGTTCTAATGTCTTCCTCTTGATCAATGTACAGATTCCACATGAGCGCAGAGAAGAACTCTGAATTCCTAGTCTTCATAGTTTTATCAAGAATTTGTTACGATCTACATAGTTGAGCACCTTTGTATCGATATAACACAGGTAAACATCTTTCTGGAATCTTCTGCTTTCAGTCAAGTTCCATCTGACATCATCAATGGTATTCCTCATTCCATGTTCTCTTCTGAATTTGGTTTGAACTTCTGGCAGTTCCCTGTTAATGTAATGTATGGCTGCAGTTGTTTAGGAAACATTTCCAGCAAAATTTTGCTAGCATGTGTTTTAATGATATTGTTCAATAATTTCTGCATCCAATTTGATCATCTTTCTTTAGAAGGGGCACAAATATGAATTTTTGCCAGTTGGAAAGCCAGGTAAGTGTCTTAAAATTTCTTGACCTACACCAGTAAGCACTTCCAGAGTTGCATTCATTTGTTGAAGCATCTCAATTGGCCTTTCCTGAATTCCTGGATCCTTGACTTTTGCCAGTGCCTTCAGTGGAGCTTAGATTTCTTCCTTCAGTATCAGTGGTTCTTGTTCAAATGCTACCTCTTGAAATGGCTGAATGTCAACCAGTCCTTTTTGGTATAGTAAGTCTGTGTATCCCTTCTTTTGATGCCTCCTGGGTCATTCAGTATTTTGCCCATAGAATCCTTCAGTAATGTAGCTCAAGGCTTGAAATTTCTCTTTAGTTCTTTCAGCTTCAGAAATGCTGATTGCATTCTTCCCTTTTGGTCTTTGCGCATTCCGTAATAATAATTTCCCTCTTCTTCTCAAGACATGCTTTGAAACCTTTTGTTCACCTTTTCTACTTCATTATTTCTTCTGTTCACTTTAGCTACTCTGCACTTAAGAATAAGGTTCAGAATCTTTTCTAACATCCGTTTTCATCTTTCCATTTTTTTTCAATAACGTTTTATTTTCTCCATGTGTAATATTCTTGATGTCTTCCCACAACCCTTCTGAACTTCTGCCGATAGTGTTTACTCAGTCAAATCTATTCTAGTCATGGTCATTAAATTCAGGTGAGACGTATTCAAGGTCCAAGATCTTGGGTTTGCTTTGATTTTCTTTAGTTTCAACTTAAATTTGCACCTGAACTATTAATGACCTGTTCTGCAGTTCTGGCTTTGTCTTAACTGATAATATTGAGCTTTTCCACAGTCTTTTTCCACAGATGTAGTCAACTTGATTATTATGTAATCCATCCAGTGAGGTCCACATATGTATTCATCAATTGAATCATTGAAAAGAAGTACTTCCAAGGGAGGCAGGGCCAAGATGGTAAAAATCTTCAATTTCTGCATCTTTGGCATTAGTGATTGGTGCACAAATTTCATTAATAAGCATATTAACTGGACTTCCTTGTAGGCTTATAGATATTATTCTGTCACTGACAGTGTTGTACTATAAGATAGATCTTGAAATGTTCTTTTTGAGATGGGGCCACGATGGTGGAGTAGTCAGACACTTCCTATGTTCCATCTTAATACAAAGACTTATAAAAACATAAACCAATTATATATCACAATCTAGGAGCCCTGAACATCAAAGGCAAAGTTGATGAATTGGGCTTATAGGCAGAGGAGCGAGAGATGGTTCACAAGTAGCAAGGAGCTGCCAGGCCTGACCTGGCGGGAACTGCCCCGCACAGATCAGATCTACTGGCATGAGCACGGTGAGGCAACCAGTGGCATTTGGGAGGTGTTTTCCACATTGGGAGAGACCAAGTGGTGGAAAGTCCATTCACACCTCCATAATCGGTGAAATGGGGCACTAAATCAAAAGACAAGAACACGCATCTAACCTACCACACAGATTTAAAAAAAAAAAAAAAACTTTTGGGAAAAATATATCTTTACCACTTACCTGCCCCCTTCCCACTCTGTGCTAGGTCCAAGCCAGCTTCTGAGACTGAGGCATCCTCTAGGCCAGAAGTAGGACCTGTCATGTGCCTTGAGCCATTCTCCTGGCATTGGAAAGAGAACAATTTAACAAACAGGGAAAAAATAATCAGCCAGCTCCCCTAAACTAGGAACTCAGGGCAAGCTCTTTTGCTTAGGCATGGGCATAAGAGGTCCACAGACTTTGAATGCCTTTTACTCCTGCATAGACCTGTATGGGCCCATTTCAACAGCATAGACCCTCAACAACGCAGTACAACAGGGTATATAACTGAAGTCTGACTCCAACATTTTCAGCTATACTGTGGAGAGGCAGGTTAGTGATATTTGACACTACTCTGCCTATTAAGCAGAGTCCTTACCTACCCAGATCAGGGCCTAATGACTGGTAATCCACCCATGCCACATAGCCACACGAGACAGGGGCCCAAGAATAAGTGCTGCCTCCCAGTCCTTAACAGCCAAGAGCACTGGGTATCCATAGTCCATCTGCAAAACCCACCCACCTACATGCTCTAGGGAAGAGGGACACGCTTTCCTCACAGACACTCAGTGGCAGCTGTCAGCCCCCTGCCTTGTTCAGCACGTGAACCCCTACTGCAGCCAAATAAATACCTGTGCCTCCACCAATCACCTCTGCTCATCTAGGACTGTAGGTGAGAGCCTGCACCACACACTTGGTGACTGACTACCTGGACAACTGAGACGAATTCATATAAGAAAAATAAATGGACTTCTGGGCTCGCATATTTAGTAACAGCTCTAACCACCTGGCGATGGGATGTTAGAGCTTCAAAGGTGCCAGCACTCAAACTAGCTCACACAGACAGCTTATTCGGGCATAAGAAAACAAAACGAGAAGGTAGGATATAGCAAGCAAGCATAAAATAAGTACAGTAACTTACTGATGGCTCGGAGACAACAGTCAATATCAAATCACATAAATAAGCAGACCATGATGGCTTTACGAAGCTCCCAAAACAAAGCATCAAGAAATCTTCCAGATGAAGAGAATTTCCCAGAATTACCAGAGGTAGAATACAAAAGATTAGTATACAGAACTCTTTAAGAGATCAGGAAGTAAATTAGGCAAAATACAGAACAAATCAAGGAGCAAACAAACAAAGCAATAAAGGAACTTAAGATGATTAGAGAAGAGCATAGTGACAAATTCAAAAGACTGCAAGAATGCATAGAGAGAGAGCAAACAGAAATTAATAAGATTAACAATAAAATTTTAGAATTAGACAACTCAATAGAAAGTCATAGGAGCAGAACTGAGGCAATGGAGGGTAGAATTAGTGAGATTGAAGATAAAGCATTTGGCACCAACATATTTGAGGAAAAATCATATAAAAAGGATTAAAAAAAATGAAGAAACCCTAAAAATTATGTGGGGATCTATCAAAAGGAATAACCTATGAGTGATTGGAGTACCGGAACAGAGGAGATAACAGAAGGTACAGAAAGAATTGTTGGTTTGTTGGCAGAAAACTTCTGTGATATTGTGAAAGATGAGAAGATATCTATCCAAGGTGCTCATCGAACCACATAAGTAGATCCCAAAAGAGAGTCACCAAGACATATTATAATCAAACTTGCCAAAATGAAAGATAAAGAGAGAATTTTAAGTATGGCTAGGGATAAATGAAAAGTCAACCACAAAGGAGAGTCAATAAGACTAAGCTTGCACTACTCAACAGAAACCATGCAGGCAAGAAGACAATGGGATGACATATATGAAGCCTTGAAAGAAAAAAAAAAAAAAAAAACTGCCAGTCAAAAATTATATATCTAGCAAAACTGTCTCTCAAACATGAAAGTGACTTTAGGGCATTTCCAGATAAACAGAAGCCTAGGGAATTTGTAAAAACCAAACCAAAATTAAAAAAATATATATATCAAAGTGCCTCCTCCAGTTGGAAAATCAGTAACATAGCAAAAACCCAAGACTAGAACACAGGACAGAGCAAACCAGATAAGGAAATCACAAAAACAAATTAAAGCTAAAGCATGAAAATAGGGAAACAGAGATATCATTATGTAAAATATAACAACACTAAAACAAAAAAGAGGTGCTAAATAATGTTTAAATAATGTAGTCATAAATCTTTTGTATGGAGAGGAAGTCAAGGTGATATCAAGAAATAAAAGGTGGTTTAAACTTAGAAAAATAAGGGCAAATATTAAGGTAACCACAAAGGAAACTGGCAATCCTATATATCAAAAAAAAAAAAAGAAGAAGAAATATATGAAGACTCAGCAAATACAAAATCAGCAACAAAGAAAAAGATTAAAAGAAAATACATAAAGAAAAATGACTCAGCACAGAAAATTAAGTGGAACAAGGAAACTGTCAACAATACACACACACACAAAAATACATCAAAACGACAGCACTAAACTCATAAAAAAAACTCATAAAAAAACTCATACCTATCAATAATTATGCTGAATGTAAATGGACTAAACATATCAATAAAGAGAGAGAAATTGGCAGGATGGATTAAAAAAAACATGATCCGTCTATATGCTGCCTACAAGAGGCAAATCTTAGACTTAAAGACACAAACAAACTAAAACTCAAAGAATGGAAAAAAGATATCAAGCAAACAACAATCAAAAAAGAGCAGGAGTGGCAATATTAATTTCTCACAAAATAGATTTTAAAGTAAAATCCACCACAAAGGATAAGAAAAGACACTATATAATGGTACACCAGGAGCACATAACCATAATAAATATTTATGCACCCAATGACAGGGATTCAAAATACATGAACTCTAACAGCGTTGAAAAGAGAGATACACAGTTCCACGATAATAGTAGCAGAATTCAACATACCACTTTTGGTAAAGGACAGACCATTTAGAAAGAAGCTGAATAAAGACACGGATGATCTAAAGGCCACAATCAACCACCTTGGCCTCAGAGACACATACTGAACACTTCACCCAACAGCAGCCAAGTATACGTTCTTTTTCAACTCACAAGGAACATTCTGCAGAATAGACCACAAATTAAGCCATAAAGCAAACCTTGACAGAATCCAAAACATTGAAATGTTACAAAGCATCTTTTCTGACCATAAAGTCATAAAAGTAGAAATCTATAGCAGAAAAAGCAAAGAAAAACACACACACACACACACACACACGGAAACTGAACAGCACTTTGCTCAAAAACTACTGGGTTAGAGAAGAAATTAAGGACAGAATAAAGAAATTCACAGAACGAAATGAGAATGAAAACACATCCTACCAGAACCTTTGGGGCACAGCAAAAGCAGGGATCAGAGGTCGATTTATAGCAATAAATGCACACATCCAAAAAGAAGAAAGGACCAAAATCAAAGCATTAACCCTACAACTCGAACAAATAGAAAAAATCAGGAAAAGAAGCCTTTGGTCACCAGAAGAAAGCAAATAACAAAAAGCAGAGCAGAATTAAGTGAAATAGAGAATAGAAAAACTACTGAAAGAGTTAACAAGACCAAAATCTGGTTCTTTGAAAAGATTAACAAAACTGATAAACCATTGGCCAAACTGACAAAAGAAAAACAGAAGAGGAAGCAAATAACTCAAATAAGAAATGAGATGGGTGATATCACAACAGACCCAACTGAAATTAAAAGAATCATAACTGAATACTATGAAAAATTATACTCTAACACATTTGAAAACCTAGAGGAAATGGACAAATATCTAGAAACACAATACCTACCTAAACTAACGCAAACAGAGATAACCCACCCAAAACCCACAAACAGAGATAGAACAACTAAATAAGCCTGTAACTAAAGAAGAGATTGAAAAAGGTAATTAAAAAAATTTAAAAACTCCCAAGAAAAAAGAGTCCTGGTCCTGAGGTCTTCCCTGGAGAATTCTACCAAACTTTCAGAGAAGAGTTAACAGCACTACTACTAAAGATAGTTCAGAGCATAGAAAAGGGTGAAATACACCCAAACTCATTCTATGAAACCAGTATAACCCTGATACCAAAACCAGGTAAAGACACCACAAAAAAATTACAGACGAATGTCCTTCATGAGCTTAGACACAAAAATTCTCAGCAAAATTCTAGACAATAGAATTCAACAACATATCAAAAAAAAATTTTACCATCACCAAGTGGGATTCATACCAGGCATGTAGGGATGGTTCAACGTTAGAAAAGCAATCCATGTAATCCATCACATAAATAAAACAAAAGACAAGAACAGCATGATATTATCAATTGATGCCGAAAAGGCATTTGACAAAGTCCCTTCATGACAAAAACTCTCAGCAAAATAGGACTAGAAGGGAAATTCCTCAACATCATAAAGGGCATTTATACAAAGCCAACGGCCAACATCATCCTAAATGGAGAGAGTCTGAAAGCTTTCCCACTGAGAACAGGAACCAGACAAGGATGCCCTAAATCACCACTCTTATTCAACATTGTGCTGGATGTCCTGGCCAGCACTATATCGGCAGTATTTTGTTATTATACTTAGTATTTTTTGTCTAGTTTTCACAAGTAGATTGCTAGACCTTTTTCCTAGACTGTCTTATTCTGGAAGCTGCACAAACCCGTCCACGATGGGTGACCCTGCTGGTATGTGTAATACCAGTGGCATAACTTTCAGCCTTATAGAAACACACAAGCTACCACAGGAAAACAAACTGACAAATGGATGGTGGTATACATATGCTAAACCCATAAAACCCATTGCTTTCGAGTCAGGTCCAACTCATAGTGACCTTACAGGACAGAGTAGAACTGCCCCACAGAGTTTCCAAGGAGCGCCTGGTGGATTTGAACTGCTGACCTTTTGGCCAGCAGCCATAGCACTTAACCACTACACCACCAGGGTTTCCAATACATATGCTAGATTATATATATTATGTGCTGTTGTTTTTGTTAGGTGCTGTCAAGTCAATTTTCAACTCATGGTGACCCCATGCGACAGAGTAGAACTGCCCCATTGGGTTTTCTAGGGCTGTAATCTTTACAGGGGTAGATCACCAGACCTTCCTCCCCATGGAGCCAAGGGATAGGTTTGCACAACCAGCCTTTTGTTTAACAGACGAGTGCTTAACTGTTGGACCACCCATGCAAGCTTTACTGCTACAGGTGCCAGCAAATTGAATTTCAACATAGGTTGGAGATTTTTTGTTTGAAAATGAGTCATATAATAATAAAGCCGGGAAGGGGATTTCATTTGCTGGCACCAGTAGCAGCAAAGACTTCATATTTCTAGGGTTGATGCAGTAAATGGCATTTGCTTATTATAGCAGAAACAAAGAGGAGGTAGGTTCAGCCGAAAGAGCAGCTCTCTTCAGATAGCTTTCCAAAGTAGTTTTTGGCCTTCTTCCAATAAACTCAGCACAGATCTCAGTTTATTAGTACTTCCAACAATTCTGTAATGTATATAAAGCAAAAACAAACAAACAAATTCATTGCCAATTCTGACTCAATGTGACTCCCGGTGTGTCAGAGTAGAGCTGCACTCTGCTCCACAGAATTCTCAATGGCTATCATCTTACAATCTCAAGCATCTATGTTTGTCGTACTGTGGGGCTTGCATGTTGCTAGGATGCTGGAAGCTATGCCACTGGCATTCAAATAACTGCAGGGTCACTCATGGCAGACAGGTTTCAGCTCAGCTTCCGGACTAAAACAGACTAGCAAGAAGGACCAGGCTGTCTACTTCTGAAAAAAAAAAAAAAAAAAATTAGTGAAAGCTTATGAATAGTAGTGGAACATTGTCTGATATAGTGCCAGAAGGTGAGCTCTTCAGGATGGGAGACACTCAAAACACGTCAGGAAGGTTTGCCTTCTTAAAGCAGATTTGACCTTAATAATATGGATGGAGTCAAGCTTTCAGGACCTTCATTTGCTGATGTGGCATGATTCAAAATGAGAAGAAACAGTTGCAAACATCCATTAATAAATAGACTCTGAAACTTGCTCTTGAACGTAGAGTAGCTAAAGGGAACAAAAGACATGATGAAGTAAAAAAGCTGAACAGAAGAGTTCAAAAAGCAGCTCAAGAAAACAAAGTATTCTAATGAAATGTGCAAAGGCCTGGAGTTAGAAAGCCAAAAGGAGAGAACACAATTGGCATTTCTCAAGCTGAAAGAACTGAAGAAAATATTCAAGCCCCGAGTTGCAATATTGAAGGATTCTATGGCAAAATATTAAATGACACAGGAAGCATCAAAAGAGGACAGAGAATACACAAAGTCACTGTACCAAAAAGAATTGATCACCTTTCAATCATTTCAGGAGGCAGCGTACGATCAAGAACAGTTGGTGCTGAAGGGAAGAGGTCCAAGCTGCACTGAAGGCACTGGTGAAAAACAAGCCTCCAGGAATTGATGAAATACAAATTGAGATGTTTCAACAAACGGATGCAGCGCTGGAAGTGCTCACTCACCTATGCAGAAAAATTTGGAAAACATCTACAAGGCCAACTGACTGGAAGAGATCCATATTTGTGCCTATTCCAAAGAAAAGTGATGCAATAAAATGAGGAAATTATCAAACGATATCATTAATATCACATGCAAGAAAAATTTGGCTGAAGATAATTCAAAAGCAGTTGCAGCAATATATCAACAGGGAATTGCCAGAAATTCAAGTGAGGTTTAGAAGAGAATGCAGAATGAGGGGTATCATTACTGATGCCAGATGGACCCTGGCTGAAAGCAGAGAATACCAGAAAGATGTATATCTGTGTTTCATTGACTGTACAAAGGCATTCGACAGTGTAGATCATAACAAATTATGGATAACATTGTGAACAATGGGAATTCCAGAACACTTAATTGTGCTCATAAGGAACCTCTATGTGGACCAGGAGGCAGTTGTTCGGACAGAACAAGGGAATACCTTATGGTTTAATTTCAGGAAAGGTGTGTGTGTCAGGGTTGTTTCATTTCACCATACTTTTTCAGTCTGTATGCGGAGCGCAAAGTCTGAGAAGCTGGACTATATGAAGGAGAATGTGGCATCAGGATTGGAGGAAGACTCATTACAACCTGCAATATGCAGATGACACAATTTTGCTTGCTGAAAGTGAAGAGGATTTGAAGCGCTTACTGACAAAGATCAAAGGCTATAGCCTTCAGTATGGATTACACTTCAAAATAAAGGAAAGAAAAACCTTCACAACTGGACCAATAAACAACATCATGATAAATGATGAAAATATTGAAATCGTCAAGGATTTCATTTTACTTGGATCCAAAATCAACAACGTATTCCATTG
Organism: Elephas maximus indicus; assembly: GCF_024166365.1. Classification (NCBI taxonomy): domain Eukaryota; kingdom Metazoa; phylum Chordata; class Mammalia; order Proboscidea; family Elephantidae; genus Elephas; species Elephas maximus. The sequence goes on along the minus strand of NC_064828.1, from coordinate 25,290,890 downwards.
GGCAAATCTTCTGCAAGAGAACTCTTCCAAGTGTTAAAAGCAATGAAGTCTTTCTGAGGACTAAGGAGCACCTGACCCAAGTAAAGGCTTTTTCAATCGCCTCATATGCATTCAAATGTTCAACAACTACTATAATAAATAAGGAAGAATGATGAAAAATTGATGCCTTTGAATTATGGTGTTGGCGAAGAATATTAAACATACCACGTACCGCCAAAAGAACAAACAAACCTGTCTTGGAAGAAGTACAGCCAGAATACTCCTTAGCAACTTTCTTTGGACATATTACCAGGAGGGACTAGTCACTGGAGAAGGACATCTTGCTTAGTAGAGGGTCAGCAAAAGAGAGGAAGACCCTCAACAAGGCTGCGATGACGGGCTCATGCATAACATCAATGGTGAGGGTGGTGCAGGATCGGGCAGTGTTTCATTCTGTTGTACCAACTCAGTACCAACTCAACAGCACCTAACAACAACCTAACAATGGTTTTACAGAAATAAATCACTAGGTCTTTCTTCTGTGTTGTCACTGGGTGGATTCAAACAGACAATCCCATTAACTCCTCCACTTTATCAACCAGCAGGTTTAGATTTTGTTATCTACAACTAAACATTCTGACAATCTCATCCAGTTCCATTTTTCCACTCTCATTTGGAGATTGAGACAGGTTATTATATTCACTAGTATAAATATTACAATGTCAGCCAAAAACCCAAAACCAAACCTAGCACTGTCGAGTCAATTCCGACTCATAGCGACCCTATAGGACAGAGTAGAACTGCCCTGTAGAGTTTCCAAGGAGTGCCTGGCGGATTCGAACTGCCCACCCTTTGGTTAGCAGCCATAGCACTTAAACACTACACCACCAGGGTTTCCTATAATGTCAGAAGGAAGAATAATTCATTATGACAAAGAACAAAATATAAAAATTTTCTCTGTAATCACATGCTTCTATTCTGCAAACTCCCATTATAAAAACTGTATAAAAAACCTCTCGTGGTTAGAATAGATTACATTTGTGATACCACGTAGTTGTCTCTGATAACCTGCTATTGCCACTATTACAATTTATTGAGTCCACATTTGGTCAGATCAAGGAAAATATATCATACAGCAAAAAAGAATCCTTTGCAGCCTGACTTGCTAAGCAGAACTGTTTTGAAGAGGGCATAAAATAGGGGACACTTGTATTTTTGTGTTACTTATCACAAAGTATTTATTTGTTTATAAAATGATTATGGAAACAGAGTATGAAACGGAGGCTAAAGAACATTGTCTTCCATAACAGAAAGAAGAAGGATCTAGTATGTGGCTTCTTTTTTGCTCTGTGACTTTTGACAAATTACTTAACAATTCTAATCCTCATATTCCTCATCTTAAAATGATTATAATACAATAGTGATGATGGTAATAATAATAAATTATATAAGTTATATATATTATCAAGTTCTACATATAAATTAAATACTAGTTTTGTGTGGGAAAAAAGCAAGAGAATTTATATTAAAATTTAAACCCATATCTAGTATAGAGGAACCTATTCTTTATTATCACTAAGCTATCAGCTTCTTAGGGCTAGGAGTATGTCTTTGTATTTGTAACCCCTAGGATTAGCCTACTATCAAACTTATAGTGCACACTCAATAATTGCTTATTTTAAGATTTATGCAACTAATTAATGAGCAAGTGAATGAAAGTAATGAATGTTTGGAGCCTCAGAGAAGTGGCTTAGCAACAGCAAAATTAAACTCCAAATTCATACATGCCTTTTTCCTAAGGAATATTCTCTGCTTCCACATATCACTTCTGAAGTCCTTTCCATCTCACTACAGGATTGTCCATATATTCCCCATCACCACTATGACCCACTACAATAAATGCTTTCGTACCACCTAGTGATACAGGTACCATTTATCACACTAGAGGATAGCCCCAAGAGACTGAGACCACCTCCACTTTTTTTTAAATCTCCATATGCCTCATAATAAATCTGAATTTAATTCTTCACCACAAAGAGTCAAAAATAAAATTGTCCCACTGCCAGCTGAAGTCAAGAGAGAGAAGAAAGCAAGTCATTAACTTTAAACAGCATCGATTTGCCTATTGGATCTCACTTCACCTGTCATGCCCAAACTATCTTTAACGCTAAAGCAACAAATCACCACTAAACACTTTGTAGCTCTGAAGCATTATTCCCTTGACAGACAGAATTCCCATTAGAATTACCCAGTAAGAATTGCCATGGTTCCCAGCCTGATTAGGCAGTACCTAGCACTAACAGGACTACATCAGGAAGTCCTCAGGGTGGGGTGTGTATATGTTATTGACTTGTTCCTTCTTACGGTGCTATGAAATCAGAAGGCTCCTGTCCTTCTAGATATTTTTCCATCTGAAGTCATTGCCTGTTACTGCTTCAAACTGGTAAGCAGAAGAGCCATTACTAACACAATAAGGCCAATAGATTGTCCTGTTACATCTCAAGCAGATAAGCAATTGTTAAATGAATTTGTTATAGTCAGTCATGAAAAGGCACAGTCTCAGGTTTGTGAAAATGGGCTAAAAATAGAATTAAATTCAGGTTTACAAAAACTAGTACGATAATTTGTGTCACGTGTCTTTCCAGTACAGAGTTATGTATACAGCCGAGACTCAGTAGGTGATTGCATTTATTATCATTGAGGCAAGAATTTGAGCCTTTATTACATGCCAGACACTTCACTACATGCTAAGATGACAATGATGAGTTACCGAAAGAATTCAGAATTTTGGGCTAAGGACAAAAATATATACAAATAACTCAATTACAGGTTATAAGGGCAGCACTATAGGATGACATAAATTTTGACTCAGTTTGTTAGAAATGGCTCCACCAAAAATATGTTGTTTTATTTATACATTAAAGGTAAATAGAAAGAGAAAAACGAGAGGATGATCCACCAAGCACTCCTTGGAAACCTTATGCGGCAGTTCTACTCTGTCCGATAGGGTCACTATGAGTCCATATCGACTTGACTGCAATGGGTTTGGTTTCTTTTTTGGATTCATTGATTGGGATACATTCATTTATTTTTAATAGGAAGTTAAATTTCCTGAAGCTATCCTTTCTAGAAGCCTTTGAAAGGGGATGTATGCAGCTGCTAAAGTACAGGCATCAAAACAGCCAATTCTCAATAACCCATGTTAATTTAAGAGAATCCAAGCATTTCATACACAAATAGGTACCCTATTTTAGTTATGCTTGGGGTTATTGTTGTAGATTAGACCCTAGGCAAATCCAGGAGAGAAACTGCTAGAGCTACAGTTGCTAATCTGAGAGATTTGCCGAGATGCTAGGAAAACTAGAGGTGGGAAAATACAAGTGTGTGCTACATGAAGAGTATAGACTTCTCCTTACTTCTCTTAAAAATTGCAAAAATCTTAGAAAATGGATCACCTGATACAGGCTTTACATCAGTGGCCCCACCCATAATTAATTCCATTTCCCTGTGCCTTGACTCCCCTTTATTGTATAATCTGGTCAGTGAAGCAAACTCATTGCCTTTGAGTAAATTCCAACACATAGAGACTCTATAGGACAGAGTATAACTAGCCATAGGTATACCAAAACCAAACCCATTGCCGTCGAGTCGATTCTGACTCATAGCAACCCTATAGGGTATACATGGCTGAAACCTTTATGGAAGCAGACTGCCACATCTTTCTCTTGTGAAGTGTGTCTGGTGGGTTTGACTTGTTGACTTTTGGTTAGAGGCTGAGAACATTCACCACTGCTTCACCAGGGCTCCTTAAATATCTGATCAATAGCCCTGTCCAATTCCTCTTCACAAAGGGAAGACTGACAATCCAATACCTACTTTCTCTTCATTATAAATCTGACTGGAGAAATGCAGTCTTTAAGGGAGAAAGCAATGAGAGGTAAGGAGTAAAAATTGAGGGGCTTGATGTTTAGGGGGAGGGGGCTGTCTGTTGAGGATAGGGATTGAGGAACCTGAAAGCTGAGAATGAATTTCAGTGTTGGTTCCTTCTTTTTTTTAATCCACCATAGAATGAGGGGCTAAGCAGTGCTAAAAGCCCCAAAATCAACTCAGTTGCAATTGAGTCAAAAATAACTCTTGATAACCGCATGTGTTTCAGAGTAGAAATGTGCTCCATAGGGTTTTCAATGAATGATTTTTTTCACATAGGTTGCCAGGCCTTTCCTCCAAGGAGACCCTGTGTGGACTTGAAACTTCAACTTTTTGGTTAGCAGCTGAGTGTGTTAATGGTTTGCACCACCAAGCAGTGCCAATGTCGTCTGAATTGATGAAAATCAGATGACAGAGTCAGTGCTCTCACTTCACAAATCTCTCACTTCACAAAATCAGATGGCAGAGTCAGTGCTCTCACTTCACAAAACTCTCCAGGAGGGGAGTTGAATCAGGATAGTTGACTCTTCCTTAAAAAGAACCATAGTCTGCTAGCCTCTCTGTTCTGCAAATCTTTTCTTTTTTAATTGTACTCTAGATGAAGGTTTACAGAGCAAATTAGTTTCTCATTAAACAATTTATATATATATATATATATATGACATTGGTTGCCAACCCCTAACATGTCAACACTCTCCCCTTCTCAACCTTGGTTTCCCCATTACCAGCTTTCCTGTCCCCTCCTGCCTTCCCGTCCTTGCCCCTGGGCTGGTGTGCACATTACTCTCATTTTGTTTTATGGGCTTGCCTAATCCTTGCTTGAAGGGTGAACCGCAGGAGTGAGTTCATTAGTGAGCTACAACGGTGTCTGGGGGCCATATTCTCAGGGTTTCTCCAGTCTCTGTCAGGCCAGTAAGTCAGATCTTTTTAGCACCTGGGGTCTTAAAAGCTTGTGAAGGGCCATCTAAGACCCCTTCTCGAGCAAGGGAGAATGAAGAAAACCAAAGACATAAGGGAAAGATTAGTCCAAAGGACCAACGGACAACAAGTACCACAGCCTCCACCACGGTGAGCCCAGCACAATTAGGTGGTGCTCAGCTACCACCACCATTGGCAAATCTTTAGCTTCTGTCCCACCAGAGTTTACACAGTGTTGAAACACCTGCAAAAGGCAGGTGAGCATAATGCAGTCAGGGCTCCACAGTTGTCACTGTTCGGGGTCCAAAGCCATGGGATGGCGGTAGAGCCACCAATCAGGAAAGCACCAGTATCATAAGGTCAGATACACTAGTTAGGTAAAGCTTTCCCACACAACAAGCAGACTATCCACAGGACTAAAAGGGTATGACGCAGCAACTGAACAGGTGGAGGTGGGAGGTGGTAGCAACCTAAATTCAGAGAAGACCAGAGCACCAGCTCAAGAAGTCCTTGAATCTGAAATAAATATTTTCCCCAGAAAAGGTTTGCAAAATGGTTCTGTTTAGGCAACAAACACCTGCAGGCAGGAGCAGCTGTGTTTATTTTTCTAGTGTGAAAAATAAGAGGAAAATGAGGGGCAACATCCTGTTTATTAGTGTTTTCCCTAAATTTCAAAGTATATCAGATAAGATACAAATGTATGAAAACTTCCAAGTTTGTTGATGGAAACATGAACCCTCTAATTTAATCACAAAAAAAGCAAACAAAAAAGACATGTAAAAATAAAGAAAACAACTGATCCATTGAAAAGCATGTAAGACTATGCTGCAGTGTAGTCTTATCTCTATGTTCAACAGCATTTAGTGTCATAAGTCCTGAGTGACTCCCAGTCCTTTATCTGTACGAACTTCAGCAAGTTAATAATAAGAATAGTAGCAATCGCCAACATTTATTGTGTGCAAACTATATTCTAGGTTGTGTGCTAGTGCTTTTCATATGTTTTGATTAAAATTCTCAGCCTCCCCAAGTCTTATAGTTTTTGTGAGTAACCTATGATCATTGAGACATGACAATTACTCATAGGAAAATCTAATATGAAAATCAACGTATAAGTAAACTTTGATCAGGGCTAAAGCATTGACAGTAGCTCCCTTCTGTTGTCTAACATTAATCCCAAGAGACAGACAGCCTAGAATGATAAGGTCATCCTGGCCTTCCTACATTTCCTTATACTATCTGTTTCTCCATTAATAGCTTTTGAACAATTACTTGATTGAGGTCAGTTACAGCCCTTGTGAACATGACTATAAGCAGGAAAATATTATAAAACATTTCTCATATCTAACAGAAAAAATTTCTCTATAAACAAGCCAGATTCCTAAATATAAGTTCCTAAGGCCATTCATTCATAACTACAAGAAATTATTAAATCCTCAATTTCAAAATTGGCAGCATTGGTGCAGTTTGGCCTAGGACACAGCTCGGTATTGCTTTCTATGGTTGAATGTAAATTGAATAGCCTGTCTGCAAATGATACCTTTTTTTTTTTGTAAATAGTGGGTAGTAGCCTCTGGTGTCAAGGTAAGTGTGCACTTTATGTCTCTTTCATTGTTTCATGAATCGCATGCAGATGCAGGGCTAGATTAAGGCTTGTAAAAAAACAAAACAAAACATGTAGGGGCCTAAAAACTGATAATCTGTGGTGCCCCCTCCTCGGCTTACACATTCAAATGGGATATTTGAACTATTATATTCATGTATGTGTATATATGTAATGTGTGTGTCTTAGTTATCCATGATGTAACCTATTTTTAAATGCAACTATAATATAAGCAATTGAGTGCAGAAGTGGTGTATACCATTTTAGAAGAATGAGATGAACTGGATCATAAAATTTTTAGTGAATGCCTGGTACTAAGATTTTTACTATATACCACATTTTCCACAAAAAGAATATTCCACATATTCTATAGCAATGAAAATGAGTCAGTGAGATCAGTTGTTTCAACATTCAACCTAAAATTCTGTTGATCACCCACAACAAAAAATTGACTTTCACCAATTTTTCTTTAAATGGTTTATACATCAATTTTGATGCTTATTTCATAACAAATGCTAGAATTATAAACAAATGAAAACAGATCATAAAAGAAAATTTAATGATCACAGAACAAATATTGTGACAAACTACTCTATTTTATTTTTAAATATATCTTACATGTCTAAAATGTAATAATTAAAAACATTTCTTTCTATTATTTGCTCTTACAAATTCTGCAATGATTTCTTCACAATTAAGCTTCCAAACAATATCTACTTCCACACATAATAAGGATAATGAATCAAGTCTTTCTTGAATCATTGCTATAAGCCGAAGGTTTTTGATTCTCTTTAGAAACATAAATGAGCATCCCGTTTTGAAGTTTGTGATCGTTAAAATTAAGAATATGTGTAAAGCAATTTCAACATTAGGAAATGTGTATTTTATTTTATCTTCTATTATGTATTTTATTTTATCTTCTATTATACATCCCTACATGAGTAATATTTGTCTTTCATGAATCTGTAAAATTAGTTCTCACGTAAGAATAAAATTGTCACACTTCTCCGTAAAGGTTTGTACTCAAGGCACCAGGATAAGCCTGCACTAATTTCTTGGATGCCTTCATGAATTTTTCATCAGGTATATCCACACTATTTAAGAGAAAAATCTATTTGAAAGAACTTCCTGCACTTTTGCCCTTTTTTCATGCAAAATTCAAGCTTGTCAATAATGGTTACACAAAATTGACCTTTGGCACTCAATGATACTTCTGGACTCGTTCCATCATTTACTTGTTTCTTTCTAACGCTTCTATGATGGTGAACTGCTTCACAATCAATATTTGACAGGATTTGTTTTGTTGTGGTTTCAAAATTTTCAAAACCTTTTCTTAGATAACATAAATAGTCTGTTAATGACTGGAAGAGATCTGTGCCTGTCTTTAACTTTACTTCTGAATCTTGGAGAGCTTAACTCATCCAATGAAAATGCTGCAATATATTATTCCACACACACACACACACAAAAAGAAAACCAAACCCAGTGCTGTCAAGTCAATTCCGACTCATAGCAACCCTATAGGACAGAGTAGAACTGCCCCATAGAGTTTCCAGGGAACACCTGGTGGATTCGAACTGCCAACCCTTTGGTTAGCAGCCATAGCACTTAACCACTATGCCACCAGGGTTTCCTTATTCCACATAACCAAGATAAATGCATACACTAGTGTTTGCATTTACTTGGTGGTGTTTTCAGCTTAATATTTTTTGGTATCTCCTTTTTCTGTCTGGTCTTCAGCAATATTTTCTAAGGTATCTAGAATCTGAATGTACAATTCCAGGATTGCACTCTTTGCTACAGCATGGGCTTCCCAACATATAATCGAAAGACATTTTAATACTCGATCATTGCCTAGATATGTTTTAAGAACTGCCCATTGATGAATAGAGGTGGCAAGAAATTATGTAGAGTAACTGAACAGTAGGAAAAAAAAAACTACTTCTGGACAACAATCAACTGTGCTACATCCTACAAGATTAAGTGAATGTGCAGCATATGATATGAAAATGGTATGTTCATTACATTCTAAAATTTTCTGTTGCATGCCTTATAAGGCATGAGATATTGGCCGTATTGTCCTAGGACTGTCCTCTGCACTCAGAAAAATCAATTTTGAAAACTTCACATAAGTCACAAAGTACTTGATCTGCAATTTCTTCACCGGTATGACTTTTTAAGCTAGTAAATACAAGTCACTTGACAGGTTTTCTATCTGTTGGAGATACATATCTTAAAACAATACTTAGCTTATCAGGAGTGGAATCTGCAGACAAACTGAAATATCAACCTGCACTTATTTCACCAAAAATGCTTCATTTATCTTTATCACTTGTTAAGTTTATTAATTCTTCATGCTTTTAGACATATATGATGGGTTGCCCTTTCTTGTGTTACCATATTTTGAGATGTGACCTGCTAAAACAGACCAAACTGAGCAACAAGTCAAGGAAACCCAGAAAAATTTCATTTTGGGGGCTAAGACACTTCATTTCTTCCTCAAAAAGATAGCCCATGTTCAGCAATTGTTATAATGACAGCAACAACATGTTGCAAAATGGCTTTCCAATACTGACCTTCTTCATTAATTTGTGTTTCCAGTTTATGAGTTAACCCAAAACCAGGTCTTTGTTTTAAAAATGACAACATAAAATTTCAGTAAATTGAAATGTTTTCATGTATATCAGTCATATTATAGTTGCACCAATTGCTAAATCCAGCTGTAGCAAATCAAGAATTAAATGACTTAGTTTGGAATAGTTTGTATACAAAACAGTGTACAGAGCTGACTGATGGAGAATACAATAGCCACAACCTCTTATAATTTTCACCATTAGCTTTGCACCCTAGAAATATATTCTGGTTACAGAATCCTATTTTTTGTTTTACCACCCAGAAATTTTCAACACAAACTTTCGAGTGGTCCAGTGTGATGTTGACAATCATTTGACCCTCTTTCAAGCCAATAATTTTCATCATTAGAGGAAAAATTATTCTGCAAAGCAGGATCTATATTTCTGCTATCTATGAGGCCTGCAGATGTGACAACTTCAGACCCTAAAATAGGTTCACTTTCTAAACTGTTATTATTATTATTGCTTTTTTTTTTACTGCAGCAAGGAATGGATTCAGACTTTTGAACAAATTCTATTTCATAAGTATTCCTATTAGTAATTTCAGCCCTAGTGATACTAGTACAATGACTTGCACCCATTAAATTTGAGCATTCAACAGAAAAAAATCTCTTCTGATTTGTTAATTTTGGAATTGTGTTTGTAGAGCCATGAATCCTTTATTTTTATCTTCTGAGAGCTTTTGTTTTTGTGCTCCATTTAGTTATTACTGCTTTATTTTCCATGGATATAAAAATATGTCATTTTTAAAATTTTGTTCTACCATAGCAAGTAAATTTGAATAATTGAAAATAGTAAAATTTACAACACAAGTAAATTTTATAAAATAAAATGGATATTAGCACAAAATTTATATTTGAAAATTATTAAGTAAAAAAATTGATTTGGAATGTATAACGTTGTTCTTTAGGTCTGAGAGAGTCAAAAGAAATAATACTTACAAAGCAGTTGGAAATAATTTCATTCATTTGGCTTAGGATGTTTGTTGACAGGCCCTTCATAGATCTCCATGAATGTTTTTAGTCTTAAAATAATATTTAAAAATTGTGCACTCACTTTCTATCCTTTGATGCTGCAACTTCACAGTTCATCGGACTATTGCTGATCCCCGACAGGGGCAAGAGCAATCTCAAAGAGTATGATACAAATACAAAGGTATGATTAATCTTAAGATGCATTTTGAATCACTTTGCACAAGAGCAGACATGCCAGAAGTCAAGTGATTATAGTGCCTCTGGCACAGTCTTATGTGGTCAAAGAGAGAGAACTGAACATGAGGTTATGCTCAGCACTTATACCTAATAGGTCAAAAATGAAAAGGAAAATATAATTGTTCTCATACACAAAATTTATAAAATAGTATCAATTTCATTTAGTGACCTGCCACTTCTTTGCACTATGGCACTCACTTTCCTTGTGTCCTGTCTGTTTGACATCTATGGGCCTTTGCTTTGAACAACTGGTGTCCCCGTTTTTTTGTTTTCCTGTTTTTTTGATGCCCTAAATCCATGCTTATCTTGCTTATTGGGTAACCTGTTCCTGTTCAGGTGGTACACTATAAATGAAAGAGTCAGGTGGTGTGTTATAAATGTAAGAAAGACTCAGGATGAATTCTACTAAACACACATTTATCAACAAGCAGACATTGACAATCATACAAACTATTCCATGGTACACACTCAGCATTTCTCAAGCTGAAAGAACTGAAGAAAAATTTCAAGCGTTGAGTCGTAATATTGAATGATTCTTTGGGAAAAACAGTGAATGACCCAAGAAGCATTAAAAGATGTTGGAAGGAATACAGAGTCACTGCCCCAAAAAGACATTCAGCCATTTTAGAAGTAGCATATGATCAAGAACTGATGGTATTGAAGGAAGAAGTTCAAGAAGCACTGAAGGCATTTGGGAAAACTAGTGTCTAGGAATTGACAGAATACCAATTGAGATGTTTCAACAACCAAATGCAACACTGGAAGCACTTACTCGCCTATGCCAAGAAATTTAGAAGACAGTTACCCAGCCAACTGACTGGAAAAGATCCATGTATGTGCCCATTCCAAAGAAAGGTGATCAAACAGAATGAGGAAATTATTGAACAATATCATTAATATCACATGCAAGGAAAACATTGCTGAAGATAATCAAAAACCAGTTGCAGCAGTACATTGAAAAGGATCAGAAATCCCAGCCAGATTCATATAAGGACATGCAATGAGGGATATTACTGCTGATGTCAGATAGATTTAGATGAAAGCAGAGAATACTGGAAAGATATATTCAACTGTGTGGATCATAACAAATTTTGGATAACATTGTGAAGAATGGGAATGTCAGAGCACTTCATGGTGCTCATGCAGAACCTGTGCATAGACCAAGAGGCAGTGGTTTGGCAAAGCAAGGACATACAGGATGGTATAAAATCAGAGGTGTGTGTGTAGGGGTTATATATTTTCACTACAATTATTCAATCTCTATGCTGAGCAAATAATTCAAAAAGCTGGACTATATGAAGAACTAGGTGTCAGGATTGGAGGAAAAGAATATTAACCTGTGATATGCAGATCACACAACTTTGCTGGCTGCAACTGAAGAGGACTAGAAGCACCTAGTGATAAGATCAAAGACTACAGACTTCTGCATGGATTACAACTCAACATAAGGAAAACAAACCTCCTCACAACTGGGTCAGTAAACAACATCCTGATTAAAAAAAATTTTTTTTTTTTAATTACATGGAGAAAATACTGAAATTGTCAAAGATTTCATTTTACTTGAGTTCACAATCAACACTCATGGAAGAAGCTGTCAAGAAATCAAACAACGCACTGCATTGTGCAAATCTGCTGCAAAAGAACTCTTGAAAGTGTTAAAAAGCAAATATGTCATTGTGGGGACTAGGGTGCACCTGACCCAAGGCATGGTATTTTCAATTGCCTCATATTCATGCTGTGCAGTTAATAAGGATGACCAAACAAAATTGAAGCATTTGAATTATGGTGTTGACAAAGAATATTGAATATATTATGGACTGTTAGAAGAACTAACAAATCTGAATTGGAAGAAGTATAGCCAAAATGCTCCTTAGAAGCAAGGAGGATGTAGACACTTTATATGATGTATTTTGGAAGTAAGGAGAGACCAGTCCCTGGAGAAGGACATCATGCTTGCTAGAGGATCAGTGAAAAAGAGGAAGACCCTCAGGAGACCGATTGACACAGTGGCTGCAACAATGATTTCAAACTTACTAATGATTGTGAGGATGGCACAAGACTTGTCAGTGTTTCGTTCTGTTGTCTATAGGGTCGCTAATAGTCAGAGCTCACTCGATGGCACTTGACAACAACCAACAAGGACATTCCACAGTATGAGTTCAATATATCAATTTTTTTTGTGGATCAGACTTTTGGTGTTGTGTCTAAAGCTATTTGCCTAGCCAAAATTTGTGTTTCCTCAATTATTTTTCCCATAAAATATAATATTACATTTTAAATTTAGGCCTATGATCAATTTTGGAGTTATTTTGTGTACACAATGTGGGACATAGGTTAATCTTTTCTTTCTTTTCTTTTTGCATGCTGTTGTTTTTGCATGTGCAAATGCAATATTTTCCCATATGACATTCAATTCTTCGTCATCGATCGCTGAAAACACGCTTGTTGCATTTTTAATATCTCTTCATCTTTTTGCTACTTTACATCAATATGTTAATGTACATAAGTCATCATCCTAAAGAAATCATTCTTTAATTTTGCTTCACCTTTGTCTACATGTCATATTTCCTATCCCTTCATCTTGAAACTTCTTAAAATAACTGTCTCACTCATTATTTCAACTTCCTGAACCCTCATTCATTTGGTCTCGTAACTCTTCATTCACTCATTCAAAGTTTGAAAATGGATTTGGCTCCAATTATTGCATTAAAAGTATTACTACTGTAATCAATAATGACTGGGCTAATTTCAGATATAATAGCCCACTTTTAATCTTCATCATCTGTGAAAAGTCTAGAGCATTGACCTTAATTTTTTTCTTATAACAATTTTACTTTTTATCTTTAGTCTACACGAATTTTTTTTTTTTTTTTTTATGCAAGAGAGGTGGGAAATAAACTTTGCTTTTATCTAAGCAAACAGCTTTCTTTGTCACAATTGAGATGTGGTCATGATTATAATGACAAATACAGCAGAAATGACTTTCCAAAGGATATTGCTTATAAGCTAGATTTAGAGATCCTGTTCTCTGGGAGGTGAGAAGTTTTGACTGTATCACCTACCTCTCAGAGGTAATGGAAAATGATGTTAATTTCAAATTCACTGGAGAACATTGAAGGACTCACAGGAATAAAAAAAAGATTATCAGCCTCTACACTATTAACGCTCTCTTCTTTGTCTTTACAGGTCATCCCAGACCAAGCCATATGATGGATTCCATGGAACAATTCAATCAGTCCCAAGTGTCAGAATTCATTTTGCTGGGACTGATCAGCTCCCAAAATACACAGTTCCTTCTCTTTGCACTCTTCTCAGTTACCTATGTGATCACTGTTTTGGGAAACCTTCTCATTGTGGTCACAGTGTTTTATACCCCATACCTGAACACCCCCATGTACTTTCTCCTTGGGAACCTCTCTTTTGTGGATATGACTCTTGCTTCTTTCGCCACCCCGAAGATGATTTTGAACTTGGTAAAAAAGCATAAGACCATTTCCTTTGCTGGATGTTTCACTCAGATCTTTCTCCTTCACTTCCTGGGTGGGGTTGAAATGGTACTGCTGGTCTCCATGTCATATGACAGATATGTGGCCATTTGTAAGCCTCTGCACTACACTGCCATCATGAACAAGAGGGTATGCATTTTGCTGGTAGTGACTTCATGGTTCTCAGGTCTTCTTCACTCAGGGCTTCAGATACCCTTTGTTGTGAATTTGCCTTTCTGTGGTCCCAATGTGGTAGACAGCATTTTCTGTGATCTGCCTCTGGTTACTAAGCTTGCCTGCATAGATACCTATGTTGTACAGATAGTCATTGTTGCCAACAGTGGAATGATCTCCCTGAGCTGTTTCTTTATTTTGCTTATCTCCTACAGTCTGATCCTCATTACCATTAGGAGCCACTCTTCTGTTGGGCAGTCCAAAGCCCGTTCCACACTGACTGCCCACATCACAGTGGTGATTCTCTTCTTTGGCCCATGCATCTTCATATATATCTGGCCTTTCAGCAACCACTCTGTGGATAAGTTTCTTGCTGTGTTTTATACCATTGTCACCCCCATCTTGAATCCAATAATCTACACTCTGAGAAACAAACAAATGAAGGCTGCCATGAAGAAACTCTGGGGTTCTTTTGTGAGTTCTAGACAAGATACTTAGGTTTAAAATATAATTCAGAAGGAAACAGAATATTTTTAAAGTTTTTAAAGATTACTTATAAAATTCCAGTTATTGTATCCATGTAGAAAGCCAAGTACAAAAGAGCAAGATTTTAAAAACCAGCCATATAAGGATATTTTGAATATAGTACTAACTAAAAGTAAATAATTTTTTTTTGGATTTTTAAAGTGATATTGTCTGAATTATAAAAATCATCAACCACAGACTCACTTGTCCTTCAGAAGAGCTAGTAAAGACATGCTCTATTAAGGTATTAAAATGACATTGCTTGAGATGAGGAGCCATGATGGCAGAATAGACAGACGTTTCTGACAAGCCCTCTTTACAACAAAGACTCAAAAAAACTATAAAAGTGTATATTTATGACAAGCTAGGAGCCCTGAGCATCAAAAGCAAGCTTAGAAAACCAACTAGGGGCAAGGGGAGGAAGAAATGGTTCAGAAGTGGAGATGAGTTACTGGACCTGAATTTCCAGGATACCTTCGGCACTATTCCCGGGAGTAGCTGCGGCAGGCTGGTACTAATGTTCTGCAGCAGTTTCCTCAGGGATAAGCAGCCAGCCACACAGCCTAATCATATGTCCGGAACCAGAAATGTACTTGTGTATATTTTACCATGCCCCCCGGCTCCCAAGCTGGCCTCAGCATCTGACTTCCCTGAGCCTGAGATAGGCGCTGTTGAGCACCTAGAGCCAAACTCCTGGCCTTGGAGAAGGAATAAATTTGCAGTTGGGGGAAAAGATAATTTGCCAGCTCCACTAACCAGGGGATCTCAGGACAGAAGCGGCTCCTGTCCAGGCATAAACAGTTCATGGACTTCGAGTACCTTTCCCCTCTGCATGGACTTGTGTGGACCTATTTCAGGAGAATAGGCCCTTGTTGGTGGACTCCAACCATTTCAGCTGTGTGGCAGAGAGGAGGGTGTTTGATGTTTGACATTGCTTTGCCTATTAAACATGGTCCTCACCTACCCACATCAGGGGCCTAAAGACTAGTGGCTCCACTCAAGTCACTCAGCCACCCGTGGCAGGGGTCCAAGGATAACTGGTACCTCCCAGTCCTTACAACCTAAAAAATTGGGTGCCCATGGTCTGTCTACAGAAACCACCCACTTGTACTCTCTAGGGAACAGGGACACACTTTCCTCAGACATATAGGGGATGATGCTCAGCCCCCAGCCTTGTTTAGAGTGTGGCTCCCTGCTGTAACCAGATACTGGTACTACATCAATCATCCCTGCCCCTTTAAGACTGTAGGACAGAGACTGTACCACACACTTGATGATCAGCTAGCTGAATTCATATAAGAAAAGTGAATGGACTCCTAGACTGATTAACTGATAATAGTTCTACCCATCTGAGGACAGGATGTCAGAGCTCCAAAGGTTAAAATAATCAAGCTAGCTCACTCAAGCAACCCATATGGGCATATCAAAACAAAGCAAACCAAGAAGCTATGACGCAGTAAGCAAGCATAAAATAAACTAATACAATAACTTATAGATGGCTCAGAGACAACAGTCAATATCAAGTCAAATAAAGAAACAGACCATGATCGCCTCAACAAGCTCTCAAAACAAAGAATTAAAGATCTTTTAGATGAAAGTGCATTCCTAGAATTACCAGAGGCAGAATACAAAAGATTAATATACAGAACCCTTCAAGACGTCAGGAAGGGAATGAGGCAATATGCAGAACAAGCCAAGGAAGACACAGATAAAGCAATGGCAAAAAAATTAAAAAGATTATTCAGGAGCATAATGAAAAATTTAATAAGCTGGAAAAATCTGTAGACAGACAGCAATCAGAAATTCAGAAGATTAACAATAAAATTACAGAAGTAGACAACTCAATAAAAACTCAGAGGAGCAGAATTGAGCAAGTGGAAGGCAGAATTCTGAACTTGAAGATAAAGTGCTTGGCACTAATATATTTGAAGAAAAGTCAGATAAAAGCATTAAAAAAATGAAGAAACCTTAAGAATCATGTGGGAATCTATCAAGAGAAATAACCTACAAGTGGTTGGAGTACCAGAACAGGAGGGATAACAGAAAATACAGAGAGAATTGTTGAAGACTTGTTGACAGAAAACTTTCCTGATATCATGAAAGATGAGAAGATATCTATCCAAGATACTTATTGACCTCCACATAAGGTAGATGTTTAAAAAAAATCACCAAGACATATTGTAATCAAACTTGCCAAAACCAAAGATAAAGAGAGAATTTTAAGAGCAGCTAGCGATAAATGAAAAGTCACCTACAAAGGAGAGCCAATAAGAACAAGCTCGGACTACTCGACAGAAACCATGCTGGCAAGGAGGCAATGGGAAGACTTATATAAAAAATTGAAGGAAAAAAATTGCCAGCCATGAATCATATATCCATCAAAACTGTCTCTCAGGTAGGAAGGTGAAATTGGGACATTTCCAGATAAACAGAAGTTTAGGGAATTTGTAAAAACCAAATCAAAACTACAAGAAATATTAAAGGGAGTTCTTTGGTTAGAAAATCAATAATAGTAAGTAGCATCCCAAGACTAAAACACTGGGCAGAGCAATCAGAAGTCAACCAAGATAGGGAAATCAAAAAAAAAAAAAAAATCAAGATTTAAAAAATGCTCAAAACAGGGTAACATCAATGTTATTATTTAAAAGAAGATGACATTAAAACAATAAAGAGGGACTAAGAAATGTAGTCATAGATCTTCCAAGTGGAAAGGAAGATAAGGTGATACAAAAAAAAAAAATAACAGTTAGGTTTAAATTTAGAAAAATAGGGGTAAATAAAAGGTAACCACAAAGGAGACAAACTATCCTACTCATCAAAATAAAATACAAGAAATAGAGACTCAACGGAAACAATATCAGCAACAATGAATATGAGGAAAGGACAATATATAATCTACTCTGCACATAAAATTAAGTGGGAAAAAAAACTGTCAACAGCGCACAAAAAAGATATCAAAATGATAGCATTAAATTCATACCTATCCATAATTACGCTGAACGTAAGTGGACTAAGTGCACCAATAAAGAGAGTGGCAGAATGAATTAAAAAAGAAGATCTGCCTATGTGCTGCCTACAAGAGACAAACCTTGGACTTAGAGACATAAACAAACTAAAACTCAAAGGATGGAAAAAATATATCAAGCAAACAACAATCAAAAAAGAGCAGGAGTGGCAATATTAATTTCTCACAAAATAGACTTTAAAGTTAAGTCCATCAGAAAGGATAAGGAAGGACACCATATAATGATTAAAGGGACAATACACCAAGAAGATATAACCATATTAAATATTTATGCAACCAATGACAGAGCTGCAAGATACATAAAACAAACTCTCTCAGCATTGAAAAGTGAGATAGACAGCTCCACGATAATAGTAGGAGACTTCAACACACCACTTTTGGTGAAGGACAGGACATCCAGAAAGAAGCTCAATAAAGATACGGAAGATCTAAATGCCACAATTAACCAAACTGACCTCATAGACATATAGAACACTCCACCCAACAGCAACCAAGTATACTTTCTTTTCTAGTGCACGTGGAACATTCTCTAGGATAGACCACATACTAGGTCATAAAGCAAGCTTTAGCAGAATTCAAAATATTTGAAATATTACAAAGCATCTTCTCTGACCGTAAGGCCATAAAAGTGGAAATCAATAACAGAAAAAGCAGGGAAAAGAAATCAAACACTTGGAAACTGAACAATACCCTGCTCGAAAATGACTGGATTATAGAAGACATTAAGGATGGAATAGAGAAATCCAGAGAATCCAATGAGAATGAAAACACCTCTTATCATAACCTTCGGGACACAGCGAAACAGTGCTCAGAGGTCAATTTGTAACACTAAATGCGCACACACAAAAAGAAGGACAAAAATCAAAGAATTATCTCTACAACTTGAACAAACAGAGAGCAACAAAAGAAACCCAACAGGTAACAAAAAATAAATAATAAAAATCAGAGCAGAACTAAATGAAACAGAAAAACAATTGAAAGAATTAACAAGATAAAAGCTGGTTTTTTGAAAAAATCAACAAAATTGATAAACCATTGGCCAAACTGGCAAAAGAAAAAAAGGAAAGGAAGCAAATAACCCAAATAAGAAATGAGGTGGGCAATATTACAACAGACCCAACTGAATTTAAAAGAATCATATCAGATTACTATGAAAAACTGTACTCTAACAAATTTGAAAACCCAGAAGAAGTGGATGAATTTCTAGAAACACACTATCTACCTAAACTAACACAAACAGAGGCAGAACAACTAAACAGACCCATAACAAAAGAAGAGATTGAAAAAGTAATCAAAAAACTCCCAACAGAAGAAAAGGCCTGGCCCGGACATCTTCAGTGCAGAGTTCTACCAAACTTTCAGAGGAGTTAACGCCACTACTACTAAAGGTATTTCAGAGCATAGAAAAGGGACGGAATACTCCCGAACTCATTCTATGAAGACTGCATATCCCTGACACCAAAACTAGGTAAGGACACGACAAAAAAAAAAAAAAAAATAACTGCTTTTGTACCACCTAGTGATACCGGTACCATTTATCACACTAGAGGATGATCCCAAGAGACAGAGACCACCTCCACAATTTTTTTAAATCTCCGTATGCCTCATCATGAATCTTAATTTCATTTTTCACAGCCAAGAATCAAAATTGTCCTACTGCCAGCTGAAGACAAGAGAGAGAAGAAAGCAAGTCGTTAACTCTAGAACATCGTCAATCTGCCTATTGGATCTAATTTCATCTGTCATATCCAAACTATCATTAAGGTTAAAGCACCAAATCACCACTAAACACTTTGTAGACCTGAAGCATTATCCCGTAACAGACAGAATTCCTGGTAGAATTACCTAGTAAGAATGGCCAGGGTTCCCAGCACTGATTAGACACGAACTAACACTAACAGAAACTATATTAGGAAGTCCTCAAGGTGGGGTGTGTATATGTTATTGACTTGTTCCTTCTTACGGTGCTATGAAATTAGAAGACTCCTGTCCTTCTAGATATTTTTTTTCCATCTGAAGTCATTTCCTGTTACTGCTTCTGAACTGGTAAGCAGAAGAGACATTGCTAACACAGTAAGGCCAATAGATTGTCTTGTTATGTCTCCAGCAAATTAGCAATTATTAAATGAATTTGTTATAATCAGTCATGGAAAGGCACAGTCTCAGGTTTGTGAAAATGGGCTAAATATGGACTAAAAATAGAATTAAATTCAGACTTATGAAAACTGGTGAGATAATTTGTATCACGTTTCTTTCTAGTACAGAGTCATGCATACAGCAGAGACGCAATAGGTGATTGCACTTGTTACCATTGAGGCAAGAATTTGAGCCTTTATTACATGCCAGACACTTCACTACATGCTAAGATAACAATGATGAGTTGCTGAAAGAATTCAGAATTTTGGGCTAAGGACAAAAATATGTATAAATAACTCAACTACAGGTTACAAGGACAGTACTATAGGATGACACAGGAGAATAGCATAAATTCTGACTCGGTTTGCTAGAAATGGCTCCACCAAAAATATATTGTTTTATTTACAAATTAAAGGGGAGTAGGCGTTAGAGAAACAACAGGATGATCCACCAGGTGCTCCTTGGAAACCCTACAGGGCAGTTCTACTCTGTCCGATAGGGTCGCCATGAGTCAATACTGAGTTGACGGCAACGGGTTTTTTTTTTTTCTTTTTTTGATGCATCGATTGAGATACATGTGTTTATTTTTAATAGGAAGTTAAATTTCCTGAAGCTATCCTCTCTAGAACCCTTTGAGAGGACAAATAGGCTACCGCTAAAGTAGAACCATTAAAACAGCAATTCTCAAAAACCCATATTCCTTTAAGAAAATCTAAGCATTTCATACCCAAATAGACACTCCCTAGCCAAATCCAGGAGAGAAACTGTTAGAGCTACAGTTGCTAATCTGAGAGCTTTTGCTGAGATGCTATGAAAACTAGAAGTGGGAAAATACTAGTGTATGCTACGTGAAGAATATATAGACTGTCATTACGTCTCTTAAAAACTGCATGAATCTCAGAAAATGGATCACCTGTGATTGGCTTTACTTCAATGACCCCACCCATAATTACTTCATTTTCCTGTGCCTTGGCTTCCCTTTATTGTTTAACCCCGTCAGTGAAGCAAACCCATTGCCTCTGAGTAGATTCCAACACATTGAGACTCTGTAGGACAGAGTAGAACTGCCCC
The DNA here is from genome assembly GCF_024166365.1 of Elephas maximus indicus. NCBI lineage: Eukaryota > Metazoa > Chordata > Mammalia > Proboscidea > Elephantidae > Elephas > Elephas maximus. The sequence goes on along the minus strand of NC_064828.1, from coordinate 25,270,206 downwards.
ATAAGGTATCCAAGGCTGAAATCATTATGCAAACAGGCTGCCACATCTTTCTCCTGCAGAGTGTGGCTGGTGGGTTTGAAGCACTGATTTTGGCTAGCAGCCAGGTGCTTTCACCTCTGCAGCACCAGGGCTCCTTAAATATCTGCACAGTAGCCCTGTTGGATTCCTCTTCCCAAAGGGAAGAGCAGCAATTCGATACCTACTTTCTCGTCATCGTAAATCTGACTAGAGAAAAGGAGTCTGGAAGGGAAAAAACAATGGGAGATAAGAAGTAACAAATGAAGGGCATGGTGTTTAGGAGAAGGGGGTTGTCTATTAAGGATAGGGATTGAGGAAACTGAACACTGAGAATGAATTTCAGAAAGAGTTAGTTCCTTTTTTATTTTAATTCACCATAGACTGAGGAGCTAAGCAGTGCTAAAAGCCTGAAAATCTACCCAGTTGCAATTGAGTCAAAAATAACTCACAATAACCCCATGTGTATCAGAGTAGAACTGTGCTCCATAGGGTTTTCAATGGATGCATTTCTTCCAAGGGGCCCGTGTGGACTTGAAACTTCAACCTTTTGGTTAGCAGCTGGGCGTGTTAGTGGTTTGTACCACCTAGCAGTGCCGATCAGATGGCAGAGTCAGTGCTTTCACCTCGCAAAACTCTCCAGGTGGGGTGTTGAATCAGGACAGTTGACTCTTCCTTAATAAGAACCATACATTTGTTAGCCTCTCTATTCTGCAAATCTTTTTTTTTTTTCCCAGTTGTGCTATATATGAAGGTTTATAGAGCAAACTAGTTTCTCATTAAACAATTTATGTATATAGATATTGTTTTATGACATCGGTTGCCAACTGTATTACATGTCAAAATTCTCCCCTTCTCAACCTTGGGTTCCCCATTACCAGCTTTCCTGTCCCTTCCTGACTTCTCATCCTTGCCCCTGGGCTAGTGTGCCCATTTAGCCTCTTTTTGCTTTATGAGCTCGTGTAATCCTTGGCTGAAGGGTGAACCACAGGAGTGACTTCATTACTGAGCTATCAGTGTGCCTGGGGGCCATATTTTCAGCGTTTCTCCAGTCTCTGTCAGACCGGTAGGTTTGATCTTTTTTAGTGTCTATGGTCTTAAAAGTTTGTGAATGGCCATCTAAGACCCATTCTCAAGCAAGGGAGAATGAGGAAAACCACAGACATAAGGGAAAGATTAGTCCAAAGGACAAATGGACCACAAGAACCACAGCCTCCACCAGACTGAGTCCAGCACAAGTAGATGGTGCCCGGCTACCGCCACCATTGGCAAATCTTTGGTTTCTCTCCCTCCAGAGTTTACACAGCATTGAAATACCTGTAAAAGGCAGGTGAGCATAATGCAGTCAGGGCTCCACAGTTGTTACTAATCAGGGTGTCCAAAGCCATGGGGTGGTGGTAAGGTCACCAATCAGGAAAGCACCAGTACCATAAGGTCTGACAAACTAGTTAGGTAAAGCTTTCACACACGACTAGCCACAGCATCAAAGCGATATGACAAAGCAACTAAATGGGCTGAGGGTGGAGGTCATAAGCAACCTAAATTCAGAGGAGACCAGAGCACCAGCTCAAGAAGTCCTTGAACCTAAAAGAAATATTTTCCCCAGAAAAGGTTTGCACAATACTTCTGTTTAGGCAACAATGACTTGCAGGGAGGAGATGCTGTGTTTATTTTTCTAGTGTAAGAGATTAGGAAAAGGAGAGGCAACATCCTAATTCTATTAGTGTTTTCCCTAAATTTCAAAGTATCTCAGATAAGATACAAATATATGAAAACTTCCAAGTTTGTTGGTGAAAATATGAATCCTCTAATTTAATGATAAAACAAACAAACAAAAAAACTTGTAAAAATAAAGAGAACTGCTAATCCACTGAAAAGGATGCAAGACTATGCTGGAGTGTAGCCTCAGCTGTATGGTTAATAACATTTGGTGTCACAAGTCCTGAGTGTCAATCCCAGTCCTTTATCTGTGTGAACCTTAGCAAGTTAGGAATAGTAGCAATCACTGACATTTATTGTGTACAAACTATATTCTAGGTTGTGTGCTAGTGCTTTTCACACAGTTCAATTAAAATACTCAGTCTCCCCAAGTCTTGTATTTTTTATGAGTAAAGTATAATCATTGAGATATGACACAATTACTCAGAGGAAAATCTAATATGAAAATTAACGTACAAGTAAACTTTGATCAAGGCTAAAACCTTGACAGTAGCTCCCTTCTGTTGTCTAACAATCCCAAGAGACAGACAGCCTAGAATGATAAGGTAAGCCTGGCCTTCCTACATTTCCTTATACTTTGTTTCTCCATTAATAGCTTTTGAACAATTACATGATTGAGGTCAGTTATAGCCCTTGTGAACATGACTGTAAGCAGGAAAATATTATAAAACAATTCTCATATCTAATAGAAAATTTTCTCTATTTATAAACAAGTTAGATTCCTAAATATAAGTTCCTAAGGCCATTTGTTCATAACTACAAGCAATTACTGAATCCCCCAGTTCAAAATTGGCAGCATTGATGCAGTTTGATCTAGGACAGAGGTCTGTTTTTCTTACTACGAATGACTGTAAGTTGAATGCAAGTGATACTTTTTTGTTGTTGTTGTTAAATAGTGGTAGCCTCTGGTGTTAAGGTAGGTGGGAATTTTATGTCTCCCTCTTCCTTTCATGAATCACACTCAGGTGCACGGCTGGCTTAAGGCATGTGAGGGCCATAAACACCGATAATCTGTGATGCCCCCTCCTCTGCTTACGCACGCATACAAATAGGATATGTGAGTTATATATGTACATGTATGTGTATATATATAGTGCGTGTGTCTTAAAACCCGTGTCTTAGTTATCCATGCTAAAACTTCTTTTTAAATGCAAGTATAATATAAGCAATTGAATGCAAAGGTGGTGTATAGCATTTTAGGGGAATAAGATGAACTGGATTATAAAATTTTTAGTGAATGTGTGGTACTAACATTTTTACTATATACCACATTTTCTACAAAAAGAATAGTCCATATATTCTACAACAAAGAAAACGAGTCACTGAAATTACTTGTTTCAACATTCAACCTAAAATTCTGTTGATCTCCCACAACAAAAAATTGGCTTTCACCAATTTTTCTCTAAATGGTTTATACTTCAGTTTTGATGCTTATTTCATAACAAATGCTAGAATTATAAATGAAAACATATCATAAAAGAAAATTTAATGATCAGAGAAATATTATTACAAATTATTATATTTTATTTTTAAGTAGATCTTACACCTCTAAAATATAATAATTAAAAACATTACTTTCTGTTCTTTGGTCTTACAAATTCTTCAATGATTTCATCACAGTTAAGCTTCCAAACAATATCTACTTCCATAATTATAAGGATAATGAATCAAGTCTTTCTTGAATCATTGCTATGAGCTGAGGGCTTTTGATTCTCTTTAGAAACATAAATGAGCATCCCATTTTGAAGTTTGTGATCATTAAAATTAAGAATATGTGTAAAGCGACTTCAACATCAGTAAATACGTATTGTATTTTATCTTCTATTATGGAATCATACATGCCTACATGAGTAATATTTGTCTTTCTTGAATCTGTAAAATTAGTTCTCATGTAAGAATGAAATCATCACACTTCTCCATAAAGGTTTGTTCTTAAGTCATTGGGATAAGCCTCCACTAATTTCTTGGATGCCTTCATGAATTTTTCATCAGGTATATCCACACTGTTTAAGAAGGGAAGGATATTTGAAAGAACTTTCTACACTTTTGCCCTTCTTTTTATGTAAAATACAGGTGTGTCAATGATGGTTACACAAAACTGATCTTTGGCACTCAATGATACTTCTGGAGCAGTTCTATCATTTGTTTCTTTCTAATGCTTCAATGAAGGTGAACTGCTTCATAATCAATATTTGGCCAGATTTTTTGCTGTGGTTTCAAAATCTTTGCTTATGTAAATACTTTTTTAAGACTAGAAGAGATCTCTGCATGTCTTTAAATTTACTTCCGAACCTTGGAGAGTTAGACTCATTCAATCAAAATGCTGAGGTATATTATTTCTCATAACCAACTTAAATGCATGCTCCTTTTGGTGTCTTCTTTTTGTGTCTGGTCTTCAGCAATATTTTACAAGGCATCTAGAATGTACAATTCCAGGATTGCACTCATTGCTACAGCATGCACTTCCCAACATGTACTTGAAAGCTATTTTAATCCTAGATCATGGCCTAAATATGTTTTAAGAACTGCCCAATGATGAATAGAGGTGGCAAAAAATATGTAGAGTAACTGAACAGTAGGAAAAAGAAAAATAAACTGTTTCTGGACAACACTCAACTGTGCTTTGTTCTACAAGATTAAGTGAATGTGCAGTACGTGGTATGAAAATGGTATGTTCATTACATTCTAAAATATTCTGTTGCAAGCCTTTATATGGAATGACATATTGGCAGCATTGTCATAGGACTGTCCTTTGCACTTAGGAAAATCAATTTTGAAAACTTCACAAAGGGGTAAAGTACTTGATCTGCAATTTCTTCACTTTTAAGCTAGTAAATATAAGTCACTCGACAGGTTTTCTGTCTGTTGGAGATACATATCTTAGAAACAATACTTAGCTTCTCTCTATGAGAAAGATCAGGAGTGAAACCTACAAACTGAAATATAAAGCTGTACTTATTTCACTGAAAATACTTTATTGATCTTTATCACTATTTGTTGATTCTTCACTAATTGTTTTAGATGTACATGATGGGTTGTCCTTTCTTGTGTTACCATATTTTGAGATGTGACCTGCTAAAAATAGACCAAACTGAGCAACAAGGTCAAGTAAACCAAGAAAATCGTCATTTTGTGGAGGCTGAAACACTTCATTTCTTCCTCTAAAAGATAGTCCATGTTCAGCGATTGTTATAATGACAGCAACAACACATTGAAAAACAGCTTTCCAGTAGTGGCCTTCTCCTTTAATTTGTGTTCCCAGTTCATGAGTTAAGCCAAAACCAGGTCTTTGGTTTAAAAATGACAACACACTATCTCTGAGAATTGAACTGTTTTCATGTTTATTGATCAAATTCTAGTTGCGCCAACTGCTAAATCCATCTGTAGCAAATCAAGAATTAAATGATTTAGGACTGAATAGTTTGCATACAAAACAGTATACAAAGCTGACTGATGGAGAATACAGTAGCCACTACCTCTTATAATTTTCACCATTCACTTTGCACCCTAGAATTATATTCTAGCTACAGAACCCTATTTATTTATCATCCAGAAATTTTCAACACGACTTTTCAAAAGGTCCACGGTGATGTTGACAATCATTTGGCCCTCTTTCAAGCCAGTAATTTTCATCATTAGGAGAAAAATTATTCCACAAAGCAGGATCTACATTTCTGCTATTTATGGGGTCTGCAGATGTGACAATTGAAGATCCTAAAATAGGTTCACTTTCTAAACCATCATCATTATTATTATTATTATTATTATTTTACTACGGCAAGGAATGAATGCAGACTTTGGAACAAATTCTATTACATTAGTATTCCTGTTAGTAATTTCAGCACTAGCAATACTAATACAACAATTTGCACTCATTAAACTTTAGCATTTCAGAAGAAATCTCTTCTGTTTTGTTACATTTTTAAAATAGGAATTAATTTTGGAATTGTCTTTATAGAGTCACAAATCCTTTCATTTTTATCTTCTGTGAGCTTTTGTTTTTGTGCTCCACTTAGTTGTCACTGTTTTATTTTACCTGGATATAAAATTATGCCATTTTAAAAAATTGGTTCTACCATAGCAAATAAATTTGAATAATTGAAAATAAGTAAAATTTACAAAACAAGTAAATTTTATAAAATAAAATGAATGTTAGCACAAAATTTATATTTGAAAATTATTAAGTAAAAAAAATGGTTTGCAACATGTAATGTTCTTTAGGTCTGAGATAGTCAAAAAAAATAGTACTTACAAAGAAGTTGGAAATAATTTCATTCATTTGTCTTAGGATGTTTGTTGGTGGGCCCTTCATAAATGTCCATGAATGTTCTTAGTCTTAGAATAATACTTAAAAACTTGTACACTCACTTTCCATCCTTTGATGCTGCATCTTCATAGTTCATTGGACTATTGCTGATCCCCAATGGGGGTGAGAACAATCTCAAAGAGTATGATACAAATACAACGGTATGACCAATCTGAAGATGCATTTTGAATCGCTTTGCACAAGACCAGATATGCCAGGAGTTGCATGATTATAGTGCCTCTGGCAGGGTCTTTTGTGGTGAACAAGAGAACTGAATGTGAGGTTATGTTCAGCAATTATATCTGATAGGTCAAAAATGGAAAGGAAAATATAATTGTTCTCACATACAAAATTAGTGACCTGCCAGTTCCCTTCCACCGTGCACTCACTTTCCTTATGTCCTGTCCAAGATGAACACATATTCTGATGCCTTTAATATGTGTTTATCTTGCTTATTGGGTATTCCGTCCCTGCTCAGGTGGTTTACTATAAAGAAAAGAAAGACTCAGGTGGTGTGTTATAAATGTAAGAAAGACTCAGACTGAATTCTACTAAAAACACACACATTTATCAACAATCAGACATAATCATACAACCTATTCCATAATACACACTCAGCATTTCTCAAGCTGAAAGAACTGAAGAAAAAATTCAAAGCCTCAAGTTTCAATATTGAATGATTCTTTGGGCAAAACATTGAATGACACAAGAAGCATCAAAAGAAGATGGAAGGAACACTCAGAATCACTGTACCAAAAAGAACTAGTCAACATTCAGCCATTTCAGAAGGCAGCATATGATCAACAACTGATGGTATTGAAGTAAGAAGTTCAAGAATCACTGAAGGCTTTTGGGAAAAACAAGTCCTTGTCTAGGAATTTACGAAATACCAAGTAAGATGTTTCAACAAACAAATGAAATGCTGGAAGCACTCACTCACATATGCCAAGAAATTTAGAAGACAGCTACCTAGCCAGACAACCAACTGGAAGAGATCCATATATGTGCCCATTCCAAAGAAAGGCGACCAAACAGAATGAGGAAATTATCGAACAATATCATTAATATCACACACAAGTAAAATTTTGTTGAAGGTAGTTAAAAAACTGCTGCAGCAGTACATTTAAAGGGAACAATCAGAAATCTAAGCCAGATTCATAAAAGGATGTGAAATGAGGGATGTTATTGCTGATGTCAGATGGATCTTAGCTGAAAGCAGAGAATACAGGAAAGATGTATTTGACTGTGTGGATCATAATAAATTATGGGTATCATTGTGAAGAATGGGAATGGCAGAACACTTAATGTGCTCATGCAGAGCCTGTGCATAGACCAAGAGGCAGTCATTCGACCGAACAAGGGCATATTGCATGGTATAAAATCAGGAAAGGTGTGTGTCAGGGTTCTATCCTTTCACCACACCTATTCAATCTGTATGCTGAGCAAATAATTTAAAAAGTTGGACTATATGAAGAACTAGGTATCAGGATTGGAGGAAAAAACATTAACAACCTGTGATATGCAGATCACACAACCTTGCTGGCTGAAAGTGAAGAGGACTTGAAGCACTTACTGATGAAATTCAAAGACTACAGACTTCAGTATGGATTACAACTCAACATAAAGAAAACAAAAGTCTTCACAACTGGGCCAATAAACAACATCATGATAAATGGAGAAAATATTGAAGCTGTCCAAGATTTCATTTTACTTGGCTCCACAATCAACACTTAATGGAAGCAGCAGTGAAGAAATCAAACAATGTATTGCATTGTGCAAATCTGCTGCAAAAGAACTGTTTAAAGTGCTAAAAAACAAAGATGTCACTGTGGGGACTAAGGTGCATCTGACCCAAGCCATAGTATTTTCAATTACCTCATATTCATGCTGTGCAATTAATAAGGAAGACCAAAGAAGAATTGATGCATTTGAATTATGATGTTGGTGAAGAATATTGAATATATCATGGACTGTTAGAAAAACTAACAAATCTGTCTTGGAAGAAGTTCAGCCAGAATGCTCCTGAGAAGCAAGAATGTAAACTTCATCTCATGTACTTTGGACATGAGGAGGGACCAGTCCCTGGAGAATGACATCATGCTTGTAGAGGATCAGAGAAAAAGAGGGATATCCTCAATGAGAGGAATTGGCATAGTGGCTGAAACAATGGGCTAAACTTACCAATGATTGTGAGAATGGCACAGGACTGGTCAGTGTTTTGTTCTGTTGTCCATAGGGTCACTATGAGTTGGAGCTTACTCAATGGCACCTAACAACAACCAACAGCAACATTCCACAGTACAAGTCCAATTTATCAATCATTATTTATGTATTAGATTTTTGGTGTTGTGTCTACAAACGGTTTGCCTAACCAAAATTTAGGAGTATTTTCCCCTATTTTTTCCTATAAAATTTAATATTATATTTTACATTTAGGTTTATGATCAATTTTGGAGTTAATTTGTATACACAGTGTGAGGTATAGGTTAATCTTTTCCTTTTTTTTTCATGTTGTAGTTTTTGCATATGCACATTCAACTTTTTTGCATATGACATTCAATTGTTCAGCAGTGATCATTGAAAACACATTTGTTGCATTTTTAATATCTCTTCATCTTTTGGCTACTTTACATCAACATATTAATGTACTTAAATCATCATCCTAAGGAAATAATTCTTTAATTCTGCTTCTCCTCTGTTCACATGTCATATTTCCTATCCCTTCATCTTGAAACTTCTTAAAATAACTGTCTCACTCATTATGTCAGCTCCCTGAACCCTCATTCATTTGGTCTCATAATTCTTCATTCACTCACAGAAAGTTTGAAAATGGATTTGATCCCAATTATTCCATTAAAAGCATTTCTACTGAAATCAATAATGACTAGGCTAATTTCAAATATAACAGCCCACTTTTAGTCATCATCATCTGTGAAAATTCTAATAGCATTGACCTTAATTTTTTAAATATTTTTCTTATAAAAATTTTACTTTTTATTTTTATATTTAGTCTACATGAATTTTTTTTTTTTTAATGCAAGAGAAATGGGAAACAAACTTTGCTTTTATCTAAGTAAACTTCTTTCTTTGTCACAATTGAGCTGTGGTTGTGACTATAAAGCCAAATACACCAGAAACTACTTTTGAAAGGGTATTGCTTACAAGCTAGGGTTAGAGTCCCTGTTTTCTGGGAGGTGAGGAGTTTTGACTGTATTACCTACTTCTCAGAGGTAATGGAAAACAACATTAAATTTGAAATTCAGTCGAGGATATTGAAGGACTCACAGGAATAAATAAAGATTGTCAGCTGCTACACTATTAATGTTTTCTTCTTTGTCTCTATAGGTCATCCCAGATCAAGCCATACGACGCATTTCATAGAACAATTCAATCAGTCTCAAGTGTCAGAATTAATTTTGCTGGAATTGGTCAGCTCCCAAGAGATACAGTTTCTTCTCTTTGCACTCTTCTCAGTTACCTATGTGATCACTATTTTGGGAAACCTTCTCATTGTGGTCACAGTGTTTTATACCCCAAACCTGAACTCCCCTATGTACTTTCTCCTTAGAAACCTCTCCTTTGTAGACATGACTCTTGCTTCTTTTGCCACCCCTAAGATAATTTTGAACTTGGTAAGAAAGCATAAGACCATTTCCTTTGCTGGATGTTTCACTCAGATCTTTCTCCTTCACTTCCTGGGTGGGGTTGAAATGGTACTGTTGGTCTCCATGTCGTATGACAGATATGTGGCCATTTGTAAGCCCCTACACTACACAACCATTATGAACAAGAGGGTGTGCGTCTTGCTAGTAGTGACCTCATGGTTTTCAGGCCTCCTCCACTCTGGGCTTCAGGTACCACTTGTTGTGAATTTGCCTTTCTGTGGTCCCAATGTGGTAGACAGCATTTTCTGTGATCTGCCTCTGGTTACTAAACTTGCCTGCATAGATACCTATGTTGTACAGATAGTCATTGCTGCCAACAGTGGAATGATCTCCCTGAGCTGTTTCTTTATTTTGCTTATCTCCTACAGTCTGATCCTCATTACCATTAGGAGCCACTCTTCTGTTGGGCAGTCCAAAGCCCGTTCCACACTGACTGCCCACATCACAATGGTGATTCTCTTCTTTGGCCCATGCATCTTTATATATACCTGGCCTTTCAGCAACCACTCTGTGGATAAGTTCCTTGCTGTGTTTTATACCATTGTCACCCCCATCTTGAATCCAATTATCTACGCTCTGAGAAACAAAGAAATGAAGGCTGCCATGAAGAAACTCTGGAGTTCTTTTGTGAGTTCTAGACAGGATACTTAGGATAAAAATATAATTTAGACAGAAACAGAATATTTTAAAAGCTTTTAAAGATTTCTTATAAACTTCAGGTTATTGGATCCATGTAGAGTAAGCCAAGTACAATATAATATAGCAAGATCTTAAAAACCAGCCATTTAAGGATATTTTGAACATAGTACTAATTAAAAATACATAACTTTTTTTTGGATTTTTAAAATGATATTGACTGAGTTATAAAAATCATCAACCAGATGCTCACTTGTCCTTCAGAAAAGCTAGTAAAGATTTGATCTATCAAGGCATTAAAATGACATTGGTTGAAAGGAAAAAATAAAATGAACTCTCAGACAGTCTATCACATTTTTCTGTACAGCCAGAACGATTTGGCTATTACTCTGGTCCCAAGGTTTGTCTCATTTTACTCAACAATATTAATATCTGAGTCAACACTCACATGTGGTACCTCATAAGAAAACAGGAACTATGGTTTTCAATATCTACCTACATCATCAAAATATGCTCATTTTCTTTGTTGCTGACAAAATGAGAAAGTTTCTACAGATTTTCTCTTGTCTGCTAATATTATGAAATGTTACTCCCATATTGTATCCAAAAGTATCTCAATTTTAGAAAACAATGCTCTTGATTTCCAAAAAATTACGCATTTCAGAAAGACATTTTTTCTCAAGAGTAATTTGAATCTAAAATATAATCTCTAATAATAAATAAATTTAACCATTTTGTTACTTTCTAGGGATTTAATGCAATGACTTTTGAATACCACAACATCACTACTAATTTCCATTAATAAAACACGATTTCTTGGATTTTTTTTTCTTACCTGTGAACCTGCTTAGATTGATTTACAACTTTTAATCTCTTTCCTTCTATAATACAAGTCATTGATGTATGAGATAAAAATCAGCAGCTATAGAAATTTTGTTTTATCATTTGACATGTCTAATTGTAAACCAAGTGGACTGTTGGCAATAAATAAAATCAATGCATATTTGTTGATAGATTATTTTCTTCACTTTTACATATCCTTTGACCATAATCAATTACAAAAATAGAATTAATGAATGAAGAAGACCTTGAGATCTTAGGGAAGGAATTTTAGATAGTGCCAGCAACCGTGATTACAAGGAAAAGGAAAATAAAAAATCATCTATTTATCCCAGCCTCCCCTTATGCCAGACACCTAGAATACCTATATTTTGAGGGCTCCTTCACAACTCTCCACTTGTGAACAAGAATTTTTATAGAAATTCACTGATCACTGTTACAAGTCTATCTTTTCTGCATGGATTTATTTTTCTTGTGTTTATTAGATGGCTGCCTATTCAAAATAGGCTTTTAAAACCTTAGACACTCTCCATGAAAGATAGCCAGGCACCATCTGTTCCATCTTTGCCATGCCATAGCTTGGATCTCTGCTTCTGTGATCTTTCAAGAAGGGGTGTACAAGATCAGGACAAAATTGATAGGCATCACTGAGAAGGTATCAGCCAAAATGAAGAGCTGAACTATTTTCTAAGGAATGACTCTGTACCAAATACATGATCATTTGTATAGCAAGTAGTGTTGCATTGGAGGACAAGTATTTGGAAAACATTTCATAAGACATTCAATTAATCCTATAATAATTATTATGATGCTTAAGAGAATTAATCCAGTTTATAAAATTGAACATAATGAAGAGCCAATTTCAGTAGGTAGCCAACTAAAAATATCAGGAAAAGGGGAGTTGGACACAGGGATTAGTTGAAGCCATGTAGCTTTCTAGCAGCTTTGTTTAAGACATTGTTCTACTTCTCCTGATGTAATTATCAAAGTATAGCAAGTGGTATTAGCAATTGCATAAAATCCTCTTTGTTGTGCTAGAAGAAAATCAAGGACAATTATATGATCCAACACAACTTTGAAAAGAGAGTTAAAGAATTCTTGTTGGAGTTCTATGCTATCAGCTAGCTCATTTGTTATTTGAAGCACAGTAGGAAACAAATTGTGAATAGATTTTCTAGTATAGGGATACCCACAGGTGGTAAAGGCCCTGGAAAAATGCCATCCACCCCGAGATCTGTCCATTTTGTTGTTGTTGTTGTTAGGTGTCATCAGGTTAGTTTTGACTCATAGCGACCCTTTGTCCAACTGAACTGAAACGCTGCCTTTATAGTGTTTTCTAATTTTTTTTGTATTGGGAAAAGAGTTTCAGATCATTGGCCAAATGTGCACTTTCATTATAAGAGTGGAGATTCAGGAGAATTACTAAAAAGCCAAACATACATTGACATGTCGTTTTAAAACCATCTAGGCATGATAGTGCCCAAGCATAAGGTTTGTTATTTGGATTAGGATTTTTCTTAGTTGGGTATTTTGACCCCTCACAAAAAATATGCTTCTAAGATACAGATCGTATTATTTCCTGTGTCATTTTGTGAAAAATGGATGATTTGTTTAACTTTTTTGAGCCATTCTTCAATCAAATAGACAATAGCCTAATATGTAGGGTAGGAAATGCAATACAAAAGGGTGGCTTTCCTTTGGTACTGCTTCAAGGTACTTGTATAAAAGTTTGAAGATACCAGGAATTCCTTGGGTTATGAGTGGCCAATCAGTACATGAATAAAGCTTTTATGTATTTTTGGTGCAGTTTTTCAGATTTCTCTCTGTATCATTGACTTCAGGGCATTGAGTTAAATTGAAACATGGCACCTGGGACTCAGTCGTAATTCTGGAGGGTTCCACAACCTGACACATGTATCTATTTTAAAGGAAATATTAGGGTTTACAGTAGAATCAGGTACAGAGACATAGTTAAACCAGGCATAGCTAGAAGGCCTGAATTAGTATTCCAAATTTTGAAATTTGATGGCAAATTCAATAGTCAAATTACTGGCACTAGCTACCAAGTGAGCTAATTTAACAAAGGCATTATCATGTCAGACATCAGCAATAGTCATGATGTACAGCTTAAGAAAAGCTTCATAGTGTAAGAATACTAACTAAAAAGTAATGCAATAAGGCAAATATCAATATAACAGCTATGATAAAACAAACTCCACCTTCAGTTACTCACATGAAAGAAGGAGGATATTAAAACAAGGGATAATACCAATATACTGTAGTACAGCAATCAGTAGAAGGATGGCTATAAGTATGAAGCAAATGACAAAAATATCAATAGTCTGCATAAAAAGTTCTTATCAATCAGCTCAAGCTTGAAAAATAAGGCCATACCAAAACAAAGCCCAATAATTTCAAAAGTGTCATGTAAAATGGGTCCCACTGTCACGGCAAAGAATTATTTATGCTCCCCAGGTGGGGTTTATATTTTCAAGAAGTTTCTTAGCTACAAAAGAAGCAGCGGCATGGTGACTAGGAAAGACCTCTACCCAGTAGACTGAGTTCTGCCTCATTAAAATAACTGCCTCTAACCCTGTCTCATTAACATTATAGAGGTAGGATTTATAAAATATAGGAAATCACAACCAGATGACAAAATGGTAGACAATCACACAATACTGGGAATCATGACCTAGCCAAGATGACACATATTGGGGGGGGGAGCAATTCAATCCATAATGCATGCTATTATTTCATGTGTAGACCCACTTTGTTTAAGGCTTAAAAATACAATTGTCATTGTTGTTAGGTGCTGTCAATTTTATTTCAATTCATAACGACATTCTGTGATAGAGTGGATCTGCCCCATTGGGTTTTTAGGCTGTAATCTGAGCCTGAGCAGATAGCCACATGAATTAGAACAGTCAAGCTTTTGGTTAGTAGCCACATGTTTAACAGTTGCACCACCAGGGATCCTTAAATATACAATATATTAAATTCTTAACACCAGTCTTGGTGAACATTCCCCAAATAGCTCTTGATTGGATGAAGCTTGTTCTCTAGTAGATCCCTCAAGAAGTGTTTATGCATAGAACATTCTACCTAAGCTTGCATACTTAATTCTATTTTTGTATAATCCTGATTTACCTGAAGGAGAGATTGGCTATATGACAAATAAATGTTGCACATTTTGTTTCTTTGATACTTTTGAAAATGTGTTCCATTGTTATCTTTCATTGTATATTAGTCTCAAGAAGTCTGGTACCAACTCGATTTTCTCTAATATTTAAGTTACTTGAGCTCTTTGCTAGGAGACATAGAAGATACTATTTTTTTAAGATCTTATAATTTTACTGGGATATGTCTCAGGATTGATCGTCTGGTCTCAATTTTCACAAATATACTACAAGTTTTTTCATTATGTAGATTCTGGTCTTCGTTTCTTAACACAGTAATAAAAGTTTTAGGTATTAATTCAATAGTGTCTTGGTTACATTTTTGAGGGGCTCAAATCACACACATATTAGACATCATTTACCTGGTTCCACATAACCTTTTCTTTAGTCATGATTGAGGTGGGGCACTAACATCTTGAAATAAATAAGAATTGTCTATCACAGCTGTGGTTAAAATCAAGGGATATGGCATATTGAACCTGCTACATAAAGGTATAAATATGGCAATTATTGCCGTATAGATTATAGCCACAGCACTGGATGGACTTACAAAGAGAAAACTTTAAATAGATGAACCTAGAAAGGAGTTCTGGGTACATAAGGATTTAGAGGTTAAGGAAAAAAAAAGCTAGAAAAGGAGACTGTGAAGGAGTCATCAGTGAGAATGGAGGACGATAGGAGCCAAGTGATGAAAACATGTTAAGAAGGGAATGATCTAATTCTGTCAAATACAGCTAACGTATCAAATAAGATGAGGACCCCCAATCTTGCATTGAATAAATAACACGAGCCTTTCATGTTATTGAGACGATCAGCTGAGGATGGAATACTGTAGATAAGTAACGACTGAAGACACATAGACCAGTGGAATAGGATCCAGAACCCAGATCTAAATACATACACTTGTAGTCAATTGATCTTTGGCAAATGACCAGATCCATTAAATGGGTGAAAAGATAGTCTTTTTAACAATGATTTTGCTAAAACTGGATGTCTATCTGTAAAAAAATGAAACAGAACCCATATCGCATACCTTACACCAAAAAAAAAATGAAGCTAACGTAAAATGGATCAAAGACCTCAATATAAAACCTGAATCGATAAATATCACGGAATTAAAAATGCGACAATACTAGGGGCCCCGATGCATAGCATAAATGCAACACAAAACATAACTAACAATGCACAAACACCAGAAGATAAGCTAGGTAATTGGAAGCTCCTAAAAAATTAAACACTATGCTCATCAAAAGCCTTCACCAAAAGAGTAAAAAGGTAACCACCAGACCGGAGGAAAAAAAAAAAAAGTTGGCTAGGCCATATCTGACAATGGTCTAATCTCTCAAATCTATAGACTACCTCAACATCTCAACAACAAAAAAACAATTCAGTCAAAAAATGGGCAAAGGATAGGAGAAACCATTTCACCAAAGAAGACATTAAGGTGGCTTAGAGACACATGAGGAAATGCTCCCTATCGTTAGCCATTAGAGAAATGCAAATCAAAACTGCCATGAGATACCATCTCACCCCAACCTTATAGCCACTAACTAAAAAAACAGAAAATGACAAACGGAGAGGTTGCAGGGAGATTGGAACTTTATCCGCTGCTGGTGGGAATGTAAAATAGTACGACTACTATGGAAAACAATACAGCACCTCCTTAAAAATCAAGAAATAGAAACAGCATACACTTCAGCAATCCTACTCCCAGGAATGTATCCTAGAGAAATAAGAGCTGTCACACGAATAGACATATGCACACCCATGTTCATTGCAGCATTGTTTACAATAGCAAAAAGATGGAAACAAGGTAATTGCCCATTAACAGATGAATGAATAAACAAATTATGGTACATACACACAATGAAATACTGTGAAAGGATACAGAACAATGATGATTTCTTGTAACATCTCACGACATGGATGAATCTGGAAGGCATTATGCTAAAAAGTGATACAAATCTGATTGTATGAGATCAGTATTATAAAAATCCAAGAAAAGGTTTACACACAGGAAAAAACAACCCTCAGTGGTTATGAGACAGAGGAAGGGTGGGAAGGAGAAATCACTAACTGGATAGTAGGCAAGTGATAACTTCGATGAATGGAAAGGTAACCACAATATTGGGGAAGTCAGCACAACTTGAGCAAAGCAAACCCATAGATGCTTTCGAGACACTTCCAAACACCATGAGTATTCGAGTTACTGGGGCTGAGGGCTGGGGACCATGCTCTTGGGGGTTACCTAGGTCAATTGGCATAACATAAAAAAGTTCATAAATAAAATGTTTTACATCCTTTTTTAGTAAGTAGCATTTGGGGTTTAAAAGCTTGCAAGCTGCCATCTGAGATACACCTATTGGTCACATCCTATTCTTAGAAAAGGAGGCTGAAAAAAACCAAAGACACAAGGAAAATATTAGTCCAGAGGACTAACGGACCACATGAACCATGGCCTCCACCACCTGCGACCAGAGAACTAAATGGTTTCTGGCTACCATCACAGGCAACTCTGACAGGGATCACAATAGAGTTTCCGGGACAGAGTGAGAGAAAAATGTAGAACAAAATTGAAATTCACAAAAAAGACTAGGTTTACTGGTCTAACAGAGACTGGAGGAGCCCCCGAGGCTATGGTACCCAGACACTCTGCTATCTCAGAACCGAAGCCATGCCTGAAGTCCGCCGTTCAGCCAAAGTTTAGACAGGCCTGTAAAACAAACAATAACACGTGTGAGGAACGCGCTTCTTAGTTAAATCAAGCATATGAGACCAAATGGGCAGCGCTGCTGGGCTTCTAACCTGAAGACTGGTGGTTGAAACACACCCAGAGGTGGGGGAAAAATAATAATATTCATTTAAGTGTTACTTATGGAAAAGTGGTTTGGGAATCTCTTCTCTGACTTCCCCTCACACCTAGTTGGATCTGAAAACAACCTCAGCAGAGAAGGTCACCTGCTTTTTGGAAAAAAAAAAAAAAAAATTAAAAACTCCATGTAAATGCCCCCTTTCTGCGTGTGCTGACTCAAGAGCAAGTGTGTTTAATAATAATAATTGAAGAATTTTTAAGAGATACTTTAAAAAGACAAATTTTAGACACGGCTGCTGGGGACTTTTGCTGCTTTTTTGCAAGAAATAGAGTGGCAGCCGGTAGGAGAAAAATGGTCACTTTTTTCTTTTCTTTAAAGCAGAGAGGTAATAACAAGGTTTATGCTGCGAGAACGATGCAGTGTTTTTGCCGTATGGACGTGCATGCAGTGTGCATACAGACTAAGAATGATGCACTTTTCCTCTTGAGCTCTAATTGACGCCTATTGTTTTACATAAATTATTTTGAATCCTTCTAATACTATCCATACTTTGCAAATGAGAAAACAAGACTCAGAAAAATGAGAAATGCATTTTCACCTGGTCACAGAGCCTGTCAATGTCTACGCTAGAATTAAAACACAGATCAATTTGATTTGAACGAACGTTAAATCTTACATGGCATTGGTAGGTGCAACAGTGAATTCTCCCTAAAAAAGAACTGAAATAGTAGGTCATGGGACAAAAAAAAAAACAAAAACAAAAACTAAATTTTCCAGAATTACACGATTATTCTAAATTTAAAAATCAACATTAGAGGTCATAAAATTAATAAGAAAATTAAATATTTTGTACTTCTGTTTGATGTAACTCTCAAGCAGAGAATGAAACCACAGAGTTCCAAGCATAAACACATACAGGGTTAAAAGAATGCAATGGATCATTTTGGTTATCTTTTTTTTATTTTTTTAGGACTGTTGTCTGTATGTTCCTTTAGGGATATGTCCATTGCTCCACTGTGTTTATCACCATCACGCTATCTTTTTTTTTTATGGTATTTTTTTTTGTTAGGTGCTGTTGAGTTGGTTCTAACTCATAGCAACCCTATGCACAACAGACCGAAACATTGCCTGGTACTGCTCCATCTTCACAATTGTTATGCTTGAGCCCATTGTTGCAGCCACTGTGTTAATGTGTATCATTGAGCATCTTCCTCTTTTTCGATGACCCTCTACCAAGAATGATGTCCTTCTCCAGGGACTGGTACCTGCTGAAAACACATCCAAAGTACTTGAAATGAAGTCTTGCCATACTCACTTCTAAGGAGCATTCTGGCTGTACTTTTTCCAAGACAGACTTCTTTGTTCTTCTAGCAGTCCATGGTATATTCAGTATTCTTTGCCAATACCATAATTCAAAGGTGTCAATTCTTTTCTGGTCTTCCTTATTCATTGTCCAGCTCCTGCATGCATATGAGGTGATTGAAAATACCATGGCTGTGGTCAGGTGCATCTTAGCCCACAAAGTGATATCTTTGCCTTTTAACACTTTAAAGAAATCTTTTGCAGCAGATTTGCCAAATTCCATTTGTTGTTTGATTCCTCGACTGCTGGCTTCATGGGCATTGATTGTGGATCCAAGTAAAATGAAATCTTTTATAATTTCTGTACTTTCTCTGCTTATCATGATGTTACTTATTGGTCCAGTTGTGAGGATTTTTGTTTCCTCTGTGTTGAGGTACAATTCACATTGAAGGCTATAGTCTTTGGTCTTCAACAGATCTTCATCAGATCTTCAAGTCCCCCTCACTTTTAGCAAGCAAGGTTGTGTCATCTGCATATTGCAGGTTGTTAATGAGTCTTCCTCCAATCCTGATGCCGCATTCTTTGCACAGTCCAGCTTCTCGGATTATTTGCTCAGCATACAGATTGAATAAGTATGGTGAAAGGATAAAACCATGACACACACCTTTCCTGACTTTAAACCACAAGGTATCCCTCTGTTCTGTCTGAAAAACTGCCTCTTGATCTATGTAGAGGTTCCTCATGAGCAAAATTCAGTGTTCTGGAATTCCCATTCTTTGCAATGTTATCCATAATTTGTTATGATCTACTCTGTAGAATGCCTTGCATAGTCAATAAAACACAGGTAAACATCTTTCTGGTGTTCTCTGCTTTGAGCCAAGATTCATCTGACATCAGCAATGATATCCCTCATTCCACATCTTCTTCTGAATCTGACTTGAATTTCTGAAAGTTCCTTGTTAGTGTACTGCTGCAACTGTTTTTGAATGATCTTCAGCAAAATTTTGTTTGTGTGGTGTTAGTGACATTATTCAATAATGTCTGCATTCTGTTGGATCGCCTTTCTTTGGAATGAGTACAAATATGGCTCTCTTTCAGTTGGTTGGCCAGGCAGCTGTACTCCAAATTTCTTGGCATTCACAAGTGAGCACCTCCAGTGCTGCATCCATTGGCTGAAACATCTCAACTGTTTTTGAATGATCTCAATTGGTATTCCTTAAATTTCTGGAACCTTGTTTTTCTCTAATGCCTTCAGTGTAGCTCGGAGTTCTTCCTTCAGTATCATCGGTTCTTCGTCAAATGCTACCTCCTGAAATGATTGAAAGTTAACAAATTCTTTTTGGTACAGTAATTATGTGTATTCCTTCTATTTTCTTCTGATTCTTTCCGTATCATTCAATATTTTCCCTATAGAATCCTTCAGTATGGCAACTCGAGGTTGGAGTTTTTTTCCTTCATTTTTTTCAGCTTGAGAAATTCTGAGCGTGTTCTTTCCCTTTGGTTTTCTAACTCCAGATCTTTTCACATGTCATAGAACTTTATTTTGTCTTCTCAAGACACTCTGAAACCTTCTGTTTGGCTCTTTTACTTCATTATATCTACATTCAAGAGCAAGTTTCAAAGTCTCTTTTGACATCCTTTTTGGTGTTTTATTTCTTTCCTGACTTTTTAATGACCTCTTGCTTTCTTCACGTATGATGTCCTTGATGTCATTCCACAACTCATCTAGTCTTTGGTCATTAGTGTTCAATTTGTCAAATTTATTCCTGAGATGGTCTCTAAATTCAGGTGGGATATACTCAAGGTCATATTTTGGCTCTTATGGACTTGTTCTAATTTTCTTCTGCTTCAACTTGAACTTGTATATGAGCAACTGATTATCTGTCCCACAGTCAGCCCCTAGTGATTTTTTGTTTGTTTGTTTGTTTTTAGCTGTTGTGGATTCCCCAGTATTGTGCGTTAACTGGTCTTCCTTGTACATGCACGGATATTATCCTGTCACTGACAGCACTGTACTTCAAGATACATCATGGAATATTTTTGACAATGAATGTGACACCATTCTTCTTCAACTTGTCATTCCCAGCATAGTAGACCATATGATTGTCCAATTCCAAATGGCCAATGTCAGTCCATTTTAGCTCACTAATGCCTAGGATATTGTTCTTTACGTGTTCATTTCATCTCTGATGACTTCCAATTTTCCTAGGTTCATACTTCGTACATTCCACATTCTGATTATTAATGAATGTTTGCAGCAGTTTCTCCTCATTTTGAGTCATGCCACATCAGTAGAAGAAGTTCCCAAAACTCTACTTCGAGGAGGCAGCTCTTCCTCAGTTGTATTTTGAGTGTCTTCCAACCTGAGGTGCTCATCTTCCAGCACTGTATTAGATAATATTTTGATGCTTCATACCTCAGTTCTTGATCATATGCTATCTCCTGAAATGGTTGGATATCAACTAGTTATTTTTGGTACAGTGACTGAGTGTATTCCTTCCATCTTCTTTTGATGCTTTCTGTGACATTCAATATTTTGCCCACAGAATCCTTCAATATTGCAACACAATGCTTGAATATTTTCTTCAGTTCTTTCAGTTTCTTTAACAACTTGTGATATGCAGATGACATACTTTGCTTGCTGGGACCAAATAGGACTTGAAGCACTTATTGATGAGGAATTAAAGACGACAGTCTTCAGTATGTATTACACGTCAACATAAAGAAAACAGAAACCCTCACAACTCCACCAATAAGCGGCATCATGATAAACAGAGAAAATAGTGATGTTGTAAAGGATTTCAATTTACTTGGATCTACAATCAATACCCATGGAAGTAGCAATCAAGACATCAAATAAGGTATTGACTTGGGCAAATCTGCTGTAAAGGCTCCCTTAAAATGTTAAAAATCAAAAATACCACTGTGAGGACTAAGGTGCGCCTGACCCAACTCATGGTATTTTCAATCGCCTCATATGCATATGAAAGCTGGACAATGAATAAAGAAGATCTAAGAAGAATTGATTCCTTTGAATTATGGCAAAGAATATTGACTATACCACAGACTATACCATCGAACAAATCCGATTTGGAAGAAGTAGAGCCAGAACGCCCTTTAGAAGCAAGAATGGCAAGACTTTTTTTAACATGTTATCAGCAAGGACCAGTCCCAGGAGAAGGACACTACGCTTGGTAAAGTAGAGAGTCAGTGAAAAGATAAGACCCTCAACAAAATGAATTGACACAGTGGCTCAATGATGGGCTGAAACATAGCAAGGATTTTGTGGATGGCACAGGACCAGGCAGTGTTTTGTTGTGTTGTACTTAGGGTTGCTGTGTGTCAAAACCAACTTGACGGCACCTAACAACAGGCAATGGCAACAACCGCTGTCCAGATCCATGCGTTAACATTTTCATCAACTCTAAAACTTCCTTCATGCCCATTACAAGACAATACCTCTAAAGGTAGCAACTATTTATATCTTTTATTATAGACTTGTTTTGCCTGTTCTAGAACATAACTTGAATGCGATTATGCCTTATTTTGCCCTTTACTGTCACACAATGATTTTAAAATGCATCATGAAGCTTCATGTATCAGGGGTTCTTTCCCATTTATTGCTTAGTAGTATTTCGTATGATTATGTGATAGTTTACCCGTTACCTTGTGGATAGATATTTGGGTTGTTTCTAGTGTATTGGGCTATACTAGACTATTATTAATAAAGTTACTAGAAATATTCTTGTACAGTTTTGTTCAGATAAGATTATTTAAAAATAAAAGCCAGTAAGGGTAATCCTACAGGCCAAAGTGAAGACAATACTGAATAACAGAATGAGAATCTGAAGCAGAAGCCATGGCTGCCTCGGGGTTCTTGTCTACCTCCTAACCATGATACACAGTTTTAAGCAACAACATATACAGTCAAGAACATTTTGTGTCTGCACACTAGGATTGAGTTTGAATTAATATCCTAGAATAAAGGTGGGGACATCAATTAATTAAAAAATGTAGTACAATTTATCATACATGCTATAGACTGTATTATTCTTCAAACTAGATGATATAATAGTATCACTTTTATTTTCAAACATGAAAGGTGGGGACACTATGGACAATGCATCATCCTGCACAGATTCAAATTATACAATGAGGACTACGGTATGAAAATTATAATGAAACAGATTCCTTCTAAATACAAGGATGCAATTTCGACAAGTAAATTTTACCAAAAGATATGGTGTTACTTTGTGTGGTAGTGTGTTTCCCATGTCTGGAAGTCAACAAACACAGGATTAACGGCTGAACATAGAGTAGTGTTAATTCCTGCATTGTATCCATTGTTCCATTGTTGAGCAAGATGACCTATGAGGTTTCCGTTCTTTAAAGTTTTTTCAGTCCCAGCCTAGTCATACCCTCTTTGGCTGAAAGTCAATCCTAAATTCATATCATTTTATTGCCTGTACACATTTAAAGGACATGGTTAAACTCAGAATTGAGACGAGGAAGACATTACTTTACTCTTTTAGACACTACATCATAAAATGGCCTTCAAAACACTTACAATTGTTTAATTATTTCTCTGTCCACTTTTATAGTTTTCTGTGTATGTGAATATTAGAAAACAATTGATTAAGAAATAACATTTCTTCAGAATATAATACTCATATTAAAAATAAAATCAATTGCTGTCTATTCAATTATCACTCATGAAGACCCTATGTATGTCAGAGTAAAATTGTGTTCATTGGGTTTTCAGTGATTGCTTTTTCTAAAGTAGACTCTCAGGCCTTTCTCTGAAATAGTGATGTAACTGAGTGCATTTTTTAACATAAGAAATAGAGTAAGGGGAGGGAAAAAAAGAAGAGCAAACCCGAACCACCTTAGAAGACTACTTTGCTTGCAAAGAATACCTATGATAAAAACCAGTCATTCCTTTCATAAGAGAATATCTCTCAATTCAATGGTAGAGTAAAATATCAACATCCACCAGTAGCTCTGCAAATACAGCTCTATAACTTGTAATTCATGAAAATCTTTAGGATATTCTATCAACTAGTCAAAATGTCAGCCACACAAAAAGTATGTTTGCAGTATTTTAAAATCTTATAACTGTATGAAATTATTAGGTAATAATTAAATATATGGTAAAATCATTGGGCATTAACTTGTAGAATAAACTATGGATGGTTTTTGGAGCTGCTGAATTTAGGACAATAAATTGTCCCAACTTATCATAACATTTTTAACTTTGTGTTAATAGTACTGTTTACAGAAATTATCACTTGTGCACTAATGAAATAATTAGGAGATCTTCCTTAAACTCAGGAGTTGACTGCTCAGTCTTCTCATTGCCATCTTCATCTTCTTGTTCCTCAATGCATAGATGGCAGGATTCAGTATGGGTGTAATCATGAAGTCCAAAATAGCAAGAAACTTATCCACTGGCACTGTGGGAAATGGCCACACATAGGTAAAAATGCACAGTCCAAAAACAAAACCACCACAGTGATGTGAGCTGACAAAGTAGAAAAAGCCTTGGACAAGCCACCTGAAGAGTGTTTCCATACAGTGACCAGGATGAAGATGTAGGAGGAAGTCAGTAAGAACACGGTTCCCATGAAAATAAATCCACTGTTGGCAGTAATCACAAACTCCAGTCTGTAGGTGTCTGTGCAGGCAAGTTTGATAAACCGAGGGAGATCACAGTAAAAGCTGTCTACCTCATTAGGGCCACAAAAGTGCAAATGGACAACAAAAGCTAGCTGGGCCACTGAGTGAATGAGACCAATAACCCAAGCACTAACCAGAAGCCAAATGCACATCCATGGACTCATGATGGTCAGGTAGTGGAGGGGCTTACATATGGCCACATATCAGTCCAAGGCCATGGCTATGAGCAGCACCATCTCAGATCCACCCAGGACATGAACTACAAAAATCTGGATCACACACCCCTGGAATGATATAGTGTTTTGCCCAGAGTACAGGTCAGAGATCATTTTAGGAACTGTTAAAGTGGAAAGACACAAATCAATAAATGACAGGTTGGCTAGCAGGAAGTACATAGGAGAATGCAAATGAGAGTCAAAAGTCACTGTAAACACAACCAGGAGGTTGCCCAGAACAATTGTTACATAAAATACTGTGGAGAAGGCAAGGAGGAAATGTTGCATTCGTCTAGAAGTAGAAAGTCCCAGGAACACAAACTCAGACACTTCAGAGTAATTTGCTTCATACATTGACTTTGTCTATTGTTGCCTACAAGACCAGAAACAAAGAAATGACAAAAGAGATGTACCAGAAATAAACATTGACAGAAACAGTTTTGAGTTGTTTTTAAATTCTAGTATAAAAAGAAATTTTCACTAACAGCAACAATGTATTTTGAAAAATTCATGAATTCGTTTATTCACTCAACTAATATTCCTAAAGAACAATCACCACATGCCTCTTACTGTGTCAAAAGCCAAGATAAAACACAGACCCCGACTTAATGGCATTTACAGTGTAATGGTGAAGGTAAACATTAAGTATTCATTAATACAGATATAATTACAATTGCTGATTTGAAGGAACAAAACAGAGTACTATGAGAACAGTGTAACTCATCAAAGAGGTGCCTGCTCTGGACTCTGCTAATTCTGTATTGTTTAAATGGTCTAAAAGAACCTTTTATTACTTTTGACTTAAAAACTGGTTTTAAAAAAATACAAAATAAGAAGTTCAAACACACAGTTCAGCAGATTCTGAATACAGTGATGTCAATACCACTAACATGAGCATTGAAGAATTGAAATAAAGTTTTAGAAATGTGCGAACAACTGTTTGCTTATAAAAGGTGCAAGAGTCACTTTTTGCAAATGTTCTCAGTGAGGAATTCCTCCCTGAGGTAAAACCTCATATTTGTGACTAGTTTTTTCCTACTTTCTTAAAAATAACTCTGTTACTCCGTTGGTTGATACAAGTAAGGAAAGAGATGACAGAAAAAGAAAGAGAAGGGAGAAAAGGGAAGGGTCAGACTTAAGGACAGGAAGAATATAGGAGAGAACAGGAACAGAAACAAGCAAGAAAAGTACCATAAAGGTAAGAGCGAATCAGAACAGCATACAGAGACTCCTGCCTTCAGAACACCTCAGCGTGGCACACAAAGCCCTTGGGATCTGTCTGCTGCCCATCTTCCTAGCCTGTCATCTTGTCTCTCCCTGCATAAAGTTCACTCAAAACCTCATGAACTACAGTCAATCCTTGTTCTCTCATGACTACTCATGCTTACCTTGCTTTTGTCCTCCATGAAAAAATTCTCAAAGATTTTCCTTTGGATGATCACATCCCATTCTAAAAATTCCACTTCATTCATCAATTCATCAAATATGTCTCCCTCCCTCTTTCAGTCTGGGTTAAGCATTCCCCCTCTCTACTCACAGATCATGCTTGCAACCTCTCAGAATACTTAGTTTGTTACATTAGAATTAACAATGACTAGTCTGTCTCCTCTGCAAGGCCTATGAGCTTATGGGTGGAGATCAGGGACTGTCTCTTATTCATAAATCTGGCCCATAGTAAGTGTCCCAACTTTGGGAAGGATAAAGAGGTGGTTAGATGGATGTAGGCTTGCATGCATAAATTAATGGAAAGACAATTGATGATAATGATTTCATGATAAAGAACATTTTTTTCTGTATCTTGACCCTATTGAAAACTAATGCCAATAGAATTGTTAAAAAAAATTTGTGACTGTAGAACATTTGGCAGGTCTGAGGCAGACCACATTAAAATCAATTTCCAAGGTCCATTTCACTAGTGCCTACTGGAATGCAATGTAATCTAGACTCAGAAATTTCTGTGTGAATCAAGGCACAATCTACGCACACAGAACAACACATACAACCTGGCACCTGCAGGTGTTCCATAAATGCTTATTGAATTAGAAAATAGAAATTGAGGTAAGAAAGAGAGGAAGGGAGGGAGAAACAGAGAATGAGAGAGGGCAATAGATTTTGTTCTAGCATAGGTACCAGGCATTACCTGTATAAGGAAACAGCTGAGAATTGAAGCAGGCTACTGACTAATTATATCTTCTCCATGTACCTGGACAAAAGAAGGGCCCCAGAAACCAGTATTTTCAGCTATTACTGGAACATTACTAATACGTTTCCCTCTTTGATAAGGGAAAGTTAGTGCTTCTCACAACCACTCTCCTCCTAAAAAGCGTAAGAACAGGTCTGGGTGACCACTTGATGCCTCCTGGCTTGAGTCCCCAGGCCATTCATCATGGGAATCCTGCTTTTCGATTCCCATGGCTCTAAGTGGGGAATAAAATACTAAACATTTGGTCGTTGTTATAAAACGAACTATCTCGTATAAAATATGACAGCAAAGTATCTTCCAGGAAAATCACCATCTCCTAACATTTGAATGTTTATAAACCGAATATCATTTAGACTAAAGATAACAAGGAATAACTTTTTTTTAAATTGTGCTTTAGGTGCAAGTTTACAGCTCAAGTTAGTTTCTCATACAAAAATTTATACACACGTAGTTATATGACCCTAGGTGTTATCTGTATAATGTGACAGCACTCTCTCCCTTTCCACCGGGATTTCCCGTGTCCATTCAACCAGCTCCTGACCCTTTCTGCCTTTTCATCTCGCCTCAGGACAGGAGCTGCCAATTTAGCCTCGTGTATCTACTTGAACTAAGAAGCACAGTCTTCATGAGTATCATTTTTCATCTTATAGTCCAGTCTAACCTTTGCCTGAAGAGTTAGCTTCGGGAATGGTTTCAGTTCTGGGTTAGCAGAGAACCCCGAGACCATGTCTTCTGGGGTTCCTCCAGTCTCAGTCAGACCATTAAGTTGGTCTTTTTACTAGAATTTGAATTCTGCATCCTACTTTCCTCCTGCTTCATCAGGGACTCTGTTGTGTTCCCTGTCAGGGCGGTTATTGGTGGTAGCCAGGCACCACGTAGTTCTTCTGGTCTCAGGCTGAGGGAGTCTCTGGTTTATGTGGCCCTTTTGTCTCTTGGGCTAATATTTTCCTTCTGTCTTTTGTGTTCTTCTTTCTCCTTTGCTCCAGGTGTGTTGGGACAAATTGATGCATCTTAGATGGCCACTCGCTAGCTTTTAGGACCTCAGATGCCACTCACCAAAGTGAGATGTAGAACATTTTCTTAATAAGCTTTGTTATGCCAATTGACGTATATGTCCACCAAAAACATGATCCCACACCCCCGCCCCCCCTACTCTGCCCCTCAAAAATGTTCGGCTGTGTTCAGGAAACTTCTTAGCTTTTGGTTTTGTCCAGTTGTGCCGACCTCCCCCATATGGTGTGTTGTCCTTCCCTTCTTTCTTTTTTTTTTTACTACTAGTTAGTGAATACCTTTCTCCCTCCCTCCCCACTCTCATAACCATCAAAGGAATATTTTTTTCTGTGTTTAAAACTTTTCTTGAGTTCTTATAATAGTGGTCTTATATATTTGTCCTTTTGCAACTGACTAATATCACTCAGCATGATGTCTTCCAGATTCATCCATATTATGAGATGTTTCTCAGATTCATTGTTGTTCTTTATTTTTGTGTAGTATTGCATTGTGTGAATATACCATAATACGTTTATCCATTCCTCCATTGATGGGCACCTAGGTTGTTTCCGTCTTTTCACTATTGTGAACAGTGCTGCAATGAACATGGTGTGCGTATATTTATTCATGTGATGGCTTTTATTTCCCTAGGATATATTTCAAGGAGTGGGATTGCTGGATCATATGGTAGTTCTATTTCTAGCTTTTTAAGGAAGCACAAAAGTGATTTCCAAAGTGGTTGTACTATTTTACATTCCCACCAGCAGTGTGTAAGTGTTCCAGTCTCTCCACAACCACTTCAACATTTATTATTTTTGGGGGGACTAATGCTAGCCTTGTGGGGGTGTGATGTTATCTCATTATAGTTTTGATTTGCATTTCTCTAATGGCTAATGATTGTGAGCATATCCTCATGTATCTGTTAGCCACCTGTCTTCTTTGGTTAAGTGCCTGTTCATACCTTTTGCCCATTTTTTCACTGGATTATTTGTCTTTTTGTTGTTAAAGTTTTGCAGTATCTTGTAGATTTTAGAGTTTACACCCTGATCAGATATTTCATAGCCAAAATTTTTTTCCCAGTCTGTAGGTTGTCTTTTTACTTTTTTGGTGAAGTCTTTGGATGAGCATAAGTGTTTGATTTTTAGGAGCTCCCAGTTATCTAGTTTCTTTTCTGGTGTTTGTACATTATTAGTTATGTTTTGTTTTCTGTTTATGCCATGTATTAGGGCTCCCAGCATTGTCCCTATTTTTTCTTCCATGATCTTCATCATTTTAGATTTTGTATTTAAATCTCTGATCCGTTTTCAGTTAGTTTTTGTGCATGGTGTGAGCATGGGTCTTATTTCATTTTTTTGCAAATGGATATCTGGTTATGCCAGCACCATTTGTTAAAGAGACTGTCTTTTCCCCAAGTAATGGACTTTGGGCCTTTGTCAAATATCAGCTGCTCATAGATGGATGAATTTACTTCTGGATTCTCAATTCTGTTCCATTGGTCTGTGTATATATTGTACCAGTACCAGGCTGTTTTGACTACCGTGGCGGTATAATAGGTTCTAAAAACAGGTAGTGTTCTTTGTTTTTCTTTTTCAGTATTGTTTTACTTATCTGGGGCCTCTTTTCCTTCCATATGAAGTTGGTGATTTGTTTCTCCATCTCGTTAAAAAATGTCACTGGTATTTGGATCTGGATCGCATTGTATCTATAGATCACTTTGGGTTGAATAGACGTTTTTACAATGTTGAGTCTTCCTATGCATGAGCAAGCTAAGTTTTTTCCACTTACGTAGTTCTCTTTTTTGGTTTCTTGCAGTAGTGTCTTATAGTTTTCTTTGTATAGGTCTTTTACATCTCTGGTTAGATTTATTCCTAAGTATTTTATCTTCTTGGGGGCTACTGTAAATGGTATTGATTTGGTGATTTCATATTCAAAGTTCTCTTTGTTAGTGTAGGGGGAGGCAACTGATTTTTATGTTTATCTTGTATCCCGGTACTTTGCTGAAATCTTCTATTTCAGTAGTTTTCTTATGGATTCTTTGGGGTTTTCTGTGTATCATCTGCAAATAGGGACACTTTTACTTCCTCAACAATTTGGATGCCTTTTATTTCTTTTTCTTACCTTATTTTTCTGGCTAGAACCTCCAGCTCAATGTTGAATAAGAGTGGTGATAAAAGGCATCCTTGTCTGTTTCCCCTTCTCAAGGGGAATGCTTTCAGATTCTCTTCATTTAGGATGATGTTGGCTGTTGGCTTTGTATAAATGCACTTAATTATATTGAGGAATTTGCCTTCTATTCCAGTTTTGCTGAGAGTTTTTATCATGACTGGGCACTGGACTTTGTCAAATGCCTTTTCTGCATCAATTGATAAGATCATGTGGTTCTTGTCTTTTGTTTTATTTATGTGGTGGATTACATTGATTTTTTTTTTTTTAATATTGAACCATCCCTGCATACCTGGTATGAATCCCACTTGGTCGTGGTGAATTATTTTTTTGATATGTTGTTGAATTTTATTGGCTATAATTTTGTTGAGGATTTCTGTGTTTATGTTCATGAGAGATATTGGCCTGTAATTTTCTTTTTTTGTGGTGTCTTTACCTGGTTTGGTATCAGGGATATGTTGGCTTCATAGAATGAGTTTGGGTGTATTCCATCCTTTTCTATGCTCTGAAATACCTTTAGTAGTAGTGGTATTAACTCTTCTCTGAAAGTTTGGTGGAATTCTCCAGTGAAGCCGTCAGGGTCAGGGCTTTTTGTCGTTGTTGTTGTTGGAAGTTTTTCAGTTACCTTTCAATCTCTTCCTCTTCCTTTGTTATAGGTTTATTTAGTTGCTCTTCTTCTATTTGTATTAGTTTTGGTAGGTGGTGTGTTTCTAGAAATTTGTCCATTTCCTCTAGGTTTTCCAATTTGTTGGAGTACCATTTTGCATGGTATTCTGTTATGATTTTCAATACCAGTTTATTCTATTGTGATATTGCTCATCTCGTTTCTTATACTGGTTATTTGCTTCCTCTACTATTTTTCTTTTGTCAGCTTGGCCAGTGGTTTATGTATTTTGTTGATATTTTCAAAGAACCAGTTTTGGTCTTGTTAGCCCTTCCAATTTTTTTTCTATTCTCTATTTCATTTAAGTCTACTCCAATTTTTATTAATTCCTCTCTTCTGGTGCCCCAGGGCTTCTATTGGTGTTTTCTTTCTATTTGTTTAAGTTGTAGGACTAATGTTTTGATATTGGCCCTTTTTTTCTTTTGGATGTGTGTATTTATTGCTATAAGCTGACTTTCGAGTACTGCTTTTGCTGTGCCCCAAAGGTTCTGGTAGGATGTGTTTTCATTCTAACTGAATTCTGTGAATTTCTTTATTCTGTTCTTAATTTCTTCTATGACCCAGTAGTTTTTGAGCAAGGCGCTGTTCAGTTTCCATGCATTTGATTTTTCTTCCTTTCTTTTTCTGTTATTGATTTCCACTTTTATATCTTTATGCTCACAAAGATCTTTGTAATATTTCAATGTTTTGGATTCTTTTAAGGCTGCTTTGTGGCCTAAAGTGTGGTCTATTCTGGAGAATGTTCCATGTGCATTGGAAAAGAAAAAAAATACTTGCCTGCTGTTGGATGGAGTGTTCTAAATGTGTCTACAGATCAAGTTGGTTGATTGTGGCATTTAGTTCTTCCATGTCTTAATTGGGCTTCTTTCTAGATGTTCTGTCCTTCACGAAGGTGGTGTATTGAAGTCTCCTACTATTATTGTGGAGATGTCTAATTCTCTTTTCAATGTCCTTAGAGTTTTTTTTTTTTTTTTACATATTTTGGAGCCCTGTTGTAAATATTTATTATGATTATGTCCTCCTGGTGTACTGATCCTTTAATCATTATATAGTGTCTTTCCTTATCCTTTATGGTTGATTTTGTTTTAAAATTTATTTTGTCAGAGGTTAATATTGCCACTCCTCCTGTTTTTTGATTGTTGTTTGCTTGATATATTTTTTCCATCCTCTGAGTTTTTGTTTGTGTCTTTAAGCCTAAGGTGTGTCTCTTGCAGGCAGAACATAGACAGATCATGTGTTTTTTTATCCATCTTGCCACTCTCTGTCTCTTTATTGGTGCGTTTAGTCCATTTACATTCCACATTAAATATTGATAGGTATGAGTTTAGCGCCATCATTTTGATGTATTTGTGTGTGTGTTGTTAACAGTTTCTTTGTTCCACTTAATTTTCTGTGCTGGTTAGTTTTTCTTTATGTATTTTCTTTTCATCTTTTTTATTGTCGTTGATTTTGTATTTGCTGAGTCTTTATGTTTTTCTTCCTTTCTAGTTTGATGTGTAGAATTGTTAGTTTCCTTTGTGGTTACCTTAATATTTATGTCTATTTTTCTAAGTTTAAACCAATCTTTTATTTCTTGATAATACCTTGACTTCCTTTCCATATAAAAGATCTATGACTACATTATTTAGTCCTCTTTTTTGTTTTAATGTGTCATGTTTTACATATTGATGTCTCTGTTTCCCTATTTCCAGTGTTTTAGCTTTGATTTATTTTTGTGACTTCCATATCTGGGTTGATATCTGGTTGTTCTATCCTGTGTTCTAGTCTTGGGTTGTTATTTAATGTTATTGAATTTCTAACTGGAAGACTCCCTTTAGTATTTCCTGTAATTTTGGTTTGGTGTTTACAAATTCCCTAAACTTCTGTTTATCTGGAAATGCCCTAATTTTGCCACCATATTTGAGAGACAGTTTTGTTGGATATATAATTCTCAGCTGGCATTTTTTTTTTCCTTCAAGGCTTTATATATGTCATCCCATTGCCTTCCTGCCTGAATGATTTCTGCTGACTAGTCAGAGCTTAGCCTTATTGACTCTCCTTTGTAGATGACTTTTTGTTTACCCCCAGCTGCTCTTAAAATTATCTCTTTATCTTTGGTTTTGGTAGGCTTGATTATAATAAGTCTCTGTGATTTTAGGGGTCTAACTATTAAAAAACTCATTAAATAGCCATTATTTAAAATTCTATTGAAAATGTATTTGTAAAATAACCTAACAGTGTACTTCTTTTAGCTCATCTATGTAATTGGGATACTCATTTTTAGAGATACTAACTTTTAACATTAACTAAAGTTCACTATGCTAAGTGTAAGAGACAATGTAAAATGTACTTTTTTTCATATTTCAAATTCCATGGGTTTAGCAACTATTCTGTACTGCCTCCCTTTTATATCATACCGTAACATACAAATATGAGTCCATAGGACTATTTAGGTTTAAAATTTTAGAAAACATTTTTATAAAACCTATCTCATTTCTACTTTTGAACAAAACCATGAAGTGGAAATGAAGTTCTCTTCCACATTAATAGATGCATAAATGAGGTTGTAACTCATTTACAGTTGGTGGCAGAACAGGCCTAGAACTCATGTTCCCTGGGATTCAGCCTAATGGCCTTCTCACTGGGTGACTAATGTCAGACACACTGAATGTCTGCAGTGCTGCTTGGAAAAGCAACATACACACATAGAAAAACAAACCCCAAGCATTCTTAGTCACAAGCATTCAACCCTATTATAAGAACTCCCTTTCCAACATATTGTATTAACAAACTTGATTTAATTAAATTGTTATCAAGTTCTACATAAGACCTTGCAGTTTAATCAATTCCAGACTGAAGCAGTTTACAAAAATCTTCAATTTGTTCATCTTTGGCATTAGTGGTTGGAACATAAATCTGAATAGTCATATTAACTGGTCTTCCTTGTAGGAGTATGGATATTCTATCACAGACAGCATTGCACTACAGGATAGATCTTGAAATGTTCTTTTTGACAACGAATGCATCACCATTCCTCTTCAATTTCTTCTTCCTGGGATAGGAGACCATATGATTTTTCAATTCAAAATGGCCAATACCAGTCCATTTCAGCTCACTAATGCCTAGGATATTGATCTTCAAACATTTTATTTCATTTTTGAAGATTTCCAATTTTCCTTGATTCATATTTTTACATTCCATGTTCCAATTACTAATGGATATTTGAAGCTGTGACTTCTGATTTTGAGTCATGCTACATTAGCAAATGAAGGTCCCAAAAGCTTTATTCCAACAATTTCATTAAGGTCAACTCCACATTGAAGATGCAGCTCTTCCCCAGTCATATTTTCAGTGTCTTCCAACCTGAGGTGCTCATCTTCCAGCACTATATCAGACAGTGTTCCGGTATTAATCATAAGGTTTTCACTGGTTACTTTTCATCAGAAGTAGATCAATAAGTCCTTTGTCCTTGTGTTTTAGTCTGGAAGCTTTGCTGAAACCCGTCCACTGTGGGTGGCCCTGCTGGTATCTGAAATACCAGTGGCATAGCTTCCAGCGTAGCAGTAACACGTAAGCCACCACAGTATGACAAACTTACAGACTGATAGATATTGAAATGTACAGCTTTCAGTATGGATTACACTTCAACATAAAAGAAACAAAAATCCTCACAACTGGACTAATAAGCAACATTGTGATAAATGGGGAAAATACTGAAGCTGTCAAGGATTTCATTCTACTTGGATTAATAATCAACACTCATGGAAGTAGAAGTCAAGAAATCAAATGACGTATTGCATTAGGCAAATCTTATGCAAAAGACCTCTTTAAAATCTTAAAAAACAAAGATGGGAGGTGGGGCCAAGATGGCTGACTAGGTAGATGCTACCTTGGATCCCTCTTGCAACAAAGACTCAGAAAAACAAGTGAATTGATCACATACATGACAATGTACTAACCCTGACCATCAAACAGAGATCTAAAGAGTTGACCTGAGTGACAGGTGAGTGAAAAGCTGGGCCCTGAACCAGCAACCGCTTCTGTAACTCGCAACCCACTCCACAGACTTGAGCCCTCACTGTTCCCTGGTGCCGAGTGGCGGGGCTGATAGCAGCTTGCTGAGGTGGGGCAGGCATGGGACACAGCCCTAACCCCTAACCCCATGGGGTAACCTCCACAGAGACTCAGCCAGTGCAAGCAGGCTGCACACTGACGTGGCAAAGGAGAGAACGAACGAGCAATCATGGGAAAGCAGTGACTGTTTTCGGAGCCTGGAGCCAGCATCCCAGTCTGAAAACATTGGCACTGGGCTTTGGACTGGGCACAAGGGAGCTGAACCCGGCATCCTGAGAGGGTGCAAACACAGGACGCAGCCCTAGCACCCTGAAGTGACCTTGGGGGAAGCCCAGCCAGTGCACGCAGGCAGTGCAGTGATGCAGCTGACAGGAGGATAGGTCACTGGGAGGCAGTGACTGGTTTTGGAGCTGGGAGTGTGGCATCCCAGCTGGGGAAACTGGGCGCTGGGCTTTGGACTGAGAATGGAAGAACTGACCATGGCTTCTGAGGCACCACATGCACAGGACGCGGGCCTGACCCTCGGGGGCAGTCTCGACCCAGCCAATGCACACAGGATACATGCCCCTCGGGAATCTGAGATGAAACAGTCCTCACCAAGCAAGAAAAGTAACTTTGTCTATATTCCTGGGTGCTACTCTCTCCTACCTTTCTGATCCCTCCCCTTCCCTTCCCAGGCAGCTTCATTAACATTGGAATTTCCTAAGCCAGAGAGTGAAGTGCTCTGCATTTTTTGTTTCTTTGTTTGGTTTGTCTTTTCCTAACCCATTCTCCTGGTCTGAGAGAAGCAGCTACAAAAAACCCAGGGAACAAGAATCCTTCCCTGACTTCCCGAAATTGGACTAAAAATGCAGAACCAGCTCCAGCCAAGCATATGAGATCCATAGTCTTGGGCTTTCATCCCTACAGGGAACAAGGCAGCTATTATAATGCAAAGGCAATTCTGATAGTGATCTGACTATAATTCTTTTAGCTGATTACTGGAAAGACATGTTTCCCAGGTCTGATATCTCTACCTATTAAACAGAGCCTCACTGACCCACAACGGGGAAATGAGGGCTGAAGCTCCCCCCCAGACCACATAACCTCCCGCCATAGGGGTCTGAGGATAGTGACACCTACCAATCTGTAGAGGTACATGCATTGGGTGCCTAAGGTACAGCTGCAGAGCCCACCCACCAAAGTGCTTTAGGAATAGAGACACACCTACCTCACTGGCACTTGGGGGAAGCCTGTTAGAATCTTGCTCCCCCTGGAATGTGACCCACTGCTTCTACTAGAATCTGGTGCACACCACTACTCCTCTAAGCGAATAGATGACAGTCTACCCCACACACTTGGTGACCCAAAATCAGATTCTACTAAAGAATAGTGAATGGACTCTTAGGCTTATATTTCTGGTAATGGCCCAAACCAGCTGGTAAGAGGAGATGAGTGATTCAAAGGCTACAACAATCAAGACAGCACAATCTAGTAGCCCATCTATGTATACTGAAAGAAAACAAGATAAGACTGAGTGAGCAATATAAAATAAATCATTATAATATCTTATAGATGGCTCGGAGGCAGCAGTTGATACCAAACCACATAAAGAAGCAAACCATGATTGCTTCCACAACTCCCCAAATTAAAGAATCAAAATCTTTCCCAAATGAAGATACAATCCTGGAGCTGCCAGATGCAGAATATTAAAAACTAATATACAGAATACTTCAAGACATCAGGGATGACCTCAAAAATGAAATAAGACAATCTACAGAAAAAGCCAAGGAACACACTGATAAAGCAGTGGAAGAAATCAAAAAGATTATTCAAGAACATAGTGGAAAAATTAATAAGCTGCAAGAATCCATAGAGAGAGAGCATTCAGAAATCCAAAAGATTAACAGTAAAATTACAGAATCAGACAACTCAATAGGAAGGCAGAGGAGCAGAATCGATCAATTGGAAGGCAGAGTGGGGGAGGTGGAGGATAAAGCAATTGACACCAATATAGTTGAAGAAAAATCAGTTAAAAGAATTTAAGAAAAAATGAAGAAACCCTAAGAATCATGTGGGACTCTATCAAGAAGAATAACTTGCATGTGATTGGAGTTCCAGAACAGGGAGGGATAACAGAAAATACAGAGAGAATAGTTGAAGATATGTTGGCAGAAAACTCCCCTGACATCATGAAAGACAAAAGGATATCTATACAAGATGCTCATCGAAACCCATATAAGAATGATCCAAAAAGAAAATCACCAAGACATATTATCATCAAACTTGCCAAAACCAAAGATAAAGAGAAAATTTTAAAAGCAGCCAGGGATAAAAGAAAGGTCTCCTACAAAGGAGAATCAATAAGTTCAGACTACTCAGCAGAAACCATGCAGTCAAGAAGGCAATGGGATGACATATATAGGGCACTGAAGGAGAAAAACTGCCAGCCAGGGATCATTTATGCAGCAAAACTCTCCCTCAAATATGAAGGCAAAATTAAAACATTTACAGATAAACACAAGCTTAGAGAATTTGCAAAAACCAAACCAAAGCTACAAGAAATACTAAAGGAAATTGGTCAGAAAATCAGTAACATCAGATAACAACAAAACACAAGGTCACAGAACAGAACATCCTGATATCAACTCAAATAAGGAAATCACAAAAACAAATTAAGATTAATTTTAAAAAAGAAAAAAATGCTCAAAACAAGGAATCATTGAAGTCATTATATAAAAGATCAGAATAATCAAAAAGAGGTACTAAATACAGGAGGCATAGACCTGCCATATGGAGAGGAAAACAATGCGATATAGGACGATACAAGTTAGGTTTTTACTTAGAAAAATGGGGTAAATATTAAGGTAACCACAAAGAGGTCTAACAATGCCATAACTCAAAACAAAAACCAAGAAAAACATAACGACTCAGCAAACATAAATCCGACTACCATGAAAATGAGGAACACACAATTTACAAAGAAAAACATCTCAGCACAAAAAAAGTAAGTGGAAAAATGAAACTGTCAACAACACACACAAAAAGGAATCAAAATGACAGCACTAAACACAATTACACTGAACGTAAATGGACTAAATGCACCAAAAAAGAGACGGACAGTCTCAGACTGGATAAAGAAACATGATCCATCTATATGCTGCCTACAAGAAACACACCTTAGACTTAGAGACACAAACAAACTAAAACTCACAGGATGGAAAAAAACGTATCAAGCAAACAACAATCAAAAAAGAACAGGAGTGGCAATATTAATTTCTGACAAAATAGACTTCAAAGTTAAATCCACCACAAAGGATAAGGAACGCCACCACATAATGATTAAAGGGACAATTGATCAGGATGATATAACCATATTAAATATTTATGCACCCAATGACAGGGCTGCAAGATACATAAATCAAACTTTAACAGAACTGAAAAGTGAGATAGACACCTCCACAATTATAGTAGGAGACTTCAACACACCACTTTCGCAGAAAGATAGGACTTCCCGTAAGAAGCTCAATAGAGACATGGAAGACCTAATTGCTACAATCAACCAACTTGACCTCATAGACTTATACAGAACACTCCACCCAACAGCTGCAAAGTATACTTTTTTTTTCTAGTGCACATAGAACTCTCTAGAATAGACCACATATTTGGTTGTAAAACAAACCTTTGCAGAATCCAAAACATTGAAATATTACAAAGCATCTTCTCAGGCCACAAGGCCATAAAGGTGGAAATCAATAAGAGAAAAATCAGGGAAAAGAAATCAAATACTTGGAAACTGAACAATACCCTGCTCAAAAAAGACTGGGTTATAGAAGACATTAAGGAGGGAATAAAGGAATCTTAGAATGCAACGAGAATGAAAACACTCCCTATCAAAACCTCTGGGATACAGCTAAAGCAGTGCTCAGAGGTCAATTTATATCAATAAATGCACACATACAAAAAGAAGAAAGAGCCAAAATCAGAGAGCTGTCCCTACAAATTGAACAAATAGAAACTGAGCAACAAAAGAATCCATCAGGAACCAGAAGAAAACAAATAATAAAAATTAGAGCTGAACTAAATGAATTAGAGAACAGAAAAACAATTGAAAGAATTAACAAAGCCAAAAGCTGGTTCTTTGAAAAAATTAACAAAATTGATAAACCATTGGCCAGATTGACTAGAGAAATAAAGGAAAGGAAACAAATAACCCGAATAAGAGACAAGATGGGCCACATCACAACAGACCCAACAGAAATTAAAAGAATCATATCAGATTATTACGAAAAATTGTAATCTAATAAATTTCCAACCTAGAAGTAATGGATGAATTCCTAGAAAAACACTACCTACCTAAACTAACACAATCAGAAGTAGAACAACTAAATAGACCCATAATAAAAAAAGAGATTGAAAAGGTAATCAAAAAACTCCCAACAAAAAAAAGCCCTGGCCCGGACGGCTTCACTGCAGAGTTCTACCAAACTTTCAGAGAAGAGTTAACACCACTACTAGTAAAGCTATTTCAAAGCATAGAAAATGATGGAATACTACCTACCTCATTCTATGACGCCACCATATCCCTGATACCAAAACCAGGTAAAGACACCACAAAAAAAGAAAATTACAGACATATATCCCTCATAAACATAGATGCAAAAATCCTCAACAAAATTCTAACCAATAGAATTCAACAACATATCAAAAAAATAATCCACCATGACCAAGTGGGATTTATACCAGGTATGCAAGTTTGGTTTAATATTAGAAAAACCATTAATGTAATCCACCATATAAATAAAACAAAAGACAAAAACCACATGATCTTATCAATTGATGCAGAAAAGGCATTTCACAAAGTCCAACACCCATTCATGATAAAAATTCTCAGCAAAATAGGAATTGAAGGAAAACGCCTCAACATAATAAAAGGCTTCTATACAAAGCCAACAGCCAACATCATTCTAAATGGAGAGAGCCTGAAAGCATTTCCCTTGAGAACGAGAACCAGACAAGGATGCCCTTTATCACCGCTCTTATTCAACATCGTGCTAGAGGTCCTAGCCAGAGCAATTAGGCTAGACAAAGAAATAAAGGGCATCTGGATTAGCAAGGAAGAAGTCAAATTATCTCTATTTGCAGATGACATGATCTTATACACAGAAAACCCTAATGAATCCTCCAGAAAACTACTGAAACTAATGAAAGAGTTCAGCAGAGTCTCAGGTTACAAGATAAACACACAAAAATCGCTTGGATTCCTCTACATCAACAAAAAGAACATCGAAGAGGAAATCACCAAATCAGTACCATTCACAGTAGCCCCCAAGAAGATAAAATACTTAGGAATAAATCTTACCAAAGATGTAAAAGACCTATACAAAGAAAACTACAAAGTACTAGTACAAGAAACTAAAAGGGACCTACTTAAGTGGAAAAACATACTTATCTCATTGATAGGAAGACCTAACATAGTAAAAATGTCTATTCTACCAAAAGCCATCTATACATACAATGCACTTCCGATCCAAATTCCAATGACATTTTTTAATGTGATGGAGAAACAAATCACCAACTTCATATGGAAGGGAAAGAAGCCCCAGATAAGTAAAGCATTGCTGAAAGAGAAGAAGAAAGTGGGAGGCCTCACTCTAGCTGATTTTAGAACATATTATACAGCCACAGTAGTCAAAACAGCCTGGTACTGGTACAACAACAGGCACATAGACCAGTGGAACAGAATTGAGAACCCAGATATAAATCCATCCACATATGAGCAGCTGATATTTGACAAAGGCCCAGTGTCAGTTAATTGGGGAGAAGACAGTCTTTTTAACAAATGGTGCTGGCATAACTGGATATCCATTTGCAAAAAAATGAAACAGGACCCATACCTCACACCATGCACAAAAACTAACTCCAAGTGGATCAAAGACCTAAACATAAAGACTAAAATGATAAAGATCATGGAAGAAAAATTAGGGACAACGTTAGGAGCCCTAATACAAGGCATAAACAGAATACAAAACATTACCAAAAATGACAAAGAGAAACCAGACAACTGGGAGCTCCTAAAAATCAAACACCTATGCTCATCTAAAGACTTCTCCAAAAGAGTAAAAAGACCACCTACAGACTGGGAAAGAATTTTCAGCTATGACATCTCTGACCAGCACCTGATCTCTAAAATCTATATGATTCTGATAAAACTCAACCACAAAAAGACAAACAACCCAATCAAAAAGTGGGCAAAGGATATGAACACACACTTCACTAAAGAAGATATTCAGGCAGCTAACAGACACATGAGAAAATGCTCTCGATCATTAGCCATTAGAGAAATGCAAATTAAAACTACGATGAGATTCCATCTCACTCCAAAATGCTGGCATTAATCCAAAAAACACAAAATGATAAATGTTGGAGAGGCTGCAGAGAGATTGGAACTCTTATACACTGCTGGTGGGAATGTAAAATGGTACAACCACTTTGGAAATCCATCTGGCGTTATCTTAAACAGTTAGAAATAGAACTACCATACAACCCAGCAACCCAGAAATCCCACTCCTCGGAATATACCCTAGAGAAATAAGAGCATTCACACAAACAGATATATGCACACCCATGTTTATTGCAGCTCTGTTCACAATAGCAAAAAGCTGGAAGCAACCAAGGTGTCCATCAACGGATGAATGGTTAAATAAATTATGGTATATTCACACAATGGAATACTACGCATTGATAAAGAACAGTAATGAATTTTTGAAACATTTCATAACATGGAGGAACCTGGAAGACATTATGCTGAGTGAAATCAGTCACATGCAAAAGGACAAATACTGTATAAAACCACTATTAGAAGTTCTGGAGAAATAATATAAACTGAGAAGAACACATTCTTTTGTGGTTACGAGAGGGGGGGCAGGGGGGTAGAGGGTTATTTACTGGCTAGTTAGTAGATAAGAACTACTTTAGGTGAAAGGAAGGACTACACTGAATACAGGGAAGGTCAGCTGAACTGGACTGGACCAAAAGCAAAGAAGTTTCTGGAATAAACTGAATGCTTCGAAGGTCAGCGGAGCATGAGCGGGGTTTTGGGGACTATTGCTTAAGGGGACTTCTAAGTCAATTGGCATGATAAACTCTATTATGAAAACATTCTGCATCCCACTTTGAACTGTGGCGTCTGGGATCTTAAGTGCTAACAAGAAGCCATCTAAGATGCTTCAATTGGTCTCAACCCGCCTGGATCAAAGGAGAATGAAGAACACCAAGGTCACACGATAACTATGAGCCCAAGAGACAGAAAGGGCCTAATGAACCAGAGACTTACATCACCCTGAGACCAGAAGAAGTAGATGGTGCCCGGCCACAACCGATGACTGCCCTGACAGGGAGCACAACAGAGAACTCCTGAGGGAGCAGGAGAACAGTGGGATGCACACCCCAAATTCTCATAAAAAGACCAGACTTAATGGTCTGACTGAGACTAGAAGAATCCGGGCGGTCATGGTTCCCAAACCTTCTGTTGGCCCAAGACAGGAACCATTCCTGAAGAGTACTCATCAGATATGGAAGGGACTGGACAATGGATAGGAGAGAGATGCTGATGAAGAGTGAGCTACTTGTATCAGGTGGACATTTGAGACTGTGTTGGCATCTCCCGTCTGGAGGGGAGATGGGAGGGTAGACAGGGTTAGAAACTGGCAAAACAGTCGCGAAAGGAGAGACTGGAAGAAGGGAGCAGGCTGACTCATTAGGGGGAGAGTAAATGGGAGTATGTAGTAAGGTGTATTTAAGCTTATATGTGACAGACTGACTTGATTTGTAAACTTTCACTTAAAGCACAATAAATT
This sequence comes from Elephas maximus indicus, assembly GCF_024166365.1. Lineage (NCBI taxonomy): Eukaryota > Metazoa > Chordata > Mammalia > Proboscidea > Elephantidae > Elephas > Elephas maximus. The sequence goes on along the minus strand of NC_064828.1, from coordinate 25,227,932 downwards.
TATTAAAAAAAAAAACAAATATGTCACTTTGATGACTAATGTGTACCTAATCAGTGAGGTGTAGTCCATGCTGAAAGCTGCATTCTTTGATCGTCCTCAGTAAGTGCTTCAAGTCGTCTTAACTTACAGCAAGCAACGTGTGTCATCTTCATATCACAGGTTGTTAATGAATTTGATTAACAATCCTGATGCCAAGTTCTTCTTCATATAGTTCAGCTTCTGGGATTATGTGCTCATCATACAGATTGAATAAGTGTGGTGAAAGATACAATGCTAACGCATACATTCCATGACTATAAAACACCCAGTATCCCCTTGTTCTATTTGAATGTCTGCCTCTTGGTCTACGTACAGGTTCCTCATGGGCACAATTAAGTGTTCTGAAATTCCCATTCTTCAAAATGTTATTCATAATTTGTTAGAGTCCACACAGTCAAATGACTTTGTATAGTCAGTAAAACACATGTAAACATCTTTCTGGTATTCTCTGCTTTCAGCCATGATCCATCTGACATCAGAAATGATACCCATGGTTTCATGTCCTCTTCTGAATATGGCTTGAATTTCTGGCAGTTCCCTGTTGATGTACTACTGCATGAATGATCTTTGAATGATCTTTGGCAAAATTTTACTTTTATGTGATATTAATGATATTGTTTGATAATTTTCACCTTTCTTTGAAAAAGGTACAAATATGGATCTCTTCTAGTTGGTTGTCAGGTAGCTGCCTTCCAAATTTTTTGGTATAGACCAGTGAGCAACTCCAGTGGTGCATTCATTTCTTGAAATATCTCAATTGGTATTCCTTCAATTCTTTGGCCTTGTTTTTCAACAATGCCTTCAGTACAGCTTGGACCTCTCCCTTCAGCACCGTCAGTTCTTGATCATATGCTACCTCATGAAATGGTTGAATCTTGACCAATTCTTTTGGTACTGTGATTCTGTGTATTCCTTCCATGTTCTTTTGATGTTTTGGGGGTCATTTAATAATTTCCCCGTAGAATCCTTCAATACTGCAACTTGATGTTTGAGTTTTTTCTTCAATCTGTTCAACTTGAGAAATGCTGAGCGTGTTCTTCCTTTTTGATTTTCTAATTCAGGGTCTTTTCACGTTTCATTATGATTCTTTACTTTGTCATCTCAAGCCTCCCTTGATATCTTCTGCTCAGCTTTTTTGGTTCATCATTTCTTCCTTTTGCTTTAGTTACTCTGTGTTCAGGAAAAGTTTCACAGTCTCATCTGACATCCATTCTGGTGTTCTCTTTCTTTCTTGTCTTTTTAATGACCTCTTGTTTTCTTCATGCATGATGTCTTTGATGTCATTCCACAACTTCTCTGTTCTTTGGTTATTAGCGTTCAGTGCAAGAAATTTATTCTTGAAATGATCTCTAAATTTGGACTTACTCAAGGTTTTATGTTGGCTCTTATAGAATTGTTCTAATTTTCTTCAACTTCAACTTAAACTTGCATATGAGCAACTGTTGGTCTGTTCCACAGATAGCCCGTGGACTTGTTCTGAGTGATGTTACTGAGCTTTTCCATCATTTCTTTCCATAGATGTAGTCAATTTGATTCCTAGGTACTCCATCTGGCAAGGTCCCTATATATAGTTGCTGTTCATGTTGTTGAAAAAGGTACTTGCAAATAAAAAGTCATTGGTCTTGCAAAATTCTATCATGCAATCTCTGACATTGTTTCTTTCACCAAGGTTGTATTTTCCAACTACCAATCCTTCTTTGTTTCCAACTTTCACATTTCAATAATCAGTAATTATTTATGCATCTTGATTGCAAGTTTGATCAATTTCAGACTGCAGAAGTTGGTAAAAATCTTCAATTTCTTCATCTTCAGCCTTAGTGGTTGGCGTGTAAATTTGAATAATAGTCATATTAACTGGTTTTCCTTGTAGACATATGGATACTATCCTAACATGAAAGAATTGTACTTCAGGATAGATAGTGAAATATTATTTTTGACAATGAAGGGGATGGCATTTGCTTTCATTTTGTCATTCTTGGCATAGTAGATCATATGATTGCTTCAAAATGGCCAATACCAGTCCATTTTGGCTTACTAACGCCAAGGACATTGATCTTTATGCGAGCCATTTCATTTCTGATGACTTCCAATTTTCCTAGATTCATACTTTATATAGTCCATATTCTGATTATTAATGGATTTTTGCAGATCTTTCTTCTCTTTTGGAGAAGTGATACATCAGCAAATGAAGGTCCCAGAACTTGACTCCACCCAAGTCAGGTTAAGGTTAATTCTACTTAGAGGAAGCAGTCTTTTCCATCCTGAGGGGTTCATCTTCCAGTAGTATATCAGACAATGTTTCACTGCTATTTATAAGGTTTTCATTGGCCAAATTTTTCAAAAGTAGACTGCCAGATCCTTCTTCCTAGTCTGTATTAGTTTGGAAGTTCCACTGAAACCTGCCCATCAAGGGTGACGTTGCTAGTATTTGAAATACTGGGGGTATTCCAGTATCATATCAACATGCAAGCCACCAAAGTATGACAAACTGACACATATGTGGTGGAATTGAATGAATGAATGAATAAAATTAATAAATATATAATTATGTGGAATGGAAACTGAAACAGTACATACTCAAATGTTAACAAATGTTGTTGTTGTTAGGTGCCATCAAGTCGGTTCCAACTCATAGTGACCTTATGCAGAACAGACCAAAACACTGCCTGGTCCTGTGCCATCCTTGCAATCATTGTTATGCCTGAGCTCATTGTTGGCAGCCAACGTGTCAATCCACCTTTTTGAGAGTCTTTCTCTTTCCCACTGACCCTCTGTTTTATCAAGCATGATGTCCTTCTCCAGGGACTGATCTCTTCTGACAACATGTCCAAAATATTTAAGACCCAGTCTTGCCATCCTTGCTTTTAAGGAGCATTCTGGTTGTACTTCTTCCAAGACAGATTTGTTCGTTCTTCTAGCAGTACATGGTGTATTCAATATTCTTCATCAATTCCACAATTCAAAATTCGTCTTCCTTATTCATTGTCCAGCTTTCACATGCATATGATGCAACTGAAAATACCATGGCTTGAGTCAGACTCACCTTAGTCTTCAAGGTGACATCTTTGTTTTTCAACACTTTAAAGAGGTTCTTTGCAGCAGATTTGCCCAATACAATGCATCTTTTGATTTCTTGACTGCTGCTTCCATGGGTGCTGATTGTGGATCCAAGTCAAATGAAATCCTTAACAACTTCAGTCTTTTCTCTGTTTTTCATGATTGTGAGGATTTCTGTTTTCTTTATGTTGAGGTGTAACCCATACTGAAGCTGTGGTCTTTGATCTTCACTAATATGTCCTTCAAGTCCTCTTCACTTTCAGCAAGCAAGGTTGTGTCATCTGCATAACGCAGGTTGTTAACAAGTCTTCCTCCAATCCTAATGCCCGGTTCTTTTTCATAAGGTACAGCTTCTCGGATTATATGCTTAGCATACAGATTGGATAGGTATAGTTAAAGGATAAAACCCAGATGCACACCTTTCCTGACTTTAACCACTCAGTATCCCCTTGTTCTGTCCAAACAACTGCCTCTTGATCTGTTGACCTATGTACCGGTTCATCATGAGCACAATTAAGTGTTCTGGAATTCCCGTCCTTCTCAAAGTTATCCATAATTCGTTATGACCCACACAGTCAAATGCCTTTGCAAAGTCAATAAAACACAGGTAAACATCCTTCTGGTATTCTCTGCTTTCAGCCAGGATCCATCTGACATGAGCAATGATATCCCTGGTTCCACGTCCTGTTCTGAATCCGGCCTGAATTTCTGAAAGTTCCCTGTCAATATACTGCTACAGCCATTTTTGAAGATCTTCAGCAAAATTTAGCTTGCGTGGATATTAATGATATTGTTCTATAATTTCCACATTCAATTGGATCACCTTTCTTGGGAACAGGCATAAACATGGATCTCTTCTATTCAGTTGGCCAGGAAGCTATCTTCCATATTTCTTGGCATAGACGAGTGAGCACTTCCAGCACTGCATCTGTTTGTTGAAACATCTCAATTGATATTCCATCAATTCCTGGAGCCTTGTTTTTCACCAATGCCTTCAGAGCAGCTTGGACTTCTTCCTTCAGTACCATCGGTTCCTGTTCATATGCCGCCACTTGAAATGGTTGAACATAGACTAATTTTTTTTTTGGTATAATGACTCTGTGTATTCCTTCCATCTTCTTTTGATGCTTCCTGCATCATTTAATATTTTCCCCATAGAATCCTTCACTATTGCAACTCGAGGCTTGAAATTTTTCTTCAGTTCTTTCAGCTTGAGAAATGCCGAATGTGTTCTTCCCTTCAGTTTTCCATCTCACAGCTCTTTGCACATGTCATTATAATGCCTTACTTTGTCTTTTAGAGCTGCCCTTTGAAATCTTCTGTTCAGTTCTTTTACTTCATCAATTCGTCCTTTTGCTTTAGCTGCTTGATATTCTAGAGCAAGTTTCAGAGTCTCCTCTGACATCCATCTTGGTCTTTTCTTTCTTTCCTGTCTTTTCGATGACCTCTTGCTTTCTTTATGAATGATGTCCTTGATGTCATTCCAGAAATCATCTGGTCTTCAGACACTAGTGTTGAATGTGTCAAATATGTTCTTCAGACGGTCTCTAAATTCAGGTGGGATATACTCGAAGTCATATTTTGGCTCTCATGGACCTGCTCTGATTTTCTTCAGTTTCAGCTTGAACTTGCGTGTGAGCAATTGATGGTCTGTTCCACAGTCGGCCCCTGGCCTTGTTCTGACTGATGATATTGAGCTTTTCCATCGTCTCTTTCCACAGATGTAGTCAATTTGATTTCTGTGTGTTCCATCTGGCGAGGTCCATGTGTATATTCACTGTTTATGTCGGTGAAAGAAGGTATTTGCAATGAAGAAGTCATTGGTCTTGCAAAATTCTATCATTCGATCTCCGGCATTGTTTCTATCACCAAGGCCATATTTTCCATCAACTGGTCCTTCTTCTTTGTTTCCAACTTTTGCATTTCAATTGCCAGTAATTATCAATACATCTTGATTGCATGTTCGATCAATTTCAGACTGCAGCAGGTTTTAAAAATCTTCTATTTCTTTATCTTTGGCCCTAGTGGTTGGTGCATAAATTTGAATAATGGCCTTATTAACCCTTCTTCCTTGTAGACGTATGGATATTATCCTATCACTGACAGCGTTGTACTTCAGGATACATCTTGAAATGTTCTTTTTGAGGATGAATGCAACACCATTCTTCTTTTAGTTGTTATTCCCAGCATAGTAGACTATATGATTGTCTGATTCAAAACGGCCAATACCAAGCCCCCACGGTATGACAAACTGACAGACATATGGGGGTGAATCATCTATGGTATGCTTCTATTAACTATTTTCCTTTGAATTCTGAGCCACAAATTTCTGCTTCTTACCATATGTCATAATTATTTTATGGAAGTTTCACATTGTATATAAAAGATCATAGAGCTCTAATCTGATATATTCCTTCAGAAAGCATTTAATCTTTCTCTATTACATATAATAGAGTTAAGACGAACCACCTAAATTCAGTCAGGAGCTGAGCTGACTTGAGTCTGGATTGTAGATTTTGTAAAACTCAATCTGCTGTGGTTTGTTCCTGCGTTTTAGTTATGTTCTTTCCAGATTTTGATTGTGACCCTGATGGATCCCTTTTTCCTCAACCTGTGAGATTTCAGAGTATTTAGTTTTATCCTTCAGCATTTTTGAGTTTACCACTGTAACTCTCTTTCATTTCCCCCAGCTTCAAAAACACAGCAAATTACTCAAGCAGAAAACTGACTTTATTTTTGTACTTTTTAATTTAATGCAGCTAATAAAAATCCAATTATGAATACAATTGTTAAGCAAAAAAAGATCATGAAAAGAAGAAACATAAAATATCACTAAATGTATAATCTAGAAATAATTTTGGATCACAGGTATTCAGGCCCAGGTGTACTCCCAAAATAGTTTGAAATTAAGTTCAGTTTTCTATTTATTTAAGCAAAACATAAATTATATCAGTTTCATAATTGATGAGTTATGACCATATATATGAAGCAATCACACAATAAAGTCTTGGAACCCAACTCTTGAGCAACAGAAGGGTTAAATGAGTTATACAAGAAAATAAGTCAGCAAATAATCTGGGCAGGGTAGTTGCTGGATAATAATAACACCAGCCATGAAATGATAAGATCAACATCTATTTGAGGCCAGGTTCAAAAAATATTCACTATAACAAGACCCATACATCACACCATACACAAAAACTATTTCAGAGTGGATCAAAGACCTTAATATAAAACTGAAGACTATAAAGATTATAGAAGAAAAAATACAGTCAACACTAGGGACCCTAATACACTGCATTAGCAGAATATAAACCGTAACTAACAACACACAAACTCCAGAAGATAAGGTAGATAACTGGGATCTTCTAACAATTAAACACTTAGTTCATCAAAAGATTTCATCAAAAGAGTAAAAAGAGAATCTACAGACTGGGAAAAACATTTGGCTATGACAAATCCAACGAAGATATACTCTATAAAATCTATAGGAAAAACCAACAACTCTACAACAAAAAGACAAATAATTCAATTAAAAAATGAGTAAAAGAAATGAACAGACACTTCACCAAAGAGACATTGAAGTGGCTAACAGACACATAAGGAAATGCTCGCCATCACTAGCCCTTACAGAAATGTAAATCAAAACCACAATGAGATACCATCTCACTCTGACATTACTGGCACAAATCAAAAAACAGAAAATAACAAATGCTGGAGAGGCTGTGGGAAGATTGGAAATATTATGCACTGCTGGTGGGAATGCAAATGGTACCTCCATTTTGGAAAATGATATGGTGCTGCCTTAGAAAGCTAGAAATAGAAATCCCATATGATCCAGCAATCCCATTCCTAGGAATACATCCTAAAGAAATGAAAGCCTTCACACAAATAGATATATGCACACCCATGTTCATTGCAGCATTGTTCACAATAGCAAAAAGATGGAAACAACCTAGATGCCCATCAAAAGATGAATGGAAAAACAAACTATGCTACATACATACAATGGAGTGCCACCCGACAGTAAAGAACAATGATGAATCTGCTAAGCATCTCACAACATGGCTGAATCTGGAGGGCATTATGCTGAGTGAAATAAGTCAATCACAGAAGAACAAATATCGTATGAGACCACTACTATAAAAACTCATGAGAGGGGTTTGTAAACAAAAAGAAACAAACTTTGATGGTTATGAGGGAAAGGAGGGATGGGGACGGAAAAATCCAATGGATGGGTGGTAACTTTGGTGAAGGATGGGACAGTGCACAGTCCTGGGGAGGCCAGCACAACTCATACAGGGCGGAGTCATATAGGCTCCATTGATACATCCAGACTCCCAGAGGGCCTGAATTGCTGAGCTGAGGGCTGTGGGGACCATGGTCTCAGGGAATGTCTAGCTCAATTGGCATAACATAGTTTATAAAGAAAATGCTCTACATTCTACTTTGGTGAGTAGCGTCTTGGGTCTTAAAAGCTTGTGAGCAGTCATTTAAGATACTCCACTGGTCTCATCCTTCAGGAGCAAAAGAGTATGAAGAAAACTAAAGACACAAGGGAAAGATTAGCCCAAAAGACTGATGGGCCAAAACTACCATGAATCTAGTACAACTGAATGGTGTTTGGCTGCCACCTACGACTGCTCTGACAGGGATCACAGTGGAGGGTCCTGGACAAAGCTGGAGAAAAATGTAGAACAAAATTCTAACTCACAAAAATAGACCAGACTTACTGGCCTTACCGAGACTAGAGAAACCCCAAGATTATGGCCCCTAGACACCCTTTAGCTCAGCAATGAAGTCACTTTGGGTGTTGGACAGGCCCATAAAAAAAAAAAAAAAATGAGACTAAATGGGTCCATGAGCCCAGGGGCAAGGACTAGAGGCAGCAGGGCACAGGAAAGCTGGTAATAGGGAATCCAAGGTCGAGAAGGGTGAGTATTGACATGTCATGGAGTTGGTAACCAATGTCACAAAACAATATGTGTACTGTGTAATGAGAAGCTAGTTTGTTCTGTAAACCCTCACCTAAAGTACAATTAAAAAAGGAAACAGAACAAAAACAATTATCCTTCCTACAAAATCTATTTTAAATATATTTTAATATTTAGGGAAAAAAATACCTCAATTCCCAGCATATATTCCAAAACTGGTTTTCATTTTAATTCAAATATGAATAAAAAGTATAACTGTCTTCTGGGGGAAGAGAGTGGGTAGGGAATCTAGATTAAAAATAAAAAGTGAAAAAAAAATTCATTGCCTGAGTCATAAAAATTGAGTCAAAATTTCAAAAGTTATGAAATGTGCAGCAAAAAAATATGAATATAGCTACAGATACATAGATATAATATATGTATAGATATATTCAGATGCAGATATAGATATTAACCTGCTGTAGATGAACTGGATAGACAGTTTCAGTCAATTGGAATTGACACAAGCAAAAGTGAGAGCAGAAGATACAGGCCAATCACTGATACATACCTTTCTTGTTTTCTAACCCACCTTATATCAATCAACCCTTACCACACCTCTCTATCCATTCTGTTTACACCCTTCTCTCAATCTCTTTTTCTTTTCTCAGGTTTTAAATCTCTCTCATACACTTCTTCTCTTCCATACAAAATGTAATTATTCCCATACTGAGTTTAAATATAAGAATAGTTATGTATTTCATGTTGTTGTTTGGTGCCGTCAAGTCGGTTCCAACTCATAGCGACCCTATGTACAACAGAATAAAACCCTGCCTAGTTCAGCGCCGTCTTCATAGTCATAATGCTTGAGCCCTTGTTGCAGCCACTGTGCCAATCCAACTCATTGAGGGACTTTCTCTTTTTCACTGACCCTCTACTTTACCAAACACGTCCTTCTCCAGAGGCGTTCCCTCCTGAGAACATGTCCAAAATGTGTGAGACAAAGTCTCCCCATCATTATTTCTAAGGAGCACCCTGGTTGTACTTCTTCCAAGACAGATTTGTTCATTCTTTTGGCAGTCCATTGTATATTCAATATTCTTCACCAACACAGTAATTTAGAGGCATCAGTTCTTCTTTGGTCTTCCTATTCATTGTCCAGCTTTGACACGCATATGAGGCAATTGAAAACATCATGGCTTGGGTCAGGCGCACCTTAGTCCTCAAAGCATCTTTGCTTTTGAACACTTTAAAGAGGTCTTTTGCAGCAGATTTGACAAATGCAATACATGGCTTAATTTCTTGTCTGCTGCTTCTGTGGGAGTTGATTGTGGATTCAAAGAAAATGAAATTCTTGACAACTTCAATCTTTTCTCTGTTTATCATGATATTGCTCATTGGTCCAGGTGTGAGGATTTTTATTTTCTTTATGCTGAGGTGTAATTCATACTGAAGGATTACAGTCTTTGATCTTCATCAGCAAGTGCTCCAAATCCTCATCACTTTCAGCAAGCAAGTTTGTGTCATCTGCATATAGCAGGTTGTTAATGAATCTTCCTCCAATCCGGATTCCAATTCTTCATTACATAGTCCAGCTTCTTTTATTACTTGGTCAACATACAGCTTGAATAAGTATGGTGAAAGGATACAACGCTGATGCACACCTTTCCTGACTTTAAACCATGCAGTATCATCTTGTTATTTTGGAATGACTGCTCTTTGTTCTATGTACAGGTTCCTCATGAGCCCAATTAAGTGTTTTGGAATTGCCATTCTTCATAATGCTATCCGTAATTTATTACGATCCGCATAGTCAAATGCCTTTGCATAGTCAATAATACATTGGTAAACATCTTTCTGGCATTCTTTGCTTTCAGCCATGATCTATCTGACATCAGCAATGATATCCCTTATTCCATGTTCTCTTCTAAATCTAGGTGGAATTTCTGGCAACCACTTTTGAATGATCTTCAGCAAAAATTTACTTGGGTGTGATATTAATGATATTGTTTGATAATTTCCACATTCCATGTATTTCACAGTGCCTACAAAAGTTTGAGTATTTTGTTTGTAAGTTAATAAATTTGAATCCAGGCTGCCTAATGCCTGAGGCCATACTTTCAGCATTTCCAATGCTATACTCTATGCTTTTTCCATGAACTTCACATAAATGTTTATCAGGACTGTCACCCAATTGCTAAACGACTTCCTAAATAGAGAGTTAATGTGAGATATATCATAACCTATTAATCAACCATCTATTCTGAATATTGTAAAATAGTGGATTTAGATTAGAACACAGTTAAGCCTACAATGATTTATCTTTTACAATGAGTAATTCAGAACATTTTTGAACTAAGTAATAAATCAATGAACATAAAACATAAATCAACATAGAGCATAGGTTACTTTGTTTCAGAGGAATTAATGTGATGGGAGTTTATTTATCCTTTTATATGAATAAATTTTCCAATCCATGCTGTTGTTAGATGCTGTCAGGTTGGTTCTGATTCATAGCAACCCTGTGTACAACAGAAGGAAACGCTCCTTGGCTCTGCACCATACTCACAATAGTTGCTATGTTCGAGCCCATTGTTACAGCCTCTGTGTCAATCCAACTCTTCCAGAGTCTTCATCTTTTTCACTGACCCTATATTTTACCAAGCATGATGTCCTTCTCCAGGGACTGGTCCTTCCTGATAACATGTCCAAGTTATGGAAGACGAAATGTAGCCATCCTCACTTCTAAGAATCATTCTGGCTGTGCTTCTTTCAAAACAGATTTGTTCACTCTTCTGGCAGTTCATGGCATATGCAATATTCTTCACCAACATCATAACTCAGAGGCATCAATACTACTTTGGTTTTCCTTATTCATCATCCAGCTTTCACACGCATGTGAGAATTAAGTCAGGGGCACCTTAGTCCTCAAAGTGATATTGCCACTTTTTAACACTTTAAAGAGATCTTTTGCAACAGATTTGCCCAATGCAATATGTCATTATTTCTTGACTGCTGCTTCCATGGCTGTTGATTGTGGATGTAAGAAAAACAAAATCCTTGACAACTTCAATAAATAGAGGAAAATAACAGAAACTATTAGTGATTCTGTGACTAGAGTACTATAGTCAGGATTTTTTAAAAAAATTTCAGCATTATCTATGGACAATTAAAAATGTAGGCTACACAAAAAGAACGTGTGCTTTCGGTATTTGAAAGTCCTGAAATACAAAGAAATAACTCATTAAATGAGCAATTAAATATGTAATAAATAAATAATTAACTTTGAACAAAATAATCCAAGAGATTTCCCTCCTGAGTTTAGAACAAGTAACACATATGATTGAATAAGATGGCCTATACATCAAACACTTGGAGTATTAGGTAAATTCCTAATTTTGTATACTTATTTAAGCATTTGTGTTACTTGAAGTGGTTTGAAAATACACAACACAGCATGTACTCTCTTTTGCTTAGATTGTTATCAAATTCAGGAATTGACTACTCAGTTTCTTCACTGCCATCTTCATGTCCTTGTTCCTCAATGTGTAGATGGCGGGATTCAAAAGAGGTGTAATCAAAAAGTCCAAAATAGCAAGAAATTTATCCACTGGCACTGTGGGACATGGCCACATATAGACAACGATGCATGGTCCAAAGAACAAAACCACCACAGTGATGTGAGCTGACAATGTAGGAAGGCCTTGGATAGACCGCTTGAAGAGCGTTTCCATACAGTGACTAGAATGAACATGTAGGAGAAAATCAATAAGAAGAAGGTTCCCATGGAAACGATCCCACTGTTGGCAGTAACTATGAACTCCAGTTTGTAGGTGTCTCCACAGGCAAGTTTGATAAACCAAGGTAGATCACAGTAAAAGCTGTCTATCTCATTAAAATAGGGCCACAAAAATGCAAATGGGCAACAAATGCTAGCTGGAACCCTGAATGAATGATACCAATAACCCAAGCACTAACCAGAAGCCAAATGCACATCCGTGGGCTCATGATGGTCAGGTAGTTGAGGGGCTTACATATGGCTACATATCGATCCAAGGCCATGGCTATGAGCAGCATCATCTCAGATGCACCCAGGACATGAAGTATAAAAATCTGGATGACACACCCTTGAAATGATATGATGTTTTTCCCAGAGTACAGACCAGAAAGCATCTTAGGAACTGTTAGAGTAGAAAAACACAAATCCATAAAGGACAAGTTGGCTAACAGGAAGTACATTGGGGAATGTAAATGGGAGTCAAAAGTCACTGTAAACACAACCAGGAGGTTTCCGAGCACAATTGATATGTATGAAATGGTAGACCAGGAAAGAATAAAATGCTGCATTGGCCTAGAGTCAGAAAGTCCCAGGAACACAAATTCAGACACCATAGAATAATTTGTTATACTCATTGACTTGTCTTTGTAATCTAAAAGGAAGAAAAACAAACAAAAAAAAGAGATTAACTAGACCTGTTGAAAGAATCAGACGCCATTTCCTTTTAAACTCTGATATTAAACAAACATCTTCACCAGTAGCCGCAAAAGTTCTTCTGAAAAAGAAATGCATTAGTTTATTCTTTTAACAAATATTGAGTAGCTACCATGAACACCCCGTATAAAACAAGCATTATATTGCATTCGGGGATAAAATACAGACTCTGTCTTGATGCAGCTTGCTATTTACTAGTGAAGCTCAACATTAAGTAAAAAATCACATATTGGAGTATTATAATGTTGATAATTGATATGAAGAAAAGAACAAAGTGCTATGAGAACAATGAAAACTCATAACAGTGCTATCTGCTCTGGTCTGAAAGACGATATTTGTGTTAAGATCTGCATGATGAATAAAGTTAATTAACTGAGAAAGTGTAGCAAGAGTGATCTAGGTACAGGAAAACCCAGAAGCATGAAGAAAGAGATCAACTTGGAATAAATAAAACAATAGTAAGGTTCAGAACAAGAAGAACATTAGAGTGTGTGTTAAGAATTTGGCCTATAGCTTATAAGTGATAAAAGCTATTGAAGCAGAACAGCGAAATTATCATATTTGTGCTTTAAGAAACTTACAGTAGCTGCCCTCATGGTAAAATGGTTAAGCACTTAGCTGCTAACCAAAAGGTCAGAAATTGAAACCCACCAGCAGCTCCATGTAATAAAAGGCCAGACAATCTGCTCTCACAAATATAGCCTAGGGAAGAAGACAGAGTAGTCAGACACTTCATAACATACTACTTACGACAAAGACCCAAGAAAACAAGTGAATTGGATATAGATGACAACTTTGGAACCCTAAGCATCAAAGACAAGGCTGAAGAATTGAACCAAATGCCAAGTGAAAGGAAGGACAGTATAAAAACAGCAGACACAGGGAAATACAGATCACCAGCATCCTGCTAGTTAAATCTGCATAGTGTGGCCATATTGACACAAAGCAAGTAGTGTTCCCAGCTGAAACCCCCATAACCTGGTACAGCCAAGCAGGAGAGACTACACTCATGTTCAGAGCCAGGCAGAAGTGCTTCCTGCCCTGCGAAAATAAAGTGCACACACCTCACTCACCACAATAAGCTGAGATCCCATGCCAGTGACCCATGGGCCTGTAGGCCTCTCCACACCATCCTTGCCCATGTCCCTGCCCCCCACACATTAACAGTCCAGAAATACCCACCACTGTCCAGTCCACTAAGCCAGGAGCCTACAAACTGGAGGCTTAGCCACTTGCACCCGGGGCTGACAGGCCTATAGCACCTCCTACTCCCTTCAGCCACCCATGCTGGGAGCTTAAGGACCAATGATTCCTCTCACTCCTTCTGGCCACCCACTCCAGGGATCTGAGGGCTTATGGTGCCTCTCACTCCCTCCAGTCACCTATGCCAGGAATCTGAGTGCCAGCAGTGCCCTCTACTCCCTCTATCCTCCCTTGCCAGGGGCCTGAGGGCCAGCATTGCCTTCCACTCCATCCAGCCACCCATGCTGGGGACCAGAGAGATAAAGATACTTCCTACTCCTTCTAGCTGCTTGCACTGGGGGCCTGAGGGTCAGTGGTGCCTACCACTCCATCCAACCACATGTGCACTGGAACTGAGAACCAGTGGTGTCTCCTATTCCTTATAACTACCTGCACCAGGAGCAGGAAGACTAGCTGCATAATCTCCCCCATAACACATTCCTAGCAGACAGAGGCTCATCCTCTAATCAGACACCCATTGACAAGAGAAATCATCCCTGCCTCACCCTTGTGTCATCCCCTGCCCCTGCAACTAGTCTTGTGCCCATTCTGACCTCCCCAGTGCAGCATGGTACACCTGGGACCATTGGTGAGATCTGTTCACTTCTCTTTTTTATATCTCAAGAGATTGCCTGAAAACACAATCAAGTCTTGTAGGTTGACTCCTGCCTCACTGACACAACTGCTGTCTATCCTCCCTCATTAACATCATAGAGGCAGGGTTTACAACATACAGGAAAATCACACAATACTGGGAATCATGGCCCAGCCCAACTGGTGACCGATGACACGGGCTGCCTTGCCCCAACCACCCAGCAATCTGCAGAGTGCACATAAAACACCTAACCCTGTGACCAATGACAAGCCCCCTGCACCCACAGCTGTGTGACCAACTAAACAGATAATCATCTCACCAGAAACTACAGCTACCCCCTCAGCAGCCCTGCAAGACTACCAAACAGAGGCTTGCACACACACACCCAGTCACTGCTACACCCACCAGGAGACAAGAGATGAGAGCTTCAGTGCAGCCAGATTAGTGACCAGAGTAGCATGCAGGCTAAGCATATCTGGATTTATCAAAACAAAACAAAAATTCAGAATGCAGGAAACATAAAATATAATAACATCTTGATGCCTTGGAGACAACAGACAATATAAAATCATATAAAGAAGGAGGGCAAGATGACTCCAGCAAGTGACCAAAATAAAGAACCAGAAAACTTTCCAGAGGAAGAAAGGCAATGGAACTACCTGATAAAGAATTCAAAAGACTAACATACAGGGCTCTCCTTTTTTTTTTTCCCAAGAGATTAAGACAGATATCAAGGAAAACACAGAAAAAACAATAGAAGAATTCAGGCTAACAATACAAAAACAAAATGACAGGAGAGACAATTAGAAACCACACAGAAAGAGCAACTAGAAATCCAAAAGATTAACAATAAAATTTCTGAAATAGACAATTTCATAGAAGGATATAGGAGCAGAATTGAAACAACAGAAGATGAAATCAGTGAATCTGTAGACAAATTCCTTGACACAAATTTGTTTGAGGGAAAATCAGACAAAAGCATAAAGAAAGATGAAGAAACCTAAGAATTTTGTAGGACACTATCAAGAGCAAAAAACTGGGTGTGATCAGAGTTCCAGAAGAAAGGAAGGCAATGGAAAACACAGAGAGAACTGTCAAACATTTGCTGGCAGAAAACATGCCTAATATCATGAAAGAAGAGATCTATCCAAGAAGCTGAATGAAGAACATAGAGGATAGACTCCAAAAGAAAGTCATCAAGATGTATCATAATCAAACTTGCCAAAACCAAAGACAAAGAAATAATCCAGAGAGCAGCTAGGGAAACACAAAAAGCCACCTACAAAAGGGAAATCAATAATACTAAGCTCTGATTACTAGGTAGAAAGCATGTAGGCAAGAAGGAAATGGGGAAAGAAAAAAATTGCCAGCAGCCATGTATATATCCAGCAAAATTATCTCTGAAATACAATGGTGAAATTAGGACATTCCCAGTTGAACAGAAATTAAGGGAATTTTTAGAACCCAGACCAAACATAGAATAAACATTAAACAGACAACAACCTGAGGTTAGGACACAGGATGACATTAGCCAAATAACAACTCAGATAAAGAATTTTCCAAAATAAAACAAAGCTAAAAGACTGAAAAGAGGGAACAAGAGATATCAAACTGTAAATGATGACATCAAAACAAAAAAGGAATAAATCGTATAGTTACAGAATTTTCATATGGAGAGGAATTGAAGGTGATATCAAGAAATAAAGAGTGGCTTAAACTTAGGAAGAAAAAGATAAATTTCCAGGTAACCATAAAAAGAGTTAACAAATCTATTCATCAAATAAAAAAGAAGAAAAACATAGACTCAGTAAACACAAAAATAAAAACAGTAAAAGAAAATCCACTATCAAAAAGAACTCAGGACAGAAAATTAAACAAAGAAACCATCAACACCACAAAAAAGAAAGAAAAAAAAATGGCAACGGTAAACTCATACCTATCAATAATCATACTGAGTGTAAGTGGCTTAACTGCACCAGTGCTGAAACAGAATGGCAGAATGAATTAAAAAAAACACGACCCACCAATATGCTGTCTATAGAAGACACACCTTAGACACAAAGACATAAACAAACTAAAACAGAAAGGATGGAAAAACATTATAAAGCAAACAGTAACTAAAACATGTGGAGTGTCAGTATTAATCTCTGATAAAATAGACTTTAAGGCAAGATCCATCATTAAAAAAAAGGAAAGACATTAAATAAGGATTGAAGAGTCAATCCACCAGAACAATATAACCATAATAAATATATACGTACCCAATGACAGCTCCAAAATACATAAAACAAACAATAAAAGCAATAAATAGAGAAATAGAGTTCCACAAAAAGAGTAGGAGACTTCAACACACCACTTTCGGTGAAGGATGGAACATCTAAAAGAAACTTAACAAAGACACAGATCTAAATGCCACAATCAACCTACTTGACCTCCTAGACATGTACAGAACACTCCACCCAACAGCGGCAAAGTATACATTCTTTTCTAACATACATGGAATATTCTCCAGAATAGACCACATTTGAATCCACAAAGCAACCATTAACAAAATCCAAAGTACTGAAATAATACAAAGCATTTTCTCTGATCGCAAAGCCATAAAAGTAGAAATCAATAGTAGCAATAGCAAAGAAAGAAAATTAAGGACACGGAAATGAGTATCACCTTGCTTAAAAACCATGAGATAATAGAAGAAATCAAAGAGAGATCAAAAAATTCCTAGAATCAAATGAGAATGAAAACATCTTACAAAGCCTTTGGGACATAGCAAACACAGTGCTCAGAGTTTCAAATTATAACACTACAACTTGAACAAACAGAAAGAGAGCACAAAAGAAGCCTACAGTCACCAGAAGAAAGGAAATAATAAAAATTAGTGCAGAAATAAATGCAATAGAGGACAGAAAAAAAAAAATAGGAAGAAGCAACAAGATCAGAAGTTGGTCCTTTGAAAGGATCAACAAAATCAAAAAACTACTGGTCAAATTGACAAAAGAAAAAGCAGGAGAGGAAGCAAGTAATCTGAAAAAATAAAAAATAAAAAAATAAGATGGGTGACGTGACAACTGACCCAACTGAAATAAAAAGGATCATAAC
This sequence comes from Elephas maximus indicus, assembly GCF_024166365.1. NCBI lineage: Eukaryota > Metazoa > Chordata > Mammalia > Proboscidea > Elephantidae > Elephas > Elephas maximus. Next base: position 25,210,495 of record NC_064828.1, on the reverse strand, counting down.
AGAATAATACGAAAAATTGTATTCCAACAAATTTGGAAACCTAGAGGAAATGGACAAATTTCTAGAAACACATCACCTACCTAAACTAACACAAACTGAGGTAGAAAAACTGAAGAGACACGTTAAAAAAAAAAAAAAAGGAAGAAATTGAAGAGACAATTCAAAAAAACTTCCAACAGCAACAAAAGAAAAAGCCTGGCCCAGATGGTTTCACTAAAGAATTCTATCAAACATTCAAGGAACAGCTCACACCAATACTGCTCAAACTATTTCAGAGCATAGAAAATGAAGGAATACTACATAACCCACATACCAAAGCCAGGTGAAAACACCACAAAAAAAGAAAATTACAGATCAATATCCCTCATGAATACAGATGCAAAAATTCTTAACAAATTTCTAGCCAATAGAATTCAACAGCATATAAAAAAAAAATCACAACCGACTGAGAATCATACCAGGTAGGCAAGGATTCTTCCACATAAGAAAATTAAATAACATAATCCACCACATAAGACCAAAGAAAAGAATCACATCATTATTTAAATTGACACTGAAAAGCCATTTGACAGAGTCCAACACCCATTTCTGGTACAAAACTCTCATCAAAAGAACAATAGAAGGGAAATTCCTCAATATAATAAAGGGCATTTACACAAAACCAACAGCCAACATTATTCTTAATGGAGAGAGACTATACAGCCACGGTACTCAAAACAACCTTGTACTGGTACAACGACAGACACACTAATGGAATGGAATTGAGAACTCAGACATAAATCCATCCACCTATGAACAGCTGATCTTTGACAAAGGTTCAAAGTCCATTAAATGGGGAAAAGACAGTCTCTTTAACAAAAGACAGTCTCTTTAACATGAAACAGGACCCATTCCTCACACTATGCAAAAACAAACTCAAAATGGATCAGAGACCTAAATATAAAACTAAATATAAAATATAAATTTATAAAGATCATGGAAGAAAAAATGGGGACAATGCCAGGGACACAATATATGGCATAAATAGAACACCAAACATAATTAAAAATGCACAAAGAGCAGAAGATGAACTAGATGAGTGGAAGCCCCTAAAAATTAAATGTATAGGCTTATCAGAATCCTTTTCCAAAAGAGGAAAAATAGAACCTACAGATTAAAAAAAAAAAAAAGTTGGCTATCATATATCTGAAAAGGGGTCTAATCTCTAAAATTTATAGAAAACTACAATACCTTAACAACTAAAAGACAAACAATCCAATTAAAAAATGGGCAAAGAATATGAACAGACACTTAATCAAAGAAGATATTCAGACAGCTAACGAACACATGAAGAAATGTTGGCAATCATTAGCCATTAGGAAATGCAAATCAAAACTACAATGAGATACCAGCTCACCCCACCATTACTGGCACTAATAAAAAAATTAAAAAATGTTGAAGAGGTTGTCGGGTGATTGGAACTCTTATACACTACTGGTAGGAATGTAAAATATACAACTACTATGGAAAACAACATGGCATGTCCTTAAAAGTTAGACATTGAAATACCAGCAATTCAACTCTTAGGTACATACCTTAAAGAAATAAGTGCTGTGACACAAATAGATGTATGCACACCCATGTTCATTGCAGCATTATTCAGAATAGCAAAAGGATGGAAACTACCTAAGTGCCCATCAACAGATGAATGGATAAACAAACTGTGGTATATACGCACAATGGAATACTGCATAATGATGTAGAATAACGACAAATCTGTGAAACATCTCACAATGTGGATGAGTTTGGAAGACATTATGATGAGTGAAATAAGTCAATCACAAAAGACAAATATTGTATGATACGACTATTATTTTAAAAAAAAGGTTTATATAAAAAAAAATATCCTTTATGGTTACCTGGGATGAAGGAGAGGAAGGGAAAATTACTAAGTAGGTAAAGACAAGCGTTAATATTGGTGAATGGAAAGGCAATGCACAATATGGGGGAAGTCAGCAAAACATGACCAAGGCACAGGAGGACACTGAGAGGAACCCAAAGGACAAACGACGACAATGGTAATTACTATAGCATAGACAATCCTGCAACAACAGTAATAACAAACAATAATTTACAATTGGATATATAGGTAGATACGTATGCCAAGAGTTGTGGGAGGGTGTAAGGAAACACAAACACCTGCAGATATAGGTTTGGTGGTCAATATTTCCACATACACAACTATAGGTGCTGCTTACATATTAATATAAACAATAGAGCACACAAAGGTCACCATCAGGGCAACTTATTAGACATAACCAAACACCTCATGGGACAAAGTACCCAGGCTCGAAGGTGAAGGACCATGGACTCAGGGGGCATCTACCTCAGTTGGCACAACCTAGTTCATAAAGACAAAGTTCTGCATCCTACTTTGGTGAGCAGTGCCTGGGGTCTTAAAAGCTTAGGAGCAGCTACCTAATATACAACTATTGGTCTCTTACTATCTGGATCAAAGCACATTGGAGAAAACCAAAGACTCAAGGGGGCAATTAGTCCAAAGAACTAATGGATCATATGAACCACAGCCTACACAACACCAATATCAGAAGAACTAGATGGTTCCCAGGTACCACTACCAACTGCTCTGACTGGAATTACAACAGAAGTTCCCAGACAGAGCAGGAGAAAAATTGCAGAACAAAAAATCAAAGGAACTCTTGACACTATGGCCCTAAGACACCCTTCCAAACTGGAACTGAAGTCATTCTCAGAGACCATCTTTCAGCAAAACCATAGATAACCCCATAAAATAAACAGGGACACCTGAGAGGAATGTGGTCTTTAGAACAATCAATAATATATGATAAAAAGGTCAACATTTGCACAAAAGCAAAGATGAGAAGGAAGGAAGGAAGGAAGGGGGAGAAATTCAGGAGGAAAGGAAACGGGAAACCTAGGATGGAAATGGGGGAGCGCTGACACATTGTGGGAAATGAAACCAAAGTCATGGAACACTATATATACAAACTATCAAATGGGAAATTAATTTCCTCTGTAAACTTTAACCTAACACACAATACAAAAAAAAGGGAAAAAAAAAATTTAAGAGGATTACACCTAGGAAAACCCATGGTGCAATTTTACTCTGTCACATAGGGTTTCTATGAGTTGGAATCAACTCCACAGTACCCAACAACAGCTGCAAAGTAAAGAATGTAATAGAAGAACCCAGAGGGAAGAGATCAGTGTATTAAAAGATGTTATTAAATTAATGTGGATGGAATGAATACAATTTACCAAATTTTGCAAAGATAAATTGAGCTCCTTACCATTCAACTTTAACCAAAATGAGTTCAAATGGCTATTTAAATTAAAATTTAAAACAACAAAATATAGACATATATAGATAATCCTTTGTATGATAAAAATCTTTCTAAGCATATCCCCATATGCACGAATCATACAATAAAAACATACTTTCAGCATAAAACATTTAAATCTTCTATATACATTTTTAAAGTGAAACAAAGTGGGAGAGCATTTTTAAATAGATCTACGATAATCCAAATTACGATGACCAAAACACATAAAGACTATAAACAAAATAAGAACTCCATATGGTCAATAAATATATGGAGAACATTTAAACACACTAGCAAGCAAAGAAATGTAAAATATCAGTGGGTTTCTATTACATTTGCAGTAAATTGTCAGTCTAAAATAATGAATAATATATCCTGGGTGAGGATGTGTGGAAAAATAAACTTTCATATCCTGCAATTCTGTGTAAAAATTAATCAGAACACCATATCAAACATATAGTAAATATTTTTAAATTACCATATAACTAAGAATCTCATTATGAGAGTTTTTTCTTAATACAATAATAACAGTTGAGACAAAATATTTTACTATTAGAGCAAACATTGCACAATTATTTGCAAAAAATTTTTTAAAAAATCAAAAATAAGCTAAATCCAAACAGTGGGAAAAATATGTCCAAGTAGGAAAGGCACTCAATCCTATATGTAGAAAACTAATACCAAAGAAAAATATTTATAAGTATCTTTAATTAAAAAAAAAGAGCAGTACACAAAAAAGTGTAGAAAACACACTTTTAAAAATAAGCCTAGAAAATAGAAACAAAGGATCAGCAACAAACTGTCGATGTCTGAGCTTACATGTATTTATTAGGTTGCACTATAAGAAATCACCATTTCAGTAGGTCAAAAAATTGCCAAATATCAATTTAACAGAAGAACTGAGCAAGAAAGAGTGGGACAGTAACTGAGGTGAATGGCAATGGTGTGCCATTGCAAGGAGCTGGCAGCTCTTTTAATAAGAATATTTGACCACACAATATGTGAATTTAAAAAAATGCATATTCTGAAATGCATAATGTACATTCAGAATCATTGCAATTACAGTAATGAATAAAAAATTGTTTTAAAGCCTAAGAAATAACTGTTGTGTTAGTTGATATCAAGTCAATTCCTACTTGTGGCTACCCCATGAATGCAGAGCAGAATTGCTCCACAGGATTTCCAAGGCTGGAGAAGGCGATTGCCAATTCTGTCTGCCAAGGCACCTCTGGGTGGGTTCAGACCACCAACCTTTCAGCTAGTTGTTGAGATAATTGAAAAGGAAATTAAAAAAAAAAAAAATCACCAATTGTTTTCTCTGAATACTAGGGGTTAAAAAAGTGCCATTACTCCTTCCTTCTCTTTACTTTCCAAATATTCAGAATTTCTTAACTTAATATTAGTAGCCTTTAATGAACACATTTCAAGGTGAAAAGTGAAATAATGTCATCTGTAAGTAGGAATAGATGATTTTGATTAAAAAATATGTAAATGTACTACTGTAAAAGGTAAGTTCGACTTAAAAATTTATAAAGGAAAAGTACACCAACAGGTGGCTCACAACTGAAAAATTATGGGTGACAAACTCTTTTAAAGACATTCGATCTCACCAATCACTAAGAAAATGCAATTTTTTTTGTTGTTTTTATGGTTTTTTTCCTAACAGGTTGCCAAAGACAAAAAAGGATAAAGAGGTATAGATTAATCCCAGTTTAAGAAGTGTTTAAGAAGTCCTTGTAATAGCAGATTTTATGCATGATTAGTGGGAGTAGAAACTAATAATATTAATTAGACTTTAACATGTGGTAACTCAGGCAATAACAGGAAGCTCTGAGGGTTAAGTTTATGGAGAAAGTATCATAATCAAAAGGCAAACCCACTGCTTACTTACAAAAGTGCAGATTTAGATAGATGTATTACATGTAATATATGTTACTTCTACATATATATAATATGTATACATATCTGCACACATTACATATAAATGTTCATTACACTGTTAATTCAACAGCAATAGCAAAAAGAAAACAAAAAAAAAGAACCAAAATATGACTACAGAATCATTATCAAAACTTTTAATCAAATTATAATAAATCTATATAATGAAATAATATATTGTTATTAAGGAAACCCTGGTGGTGTAATGGTTAAAAGCTACAGCAGCTAACCAAAGGTCGGCAGTTCAAATCCACCAGGCTCTCCTTGGAAACCACATGGGGCAGTTCTACTCTGTCCTATAGGGTCACTATGAGTAGGAATTGACTTGACAGCGATGGGTTTTTTAATAGCTATTAAAAAGAAAGGTATATGGATCAATATAACAGAGACCCAAAGATAAAGACAAAATTTTCAGAATAAAATCAATAGTATGAATCTGTGTATACAAAAAAAATCTTAAAAACCAAGTGCAAACTTTTAAGAAATATTAACCTAGTAAAATGTTATTTTAAGTAACTTTTGCTTCCTAAAATCCTTACTTCTGCATTTTATATATCCTTTAAAATTATTAATTTTTATTGATAAAAATGTGGGGTTTCATCAATACAAAAGGGATTCTTCAAGAAGCACATGTTAAGAAATATCACACAGCACTGAAAAAAGTTTTACTAGTAAGTGAACAACTCTTTCTTCATCAAAGATCAAAATAATCAGTATAGAAAAACATTCTTATCCAGGGGTCCCTCCTGCAATACAACCTTTATATTTCCAATACCATTTTTTTTTTCTGGAAATACATGTGTTGTGTGTGTTTGTGTTAATTGATAAATGTTTTGGTTTATTAATGATGGAGATAGTATTAAAAAAAGCAAAGGAAGGAAGTGACAGGGATTGAATAAAACACAGGAGACAAGAGAAATAGAAGTGATGAAAGATGAAAAGAGAGAATGCAGTCTCTATGAGAGTCAATTGATTAGGTACAACTTTCCTTGAACTCTTCCACTAACCTCCTCTCCTTCACAACTTAGTACAGGTGATTTGTCCTCTGTCTTTTACCCTAGCTTTACATCTTGCCTCTCTCCTACCCCCACAAAGTACCCTTCAATTGTCATGAATACTTAGATAACTTGGCTTTTTGTTGTTCATTTTTGTAACAGAACAGAGGTGTGCAAGCTTTTTGTTCTGTTGACTGCTTCTCATTCTGTAAGTCATGATACATTTATCACTTCCTCAACGAGAAACCAGTTGGTGTTGAATCAATCCGAACTCATGGTGACCCCACATATATCAGTGTAGAACTGCTCCACTGGGTTTTCAGTGGCTGATTTTTTGGAAGTAGATAGCAAGCCTTTTTTCCAAGGTGCCTCTAGGTAGACTCAAACCTCCAACTTTCTGTTTGGAGCTGAGAACATTAACCATTTACACCATCCAAAGACTCCTTCATCAAGGACATCATTATTTATTTCCAGCCTTGATTGATCTTATTTATTGTGTTAATCACGTTATGTTATACAAACACCTATTATAATGGTTATGATACTACTTTACAATTGACATTTGACTATCCTGTCACTCTTACTAGATCTATGAACTACCTGTAGACAGAGATAGCAAGATTTAAGATTCTGGTTATAGTAAAAAAAAAAAAAAAAAGTACCCAATAAATGAATAGGTGAGTGAGTGGATGTATGAGCTGATGATAATGGTTTCTTAGTATGTAATTTTTTATTCTATATGTTTACCCTGTTCACAGAATGACTAACCAAATTGGAAATCAAAAAAATTATTTTGAACAGCTGGCATGGCTATCACTTTGTCTAAAGCCAAAAAATTGAATCAAATAATTATAAGGGAGACTCATCCAAACGATAACACAAATCCATAGTTGACTTTTGAGGCACACGTGTGTATCTTCTTTACTAGATACAGAAATTTCTCCATGAGTCAGGTATAATCAAGAAATATAGAACAATCCACGAGAACTAAAATAATACTTCTAACATCCTATGCTTAAATTTAGTACCCAGATGTATTCAATAAAATATTGCACTGGAAAAGAAAGAAAAAACTTACCTCTCTGGCACTTCAGCAAACTCACAATATTAATATTATCTTACTCACTTAAAAAAAAAAAAAATTTTTTTTTCTTACTCACCTCACCAAAAAAAAGTAGAAGATATCAGAAAGTAATATCTTTAGCTATGCCTGTATCATTTTCAAAATCTTTGCATTTTCATGGTTTGTTGCTCTTATTTGGACATAATTAGTGGCCCAGCCCAAACATTAGCTCTCAGGGACAATTTGATGCATCACTGACCTAGCAGTCCTCATTATATTCATCTCGGGAATTCTTGGAATTCCCATGGCCTGAAGGGAGGAGGAAGCTTTGTTCACAATAATATTGACATAAAGGAAAACAAAGGAGCATCCATACAATAAAGCATTACTAAGAAAGCTCTTTATGAGAATCAATATTTCCAGGCAGTACAATGTCTACTTCTATGCCATGTACCTTTAGAACAATTATCAGTGAGTAGAGAGTAATTACTAACAAACGCATTAAATAAACAGCTTAAAATTCTGTTCTGAAGCATATTCATGAAAAATTTTAAGAAATTGACCACATGCATCCCATTTTTAACAAAGTTAAGTCTAAGATAAAATAAATAACTGACCTAGTATCACCTTGTTGATTATAGGGACAAGACTCAAATCCAAATCTGTCTGATTTCAAAGACCATGTAATTAACCAGTATAATATACTGCCTCCCTTTTACATTATTGTTTTATATGTAGAGACACTAATAGTGGTTCACAGGCTTATGTGGCTTTGAAACTTCATAATCACTGTGACAAATATATCATGATATATATATCACAAGGTCATAAGGCAAATGACCCACATTTTTATTACTGAATATATCAAAATAAGAACATTCAGCACATGACCTTCTCTCAAGTGAAACTGCTGAAAATTATTTAATTATATAAAAACAGTCATTTAAAACCATTGGAAATTGTCCTAAGGGCCAACAGTAAATGAAGAACCATCTATTCAAGAATCTATAGTAATTTTTTTAAAAGGCAACAATATATGATATTTGAAATAAGACAATCTCCTCCCTTGCCCCTTCCAGGTCAGTGTGGCACGAACACGACCTTCTGCCAAGAAAATAGGATTCTCTCTTCCTTCAGCTTCCTAGAAGAAGAAGAGCATCAGTGCTTCTCATCCTGCCTTCAGATATCTGTTGCTGAGGGTAAGTACTGGGCAATTGTGTCTGAGAATTTGATACTGCCTTCCTGCATCCAGCCCCCACTCATCAGAGGGAGCCTCTACCATGGGTTAACACACAAAAGAATACTGGAACCCTAATCAGCCTTTCTCCAGGTCATGAGGCATAGATCCATTCCAGGAGAGGCAAATTGAGTGGACTTCAGACATCTGTCCCTTCCTCCACTGAGTGCTCAGCTCCTAGAGGTGTGCCAGTCAGAAAGAAGCTTTCCATTGTCCTCATCTCTAGCTCCTGAGCCTTGGCTCAGATATTTTGCCTGGGGAGAGAAGCAAACCATAAAACAAACTCCTAAACTCTTCCCAAAGGAATTGACTTAATTTAGAGAAAAACATGAAGAAGTTCTAGCCTAAGGATACTCTCAAGAGCAATGGACTTTGTGGTGAAAGGCAATTAGGAGAAGATAAAACATATAGGTTAAACTGTAGTCTAGCTAGTTTCAGGAAAGATCCAGGGAATAAGACATCCTGGAGAAAGCCTCCTTGGGTGATTACAAACATCAAATACTGAACTCAGAAACTTTTCCTTCAAATGACCTGGAATTTGATTAGTCTTTAGAACAATACATGCCTCAGGGCATTGTTGAAAACATTAGAGCAATCAGTCAGCAATTGGTGGAGTTTAACAGCTGAATACGGTAACTGAAAGAAAGGGAGAGAGCACTACAAAAAGATTTGTCATCTCAGGGTGACTGTAGGCACACACAACACTGGGCCTCCCAGAGGAGTAACAGCAGAGGCTAAACAATGTGAGGGAGAAAATAAAACTAAAATATTTCAGCTAGTCAATAAACAAACATAAAACATTAAACAAGTAAGCATAAAATAAGAATAAGTTGGGGGCAAGATAATTAGAGGGAAAACCAGTACACAGATTAACTACAGTTTGTTGTCAAACATTTCCAGTTTCCAACAGAAAAATTATGAGACAATGTACAGATATAGGAAAAATCACTCATACACTGGGGGGGGGGGAGGGGGAATGTAACATGAACAGTCTGTGCAAATGACCAGATATATATTTATAAGAAAAATACTCCAAAGAAATCATTATAAGCATGTTCAAAGAAGTAAAGGGAAGCATGATTAAAGAAGTAAAGGAAGATATGATGATGTATCAAATACAGAATATCAATAAACATATAGCAATTATTAAAAAAAGGACCAAATGAAAATTCTGAAGTTGAAATGTGCAATAACTAAAATAAAAAAATTTGCTAGAGCATATTGACAATAGATTTAAACTGGCAGAAGAAAGAAAAAGTAAACTGAAATTTAGGTCAATAGATAAGTAAACTGAAAAACAGAGGGAAAAAAATGAAAATGAAATGAAGAGTGCCTCAGAGAAATGTAGGACACCATCAATCACAACGACATAAGGATAATGAGTGTACCGAGAGGAGAGAAGAGTGAGGGAAGAGTGGATAAAAAATATTTGAAGAAATAATGGCAGAAAACTTCCCAAATATATTGAAAATATAATAGCCTACATGTCCAGGAAGACCAATGATCTTCCAGTAGAATAAACACAAACGGATATATCATAGCAAAAATGCTGAAAGTCAGAGACAGAAAGAAAAAACTTGTTATTTACACAGACAGCTAAATAAGATTAACAGCTAACTTCTCAGCAGAGACAATGGAGACCAGAAGGCAGTGGTACAACATATTCAAAGTCTCAAGAAGAAATCTGCTAAGAATCCTAGATCAAGCAAAGATATCTTTAAAAAATAAGAGTGAAATAAAGACTGTCTCCGATAAACAAAAAGGTAGAAAATTTGTTGTCAGCAGACCTACCTTACAAGAAATACTAAAGGAAGTTCTTCAGGCTGAAAGCATGTAAACCCAGGCAGTAATTTCAATCCACATGAAAAACAAAAAGCATCAGTAAAAGTAATTACGTAATTATAAATATATAAATGAATATTTTTCCTTTTGTCTCTTATTTATAAAGTAATTTTATAGAATGATATGCAATAATATGTTGTTGGTCTATAACATATAGAAATGTAATATATGTACAATATATTGGCAAATTACAATACAAAAAATTGGGTGGGAGAAGTTGCATTGAGTAAAGGAAATGACTTAGGGAAATTAACAACTAGACAATGCATTGTTGGGTTGCCAACATTAACAGAAGCGATATGTACAATACCACAAAAAGAAGAAAAAAGGAATAGACCTATATAGGAGAAACATTTCTTTACATCAGTGAAATTAAACTAGTAGATATCTGAAGCTGATTCTCACACTTTAACAGGTATATATGGTAAACCTTAAAGCAACCTCTAAAAACAAACAGAATTGAAAACCATTACTGAAATTTAAAAGCTACATTTAAAAAATATTCACTAAATGCAAAAGAAAGCAGTAAATGAGGAACAGAGGAACAAAAAATTCGTGAGAGATACAGTGAACCAAAAGTAAAATGGCAAAAGTAAATCCAACTATATCAATAATACTATTAAATGTGTGTGAATGAATTAATATAGTCAAAAGGCAGAGATTGTCAGACTGAATAACAAGAACAAAAAGCATATGATCCAACACTATGCTATCTAGAGAAGACACACATTAGATTCAAAGATATAAATAAATTGAAAGAAAAAGAATAGAAAAAGTTGTATCATGCAAACAGCAGCCACAAAAAAAAACAAGCACACACACAAAAAACTGAGTGTCTATTCTTTAAAACAAAAAACATTATCACAGATAAAGATGAATATTGTATAATAAAAAGGATCAATCCATCAGGAAATTACAACAATTATAAACATACGTGCACCAAATAATAGAGAACTAAATACATAAAGAAAATCTGAGACATTAAATGAGTAATAGACAATTCAACAATAATAGTTGGAGACTTGCATACCTCACTTTCGATAATAGCTGAAAAGAAAAAAAAAACTAGAAAGAATATTAACGAAGAAATAAAGCAGATGAAAAACACTATAAACCAACTAGACCTAACCAACTATAGAACGTGCTACAAAACATCCACCATATATGTTCTTCTCAATTGGACATGGAACATTTTACAAGATAGACCATACGCTAGGTCAAAAAACAAACCTCAATAAATTGAAAAGGATGGATACAATGCAAAGTATATCTTCTGAAAATAACAGGATAAAATTAGAAATAAATAGCAGAAAAAATTTGGGCAAACTCATAAATATGTGAAAATTAAACAACACATTTCTAAATAACCAATGAATCAAATAAGAAACCAAAAGTAAAATCAGGAAATATCTTGACGTAAATGAAAAATAAAGACAGGACATACCAAATATTATGGGATGCAGCTAAAGCAGTGCTTAGAAATTTATAACTGTGAATGCCTGTCTTAAGAAAGAAGAAATATTTCAAATCAATAACCTAACCTTCTCCATTAATACTCTAGAAAAAGAGAGAAAACTTAACATAAAGCAAGCAGAAGGAAGGAAATAATAAAAATTAATGAAATAGAGAATTAAAAAAAAACAAAGGCAAATAAATCAAAAGATGTTTTTTTGAAAAGGTCACCAAAACTGACAAAACTTTAGCTACATTTACCCAGATTAAAAAAAAAAGACTCAAATAACTACAATCAGAAATTAAAGAGGGAACATTACTGATGGCTTTATAGAAATAAAAAGGATTATAAAGAATACTATGAACGGTTATAGGCCAACAAATTAGGTAATTAGAATAAAATGGACAAATTCTCAGAAAGACACAAACTACTGAAAATGACTCAAGAACAAATAAATAATCTAAATCGACCTGTAACAAGGAGAGACTGAACTGGTAATCAAAAACACTAACCATAAAGAACAGCCCAGGCCTAGGTGGCTTTCAAAAATCTTCCCAACTCATTTTATAAGGCCGGTATTCCTCTGATACCAAAACCAGACAAAGCCATCAAAAGAAAATAAAACTTCTGACCAACATCTCTTATGAATGTGAACTTAATATCCTCAACAAAACAGTAGCAAACTAAATACAGCAACAAATAAAAAGAATTATACACCGTGGATAAGTGGGATTTATACGAGGAAAGCCAGGTTGGCTGAATATCTGAAAATCAAAAGTATTAACGAAATCTCATGATTACCTGAATAGACACAAAAGAGCATTTGACAAAATTCATTTAAATACGTATTTAAAAAGAGAAAAGCTGGAACCCTTTCATGATTTCAAAAAAAAATAATGAAAATAAAACTCAATTAGAAATGGGATGGAACATCCTCAATCTAATAAAATAAACAAAAAATAAACAACAGCTAACATCAAATTTAATGGTGAAAGACTGATGTTTTCCAGGATCAGGAACAAGACAAGGATGTCTGCTCTCACCACTTCTGTTTAACATTGCTCTAGAAGTTCTAGCCAGGTTATTTATGGAAAGAAAAATATATAAAAGTCTTCGAAATTGAAAATGCAGAGGTAAAACAATCTTTATTCGAAGATGATATGATCTAGTACATAAAAAAATCTAAGGAACCCACTAAAAAACTATTGAAACTAATAAATGCGTTCAGCTAGGTGCAGGATACAAGATGAATATGTAATAATTAGTTTTATTTCTATACAATGAATAATCTAAAAAGGAGATTAAAGAAACAATTTTATTTACATTAGCATCAAAAAGACCACGTTCCTTTTAGTCTTTTCTTTGTTCCTCTTAGTCTTGTGTGCTGAACTTTTATTTGTGGATTTTTTTTTTCATTCCTTTTATTTTTGTAGTTTTTGTGTTTACTGAGACTTTATGTGTTTCTTCTTTATTTTGATGAGTAAGTTTGTTAACTTTCTTTTTGGTTACCTTGAAATTTAGCCCTACCTTCCTAAGTTTAAACCCGTCTTTTATTACCTGATAATGCCTTAAATTCCTGTCTATTTGAAAGTTCTATACCTACACTGTTATTCCCTCTTTTATTGTTCTGATGTTGTTGTCATTTACAGATTGACATCTCTCATTCCCTGCTGTAAATTTTTTAGTTTTGTTTTATCCTTGAGAGTTCATTATCTAGGTAGGAATCTGGCGGATGCTGTCTTATGTGCTAGATTCAGGTTGCTGTGTGATGTTGTTGACTCTCTAACCAAAGGACTGCCTTTAATAATGCTTGCAAATTTGGTTTGCTTTTTACAAATTCCTTTAATTTCTGTTTATCTGGAAATATCCTAGTTTCACCATCGTATTTGAGTGAGAGTTGTACAGGATACATCATTCTTGGTTGGCAGTTTTTTTTTTTTTTCATTCAAACTTTTTTGTATTTCATTTCATTGCTTTCTTACCTGCATAGTTTCTGATGAGTAATCAGAGCTTAGTCTTGTTGTTTCCCCTTCGTATGCTGCTTTTCATTTTCTCTCAAGTTGCTCTTAGGATTCTTTCTTTGCCTTTGGTTTTGGCGAGGGTGATTATCATTATGTGTTGGTGTTTATCTTTTCCTTTTCTATGTGGGGTTCACTGAGCTTGAATAGTCGGCTTTTCATCTTTCATGATATAAGTGAACTTTCTGTTGGCAAATCTTTAATGATCCTCTCTGTGTTTTCTGCTATTGTCCCCAGTTCTAGCACTCTGTTCACATGCAAATTTTTGCTTTTGATTGTATCTCACATCATTCTCAGGGTTTCTTCCTTTTTCTTTGTTCTTTTCTCTGATTTTTGCTCAAACTAAGTGGTATCAAGGATTTGTCTTCAATTTCACTGATTCTTCCATTTTTTTAAAGTTTGCTCCTCAAATCTTCTATTGCACTATTTCTGAAATATTTTGTTTATCTTTTGACTTTCTAATTGCTGTTTTTGTATGATTTCTAGTTGTTTATTTAGTTTAACATTTTGTTTCTGCATTGTTTTGGTGGTTTCTTCCATTGTTTTGTCTGTCTTTTCCATGATTTGTCTATTTTTTTCCTTATCTTTGTCTGCATTTTCCTTCATCTGTTGGAGAACCCTGAATATGAGTTCTGAATTCCCTATCAGGTAGTTCCAGTGCCTTTTCTTCTAGCAGAAGGTCATCTGGTGTTTTATTTTGGTTGTTTTCTGGAACGATCCTGCCCTTTTTTTTTTTTTTTTAATGTTTTGATATGTGCCGTGTCCAGACATTCAGGAATTTTTTTCTTAATTTATTGATTGCAGATTTGGTTGTTGCATCCTGTTTTTTTGCTTTATTTGTTTATGTCTCAGCAGGTGGGCTGGGTGTGTTTTGTTGCTTTCTCATCTGTTGGTGTGATACTTCTCACCACTTTGTCCAGGTGGGGGGCTGATCACTCAGCTATGGTGCAGTAGGGTGTGTCCAGCAGGGGCAGAGTTGTGGGAATGGGTAGTTTGCAGCACGAACTGGGGGCAATGTTGCAGGACTAGCAGGCAAGGCAGGGCAGGGTCCAGGGGGCTGCATTAGTACTGCTTGGGGGCATGGTAATTGGTGCACAGTGAAGATAGGCAGGAGGAAAAGGAGAGGATGTGATGTGCAGAGCTAAGTGGATTGGTGAAGGAACACAGAGAAACAAAGGCAAAAAATGAAGTAAAAAATAAAAAAAGGTAAATAAAACTGTAGTGCGGTAGTATTCAGCCACTGGAGGTTGGACAGGCCAGGAGAAGCTGTGCCCATGGGGCTGGGTAGTTGGGAGAATGAAAAGGAAAGAGGGGAAAGAGAGAGAAGAAACCAAGAATAAAACAAATAAAATAAATAAAAAATAAAAACAATAATAACACAAAATACGGTGAGGGTGCTGGTTGTTGGGTGCAGGGCAGAATTGGTGTGGTGGCAAGCTGATGTCTATCTCACCAGGTGGCACTGCATGGCTTGCCAGAAAGGAGCAGAGGTAGTGCAGGTCCTAAGTGGAAGGGAGAAGGAAAAGGAGAAGGGGAACATTAAAGAAAAATAAAAAATATGGCACTGAGGGAGCTGGCCTGTGGGGGGCACACACTTGGAGAGGCTGTGTGCCAGAGGCCTTGTAGTTGAGCAGTACAACAGATCCCACCAAGAAGGTGGGGGCAGCTCATGGGACTGGGTGGATGGGAGAAGGGAAAGGAAGGAAAGGAGAGAAAGAGAAGCAACAAAAAATGCCCCCAAAAACAATATCAAAAACAAACATATAATCAAAAGAAAATAAACAAACCAAAAAAACAGTCACAGCCTGTCAAGAAGTGGAAGGGATGGCACAGTGCTCTAGCTGGGAGGGAGAAAAGAAAGGAAGGAAGAGAGAGAGAAGCAACAACAACAAAAAAAGCCAAAAAACAAACCAACAAACAAAAATATACACCAAAACAACAACAACAAAAAAAATTGGCACTGAAGGGGCCACCTGATGGGGGTGGAGCAGACCCTGAAGGCAGCAAGCTAGTGTCTTTCCGCCAGGCAAATATGGCCTATTGGCTAGCAGCAGAAGCTGCATAGAAGGAAGAAAGATGGGGGGTGAAAGAGTGTGTATCCCAGGTTGCTAGGTGCTCTGTCTCCTGCTGGGAGCTCCATGGATTTGCCTTTGTGTACTCCTTGTCTGCAATCCTTGGCAGCTGAGGTTCAAGATAGCAGATCCTGGTGGCAGTGAGCTGGTATCTCTCTGGATGAGTGAAGGTGTCCCATTGGCAAGTGGTGGAGGCCTCGTACAAGGCAGAAGGCTGTGGGGTGGGAAAGCATGTATCCCTCTATACTGTCTCCTGTTGGGAGCTCCGTGACATTGCCTTCCTGTACTCCCTGCTGAGATCTTTGATGGCTATAGCCCGAGGTGGTGAATCTGGCCATGTTAGCTGGTATGGGACCTCCCCTCGCAAGCTGTCCTCATTCTTTGTTCTCTGTCAGTTCTCTATTCCGATCAGTGTTTGACTGAGTTCTTTATTCCTTCATTTGGTACTTAGGGTTCTAGGATTGGTGCTTTGATCTGTTTTACTTAGTTTTCGTGTCTTTGCTGCAGAGGGACAGCATGGTGCTTCTGTCTATAGCATCATGTTGGCTCTGCCTCTCCTTTGCTCGTTTCTTAAAAATAACTGTTTTTAGTTGATTGATACAAGTAAGGAAGGAGATGACAGAAAAAGAAAGAGATGGAGAAGAGGGAAGGGACAAACATAAGAACAGGAAAAAAATAGAAGAGGAACAGAAGCAAGAATACCATAAAGTTAAGAGGGAAGCAGAACACCATACAGAGACTTCTGCCTTCAGAACACCTTAGCATGGACATAAAGCTCTTGGGATCTGTCTATTACCCATCTCCCTAGCCTGTCATCTTTTCTTTTCCCACATAAAGTTCACTCAAAATCTCATGAACTACAGTCACTCCTTGTTCTTTCTTGACTGCTCATGTCTACCTTGCTTTTGCTCTCCATGAAAGAATCCCCAAACTTTTCCTTTGGCTGATAACCTCCCATTCTAAAAATTCCACCTCATGCATCAATTCATCAAACATGTCTCCCTCTCTATTCCAGTATGACTAAACACCCCTCCTTTATATTCACATATAACACTTGCAACCTCTCAGAATACTTAGTTCATTACTTTAGAATGAAAAATGACTCGTCTCCGTGTCCCCTCTGCTAGATCTATGAGTTTCTGGAAATCTTATTCATAAATCCTGGTCCATACTGAGTGTGAGTTTGAGGGAGATGGAGGGGTTGTTAGATCAATGAAGGCATACATACATAAATAAATGGATGAATAATTGATGACAGTGATTTCTTGGTACAGAATGTTCTATATTTTGACTCTATTGAAAACTAATGCCAATAGAACTGTTAAAAAAAATTGTCACTCTAGAACATCTAGCAGGTCTGAGGCAATCCACATTAAAACCAATTTTCAAGGTCCATTTCATTAATCCCTGCTTAAATGCAATTCAATCTAGTCTCAGAAATTTCCCTGTGAATCAAGGTACAATCTAGGCATATGGAGCAACACATAAAACCTGAAATTAAAGTTCTAATATTCTCCTTAGAAAGACTAGCTCCAGCATGTGTTCAAAAAATGCTTACAGATTTGGAAAATAGACATAGAGACAAGAGAAAGAGGAAGGAAGGGAAGAGAGAGATAGTGAATTGAAGATTTTGTAATGTTCTAGTGTAGGTACTCTACATTACCTAAGTAAGGAAAATAGCTTATAACTGAAGAAGGCTACTGATTTTTGTTATATTTTCCCCACTTACCTGGCCAAAAGAAGGACCCCAGAAATCAATATTTTCAATTATTACTTGATCTTTACAAATACATTTCGCTCTTTGATAAGGGAATATTAGTGCTTTTCACAACTGCTCTCCACTAAAAAAGCCCTACGACAGCATTCAGTGACCACTTGAGGTCTCCTGGCCTTAGTTGCCTTAGTTCCCAAGCCATTCATCATGGGAATCTTGCTCTTCCATTCCCATGAATTGAAGTGGGGTAAAAATATTTGTCATCTGGTTGTTGTTGTTATAAAACAATGGAAACTATGTATTACATGACAGCAAAATATTTTCCAAGCAAATTACCATCTCCTAACATTTGAATATCTGTTTTTGATGGCACTGGGGAGTTATAAACTGAATATCATTTAGATTAATAACAGTGAATAAGGAATAACTATTAACAAACTTATCGAACAGCCATTATTTAAAATTCTATTGTTGTTGTTCGGCACCACCCAGTCAGGTCCTACTCATATTGACCCTATGTACAACCAAAGTAAACAATCCTGGTCCTGTGTCATCCTCACAATCATCGTTATGCTTGAGCCTATTGTTGTAGCCACTGTGTCAATGCATCTTGTTGAAGGTCTTCCTCTTTTTCACTGGTCCTCTACTCTATCAAGCATGATGTCCTCCAGGGACTGGGCACTCTTGACAACATGTCAAAATTATGGGAGACAAAGTCTCGCCATCCTCACTTCTTATGGATAGTTTGGCTGTACTTCTTCCAGGACAGATTTGTTTATTCTTATGGCAGTCCATGGTGTATTCAATATTCTTTGCCAAAACCATAATTCAAAGGCATCTCTTCTTCTTCAGTCTTCCTTATTCATTGTCTAGATTTTACATGCATATGAGGTGATTGAAAACACCTTGGTTTGGATCAGGCACACCTTAATACTTAAAGTGACGTCTTTGCTTTTTAGCACTTTAAAGATGTCTTTTGCAGCAGATTTGCCCCATGCAAAGCAACACTTGATTTCTAACTACTTCTATGGGTGTTGATTGTGAATTCAAGTAAAATGAAATCCTTGACCACTTTAATGTTTTCTCCATTTATCATGATGTTGCTGATTGGTCCAGTTGTGAGGATTTTTGTTTTGTTTACATTAAGGTGTAATCCATACTAAAGGTTGTGATTTTCGATCTTCATCAGTAAGTGCTTCAAGTTCTCCTCACTTTCAGCAAGCAAATTTGCATCACATGCATATCGCAGCTTTTTAATGAATCTTCCTCCAATCCTGATGTCCCGTTCTTGTTCATATAATCCAGCGTCTCAGATTATTGCTCAGCATACAGATTGAATAACTACGGTGAAAAGATAAAACCCTGAGGCACACCTTTCCTACACTTTCCTGACTTTAAACCATGCAGTAGTCGGAACTGACTTGATGGCACTGCGTTTCGTTGTTTTTTTTTTAGTTTCCCCTTGGTCTGTTCCAACACCTGCGTCTTAGTCTAAATACAAGTTCCTTATGAGCACAATTAAGTGTTCTGGAATTCCCATTCTTCGCGATGTTATCCATAATTTATTATGATCCACACAGTCGAATGCCTTTGCATAGTCAATGAAACACAGGTAAACATCTTTCTGGTATTCTCTGCATTTAGCCAAGATCTGTCTGACATCAGCAATGATACCCTTTGTTCCACGTCTTCTTCTGAACCCAGCTTGAATTTCTGGTAGTGGCCTGTAGATGTACTGCTGCAACTGTTTTTGAATGATCTTCAGCAAAATTTTACTTGCGCTTGATATTAATGATATTTGATAATTTCTGCATTGTGTTGAAACACTTTTCTTTGGATTGGGTACAAATATGGATCTCTTCCAGTCAATTGGCCAGGTAGCTGTCTCCCAAATTTCTTGGGATAGACCAGTGAGCACTTTCCGTGCTGCATCTGTCTGCTGAAACATCTCAGTTGGTATTCCATCAATTCCTGGAGACTTTTTTGTTTTTTGCCAGTGACTTCAGTGCTGCTTGGACCTCTTCCTTCAGTACCATTGGTTCTTGATCATATGCTACCTCCTGAAATGGATGAATGTCGACCAGTTCTTTTTGGTGCAGTGGCTCTGTGTATTCCTTCCATCTTCTTTTGATCCTTCCTGTGTTTTCCAGCATTTTGCCCATAGACTCCTTCAATATAGCAACTCGAAATTTGAATTTTTTTTTTTTTAATTCTTTCAGCTTTAGAAATGCTGAGCATGTTCTTTCCATCTGGTTGCATATCTCCAGGTCTTTGCACATTTCAATACCTTACTTTGTCTTCTTGAGCTACCCTTTGAAATCTTCTGTTCAGCTTTTTAACTTTATCATTTATTCTTTTTGCTTTAGCTACTACACATTCATGAGCAAGTTTCAGAGTCTCTTCTGACATCTATTTTGGTCTTTTCTTTCCTTCCTGTCTTTTAAATAACCTCTTGCTTTCTTCTTTTTTCTTCATATTTGATGTCCTTGATGTCATTCCACAACTCTTCTGGTCTTTGGCCACTAGTGTTGAAAGCATCAAATCTATTCTTGAGATGGTCTCTAAATTCAGCTGAGATATACTCAAGGTCATACTTCATCTCTCATGGACTTGTTCTAATTTTCTTCTACTTGCATATGAGCAATTGATGGTCTGTTCCACAGCTGGCCCTGGCCTTGTTCTGCCTGATGATATTGAACTTCTCCACCATCTCTTTCCACAGATGTAGTCGACTTGATTCCTGTTATTCCATCTGGTGAGGTTCACATTTATAGTCACTGATTACATTGAAATAAAGTATTTGCAATGAAGAAGCCGTTGGTCTACAAAATTCTATCATGTGATTTCTAGCATCATTTTTATCACCAAGGCCATATTTAACAACTACTTTCCTGGGTTTTTAATCCTCCTCTGTTTCCAACTTTCACATTCTATTAGAATTCTATTGGAACGATAGTGAAATAGGCTAGTTAACACTGTGCCTGTTTTACCTCAGTTATGTCCACTGCACTTACCAGAGCCCCAGTTATGATATTAGGTTACCAGTTTTAGAGATACTAATATTAAATAAGTACCAGAATTATATTGTCAAAGATCACTATGTTATGTGTCAGAGCCAATATTAAAATGTACTTTTTTTATATTTCAAATCACGTGGATTTAACCACCACAAAGTACTGTTTTCCTTTTATATCATTCTATAAACAGGAATTCATAGGTCTATTAAGCTTTAAAACTTTATAAATACTAGCTCTTTTCTCCTTTTGAGCAAAATCGTAAAGTGAAAATGAAATACTCTTCCACCTTAATAGAAGCATAAATGAGGTTGTGACTCATCTGCAGTTAATGGCAGAAAGGGACCAGAAATCATGTTCCTTGGGATTCAGCCCAATTGTCTGCTCATTGGGTGACTAATATCAGGTATACTGAATGCCTGCCGGGCTACTTAGAAAAGCAATATATACACAGAAGAACAAACCCCACACACTCTTAATCACACATATTCAACACTGCTATGAGAACACCCTTTCAATATATTGTATTAACAAACTGGATTTAATTCAACTGCTATCAAGTTCTACATAGGACCTTACATATTTGATCAGTTTCAGACTGCAGTAGGTTGTAAAAATCTTCAATTTTTTTTCATCTTTGACATTAGGGTTGGTGCATAAATTTGAATAGTCATAATAACTGGTTTTCCTTGTACCAAAAAAAAATCAAACCCATTGTTGCTGAGTAGATTCTGGCTCACGGCTACCCTATAGAACAGGGTAGAACTGTCCCATACAGTTTCCAAGGAGGATCTAGTGGATTTGAACTGCCGACCTTTTGGTTAGCAGCCATAGCACTATGCCACCAGGGTTTCTGTTTTCCTTATAGGTGTATGGATATTAGTGTACCACTGACAGTATTGTACTATGGGATAGATCTTGAAATGTTCTTTTTTAACAATGAATGTAGCACTGTTCTTCAATTTATTCTTCCTGGCATATTAGACCATATGATGGTCCAACTCAAAAATGCCAATACTAGTCCATTTCAGGTCACTAATGCCTAGGATATTGATCTTTAAGCATTCCATTTCAGTTTTTGACGATTTCCAATTTTCCTGGATTCTTATTTTGTACGTTCCAATCACTAATGGATGTTTGCAGCTGTTATTTCTCAGTTTGAGTTATGCTACATCAGCAAATGAAGGTTTCCAAAATCTTAACTCCATCAGCGTTGTTAAGGTTGGCTCTACTTTGAGGAGACAGCTCTTTCCCAGTTGTATTTTGAGTGCCTTCCAGCCTAAGGGGCTCATCTCACAGCACTGTATCGGAGTGTTCTGATATTATTCATAAGGTTTTCACTGGATAATTTTCTTCAGGAGTAGAGCATCAGATTCTTCTTCCTATGTGTCATAAACTTGCAGCTCCACTAATACCCATCCACCATGGGTGATCCTGCTGGTATTTCCAGTACCAGTGGCATAGCTTTCAGCATTACACCAACACACAAGCCACCACAGTATAACAAAAACATAGGTGGATAGATCTTAAAATGTCCAGCCTTCAGGATGGATTACACTTCAACATAAAAAAAACAAAAATCTTCACAACTGGACTAATAAGCAACATCATGATAAACAGAAAAAAGATTGACATTTTTAAGGATTTCATTCTACTTAGATCAACAATCAACACCCATGGAAGTAGCAGTCAAGACATCAAAAGACATATTGCATTAGGCAAATCTGCCTCAAAAGACTTAAAATCTTAAAAAGCAAAGATGTCACTTTGGTGACTAACATGTGCCTGATCAAAGTCACAGTATTTTCAATCACCTCATATGTAAAGCTGGGCAATGAAAAAGGAGGACCAAAGAAGAACTGACACATTCGAATTATGGTGTTGATGAAGAATCTTGACTATAGCATGGACTGCCAGAAGAATGAAAAATTTGTTTCCAAGGAAGTACAGCCAGAATGCTCATTAGAAATAAGGATGGGAGACTTTTTCTCACTTACTTTAGGTATGTTATCAGGAGGAACCAATTCCTGGAGAAGAACATCATGCTTGGTAAAATAGAGGATCAGTGTAAAAGAGGAAGCCCTTCAATAAGATTGATTGAAACAGTTGCCGCAACAATGGGCTCAAACACAACTACTATCGTGAGGATGGTCCAGAACCAATGCTTTGTTCCATTATACACAAGGTTTCTGTGAGTTGGAACCGACTTCACAGCACCTAACAACAGCAACAACACGTAAGTCCTAATCTAGAGAGTTTAAAATGAATGAAAATTTGGGTGTTAATTATAAAAGAGTTTTTTTTTTAGCTAATAATCAAAAACAAAGGGGAATTGAGACCAAGTATAATTTGAAAAAAGGTGCTGACCCAAACTGTATGACTAAAAGTTTTAATTCATAATGGAGTATTATTTTCCTTCATTTCTTTTTAAAATTTGACTGGATCTATCAGATTCTTTGACCAAGCTAATAAAATGGGATTGAACAGAAGTGAAGGATAAACATTTCATTCTGGGTAAAATGATAGTCATTTTGTAATAGGTAATGGTTTCTACCACTGGAAGGATTTAAGCAAAATAAAATAATTTTGCTCCAGAAGCACTATAAGTTTGTGATGTCACTTTATTTAGAATGAAATGAATTCTTTAGCAGCCTGATTCAGAATGTATATCAGGAGGTAAAAGAATAGTTTAGAAATTATTTTAGGGTCGCTATTTTTTTTTTTTTTACGAGTCGGAATCGATTCGACGGCACTGGGTTATACAGCCCTTGATCTACAAAATGCCTTCCAAAACAAACTGATTGATTTTAGTATCATTTCATAGGAGAATGAATTTAATTAGCAGCCATATAATGTGTTCAGTGTCAGGGGAGGCAGCATGATGTCGAATCTACACAAGCCTCCGGAGCCAGGTGGTAGCGGCACTGGACCTGAGAAAGTTAAGTGCAATCATCTGACTTATCACATGGAGGCAAAATAATCCCTCCTTCACAGAGTTTCACAGCAAAGCACTTCCTTCCCCTCACCCACTCCCACCCTGCTCCACTCTGACACCAGTATGGCAGTATTCAACCACCGCCACACCCCCTAAGCTGGAACTCAGGGCTATCTTCTCCCATACCAGTCTCGTGGCTTTTAAAAAATGCCACATCCCCTAAGCCAGAAACTCAGGGTAGGTCAGGACACCCTGACCTTTCATCCAGCCATGGGTATAAACGGACCACAGCCTTGCAGTACCCTTCACCCCTGCCTAGACCTGTGTGGGTTGATTCAACGTTGCATGTCCTCATTAACATAAAACAGCAGGTCATATACCTGAAGTTCATTTTCAGCTGCAGTAGCCAAGGGGTAGCTACAGAATCATGACATTTGACACCGCTCTGCACCTTAAGCAGGGACATCAGCCACCCACATCAGATGGCTGAGGGCTGGTGGTATCACCCACTCCATCTAGCCACCCACAAGAGGGGTATGAGAATAAGTGGTGCTTCCCAGTCCCTCCAGAAAATAGCACCAGGTCCCCAAGAACTGGTAGCAATACCCAACCCACTACACACTCCAGAAGACAGGGATACGTCCTCCACACAGGAACACAGGGGCAGGTGTCAGCCCCCTGCCTTGATCTGCACATAGCCCCTTACTGCAGCCAGATACCTGTGGCTGTTCTGAACACCCCTATACAGCCCTGCCCATCTAGGACTGTAGGTGAGAGTCGTCATCACACACAGTGACTGACAACCTGGATACATGTGCAAGATTCACACAAGAAAAGTGAACAGACTTCTGGCCTCATGCACCTAGTAGCTGCTCCAACCACCTGGAGACAGGATGTGAGAGCTTCGAAGATGCCATTAACCAAAGTAGCTCATGTGCCCTGCCTACTTGGGCAGATCAAATCAAAACATAACAAAAAGTAAGACATAGTAAACAAGCATACAATAAATAAAAATAATAATTATTGATGGATTGGGGACAACAGCCAAAATCAAATCACATAAAGAAGCAGATCAAGATGGCTCCAGCAAGAGACCAAAATAAACAGCCAGAATACATTCTGGAGGAAGGTAACATTATGGAATTACCTGAGGTAAAATTCAAAAGGCTAATATAAAGAGCTCTCCAAGAGATCAGGCAAAACTCAGACCAAGCCAAGGAACACACAGACAAAGCAGTATAGAAATTCAGAAAACAATACAAGAAGAAAATGATAAATTTAACAGGCTGCTAGAAACCATAGAGAGATAGCAACTCGAAATCCAAAAGATTAACAATAAAATTTCAGAATTAGACAACTCAATAGAAGGTCATAGGAGCAGAATTGAGGCAATGGAAGTCAGAATTAGTGAGATTGAAAATGAATCCCTTGATACCAGCTTATTTGAGGAAAAATCAGAAAAAGAATTGAAAAAAATGAAGAAAGCCTAAGAATTATGTGGGACACTATCAAGAGGAAAAAACTACAAGTGATCAGAGTACCAGAACAGGGTGAATAACAGAAAACACAGGGAGAATTGCTTAAGGTTTGCTGGGAGAAAACTTCCCTGATATGAAAGAGAAGATACCTATTCAAGAACATCAATGAACACCACACAGAATGGATCCGAAAAGAAAGTCACCAACACTTATCATAATCAAACTTGTCAAAACCAAAGACTAAAGAAGAATCTTGAGAGTATCCAGAGATAAATGAAAAGTCACCTACAAAGGAGAAACAATAAGACTAAACCCTGACTAGGCAGCGGAAGCCTGGCAGGCAAGAAGGCAAGATGACGTATATAAAGCCTTGAAGGAAAAAAATTGCCAGCCAAGAATTATATATCCGGCAAAACCATCTCTCAAATACAACAACAAAATTAGATCATTTCCAGATAAACAGAAGCTCAGGGGGTTTGTATAAAAAAAAAAAAAAATTACAAGAAATATTAAAGGGAGTCTTCTGGTTTTAGAACCAACAATATCAGACAACAATCCAAGACTAGAACACCAGTTATCAGTTGATCACCTAGTTATCAACCCAGATAGGGAAGTTGCAAAGGTAAGTCAAAACTAAACGACTGAAAATAGGGAATCAGAGACATTGACATGAAAACATCAAAACAAAAAAAGAGGGAATAAACAGTGTAGTCATAGAACTTCCATATGGAGAGGAAGTTAGGTCAATATCATGAAATAAAAGATCAAATAGCCATTAGAGAAATGTAAATTAAAACTACAATGAGATTCCATCTCACTCCAACGAGGCTAGTATTAATCCAAAAAACACAAAATAATCAATGTTGGAGAGATTGTGAAGAGACTGGAACACTTATACCTGCTGTTGGGAATGTGAAATGGTACAACCACTTTGGAAATTATTTGGCACTTCCTTAAAAAGCTAGAAATAAAACTACCATATGACCCAACAATCTCATTCCTTGGGATATATCCTAGAGAAATAAGAGTCTTTACACAGATATATGCATACCCATGTTCATTGAAGCACTGTTTACAATAGCAAAAAGACAGAAGCAGCCAAGGTGTTCATCAATGGATGAATGGATAAATAAATTATGGTATATTCACACAATGGAATACCACTCATTGATAAAGAACAATGATGAATCTGTGTAACATTTCATAACATGGAGGAATCTGGAAGGCATTATGCTGAGTGGAATTAGTCAGTTGCAAAAAGACAAATATCGTATGAGACCACTATTATAAGAACTCAAGAAATAGTTTAAACAGAGAAGAAACATTGAAATATTACAAATCATCTTTTCTGACCATAATGCCATAAAAGTAGAAATCAATACAAAAGACAGCGAGGAAAAAAATAAAGAAAATACATAGAAACTGAACACCTTGCTCACAAATACCGGATTATAGAAATCAAAGACAGAATAAAGAAATTCATAGAATCAAATGAGAGTGAAATAAATGTTACCAGAACATTTGGGACACAGCAAAAGCAGTGCTTAGAAGTCAATTTGTAGCAACTAATGCATACATACAAAAAGAAGGGCCAAAATCAAACATTAACCCTACAACTCAAACAAACAGAAAGAGAGCAGCAAAAGAAGTCTTTGGGCACCAGAAAAAAGATTAAAGCAAAAATACATGAAATAGAGACTAGGAAAACAATTGAAAGAGTCAACAAGACCAAAAGTTCATTTTTTTGAAAAGATCAACAAAAACAACAAACCCCTGGCCAAAGTGACAAAAGAAAAAAAGGAGAGGATGCAAATAACCCAAATAAGAAATGAGATGGGTGATACCACAACAGACCCAACTAAAATAAAAAGGATCATAACAGAATACTATGAAAAACTGTATTGCAACAAACATGAAAGCCTAGAGGGAGTTTCTAAAAACACACTACCTACCTACTTGAACAGACACAAACTGAGGCAGAAAAACTAGATAAACCCATAAGAAAAGGAGAGATTGAGGAGGTAATGAAAAGAGACTCCCAACAACAAAAAAAAATAACCCTGGCCTAGACGGCTTCACTGGAGAATTCTACCAAACTTTCAGAGAAACATTAACACCAGTATTACTAATGACATTTCAGAGTGTAGAAAAGGAAGGAATACTCCTGAACTCATTCTATGAAGCCAGCAAAAGCGTGATACCAAAACCAGGTAAAGGCACCACAAAAAAAAAGGAAATTACAGACTAATATTTCTCATGAATATATATATAGAGAGAGAGACTCAAAAATCCTCAACAAAATTCTAGCCCATAGAATTCAACAGCATATCAAAAAAATAATTATGACCAAGTGTATGCAAGGATGGTTCGACATTAGAAAATCAATGTAATCCATCACATAAATAAAAGATCAGGACTACATGATCTTGTCAATTGATGCAGAAAAGGCATTTGACGAAGTCCAGCACCCATTCATGTTAAAAAATTCTCAGCAAAATAGGAATAGAAGGAAAATTTCTCATCCTAATAAAGGGCATTTATACAAAGCCAACAGCCAATATCGTTCTTAACAGAGGCATTGAAGCATTCCCCTTGAGAATGTGAACCAGACAAGAAAGCTCTTTATCATCACTCTTACACAACATTGTGCTGGAGATTCTAGCCAGAGCAGTAAGGCAAGAAAAAGAAATAAAAGGCATTTAAATTGGTAAAGAGGAAGTAAAAGTATCCCTATTCGCAGATGATATGATCTTATACACAGAGAACCCCAAAGAATCCACAAGAAAACTACTGGATCTAATAGAAGATTTCAACACTGTCAGGATACTAGATAAGCATACAAAAATCAGTTGAATTCCTCTACACCAGCAAAGATTCAAAATGGAAATCACCAAATCAATACCATTTGCAATAGCCCCCCTAGAAGAAGATAGGCACTTACAAATAAATCTAACCAGAGACATAAAAGACCTATACAAAGAAAACTACAAAATACTACTGCAAGAAAACAAAAGAGACCTACATAAGTGGCAAAACATACCATGCTCAAGAATAGGAAGACTCAACACTGTGAAAATATCAATTCTACCCAAAGTGATCTACAGATACAATTCCAATCCAATACCAATGGAATTTTTTAATGAGATGAAGAAACAAATCAACAACTTCATATGGAAAAGGAAGAGGCTTCAGATAAGTAAAGCATAATTAAAGAAGAACAAACTGAGTAACCTCACTCTTCCTGATTTTAAAATCTATTATACCACCACGGTAGTCAAAACAACCTGGTATTGGTATGGCAACAGATACATAGACCAATGGAACAGAATTGAGAACCCTGATGTAAATTCATCCACCTACAAGCAGCTGATATTTGGCAAAGGCCCAAAGTCTGTTAAATAGGGAAAGGATAGTCTCTAACAAATGGTGCTGGCATAACTGGATATCCATGTGAAAAAAAATGAGGTAGGACCCATACCTCACACCATACACAAAAACTAACTCAAAATGGATCAATGACCTAAATATAAAATCTAAAACGATAAAGATCATGGAGGAAAAAATAGGGACAATCCTAGGAACCCTAATACACGGCATAAGTAGTATACTAGCCATAACTAACAATGTACAAACAACAGAAAAGAAACTAGATAGCTGGGAACTCCTAAAAATCACTTATGCTCATCAAAAGACTTTACCAATACAGTAATAAGATAACCTACAGACTAGAAAAAAAAATTTTGGCGATGACAAATCAGACAAAGTTCGGATCGCTAAAATCTACTGGAAAATCCAACACCTCCTCAACAAAAAGACAACTACTCCAAATAAAAAATTAGCAAAGGATATGAACAGACACTTCATCAAAGAATACATTCAAGTGGCTAACAGATATATGAGGAAATGGTCATGATCATTAGCCATTAGAGAAATTCAAATCAAAGCCACAATGAGATACCATCTCATCTCGATATTACTGGCATGAATCAAAAAAACAGAAAACAAATGTTGGAGAGGCTGTGAAGAAATCTGAACTCTTATGCACTGCTGGTGAGAATGCAAAATGGTACAACCATTTTGGAAAACAATTTGGCACTTCCTTAAAAAACTAGAGATAGAAATACTATACTCTCCAGCAATCCCACTCCTAGGAATATATCCTAGAGAAATAAGAGCCATCTTACTAATAAACATTTGCACATCCATGTTCATTGCAGCATTGTTCACAATAAAAAAAGATGGAAACAACCTAGGTGTCCACTGACAGACGAATGGATAAACAGATTATGGTATATATGCCCAATGGAATAGATGCAATGGTAAAGAACAAGGATGAATCCACAAAACAACAACATGAATGAATCTGAAGGGCATTATGCTGAGTGAAATTAGTCAGTCACAAAAGGACAAATATTGTGTGAGACCACTATTAAAGAACTCAAGAAAAGATTTAAACACAGAAAAAAGCATTCTTTGATGGTTATGAGGGGGGAGTGGGGGAGGGGAAGGCATTAACTGGATAGTAGACAAGGATCAACTTTGGTGAAGGGAAGAAAAACACACAATACAGGGGAAGTCGGCTCACCTGGACTAAACCAAAAACTAAGAAGTTTCCTGAACACAACCAAACACTTCGAGGGACAGAGTATGGAGACTGGGGACCATGGTTTTGGGGGACGTCTAGGTCAATTGACATAACAAAGTTTATTAAGAAAATGTTCTGCATTTCACTTGGTGAGTGGCTCCTGGGGTCTTAAAAGCTTGCCAGCAGCCATCTAAGATGCATCAGTTGGTCCCAATTCACTTGGAGCAAAGTGGAATGAAGAACACCAAACACATAAGGAAAATATTACCCCAAGAGACAAAAGGGCCACATAAACCAGAGACCCCAACAGCTTGAGGCCAGAAGAACTTGATGGTGCCCAGCTACCACCAATGATTGCCCTGACAAGTGGACACAACAGAGTGTCCCTGACGGAGCAGAAGAAAAGTGTGGTGCGGAACTCAACTTCACGTAAAAATACCAGAATTAATGGTCTGACTGAGACTGGAGAAACCCTTGAAACCATGGTCCCTGGACACTCTGTTAATCCAGAACTAAAACCACTCCTGAAGCCCACTTTTCAGGCAAGGATTAGACTGCACTATAAAACATAAAATAACACTTGTACTTCTTAGTTCCAGTAGATTAAAAGAAAAAAAAATTTTTTTTTTTTTAAGTAAATACACAGGACTAAATGGGTGGCTCCTGTCTGGAGGCAGGATGAGAAGGCAGAAAGACACAGGAGCTGGTTGGATGGACACAGGAAACCCTGGGTGGAAATGGGGGAGTGTGCTGTCACATTGTGGGGGTTGCAACTAATGTCTCATAACAACGTGTGTATGATTTTTTGTATGAGAAAATAACTTGAACTGTAATCTTACACCTAAAGCACAATAAAAAAATATAAAAAAAGAAAATGTTCTGCATTCCAATTTGGTGAGTGGCATCTGGGGTCTTAAAAGCTTGGGAACAGCCATCTAAGATGCATCAATTGGTCACATTCCACTTGGAGCAAAGGAGAATGAAGAAAAACAAAAACACAAGGAAAATATTAGCAAAAGAGACTAAAGGACCACATGAACAAGAGACTCCATCAGACCGAAACCAGAAGACCTAGATGGTGCCCAGCTACCACCAATGCCCACCCTGACAGAGAACACGACAGAAGATCCGGAAGGAGCAGGTGAAAAGTGTAGAGCAGAAATCAAATTCACATAAAAAGACCAGACTTAATGGTCTCACATAGACTGGAGGAACCCCCAAAACTATGACCTGCAGATGCTCTGTTAATCCAGAACCAAAGCCATTCCCAAAGCCCACTCTTCTGACAAAGATTAGACAGCACTATAAAACAAAAAATAATACACAGGAAGAGTGTGCTTCTTAGTTCAATCACATACGCTAGACCAAATAGGTGGCGTCTGTTCTGAGGCAGGATGAGAAGGCAGAAGGGACAGGAACTGATTGAATGGGCTCAGGAAATCCAGGGCAGAAAAAGGGACTGTGCTGTTACATTATGGGGACTGCATCTAATGTCACAAAACAATACGTGTATAAATTTTTGTATGAGAAATTCAAAATATGTGTATAAAATAGCATAAAAAGCAAATTAAAACTCTCCTTTCTCCACCAGCTCCTCTTCCAAGTAACCACTGTTAGATACTTTCATCAAAAACCGTTCTTTTTGTGCAATCATTTTAAATATAAATTAGATCACAAGAAATATATTACAAGATATATTTTTAGTCTCTCACCTAACATATTGTGTGCATTTAGCAAAGTTTTCCTAATACTTAAAAGAAAAGGAAACAAATGGAAGAAAGTTATCCTACAGATGGTGGGCATTGGTGGTAGCTGGGTACCATCTAGGTCTTCTGGTTTCAGGCTGATGGAGCCTCTGGTTCACGTGGTCCTTTAATCTCTTTTGCTAATATTTTCCTTGTTTTTGGTTTTCTTCATTCTCCTTTTCTCCAAGTGCTATGTGACCAATTGATGCATCTTAGATGGCTGTTCCCAAGCTTTTAAGATCCCAGACGCCACTCACCAAATTGGAATGCAGAACATTTTCTTCTTTTATATTTTTTATTGTGCTTTAGGTGAAAGTTTACAGCTCAAGTTATTTTCTCATACAAAAATTCATACACACATTGTTATGTGACATTAGTTGTAATCCCCACAATATGGCAGCCATCTGCAGCCGCCCTTTCTTGATAGTTAATGTGGAGTTGAGATGAGGGTATGTGACTCTGCCCCCTCCATATTCAAGGTTATTTTAATTGAAATAGCCACATTTAAAACTACTTGTATTCCTCTACATTGTTCAGCATATTCACACACATACACAAAAATCTGTTGCCCTCATACGATTCTGACTCATAGCAAACTCGTGTGTTATTGAGTAAACTGTCCTATAGCACTTTCTTAGCTGCAATCTTTATGGAGGATCCCTGGGTGGCACAAACGGTTAAGCCCTGAACTACTAATCAAAAATCTGGCAGTTCAAATCCACTCGGGAGATGGGCCTGGCGATCCACTTCTGAAAGATCGCAGCTTTGAAAACACTAAGAAGATGTTCTACTCTGCACACATCAAGTCAACATGAGTCAGAATCGACAGATGACAACTTATAACACCACCACCAATCTTTATGACTTCCACTTCTGAAAAGTGAAGGGAACGATTTAAGAAATTTTTTTCTTTACTTGATAATGGGAAAGGAGGTAAATTTAAAATACATGCTGTCTTAATTTTTCTTCATGTATCTAAAAGCAGTCATATTGAATGAAAAATATTCAAGCAACTTAATTTTTATTTTAAATAAATTGGAAATTAAAATATCCTTCCATAACTTATGCTTGCAAAAGCAAACGAGACCCGGCTAAATATATATATAATTTCATGGAAAGGAAACTGAAACAGTATATACCCAAATGTGAACAAATGTTACGGTTGATTAAAAAAAAAAAAGTAAGAGTAAGAGAAGGCAAATACACACAGACTTTCATATTTCCTTCTCAAACTTCTAAAGTATTGCAATCTTGAATAATAAAAATGAATTTATATGATAATTTGTAAATTAAAATAAAAGTAGATTTCCATATTGCTTTGTTATTTAGAAGAGTGTTAATAATGCTGTTTTTTATTTATTTAGTTGTCACCAGGACATAGGTGGAATAAGCACAGAGATTTTTGAGACCTTAAGAAGCTTTCTAATTCTCGACTAAATCCCAAAAAAACCCCACCAGTTCAAGGTTGGCTGTTCAGTGATTGGCATGGTGGGTGTGCATCAGTGACTAGCTCATCTCCCACTGCTGGCTGTCTACTGCCCACTCACAAGAGTCATCTACCTGATTTCAGCAGGGATAAGAAATGACAGCTTACTTCTCAAATAAAATAAGGTTTGCTTGAAGACAGTTAAACAGAAAAATGTTCTAAAACTGGGCTTAACTTTGATCTTTAGAACCTTAATCACTGAATTGACCAGGTCTCACTGTCCCTGAATTTGACAAAAGGCACACTGTAAGGCGATGCTCTCGATTCAGGTAACTCAGAAACTAAGAGATCCCTAAGGAACACGGTCTGGGTAGCTTGAAATTTCCCCGTCCTGACGCTACTTTCCTCAGTGAATATATGACTCACCGATACGAACACTCTGCCTTGAACACTGGTCACAGCTGAAAGTTGATTATTTGTTTTGCTGCAACATAAATTTATTTCAGGCTGTAGTTACAATATGGACTAAACATCCATGGAAAACAATCTGGTCAGATATGATGTCTCTCTGGTAAGATACAGTCTATAGTCCATCAATGTCTTAACTTTTTCCTTATTCCCTTTTCTCTATCACACTTAAAACAAGTTTACACTGTTTTGATACTATTTTTCCACATATACTCATTGAGATTGTTTGGAAGTGCTGCATAGCTTCCAGAAATATCAAGACTTTCTCTCCCAGCTACATCCTGTGACTCCTGGACTGCCTTCTACATCAAAGGAAATGCCTTTGATAGGGTCTCACAGCTCCTTAGATGCCAAGGATAAGGACGGCCTGTTCTCAAAATCCATAATCGTGAAGGACCATTACCTTCAGGTGATTAAGGGGCAGCCCCAGGCATAGCGAGGTGGCTGTAATTAACAACAATTTAGGAAAAAAAAAAAAAAAGCTGGTTGTTAATAATTAGGTCAGGAAGAAACCTAATATATAGAGGAAATTCTCCCAAAAGCTGTAGCATTTGGTATGTTGCCATGGAAATGGGATATGTTCTTGGAACTGAACCAAAGAGAGGTAGAATGTGTTGGTGGAAGGAGGACTGGAGTCACAGAATGGCGAGTGTACACCCTAGTCACATGGCAGTCAGCTCAGAGACTTTAACAGGCTACACTGAGATTCAACCTCACAATAATGAAATCCATTTAATGGGATTATTAGGAAGAAAAAGTTAGACAATGCCAGTAGAAGCTCTGGCACATGAGAAGTATTCAGGGAGAGAGATTACTTTTCACAGGATTCTGAAATTAGCTGCTCAGAAAATGAAAATGGGAATGGTCTCAAATCAGTAGCCTAACCTCTTACTTTAAGAAACCAGAAAAAGAAGAGCAAACTAAATCCAAAGCAAGCAGAAGGAAGAAAATAAAGATTAGGTCAGAAATTAGTAAAACAGAGAATAGACAAACAAGAGAGAAAATCAGTAAAACCAAAATCTGGTTCTTTGGAAAAGCCACAAACATTTAAGTAGATAGGTAAAAAAAAAAAAATAGAGAACAATTAAAATCACTAGAGTCAGAAATGAAAATGAGGATTTCACTATCAATCTTATATAAACAGAAAGGATTATAAGGGGATATTATGATTTTTTTTTTTCCTAAATTTGATTTTTTTTGAATCCTTTTTGTTTGCTTCTGCTTTGAGTCATTTGAGTTTACAAATACATACTCTTGGAATCTGGAGATTTACATTTCCAACCTAGGATATGCTAGAAAATTAATTTTTATAGTATTTCAATATGGCTATTAATAGGAATTGTTTTAGTAATAACTATTTGTCTTTTGGAGCCCTTGTGGTGTAGTGGTTAAGAGCTTGGCTGCTAACCAAAAAGTCAGCAGTTTGAATTCATCAACAGGTCCTTGGAAACCCTATGGCGCAGTTCTACTCTTTCCCGTAAAGTTGCTATGAGTTGGAAACTGACTCCACGGCAATGAATATTTGTCTTTTGTAAGTCAATATTTTAGGCAAGACATGAGGTGAGGAAGCAGGCATAGACTTTGTACTTTGCTGTAACCCACCTCATCCAGGCTCTGTTTCTTTTCTCCCTGAAGTGATTATTGCATGCAAAAGAAAATATTCAATAAATTCTTGTGGACTTAACTAAAGAAGAAAGGGGAAGAAACCCACCTACATCTGGCATTTGTTAATTCAGTTCTTAGCCCTGGAATCTGATAGCACTGCTGAATTTAAAAAAACATCAATGCCACCTTCAGCTGTATACAATAGTGAGGGTAATCCAAACTCAATTAAAAGAAATTTTAAAATAACAACAGCACTCATATTGATTATTTACAGATGCATAGAACATAATTCATATAGCTATTGGTTATTCATACTTCTTATGTTAACTAGCTTCATAGGACATTTTTCCTCAGAGTTTTATTATTTCTCCATGAGTCATTGAAAGCATATTCCTTCCCAATCAAACCAAACTCTTCTCTAAACCAACATTCTTCCCAGAAATTAATTCTAGAAGGCTCTCTACTTATTAGCTGTGTTGCATTGGGACTTTGAATTTTGACTCTTTTTTTTTGTTGTTGTTGTTTTTTCACCTGTAAAATTATTCTAATTGTTATCATGAGTATGAAATAGTGATTAAAGAGTGTTTAGCATAGCACCAGCCTATACGAAAAAAAAAAAAAAAACTATCTAGCTGTTTCCCAACCTTGATAGAGGGCTACGAACTTTACAAAAACCCGGTGCTGTCGAGTCGATTCCAATTCACAGAAACCCTATAGGACAGAGTAGAACTGCCCCATAGAGTTTCCAAGGAGAGCCTGGCAGATTTGAACTGCTGACCCTTTGGCTAGCAGCCATAGCACTTTACCACTACACCACCAGGGTTTCCAGGAAATAAAAATACTGCTGGAGATAACTGAACCACTGTGTCAAAGTGCTTGTGATCCAGAAATTGGGGAAAAGCAAACAAAAAAAAATACCTTGTATGAAAGAAAAAGAGAAGGGGAATAAGAAAGAAAAAGAATAAAAATCTATTTCCCGGATTGAGAGGATTTTAGATGCTTTAAAAGATTTTGTTTAAATAGCAAATATCAGAAGTTTAAAAACACAGTTCATAGTTTTTATAATATGTTGGTAAGAAATCTAGTTAGTTTGTATATGTCATTTATTCTGGTATATCAAAAGAAAGTCTTCTTACAGTTGTTGTTGAAGGAACCAATGTATTTCAACAATCAGGGCATCTCAGGCAGATGAGACTGAGTGGAAATAGCTTCCAGTGAAGATACTGGATAGGCTAATTCTGAAAATGTGTGTTCAGATTCTTGGGTCTCAAGGGCCTTCTCATTTGTAACACAAAATTCTTTTTTCAAGGAACTTACTGGATAAATCCTCTCCAGAATTTACCAGAGAATTTTGTTCATTTTAATGCATGCAGAGTTTTCTAAATTTTAGTTTCCATGAAGTCATGTACCTTGCTTTGAACCAGAACTTTAATACCACGTGATGTATTCTATGCGCCTAGGCCCTGGTGACAGGATGGTTAAGCACTTGGCTGCTAACTGGAAGGTTGATGTTTCAAACCCACCAGTGGCTTCCCAGGAAAAAAGACCTAGCAATCTGCCCCCAAAAAGATTTAAGCCTACAAAACCTTTTGGGACAGTTCCATTATGTCCTACAGGGGTCACTATGAGTCAAAATCAGCTTGATGTCACACAACTACAACTTATATCTGGCAGAAAAGAGTTCCCAACACATTTTAGAGAGTTCTGTACAAAAGTGTAAACTTCAGGATTTCCTAAGTGTGAAGTACACCTCAGGGTTTTTAAGTAAATTATTGCAAGTTAATTCTGTGATTTTGCATATGTCTATTCTTTGCTGATTTATTTATTTATTAATGAAACAGAATTGTTTCATGATTCACAACCCCTAAAATGACCTCAGAAAAGGTGCCGCATATTGTTCCAGCATTTCAAATTTATGTATAGGAATTATTTTTCTACCATATAGCTGGTAAACAATAATACTAATGTGTCTTTTTGAAAAAAAAAATTAGTGTATTTCAGGTAAACAGTATTGAATAGATTACAATTCTTATTCATAAAATACCCTCTCATCATTTTTTCTTGTCCTTTGTGTTCACTTATTCATTGATTCTTTTTATTTGATAACGAAACTACACCTGTGAAAAAGTGACCCAGTACAATAACAAAAAAATTGATAAAATATGTCTGCTTACGTGCTCATTATTATGCTTATCCTTAGTCACCCCTCACCTGGGATTACCTACATCCTGCATCTTGCCTTTTTCATTACGTCCATAGTTTTTATCACTTATACAAAATATACTGTTATTTTCTGATTGCCCTTCGTTTTATGAAAATTTATTTAGAGTGAATTCATTTTGGATGTCTTTACTTCATTATCATATTTCCAATATTCATCTGTATCATTTGACACAGCTGTACTTCATTTTTTGTGATTCTAAATAATATTTCATTATGTAACTATACCACAGTTGATTCATAATGTATTCATACATTGTCCTATCAGTGTACATGCAGGAAAATTTCTCTTCATATACATATACGAAGATTCATTTGGGTATGTTCCTAAGGTTGAATCGTTGGGTCATAGAATGTGTAATTGTTGAACTTTACAAGGTAAGGCCAGACTGTTTTTTAAAGTTATTATACCAGAATATACTTCTATCAGCAATGTATAAGAAATCTTCCGGATTCATATACCGTTTATTCAGAAAATCTAATTCAATGCCATTATTTTCAGATGAAGGTCGCTAGTTTGTCCAAATAGCTTGCACTCAATGGATAATCTAAAGTTTGATGGCTTAAACCTACCAGCGGTCCACAGGAGAAAAGGTCTGGTGACTGCTTCAATAAAGATTATAGGCAGGAAACTCTGTGGAGTATTTCTACTCTGCCACACGTAGGGCCACCATGCCTAGGAATCAATTCAATAGCAACTAACAACTACAGTCTTCAGATGAGTTTAAAACAAGCTGGACTAAATGGAAGAAGTAAACCAGTCTGCAGTGTCTGAATTTATTATCCTTGGACTTTGTGATTCACGGGATCTCCAGGTTTTCTTCCCAGTGATATTTTCTTTGCTTTATTTGATCACTATTTTATGCAACATCTTCGTTGTGCTCTTAATCATTGCTGACCTCCATCTTCATTCCCCCATGTACTTTCTCTTGGCCAATCTCTCTTTCATTGACTTCTGCCTTTCCTCAGTCACTACACCTAAATTGATTACGGACTTTCTCAAGGAAATAAAGACTATCTCCCTTGGAGGCTGTATGTGCCAGATTTTCTTTGGACATTTATTTGGAGGTAGTGAGATGGTGCTCCTTGTGTTGATGGCCTATGACCGTTATGTGGCCATCTGCAAGCCACTCCATTACTCCAGCATCGTGAACAGACAAATGTGCATTGGGTTAGTGATGACATCATGGATCATTGGCTTTGTTCATTCAATAAGTCAACTAGCTATGATTGTAAAGCTGCCTTTCTGTGGACCTAGGGAATTGGACAGCTTTTTCTGTGATATTCCATTGGTGATCAAGCTAGCCTGCATGGATACACATATTTTGGAAGTGTTGATAAATGCAGACAATGGAATACTGACAACCATTTGCTTCATCCTGTTGCTGGTCTCCTACTCTTATATTCTGTTTACTGTTTGCCGTTTCTCTAAAGATGGGGCATCCAAGGCTCTCTCTACCTGCACTGCCCACATCATGGTGGTGGTGCTATTCTTTGGGCCCTGCATCTTTATCTATCTGTGGCCATTCAGCATCACCTGGGCAGACAAGTTTCTTGCTGTACTATATGTAATTATCATACCTCTCCTGAATCCAGTTATTTATACTGTAAGAAACAAAGAGATTAAAAATGCCATGAAGAGACTACGGCATTAGCATATGGAATTCAGTTGGTATTTCAGGGCCCCACATTATCAGAATGTTTACTATAAGTTCCCTAATTTAGTCACACCTGTCCTGTTAATCTGTACTAGGAGGCATTCTCCAATTCACAAACAGAAAACATGTATATCCAAACGTATGGTTTGTGTCAATTCTATTCCATTCCACAACCAATTAGAGATGAATGAATGCAAAACGATTTCCTGTCTAGGAAGTTTAGCCAGTCTTCAAAATTATGATTTGGGTTGTGCTAAAAAATGATTTGAAATAAATAATAATATTCATGATACTGTTGCTATAGCAACCACCACACTTGAAATATTTTATTGCTACAAGGATTTCTTTGAGCTAAGCATATCACATACATCTTCTCTTTTATTTTTTTAATAAGCCAATGAATTGAAAATTTCTATTTTACTTATATAAATGGATGAATTTGTCTTTAAATTTTTTACCATTCTAGCAAACTTGTCTAAAGAGACAGTTGTAGATTTTTAAGCATTCTCCAACCTATACAGAAAATAAATGAAAGATAATCATAATCTGGAAAGACAGTTGTTATCCATAAATTTCTGTTTGGTCATTTGTGAAGTAGTATAATTTTCTTTAGAAGATAAACTTTTAAAAACAAAAATGGATGCACAAACAACTTTAGACAGTTTCCTTCTCTTTCCACTAGAAAACGGGCAATTCGTTTCATTATACCTGAAAAAAGTAGGACAGGAAGTGTTATAAAGGTAAGGCAGATAGTCTAATTCTAAAAGAATAAAATGCTCATTTATTCACTGCTGTGCTCAGATAAACAGCAAGCACTAGATTATGTGGAAACTTTATGATATTTTTTCTTTATTACACATAACAAAATGTTCTCTTTCTTAGAAATTTATCATACTCTATGCCTCAAAAGGAGTCCCTGGGTAGTGTAAATAGTTAAGCGCTTGGAGATAATCAAAATGTTGTTGGTTCGAATTCTCCCAGAGAAGCCTCGGTGAAGTGCTGGTGATCTATTTACAAACGATCACAGCCATAGAAAACCCTATGGAGGACAGCTTTTCTCTGACACATGTGGGGTTGCTATGATTCAGAATTGAATCAACAACAACTTTTTTTTATGTCTCTAAAATGTATACAGTGCCTTATCTGAAACCTAGAGAGCCAAATTTGCTTCAAATTTCACATGATTTAAAAAAGATAACAGGGTATGTGTGTTTTGTAACGCTTCCAGTAGCAACTGAGGCATAAGCTCTTAATTAAAATAGTTACTATTCCTGCAGTAAAATATATAACTATTCACACCTGAAGGCAATAAATAACCACAAATAGCTTCCCATCAGTTCACGTCAGGTGAGGTTGTGCAACCATATTAAGTTACAAATACAAATGTTTTATTTTTCAGGGCTGTTTGAATTTTAGAACTGTGGGAATCTATAGCACTAAATTAAACGTTCACTGCAGCATGTGAAGAAACATGTTTCAGCTTTGGGACGTAGCTGTTTGTAGGTCTCCCGTAGTTGAGACTAGGATGTGCTCTCTGCCCTGTGTGGGCTTTAGGATGTTAAGTGGCCTGCACGACCCTACAGTAACCTATTCTCTGGGCCACACACAAAAACGTGTTGAACCAAGCTGAACTACTACATCTTTGCAATATCTGAATTTCTGTTACTGCCATAAACCCAGGACTGCTACTACTTTCTAGAATTAGGATTCCAATACTTATAACAACGGAAGTTATTGTGTTTATGACATTAGTGAAACAACAGATCTACCCACTGTGAACACATGAGTATGAAGGTCTCACGGGAACTCAAGTAAGAACAGTCTGAGCAAAGATTCAGAGCATCAGCTCGTTGGATATTCACACCCATCAGTCAAGTAAGGCTGGAAATCTCAAAATAAGGAATTAATATTCACAGATAACCTAGGCCAGTGGTTTCCAGACTTTTTGGGTTCGGGAACCCTTTACACTATTAAAAATGAATGAGGACACCAAAGATCTTCTGTTTACATTGGTTATACCTGTCAATATCTATAAATTTAGAAATTAACATAAAAATTTTATAATACTTGTTCATCAACTCATTTAAAAATAGCAATCATAAATGCATTGCATGTAAACACAAAAAGTATCATTTTAAAAAAAAATCTATATTTTCCAAAGGAAAATAAAGAATGCAGTGAGAAGAATGACGTTGTTTTACATTTTTGTGATTTTCTTTACCATATGGCTTAATAGAAGTAATTGAGCTCTCTTAACTGCCTCTGCATTCAGTCTGCTACTGTATGTTGCTCTGATGGAAGCACATGAAGACCTTCTGACTTAAAGTTATGCAAGTGGATAAAAAAGAAATATTTTGATTTTGGCACAAAAGCAATGGTAAATAAAACTGCAGGTGTGCTTTAGCACAAACCAAGGCAATGTAGGATCAAGCTGTATGAGCTTTCAAGGTATGCTGTGTCACCACACACTCACAGTAAAACAAAACAACAAACTTTAAAAAAATCATTTGTACAAATATTATGACACCAACACATATTCTTGCAGTTATTGCCATTGTGATTATTGTCTTAAACAGTTAATATTATTTTACATTTATTATTTCTGGTGATTTAATTCCCTCCTTGCTGCTTACTGGAATACATATTTTTTAGCCCCATTAAATTTCCCTTGGATTTCATCTAGTAACAATTCTCTCAGTTATTGTTTATCTGAAAATGTCTTTCTTTTTATATTCAAATGATATTGTCTTTGGATACACAATTTTTGGTGACGAATTTTTCTCTACACTTTAAAATGTTATTCCATTGTCTTCTGGTGTTCACATTTTCTGTTGAATAGTTAGTCATCAGTCACATAGTTGTTTCTTTGAAGATAATGTTTCTTTTTTGTGGCTGCTTAATGCATATTCCCTTTGTCTTTGGTTTTCATAAAAATGAACTATGTGTCTATGATGTGATTTACTTTGCATTTGCCATTTTAGTGTTCACTGCACTTCTTGAATCTGTAGATTGATGCTTTTGGTAACTTTTGGAAAATCCTCAACCACTATTCTTCAAATATTACTTCTCGTTCTCCTCCTTCTTTCCTTCTAGGGTTATTTACCCATGTGTTACAACATTTCTTTTTTCCTACCTGCCTTTTAGATATTCCATTCTGCTTCCTTTTACATTCCTTTTATATCTCTGCGTTTCAGTTAGCATAATTACTATTCACCAGTCTTTTGCATCCACTGATTCTTTCTTCCTGTTGTGCCAAGTCTGTTTTTAAGCCTAGACTACATTTATAATTTCATATTTTTAGTTCCAAAATGTCATTAGTTGTTTTTTAGATATTCCACTTTTCTGTTGAAATTCTTCATCTTTTCATCCATTTTTTAAACTTTTCTTCTTAATATCTTTTTAAAATGTGTAACTGTAATTTTAAAATTTTGTCTTCTAATTTTACAGTTGAATCGTCTGTGGTAGGCTTCTATTATTTTCCTTTTAATTCTGAGTCACAACTTCCTGCATCTTACCATATCTCACAATTATTTTATGTATGTTACACATTGTATCTACAATATTAGTTGTTTTTAATCTGATATATTCCTCCAGAAATCATTTTATCTTTTTTCTATTAGGCATATAGAGTTAAGACTAACTACCTAAATCCACTAAGGTACTGGTCTGACTTGATTCTGGATTGTAGATTTTGTAAGACTCAATCCACTCTGGTTTGTTCCCACTTTTTAATTATATTTCTTCCATGTTGTAATTGTGACTCTGATGGGTCTATTTCTCCTCAGCCTGTGATATTTCAGGAGATTCAGTTTTGTTCTTCAGAATGTTTGAGTTTACAACTGTAGCCTTCTTCCATTTCCCCCAGGTTCAAAAGCACAGCAAATTCCTCA
The DNA here is from genome assembly GCF_024166365.1 of Elephas maximus indicus. Lineage (NCBI taxonomy): Eukaryota > Metazoa > Chordata > Mammalia > Proboscidea > Elephantidae > Elephas > Elephas maximus. The sequence continues at coordinate 25,167,795 of NC_064828.1, read as the reverse complement.
AGCAGAAAACTGGCCATGTTTTTATTCTTCTTAATTTAATACAGCTAATATGAATACAGTTGCTAAGCAAAAAAAAAAAAAAAAAAAAGTCATGAAAAGAAAAAATATATAAATTATCACTGAATGTATAAGCCAGAAATAATTTTGGATCACAGATATTCAGGTTCAAGTGCACTCCCAAATTTAGCAGGGAATTTGGTTCAATTTTCTATTTATCAAAGGAAAATATAAATTACAGCAGTTTCACAATTGATGAGGTATTATCATATATAGCAATCATATTATAAAATCTTGGAATCCAAGTCTTGAGCAAAAGAAGCGCTATACAAGTTACATAAGAAAATATGTCAGCAAATAATCTAGGTAGTGTAGTTGTTGAATAATAATAATACCAGCCATGAAATGATAAGAAGAACATCTATTTGAACCCAGGTTCAAAAAATATTCATTGACTGAGTCATAAAAATTAAGTCAAAATTTGAAAAATTGTGAAACTTGCATTTTAAAAAATGGATATAGATGTGTATAGATATATGTAGATGCTGATACAGACATTAACCTAGTCTAGAACTGGATAGAGGGCTCGAGTGAATTGGAATTGACAAGCAAGAGTGAGAGCAGAAGTCACAGGCCAAATCACTGGTACATATGATCACCGAGGGTTTCCCTCTTGTTTCTTCACCTACCATATGTCAATCACCCCTTATTACACTTTCCTGTCCATCTTCTGTTTACACCCTGTGATGGTTAAGGTTGTATGTCAACTTAGCTGGGCCATGACTTTCAATGGTTTTGATGTTATGACGTATTTTAGCAATTATGTAATGATGTCATCATCTGCATGATGAGATCTGATATAATGCAATTGCTTCCATGATGAGATCTGCTATGGACAGCCAATAAGTTGGGGGTGTGGTCTGCATCCAATATATGTGGACTTTCTGGCAAAGTACATCTGACCTCTGGTTCTTGGGACTTGAGAGAGCAGCCTACCACCTATATATTAAAAAAACAAAACAAAACAAAAAAAAACACTGACATCGAGTTGATTCTGGCTCATAGCAACCCTACAGGACAGAGCAAAACTGCAGTATAGGGTTTCCAAGAAGCAGCTGGTTGATTCAAACTGCTGACCTTTTGATTAGCACCCATAACTCTTAACCACAGTGCCACCAGAGTTCCTACACAGCCTAAGACATTTGGTACTGAGTGGTTCAAGAAAAACAAAATTGAAGGATGAGTTTTCTAAATTGGTTTTCAAGTCCAGTTAGTCTTAAAAATGTTGACAACTCTGCTTCCAGCAGTAAAGAGGGTGCTGCGAATCCACAACTTGAGGTATCAATAGAAATAAACAAAGTATCAACATCAATGCATCAAGTATTGCTGGGAAGCAGGGCTCTGGGTGATCATATGTTTGATACTTTTCTACAGCTTTGTCAGAATGAAATGCATAAGAAAGCTGGTTGGCTGGTCCTACTTTCACTAGACAAAGTGAGGAAACAAAGAGATGAGCTCAGGACTTCAGAGTCACAGATCAAGCACTGCATAAACAGAAACCTGGGGAATATGTGTAGGAATGGTTATTAAGGTTGTGAGATAATGCTGCAAGAAACATATAGTTGGCTCAGTTTGAGTTTATTGATATTGGCCTACTAAGCACAGATTCTTCATTCAACATTTCAGCTTGAGAGGCTAGGAAAGGATCTAGTAGTTTATTTAGTTGGTTCGCTGAAGGATGGATTACGAAGTGGCCTACGGCCTTGCTTTTCACCAATGCGTCTTGGACTTCTTCCTTCAATAACATCAGTTCCTGATCATATGCTACCTCCTGAAATAGTTGAACACTGACCAATTCTTTTTGGTATAGTGACTGTGAATTCCTTGTATCTTCTCTGAGGCTTACTTCATTTAAAATTTCCTCATAAATCCTTCAACATTGCAACTTGAATTTTTTCTTCAGTTCATTCAGCTTGATAAATGTCAAGCATGTTCTTCTCATTTGATTTTCTAACTCCTGTCTTTACACCTGTCATTATAATATTTTACTTTGCCTTTTCAAGCCACCCTTTGAAATCTTCTGTTCCGCTCTTTTGCTTCATCATGTCTTCCATATGCTTTAGCAACTCAACATTCAAGAGCAAGTTTCAGCGTCTCTTCTGATATTGATTTTGGTCTTTCTTTCCTGTCTTTTTAATGACCTGTTCCTTTCTTCATGTATGATGTCCTTGATGTCATTCCACAACTTGTCAGGTCTTTGGTCATTAGTGTTCAGCACGTAAAATTTATTCTTGGAATGGTCTCTAAATTCAGGTGGAATATACTCAATGTCATACTTTGGCTCCCATGGACTTGTTTTAATTTTCTTTAGCTTCAACTTAAACTTTCATATGAGCAATTGACGGTCTGTTTCACAACCAGCCCTGGCCTTGTTCTGACTGATATTGAGATTTGCCATTGTATCTTTCCACAGATGTAGTCAATTTGATTCCTGTGTATTTCATCTGATGAGGTCCATATGCGTAGTCACCATTTATGTTGTTGAAAAGAGGTATTTACAATGAAAAGGTCATTAGTCTTGCAAAATTCTATCATGCAATCTCTGGCACTGTCACCAATGCCATGTTTTTCAACTACTGATCCTTCTTTGTTTCCAACTTTCACATTCCAATCTCCAGAAATTATTAATGCATCCTAAGTGCATGTTTTATTAATTTCAGACTGCAGAAGTTGGTAAAAATTTTCGATTTCTTCATCTTTTGCCTTAGTGGTTGGTGCATAAATTTGAATAAAGCAGTCATATTAACTGGTCGTCCTTGTAGGCCTATGAATATTATCCTATCATTGACAGCATTGTACTTCAGGTTATATCTCGAAATGTTCTTTTTGATGATGAACACAACATCATTCGTCTTCAAGTTGTCATTCCCAGACCATATGATTGTCTGATCCAAAATGGCCAATACCAGTCCATTTCAGTTAACTAATACCTAAGATATTGATGTTTATGTGTTCCATTTCTTTTTCTACAATTTTCCAAATTTCCTAAATTCATACTTAGTACAGTCCATGTTCTTATTATTAATGGATGTTGGCAGCTGTTTCTTTTCGTTTTGAGTTGTGCCACATCAACAAATAAAGGTCCCCGAAGCTTGACTCCATCCACGTCATTAAGGTCAATTCTACTTTGAGGAGGCAGCTCTTCCCCAGTTGCCTTTGAGTGCCTTCCAACCTGAGGGGCTCATCTTCCAAAATTATACCAGACAATGGCCCACCGATAGTCATAGGTTTTCACTGGTTAATTTTCTTCAGAAGTAGACTACCAGGTCCTTCTTCCCAGTCTTAGTCTGGAAGCTCAGCTGAAACTTGTCCACCATGGGTAACCCTGCTGGTATTTGAATACTGGTGGCATAGCTTCCAGCATCACAGCAACATGTAAGCCCCCACAGTAACACAAACTGACTTAGGTAGTTTGAATGTAGTCCAAAACAAAACAAGTCTCTGCAACAGGTTCAGGCAGCAGTGCAAGCTGCTCCATCACTTGGGCCATAGGATCTGGCTGACCCCATTTTTCCTGAAGTGTCAGTGGCAGATAGAGGTTCTGTTTGGAGTCTTTGGCAGGCCTCTATTGGTGAATCACAGCATGGACCCTTAGGATTGTGGAGCAAAGCCCTGCCATCCCTGCAGATAACTATTCTCTTTTTGAGAAACAGCTTTTGGATAGTTATTGGGTCTTAGTAGGGACTCTACACTTAACCATGAGCCATCAAGTTATCATATACACTGAGCTGCCCACCAGGGACTAGGCATCCTCTGACCCAGAGAGTTATAAATTCAGACATGTGCAGCAGCACTCCGTCATTAAATTCTTAGTGGTATATAAGAGATTAGGCCCAAGCAGGACCTGAAGGCACAAGTAAGTTGCATGAGGAGATGGTCCAAATGTCTATTACCTGCCCTCTCCCAGTCTGCATCTTTGACCTCATGGGGAGTTCATTATGATCAGTTGACTGAGGAAGAGAAAACTCATGCCTGATTTACAGATGGTTTTGTGTGATATGCAGGTACCACTTGAAAGTAGACAGCGGCAGCACTACAACCCCTTTCTGGGACCTCCCTGAAGAACAGTGGTGAAGGGAAATTCTCCCAATGGGCAGAACTTGAAGCAGTGCACTTTGTTGCTCACTTTCCTTGAAAGGAGAAATGCCCAGATATGTGACTGTGTACCGATTCATAGGCTGTGGCTAATGGCTTGACTGGATGGTCAGAGCTTGGAAGGAACATGATAGGAAAATTTGTAACAAGGAAGTATGGGGAAGAGGTATGTGGATAGACCATTCTGCATGGGCCAAAGAAGTAAAAATATCTGTAATCTTATGTGAATGCTCACTAAAGAGTGACCTTGGTAGAGGAGGATTTTAACAATCAAGTGAATAAGATGACACATTCTGTGAAATCCAGTCATCCTCTTTCCCTAGTCACCCCTATCATTGCCCACTGGGCTCATGAACAAAGTGGCCATGGTAGCAGGGATGGAGGCTATGTGTGGACTCAGCAACATGGACTTCCACTCACCAAGACCAATTTGACTATAGCCACTGCTGAGTGCCTAACCTACCAGCAGCAGAGACCAACACTGAGTCCCCAATATAGCACCATTCCTTGATGTGATGAGCCAGCAACTTGGTGGCAGGTTGAGTACATTAGACTGATTCCATCAAGGGAAGGGCAGTGTTTTGTTCTTACTGGAATGGACACTTACTCTGGGTACAGATTTGCCTTCCCTGCATGTAATTCTTCTGCCAAAACTACTATCCATGTGTTTACATAATGCTTTATCCACCATCTTGGTATTCCACACAGCATAGCCTCAGATCAGGGGACTGACTTCATAGCAAATGAAGTGCGCCAATGGGTCACGATATTGGAATTCACTATCTTACCATGTTCCCCATCATCCTGAAGCAGCTGGCTTGATAGAATGATGGTATGACCCTCTAAAGACACAATTATGTTGCCAGCCACCAGGTTGCTGGCTCATCACATCAAGGAATGGTGCTATATTGGGGACTCAGTGTTGGTCTCTGCTGCTGGTAGGTTAGGCACTCAGCAGTGGCTATAGTCAAATTGGTCTTGGTGAGTGGAAGTCCATGTTGCTGAGTCCACACATAGCCTCCATCCCTGCTACCATGGCCACTTTGTTCATGAGCCCAGTGGGCAATGATAGGGGTGACTAGGGAAAGAGGATGACTGGATTTCACAGAATGTGTCATCTTATTCACTTGATTGTTAAAATCCTCCTCTACCAAGGTCACCCTTTAGTGAGCATTCACATAAGATTACAGATATTTTTACTTCTTTGGCCCATGCAGAATGGTCTATCCACATACCTCTTCCCCATACTTCCTTGTTACAAATTTTCCTATCATGTTCCTTCCAAGCTCTGACCATCCAGTCAAGCCATTGGCCACAGCCTATGAATCGGTACACAGTCACATATCTGGGCATTTCTCCTTTCAAGGAAAGTGAGCAACAAAGTGCACTGCTTCAAGTTCTGCCCACTGGGAGAATTTCCCTTCACCACTGTTCTTCAGGGAGGTCCCAGAAAGGGGTTGTAGTGCTGCCGCTGTCTACTTTCAAGTGGTACCTGCATATCACACAAAACCATCTGTAAATCAGGCATGAGTTTTCTCTTCCTCAGTCAACTGATCATAATGAACTCCCCATGAGGTCAAAGATGCAGACTGGGAGAGGGCAGGTAATATGACAGGAGGCAATAATTTGCAGGGTTGGGGCAATGTGCTACAGGGGAATCTATAGGCTCTAAACCAGCATCCAATGTATGGTGCTGTTTCTTCCATAGTCAGAATTCATGGGTCCAGGATTCAGGAGATGGAAATGGAAGTGGTACCACTCACTATTGCCTCTAGTGACCCACTTGCAAAATTTTTGCTTCCTGTCCCCATGACTCTATGCTCTGTGGGTCTAGAGATCTTAGTTCCAAAGGGAACAATGCTCCCACCCAATCATTCCTGTATCACTGATTCCACTAAATGGAAGTTAAGAATGCCACCTGGTCACTTTGGACTCCTCATGCCTTTGGATCAAAAGGCAGAAAAGGGAGTTACCAAATTGGCCGGTGTGATTGATACTGATTACCAAGAGGCAATTGGATTAATATTACATAATGGAGGTAAAGAATGTCTGGAATACAAGAGATCCCTCAGGATGTCTCTTAGTACTACCATGCTGTGTGATTAAGGTCAAGGGAAAACTAAAGCAACCCAGTTCTGACATGACTGCTAATGGCCCAAACTGTTAAGGAATGAAAGTTTGGGTCACCCCACCCCACAAAGAACCAAGGCCTGCTGAGCCATTGCCTTGATATTAATCTTACTCTCTCTTTCTCTCTCTCTCTACGTGTGTGTGTGTGTACATAGAAAAAATTCACTAGTTTTCCTTCTCTACAGAACCCAGCCTAAGACATGCCCCTTCTCCCAATCTCTTCTTCCTTCCCTCAGGTTTTAAATATCTCTCACATGCTTTTTCTCTTCCATATAAAATATAATTATTCATATACTGGGTTTATATATAAGGAGAATCACATTTTCATAGTGCCTTCGAAAGCTTGAGCATATTATCTCCAAGTTAATAAATTCGAATCCAGCTATCTAATGTCTGAGGGCATACCTTCAGCATTTCCAAGTCTATATGGTTTTCCACGAACATCCCATAAGAATTTATCAGGATTGTAACCCAATTGCCAAACAACTTCCTAAATAGAGAGTGAATGTGAAACACAATGTAACTTAATAATCAATAATCTATCCTGAATATTAGAAGGTGATTTTAGAAAGAAAAATAGCTAAGCCTACAATTGTTTGTTTTTTACAGTGAGTTATTCAGAGCATTTTTCTAACTCAGTAATAAGAGAATGAGCATAAAACTTAAATCAACATGGAACATAGGTTACTTTGTTTCAGAGGAATAAATGTTATGGGAGTTAATTTATCTTCTTATATGAGGAAGTTTTCCAATCCATGTTATTGTTGTTAGGTGATGTCAAGTTGGTTCCAACCCACAGCAAGCATGTGTACAACCGAATGACACTGCCTAGTCCTACACCGTCCTCACAATCATTGTTATGGTTGAGTCCATTGTTGCAGCCACTGTATCAATGCATCTTATTGAGGGTCTTCCTCTTTTTTCACTGACCCTCTGCTAAACATTATGCCCTTCTCTAGGTACTGGTCCCTCCTGATAACATGTCCAAAGTATGTGAGATGAAGTCTGGGCATCGTCACTTATAAGCATTATAGCTTTATTTCTTGAAGACACTTTTTTTTTTTCATTTTTCTGGAGTCCACGGTGTATTCAATATTTTTTGCAAACACTATAATTCAAAGGCATCAATTTTTCTTCGGTCTGTCTTATTCATTGTCCAGCTTTCACATTCACATGAGGCAATTAAAAATTCAAGGGCTTGCATCAAGTGCACCTTAGTCCTCAAAGTGTCTTCTCTTAACACTTCAAAGACGTCTTTTGCAGCAGATTTTTCCAATACAATAGATCATTTGTTGTCTTGATTGCTGCTTCCATGGGCATTGATTGTAGATTCAAGTAAAAAGAAATCCCTGACAACTTCAGTAAATAGAGAAAATAACAAAAATCAATAGTGGTTTTGTGACTAGAGTACTAACGTCTGGATTTTTACAAACTTTTCAAGATTATGTATGGACTATTAAAAAAAAAGACCACATAAAAAGAATGTGTGCATTTAGTATTTCAAAGTATTGGAGGCGGGGCCAAGATGGCAGACTAGGGAGACGCTACCTTGGATCCCTCTTGCAACAAAGACTCGGAAAAACAAGTGAATCGATCAAGTACATAACAATCTATGAAACCTGAACAACAAACACAGATTTAGAGATGGAAAACGAACAAATACGGGGAAGCAGCGATTGTTTTCGGAGCCTGGAGCCAGCGTCCCAGTCAGGTAAACTTTAGCGCCTGATTTAGGGCAAGCCCAAGGGAGCTGATGGCGCAAACAAGGGGCCCAACCTTACCCCCCTGAACTCACCCCGGGAGGGGGCCCAACTGGTTCGCGTAGGCGGCGTGACGACGCAGCCGGTGGGAGAAGTCCCCGGGAGGCTGTGACTGGTCTTGGAGCTGGGAGAGCAGCGTCCCAGCCAGGGAACTGTCCCACCGGGGTTTTGACTGGGCGCTGGCACAACACAAGCACGGAGAGCTGCTCCACTCCCCTGAACTAACCCCGGGAGGGGGCCCAGACAGTCCGTGGGGGCGGCGCGGTGACAGCTGGTGGGACAAGAACTCCCCGGGAGGCAGCAACTGATTTTGGAACCAGGACTAAAGCGTCCCAGCAGGGAAACCTTCACGCTAGGATTTAGACTGGCAGCGGGTGCCTTCAGAAGGCCAGACCCCCGGGGGCAATCTCCACACAGCCAGCACACATAGGCGACACACCCCACATGAATCTCAGATCTAAAAGTCATTCCAAGCAAGACAAGCAACTCTGGCTATATTCTGAGGTGCTACTCTCCTATCTCTCTGATCCCTCCCCCACCTTTCCCAGGCGGCTTCATTAACATTGGAATTGCCTGAGCCAAAGGGAGAACGGCTCCATGGCGGCTTTGCTTCCCCCCCCTTTTTTTTTCTTTTGGTCTTTTCCTAACCCACTCTTTCGGCCTAAGAGAAGGAACAACAACAACAAAAAAAAAAAAAACAGGGACAAAAAAATCCACCCCTAATTGGACTAAAAACACAGAAGCAGCTAGAGCCAAGCATATATAATCCAAATATCAGACTTTCATCCTTACAGGGAAGAAGGTGGTGGTTATAACCAACCCAAAGGCAATTCTGATAGGGATCTGACTGCATTTTTTTTTAGTGGATTTTCTGGAAAAACTAGTTTCCCAGAGATGGCTCGGAGACAGCAGTCCATATCAAACCACAAAAAGAAGCAGACCATGACAGCTTCTACAACCCCCCAAACAAAAGAATCAAAACCTTTCCCAAATGAAGATACAATCCTGGAATTATCAGATACAGAATATAAAAAACTAATTTACAGAATGCTTCAAGACATCAGAAATGAAATAAGGCAAACTGCAGAAAAAGCCAAGGAACACACTGATAAAACTGTTGAAGAACTCAAAAAGATTATTCAAGAACATAGAGGAAAAATTAACAAGTTGCAAGAATCCATAGAGAGACGGCATGTAGAAATCCAAAAGATTAACAATAAAATTACAAATAAGACAAGGGAATAGGAAGTCAGAGGAGGAGACTCGAGCAATTAGAATGCAGACTGGGACATCTGGAGGACCAGGGAATTAACACCAACATAGCAGAAAAAAATCAGATAAAAGAATTAAAAAAAATGAAGAAACCCTAAGAATCATGTGGGACTCTATCAAGAAGGATAACTTGCATGTGATTGGAGTCCCAGAACAGGCAGGGAGGACAGAAAACACAGAGAAAATAGTTGAAGAACTCCTGACAGAAAACTTCCCTGACATCATGAAAGACGAAAGGTTATCTATCCAAGATGCTCATTGAACCCCATTTAAGATTGATCCAAAAAGAAAAACACCAAGACATATTATCATCAAACTCGCCAAAACCAAAGATAAACAGAAAATTTTAAAAGCAGCGAGGGAGAAAAGAAAGGTTTTCTTCAAGGGAGAATCAATAAGTTCAGACTACTCAGCAGAAACCATGCAGGCAAGAAGGCAATGGGATGACATATACAGAGCACTGAAGGAGAAAAACTGCCAGCCAAGGATCATATATCCAACAAAACTCTCTCTGAAATATGAAGGCGAAATTAAGGTATTTACAGATAAACACAAGTTTAGAGAATTTGCAAAAACCAAACCAAAGCTACAAGAAATACTAAAGGATATTGTTTGGTCAGAAAACCAATAATATCAGATACCAGCACAACACAAGGTCACAAAACAGAACATCGTGATATCAACTCAAATAGGGAAATCACAAAAACAAATTAAGATTAATTAAAAAAATATATAACAGGGAATCACGGAAGTCAATATGTAAAAGATCACAATAATCAAAAAGAGGGACTAAATACAGGAGGCATAGAACTGCCATATGGAGAGTGATACAAGGCGATATAGGACAATACAAGTTAGGTTTTTACTTAGAAAAATAGGGGTAAATAATAAGGTAACCACAAAGAGGTATAACAACTCCATAACTCAAGATAAAAGCCAAGAAAAACATAACGACTCAACAAACATAAAGTCAAACACTACGAAAATGAGGATCTCACAATTTACTAAGAAAAACGTCTCAGCACAAAAAAGTATGTGGAAAAATGAAATTGTCAACAACACACATAAAAAGGCATCAAAATGACAACACTAAACACTTATTTATCTATAATTACACTGAATGTAAATGGACTAAATGCACCAATAAAGAGACAGAGAGTCTCGGACTGGATAAAGAAACATGATCCATCTATATGCTGCCTACAAGAGACACACCTTAGACTTAGAGACACAAACAAACTAAAACTCAAAGGATGGAAAAAAATATATCAAGCAAACAATAAATAAAAAAGAAGAGGAGTACCAATATTAATTTCTGACAAAATAGACTCTAGACTAAAATCCACCACAAAGGATAAAGAAGGACACTACATAATGATAAAAGGGACAATTGATCAGGAAGACATAACCCTATTAAATATTTATGCACCCAATGACAGGGCTGCAAGATACATAAATCAAATTTTACAGAATTGAAAAGTGAGATAGACACCTCCACAATTATAGTAGGAGACTTCAACACACCACTTTCGGAGAAGGACAGGACATCCAGTAAGAAGCTCAATAGAGACACGGAAGACCTACTTACAACAATCAACCAACTTGACCTCATTGACTTATACAGAACTCTCCACCCAACTGCTGCAAAGTAGACTTTTTTTTCTAGCGCACATGGAACATTCTCTAGAATAGACCACATATTAGATCATAAAACAAACCTTTGCAGAGTCCAAAACATCGAAACATTACAAAGCATCTTCTCAGGCCACAAGGCAATAAAACTAGAAATCAATAACAGAAAAACCAGGGAAAAGAAATCAAATACTTGGAAACTGAACAATACCCTCCTGAAAAAAGACTGGGTTATAGAAGACATCAAGGAGGGAATAAGGAAATTCATAGACTGCAACGAGAATGAAAATACTTCCTATCAAAACCTCTGGGACACAGCAAAAGCAGTGCTCAGAGGCCAATTTATATCGATAAATGCACACATACAAAAAGAAGAAAGAGCCAAAATCAGAGAACTGTCACTACAACTTGAACAAATAGAAACTGAGCAACAAAAGAATCTATCAGGCACCAGAAGAAAATAAATAATAAAAATTAGAGCTGAACTAAATGAATTAGAGAACAGAAAAACAATTGAAAGAATTAACAAAGCCAAAAGCTGGTTCTTTGAAAAAATTAACAAAATTGATAAACCATTGGCTAGACTGACTAAAGAAATACAGGAAGGGAAACAAATAACCCGAATAAGAAAGGAAAAGGACCACATCACAACAGAACCAACTGAAATTAAAAGAATCATATCAGATTATTACAAAAAATTGTACTCTAACAAATTTGCAAACCTAGAAGAAATGGATGAATTCCTGGAAAAACACTACCTACCTAAACTAACACATTCAAAAGTAGAACAACTAAATAGACCCATAACAAAAAAAGAGATTGAAACGGTAATCAAAAAACTCCCAACAAAAAAAAAGCCCTGGCCCGGACGGCTTCACTGCAGAGTTCTACCAAACTTTCAGAGAAGAGTTAACCCCACTACTACTGAAGGTATTTCAAAGCATAGAAAATGACGGAATACTGCCTAACTCATTCTATGAAGCCACCATCTCCCTGACACCAAAACCAGGTAAAGACATTACAAAAAAAGAAAATTATAGACCTATATCTCTCATGAACATAGATGCAAAAATCCTCAACAAACTTCTAGCCAATAGAATAGAACAACATACCAAAAAATAATTCACCACGATCAAGTGGGATTTATACCAGGTATGCAAGGCTGGTTTAATATCAGAAAAACCATTAATGTAATCCATCACATAAATAAAACAAAAGACAAAAACCACATGATCTTATCAATTGGTGCAGAAAAGGCATTTGACAAAGTCCAACACCCATTTATGATAAAAACTCTCACCAAAATAGGAATTGAAGGAAAATTCCTCAACATAATAAAGGGCATCTATGCAAAGCCAACAGCCAATATCACTCTAAATGGAGAGAAGCTGAAAGCATTTCCCTTGAGAACGGGAACCAGACAAGGATGCCCTTTATCACCGCTCTTATTCAACATCGTGCTAGAAGTCCTAGCCAGGGCAATTAGGCTAGACAAAGAAATAAAGGGCATCCGGATTGGCAAGGAGGAAGTAAAATTATCTCTATTTGCAGATGACATGATCTTATACTCAGAAAACCCTAAGGAATCCTCCAGAAAACTATTGAAACTAATAGAAGAGTTTGGCAGAGTCTCAGGTTATAAAATAAACATACAAAAATCACTTGGATTCCTCTACATCAACAAAAAGAACACCGAAGAAGAAATAACCAAATCAATACCATTCACAATAGCCCCCAAGAAGATAAAATACTTAGGAATAAATCTTACCAAGGATGTAAAAGACCTATACAAAGAAAACTACAAAGCTCTACTACAAGAAATTCAAAAGGACACACTTAAGTGGAAAAACATACCCTGCTCATGGATAGGAAGACTTAACATAGTAAAAATGTCTATTCTACCAAAAGCCATCTATACATTTAACGCACTTCCGATCCAAATTCCAATGTCATTTTTTAAGGGGATAGAGAAACAAATCACCAATTTCATATGGAAGGGAAAGAAGCCTCGGATAAGCAAAGCATTACTGAAAAAGAAGAAGAAAGTGGGAGGCCTCACTCTACCTGACTTCAGAACCTATTATACAGCTACAGTAGTCAAAACAGCCTGGTACTGGTACAACAACAGGTACATAGACCAATGGAACAGAATTGAGAACCCAGATATAAATCCATCCATGTATGAGCAGCTGATATTTGACAAAGGACCAGTGTCAGTTAATTGGGGAAAAGATAGTCTTTTTAACAAATGGTGCTGGCATAACTGGATATCCATTTGCAAAAAAATGAAACAGGACCCATACCTCACACCATGCACAAAAACTAACTCCAAGTGGATCAAAGACATAAACATAAAGACTAAAACGATAAAGATCATGGAAGAAAAAATACGGACAACCCTAGGAGCCCTAATACAAGGCATAAACAGAATACAAAACATTACCAAAAATGATGAAGAGAAACCCGATAACTGGGAGCTCCTAAAAATCAAACACCTATGCTCATCTAAAGACTTCACCAAAAGAGTAAAAAGACCACCTACAGACTGGGAAAGAATTTTCAGCTATGACATCTCAGACCAGCGCCTGATCTCTAAAATCTACATGATTCTGTCAAAATTCAACCACAAAAAGACAAACAACCCAATGAAGAAGTGGGCAAAGGATATGAACACACACTTCACTAAAGAAGATATTCAGGCAGCTAACAGATACATGAGAAAATGCTCTCGATCATTAACCGTTAGAGAAATGCAAATTAAAACTACGATGAGATTCCATCTCACTCCAACAAGGCTGGCATTAATCCAAAAAACACAAAATAATAAATGTTGGAGAGGTTGCGGAGAGATTGGAACTCTTATACACTGCTGGTGGGAATGTAAAATAGTACAACCACTTTGGAAATCTATCTGGCATTATCTTAAACAGTTAGAAATAGAACTCCCATACAACCCAGAAATCCCACTCCTCGGAATATACCCTAGAGAAATAAGACCCTTCACACGAACAGATACATGCACACCCATGTTTATTGCAGCTCTGTTTACAATAGCAAAAAGTTGGAAGCAACCAAGGTGTCCATCTACGGATGAATGGGTAAATAAATTGTGGTATATTCACACAATGGAATACTATGCATCGATAAAGAACAGTGAGGAATCTGTGAAACATTTCATAACATGGAGGAACCTGGAAGACATTATGCTGAGCGAAATTAGTCAGAGGCAAAAGGACAAATATTGTGTAAGACCACTATTATAAGATCTTGAGAAATAGTAAAAACTGAGAAGAACACATACTTTTGTGGTTACAAGGTGGGGAGGGAGGGTGGGAGAGGATTTTTTATTGATTAATTAGTAGAAAAGAACTGCTTTAGGTGAAGGGAAAGACAACACTCAATACATGGAAGGTCAGCTCAATTGGACTGGACCAAAAGCAAAGAAGTTTCCGGGATAAAATGAATGCTTCAAAGGTCAGCGGAGCAAGGGCGGGGGCCTGGGGAACATGGTTTGCGGGGACTTCTAAGTCAATTGGCAAAATAATTCTATTATGAAAACATTCTGCATCCCACTTTGAAATGTGGCGTCTGGGGTCTTAAATGCTAACAAGCGGCCATCTAAGATGCATCAATTGGTCTCAACCCACCTGGAGCAAAGGAGAATGAAGAACACCAAGGTCACACGACAACTAAGAACCCAAGAGACAGAAAGGGCCACATGAACCAGAGACCTACATCATCCTGAGACCAGAAGAACTAGTTGGCGCCCGGCCACAACCGATGACTGCCCTGACAGGGAGCACAAGAGAGAACCCCTGAGGGAGCAGGAGATCAGTGGGATGCAGACCCCAAATTCTCATAAAAAGACCATACTTAATGGTCTGACTGAGACTACAGGAATCCTGGCGGCCATGGTCCCCAGACCTTCTGTTGGCACAGGACAGGAACCATCCCCGAACACAACTCATCAGACAGGAAAGGAACTGGACAGTGGGGGGGAGAGAGATGCTGATGAAGAGTGAGCTAATTATATCAGGTGGACACTTGAGATTGTGTTGGCATCTCATGTCTGTAGGGGGGATGGGAGGATAGAGAGAGTGGGAAGCTGGCAAAATTGTCACGAAAGGAGAGACTGGAAGGGCTGACTCATTAGGGGGAGAGCAAGTGGGAGTACGGAGTAAGATGTATGTAAACTTATATGTGACAGACTGACTTGATTTGTAAATGTTCACTGGAAGCTCAATAAAAGTTAATAAAAAAAAGTATTAAAGCACATAGAAATACCCCAATACATGAGCAATTAAATATGTAATTAAATAAATCATTAACTTTGGATAAAACAATCTGAGATAATTCCCTCTTAAATTTGGAAGAAGTAACATACTTTATTCAACAAGCTGGTATATACATCAAACACTTGAACTATCTGTCAGATAAGTTCCTAATTTAGTGTAATTACTTCAGCATTTGTGTTACATGAAGTGGTTTAACTTGTATTCTCCTTTACTTAGAAGATCTTTCTCAAACTCAGGAATAGGCTACTTAGTCTCTTCATTGCCATCTTCATGTCCTTGCTCCTCAATGTGTAGATGGCAGGGTTCAAGATAGGTGTAATCAAAAAGTCCAAAATGGCAAGAAACTTATCTACTGGCACCATGGAAAATGGCCACACATAGATAAAGATGCATGGTCCAAAGAACAAAACCACCACAGTGATATGAGCTGACAAGGTAGAGAGGGCCTTGGATAGACCACCTGAAGAGTGTTTCCATACAGTGACCAGGATGAAGATGTAGGAGAAAACCAATAGGAAGAAGGTTCCCATGGAAATGAATCCACTGTTGGCAGTAACCATGAACTCCAGTTTGTAGGTGTTTGTGCAGGCAAGTTTGATAAACCGAGGTAGATCACAGTAAAAGCTGTCTATCTCATTAGGGCCACAAAAATCCAAATTGACAATAAAAGCTAGCTGCACCACTGAGTGAATGAGACCAATAACCCAAGAACCAACCAGAAGCCAAATGCACATGTGTGGACTCATGATGGTCAGGTAGTGGAGGGGCTTACATATGTCCACATAACGGTCCAAGGCCATGGCTATGAGCAGCACCATTTCAGATCCACTCAGAACATGAAGTACAAAAATCTGGATGACACACCCCTCGAAGGATATAGTGTTTTGCCCAGAGTACAGGTTACAGATCATCTTAGGAACCGGTAAGGTAGAAAGACACAAATCAATAAATGAGAGGTTGGCTAACAGGAAGTACATTGGGGAATGCAAGTGAGAGTCAAAAGTCACTGTAAACACAACCAGGAGATTTCCCAGAACAATAGTTACATAAAACACTGTAGAGAAGGCAAGGAGGAAATGTTGCATTGGTCTAGAGGTAGAAAGTCCCAGGAAGACAAATTCAGACACCTCAGTGTGATTTGCTTCATACACTGACATTGTCTGTTGCTGCCTAAGAGACACAAATCAATGACTGAAAGGTTGGTTACCAGGAAGTACACGGGGGAATGAAAATGAAGGACAAAGGTTACTGTAAGCACAAAGAG
Organism: Elephas maximus indicus; assembly: GCF_024166365.1. Lineage (NCBI taxonomy): Eukaryota > Metazoa > Chordata > Mammalia > Proboscidea > Elephantidae > Elephas > Elephas maximus. Next base: position 25,151,290 of record NC_064828.1, on the reverse strand, counting down.
GTTTCCCAGAACAATTGATATATATAAAATGGTAGAGCAGGTAACAAGGAAATGCTACATTGGTCTAGAGGTAGAAAGTCCCAGGAACACAAATGCAGACACCACAGAATAATTTGTTTCATTTATTGATTTTTTTTGTGTTACCTGAAAGGAACAAAGAAAAGTGTTATAAAGGAATGAATCAGAGCTGTAGAAAGAACCAGGTGCTGTTTATTTTAAATTCTGATATGAAAGAAACATCTTCACCAACAGCCTCAAAAGTCTTTCTGAACAAGAAATACAGTAGTTTATTCATTTAACAATTGTTCATTGAGCAGCTACTATGAAAATCTCCTATGAAACAAGCACTGTGTCACATTCTGGGATATAACATAGACCCTGCTTTCTTGTTGTTTGCCGATACCAGTGAAGCTAGATGTTAAATAGCTATTCACGTAACTTCAGGTAACTAGATGAATATAAAGGAGGTAAGTGATGTGAACAAAAAGAACAAAGTGCTTGAGAACAAAGACAGCTCATATCAGCATCATCTGCCCTGATCTGGAAGATGGAGATTGTGCTAAAATCTAAACGATGAATACAAGTTAATTAATCGAGGAAAAGGATGAAGAGTAATATAGGCAGAGGAAATGGCATGAAGAAAACCTAAAGCATGAAGAAACAGAAAAATTTGGAATAAAATAAAAGAAGAAGAGTATGGGTTTGAACAAGAAAAACCTTATCGTGTGTGTTAAGAATTTGATCTAATCTTAGAAGTGATAGAAAGCCATTGAGGCAGAACAGCAAAATAACAATATTTGTGTCTTAAAATCTTACAGTAGCTGCAACGTGAAGATGGTAATGGGGGTGTAGAAGAAATGAAGACAGCATATCACAATTTACGCATGCATTGCCGTCAAGTTGATTCCAACTCATAGTGACCCTATAGGACAGAGTAGAGCTGCCTTATAAAGTTTCCAAGGTGGATTTGAACTGCCGGCTTTTGGGTTAGTAGCAGAACTCTTAACCACTATCAAGGTTTCCACAACTTACCATATTTGGTAAAAGTAAAGTGAGTTCCCGACCTTACAGCTTTAATAAAAATGAGCTTTGAATGAATATTTAAATACAAATAAAAGAAATGGAAGAAATTTTAGGCTTATTATTAGATAATCCTTTGTTTGAGAAAAACTTTCTACACATACCACCATATGCACAAAACATGCAATAAAAACTGGCACTCTTCAGTATAAAAAAGTTAAATCTTCCACATACATTTTTAAAGGAAAATGTTCAATATAACAATGAAAATTCGATTTTACATTGACCAAACACATAAAGACTATGGACATAATAAAAAATCCATATAGTCAAAAAACATATGAAGAACACTCAAACACACTAGTAAGCAAATAAATATAAATAAAAGAATATTGAGTTGCTATTATATTTGTAAAAAATGTCAATGTTTCAAATAAACAATTAACATACCATGGGCGAGGCTGTGAGGAAACAGAAGTTCTCATAGCCAGCAATTCAGAGTACAAATTGATGAGCCTTCTCCGGAATACAACTTTATAACACATATCAAACATTAAAAAAAAAAAAGCCACATGAGAAATAATCCTACTATGAGACATTTTTCTTTCTTAAGTAAACAAAACCAAATGAGCTAAAATATTTACCTATTTGGACAGATATTACATCACTTTTTATATAAAGGTAATAAACTAAACACCATTCGTAACAAAGGAGAATGAAGAAAACCAAAGACTCAATGAAAATATTAGTCCAAAGGACCAATGGCCTACATGAACCACATCCTTCACCAGCCTGAGTGCAGATGAACTAGGTGGTACCTGGCTACCACCAACAACTGCTCTGACAGGGATCACAATAAAGTGTCTGGAAGAGTGGGAGAAAAATGTAGAACGAACTTCAAATTGACAAAAACAAAAAGAACAGACTTACTGGTCTGACAGAGACTGGAGTAACTCTAGGCCCCTGGACACCCTTTTAGCCCAGTAATGAAGTCACTCTGAGGTTCACCATTCAGCCGAAGATTAGACAGGCCTATAAAACAAAACAAGACACAACAGGCACACCAGACCAGGGGAAAGACAGAGAAGGCAGGAGAGGAGAGGAAAGCTGGTAAAGGGAAACCTAAAGTTGAGAAGCAGAGAGTGTTAACATGTCATGGGATTGGTAACTGATGTCCTAAAACAATATGTATATAAATTATTTCATAAGATGCTAGGTTGCTCTGTAATCCATCATCTAAAATACAATAGAAAAAAGAAATACCAGCATTGTATAGCAAGCACAGTTGCAAGAAAACTTACCTTACTTATAAGGATGATAAGACAATTCAAATGTATGGCCCCTTGGGGCCTAGCCTACATCAAGGGAAAGTTAAAAAAAAAAATTTTAAATACCTTTTAAAAAACTTGTATTATAAAAGGGTTAAGACCATAGTCTTGTGGGATAACTTGGTCAATCGGCATAACATAGTTCATAATGTTCTACATCCTAGTTTGGTGAGTAGCATCTGGGGTCTTAAAAGCTAGCAAGAGGCCATATAAGATACAATTATTGGCCTCTTTTTATACTTACATTCAGGAAAAGAGAATGAAGGAAATCAAAGGCTGGAAGAAGAAACTAGTCCACAGGATTAATAGGCCACATGAACCACAACCTCTTCTAACAGAGGCCAGAAGAACTAGACAGTGCCTGGCTACCACTACCAATCATTTTGACTAGGGACACAATAGAAGGTTCTGGATAGTATGGGAAAAAACTGTTGAACAAAATTCTAATTCCTAAAAAAGTCCAGATTTACTTACAATAGAGGCCAGAGAAACCCCTGAGATTATTGCCCTAAGATACTCTTCGAACTTAGAACTGACTTTATTATTTCAGGTCACCTTTCAGCCAAATAATAGATTGGCTTGTAAAATAAACAATATCACCCATGAGTAATGTGCTCCCTTAAACAATCAACTATATGAAATCAAATGGTCAATGTTTACTAAAAACCAAAGATGGGAAGGCAATGAAAGGAAAGGAAGCTAGATCAACAGAAACAGAACGGAAATAAAGCAGATGCTGACACATTGTGAATTGTTACCAATGACATGGAACAATTTGTATAAAATTTGTTACATAGGAACCTAATTTGCTGTGTACACTTTCACCTAAAACACAATAAATATTATTTTTAAAAAAGGAAAAAAAATAAAAAATTTTCCAGTGTCCAACAAAAAATAATGAGACAATGCAAACAGGAAAACATAACCATACACCGGGGTTGGGGGAGGGAGGAGTAACATGAACAGCCAGATATAGATTTCTAAGAAAAGTATTTCAAAGTAGCCATTATAAGCATGTTTAAAGAATTAAAGAAAACCATGATTAGAGAAGCAAAGGAAGAAATGAAGAAAATGTTGCATCAAATAATTAATATCAATACAGACATAAACTAAACCAAAGCAAACTCATTCCCATCAAGTCACTTCCGAATCACAGAGACTCTATAGGACAGAGTAGAACTACCCCATAGTGTCTCCAAAGAGTGGCTGGTGGATTTGAACTGCCAATCTTTTGATTAGCAGCTGAATGCTTAACTACTGCAACTACTGTGCTGCCAAACCAAAAACCAAACCCATTGCTGCCAAGTCGATTCTGACTCTTAGCCACCCTGTAGGACAGAGTAGAACTGCCCCATAGAGTTTCCAAGAAGTGCCTGGTGGATTCGATGTAGCAGACATAAGCAGATGTAGCTCCTAATCACTACACCACCAGGGTTTGCAACTGTGCCACCAGGGCATAGCAATCATTAAAAAGGAATCAAATGTCAATGAAAATTCTGGAGTTGGAGTATATAATAACTGAAATAAAAAATTCACTAGAGCAGCAAAACAGTTGATTTAAACTGGCAGAAGAAAGAACAAGTAAACTTGAAGATCCATAGATGTTATGCAAACTGAAAAACAGAGAAAGAAGAAATGAAATGAAGGGCTCCTCAGAGAAATGGGGGACATCATCAGCCACACCAACATATGCATAATGAGTGCACCAAGAGGAGACGAGAGTGAGAGAGGGGCAGAAATACATATATACATATATATATATATATACATGAAGAAATAATGGCAGAAAACTCCCCAAACATAGTAAAATAATGATAATAACTTACATATCCAGGAAGCTCAATGAACTCCAAGTAGAATAAACACAAAGACATCAAAAAACAAACATATCATAGCAAAGATGTTAAAAGCCAAAGACAAGAAGAAAAAGCTTTTTACTTACTGTGGCATCTGAATGAGATCAACAGGTGACTTCCCACCAAAAACAATTGAGTCAGAAGGCAATGGGATGACATATTCAAAGTGATCAAGGAGAAAGCTGTCAACCATAAATTCTAGATCCAGCAAACCTACACTTCATAAATAAAAGTGAAGTAACAACTTTCTCAGATTAAAAAAAAGAGAGAGAATTGGTTGCTAGCAGATCCACCTTAGAAAAAATACTAAAGGAAATTCTTCAGGCTGAAAGCATGCGATTCCAGACAGTAATTCAAATCTACATGAAAAACAAAGGTAATTATATAATTATAAAAATAGAAATGAATATTTGCCTTTGTTCTCTTATTTAAAAAACAACTTTATAAATTATGATGTAAAAATATATTGTAGGACATATATAAAAATATAATACATGTAAATTTTTTTTTTTTTTTTTATAATATATCTATGGGCCAATATCAACACAGAAAAAGTGGGTGGGTAGAAAGTTGTATTGAATAAAGGAAATGACTAGAAGGTAAATTAATAAGTACAACAATGCATTGTTGGGCTGAAACCATTAATAGAAGCAATATGTATAGCAATCTCACAAAAAGCAGAAAATGGGAATAGGCCTATATGGGAGAAGCATTTCTGTATATCACTTAAACTGAGCTGGTATAAATCTGAAGCTGACTCTCACAATTTAAGATGTATATGGTAAATCTTAGCAAAATCTCTAAAAAACAAAAAAACTGTAAAACCCAATACAGATATGTAAATGCTACATTAAAAAATATTCACTGAATACAAAAGAAAGAAGTTAATGAGGAATAGAGAAATAAAAAATACATGAGTCATACAGAAAACCAAAAGTAAAATAGCAAATGCAAAATCCCACTATATCAATAATAACATTAAGTGTGTGTGAATGAATTAAATAATACTATCAAAAGGCAGAGATTGTCAGACAGGATTTAAAAAAAAATGATCGAACACTATGCTGTCTAGAGAAGACACACTTCAAATTCAAAGATACAAATAAACTGAAAGTAAAAGAATGAAAAAGTCCCATGGAAACAGCAACCACAAAAAGTCAGAGTGGCTATACTTTAAAACAAGAAAATTTACTACAAATAAAGAGGAATATTATATAATGATAAAAGGATCTATTCATCAGGAAAATAAAACAATTATAAGTATGTATGTCCCTAATGATAGAGAACTAAATATATGAAGCAAAGAGACAGAAATGAAAGGAGAAACAGACAATTCAACAAAAATAGTTGGAGACTTCCATACCCCACTTTCAATAATAGATAGAAAACTAGACAGAATATTAACAAAGTAATAGCAGAGCTGCAAAACACTATAAACCAACTAGACCTAACCAACGTATCTAGAACCCACTACAAAACTCAACACTGTATGCATTTTTCTGAATTGTATATGGAACATTTTACAAGATAGACCATATACTAGGTCAATAAACAAATCTCAATACATTTGAAAGGATAGAAACAATACAACGTATATCTCCTGAACACAATAGAATAAAATTAGAAACAAATAGCAGAAAAAATTTGAGGAAACTCATAAATATGTGAAAATTAAATAGCACATTTGTAAATAATGAGTTAAAGAAGAAACCACAAGCAAAATCAGATAATAACCTGAGATAAATGAGAAATGAAGACACAATATACCAAAAATTATGAGACGCAGCTAAAGCAGTGCTTAGAAAGAAATTTGTAAGTGTGAATGCCTATATTAAGAAAGAAATATTTCAAATGAATAACCTAACCTTTCCTCTTAAGACACTATTAAAAGAAAGAAAATTTAAAGCAAGCAAGCAAGCAGAAGGATATGATAAAGATTAAAGTGCAATTAATGAAATAGAGAACTAAAAAACAACAAAGTCAAATAAACCAAAAGTTGTTTTTTTGAAAAGATCAACAAAATTGACAAACCTTAAGCTACATTTACCAAGATGAAAAGAGAGAAGACTCAAATTACTATAAGCAAAAATTGAAAACAGAATATTACTGCTGGCCTTACAGAAATGAAAGGATTATAAGGAATACAGTGAACAATACAGGCCAACAAATAAGGTAATTAGGATAAAATAAACAAATTCCCAGCGAGACATAAACTACTGAAAACGACTCAGGAATAAGGAGACAGCCTTGATAGACCTATAACAAGGGAAGGGACTGAACTTGTAAAAAAAAAAAAAAAAAAAACTAACCATAAAAAAAAAAAAAGCTGAGTCCTATGTGCTTCTAAAAATAGAGGGGGAGGGAATACTTCCCAACTCATTTTATAAAGCCAGTATTATCCTGATAGCAAAACTAGATAAAGTCATCACAAGACAATGAAACTTCTGACCACTATCTCTTATGAATATGAATTTAATATCCTCAACAAAATACTAGCAAACCAAATACAGTGACAAATAAAAAGAATTATACACCATTACACCATATGGACAAGTGAGATTTATATGATAAATGCAAGGATAGTTTAACATTTGAAAATCAAAAGAAAATGAAATCTCATGATTATCTGAATAGACACAAGAAAGCATTTGACAAAATCCATTTAAATGCATATATTTAGAAAAGGGAAAAGTTGCATCTCTTTCATGATTTACAAAAATTAAAAAAAAACTGAATTAGAATAGAACTTCATCAAATTAATAAAAGAAAAAACCACAGGTAATGTCTTTTTTAATGTCATATTTAATGGTGAAAGACTGATGCTTTCCCTCTAGGATCAGGAACAAGGCTGGGATGTCTGCTCTCACCACTTCTATCTAACATAGTATTGGAAGTTCTAGGCAGCATATTTAGGCAAGAAAAAGAGAGGGCATGTGAACTGAAAATAAAGAGGTGTTGTAGGGTAAAAACACCACAAAGTTTAGTAAAGCAAAAAGAAATGTTTTATTTGGTGTCATGGATTGAATAATGTCCCCGGAAAAATGTGTATATCAGTTGAGCTGGGCCATGATTCCTGGTATTGTGCGATTTTCCTGTATGTTGTAAATCCTGCCTCTACGATGTTAATAAGGGAAGATGGGCAGCAGTTGTGTTAGTGAGGCAGGACTCAAACTACAGGATTGGATTGTGTCTTGAGGCCATCTCTTAAGATATAAAAGAAACAAACAGAGAGACGGGGGACCTCATACCACCAAGAAAGCGGCACCAGGAGCAGAGCACGTCTGTTGGACATGGGGTCCCCGCACCTGAGAAGCTCCTCAACCAGGGAAGATTGAGGACAAGGACCTTCCTCCAGAGCCAACAGAGAGAGAAAGCCTTCCCCTGGAGCCAGTGTCCTGAATTTGGACTTGTAATCTACCAGGCTGTGAGAGAATAAATTACTCTTTGTTAAAGCTATCCACTTGTGGTATCTCTGTTATGGCAGCACTAGATGACTAAGACATTTGGCATATATTCAAAAAGGCAAAAGTGAGACGTGAACAAGCGTGCTGCTAGAGCCATGTCTGCCCAAGTGCAAGGAACTATTAAAGAATAAGCAAAAGTGGGAAAACACACAAGCAGCCTGCCAAAGCCATGTCTGTCTGAGTCCAAGGAATAGTACAGAATAAGCAAAAGTGGGAAAACGGGCAAACATTCTGCCACAGCCATGTCTGCCTGAGTCCAAGAAACGTTACATAGTCATCAGTGTATATTAACATTACAAATAGGCAAAACCATTGAAAGCTTCACCTATTCACAGATTAGCTAGAAACTATGATTCTACATTTTGAATTATCTTTCTTAACAATCACTGGTACAGGTTTCAATTCAGTAAGAAGAGTCAGGAGGGTCTTCACTGGTCCAACAAGTTTTCTATTCACTAAATGCTAATAGAAAATATAAAAGTGGAAACTCTTTTGTGTTCTGTTTGATTGGCTTATGTGAAAAGTTCCCTAAAGGATATATTCCATTATCCTAGCTATTGTCTTTATACCTCAGGGCCCAGTTGATGTGTCCTTGTGAGTCCTTGTCAGTCCAGCTCCAGCTGGGTCATATTCTCTTTGCTCAAGGATGGGGAATAATAACTCCAATATTGTTTCCTAAATCAGAGGTAAACTATCTCTATTCACAGATGACATGATCTTGTATACAGAAAATCTAAGGAAGCCACTAAAAACCTATTAGAACTAATAAATGAGTTCAGCAAGGTGCAGGATATACGATGAATACATAGAAATCAACCTTATTTCTATATACTAGTCATTAACAGTCTAAAGTGGAAAATAAGAAAATAATCCCATTTACATAGCATCAAAACAACAAAAACACTTACCTTATTTTTACCCCATAACATGAACCCTCTGTATTTTTTGCTGGCCGTGACCTCCCCAGCAAGGCATCCTCAGAAGCACAGCCATGCCAATCTTTGTCCACACGTCACTGTAAAAACATTAGCATAACATGCTTACAAAAATACCTCCAGAGGGAAGAGCTCAGCTGACAAACCAAAGCAGAGGGCGGGCATTATTTGCATAAAAATACAGTAGTAGCTCTCTGATGTCTTTAAGTACACAGGAGTATATGTGTGTGTGTAGAACCCGTCTTAGTTATCTAGTGCTGCTCTAACAGAAATATCACAAGTGGATGGCCTTAACAAAGAAAAATTTATTCTCTCACAATTTAGGAAGCTAGAAGTCTGAATTCAGGGTGCCAGCTCCACGGGAAGGCTTTCTCTCTGTGTAGGTTATTGAGGGAGGTTCTTGTCATCAATCTTCCCTTGTCGAGTCGCTGCTCAGGACGGGGACCCAGGGCCTGAAGGACACGCTATGCTCTTGGTGCTTCTTTCTTGGTAGTATGAAGTCCCCATGTCTCTCTGCTTGCTTCTCTCTTTTATATTTCAAAAAAGATTGACTTAAGACACAATCTAATCTGGCAGATTGAGTCCTGTCTCATTAATATCACTGTTGCCAATCCCACCTCATTAACATTATAACACATAGGAAAATCACATCAGGTGGCAAAATGTTGGGCAATTACACAACAGTGGGAATCATGGCCTACCCAAATTGACACACAATTTTGGGAGACACAATTCAATTCCTGTCAGAACCAAAAAAATAAAGTTGTCATCGAGTCAACTCTGACTAATGGCAACTCATGTGTGTCACAGTAGAACTATGTTCCATAGAATTTCCAAGGGCTAATTTTTTTGAAAACAGATTTCCAGGCCTTATTTTGAGGTAAGTCTGCACAGACTTGGACTTCCAACCTTCCAGGTAATAGCCGAGAATATTAACCTTTTGCACCACACATGTACTTCTTTTTATATATGTTGTTGTTGTTAGATGCAGTCGAGTCAGTTCTGAGACATAAAGAGCCTATGTACAACAGGAGGAAACACTGCCCAGTCCAGCACCATCCTCACAATATTTGTTAAGCTTGAGCCCATTGTTGCAGCCACTGTGTCAATCCATTTCATTAAGAGTCTTCCTCTTTTTCCTGATGTTCTACTTTACACACTCGATGTCCTTCTTCAGGGACTGGTCCCTCCTAATAACATGCCCATAGTATGTGAGACGAAGTCTCACCATCCTAGCTTCTAAGGAGGATTCTGGCTGTACTTCTTCCAAGAAGACCCCACAGGTCTGTTTATCGTACTGTGGCGGCTGGTATGTTGCTGTGACATTGGAAGCTATGCCACTTGTATTTCAAATACGAGCACAGTCACCCTTGGTGGACAGGTTCCAGCAGAGCTTCCAGATTAAGACAGACTAGGAAGAAGGACCTGGAAGTCTATGTCTGAAAACATTGGCCAGTGAAAACATTATGAATTATTATTTATATGTACATTTAAAAAAAAAGAAAAGCTGCATATCAATGATCCAAGAATACATCTCAATATAACTAACCTACAAAAATTAGTAAAATAAGGAAATAAAAATTATAGGAGCAAAAATTAATGAAATTAAGAACACAGTAACAAAGAATCAACAAAAACAAAGTTCTTTCAAAAGACTAACAAAATTGATAACACATCAAGACTGCAAGAAGCAAAAAATAACAATAACCAATACCTTGAATGAAAAAGAGATATTCCTAAAGATACTACAGTCTTTCACAAGATATTATGTACAACTTTATACCAACTAATTAAAAATTTACATGGAATGGGAAATTTTCCATTAAAAACTACTAAAACAAGAAAATCTTAATGCTTCTATATTTATTAAATAAGTCGAATCTGCAATGGACACATTTTCTGTCCCAATTATTATCATGTCTCAGTTCAAACCCCTCTTCTATACTCTGCTTTCTGATGTTGGTGCTGGGTCTTTGGAAATCACACTTCTGTTTTCCCATCTGGCTCCATTTTGGGCTCTGACAGTAGTGCACGCTAGAGGAAAACTTCAAGGCTGGAAAGGATGAAGGGACTTACTCCTTCCTAATTGCTTCTTGAGGGCTTTGTGTCTGTCTCTTGCACCATTCACATCTCCACAGTTATGTAGCGGCAACAATTCCTTCCTAGGGCTGCAGTTGAATCCAGGTTACAGTTTTTCAAGCAGCTGCAGAACTAGCCATATCATGCCACCTTAGAAATAACAGCACCAGCAAGCTGACACCCTATCTTCAAAGCTCTGGATCCCAGATCTAGGGTGCCTCCCCTCTGAGCTCAGGGAAACAAGCAGTAAGCAAGCTGCACTCCCTCCAAAGAGATCAGAATTTCCACCTCATAGGACCCTTCCTCTAAACAGCTAAATTTTAAAAATTCGGCACCTTCCCTTTGTTCCCCCAGGCCTTAAGGGTGGTACTGCTTCCTACGGTTGCTACCTCCACAGTAATTTGGAGTTCTTTTTTCACATTTTTCAGGTACCTAGTTAACAATTTTATACCTGATGAAACCTTTATATTAAATTTTTTCTATTCAGATAACTGGTGTGCTTTCTCATTGCTAACTGAACCCTAAGTGGTACAATTTTCCACAAGAAAAGTGTAGGTCTAAATGCCTTCACTGGTGAATACTTTGAAATATTCAAGAAAGAAAAAATAAACTCTTTTTTTTACATGACTTCTTTAGAATAGAAAACTATGCAATACTCTTTTGGGCTGGATAACATACAGAGATGGATTATCGGAAATATTACACAGTATCAGAATTCAAAGGATACAGCTGCAAGGCACTGGTGCAACATGCAGAACTCTGAGACCCCCCAGTGCAACTCCCCAAGCTTTTCACATTACTGAAGGATGCGCCCTGGGCTAGATATAACAAACCAAGAATCTGGTAATGCACGTACGGCATCACTTACGGAAAGGGCTTGGCCAGGTCGTTTCTTTCCTCCCTTTTTCTATTTTTTTTTTTAAATTTCTTCCTAGATGTTCACGGGATAGGCGATGAATTTCAGACCAGCTGCTAATCTTTTCTCAATACACTTATGAAGCTAGCATAAATTTGACATGAAGATCAGACAAGGATATAAGAAAAAAAATGATATGCAAATAGATTTCATGAACATAGAGGCAAAATCATACATAAAATACTAGCAAAGGCGATATAAATCAAGAACAATACTAATATATAAATGATATATGAATAATAATTTATGACAATATAGAGTAATATGTATGTTTTGTATATCATAAAATTATATAATTATAGAAATTATGTAGTAAAATCATATGATTGCATAAATTATATGAAGCCCTGGTGGCACAGGGGCTAAGAGTTCAGCTGCTAACCAAAAGGTTGGCAAACCTGTGGGGCATTTCAGCTCTGTCCAATAGGGTCTCTACAAGCCAGAATCAGCTTGAAGGCAACATTTTTTTTTTTTAATAAATTATATAATTTTATTACATTTAACAAAATGATTCTTAGGTATACAATAAGAACAAGGTATTATGACAAACTAATTTTAACCTGAATTACAAGAATGATATAACATTTGGAAATCAATCACCAGGTTAAGAAAAAGGAGTAAAACTACAAACATCTCAGTAGTACAGAAATAGCATTTAATAACTTTCAATACACTGTCATGATGCAACTCTTACCAAGTGAGGCATAGAATGAAAATTACTCAGTCTCATTAAGGGTATTTACAAAGTATCTCAATGGAAGTTTAGTTAATAATGAAATTTTAGAAGCTTTTCCTCTAAGATTGGGAATGAGAAAAACATACTTCCTATCACTACTAATGTTTTGCATTTCATTGGAAGGCCTGGCCAGTTAACTTATTCCAATGGCATTCATTGTATTTTCATCTGTGACAGTCACGGATTTTGTTTTTTTTTTTTTTTGCCTAATGCTGCTTATTAGCTGAAAAAATGGCTTTTTAAAAATCAATTTAATTTCTTTCTATGATTAAAAAAATTATTTGATTTGTGAGCTGCTGGAATTGTAATTTTTTACAGCCTTCTAAAAATGAAATTTTAATGTGATTTCTGATCTCAACTCAGTAAGCTAGATATCTTAGTTGTTCTTAGGTCAACTGACTTATAGAGTTTCACACACACACACATACATACATTTTCTTACTACATGTTCAACTTCCTAAGCTGATCCAACCCAAGACTCATACTACTGCGCTGTCGATTTTTAGAAACAGAAGTAGCATTTACAGTCTATATGCAGCCTCACACCCACCCTCTCATTTTGGTGGCCACAATTTCTGATGTTTTATACTGGTAATTCAGTATACTTGTTCAATCACCATCTGTTCGTCGTGCACTGACTGTCCACTGCATTCTCCCTTAACTGGTCTAGTATTGTGTTATCTCAAACACTCAAAAACCTGTGCTTTCAAATTCTGACTTTCAGATTCTTAGAACAAGCAGCGCCTGATATGAGGATGGCTTTATTTTGAATAAATGGAGAGTTTCATACAAGAGGAGTATAGGGGAAAAGAAATATGACAATTTTTTATTTATATTTTAAAATGTACATTTTAGTCAATCTAAAGGTTTGAATTTCAAAAATTTTTAGTTCTACACATTAGGAAAATAGTTTATGGAAACATTCTTTACCACATATGTCAACTTAGATTATGATAGATCTAAAAGACTGAGCATACCAGTTGCTTCTGCAACTTGTCTTTCTATCTGTAGAATTGGTTGGATGATTACAGTATTGCTACACAGGCCAACCATGCATGTAAATTTAGTGGTTTAATTTGGCACCAAATACTTTAAAACTACATCATTAAAAAAATTATATGTATTTATATTAAATTGAAGAAATCCTGGCTGCAGAGTGGTTGAAATGCTTAGCGCTAATCAAAAAGTGGGCGGTTCCAAGCCAGCAGCTGTTCCTAGGGAAAAAGCTGTGACAATCTGCTTCTGTAAAGATCACAGCCTTGGAAACCCTGTGGGGCAGTTCTACTCTGTCCTATAGGGAGGCCGAGAATCTGAATCGACTTGATGGCAACAGGTATATTAAACTGAGGCCAAAACGTACAGCAAATTTCCTCCAGTCAAAATCCTAACTGCATATAAAGCATATATAGAACGTGCATTTTCTTCTGTTAATTTTGTCTATTAGGATATCATGAAAGATAATATTTCATGAAAAGGTAAAATATTGAGAAAGAAAATATAACTCTACAGTAAGCACAGATTTTTAAAACCGCTATGTGACTGCCCTTTTTCTCCCTCCTTCAAGTTTCAAAGTTATTTCAGTGTAACTACCATATTTCATATGTTTTCAACTCCCCAATTTGCTGGCATATGCACAAAGTGAAACCAGAATAAAATAGTTAATTTACTTGTTTATTCATTATATTATTACTTGTTTATTCATGCTTTCCATTCTTTAAATATAATAAACTATATTTCTCTATGGAGGAGGCATAGCTGGAATAATTCCCAAACCAGGCACTCTCCTCACACACCTCTTCAGTCTGACTGTCCACGCATTGACAAAACCTGTCAATTCCCACAATTCCACCCCTTACTTGATTGTGATCCCAAACTTGCCCTCCAAATCCCAATAAGCCATTTTTAAGGTTTAAAATGAACAATGCAAAAAAAGCTCTCTGTACTTTTTAACAACCTGACCGATCTCTGCTTTATATCACCCAAACATAACAAAAATAAAGGTATATTTTCAACAAATTCTATGTATCTAACTATGGAACACTTAAAATATACTTTTAAATGCAACTGTTATATTTGATTAAAAATAAAACTTTTATACTAAATAAATTAGAATTAAAATGCAGCATTCCATATCCTATGTATGCAAAAACCAAGAGGACGTCCACAAATATGCCTGGTTGTATGTACATACAAGATAATATACTTTTATGGAAAGGAAACTGGACCAATACGTTTCAAACTGTGGACACCTGTTATTTCTATGAGAAGAGATGGACGAGAAGAAGGGAAATGAATGGTGAGGTTTGTATTTGCTTTGCATACATCTAAAATTCTTATTTTTTATAAAGCAAGAAGAAAAATTTCATTCAGCACATGTTCCAAGAGGCAAAAGTGGGAAATGGTCAAGCATGCTGCCGGAGCTTTGTCTGCCCGAGTACAAATAATGTCACAGAATCATTACAAATGGGTAAAATCATTAAAAACTTCACCTTTTCACAGATTGGCTAAAAACTGCGAAATCACCGTGATTCTACACTTTGAACTATCTTTCTTAATAATCATTGATACAAACGCCAATAACAACAGTCAGAGGCATCTTTACTGGTCCAACAAATCGTACTATTTACTAAATGCTAATGGAATCGATCATATGTGGGGTTTTTGGTGCTCTAAGTATTGCTTTATGTGAAATGTTCCCTAAAAGATGTTTTCCAAGATTGTCCTAGCTGTTGTTTTTCATACCTCAGAGCCCAGTTGGTACGTGCTTGTGAATCCTTGCGAGTCCAGCTCCAGCTTGGTTACATTCTTTATACTCAAGGACAGGGAATAATGACTTCAATGTTAACTCTTAAGTCATTCCTTCCTTTTGATTGGAGATTGAAGATAACACACCCATGATCAAGTTGATTATTACAGTACTATTAATACTTTGCCATTTTTTAGCCAACATCAAATAGCAGTAACAAGTTTCAAGGAAAGTAGTGAGAGGCAGAAAACAGGGGTGGGCTTTGACATAACGCGCAGCACTCAGGGTCTCTTTCATTTGAAGTGACCAGAAGTTAATAGACCATGAAGCATGAATATAGTCAATAAATTCATTTGTGTAAACAAGGAAAAATATAAATCTGTATTTTTATTTTTGTAAAATTTTATAGATAACACCTATTTGTCAGTTCAACATCTTTCATGTGTTCAATTCAGTGATACTAGCTACATCAATCATGTTGTACAACCATCACCAATAGCCATTGCCAAATTTTCCATACCTGTGGACAGAAACTCAATGCTTCCTAAACAATTATTCCCTCTTTTCCCTTACCTACTCTCCATGGTAACCACTGTTGAACTTTGGTTCTGTACATTTGCCTATTCTAGGTATTTCATATACATGAGATCATACATGATTGGTCCTTTTGTGATTGCTTACTTCACTCAAAATAGTGTTTTCCAGGTTCATTCATGTTATAGCATGTGCCACGACTTCATTTCTCTTTGTGGCTAAGTATTATTCCATTGTATGTCTATGCTCCATTTTGTCCATTCATTCATCTGTTGATGGACATTTGGATTGTTCCCACCTTTGTGGTTCCACCATGTGTTTCCACAACATGACCCAGGCATTCTATTCTGAGGTTTGTATTCAAGTGAAATGAAAACTTATTTGAACACGCATACCTGTACATGAATGTCTATAGTGGCTTTATCCTAAATCACTAAAAATTGGAAACAACTTCAATGTTCTTCACTGAGGAGTGAATAAATGAACTATGGCACATGTGTGCAATTGAATACTACTTAGCAATAAAAAGCAACTACTGATACATGCAACAAAATGGATGAATTCCAAAACTGAGAGGGAGAGGAGGAGACAAATCGAGAAGGAGGAGAGGGGCAGGAACAGTAAAGGACAAGAGAAAATAAAGAAACGGGAGTTTAATAATGGTTTTTATAACTAATTTATTTAAAATCAGAATAGCAAACAAGAAAGAAAAAAAAGTCTCAAATGGCATAGTATGCTCAGTATGTACATTTGTCACTATGTATGAGAAGAATAGCATCCTGGTGGCACAGTGGTTAAGAGCTCGGCTGCTAACCAAAAGCTTGGTAGTTCAAATCTACCAGCTACTCCTTGGAAACCCAATGCCAAGTTGTTGATAGTTGTTACCTCCAAGATACAGGTAAGAATGGGAAAGAATGGAAGAAGGGGGTCTTCAATATTTGCTCCAAATACTTCTAATAAGTTGTTTGAATCTTAATAAATAAGACTGTGATTAGCTGGCTGTCACCTGCTCATCTACATAACTTATCTAACTTCTGCAGAACTGGAACTGACAGCTTAGCTCAATTTCATGACAGAAACAGAGCAAAATGAAGAAAGTCATATGCTCCTAACAAACATAAAAATAGAAAAATACTTTAATCTTCCTTTTTTTATATTTTAGTAAGCCTTTTTAGCTGTATTTAACTTATCTGTGTTTAACCTACCTGGGAAAGGGTACATATGTAGATGATGCTCTCAATTCAGAGAAGGTTGGAAGCTAAGGAATCCCTGAGTAGCATAATATAAAAGGTTGTTCCAAGTACTTGGATCTACTTAAAATACAGAGATGGAAAGTTTCTCAGGACAGAGGCTACTCTTCATGGTGTACATATGCTGCAGTGAGGCGAATGCACACTCACTAACCCTCATCAAAGCAAAAATAGATTGGACTTCATTTCAGATTGAAGGTAGAATCCAGAGTAAGCCTTATTAGTGATGAAGGATTTGGCGTCAGACAAGATCTCTGCAGGGTGAAAAAAAAAAAAAAAAACCATTGCCATTGTGTCGATTCCAACTCGTAGCAACCCATATATCCCAAACTATCTGATTTTTTGATTTTTACTCTTAATATCCTCCCAATTTAAGGCTAAGTTGTCTTTTTGTCTGTCTGTGTGTGTAGTATTTTTTATACAATACATACCCATTAATGTTATGGTTGCTGTGAGTTGGAAGTAACTCAATGGCACCTAAAAACAATTAAGCTTAGGGCACCCTGGGTGCATAGTGGTTAAAGAGTTCACCTGTTCACCAAAAGGTCAGCAGTTTGAATCCACCAGCTGCTCCTTGGAAACACTATGGGGCCATTCTACTCTGTTCTATAGGGTTGCTATGAGTCAGAATTGATGACAATGGGCTTGGTTTGATTTGAATATTAAGCTAAAAGTACTGCATCTGTTACTTAGTTGATGTGTTTACAAGAAAGATGAAGAATTTTCAATCCCAACTAATCCCTGGGGCTTCTGGACTCCTTACACAAAGTCTCATCCATGAACTAACAGAAAGCACTGCCTTTCTACAATCTTAGAAGTTCCCAGGCACCCAGGTTGGGGAAGAACTGTTTTCCCAGCCCTCTGCCTTATGCTGATACTTTTTAATGATGTTTCAATTTTTCCTTGTTCTACCATTTGATTGAAGGGGTAAATGTAGGAAAAGTTCAGTTATTTAGCTAATGATATTAAGTATATTCCAATTTGAAGACAAAAACTGAATTTAGATTGATTTTTTATACACATGTAGAATTGGGGTATATTTTGCTATGTATGTTTTCAACAATAATTAAAAAAGAAGAGAAATACAAAAATAACTGAGCTCAGAAATCAAGACTGGTCCTTCTGATTCCCTGCAAGAGAGGTATATTCGAGTCTTGGAGAAATTGCTTAAGGAGAACATAATTACATATATTTTTAACCAGAGTATTTATTTTTGATAGCCATAAGAACTGTGTAACTGGTAACATTTTTGACCTGCCCCTCTAAATTTAGTAAGCTCCCATTCTTAGACACAAGACTATGTCCTTTTCAAGAAATAGTTATTTACCATTCACAAGGAAAATTTATTACAATAGTTATTTATGATAATTTACAATTTTGAGCTTCGTACAATGCTGATTTCAATTTTTTAATGAGAACCTTTTATCTGCTCTCTAACACCTGAACATTACATTGTTTCTTCCATTCTAGAAGTTTTCAGTTCATCTCTTTCTCTTTGGGTCACATTATAGCAAACTGAACTAAATGGAAGAAGTAAATCAGTCTGTGGTGTCAGAGTTTATTTTTGGTGGACGACGGCAGTGGGTTTTTTTTGTAATTCAAGTGAGCTCCAAAGCTTCCTTTTACTGCCATTTTGTACACTGTACCTGATGACCGTTGTGAGCAACCTCATTGTGCTATTGAGCACCTCTGACCCTCATCTCCATTCTTCCATGTACTTCCTCTTGGTCAATCTCTCATTTGTTGACTTCTTCCTTTTCTCAATCATCACCCTTAAACTAACCGCAGACATCCTAAGGGATAATAAGGCCATCTTCTTTGGGGCCTGCATGAGCCAGGTTCTCTGTGTGCTTTTCTTTGCAGCTGGTGAGATGGTGCTGCTAGTGGCAATGGCCTATGACTGTTATAAGGCCATCTGCATGCCACTCCATTACTTCAGCATCATAGACAGATAAAAGTACCTCTGGCTAGTTTTGATAACAAGGATCATTGGCTTTGTGCATTCCATAAGTTGAATGGCAATGATTTTGGAACTGCCGCTCTGTGGGCCCAGGGTAGTGGACAGCTTTTTCTGTGACAACCCTTTCATGATCAAACTAGCCTGCATGGATATGCACACTCTGGAAACACTGATAAAAGTCTTGGCAACAACTTGCTTCATTCTGTTGCTGATCTCCTGTATCTATATTATATTAACTCAAGCATTCAAGTCTTAGCCATTTTTTTAAAGATTGAGTTTCCCTTGAAAGACTTCCCTTAAATACATGGCAAAAGTCTTTACAATTTTTTTTTCTCTCACGTTAATAAATGAATTTTGTGATTGTAGTTTTATCTCTCCTAAAGAAACAAAAAAAAGGGAGCTGTGAGGGTGGAGAAGAATGTCTTGCTTGAGAGCAAAACAAATGTAAACTGACTAGAAGAAAGCCAAGGAGAAACTATCAATAACAACAGCACAAGTAATTGCCTGTGTTCATTCACTACAGGGCTCAGATATGCTATATGCTCTCAGCTAAATACCTAACCAACTTTCTTCCTTCTAAGGAAGTCCTTACTTCACGTCAAAAATACATTTATACACACAAGTACACACACACACATATATATACAATGTTTGAGTAAATACTGAAATAAAATATACATAGTTGGTGTTAGTAGAGTGAGACTAGGCAAGACCAGTTATATCAGCATCGTGTAGCCTTTTTAAATAAAGTTGTCTGTGTAATATTGCATAATCTGCACCCTTGGATGATATATGTCAAACCTGCACAATGTCTTAATTTCTAATTTAATGTCATGAACAAAGGAAAGCTGTGGTCATGACTTCTTGTGGTGTGATCCCTATGCTAATATCTAAAAAGTAAATAATGTCAAATCATACTTTATGTCAATAAATTAAGGGGCTCATGATGTCAACATAAAGAATGTATTAAAGAAGTCATTGTAGTCTAGTTTTCAATTTCCTGAAATATAAAAACAAGAAATGCAAACCCTTACAGCTGGGCCCATAAGCAGCATCATGATAAAAAGGAGAAAAGACTGAAGTTGTCAAGGACTTCATTTTACTTGGATCCACAATCAATGCCCGTGGGAGCAGCAGTCAACAAATCAAACAATATATTGTTTTGGGCAAATCTGCTGCAAAAGACCTCTTCCAAGTGTTAAAAAGCAAAGATGTTACTTTGAGGAGTAAGGTGTGCCTGACCCAAGCCATGGTATTTTCAATCACTTCATTTGCTTGTGAGGGCTGGACAATGGATAAGGAAGACAGGAGAAGAATTGATGCCTTTGAATTACGGTGTTGTCAAAGAGTACTGAATATACCATGGACTACCAGAAGGACAAATGAATCTGTCTTGGAAGTACAGCCAGAATGCTCCTTAAAATCAAGGATGTCAAGACTTCATCTCATGTATTTGGACATATTATCAGAAGAGACCAGTCCCTGGAGAAGGACATCAGGCTTGGTTAGGTAGTGGGTCAGAGAAATAGAAGATCCTCAATGAGATGGGTTGACACAGTGGCTGCAACAATGGGCTCAAACATAGCAAGAATTGTGAGGATGGCAGAGAACTGCTCTGTGTCTCATTCTGTTGTACACAGTGTCACTAGGAGTTAAAACTAAATTGACAGCACTAACAACGAACAAAAACAACTACTGCCCAGGTCGATATATTAACATTTTCATCAACCCCTAAAGTTCCTTCATGTTCATTTCAAGTCAGTACCCCCAGAGGTAACAGTTATTCTATATCTCTTATTACATACAAGTTTTGCCTGCTCTGGAACATGATTTAAATGCAATTATGCTGTGCCTGGCTTTTTGTATCTTCACATAATGTTTTTAAGATGCATCATGAAGTTTCATGTATCATCAGTGGTTCATTCCTGTTCATTGCTTAGTAGTGTTCCGTATGATTATGTGACAATTTACGCATTATCTTGTGGAAGGACATTTGGTTTGTTTCAAGTTTATTGAGCTATACTCCCAGTACTACACTAGACTATTATTAATAAGGTTACTAGAAATATTCTTATACACATTTGTACAATTAAGTTTATTTAAAACTCAAAAATAACTAAGGGATAATACCAGAGATGTCAAAATAAAGATAAGGCTGTATAGCAGGATGAGAATCTGAAGCAGAAGTCATGGCCTCATTGGGGTTCTTGTTTACCTCATAACCATGATACATGGTTTTAAGCGACAACATATAGAATCAAGAGCACCTTGTGTCTGCACACTAGGGCTGTGTTTGAATGAATACCCTAGAATAAAGCTGGGGAAATCAATTAATTAAAAAGTGTAATAAAATTAAAAATTCACCAACTTGCAAAAGAAGTTTATCCTACATGGTATAGATTGTAATATTTTCACATACAGTGATTATCAAATTTAAAAAATACTATAACATAAAAAAATAGATGAGTGAATATATCTGTTTATTTATAATGTGTGAACAACTCCATAATCAAAACAATGAATAAAACATTAACGTATATAATTGATACACTTGATTCACAAAAAGATAAGTTTTATGTTCCTGATTTAAATGTTTTATTACATGAGAAAAAATATTTAATGCCTGCTTTCCTATGATTCATTTTTGTGATTACAAATTGATATTTAATTTTAAGAAAATGCTTTTTTTAAATCTATCTTCAAAACTCCTTTTGCATCAATCTCTGAATTATTTATAGGGCTCAGGAACTTTCCAAAGTGTGTTAATCTCTTCTTTTAATGTTAGTGCTTTTGTGTCATGTTTAAGGAAGCTTTTCCTCTCCTACTGTGTCATGAAGATATTCTCCCATTTTTCCCTTATAAGTTTCATTGTTTTGTCTTTCACATTCTGGTCTAGAATCAGCTCCAATGAGTTCTTTTTATTTTTTGGGGTGGTAGTCATTATTTTTTCCAATATAGTTATTCTATCGAAACACCATGATTTTTTAAAAGACCATCCTTGGAGGCAGTGCCAAGCTGGTGGAGCAGTCAGACATTTTCTGTGATCCCTCTTACAAAAAGACCCAGAAAAACAAGTGACTCCGTTATATATTACAATCTAGGAGCCCTGAACATCAAAGACAAAGTTTAGGAATAGACTGAGCCTCAGGGGGAGGGAGAGATGGTTCATAAGCAGCAAGGGGTTGCCAGACCTGACCTGGCCAGCACTAGTACCCTGGAGGCTGGATTGGCTGGCTCAGGTGGTAAGGCAAGCAGTGGCACTCGGGACTCATTTTCAACATCAGAAGAAATCGAGCCATGGAGAGTGTGCTCAAGCCTCCAGAACTAGTGAGAAATGGCACTCAATCAGAGAAAGATAAGTACAAGCATCTAACCTACCACATGATCAAAAAAAAAAAAAAAAACCCTTTGGGAAGTACCTCTCTCTCATTTACCTGCCCCCTCCCCACTCTCCTCCAGGTCCCAATACAACTTCAGTGATTGCTGCATTCCTTGGGCCAGAAGTAGGATCCATTGCACGTCCTGAGTCATTCTCCCAGCTTTGGAGGAGGAACAAGTTAACAAACAGGAAAAAATAATCTGCCAGATCCCATAAGCCAGGAACTCAGGGCAGACACAGTCCCTTTGCCTAAGCACAGGCATAAGGGGTCTGCAGAATTTGAATGCCCTTCACCTCTGCATAGGCCTGTTGGGCTCATTTCAACAGCATAAACCCTCATTAGCACAGTACAACAGGGTATATACCTGAAGCCTGTTTTCATCTGTATCTGCTATAAGGGGGAGTGGCAGATTCATGACATTTGACACCACACTACCCATTAAGCAGAGTCCTCACCTATCCACATCAGGGGCCTGAGGGCTGGGGGCTCCATTTACTCCACCAAGCCACCTGAGACAGGGGTTCAAGAATAAGTGGTGACTCGAGCCCTCACAGTCAACAGCACTGGGTACCCACAGTCCAACTGCAAAATCCACCTACCTACATATTCTAGGGAACAGGGACACACCTTCCACCCAGACACTCAGGGGCAGCAGTTATTCCCCTGCCTTGAACAGCACATGACACCCTAATGGAACCAGATACCTGTGCCTACTCCGATCACACCTGCCCATCTAGGACCGTAGGTGAAATCCTGCACCATACACTCAGTGGTTGATGACCGGGACACTAAGCTCAATCCACACAAGAAAAGTAAGTGGAATCCTGAGCTCACATACCTAGAAACAACTCTAGCCACCCGGAGACAGGACATGAGAGCTTTAAAGAAGCCAATAATCAAACTAGATCACAGGACCAGCCTAATTGGGCATACTAAAATGAAACAAAACAAGAAGCTAGGACATAGTAAGCAAACATAAAATAAATAAATATAATAACTTATTGATGGCTCAGAGACAAGAGTCAATATCAAATCACATAATGAGGCAGACCATGATGGCTTCAGGAAGCCATCAAAAGAAAGAATCAAGAAACCTTCCAGACAAAGATAAATTCTTAGAATTACCAGAGGTAGAATTCAAAAGAATAATATACAGAACTCTTCAAGATATCAGGAAGGACATCAGGCAAAATGTAGAACAAGCCAAGGAACACAGAGACAAAGCAACAGAGGAAGTTAAGAAGGTTATGCAAGAGCATAATGACAAATTTAACAAACTCCAAGAATCATAGAGACAGCAAACAGAAATTCAAAAGATTAACAATAAAATTTCAGAATTAGACAACTCAATAGAAAGTCATAGGAACAGAATTGAGGCAATGGAAGTCAGAATTAGTGAGACTGGAGATAAAGCATTTGACACCAACTTATTTGAGGAAAAATCAGATAAAGATTTAAAAAATGAAGGAATATTATAATCAAACTTGCCAAAACCAAAGATAAAGAGAATTTCAAGAGTGGCTAGGGATAAACGAAAAGTCACCTGGAAAGGAGAGTCAGTAAGGCAAAGCTCTGATTGTTCAGCAGAAAACATGAAGCAAAGAAGGTAGTGAGATGGCATATATAAAGCCTTGAAGGAAAAGTATTGCCAGCCAAGAATTGCATATCCAGCAAAACTGACTCTGAAATATGATGGTGAAATTAGGGCATTTCAAAATAAATAGAATTTTAGGGAATTGTAAAAACCAAATCAAAATTACAAGAAATACTAATGGGAGTCCTCTGGTCAGAAACTCAATAACATCAGATAACAACTGAAGACTAGTACACAGGACAGAGCAACCAGATATCAACCCAGATAGGGAAGTCACAAAAATAAATCAAAGCTAAAACACTGAAAAGGGGGAAACAGAGATACCAATATGTAAAATATGACAACATTAAAACAAAAAAGAGGGACTAAAAAATGTATTCATAATCTTTCACATGGAGGAGTCAAGGAGATATAAAGAAATAAGAGACTGGTTCCAACTTAGAAAAATAGGGGTAAGTATTAAGGCAACCACAAAGGAAACTAACAATCCTACATAACAAAATAGAAAAAAAGAAAACCATAAAGACTCAGCAAAAACAAAATCAAAAACAATGAAAAAGATGAAAAGAAAATACATAAAGAAAATGACTCAGCACAGAAAATAAAGTGGAACAAAGAAACTGTCAACAACACAAAAATAATTACATAAAAATGACAGCACTAAACTCATACCTAACAATAATTAAATGCTGAAGGTAAATGGACTATGCACCAACAAAGAGACAGAAAGTGGCAGAATGAGTTAAAAAACACGATCTGTCTCTATGCTGCCTAAAAGAGATACACTTTAGACTTGAAGAGGCAATGAAACTAAAACTTAAACGATGGAAAAAAAAAATACGTATCACGCAAAAAACAACCCCCAGAAGCAGGAATGGCAATACTAATCTCTGACAAAGTAGACTTTAAAGCAAAATCCACCAAAAAGGATGTTAATAATGATTAACAGGTCAATATACCAGGAAGACATAACCATAATAAATATTTACACACCCAATGACAGGGCTCCAAAATACATAAAACAAACTCTAGCAGAACTGAAAAGAGACATAGCTCCACAGCAATAGTAGGAGACTTCAACACACCACACTCAGTGAAAGAGGGAACATACAAAAAGAAGCTCAATAAAGACATAGAAGATGTAAATGTCACAATCAACCAACTTGATCTCATAGATATATACAGAGCACTCCACCCAACAGCAGCCAAGTATACTTTCTTTTCCTACGCACATGGAACATTCTCTAGAATAGATCACATATTAGGCCACAAAGCAAGCCTTAACAGAATCCAAAACATTGGAATATTACAAAGCATCTTTTCTGACCATAAAGCCATAAAGGTAGAAATCAATAACAGAAAAAGCAAGGGGGGAAAAAAAAACCCAAATACATGGAAACTGGGCAATACTTTGCTAAAAACTACTGGGTTATAGAACAAATTAAGGACAGAATAAAGAAATTCACAGAATCAAATGAGAATGAAAACACATCCTACCAGAGCCTTTGGGACACAGCAAATGAAGGGCTCAGAGGTCAATTTATAACAATAAATGCACACATCCAAAGAGAAAAAAGGGCCAAAATCAAAACATTAACCCTACAACTTGAGCAAGTAGAAAGAGAGCAGCAAAAGAAGCACTTGGGCACCAGAAGAAAGAAAATAAACAGAGCAAAATTAAATGAATAGAAAAACAATTGAAAGAGTTAATAAGATCAAAAGCTGGTTCTTCGAAACAATCAACAAAAATGATAAATCATTGGCCAAAATGATAAAAGAAAATTGCAAAAGGAAGCAAATAACCCAAATAAGAAATGAGATGGGTGATATCACAACAGACCCAACTGAAATGAAAAGAATCATAACGGAATACTATGAAAAATTTTACTCTAAAAATTTGAAAACCAAGAGGAAATGGACAAGTTTCTTGAAACACACTATCTATCTAAACTAACACAAACAGAGGTAGAATAACTAAATAAACCTGTAACAAAAGAAGAGACTGAAAAGGTAATTAAAGACTCCCCCCACACCCCCCTTAAAAAGTCATGGCCCCGACCACGTCAATGGAGAATTCTACCAAACTTTCAGAGAAGAGTTAACACCACTACTACTAAAGGTATTTCAGAGCATAGAAAAGGATGGAATACTCTCAACCTTATTCTATGAAGCCAGCATAACCCTGATACCAAAACCTGGTAAAGACACCACAAAAAAAAGAAAATTACAGACCAATATCCCTCATGAACATAAATGCAAACATCCTCCAAAAATTCCAGCCAATACAATTCAACAACATATCAAAAAAAAAAAAAAAAATTCATGACCAAGTGGGATTCATACCAAGTATGCAGGGATGGTTCAACATTAGAAAATAAATAAATGTAACCCACTACATAAACAAACAAACAAAAATCACATGATTATGTCAATAGATGTAGAAAAGGTATCTGAAAAAGTCCAACACCCATCCCTGTTAAAAACTCTGAGCAAAATAAGAATAGAAGGGAAATTCCTGGACATAGATTTCAGCGAAGTATCAGGATACAAGATAACATGCAAAAATCAATTGGATTCCTCTACACCAACAAAGAGAACTTCGAAGAGAAAATCACCAAGTCAACTAATTACAATAGCCCCCAAGAAGATAAAATACTTAGGAATAAATCTAACCAAGGAAGTAAAAGACCTATACAAAGAAAACTACAAGACACTACTGCAAGAAATCAAAAGAGGCATACAATAGTGGAAAAATACATCTTGTTCATGGATACAAAGACCCAGCATTGTGAAAATGTCAATTATATGCAAAACAATCTACAGATACAATGCAATCCCATTCCAAATTTCAATGACACTTTTTAATGAAATGGAGAAACAAATGATAAATTTCATGTGGAAAGGGAAGAGGCTCCGGATAAGTGAAACGTTACTGAAGGAGAACAAAGTGGGATGCCTCACACTACCTGATTTTATAAACTATTATACCGCCACAGTAGTCAAAACATCCTGGTACTGGTACCACAGATACATAGACCAACGGAACAGAATTGAGAATTCAGGCATAAATCCATCCACCCGTAAGCAGCTGATATTTGACAAAAGTCTGTTAAATGGGGAAAAGACAGTCTCTTGAACAAATGGTGCTGGCATAACTGGATATTCATCTGCAAAAAAGTGAAAGAAGATCCATACCTCACACCATGTACTAAAACTAACTCAAAATGGATCAAAGACCTAAATATAAAATCTAAAATGATAAAGATCATGGAAGAAAAAATAAGGACAATGCTAGGACCTCTAATACATGGCATAAAGAGAACACAAAACATAGCTAATAATGTGTGAGCACCAGAAGAGAAACTAGATAACTGGGAGCTACTAAAAACCAAACACTATGCTCATCAAAGACTTCACCAAAAGAGTAAAAAGACAACCTGCAGACTGGGAAAAAATTTTTGGCTACGACATAGCCAATCAAGGTCTAACCTCTAAAATCTACAAGATACTGCAAAACTTCAACCACAAAAAGGCAAATAACCCAATTAAAAATTGGACAAAGGATATGAACAGGCACTTCACCAAAGAAGACATTCAGGTGGCTAACATACATGAGGAAATGCTCACAATCATTAGCCTTTAGAGAAATGCAAATCAAGATGACAATGATACACCATCTCACCCCAACAAGCCTAGCATCAACCTAAAAAAATAATAAATGTTGGAGAGGTTGTGGAGAGACTGGAACACCTATACACTGCTGGTAGGAATGTAGAATGGTACAGCCACTTTGGAAATTGATTTGGTGCCGCCTTAAAAATCTAGAACTAGAAGTACCATATGCTCCAGCAATCCCACTCCTTGGAATATATCCTAGAGAAATAAGAGCCGTCACATGAATAGATATGTGTATACCTATGTTCAATGTAGCACTGTTCACAACAGAAAAAAGATGGGAACAACCTAGGTGTCCATCAACAGTTGAATGGATAAACAAATTATTGTATATTTACACAATGGAATACTACGCAATGAACACCAACGAATCAGCAAAACATCTCAGAACATGGATGGATCTGGAAGGCATTATGCTTAGTGAAATCAGTCAGTCACAAAAGGGCAAGTATTGTATAAGACCACTATTATAAGAACTCAAGAAAAGGTTTAAACACAGAAGAAAATATTCTTTGATGGTTATGAGGTTGGGGAGGGAGGGAAGGGGGAATTGACTAACTAGGTAGTAGACAAGAATTATCCTAGGTGAAAGGAAGGACGACATACAATACAGGGGAAGTCAGCACAACTGGAATAAACCAAAAGCTAAGAAGTCTCCCGAATACAACCAAACACTTCAGGGGACAGTGTAGCAGGGGAGAGGGCCTGGGGACCATGGTTTCAGGGGACATCCAGGTCAATTGGCATAACAAAAATTTTTAAGAAAATGTTCTGCATCCCACTTTGGTGAGTGGCATCTGGGGTCTTAAAAGCTAGCGAGCGGCCATCTAAGGTTCATCAATTGGTCCAAACCCACCTGGAGCAAAGTAGAATGAAGAACACCAAAGACATAAGGGAAATATTAGTTCAAGAGACAAAAGGGGACTCATATACCAGAGATTCCATCAGCTTGAGACCAGAAGAACTAGATGGTGCTTGTCTATCATCAATGATTGCCCTGGCAATGAACACAACAGAGAGTCCCTGATGGAGCAGGAGAAAAGTGGAGTGCAGAACTCAAATTCCAGTAAAAAGACCAGACTTGATGGTATGACCGAAACTGGAGGGACCCCAGAAGACATGGCTTCCAGACTCTGTTAACCCAGAATTAAAACCATTCCTGAAGCCTACTCTTCAGACAAAAAATAGACTGGACTATAAGACTGGAAATGATACTTAAGGAAAGTGTGCTTCTTAGTTCAAGTAGATATAAAAAACAAATAGATGAGATTAAATGGGCAGCTGCTGTCTGGAGGCGAGATGAGAAGGCAGAAGAGGATAAGAGCTGGTTGAATGGACACGGGATATCTGGAATGGAAAGGAGGAATGTGTGGTCATATTGCAGGGATAGCAACTAGGGTCACATAACAATGTGTGTATAAATTTTTATATGTGAAACTAACTTGAACTGTAAATTTTCACCTAGAGCACAATTAAAAAAAAATACTGTCCTTTTCCTACTGAATTGCACTGAATCTATTAAAGTGATCTCCAATTTTTACTTCCTGGGAGCAATTCCTCACCTTATATACATTTGATTGTAATCAAAACTGCCATGTTCTCATATTATTGACTGAAGCAGATAAACCAGTCCTTATAATATTCCCTAGGATATTTTGAATTTAACTTGATAAAGGGAGAAGTAGCACCCATTTCTTTCTAGAGGAAGAAGTACCATGTAAATCTCAAATATAATCAATGTTTTTTTATTATTATAATTTTTATTGTGCTTTAAGTAAAAGTTTACAAATCAAGTCAGTCTCTCACACAAAACCCATATACACCTTGCTACACACTCCCAATTACTCTCCCCCTAATGAGACATGCCGATCTCTCCCTCCACTCTCTCTTTTGGTGTCCATTTCGCCAGCTTCTAACCCCCCCCCACCCTCTCATCTCCCCTCCAGGCAGGAGATGTCAACATAGTCTCAAGTGTCCACCTGCTCCGAGAAGCTCACTCCTCACCAGCATCCCTCTCCAACCCATTGTCCAGTCCAATCCATGTCTGAAGAGTTGGCTTCAGGAATGGCTCCTGTCCTGGGCCAACAGAAGGTCTGGGGGCCATGACCACTGGACACATTCTTAGTCTCAGTCAGACCATTAAGTCTGGTCTTATGAGAATTTGGGGCCTGCATCCCACTGCTCTCCTGCTCCCTCAGGGGTTCTCTGTTGTGTTCCCTGTCAGGGCAGTCATCGCTTGTGGCCGGGCACCATCTAGCTCTTCTGGTCTCAGGATGATGTAGTCCCTGGCTCATGTGGCCCTTTCTGTCTCTTGGGCTCGTAATCACCTTGTGTCCTTGGTGTTCTTCACTCTGCTTTGATCCAGGTGGGTTGAGACCAATCAATGCATCTTAGATGGCTGCTTGCTAGCATTTAAGACCCCAGACACCACTCTTCAAAGTGGGATGTAGAATGTTTCCTTAATAGATCTTATTATGCCAATTGACTTAGATGTCCCCTGAAACCATGGTCCCCAGACTCCTGCCCCCGCTATGCTGGCCTTCAAAGCACTCGGTTTATTCAGGAAACTTCTTTGTTTTTGGTTTAGTCCAATTGTGCTGACCTCCTCTGTATTATGTGCTGTCTTTCCCTTCACCTAAATTAGTTCTTATCTACTATCTAATTAGTGAATGCCCTCTCCACCCTCTCTCTCTCCCCCTTCTCGTAACCACAAAAGAATGTTTTCTTCTCAGTTTAAACTATTTCTCAAGTTCTTGTAATAGTGGTCTTATACAATATTTGTCCTTTTGCAACTGACTAATTTCACTCAGCATAATGCCTTCCAGGTTCCTCCATGTTATGAAATGTTTCACAGATTTCTCACTGTTCTTTATTGATGTGTAGTATTCCATTGTGTGACTATACCATCATTTATTTATCCATTCATCCGTTGATGGGCACCTTGGTTGCTTCCATCTTTTTGCTATTGTAAACAGTGCTGTAATAAACATAGGTGTGCATATATCTGTTCTTGTAAAGGCTCTTATTTCTCTAGGATATATTTCACGGAGTGGGATTGCTGGATCATATGGTAGTTCTATTTCTAGCTCTTTAAGGAAGTGCCAAATTGATTTCCAAAGTGGTTGTATCATTTTATATTCCCACCAGCAGTGCATAAATGTTCCAATCTCTCCACAGCCTCTACAACATTTATTCTTTTGTGTTTTTTTGGATTAATGCCAGCCTTGTTGGAGTGAGATGAAATCTCATTGTAGTTTTGATCTGCATTTCTCTAATGGCTAACGGTTGTGAACATTTCCTCAATAACTGTTAGCTACCTGAATGTCTTCTTTAGTGAAGTGTCTATTCATATCTTTTGCCCATTTTTCAATTGGGCTATTTGTCTTTTTGCAGTATCATGTAGATTTTAGAGATCAGGGGCTGATCAGAAATGTCATAGCTAAAAGCTTTTTCCCAGTATGTAGGTAGTCTTGTTACTCTTTTGGTGAAGTCTTTGGGTGAGCATAGGTGTTTGATTTTTAGGAGCTCCCAGTTATCTAGTTTTTCTTCTACATTATTTATAATGTTTTGTATAGTGTTTATGCCATGTATTAGGGCTCCTAACATTGTCCCTATTTTTTCTTCCATGATCTTTATTGTTTTAGATTTTATATTTAGGTCTTTGATCCATTTTGAGTTAGTTTTTGTGCATGGGGTGAAGTATGGGTCTTGTTTCATTTTTTTGCAGGTGGCTATACAGTTAGGGTCACTATGAGTCGGAATCGACTCGAAGGCAGTGGGTTTGGAGGTTTTTTATGAAGTTATGCCAGAACCATTTGTTAAAAAGACTGTCTTTTCCCCCATTTAACTGCTTTGGGGATTTTGTCAAATATCACTGCTCATATGTGGATGGATTTATGCCTGGATTCTCAATTCTGTTCCATTGGCCCATGTATCTGTTGTTGTACCAGTACCAGGCTGTTTGGACTGCTGTGGTAGTATAATAGGTTCTAAAATCAGGTAAAGTAAGGCCTCCCACTTTGTTCTTCTTTTTCAGTAATGCCTTATTTATCCGGCCTTTCCCTTCCATATGAAGTTGGTGATTTGTTTCTCCATCTCATTAAAGAATGTCCTTGGGATTTTGATCAGAATTACATTAAATGTATAGATCATTTTTGGTTGAACAGACATTTTTATAATGTTAAGTCTTCCTGTCCATGAGCAAGGTATGTTCTTCCACTTATGTAAGTCTCTTCTGGTTTCTTGCAGAAGTGTACTGCAGTTTTCTTTGTATAAGTCTTTAACATCTCTGGTAAGATTTATTCCTAAGTGTTTTATCTTCTTGTGGGCTACTGTAAATGGCATTGATTTGGTGATTTCCTCTTTTATGTTATTTTTGTTGGTGTAGAGGAATTCAAATGATTTTTTTATGTTTATCTTGTATCCTGATACTCTACTGAACACTTCTATTAGTTTCAGTAGTTTTCTGCAGGGTTCCTTAGGATTTTCTGTGTATAAGATCTTGCCATCTGCAAATAGAAATACTTTTACTTCTTTCCCGCCAATCTGGATGCCCTTTATTTCTTTATCTAGCCTAGTTTCTCTCGCTAGGACTTCCAGCACAATGTTGAATAAGAATAGTGATAAAGGGCATCTTTGCCTGGTTCCCGATCTCAGTGGGAATGTTTTCAGGCTCTCTCCATTTATGGTGAGGTTGGCTGTTGGCTTTGTATAAATGCCCTTTATTATGTTGAGGAATTTTCCTTCTATTCCTATTTTGCTGAGAATTTTTATCATGAATGAGCATTGAACTTTGTCAAATGCCTTTTCTGCATCAATTGATAAAATCATTTGATTCTTGTCTTTTGCTTTATTTATGCACTGTATTACATCAATCATTTTCAATGTTTTTAATATCTTTCTGCATTCTCTAGTTTTTCACAAGAACATATATAAATTTAATAATTTTAAAAATAAAATTATTCAGATAGTTCAAGAAAATTTTCACAGTGTTTATTGTTAAGACGACTTGCAAGAATTCATTAAGGAAATAAAAATATCAATCAGCAAAAAATTTGTAGACAGGAAAACTATATAACTGAGTGCCAAATTAAATGAAAGGTTATATTGCAGATATTCAGAACATAGGGTTTAGAGAAAGCCAGTCTGTGAACGTGGTTCAGTTTTCTTTTTACCAAAGCAAAAGTAAATTAGATAACTGCCACAGTTTACATAGTCATATTATTATTATTTTTTATTATGACAAAATTGTGTTTCCATGTTTGAAGCAAGAGCTACCTGTATTCCTGGAAAAAAAATCTAAACAAAAAGTTTATGTAGAGGAGATTTTGGGATGTAGGGGAGGACAATATGAAAATGGCAACAGTCATGGATTGCTTAAACTAAGCTGAAGATGAGGCCAAACTCAAAATGACATTTATCCTTGGAATTTCCTGTGCAAGTAACTGAGATAGAGATTATGAGTCAACGTAACTTGAGACAAGAGTGGAAGCAGAGGGTCCATCCCAATCAGGCCAGCCCAGTGCTAACCCTGAGTCTCTTCTTCTCCTTGCACTTCTGTCCTTTCAGACCTAGTGTCTTCTCCCTATTATACTTCCTGTCCATCTTCACTCTAAAGTTTTCACTTCATTCATTTTTATTTCAGTGTTTTCACTCATTATCTCTCTATCAAATTATAAATTATTTTGGGTATATTCATATTCAAGTAGCTGATGAATTGAATGTTCTATATTGTCCTCAAAAACTTTCAATAAATTTGCTTCTAATTAATTAATTTGAATCTACATCATCTTATAGGAGGCCACATGATTGAGCAGCTTCTGTGATCTGCATACACCCTCATCACAAATTCCAAAAAAAAACAAAGTGATCCTGTGAAATAGCCACTAAAGAATTTGCTAGATAATTAGAAAGTTAAACCGATACCTAGGTTAGTTGATAACAACAACAAAAACTCTATGATGAAATTTTCCAAACAGGTATTTTTGTCTAAACATTTTAAGATTCAATATGTTTAGGCTCAGAGGTAATATTTATTCTTAAACCTAGAAGATGCAGTAGAATCATTTTTTATGTTCAACATGAAAGGGGGAACACTATGGAAGATGCTTTATTCTGCTCAGTTTCAAATTATACAATGAGAAATACAATATGAAAGTTAAAGGAAGCAAATTCCATCTCCATACAAAAATGCAATTTCAACAAGTAAATTTTATCAAATGATATTGTGTTACTCTGAGTGGTAGTGAGTTTCTCATGTCTATAAGTCAACAAACACAGGCTTAGTGGCTGAACATAGTGATCATTCCTGAATTGCATCCATGTTGGGTAAGATAACATA
The DNA here is from genome assembly GCF_024166365.1 of Elephas maximus indicus. Lineage (NCBI taxonomy): Eukaryota > Metazoa > Chordata > Mammalia > Proboscidea > Elephantidae > Elephas > Elephas maximus. The sequence goes on along the minus strand of NC_064828.1, from coordinate 25,117,477 downwards.
TGAGATCCCCTTTCTTTAATATTTTTTCAGTACCAGCCTAGTCATACTCTCCTTGGATGAATGTCAATTTTAAATTCATACCATTTTACTGTAGTACACATTTAAAGAAAATGGTTAAACTCAAGACTGAGACAAGGAAGACATCACTTTGCTCTTTTAGTGATCACATCATAAAATCAAATTAAAAACACTTGTAATTATTTAACTATTTCTCTGCCCACTTCATAGCTTTCTGCATATATAAATATCAGACAATATTTAATTGATTAAGAAATGTAATTTCTTCCAAATACAATATTCACATTTAAAAAAAAAAAGCAATGGCTGTCGATTTAATTTCAACTTTTGGTGACCCTATGTACGTCAGAGAAGAATTGTGTTCCATGAGGTTTTCAATGATTGATTTTTCTGAAGTAAACTCCTAGGACTTTTTTCTAAATTTTAATGTATCTGAGTGCATTTCTTAAAATAAGAAATAGTGTATGGGAAGAAAAAATAGGTATAGCAAACCTAAACCAACAGAGTACATGAGCCTGCTTTGCTTCTGAAGAATAACTGTGCTAAGAACCAGTCATTTCCTTTATAAGAGAGTATTTCTCAATTCAATGACAGAGGGAAATATTAGCATCCACCAGTAGCTCTGCAAATACAGCTCTATAGCTTTGAATTCATAAAAACCTTTAGGATGGCCTTTTTTTTATTAGCTAGTCAAAATGTCAGCCACACAAAATGTATATTTGCTGTATTGTAAAGTTGTATAACTATACAAAATTATTAGATAAATAATTAAGTATATGATACAATCATTGATCATTAACTTGGAATAAACTGTGTATGGTTTTTTGAGCAGCCGAATTTAGGACAACAAATTATTCCAACATAGTATAAACTTTTAAACTTCGTATTAGCAGTAGTGCTTGCAGAAGGTAACACTGGTACTCTAATGAGTTTTTCTAGGAGATCTTCCTCAAACTCAGGAGTTGACTGCTCAGTCTTCTCATTGCCATCTTCATGTCCTTGTTCCTCAACGTATAGATGGCAGGATTCAAGATGGGTGTAATCATGAAGTCCAAAAGAGCAAGAAACTTATCCACTGGCACTGTGGGAAATGGCCACACATACACAAAGATGCATGGTCCAAAGAACAAAACCACCACAGTGACGTGAGCTGACAAAGTAGAGAGGGCCTTGGACAAACCACCTGAAGAGTGTTTCCATACAGTGACCAGGATGAAAATGTAGGAGAAAATCAATAAGAAGAAGGTTCCCATGGAAATGAACCCACTGTTGGCAGTAACCATGAACTCCAGCTTGTAGGTGTCTGTGCAGGCAAGTTTGATAAACCAAGGTAGATTACAGTAAAAGCTGTCTATCTCATTAGGGCCACAAAAATGCAAATGGACAATAAAAGCTACCTGGGTCACTGCATGAATGAGACCAATAAGCCAAGCACCAACCAGAAGCCAAATGCACATGCATGGACTTACAATGGTCAGGTAATGAAGGGGCTTACATATGGCCACATAACGGTCCAAGGCCATGGCTATGAGCAGCACCATCTCAGATCCACCCAGAACATGAAGTACAAAAATCTGGATGACACACCCCTGGAATGATATAGTGTTTTGCCCAGAGTACAAGTCAGAGATCATCTTAGGCACCGTTCAGGTAGAAAAACACAAATCCATAAATGAAAGGTTGGCTAACAAGAAGTACATTGGGGAATGCAAGTGAGAGTCAAAAGTCACTGTAAACACAACCAGGAGGTTGCCCAGAACAATTGTTACATAAAACACTGTAGAGAAGGTAAAGAGGACATGTTGCATTGGTCTAGAGGTAGAAAGTCCCAGGAAAACAAATTCAGACACCTCAGAGTAATTTGCTTCATACATTGACTTTGTTGTTGTGTAAGTGTCCAAAAAAAAGGAAGTGACAAAAGGAAAATATCAGAAAGAAACATCGACAATAACAGATTTTAGCTGTTTTTAAATTTTGTTATAAAAAGTAATCTTCACTAATAGCTAAGAAGTATTTGGAAAAATTCATGAAATTCATTTAACCATTCAACAAATATTCATAATGAACATTTACTATATGCTATAACCTACCAAAAAAAAAAAATTTTTTTTTTTTTTTTTTTTACAACCTATGTTAAGATCTGAGGTAAAACACAGAGCTGACTTCCTGGGGTTTATAGCATAATGGTGGAGCTAACAATAAATAGGCATAAATACAGATGTAACTACGTAAATACAGAGGTAAATTATGATAACATTGAAGGAACAAAATAGAGTATTGTGCACACAGTGTATCTCATCAAAGAAGTGCCTGCCCTGGACTCTGCTAAATACGTTGTTATTACTAAAATTTAAGTAAAGCAGTCCAGCCTAAGTAAATATCATGTGCAAAGGCCCTGAGGCAGGAGTCCAGTGAGGCAAGAAGATGAATCGTTGAAATCAGGCCGGATGGATAGGCAGAGCGCAGACATGACAAAGTCTTGTATTTCTGATGAGAACTTTGGTTTTTATCCTAAGAGCAATAGAAAGACATTGAAGGATTTTCAGCAGTAGTCTGATCATATTTCTGCTTTTAAACTGTCATAATATCTTCAATGCAAAGAACAGAATGAAAGGGCTAGAGTGAAGCTTTAAGTGACCTATCAAAAGGCTCCTAAAGAACCATATCCCATCAGTCTGGACAGGGTGAATTACTCAGCCTATGATATTGACATAGCAGATGAAACTTGGAAAAATGACATAAGTTTCAAGTGGATACTTAAATGTTAAAAAAAGAAACAGAACAAAAGAAAGCATAGAATTATTTACACAAATATTAAGTGGAAAAATTCATTTTAAACATATCCCTGTTATTCCTAAAACCTGGAAAAAATATTGACTGTATTCAAAAATTAAAATTTATGCATTACATATGCATATGTATACACACATATGCATAGATATATAAAGATAGCATATACCCAGAAACCCAGTGCCGTCATATAAATATATACTTATATAGATACAAGCACTCTGAAAATAAAAGTAAAAGCAAACTGTTTAAAATAGTTAAAAATATCAAATGATTAATATCTTTAACATAAAATTAGTTCTTCCAAACAGATAAGGAAAAAAAAATGTGGTTTACTAATTTAAAAATAAATAAAATATACAAAGACTATTGACAAAAGTAATACAAATAAGCAATAATCATGCCAAAGATAAAAATCTTATTAGTCGGGGGACTTTGAGGTCAATTGGCTTAACAAAGTCAATTAAGAAAGTATTCTGCATTCCACTTTGGTGTCTGGGGTCTTGGAAGCCTGCGAGCGGCTGTCTAAGACAGAACTATTGGTTCTATCCCACCCGGAGAAAAGGAGAATGAAGAAAACCAAAGACTCAAGGAAAATACCAGCCCAAAGGACTAAAGGCCTACATAAACTACATAAAGGACTCATCATTCTGAGGCCAGAAGAACTATATGGTGCCTAGCTACCACCAACAACTGCCCTGACAGGGATCAAAGCAGAAGAGTCCCAAACAGAGCAAGAGAAAAATGTAGAACAGAATTCAAATTCACATAAAATGACCAGGTTTACTGGTCTGACAGACACTGGAGGAACTCCCAAAACTATGGCCCCAGGACACTCTGCTAACCCAGAACTGAAAACATTCCTGAAGCCCACTCTTCAGACAAAGATTAGGCAGGCCTATAAAACAAAAAGTAACACACTTGAAGAACATGCTTCCTACTACAATAAAAAACAGGAGACCAAATGGGCAGCTCCTGTCCAGGGGCGGGACAAGAAGGCAGGAAGGGACAGGAACTGGACAAATTGGCACAGGGAACCCAGGGTGGAAAAGGGGAGCATGCTGTCACATTGTGGGGATTGCAACCAATGTCACAAAACAATATGTGTATGAATTTTTGAATAAGAAATTAACTTGAGCTGTAAACTTTCACCTACCTAAAGCACAAAAAACTCCAACTCATTAGTAATCAAATAAATGTAAATAAGGTATATGTGCTACTTTGTACTGAGTAAATTATCAGTTTTTTTTTTTAATTGATGATTTATCACAGATGAGACTATGAGGAAATACTCTCATATACTGATAATAGAGTGCGAGTTGATAGACCTTCTCCAGAAGGCACATTTAAAATATACCAGCTTCACAACGACTGTGAGGATGGCAAAGGACCAGGCAGTGTTTCCTTCTGTTGTTTCCTTCTGGTTGCTATGAGTCAGAACCGACTCAATGGCCCCAAACAACAAAAACTTCAAAAGTTTAAAATTTTCCTTAATTATGACAGAATTCCATTTCAAGAAAATTTCCATAATGTAATAACAACAGAAAAGCTAAAAGATTTAGCTATGGGAGCACTTATTACACCATTGTGTATAGAAAAAAGATTTAAAAATAGCAGCTTGACGCCCACAATAGGGAATGAATTTATTCATACTACTTCTAAATAGAGAATGCGCTCAATAATATATGTAGAAACAATAATCTATTGATATTATACAAGTTGCTCATGATGTAAGTTTTCCTAAAAACAGATTATAAAACAAAATGTATAAGAAACCCATTTTAAAATATTGTATGCCTAGGAAAAAAACTAGGAAGATGCTTATCTTTAATCCTTATCAATAAATTGTTAATACCTGGGCTCAAATGCACTAGGTTGTCGTTAGATGCCATCTGGTCAGTTCTGACTCACAGTGACCCTATGTACAATAGAACGAAACACTGCCCGGCGCTAAGCCATCCTCACAGCCGTTGCTTTGTTTGAGCCCATTGTCGCAGCCACTGTGTCCACCAATCTCCTATTCTGAGTGCCTTCCAACCTGAGCGGCTCATCTTCTGGCACTGTATCAGACAATGTTCCATTGCTATTCATATGGATTTCACTGGCCAATTTTTTCAGAAGCAGATTGCCAGGTCCTTCTTCCTTTCTGTATTAGCCCGGAAGCTTCACTGAAAACCTATCCACCATAGGTGACCCTGCTGGTATTTGAAATACCATCGGCATAGCTTCCGGCCTCGTGGCACCACACACGCTACCACAGTACGACAAACCGACAGGTGAGTGGTGGCATATTTGGTTGAACCACATGAACCTTTCATTTGATCAAAAGGTTGTCAAATATTATCAGTTTTACAAAGTTCAATCTAATATATTATATTTTTCTTACACAATTTCCTAAATTACTTTCCCTCTTAGCAACCAAACATTATTGAATTGATCACCACAGGTTCCCCACTTGCACTCCACCACGAATCTCTCACCCAGGCTCTACACCACTGACAACCAGTCTTTCTCATGTTTTTACCCCACACTCTGCTACCCCGCACCATGCCCAGGCTCAGCTCGGACATGACCCTTCACAGCTTCAGCAGGAGAGCAGCAGAATCGGGTGGGAGAATCACAGACCCAATAGAGGCAAGAATAGACTTGACAGCAGCCAGGCCAAGCAGAAATGGGCATCCTGAGGGTTATGGATATGGAGCAGGAATTCTAGCCAAAAGAAAGTCTTACAGGGTTACTGCTAGAAGGCCCTATCACAAGGGCAGTTATGGGGAATTTTATAGCCAACAACTAAGAAAAATAGAGAAATACTGAGCTAGCGAGAATGAGACAATCCCTGAGGTCAGTGGCAGTGGAAGTGACATTGCAAGGGACAGATAGCCAGTCTCTCTCTAAAAGGAACTCACCATGCAATGTATGGATTTTAAAAGATGCATATTATGAACTAAAAAAAAAAAAAAAAAAGTACATTCAGTGTTTTCACAACTATAGAAATGAACAAAACTATTTTAAAGGCCGAAAGAAAATTAAAAAAAAAAAAAAGTACTGATAGTTTTTTTCTGAGTGGTAGAAAATCAGGTAATTTCCTTTTTTCTATATTATCCAAACGTTGAAAATTAGTTTATTAATAAACAAATTGTCTTCATTTGATACAGTTCAACAGGAGAGGAAAGCATTGTCAACGAAAGATCAAGCTGGCTATTATAGTTGATATAAAGTTCAATATATTACCTCCATAAGGGGGAGATCTAATTTAAAAAAAATGAGAATATGTGCACACATAACTTATAAAGGCAATGACACATAGAAATGGCCAATAAAAATATTTAATTATGTTCAATTCACTAGTCATTAAGAGCTTCATTGCTTTTTTGTTTTCCCAATAGATAAGCAAAAGGAAAGATAGAGAGCAAGAGAGAGAAACAGAGAGAATTCTCAGTGTTTTCAAGGTTTCAATATAACAATTAGCTTTATACACTTTTGGAAGTATTACAAATTGACAATAATTTTTTATAATCTAAAATGTGCAAGTAAATCTGTCTCTAGAAATACAAACACAACAGCAAATATTTTGTATATAATACATATAAAAAACCACTATACACACATAAATTTACATGATCACACATAATACATGCACATAGGCATGCATACATATAATACGTTATTGTCAGGCCAATTGATAGGGAAGTATTAATAACATTATAGTACATCTAAGCATCTGGCTGCTAACCCAAAGGTCAGTGTTGGAACCCACCAGATGCTCTGTGGGAGAAAGATATGGCCGTCTGCTTTCGTGAAAATTTACAGCCTTCCAACCCCTGTGGGGGCAGTTCTATTGTGTTCAATAGGGTCTTTATGAGCTGTAATCCAACTCAACGACAGCTAGTTTGTATTGTGGTTTGTACATAAGGGAATACAATGCGGTATTATAATCAACTAGATATACAAATCAGGACTGATTTCCAGTTTTAGTGAAAAGCCAAAAAATGCATAATAAACTCAGTAACATGAAACACTGTGTGTGTGTTCATGTTTGAATTTTAAAATCTTCAAAAATACACACAAATTTTTAGCAGTGGTGAATCCTGGAAAGCATAATTACATATGGTTTTCAATTTCTATGTCTGCAATTCTGTATTGTTTAAAAGGTCTAAAACAACCTTGTATTATCTTTGACTTAAAAACTAATTTTTAAAAATACAACCTAAGAGGTTCGAGTAATCAGTTCAGTAAATTCAGAATACAGTGATGTCAATACCACTCACATAAGTATTGAAAAACTGAAATAAATTTTTGTAAATGTGTGAACAACTGTTTTCTCATAAAAAATCACAAAAGTCACTTTTAGAAAATGCTCCCAGTAAGGAATTCCTCCCTGAAGTAAAATCTCATATTCACGAGCAGTCTTTTGCTAGTTTCTTAAAAATAACTCTGTTGTTCTGTTGATTGATACCAGCAAGGAAGGAGATGACAGAAAAATAAAAATAAGGGAGAAAAGGGAAGGGACAGACATAAAGACAGGAAAGAAATGAGAGAAGAGGAACAGAAACAAGCAAGAAGAACGCCATAAAGTTAAGAGGGAAGCAGACAGCACACAGTGACTTCTGCCTTCAGAACACCTCAGCATGGCACATAAAGTGGTTGGGATCTGTCTACTCCCCATCGTCCTAGCCCGTCATCTTTCCCCGCATAAATTTCACTCAAAACCCCATGAAGTATAGTCACTCCTTGTTCTTTCATGACCGCGTGTGTTTACCTTGCTTTTGGTCTCCATGAAAGGATCCCCAAACATTTTCCTTTGGTTGATCAAATCCCATTCTAAAAATTCCACCTTGTTCATCAATTCAGCAAACATTTCTCCCTCTCCCTTCCACTCTGGATTAAACATCCCTCCTCTATACTCACATACCATACTTGCAACCTCTCAGAATACTTAGTTTGTTACATTAGAATTAACAATGACTAGACTATCTGTCCTCTGCAAGGCCTATGAGCTTATGGATGGAGATCAGGGACTGTCTCTTATTCATAAATCTGGCCCATAGTAAGTGTTGTGAGTTTGGGAGGTTAGATAGATGCGAGCATGCATATACATATAAACTCATGGATAATTTATGATAATGATTTCTCAGTAAAGAATATTTTATTCCATTATCTTGACCCTATTGAAGACTAATGACAATGGAATTATAAAATAAAATTTTCACTCTAGAATATTTGGCCGATCTGAGGCAGTTCACATTAAATTCAATTTCCAAGGTCCATTTCATTAGTCCCTACTGAAATGCAAAGTAACCTAGACTCAGAAATTTCCTGTGAATCAAGGCACAATCCACACGTATGGAGCAACACATACAACCTGAAATTAAAGTTCTGGTTTCCCCCTTGGAAAAGTTAGAACCAGCAGGTGTTCAGTAAGTGCTTATTGAATTGGAAAATAGAAATGGAAGTAACACAGAGAGGAGGAGAGAAACAGAGACTGAGAGAGGGCCGTTAATTTTGTAATGTACTAGGCATTACCTGTATAAGGAAAATAGCTGAAAATTGAAGCAACCTACTGACTTTAATTATATCTTCCCCACTTACCTGGCCAAAAGGAGGATTCCAGAAACCAATATTTTCAACTGTTACTAGATCTTTACTAATATGTTTCCCTCTTTGATAAGGGAGAGTTAGTACTTCTCACAACTGTTCTACCCTAAAAAAAACCTAAAGAGAGTACTCAGTGACCGCTTGATGCCCCCTGGTCTGAATTTCCAGGCCATTCATCATGGGAATACTGCTTTTCCATTCCCAGGACTTTCAGTGGGGAAAAAAATTCTAGACATTGGGTTGTTCTTGTTGTTATAAAACAAAAGAAACTGTTATAAAATATGACAGCAAAATATCTTCTGGGAAAATCACCATCTCCTAACATTTGAATGTCTGTTTATAAACTGAATATCATTTAGACTCATAACAGTGCAAAAGGAATAACTATGAACAAACTCATTAAATAGCCATCATTTAAAATTCCATTGGAAGCATATTATTTAAATAGCCTAATTAACACTCTAACTACTTTAAGACATTAAGTAATTAGGATACCATTTTTAAAGATAATAATATTAAATAAGTACCAGGGGAATTATATTGTCAAAGGTCACTATGCTAAGTGTCAGAGCCAATATTAAAATGTACTTTTTTCCTATTTCAAATCTCATGAATTTAACCACCACACTGCACTGCCTCCCTTTTATTCATTCTGTATCATAGAGGATTTCACAGGTTTATTTAGCTTTAAAATTTTATAAATACTATCTCATTTTTTCTTTTGAAGAAAACCATGAAGTAGAAATGAAATACTCTCCCACCTTAACAGATGCACAAGTGAAGTTGTAACTTGTCTGCAGGCGGTGGCAGAACAGGAACTAGAACTCACATTCCCTGGGATTTGGTCCAATTGCCTTCTCGTTGAGTGTCTAATATCAGATACTGAATGCCTGCAGTGCTGCTCAGAAAAGTGATATACACACACAGAAGAACAAACCCCACACAAGCATTCAACACTATTATAAGAACCCCCTTTCAACATATTGTATTAACAAACTTGATTTAATTAAGTTGCTATCAAGTTCTACATAAGACCTTGCATGTTTGATCAATTTCAAACTGCAGTAGTTTGTAAAAATCTTCAATTTTTTCAACTTTGGCCTTAGGCTTGGTGCATAAATTTGAATAGTCATATTAACTGGTTTTCCTTGTAGGTAAATGGATATTATTCTATCACTGACACCATTGTACTAGAGGATAGTTTTTGAGATGTTCTTTTTAATAACGAATGCAACACTGTTCCTTTTTCTTTTATTCTGCCTGGCATAGAAGACCATGTGATTATTCACCTAAAAAAGGCCAATACCAGTCTATTTCAGCCTAGGATATTGATCTTTAAGCATTCCACTTCTTTTTGGATGCTTCCAATTTTCCTTCTTTCATATTTTGTACATTCACATTTCAATTACTAATGGATGTTTGAAGCTGTTAGTTCTCACTTTGTGCCATGCCACATCTGCAAATGAAGGTTCCCAAAAGTTTACTCAATCAACTTTATAAAGGTCAAATCTACTTGAGGAGGCAAATTTCTTCAGTCATTTTTGAGTGCCTTCCCACCCCAGGGACTCATCTTCCGGCACTATGTAAGACAGTGTTCTGCTATTATTCATAAGGTTTTCATTTTCTAAATTTCTTAAGAAGTAGATCATCAGGTCTTTCTTCCTATTCTGTCCTAATCTGGCAGCTCTGCTGAAACCCGTCCACTATGGGTGACCCTGCTGATATTGAAATACCAGTGGCATAGCTTCCAGCATCACAACACACAAGCCACCACAGTATGACAAACTAAAAGACAGATAGATCTTGGAATGTTCAGCCTTCAGTATGGATTACACCTCAATATAAACAAAATAAACATACTCACAACTGGACCAATAAGCAACATTATGACAATCAGAGAAAATACTGAAGTTGTCAAGAATTTCAGTCTACTTGGATCAACAATCAGGACCCATGCAACTAGCAGTCAAGACATCAAATTATGTATTGCATTAGGCAAATCTGCTGCAAGAGACCTCTTTAAAACCTTAAAAAGCAAAGATGTCACTTTGATAACTAACGTGCACCTAATCCTAGTCATAGTATCTTCAATCATCTCATATGCATGCAAAAGCTAGACAATGAAAAAGGAAGACCGAAAAAAGAATTGACACATTTGAATTATGGTGTTGGCAAAGAATATTGACTATACCAGGTTCTGTCAGAAGAATGAACAAATTTTCTCGGAGGAAGTACCAGAATGCTCATTAGAAGAAAGGGAGGGAGACTTTGTCTTGCTTACTTTACACATGTTACAGGAGGAACCAATTCCTGGAGAGGGACATAATGCTTAGTAAAATAGAGGGTCACTGAAAAAGAGGAAGCCCCTCAAGATAGATTGACATAGTTGCTGCAACAATGGGCTGAAACTCACCTACTATCATGAGGATGGCTGAGATGTGTTATTACACATAAGGTCTCGTAAGTTGGAATTGACTTAATAACACCAACACAACAACAAAACATTAAGACTTAATCTGGAGAGTGTAAAATTAATGAAAAGTTGGTGTGTTAATTACATTATTTTATATCAAAACAGTTTTTTATCTAACAATCAAAGAGAAATGGAAATCTGGACCTAGCATAATTTTGAAAAAAAAAAGTGCTAAATCTAACTGTACAGCTGAAAGCCCAGTTCATAATGGTGTATAATTTTCCCTCATTTCTTTTAAAAATTTCACTGAATCTATCAGACTCTTTGACCAAGCTAATAAAATAACATTGATTGGAAGTAAAGGTTGAACATTTTATTCTGGATGAAATGATGGTTATTTTGCAAAAAGTAATAAGCTGCTATTACTGAAATCAAGCATAATCAAATAATTATTTTGTAGAATTGTAGGTTTGAAATGTCTGTTTATTTACAATGAATCAATTTTTCTTTAGCAGCCAAACTGATTGATTTTAATATCATTTTATAGCAGAATGAATTTAATTAGCAGCCATATAATGTGTCAATTAAAAATTAATGAAAACAGCAGAAAAGTATAACAGTTAATATATATGCCCATCTCTTTAATGGCATTAAATCAATTCATTTGACTGAAGAAATTAATTGATATAAAAACTTGAAAGTACCTCTCAACTAATGACCAATGGAACCTACTCATTTAAGAGTACCAAACATCAAGCGAATGCTTAAGATCAAACATGATTAAGAATTCTAAGGAGTAGTAGGGAAAACCGTTACGGCATTGGTCACTGATGTTTCTTGAATGCCAAAAATATTATTTTCAGTAGTGCAAGTATGAACTTCCCTGAAAAACAAAAAATTGCATTGTTTCATATAAGATTCGCAAACTTAGAAAAATCACTTCATTGAAAAGAATACCCTCCGAGAAGACCAAACCTGAGTTTTCAATATTTGAGGAGTTGAAAATTTTACCTGCTCAAAATACATTGAGTATTACACTGAGAAGCGCCTTAAATTCCTATTGTCAAAATTTCCTTGTATATTTATTATTTCTAAACTCTTAAAATTGAGACTCAAACATGGTGTTTGGAACCATTTTTGGTTTTTTTCTTTGTTCTCTTTATATTCAGAACTGAATTTATTCATAATAAAATAATTTTAAAAATACAGTATACTATAAAGTGCAAATTCAAACTCCCCATTCTCCCACCAGCTCCTCTCCCAAGTAAACACTGTTAAATACTTTCCTCAAAAAATGTTCTTTAAACCTTTGGGACACTGCAAAAGCGGTGCTCAGAGGCCAATTTCAATCAATAAATGCACACATCCAAAAAGAAGAAAGGGCCAAAATCAAAGAATTATCCCTACAACTTGAACAAATAGAAAGAGAGCAAAAAAGGAACCCACAGGCACCAGAAGAAAACAAATAATAAAAATTAGAGCTGAGCTAAATGAAATAGAAAACAGAAAAACAATTGAAAGAATTAACAAGACCAAAAGCTGGTTTTTTGAAAAAATCAGCAAAATTGATAAACCACTGCCCAAACTGACAAAAGAAAAACAGGAGAGGAAACAAATAACCCAAATAAGAAATGAGATGGGCGATATTACAACAGACCCAAGTGAAATTAAAAGAATCATTTCAGATTACTATGAAAAACTATACTCGAACAAATTTGAAAACCTAGAAGAAATGGATGAATTCCTAGACACACACTACCTACCTAAACTAACACAAACAGAGCTAGAACAACTAAATAGACCCAAAAAAAAAAAAGAGATTGAAAAAGTAATCAAAAAACTCCCAACAAAAAAAAGCCCTGGTCCAGACGGCTTCACTGCAGAGTTCTACCAAACTTTCAGAGAAAAGTTAACACCACGACTACTAAAGGTATTTCAGAGCGTAGAAAAGGATGGAGTACTACCAAACTCATTCTATGAAGCCACTATCCCTGATACCAAAACCAGGTAAAGACACCACAAAAAAAGAAAATTAGAGACCTATATCCCTCATGAATGTAGATGCAAAAATCCTCAACAAAATTCTAGCCAATAGAATTCAACAACATATCAAAAAAATAATTCACCATGACCATGTGGGATTCATACCAGGTATGCAGGGATGGTTCAACATTAGAAAAACAATGTAATCCACCACATAAATAAAACAAAAGACAAGAATCACAGGATTTTATCAATTGATGCAGAAAAGGCATTTGACAAAGTTCAACACCCATTCATGATAAACACTCTCAGCAAAATAGGAATAGAAGGAAAATTCCTCAACATAATAAAGGGCATTTATAAAAAGCCAACAGCCAACATCACCCTAAATGGAGAGAGCCTGAAAACTTTCCTATTGAGATAGGGAACCAGACAAGGACGCCCTTTATCACCACTCTTATTCAACATTGTGCTGGAATTCCTAGCCAGACCAATTAGGCTAGATAAAGAAATAAAGGGCATCCAGATTGGCAAGGAAGAAGTGAAAGTATCTCTATTGGCAGATGACATGATCTTCTACACAGAAAACCCTAAGGAATCCTCCAGAAAACTACTGAAACTAATAGAAGAGTTCAGCAGAGTATCAGGACACAAGATAAACATACAAAAATCAGTTGGATTCCTCTACACCAACAAAAAGAACATCAAAGAGGAAATCACCAAATCAATGACATTTACAGTAGCCCCCAAGGAGATGAAATACTTAGGAAGAAATCTTACCAGAGATGTAAAAGACTTATACAAAGAAAACTACAGTACACTTCTGCAAGAAACCAAAAGAGACTTATGTAAGTGGAAGAACATTACCCTGCTCGTGGATAGGAAGACTTAACGTTACAAAAATGTCTGTTCTACCAAAAGCGATCTATACGTTTAATTCAATTCCAATCAAAATCCCAAGGACATTCTTTAATGAGATGGAGAAACAAATCACCAACTTCGTATGGAAGGGAAAGAGGCCCCGGTTAAAGAAGGCATTACTGAAAAAGAAGAACGAAGTGGGAGGCCTTACTTTACCTGATTTTAGAATCTATTATATTGCCACAGTAGTCAAAACAGCTTGGTACTGGTATAACAACAGATACATGGACCAATGGAACAGAATTGAGAATCCAGACATAAATCCATCCACACATGAGCACTTGCTATTTGACAAAGGCCCCCAAACAGTGAAATGGGGAAAAGACAGTCTTTTTAACAAATGGTGCTGGCATAACTGGATATCCATCTGCAAAAAAATGAAACAAGACCCATACCTCACTCCACTCACAAAAACTAACTCAAAATTGATCAAAGACCTAAATATAAAATCTAAAACGATAAAGATCATGGAAGAAAAAATAGGGACAACCTTAGGAGCCCTAATACATAGCATAAACAGTATATAAAGCATTACAAAGTAGAAGAAAAACTAGATAACTGGGAGCTCCTAAAAATCAAACACCTATGCTCATCCAAAGACTTCACCAAAAGAGTAAAAAGACTACCTACAGACTGGGAAAAAGTTTTCAGCTATGACATTTCTGATCAGCACCTGATCTCTATAATCTACATGATACTGCAAAAACTCAACTGCAAAAAGACAAACAATCCAATTAAAAATGGGCAAAAGATATAAATAGACACTTCACTAAAGAAGACATTCAGGTAGCTAACAGATGTATGAGGAAATGTTCACGATCATAAGCCACTGGAGAAATGCAGATCAAAACTACAATCAGATTTCATCTCACTCCAACAAGGCTGGCATTAATCCAAAAAACACACAAGAATAAATGTTGGAGAGGCTGTGGAGAGATTGGAACACTTATACACTGCTGTTGGGAATGTCAAATGGTATAACCACTTTGGAAATCAATTTGGCACTTCCTTAAAGAGCTAGAAATAGAATTACCATACGATCCAGCAATCCCACTCCTTGGAATATATTCTAGAGAAATAAGAGCCTTTACACGAACAGATATATGCACACTCATGTTTATTGCATTACTATTTACAACAGCAAAAAGACGGAAGCAACCAAGGTGCCCATCAATGGATGAATGGATAAATAAATTATGGTATATTCACAAATGGAATACTACGCATCAATAAAGAACAATGATGAATCTGTGAAACATTTCATAACATGGAGGAACCTGGAAGGCATTATGCTGAGTGAAACTAGTCAGTTGCAATAGGACAAATATTGTATAAGACCACTATTATAAGAACTTGAGAAATAGTTTAAACTGAGGAGAAAACATTCTTTCTTGGTTACGAGAAGGGGGAGGGAAGAAGGGTGGGAGAGGGGCTTTCACTAATTAGACAGTAGATAAGAACTACTTTAGGTGAAGGGAAAGATAGCACGCAATACAGGGGAGGTCAGCACAATTGGACTAAACCAAAAACAAAGAAGTTTCTTG
Source organism: Elephas maximus indicus (assembly GCF_024166365.1). Taxonomy (NCBI): domain Eukaryota; kingdom Metazoa; phylum Chordata; class Mammalia; order Proboscidea; family Elephantidae; genus Elephas; species Elephas maximus. The sequence goes on along the minus strand of NC_064828.1, from coordinate 25,102,213 downwards.
AATAAACTGAATGCTTCAAAGGCCAGCGTAGCAGGGGCAGGGGTCTGGGGACAATGGTTTCAGGGGACATCTAAGTCAATTGGCATAATAAAATCTATTAAGAAAACATTCTGCATCCCACTTTGAAGACTGGCGTCTGGGTCTTAAACGCTAGCAAGCAGACATCTAAGATGCATCAATTGGTCTCAACCCACCTGGATCAAAGGAGAATGAAGAACACCAAGGTCACATGATAACTATGAGCCTAAGAGACAGAAAGGGCCACATGAACCAGAGACTACATCATCCTGAGACCAGAAGAACTAGATGGTGCCCCTCTACAAGCGATGACTGCCCTGACAGGGAACACAACAGAGAACCCCTGAGGGAGCTGGAAAGCAGTGGGATGCAGACACCAAATTCTCATAAGATCAGACTTAATGGTCTGATTGAGACTAGAAGGACCCTGGTGATCATGACCCCCAGACCTTCTGTTGCCCCAGGACAGGAATCATTCCCGAAGTCAACTCTTCAGACATGGATTGGACTGGACAATGGGTTGGAGAGGGATGCTGGTGAGGAGTGAGCTTCTTGGATCAGGTGGACACTTGAGACTATGTTGGCATCTCCTGCCTGGAGGGGAGATGAGAGGGTGGGGGGGTTAGAAGCTGGTGAAATGGACACGAAAAGAGAGAGTGGAGGGAGAGTGTGGGCTGTCTCATTAGGGGGAGAGTAATTGGGAGTATGTAGCAAGGTGTATATTAGTTTTTGTGTGAGAGACTCACTTGATTTGTAAACTTTCACTTAAAGCACAATAAAAGTTTGAATAGTTTGAATCCACTAGCAGCTCCTTGGAAACCCTATGGGGCTGTTCTACTCTGTCTTATAGGGTCGCTAAGAGTTGAAATCGACTTGGTGGCAATTACTAAAAAAAATTTATTTATATACTATCGTTTTTAATACAAATTGGATTGCACTATATATTACAAAATATATTTCTAATCTGCCTCCTAACATACTGTGTGTGTTTAGCAAAGTTTTCCTAATGATTGGAAAAAAGGAGACAAACAGAAGAAAGCCATCCTACAGAGACACTATACTCACAGCCACCCTTTCTTGGTGAGCTACATGGAGTTGAGATGAGGGTATGTGACTCTGCCCCATCCATGTTCAAGGCTGTAATAGCCACATTTAAATGTTTGTATTATTGTATATTATTCAGCATATTCACACCTACATACACAAAAATCCGATTAATGCCTTCAAACGATTCTGACTTACAGCAATCCCCTGTATGACTGCATAAACAGTTCCATAGGGTTGTCTTCGCTGCAAGCTTTATGGAGGATCCCTGGGTGGCACAAATGGTGAAGCACTGGACCACAAACCAAAAGGTTGGCTGTTCAAACCCCCTCGGGAGACAGGCCTGGAGATCTACTCTGAAAGCTCACATCCTTGAAAACCCTAAGGAGCAGTTCTACTCTGCACACATGGGGTTACCGTGAGTCAGAATCAAAAGAAGAAAACTAACAATAGCACCACCGATCTTAATGGCATCCACTTCCGAAGAGTGAACAGTTAAAATTACTTTTTCTTTTCTTAATAACAATAAAGGAGGTGTGTTTTAAATAAATTTTCTCTTAGTTATTCTTCATGTATATAGAAGCAGTCATTCAAGCAAATATAAATATGATTTTAAATAAATTGGAATTTAAAATACCCTTCCATATTCTATGCCTGCAAAAACAAATAAGACTCTTCTAAACATATATTTAATTACACGGAAAAGAAACTGAAACAGTACATATGCAAAGGTGGTGTTACTTCTAGGTAAAAAGTAAGACTAGGAAAAGGCAGGCAGACACAGACTCTCATATTTCCTTCTCAAACCTCTGAAGTGTTGCAATCTTGAAAAATAAAAATGAATTTATGTGATACTTTGTAAATGAAAATAAAAGCAAATTTCCACATTGCTTTGTTACTCAGAAGAATGTTAATGCTGTTTATTATTTAATATGTTAATATTAGAACATTGCTAGAATAAGCACAGATTTTTGAGACCTTAATAAGAACTTGGCTGCTAACCAAAAGGTCGATAGTTTGAATCTACCAGCCGCTCCTTAGAAACACTATGGGGTTTTTCTACTCTGTCCTATAGGGTTGCTATGAGTTGGAATCGACTTGGTGGCAATGGGTTTTATTCTCCATTAAAACCTGGAAAACTCAGCAGTTCAAGGTTGACTGTTCAGTGACTGGCATGGCAGACGTGCATCAGTGACTAGCTTATCTCCCACTGCTGGCTGTTCACTGACCACTCACAAGAGTCATCTATCTGACTTCAGCAGGGATAGGAAATGACAGCTTACTTCTCAAATACTGTCTGCTTTGAAAATAGTTAAAAAGAGAAATGTTTTAAATCTGTGCTTATCATCTATCATTAGGACCTTAATCACTGAATTGACCGGGTCTCACTCTCTCTAACTTTTACAAAAGGCACACTCTCAGGCAGTGCTCTCAATTTTGGGAAACTCAGAAACTAAGAGGTCCCCAAGGAACATGGTCTGGGTAGCTTGATATTTTCTCCCCAGGGGCTACTCTCTGTAGTGAATATATGACTCACTGACAGGGACACTCTCCCTTGAACACTAGTCACAGCAGAAAATGGATTGTTTTGCTTCAAAATTAATTTATATCAGGCTCTAGTTATAATATGGACTAAGCTTTATGTATGGAAAACAGATATGATGTCTTTCTGGTAAGATACAGCCTATATTCTATGAATGTTTTAACTTTTCCTTTTTCCCTATTCTCTGTCACATTAAAAACAATTTCATAATGCTTTGATACTATTTTTCCACACATAATCATTGAGATTGTTTCTAAGTGCTTCATAGCTCCCAGAAATATCAAGGGTTTCTCACTCAGCTACATCCTGTGACTTCTGGACTGCCTACTACATCAAAAGGAATGCCTTCCATAAGGTCTCACAGCTCCTTAGATACCAAGGATAAGGAAGGCCTATTCTCACAGATCCATAAACAGGAAGAACCATCACCTTCTGGCAATTAAGGGACACCCCAGGCATAGAGATGTGACTGTAATTAAGAGTAATTTCCAAATAGGGTAAAAACTAGTTGTTAATAATTAGGTCAGGAAGAAACCTGATGAGAAAATATGGAGGGAAATCTCCCAAAAGCTGTAGCATTTGGTATGTAGCCATGGAAATGGAATGTATTCTTGGAACTGAACAGAAGAGAGAACGGTTCTGCAGAAGGAGGACGGGAGTCAGAGAATGGTGAGTGTGCACCTAGTTACTAGGCATTCAGCTCAAAGACTTTGGCTGAATTTGAAAAACAACATCAGTACCTTCAATTGTGTGCTAATGTAGGTAGCCCAAACTCAATTAGAGGAAAATTTGAAATACCAAGAACAATAATAATGATTAGTTACAGATACATAGAGGACATTTCATATAGCTATTGGTTGTTCATACTTTCTTATGTCAATTACCATTGATAGGACATTTGTTCACAAAAGGAATTTTATTATTTCTTCATGATTCATTGAAAGAATATTCCTCCTCAGTCAAACCAAACTCTTCTTAAAACAAGCATTCTCCAGAAGTTAACTCTAGAAGGCTCTCCACTTATGAGCTATGTTGTACTGGGCATTTGATCTTCGACTCATTTTTTTAAGCTGTGAAGTTATTCTAATTGTTATTATGAGTATGAAATAGTGATTTACAATGTTTAGCATAGCCCTGGGCTCTACTGAATTAAAAAATGTACTATCTAGCTGGTTCTCAAGTTTGATAGAGGGCTATGAACATTAAAACCAGAAAACAAGCAAACAAACAAGAAAAAACCCATTGCCATCGAGTCAATTCTGACTCATAGTGACCCTATAAGACAGAGTGGAACTTCCCCATAGGGTTTCCAAGGAGTGGCTGATGGATTCAAAGCGCTGACCTTTTGGTTAGAAGCATTAATGCTTAGCCAATGTGCCACCAGGGTTCCCTATGATCATTACCAAAAAAAAAAAAAAAAAAACAAACCCACTGCCGTCAAGTCAATTCCGACTCATAGCGACCCTATAGAACAGAGTAGAACTGCCCAGTAGAGTTTCCAAAGAGCACTTGGCAGATTCCAACTGCCGACCTTTTGGTTAGCAGCCTTAGCACTTAACCGCTACACCACCAGGGTTTCCTATGAACGTTAGTCATCAAGAAATAAAAATACTGCTGGAGATAATTGAACCACTGTGTCAAAGAATTCCCTATGTCTGAAGTACACCTCAGGCTTTTTGAGTAAATTCTTGCAAGTTAATTAAGCACTAAGTTTCATGATCAGAGAAAATTTCTTCATAGCTGCTCATGACTTATTCTTTCTTCATGCCTGTAGCATTTATTCTTTCACTAAGTGTTAGCCACTTTCTCCTCCACTAGTTTATCTGTCCTTTTTTTTTTTTTTTGTACTTAGTTAACTATGTTTGTCAGTGAAAATATTCTATGATTTTGCCAAGACTGGTGTTAACGTCTAATTTATTTAGTTATTTATTAAGGAAACAATTGTTTTATGATTCACAACCCCTAAAATTATCTTAAACAATGTGCTACATATCTTTCCAGCATTTCAAATTTATATATATAAGAAGTACTTTTCTATTGTATAGCTTGTAAAAAAATAAAATGTCCTTTTGAAAAAAAATTAATGTACTTCAGATTCACAAGATTGAATTGATCACAATTTTTGTTCATAAAATACCCTCTCATCATTTTTTCTTCTCCTTTGTGTGTTCACTTTTTCACTGACTGTTTTATTCAGTGGTAAACTACACCTATGAAAAAGTGACCCAGTATAATAACAAAACAATTGATGATAACGCACACCTGCCTATGTGCTCATCCTTATGCTTAGCCTTAGTTCCCCTCACCTGAGATCACTTACATCCTGCATCTTGTCTTTTTCATTCCCTACAATTTTATAACTTTTATAAAAATACACTGTTATTTTTTGATTGTCCTTCATTTTATGAAAAGTTATTTTGAACGAATTCTTATGGGCTTCTTTAATTTCCTTCATTGCCATATTGCCAAGATCCATCTGTATCATGGGATGTAGCTGTACTTCATTTACTGTGATTCTGAATAATATTCCATTATGTCAATATACCACAGTTGATTCAAAATTTATTCATATATTGCCCTATTAGTGGAGATGTACAAAAATTTCTCTTCACATGCATATATAAAAGTTCATCCTGGGTATGTACATAAGATAGACTTGTTGGGTCATAGGATGTGTAAATGTTGAACATTACAAAATAAGGCCAGACTGTTTTTCAAAGTGATTATACCGGAATACACTTCCATTGGTAATGCATAAGAAATATTCTGGATTCACAAACCATTTACTTAGAAAATATAATTTTGTGTCCTTATTTTCAGGTGAAAGTCCTCTGGTTGTTGAAACTTCTTGTGCTAAACTGCTAAACTGAAGATTGGTGGTTTCAACCCACTAGCAATTCACAGAAGAAAAGGTCTGGTGATTGCTTAGTAAAGATTATAGCCAAAAAAACTCTATGGAGCAGTTCTACTCTGTCACACATGGGGCCGCCAGGAATAGGAATCAACTCAATGGCAACTAACAACTGTCGTCTTCAGGTGAGTTTAAAACAAACTGAACTAAAAGGAAGAAGTAAATCAGTCTGCAGTGTCTGAATTTATTATTCTTGGACTTTGTGATTCACAGGACCTTCCTCCTGGTGATATTTTCTTCACTTTATTTGATCACTATTTTAGGCAACACCTTTATTAAACTCTTAATCATTGCTAACCTTGATTTCCACTTCCCCATGGTGCTGCTTGTGTCGATGGTCTATGTCCGTTATGTGGCCATCTGCAAGCCACTCCATTACTCCAGAATTATGAACAGACAAATGACCATTGAGTTAGTGATGATATTGTGGATCTTTGGCTTTGTCCATTCAATAAGCCAATTAGCTATAGATTGTAGAGCTGCCTTTCCGTGAACATAGGGGACTGGATAGTTTTTTCTGTGATATCCCATTGGTGATGAATCTAGCCTGCATAGGCACCTATTTTCTGGAAATGTTGATAAATGCTGACAGTGGAGTACTGACGACCATCTGCTTCATCCTGTTGCTGATCTCCAACTCTTATTTTCTGTTTACTGTTGCCTTTACTCTAAAAATGAGGCACCCAAGGCTCTCTCCACCTGCACTGTTCACAGCAGGGTAGTGGTTTTATTCTTTGTGCCCTGCATATTCATCTGTCTGGCCACTCAGCATCACCTGAGTGGACAAGTTTCTTGCTGTATTTTTTGCAGTCGTCACACTTCTCCTGAATTCAGCTATTTACACTGTCTAAGTCTGAAGACCAGATGCATTGTGGAAGGACATCAAAGATATCATACATGAAGAAAGCAAGAGGTCATTGAAAAGACAGGAAAGAAAGAAAAGACCAAGATGGATGTCAAAGGAGACTCTGAAACTTGCTCTCAAACATCAAGGAGCTAAAGCAAAAGGAAGAATTGATGAAGTAAAAGAACTGAACAGAAGATCTCAAATGGCGTCTCGAGAAGACAAAGTAAAGTACTACAGTGACACATGCAAAGAGCTGGAGATGGAAAACCAAAAGGGAAGAACATGCTTGGCATTTCTCAAGCTGAAAGAACTGAAGAAAAAATTCAGGCCTCAAGTTGCAATAGCGAAGGGTTCCATGAGAAAAATGTTAAAGAACACAGGAAGCATCAAAAGAAGATGGAAAGGATACACAGAGTCGTTATACCAAAAAGAATTAGTTAATGTTCAACCATTTAAGAGGTAGCATAAGGTCAGGGACCGATGGTACTGAAAGAAGAAGTCCAAGCTGCTCTGAAGGCATTGGTGAAAAACAAGGCTCCAGGAATTGATGGAATATCAATTGAGATGTTTCAACAAACAGATGCAGCTCTGCAGGTGCTCACTCATCAATGCCAAAAAATATGGAAGACAGCTTCCTGGTCAACTGACTGGAAGAGATTCATATTTATGCCTATTCCCAAGAAAGGTGATCCAACCAAATGTGGAAATTATAGAACAATATCATTAATATCACACACAAACAAAATTTTGCTGAAGATCAATCAAAAATGGCTGCAGCAGTATATTGACAGGGAACTGCCAGAAATTCAGGCTGGTTTCAGAAGAGGACGTGGAACCAGGGATATCATTGCTGATGTCATATGGGTCCTGGCTGAAAACAAAGAATACCAGAAGGATGTTTACCTGTGTTTTATTGACTGTGCAAAGCCATTCAATTGTGTGGATCATAACAAATTATGGATAACATTGCGAAGAATGGGAATTCCAGAACACTTAATTGTGCTCATGAGGAACCTTTACATAGATCAAGAGGCAGTTGTTTGGATAGAACAAGGGCACACTGATTGGTTTAAAGTCAAGAAAGGTGTGCATCAGGGTTGTATTCTTTCATTCAGTCAGTATGCTGAGCAAATAATACGAGAAGCCAGACTGTATGAAGAATGGGGCATCAGGATTGGAGGGAGGTTCATTAACAACCTGTGTTATGCAGATGACACAACCTTGCTTGCTGAAAGTGAAGAGGACTTGAAGCACTTACTAATGAATATCAAAGACCACAGCCTTCAGTATGGATTGCACCTCAGCATAAAGAAAACAAACATCCTCACAGCTGGACCAAGGAGCAACATCATGATAAACAGAAAAAAGATCGAAGTTGTCAAGGATTTCATTTTACTTGGATCCACAATCAACAGCCATGGAAGCAGCAGTCAAGAAATCAAAAGACGCATTGCATTGGGCAAATCTGCTGCAAAGGACCTCTTTAAAGTGTTGAAGAGCAAAGATGTCACCTTGAAGACTAAGGTGCACCTGACCCAAGCCATGTTATTTTCAATCACATCATATGCATGTGAAAGCTGGACAAAGAATAAGGAAGACAGAAGAAGAATTGATGCCTTTGAATTGTGGTATTGGTGAAGAATATTGAATATACCACAGACTGCCAAAAGAACGAACAAATCTGTCTCACAAGAAGTACAACCAGAATGCTCCTTAGAAGCAAAGATGGGAGACTGTGTCTTACATACTTTGGACATGTTGTCAGGAGGGATCAGTCCCTGGAGAAGGACATTATGCTTGGCAGAGTAGAGGGTCAGCGGAAAAGAGGAAGACCCTCAACAAGGTGGACTGACACAGTGGCTACAACAATGAGCTCAAGCATGACAATGATTGTAAGGATGGCTTAGGACTGGGCAGTGTTTTGTTCTGTTGTGCATAGGGTTGCTATGAGTCGGAACTGACTCAACAGCACCTAACAACAAGCAACAAAGAGATTTAAAATTCCTTGTAGAGACTATGACATTAAAAAATTAGCACATGGAATTCAGTGCATATTTCAGGGTCTTACGTTATCATTTTTACCATAAATTCCCTAAATTACTCACATCTGTCCTGTTAATCTGAACTAGGAAGCATTCATTCCCCAGTTCACATATGTGTATATCCAAATGCATAGTTGCATCAGTTCTATTCCATTCCACAATGAATTATTGATGATTGAATGTAAAATCATTTCCTGTCTAGGAAATTTGGCCAGTCTCTACAATTACTATTTTTTGTGCTCAAAAATGATTTGAGAGAAATAACAACTTCCATAATACTGTTGCTACAGCTACCACCACATCTCGAAATATTTTATTATGCTAAGAATTTGTTAGAGCTAAGCATACTTGCAATTTTTTTTTTTTATGTTGAGGCGTACTCAATACAGAAGGATATGCTTTTTGATCTTCATCTTTATGTGCTTGAAGTCTTCTTCACTTTCAGCAAGCAAGGTTGTGACATCTGCATATCAAAGATAATTTTGTGTTGCAGAATTCTATCATGCCATTTCTGGTGTTGTTTCTATTATCGAGGGCATATTTTCCAACTACCAATCCTTCTTCTATCCTTCTTCATTGTTTCCAACTTCCGCATTGCAATCACCAGTAATTATCAATGCATATTGATTGCATGTTTGATCAATTTCAGACTGTAGAAGGTGGTAAAAATCTTCGATTTCTTTGCCTCTGGCCTAAGCGATTGGTGCTTAAATTTGCATAATAGTCGAACTAACTGGTTTTCCTTGCAGGCCTGTGAATATTATCCTATCACTGACTTCAGGATAGATTTTAAAATGTTCTTTTTGACAATCAGTGCGACACCATTCCTCTTCAATTTGTCTTTCCCAGCATAGTAGGCCACATGATTGTTTCATTCAAAATGGCCAGTACCAGTCCATTTCAGCTCGCTAACGCTTAGGATATTGATGTTTACGCATTCCATCTCATTTGTGAAGATTTGCAATTTTCTTAGAGTCACACTCCATACATTACATTTCCGATTATTAATGAATGTTTGCAGCTGCTTCTTCTCATTTTGAGTCATACCACACAATAACAGGTGAAGGTCCGGAAAGCTCGACTCCACCACCTCATTAAGGTTGATTCTACATTAAGAAGGCAGCTGCTCCTCAGTTGTATTTTCAGTGCCTTCCAACCTAAGGTATTCGTAATCTGGCACTATATCAGACAATGTTCAGTTGCTATTCATAAGGTTTTCACTGGTCATTTTTTTTTTTTTTCATAAGTAGACTGCCAGATCCTTCTTCCTAGTCTGTTTTAGTCTGGAGGCTCCACTGAAACCTGTCCACCAAGGGTGACCCTGCTATTATTTGAAATACCAGTGGCAAAGCTTCCAGTATCACAGCAACATGCAAGCCACCACAGCATGACAAACTGACAGACGCGTGGTGGATCAAATCTCTATCTCTAAGCATATCACATACATCTTCTCTCATTTTTTTTAAGAAGCCAGTGAGTTGCAAATTGCTATTTTGCTTTTATAAATAGATGAATTCACCTTTCAAATATTTAGAATTCTAGCTAATGCATCTAGAAAGACAAATGTAAATTGTTAAGCATTCCCCACCACATTGAGAAAAAAAAAGAAGAAGATAATTGTAATTTGGAAAGACAATTTTTACCCACGACTTCATGTTTGGTCACTTGTGAAATAGTACAATTTTCTTTTAAAAGATTAACATTAAAAACAAAGATGAGTGTACAACAACTTAGGGCAATTTGCTTCTTCTCTTTCTGTTAGTAAATGGGTGTGTAGTTATATTATAGCAGATAAAAGCAGGAAAAATGTTATGAACGTAAGGCAAGAAAATCTAATTCCAAAGGAATAAACTGCCCATTAATTCACTCTTGTGCTCAGATGAACTGCAAGAACTAGATTATGGGAAAAGCTTATGAATTTTTTTCTTTATTGTAAATAACAAAATGTTCTCTTTCTTAGTAATTGACCCTACTCTATGCCTCAAAACGAATCCCTGGGTGATGTGAATGGTTAAGCACTTGGCTACAAACCAAAACGTTGATGGCTGGAATTCTCCCAGAGGTGCCTTAGTAAAGTGCTGGTGATCTACTGCCAAAGCATCACAATCATTGAAAACGCTATGGAGGACAGTTCTCTGACACACATGGGGTTGCCATGAGTCAGAATTGAATCAATGGTAACTGATTTCTTTTTAATATCTCAAAAAAGTTAGACAATATTACTTTATCTGAAATCTATAGATCCAGATGTGGTTCAAATTTCATGTTTTACAAAAGAAAGCAGGGTTCTGTATATTTTGCAACACTTCCAAAAGAGTCTGAAGCATAAGCCCTTAATTAAAATTGTTACTATTCCTGCAGTAAAATATGTAAATATTCACACTTCAACGCAATAAATAATAGCCATGAGTAAGTTTCCATCAGTTCAAGGACAGGATAGGATGTGCAACGATATTAAGTTACAAAAGCAATAAAAATCTTTTCTTTTACAGGGCTGTTCAAATTTCAGAACTGTGGAAATACATAATATTAAATTTAACAGGTATTCAAGCATGTGAAGGAAAATGTTTGCTCTTAGGATGTATTTGGTGGTTGGTCTACCATAACTGGGACTAGGATGTGCTCTCCGCCCTGTGCGGACCTTGAGATGTTAAGTGGCCGGCACAGCCCTACAGTACTCTATTCTCTGTGCCACTCAAAGATAAGAATAAAGTTGAACTACATCTATCTGTACACAGACCAAGAGGCAGTTGTTTGAACTGAACAAGAGAATACTGTGTGGTTTAAAGTCAGGAAAGGTGTACATCAGAGTTGTATCCTTTCACCATACTTATTCAATCTGTATGCTGAGCAAATAACCCAAGGAGCTGGACTATATGAAGAAGAATGCGGCATCAGGATTGGAGGAAGAGTCATTAACAGCCTGCATTATGCAGATGACACAACATTACTTGCCGAAAATGAAGCAGATTTGAAGCACTTACTGTTGAAGATCAAAGACTACAGGCTTCCTTATGGATTATACCTCAACATAAAGAAACAAAAATCCTCACAGCTGAACCAATAAGCAACACCATGATAAATGGAGAAAAGATTGAAGTTGTCAAGGAATTCACTTCACTTGGATCTATCATCAACCCCAATGGAAGCAGCAGTCAAGAAATCAAAAAATGTGAGACTTCTGGCCAAGATGGCACCATAGACAGAAGCACCACACCGTTCCTCCACAGCAAAGACCTGAAAAACTAAGTAAAACAGAGACAAACATCATTCCTGGAACCTGAAGTGTCAAATGAAGAGATAAAGAGCTCAGTCAAACACCCAATAGAATAAAAAACTGACAGAGGACAGAGAGTGAGGAGAGATATATGCAGAAGTCCCTTAGCTAAAGCAGCATGGATTCACCATCTTGGACTCCTGTTGGGGTTCAGGGAACAGGGAGCATGGGAGAGTAGCTTCATGGAGCTCCCAGCAGGAGAGAGAAAACCCAGTAGCCAGCGTTATACACTCTCCCACTCCCCATCCTCTCCCCACTGCTCTACCTCCCAGCTTCGTGGCTCACTGCATGGCCCAGCTTGGATTTGCCCCACCCACATCACAGATTGGCAGACACGGAGTACGGCAAAGCAGCTTCACAAAGTTCCCAGCAGGAGACAGAGTACCCGGTAAAGAGTGATATATGCTTTCTTAACTCCCACCCTTTTTCTCCAACCCCCTTCAGCCTCCTCTGCTTCCTGCCAGCCACAGTTTCTTGGCCCTGGGAAAACTGCATGTACCCTGGGGTGCTTGAATTCATCCCACCCACACTGGCCGGGTCCGTGAGATGGTGTTTCTTCTTTCTGTCTCCTTTGGTTTCTTCTGTGCCTCCCAACAACTACTCGTCCTTTCTCATGAACGCCTGGGTCTTTGCATCTTCTTGAAAGGCTGTGAAGCCCTGCTGGACTGCGGAACAACTCCCCCAGCCTGCCGACACCACGCTGGTGGGACTTCTGGGGCTTTTTTTTTTTTTTCGCTTATTTTGTTTTGCTTTGTTCTTTTCTGCTTTGTTTATTTTCTTTCTCTTTTCTCACTTGGGAGTCTCTTCTAACTGGGCTGCACTGCAAGGCTTAGAAGCCATTCCGCCAATCTACACAGCCACATAGGTGGGATCCCAGGGGGCATTTTTCTTATTTTTTTTCTCTGTTTTTCCATGTCTGTCTTACTTCATTTCTCTGTTCTTGTCTGTCTATACTTACCTTCTTTTCCTGTCCCCTGAATATCTGGTGCTGTTTGACATCTATAACCCTGTAGCCAGGATATGAAGTGCAGCCTGTGAGCCACTTCCCTGGTCTTCACTGCCACACTGGTAGGACCCCTAGGGGCTTTTCTTTTACAAATTTTTATTTAGTTATTTTTTTCTTTTTTTTTTCCTTTTTGCTTTTCTCCATTTCTCAGTTTCTCACCATTCCAATGGAATGGCAAGCTCCCTTAGCACTTTTTTTTTCCTCCTTTGTTTGTTTTTGGCTCCTCTTTCTCTCTCCTCTTTCCCATAACCGTATTGGCTCCACGCATCACCGCCTCTCCACTCTTCCCTGCCTACCTGCATCAAGCACTGAATATGACACTGAGCAGCACAGGCACAGCCTACCAGAACCTGCCCGACACTGATTCCTGTTCCACCCTTTCAGCCCTAGTATTGCCACAAACAACCCATCCTATCCTCTTCCCTTCAGCTCGACTTTCACCATAGCTGAGTAACTGGCCCTGTTCATAGGACAAGGAGGTGAAAAGTATCATGACTGCATATGAGGAAACAACAAAGAATGCACAGCCCACCTGCTCAGACATAACCAAAAAAAAAAAAAGAACAAAACAAATCTACACTCAAGAAACAAAGAAAATAACTACTGAACATCCCAAAGACAGCAGATAACATCAAAAAATTTTTTAAAAAAAGAGGAAGAATGTTTCCAGTAAGCATCCAAAATAAAACAACAGATGACTTTCTAGTAGAAGAAAATGCACTAGGGCTATCTAATAGGGAATTCAAATCTCTAATATTCAGAGCTATCCAAGATTTGAAGCAAAAAGCAGACAAAATGAGGAAAAATAGACAGATTTATAAAAAAGGGAGACAAATTCATGGAAAATACAGAAAAAAATTGGAAGAATTGAGGAAAATAATACAGCAACAAAATGCCAAAATAAATTCACAACTAGAAATCATACAAAAAAATTAGAAATCCAAAAGATAAACAACAAAATTTCAGAAATGGACAGTGTCATAGAAGGCCTGAGGAGCAGGTTTGAAATGATAGAAGACAGGATCAGTTAAACTGAAGACAAACACTTCGATACAACTCTGTTTGAGGAAAAATCAGAAAAAGCATGAAGAAATGAGGAAACCCTGAGAATTATGTGGGATACAATCAAAAGCAAAAATTTGCAAGTGATCAGAGTTTCAAAACAGGGAGAGAAAATGGAAAACACATAGAGAATCATTGAAAAATTGCTTCCAGAAAACTTCCCTAATATCTTGAATGATGAAAAGTTGACCACCCAAGAATCTCAAAAAACCCCATATAGGATACACCCCAAAAGAAAAACATCAAGGCATATCATAATCACAATCACTAAAAAAAAAAAAGACAAGGAAAAAATCCTGGGAGCTGCTCAAAAAAAATGTAAAGTCATATACAGAGAAGAAACAATAAGACTAAGCTCTGAATATTCAACAGAAACCATGCAGGCCAGAAGCCAATGGGATGACATATATAAAACCGTGAAAGAAAAAAAAAAAAAAAAGCCAATCATGAATAATATATCCTGTAAAACTTTAGTTCAAATATGATAGTGAAATTAGGACATTTCCAGAGAAGCAGAAATTAAAAGAATATGTAAAAACCAAACAAACCTACAAGAATTATTAAAGGGAGTCCTTCAGTCTAAGAACAAACAACATCAGACCACATCCTGAACCTAAGATGCAAGATTGTACCAGTCAGATACCAACATATGAAATGAACTCTCAAGGACTATCCAAAACCAAAACAATTGCAACAGGGGCAGAGAGGCTAATCTGTAAATGACAACAACATCAGAACAAAAAAAGAGGGAATAAATGGTGCAGGCATAGAACTTTCTAATGGACGGGAAGGCAAGGTGATAGCAAGTAATAATAGACTGGTCCAAACCTAGGAAGATAAGGATAAATTTCAAGGTAACCACAAAGAAAGTTAACAAACCTACTCATCAAAATGAAGAAAAATATAAAATCTCAATAAAAACAAAACCTAAAAAAACAAAAGAAATGAAAAAGAAACCCACAAACAAAAGGAACTCAGCTCAGGGGAGTAGGAGGAACAAAGAAAATGTTAGCACCACAAAAAATCACTACAAAATGTCAGCAATAAACTCACACCTATCAATAATTCCACTGGATATAAATGGCCTAAATGCATGCATAAAAAGACACAGTGGCAGAATGGATTAAAAAAATAGGATCCATCAATATGCTGTCTACAAGAGACACACTTCAGAAACAAAGATGTGAATTTATTAAAAATCAAAAGATGGAAAAAATATATCAAGCAAGTAACTATCAAAAAAGATCAGGAATGGCAATACTCATCTCAGATGAAATAGACTTTAAAACAAAATCCACCATAAAAGACAAAGAAGAGCACTATTTAATGATTAAGGGACGATCCATCAAGAAGACTGAACCATAATAAATATCTATGCATCCAATGACAGGGTTCCAAAATACGTAAAACAAACTCTAACAGCACTGAAAAGAGAAACTGACAGTTCTACAATAATAGTGGGCGATTTCAACACACCACTCTTGGTAAAGGACAGAACATGTAGAAAGAAACCCAACAAAAGAGCTAAAGCACACAATCAGACAACTTGACCTCACAGACACGTATAGAACACTCCACCCAACACCTACAAAGTACACATTCTTTTCCAATGCACATGTAACATTCTCCAGAATAGAGCACATCTTAGGCCACAGAACAACTCTCAATAAAATTCAAAACATTGAGATAATAGAAAGTATGTTCTTTGACCACAATGCCAACAAAATAGAAATTAACAACAGGAAGACTAAGGAAAAAAAAATCGATTACATGGAAACTGAATAACACCCTGTTTAAAAAGCACTGGAAATAAAATCAGAGATGGAGTCAAAAATTCTTAGAATCAAACGAGAATGAAAACACATCATACCAAAACCTTTTGGACACAGCAAAGGCAGTGATCAGAGGTCAATTTATAGCAACAGATTCACAAACCAAAAAAGAAGAAAGGGACAAAATCAAAACGTTAGCTACACAACTTGAACAAATAGAAAGAGAACAGGAAAAAAAAAAAAAGCCCACAGCCACCAGAAGAAAGGAAATAATAAAGATCAGAGCAGAAATAAATGAAATAGAAAATAGAAAAACAATAGAAAGAGTCAACAAAACCAAAAGTTGGTTCTTTAAAAGGATCAACAATATCGAGAAACCACTGGCCAAATTGACAAAAGAAAAACAGGAGAGAATGCAAAATAACCCAAATAAGAAATGAACTGGGGGACATTACAACAGACCCAAATGAAATAAAAAGGATCATAACAGAGCATTATGAAAAAATATACTCCAACAAATTTGAAAACCTGGAGAAAATGGGCAAATTTCTAGAAACACACTACCTCCCCAAACTAACACAAAATGGTGTTGAAAATCTGAACAGATCTGTAACAAGAGAAGAGACTGAAAAGGTAATTTAAGAAACTCCCAACAAAAAAATAGCCCTGGCCCAGACGGCTTTACTAGAGAATTCTACCAAACATTCGGAGAAGAACTTACACCAGTACTACTCAAACTATTTCAGAACATAGAAAAGGAAGCAATACTTCTGAATTCATTCTATGAAGCCAGGATAACCCTGATATCAAAACCAGGAAAGACACCACAAAAAAAGAAAATTACAGACCAATATCTCTCATGACTATAGATGCAAAAATTGTCCTCAAAATTTTAGCCAATAGAATTCAGCATCATATCAAAGAAATAATACACCACAACCAAGTAGGATTTATACCAGGTATGAAAGGATGGTTCAACATTAGAAAATCAATAAATGTAATCCACCACATAAATAATAGAAAAGAATCACATGATTGTTTCAATTGGCACAGAAAAGGCACTCAACAAAGTTCAACACCCATTCCTGATAAAAATTCTCAATAAAACATGTACAGAAGGGGAATTTCTCAACATAATAAAGGGCATTTATGCAAAACCAAGGGCCAACATCATTCTTAACAGAGAGAGGCTGAAAACATTCCCCTTGAGAACAGGAACAAGACAAGGATGCCCTTTATCACCACTCCTATTTAACACTGTGTGGAAGTCCTAGCTAAAATAAGGCAAGAAACAGAAATAAGAGTCATCCAAACTGGTGATGAAGAAGTTCAGCTCTCCCTATTTGCAGATGATATGATACTATACATAGAAAACCAAGAGAGTCCATGAGAAAACTACGGGAACTAATAGAAATATTCATCAGAGTCACAGGATACAAGATAAACATACAAAAATCAGTTGTATTCCTATACATCAATAAAGAGAACAATGAAAAGGAAATCAGAAAAACAATACCATTTATAATAGCCCATAAAAAAATAAAATACTTGGGAATAAATCTAACTAGGGATCTAAAAGACCTACACAAAGAAAACTACAAAACAGTACTGCAAGAAACCAAAAGAGATCTATATAAATGGAAAAATGTACCATGCTCATGGATAGGTAGACTCAACACAGTGAAAATTATAATTCTACCCAAAGCAATTTGCAAATACAATGCAACACCGATCCAAATACCAACAACATTTTTAAAGAGATGAAAGAATTTATCATTAACTTTATATGGAAAGGGAAGAAGCCCCGGAAAAGGCAGTCTTTTTAACAAATGGTGTTAGCAAACTTGATGTCCATCTGTAAAAAATAAAACAGGACCCATACCTTACACTATATACAAAAACTAACTCAAAATGGATCAAAGACCTAAATATAAAGCCAAAAACCATGAGTTCATTGAAGAAAAAAATAGGATCAACACTAGAGGCCCTAATGCACAGCATTAACAGGATACAAACCACAACCAACAGCACACAATCTCCAGAGGGTAAGCTAGATAACTGGGATCTTCTAAAAATTAAACACTTATGCTTATCCAAAGACTTCACCAAAGGATTAAAAAGAGAACCTACAGACTGGGAAAACATTTTTGGCTATTACAAATCAGACAAAGCTCTAAACTCTAAAATGTACAAGAAAATACAAAACCTCTACAACAAAAAGACAAATAATCCGATTAAAAAAGAGGTAAAAGGAACGAACAGACACTTCACCAAAGAAGGCATTCAAATGGCCAGCAGACACATGAGGAGATGCTCACAATTTCTAGCCAATAGAGAAATGCAAATCAAAACCACAATGAGATACCCATCTCTCCCTGACATTACTGACACAAATCAATAAAACATAAAATAACATGTTGGAGATGCTGCGGGAAGATCAGAATTCTCATTCGCTGCTGGTGGGAATGCAAAATGTTACAACCATTTTGGGAAATGATATGGTGCTTCCTTAGAAAGCTAGATATAGAAATACCATATAATCCAGCAATCCCACTCCTAGGAATTTATCCTAGAGAAATAAGAGTTGTCACCTGAATAGACATATGCACACCCATGTTCATTGCAGCATTGTTCACCATAGCAAAAAACGGAAACAACCTAGATGCCCATCAACAGATGAATGGATAAACAAACTGTGGTACATACACACAATGGAGTATTACACAATGATAAGGAATGACAATGAATCTGTGAAGTATCTCATAACAGATGAATCTAGGGGGCATTATGCTGAGTGAAATAAGGCAATCACAAAAGGACAAATATAGTGTTAGACCACTACTGTAAAAACTCATGAAAAGGTTTACATACAAAAGAAACAATCTGTGCTGGTTACTAGGGATGGGAGGGGTGGGAATGGAAAAACACTTAATAGACAACAGATAAGTGGTAACTTTGGTGAAGGGTAAGATAGTACGCAACACTGGGGAAGCCAGCACAACCTGTACAAGGCAAGGTCATGGTAGCTCCTTAGACATCCAAACTCCCTGAGGGTCCAAATTGCTGGGCTGAGGGCTGTGGGGACCATGGTGTCAGGGAACATCTAGCTCAATTGGCATAACATAGTTTATAAAGAATATATTCTACATTCTACTTTGGTGAGTAGCGTCTGGGGTCTTAAAACCCTGTGAGTGGCCATCTAAGACACTCCACTGGTCTCATCCTTTTGGGAGCAAGGAAGAATGAAGAAAACTGAAGACACAAGGGAAAGATTATTCCAAAGGACTAATGCACCACATCTACCATGGCCTCCACCAGGCTACCACCGCTGACTGCTCTGATAGGGATCACAATAGAGGGCCCCAGACAGAGCTGGAGAAACAAGTAGAACAAAATTCTAACTCAAAAAGAAAGACCAGACTTGCTGGCCTGACGGAGACTGAAGAAACCCTGAGAGTATGGCCCCAGGTACCCTTTCAGCTCAGTAATGAGGTCACCCTTGAGGTTCATACTTCAGCCTAAATTTGAACAGACCCATGGAACAAAACAAGACTAAAGAGGTACACCAGCCCTAGGGCAGGGACTGGAAGGCAGGAGGGAACAGGAAAGCTGGTAATAGGGAACCCAGTGTTGAGAAGGGAGAATATTGACATGTCGTGGGGTTGTTAAACAATGTCATAGACGAACATGTGAACTGATGAGAAACTAGTTTGTTCTGTAAACCTCCATCAAAAGGACAATTAAAAAAGGGGACAAAAAATAAACCTTAAACTAAAAAAAGAAAAAGATCAAAAGACACATTGCATAGGGCAAATATGCTACAAAAGACCTCTTTAAAGTGTTGAAATCAAAGATATCACCTAGAAGACTAAGGTGCGCCTGATCCAAGCCATGGTGTTTTCAACCGCCTCATATGCACGCGGAAGCTGAATGATGAATAAGGAAGATGGAATAAGAATTGAAGTCTTTGAATTGTGGTGTAGGCAAAGAATATTGACTATACCTTGGACTGCCAGCAGAACGAGTCTGTCTTGGAAGAAGTACAACCAGAATGCTCCTTAGAAGCAAAAATGGCGAGACTACATCTCACATGCTTCGAACATGTTATCAGGAGGGATCAGTCCGTGGAGAAGGACATCAAGCTTGGTAAAGTAGATGGTCAGCAAAAAAGAGAAAGACCCTCAATGAGATGGATCAACACAGTGGCTGCAACAATGGGTTCAAGCATAACAACGATTGTGAGGATGGCGCAGGACTGGACAGTGTTTCTTTCTGTTGTGTGAAGGGTCATTGTGAGTAGGAACTGACTCATCGGCACCTAACAGCAACAACAACTACATCTTTGCAATATCTGAATTTCTATGTTACTTCCATAAGAACAGGACAGCTACTACTTTCTAGAATTAGAATTCTAGTACTTACCTATCAAAACAGAAATAATTTTATTTGTTAAAGCCATCTGCTTGTGGTGTTTCTATTATAGCAGCACTAGATAACCAAGGCATTCATTAACCATTTAAAAATAAAACCCAAAAAACCAAGCTCGTTGCCATCAAGTTGATATTCCTGCTCATAGAGACCCTATAGCACAGAGTAGAACTGCCTTACAGGGTTTCCAAGGAGGGACTGGTGGATTTGAACTGCCAAACTTTTGGTTAGTAGCTGATCTCTTAACCACTGTGCTGCCATGGCTCCTATTTAAAAATAGGAATAATAAATATGTTGCATGTAACCACAAAAAGTATCATTTATGAAAAACAAAACAAAACTATATTCTCCAAAGGAAGATAAAGAATGAAGTGAGAAGAATGACATTTTACAATTTTGTAACTTTTTTTTAACATATGACTTATGTGATGATGGTCAAGATTGTGTGTCAACTTGGCTGGGCCATGATTCTCAGTGTTTTGGCAGCCATATAATGTTGTTATCACTTCCCTATTGAGATCTGATATGTGATCACCCCCATGATGGGACCTGCTGTGAGTAGCCAATCAGGTGAAACGAAGTTTCCTTGAGTGTGTGGCCTGCATTGAGTGTGGGCAAATGTTCTGGCAGGGATCCAGGGTGCTTTTGCTCATTCTATATCTTGCAGCTGGCTCCTGTTCGTCTGACCTCCGGTTCTTGGGACTTGAGCTAGCAGCTTACCTGTGGTCTTGTGTGCCAATCTTGGGATTCGTCGATTTTCACAGCCTCTGAGCAGCAGCTCTGCTCTCCAGCCTGCTGATCCTGGGTTCACCAGCCCCTGTGGCTAAATGAATCAGGAGAAGCCTCTTTTCTGATCCACGAACTTGGAACATTACAACCTCCACAACCACGTGAGCCACTTCCATGATATAAATCTCTCTCTCTCTCCGTAAATATATATTTACACACTTTACTGGTTTTGCTTCTTTAGAGAACCCAGCATAAGACAGCTTATAAAAGCAATTGAGTTCTCTTATTTGCCTCTGCATTCAATCTGCTGTTATATGTTGCTCTGATGGAAGTATATGAAGACCGTCTGACTTACACAGTCATGTAGTTGGATAAAAGAGAAGTGTTTTAATTTTGACATGAAAACAATGGTGAATAAAACTGTAGGTGTGCTTTAGCACAAATCAAGGCAATATGAGATCAGGCTGTGTTAGTTTTCATGGTATTACTACCACTCACAGTAAAAACAAACAAACAACTACAAAAACTTTTAAAAAATCACTTCTACAAATATTACAGCACCAAAGGATATTGTTGTTGTTATTGCCATTGTGATTATTGTCTTTAAGAGTTAATATTCTTTTACGTTTATTCTTTCCGGTGGTTTTAATTCCCTCCTTACTGCTTACTGGTGTAAATACTTTTAGCCTGATTAAATTTCCCTTGGTTTTTTTCTAGTAACAATTCTCTCAGTTGTTGTTTATCTGAAAATGATTTTATTTTTATATTTGAATTATATAATCTCCGGATATACAATTTTTGGTAGTGAATTTTACTCAACACTCTATAATTTTACTCCATTGTCTTCTGGTGTTCACATTTTCTGTTGAATAGACAGTCATCAGTCATATAGTTGTGTCTTTGAAGATAATGTTTCTTTTTTGTGGCTGCTTAATGCATATCCCTTTGTCTTTGGTTTTCGTAAAAACGACTATGTGTCTATGGTGTGATTTACTTTGTATTTATCATTTAGTGTTCACCGTACTTCTTGAATCTGTGGATTGATGACTTGATGAATTTAAGAAAATCCTCAATCACTATTCTTCAAATAAGACTTCTCGTTCTTTCCCCTCCTTCATTCTAGGGTTCATTTACACGTGTGTTACAGCGTTTTGTTTTTCCCACCTGCCTCTTAGACATTGTTGCACCCACTGTGTCAATCAATCTTGTTGAGAGACCTCCTTTTTTTTGCTGACCTTCTAATTTACCAAGTGTGATGTCCGTCTCCAGAGACTGGTCCCTCCTGATAACACATCCAAAGTATGTAAGATGAAGCCGCAACATCCTTATTTCTAATAAGCATTCTAGCTATACTTCTTCAAAGACAAATTTGTTCATTCTTCTGGCAGTCCATGATATGTTCAATATTCTTTGCCCATACCACAGTTCAAAGGCATCAGTTCTTCTTGGATCTTCCTCATTTGTTGTCCAGTTTTCACATGCATATGAGACAATAGAAAACCCCAGGTCTTGGGTTAGGTGCACCTTAGTTCTTAAAGCAATATCTCTGCTTTTTAACACTTGAAAGAAGTATTTTGCAGCAGACTTGCCCAGTGCTATCAGTTGTTTAATGTCTTGACTGCTACTTCCATGGAAGTTCATATTATGGGTCCAGCTAAAACGAAATCCTTGACAACTTCAATCTTTTCTCCTATTGTCATTGCTTATTGTTTCAGTAGTGAGAATTTTTTTTTTTTTTTTTTTTTTATGTTGAGGTTTAATCCATACCGAAGGCTGTAGTCTTTGTCATCAGTAAGGGCTTTGAGTCCTCTTCACTTTCAGCAAGCAAGGTTGTGTCATCTGCATATTGAAGCTTGTTAATGAGTCTTCCTCCAATCCTGATGTTGCATTCATCTTCATATATTCCAGCTTCTCGGATTATTTGCTTAGGATTTTGGAGCAAAGCCATGCCACTCTCTGCAGATAACTACTCTCCTTTTTAAGAAACAGCTTTTAGCTTGTTACTGCATCTTAATAGACACTGAATGCTTAATCACAGGCCATCAAGTCTCCACGTTGCCTGAACTGCCCATCATGAACTAGGCATCATCTAACTCACAGAGGTATAATGTCAAATGAGCACTGTAGCATTCCATCATTAAATGGAAGTAGTATATGTGAGATTGGGCCCAAGCAGGTCCTACAGGCACAAGTAATGAGGAGGTGGTCCAAATGCCCTCTCCCAGTCTGTACCTATGGCCTCATGGGGAGTTCTTTATGATCAGTTGACAGAGAGAAAACTCATGCCTGGTTTACAGATGATTCTGCAAGACATGCAAGCACCACTCGAAAGTGAACAATGGTAGCACTACAACCCCTTTCCAGGACCTCCCTGAAGGACAGTGATGAAGGTAAACCTCCCAATGGGTAGAACGTTAAGCAGTGCACCTGACTGTTCACTTTGCTTGAAAGGAGAAACAGCCAGATGTGTCACTGTATACTGATTTGCAGGCTGTGTCCAATGGTTTGGCTGGATGGTCAGGACTTGTAAGGAACATGATTGCAAAATTGGTGACAAGTAGGTAAGGGGGAAGAGGTATGTGAATAGACCCCTCCGAATGGGCTAAAGAAGTGAAGATATTTGCCTCTCATGTGAATGATCACCAAAGGGTGAACTTGGCAGAGGAGAATTTTAACAGTCAAGTGGATAGTGTGATGCATTCTGTAGAAACCAGTCATCCTCTTTCCCCAATCACTCTCATCATTGCCCAGTGGGTTCACAAACAAAGTGGCCAAGTTGGCAGGTATGGAGGCTATGTGTGGGCTCAGCAACATGGACGTCCACTCATCAAGGCCAACTTGGCTACAGCCTCTGCTAAGTGCACAATCTGCCAACAGCAGAGACCAACACTGAGTCACTAATATGTCACCATTCCTCTTGGTGATCAGGCAGCAATCTAGTGGCAGGCTGATTACATTGGACCACTTCTATCATAGAAAGGACACCATTTTGTTCTTACTGGAATAGACACATACTCTGGATACAGATTTGCCTTCCTTGCATGTAATGCTTCTGCCAAAACTATCATCTGTGGACTTAAAGAATGCCTTATCCACTGTCATGGTATTCCACACAGCATTGCCTTAGATCAATGGACTTATTTCACAGCAAATGAGGTGTGGTAATAGGCCCATGCTCATGGAATTCACTGGTCTTACCAAATTCCCCATGATCCTGAAGCAGCTGGCTTGATAGAATGGCCTTCTAAAGACACAATTACAGTACCAGCTAGGTGGCAATGCCTGGAAGGGTTGGGGCAATGTTCTTCCAGAGGCTGCATAGGTTCTAACCCAGCATCCAATATATGGTGCTGTTTTTTCCATGGCCAGGATTCATGGGTCCAGGAATCAAGAGTGAAAATGGGAGTGACACCACTCTCTATTACCCCTAGTGACCCACTTGTAAAATGTTTGCTTCCTGTCCTCATGACCCTATGCTCTGTGGGTCTAGAGGTCTTAGCTCCAAAGGAGGGAATGCTCCCACCTGGAGACACATCACTGATTCCATTGAACTTGAAGTTAAGAATGCCACTAGCCACTTTGTATTCCTATGCTTCTGGATCAACAGGCAAAAAAGGGAGTTACCATATTTGTTGGTGTGATTGATCCTGATTACCAAAAGGAAATCAGGTTGATGTTACATAATGGAGATAAAGAAGAGTATGTATGGAATACAGGAGGTCCCTTAGTACGTCTCTTAGTACTGCCACTCCTTGTGATTAAAGTCAATGGAAAACTATGTCAACCCAATTCTGACATAACTACTAATGGTTCAAGAATGAAGATTTGGGTCATTCCACCAGGCAAAGAACCACAACCAGTGAGACATTTCCTTGATAGAAATCTCTCTATATTGACTGTTTTGCTTCTTGAGAGAATCTAGCCTAAGATACATTCCTTCTCCCAAACTCTTCTTCCTTCCCTCAGGTTTCACATCTCTCTCATACACTTTTTCTCTTCCACAGAAAATATAATTATTCATATACTGGGTTTAAATATAGAAAGGGGTATGTATTTTACAGTGTCTTCAAAAGTTTGAGTATTTGTTCTCTAAGTTAATACATTTGAATCCAGTCTATCTCATGTCTGAGTCCATACTTTCAGTATTTCCAAGGCTATACCCTGCTTTTCCATGATTTTCCATAAACATTTATCTAGACTGTAACCCAATTGCCAAAAAACTTCCTAAATAGAGTTAATGTGAAACACAGCATAGCTTAACAACCAAAATCTATTCTGAATATAATAAAATAATGAATTCAGATTAAAAAAAATGTTAAGCCTAGAAAGTTTGTCTTTCACAATGAGTAATTAAGAGCATTTTTCAGACTAAGTAAGAAGGCAATGAACATAAAACTTAAGTCAATATGGAGCACAGGTTACTTTGTTTCAGAGGAATAAATGTGATGTAAGTTAATTTATCTTTTTATATGAGAGAGCTTTCCAGTCTATGTTGTTCATGTTGTTAGTGCCATCGAGTTGATCCCAACCCATACCAGCCCTGTGTACAACAGAACAAAACACTGCCTGGTCCTGCACTGTCATCACAATCATTGCTATGTTTGAGCCCATTGTTGCACCCACTGTGTCAATCCATCTGGTTGAGGGTCTTCCTCTTTTTCACTGACCATATACTTCACCAAGCATGAAGTACTTCTCTAGGGACAGGTTCCTCCTGATAACGTGTCCAAAGAACATAAGATGAACTGTCTCCATCCTTGCTTCTAAGGAGCATTTTGGCTGTAGTTCTTCCAAGACAGATTTGTTTGTTCTCCTGACAGTCCATTGTGTATTCAATATTCTTCGCAAATGCCGTAATTCAAAGACAGCAATTCTTCTTCTGTCTTCCTCATTCATTGTTCAGCTTTCACGTGCATATGCGGTGATCGAAAACACCATGACTTAGGTTAGGTGAACCTTTGTCCTCAAAATGACATCTTTTAACACTTTAAAGGTGTCTTTTGCAGCATATTTGCCCAATGCAATACATTGTTTGATTTCTTGACTGCTACTTCCATAGGTGTAGATAGTGGATTCAAGTAAGAGGAAATTCTTGACAACTTCAATAAATAGAGGAGAATAACAGAAACCATTATTAGTTATGTGACTAGAATACTATGGTCTGAATTTTTTGAAAACTTTCCAATGTCATCTGTGGACTATTAAAAACATAGACCACACAAAAAGAATGTGTGTTTTCAGTATTTGAAAGTATGCAAGTACATAGAAATAGCCTAATAAATGAGCAATTAAAATATTTAATTAAATAAATCATTAACTTTGGAGAAAACAATCTGAGATATTTTCCTTCTGAATTTAAACAAGTAATACACTTGATTCAATAAGATTGTATGTAAATCAAACACTTGGACTATCTATCAGATAAGTTCCTAATTTTGCATAATTATTTAAGTATTTGTGTTACTTGACGTGGTTTGAAAATACACAAAGTAACTTGTACTTTCCTTAGGAGATCTTTCTTAAACTGTGGAACTGACTACTTAGTCTCTTCATTGCCATCTTCATGTCCTTGTTCCTCAATGTGTAGATGGCAGGATTCAAGATAGGTGTAATCAGAAAGTCCAAAATGGCAAGAAACTTATCTACTGGTAGTGTGGGAAGTGGCCACGCATAGAAAAATATCCAAGGTCCAAAAAACAAAATCACCACAGTGATATGAGCTGACAAGGTAGAGAGGGCCTTGGATAGACCACCTGAAGAGCGTTTCCATACAGTGACCAGGATGAAGATGTAGGAGAAAACCAATAAGAAGAAGGTTCCCATGGAAATGAACCCACTGTTGGCAGTAATCATGAACTCCAGGTTGTAGATATCTGTGCAGGCAAGTTTGATAAACCGAGGTAGATCACAATAAAAGCTATCTCATTAAAAAAAAAAAATTTTTTTTTTTTTTTTTTTTTTAGGACCACAAAAATGCAAATGTCTAACAAAAGTTAACTGGACCACTGAGTGAATGAGAACAATAACCCTAGCACCAACCAGAAGCCAAATGCTTCAGTTTCTTCTGGGTCTTTTTTTTTTTTTTTAAATACCTCCCCTGTTGTGTTTGAGTTTTACAAGTAAAACTCCTTCTTAGATGGAGTCTGTATCTTGCATCTCTTTCAGTTGTAATCCACTGGTATATTATAAACCAAAAAACCCATTGCCATCAAGTCAATTCTGACTCATAGTCGATTCTGACTCATAGCAACCCTATAGAACATAGTACAACTGTCCCTTAGGGTTTCCAAGGAGTGCCTGGTGGATTCGAACTGCTGACCTTTTTGGTTAGCAGATGTAGCTGTTAACCACTACGCCACCAGGGTTTCCTACTGCGGCCCAAATAACTCGGTGGTAAGATGTAGGTGGGGGGGCATTCTAAAACCTTATGATTAGGTCTTAGTCCTTTAGTGAGCTTCAGTCCCTAAGATATGACCTTTAGAAGTATTTCTCAACTTTTTTTTTTGTTTGTTTTTCTTTCTCTTCTTGCATGGGACAGGAAGGCTAGAAGGGGTTGGAGTTGACTGACTGTCCTTCCCCCAAGTAGAATAAGGCCTTGGTAAAGTTGTTTCCTCTGAAAAGTAAGCTTTTGTTATAGAAAAAGTTCTGAGTGTCTCTCAAAATTATCATTTTTCCCTTCCTCCTTCCAGGGATCTTCACCATGAGGATCTGATGGAGTTCCTGGTAAAACGCACTATTAAAACAAAAACCATATTAAGCCAAGAATAGAAATTGATTGAAGTTTATTTAATATACAATTTGCAAATCTGCATAACGTTTCCACTAGGGGCTCAAAAATGTTCTAAAGATAAAAAAAAATTTTCCAAAAATTCTTATACCCCATTTATTGCCACGGAAAAGGGCCAGGAAACAGTGTTTACATAATATCAATTTACCCTAAAACACAGCTCCCAGTCCAGTCCTGGAGTTTCTGTTTCCTGAAACTGACTGAATTCTTCAAAAAAGCACAATGCCAAAGGCAAAAAGCTATTGTTTGACTTAAAGCTGACTTTAGGAAACCAGTTTTCTCACTGCTGGTGTCAAAAGGACATCTAAGAGTAATGGCCTCGGTGGGTTACCCCAACCACCACAGACCCAAGAAATCTGTGTTCCAGGAGAATTAAAATTGTTTCTTACCACAGAAGTGTGGAAACACCACTAGTTTTGGGCCCTAGGAGATTTCACTCTCAAGCTAGTCTACACTCAGCCTCCAATAATTCATCAAAATTTCCATTGAAGTATTCCTACCAGTTTATGACTCCAGTGGTGTCTCAGTTATCTACTGCTGTTATAACAGAAGTAACACAAGTGGATGGCTTTAACAAAGAGAAATTTATTCTCTCACAGTCTAGGAGTTCAGAAGTCCAAATTCAGGGTGCCAGCTCCAGGGAAAGGCTTTCTGTCTCTTTTGGCTCTGAGGGAAGGTCAAGGAGCTTCTCAGAGTAGGAACCTCAGATCCAAATGACATGCCCTGCTTCTGGTGTTGTTTTATTGGTGGTATGAAGTCCCCATGTCTCCCTGCTGGCTTCTTTCTTTATCTCAAAAGAGATTGATTTAAGATACAACATGATCTTGTAGATTGAGTCCTGTGTATTAACCTAACGGCCACTAATCCAACCTCATTAACATTATAGAGGTAGGATTTACAACATGTAGAAAATCACTAAATGGTTAACTATCACACAATACTGAGAATTATGGCCTAGCCAAATTGACACATATTTTTGGGGGACACAATTCAATCCATAACAAGTGATATTTTCTTCAAGTAAGCTCATCTCAGCTGAGATTTTCTGTGTTCATCTGTCTCTTCAGATTTCAAGGTAGTGGTTTGCCCTGGAACTTCAAGTTTCTTATGCATCTAAGCAAAGTCATTGATTAATAGTTTGTTCTTTTTTTTTTTTTTGTAGTAATAAGAGTGACAAAATTCTAAGCTCTTTACATGTTGGAGCTGAAACCACAAGTCTGTACATCTTTTTTAATATAAATGGAGTCACACTAAATATATTACAAAGCATATTCTTAATCTTTCTCCTAACACACTTCTATTTTGCATATAACTATAGTGAGAGAATAATACATATCTGAATTAGGAATCAGAAGCATGCATGACTAATTCTATGAATTATGTAGGAATTCAAGATTTTTTAAATTAGGGAAACAGACTAGAAAAGTATCAAATTATTAGCCCCCTGGAAGTGATGACATGTAACACTGTATACAGTACATTCATGCACTAATTGATTCTAGAATCATAGACAGGACTTTTGGTGTAAGGAGAGACAATTTGTAAATGTAACTTGTAAAGTCTGCACCTCCAATATTAAAGCAGGCAAATGTCATTCTGAGAAGTGTTGTAGCAGTACAGGTAGTAGTAAGGGAAAATGACCAACAATCTAGATGAAAATTTTGAGAGATGGAAACCTGAGTTGTCAATAAAATCAGTAGGCAATAATTTTGTAATATGCAGACAATTGTTCTCCTCTAAGGCCAACATATCACACAACCACTCTCTAAATGGTCAGACTCACCCCACATATCAGGAATGTCTTGACTTTGCAAGAGAGCTGCTCTTTATTGAGAATTGATGAGGGGTTTTCAATGGCTGATTCCCTCCTCCCTATATATTCTCTATATCTGCAGTCAGTTTTGGGAATAAATGCTTTTCTTAAAAAGTTTTAATCTTATTTTATTATCAAATTATATACCTAGAATTATACATAGGGTGAAAATCCATGAAACCATGCAAAGAGCTAATGGGAAGTTCTAAGTTCAATAATTTTGAGAGGTCACACAGAGATAGGACACATCCAACTAATAATGATCTAGAGAAAATATTCAATAAGGATTCCAAAAAGACTGTGTTATGTCATAGCCATAGAGCTAAAGTAGCACTAGACATGAACGTCAACCTATATATTCAATCACTTACCAACAACTCAATGATATACACATGTGTACTTTTTTAAGTTCACAACTCAATTTCAAATATGTAAACATATATATATAAATGTGTAGATATTTGTTATATATAAATAGACTAATATGTTATCACATGCTACTAATTACAATTCACCTTTTTCTTCATCTCAAACATCCAATAAATCGTTCAAATCTTAAGGCTATTGGAAGGCATTACATGTGTTTTAACTATAATAATTTATGTTGTTGTGGTTGTGTGGCCTGCCCCTATCAAATGTTTATTCAAATTATTATCATCACCTTTGTACAGTCTGAGTGATCTACTATTCAAGAAGCAGCCCTGTGTCTCTAGAGTCACCCGTGGATGTCAAACAGTGTCTCAGAATGATGATGATATACAATTGAAAGATTGTCTAAAGAATAGTAGGTTCAGATCTTGTATAAGCAGAATGATCCCTCAGTTATGATGAGACTGAATCTTCTGGGGAAACAGCTGGTATTGGTTGAGAAAGGATTACAATCCCTGTTAAGTGAGCTCATCACCATGACACAATAGGAAATGCTCTCACCCCCCAACTCTGCCATGATTCCAGGTGCCCCAAGCCTTTGCAATCACCTTCACCTGCCTGATTAGAACCAACTCAGGCAGATTATATATCCAGTGGCCTTTGGTACATAAATGCCTGTCTAGGTCAAGATCTTTGAGACTTCTCTTTCCATTTTCACCTGTGGATAGGTGAACAAGATCTACTCAGGTAACCACCCCCTTTTCATTGTTAAAGAGTAATTATCCTAATATGCCTCTCAATTGAACATATTGATCCCCTCCTCCAGTGTTGTCCCTTACTCATTAAAGCTAAAACACAAGATTCATTTGTTCCACAGGATATATACATATGCTGTTTCAGATAGAGGGGCCATGATGATGAGTTCAGATAAATGCTTGGAACCTCCTCAGAGTTCCCCAATACACGGAGGTCCAACCACACAAGCTCACCAATACCAGCTTCTCAAATTCTAAGAGAATCCTACATATAGCCCCACATCCCCTCTTCATTTTGGTGGCTAAAATTTGTAATATTTTCTACCAAATATCCAGATTATTTTCTCAACCATCATGCATTGACTGTCTACATTATTCTTTCTTAATTAGTGTTATGAATTAAATTGTGTCCCCCCAAAATGTGTGTCAAATTTGCTAGGCCATGATTCCCAGTATTGTGTGATTGTCTACCATTGTGTCATCTGATGTGATTTTCCTATGTTTTGTAAATTCTGCCTTTGTGATGACAATGAAGCAGAATTCAATCTACAAGATTAGGTTATGTCTTAAGTCAATCTTTTGAGATATAAAAGAGAGAAGTGAGCAGAGAGACATGGAGACCTCATACCACCAAGAAAGTAGAGCCAGGAGCACGTGACCTTTGAACTTTTTACCTGGAATCCTGCACTAAGAAGCTCCTAGAGTGGGAGAATTTTGATGACAAGGACCTTCCTCCAGAGCCAACAGAGCGAGAAAGTCTTCCCCTGAAGCTAAAACCCTGAATGAACTTCCAGCCTCCTAGACTGTGAGAAAATAAACTTCCATTTGTAAAGCCATCCACTTGTAATATTTCTGTTATAGCAGCACTAGATAACTAAGACAACTGGCTATTACTAAATTTATCTTAAATATTCTGAAACCTAACCTTTCAAATCCTGGCATTCAGGGTTCTTAGAGCCGGCAATACCTGACATGAAGATGGCTTCTGTTTAAATAATTGCAATATTCACACTTGAAGGCAATAAATGAAGAACATAAATAGCCTCACATCAGTTCAGATCAGAGTCTGGGATAAATGAGTTGTCTGGTTAGGTTGTGCCACCGTATTGATTATAAAGCACACACATGCACACAGAAAAAAAACTTTAGTTTTCAGGGCTGTTTGAATTTCAGAATTTGAATTTCAGCTCTAAAATGTCACTTGGCTTTTCCTCAGATATTACATTTCCTTGCTGAAATTCTTCAATGTTTCTTCCATTTTTTAAAACTTTTCTTCTTACTATCTTTTTAAAAGGTACAATGGTTATTTTCTTTGCTAATTTCAGTAATCCGTTTATTGGTGGACTGCTTCTAAAATACTCCTCTTATTTGAGGATCACATATACCTGCTTCTTACTCTGTCTCTTAATTTTTTTTTAATGTATCTTGGACTTTGTGTATAAAGAATTATATAGCTCTGACCTGATACATTTCTCCAGAAGCCACTTACTCTTTCTTATTTGGCATAGAAGATTAAGGTGTGATCAACAGGATTCAGTTAGGTACTGATCTGATTTGAAGTATTATAGTTTTTATAAGACTTAATTCACTCTGGTTTGTGCCTGCTCCTTAGTTATGTTCCTTCAGGTTTTGTTTGTGACTCTGATGGGTCTTTTTTCTTAGCCTAAAAGAGTTCAGGGATTTGTTTTTTCTTTCAGAATTTTTTAGCTTACAACTTTAACCTTCTTCTCTTCTCACACTCTCACTTTCAAAAATACGGCACATTTCTCAAGTAGAAAACTGGTTTTATGCTTGTCTTTTTATATTTAATGAAGCAACAAGAATTCATTACAAACACAAATATCAAGCTAAAAATAATCATAAGAAGAAAAACTATATCACAGAATGTATATTTCAGAAATAATTGTAGACCAAAGCTACTCAGTCCTGAGTGTCCTCTTAAAGTTGAACAATGAATTAGGCTCAGCCTTCTCATTATAAAAGAAAAAAAAAATGAATTATCAGTTTCACAGCTTACATAGATGAGTTATTATGATATATAACATGTATTAAAGTCTCAGAATTCATGTCCTGAGGAAAAAAAGAGTTATACAGATTGCTAGGGAAAATTTGTCAACAAATAATTTGGGCAGTGAAGTTTTGGATAATAATATCAACAGTCATGAAGTTATCAAATAAACGTTTATGCGAATCCAAGGTCAGAGAATATTGATAATTTAAAAATTTGTGAAATAACAACCCAAACCAAAACCAAACCCGTTGCCATCGAGTTGATTCTAATTCATATCGACCCTGTCGGACAGAGTAGAACTGCCCCACAGAGTTTCCAAGGAGCAGCTGGTAGATTCAAACAGCCAACCTTTTCATTAGCACCTGTAGCTCTTAAACACTGCTCCACCAGTGCTCAGAAATACACTATACACACACACACACACACACACACACACACACACACACATTTCATTGCCCTATCTATTTCAACTTGATAGAGGGCTTGAGTCAATTGAAATTGAGACAAGCAAGAGCAAAAGCAACAACCAAAGACCAAATCCATAAGACTTACAGTCTCTGAAGTTCTCCCTTTGTTTTCTCCTCTTATTATATGTCAATCTCCCCTTATTATATATTCTCTTGTGCTTCTTCTGCTTATATCCCCTTTTCCACTTTCTTTTTCCTTCCACCAGGTTATAAATCCTTATTTTTCACACACTTTTTCAATTTAGCACAAAATATAAGTTTATTTTTATCCTTGGTTTCAATAGTGGGAGAGTTGTATATTTCATAATGCCTTCAAAAAGAATGAGCACATTAGCTCTTACTTAATCTGAATGGGGGCTCTGATGTCTGAGGCCATACTGTCCGTAGATCCAAGGTTACAATCCAGCTTTTTCATGAGTTTTCCATAAATATTAAAGGAACTGTAACCTAGTTGCCAAACAACATCTTAGATAGTTAACACAATATTACAAAATAATTTCATAATCAGTAATCTATTCTGAACACTATAAAATGGTGAATGTAGACAAAAAAAAAAAGTTAAACCTACAATAATTTATCTTTTAAAGTGAGTAGCTGAGAGCATTTTTCTTTAGGTAAGAGGCAATGAGCATAAAAATTAAATCAACATGTAGCATAGGCTACTTGATTTCAGAGAAATATTGCATCTCTTTATATAAGAAAGTTTTCCAGTCCATGAATAGAGATAACTGTCAATATCCATGGAAACCCTGGTGGCATAGTGGTTAAGTGCTATGGCTGCTAACCAAAAGGTCAGCAGTTCAAATCCACCAGGTACTCCTTGGAAACCCTGGGGGGCAGTTCTACTCTGTCTTATGGGGTAGCTATGAGTTGGAATCGACTTGGCAGCAACAGGTTTTTTTTTTTTTTAATCAATATCCATTAGTGGTTCTGTGACAAAAGTACTGTGTCTGATTTTTGAAAACTTCTCAAGGTCATCTATGAGCTATTAAAAATACAGATAACTCATAAAAAGGACACTTGCAGTATTTGAAAGTCTTAAAGTACATGGAATTAGCTCACAAATAAGCAAATACGTAATTACATTAATAAATCATTATTGACTTGAATAAAACAGTCTAAGATTTTCCCTGCTGAATTGAGAATGATTAGCATACTTGATCCAATAAGATGGTCTATACCTCAAACACATTGAGTATCTGTCAGGTAAGCTCCTAATTTTGTATAATTATTTAAGCATTTGCGGTGCTTGAAATCGTCTGAAGTTACGCAAAGTAACTTGTGTTCACATTAGGTAGCTGGGAGCTCTTCTGAAGTTGGCTACTTAGTCTCCTCATTGCCACCTTCATATTCTTGTTCCTCAATGTATAGATGGCAGGATTCAGGATGGGTGTAATCATGAAGTCAAAAATGGAAAGAAATTTATCCACCGGCACTGAGAGATACGGCCACACGTAGCCAAAAATGCATGGTCCAAAGAACAAAACCACCACAGTGATATGAGCTGACAAAGTAAAGAGGGCCGTGGACAAGCCGCCTGAAGAGTGTTTCCATACAGTGACCAGAATGAAGATGTAGGAGAAAATCAATAAGAAGAAGGTTCCCATGGAAATGAACCCACTGTTGGCAGTAACTATGAATTCCAGTGTGTGAGTGTCTGTGCAGGCAAGTTTGATAAATCGAGGTAGATCACAGTAAAAGCTATCTATCTCATTAGGGCCACAAAAATGCAAATGGACAACAAAAGCTAGCTGGGCCACTGAGTGAATGACACCAATAATCCAAGCACCAACCAGAAGCCAAATGCACATCCGTGGACTCATGATGGTCAGGTAGTGGAGGGGCTTACATATGGCCACATACCTGTCAAAAGCCATGGCTATGAGCAGCACCATCTCAGATCCACCCAGGACATGAAGGATAAAAATCTGGATGACACACCCCTGGAATGATATTGACTTCTGCCCAGAGTACAGGTCATAAATCATCTTAGGAACCGTTAATGTAGAAAGACACAAATCAATAAATGAGAGGTTGGCTAGCAGGATGTACATAGGGGAATGTAAATGAAGGTCAAAGATCACTGTAAACACAACAAGGACGTTTCCGAGAATAATTACTATATAGAAAATGGTAGAGCAGGAAAGTAGAAAATGCTGCATCGGCCTGGAGGTAGAAAGTCCCAGGAGCACAAATTCAGACACAGCAGGATAATTTGTCTTATTCATTGACTCGTCTGTGTTACCCTAAAGGGACAACAAGGAGAAAAAAAGAGAGAGAGAGAGATGAACTGGAGCTGTTGAAAGAATCAGATGACATTTCACTTTAAACTTTGACATTAAAGAAACATCTGCACCAACAGACACAAAAGTCCTTCTG
Source organism: Elephas maximus indicus (assembly GCF_024166365.1). Classification (NCBI taxonomy): domain Eukaryota; kingdom Metazoa; phylum Chordata; class Mammalia; order Proboscidea; family Elephantidae; genus Elephas; species Elephas maximus. The sequence goes on along the minus strand of NC_064828.1, from coordinate 25,066,953 downwards.
AAAAGGAAATGCATTCGTTATTCATTTAACAAGTATTAATTGAGCAGCTACCATGAACACCGCCTATGAACCAAGCACTGTGTCACACTCTGGGCTAAAACATAGACCCTGCCTTCATGTAGTTTGCTGTCTACTAGTGAAGATAGGCAGTAAGTAACTAATCACATAATTAGATGATTATAATGGTGATAAGTGACGTGAAGAAAAGAACAAAATGCTATGAGAACAATGACAGCACATAACAGTGCAATCTGCTCTGGTCTGAAAGATACTTGTGTTAAGATTGATGAAATGATGAATAGAAGTTAATTTAGTGAGAAAGAGTAGCAAGAGTTATTTAGACAAAGGAAAACCCAGAAGCATGAAGAAACATCAGTTTGGAATAAAAGAAGACCAGTAAGGATCAGGACACCTTACAGTATGTGCTAAGAATTTGGTCTGTATCTTAGGAGTGATAAAAGCCATTGAGGCACAACTGTGAAATAATATCTGTGCCTTAAAATACTTACGGTAGTTGCCCTTGTGGTACAATGGTTAAGTGTTCAGTGTTTATCTGCTAACCCAAAAGTTGGAAGTTTGAACCCACCAGCAGCTCTGTGTGAGAAAAGACCTGGCAATCTGCTCCTGTAAAGATTATAGCCTAGGAAACCCTATGGGGCAGTTCTACTCCATCATATAGGGTTTCTATGAGTTTGAATTGACTCAACGGCATACAGCAACAACAGTCGCAAAGAAAAGGATGCAATAGAAGAATTTAGAGGGAAGTGAGAGATGACAATTAGTCAATTAAAAGATCATAGCGAGTCAAGGTGGACAGAATAAACACAATTTACCAGCTTTGTAAAAATAAAGTGAGTTCCTTACCTTACAACATTGACTAAAATGAGTTTGAATGGCTATTTAAATTAAAATTTAAAACAATAAAAAAGTAAGAAAATATAGGCTTATATGTATTATCCTTTGTCTGAGAAAAAATCTTTCTAAACATATCCCCATATGCACAAATCATACAGTAAAAACTGACACTTGTCAGTATAAAAAAATTTAAATCTTCTATATACATTTTTTGAAGTGAAAGAAAGTGGGAGAGTTTTTAAACAAAATAAGCATAATCTAAATTACAATGACCAAAACACATAACGACTGTGAAAAAAATAAGAAACACAAATACAAACAGTCAATAAACATACGGAGAACATTTCAACACTCTAGTAATCAAACAAATGTAAAAAATCAATGAGTTCCTATTATTAAAAAAATGTAATAAATTGTCAAAGTTTAAAATAAACGAATAGTACATCCTGGGTAAGGCTGTGAGAAAACACAAACTCTTATATCCTACAATTCTAAGGACAAATTGATACATCTTCACAAAGAACACAATTTCAAAACATATATCAAATATTTTGAAATTACCATATGACTAAGAATCCAATTACAAGAAATTTTTCTTAATATAATTATGACAGATGAGATGAAATATTTGTCTATTAGAGCAAATGTTACACAATTAGTTACAAAAACGGGGGAAAAAAAAGGAAATAACCTAAATGCCAACAGTGGGAAAAATGTTCACCTAGGAAAGGAACTCAACCTTATATGTAGAAAAATAATATCAAAGACAAATGTTTATAAGTATCTTTAATTAAAAAGAGCAGTACACATGCACGCACACAAAATGTACAGAAAACACACTTTAAAAAATAAGCGTAGTAAGCAGAAACAAAGGATAAGCAACAAATTGTTGATTTCTGGGCTTAGATTTATTTATTGGGTTGAACTATAAGAAACTGCCATTTCAACAAGTCAAAAAATGGTCAAATATCAATTTGCCATAAGAATTGAGCAAGAGAGAAAGGGACAGTCACTGAGGTGAATGGCAATGGTGTACCATTGCAAGGAACTGCCAGCTCTTTTTATTAAGAATATTTTGAACACACAATGTTTGAATTTTAAAAAATGCATGCACTGAGATGCAAAATGTACATTCAGTATGGTCACAATTATAGAGATGAAGTAAGAATTGTTTTAAAGGCTAAGAGATTAATTGCTGTTGTTTGGTTAGTTGACATCGAGTGAATCATACTGATGGTGACTCCATGTGTGCACAGTAGAACTACGCCACAGGTATACAATGCTGTGACCTGTAGGAGGAAACCCTGGTGGCACAGTGGTTAAGTGCTAGGGCTGCTAACCAAAGGGTTGGCAGTTCGGATCCACCAGGTGATCCTTGGAAACTCTGTGGGGCAGTTCTATTCTGTCCTATAGGGTCGCTGTGAGTCGGAGTCGACTCGACGGCACTGGGTTTGGTTTTTTTTTTTTTGACCTGTACGAAGCAGACTGCCAGGCCTGTCTGCCACAGTGCCTCTGAGTGGGCTCGAACAGCTAACTTTTGGCCAGTAGTTTAGATAATAGAAAAGTAAATTAAAAAGAAATTACCAATTGTTTTCTCTAAAAAATGGAAAGGAGTGACTTTGTTCCTTCCTTCTCCTTTTCTTTATTTTCCAAATATTCAGAATTTCTTAATTTAATATCAGTAGCCTTCAATTAATACAGTTCAATGTGAAAAATGAAACAATATTATCTTCAAATAAGAATATAGATGATTTTGATTAAGAAAATATGAGTGTTCTACTATGAAAGGAAGGTAACAGTTAAATTTTTTAAAAAGGGAAAATATCATCAGGTAACTCAGAATTGAAAAACTATGGATGACAAAATCATTTAAAGACATTCAATCTCACCAATCATTAAGAAAATGCAAATTAAAATAGCTTTTGTTTTGTTTTTATTGTTATTTCCTAATAGATTGCCAAAGACAAAAAGGAAAAAGAATTAAATTAAATTAATCCCAGTGTGTTCAAAGGAGTCCTTATAATAGGAGCTTTTATGTATGATCAATGGAAGTAGAAATTAATACTATTTATTAGAATTTAAAATGTAGAAATTCAGGCAATAATAGAAATCCCTAAGGGTTGAATTTATGGAGAAAATATCATAATCAAAAGGCAATTCCACAGCTTACTTACACAAATGTGGATTTAGATAGATATATTACATGTAATACATACATAACATCTACATAATAAACACACATATATGTACATGACATACATATGTATATATATGTTAATTAAACTGTTAATTCAATAGACATAGCAAGGAATTATAAAGAACAAAATATGAATGTATAATAAAAGAATTTTTAATCAAATTACAATAAATACATATAATAAAATAATATACAGCTATTAAAAAAGGTATATACACCTATATATAGAGACCTGAAGTGAAAAACAAAACTTGCAGAACGGAATCAATAGTATGATTCTGTGTGTACATAAAAAATCTTTAAAAAAGTGAAAATTTTTAAGAATTATTAATCTAGTAAAACAATATTTTAAGTGCCTTTTACTTCCTAAAATTCTTACTTCTGCATTTTATACACCCTTTAAAATTATTAGTATTTATTGATAAGAAATATGGATTTTTGAAATACAAAAGAAGATCTTCAAGACACAGCATGTTAAAAAAATATCACACAGTACTGAAAAAAGAATTTTTCTAGAGGTGAGCAACTCTTTTTTCATTAAAGATCGAAATAACCAGTATAGAAAAAAAGTTGTCATCAAGGGGTCCCTTCTGCAATACAACCTTTATGTTTCTAATACAATCTTTTTCTGGAAATATGTGTTTGTGTGTGTATGTTAATTGATAAATTTCTTGGTGTGTTTTTGATGGAGATATAAAAAAGCAAAAGAAAAGGCAAGGAAATCACAGGGATAAAATAAAAAAACAGGAGACCAGAGGAATAGAAGTAAGCAACGAAAGACGAAAAGAGAGAAGGCAGTCTCGTGAGAGTTACTTGATTAGTTACAACTTTCCTTGAACTCCTCCACTGACCTCCACTGCTTCACAACAAAAGTTGGTACAGACTTCTTAGTACACACGATTTGTCCTCTGTCCTTTTCCTCAGTTTCACTTCTTGTTTCTCCCATACCCCCACAAAGTACTCTCCAGTTATCATGAACTACTTAGATAACCTATTTTCGTTCGTCTGTTTGTTCATTTTTATGACTAAACATATGTGTGCATGCTTTCTGTTCTGTTGATTGCTTCTCATTCTGTAAGTCACAATCCATGTATCACTTCATCAAGGACAAGAAACCAGTTGGTGTTGAATCAATCCCAGCTCATGGTGACCCCATGTGTGTCAGTGTAGAACTGCTCCATCAGGTTTTCAATGGCTGATTTTTTGGAAGTAGATTGCCAAGCCTTCTTCCAAGCTGCCTCTAGGTAGACTCAAACCTCTAAGCTTTTGGTTTGCAGCTGAGAACATTAACCACGTACACCACCTAAGGGTGCCTTCATCAAGGGCAGCACCACTTATTTTCAGCCTGCATTGTTCTCATGTCATACAAACATCTATAATAATGCTTACGACACTACTTTATATTCACATTTGACCATCCTGTCTATCATTCCTACCAAGTCTATAAGTTACCTGTAGACAGAGATAGCATTTCATTCACAAATTCTGGTCATAGTAAGTGTTTAGTAAATGGATAAATGGGTGGGTGGAAGGATGATCTGATGATACTAGTTTCTTAGTATATAATGTTTTATTCTATATTTTTTACCTTGTTCGTAGAATGACTAATGAAATCAGATATATATATATATAGAGAGAGAGAGAGAGAGAGCATCTAGCTTGGCTATAACTTTGCCTAAAGACAAAAAATTGAATCCAATAAGGAAAATGGAGACTCACCCAAGGCTAATATGAATCCAGAGTCGACTTTTGAGGCACACATGTGTATCTTCTTTATTAGACACAGAAATTTCCCCATGAATCAGGTACAATCCACAATTACAGAACAGTCCACAAGGGCTGAAACAATAGTTCCAACTTCCTATGCATAAAGTTAGTATCCAGGATGTAGTCAATAAAATTTTCAAACTGGAAAAGAGAGATCAAAACTTTATCCTTCTGGCATTTCAAAAAGCTACCAACGTTAATAGTATCTTACCTACTTTTTTTTTTTACCTACTTAGAAGGCCAAAAAAAAAAGATATAAAAAAGTAATATTTAGCTATGCCTATATCACTTTCAAAATCTTTCCACTTTTATGCTTTATTGTTGTTATTTGGACATAATTAGTGCTCCAGCAGAAACATTAGCTCTCAGGGATCACTTAATTTATCATTGACCTAGTAGTTCTGAATACGTTCACCTTGGGAATTCTTGGAATTCCAATGGCTTGAAGAGAGAAGGAAATTTTGTTCAGAGTGAAATTAAAAAACATAAAGGAAAACAAAGGAACCTCTGTACAAAAAAGCATTACTAAGAAGATTCTTTATGAGAATCAATGTTTCCAGGCAGTACAATGTCTACTTCTAGGCCATAAACCTTTAAAACTAATATCAGTGAGTAGAGAATAGTTACTAACAAACACATTAAATGAGCACAGCTTAAAATTCTTTTTTAAAATTTTAAAATTCTATTGTGAATCATATTCATGAAATAGTTTACGAAATTCTGCCTTTGCAATCCATTTTTAATGAAGTTAAGCCTAAGATAAAATAAATAATTGGCCCATTACCCTGTTGATTGTAGAGTCAAGACTCAAAACCAATCTGTCTGATTTCAAAGACCCTGTAATTAACCACTGTAATATACTGCCTCCCTTTTATATCATTATGTACATAGACACTAATGTTGGTTCACAGGCTTACATGGCTTTTAAATTTCATAGTCATTGTGACAACTATGTCATGTGATATTTATAACAAGATTACAAGGTAAATGAGCAATATTTTTTAATTTAATATATTAAAACAAGAACCTATAGCACATGATTCATTTAAGTTTAGCAGCAGAACAGGGACTAGATCTCAAATAAGACTGGGCTCAACCTTGATGCCAGTTATACTAAATGCCTGGAATATTGCTCGTAAAAGAATCTCAAACAAACACAAAATCCTATTTCAAATACCTTAATCACAGGCAGTCAAAGTTATAATAAAAACTCCTCTTAAATATATTATTTTATTTAGCTGAGATAAAAATACAAATTTGGAGAGCAAATTCTGGATGAGAGCATGAGGAGCTTGGCTGACCTGCTCTCGAGTGAAACTGCCAAAAACTATTTAAAAACAACCATTTAAAACCTCTGGAAATTGTCCTAAGAGCCAACAACAGATAAAGAAACACCAAATCAAGAAAACCTGTAAAATTCAGTAAAAAAGACAACCAAACCAAAAACCAAACCCAGTGCCGTTGAGTCGATTCCGACTCATAGCGACCATATAGGCAACAGTCTGTGATATTTTAAATAAGTCAGCTTCCTCTTCACCCTTTCCCACCCAGCTTGGAAAAAAACCCACTTTCTGCCAAGAACTCACGGCTATCTCTCCCCTCAGCTTCCCAGGAGAAGAAGACTATCAGTGTTTCTCACCCTGCCCCCAGATATCTGTTGGTGAGGCTATGTACTGGGCAAGTATGGTTGAGAAGTAGGGACTACCTTCCTTCATCCAGCCCCCACTCATGGGAATGAGTCTCTACCATGGAGTGGCAGACAAAAGAATACTGAAGCCCTAATCACCCTTTCTCCAGGTCATGAGGCAGTGGATCTACTCCAGGAGGGGTGAATCGAAAGTACTTCAGACTTCTGTCCCTCTCCCCACTGAGTGCTCAGCTCCAAGAGCAGATGTGTCAGTCAGAAAGAAGCTTGCCATTGTCCTCACCCATAGCTCCACAGCCTTGGCGCAGATATTTTGCCTGGGGAGAGAAGAGGCCATAAAACAGTAACTTCTAAACTCTTCCCTAAGGAACTGACTTCATATACAGAAGAATGTGCAGAAGTTCTAGCCTAAGGATGCTCTCGTCAACAATGGAGGTTGTGTTGAAAGGCAATTAGGAGGAGATAAAAAAACAGGTTAAACTGTAGGCCAGCTAGTTTTCAGGAAAGAACCAGGGAATATGGCATATGGGAGGAAGACTCCTGGGATCGTAACAAATATCGAACACTAAACTCAGAAATTATTTCTTCGAATGATCTGGAATTTGATTAGGCTATCTTTAGAATAATTAATGCCTCTCCTATGCCTCTAAAAAAAAAAAAAATTTTTTTTTTTCTAACAATGCCTCTAGCATTGTTAAAAACAGTGAAGCAATAAGTCAGCAATTAGTGGAATTTAATAGCTGGATATGGCGAAAGAAAGAAAGGGAGAGAGCACTAATAAACCCTCTGTCATCCCAGAGTGACTCTGGGCATACTCAATGCTGGGCCCCCCAGAGGAGAAACATCAGAGGCTAAATACTGTTAGGGAGATAAAAAAAATAAATAATTCAGCTAGTCACTAAACAAATAAACAAGGAAATAAGTCTTGCGGGGGAGAGAGTAGGAGGGAAAACCAGTACGCAGATTAGCTGTTTTATATTGTCTAAAATTTCCAGTTCCCAACAAAAATTTATGAGAAAATGCAAAGCAACAGGAAAATGTGACCCATATACTGGCGGGGGGTGGGGGGGTGGGGGAGTCATATGAGCAGCCTGTGAAAATGACCAGATATAGATTTCTAAGAAAAATATTTCAAAGTAACCACTATAAGCACGTTTATAGGACTAAAGAAAACCATGTTTAGAGAAGTAAAAGCAAATATGAAGAAAATGTTGGATCGAATAAAGAATATCAATAAAGACAAACCAAACCAAACCCGTTGCCATCCAGTTGATTCTGACTCATAGCGACTGTATAGGACAGAGTAGAACTGCCCCATAGGGTTTCCAAGGAGCAGCTGGTGGATTTGAACTGCTGACCTTTTTGTTAGCAGCTGAACACTTAACCACAGCACCACCAGGGCATAGCAATTATTAAAAAGGGACCAAATGAAAATTCTGGAGTTGGAATGTACAATAACTAAACAAAAAATTCACTAGAGCAGCTCAACCGTAGATTTAAACTGGCAGAAGAAAGAATAACTAAATGCCTTCCAGATTCATCCATGATATGAGAGGTTTCACGGATTCATCCTTGTTCTTTATCATTGCATAGTATTCCACTGTGTGAATATACCATAATTTGTTTATCCATTCATCCTTTGATGTCCACCTAGGTTGTCACCGTCTTTTAGCTATTGTAAACAGTGCTGCAATGAACATGGGTGTGCATATATCTGATTCTTGTAAGGGCTCTTATTTATGTTCCAAGGAGTGGGATTGCTGTATGGTATGGTAGTTCTATTTTCAGCTTTTTAATGAAGCGCCAAATCAATTTCCAAAGCGGTTGTACCATTTTACATTCTCACCAGCAGCACGTAAGTGTTCCAGCCTTTCCACAACCTCTGCAACATTTATTATTTTGTTTTTTGGATTAATGTCAGCCTTTTTTGTTGGGGTGAGATGGACTCTCATTGTAGTTTTGATTTACTTTTCTCTAATGGCTAATGATTTTGAGCATTTTGTCATGTATCTGTGAGCCACCTGAGTTCTTTGATGAAGTGCTTGTTCATGTCCTTTGCCCATTTTTTAATCAGGTTATTTGTCTTTTTGTAGTTGAGGTTTTGCAGTATCTTATAGATTTTATAGACTAGACTCTGATTGGATTTGTCATAGCCATTTTTTTTTTCCCCCAGTCTATAGGTTCCCTTTTTACTCTTTTGGTGAAGTCTTTGGATGAACATCAGTGTTTGATTTTTAGGAGCTCCCAGTTACCTAGTTTCCTTCCTGGTGTTTGTGCATTTTTAGTAGTGTTTTGTACACTGTTAATGCCTTGTGTTAGGGCCCCTAGCACTGTCCCTATTTTTTCTTCCATGATCTTTATTGTTTTAGATTTTATGTTTAAGTCTTTGATTCATTTCCAGTTTCTTTTTGTGCATGATTCTTGTTTCCTTTTCTTGCAGATGCATATCCAGTTATACCAGCACCATTTGTTAAAGAGATTGTCTTTTCCCCAGTTAAGGGCTTTGGGACTCTGTCAAATGTCAGCTGCTCATAAGTGGATGAATTTATGCCTGGATTCTCAATTCTGTTCCAATGGTCTATGTATCTGTTACTGAACAAGTACCAGGCTCTTTTGACTATGGTGGCAGTATAACAGATTCTAAAATCAGGTAGCATGCGGATTCCCACTTTGTTCTCCTTTTTTAGTAAAGCTTTATTTAACTGGGGCCTCTTCTGTTTCCATACGAAGTTAGTGATTTTTTTCTTTATCTTACTAAAAAATGCTATTGGATTTTGGATTGGGATTGCATTGCATCTGTAGATCGCGTTGGGTAGAAGAGACAGTTTGACAGTGTTGACTCTTCCTATCCGTGAGCAAGGTATGTTTTTCCACTGACCTAGGTCTCTTCTTGTTTCTTGCAGTGGTATCCTGTAGTTTTCTTTGTATAGGTCTTTCACGTTCCTGGTTTGATTTATTCCTAAATATTTTATCTTCTTGGGGACTATCGTAAATGGTATTGATTTGGTGATTTCCTCTTCGATGTTCTCTTTGTTGGTGTAGAGGAATTCAACTGATTTTTGTATGTTTATCTTGCATCCTGATATTCTGCTGAACTCTTCTGTTAGTTCCAGTAGTTTTCTTGTGGATTCTTCAGGGTCTTCTGTGTATAAGATCATATTATCTGCAAAGAGAGATACTTTTACTTCTTCCTTACCAATATGGATGCCCTTTATTTCTTTATGTAGCCTCATTGTTCCGGCTAGGACCTCCAGCACAATGTTGAATAAGAGTGGTGATAAAAGGCATCTTTGTCTGGTTCCGGTTCTCAAGGGGAATGCTTTCAGGCTCTCTCCATTTAAGATGATCTTGGCCTTTGGCTTTGCATAAATGCCCTGTATTATGTTGAGGAATTTCCCTTCTATTCCTATTTTGCTGAGTTTTTTTTTTTTTTAATCATGAATGGGTGTTGGACTTTGTCAAATGCCTTTCCTGAGTCAGTTGATAAGATCATGTGGTTCTTGTCCTTAGTCTTATTTATGTGATGGATTACATTGATTGTTTTTCTAATGTTGAAATATCCCTGCATATGAATCCCACTTGGTCATGGTGAATTACTTTTTTGATATGTTGTTGAATTCTATTAACTAGAATTTTGTTGAGGATTTTTGCATCTAAGCTCATTAGGGATATTAGTCTGTAATTTTCTTTTTTTGTGGTGTCTTTACCTGGTTTTGGTATCGGAGCTATGCTGGCTTCATAGAATGAATTTGGGATTATTCCATCCTTTTCTATGCTCTGAAGTACCTTTAGTAGTAGTGGCGTTAACTCTTCTCTGAAAGTTTAATAGAATTCTCCAGCGAAGCCCTCAGGGCCAGGGCATTTTTTTGTTGTTGGGAGTCTCTTTAGCTACCTTTTCAATCTCTTCTTTTGTTACAGGTTTATTAAGTTGTTCTACCTCTGTTTGTGTCAGTTTAAGTAGGTAGTGAGTTTCTGGAAATTGTCCATTTCCTCAAGTTTTTCAAATTTGTTAGAGTGTAAATTTTTTTATAGTAATCTATGATGAGTCTTTTAATTTCAGTTGGTTCTGTTGTGATATCACCCATGTCATTTCTTATTTGAGTTATTTGTTTCCTCGCCTGTTTTTCTTTTGTCAGTTTGGCCAGTGGTTTATTGATTTTATTGATCTTTTCAAAGAACTAGCTTTTTTGGCCTTAACTCTTTCAATTGTTTTTCTATTCTCTATTTCATTTAATTCTGCTCCAAATTTTATTGTTTGCTTTCTTCTGATGCCCAAAGAATACTTTTTGCTGCTATCTTTGTATTTGTTCTTGCTGTAGAGATAATCCTTTGATTTTCACCCTTTCTTCTTTTTGGATGTGTGCATTTATTGCTATAAATTGACCTCTGAGCACTCCTTTTGCTGTGTCCCAAAGGTTCTGGTAGGTTGTGTTTTCATTCTCTTTTGATTCTACGTATTTCTTTATTGTGTCCTTAATTTTTTCTACAACCCACAAGTTTTTGAGCAAGATATTGTTCAGTTTACATGTGTTTGATTTTTTTTTCCTTGCTTTTTCTGTTATTGATTTCTACTTTTATGGCTTTATGGTCAGAAAAGATGCTTTGTAATAGTTCCATGTTTTGGATTCTATTAAGGCTTGCTTTATGGCCTAATATGTGGTCTGTTCTGGCGACTGTTTCATGTGCATTGGAAAAGAAAGTATACTTGACTGCTGTTAGGTGGAGTATTCTCTATATGTCTATGAGGTCAAGTTGGTTGATTGTGGTATTTATATCTTCCATGTCTTTATTAAGCTTTTTCTGGATGTTCTGTCCTTCACCAAAAGTGGTGTGTTAGAGTTTGTTTTACGTATTTTGGAGTCCTGCCGTTGGGTGCATAAATATTTATTATGGTTATGTTCTCCTGGTGTAATGACCCTTTAATCCTTATCTAGTGTCCTTCCTTATCCTTTGTGGTGGATTTTACTTTAAAATCTATTTTGTCAGAAATTAACATTGCCACTCCCACTCTTTTTTTTATTGTTATTTACTTGATATAATTTTTTCCATCCTTTGAGCTTTAGTTTGTTTGTGTTTTTAAGTCTAAGGTTTGTCTCTTGTAGGCAGTGTGTAGATGAATCATTTTTTTTTTAATCCATTCTGCCACTCTCTCTTTATTATTGCAATTAGTCCATTTACATTCAGCGTAATTATTGGTAGTATGAGTTTAGTGATGTCATTTTAATGTATTTTTTGGGGGGGGTTGTTGACAGTTTCTTTGTTCCAATTAATTTTCTGTGCTGTCATTTTTTTAATATATTTTATTTTCCTCTTTTTCATTGTTGCTGATTTTGTATTTGAGGTCTTTATGCTTTTCTTGTTTTTTATTTTGACGTGTAGGATTATTAGTTTCCTTTATGGTTACCTTAATATTTACTCCTGTTTTTCTAAGTTTAAACTAATCTTTAATTTCTTTATATAGCCTTGACTTCCTCTCTGTATGAAAGATCTATGATTACATTTTTTAGTTAATCTTTTTTGTTTTAATGTTGTCATCTTTTACATAATGATATCTCTGTTTCGGGTGTTTTAGCTTTGATTTATTTTTGTGATTTCCCCATCTGGGTTGATATCTGGTTGCTCTGTCCTGTATTCTAGTCTTGGGTTTTTATCTCCTGTTATTGATTTTCTAACTGGAGGACTCCCTTTAGTATTTCTTATAATTTTGGTTTGGTTTTTGCAAATTCCCTAAGCTTCTGTTTATCTGGAAATGTCCTAATTTCACCATCATATTTGAGAGACAGTTTTGCAGAATATATAATTTTTAGCTGGCATTTTTTTTCTTCAGGGCTTTATACAGGTCATTCCATTGCCTTCTTGCCTGCGTAGTTTCTGCTGAGTAGTCCGAGTTTATTCTTATTGACTCTCCTTTGTAGGTGACTTTTCATGTATCCCTAGCTGCTCTTAAAATTCTCTCTACAACTTTGGTTTGGCAAGTTTGATTGTAATATGTCTTGGTGACTTTCTTATGGGGTTCGAGAGCGTCTTAGATAGATACATTCTCATCTTTCACAATATCAGGGGAATTTTCTGCCAACAAGTCTTCAACTATTCACTCTGTCTGTTCTGTTATCCCCTCCTGTTCTGGTACTCCAATCTCTTGTAGGCTATTCCTCTTGATAGAGTCAAATGCTTTATCTTCAATCTCACTAATTCTGACTTCCATTGCCTCAATTCTGCTCCTATGACTTTCTATTGAATTGTCTAATTCTAAAATTTTATTGTTAATCTTCTGGATTTTTGTTTGCTGTCTCTCTGTGGATTCTTGCTGTGTATTAAATTGTCATTAGGCTATTCTCTAATTTTCTTAAGTTCCTCTAATGCTTTGTCTGTGTGCTCCTACGCTTGTGCTGCATTTTGTCTGATGGCCTTCCTTATGTCTTGAAGAGTTCTGTATATTAATCTTTTATTCTACCTCTGGTAATTCCAGGGAAGTCTTTTCATCTGGAAGATTGCTTTATTCTTTGTTTTGGGAGCTTGCTGCAGCCATCATTCTCTGCCTCTTTTTGTGACTTGATATTGATTATTGTCTTTGAGCCATCAATAAGTTATTGTATTTATTTATGTTTTCTTACTGTGTTCTGGCTTCTCATTTTGTTTTGATACTCCCGAATAGGCTGCTTGAGTAAGCTAGTTTGGTTATTGCCATGTTTGAAGCTCTAACTTCCAGACACCAGGTGGTTAGAGCTGTTACTAGATATGTGAGCCCAGGAATATGTTCACTTTTCTTGTATGGATTTGACTCAGGTGTTTAGGTAGTTAGTCACCAAATGTGTAGTGAGCTCTCACCTACAGTCCTAGATGAGCAGGGGTCATTGGTATAGGCATAGGTATCTGGGTGCAGTAGGGTGTCACACACTAAGCAAGGCAGGTGGCTGACAACCACCCTTGAGTGTCTATGAGGAAAGCATGACCCTCCTCCCTAGAGTGTGTGGGTGGGTGGGTTTTGCAGCTGGACTACGGGTACCCAGTGATGTTGGCTGTAAGGACTGGGAGGCACCACTTATTCTTGGACCCCTGTTGTGGGTGGCTAGGTGGCATGGATTAAGCCACCAGCCCTCAGACCCCTGATGTGAGTAGGTGAGGACCCTGCTTAATGGGCAGAGCAGTGTCAAATGTCATGAACGTGCCTCTCTACTATATAGCTGAAACTGGTGAAGTTAGACCACAGGCATATACCCTGTTGTACTGTGCTAATGAAGGCCTACGCAATTGAAATGGGCCCACACATGTCTATGAAGGGGTGAAAGGCACTCAAAGTCTGTGGGCCTCTTATGCCTGTACCTAGGCAAAAGAGCTGTTTCTGCCCTGGGTTCCTGGCTTAGGGGAGCCAGCAGATTATTTTTTTTCCCATTTTGTTAATTTGTTCCCTCTCCAAGGCTCAGAGAATGGCTCAGGGCATGTGATGGGTCCTACTTCCACCCCGGGGGACACAGCCGGCTGGGACACAGCTTAGAGAAGGAAAGAAGCAGGGAAGTGGGAGAGAGGTTTTTACTAAATAGCTGTTTTTTGATCTGCACAATAGATTAGATGCAAGTACTTATCTTTTGCCGATTGAGCGCTGTTTTTCAGGTGTCAGTAGACTTTCTGCCACTCGGTCTCTCCTAATGTGAAAAATGCATCCTCTACACCTCTGCTTACCTCACCACTCTCACTCCAGCAATCCAGCCTGCAGAGTGCTGGTCCCCACCAAGTGAGGTCTGGCAACTCCTCACTGCTTGTGAACTGTCTCTCCCTCCCCCTGCTGCTCAGTCCAGCTCCTCAACTTTGCCTTTGATGTTGAGGGCTCCTAATTGTCATATATAATCGATTCACTTGTTTTTTACCGTTCCACATCCACCCCCTCACTTTGGTTGCTACAATTTCTGATAGTTTAAACTGATAATTCAGTATACTTGTGCAATCATCATCCATTTATCATGCATTGACTGTGCACTATATTCTCCCTTAACCTGTTGCTGCTAAGCTGATTCTGACTCATAGCAACCCTATAGGACAGAGTAGAGCTGCCCCATATGCCTTCCAAAGAATGGTTGGTGGATTCGAACTGCTGAGTTCTTAACTGCTGCAACTCCAGGGCTCCATATTCTCCCTACATAGGGCTCGTATTGTGTTTATCTCAAATATTCAAAAGCCTATGTTTTCAAATTCTGACATTCAGATTCTCAGAGCAAGCAGCACTGATATGAACATGTCTTTATTTTGAATAAATGCTGAGCTTCATACAAGAAGAATGTAGGAGAAAAGAAATATGAAAGTTTTTATTTATACTTTTTAAGTGTGCATTTTAGTCAATCTAAAGATTTGAATTTCAAATTTTTTTTAGTTCTGTACATTAGAAAAATAGCTTATTGAAATATTCTTTACCACAAATGCCAACTTAGATTATGACAGATTTAAAAGTCTGAACATATGAGTTGCTTCTGAAATCTATTGTTCCATCTGTAGAATTAGTTAGGTGATTACAGTATTACTACACAGGCCAACCATGCTTATAAATTTAGTTGTTTAATTTGGCACCAAATATTTTAAAACTACATCATTCAAAAATTATATGTACTTAAATTGAAGAAGAGCTGGTGGTGCAGAGGTTGGAAGTTCTTAGGTGCTAACTGAAAGGTCAGTGGTTTGCTTTCACAAGCCACTCCATGGGAAAACATGTGCTTCTGTAAGATTACAAACTTGGAAAACCTATGGGGCAGTTCTACTCTGTCCTATAAGGTCACTATGAGGAGAAACTGACTTGACTGCAACAGATACATTAAATTGAGGCTAAAACATACAGCACGTTTCCTCCAGTCAAAATTCTAACCTCATATAACTCATATATAGAATGTGCATGTTCTTCTATCCTATTAATTTTATTCACTAGGACATCATGAAAGTTAATATTTCATGAAAAAGCAAAATATTGAGAAATAAAACATATCTCTATATTAAGCATGTATTTTTCCTTGAACATCTCAGGTGCAGTTTGAGATAAAAGTGTTATGTGACTGCCTGTTTCTCCCTCACTTCAAGGTTATTTCAGTATAACAAACATATTTTATATGTTTTCGACTCCCGACATTTGCTAGTATATGCACAAAGTGAAACCGGAATAAAACAGTTTATTTACTTGTTTATCCATGATTTCCATTCTTTAAATATAATACATTATATTTGTACACAGAGGTATTGCTAGAAAAATTCCCAAACCAGGCACTCTCCTCACACACCTTCTCTTCAGTCTGGCTGTCCATGGAACACACACCCATTGACAAGAACTTTCAAGTAGTACAATTCCACCCCTTACCTTATTGTGATCCCAAACCTACCCTCCAAATACCAATAAGCTATATTTTTAAGGTGTAAAAGGAACAATGCAAAAAAACTGTACTTTCTAACAACTTCACAGATGTCTGCTTTATATCACCCAAACATAATAAAAATAAAGCTATATTTTTAACAAATTCTATTTATTTAACTACTGAACACTTAAAATACATTTTAAAAGCAACTAATACTTTTGATTAAAAATAAAAGTTTTATACTAAAAAAAGTAGATTAAAATGCAGCCTACCATATCCTGTGGTCGTTCGCAAATATGTGTGGTTGCATGTACACACAGAATAAAATGCTTTTATGGAATATATTTCCAACTGTGGAACCTGTTATTTCTATGACAAGAGTTGGAAGGGAAGAAGGGAAATGAAGGGTGAGACTTACATGCGCTTTGCACACATCTAAATTGTGTGTGTGTGTGTGTGTGTGTGTAAAGCAAGAAGAAAGATTTTATTCGTCATATGTTTCTAGAGGCAAAAGAGGGGAACAGACAAGCACGCTGCCAGAGCCCTGTCTGTCTGAATCCAAGGAATGTTAGAGAATAGGTAAAAGTGGGAACAAGTATGATGCCAGAGCTATGTCTGCCTGCGTACAAGGAACGTTACAGAATCATTACAAATGGGTAAAATCATTAAAAATTTCACCTTTTCACAGGTTGGCTAAAAACTTCTAAATCACCATGATTTTACATTTTGAATTGTCTTTCTTAATAATCATTGGTACAAATTTCAGTAACGACAGTCAGGAGGGTCTTCATTGGTCCGCCAAATCTGACTATTGACTAAATGTTAACAGAAAAAGGGTAACCCTGGTGGAAAGATGAATGGAATATGTGTGGGGTTTTTTGTGCTCTAAGTATTTGTTTAAGTGAAAGGTTCCCTAAAAGATGTTTTTCAAGATTGTCCTAGCTTGATTTTATACCTCAGGGCCCAGTTAATGTGTCCTTGAGTGGCCTTGTGACTCCAGCTTCACGTGAGTCACATTCTTTATACTCAAGGATAGGTAATATCAGCTCCAATTTTAACTTCTAAGTCACTCTCTCCTTTTGATTTCAGATTGGAGATAAGACATAAATGATCAAAACCTGGATTTAGCTGCCCTCCTAGATGGTGGCTGTGGTAGGCTCTTTAAACTCACAGTGTTGGTTTTCCACCATATACTATTTGGTTCTTCACCAGGATCTTAACAGTGACATTCTCATCAATCGCATTGCAGAAATGAGCAGAGTAAGTATACATCAACATTTTAGTCCGAGCCTTTCTTTTGCCTTTTAAGTTGTAAGACAATAGAAAATAAGTTTTATTATGCCTAATACTATCAGGATGTAGACTAAGAATATTACTATTTCTTGCCATAGTGATCTAGCCTATGTACTTATTCCTGATAGTAACCAACCAAAGAAATCTGTTTTTTGTAAGGGTGTTACAGCATGTAACCAACTAGCTTGTTATGCAGTTCTATGTTTATCTTGTTCTACTTCTCCTGTGTTATTTATCCAAAGGCAACAAGAGGTATTTGCTAAAGCAGAAACTCTAACTTCTTGGCCGAATAAAAAATCTGAGGTTTTTCTGTTATGTAATACCGACTGGTTAATGACGTCTGAGATAGCTATCATGTTTCAATCCCATTAGCAACTTTATCTTGGTCCCATAAAACAGAACAAAACAAAACAAACAGAAAAAAAAAAAAAAAGAAAGAAACCATTGTCATCAAGTCGATTCCAACTCATAGCAACCTTATAGAACAGAGTAGAACTGCCCCATAGTGTTTCCAAGGAGTGGCTGGAGGATTCAAACTGTGAACTTTTTGTGTAGCAACTGAGCTCTTAACCACTGTCCCACCAGGACTCCATTTGTTCCCTAGTGATTGATAAATTTCTTAAATATTTTTCTGATTCAACTATACCACAAGTAGGAATTCAAGCTCTTAGAAATGACCAAATCCACCCTGAGTGTTGAACCAATAGATTTTTTTTCAACTCTTGTGTTATAATATGTAACAGTTTAACATTACCTTTCCAATATTTGATAGCATCATTACTACGAATATCTAAAGATAATTTCTGCATTTGCCAGAAATCTAAACACGAGGTTGCCCATGTAAACTCACTGTCAATTGGAAAGGGCCATCTAAACTAGTATGGTTAAATCCACCACACAAAAACATATATCCATAAGTAGCACACAAGATTTGTCTAGAGGAAACAGAAGGCGTAGAAAAACTTGTATGTGACAATCAAATTTCCTTTAGAGAATACATGATGAAAGAGGTAATACGGGGTGGACCTCTCCTGTTGGAGGTCTTTGATTAATCTATTTAATACATGCTAAATGTTCTTCACAAGGGCAAGCTGCCCCTCCCTGGTTTACCTACTAATAGTCATAGATCACTATCTCAGAAGCAGAAATGGAACCTAAGACAAAATGGTGTCTAAGCTAGATTTATGTTAGTCATTTTAGTTAGGCCAAGTGTTTCAGTTTTAGGGTCTATTCATATATTCCCTTCTCCCAACCATGAAATTTCATACAAATTATTTTATCACTATTATAATTGTATCATCTTATGCTCAGACACTCTGATTTTGTGATTTTAAATTAGGGAAAGGCCACACTGGAGGAACCCCTTGGTTTCCCAAAAGGCTGATTCAAGGTGTGTTCTCCTCTGAGAACCTGGTTTATTTAAGATACATTATTTTCTGCATAGCAAAGGGATTACAGTTTGATTACAAATATTAGACAATTATTTCATATATCATCTTGAATACCAACTAAAATAATTACTGATTTACCCTAAATATAGTTCCAGGTCTGATCTTTTTAAATCAGTTTCCCAAAACAGATTAAATTCTTAAAAAAAAAAAAAAACACAACACCTTAAGCAAAACAGATTTACTAGTTTATCTGGGCCATTGTTTGACTCAAAAGTGGCTTCAGAAACCAGTTTTTTTTTTTTTTTTTTTTTTTTCCTCAAAGCTTGAGATTCAAAAGGATACCCAAAGGCAATCGCCTGTGTGGGTTACCTCAACCTCCATAAAAGCCAGAAATCTGGATTCTGGGTAAATTAAAACTTTTGCATCATTCCAACCTTTTGATCATGATCCTGCTATAGATTCTTTAATCAAAAATGTTCAATAATTGCAGTTGGGCACCATCTGGTTTTTAAGATCCCAGTCACCATATGGTGAACTAATAAGTAGAACAGAAACACTGCTACAATAATATTAAGACAATTGTCTGAAATAAGCAATAAAACCATTACCCTAAGGACTTTTAACCAAGGAAATAAATCTCATGAGGTGTTTGTTTATACATAAGCAGCATCACTAATTGCTTTTCCTGTGCCTCAGCAAAAACCACATTCTTCAAAACCTCAGATTTTGGTTTAATATAAACATAGCAACATTTAACTATTAAGGCACAAATTGTTCCTTGGGAGACTAACAGGAATCTAATGCCATTCTATTTTGTAAAATCATAGCTCGAAATTGAGGTGCTTCTTCTCTGGTTAGGATACTTACAACTTTGCTAAGTTTAACGATAGGCAGTTCTAAGAATTATAACATCTACACTTATTAGTTAGATAATTTAGGAGAAAAGAGGAAAATGGTTTCTTATACCCAGAAAGTATGGCCTTAAAACATCAGCAACGTTCCCACATAAACCCACAGTACTCCTTTAGTCCACTCAGTCCTATGTAGTTAATTTCTGTTCCATGTGATTCTGGTTCAGCCAGTCTGTGAACTTGTCAGCTTTTACATAAGAGTCTTGGAAATCTTGATTTTAGTCTAGTCACTGTCCTTTTCACAAGTCCAAAATAGTCCATCTTTTTGTTGAGATGTTTTGGTCAAAAGTTTTCAGCAAATCAGCAAAGTAAAAACTTATCCTGTCAGTGTCAAAGGAACAAGTCAAAGCATGGGATTCAGAAGGAATGACCTCTTTTTGCCAGCTTCTGTTCCTCAATCCAGGTCTCCTGGATGTCGACTGGATTCATGACCTCAGAAGAATACTGCTATGACTATACCATCAAATATCCTAAGGTAAAATCACCACAAATTTATAGTGAAGCAAGAAGAAAGATTTTTTTCAGCATATTTTCCAAGAGGCAAGAATGGGAAATGGAAAAGCATGCTGCCAGAGTTGTGTCTGTCCTAGTTTAAGAAATGTTACAGAATAGGTATGCTATGAGATGAGGCTCTACATTCAAGAAAACTTGGAAACCAAGAGGTCCTCAAGAGACAAATCTGCCTATAAGCTTTGTTGTACCCACAACACAGAGATCAAAAGTTTCCCCCTCACTGAAGCCATGTTTCACAAAAAAATATATTCCACGCTGAGGATAACACTTTCCCATAAACATGTGTCCAAAAAGAACATACACGAAACATTCTGCTGCATTCTGACATGTCAGGCTTCAGGATGAATTTAGAATAAGTTTTACCCATGAAGAAGAATCTGATTAGCGTTAATGATGTTTCCATAGTGAGACAGATTTAAATTGTTTCATAATTTCTTAACTTCTTCCTCTCTCGTATTTAAAATAAATTTCACAGTATTTCAATATCTACTTTCTAGAGATATTTACTGGAATTTTGTGGAAGTTTTGCATATTTTCCAGAAACATCGAGAATTTCTTCTCTCAACTAATTGTAGGGACTTTTGGAATCTCTAGAACAAAGGTTTCTCAGCAAATAGAATGTTTTCTGTACAGCCTCAGAGGTCCCTGGATGTACAGGTTGAGGAGGGTCTCTTCTCATAGATTCACACTTAATTCCTGAATTAAGTTACAGCCTCAGGTACAGATATGTAACTGTAATTAACAGAAATTTCCAGACAGGAAATTGGTTGCTAACAGTTTATGTCAGGAACAACCTGAATGAATAATACGGAGGGCAGCCCCCAGAAAGCTATGAGAAATATTTACCTTGAAAACAGAATTCAGCTTTTGGAATTTAACAGAGTTAAAATGACACCATGGAAGGAGGACTGCCAAGTCAGAGGACCTTGGAAGTACAACTCAGTCATGTTATTTTCTGGCTCGGTGACTTTTTAACAAGTTACTCTGTGACATAACCTCCATTTCATGTAGTTATTATGAAGATTAAAATCAGACAATGTGAGCCAAAAGTCCTGGCATCTGAAATACATTCCAATTTACCTTCTCTGATTTTTCTTTTGGATATCCCCATATTTTTATCTCCTCTCTAGGAAGAGTTCTGCTTTGAGTTATTTGATGATAAAAGTACAAACCTTTGGAAGCCAGAAATTTACTTCTCCCACTTTGAACACCCTGTGCTTTGAAATGTAATTATTATAGCATCATTAGTCTGGCCATTAACATGAATTAATTAATATAGTACTTTTAATACTTTGTCATTTCTAAATTAACATAAAATATCAGTAGCAATTTCAAGAAAAGTAATGAGGGTGAGAAAATAGAGATGGGCTCTTATTTAACGCACAACACTCAGGGTCTCTTTCATCTGAAGTGCCCAGTAGTGAATAGACCATGTAGCATGAATATAGCCAATAAATTCATTTTTAAAAAATAAGGTAAAATATAAATCTGTCTTTTTACTGTTGTAAAAATACAGACAATGCAAATTTGTCAATTTGACTTCTTTCATGTGTTCAATTCAGTGACACCACCTACCTCAATCATATTGTAGAACCATCACCAATATTCACTGCCAAGTTTTCCATCACCATAGACAGAAAATCAGTGCTTCCTAAACAATTATTCCCTCTTTTCCCTTACCTACTTCCTGTTGTTGTTGTTTACTGTTAGGTGCCGTCGAGTCAATTCCGACTCATAGTGGCCCTACAGAAAAGAGTAGAACTGCTCCAAAGAGTTTTCAAGGAGCATCTAATGGAATTGAACTGCTGATCTTTTGGTTAGCAGCTGAGCTCCTAACCACTACACCACCAAGACTCCACTTACTGCCCTTAGTAACCACTAACAAACTTTCATCTCTATACATTTACCTGTTCCAGATATTTCATATAAGTGAGATCATTCACGGTTTGTCTTTTTGTGATAGGCTTACTTCACTCAACACAGTGTTTTTAAAGTTCATTCATGTTATAGCACATACCAGGGCTTAATTTCTTTTTATGGATAAGTATTATTCCACTGTGTGTCTAGACCATATTTTGTTCATCCATTCATCTTTGATGGATGTCTTAGTTACCTAATGCTGCTATAACAGAAATACCACAAGTGGATGCCTTTACCAAAGAGAAATTTATTTTCTCACAGTCGCACAGTCTAGAAGTCCAAATTCAGGGTGTCAGCTCCAGGGGAAGCTTTCTGTCTCTGTCAGCTTTGGAGGAAGGTCCTTCTCATCAATCTTCCTCTGGACTAGGAGCTTCTCTGTGTAGGAACCCCGGGTCCAAAGGACATGCTCTGCTCCTGACACTGCTTTCTTGGTGATATACGGTCCCCAACTCTCTACTCACTTCCCTTTCCTTTTATCTCTAGTAAGATACAAGGTGATGTAGGCCACATATCAGGGAAACTCCATTTACACTGGATCAGGAATGTTACCTAAATAAAGGTGTTACATCCCACCCTAATCCTCTTTAACATAATCTAACCTTGCCTCATTAACCACAGGCAGAGGTTAGGATTCACAACACATAGGGAAATCACATCAGATGACAAAAGGGCAGACGATCATACCAGGCTGGGAATCATGACCTAGCCAGATTAACATTTTGGAGGGGACACAATTCAATCCATAACAATGGACATTTGGGTTTTTTATCAGTTGTGAATAGTGCTGAGATGAATATTGGTGTACAATAAATAATTTTTTACTTCACTAGAAAAACACAGGACCTTCCCAATATCTGATATTTTCTAATTCCACTCGTTTTACAAACTTTGCCAGCACTCTTGAAGACAGAAAATGCCTAGATTCACACACTTTAAGAGTGACCCAGATTAAGTTAGAGGAAATTTTAAACAACTTGTACTGATGTTAAATAATGGTAAATAGGTTTACCAAATATCTTTACATGTAGCTATTGGCTATTTATTTCTTCTTTTTTGTAAATAATTCTTAATCAGAATTATTCTTTTTTGTAAATAATTCTTAATCAGAATTATTTCACTAACTGTACAGTTAAACACATGACCTAGCAGTTCTGTTCTTGGGTATTTATTAAAGTGAAATGACAACTTATTTAAACAAATAAACCTGTACATGAAGGTCTAACCCGAAAAAAAAGGTCTATAGGGGTTTTGTTCTTAATCAATAAAAACTGGAAACAACTTAAATGCCCTGCAAAGAGGAGTGAATAAGCAAACTGGTACATCCGTGCAGTGGAATACTACTTAGCAATACAAAACAACTACTGATACATGCAACGACATGGATGACTCTCAAGTGCATTACAGTAAGTTAAAAAAGTGAGACTCAAAAGTCTGCATACTGTATGGTTCCATTTTTCTACCTTCTGGAAAGGCAAAACTACAGGGACAGAAATCAGTTGTTGCCTGGGGCAGGGTGGGAGGAGAAGTTAACTATAAAGTAGCGCAGGAGACTTTGGGGGGTAATGGAACTATTCTATATCTTGATGGTGTGGCTGTTAACCAAATGCATGTGTGCAACTGCAGAACTGTATGCTTAAAAGCTTGAATTAGTTTTTTTAATTTCTTTATTGCATTGCAAAGATCTCATTGTTTTTCAAGACTCAGAGAAATCATATCCTCCCTCGAACAAAACGAACTCCTCGAAACCAACATCCTTCCCCAGATGCTACCTTTTCTAACCTTCACTTATTAGCTGTGTGACTTGGAAAATCACTTAGCCTCTTTTAGCCAGTTTTTTTCACATGTAAATGATCCATAGGTTATCATAACCATATGAGATGTTGCCTGAAAAGTGTTTTGTACTACCCAAATGACTGATCTTTATGACCCAGATTGAGATGTTTATGAACAGTAGACCTCAGGTCACAATACTGGCTGGTGGAGTGAATAAATTCATTTAAATATTTTTATATCTAGAAATAAAAGGGATAAACCAAAAATGGAGAGGAAGGTAGGAGACAGGTAAGAAGGAGGAGAGAGGCAGGGACAAGAGAAAAAAAGAAATGGAAATTTGATAATGGGTTTTCACAATTAATTTATTTAAAATCAAAACTGCAAAAAAGAAAAAAGAACTCTCCAGTGGTATATTTTGTTGATATGTACACTTATCACTGTCTATATGAAGAGTAATAGAATGATACATTCCAAGTTGTTGTTATTACCTCTGAGAAGAGAAAAATGGGAAAGGACGAAGAAGGTCTTCAATATTTATTCCAAACACATCTAATAAGTTATTTGAATCTTAATAAATTGGACTCCAATCAGCTGGCTGTCACTTGTTCATCTGCATAACTCATCTAACTTGTGCTGGGATTGGAATTGACACCTTAGTTCAACTTCATGATAGATGCAGAGCAAAAGGAAGAAAGTCATATGCTCATAACATACCTAAAAATGGAAAAATACTTTAATCTTCCTTTTGTTATATTTTAGCAACCTTTCTTAGTTGTATTTAACTTATCTGTCTTTAACCTAGCTTGGAAAAGGATGCATTGATGATGGTCTCATTTCAGGAAAAGTTGGAAGCTAAGGAATCCCTGAGGAGCATGATATAAGAAGTTGTTCCAAATACTTGGCTCTTTTTAAAATACAGGGGTGGAAAGATTCCCAGGTGAGAAGCTACTTTTCACAGTGTATATATGCTGCAGTGAGGAGAATGCACACTCAGTAACCTTTGTCAGAGCAGAAAATAAGTTGGACTTCATTTCAGATGGAAGGTAGAATTCAGAGTAAGCCTTATCAGCGATGAAGGATTTATTTCAGCAATGATCTCTGTAGGGTAAGTATATCCCAAACTATCTGATTTTTAAAATTTTCTCTCTTAATATGCCCCCAATTTAAGACTAAGTCATCTTTTTTCCCCCCTTTCACTGTATTTTTTTAATAAATACCTATTAAGCTTAGAGTACTGCACATGTTATTTAGTTGATGTTTTTACAGGAAAGGTGAATTTTCACTCCCAACTAATCCCTGAGACTTCTGGACTCCTTACACAGTCTCACCCACCAACTAACAGAAAGCACAGCCCTTCTAAAATGTTAGCAGTTTCCAAGCACCCAGGTTGGGGAAGATCTGTTTTCACAGACCCTCTGCCTTATGCTGATATTTTCTGTTTACTTTTGGATTTTGCCTTGTTCTACCATTTCATTGAAGGAAAAAACATAGGAAAATCTCAGTCATTTAGATTAGAAGGATTAAGTATATTCCAATTTGAAGGCAAAAACTGAAGTTAGATTAGTTTTTATATACACGTAGAAATCGTTGAATTGTGTATGTTTAGCTATGTGTATTTTCAACAATTAAAAAATAGTAATTTTTATATAAACATAAATGCCTTTTTATCATTTGGGGCATTTACATTTCTTTGTGTGTGAATTATCTCTTCATAAGCAAGTTATCTTATTGCAAAAATCTTATGTTCTTAGTCTTTTCAAAACCAACGTTCTTACCATAAGCTATCTCTAATAGAGAAGTTACGTTGGAAGCTTTGAAGTTAGACAAACTTCAGTTTATACACCAGTTATGCCGCAGTGTAGCTATATGACTTTCTCCTCTGTAAAATGCCAATAAATTTTGTGATGATTAGAATAGATAGTTTGTAAAGTTCTTAGTACAACTCCTGGTATGCAATATGTCCTAATTAGGCAAGTTTGAATCTCTCAGTTTACATTTACGGAAAGTGTAATAGAAGAAATAAAGCAATATAGAGGAACAAAGGAAAGAAGGGAAGGGAGGTGCAGAAGGGAGGGAAGAAAGAAGGAAAAAAAGAATGATTTGGCTTTTTGGCTTAAGGAATTTTTTTTTTTTTTTCACTGAGGTGAATTTAAAATAGGTAAATTGTGTAGGACAAATGAAATGGGAATTTATATTTTCTCACATGAAGGGCGGTTAAGAGTAAAATTAGCTTTCGTATGTCTGTCATTTAAGGTAGTTTCAAAAAAAGTACTCCCTCTTGCCAGTGAGGGCCAAGGACCAGTCAATATATATAAGAATTGGCATTTCCCAGGCCAAGGTATGTATAGTTTTGTGGAAATAGCCTCTAACGAGGAGATTCTAAATGCAAGACAGTATCTAATACTACAAATGTGCATTCAGTGTCCAGAATCTTCTTTGGATTATAAACATCTTTTCTCAAATAATTTGATAAATAGTTTTTCCCAGTGTTTGCAGTAGACTTTGGTTCAATTCCATCTACTCCCACATTTCAATGTGGCAATTAGTTTGTTTCACAGAAACATGTTTTGTAACAGAAACTTAGCTCTAGATTATGGCCTTGGGTCAATTCTGGTAAAATAAAGAATTCCAAATATTTTTAGAGCTCAGAAATTAATGAGACTGGTCCTTTTGATTCCCTGGAGAGGTACTTTCAACTCATATATTTTTAATCAGCCTTTATTTTTTATGTCCATAAGAACTGTGTTTCCAGTGAGTAACGTTTTTGACTTGACCTTTTAAAATTTGTTACCTTCCCTTTTTGGTCACAAAGGTATACCCTTTTTAAGAAATAACTATTAATTTACAATTTTGAGCTCAGTACAATGCTAAGATTTCCATTTTCTCTATGAGAATTGATCTCTAACACCTGAACATTAAAATCTTTTTTTTTTTTTTTTTTTCCTTTCCCATTCTGGAAGTTCTCAGTTCATCTCTTGCTTTTGGGACACATTACAGCAAACTGAATGGAAGAAACAAATCAGTCTGTGGTGTCTGAATTTATTTTTAATGGACTTTGTAATTCAAGGGAGCTCCAAAGCTTCTTCTTATTGCCTTTTTCTATGCTCTACCTGATGACTGTTGTCGGCAACCTCCTTGTTGTGTTCTTGATCATCTCTGACTCTCATCTCCATTCCCCTATGTATTTCCTCTTGGCCAATCTCTCATTTGTTGACTTCTGCCTTTCCTCAGTCACCACCCCTAAACTAACCACAGACTTCCTAAAGGATAACAAGACCATCTCCTTTGGAGGCTGCATGAGCCAGATTCTATGTGTGCATTTCTTTGTAGGTGGTGAGATGGTACTACTTGTGACAATGGCCTATGACCGTTACGTGGCCATCTGCAAGCCACTCCATTACTCCAGCATCATGGACAGACAAAAGTGCCTCTGGCTAGTTTTGATATCATGGGTCATTGGCTTTGTGCATGCCCTGAGTCAAATGGCAATGATTCTGGACCTGCCATTCTGTGGACCCAGAGTAGTGGACAGCTTTTTCTGTGATATCCCTTTGGTGATCAAACTAGCCTGCATGGATACACATACTCTGGGAACATTGATAAATGCTGACAGTGGGGTCTTGGCAACAACCTGCTTCATTCTTTTGCTGATCTCTTACACCTATATTCTATTAACTGTTCGCCTTCACACTAAGGATGGGGCATCAAAGGCACTCTCTACCTGTACTTCCCACATCATAGTGGTGGTGTTGTTCTTTGGACCCTGTATCTTCATCTATCTGTGGCCATTCAGCATTGCTTGGGTGGACAAATTTCTTGGTGTGTTTTACACAGCAATCACGCCTCTCCTGAATCCAGCCATTTACACACTAAGAAATAAAGAGATTAAAAATGCAATAAAGAGACTGATAAGTCACCATATGGATTCGAGGGATAATTTTTAGATCTCTCATGTAATCAGAAAATCCTTTTTATTCAGCCTAATTTGGCCATGCTTTGATCTCTACAGTGAATTATAAATAATGCCCTATGTATGTTTGTAAACTATGAGCATTCCCAGATGTATGCTTTGTGTTTAAAAACTGTTTATTCACTCCAACCTTAAGTTAACGAGAGGCAGTTCTAAAGATATTTGAGTAATCAGCATTCACTTAGAAAAAAAAGATAAATGGCTCTAACAATAGTACTACTGCCCTTGTACTCCACAACACAATCCCTTTAATTTAACCATTCACATCTTAGCCATTTTTTTAAAGGTTTGGTTTCCCTGGAAAGACTTTCCTAAATACATGGCAAAAGTGCTTGAAAATCCTTTGAAAAATATTTTTTCTCTCATGTTAGTGAATGAATTTTGTGATTATAGGTTTATTTCATATAAAAAAATAGGAAAAAGGAGCTGTGAGGGTGGGGAAGAATGTCTTGCATGAAAGCAAAAGAAATTTAGACTGATCAGAAAAAAGTCAAGGAGAATCAATCGATAACAACAGCACAATGAACTGCCTGTGTTCATTCACTGCAGGGCTCGGATATGCTGTGTGGCTCTCAGCTAAATACCTAACCAACTTTTTCCTTTCTAAGGAGGCTCTTACATCACTTCAAAAGTAAACAAAATAAATAGAAACTATACGTTTATAAACACACACATATATTATATATACACATGTATAATATCTGAATATGTGCAAGAAAACATTGGTGTTATTGTTAGTAGAGTGAGACTAGGCAACACCAGTTATACCAGCATTGTATAGTCTTTTAAAATAAAGTTGCCTATTTAATATTGCATATTCTATACCTTTGGATGATATTTGTCAAATATTTATAATAATTTTTAGTTTAATCTCATGAACAGAGGAAAGATATGGTCATGACTTCTTGTGGTGTGATCACTGTACTAACAACTAAAAGGTAAATAATGGTGAATCAATCTTTGTCCCTATGTCAATAAATTAATGGGCTCATGATGACAAAATAACTAATGCAAAAAAAGAAGTCATTTTAGTCCTGGTTTTCAATTTCCTAAAATATAAAAACAAGAAATGCTAACTATATCAAGAAATGTTTGCAGAAAGTTGTGTTTTCCAAACCAGGTTATCATGGAACTATCACTCAGATATATATGGGAACTTTTTTTATGGTAGCTTCTCTGGATATTTTTTAAATAAAATGCTATCAGCTGTATTTATTAGTATAAATCTTTAGTGATGGATGCCACCATTTCTTTAGAAGTAATTTGAGGCCTGCATGTAACTTCCTTTTAGACCTTTCTAGGGACTGAATATAATAACACTGCATCCTGGTTGAGTCTTGCTAGATTACATGATTAGCTCTTATAGATTACAAAAAGAACTCTTACTGTCCTTATGATTTCTAAGCGTATGAACTTGATTTCACTTTTCATTATTCAACACTTCTGAACAATTCATGTTTCAGAAAGAATAACAATAGAAATTAAAAAAGAAATTTAAACCGAATGGTAATAAAAATACAGCACATAGACCACATGGATTGCAGCTGTAGCCATGCTTGCAAGGATCCATACATTAAAAAAATAGAAAAGCTGCATATCAATGATCCAAGTATCCATCTCAAGAATTTTAACCTAAAAAATTAGTAGGAAATAAAAATAATAAGGGAAAAAAATTAATGAAATTAAGAAAACAGAATCAAGAGAATCAAACAAAACAAGTTGGTTATTTGAAAAGACTAATAAAATTGAAAGCACATTATCAAGACTGATCAAGAAGAAAAAATAACCAATAGGAGGAACGATAAAGAGATATCTCTGTAAATGCTATGGAGGATATCATGTACAACTTTATACCAGTAAATTAAAAATTCTACCTAAATGAGAAACTTTCTATTAAGACCTAGTTACTAAAACAAGAAAATCTTAACAATTCAATATTTATTAAAGAAATTGAATCTGCAATAAAAACATATGCTATGTCCTGATTTGGTTGAACACTGGCCAATTTTTTTGATACAGTGACTGTGTATTCCTTCCATCTTTTTTTGATGTTTCCTGCATTGCCCTATACTATGCCCGTTGAATTCTTCAATATTACAACTCAAGGCTTGAGTTTTTTCCATCAGTTTTTCAATTTCTTTAACAACCTGTGATAAGCAGATAACACAACCTTGCTTCCTGGAAGGGGAAAGGACTTGAAACACGTATGGATGAAGATCAAAAACTACAGCCTGAACATAAAGAAAACAAAAATCCTCACAACTGGACCAATAAGCAACATCATGACAAATGGAGAAAAGATGAAAGTTGTAAAGGATTTCATTTTACTTGGATCCACAATCAACACTTATGGAAGCAGCAATCAAGAAGTCAAAAGACTTATTGTATTGGGTAAATAAATATCAAAAGATGTCTTTAAAGTGTTGAAAAGCAAAGATGTCACTTTGAGGAATAAGGTATGCCTGACTCAAACCATGGTATTATCAATTGCCTCATATAAATGTGAATAAATAAGGAACACTGAAGAAGAAATTACGCCTTTGAATTATGTATTGGCGGACAATATCGAATATACCAGGAACTTCCAGAAAAACTAACAAATTCGTCTTGGAAGAAGTACAGCCAGAACGCTCCTTAGAAGCAAGGATGGCAAAAGGTCATCTAATATACTTTGGACATATTTTCAGGAGGGACCAGTCCCTGGAGAAGGACGTCATGCTTGATAAAGTAGTGGGTCAGCGAAAAAGAGGAAGACCCTCAAAGAGATGGATTGACACTGTGTCTGCAGCAATGGTCTCAAACATAGCAACAATTGTGAGGATGGCACAGGACTGGGAAGTGTTTCGCTCTGTTGTACATAGGGTTGCCTTGAGACAGAACTGACTCAATGGCACCTAACAAGGAACAATAACTACTGCCCAGATCAACGTATTAACATCTTCAACAACCCCAAATGTTCTTTCATGCCCTTTTCAAGTCAATACCCCCCAAAGTAATAACTGTTCTATATCTCTCATTATATGCGAGTTTTATCTGTTGTGGAAGATGATTTAAATGCAATTATGCTGTGCCTGGCTTCTTTACCTTCGCATAAAGTTTTTAAGATGCATCACGAAGTTTCATGTATCAGTGGTTCATTCCTATTTATTGCTTAGTAGTATTTCGATGAATGTATGATAATTTACCCATTATCTTGTGTACGGACATTTTTTTGTCTGAATTTTATTGAGCCATTCTAGACTATTATTAATAAAGTTGCTAGAAATATTCTTGTACAAGTTTGTACCAAAAAACCAAACCAAACCCGTTGCCAACTCATAGCAACCCTATAGGACAGAGTAGAATTGCCCCATAGGGCTTCCAAGGAGCAGCAGGTAGATTTGAACTGCCAACCTTTTGGTTTGCAGCAGAGCTCTTAACCACTGTGCCACCAGGGCTACAAGTTCGTACAGTTCAGGTTATTTAAAAAGAAAAATAATGAAGGGAAAATGATAGAGGCCAAAATGAAGATAAGGCTGAATAACTGGATGAGAATCTGAAGCAGAAGGCATGACTGCCTTGGGCTCCTTGTTTACCTCGTGACCATGATACATGGTTTTAAACAACACACAGAATCAAGAAAACCTTATGTCTGCACACTTGGGTTGAGGGTAAATGAATATCCTAGAATGAAGATGGGGAAATCAATTAATAAAAAAAATAATAAAAATAAAAATCGACCCACCTGCAAAATAAATGTATCCAGTCTGCTATACACAGTCTTATTTTCATATGCAGTAAGTATTGAAATACAAAAAAAAAAAAAAAAAACCATAAAATACTATATAATACATGGGAGAATGTTGGTGTAATTATAATATATGAAAAAATTCATAATCAAAACATAAATAAGACATTAACGTACGTAATTGACATATTTGAATGACAAAAAAAGGTTTTACGATCTTGATTTAAATAATGTTTTATTACTTGAAGAAAATTATTCAATGTCTAGTTTGTTATAAGTTCATTTTTATAATTAAAAATTGATATTTAATTTTATGAAAATGCTTTTTTGAAATCTATCTCCAAAATCCCTTTCACATAGCACGATTTGAATTATCTACAGGGTCCATTAACTTTCCAAAGAAATTAATCTCTTCTTTTAATGTTAGTGCTTTTTAGTTGTGTTTAAGGAAGGCTTTCCTACTGTAGGGGGTCATGAGGATAGTCTCCCATTTCCTAAGTTTTATTGTTTTATCTTTCACATTCTGGTCTTGAATCACATCAAATGAAATTATTGTTATTATTTGAGGTGATTTTCATTATTTTGTTTTATTTATTTATCTTGAATATAGATATTCTATTGAAATAGCAGCATTTTTTAAAAAGACTGTCCTTTACTGAATTCCACTGGAACTATTAAAGTGTTCTCCATTTTTTTCTTCCTGGAAACAAGTCCTCACCTGATATAACATATGATTGTAATAGAAACTGCCATGTTCTCATATAATTAACTGGAGCAGATAAACCATTCCATATAGATTGCTATCTATAGAATATTTTGAATTTAACTTGAAGTATCATGTGAAACTCAAATATTATTAGTGTTTTTAATGCCTTTCTGCATTCACTAGTTTTCTATGTGTAAACTTCATAACTAAAAAATAAAGTTATTCAGATTGTCAGAGAAATTTTTTTCAAAATAAAAACCACTTGCAACAATTCATTTGGTAAATAAAAATATCAGCAAAAATGTTGTAGCCAGGAAAAACATTAAGATTGAATGCCACATTAAAAACAAATTACATCATAGATACACAGAACATGAGGTTTATAGAAAGCCAAGCTGTGAACTTGGTTCAGTATCCTTTTTACCAAAGCTAAAAGTAAATTAGATGAATGACATAGTTTGCATAGCAATATTATGACAAAAGTTGTTTTTCATATTTGAAGCAAGAGCTGTGTATTCCTGAAGAAAAAATCTAAGCAAAAAGTTTACGTAAAGGAGTTTTTGGAAGTAGAGGAAAACAATGTAAATGTGGTAGCAGCCATGGATTGTTCACCCTAAGCTGTAGATTAAGCCAAACTCAAAATGATATTTATCCTTGGAATTCCCTGTCCAAGCAGTTGAGATAGAGATTTTGATCCAATGTAAACTGAGACAAAAGTGGGCATAGAAGGTCCAGCCCAAGCAGGCTAGCCCAAAGCTAGCCCTGAGGCTGTCCTTCTCCTTGCCCTTCTGTCCTTTCAGATCTAGCATCTAGCTGCCTTCACCCTACTACACTCCCTGTCCATCTTCACTCTAAGTTTTTCACTTCATTCATTTTTATTTCAATTTTCTCACTCATTCTCTCATTATCAGATCATAAATTATATTTAATATATTCTGTATTTAAATAGCTGTTGAACATTCTGCATTGTCCTCAAAAAACTTTCAGTAAATTTGTTTCTAATTAATTAATTTGAATCTAGGTCTTCTGATATGTGAGACCACATGGTCAAACAACTTCTATAATCTGCATATGCCCTGATTACAACTTCCAAAATAAAATTAGTGATCCTGTAAAACAATTGCTAAAGAAGTTGCTAGGTAATTAGAAAGGTTAACTGGTATCTAGATTACTTCATAACAATAATAACAAAATATGCTGAAATTTTCATAATGGGTAATTTTGCCTAAACTTTTTAAGATTCAATACATTTAGGCTCAGAGGAAAGATTTATTCTTAAAACTAGAAGATATAATACAATCATTTTTATTTTCAAACATGAAAGGAGGGGATACTACAGAATATGCCTTACTCTACACAGTTTCAAATTATACAAGGAGGATACAATATGAAAGTTTGAGAAAGCAAATTCTATCTCAATACAAGAATGCAATTTTAACAAGAAATTTTACCAAAAGATATTGTATTACTTCATGTGGTAGTGAATTTCCCAGGTCTGGAAGTCAACAAGCATAGGCTTAATGGCTGAACATAAAGTAGTGTTCATTCCTGCATTGCATCCATTGTTCCATTGTTGAGTAAGATGACATATGAGGTCCCCTTTCTTTAATATTTTTTTCAATCCCAGCCTAGTCATACTATCATTGGCTGAATGCCAATCCTAAACTCATAAATTCGTATCATTTCACTGCCAGTACGCATTATGAGACAAAGAAGACTTTACTTTGCTGTTTTAGTAACATCATAAAATGGCATTCAAAACACATAATTGTTTAACTATTTCTCTGTCCATTTTGCAACTTTCTGTGAACAGGAATATTAGATAAAACTTCACTGATGAAGAAAGAAAATTTCCAAATTAGATGAGCGACATAGTTTGCATAGTCATATTATGACAAAAGATGGTTTTTCATATTTGAAGCATTTTATATTTGAATATTCACTTTAAAAAAAGCAATTGATGTCATTTTAATTTCATTCATGGTGACTACGTGTACATCAGAGTAAAACTGGGTTCCATAGAGATTTCAATGATTGATTTTTCTAAAGTAGACTCCAAGGCCTTTCTTCTGAAATATGCATGTAACTGAATGTATTTATTAAAATAAGACATAAAAAAAAAAAAAAAGGAACAGCAAATCTAAACCAACGTACGACTTGTGGCTGCTTTGCTTGCCAAAGAATAACTATGATGAGAACCATTCTCTTTACAATTTTTTTTTTTTCAATTCAATGACAGGAAAATATCAGTATCCACCAGTAGCTCTGCAAATATAGCTCTATAGCTTGAAATTCATAAAAATCGTTATGATGCTTTACTAACTAGTCAAAATGTAGGCCACACAACAAGTGTGTTTTCAGTGTTTTAAAGTCTTATAACCACAAAAGATAATTAGATAAATAATTAAGTATATAATAAGATCACTGGCCATTAACTTAGAATAAACTATGCATTGTTTTTTGAGCTGATGAATTTGAGACAATAAATTTTCCCAACATAGTATAAACTTTTTAACTTTGTATTAACAGTAGTGGTTACAGGAGGTATCACTTGTGCTCTGAAGTCTTTTTTTTTTTTTAGGATACAGTCCTCAAACTCAGGAGTTGACTACTCAGCCTCCTCGTTGTCACCTTCATGTTCTTGTTCCTCAATGTATAGATGGCAGGATTTAGGATAGGTATAATCATGAAGTCCAAAATGGCAAGAAACTTATCCACTTGCACTGCGGGAAATGGTCACATGTAGATAAAGTTGCACGGTCCAAAAAACAAAACCACCACAGTGATGTGAGCTGACAAAGTAGACAGACCCTTGGACAAGCCACCTGAAGGGTGTTTCCATAATGACCAGCATGAAGATGTAGGAGAAAATCAGTAAGAAGAAGGTTCCCATGAAAATGAACCCATTGTAGGCAGTATTCATGAACTCCAGCTTGCAGGTGTCTGTGCAGGGATGCACAATAAACGGAGGTGGATCACGGTAAAATATGTCTTTAGGGCCACAAAAAGCAAATGGACAACAAAAGCTATTTGGGCCACTGAGTGAATGAGACAAATAACCCAAGCACCAACCAGAAGCCAAATACACATCTGTGGACTAATGATGGTCAGGTAGTGAAGGGGCTTACATATGACCACATATCAGTCCAAGGCCATGGCTATGAAGAGCACCATCTCAGATCCACCCAGGACATAAACTACAAATATCTGGATGACATACCCCTGGAATGATGTGGTGTTTGCCCAGAGTACAGGTCAGAGATCATCTTAGGAGCCGTTAATGTAGAAAGACCCAAATCAATAAATGAGAGGTTGGCTAACAGGAAGTACATACCCATTCAAAAAAACATAGAGGAATGTAAATGAGAGTCAAAAGTGACTATGAATGCAACCAGGTTTCCCAGAAAAATTGTTACATAAAACACTGTAGAGACAGTAAGGAGGAAATGCTGCATTGGTCTAGAGGTAGAAAGTCCCAGGAACACAAATTCAGGCACCTCAAAGAAATTTGCTTCATACATTTACTTTGACTGTTGTTGCCTAAATGACCAAAAACAAAGAAATGACAATAGGAATATGTTAGAAATAAGCATGGAGCGAAACAGATTGAAGTTTTTTTTTTAATTCTGGTATAAAAAGAAATCTTCACTAACAGCTACAAAGTATTTTCAAAAATTCATGAATTAATTTATTCATTCAACTAATATTCCTAATGAAGATTCACTCTATGCCACACACTATGTCAGGATCCAAGGTAAAACACAGACCTTGACTTCACGGAGTTTACTGTGTAATGGGGCTTACAGCTAAACATTAAATAGGCATAAATACAGATATAATTATGGTAATTCATTTATAACTCATCAAAGACATGCCTGCTCTGGACTCTGCTAAGTATGTTGTTATTACTAAAATGTAAGTCAAATAGTCTAGGCTAATGAAATGTCATGTGTAAAGGCCCTGAGACAG
The DNA here is from genome assembly GCF_024166365.1 of Elephas maximus indicus. NCBI lineage: Eukaryota > Metazoa > Chordata > Mammalia > Proboscidea > Elephantidae > Elephas > Elephas maximus. The sequence continues at coordinate 25,030,987 of NC_064828.1, read as the reverse complement.
GAGCTCAGTGGGGCAAGAAGATGAATGGATGAGACTAGCCTGGGATGATAGACGAAGTGCAGATATGACAAAGTCTTGTATCTGTGGTAAGTTCTTTGGTTTTTATTCTAAGAACAATAGAAAGACATTGAAGGGCTTTAAGCAATAATTTGATCATATTTCTGCTTTCAAACTGCCACAATTTCTTTAATGTAAAGAACAGAATGAAAGAGCTAGAATGAAGCTTACGGTGATCTATCAGAAGACTCCTGAAGAACCATATCAGATCAGTGTGGAGAGGCTGAATTATTCCACCAACGTTGTTGGGACCACAAACGAAACTTGGAAAAATAACATAAGTCGTAAATGGATACTTAAATGTTAAAAAAAGAAACAGATCAAAAGAAAACATGGGACTGTTTAGGCAAACATTAAGTGGTAAAATTCATTTTAAGCATATCCTCATATTCATAAAACCTGGAAAAATATTGAAAGTGTTCAAAATATTAAAATGTATATATTATATATTCATATACACACATATACATATATATAGATCTATAAACTTAGAAATGCTATCTATATAGATCCACTCTAAAAAAAAAGTAAAAATGAACTATGGAAAATAGTTAATATCAAATGAATGACATCTGTAATATAAAACTAGTTCTTTCACTTAGAAAAGGAAAAAAATGTAGTTCATCAAATTAAAAATGAGTCAAACATACAAAGGATATTGACAAAAGTAATCCTAATAAGCAATAATTATATAAAAAAAAGACAAAGGTAAATTCTCATTGGCAATCAAATAAATGTAAATAAGAGAACATGTGCACTACTTTGTACTGAGTAAATTATCCAAGATTTTAAAAAATGATTTGTCATGGATGACAGTATGAGGAAATAGATACTGTCGTATGTTGATAATGAGAGTATAAAATGATATGACTTCTCCAGAAGTCCCATGTAAAATATATATCAAAAGCTTTAAATTTTCATTAATCATGAAAGAATTCTACTTCAAGAAAATTTACAAAAAGTAATAACAACAGAGGAGGCAGGGCCAAGATGGCAGGGTAGTCAAATGCTTCCTGTGGTCCCTCTTACAACAAACACTCGAAAAAACAAGTGAATCAATTACATATAAAAATTTAGAAGCCCTGAACATCAAAGTTGAGGAATCGGACTGAGCGGCAGGGGGAGGGAGAGACAGTTCAGAAGCAGCGAGAAGTTGCCAGGCCTCACCTGGCCAGCACTGGCACCGTGCAGGCTGAATCAGCTGTTGTATGAGGTGAGGCAAGCAGTGGCATCTGGAACGTGTTATCCATACTTATAGTGATTGAGTGGCAGAAAGTCTGCTCAAGCCCTCAAAACCAGCTAGAAACATTGCTCATTTGGTGAAAGAAAAGTACAAGCGTCTAACTTACAATGTGGATTAAAAAAAAAAAAAAAAAAAACATTTTGGGAAGTACCTCCCTGCCTTTTACCTGCCCCCTCCCACTCAGCTCCAGTCCCAGCCTGGCTTCAGTGACTGTTGCACACTCTGGGCCAAAAGTAGGACCTGTTGTGAGTCCTGAGCCATCCTCCCAGCTTTGGAGAGGGAACAAATCAACAAACAGGAAAAAATAACCTGCCAGCTCCCCTAAGCTGGGAACTCAGGGCAGGCACAACCCCTTTGCCTAGGAACAGGTATAAGGGGTCCATGGAGTTTGAATAACTTCTACCCCTGCATAAACCTGTGTGGGCCCATTTCAATAACATAGGCCCTCATTAGCACACTGTATCAGGGAATATACCTGAGCCTACTTTTATCTCTATCTGCTTATAAGGGGGAGAGGCAGATTCATGATATTTGATACCACCCTGTCCATTAGCAGGGTCCTCACCTACCCACATCAGGGGCCTGACAACTGGTGGCTCCACCCACTCTACCAAGCTAACCTCGACAGGGGTGTCCAAGAAAAGTGGTGACTCCCAGTTCTTACAGCCAACAGCATTGACTGCATAGCCAGGCTGCAAAACCCACCTACCTACGTGCTCTAGGGAACAGGGACATATGTTCCACCCAGACACTGGGGGCAGCAGTTAGCCCCCTGCCTTGATCAGTGGATAATCCCCAGCTGTAGCCAGATACTTGTGCCTACTTCAATCACTCCTGCCTGTCTAGGACTGTAGATGAGAGCCTATATCACACACCCAGTTACCAACAACCTGGATACCTCAGCTGAATCCACACAAGAAAAGTAAACAGGCTCCTGTGCTCAGCTCTAGGAACACCTCTAACCACCTGGTGACAGGACATGAGAGCTTCAAAGGCACCAATAATCAAACTAGCTTACTCAAGCAGCCTATTTGGGCATAATAAAATAAAACATAACAAAACAAGAAGGTGGGACCCAGTAAGCAAACATAAAATAAATAAAATATAATAACTTACTGATGGCTCAGAGACAAAAGTCAACATCAAATCACATAAAGAGGCAGAACATGATCGCTTCAGCAAGCCACCAAAACAAAGAATCAAGAAACCTTCAGGAGGAAGAAAATTTCTTGGGCTTACTGGAGGTAGCATTCAAAAGACTAACGTACAGAATTCTTTAAGAGATCAGATGGAGATCAGGCAAAACACAGAATAAGCCAAGGAAAACACAGACAAAGCAACAGAGAAACTTAAGAAGGTTATACAAGAGCATAATGACAAATTTAACAGGCTATAATAATCTATAAAGAGACAGCAAACACAAATCCAAAAGATTAACAATGAAATTTAAAAATTAGACAACTCAGTAGAAAATCATAGGAGCAGAATTGAGGCAATGAAAGTCAGAATTAGTGAGACTGAAGATAAAGCATTTGACACGAACTTATTTGAGGAAATATCAGATAAAAGGATTAAAGAAAATGAAAAAAAAAAAAACTATGTGGGACTCTATCAACAGAAAAAACCTACAAGTGATTGGAGTATCAGAAGTGGGGCGGGGGGATAACAGAGAATACAGAGAGAATTGTTGAAGTTTTTTTTTGGTAGAAAACTTCCCTGATATCATGAAAGATGAGGAGATATCTATCCAAGAAGCTCTTTGAGCCCCTCTTAAGCTAGATTCCAAAAGAAAGTCACCAAGACATATTATAATCAAACTTGCCAAAACCAAAGATAAAGAGAGAATTTTAAGAGCAGCTAGGGATAAACAAAAACTCACCTACCAAGGAGAGTCAATAAGACTAAGCTCTCACTACTCAGCAGAAACCAGGCAGGCAAGAAGGCAATGGGATGACATATATGAAGCCTTGGAAGAAAAAAAAAAAATTGCCAGCCAAGAATTATATATCCAGACAAACTATCTATCAAATATGGTGGTGAAATTAGGGCATTCCCAGATAAATAGAAGCTTAGGGAATTTGTAAAAAAAAAAAAAAAAGCCAAAATTACAAGAAATACTAAAGGGAATGCTCCTGTTAGAAAATCAATAACATCAGATAACAACTCAAAACTAGAACACAGGACGGAACGACCAGATATCAACCCAGACAGGAAAGACACAAAAATAAATCAAAGCTACAACACTGAAAAGAGGATAAAAGAGATGTCAATATGTAAAATATGACAACATTAAAACAAAAAAGGAGGGCCTAAAAATGTAGTCATAGATCTTTTACATGGAGAGGAAGTCAAGGTGATATAAAGAAATAAAAGATTGCTTTAAATTTAGAAAAATAAGGGTAAAAGTTAAGGTAACCACAAAGCAAACTAACAATCTTATGCAGCAAAATATAAAACAAGAAAAATATAAAGAATCAACAAATACAAAATTAACAATGAAAAAGATGAAAAGAGAGTATATAAAGAAAAATGACTCAGCACAGAAAATTAAGTGAAAAAAAGAAACTCAACAATGCACAAAAAATACATCAAAATGACAGCATTAAACTCATACCTATCAATAATTACACTGAATGTAAATGGACTAAATGCACCAATAAAGGGCAGAAAGTGGCAGAATGGATTAAAAAAACATGATCCTTCTACATGCTGTCTACAAGAGATGCACCTTAGACTTAAAGACACAAACTAAAATTCAAAGGACGGTAAAAAAGATATCAAGCAAACAACAATCAAAAAAGAACAGGAGCGGCAGTATTAATCTGACAAAATAGACTTTAGAGGAAAGTCCACCACAAAGGATAAGGAAGAACACTATATAATGATTAAAGGGTCAATACACCAGGAAAACATAACCACAATAAATATTTATGCACCCAATGATGGCTCAAAAATACATAAGACAAACTCTAAAAACATTGAAAGCCATAAAAGCAGAAATCAACAATAGGAAAAGCAAGGAAAAAAGAAAAATCGAACATATGGAAACTGAACAACACCTTGCTCAAAAACTATGGGGTTGTAGAAGAAATTAATGATGGAATAAAGAAATTCACAGAAGGAAAACGCACCTACCAGAACCTTTGTGGCACAGCAAAAGCAATGCTCAGAGGTCAATTTAAAGCAATACACGCACACATGCAAGAAGAGGAAGGGCCCCAAATCAAAATATTAACCCTACAACTCAAACAAGTAGAAAGAGAGCAGCAAAAGAAGCCCTTGGGCACCAGGAGAAAGGAAACAATAAAAATTAGAGAGAACAGAAAAACAATTAAAAGAGTTAACAAGACCAAAAGCTGGCTCTTGGAAAAGATCAAAAAAATTGATAAACCACTGGCCAAACTGACAAAAGAAAAACAGGAGAGGAAGCAAATAATCCTAATAAGAAATGAAATGGGCAGTATTGCAACAGACTCAACTGAATTTAAAAGAATCATAACAGAATACAATGAAAAATTGTACTCCAACAAATTTGAAAACCTAAAGGAAATGGACAAATTTCTAAAAATACACTATCTACTTAAATTAACACGAACAGAGGTAGAACAACTAAATAAACGTAAAACAAAAGAAGAGATGGAAAAGGTAATTAAAAAACTCTCAACAAAAAAAGTCCTGGCCCTGACAGCTTCACTGGAGAATTCAACTAAACTTTCAGAGAAGAGTTAACACCGCTACTACTAAAGGTATTTCAGGGCATAGGAAAGGACTCAATACTCCCAAACTCATTCTGTGAAGCTAGCATAACCCTGATGCCAAAACCAGGTAAAGTTGCACCACAAACAAAGGAAATTACAGACCAATATCCCTCATGAACATAGATGCAAAAATCCTCCACAAAATTTTATCCAATAGAATTCAACAACATACCAAAAAAATAATTCACCATAACCAAGTGGGATTCATACAAGGTATGCAGGGATATTGCAACATTAGAAAAACAATCGATGTAATCCATCACATAAATAACTACAACAGACAAACTAAAAGATTTTGCTATAGGGGGCACCTATTACACCATTGCTTATAGGAAGAAGAATTAAAAATAACTTTAATGTCCAAAATAGGAACTTAAATTATTCATGTTACTTCAGACTAGGGAAGACATTCAATCAAATATGTAGAAACAATATCTGTTGATATTATACAAGATGTTCATGATATAATTTTGACTGAAATCAGTAGGTTATAAAATAAAATATATAGGAACTCATTTTAAAATACTGTTTGCCTAGGAAAAAAATTAGAAAAATGCTTGTTTTTAATGCTCATCAATAAATTGTTAATGCCTGGGCTCACGTGTATTACGTAGTTGTTGTTCGATGCTGTCTCGTTGGTTCTGACTTATAGCAACCCTGTGCACAACAGAACGAAGCACTGCATGGTCCTATACCATCCTCACAATCACTGCTATGTTTGAGGCCATTGTTGTGGCCACTGTGTCAATCCATTTCATATTTTGAGTGTCTTCAAACTGACTTCATTTGATACAGTTCAACAGAAGAGGAAAATATATTGTCATAAAAGAATCAGAGTATTACAGTTGATATAAAGGTCAATGTATTACCTCCACAAGGAGGACACCTAGTAAAAAAATGGGAATACGTGTACTCATAACCCACAGCAGTAACAACATATAAATACAGCTGCCGATAAAAATGTTTAATTGTGTTCAATTCACCAGTCATTAATAGCTTTACTTTTGTTTTCTTGTTTTTGTTTTGTTTTGTTTTTCCCAATCAATAATCAAAAGGAAACACAGAGAGCAAGAGAGAGAAACAGAGGATTCCCAGGGTTTTCAAGGTTTCAATACAGGAATTACTGTTATATGGTTTTGGAGGCATTACACATTGACAGTATTTTTTATAATCTAAAATGTGTAAGTAAATCTATTTTTAGAAAAACAAGTACAACAGGAAATGTTTTACTTACACACATACACACACACACATTATAAAATAAAACAAAACAAAAAAACTCATTGCCGTTGAGTAGATTCCAACTCACAGCAACTCTACAGGACAGAGTAACAACTGGTGAATTCAAACTGCTGAACTTTTGGTTAGCAGCTGATCTCTTAACCATATATATATAAATACAAACACATACATATAAGCACACAAGTACACACACATATAATATGTTATTGACATGTCTATAATTGTTCTATAATTTCCACATTTGGTTGGATCACCTTTCTTGGGAACAGGCATAAATATGGATCTCTTCCAGTCAGTTGGCCAGGAAGCTGTCTTCCATATTTCTTGGCATAGACGAGTGAGCATCTCAAGCGCAGCATCTGTTTGTTGAAACATCTCAATTGATATTCCATCGATTCCTGGAGCCTTGTTTTTCGCCAATGCTTTCAGAGCAGCTTAGACTTCTTCCTTCAGTGCCATCGGTTCCTGATCATATGCCACCTCTTGAAATGTTTGAATATCGACTAATTCTTTTTGGTATAATGACTCTGTGTATTTCTTCCATCTTCTTTTGATGCTTCTTGCATCATTTAATATTTTCCCCATGGAATCCTTCACTATTGCAACTCGAGGGTTGAATTTTTTCTTCAGTTCTTTCATCTTGAGAAATGCCGAGAGTGTTCTTCCCTTCGGTTTTCCATCTCCAGCTCTTTGTACATTTAATTATAATACTTTACTTTGTCTTCTCGAGAGGCCCCTTAAAATCTTCTGTTCAGTTCTTTTACTTCATCAATTCTTTCTTTTGCTTTAGCTGCTCAATGCTCAAGAGCAAGTTTCAGAGTCTCCTCTGACATCCATCTTGGTCTTTTCTTTCTTTCCTGTCTTTTCAGTGACTGCTTGCTTTCTTCATGGATGATGTCCTTGATGTCATTCCACAACTCGTCTGGTCTGCGGTCGCTAGTGTTCAATGCGTCAAATCTGTTCTTCAGATGGTCTTTAAATTCAGGTGGGATATACTCAAGGTCATATTTTGGCTCTTGTGGACTTGCTCTGATTTTCTCCAGTTTCAGCTCAAACTTGCATATGAGCAATTGATGGTCTGTTCCACGGTCGGCCCCTGGCCTTGTTCTGACTGATGATATTGAGCTTTTCCATTGTCTTTTTCCACAGATGTAGTCAATTTGATTTCTGTGTGTTCCACCTGGTGTTGTCCATATGTACAGATATCACATGCAAGCAAAATTTTGCTGAAGATCATTCAAACACAGCTGCAGCAGTATATCGACACGGAACTGTCAGAAATTCAAGCTGGTTTCAGAGGAGGACGTGGAACCAGGGGTATCATTGCTGATGTCAGATGGATCCTGGCTGAAAGCAGAGAATACCAGAAGGATGTTTACCTGTGTTTTATTGACTATGCAAAGGCATTCAACTGTGTTGATCATAACAAACTACGGATAACACTGTGAAGAATGGGAATTCCAGAACATTTAATTGTGCTCATGAGGAACCTTTCCATGGATCAAGAGGCAGTTGTCTGGACAGAACAAGGGGATACCGATTGGTTTAAAGTCAGGAGTGGTGTGCGTCAGGGTTGTATTCTTTCACCACACCTATTTAATCTGTAAGCTGGACCATACCAAGAAGAATGGGGCATCAGGATTGGAGCAAGACTCATTAACAACCTGCGTTATGCAGATGACGCAACCTTGCTTGCTGAAAGTGAAGAGGACTTGAAGCACTTACTAATGAAGATCAAAGACCACAGCCTTCAGTATGGATTACACCTCAACATAAAGAAAACAGAAATCCTCACAACTGGACCAATGACCAACATCATGATAAATGGAGAAAAGGTTGCAGTTGTCAAGGATTTCATTTTACTTGGATCCACAATCAACAGCCATGGAAGCAGCAGTCAAGAAATTAAAAGACCCATTGCATTGGACAAATCTGCTGCAAAGGACCTCTTCAAAGTGTTGAAGAGCAAACATGTCACCCTGAAGACTAAGGTGCACCTGACCCAAGCCATGGTATTTTCAATCGCATCATATGTATGTGAAAGCTGGACAATGAATAAGGAAGATCAAAGAAGAGTTGACACCTTTGAATTGTGGTGTTGGCAAAGAATATTGAATATACCATGGACTGCCAAAAGAACGAACAAATCTGTCTTGGAAGAAGTGCGGCCAGAATGCTCCTTGGAAGCAAAGATGGGAGACTGTGTCTTATATACTTTGGACATGTTGTCAGGAAGGATCAGTCCCTGGAGAAGGACATCATGCTTGGCAGAGCACAGGGTCAGTGGAAAGGAGGAAGACCCTCAACAGGTGGATTGACACAGTGGCTGCAACAATGAGCTCAAGCACAGCAACGACTGTAAGGATGACGCAGAACCAGGCAGTGTTCCATCTGTTGTGCATAGGGTCACTATGAGTCGGAACTAACTCGACAGCACCTAACAACAACAACAACATTGACATGTCAATTAATAGGGAAGTATTAATTGACTTTATAGAACATCTAAGCACTGGGCTGCTAACCAAAAGGTTGGTGGTTCAAAACCACCAGCCACTCCACTGGAGAAACATATGGCAGTCTGCTTCCATAAAGATATATTGCCTTGGAAACCCTATGTGGCAGTTCTCTCTCCTACAGGATCCCAGTGAACAGGAATGTACTTGATGACAGTGGGTTATTTTGTGCATATATTTCTTTCTAAAATATGCATTGAAGAATCTTCTCCTTTCTTATAAAAACTTACTCTAACATCAAAAAAAAAAAAAAACAGTAAACCCTGGCATATATCACCTCACCAGAAAAATATTACAAAGTTTTATTTTTCATTGTAACTATGATTGATTGCCTGTGGCTCTATGGAGCACTAAATAGGAAAATATGAGGATTAGTCAGAAAAACTTACCAACTGAGCTTAGGAAATGAATGTGGCACCCCATTACTATATACTTTCCGCCCTCACTTTTCTGTGATCTTTTTCAGAGAGTTATAATTGTTGGAGAAATGGTTGTAAAGGTTACATATAAGAATCAACAAATGGAGTCATCAATTCCAAGAAAATGGTGTCACCATTTTTTGTTAATCATTAGTGTTGTTATTTTTGTTGTCGTTGTTACCTGCCATCCAATTGGCCCAACTCATGGTGACCCCATGTGCAACTGGATAGGACCATTGTCATCCACAGGTTTTCACTGGCTGATTTTTAGAAGTAGATCTTCAGGCCTTTCTTCCTTGTCCTTCTTAGTCTGGAAGCTCTACTGGAACTTGTTCAGCATCATAACAACACCCAACCTCTTCTGACAGACGGGTGGTGGCTGTGGGTGAGGTTCATTGGCCAGGAATCAAATCCACATCTCCCATGTGGAAGATGAGAATCCATTCACTGAAGCACCAGTGCCCCATTGTATTCAGCTGTTAGTATTATTGTTTTTATTGTTAGCTGCCATCGAGTTGAACTGATAGTATATTACTTGCTAATTATATTGCTTTGCCATAGAAGCTAATACTAGAGTTTCCTCCATGATCTTCTTTTTATATTTTATTTTTAATGTTTTATGTAATAACAAAGGACTTAGTGAAATTCTAAATCTTCAGAATGTCTGAATGGTCAGCTCCAAGAATATTATCATTATTCTATAAACAGCATTAAGGATAATGAATGCATGTTGTCTCTCTCCTCCCTTTTATAGGAAAAGGACATTTTTCTCTATGTTACAGAAGAATAAATCCATTTTTTATTTATAAACCATGCCTGGTATCTACACTGCTTATTGTAATTATTCAGGAATGAAAGCATCCAATTACCAAATTAATTATACATATTCACATATATGAAATCAAGTTAATAGAATTATAGTTTTCCAAAGTCTGTTATCTATTACAGATTCATTTTCAATAATTGTGCTCATCCTCTACCAACCAACCAGGCTTACAGCTTTCTAGAGAAATTTATAGAGAAAGTTCACATGACTATAAGCCTGGCGAATTTACAATAATCCACTTAAATATTGAGAAAATAAGTCCTTGCTCTAAACCCAAGGGAAAGCCAACAGGTTCATTTTAATAATTCCCTCTGGTGCTTGATCACCAATCTGCATCTTCCGTGTTTCCTGTCTTTTTTTTTTTTTAACCAAAAAATGATTGTCATGTATATTCCTGGAGGTAGAAAAGATAACCCATTTATAACCAGACTCTCGCTGTGCCTGCTGCTCATGAAGAGGCCACTCCTCAGCTAGAACTGGTAGGTTAAATAGCAGTGCTAACAGAATACTGCAATTTTGTACGCTAATAAAAGATGAGACGTTTTACATAAAACTTGTAGAAAAACATACTATTCAGGTCATGAGGGCAACAGTATAAAAGCAATCTTGGTCAACTAGTGTGTGAACAGCACCCAGTTCCAGTAAGGAGCAGGAGAGCCATCTGCAGCTGGCAGAGAAACTGCGCTCATATCCTGCTCAGAGGCGTCAGTTTTATAGTTTGACCTCGAGCTTTTGGACCATGAACAAGGATTCATTTAGTCCACACGGGCAAATAAAGACAAAATAACTTGGAAAATACATATTAATGAAAAAATTAGCTTATTCCTTGGCTAAGTTTAGCATCTGTGATAAGTCTGAAATTTGACATAATAAAATTTCAGATCACAATATGGGAAATATTGACTTATTTTAATATTCAGTTTAGTTATTTTAAGTTCCTACTTTGAATATTTATTTTCATTCAGAACACATGTAAGAAATGCCAATTGAAAAAAATATGTTACATTTAAATCAATTTCTTTTCATTTTCCCCTGGAGTCTACACTAATTTTCTGGATATATGACTTTTTAGTCAATGTTGTTTTTGTTGTTAGGTGGCATCGAGTTGGTTCTGACTCATAGTGACCCTCTGCACAACACAACGGTCTGGTCCTGCATACAGTTGCCTAATTGTACTGCTAATATATTCAATTTTTTATAATTTTGCAACACAAGGATTAGTCACTATTTTTCTAAACCCACTGACCCTTTTCCACATACATGTGAAACAATTCTTTTAACAAGTTGTAACTTGTTCAGTGTATAAGAAAAAGGCTTTTGTGCACATAAAAATAATATTTTTAGGTTTTCTCTTTTAAAAGTACGAGGAAATTATTTTAATTAGGAAAATATGGTGGTTGTTTTGACAGCTAACCTGATTTTTCATTTTCTAACAATTTTCTTTCGTAATAAGTTAATGTTATCTGTGGATTAATTACTCCATACATGGATTTGCACTTTCATGAAAAGAAAACATAACAAACGCTCATGATGACTAGAAATGATGTGGCCCTTGTTATTAGCAAAAATACATTTTAAAAAGTGTATCTACACATTTCCACATACACTAACTGCTATTAAGCACTTTCATGGAAATGAATGGAAATGACTCTCTCATTGAATATGGATATATAGTATTGAACACCCTATGTACAGTTTTCCTCTTGCCCCCACGCAAGCCATCACAGTTGAAAGGAGTTGAGTAATTTTCATTTTTTAGTCACATGTGTGTCATTAAAAGAGCTAAGCTCCCCAATCACAGGGCATTCATGTCATTCTCAGACATAGTTTCTGCTAGACAAACCATGACCTACTTGATCCTATTGATTCCATTCTTTTTTTTTTTTTCAGTTCACTGCCATTTATTGTTAGTCAAACATATACTATTAAATATTTGATTTTCCCTTTGAAGTTAAATTGTGGCTTAAATTAGGAAGACTTCTTTTCTTTTTCTTACTTAACCTTATTTTTATTTGTTTCTTAATAAAAATATATTATTTCAGAGGTTAAACCATATTGAATGACTTCATCCATCATACCGAATTTGAATCTATGTATATGTAGATTTAGCTGGAAACTTTTTAATATATATGCTTATAAAAATTCAAAAAATTCTGAAGTAATAAATACCCTTTTTGGGTTTTAATTCTATAATTTTAAACTATGAAATTGCTTTGTGAGTTTCCTCAAGATTTTCTCCTGTTAATGTTTTGAGATTTAGGACTGTGTAGTTTTGAAAACAATTCACAACTAGAATGTACACTCAATTTACTACATAAACAAGAGTATCAATGATGATGACAACAATGCTTCATAAAGAGGACAACTAGGTAATTATATAAATCATATTTAACAGAGCAAAATACTTTCATTAAAACCAATTCATCTTTACTAGTTTTTCAGAGTAAAATTCTTCATTAATTCCCTTAGTCTCGATATTCTCGTAGTCATTAAAAAATGACGAAATGTTAAATGACAGAATTTTGTAGAGGAACATGCATAGCACATACACATGCACAATGAAATACGCAAATATATCCACATGTGTTATCCCACAAACCCTCATAATATTCTGTGAGGTCAAAGAGTAGATACTATTTTATTTTTATAGAAAAGTAAATCAATGTGGAAAAGAGTTGAATATAGTTCCATAGTAAATGTTGAGGTTAGGACTAGAATTTAAACCTTGACTTTTAATTCAGTTTTTTAAGAAATTCTGATATTTGAGCTTTACAATGTCTTCTGAATATCTGACGACCTATTAAGCCAAAAAATTGAAAACTGGAACAGATTTTCCACATTCTATCCTGGTGCCCCAGAACTAAACTGTGTTATAAGTATGTGTGTGTCTCTTGTATCAGTAACAATTAAAAGAAGAAGAAGAAAGCAAAAAGAAAAAGAAAGCTAGGATCAAGACATTTAAGTCACGTTGGGATTAAGAGATTACAAAACTGGAACGAAAATATCTAACTCAAGACTTAAAAAGTAAGAAAGAAGTAAGCCAACAGTGGCAGCTCAATCTGGGAAAACACCTAGAGTGTAAACGTCGAGAGTGTAAGAACCAGAATAGTCAAGAGTTAGCATGCACACTTTGAAAAGCATTGAGTGAAAAAGATAAACATTCAGGAACCAAGGAAACACAACTTGTTGGGGATGAAAGGCTCGATGGTTTTTCAGACTCTATAAATACAGAGACTGCAAAAGGATAAGTAATAAAAGACGTCAGACATGATACCATTAACTCTAAATTCAGAAAAATAGGCAAAGGGCTGGACTGTGGAAGTCTGAGTTTTGTTCTGGAACCAAAGTGTGAGATACAGGGCATGAATCACAAACAACCTGGACACTGAGAAACATGAATGTTCCTGTCCAGATATGCCCTAGGAAGTTTATTTTATCTTATTATTATTATTCTGAGGGATTAAAAACATATTACAAACTGTAACCAGTTTAAAGCTTCCAGAGTAAATGAAATCATTGGCATATCTTTCGGGGATGAAAGGGAGGGTTAAGAATATAGGATGTCTGCTAGAAGAAAGTACCACCAAGTAGTTTGCAGAGTTAGGTATACAATTCAACTCACGTGCACATATTTGAATATTTCCAATTGTAGTGAGGGTGAGGGGTAAACAATTGAACACTATATACCAAAAACCTAAATGACTATGCTCTTATCCACTTGAAGGAATTCATTTGACTAGTAGTCATTTGGGTTATTTTACTTGATGGACCATTGAATTCAGGGGTCATAAATTCATGATACAAGCAATAAATTCATGTGAAGTCATAATCTATTGCCTCAAATTAAATTTACAGTATTTTACAATAAATTTTTTATCATTTGCATCTTTCTGATTTTTTAAGAAATGTAGCAATGTTAATAATTCTTGCATTAATCAATTAAAATATTTTTCAGAAATGTTCTTTCTTTCTCTAGGAATCAAACATTCACTTTCTGTATGTCCATACCTTCAAAACTATAACATGTTAGATGGTGACTTTTTCCTGATTTTTCTGCACTTTAAAGATCATCCGAAAACTCCTGCATAGGCTAGATGGATATAAGGAATACCTCAATGATAACTGAATTTGTTTTGTTAGGACTCACCAGTACTTGGGAACTTGAAATTTTCTTTTTTCTCATATTTTTGTTGAGCTATGCAGCAATCATGGCAGGGAACCTTCTCATTGTGGTCACCGTAACCTTTGATTTTCACCTGAATTCTACACCTATGTACTTCCTCCTTGGAAATCTCTCCTTCCTTGATATGACTATTTCCACAATCACAACCCGTAAGATGATCACAGATTTCCTCAGAGAAAAGAAAACAATTTCCTTGTGGGGTTGCATGGTTCAGATGTTCTTCCTCCACTTTTTAGGAGGCAATGAGATGACTCTTCTTGTAATTATGGCTGTTGATCGGTACATTGCAATATGCAAACCTCTTCACTACACAGCCATCATGAACCGCCGGGTACTCGTGGGTTCTGTGCTGCTGTCCTGGGGTGTTGGCTTTGTGCACACTATGAGCCAGATGGTTTTTACTATCACCTTGCCTTTCTGTGGCCCCAATGTGGTGGACAATATTTTTTGTGACCTTCCTCTAGTTCTAAAACTTGTTTGCACTGACACATATCTTCTGGAGTTACTGGTAATTGCTGACAGCGGACTGTTATCTTTCATCTGCTTCGTACTCTTGCTCATTTCCTACACTGTAATTCTGGTGACCGTCTGACATCGGTCCTCTGGTGGACTCTCCAAGGCTCTGTCCACACTGTCTGCTCATATCACTGTAGTCACTCTGTTCTTTGGGCCATGTATCTTCATTTACGCTTGGCCATTTAGTAGCTTATCAGTGGATAAATTTCTTTCTGTATCTTATTCAGTCATCACACCCTTACTGAACCCCATTATTTATACTCTGAGGAATCAGGAGATGAAAGCAGTCATGATTAGACTGAGGATCCAGCATGTCAGCTCCAGGCAGAACTTATAGACAAAAATCACAAGAATGAAGCTTTTATTATAAATCCTATAAAAATTACATCTCACAATAAGCTCAATTTGTTTTGGGTACAGATTTAAAAAAAAATTCATAATGTATATTGAAATTACCAGATGTTCCAACATTTTTATATGGTTTTATTCAAATAGTAATTGTCTTAATGGAAATTCAATTCCATTTTGGGATAATTATTTTTAATTGGGATATGCATTAAATAGAAAAACTGTCTCATTAACTGTAGTTGGAAACCCAAAAATGTCCAAGACTAAATTTTCTTAAATAAAGATAAATCAAATATGAATTTGTACACTTTTAATTTAAAATTAAGGGTCTTTCGGCTGTTTCTTAGATGGCTAAATGTTCACAAAATTGTGCACACTCATCTAAACCCACAAGCACACATACACACACACATATTTTTGTGGTTCTTCATATATGAAAGGATTATTATATTTAAAAAGGTAAGAGACTAGTTTTTATCAGTAGAAGGATGCATAGAGTGAGTGTCGTCAACTGACATGAAATACATAACTATTTCATTCTGAAATTCCACCTCACAGAAATACATGGAGCTGGATTCTACTTTCATTCATATTTGCATTCACGTTTACTCTCATATATCTCTTGAGAATCAAGTGAAAGCATTACTATTGTGCTAATCCCCACAGAAAATAAATAAATGAAAGGTACATATTCCAGGCTCTCATGTCACAGCCCGTGTGGGGGTGGGGGGGGCATGGATTATTGAAGTTGGTTAAATTTCATTAAGAAAGTCAGAAAATATCTTGATACACGAAGTTAGATTTATGGTCCATGGACATTAGAATCAGTAGATATTTTATGACTTCCTTGACATCAAATTCAAAATGCTATGCTTTTTCCCAAACACTAGTAACAATTACAAGCTTCTACCCGATACTTTTCTGTCATTTCCTCTTAAGCAGTATGAAAAATATACTAGATATTGGCCAAGAAGGCTCTCAAGGAATTATCTCTAACCATACATTCACGACACGTTTTAGAGTAAAATTTTTATTTAAGAACATGGTTTTAGGGAAATAAAAACTAGGTCCCTAGAGAACATGGAGCATATCTGTATCTATTTCTTATAAACTGTTTCATTCACAGAGTTAAATTTAGATACTGATACAACACGTAGCTTTTTCAAATTTCTAACATTTTGCCACATTTGTTTCAGATTCTTTTTACTACAGATCTGAATATTAGAGATAATAAAGACACCTAAGCAACACTCTATATCATCACTATCACCACAGTCCATAAGCTTCATTCCTCTGTGTGTTTACCTTATTTTTCTCATGTAGGCATACATTGTGCATAAAAATACATCATTTTGCATATATTTAAAACAATATAAATGAAGCCTGTAGATATGCTACCATTCTAAATTTTTTTTTGCTCTATTTTATGTTTTTAAGATTTATTTGTTCAGATGTGTGCTATTCATTCAGTTTAATGGTTGTATTGTTATTTACCATGAAGTTGGCTCTGATTCATGGTGACCTATTGTACAACAGAACAAAATGCTACTCAGTCCTGAACCATTTTCATGATTGTTGGTATATTTGAGTCCATCGTTGTGCCTATTGTGTCATTCCACTTCACTGAGGATTTCCTTTGTTCTTGCTGACTCCCCATTTACCAAAGATAATGTCCTTTTCTAGTGATTGGTCTTTCATAATTATGTGTCCAAAGCAAGCAAGCTGAAGTCTCTCTATCCTTATTTCTAAGGAACATTCTGTTTGTATTTACTCTAAAACTGATTTGTTCTTTCTTCTGGCAGTCCATGGTATATTCAGTATTCTTTCCCTACATCAATTCTTCTTCTTTCTTTTTCATTTTCCAGCTTTCACATGCATATGAGGTGATTGAAAAGACCGTGCCTTGCATCAGGGACACCTGAGTCATCAAATTGAAATCTTTGCTTTTTAAAATTTTAAAGAAGTCGTTTGCAGCAGATTTGCCCAATGCAATGTTTCTTGACTGTTGCTTCCATGGATATTGACTGTTGATACAAGTAGAATGAAATCATTGAAAATTTCAATTTTTTTCCTCAATTCATCATGATGTTATCAGTCCAGTTCTGATGATTTTCATTTTCTTTGTGTCCAGAGATAATCCTTAAGATGACTTGAAACACTTACTTATGAACATGATTTTCATTTTCAGCAAGCAAGATTGTGTCATCTGCATATCACAGGTTGTTAATGAGTCTCCCTTCAAGCTTGTTGTCATGGTCTTCCTCATGTCCCCTTCATGATCTGGGGGACATACTGTGCCCCACCACCTTTCTCCAGCTCTCAGGTTTCTTGAGACCCTACTTTTCTTGCTAAAAGTATTTGCTGCCCTCCAGTGGGACTTGTGTAATGGTGAAAAGTAAAATAAATGTTCATTGAAGCAAAATAGATGGGGTATCAGCCTTAAATGTGAGGCAGTTCATCCAGGACATGTGATTGGGTAACAATTTTGTCTCTTTTTGTTTGTATACAGCTAAATTAGCCTTGTAAGCATATTTATGGTTGCCTGGTGATAATTAGGGAGCTCTGGTGGGTTTGATTTTTGTATTTGTATGTCACAATAAATTCTGCCAACAGGTAAACATCTCTCTGGAATTCTCTGTTTTCAGCCAAGATCCATCTGACATTATCAATGATATTCCTCATTCCACATTCTCATTTTGAGTCATGCCACATCAGCAAATGAAGGTCCCAAAGGTTTTACTCCACTGTCATCATTTAGGCCACTCTACTTTGAGGGCAGCTCTTCTCCAGTCGTGTTTTGAACACCTTCCAACTTGAGGGGCTCATGCACTATACTGAGCAACAATTTGTTGTTATAGGTAGAGTTTTCACAAGTACATCACCAGACCTCTCTTCCTAGTCTGTCTTAGTCTGGAAACTCCACTAAAACCTGTCCACCATGAGTGACCCTGCTGGTATGTCAAATACCGATGACAAAGCTTTTAGTATTATACAAACACACAGGCCACCACAGTACAACAAATTGACAAATGGGTGGTTTTATATATAGATATACATACACAGGCATATATTCATACATATATATAGACACACTAGATTGTATATATTATATGTTGTTATTTTTGATAGGTGTCATTGAATTGATTTTTGACTCATAGTGACCCTATGTGGCACTTATCTAGGGTGTTATCTTTACAGGAGTAGATTGTCAGTTCCTCCCCACAGAGTCAGTGGATGGGTTTGAACCGCCAACCTTTTGGTTAGCAGTTTAGTGCTTAACCATTGAGCCACCTATGCAACCTTTACTGCTACTTGTGCCAGCAAATTGAATTCCATCATATGTTGGAGATTTTTATTTGAAAATGGGTCATGTAAATAATAAGTCTGGAAATGGGAGTTCATTTTGCTGGCACCAGTAGCAGCAAAGACTGCATGTTTCCAGAGTCAATGCTGTAACTGACATTTTACCTATTATAACAGAGGCAACATGGATAGTCAGCAGTAACAGCAGCTCTCTACAGCCCGTTTTTGGCCTTCTTCCTATAAACTCAGCCTAGACTCCAGTATCTTAGCACTTCCAACAATTAAGTAAAGTTTCTAAACAAACAAACAAAACAAAAACAAACCATTGCCATCGGGTGAATTCTGACTTGTGGTGACCCCACCTGTATTAGAGTAAAGCTGTGCTTCATAAGGTTTTCAATGGCCTTTCTTCTGTGGCACCACTGGGTGAATTCAAACAGCCAATCCCATTAATATCTCTTCCTTATAAACTAGCTGGTTTAGATTTTGTTAACTACAACTAAAAATTCTGACTGTCATAACATCCAATTCCATTTTTCCTCTCTCATTCAGGGACTGAGACAGGTAATTACATTCACTAATATAAATATTACAATCCCACAAACAAGAACAATACATTACAGTATAGAACAAAATATAAGAATTTTGTCTGTAATCACAGGCTTCTACTCTCACCACTCCCATTATAAAAAAAACTGTGTTAGAAAACCTCTTGCTTTTAGAATAGATTACATATATGGTACCAGGTGGTTGTCTATAGTAACCTGCTATTGCCACAGTTTACTGAGTCCACACTTGTCCAGATCAAGGAAAATATATCATATGGAAATAAGAATCTCTTGCAACCTGACATGCTAGGCAGATTTTTTTTTAAGGAGGGCCTAAAACAGGGGACACTTATACCTTTGTGTATGTTTAAAATATTTTTATAATAGTAATTATCACAAAGTATTTAGTTTTTTATATAATGGTTACAAAAAAACAGTATAAAAGACAAAAGTAATTCACTCATAATTCCTCATTCACTCATATAAAGTTTGAAAATGGATTTGGTCCCAGTGACTCTACTAAAAGTATTTCTACTGAGACAAATAATGACTGGACTAATTTCAAGTATAATAATCCATTTTTAGTTTTCATCATCTGTGAAAAGTCTATAGCATTACCCTTTTAACTAAACTCCTTACTTTTTTAACTTCCCTTCTTTTTTGCATATGAACAATTGATGATCTGTTCCACAGTTGGCCCCTGGCCTTGTTCTGACTGAAGATACTAGGCTTCTCCACTGTCTCTTTTCGCAGATATAGTCGATTTGATTCCTGTGTATTCCATCTTGCAACGTCCACGATACAGGATGCTGCTCTTCCCTCTCACCCCCCCAAGAATGTTCTGCAATTTCCTCAGCCTCTACCTTATCCAGTGATTTCACTCTGAAATACTTGCTTTCACTAAAGTTCATTCTTGCTCCCCATCCTCTCCTCCCACTCTATATATTCTCCCTTTGCTATGACACCCACCCCAAAGCCTGCAGGTTTGATCTCAGTGTCTTGGTTTCTTGCTGTCTTAGCCACCAGCCTGTTATTTGTTCCTCGTCTTCCACTCGTTAACATTTTTTTGTAATAAGTATGACCTGTTTCATCAGCTTGGGAAATAATATGGACAATTTTTTTTTGTTTTGTTTTTGGTTTCCAATTAATTATGATAGGAATCACTACCTGTATTAGTCAGCAGTTTAATAACCCACTATTGAAGCCTCCCTTAATCTTGATTTTTCCAAGAACTCAGGAAAATTGCACAATGACACTTGACCAAACTATTTTCAAATTTTAAGAGAAGAGAGCAATGCAATGTTCACCAACCTTTGTCTTTTGCCAATCTCACTTAATATTTAAGACTTATCTTACACAGGTAAAGAATAAAAAATTGTGGCTTTACTTGTCCGTATCTCTAATGGTTTCCAAGTGGTGTTTCATGCCTGGGCTCCAATGTTATGAGTTTTCTTATAAAATTAAAGTTATTGGATCCAAGTACAATAAGCTGAAAAAAATACAGCAAGATTCTAAAAACCAGCTAAAAAACCAAACAACCAAACCTGCTCCGTCGACTCATAGCGACCCTATAGGACAGAATAGAACTGCCCAGTAGAGTTTCCAAGGAGCGCCTGGTGGATTCGAACTGCCCATCTTTTGGTTAGCAGCTGTAGCACTTAACCACTAAGCCACCAGAGTTTCTGGAAAAAAAAAAAAAAAAAAGCCAGACAAGGATAATTTGAATGTAGTGCCAACAAAAACTAAATAGATAAATGTTTTGGAGTTTTTAAGATGATATCAACTGAGTTATAAACGTCATCAACCAAAGACTCCTTTGTACTTCCAAGGAGCTAGTAAAGATATGATTTACGAAGTTATTAAAAGAACATTAGTTGAAAAGGAAAATAAAACGAATCCTCAGAAAGTCTATTAAATTTTTCTGTACAGCTAGAATGATCTGTACCTTAGTCTGGTCCCAAGGCTGGTTCTCTGTCTTCTTAACAATGTTAATGTCTAACTCAGCACTCACATGTGGTACCTCATAAGAACACCGAAATTATGAGTTTCGGTATCTACCTATACCATCAAAGTACATACATTTTTCCTGTTGCTTCCAAAATGAAAGATTTTATGTAGACCTCCTCTTAAGACTGCTAATATTATCAAATCTGACTCCCATCTTCTGCCCAAAAGTTTTTCAATTTCAGAAAACTGTGGTCTCGAGTCCAAAAAAAAATTACACATTCTAGAAAGACATTCTTTTTTCTTTGGTGTAATTGAATTTAGACTATAATACCACTAATAAAGGACATTATGCATTTTGTTATTTTCTCTGGAAGTAATGTAATGATTTTGGATGCTAAAAGAGTGCTATTAATTTCAGTTAATAAAACTTGATTCTTTGGAATTTTTCTTCCTATGAATCGGCATAGATTCATGTACATCTTTTATTCTATTTCCCCCTTTTATTTTTAACAAGCATAATTGTAGACAAAGAGGGGTGCTAACAATAAAAGGAAATCAATACATTTTTAGTAGGTTATTTTATCCACTTCTATATATCCTTTGGAAACCCTGATGGCATAGTGGTTAAGAGCTACTGCTGCTAATTAAAAAGTCGGCAGTTCGAACCCACCAGGCGCTCCTTGGAAACTCTATGAGGCAGCTCTACTCTGTCCGATAGGGTCGCTATGAGTCGGAATTGACTCGATGGCAATGGATTTTTTATATATCCTTTGACTGTAATCACAAAAATAGAATTTAATGAATCAGGAAGACCTTGGGATCTTAAGGAAGAAATGTTAAGTAGTGGCAGCCAACTGTGGTTAAGGGAAGTAGCGAAATAATTCTGCACATTCAGTCAATGAAAAAATCTGAATAACACAACAACAAGCAAATATTTTGTTTTAGTGAATGACACAACTTTCTTAACAAGTATATTATTCTATGTGCAAGTTATTTCAGAATCCATTTATGACAAATTCTGAACATCTTAGGAATTATTTCCTTATTCCCCATTAAGAGAAAATAAAGAAACTTGCCCATTCTACCAAGCAAATCAAAGGTTTGTGAACATGAACAATAACTGTTACAGAAGCAGGAAAACAGATAAGGACATATAAATCATCCCTGCTATAAAAGAATACACCTCAACGCCTCCACCATTATCCTTCCAGTCAAAAGTTATACACTCTAAAAAAGAGTTAGGTATCTGTGATAAGGAGATTTTTCTGTGTAAGCCACAACTATTAGAGCCTAGGAAGGAATCCATGACATTTGGAGAACTCCCTTGTGTTCACATAGGACAGAGTTCTATTTGACATTTCCAAAACAGAAAAGCATACTCACTTCCAGAAGAGGAACTGCAGGTGCATTTTATACATGAACCACTAACGTGTTTCCATACGCTCAGTTCTGCTCTGAAGAATCCCTTTCCAAAAACTTCATTCATTATAGTTTACTGGACTAGCAGAAATTCCACTACTGTTTGTCTTGTCATTCTTTTAGTGATAAAACCATTTCTACTTTGGAAATCTGTTCTTTAAATATATAAAAATACAAAGGGCAACATGTTTTGTTTTCAGTCATGTAAATTACAGTGTGAATGAATTTATTGACTCATTTATCCCAAGACAACCATCTGAGATCAAAGCCCTGGGGAAATGTCCTAATGGGTATGGATAGAAGGAATAGACAGGGAAAAAGGTTAAGGGAAGGGAAAATGGCCTAGAAAGCAGGTTGATTTTGAATACTTCATAATTTTTTGAATTTGCTTTGATCTTATTGTAATATGATTTAAAAGTATGGGCTAACAGGAGAAAACAATGTTGAAGAAATTTCTTCAATTTGTATAATTTGAAAATAGGGCCTAAAGTACTGCACCTAAAAACAGTAGGTTCTGCCTGGGGTCCTAGAACCACCAGGCACTACAATCAAGTGCTGTCATCTTCTAAAAGGGACCAGTTGATGTCACTATTCCACACAAAGATCTTGGGGAATGTTTATCATAGTTCAATTCAGAATTACAAACACTTGAAACAACAAAACTGAATAAGCAAATTGTGATCTATCCATACATTGGATTACTTCTGAATACTAAAAAGGAATAAACAAGAGGTAGGACTTCTAGAATGGCTGTGTGGGAAGACTGGTAAATTATCTTCCAAAAAAAAAAAAAAAAGCAATAGAACTTGACAACGTATAAGGAAAATAAAAGCTAAGTGTGTGGAAATTGACCAAAGGGTACCCAACAAATTGAAAAGTGTTTATTCAAGAAAACCTGCTGGATCTCAGTAAGAACACTGACTGCGACATTAAGCCACAGGTTGCTCTCATTTCCCCCAGCTCCGAATTATGAAAATTCTTTACTGCACAGGTGAGGCAGTCCATAAGAGCAGGTGACTTCTACTGCCCCTTTCAGCACCAGCCCTGGGACAGAGGGGTCCCATTATGGATGAAGCCAGAGCAGGCTTCAGTGATATACCATTAGTAATAAAGCTTTCATGTATAGATTTGCCTAATTTGGGAATATTAATGAATGAGGACTGTTAGGTTCTGCCCATGACATACTTTATTCTGTTGCTGATATTCCACATGTATTTCTCCTCACTGCCTGCCGAAGCTGAAAATGGCACATCCAAGGCTCTCTCAGCCTGCGCTCTCCACATCATGGCGGTGGTGCTCTTCTTTGGGCCCTGCATCTTCATCTATGTGTGGACACTAAGTATCACCTACATAGAGAAATGTCCTGCTGTGTTTTACTCCCATATTTTTGTTGTTGTTGTAGTTATGTGCTGTTGGGTCATTTCCAGTTCATAGCAACCATACATACAACAGAACAAAGTACTGTCCAGTGCTGCATCATCATCATAATTGTTGTTATGTTTGAGTCTATCATTG
The DNA here is from genome assembly GCF_024166365.1 of Elephas maximus indicus. Classification (NCBI taxonomy): domain Eukaryota; kingdom Metazoa; phylum Chordata; class Mammalia; order Proboscidea; family Elephantidae; genus Elephas; species Elephas maximus. The sequence goes on along the minus strand of NC_064828.1, from coordinate 25,007,150 downwards.
CAGCTGCTATGTCAATTTATTTCCTGGGGGGTCTTCCTCTTTTTTGTTGACCCTCTACTTTACCAAAAATGATGTCCTTCTCCAGAGAATGATCCCTCCTGATAAAAAAGCATGCCCAAAGTACGTGACAGGAAGTCTTGCCTTCCTTGCTTCTAAGGAGTGTTCTGGCTGTACTTTTTCCAAGACATTTGTTTTTTTCTGGCACTCCATGGTACATTCAATATTCTTTCCTGACACCAAAATTCAAAAGCATCTGTTCTTCGGTCTTCCTTATTCATTGTTCAGCTTTTGGATGTATATGAGGTCACTGAAAATGCCATGACTTGGGTCAGTGGCAACTTATTCCTCAAAGTGACATCTTTGGTTTTTAACACTTTAAAGAGATTTTTTACAGCAGATTTGCTTAATTTATTGACTGCTGCTTCCATGGGTGTTGATTGTGATCCAAGTAAAATGAAATCCTTGACGATTTCCACCTTTTCTCATTTTCTCATGCTTATTGGTCCACTTGTGAGGACTTTTGTTTTCTTTATGTGGAGGTGTAATCCGTACTGAAGACTGTAGTATTTGATCATCATCAGTATGTGCTTCCAACTCTCTTCTTTTTCAGAAAGCAAGGTTGTGTCATCTGCATACTGCAGGTTGTTAATGAGTCTTTCCCCAGTCTTGATGTCACACTCTTCTTCATATAGTCTACTTTCTCAGATTATTAGCTCAGCATATAGATTGAATAAGTATGGCGGAAGGATAAAACTCTGACACACACCTTTCCTGATTTTAAACTGCACAGTATCCCCTTCTTCTGTTGGAATGACTGCTTCTTGATGTATGTAAAGGTTCCTCATAAGCACAATTAAGTGTTCTGGAATTCCCATTCTTCAAAATGTTATCCATAACTTGTTATGATACACATAGTCAAATGCCTTTGCATAGTCAATGAAACACAGGTAAACATCTTTCTGCTATTCTTTCAGGCAAGATTCATCTGACATTAGCAATGATATTTCTTATTCCAAATCCTCTTCTGAATCTAGCTTGGATTTCTGGAAATTCCTTGTTGATGTGCTTGCAAAGAATAAGGTTTTTACAATGAATAAGTCTTTGATCTTCCCAAATTCTGTGGTTGATCTATGGAGTCATTTCTGTCACCAAGGCCCTCTTTTCCAAATACAGATCCTTCTTCTTTGTTTCCTAGTTTCACATTTCAATCACTAATTATTATTAATGAACCTTGATTGTTTGATCAGTTTCAGACTGCAGACCCATACCTGTTGCCATCAAGTCAATTCTGACTCATAGTGACCCTATAGGACAGAGTAGAACTGTCCCATACAATTTCCAAGGAGCAACTGTTATTCGAACTGCCAACCTTTTGGTTAGCAGTGAAGCACTTAACCATTGTGTCACCAGGGCTCACAGAAGTTGGTAAAAATCTTGAATGTCTTCATCTTTGGCATTAGTGATTGGTACATAAATTTGATTTATAATCATATTAACTGGTCTTCCTTATAGGCTAATTATCCTATCACTGACAGTGATGTACTACAGGATAGATCTTGAAATGTTCTTTTTGACAATGAATGCAGTGCCATTCCTTTTCAATTTGTCATTCCCAGCATAGTAGACCATATGACTATCCTATTCGAAATGGCATTTACCAGTCCATTTGAACTCACAAATGCCTAGGATATTGATCTTTTTGCTTTCCATTTCATTTATGACAACTTCCAATTTTCCTAGATTCATACTTCATACATTCTATGTTCTGATTATTAATGGATGTTTGTAGCTGTTTCTTCTCATTTTGAGCCATGCCACCTCAGCAAATGAAGGTCCCAAAAGTTTACTCCATCCACATCATTAAGGTCAACTCAACTTTGTGGAGGCAGCTCTTCCCCAGTCATCTTTCAGTGCCTTCCTACCAGAGGGGCTCATCTTCCAGCACTATATCAGACAATTATCCACTGCTGTTCATAAGGTTTTCAATGACCACTTATTTTTAGAATTAGATCACCAAGTCCTTCTTCCTAGTCTTTTATTATACCTCTCCTGAATCTAGCCTTTTTGTATGGTTTGAATTGTGTCGCCAAAAATATGTGGGTCAGCTTGGCTGGGCCATGATTCTCAGTGGCTTGGCAGTCGTATGATGTTGTGATCACTTCCCTAATGAGATTTGATATAATGTGATCACCTCCATGATGGGATCTGCTGTGAGTAGCCAGTCAGCTGAAAGGGATTTTCCTTGAGCATGTCGATGGCACTAGTTTTTTTTTATGTGGACTGCATAGAATATACATGGACATTCTGTAATGGCTCCTGGGCTTTTGTTTGCTCTGAATCCTGTATCAGGCTCCTGTTCATCTGACCTGACTTCCAGTTCTTGGGGCTTTAGCTAGCAGTTTACCTGAGGTCTTGCTTGCTGATCTTGGGATTCATCCATCTTCTCAGTCTGTAAGCAAGAGCCCTACTCTCTGACCTGCCCATCTTGTGTTCACCAGCTCCCTGTGGCTATGTGAATCAGGAGAAGCCTCTATTCTGACCCACAGACTTGGGACATTCCAGCCACTACAACTGTGTGAGCCATTTCTTTGTTATAAACCTATCTATCTATCTATATATTTATATGCTTTACTGATTTTGCTTCTCTGGAGAACTCAGCTGAGCTAGCAGCTTACCTGAGGTCTTGCTTGCTGATCTTGGGATTCATCCATCTTCTCAGTCTGTGAGCAAGAGCCCTACTCTCTGACCTGCCCATCTTGGGTTCACCAGCTCCTATGGCTATGTGAATCAGGAGAAGCCTCTATTCTGACCCGGGGACTTGGGATGTTTCAGCCTCTACAACTGTGTGAGCCATTTCCTTGATAGAAATCTATATATATATACATTTATATACTTTACTGATTTTGCTTCTCTAAAGAACCAAGCCTAAGACACAATTTATACCCTGAGAAATAAAAAGATGAGAATTGCTGTAAAGAGATTCAGAAGCTACTACATGGATTCCAAGGGGAACTACTTAATGCTTCCAAGAGGACTACTTAACGCTCATATCTCACTGTGAGCACTTCAAGTTGAAAATTCATTGACAGGTAAAGTAGGTTTAAAATCTTATGCATTTAGTTTACATCTACATGTTATGCCTGTGTCCATATCCAGGAATAGTGTTAATATAAGTCAGGGAATTTCAACATTTATTAATCATGAAGTGGAACACCATGAAAGGGTCCCTTAAATCCAAATGCTTATGATCCTCTTTTCTGGAAAAGGATCTATCCAATCAGCCTTCCTATGCTTTTAACTACTTTCGATGAGAATCTGAAATTCTTTCAACAAAGCCGTACGTCCAACAGGATGGAAATTCTCTTGAACTTTCTCCTAAATCCATTTGGAAAGGTAAATGCTTTCATAACATTGACTATTCCCCTCAAATGTTTTTAATTTTTCTAAAAGGCAACAGAATTATTTTTTTCCTTAACCTAGATACTAGTGGGGAAAGTCAGAAAAAAAATTGAAGAGAGGAAGAAATAAAAATGTTTATGTACATAAGGAGTAACAGTGGAGGTTACTCTGTTTGGTTTGCATTAAATCAAAAGAAATAAACAAACAATGCCTAATGATATATCCCTCGGTCATTTCATTCTGAAATTTTTGCTTTAAATTTTTTTTTTTAATTATTTGTGTAAAATTCTTAAAATGTAAGAAGATCCCTGAGTGTAGGGACCATGGCTTACCCACTTAGTTTTTGAGACTGCAGTACTTAGTACTACTGCAGTAGATAACATATAGTAGACACTCTACAAATTATTTTATTTAGTAAATAAAATTTTTATTGAGTAAACAGAACCCAATTATTCCATTCTTATATCTATAGCATTTATTGATCAAGGTATGTTTAAGTAAGTCTTCTGATATTTAAAAACATATTCATAAAAGTTCTAAATCAGATATAAAAAGTAATATTTTCTTACTTCCAAAACTATGATTTAAGTGAATTGAAATTCAGTTGTAACTATCAACAATAAAGTTCCTAAATGAAAAAGATGGCACATATGTGGCTTTTATATTTCTTAATATGAGAACAACAACAACAAAAAAAATGAACTGACAGAATAAAAACAATACATTTATCATCCTTAACTGCCTACTCTATGTCATTGTGCTATGTTTTTGTTGTTGTTAGGTGCTGTTGAGTTGGATCCTACTCACAGTGACCTGATGTACAACAGAACAAAACACTGCACAGTCTTACACCATTCTCTCAATGATTATGCTTGAGCTCATTGTTGCAGCCACTGTGTCAATCCACCTAGTCGATGTCCTTCCTCTTTTTCACTGATCCCTCACTTTACCAAACATGATGTCCTCCTCAAGGGACTGGTCCCTCTTGATAACATATGCAAATTACTTGAGATGAAGTCTCACCATCCTTGCTTCCAAGGAGCACTCTGGCTGTATTTCTTCCAACACAGACTTGTTCATTCTTCTGGAACTCCATGGTATATTCAGTGTTCTTCACCAACACTATAAGTCAAAGGCTTCAATTCTTCTTCAGTCTTCCTCATTCATTGTCCATCTTTTGAATGCATATGAAGCGATTGAAAATATTCTGGTTTGGGTCAGGTGCACCTTAGTCCTCAAAGTGACATCTTTGCTTTTTAACACTTTAAAGAGGTCTTTTGCAGTAGATTTGCTCAATACAATATGTCTTTTGATTTCCTGACTTCCGCTTCCTTGGGCATTGAGTGTGGATCCAAGTAAAATGAAATCTTTGACCAAGCCAATCTTTTCTCCATTTATCATGATATTGTTTATTGGTCCAAACGTAAGGATTTTTTTTTTTTCTGTTGAAGTGTAATCCAAATCGAAGGTGATAGTCTTTGATCTTCATCAGTAGTGCTTCAAGTTGTCTTCTCTTTCAGCAAGCAAGATTGCATCATCTGCATGTTGCAGGTCTTTAATGAGTCTTCCACCAATTCTAATGCCACATATTCCTTCATAGAGTCCAGCTTCTTAGATTAATTTCTCAACACACAGATTGAATAAGTATGGTGTAAGGATACAACCCTGACACATACCTTTCTTGATTTTAAAGCATGCAGTACCCCTTGCTCTGTTCTTCTATCAACTATTCAAACTGTAGGCCATGAAAAGAGTGTATTTGTTGTATTTTAAAGTCTTATAACTGTATAAAATAATTAGATAAATGATTAAGTATATACTAAGATCATTGGTCATTAACTTGGAATAAACTACACATGATTTTTTGAGCTGCTGGATTTAGGACAATAAAACAAGAAAGTCCAGACCAAGCAAATGTGATATGCAAAGGCCCTGAGACAGGAGACCAGTGTAGCAAGAGGATGAGTGATTGAGATCAAGCTGGAATGATAGGCTAGGTGCAGACATGGCAAAGTCTTGTATCCATGATAGGAACTTTGGTTTTTTTCCTACTAGTAAAAGACAGGCATTGAAGGATTTTCAGCAATAGTCTGATCATATTTCTGCTTTCAAACTGTCACAATAGCTTCAGTGTAAAGAATGGAAGGAAAGGGCTAGAGCAAAGCTTACGGTGACCTATCAGAAGACTCCTGAAGAACCATATCACATTACTGTAGACAAGGTGAATTATTCAACCAATGGTGTTGGCACAACAGATAACATTGGAAAAAGAGCTTAAGTTTCAAACAGATACTTAAGTGTTAAAAAAAGAAACAGATCAAAAGAAAGCATAGGACTATTCAGACATACAGTAGGAAAATATGTTTTAAGCATACACCCATATTCATAAAAACTGGACAAAATACAGTATCTTAAATATTAAAATATATATGTATATATACACACACATATAGATAGATGGATGCAAGCACTTTGAAAATAAAAGTAAAAACAAACTGTGGGAAATAAAAGATGTCAGACAAATGATGAACATCTGTAATATAAAATTAGTTCTTCCAAATAGAGAAGAAAAAAAATGTGGCTCCTCAATTTAAAGACGAGTAAAACATACACACTATTGACAAAAGGAATCCTATAAGCAATAATTATATCACAGGTAAAATTCTCATTAGTAATCAAATAAATGTAAATAAGATAACCTGAGTGCTACTTTGTACTGAATCAATTATCCAAGTTTTTGTAAAAAATTGATGATTTGTCATGGATGACACTATGAGGAAATATTCTCGTATATTGATGATGATAGTGCAAATTAATAAACTGCTCTAGAAGGCACATTTAATATATATTAGAAGGAACATTTAATATATATTTCAAAAGTTTAAAATTTTCCTTAATCATGATTGAATTCCACTTCAAGAAAATTTTCATAAAGTAATAATGACAGATAAACTAAAAGATTTAGCTCTAGGGGAACCTATTACACCATTGTTTATAGAAAAAAGAATTAAAAATAACCTTAATGCCCACAGTGGGGGCTTAAATTATTCATACTACTTCCAACTAGGAAAGACACTCAAGCATATATGTAGAAACAACAATCTATTGTTATTATACAAGATGTTCAAAATATAAGTTTGACTAAAAAGAGTAGATTATAAAATATATATATATAGGAAACTCATTTTAAACTATTGTATGCCTAGAAAAAAAATTAGAAAGATGCTTGTCTTTAATGGTTATCAATGAAATGTTAATGCCTGAGCTCATATTTATTAGGTTGTTGTTGTTATTAGAGCCCTTCTAGTCCATTCCGACTTACAGCAACACTGTGTACAATAGAACAAAATACTGCATGGCCCCATACCATCCTCACAGTCATTGGTATGTTTGAGCCCATTGTTGGGGCCATTGTCCCAATCCATCTTGTAATTAGAGTGCCTTCCAGCCTGAGGAGCTCATCTTCCAGCACTACATCAGACAACGTTCCGCTGCTATTCATAAGGTTTTCACTGGGCAATTTTTTCAAAAGTAGATCACCAGGTCCTTCTTTCTAGTTTGTCTTAGTTTGGAAGCCTAGCCAAAAACCTGTCCACGATGGATGACCCAGCTGGTGTTTGAAATAACAGTGGCATAGCTTCCAGCATCATAGCAACATGCAAGCCACCAGAGTAGGGCAAACAGACAGAACCATATGAAACTGCCCTTTCATTTGATCTAAAGATGGTCAAATAATACCAGTTTTACAAAGTTCAATCTAATATATTAAGTTATATTTTTCTTACACAATTTCCTAATCTACTTTCTCTTTTAGCAACAAAACATTATTGATTCTTGTTCTGTACCTGGGTTGAAAACCATTGGTTCCCCACTTGCACCGCACCACCAAGCTCTCATCCAGGCCCTACACCACTGACAACCAGCCTTTTTCATGTTTTCACCCCACACTGTGCCACTCTGCACCCTGCGCAGACTCCAGCTTGGACAGGACCCTGCACAGCTTCAGCAGGAGAGCAGCAGAAGCAGGTGGGAGAACCATGGACCAAATAGAACCAAAAATAGACTTGACGGCAACCAAGCCAGGCAGAAATGGACATGGATAAGGTACTGTAGCCCAAAGTAAGTCTTACGGGGTACTGCTAGAAGGCCCCACCATAAGGGCACTGGATGAGGAATTTGATAGTCAATAATTGGGAAAAATAGAAAAGTACCAAGCAAGCGAAAAGGGGACAATCACGGAGGTGAGTGGCAGTGGATGTGACATTGCAAGACCTATACCCAAGTCTCTCTCTAAAAGGATTTGACCATGCAATGTTTGGATTTTAAAAGATGCATATTATGAAATACAAAAATGTAAATTCAGTGAGTTCCCAACTGTAAAAATGAATCAAAATATTTTAAAGACCAAAACAAAAGTAAGTTAAAAAAAAAAAAAAAGTACTGATAGTTTTGTTTTTTTTTTCCTGACTGGTAGAAAAATGGATATTTTTTTCCAATTTCCTTGTTTTCCAAATGTTGAAAATTATTAATAAACAAACTGAATTCATTTGATACATTTCAACAGGAAAGGAAAATATATTGTCATGAATCAAGTGGCATATTATAGTTGATATAAAGGCCGATATAGTATGTCCACAAGGAAGAGCCCTAGTAAAAAAGGGGAAGATGCACACATAGCTCACCTCAACAATGACACATAAAAATGGTCAATAAAAATATCTAATTAAGTTCAATTCACCAGTTAAGGGTTTCATTATTGTTTTTGTTGTTGTTGTTTGTTTTCTTTTGTTTTTCCCATTCAACAAGCAAAAGGAAAGATAGGATGAGAAACAGAAAGAGAGAGAATTCCTAGGGTTTTCAAGGTTTCAATAAAACAATTGAAATTACTCTTATACACTTGTGGGGGTATTACAAATTGACAATATTTTTTGTAATCTAAAATGTGCAAGTAAATCTATTTCTGGAAATACAAGCACAACAGCAACATTTGACTTATACGTTTTTGTGTATATATACATACACACATATATGAATACAAATAAAAAACCCTGTGCCGTTGAGTCGATTCCGTCTCATAGCGACCCTATAGTACAGAGTAGAACTGCCCAACAGAGTTTCCAAGTATGCACACTTAAACATACATACACACACATACATATAAGCACACAAGCACACATGCATATGTTACTGATATGTCAATCAATAGGAAAGTATTAATGATATTATGGTATGTCTAAGTGCTGGGCTGCTAAGTGAAAGGTCAATGGTTTGAACCCACCAGCTGTTCCACTAGAGAAAGTTTTGACAGTCAGCTTCCTTAAAGATTTACAGCCTTGGTTACCTTACAGGGCAGTTCTACTCTGTCCTATAGGGTCACTTTGAGTCGGAATTGACTCGACAGCAATGGGTAATGTTGTGCATGTATTTCTTTCTAAAATAGTCATTGAAGAATCTTCTCCTTTCTTACAAACACATAGGCTAACAACAATAAAACACTAAACCCTGGCACTTATCACCTTACCAGGAATATATTAACAAGGTTTTATTTTTCATGGCAGTTGTGATTAATTGCTAGTGGCTATATGGAGAACTAAATTAAAAAAGAAAATCTGAGGCTCGGTCTGAAAAAGTGACCTACTAGCAATGTCTCCTATGAGTTCAGGAAATGAATATGGCACCCCATTTACTATATATTTACCACTCTTGCTTCTCTCCCATCTTTTGAGGAGGGCTGTAAGTGTTGGAGAAAAAGTTGGAAAGGTTACGTATAAGGCTCAACACAAAAAATTTTCCTAGCACACTTGAGACTATGTTGGCCTCTCCTGTCTGGAGAGGAGATGAGAGGATAGAGGGGGTTAGAAGCTGGCAAAACGGACATGAAAAGAGAGAGCGGAGAGAGGGAGTGGGCTGTCTCATTAGGGGGAGAGCAAGTGGGAGTATGTAGCAAGGTGTATATAAGTTTCTGTGTGAGAGACTGACTTGATTTGTAAACTTTCACTTAAAACACAATAAAAAATTTTTAAAAAATTCCTAGCAAATGAGCATACCATGTATTGTTACTGAATTGCTGTTACAATGGTATAGGACCATAGTGATCCATAGGGTTTTCATTGGCTAATTTTTGAAAGTAGATCACCAGGCCTTTCTTCCTAGTCCTTAATCTGGAAGCTCTGCTGAAACTTGTTCTGCATCTTAGAAACACCCAAGCCTCCTCTGACAGACGGGTAGTGGCTGTGCACGAGGTGCATTGGCTGGGAATCCAACCCACATCTCCGACATGGAAGATGAGAATCCATTCACTGAACCGCCAATGTCCCCATTGTTACTAAGCTAACTGTTAGTATTATCGTTGTTATTGTTAATTGCCATTGAGTTGAACTGTCAGTATATTACTTGCTAATTATATTGCTTTGCCATAGAAGCTAACACTAGAGAGACCTCCATAATCTTCCTTTTATATTTTACTTTTAAAGTTTTATGTAGTAACAAAGGACTTAGTGAAATTCTAAATATTCAGAATGATTGCACGTTAAACTCCAAGAACCTTATCATCATTCAATACAGAGCATTAAGGATAGTGAAAGCATGTTCTCTCTTTCATACCTTATATAGTAAAAGGGTATTTTTCTCTACATTAAAGAAGAATAAGTCTATGAATTCATTTATAAACCTTGCTTGGTGTCTATACTGCTTTTTGGAAGCGTTCAATCACTAAATTAATTATAAATATTCAGTTGTATGAAATCAAGTTAATAGAATATAGTTTTCCAAAGTCCATTATCTACTATAGGTTCATTTTCTATAAATGTACTCATCCTCCACCAACCAACCAGACTTAGTGCTTTCTTGAGAAATTTCTAGAGAAAATTCACATGACTATAAACGTGGCAGATTCACAATCCACTAAAATAATGAAAGTGTAAGTCCTTGCTCTAAACTCAAGGGAAAACCAACAAGTTTTTTTTTAAATAATTCCCTCTGGTGGTTGATCACCAGTCAGCATCTTCTGCATGTGTTTCCTGTCTTTGGTGTTTTTTAACCAAAAAAATGATTATCATGTATATTCCTGGAGGTAAAAAAAGATAGGCCACATATAACCAGACTCTCACTGTGTCTGAGTTTATGAAGAGGCCACTCCTCAGCTAGAGCTGGTAGGTTAAACAGCAGCGCTTACAGACTATTGCAATTGTGTACTCTAAGACGAGACATTTTACATAAAACTTAAAGCCGAATGAAAAATATATTATTCAGATCATAAGGGCTACAGTATAAAAGTAATCTTGGCCGACTAGTACCTGGATAACAGCATCCAGTCCCAGTGAGAAGCGGAAGAGTGACCCTGCAACTGACAAAGAAACCACACTCAGATTCTGCTCGGAAGGGTCAGTTTTATAGTTTGACCTTGGCTTTTGGAATATGGACAAGGATTCATTTAACCCACAGGTCAGAAAAAGACAAAATAGCTTAGAAGATATATGTTTATGAAAAAATTAGGTTCTTCCTTGGCTAAGTTTAGCATCTGCTGATAGGTCTGAAATTTGATATAATAAAACTTTAGATCAGAAAATGGGAAATATTGACATGTTAATATGCAGTTTAGTCCTTTCATTTTTATGTTCCTGCATTTAATATTTAATTCAGAAAACATGTAAGAAATGCCCATTGAAAAACTGTGTTACATTTAAAACAATTTCTTCTTATTTTCCCCTGGAGTCTACACTGATTTTCTTGATATACAACTTTTTAGTCAATGTTGTTGTTGTTGTTAGGTGCCATCGAGTTGGTTCTGACTCATAGCTCCCTATGTACAACAAAACTGCCTGATCCTGAATACACTTGTCTAATTATACTGCTAATATATTCATTTCTTAATAATTTTGCAACCCAAAGATTATTCACTATTTTTCTAAACCAAGTGATCCTTTTACACTTAATATAAAACAATTCTTTTAACAAGTTTTGGCTTTTTCAATGTATGAGAAAAAGCCTTTTGTGCACATAAAAATAATATTTATTTAATATTATAAATAATAATATTTTTAGAGGGAACACAGCAGAGAACCCCTGAGGGAGGAGGAGAGCAGTGGGATGGAGACCCCAAATTCTCATAAGACCAGACTTAATGGTCTCACTGAGACTAGAAGGACCCCGGTGGTCATGGCCCCCAGACCTTCTGTTGGCCGAGGACAGGAACCATTCCCAAAGCCAACGCTTCAGACATGGATTGGACTGGACAATGGGTTGGAGAGGGATGCTGGTGAGGAGTGAGCTTCTTGGATCAGGTAGACACTTGAGACTATGTTGGCATCTCCTGCATGGAGAGGAGATAAGAGGGTGGAGGGGGTTAGAAGCTGGCAAAATGGACACGAAGAGAGAGGGAAGGGAGAGAGTGGGCTGTCTTACTAGGGGGAGAGTAACTGGGAGTATGTAGCAAGGTGTATATGGGTTTTTGTGTGAGAGACTGACTTGATTTGTAAACTTTCACTTATAACACAATAAAAATTATAAAAAAAGAAAACAAAAAATAATATTTAGGTTTTGCATATTAAATGTTATGTGTATATTATTTTAATTAAGAAAATAGTTACAGTGATTGTTTTGACAGCTAATCTGATATTTTGTTTTCTAAAACTTTTCTTTGATAATATGTGAATGTTATCTGTGGATTAACTAGTCCATACATAGATTTTCAAATTTGTGAAAAGAAAATATAACAAACACTTATGATGGCTAGAAATGATGTGGCCCTTATTCTCATCAAAAATATATTTTTAAAAATGTAATCTACACATTTCCACATATAACAACTGTGCTATTTAAACACTTTAGTGGAAATGGATGGAAATGACTCTATCATTGAAAATAGATATATAGCACTGAACACCCTATATACAGTTCCTCTCTTGCCCCCAAGCAAGCCACCACAGTTGAAAGGAGTTGAGTAAATTTCATCTTTTAGTCACATATGTGGCATTAAAGAGCCTACAAAATCACAATACATTCATAATCACAGTATATTCATCCCCTTCTCAGATGCAGTTTTTGCTAGGGAAACCAAGCCCTACTTGAACCATTGATTCCATTCTTCTTCCTTTTTTTTTTTTTTTTTTAGTTAATTGTCATTTATTCTTAGTCAAGTATAGACTATTAAATATTTGATTTTCTATTTGAGGTTAAACTGTGGCTTAAATTGGGAAGACTTCTTTTTCTTACTTAACATCATTTTTATTTGTGTCTTAAAATATCTTTTTCAGATGTTAACTCATACTGAATGACTTCATGTATCAAAACAAATTTAAACCTATGCATATGTAGACTTAGTTGGAATTTTTAAATATATATGCTTGTAAAAATTCTAAAATAATAAATACCCTTTTCTGTTTCTAATTTTCAAATTTTAAACTATGGAGTTGCTTTCATGAATTTCCTCAAGATTTTCACCTGTTAATAGTTTGAGATTGAGGACTGTATATATTTTTTTTTATTAACTTTATTAAGCTTCAAGTGAAAGTTTACAAATCCAATCAGTCTGTCACATATAAGTTTACATACATCTTACTCCGTACTCCCACCTGCTCTTCCCCTATTGAGTCAGCCCTTTCAGTCTCTCCTTTCGTGACAATTTTGCCAGCTTTCCTCTCTCTCTATCCTCCCATGCCCTCTCCAGACAAGAGTTGCCAACACAATCTCAAGTGTCCACCTGATATAATTAGCTCACTCTTCATCAGGGTCTCTCTCCCACCCACTGACCAGTCCCTTTCATGTCGGATGAGTTGTCTTCGGGGATGGTTCCTGTCCTGTGCTGACAGAAGGTCTGGGGAGCATGGCCGCCAGGATTCCTCTAGTCTCAGTCAGACCATTAAGTATGGTCTTTTTATGAGAATTTGCGGTCTGTATCCCACTGATCTCCTGTTCCCTCAGGAGTTCTCTGTTGTGCTCCCTGTCTGGGCAGTCATCGATTGTGGCCGGGCACCAACTAGTTCTTCTGGTCTCAGGATGATGTAGGTCTCTGGTTCATGTGGCCCTTTCTGTCTCTTGAGCTCCTAGTTGTCATGTAACCTTGGTGTTCTTCATTTTCCTTTGCTCCAGGTGGGTTGAGACCAATTGATGCATCTTAGATGGCCGCTTGTTAGCCTTTAAGACCCCAGATGCCACATTTCAAAGTGGGATGCAGAATGTTTTCATAATAAAATTATTTTGCCAATTGACATAGAAGTCCCCTCAAACCATTTTCCCCAGACCCCCCCCCCCCCCCGCTCCGCTGACCTTTGAAGCTTTCATTTTATCCCGGAAACTTCTTTGCTTTTGGTCCAGTCCAATTGAGCTGACCTTACATGTATTGAGTGTTGTCTTTCCCTTCACCCAAAGCAGTTCTTATCTACTGATTAATCAATAAAAAACCCTCTCCCTCCCTCCCTCCCTCCCTCCCTCCCTCCCTCCCTCCCCCCTTCGTAACTACAAAAGTATGTGTTCTTCCCAGTTTTTATTATTTCTCAAGATCTTATAACAGTGGTCTTATACAATATTTGTCCTTTTGCCTCTGACTCATTTCGCTCAGCATAATGCCTTCCAGGTTCCTCCATGTTATGAAATGTTTCACAGATTCCTCACTGTTCTTTATCGATGCGCAGTATTCCATTGTGTGAATATACCACAATTTATTTACCCATTCATCCATTGATGGACACCTTGGTTGCTTCCAGCTTTTTGCTATTGTAAACAGAGCTGCAATAAACATGGGTGTGCATATATCTGTTTGTGTGAAGGCTCTTGTTTCTCTAGGGTATATTCCGAGGAGTGGGATTTCTGGGTTGTATGGTAGTTCTATTTCTAACTGTTTAAGATAACGCCAGATAGATTTCCAAAGTGGTTGTACCATTTTACATTCCTACCAGCAGTGTATAAGAGTTCCAATCTCTCCACAGCCTCTCCAACATTTATTATTTTGTGTCTTTTGGATTAATGCCAGCCTTGTTGGTGTGAGATGGAATCTCATCGTAGTTTTAATTTGCATTTCTCTAATGGTTAATGATCGAGAGCATTTTCTCATGTATCTGTTGGCTGCTTGAATATCTTCTTTAGTGAAATGTGTGTTCATATCCTTTGCCCACTTCTTGATTGGGTTGTTTGTCTTTTTGTAGTTGAGTTTTGACAGAATCATGTACATTTTAGAGATCAGGTGCTGGTCTGAGATGTCATAGCTGAAAACTCTTTCCCAGTCTGTAGGTGGTCTTTTTACTCTTTTGGTGAAGTCTTTAGATGAGCATAGATGTTTGATTTTTAGGAGCTCCCAGTTATCGGGTTTCTCTTCATCATTTTTGGTAACGTTTTGTATTCTGTTTATGCCTTGTGTTAGGGCTCCTAGGGTTGTCCCTATTTTTTCTTCCATGATCTTTATCGTTTTAGTCTTTATGTTTAGGTCTTTGATCCACTTGGAGTTAGTTTTTGTGCATGGTGTGAGGTATGGGTCCTGTTTCATTCTTTTGCAAATGGATATCCAGTTATGCCAGCACCATTTGCTAAAAAGACTATCTTTTCCCCAATTTACTGACACTGGTCCTTTGTCAAATATCAGCTGCTCATACATGGATGGATTTATATCTGGGTTCTCAATTCTGTTCCATTGGTCTATGTGCCTGTTGTTGTATCAGTACCAGGCTGTTTTGACTATTGTGGCTGTATAATAGGTTCTGAAATCAGGTAGAGTGAGGCCTCCCACTTTCTTCTTCTTTTTCAGTAATGCTTTGCTTATCCGGGGCTTCTTTCCCTTCCATATGAAATTGGTGATTTGTTTCTCTATCCCCTTAAAATATGACTTTGGAATTTGGATCGGAAGTGCGTTATATGTATAGATGGCTTTTGGTAGAATAAACATTTTTACTATGTTAAGTCTTCCTATCCATGAGCAAGGTATGTTTTTCCACTTAAGTATGTCCTTTTGAATTTCTTGTAGTGGAGCTTTGTAGTTTTCTTTGTATAGGTCTTTTACATCCTTGGTAAGATTTATTCCTAAGTATTTTATCTTCTTGGGGGCTACTGTGAATGGTATTGATTTGGTGATTTCCTCATCGATGTTCTTTTTGTTGATGTAGAGGAATCCAAGTGATTTTTGTATGTTTATCTTGTGACCTGAGATTCTGCTGAACTCTTTTATTAGTTTCAGTAGTTTTCTAGAGGATTCCTTAGGGTTTTCTGTGTATAAGATCATGTCATCTGCAAATAGTGATAACTTTACTTCCTCCTTGCCAATCCGGATACCCTTTATTTCTTTGTCTAGCCTAATTGCCCTGGCCAGGACTTCAAGTACGATGTTGAGTAAGAGCGGTGATAAAGGGCATCCTTGTCTGGTTCCCGTTCTCAAGGGAAATGCTTTCAGGTTCTCTCCATTTAGAGTGATATTGGCTGTTGGCTTTGCATAGATGCCCTTTATTATGTTGAGGAATTTTCCTTCAATTCCTATTTTGGTGAGAGTTTTTATCATAAATGGGTGTTGGACTTTGTCAAATACCTTTTCTGCATCAATTGATAAGATCATGTGGTTTTTGTCTTTTGTTTTATTTATGTGATGGATTACATTAATGGTTTTTCTGATATTAAACCAGCCTTGCATACCTGGTATAAATCCCACTTGATCATGGTGAATTATTTTTTTGATGTGTTGTTGGATTCTATTGGCTAGAATTTTGTTGAGGATTTTTGCATCTATGTTCATGAGGGATATAGGTCTGTAATTTTTTTTTTTTTGTAATGTCTTTACCTGGTTTTGGTATCAGGGAGATGGTGGCTTCATAGAATGAGTTGGGTAGTACTCCGATCTTTTCTATGCTTTGGAATACCTTCAGTAGTAGTGCTGTTAACTCTTCTCTGAAAGTTTGGTAGAACTCTGCAGTGAAGCCGTCGGGCCAGGGCTTTTTTTTGTTGGAAGTTTTTTGATTACCGTTTCAATCTCTTTTTTTGTTATGGGTCTATTTAGTTGTTCTACTTCTGAATGTGTTAGTTTAGGTAGGTAGTGTTTTTCCAGGAATTCATCCATTTCTCCTAGGTTTTCAAATTTGTTAGAGTACAATTTTTCGTAGTAATCTGAAATGATTCTTTTAATTTCATTTGGTTCTGTTGTGATGTAGTCCTTCTCGTTTCTTATTCGGGTTATTTGTTTCCTTTCCTGTATTTCTTTAGTCAGTCTAGCCAATGGTTTATCAATTTTGTTAATTTTTTCGAAGAACCAGCTTTTGGCTTTGTTAATTCTTTCAATTGTTTTTCTGTTCTCTAATTCATTTAGTTCAGCTCTAATTTTTATTATTTGTTTTCTTCTGGTGCCTGATGGGTTCTTTTGTTGCTCACTTTCTATTTGTTCAAGTTGTAGGGACAGTTCTCTGCTTTTGGCTCTTTCTTCTTTTTGTATGTGTGCATTTATCGATATAAATTGGCCTCTGAGCACTGCTTTTGCTGTGCCCCAGAGGTTTTGATAGGAAGTATTTTCATTCTTGTTGCATTCTATGAATTTCCTTATTCCCTCCTTGATGTCTTCTATAACCCAGTCTTTTTTCAGGAGGGTATTGTTCATTTTCCAAGTATTTGATTTCTTTTCCTTAGTTTTTCTGTTATTGATTTCTAGTTTTATTGCCTTGTGGTCTGAGAAGATGCTTTGTAATATTTCGATGTTTTGCATTCTGCAAAGGTTTGTTTTATGACCTAATATGTGGTCTATTCTAGAGAATGTTCCATGTGCACTAGAAAAAAAAGTATACTTTGCAGCAGTTGGGTGGAGAGTTCTGTATAAGTCAATGAGGTCAAGTTGGTTGATTGTTGTAATTAAGTCTTCCGTGTCTCTATTGAGCTTCTTACTGCATGTCCTGTCCTTCTCCGAAAGCGGTGTGTTGAAGTCTCCTACTATAAATGTGGAGGTGTCTATCTCACTTTTCAATTCTGTTACAATTTGATTTATGTATCTTGCAGCCCTGTCATTGGGTGCATCAATATTTAATATGGTTATGTCTTCCTGATCAACTGTCCATTTTATCATTATATAGTGTCCTTCTTTATCCTTTGTGGTGGATTTAAGTCTAAAGTCTATTTTGTCAGAAATTAATATTGCTACTCCTCTTCTTTTTTGCTTATTGTTTGCTTGATATATTTTTTTCCATCCTTTGAGTTTTAGTTTGTTTGTGTCTCTAAGTCTAAGGTGTGTCTCTTGTGGGCAGCATATAGATGGATCGTGTTTCTTTATCCAGTCCGTGACTCTCTGTCTCTTTATTGGAGCATTTAGTCCATTTACATTCAGCGTAATTATAGATAAATAAGTTTTTAGTGTGTCATTTTGATGCCTTTTCATGTGTGTTGTTGGCAATTTCGTTTTTCCACATACTTTTTTGTGCTGAGACGTTTTTCTTAGTAAATTGTGAGATCCTCATTTTCATAGTGTTTGACTTTATGTTAGTTGAGTCGTTACGTTTTTCTTGAGTTATGGAGTTGTTATACCTTTCTGTGGTTACCTTATTATTTACCCCTATTTTTGTAAGTAAAAACCTAACTTGTATCGTTCTATATTGCCTTGTATCACTCTCCATCTGGCAGTTCAATGCCTCCTGTATTTAGTCCCTCTTTTTGATTATTGTGATCTTTTACCTATTGACTTCCATGATTCCCTGTTATGTGTATTGTTGTTTTTTTTTTTTATTTAATCTTAATTTGTTTGTTTTTGTGATTTCCCTATTTGAGTTGATATCAGGACATTCTGTTTTGTGACCTTGTATTGTGCTGGTATCTGATATTATTTGTTTTCTGACCAAACAATATCCTTTAGTATTTCTTGTAGCTTTGGTTTGGTTTTTGCAAATTCTCTAAACTTGTGTTTATCTGTAAATATCTTAATTTCGCCTTCATATTTCAGAGAGAGTTTTGCTGGATATGTAATCCTTGGCTGGCAGTTTTTCTCCTTCAGTGCTCTGTATATGTCGTCCCATTCCCTTCTTGCCTGCATGGTTTCTGCTGAGTAGTCTGAACTTATTCTTATTGATTTTCCCTTGAAGGAAACCTTTCTTTTCTCCCTGGCTGCTTTTAAAATTTTCTGTTTATCTTTGGTTTTGGCGAGTTTGATGATAATATGTCTTGGTGTTTTTCTTTTTGGATCAATCTTAAATGGGGTTCGCTGAGCATCTTGGATAGATATCCTTTCGTCTTTCATGATGTCAGGGAAGTTTTGTGTCAGGAGTTCTTCAACTATTTTCTCTGTGTTTTCTGTCCTCCCTCCCTGTTCTGGGACTCCAATCACCCGCAAGTTATCCTTCTTGATAGAGTCCCACATGATTCTTAGGGTTTCTTCATTTTTTTAAATTCTTTTATCTGATTTTTTTTCAGCTATGTTGGTGTTGATTCCCTGGTCCTCCAGATGTCCCAGTCTACATTCTAATTGCTCGAATCTGCTCCTCTGACTTCCTATTGCGTTGTCTAATTCTGTAATTTTATTGTTAATCTTTTGGATTTCTACATGCTGTCTCTCTATGGATTCTTGCAACTTATTAATTTTTCCACTATGTTCTTGAATAATCTTTTTGAGTTCTTCAACAGTTTTATCGGTGTGTTCCTTGGCTTTTTCTGCAGTTTGCCTTATTTCGTTTGTGATGTCTTGAAGCATTCTGTAAATTAGTTTTTTATATTCCATATCTGATAATTCCAGGATTGTATCTTCATTTGGGAAAGATTTTGATTCTTTTGTTTGGGGGTTGTAGCAGCTGTCCTGTTCTGCTTCTTTATGTGGTTTGATATGGACTGCTGTCTCCAAGCCATCACTGGGAAACTAGTTTTTCCAGAAAATCCGCTAAAAAAAAAATGCAGTCAGATCCCTATCAGAGTTCTTCCTCTGGCTCAGGCTATTCAGATGTTAATGAAGCCGCCTGACTGGTACGCTGGCTCCAGGCTCTGAAAACTATCGATGCCTCTCTGTATTTGTTCGTTCTCTGCCTCTAAATCTGTGTTTGTTGTTCAGGGTTCGCAGATTGTTATGTATGTGATTGATTCACTTGTTTTTCCAAGTCTTTGTTGCAAGAGGGATCCGCGGTAGCGTCCACCTAGTCCGCCATCTTGGCCCCGCCTCCGAGGACTGTATAGTTTTGAAAACAAATTCACAACTAGTATGTAGACTCAATTTACTACGTAAATGAGTATATCAATGATGATGACAATAAGTCTTTGTAAAGAAGAAAACTAGGTAATTGTATAATTATATTTAATAGAGCAAAATGCTTTCATTAACACCAATTCTTCTTACCAGTTTTCTGGAGTAAAATTCTCTGTTAATCCTCTTAGTCTGGATATTTTCATAATTATTAAAAAATGAGATAATTTTAAAGGGCAGAATTATTGTAAAGGCACGTGCACGATGAAATATACAAATGTATCCACATGTGTTACCCTATAAAGCCTTATAACAGTCTGTGAGGTTGAAGAGTAATTATTTTATTTTTACAGAAAAGTAAATCAATGCTTAAAAGAGTTGGCTATAGTTCCCTAGTAAATATAGAGGTCAGGACTAGAATTTAAACCTTGACTTTAACTCAGTTTCTTAAGAAATTTTAATATTTGAGCTAAGCAATATCTTCTGAATATTTGATGGACTATTATGGCAAATAATTGAAAATCAGGCTAGATTTTCCACAATCTATTCTGGTGCCCTAGAATTAAAACATGTTATAAGTATGCGTGTGTGTGTGTGTGTGTGTTTGTGTTTATGTTATATCAGTAACAATTAAAAGAAGAAGAAGGAAAACAAAAAGAAAAAGAATGCTAGGACCTGGAAACTTAAGTCAAGTTGGAATCAAGAGATTACAAAACTGGAACCAAAAGATCTAAATCAAGACTTGAAAAGTAAGATAGAAGTGCACCAACAGTAGCAGCTCAATCTAGGAAAAAAGGTAGAGTGCAAATGTCAAGAGTGTGAGAAACAGGAGAACAGTCTAGAGTTAGCATGCACACTGTGCCAAATGTCAAAGAAAAGCATTAAGTGAAAGAAGGTAAGAATTCAGGAACCAAGGAAACACAAACACTGCTTGCCTGGGATGAAAGGTATGATGGTTGGTCAGACTTTATAAATGCAGAGAGTGTAGAAGGACAAGAAATAAGGAACTCCAAATGGGAGATCAATAGCTCTAAATTCAGAAAAATAGGCAAAGGGCAGTTTAGTTCAGGAACTAAAGTATGAGATATACAGCATGAATCACAAACAAACCGGATACTTAGAAACATGAATGTTCTTATCCAGAAATGCTCTAAGAAGTTTATTTTATCTTATTATTATAATTTGGGAGGGGGAAATTAAAAATATATTATAGACTGTAGCTGGTTTAACCCTTCAGAAGTAAATGAAATCATTGGCATATCTTTTGGGGATGAAAGGGAAGGTTAAGAATATAGGATGTATGCTAGAAGAAAGTACCATCAAGTAGTTTGCTGAGTTAGGTATACAATTCAACTCATATGCACATATTTGAATATTTCTGATCGTAGTGAGGGTGAGGGGTAAACTATTTAATACTATGTACCAAAAAGCTAAATGACTATGTTCTTATCCACGTCAATGAATTCATTTGACTAGTTGTCACTTTACTTATTTTACTCATTGATCCATTGAATTCAGGGGTCATAAATTCATGCGAAGTCATAATCAAGTTAAATTTAAAGAATTTTACAATACGTTTTTCATCATTTGCATCTTTCTGGCTTTAAAAAATGTAGTGATGTGAATATTGTTTGCATTAATCAATTAAAATGTATTTTTCAAGAAATGTCTGTGTTCTCTTTTTCTATAGGAATCAACTATACACTTTCTGCATCATGTCCACACCTTCAAAACTATAACAGGTTATGTCATGGGTTGAATTATTTCCCCCCAAAAAATGTATGTATCAACTTTATTAGGCCATGATTCCCAGTATTCTGTGGTTGTCCTCCATTCTGTGATTGTAATTTTATGTTAATAAGGATTAGGGTGGTATTGTAACATCCTTACCAGGTCACTTCCCTGATCTAACGTAAAAGGAGTTTCCCTGGGGTGTGACCTGCACCACCTTTTATCTCTCAACAACAGGAACGGGAAGCAAGCCAAGATTTGAGGGCCTCATACCACCAAGAAAGAACACAGGGAGCAGAGCATGTCCTTTGGACCTGGGGTCCCTGTGCCTGAGAAGCTCTTCAACCAGGGGAAGATTGAGGACAAGGAATCTTCCCCCAGAGCCAACAGAGAGAGAAACCATCCCCAGGAGATTACACCCTGAATTTGGCCTTGTAGCCTACTAGACTGTGAGAGAATAAATGTCTCTTTGTTAAAGCCATTCACTTGTGGTATTTCTGTTATAACAGCACTAGATGACCAAGACAGGTTATTTGATGACTTCTTCCTGACTACCTCTATTTTAAATATATTCTGAAAACTCCTATGTAGACTAGATGGATATAAGAAATAGCTCGATGATATCTGAGTTTGTTTTATTAGGACTCACCAGCATTTGGGAAATTGAAATTTTATTTTTTTTCATATTTTTGTTGAGCTATGCAGCAATTGTGGCAGGAAACCTTCTCATTGTGGTCACTGTAATCTTTGACTTTCACCTGCACTCTACACCTATGTATTTCCTCCTTGGAAATCTCTCCTTTCTTGATATGACTTTTTCAACAATCTCAACCCCTAAGATGGTCACAGATTTCCTCAGAGAGAAGAAAACGATTTCTTGGTGGGGCTGCATGGTTCAAATATTCCTCCTCCACCTCTTAGGAGGCAGTGAGATGACTCTTCTCATAGTTATGGCTGTTGATCGGTACATTGCAATATGCAAGCCTCTTCACTACACAACCATCATGAACCGCCGGGTACTTGTGGGTTCTGTGCTGCTGTCCTGGGGTGTTGGTTTTGTGCACACTATGAGCCAGATGGTTTTTACTATCACCTTGTCTTTCTGTGGCCCCAATGTGGTGGACAATATTTTTTGTGACCTTCCTCTAGTTCTAAAACTTGCCTGTACTGAGACCTATGTTCTGGAGTTGCTGGTAATTGCTGACAGTGGACTGTTGTCTTTCATCTGCTTTGTCCTCTTGATTATTTCCTACACCATCATTCTGGTGACTGTCCGACACCGGTCTCCTGGTGGACTCTCCAAGGCTCTGTCCACACTGTCTGCTCATATCACTGTAGTCACTCTGTTCTTTGGGCCATGTATCTTCATTTATGCTTGGCCATTTAGTAGCTTATCAGTGGATAAATTTCTTTCTGTATTTTATTCAGTCATCACACCCTTACTGAACCCCATTATTTATACTTTGAGGAATCAGGAGATGAAAGTAGCCATTGGTAGACTCAGGACTCAGCATGTCAGCTCCAAATAGAACTTATAGACAACAATCACAATAATGAAGCTTTTAGTGTAAAACATACATAAATTACATCTCAGAATAAGTTCAATTTGTTTTGTGTACATTTTTTTAAAAAAATATTCATAATGTATGTTGAAATTACCAGATATTCCATCATGTTGAATAATTTTATTGAAATAATAGTTATATTAATAGAAATTCAATTAAGTTTTGAGATAATTTAATTGGAATATGTATTAAGTAGAAAAAGTGCCTCATTAACTATAGTTGGAAACCCAGAAATGTCCAAGACTAAATTATCTTGAATAAAGGTAAATCAAATATGAGTCTTATCATTTTAATTTAGAATGAAGTTTCTTTCAGCTAAGTTCCCTAGATGACTAAATGTGCACAAAATTGTGTAAACTCATCTAAATCCACAAGTGCAAACACACACACACACATTTTTGAGACTTCTTGTATATGAAAGGATTACTATATTTGAAAATTTAACAGGCTAGTGTTTATAAGTGGAACGATACACACAGTGAGTGTCATCCACTGACATGAAACATACAGTTATTTCATCCTGAAAAAAAGAAATTCCACCTCTTAAAATTATGTGGAGCTGCATTCTACTGTCATTCATATTTGCATTCATGTTTACTCCCATATATCTCTTTTGAGAATCAAACGAAAGCATTACTGTTGTGCTAATCCCCAGGGAAAAAGAATAAATCAAGGCTATATATTCCAGGGAGTCATGTCACAACCCATGGGTGGGGGAGGCATATAGAAGCTGGTTAAGTTTCATTAAAAAACTCAGTGAGGTGAGGCCAAGATGGCGGAATAGTCAGATGCTTCCTGTCATCCTCTTAAAACAAAGACTCGAAAAAACAAGTGAATCAAATACATATAACAGTCTAGGAACCATAATCATCAAAGACAAAGATGAAGATTTTGATTAGGAGGCAGGCGGAAGGAGAGCCAATTCAAAAGCAGCAGAAACAAGGAAGTACAGGTCTTGGGATTTCCAGCACCCTGCTAGCTAAGTCTGCACAGAGCACTTTGGCTGAAGCAAGCTGCATATCCAAAGCCTAGGCTCACCACATAAGGTACAGCCAAACAGCAGCAAATCTGCATGCATCTTGAGAACCAAGTAGGAATGACCCCAGACTCCCCCTGGAGCTTCAAAGAAAAGAAGCGCTTCCTTTCCCTCACCAACCTCCCATCCTATTCCTCTCCATAACCAGTACTGTGGCATTCAATAACACCATGACCCCTAAGCTGGAAACTCAGGGCTGGTCGGGAGGCCCTGCCCTTTTACCCAGCCACTGGTGTAAAGAGTCCATGCCCAGTCCTTGTGGACCCATTCAACACTGCACGCCTCGTTAACATAAAGCAGCAGGGCATACACCGGAATCCCATTTTCACCTGCAGCAACCAAAGGGGGACCACGGATTTCTGATATTCAATACTTCCGCATCCCCTAAGCAGGGGCCTCACCCACCCAAACTGGGGACTTGAGGGCCAGTGGTACCATTCACTCCATCTAGCCACCCACAAAAAGATTCTGAGAATTATTGGGTTCTCCCAGTCCCTCCAGCCAACAGAACTGGTGCTCAAGGACTAGCTGTACTACCCTCCCACTATGTGCTCTAGGTGACAGGGACAAACCCTTCATCTAGGCACTGGGGAGCAGCTGTCAGTTCCCTGCCTTGCTGCACACATAGCCCCCTTCTGTAGTCAGAGATCTGTGTCTGCTCTAAACACCCCCATGCAGCCCTTCCCATCTAGGACTGGAGGTGAGAGTCTGCAACCCACTCACTGACTGATGACCTGAACACCTGTGGCTTCAATAACTACCCCACAATACAAGTGAGCAGACTCCTGAACTCACACACCCTGTAGCTGCTCTAATCACCTGGAGACAGAACATGACAGCTTCAAAAATGCCAACAACCAAAGTAGCTCATGAGTCCAGCCTACTTGAGTATAGCAAAACAAAACAAAAATACAGGAGGTGGTGAGCAAATACACAATAAGTATAATCTAATAACTTATTGATGCCTCGGAAACCATAATAGAGTAGTAGTTAAGTGCTCTGGCAGCTAACCAAAAAGTCAGCAGTTCGAATCCACCAGGCACTCCTTGGAAACTCTATGAGGTGGTTCTACTTTGAACTACAGGGTCACTATAAGTCAGAATCAACTCAATGGCAATGGGTTATTGATGCCTCAGAGACAACAGTCAATATCAAATCACATAATAAAGCAGGTCAAGATGGCTCCAGCAAGTGACCAAAAGAAAGAGCCAGAAAACTTTCCAGAGGGCAATAAGGCAATGGAACTACCTGAGAATGAATTCAAAAGAATAATATATAGAACTCTCCAAGAGGTCAGGAAGGAAATTAGGCAAAACTCAAACCAAGCCAAGGAACACAAAGACAAAGCAATAGAAGAATTCAGGAAAACATTACAATGACAGAATAAACAGGATGCTAGAAACTATACAGAGACAACAACTGGAAACCTAAAAGATTAACAATAAAATTTCAGAACAGGACAGCTCGATAGAAGGCCATAGGAGCAGAATTGAGAAAGTAAAAGTCAGAATTAGTGAGATTGAAGATAAATCCCATGACACGAATTTGTTTGAGGAAATAATCAGACAAATGTACGGGAAAAAAAAAAAAACATGAAGAAAGCCTACGAAATATGTGGCATATTACCAAGAGGAAACAACTACAAGGTCTGGAGTACTAGAACGGGGGAGGGGGGGATCACAGAAAGCAGAGAGAATTGTTGAAGATCAATTGGCAGAAAACTTCACTAATATCATGAAAGATATCTACCCATGAAGCTCAATGAACTCCACACAGGGTAGACCCCAAAAGAAAGCCACTAGCACATATCATAATCAAACTTGCCACACCAAGGACAGAGATAGAGTCTTGAGAACTGTTAAGAATAAACAAAAAGTCACCTAAAAAGGAGAACCAATAAGACTACTCTGACTACTCACTAGAAATCATGCAGGCAAGAAGGCAATGGGATGACATATACAAAGCCTTGAAAGAAAAAAAAATGCCAGCCAAGAAGTACATATCCGGCAAAACTGTCTCTCAAATGCGATGGCAAAATTTGATCATTTCCAGATAAATGGAAATTAAAGAAATTCGTAAAAACTGACCAAAATTACAAGAAATATTAAAGGGAGTCCTCCGTTTAGAGAACAAACAACATCAGACAACAATCCAAGACTAGGACACAAGACAGATCAACCAGCTATCAACCCAGATAGGGAATTAATAAAAACAAATCAATGCCAAAAGGCCAAATACAGGAAACCAGAGACATCAATTCATAAATGGCAATGTCAAAACAAAAAAGCAGGAATAAACATTTGTAGTCACAGAACTTCCAAATTGAGAGAAGATAAGGCAATATCAAAAATTCAAGACTGATTTAAACTTAGATAACCTAAGGGAAATTTCAAGTTAACCAGAAAGTAAGCCAACAAAACTACCCATCACAATAAAAAAGAAGAAAAACATAGACTCAGCAAACACAAAATCAAAAATAATGAAAGAGATGAAAAGAAAATACATAAACAAAAAGAACCCAGCAAAGAAAATTAAGCAGAACAAAGAATCTGTCAACATCACACACACACACACAAAAAATTGACTGCAATAAACTCATACCTATCAATAATTACACTGAATGTAAATGACCTAGATGCACAAGTAAAGAGATAGATAGTGACACAGTGAATAAAAAACATGATCTGTTTACATGCTGTTTACAAGAGACATAACTTAGACACAAAGACATAAACAAACTAAAATTCAAAAATGGAAAGAATACATGCCAAGCAAACAATAATCAAAATAGAGCAGGAGTGGCAATATTAATCTCCAATAAAATAGACTTTAAAATAAAGTTCTTCAAAAAGATGAAGAGGACACTATATAATGATTAAAGAGTCAATGCACCAGGATGACATAACCATAATAAATATATGCACACCAAATGACAGGGCTCCAAAATACATAAAACAAACTCTAACAGCATTGACAAGAGAAATGGGCAGCTCAAAAATAATAAGAGAAGACTTCAACACATCACTTTAGATGAAGTAAAGAACCTCCAGAAAGAAACTCAGTAACGATACAGAAGATCTAAATGTCATAATGAAACAACTTGACCTCACAGACATATACAGAATACTGCATCCAACAGAAGCCTAGTAAACATTCTTTTCCAAGTCATATGGTACATTCTATGGAATACAACACATTTTAGGCCACAAAACAAACCTTAACATAATTCAAAACACTGAAATAATACAAAGCATCTTCTCTGATCATAATGCCATAAAAATAGAAATCAATAACAGAAACAGCAAGGAAAAAAAAATCAAATATATGGAAACTGAATAATACCTTTTCCTTGCTTAAAAACTGTTGCCTTATAGAAAAAATCAAGGATGGAATAAAGAAACTCATAGAATCAAATGAGAATGAAAACACATCTTACCAAAACCTTTGGAACATAGCAAAAGCAGCCCTCAGAGGCCAATTTATAGCAATAAATGCACACATCAAAACAGAAGAAGACCAAATTCAAAATATTAACCTTACAGCTGCAACAAATAGAAAGAGGGCAGCAAAAGAAGCCCAAAGTCACCAGAAGAAAGGAAATAATAAAAATGAGAGCAGAAATAGAGAATAGAAAAACAACTAAAAGAATTAACAAGACCAAAAGTTGGTCTTTGAAAAGATCCAAAAATTCATAAACCCCTGGCCAAACTGAAAAAAGAAAAACAGGAGAGGAAGCAAATAACCCCAATAAGAAATGAGATAGGTGATATTACAACATACCCAACTGAAAAAAAAAAAAAAAATGACCATAACAGAACACTAGAAACCCTGGTGGTGTAGTGGTTAAGAGCTACAGCTGCTAACCAAAATGTCAGCAATTCGAATCCACCAGGTGCTCCTTGGAAACCCTGTGAGGCAGTTCTACTGTGTCCTATGGGGTCACTATGAGTCAGAATCGACTCAATGGCAATGGGTATTTTATAACAGAATACTATGAAAAATTGTATTCTAACAAATTTGAAAACCTAGGAGAAGTTGACATTTCTAGAAACACGCTACCTACCTAAACTAACACAAACTGAGGTAGAAAAACTAAAAAAAAACAAAAAACAAAAAACTAAACAAACCCATAACTAAAGAAGAGGTTGAAGAGGCAGTAAAAAAAAAAAAAAAAAAACTCCCAACAACAACCACAAAAAAAAATTCCCTGGCCCAGACTACTTCATTGGAGAATTCTACCAAACTTACAGAGAATAGCTAACACCATTACTACTGAAATTATCTCAGAGCACAGAAAAAAAAAAAAGGCATACTCCTGAACACATTCTATGAAACCAGCATAACCCGATACCTAAGTCATGCAAAGACACCACAAAAAAATGAATATTACAGGCCAATATCCTTCATGAACATAGAAGTAAAAATCCTCAAAAAAATTCTAGCCAGTAGAATTCATCAGCATATCAAAAAAACAATATATCATGACCAAGTGGGATTCATACCAGGTACTCAGGGATGGTTCAACATTAGAATATCAATCAACATAATTCACCACACAAATGAAACAAAAGAATCACAGGATCTCATCAATCTATGCAGAAAAGGGATTCGACAAAGTCCAACACCTATTCCTGATAAAAACTCTCAGAAAATAGAAGGGAAGTTCTCAACATAATAAAGGGCATTTACACAAAGCCAACAGCCAACATCATTCCAAATAGAGAGAGACTGAAAGCTTTTCCATTGAGAAACGGAACCAGGGAAGGATGCCCTTTATTACCACTCTTATTAAACATTGTGACAAAGGTTCTAGCTAGAGTAACAATGCGAGAAAAAGAATTAAAGGGCATCCAAATTGGTAAGGAAAAGATAAAATTATCCCCGTTCACAGATGATATGATCTTATACCCAAAAAACTCCAAATAATCCCCGAGAAAGATACTGCAGCTGATAGAAGATTTCTTCAGCAAAGTAGAAGGATACAAGATCAACATACAAAAGTCAGTAGGATTCCTCTAAGAGAACTTCAAAAAGGAAATCACCAAATCAGTACAATATATGATAGCCTGCAAGAAGATAAAGTACTTAGGAATAAATCTAACCAGAGAAGTAAAAGACCTATACAAAGAAAGCTAAAAAACACTACTGTAAGAAACCAAAACAGACCTACATAACTGAAAAAACATATCATGCTCAAGGATAGGAAGACTCAACATTGTGAAAATATCAATTCTACTGAAAGCAATCTACAGATACAATGCAGTCATGATCCAAATTCCAAATGCATTTTATGACCAGATGGAGAAACAAATCACCAAATTTATATGGAAAGGGAAGAGGCCATGGATAAGTAAAACATTATTGAAGATGAAGAACAAAGTAGGAGGCTTCACACTACCTATTTTAGAAACTATTATACAACCATGGTAGACAGAACAGGCTGGTATTGGTACAATATACTCATAGACTAATGGAACAGAACTGAAAACTCAGACATAAACTCATCCACCTATGGCAGCTGATATTTGACAAAGTTCCAAAGTCTGTTAAATGAGGAATAGACAGTCTCCTTAACAAATGGTGCTAGCATAACTGTATAACCATCTGTAAAAAATGAAACAGGACCCATTACTCACACCACACACAAAAACTAACTCAAAATGGACCAAAGACCTAAATATAAAATCTAAAAAGACAAATATTATGGATGAAAAAATAGGGACAAGGCTAGGGGCCCTACTACACAGCATAAGTAGTATACAAAGCATAACTGACAAGGCACAAACACCAGAACAAAAACTAGATAACTGGCAGCTCCTAAAAATCAAAAACTTATGCTCATCCGAAAACTTCATCGAAACATTAAAAAAAGAACCTACAGGCTGGGATAGGTTTGGGTACAGACTGGGATGAGGGTCTAATCTCTAAAATCTACAAAATACTGCAACACCTCAACAACAAAATAATCCAACTAAAAAAGAGCAAAGTAAATGAACAGACACTTCACCAAAGAAGACATTCGGGTGGCTAAAAGACACATGAGGAAATGCTCGTGATCATTAGCCATTAGAGAAATGCACATCAAAACAACATTGAGAACCCATTTCATTTCCACAATACAGGCACTAATCCAAAAAACACAAAATAAAAAATGTTGGAGAGGTTGTGGGGAGATGAGAACTCTTATGCACTGCTGGTGGGAATGTAAAATGGTACAACCACTTTGTAATACAATATTATGCTTCCTTAAAAAGCTAGAAATAGAGATACCATATGACCCAGTAATCCTACACCTAGGAATATACCCTAGAGAAATAAGAGCCATCACACAAATAGACAGATGTACACCCATGTTCACTGCAGCACTATTCACAAGAGCAAAAAGATGGCAACAATCTAAATGCCCATCAACAGATTAATGGAGAAACAAATTATGGTACACACACACGATGGAATACTATACAATGATAAACAACAATGATGAATCCACCAAACATCTCATAACGAATCTGGGAGTCGTTATGCTGAGTAAAATAAGTCAGTTACAAAAGGACAAATATCGTATGAGACCACTATTATAAGACCTCATGAAAAGATTTACACACACACAAGAAGCATTCTTTGATGTTTATGAGGGTATGCAGGGAGAGGGAGGGGAAACCATTAACTAAATAGTAGACAAGTGTCAACTTCAGCAAAGGGAAGGACAACACACAATATAGGGGAAGTCAGGACAACAGGACCAAAGCAAAAGCATACAGATTTCCTAGACACATCCAACACTTTGAGGGACCAAGTAGTAGGACTGGGGCCTGGGGACCATAATCTGGGGGGACATTTAGGTCAATTGGCATAACATAATTTATAAAGAAAATGTTCTACATCCCATTTTGGTGAGTAGCGTCTGTGGTCTTAAAAACTTATGAGCGTTAGAGAAATGCAAATTAAAACTACAATGAGATTCCGTCTCACTCCAACAAGGTTGGCATTAATCCAAAAAACACAAAATAATAAATGTTGGAGAGGCTGTGGAGAGATTGGAACTCTTAAACACTGCTGGTGGGAATGTAAAATGGAACAACCACTTTGGAAATCTATCTGTCATTTTCTTAAAAAGTTAGAAATAGAACTACCATACAACCCAGAAATCCCACTCCTCGGAATATATCCTAGAGAAATAAGAGCCTTCACACAAACAGATATATGCACACCCATGTTTATTGCAGCTCTGTTTACAATAGCAAAAAGCTGGAAGCAACCAAGGTGTCCATCAATGGATGAATGGTTAAATAAATTGTGGTATATTCACACAATGGAATACTACGCATCGGTAAAGAACAGTGAGGAATCTGTGAAACATTTCATAACATGGAGGAACCTGGAAGGCATTATGCTGAGTGAAATTAGTCAGAGGCAAAACGACAAATGTTGTATAAGACCACTGTTATAAGGTCTTGAGAAATAGTATAAACTGAGAACACACACTTTTGTGGTTACGAGGGGGGAGGGAGGGAGGGTGGGAGAGGGTTATTTACTGATTAGTTCGTAGATAAGAACTACTTTAGGTGAAGGGAAGGACAATACTCAATACACGGAAGGTCAGCTCAGCTGGACTGGACCAAAAGCAAAGAAGTTTCCAGGATAAACTGAATGCTTGGAAGGTCAGTGGAGCAAGGGCAGGGGTTTGGGGACTATGGCTTCAGGGGACTTCTAAGTCAATTGGCAAAATAATTCTATTATGAAAACATTCTGCATCCCACTTTGAAATGTGGCGTCTGGGGTCTTAAATGCTAACAAGCGGCCATCTAAGATGCATCAATTGGTCTCAACCCACCTGGATCAAAGGAGAATGAAGAACACCAAGGTCACACAATAACTATGAGCCCAAGAGACAGAAAGGGCCACATGAACCAGAGACTTACATCATCCTGAGACCAGAAGAACTAGATGGTGCCCGGCCACAACCGATGACTGCCCTGACAGGGAGCACAACAGAGAACCCCTGAGGGAGCAGGAGAACAGTGGGATGCAGACCCCAAATTCTCATAAAAAGACCAGACTTAATGGTCTGACTGAGACTAGAAGAATCTCGGTGGTCATGGTCCCCAAACCTTCTGTTGGCCCAGGACAAGAACCATTCCCGAAGACAACTCATCAGACATGGAAGGGACTGGACAATGGGTTGGAGAGAGATGCTGATGAAGAGTGAGCTACTTGTATCAGGTGGACGCTTGAGACTGTGTTGGCATCTCCTGTCTGGAGGGGAGATGGGAGGGTAGAGAGGGTTAGAAACTGGCAAAACAGTCAGGAAAGGAGAGACTGGAAGGAGGGAGTGGGCTGACTCATTAGGGGGAGAATAAGTGGGAGTATAGAGTAAGGTGTATATAAGCTTATATGTGACAGACTGACTTGATTTGTAAACTTTCAGTTAAAGCACAATAAAAATTATTAAAAAAAGCTTGTGAGCAGCCATCTAAGATACATCCATTTGTCACATCCCACCCGGGACAAAGAAGAATGAAAAAAACCAAAGACACAAGGAAAATGCTAGCCCAAAGGAGTTAAAGGACCACATGAACCAGCTACTCCACCAGCCTAAGACCAGAAGAACCGGTTGATGCCCAGCTACCACCAATGACCACTCTGACCGGGATCACAACAGGGTCCCAAACAGAGCAGGAGAAAAATGTAAAACAGAATTCAAATTCACATAAAAAGACCAGACTTACTGGTCTGACAGAGCCTGGAGGAACCCTTAAACTATGGCCCCCCGGTGCTCTGCTAACCTAGAACTGAAAGCATTCCCCAAACCCACTTTTTAGACAAAGATTACAGAGGCTTATGAAAAAAAAAAAAAATAGCACATGTGAAGAACCTGTTTCTTAGATCGGTCAAACATATGAGACCAAATGGGAAGGTCCTGCCCAAAAGCAGGATGAGAAGGCAGGAAGACACAGAAACTGGACAAATGGACACAGAGAATCCAGTGGAAAGGGGTATCGTGCTGTCACATTGTGGGGATTGCAACCAATGTCACAAAACAATATGTGTGCAAATTTTTGAATGAGAAATTAACTTGAGTTGTAAATTTTCACCTAAAGCACAATAAAAAAAAAGAAAATTAAAAAAATCAATAATTATGATAAGAACCAGTCATTCCCTTTAGAATATTTTTCAGCTCAATGACAGAGTAAAATACTAGCATCAACCAGTAGCAATGCAAATACAGCTCTATAGCTTGGAATCCATAAAAATCTTTAGGATGATCTATCAACTAATCAAAATGCAGGCCACCCAAAAAGTGTATTTGCTGTATTTTAAAATCTTATAGCTATATAAAACAATTAGACAAATAATTACATAAGATCAGTGCTCATTGGCATGGAATAAACAACGCATGTTTTTTTGAGCTTCTGAATTTCGGTTAATGAATTTTCCCAATATAGCATAAACTTTTAAATGTTGTGTTAACAGTACAGAAGGTATCACTTATGCTCTAGCGGATTATTTAGGAGATCTTCCTCCAACTCAAGAGTTGACTGTTCAGTCTCCTCATTGCCATCTTCATGTCCTTGTTCCTCAATGTGTAGATGACAGGATTTAGGATGGGTGTAATCATGAAGTCCAAAATGGCAAGAAACTTATCCACTGTCACTGTGGGAAAGGGCCACACGTAGACAAAGATGCAAGGTCCAAAAAACAAAATCACCACAGTGATGTGAGCTGACAAAGTAGAGAGGGCCTTGGACAAGCCGCCTGAAGACTGTTTCCATACAGTGGCCAGGATGAAGATGTAAGAGAAAATCAGCAAGAAGAAGGTTCCCATAGAAATGAACCCACTGTTGGCAGTAACCATGAACTTCAGTTTGTAGGTGTCTGTGCAGGCAAGTTTGATAAACTGAGGTAAATCACAGTAAAAGCTATCTATCTTATTAAGGCCACAAAAATGCAAATGGACAACAAATGCTAGCTGGGTCACTGAGTGAGTGAGACCAATAAGCCAAGCACCAACCAGAAGCCAAATGCACATGCGTGGACTCATGACAGTCAGGTAGTGGAGGGGCTTACATATGGCCACATAACGGTCCAAGGCCATGGCTGTGAGCAGCACCATCTCAGATCCACCCAGGACATGAAGTACAAAAATCTGGATCACACACCCCTGGAATGATATAGTGTTTTGCCCAGAGTACAGGTCAGAGATCATCTTAGGAACCGTTAATGTAGAAAGACACAAATCAATAAATGAGAGGTTGGCTAATAGGAAGTACATAGGCGAATGCAAACGAGGGTCAAAAGTCACTGTATACACAACCAGGAGGTTTCCCAGAACAATTGTTATATAAAACACTGTAGAGAAAGTAAGGAGGAAATGCTGCATTGGTCTAAAGGTAGAAAGTCCCAGGAACACAAATTCAGACACCTCAGAGTAATTTGCTTCACACATTGACTTTGTCTGTTGTTGCCTAACAAGACCAAAAACAAAGAAACGATAAAAAGAATATATCATAAGTAAACATTGACAGAAACAGATTTGAGTTGTTTTTAAATTCTAATATAAAAAGAAAATCTTCACTTGTAGCTATAAAATATTTGGAAAAAATTCATGAATTCATTTATCCATTCAATTAATATTCTTAACGAACATTTACTATATGCCATATATTATGTCAAAATCGGAGGTAAATCACAGACCCTGACTTCATGGGGTTTACAGTGTAATGATGGAGCTAAACATCAAATAGTCATAAATACAGATATAATCATGATAACTGATTTGAAGGAACAAAACAGAGTGCTATGAGAACAGTGTAACTCATGAAAGAGGTGCCTGCTCTGGACTCTGCTAAATATGTTGGTATTACTAAAGTGTAGGTAAAGTAGTCCAGGCTGAGGAAATAGCATGTGCAAAGGCCCTGAGACAGGAGACCAGTGGGGCAAGAAGATGAATGGTTTAGATCAGGCTGGAATGATAGGCAGAGTGCGGACATGACAACATATTGTACCCATGATAGGAACTTTGGTTTTTATCCTAAGAGAAATACACGTTGAAGGATTTTAAGCAATTGTCTGATCATATTTCTGCTTTCAGACTGTCACAGTACCTTCAATGTAAAGAATGAAGTGAAAGAGCTAGGATGAAACTTACAGTGACCTATCAGTAGACTCCTGAAGAACCATATCACACCAGTGTGGACAGGGTGAATTATTCAACCAGTG
This sequence comes from Elephas maximus indicus, assembly GCF_024166365.1. Lineage (NCBI taxonomy): Eukaryota > Metazoa > Chordata > Mammalia > Proboscidea > Elephantidae > Elephas > Elephas maximus. Next base: position 24,972,085 of record NC_064828.1, on the reverse strand, counting down.
GTGCTGGCACAACAGATAAAACTTGAAAAAAATGTTTCCAATGGATACTTAAATGCTAAAAATAGAAACAGATGAAAAGAAAGCATAGGTCTATTTAGACAAACATCAAATGGAAAAATTACTTAACACATCCCAATATTCAAAAAACCTGGGGAAAAATATTGACAGTGTCCAGAATATTAAAACGTACCTATCATATATGCATATATATACATAGACATATAAAGATATATATATACACACACACTCACATAACTACAAGCACTTTGAAAACAGAAGTAAAAACAAACTGTGGAAAATAGTAAAAAATGTCAGGGAAATGATTAACATCTTTAATATAAATTTAGTTCTTCCAAATAGACAAGGAAAAAATATGTGGTTTTTCAATTTAAAAATGGGTAAACACATAGAGACTATTGACAAAAGTAATCCTAATAAGCAATAATAATGTCAAAGGTAAAACTCTCAGTAATTCAAAAATGTAAATAAGACAACACGTGTGCTACTTTGTACTGAGTAAATTATTGAAGTTTTTTTTTTTTAATTGATGACATGACATGTATAAGACTATGAGGAAATAGATATTGTCATATATAGATAATGAGAGTGCAAACTGATATGACTTCTCCAGAATGCACATTTAAAGAGTACATCAAAAGTTGAAAATTTTCCTTAATCATGAAAATATTCCACTTTAAGAAAATTTCCATACAGCAATAACAACACATAAGCTAAAAGATTTAGCTCTAGGGGCACCTATTACACCATTTTTTATAGAAAGAAAAATTAAAAATAATCTTAATGCCCACAATAGGCAATTAAATTATTCATAATACTTCCAACTAGGGAAGGCATTCAGTCATATAGGAGAAACAATAATCTATTGATATTATATACAGGTGTTCATGATATAAGTTGACTTAAGAAAAGCAAGTTATGAAATAAAATGTATAGGAAGCCCATTTCAAAATATTGTATGCCTAGGAAAAATATCAGAAAAATATATATCTTTAATGCTTATCAATAAATTGCTAATGCCTGGGATCATATATTTTACCCCCACGTGTTTGTCACTTTGTCGTACTGTGGGGGCTTGCCTGTTGCTGTGAAGCTATGCCACCAGTATTCAGATACAAGCAGGGGTCACCCATGGAGGATAGGTTTTAGCTGAGCTTCCAGACTAAGGCAGACTAGGAAGAAGGACCCGGACTTCTGAAAAGCATTAGCCAGTGAAAACCTTACGAATAGCAGCGGAAAATTGTCCGATGAGTGCTGGAAGAGGAGCCCTCCAGGTTGGAGGCACTCAAAAGATGATAGGAGAACAGCTGCCTCCTCAAAGCAGAGTCGACCTTAAGGGTGTGGATGGAGTAAAGCTTTCGGGACCTTCATTTGCTGATGTGGCACAACTTAAAATGAGAAGAAACAGCTGCAAACATCCATTAATAATCAGAACCTGGAATGTACCCAGAATGAATCTAGGAAAACTGGAAATTGTCAAAAATGAAATGGAACACATAAACATCAATATCCTAGGCATTAGTGAGCTGAAATGGACTGGTATTGGCTTTTTTGAATCAGAAAATCATATAGTCTACTATGCTGGGAATAACAACTTGAAGAGGAATGGTGTTGCATTCATTGTCAGAAAGAACATTTCAAGATCTATCTTGAAGTACAACACTGTCAGTGATAGGATAATATCCTTATGCCTACAAGGAAGACCAGTTAATACAACTATTATTCAAATTTACACACCAAACACTAGGGCCAAAGATAAAAAAAGAGATTTTTATCAGCTGCTACAGTCTGAAATTGATCAAACATGCAATCAAGATGCATTGATAATTACTAGCAATTGGAATGCGAAAGTTGGAAACAAAGAAGGATCAGTAGTTGGAAAATATGGCCTTGGTGATAGAAACAATACCGGCAAATGAATGATAGAATTTTGCAAGACTAATGACTTCACTGCAAATACCTTCTTTCACGAACATAAATGGCGACTATACACATAGACCTTGCCAGATGGAACACACAGAAATCAAATTGACTACATCTGTGGAAAGAGACGATGGGAAAGTTCAATATCATCAGTCAGAACAATGCCAGGGGCCGACCTTGGAACAGAACATCAATTGGTCATATGCAAGTTCAAGTTGAAACTGAAGAAAATCAGAGCAAGTCCACGAGAGCCAATATATGACCGTGAGTACATCCCACCTGAATTTAGAGACCATCTCAGGAATAGATTTGATGCATTGAACACCAGTGACTGAAGGCCAGATGAGTTGAGGAATGATATCAAGGACATCATACATGAAGAAAGAAAGAGGTCATTGAAAAGACAGAAAAGAAAGAAAAGGCCAAGAAGGATGTCAGAGGAGACTCTGAAACTTGCTCTTGAACATCAAGCAGCTAAAGCAAAAGGAAGAATTGATGAAGTAAAAGAACTGAAAAAAAGATTTCAAAGGACATCACAAGAAGACAAAGTATTATAATGACATGTGCAAAGAGCTGGAGATGGAAAAACAAAAGGGAAGAACACTCTCAGTGTTCCTCAAGCTGAAAGAACTGAAGAAAAAAATTCAAGCCTTGACTTGCAATAGTGAAGGATGCTATGGAGAAAATATTAAATGATGCAGGAAGCATCAAAAGAAGATGGAAGGAATACACAGTCATTATACCAAAACTAATTAGTCAATGTTCAACCATTTCAAAAGGTGGCATATGATCAGGAACCTATGGTACTGAAGGAAGAAGTTCAAGCTGCTCTGAAGGCACTGGCAAAAAACAAGGCTCCAGGAACTGATGGAATATTAATTGAGATGTTTCAACAAACGGATGCAGTCCTGGAGGTGTTCGCTCATCTATGCCAAGAAATATGGAAGACAGCTTCTTGGCCAACTGACTGAAAGAAATCTATATTTTTGCCTATTCCCAAGAAAGGTGATCCAACCAAATGTGGAAATTATAGAACAATATCATTAATATCACATGCAAGCAAAATTTTGCCAAAGATCATTCAAAAACTGTTGCAGCAGCATATCCACAGGGAACTGTCAGAAATTCAGGCTGGATTCAGAAGAAGACCTGCAACCAGGGATATCATTGCTGATGTCAGATGGATCCTGGCTGAGAGCAGAGAACACCAGAAGGATGTTTACCTGTGTTTTATTGACTATGCAAAGGCATTCGACTGTGTGGGTCATAACGAATTATGGATAACATTGAGAAGAATGGGAATTCCAGAATACTTAATTGTGTTCATGACGAACCTTTATATAGATCAAGAGGCAGTTGTTCAGAGAGAACAGGGGATACTGATCGGTTTAAAGTCAGTAAAGGTGTGCGTCCTTTCCTATGGTATCCTTTCACCATGCCTATTCAATCTGTTGCTGAGCAAATAATCTGAGAAGCTGGCTATATGAAGAAGAATGGGGCATCAGGATTGAGGGAAGATTCATTAACAACCTGCATTATGCAGGTGACACAACCTTGCTTGCTGAAAGTGAAGAGGACTTGAAGCACTTACTAATGAAGATCAAAGACCACAGCCTTCGGTATGGATTGCGCCTCAACATAAAGAACACTAAGATCCTCACAAATGGACCAAAGAGCAACATCATGATAAACGGAAAAAAGATAGAAGTTGTCAAGGATTTCATTTTACTTGGATCCACAATCAACAGCCGTGGAAGCAGCAGTCAAGAAAGAAATCAAGAGACACATTGCATTGGGTAAATCTGCTGCAAAGGACTTCTTTAAAGTGTTGAAGACCAAAGACGTCACCCTGAAGACTAAGGTGCACCTGACCCAAGCCATGGTATTTTCAATAGCATCATATACATGTGAAAGCTGGGCAATGAAAAAGGAAGACCGAAGAAGAACTGACGCCTTTGAATTGTGGTGTTGGCGAAGAATATTGAATATAACCTGGACTGCCAAAAGAATGAACAAATCTGTCTTAGAAGAAGTACAGCCAGAATGATCCTTACAGGCAAGGATTGTGAAGCTGCATCTTCCATAATTTGGACATGTTTTCAGGAGGGATCAGTTCCTGGAGAAGGACATCATGCTTGGCAGAGTACAGGGTCAGCAGAAAAGAGGAAGGCTCTCGACGAGGTGGATGGACACAGTGGCTGCAACAAGGAGCTCAAGCATAACAATGATTGTAAGGATGGCACAGGACCGGGCAGTGTTTCGTTCTGTTGCGCATCAGCCCACTAGGAGTCGGAACCGGCTCGACAGTACCTAACAACAACAACATTCAATCTCTATGCTAAGCAAATAATACAAGAAGCTGGACTATATGAAGAAGAATGGGGCATCAGGATTGAAGGAAGACTCATTAGCAACCTGCATTATGCAGATGACACAACCTTCCTTGCTGAAAGTGAAGAGGACTTGAAGCACTTACTAATGAAGATCAAAGACCACAGCCTTCAGTATGGATTGCACCTCAACATAAAGAAAACAAAAATCCTCACAACTGGACCAAGGATCAACATCACGATAAACGGAAAAAAGATAGAAGTTGTCAAGGATTTCATTTTACTTGGATCCACAATCAACAGCCATGGAAGCAGCAGTCAAGAAAGAAATCAAGAGACACATTGCATTGGGTAAATCTGCTGCAAAGGACTTCTTTAAAGTGTTGAAGACCAAAGATGTCACCTTGAAGACTTAGGCGAGCTTGACCCAAGCTATGGTATTTTCAATCGCATCATGTGCGTGTGAAAGCTGGACAATGAATAAGGAAGACCGAAGAAGAATTGACACCTTCGAATTGTGGCATTGGCAAAGAATATTGAATATACCTTGGACTACCAAAAGAATGAACAAGTCTGTCTTAGAAAAAGTACAACCAGAACGCTCCTTAGAAGCAAAGATGGTGAGACTGTGTCTTACCTACTTTGGACATGTTGTCAGGACGGATCAGTCCCTGGAGAAAGACATCATGCTTGGCAGAGTACAGGGTCAGAGGAAAAGAGGAAGACCCTCAAAGAGGCAGATTGCCACAGTGGCTGTAGCGGTGAGCTCAAGCATAGCAAAGTTTGTGAGGATGGCTCAGGACTGGGCAGTGTTTCCTTCTGTTGTGCGTAGGATCGCTCGCTATGAGTCGGAACCGACTCAACTGCACTAAGAATAACAAAAACATATATATTAGGTTGTTGTTGTTGATAGGTGCCCTCTACTTTCTGACTCACAGAGACTCTATGTACGCCAGAATAAAACACTGCCCAGTTCTGGGCCATCCTCACAATCATTGCTATGTTTTAGACCACTTTTCAGCCACTGTGTCAATCCATATCTATTCTGAATGCCTTCCAATCTGAGGCACTCATCTTCCAGCACTATATCAGACAATGTTCTGCTACTATTCATAAGGTTTTCACTGGTCAGTTTTTTTCAGAAATAGATCACTAGATCCTTCATCCTAGTCTGTCTCAGTCTAGAAGCTCCACTGAAAACCTGTCCACCATGGAGGACCTTACTTGTATTTGAAATACTGGTGGCATAGCTTCCAACATCAGAGCAACAGGCAAACCACCACACTATGACAAACCGACACAAAAGTGGTGATGTATTAGGTGGAACCATATGAAATTGCCCCTTCATTTGTTCAACAGATGGTCAAATATCATCAGTTTTACAAGGTTCCATGTAATATATTGTTTTTCTTACACAATTACCTAAACTACTTTCCTTTTAGCAACCAAACGTGACTGAGTCTTGTTCCATACCTGAATTGAATATCATTGGTTTCCCACTTGCATTGCACCACCAAACCCTCATCCAGTCCCTACACCACTGAAAACTGGTCTTTCTCATGTTTTCACCCCACACTGTGCCACTCTGCACCATGCCCAGGCTCCAGCTTGGGCATGACTCTTTGCAGCTTCAGCAGGAGAGCAGCAGAAGCTGGTGGGAGAACCATGGACCCAATAGAGCCAAGGATAGCTTTGACAGCTGCCAGCCCGGAAGAAATGGGCATCCTAAGTGTTATGGACATGGAACAGGTATTGTAGTCAAAAGGAAGCCTTACAGGGATACTGCCAGAAGGCCCCACCACAAGGGCACTGGATGGGGAATTCTATAGCCAATAACTCGGAAAAAATAGAGAAGTACTGAGCAAGCAAGAATGGGACAAGCAGTGAGTTGAGTAACAGTGGAAGTGACTTTGCAAGGGGCATGAATCTGGTCTTCCTCTAAAAGGAGTTGACCATGCAATGTATGGATTTTAAAAGATGCATATTATGAAACACAAAAATGTACATTCAGTGGGTTCCCAACTCTAAATATGAATCAAAATATTTTAAAGACTGAAAGAAAAATGAATTTTAAAAAAATACTTAGTTTTTTTTCTGAGTGGTAGAAAAATGGATAATTTTGTTTTCCTTTTCTTTATTAGCCAAATGTTGAAAATTAGTTTATTAATAAACAAACTGTATTCATTTGATACAGTTCAGCAGGAGAGGAAATCATCTTGTCAACAAAAAATCAGTGTTATAGTTAATAGGAGACCCTGGTGGCGTAGTGGTTAAGGGTCATGGCTGCTAACCAGAAGGTTGTCAGTTCGAATCCACCAGGTGCTCTTTGGAAAACTCTATGGGGCAGTTCTACTCTGCCCTATAGAGTCACTATGAGTCAGAATCAACTTGACGGCAATGGGAATGGGATAGTTAATATAAATGACAATATATTACCTCCACAAGAAGGAGATCTAGTAAAAAAAAAAGGGGGGGGGAGATGTGCACACATAACTCATAATGGCAGCAATGCATAAAAATGTCCAATAAAAATATTTAATTATGTTTAATTCACCAGTCATTAAGAACTTCATTGTTTTCCCAATTGATAAGTAAAAGGAAAGATGAAGAGAGAGAATTCCCAGAGTTTTCAAGGTTTCAATATAACAGTTACTCTTATACATTTTTGGAGATATTACAAATTAACAATATTTTATTATAATTTAAAATGTGCAAATATATTTCTAGTAATACAAGCACAACAGCGAATGTTTTATTTACATATACATATGCAAATAATGTGTATATTTATGGGTGTGTGCAAACACACACCCATAAATATACATACACATACAGACATACAAGCACATATACATGTAATAGATTATTGTCATGTCAGTCAATAAGGAAATATTAACGACATTATAGTACATCTAAGGACTCAAATGCCTGTCAAAAGGTTGGTGATTTGAACCTCCCAACAGCTCCATGGGAGAAAGATGTGTCAGTCTGCTTCCATAAAGATTTACATAAAGTCTTGGAAACCCTATGGGGGCAGTTCTATTCTGTCCTATAGGGTCTCTGTGAGCCAGAATTTGACTCAATGGAAATGGTTTTGGTTTGTATACAATGGAATACAATGCAGAATTAAAATTAACGAGATATGCTATACAAATCTGGAACGATTTCCAGTTTTAGAGAAAAGCAAAAAAGTGTGTAATAAACTCAATAATATGAAACATTGTATGTGTGTGCATGTTTGAATTTAAAAATCCCCAAAAATGTACACCAAATTTTAGCAATGGTGAATCCTGTAAAGTACAATTACATGTGGCTTTCAATTTCTTATGTCTGTAATTCTGTATTCCTTAAATGGTCTAAAAGAACCTCATATTACTTTTGACTTAAAAATTGATTTGTAAAAAATGCAAAACAAGTGGTTCAAATACACAGGCAAATTCAGAATACAGTGATGTCAATACCACTCACATAAGTATTGAAGAATTGAAATAAAGCTTTAGAAATGTGTGAACAACTCTTTTCTCATAAAAATTCACGAGTCAGTTTTAGAAAATGTTCTCAGTGAGGAATTCTTCCCTGAGGTAAAACCTCATATTTGTGGGCAGTTTTTTTCCTAGTTTCATAAAAATATCTGTTTTTTCAGTTGATTGATACAAGTAAGGAAGGAGATGACAGAAAAAGAAAGAGAAGGGAGAAGAGGGAAGGGACAGACATGAGGACAGGAAGAAAATAGGAGAGAAGAGGAACAGAAACAAGCAAGAAGAACACCATAAAGGTTGCAAGAGAAGCAGTCAGAACAGCACACAGAGATTTCTGCCTTCAGAACACCTCAGCATGGCACACAAAGCCCTTGGGATCTGTCTACTGCCCACCTTCCTAGCCTGCCATCTTGCCTCTCCATGCATAAATTTCACTCAAAACCTCATGAACTACAGTCAATCCTTGTTCTCTCATGACTGTTTGTGTTTACCTTTTTGTTCTCCATGATGATTCCCAAACTTTTTCTTTGACTGATCATGTCCCATTCTAAAAATTCCACCTCATTCATCAAAGAAGTCTCCCTCTCTCTTTCAGTCTGGTTTAAACATTCCTCCTCTATACTCACATATCACACTTGCAGCTTCTAGAGATACTTAGTTCATTACGTTAGAATTAGCAATGACTAGTCTTTTTAGTCTCTTTGCAGTTTGAATCCGCAAGGTGCTCCTTGGAAACTCTATGGGGCAGTTCTACTCTGTCCTATAGGGTCGCTATGAGTCAGAATCTACTCGATGGCAGTGGTTTTTTTTTTTTTTTTAGTCTCTTTGTCTCCTCTGCTAGGTCTATGCACTTCTGGAGATCAGAGACGGCCTCTTATTCATAAATCCTGGTCCTTAGTAGGTGTTGTGAGTTTAGGAGGGAGGAGTGGTTAGATGGATGCAGGCATGCATACATATATAAATAAATGGATAATTGATGATAATGATTTCTGGTAAAGAATATTTTATTCTATATCTTGACTCTATTGAATGCTAATAGAAATGTTATAAAAATTTTCACTCTAGAACATCTGACAAGCCTGAGGCAGTCCACATTAAAATCAATTTCCAAGGTCCACTTCACTAGTCCTACTGAAATGCATTGTGATCTAGACTCAAAAATTTCCACGTGAATCAAGGCGCAATCTATGCAGATGGAGCAACACATACAACCTGAAATTAAAGTTCTATATTTCCCCCTTGGAAAGGCTGGCACCTGCAGGTGTTCAATAAATGCTAATTGAATTAGAAAACAGAAACTGAGATAAGAGAGAGAGGAAGGGAGAGAGCAAGAGGATGAGAACAAAAGAGGGCAGTTGATTTTGTAATGTTCTAGTACAGGTACTACGCATTACCTGTATAAGGAAAACAGCTGAGAATTGAAGCAAGCTACTGACTTTAATTACACCTTCCCCACTTACCTGGCCAAAAGGATCCCAGAAACTAGTATTTTCAACTATTACTGGATCTTTACTAACATGTTTCACTCTTTGATAAGGGAAAGTTAGTGCTTCTCACAACCGCTCTCCTCTAAAAAAGCCTAATAGTTCTTGGTGACCACTTGATGCCTGCTGGCCTGAGTCCCCACCAGGCCATTCATCACGGGAATCCTGCTTTTCAATTCCCATGACTTTAAGCGGGGAAAAAAATACTAAACATTGGGTTGCTGTTGTTGTTATAAAACAGAAGAAACTATTATAAAATACAACAGCTAAATATCTTGCAGGAAAATCATCATCTCCTAATGTTTGAATGTTTATAAACAGAGTATCATTTAGACAAATAACAGTAAACAAGAAATAACTATTAACACACTCATTAAATAGCCATTATTTAAAATTCTTTTGGAAGTGTATTAGTGAAATAGCCTAATTAACACTGTATTGGCTTTATCTCATTTATGTAATTAGGATATTCATTTAAAGAGATAGCAATATTAAATAAGCACCAGAAAAATTATATTGACAAAGGTCACTATGCTAAATGTCAGCATGGATATTAAAATGTACTTTTTTCATATTTTGAATCTCATGGATTTAGCCACCACACTGTACTGCCTTGCTTTTATATCATTCTGTAACATACAAACAGTAGGTCACAGGTTTATTTAGTTTAAAACCTTATAAACATTTTTTTTAAATAAATACTAGCTCATTTCTTCTTTTGAACAAAACCACGAAGTAGAAATGAAATACTCTTCCACCTTAATAAATGCAAAAATGAAGTGGTGACTCATCTGTAGTTGGTGGCAGAACACAGACTAGACCTCACCCTCCCTGGGATTCAGTCCAATGGCCTTCTTATTGGGAGACTAGCATCAGACATATTGAATGCCTGCAGTGCTTCTCAGAAAAGCAATATACACACACAGAACAAACCCCACACATCCTTGGTCACAACCATCTAACACTATTATAAGAACTCCTTTTCGACATATTGTACTAGTAAATTGGTTAAATTTCTATCAAGTTCTACATAAGACCTTGCATATTTGATCAAACTGAAGTAGTTTGTAAAAATCTTCAGTTTTTTTCATTTTTGGCATTAGTGGTTGGAGAGTAAATCTGAATAGTCATATTAACTGGTCTTTCTTGTAGGCGTATGAATATTATTCTATCACTAACATCAACATCAACATACTACTGGAAAAATCTTAAAATGGTCTTTTTGATGACGAATGCAGCACTGTTCCTCTTCAATTTATTCCTCCTAGTGTAGTAGACCCTATGATTGTCTGAGCAAAATGGCCAATACCAGTCCATTTTGGATCACTAATGCCTAAGATATTGATCTTCAAGAATTCCATTTCATTTTTGAAAATTTCCAGTTTTCTTTGTTGCATGCTTTGTACATTCCACGTTCCAATTGCTAATGAATGTTGGTAGCTATTACTTCTCATTTTGACCCATGTCACATAAGCAAATGAAGGTACCAAAAGCTTTATTCCAATCAATTTCATTTCACTCTATTTTAAGGAGGTAGCTCTTTCCTAGTCCTATTCTGAGTGCCTTCCAACCTGAGAGGCTTATCTTTCAGCACTATATCAGACAGTGTTCTGCTATTAATAATAAGATTTTTACTGGATAATTTTCTTCAGAAGTAGACTGCCAGGTCCTTCTTCCTAGTCCACGTTAGTCTGGAAGCTCTGCTGAAACCTGTCCACCATGGGTGGCCCTGCTGGTATTTGAAATTCCAGTGGCATAGCTTCCAGCATCACAGCAATTCACAAACCACCACAGTATGACAAACTTACAGACTGATAGGTCTTGAAATATACAGCTTTCAGTATTTATTATATCTCAATATAAACAAAAATCCTCACAACTGGACTAATGAAAGCAACATCATGATAAATGGGGAAAATATTGAAGTTGTCAAGGATTTCATTCTACTTGGATTAACAATCAACAGCCATGGAAGTAGCAGTCAAGAAATCAAATGACATATTGCATTAGGCAAATCTGATGCAAAAGATCTCTTAAAATCTTTAAAAGCACAGATGTCATTTTGATGACTGACATTCGCCTGATCAAAGTCATAGTATTTTCAATCATAGCATATGCATGTAAAAGCTGGACAATGCAAAAGGAAGACCAAAAAAGAATCGACACATTTGAATTATGGTGTTTGCAAAGAATATTGAATATATCATGGACTTCGAGAAGAATGAACAGATTTATCTTGGAGGAAGTACAGCCAGAATGCTCATTAGATGCAAGGAAGGGAGATTTTATCTGGTTTATGTTAGACAGGTTATCAGGGGGGACCAATCCCTGGAGAAGGACATCGCGCTTGGTGAAGTATACAGTTAGTGAAAAAAGAGGAACCCCCTGCATGAGAAGGACTGAAACAGTTACTGCTACAATGGCCTCAGACATACCCACTATTGTGAGGATGGCTCAGAGCTGGGCAATGTTTTCTTCTGTTATACATAAGGTCTCTATGAGTCGTAACTGACTTGACAGCACCTAACAACACATAAGACCTAACCTGGAGAGCTTAAAATGAATGAAAATTTGGTCTGTTAGTTATATCATTATATATATATATATATATATAAAATAATCAAAGACAAAAGGAAATCTAGACCAAGTATAATTTTGAAAAAAAAAATGTGCTAAACCAAATCATATGACTGAAAGCTTAATTCATAATGGAGTATAATATTCCTTCATTTCTCTTTGAAATTTGACTGAACCTACCAGACTCTTTGTCCAAGCTATTAAAATCGCATTGAATAGAACTGAAGGTTTAACATTTCATTTTGGACGAATTGATGGTCATTTTGCAATAGGAAAATCACGGGAAGCATTCAAGCAAAATCAAATAATTATTTGATAGACTTGCTATAGGTTTGCAATGTCCATTATTTACAATGAAACAAATTTTTCTTTAGCAGCCTAATTTAGAGTATATATCAGAGGGTAAAAAAGTAGTTTAGAAAGTATTACACAGCCGTTGATCTACAAAATGTCTTCTAAAACAAACTGATTTTAATATAATTTTATACCAGAGTTAATTTAATTAGAAGACATATAATGTGTTCATTAAAATTTTTTTTAAAAAAGCAGAAAAGTTTAACAGCTAATTAATATGTCCACCTCTTTGGTGGCATTAAATTGACTCGTTTGATTGAAGAAATTGATACGGGAACATGAAAGCAGCTCTGAACCTAACGATGACGGGCGCCTACTCGTTTAGGAGTATCAGACCTCAAGAGAACGCATAAGATCAAACATTAATAAGAATTCTATGGAGTAATGGGGAAGCTGGGTTTACACCTCAGTCATTGTTCTTTGAGTTCCCCTGCTTCTATTATTTTCATTACTCTAAGTTTCATCTGAACAATAAAGAAAATTGTATTTTTTCATATGGGATTCACAGACTTTGAAAAATCACTTCATTGAAAAGACTAACCTCTAGGAAAGCCAAACCTGAGCTTTCAAGATTTCAGGAGTTGAAAATTCTACCTGCTCAAATTACATCAACTAGTAGACTGAGTTTGGTTTTTTTGGTTTTTTAGTAGACTGAGAAAACCTTAAATTCCTATTGTAAAAGTTTCTTTGTATGATTATTTCCAAAATCTTAAAATTGAGATATAAACATGTTACTTGGAACCACTTTTGGTTTTGTTTCTTTCTTTTGTTTATATTCAAAGGTAAATTTATTCATGATAAAATAATCTTAAAAATATAAGATAGCATAAAGTGCAAATTAAAGCTCTCCTTTCTCCTACCAGCTCCTCTCCCAAGTAACCACTGTTAAATACTTTCCTCAAAAAATGCTCTTTATGTCTGGGTCTTAAAAGCCTGTGAGCAGGCATCCAGGATGCTCCACTGGTCTCACCCTTTCTGGAGCAAGGAAGGATGAAGAAAACTACAGATATGATGGAAAGAATAGTCCAAAGGACTAATGGACCACATCTACCAGTTTCCACCAGACTGAGTCCAGTAGAACTAGAAGGTGCCGGGCTACCACCACTGACTGCTCTGACAGGGATCACAATAGAGGGTCCCAGACAGAGCTAGAGAAAAATGGAGAACAAAATTCTAACTCAAAAAGAAAGACCAGACTTGCTGGCCTGACAGAGACTGGAGAAACCCTGAGATTATGACCCCTGGACACCCTGTCAGCTCAGTAATGAAATCGCTCCTGAGGTTCACCCTTCAGCCAAAGATTGGATAGGCCCATAAAACAAAACGAGACTAAAGGGGCACACCAGCACTGGGGCAGGGACTAGAAGGCAGGAGTGACAGGAAAGCTGGTAATAGGGAATGCGAGGTTGAAAAGGGAGAGTGCTGACATGTTGTGGGGTTCTTAGCCAGTGTCATAAAATAATATGTGTACTAACTGTTTAATGAGAAACTAGTTCTGTAAACCTTCATTTAAAGTACAATAAAAAAAATCAAAAATAAATAAATAAATGCTCTTTATATACTACCCTTTTTAATACAAATTGGCTCGCACTGAATATATTACAAAATATATTTTTAATCTCTCACCTAACATACTTTGTGTGTTTAGCAAAGTTTTCCTAATGCTTAGAAGAAAAGAAGACAAACAGAAAAAAGCCATCCTACAGAGACACTATATTCACAGCTGCCCTTACTTGATGAGTTATGTGGAGTTGAGCTGAGGGTATGTGGCTCTGCCCCCTCTATACTCAAGGTTATTTTAGTGTAATAGACATATTTAAATATGTCTGTATTCTTCTACATTGTTAACCATAGTCATACACTCCTACACAAAAATCCATTGCCCTCAAATGATTCTGACTGATAGCAATATTGTGTATTACAGAATTAACTGTTCTATAGGGTCCTCTTAGCTGCAGTCTTTATGGGGGATTCCTGGGTGGCACAAATGGTTAAACACTGGAACCCAGTAACCCAGTGCCGTCGAGTCGATTCCGACTCATAGTGACCCTACAGGACTACTAACCAAGAGGTTGGCAGCTCAAAGCCATTGGGAAGACACGTCTGATGACCTACTTCTGAGAGGTCACAGCCCTGACAACCCTGTGGAACAGTTCTACTCTGCACACATGGAGTCACCATGAGTCGGAATCTACAAATGACAACTAACAACACCACCACTAATCTTTATAATATCCACTCTTGAAGAGTGAAGGGTACAGTTTAAAACAAATTCTCTACTTAATAACAAAAAAGAAGGTATGTTTTAAGTAAATTTTCTCTTAATTTCTCTTCATGTATCAAAAAGTAGTCATTATATTGAATGAAAAACATTCAAGCAAATCTAGCTTTTATTTTAAATACATTGGAATTTAAAATATCCTTCTGTGTACTATGCTTGCAAAAACCAACAAACCCAGTGCCATCGAGTTGAAAACCACCAAGACCCCTCTAAATATATATATAATTACATGGAAAGGAAACTGGAACGTTACATAGCCAAATGTGAATAAATGTTATGTCTGGTTAAAAAAAGTAAGCATTAAGAGAAGGTTAATTGACACAGACTTTCTTATTTCTTTCTCAAACCTCTAAAGTATTGCAATCTTGAACAATAAAAATGAATTTATATGGTACGTTGTAAATGAAAATAAAAGTAGATTTTCATATTGCTTTGTTATTTAGAAAAATGTGAATAAATTTGTTTTTCTACTTCGTATGTTAATACTAGAACATTGCTGGAGAAAGCACAGAGATTTTTGAGACCTTAAAAAGCTTCCCTATTCTCAATTAAACCCCCCCCAAAAAACAGCAGTTCAAGGTTGGCTGTTCGGTGATTGGCATGATAGATGCGCATCCGTGGCCAGCTCATCTCCCACTGCTGGCAGCCCACTGCCCACTCACAAGAGTCACGTATCTGATTTCAGCAAGGATGGCAAATGACAGCTTAATTCTCAAATGATGTTTGCCTTGAAAACTGTTAAACAGAGAAATATTTTAAAACTGTACTTAACTTCCATCATTAGAACCTTAATCATCGAATTGATGAGGTCTCACTGTCTCTGACTTTGACAAGAGGCGTGCTATCAGGCAATGTTCTCAATCACGGCAAATTTGGGAACTAAGAGGTCCCCAAGGAACATGATCTGGGTAATTTGAAAATTCCACCCCAGAGGCTACTCTCTGCAGTGAATATATGACTCACTGACAAGGACAGTGGTCACAGCAGAAAATGGATTATTTGTTTTGCTTCAGTATGAATTTATTTCAGGCTCTAGTTACAATATGGACTAAGCTTTATCCACAGAAAAAAATCCGGTCAGATACGATATCTCTCTGGTAAGATATAGTCTATACTTGATGAATGTCTTAACTACTCCCTTATTCCCTTTTCTCTATCACATTTCAAATAATTTCACAATGTTTTGATTCAATTTTTCTACGCATACTCATAGAGATTGTTTGGAAGTGCTACAAAGCTTCCAGAAATGTTAAGAGTTTCTCTTCCAGCTACATTCTGTGATTTCTGGACTGCCTACTATACCAAGAGGAATGGCTTCCACAGATTCTCACAGCTCCTTGGATGCTGAGGATGAAGATGGCCTGATCTCATAGATTCATAATCACGAAGGACCATTGCCTTCCAAAATTAAAGGACAGCTCCAGGCACAGAAATACTACTGCAATTAACAATAACTTCCATATAGGGGAAAAAATGGTTGTTAATAATTAGGTCAGGAAGAAACCTCATAGAAAATATGGAGGGAAATCTCTCAAAAGTTGCAGCATTTGCTATATTGCCTGGAAATGACATATGTTCTTGGAACTGAGCAGAAGTAAGTTAGAAGGGTTCCATGGAAGAACTGGAGTCACTGAACAGTGGGTGTGCACCCTAGTCAGGCAGCATTCAGTTCAGAGACTTTAACATGTTACACTGAGATTCAGCCTCACAATAACAAAATCCAGTTAATGGGGTTATTGTGAAGGACAAGTTAGATCCTGCAAGTTGAAATTACTGGCACTTGAGAAGTATTCAGAGAAAGAGGCTGCTTTTCACACAACTCTGAAAAAAAAAAAAAGAAATGATCTCAAATCAATAGCCTAAACTCCTACCTTAAAAAACTGGAAAAAAGAAGAGCAAACTAAACTCAAAACTAGCAGAAGGAAGGAAACAAAGATTACACTAGAAATGAGTGAAACAGAATAGAAAAACAATAGAGAAAATCAGTAAAACCAAAAGCTGATCCTTTGGAAAGATCAACAAAATCAACAAACATTTAGCTAGCTACACAAAAATAAAAAAAAAAACAGAAAGATAGAGAAGATTCAAATGACTAGAATCAGAGATAAAAAAGAGGATATTGCTACCCATCTTACATATAAACAGAAAGGGTTATTTATAAGGGGAGACTATGATTTGTTTTTTCCTAAACTTTAATCTTCTTTGGTCAGTTCTGCTTTGAGTCATTGAGTTTACAAATACACCCTCTTGGAATATGGAGATTTACATTTTCAACCTGGGATATGCTTGTAAATTAATTTTTACAGTGTTCTAACATGGTTTAGTGGTTAAGAGCTATGGCAGCTAACCAAAAATTCTCCAGTTCAAATCCACCAGCCACTCCTGGGAAACCATATGGGGCAGTTCTACTCTACTCTACAGGGTCACTATGAGCTGGAATCAGCTCGACAGCAATGGGTTTGGTTTGGCTTTACTACAAATTATTGTACTAATAACAATTTGCCTTTTGTAATTCAAAGTTTTAGGTAAGACATGAGGTGAGGAAGTAAGCATTTACTTCTTTGCTATAACACACCTTACCCATGCTCTGTTTCTTTTAACCCTGAAGTGGTTAGGGCACACAAAAGAAAATATTCAATAAGTTCTTATTGACTTAACTAGAGAAAAAAAGCCCACCTGCAGATGGTATTTGTTCATTCAGTTCTTATTTTCAGCCCTGGAAATTTGATAGCACTGCTGAATTTGGAAAAAAAAAAAATCTTCAATTGTATACAATATTTGGAGTAACCCAAACTCAATTAGAGGAAAATTTGAAATACCAAAAGCAACAATAATGATTATTTCCAGGTACACAGAACATGTTTGGTATAGCTACTAGTCATTCCTTTTCTTATGTCAATTACCATTCATAGGACATTTATTCTTAAAAAAAAAAAAAACAAACCCACTGTCATGGAGTCAATTCCGACTCATAGCAACCCTATAGGACAGAGTAGAACTGCCTCATAGAGTTTCCAAGGAGCGCCTGGCAGATTCGAACTGCCGACCCTTTGGTTATCAGCCGTAGCACTTAACCACTACACCACCAGCATAGAGCTTTATTATTTCTTCATGATTCATTGAAAGCATATTCCTTCTCAATCAAACCAAAGTTTTCTCTAAGTCAACATTCTTCCCAGAAGTTAACTCTATTAGGCTCTCTACCTATCACCTATGTCACACTGGGCATTTGATCTTTCACTTGTTTTTTGGGGGGGGGGTTTTGTTTTTATCAGCTGTAAAATTAGTTATCATGAGTATGAAATAGTGATTAAAAGTATTTAGCATAGTTCTGGGCTATATTGAAAATTAAAAAAAAAAAAAACCTGATTCCCAACTTTAATAGAGGGTTAAGAACTTTAATCATCAGGAAATAAAAATACTGCTGGAGATAATCGTACCACTGTGTCAAAGTCCTGTAATCGAGAAATTGGAAAAAGCAAACAAAAAAAAGACACCTGGGATAAGAAAAAAAGAGGAGAGCAAGAAGGAAAAGAATAAAAATCTATTGTCCCAATTGAGACAATTTTTAGATTTTTTAAAGATTTTGTTTAAATAGCAAAAATCAGAAGACTAGAGACAAAATTCATGTTTTTTCTAATTATGTCCGTAAGAGATCTAGTTTGCATATGTCATTTATTCTGATATGTCAAAAGAAAGTCTTCTTCCAACGATTGTTGGGGAAACAATACATGTCAACAATCAGGGCGTCTCAGGCTGAGGTAAATGAGACTGAGTGGAAATAGCTTCCAATGAAGATGCTGCAAATGCCAATTCCGAAAACGTGCACTCAGATTCTGGTGTCCCAAGGACCTTCTCATTTGTAACACCAAATTCTTTTTCTCGATTACTTGATAGGTAGCCCCTTTCCAGAATTCATCAGAGACTGATTCATTTTAGCCCATGCAGAGATTTCCAAATTTTAATTCCTTTGAAGTCATGTATCTTGCTTTGAATCAGAAATTTAACATCCGATCATGTATTCTATGGCCCTAGGCCCTGGTTGAGCAGTGGTTAAGCACTTGCCTGTTAACTGAAAGGCTGGCAGTTCAAACTCACTAGCGCCTAGGAGAAAAGACCTGGCAATCTGGCCACATAAAGATCTAAGCTTAGGAAATCCTATAGGGCAGTTCTAGTCTGTTCTATAGGGTCACTGTGAGTCTGAATTGACTCAGTGGCAAACAACAACAGTGTATGTCTGGCAAAAAAAGATTCTAAACACATTTTAGAGAGCTCTGTACAAAACACTAAATGTCAGGATTCCCTAAGCCTGCAGTGCAACCTCAGACTTTTTGAGTAAATTTTCAAAAGTTAATTAAGCACTAAGTCTTATGATCAGAGAACTTCTCTTCATAGTTGCTCATGACTTATTCTTACTTCATGCCTGTAACATTCTTTCACTGAGTGTTAGCTACTTTGTCCTTCATTAGTTTACCTGTCTTCGGTATTTAGTTAGTTATGTTTGTTGGTGAAAAAATTCTGTGATTTTGCCAAGACCAGTTAATGTGTCCATTCTTTGCTAATTTATTCATTTATTTAGTAATTAATGAAACATCATTGTTGCATGTTTCACAACCCCTAAAATGAGCTTAGACAATGTGCTACATATCATTCCAACATTTCAAATTTATATATAGGAACTGTTTTTTACCTGAAAAAAAAAACTGTTTTCTACCTGAGAGCTGTAAATTATAAAATGTCCTTTTTGAAAAAAAAAGAAATTTAGTGCAGCTCATGCCCACAATATTGAATTGATCACAATTTTTGTTCATAAAGTACCCTCTCATCACTTTTTCTTGTCCTTTGTGTGGTTACTTATTCATTGATATTTGTTTTATTTTCAATAGTAAAGCTACACCTATGAAAAACTGACCAAGTACAATAACAAAACAATTGATGACGCCATATGCCTGCTTATGTGCTTGTCATTATGTTTAGCCTTAGCCTCCCCTTTTCTGGAATTACCTATATCCTGCATCTTGTCTTTTTCATTCCCTACACAGATTTTGGAAACCCTGGTAGCATAGTGGTTAACTGCTACAGCTGTTAGCCAAGAGGTTGGCAGTTCAAATCCACCAGGCACTCCTTGGAAACTCTATGGGGCAGTTCTACTCCGTCCTATAGGGTCACTGTGACTTGGAATCGACTCAGTGGCAGTGGGTTTGGTGTTTTTGTTTGTATAGTTTTTATCATTTATACAAAATATGTGGTTATTTTTTCACTGCCCTTCATTTTACAAACAGTTATTTTGAGTGAATTCATTTTGGACTTCTTTACTTTCCTTCATTATCGTATTCATCTGTATCATTTGATGTAGCTGTGTATCATTTGTTGTGATCCTGAAGAATATAGTAGTAGTAGTAGTAATATACCAAAGCTGATTCATAATCCATTCGTATCTTGTCCTATCAGTAGACATGCAGTTTAATTTCTCTTCATGTTCATATACAAAAGTTCACCTTGAGTATGTATATAAGGTAGAATTGTTGGATAATAAAAAATATAGGATGTGTAAATGCTGAACTTTACAAGATAAGGCCAGACTGTTTTTCAAAGTGATTATACCAGAATACACTTCTATCAGCAATGTATAAGAAATCCTCTGGATTCATATACTGTTTACTGAGAAAATCAAACTTCATGTCTGTATTTTCAGATGAAGGTCCTAGGTTGTGCAAACACCTTGCACTCAACTGCTAACATAAAAGTTGATGGTTTAAACCCACCGGTGGTCCACAGGAGAAAAGGTCTGGCAATTGCTTCCCTAAAGATTATAGCCAAAAAAAAAACCCTGTGGGGCAATTCTACTCTGTCACACACGGGACTGCCATGAATAGGAATCAACTCAACGGTAACTGACTAAAAGCTTCAGATAACTTTAAAACAAACTGGACTAAATGGAAGCAGTAAACCAGTCCACAGGGTCTGAATTTATTATTCTTGGACTTTGTGATTCACGGGAGCTCCAGGCCTTTCTCCTAGTGATATTTTCTTCACTTTATTTGATCACTATTTTAGGCAACATCTTCATTGTGCTCTTAATCATTGCTGACCTTCATCTTCACTCCCCCATGTACTTTCTCTTGGCCAATCTCTCTTTCATTGACTTCTGCATTTCCTCAGTCACTACACCTAAATTGATCACAGACTTTCTCAAGGAAAAAAAGACCATTTCCTTTGGAGGCTGCATGTGCCAGATTTTCTTTGGACATTTTTTTGGAGGTGGTGAGATGGTGCTGCTTGTGTCAATGGCCTATGACCGTTACGTGGCCATCTGCAAGCCACTCCATTACTCCAGCATCATGAACAGACAAATGTGCATTGGGTTAGTGATGACATCATGGATCATTGGCTTTGTGCATTCCATAAGCCAGCTAGCTATGATCGTAAAGCCGCCTTTCTGTGGCCCTTGGGAATTGGATAGCTTTTTCTGTGATATTCCGTTGGTGATGAAGCTAGCCTGCGTGGACACCTATACTCTGGAAATGTTGATAAATGCTGACAGTGGAGTACTGGCGACCATCTGCTTCATCCTGTTGCTGATCTCCTACTCTTATATTCTGTTTACTGTCTGCCTTTTCTCTAAAGATGGGGCATCCAAGGCTCTCTCCACCTGCACGGCTCACATCACTGCGGTGGTGTTATTTTTTGGGCCCTGCATCTTTGTTTATCTGTGGCCACTCAGCATCACGTGGGTGGACAAGTTTCTTGCCGTATTTTATGCAGTTATCACACCTCTCCTGAATCCAGCTATTTATACTCTAAGAAACAAAGAGATTAAAAATGCCATGAAGAGAGTACAATATTAGCATACGGTATTCAGTGGGTATTTCAGGGTCTCATACTATCAGAATGTTTACTGTAAGTTCCATAAATTAGTCACACCTGTCCTGTTACTCTGAACCTGGAAGCATTCCCCAACTCACATATGGGAGACATGTGTATATCCAAATGTATGGTTTGTGTCAATTCTATTCCATTCCACTATCAATTATTAATGATTGAATGCAAAATGATTTCCCGTCTAGGAAATTTAGACAGTCTTTACAATTATGATTTTGGCTGTGCTCAAAAGTGATTTGAAATAAATAACAATACTCATGATACCTCTGCTAATGCAACCACCACATCTTGAAATATTTATTATGTTAAGGATTTCTCTGAGTCAAGCATATCACATACAGCTTCTCTTTTATATTTTTAATAAGCCAGAGAAGTGAATATTGCTATTTTACTTTTATAAATGGATGAACTTGTCTTCCAGTTAGTTAGCACACTAGCTGACTTGTCTACAGAGACAGTTGTAAATTGTTAAGCATTCTTCACCACATTCAGAAAAAAAAAAAAAAGATAATCATAATCTGGAGAGAAAGTTGTTACCCACAGCTTTGTGCTCGGCCATTTGTGAAATAGTATGATTTTCTTTAGAAGTCAAACATTAAAAACAAAGATAGAAGTATTAACAACTTTGGACAATTTCCTTCTCTTTCTAACAGTAAATACATAAGTAATTTCATTACAAAAGAGAAAAGAAGGACAAGAGTGTTATTAAGTTCAGGCAAGAAAGCCTAATCCTAAAGGAACAAAAAAAAAAAAAATTTTTTTTTTTTTAACTGCCCATTAATTCACTGCTCTGCTCAGATACACTGCCAGCACTAAATTATGTGAAAAGTTTTGATTTTCCTTTACCACACATAACAAAATGTTCTCCTTTTTAGGAATTTACCCTACTCTATGTCTCAAAGGAGTCCCTGGGTGATATTAACGGTTAAGCACTTGGCTACTAACCAAATGGTTGGTGGTTCAAATCCTCCCAGAGACATCTCAATAAAGTGCTGGTGATCTATTTCCAAAAGATCACAGCCATTGAAAACCTTTTGGAGGGCAGCTCTACCCTGACACACGTGGGGTTGCCATGAGTCAGAATAAAATCAACAGCAACTTTGTTTTTTTCTTATGCTGCAAAAAAGTATACAAAAATTCCTTATCTTAAACCTATAGAGCCAGATGCGATTAAAACTTCACATTTTAAAAAAGGTAACAGGGTCCTGTATATTTTGTGACACTTCCAATAGTCTGAGGCATGAGCCCTTAATTAAAATTGTTACTATTCCTGTAGTAAAATATATAAATATTCACACTTGAATGCAATGAATAATCATGAATAGCTGCCCATCAGTTCAGGTCAGTGTAGGTTGTGCAACCATATTAAACTACAAATAAAGATATTTTATTTTTCAGGGCTGTTTGAATTTCAAAACTATGGAAAGATGTAATATTAAATTAAACATGCATTAGAGCATGTGAAGAAACATGTTTCAATTTTAGAATGTAGGTGGTGGTAGGCCTACCACAGCTGGGGCCAGGATATGCTCTCTGCCCCATGTGGGCCTTGGGACGTTAAGTGGACTGCACAGACCTACGGGAATCTGTTCTCTGGGCCACACACAAAGAAGTGTTGAATACAGTGAAAGTACTACATCTTCGCAATATCTGAATTTCTGTTTCTTCCATAAACCCAAGACAGCTACTACTTTCTGGAATTAGGATTCTAATACCTAAAAAAACAAACAAACAAAAAACCTACTCTAGCAAAAAAGACAGTTATTGTCTTTATGACACTAATGAAACAATAAATCTATCCATTCTGAACACATAAATATGAGGGTTCCAAGTGAGCTCAGGTAAGAAAAGTCTGAGCAAAAATTGAGGGCATCAGCTCATCATGTATTCACGCCCATCACACTCATCACAAGTAAAGTTGTAAATCGCAAGATATGGAATTTGTAATCCACAGGTAATCTAGGTCAGTGGTTCTCAGACATTTTGGCTTCAGGAGAACCTTACACTCTTAGAAACGATTGAGGACACCAAAGATCTTCTGTTCATGTAGGCTGTAACTATCAATATTTATAATTTTATAAATTAAAAATGAAAAAAGTTATAATACTTATTCAGTAACTCATGTAAATATAGCAATCATAAATTCATTGCATGTAAACATAATAAATATCTTTTATAAAAAACTATATTTTACAAAAATAATGAAGTGAGAATGACATTGCTTTACTTTTTTGTAATTTTTTTTTTTTAACATATGGCTTAATAGAAGAAGTTAAATTCTCTTATCTGCCTCTGAATTAAATTGGCTGTTATATGTTGCTGTGATGGAAATATATGAAGATCTTCTGACTTACACAGTTACACAGTTGGATAAAGGGGAAATATCTTCATTTCAGTGCAGAAGAAATGTGAGTAAAACTGCAGGTGTGTTTTAGCACAAATCAAGGCAGTGTGGCATCAAGCTGTATTAGTTTTCATGCTATTGCTTACCACCATGCCTTCACAGTAAAAACAAACAAATAACAACAACAACAACAAAAAAAAAAACTTTAAAGAAATCCTTTTGACAAATATTATAGCACCAAAATATATTGTTAATGTCATTGTGACTATTGTCTTAAACAGTTTTATTCTTTTATATTTATTACTTCTGGTGATTTTGAATTACTTCCTTACTGCTTACTGGAATAAATATTGTAGCCTGATTAAATTTCCCTTGAATTTCCTCTAGTAACAATTCTCTTAGTTGTTGTTTATTTGAAAATGACTTTATATTTGAATTACATTGTTTTGGTGGCAAATTTTTCTCAACACTTTATAATGTTATTCCATTGTCTTCTGGTGTTCAATTTCCTGTTGAATAGTCAGTCATCAGTCATATAGCTGTTTCTTTGAAAATATTTCTCTTTTGTGGCTGGTTAATGCACATTCCTTTTGTCTTTCATTTTCATAAAAAGGTCTATGGGCCTATGCTGTTGTTTTCTATTTATCCATTTTATTGTTCACTGCACTTCTTGAATCTTGGATTGATGATTTTGATCAATTTTAGAAAATCTTCAACTACTGTTCTTCAAATACTACTTCTCGTTCTCTTCCTCCTTTCATTCTAGGGTTCATTTACACATGTCTTAGAGCATTTCATTTTTCCCACCTGCCTCTTACATTCTGTTCTACTTCCTTTTAAATTTCTTTTGTATCTGTGTTTCAGTTATGATCATTTCTGTTGGCCAGTCTTTGGAGTCCACTGATTCTTTCTTCTGCTGTGCCAATTTGGCTTTTAAGCCTAAACTAAATTTATAATTTCATATTTTTAGTACCAAAATGTCACTTAGTTTTTTCTTAGATATTCCATTTTTCTATTGAAATTCATCATCTTTTCACCCATTTTTTAAACTTTTCTTCTTAATATCTTTTTAAAATGTATAATGGTTATTTAAAAAATTTGTCTGCTAATTTCACAATTGAATCATCTGTGGTATGCTTCTATTAACTATTTTCCTTTTAATTCT
Source organism: Elephas maximus indicus (assembly GCF_024166365.1). NCBI lineage: Eukaryota > Metazoa > Chordata > Mammalia > Proboscidea > Elephantidae > Elephas > Elephas maximus. The sequence goes on along the minus strand of NC_064828.1, from coordinate 24,947,248 downwards.
GAGTCACAAATTCCTGTTTCTTATCATATATCATAATTACTTTATGAATATTTCACATTTTATATTCAAGATCATAAAGCTCTAATCTATTTCTTCAGAAATCGTTTACTCTTTCCTCTGTTAGGCATGGAGGGCTGAGATGGACCGCCTTAACCCAATCAGGGACTGGGCTGACTGAGTCTGGACTGTAGTTTCATAAGACTCACTCTATTCTGATTTGTTCCTGTCCGTTAGTTATGTTCTTGCCAGGTTTTCATTGTGACCCTGATGGGTCTCCTTCTCCACAGCCTGTGAGATTTCAGGGGATTTAGTTTTGTTCTTCTGAATTTCTGAGTTTATAACTGTAGACTTCTTCCATTTCCCCTAACTTCAAAAAACAGCAAATTATTCAAGCAGAAAACTGGCTTTATGTTGTCCTTTTTAATTTAATGCAGCAATAAGAATCCAATTATGAATACTATTATTAAGCAAAAAAAAATCACGAAAAGAAAAAACATAAACTATCACTGAATGTATAATCCAGAAATAATTTTGGATAGCAGATATTCAGGCCCAAGTGTACTCTCAAATTTAGCACAGAATTAAGTTCAATTTTCTATTTATTGAAGCCAAACATAAATTACATCAATTTCACTACTGATGAGATATTATCACATACATCAAATAACCATATAATAAAGTCTTGCAACTCATGTCCTGAGCAACAGAAGGGTTATACATGTTATACAAGAAAAAAAAAAAGCCAAAAACAGTGAAAACAAGTCAGCAAATAATCTGTGCAGCACAGTTATTGAATAATAATAACACCAGCCATGAAATTATAAGATCAACATCTATTTGACCCCAGGTTCAAAACATATTCATTGACTGAGTCATAAAAATTGTCAAAATTTCAAAAACTGTGAAACATGCAATATAAAAATATGGATATATAGTATATATAAATATAGATAGATGCAGATATAGATATTAACCCACTCTAGATGAACTGGATAGAGAGCTTTACTCAATTGGAATTGAGACACCCAAGAGTGAGGGCAGTCAAAGGCCAAATCACTGATACCTGCAATCTCTGAGGTTCTGCCTCTTGTTTCCTCACCTATCATATGTCTTGTTTCCTAACTTACCATATGTTACACTTCTCTATCCATCTTGTGTTTACACCCCTTCTCTCAATCTCTTCTTCCTCCCTTGGGCTTTAAATCTCTCTCACACACTTTTTCTCTTCCATACAAAATATAAGTATTCATACACTGCATTTAAATATAAGCATAGATATGTATTTCATAGGGCCTATAAAATTTTGACTGTTTTATCTGTAAGTTAATAAATTTGAATCTAGGCTATCTAATACCTGAGGCCATACTTTCAGCATTCCCAAGGCTATACTCTATGCTTTTCCATCAAGTTCCCATAAACATTTATCAGGATTGTCACCCAATTGCCAACTTTCCAAATAGAGAGTTAAGGTGAAATACAACATGACCTAATAATCAACCATCTATTCTGAATATTAAAAATGATGAAATTAGATTTAAAAATAGTTAAGCTTACAATAGTTTGTCTTTAACAATGAATAATTCAGGGCATTTTTCAAACTAAGTAATCAGGCAATGAACATAAAATTAAAACAACATGGAGCATAGGTTACATTGTTTCAGAGGAATAAATGTGATGGGAGTAAATTTATCTTTTTATATGAGGAAATTTTGTAATCCATATTGTTGTTGTTAGGTGCTGTCAGGTTGGTTCAAACCCATAGTGACCATATGTACAACAGAAGAAAACACTACCTAGCTCTGCACTGTCCTCACAATCCTTGCTATGTTTGAACCCACTGAGGCAGTCACTGTGTGAATCCATCTTGTCAAGAGTCTTCCTCTCTTTTGCTGACCCTATACTTTACCAAACTTGATATCCTTCTTCAGAGAATGGTCTATCCTGATAACATGTCCAAAGTATATGAGATGAAGCCTTGCCATCCTTGCTTTTTAAGGAGCATTCTGGCTGTATTTCTTCCAAGACAGTCACTCTTCTGGCAGTCCATGGTATATTCAATATTCTTTGGCAGCACTATAATTCAAATATGCCAATTTTTCTATGGTCTTCTTTACTCATTATCCAGCTTTTGCATCTATATGAGACTTGCGTCAGGTGCACCCTAGTCCTCAAAGTGACATCTTTGCATTTTAACATATTATAGAAGTCTTTAGCAGCAGCTTTACCCAATGCAATACATCACTTGATTTCTTGACTTCTGCTTCCATGGCAGTTGATTGTGGATCCAAGTAAAATGAATTCCTTTGCAACTTCAATAAATAGAGGGAAATAGCAAAAACCTTTAGTTGTTTTGATATCAGTGTAACTATGGTCCGGATTTTTAAAAACTTTTCAGTATTAACCATGAACAATTAAAAATGTATGCCACACAAAAATGATATGTGCCTTCAGTATTTAAAAGTCCTGAAATACATAAAAATAGCCCAATAAATGAGCAATTAAATGTGTAATTAAATAAATCATTAACTTTGGGTAAAACAGTCTGAGATATTTCCCTCCTGAATTTAGAACAAGTAACATACATGGTTGAATATGATGGTCTATACAACAAACACTTGGACTATCAGGTAAGTTTCTAATTTTGTACAATTATTTAAGCATATGTGTTACTTGAAGTGATTTGAAAATACACAAAACAACTTGTACCCTCCTTTACTTAGATGCTTCTCAAATTCAGTAATTGACTACTCAGTCTCCTCATTGCCATCTTCATGTCTTTGTTTCTCAATGTGTAGATGGCAGGATTTAAGATAGGTGTAACCAAAAAGTCTGAAACGGCAACAAATTTATCCACTGGTACAGTGGGAAATGGCCACACATAGATAAAGATGGATGGTCCAAAGAACAAAACCACCACAGTGACATGAGCTGACAAAGTAGAGAGGGCCTTGGACAAGTCATTTGAAGAGTGTTTCCATACAGTGACCAAGATGAAGATGTAGGAGAAAATCAACAAGAAGAAGGTTCCCATGGAAATGAACCCACTGTTGGCAGTAACAACGAACTCCATTTTGAAAGTGTCTGTGCAGGAAAGTTTGATAAACCAAGGTAGATCACAGTAAAAGCTGTCTATCTCATTAGGGCCACAAAAATGCAAATGAACAACAAATGCTAGCTGAACCACAGAGTGAATGACACCAATAATCCAAGCACCAACCAGAAGCCAAATGCACATCCGTGGACTCATGATGGTCAGGTAGTGAAGGGGCTTACATATGGCCACATATCTGTCAAAGGCCATAGCTGTGAGCAGCACCATCTCAGATCCACCCAGGACATGAAGCATAAAAATCTGGAAGACACATCCCTGGAATGATATGGTGTTTTGCCCAGAGTACAGGTCAGATATCATCTTAGGGACCGTTAATGTAGAAAGACACAGATCAATAAATGAGAGATTGGCTAACAGAAGGTACATAGGGGAATGTAAATGAAGGTCAAATATCACTATAAACACAACCAGGAGATTTCCAAGCACAATTGATATATATAAAATGGTAGAGCAGGAAAGAAGAAAATGCTGCATTGGCCTAGAGGTAGAAAGTCCCAGGAACACAAATTCAGACACTACGGAATAATTTGTTATATTCATCGACTTGCCTGTGTTATCTAAAAAAAAAAGAACCAGAGATAGTGAAAGAATCAGATGGCATTTCATTTGAAACTCTAGTATTAAACAAACATTTTCACCAACAGCCACAAAAGTCCTTCTGAAAAAAAATAAAAATACGTTAGTTTATTCATTTAACAAATATTAATTCAACAGCTACCATGAACACCTCCCATAAACCAAGCATTATGTTACATTCTGGGATAAAACATAGACCCTGCCTTGAAGTAGTTTGCTGTTTACTAGTGAAGCTAGACATTAAGCAACTAATCATGTAAGTATACGATTATAATGGTGATAATTGGTTTTAATGGAGATAAATCATGTGAAGAAAAGAACAAGTGCCATAAGAACAATGAGAGCTCATAACAATGCTATCTGTTCTGATCTAAAAGATGACATCTGTGTTAAGAGCTAAATGATGAACAGAAGTTAACCAGGTAAGAAAGACTAGTAAGAGTGATCTAGGTAAAGGAAAAGTCAGAAGCATGAAAAAATGGATCAATTTGAAATAAATAAAAGGTCAGTAAGTTTCAGGGCAAGAAGAACCTTATAGTATGTGTTAAGGATTTGGTCTATATGTTAGAAGTGAAAAAAGCCATTGAGGCAGAACAGTGAAATAATCATATTTGTTCTTTAAGAAACTTACAGTAGCTGCCTTCATGGTACAATGGTTAAACCCTCAGTTGCTGACTGAAAAAGATTGGGAATTTCAACCCACCAGCAGCTGTGTGTGAGAAAAGACATGGTGATCTGCTCCCTTAAAGATTACAGCCTATGGAACATGGTGGAGTAGTCAGATACTTCATAATGCCCCTCTTACAACAAAGACCCAAGAAAACAAGTGAATTGGATATAGATGACAATTTTGGAACTCTGAGCATCAAAGACAAGGCCAAAGAATAAAACCGAGTGCCAAGTGGAAGGAGAGACAGTATAAAAACAGTGGATACAGAGAAATACAGATTGCCAGGGCCTTGCTAGCTAAACCTGTGCAGCATGGCCATATTGAGACAAAGCAAGTAGTGTTCCCAGCCAAACTCCTCTAACCTGGTACAGCCAAGCAGAGAGACTCTGCTCACACATTCAGAGCCAGGCAGGAGTGCTTCCTGCCCTGCAAAATTTAAGTGCACACACCCCACTCACCACGACCAGCTCTGTCCCCTGTGCCAGAGGCCCATGGGTCTGTGAAACTCCCACCCTCCTTGCCTATGCCCCTTCCCCACATGTGATAGCAGCCCAGTGACACCCACCACCACCCAGCCATCTAAGCCAGGAGCTCATGGACAGGAGGAGACCACCCCTTCACTCAAACGCTTGCACTGAGGGCCCATGGACCAACAACATCTCCTATCCCCTTCAGCCACCCCAACTGGGGGCTTGATGATGAATAGTTCCTCCCACTCCCTTTGGTCACCTACACCAGGGGTTTGAGGGCTGGCAGTAGCTCCCACCTATGCTGGGGATTTCAGGGCTGGTAGTGCCCCCTAATCCCTCCAGCCACTCATGCCAGGGGTCTGAGGGCCAGCAGCGCCTTCTGCTCTATCCAGCCATCCAGGCTGGGAACCTGAGGGCTGGTGGTGCAATGGAGTGACATTTATGGAACCTTAAAAGAAAAAAAAAAAAAATTGCCAGCAAAGAATTATATACCCAGCAAAATTGTCATACGGTGGTGAAATTAGGACATTCTCAGATAAACAGAAATAAAGGGAATTTGTAGAACCCAGATGAAACTTAACAAGAAATATTAAATAAAGTCCATCAGATAGAGAATCAACAACATCAGACAACAACCTGAGATCAGGACACAGGACAATATTAGCCAGAAACCAACACAGATAAAGAATTCTCAAAAAGAAAACAAAGTTAAAAGAAAGAAAATGCGGAATGAGAGATGTCACTCTGTAAATGATGACAACTATAAAACAAAAGAAAAAAGGGGAAAAATGGTGCAGTTAAAGAATTTTCACATGAAGAAGTTAAGGCAATATCAGGAAATAAAAGAATAGCTTAAACTTAGGAAGGAAAAGGTTAATTTCAAGGTAACCACAAAGAGAGTTAACAAACGTACTAATCAAATAAAAGACAAGAAAAAAAAAACTCAGTAAACACAAAAGTAAGAATGAGAAAAATGAAAAGAAAATCCACAAACAAAAAGTACTTAGCACAGAAAATTAAGCAGGAAAAAGAAACATCAACACCACACATACACATACAAACCAAAACAAAACCAAACCCTCTGCCATAGAGTCGATTCCGACTCATAGCTACCCTATAGGACAGAGTGGAACTGCCCCATAGAGTTTCCAAGAAGCGCCTGGTGGAGTTGAACTGCCGACCTCTTGGTTAGCAGTCATAGCACTTAGCCACTATGCCACCAGGGTTTCCACCACACATACACACACAAAAAAAATCAGCAAAATGACAACAGTATACTCATGCCTATCAATAATCGCACTGAATGTAAATAGCTTAAATGCACCAGTAATGAAACAGAAAATGGCAGAAGGAATGAAAAAACACTACATGTCAATATGCTGTCTACCAGAGACACACCTTAGACATGAAGACATAAACAGACTAAAACAAAAATGATGGAAAAAAATTATAAAGCAAACAGTAACCAAAAAAAAAAAAAGAGCAGGAGTGGCAATATTAATTTCTAACAAAATAGACTTTAAGGCAAAACCCATCATAAAAGACAAGGGAGGACATTAAATAATAATTGAAGGGTCAATCCACCAGGAGAACATAACCATTATAAATATATATGCACCCAATGACAGAGCTCCAAAATACATTAAAAAAAAAAACTATAAAAGCAATGATAAGAGAAATAGTTCCTCAATAATAGTAAATAATAATAATAATACAATAATAGTAGGAGACTTTAATACATCAGTTTCAGTGAAGGACAAAACACCTAAAAGAAACTCAACAAAGACACATCTAAATGCCACAATCAACCAATGTGATCTCATATACATATACAGAACACGCCACCCAACAACCACAAAGTATACATTCTTCTCCAACACACATGAAGTATTTTCCAGAACTTACTACATTTTAGGCCATAAAACAAGCCCTAACAAAATCCAAAACATTGAAATAATACAAAGCATTTCCTCTGATCACAAAGCCATAAACATAGAAATCAATAACAGGAATAGCAAGGAAATAAAAATACATGGAAATGAATAACACTTTGCTTTAAAACCAGTAGATATTAGCAGAAATCAAGAATGGAATAAAAAAAAATTCCTAGATACAAATGAGAATGAATACCCATCTTACCAAAACCTTTGTGACATAGCAAAACCAGTGTTCAGTGGTCAATGTATAGCAATAAGCAGACACATCAAAAAAAGAAGGAAGGGCCAAAATCAAAACATTAACCCTACAACTAGAACAAATACAAGACAGCAGCAAAAGAAGCCCATATTACCAGCAGAAAGGAAATAATAAATATTCGATCAAAAATAAATGAAACAGAGGACAGAAAAAAACAATAGAAGAGAATCAACAAGATCAGAAGTTGGTCCTTTATGAGGATCACAAAATCAACAAATCATTAGCCAAACCGACAAAAGGAAAGCAGATAAGGAAGCAAGTAACCCAAATAAGAATGAGATGGGTGATATTACAACGGAACAAACTGAAATGAAAAGGATCGTAACAAGATACTATGAAGAATTGTACTCCAAAAATTTGAAAACCTAGAGGAAATGGACAGATTTCTAGAAACACATTACATACCTACACTAACACAAATTGAGGTAGAAAAACTGAACAGACCCATAAAAAAAGAAAAGATTGTAGAGATTAAAAAAAAAAAAAACCCTCCAAAAACAGTCTAGTCCAGATGGCTTCACTTGAGAATTTTACCAAACATTCAGAGAAGAGGTCATACCAATACTACTAAATTTCAAAGCACAGAAAAAGAAGGAAAACTACTGAATTCATCCAACGAAGCCAACATAACCCTCATACCTAAGTCAGACAAAAATACCACAAAGACAGAAAATTACAGACTAATACCCCCCATGAATACAAGTGCAAAACTTCTCAACAAAATTCTAGCCAGTAGGACTCAAAAGCACATAAAAAATAATAATTGTAATAATACATCTCAACAAAGTGGGAATCATACCAGTCTGCAAGGATGGTTCAACATTAGAAAATCAAATAACATAAAATCCACTACATTAAAAAAAAAAAGAATCAAATCATCATTTACATCTGCCCTGAAAAGGCATTTAATAAAGTCCAAGACCCATTTGTAATAAGAAAAAAAAAACTCTCAGAAAAAAAGGAAAGAAGGGAAATTTCTCAACATAATAAAGGGCATTTATACAAAACCATTAGCCAACATTAGTCTCAGTGAAGAAAGACTGAAAGCATTCCCTTTGAAAATAGGAACTAGACAAGTCTGACCTTTATCACCACCCTTATAAAACACTGGACTGGAAGTCCTACCTACAGCAACAAGGCAAGAAAAAGAAACAAAGGGCATTCGAATTGGTAAGGAAGAAGAAAAACCATTCCTGTTTGCAGATGACATGATCCTGTACATAGAAAATCCCAAAGATTACACAAGAAAGTCAGTGGAGCTCTTAGAAGGATTCAGTAAAGTTGCAGGATACAGGATCAACATACAAAAATTAGCTGGATTCCTCTACACAAAGAATGAGAACTTTGAAAAGGAAATCACCAAATCAATATTATTGACAATAGCCTCCCAAAATATAAAATACTTAGGAATAAATTGGACCAGGAACCGAAAATATCAATACAAGGAAATTAAAAAGCATTACTGCAAAAAAACAAAAAAGACCTACATAAGTAAAGAAACATACCATACTCATGAATAGGAAGACTCAACATCATGAAAATGTCAATATTACTCAAAGTGATCTACAGATATAATGCAATCCTGATCCAAATTCCAAAAGCATTCTTTAATGAGATGGAAAAACTAATCATCAACTTTATATGGAAAGGAAAGAGGTCCTGGATCAGTAAAGTATTATTGAAGAAGAACAAAGTAAGAGACCTCACACCACCTGATCTCAGGACCTACTATACAGCCAAGGTAGTCAAAACAGCCTGGTACTAGTACAACAGACCAATGGAATAGAATTGAACCCAGACAGAAATCCTTCCACCTATGGAGAGCTGATCTCTGATGAAGGGCTAAAGTCCATTAAATGTAGAAAACACAGCCCCTTTAACAAGTGGTGCTGGCAAAACTGGATGTCCATTTATTAAAAAAAAAAAAATGAAACAGGACCCATTCCTCACACCATACACAAAAATGAACTCAAAATGGATCAAAGATCTAACTACAAAGCCTAAAATAAAAATCGTAGAAGAAAAAACAGGGACAATGCCAGGGGACCTAATATATGGCATAAATAGAATACCAAACATAACTAAAAAATGCACAAACAGCAGAAGATCAACTAGATAAATGGGAGTCCCTAAGAATTGAAAACTTATGCTTATCAAAAGACCTCAAAAAGAGAAAAATGAGAACCTACAGATTGGGGAAAAAAATTGGCTATGACATAGGGTCTAATCTTTATAATTTGTAGAAAACATCAGCACATCAACAACTAAAAGACAAACAATCCAATTAAAAAATGGGCAAAGACATGAACAGACACTTAATCAAAGAAAACATTCAGACAGCTAACAAACACATGAAGAAATGTTGGTCATCATAAGCCATGTGAGAGATGCAAATCAAAACTACAAAGAGATACATCTCATCCCACCATTACCAGCACTAATGAAAATAACAAAAAAATAACAAATGGAGAGATTGCGGGGTAATCGGAACTCTTATACACTGCTGGAAGGAATGTAAAATAAATAACCACTATGTAAAACTGTATGGCACTTACTTAAAACCTAGAAATTGAAATACCACATGACCCAGGTATATACCCTAAAGAAATAAGTGCCGTGACATGAATAGACACACGCACACTCATGTCCACTGCAGCATTATTCACGATAGCAAATTATGGAAACCACCTAAGTGCCCATCGACAGATGAATGAATAAACAAACTGAGGCATATACACAAGATGGAATACTATGCAACAATCAAGAATAATGAGGAATCTGGGAAACATCACACAACATGGATGAATTTGGAGAACATTATGTTGAGTGATATAAGTCAATCACAAAAGGACAAAAATTGTATAAGACAACTATCATTAAAAAAAAAGATTATGTACACACACACGCACACACACACAAAAAACATTCTTTTATGGTTGCCAGGGATGGGAGGGGGAGGAAAGGAAAATTAGTGCTAGATAGAAGAAAAGTGTTAATATTGACAGAAAAAAACTCATTGCCGTCAGTCAATTCCAACTCATAGCGACTCCATAGGACAGAGTAGAACTACTCCATAGCGTTTCCAAGGAGCAGGTGGTGGGTTTGAGCTGCCAAACTTTTGGTTAGTAGCCATAGCTCTTAACTACTACACCACCAGGGGAAGGTAATACACAGCATGAAGGAAGTTAGCAAAACATGACCAAGGCATGGGAGGACACTGAGAGGAACACAAGAACAAAGGGAAACAATGGTTACTACCATCGCATATAGAATCCTGCAGCAACAGCATTAAAAACAATAATTTACAATTGGATACATAGGTAGATACATAAGTCAAGAGGTGTGGGAGGATGTAAGGGAATACACCCACCTGCAGATATAGGTTTGGTGGTTGGTATTTCTACATACACAGTTATAAGGTGTTGCTTATATACTAACATAGACAACACAAGGGCAACTTTATTAGACACAACCAAACACCTTATGGGACAAAGTACGGAGGCTTAAAGCTGAAGGACCATAGACTCAGAGTACATCTACATCAACTGGCACAACATAGTTCATAAAGACAAGGTTCTGCATCCTACTTTGGTGAGTGGCATCCAGGGTCTTAAAAGCTTGCAAGTAGCTACCTAAGATACAACTATTGGTCTCTTACTGTCTGGAGCAAAGGAGAGTGAAGAAAACCAAAGACCCAAAGGAGCAATCAGTCCAAAGGATTAATGGACCACATGAACCACAGCCTACACAACCCCGAGACCAGAACTTGATGATGCCCAGTTACCACTACCAACCAACCTCTCTGACAGATCACAACACAGGGTCCCAGACAGAGCAGAAGGAAAACTGCAAAACAAAAATTAATTTTCCAGAAAAGACCAAACTTACTGGTCTGACAGAGGAACCCTCGAGACTATGGCCCTAAGACACCCTTCTGAAGTGGAATCGAAGCCATTCCCAGAGACCATGTTTCAGGCAAACCATAGACAGGCTCATGAAATAAAGTGACGCCCACGAAGAATCTATGTGCTCCTTAGAAAAATTATACAAGATAAAAAGTGCAATATTTGCCCAGAGGCAAAGATGAGAAGGCAGGAAGGGGTAGAAATGCAGGACAAAAGAAAACAGGGAACCTAGAATGGAAAAGGAGAGAGGGTTGACACATTGTGGGGAATGAAACCAATGTCATGGAACACTATATATACAAATTATCCAATGAGAAATTAATTTGCTCTGTAAACTTTAACCTAATGCAGAGTAAAAAAAAAAATTTAAAGAGGATTACAACCTAGGAAGCCCCATGAGGCGATTCTATTCTGTCATATACGGTTTCTATGAGTTGGAATCAACTTGAAAAACACAACTACAGCTGCAAAGTAAAGAATGTAATAGAAGAATCCAGAGGGAAATGAGAGAGACCAATTAGTCTATTAAAATATCCTATCAAATCTGTGTGTACACAATGCACCATAATTTTGCAAAAATAGTGAGTTCTTTACCTTACAACATTAACCAAAATGAGTTTGAATGGCTATTTAAATTAAAATTTCAAAAAAAAAAACACAAGAAAATACAGTCATATTTAGCTAATCATTTGTATGAGAAAAATCTTTCTAGCATATCCCCATATGCACAAATCATAGAGTAAAAACTGACACATTTTGAGGTGGAGCCAAGATGGCAGAACAGATCCTTCTGGTGAGCCCTCTTACAACATTGACTCGAAAAAACAAGTGAAAGGTATATATTTATGACAAGCTAGGAGCCCTGAACATAAAAGGTAAGGTTAGAAAATGAACTGAGGGATAGGGGGAGGAAGAGACAGTTCAGAAGTGGAGAGGAGTTACCGGACCTGAATCGTGGGGAGCCTTCAGGCACCATTCCCAGAACTGGGTGCGGTGGACTGTTACTAGCATTCGGCTGCAGTTTCCTCAGGGAGAAGCAGCCAGCCACACAGCCTACTCACACCTCCGGAACCAGAGAAGGACAGCACCCTCGGCAGAAGCTAAGTACTTGTGTATATGTTACTGCTCCCCCCCACCCCCAAGCTGGCTTCAGTGGCTGAATTCCCTGGGCCTGAGATAGGCCCTGTTGAGAGTAGAGCCATTCTCCTGGCACTGGAGAAAGAATAAATTCACAATTGGGGGAAAAGATAACTTGCCAGTTCCACTAACTGGGGGAGCTAAGGACAGAAGCAGTTCCTGTCCAGGTATAAACGGTCCATGGGCTTTGAGTATCTTTCCCCCCTGCATAGACCTGTGTGGGCCTATTTCAGGAGAATAGGCCCTTGTTGGCAGACTACAACTGTTTCAGCTTTGCAGTGGAGAGGTGGGTGTTTGATGTTTGACACAGCTTTGCCTATTAAAAAGGGTCCTCACCTACCCACATCAGGGGCCTAAGGACTAGCGGCTCCACTCAGGCCACCCACCCACACCCGACAGGAGTCCAACGATAACTGGTACCTCTCAGGCCTTACAACCGAAAATATTGGGTGCCCATGGTCCATCTGCAGAAGCCACCCACCTGTACACTCTAGGGAACAGGGACATGATATTCTCAGACACTTGGGGGACAATTCTCAGCTCCTTGCCTTGTTAAGAGCGTGACCCCCTGCTGCAATCAGATACCAGTACCTACACCAATCACCCCTGACCCTCTAAGACTGTAGGACAGGGCCCGTACCACACACTCGATGACCAGCTACCTGGACACCTGAGCTGAATTAATACAAGAAAAGTCAATGGGCTCCTAGACTGATATACCTGATAACAGCTCTAGCCATCTGTCAGGGCTCCAAAGGCAAAAATAATCAAGCTAGCTCACTCAAACAACCCATATGGGCATATCAAAACGAAACAAAGCAAGAAACTATGGCACAGTAAGCAAGCATAAAATAAACAAATACAATAAGTTATAGATAGCTCGGAGACAATGGTCAATATCAAGTAACAAAAAAATAGAGCATGATTGCCTCAACAAGCTCTCAAAACAAAGAATCAAGGGATCTTCTAGATGAAAGTGTCTTCCGGGAATTACCGGAGACAGAATACAAAAGGTTAATAGACAGAACCCTTCAAGATATCAAGAAGGAAATCAGGCAACACACAGAACACACCAAGGAACTCACATATAAAGCAATTGAAGAAATTAGAAAGGTAATTCAGGAAGATAATGAAAAATTTTATAAGCTGAAAAATCCATAGACAGGCAGCAATCAGAAATTCAGAAGATTAGCAATAAAAATTACAGAAGTAGACAGCTCAATAGAAAGTCAGAGGAGCAAAATTGAGCAAGTAAAAGCCAGAATTTCTGAACTCAAACATAAATCACTTCGTACTAACATATTTGAAGAAGAATCAGATAAAAATAAAAAAAATGAAGAAATCTTAAGAATCATGTGGGACTCCTCTATCAAGGGAAATAACATATGAGTGATTGGAGTACCAGAACAGGCAGGGAAAACAGAAAAAGCAGAGAGAATTGTCGAAGAATGGTTGGCAGAAAACTTCCCTAATATCGTGAAAGATGAGAAGATATCTATCCAAGATGCTTATCGAACTCCACATAAGGTAGATCTTAAAAGAAAGTCACCAAGACATATTATAATCAAACTCGCCAAAACCAAAGATAAAGAGAGAATTATAAGAGCAGCGATGAAAAGTCACCTACAAAGGAGAGTCAATAAGAATAAGCTCGGACTACTTGGCAAAAACCATGCAGGCAAGAAGGCAAGAGGATTACATATTTAAAAAATTGAAGGAAAAAAATTGCCTGCCAAGAATCATATATCCAGCAAAACTGTCTCTTAAATATGAAGGTGAAATTAACACATTTTCAGATAAGCACAAGTTTAGGGAATTCGTAAAAAACAAACCAAAACTACAAGTAATACTAAAGGGAGTTCTTTGGTCAGAAAATCAATAATATCAGGTATCAACTCAAGACTAGAACACTGGGCAGAGCAACCAGAAGTCAACCCAGACAGGGAAATCCAAAAAAAAAAAGCATCATTATATAAAAATAAAAAGCTCAAAACAGGGTAACAGTGATGTTATTATATAAAAGAAGACAATATTAAAATAATAAAGAGGGATTAAGAAATGTAATCATATACCTTCCATACAGAGAGGAAGATATGGCGATACAAAGAAATAAAAATTAGGCTTAATTTTAGAAAAATGGGGGTAAATAATAAGGTAACCACAAAGGAGACAAATAAAATACTCATCAAAACAAAATACAAGAAAAAAATTGAGATCCAACAGAAACAAAATTATCAACAATGAATATAAGGAAAGGACAATACATAAAGATAATCTACTCAGCACATAAAATCAAGTGGGATAAAAAAGTCAACAACACACACAAAAAAGACATCAAAATAATAGCACTAAACTCATAAAAAAAAAAAAAACCTATCCATAATTACGCTGAATGTAAATGGACTAAATGCACCAAAAAAGAGACAGAGAGTGTCAGAATGGATTAAAAAGGAAGATCTGTCTATATGCTGCCTACAAGAGACACACCCTAGACTTAGAGACACAAACAAACTAAAATTCAAAGGATGGAAAAATATGTTTCAAGCAAACAACAATCAAAAAAGAGCAGGAGTGGCAATATTAGTTTCTGACAAAATAGACTTTAAAGTTAAATCCACCATAAAGGATAAGGAAGGACACTATAAAATGATTAAAGGGACAATACACCAAGAAGATATAACAATATTAAATATTTATACAACCAATGACAGGGCTGCACACATACAAAAAGAAAAAAGGGACAAAATCAAAGAATTATTCCTACAACTTGAACAAATAGAAAGAGAGCAACAAAAGAAACTCTCAGGCACTAGAAGAAAAAAATAATAAAAATTAGAGCTGAACTAAATGAAACAGAAAACAGAAAAACAGTTGATAGTATTAACAAGACCAAAGCTGATTCTTTTAAAAAATCAACAAAATTGATAAACCACTGGCCAAACTGACAAAAGAAAAACAGGAGAGGAAGCATATAACCCAAATAAGAAATGAGAGGGGCGATATTACAACAGACCCAACTGAAATTAAAAGAATTGTATCAGATTACTATGAAAACTTGTACTCTAACAAATTTGAAAACCTAGAAGAAAAGGACAAATTACTAGAAACACACTACCTACCTAAACTAACACAAACAGAGGTAGAACTAAATAGATTCATAACAAAAGATGAGATTTAAAAGGTAATCAAAAATCTCCCCCCCAAAAACAAAAACAAAACTCTGGGCTGGACTGCTTCACTGCAGAGTTCTACCAAACATTCAGAGAAGACTTAACACCACTACTACTAAAGGTATTTCAGAGCAAAAAAAAAGGACAGAATGCTACCAAACTCATTTTATGAAGCCAGCATATCCCTGATACAAAAACTAGGTAAAGACACCACAAGAAAAGAAGATTATAGACCTATATCCCTCATGAACTTAGATACAAAAATCCTCAACAAAATTCTAGCTAATAGAATTCAACAACGTATCAAAAAAATAATTCACCATGACCAACTGGGATTCATACCGGGTATGCGGGGATGTTTCAACATTACAAAAGCAATTAATGTAATCCACCACATAAAGAAAAAAAAAGACAAGAATCACATGATTTTATCAATTGATACAGAAAAAGCATTTGACAAAGTTCAACACCCATTCATGATAAAAACTCTCAGCAAAATAGGAATAGAAGGAAAATTCTTCAACATTACAAAGGGCGTTTATATGAAGCCAAAGCCAACATCATTCTAAATGGAGAGAGCCTGAAAGCATTCGCCTTGAGATCAGGGACCAGATGAGGAGTTGATCACCACTCTTATTCAACATGGTGCTGGAGGTCCTAGCCAGTGGAATTAGGCTAGATAAGAAATAGGGGGCATCCGGATTGGCAGGGAAGGAGTAAAAGTATCCCTATTTGCAGATGACATGATCTTATACACAGAAAACCCTAAATAAAACTACTGAAACAAATGGAAGAGTTCAGCAGAGTATCAGAATACAAGATAAACATATAAAAATCAGTTGGATTTCTCTACACCAACAAAAAGAACATCGAAGAGGAAATCACCAAATCAATACCGTTTACAGTAGCCCCCAAGAAGATAAAATACTTAGGAATAAATCTTAACCGGAGACGTAAAAAACTTGTACAAAGAAAACTACAAAACACTTCTGCAAGAAACCAAAAGAGACCTACATAAGTGGAAAAACATGCCTTGCTCATGGATAGGAAGAATTAACATTGTAAAAATGTCTATTCTACCAAAAGTGATAAACTCCGATCCAAATTCCAATGACATTTTTTAATGAGATGGAGACACAAATCACCAACTTCATGTGGAGGGGAAAGAGGCCCTAGATAAGTAAAGCATTACAGAAATAGAAGAACAAAGTGGGAGGCCTCACTCTACCTGATTTTCGAACCTATTATAACGTCACAGTAGTCAGAATAGCCTGGTACTGGTACAACAACAGACACATAGACCAGTGGAAAGGAATTGAGAATCCAGAGATAAATCCATCCACATATGAGCAGGTGATATTTCACAAAGGCCGCAAAAACAGTTAAATGGGGAAAAGACAGTCTTTTTAACAAATGGTGCTGGCATAACTGGATAACCATCTCCAAAAAAATGAAAGGAGACCCATACCTCACTCCATGCACAAAAACTAACTCAAAATGGAACAAAGACATAAATATAAAATCTAAAACAATAAAGATCATGGAAGAAAAAATAGGGACAACATTAGGAAGTCCAATACATGGCATAAACAGTATACAAAACATTCCAAAAAATGCAGAAGAAAAACTAGATAACTGGGAGTTCCTATAAATCAAATAGCTATCCTCATTCAAAGACTTCACCAAAAGAGTAAAAAGACGACCTACAGACTGGGAAAAAGTTTTTAGCTATGAGGTTTCCGATCAATGTCTGATCTCTAAAATCTACGTGATACTGCAAAAACTCAACTACAAAAAGACGAATAAGCCAATTAAAAAATGGGCAAAAGATACGAACAGGCACTGCACTAAAGAAGACATTCAGGTAGCTAACAGATACATAAGGAAATGCTCAGGATCATTAGCCATTAGAGAAATGCAAATCAAAACTACAATGAGATTTCTTCTCACTCCAACCAGGCTGGCATTAATCCAAAAAACACAAAATAATAAATGTTGGAGAGGCTGTGGAGAGACTGGAACACTGATACACTGCTGGTGCGAATGTAAAATGGTACAACCACTTTCCTTAAAAAGCTAGAGACAGAACTACCATAAGATCCAGCAATCCCACTCTTTGGAATATATCCTAGAGAAATAAGAGCCTTTACAAGAACAGATACATGCACACCCATGTTCATTGCGTACTGTTTACAATAGGAAAAAGATGGAAGCAACCAAGGTGCCCATCGACAGATGAATGGATAAATAAATTATTGTATATTCACACAAAGGAATACTACGCATTGATTAGGAACAGTGATGAATCTGTGAAACACTTCATAACATGGAGGAACCTGGAAGGCATCATGCTGAGTGAAATTAGTCAGTTGCAAAGGACAAATATTGCATAAGACCACTACTACAAGAACTCGAGAAATAGTTTAAACAGAGAAGATATTCTTCGATGGTTAAGAGAGGGGGGAGAGAGGCAGAGAGGGAGAGGGATAGTCACTAGTTATATAGTAGATAAGAACTACTTTATGTGAAGGGAAAGACAACATCAAATACAGGCGAGGTCAGCACAAATGGACTAAACCGAAAGCAGTTTCCTGAATAAACTGTATGCTTCGAAGCCCAGCGTAGCAGGGGTGGGGGTTTGGGGACCATGGTTTCAGGAGACATCCAAGTCAACTGGCATAATAAAATGTATTAAGAAAACATTCTGTATCCCATTTTGGAGAGCAGCGTCTGGGGTCTTAAACGCTAGCAAGCGGACATCTAAGTTGTGTCACTTGGTCTCAACCCACCTGGAGCAAAGGAGAATGAAGAACACCAAGGACACAAGGTGATTACGAGCCCAAGAGCAGAAAGGGCTACATAAAGCAGAGACAACATCAGCCTGAGACCAGAAGAACTAGGTGGTCTCTGGCTAAAACAGATGACAGTCCTGACAGGGAACACAAAAGAGAACCCCTGAGGGAGCAGGAGTGCAGCCAGATGCAGACCCCAAATTCTCCCAACAAGACCAGACTTAATGGTCTAACTGAGATCTTCTGTTATCCCAGGACATGAACCATTCCCCAAGCCAAATCTTCAGACAGTGATTGTACTGGACAATGGGATAGAAGAAGGTGCAGTTGAAGAATGAGCTTCTTGGATCAAGTAGAAACTTGAGACTAAGTTGGCATTTCCGATCTGGAGGGGAGATGATAGGGAAGAGGGGGTTAGAAGCTGGTGGAATGGACACAAAAGGAGAGAGTGGAGGGAAGGAGTGGGCTGTCTCATTAAGGGGAGGACAATTAGGTGTATATGTTGTTGTTGTTGTTAGGTGCCGTCGAGTCGGTTTTAACTCATAGTGACCCTATGCACAACAGAATGAAACGCTGCCTTGTCCTGTGCCATCCTTACAATTGTTGCACTTGAGCTCATTGTTGCAGCCACTGTGTCAATACAACTTGTTGAGGGTCTTCCTCTTTTCCGCTGACCCTCTACTCTGCCAAGCATGATGTCCTTCTGCAGGGACTCATCCCTCCTGACAACATGTCCAAAGTATGTAAGATGCAGTCCTGCCATCCTTGCCTCTAAGGAGCATTCTGGCTGCACTTCTTTCAAGACAGATTTGTTCATTCTTTTGGCAGTCCATGGTATGTTCAATATTCTTCACCAACACCACAATTCAAAGGCGTCAATTCTTCTTAGGCTTTCCTTATTCATTGTCCAGCTTTCACATGCGTATGATGCAATTGAAAATACCATGGCTTCGGTCAGGCGCACCTTAGTCTTCAGGGTGACATGTTTGCTCTTCAACACTTTGAAAAGGTCCTTTGCAGCAGATTTGCCCAATGCAATGCGTCTTTTGATTTCTTGACTGCTGCTTCCATGGCTGTTGATTGTGGATCCAAGTAAAATGAAATCCTTGACAACTTCAATCTTTTCTCCATTTATCATGATGTTGCTCATTGGTCCAGTTGTGAGGATTTTTGTTTTCTTTATGTGGAGGTGTAATCCATACTGAAGGCTGTGGTCTATGATCTTCATTAGCAAGTGCTTCAAGTCCTCTTCACTTTCAGCAAGCAAGATTGTGTCATCTGCATAACGCAGGTTGTTAATGAGTCTTCCTCCAATCCTGATGCCCCGTTCTTCTTCATATAATCCAGCTTCTCATATTTGTTCAGCACACAGATTAAATAGGTATGGTGAAAGAATACAACTCTGACACACACCTTTCCTGTCTTTAAGACCATCAGTATTCCCTTGTTCTGTGCGAAAAACTGCCTCTGGATCTATGTAAAGGTTCCTCATGAGCACAATTAAGTGTTCTGGAATGCCCATTATTAGCAGTGTTATCCACAGTTTGTTATGATCCACACAGTCGAATTCCTTTGCATAGTCAATAAAACACGGTAAACATCCTTCTGGTATTCTCTGCTTTCAGCCAGGACCCATCTGACATCAGCAATGATACCCCTGGTTCCACGTCCTCTTCTGAAACCAGCCTGAATTTGTGGCAGTTCCCTGTCGATATACTGCTGCAGCTGTTTTTGAATGATCTTCAGCAAAATTTTGCTTGTGTGTGATATTAATGATATTGTTCTATAATTTCCACATTCAATTGGATCACCATTCTTGGGAATAGGCATAAATATGGATCTCTTCCAGTCAGTTGGCCAGGAAGCTGTCTTCCATATTTCTTGACATAGATGAGTGAGCACCTCCAGCGCTCCGTTTGTTGAAACATCTCAATTGATATTCCATCAATTCCTGGAGCCTTGTTTTTTGCCAATGCCTTTGGAGCAGCTTAGACTTCTTCCTTCAGCACCATTGGTTCCTGATCATATGCCACCTCTTGAAATGGTTGAATATCGACTAATTCTTTTTGGTATAATGACTGTGTATTCCTTTCATCTTCTTTTGATGCTTCCTGCGTCATTTAATTTTCCCCAAGGAATTCTTCAGTATTGCAACTCAAGGCTTGAATTTTTTCTTCAGTTCTTTTAGCTTGCGAAACGCTGAGCGTGTTCTTCCCTTTTGGTTTTCCATCTCTAGCTCTTTGCACATGTCATTATAATACTTTACTTTGTCTTCTAGAGAGGTCCTTTGAAATCTTCCATTCAGTTCTTTTACTTCATCAATTCTTCCTTTTGCTTTAGCTGCTCGACGCTCAAGAGCAAGTTTCAGAGTCTCCTCTGACATCCATCTTAGTCTTTTCTTTCTTTCCTGTCTTTGTAGTGACCTCTTGCTTTCTTCATGGATGATGCCTGTCACTTTGTCATACTGTCGGGCTTCTGTGTTGCTGTGATTCTGGAAGCTATGCCACCAGTATTCAGATACTAGCAGGGTCACCCATGGAGGACAGGTTTCAGCTGAGCTTCCAGACTAAGACAGACTAGGAAGGACCCGGCAGTCTACTTCTGAAAAGCATTAGCCAGTGAAAACCTTGTAATAGTAGCAGAGCATTGTCTGATATACTGCTGGAAGCTGAGCCCCCCAGGTTGGAAGGCACTCAAAAGATGACTGGGGAAGAGCTGCCTCCTCAAAGTAGAGTCGACCTTAATGATGTGGATGGAGTAAAGCTTCAGGACCTTCATTTGCTGATGTGGCATGACTCAAAATGAGAAGAAACAGCTGCAAACATCCATTAATAACCGGAACCTGGAATTTACGAAGTATGAATCTCAGAAAATTGCGAATCATCAAAAATGAAATGGAACACACAAACATCAATATCCTAGGCATTAGTGAGCTGAAATGGACGGATATTGGCCATTTTGAATCGGACAATCATATAGTCTACTATTCTGGGAATGACAACTTGAAGAGGAATGGTGTTGCATTCATCATCAAAAAGAACATTTCAAAATCTATCCTGAGTACAATGCTGTCAGTGATAGGATAATATCCATATGCCTAAAAGGAAGACCAGTTATTACGACTATTATTCAAATTTACACACCAACCACTAAAGCCACAGATGAAGAAATAGAAGATTTTTATCAGCTGCTACAGTCTGAAATTGATCAAAGATTCAATCAAGATGCATTGATAATTACTGGCGATTAGAATGCAAAAGTTGGAAAGAAAGAAGGATCAGTAGTTGGAAAATATGGCCTTGGTGATAGAAACAATGCTGGAGATCGAATGACAGAATTTTGCAAGACCAACGACTTCTTCATTGCAAATACCTTCTTTCACCAACATAAACAGTGACTATACACTTGGACTTCACCAGATGGAACACACAGAAATCAAACTGACTACATCTGTGGAAAGAGACAATGGAGAAGCTCAATATCATCAGTCAGAACAATGCCAGGGGCCGACTGTGGAACAGACCATCAATTGCTCATATGCAAGTTCAAGCTGAAACTGAAGAAAATCAGAGCAAGTCCATGAGAGCCAAAATATGAGCTCAAGTATATCCCACCTGAATTTAGAGACCATCTAAAGAATAGATTTGATGCATTGAGCACTAGTGACCGCAGACCAGATGAGATAGGTGTATATAGCAATAGCAAGGTGTATATAAATTTTTGTGTGAGAGACTGACTTGATTTGTAAACTTTTACTTAAAGAACAATAAAAATTTAAAAACTAAACAAAAATAAAAAATACAAGATGTAAAAAATGACACTCTTCCATATAAAAAATGTTAAATCTATACACATTTTTAAAGTAAGAAGGCATTTTTACATAGATCCCTGATAATCCAAATTACAATGACCAAAACACATAAAGACTATGAACAAAATAAGAAATCCAAGCAGTCCATAAACATATGGAGACTATTTTAACACTCTAGCAATCAAAGAAATGTAAAAAATCAATCAGTGTTTATTATATTTGTATTAAATTGCCGGAGTTTAAAGTAAATGGATAATATATCCTGAGTGAGGCTGTGAGGAAGCACAAACTCTCATATCCTACAGTTCTAGGTAAAAATTGATAATCTTCTCCAGAACACAATTTCAAAACAAGTATCAAATATGTTTACATTACCATATGACTAAGAATCCCATTACAAGACATTTTTCTTGATATAATCACAGATGAGCTAAAATATTAAAATATTGCAGAAGTATTTAAAAAAAGGAAAAAATTGGAAATAGGCTAAATCTAAACAGTGGGAAAAAATACACTCAGCTAGGAAAGGCACTCAACCTTATAGATACTATCGGGGAAAATGTTTGTAAGTATCTTTAATTACAAACAGAAACAAGTGAAAAATGTGTAGAATACACAATTTAAAAAATAAGCCTGGAAAATAGAAACAAAGAATAAGCAACAAATTGTGGATTTCTGGGCTTCTATGTGTGTTTATTAGGTTGAACTATAAGACACTGCCATTTCAACAGGTGGAAAAATAGCCAAATATCAATTTAAAAGAAGAACAGAGCAAGAGGAATGATACAGTCTCTGAGGTGAATGACAATGGTGTGTCACTGCATGAAGCTGTCAGCTCTTTTTATTAAGTATATTCTACCGCACAATGTGTGAATTTAAAAAAAAATGCATATTCTGAAATGCAAAATGTACATTCAGTAAGGTCACAACTATAGTAATGAAGAAAGAATTGGTTTTAAAGGCTAAGAGATAATTGTTGTTGTTGTGTTAGTTGACATCTGCTGATTCCTACTCGGGGCTACTCTGTGTGCAAAGCAGAACTGCTCCATAGAATTTCCAACACTGTAACCTTTAACCTTTAGGAGGAGATTGCCAGGCCTGTCTGCCACAGTGCTTCTGGGTGGGTTCGGACTGCCAACCTTTTGGGTTGCAGTCAAGATAATAGAGAAGTAAATAAAAAAAACAATTAAAACGAAATCACCAATAGTTTTCTTTGAATAATGGAAAAAAATGAGTGACTTTTTTCCTTCCTTCTCCATTTCTTTACTTTCCAAATATTCAGAATTTCTTAATTTAATATCAGTAAACTTTAATTAATACAGGTCAATATGAAAAATGAAACGCTGTCTACAAGCAGGAATACAGATAATTTCAGTTAAAAAAATATGTAAGTATACTACTATGAAAGGTAAGTTCCACTTAAAATTTTTATAAAGGAGAAATACACAAAAGAGTAACTCAAAATTGAAAAATTACAGGTGACGAACTCTTTTAAAGACATTCACTCTCACCAATCATTAAGAAAATGCAATTTAAAACAGCTTTTGTTTTTATTGTTTTTTTCCTTCCAGATTGCCAAAGAGGTATAAATCCCAGTGTGTTCAAAGGAGTCCTTATAATAGGAGATTTTGTTCATGATTAGTGGGAGTGAAAATTAATAATATTTTTTAAAATTTACAATGTGGAAACTCAGGCAATAATAGGAATCCCTGAGGGTTAAGTTTATGGAGAAAGTATCATAATCAATAGGCAACCACAGCTTACTTAGAATTGCAGATTTACTTACATTACATGTAATATATATTACATCTACATATATGTAGGAGCCCTGGTGATGCAGTGATTAAGAGCTCAGCTACTAATCAAAAGGTCAACAGTTCAAATCCACCAGCTGCTCCTTGGAAACCTTATGGGGCAGTTCTACTCTGTAGTCCTATAACGTCACTATGAGTCAAAATCGACTCATCGGCAATGGGTTTACGTATATATATATATCATATATATGTACACATCATATATATGTGTGTGTTCATTACACTGTTAATTCAATAGCAAAGAAATATAAAGAACCAAAAATATGAATACAGAAAGTTTTAATCAAATTATAGGGTCGCTATTTTTTTTTTTTTTTTATGAGTTGGAATTGACAGCAATGGGTTTGGTTTTTGGTTTGGTTTTATATGATGACATAATATAGTTATTAAAAAGAAAGCTATGCAGGTCTACAAAACAGAGACGTGAAGTGAAAAGCAACACTTGCAGAACAGAATCAATAGTATGATTCCATGTGTATACATAAAAACATCTTAAACAACAAGTGTAAACTTTTAAGTATTATTAATCTAGTAAAATGTTAAAATGGCTTTTATTTCCTAAAATACTTACTTTTGCATTTTGTATATGCTTGAAAAATTAATATTTATTAACAAAAAATATGGGTTTTCAAAATACAAAAGGAGACAAGATGAATAGAATTAACTGATGAAAGATGAAAAGAGAAGGCAGTTTCTGTGAGAGTCATTTGATTAGTTACAACTTTCCTTGAACTACTCCACTGACCTCCACTTCTTCACAACAAAAGTTAGTACAGGCTCCGTAGTATGGGTGATTTGTCTTCTGGTTTTTGCCCTCTTTACTTCTTGCCTCTTTTCTACCCCCACAAAGTACTCTCCAATTATCACGAATTACTTAGATAACTTTGTTTTTGTCTGTTTGTTTGTTCATTTTTACGACTGAACAAATGTATGCATGCTTTTTCTTCTGTTGACTGCTTCTCATTCAGAAAGTCACAATTCATGTGTCACTTCGTCAACAACCAGAGACCAGCTGCCATTGAGTCAATCCCAACTCATGGTAACCCCATGTGTGTCAGTGTAGCACTGTTCCATAGGGTTTTCAATGGCTGATTTTTTTGGAAGTATACTGTCAAGCTTTTCTTCCAAGGTGCCTCTAGGTAGACTCAAAACTCCAACCTTTCTGTTTGCAGCTGAGAACATTAACCATTTACACCACCCAAGGAGACTCCTTCAGCAAGGACAGCACCACTTATTTCCAGCCTTCACTGATCTTATTATGTTCTTATATCACGTTATACAAACATCTATCATAATGATTCTGACACTACTTTAAAATGGACATTTGACTACCTGTCTGTCACTCCTACCAAGTCTATGAATCACCTGCAGGCAGAGATAGCATTTTGCTCACAGATTATGGTCATAGTAAGTGTTCAATAAATGTGTAGATGGGTGAGTGGATAGATGATCTGATGATAATGGTTTCTTAGTATGTAATGTTTTATCCTATATTTTTACCTTGTTAATAGGATGACTAATGAATTGGAAATCAAAAAAATTATTTTGAGCATTTGGCATGGCTATCACTTTTTCTAATGCCAAAAAATTGAAGCAAACAAGTATAAAGAGACTCACCCAAATGAAAATGTAGATCCAGAATTGACTTATGAGATAATACATGTGTATCTTCTTTACTAGACACAGAAATTTCCCCACCAATCAGGTACAATTCAGAAATATAGAACAACCCATGAAGGCTGAAACAATAGTTCGTTTAATTTCCTATGCTTATTCAACAAAATCTTTGACCTGGAAAAGAGAGATAAAATCTTATCCTTCTGCCATGTCAGCAAACTCACAATGTTAATATTATCTTACCCACTTACCTGACCAAAATATAGGAAGAAAAATATCAGAAAGTAACATCTTCATCTATGCCTGTGTCATTTTCAAAATCTTTCCATTTTCATGCTTTGTTGCTGTAACTTGGACACAATTAGAGCTCCAGCACTAACGTTAGCTCTCAGGGACTAATTCATGTATCGTTGACCTAGCAGTCCTTAGTATATTCATCTTGGAAATTCTGCTTGGAATTTCCATGGTCTGAAGGGAGAAAGAAGTTTTGTTCAGAGTAATATTAATATAAAGGAAAACAAAAGAATATCTGTAAAATAAGGCAATACTAAGAAATCACTGAGAATCAGTATCTCAGGCAGTACAATGTCTACATCTATGTCATATACCTTTAGAACAAATACCCGTGAGTAGAGAATAATTACTAACAAACACATTAAATAAGCACAGCTTAAAATTCTGTTGTGAAACATACTGATGAAAGAGTTTAAGAAATTCTGCACATGCATCCCATTTTTAATGAACTTAAGTCTAAGATACTTGCCCAATATCACCCTATTGATTGTAAAGTCAAGACTCAAATCCAAATCTATCTGAGTTCAAAGACCATGTAATTAACCACTATAATATACTAAGAGCTATGGCTCCTAACCAAAAGGTTGGCAGTTCAAATCCACCAGGTGCTCCTTAGAAACTACATGGGACAGTTCTACTCTGTCCTATAGGGCCACTATGAGTTGGAATCAACTCGACGGCAACAGGTTTAATAGTGATTCACAGGCTTATGTGGTTTTTAAATGTCGTAATAACTGTGATGAATATATCATGTCATATTTATGACAAGGCCATGAGGTAAATGAACAATTTTTTTTTTTTTTTACTCAATATATTAAAACAAGAACCTATAGCACATGAGTCACTTAAGGTTAGTAGCAAGATGGGCTAGAACTCCAGTAAGACCAGGATCAACCCTGATGCCAGATATACTAAATACCTATAATACCACTAAGAAAACAAATTTGAATAAATACAAAATCTGGTTTCATACACCTCAATCATGGGCAAAGTTATAATAAAAAAAATTCTCTTAAGTAAATCCTTTTAGCTGAAATAAAAATGCAAATTTCATAGATCAACTTCTGGCATGATAGCATGAGTAGCTTGGCTGACCTGTTGTCAAGTGAAACTGATGAAAATTATTTAAACCAACCATTTAAAACCTCTGGAAATTGCCCTAAAGGCCAACAGCAAATGAAGAATCATCAATTCAAGAAAATCTGTGATAATTCAGTAAAAAAAGAGGCAATAGTCTGTGACATTTGAAATAAGACAGCTTCCTCCCTCTTCTGTCCCAGCCAATATGGCAGAAACTCTACTTTCTACCAAGAACACACAGCTGTCTCTCTCCTCAGCTTCCCAGGAAAAGAAGAACATCAGAGTTTCTCATACTCCCCCTAGCTATCTGTTGCTAAGGCTAAGTACCAGGCAAGCACAGTTTAGAAGTAGGGGCTACCAACCTGCATCCAGCCCCAACTCATGAGATGGAGTCTCTACCACGATGTGGCATGAAAAAGAATATTGGATCTCTAATAACCCTTTCTCTGGGTGATAAGGCAGTGAATCCTCTTCAGGAAAGGCAAACTGAGAGGACTTCTGCCTCTCCCTCCACTGAGTGCTCAGCAACTAGAGCAGGTGTGTCAGTCAGAAAGAAGTTTGCCCTTGTCCTCGACCTTAGTTCCACAGTCTTGTCTCAGAGATTTTGCCTGGAGAGAGAAGCAGAACATAAAACAGTAACTCCTAAACTGTTCCCTAAGGAACTGACTTCATTTGTGGAAGTTCAAGCCTAAGGATGCTCTCCAGGACAGTAGAAGTTGTGGTGAAAGGCAATTAGAAAGAGATACAAGATATAGATTAAACTGTAGGTCAGCCAGTTTTCAGGAAAGAATCAGGGAATAAGACATTTGGGAGGAAGTCTCTTGGGATCATAACAAATATCAAACACTGAACTCAGTAATTATCCCTTCAAATGAATTTGAATTTGACAAGTCTAGTCTTTAGAACAATTTATGCCTCCAGCATTGTTGAGAACAATAGAGCAATAAGTCAGAAATTAGTGGAGTTTAACAGCTGGATACGGTAAGAGAAAGAAAGGGAGAAACACTACTAAACCCTCTGTCATCTCAGGGTGATTCTGGGCCAATGCTGGGCCTCCCAGAGGAGCACATCAGAGGTTGAACACTGTGGGTGAGAAAAAAAAAACTAAAATAATCCAGCTAGTCACTAAACCAATAAATAAGAAATTAAAAATAAGTCTTGTAGGGGAGAGACCAGGAAGGAAAACCAGTACACAGATTATCTACAATATATTGTCTAAAAATTTCAGTTTCCAACAAAAAATTATGAGACAATACAAAGAAACAGCAAAATATCACCCCTAAGCATGTTCAAAGAACTAAACAAAACTATAAATAGAGAAGTAAAGGAAGATAGGAAGACAATGTTGCATCAAAAAGAGAACATCAATAAAGGCACAGCAATTATAAAAAATGAACCAAGTGAAAATTTCAGAATTGGAATGTACAATAACTAAAATAAAAAACTAACTAGAGCAGCTCTACAGTAGATTTAAACTGGCAGAAGAAAGAATAACTAAACTTGAAGATAGATAAATGTTATGCAAATGGAAAAGCAGAGAAGAAAAAAGTGAAGAAAATAAAATGAAGACCTCAGAGAAACGTGGGACACCATCAGGCACATCAACATATGCATAATGAGTGTAGTAAAAGGAGAGGAGAGTGAGAGAGGAGCAGGAAAAAAATTTGAAGAAATAATGGCAGAAAACCTCCCAAATAAATTGAAAAAAATAATAACTTACATATCCAATAAGTTCAATGAACTCCATGTAGAATAAACACAAAGAAATCAACTAACAGACATATCATAGCAAAAATGTTGAAAGTGAAAGACAAGAAGAAAAAACTTGTTACTAACCAAGTTGCCATCAATTTGATTCTGACTAATAGCAACCCTGTAGAATGGAATAGAACTGCCCATAGGGTTTCCAAGGAACAGCTGGTGGATTTGAACCACCAACCTTTTGGTTAGCAGACAAGCTCTTAACCACTATGACACCAGGGTTTCCGTTACTTACTAGGGCATCTGAATAATGTCAACAGCTGACTTCTCAGCAGAAACAATTGCAGTCAGAAGGCAATGGGATAATATATTCAAAGTGCTCAAGGTGAAAGCTGTTAACCATGAGTTCTAGACACAGTAAATCTATCCTTCAAAAACAAAAGTGAAGACTTTCTCAGATAAACAAAAAAAGAGAAAATTGGTTGCTAATAGATCCACCTTATAAGAAATACTAAAAGAAGTTCTTCAGGCAAATCCACATGAAAAATAAAGAGAATTATGTAATTATAAAAGTATCAATGTATATTTTCTTTTCTTCTCTTATTTAATAAGCAATTTTATAAAATAATATGTAAAATGTCGGGCCTACACTATATAGAAATATATGTATAAAAATGGGACAATATCGACACATAAAAATGATAGTTGGGTGAAAAGTACTGAAAAAAGGCAATGACTAGAAGGTAAATTAATAACTACAACAATGCATCGTTGGGCCAAACACATTAATAGAAGCAATATGTATAACAATACGACAAAAAGTAAAAAAAGGGAAGAGTCCTATCAAGAAATATTCCCATGTATCACTGACATTGACCTAGTATAAATCTGAAGCTGAATCTCACCATTTAAGATGTATATGGTAAACCTTAGCACAACCTCTTAAAAGTCTTTGAGCTTCATCAGTAAGTGTTTCAAGTCCTTTTCACTTTCAGCAAGCAAGGTTTTGTCATCTGCATAATGCAGAGTGTCAATGAGTCTTCCTCCAATCCTGCTGCCCTGTTCTTCATCGTGTAGTCCAGATTCTGGGATTATTTGCTCAGCATACAGATTGCATAGGTATGGTGAAAGGATACAACCCTGACATACACCTTTCCTGACTTTAAAACATGCAGTATTCCCTTGTTCTGTTCAAACAACTGCCTCATAATCTATGTACAGGTTCCTCATGAGCACAAACAAGTGTTCTGGAATTCCAATTCTTCACAATGTTATCTACAATTTGTAATGATCTACACAGTCAAATGCCTTTGCATAGTCAATAAAACACAGGTAAACACCTTTCTGGTATTCTCTGCTTTCAGCCAGGATCCATCTGACATCAGCAACGATAGCCCTCAATTCACATCCTCTTCTGAATCTTTTTTTTTTTTTTTCCTGAATCTGGCTTGAATTTCTGGCATTTCTCTGTCAATATATTGTTGCAGCTGCTTTTGAACTATCTTCAGCAAAATTTTGCTTGCATGTGATCTTAACGATATGTTGAATAATTTCTGCATTCAGTGGGATCACCTTTCTTGAAAATAGGCATAAATATGGATCTCTTCCAGTCACTTGGCCAGATAGCTGTCTTCCAAATTTCTTGGCATAGACAAGTGAGTACTTCCAGCACTTCATCCATTTGTTGAAACATCAAAATTGGTATTCTGTCAATTCCTGGAGCCTTGTTTTTCGGTAGTGCCTTCAGTGAAGCTTGGACTTCTTTCTTCAGTGCCATTGATTCCTGCTTATATGGTACCTCCTGAAATGGTTGAACATTGACCAACTCTGTGTATTGCTTTCATCTTCTTTTGATGTTTCCTAAGTTGTTTAATATTTTCCTCTTAGAATCCTTCAGTTTCGCAACTTGAGGTTTGAGTTTTTTCTTCAGTTCTTTCAGCTTGAGAAACGCCAAACATGTTCTTCCCTTTTGGTTTTCTACCTCCATGCACAATGGAATCAGACTGCTGTGATCCAGAGGGTTTTCATTGGCTGCTTTTTTGAAAGTAGGTTGCCAGCCCTTCTTGTTGGTCTGTCTTTTTGTGTTGGTCTAAAAATGCCACTGAAACCTGTTCAGCATCTTAGCAGCATGCAAGTCTCCACTGATAGATGTCATCATAATACTTTATGATGCACATGTCATCATAATACTTTTACTTTTTCATCTCACGCTGTCCTTTGAAATCTTCTGTTCAGCTCTTTTACTTTATCATTTTTTCCTTTTGCTTTAGCTGCTACTTGAAGTTCAAGAGCAAGTTTCAGAGCCTCTTCTGACACCTGTTTTAGTCTTTTCTTTCTCTCCTGTCTTTTTAATGATCTCTTGCTTTTTTCATGTATAATGTCTTTGATGTCATTCCACAACTTGTCTGGTCTTTGGTCATTAGTATTCAATGCGTCAAATCTATTCTTGAGATGGTCTCTAAATTCAGGTGGGATATACTCAAGGATGTACTTTGGCTCTCATGGACTTGTTCTAATTTTCTTCAGTTTCAACTTGAACTTGCATATGGGCAACTGCTGTTCTGTTCAGCAGTTGGCCCCTGGCCTTTTTCTGACTGATGATATTGAGCTTTTCCATCATCTCTTCCCACAGGTGTAGTCAACTTGATTCCTGTGTATTCCATGTGGTGAGGCCCACATCATAGTCACCATTTTTGGTGGTAAAAACAGGTATTTGCAATGAAGAAGTCATTGGTCTGGCAAAATTCTATGAATCTTATGAATATGAACTTAATATACTCAACAAAATACTAGCAAACCAAATACAACAAATAAAAAGAATTGCATGTGTGGACAAGTGGGATATATAGGAGGAATGCAAAATTGGTTGAACATTTGAAAATCAAAAGAATAATAAAATCTCATGATTATCTGAATAGATACAAAAAGTACTTAACAAAATCCAGTTAAATACACATATTTAAAGAAGAGAAAAGCTGCAATCCTTTCACAATTAACAAAAAAAAAAAAACTCAAAAACAAAATGGAACTTCCTCAACCTAATAAAAGAAAAAAAAAAAAAAAAGCCCACAGCTAACATCATACTTAATGTTGAAAGGCTGATGCTTTAGGGTGAGGAACAAGACTAGGATGTCTGCTCTGATGGCTTCTATTTAACATTGTACTGGAAGTTCTAGCCAGCATACTTAGCCAAGAAAAAGATATAGAAGGCATCCAAACTGGAAATAAAGCAGTAAAATGATCTCTATTCACAGATGATGTGATCTTGTGTATAGAAAACCTAAAGTATACACTAAAAAAATGTTAGAACTAATAAATGATTTCAGCAAGATGCAGGATACAAGATCAATATACAAAATTTTATTTCTGTATACTAGCAATGAACAGTCTAAAAAGAAAATTAAGAAAACAATTCAATTTACACAGCATC
The DNA here is from genome assembly GCF_024166365.1 of Elephas maximus indicus. NCBI lineage: Eukaryota > Metazoa > Chordata > Mammalia > Proboscidea > Elephantidae > Elephas > Elephas maximus. The sequence goes on along the minus strand of NC_064828.1, from coordinate 24,915,473 downwards.
AAAATGACTAAAATACTTCATGTATTTTTCCCCAAATAACTTATGCCCTTTTGTTTGCTGGCTGCACCCTCCCTCAGTAAGGCATACTAACAAGCACTGCCATGCCAATCATCTTACATATGTTGCTGTAAAAAAAAGAATGCGTAGCATGCTTATGAAAATACCTCATGGGGGGAGGGCTCAGCCAACAAACAAATGCTGAAGGCAGGTGTTAAGGATTGAATTCTGTCTCCCAAAAATGTGTGTCAAGTTGTCTAGGCCATGGTGCCCAGTATTGTATGATTGTCCACCATTTGTAACCTGACTTATTTTCTATGTGTGGGAAACCCTACCTCTATGAAATTAATGAGATGGGATTAGAGGTCATTATGTTAATGAGTCAGGACTCAATCTACAAGATTAGGTTGTATCTTGAGTCCATGTCTTTTGCGATATAAAAGAACAGAGAGGAGTGGGGCCTCCTACCATCAAGAAAAAACAGCCAGGAGTGAGCACTTCTTTGGAACTGGGGTCCCTGCACTGAGAAGCTCCTAGACCAGGGAAAAACTGATGACAAGGGCCTTCCCCTAAGCTGACAGAGAAAGAAAGGACTCTTCAAGAGCTGATGCCCTGAATTCAGACTTCTAGCCAGCTAGACTGTGACAGAGTAAGTTTCTCTTTGTTTAAGTCATCCACTTGTGGTATTTCTGTTATAGCAGCACTAGATAATTAAGACGTGGGTGTTATTTGTGTAAAAATACACTAGTAAGTCTCTGATGTCTTCAAATACACACATGTATATGTGTGTCTATAAAACCAAAATGAATAAATAAAACAGTTGTCATCAAGTTTACTCTGGCTCATGGTGACCCATGTGCGTCACAGAAGAACTACACCCCATAGAATTTTCAATGGCCGATTTTTTTTTTTTTCAATAGATTTTCAGGCCTTTATCTTAGGTGCTTCTGGATGGACTACGACTTCCAACACTTCAAGTAGTAGCTGACAATGTTAATCATTTGCCATCACCCAGGGACTGCTTATTAAATACATATATTTAAGAGAGAAAATCTGCATATCAATGATCCAAGTATGCATCTCACGGAAATTAACCTATAGAAATTAGAAAAAAAGGAAATAAAAATTTCAAGACCAAAAATTAATGAAATTCAGGTAATAGAAATAGAGTCAACAAAACCAAAGTTGGTTCTTTCAAAAGACTAATGAAATTGATAATACATCAAGACTATTCAAGAAGAAAAAATAAAAATAAGTAATACCAGGAATGAAAAAGAGATATTGATACAGATATTAGTCTTTCACAAGATATTATATACAACTTTATACAAATAAATTTAAAAATTTACATGAAATGGAAAATTTTCTATTAAAAACTAATTACTAAAATAAGAAAAATCTTAGTGTTCCTATATTTATTAAAGAAATTGAATCTGCGATTAAAATATTTTCTGTCCCTTGGCAGGGCCACTATTCATCAGATGTACCATGACCTCCCTCTTACAACAAAACCAAAAAAAAAAAAACAAGTGGATTAGATACATATGACAATCTAGGAATCCTAAGCATCAAAGACAAGGCTATAGAATTGGACTGAACGACACAGGGAAAGAGGGTCAATTCAAAAACAGTAGAAATGGGGAATTATGGATCTCCAAACTGCCAGCTCCTCCTAGCTGAATCTGCATAGCACACAGAGATTGAGGCAAGAAGCAACATTCCAAGCTGAAACCCACCCCATCTGGTGCAGCTAGGCAGCAGTGAATCTGCACACACCTCGAGAACCAAACAGAAGCAACACCAGATCCACGAAAGCTAAGTGTAAGTTCCAAACCCACCATGTGTGCACCATGCCTCTTCCCCCACCGGAGCTCCACAGCCAAGGATCACTCCGTTCTCCTCATTCATCCCACTCCCTAATCTGACAGCAGTCCTGCAGCATTCAATGCCACCACACCCACTAAGCTGGGAACTCATTGTCTAATTTAGAGGCACCCCCTCACCTATGCGCAGCCACTGGTGTAGAGGGTCCATGGACATACAGCACCCTTCATCCCCACCAATCTCCCACACTAGTGCTTTCAGGCTGACTCAGCAATGCACATCACATTAGGACAAAATGGGCAGGGCTTTCAGCTGAATTCCATTTTCACCTGCAGCATCCAAGTTGGAGCCACAGATTTGCAGCATTTGACACTGCCCTCCCCCCTAAGAAGGAGCCTCACCCACCCACACCAGGGCCAGAGGACTGATGGTACCACTCATTACATCTAGCTGCCTATGACAGGGACCTGAGAATCAGTGGTGCCCCCTAATCCCTCCAACCAACAGCACTAGGTACTCAAGGATGGGTTGCATTACCACCCCACTATGTAGTCTAGTGAACAGGGTAACACCTTCCATCCAGACATCTGGTTACAGCAGACAGTCCCCTGCCTTGCCTCCCCATTGCCCCCCACTGCAACCAGAGACCAGTGCCTGCTCTGAACTCCCCCAAGCAGTCCTGACTGCCCACAACTATAGGATGAGAGTGTTGGCACCACAGACTCAGTGACCGATGACCTGGGCAGCTGTACCCTGACCACTCGGTAAGCAGCAGAGCACACACACAAGACCCAACCCAACAACTAGGGAGAACACCACTGGCACCCATGGCCAGGTGATCAGCAGGAAGTTTCACCATCCCACTAAAATGCCTCCTACAGTTTTAGCAGTGCCAAAAGAACAGTGAACAGACTCCTGGGCTCACGCACCGAGTAGCTGCCCCTACTACCTGGACATATCAAAACAAAACAAAAATTCAGGAGGCAGTAAACAAAAATATAATAAATAAATATAATAAGTTATTGATGCATCACAGATGACAGTCAATATCAAATCACATAAAAAAGCAGGACAAGGCAGCTTCAGCAAGTGATCAAAATAAAGAACCAGAAAATCTTCCTGAGGAAGATAAGGCCATGGAAATACCTGATAAAGAATTCAAAAGACTAATATACAGAGCTCTCCAAGAGATAAAGAAGATCAGGCAAAACACAGACCAAACCAAGGAACACACAGACAAAGCAATAGATCAGGAAAACAATACAAGAACAAAATGACAGAATAAACAGGCTGCTAGAAGCCATACAGAGACAGCAATTAGAAATTCAAAAGATTAACAATAAAATTTCAGAATTAGACAACTCAGTAGAAGGTCATATAAGAAGAACTGAGATAGGATTAGTGAAGTCAGAATGGAAGTCAGAATTAGTGAGACTGAAGATAAATCCCTTGATATGAATTTGAGGGAAAATCAGAGGAAAAATGAAGAAAACCTAAAAATTATGTGAAATAAAATAAAGAGTAAAAATCTATGAGTAAGTGGAGAACCAGAACAGGGGAGGGAATACAAGGAAAACACAGAGAGAATTGTAGAAGACTGACTGACAGAAAACTTCCTTAATATCATGAAAGATGAGAATATATCCAAGAAGCTCAATGAAACCCATACAGGGTAGAACCAAAAGAAAGTCACCAACACATACCATAATCAAACTTGCCAAAACCAAAGACAAAGAAAGGATTCTGAGAGTGGCTACAGATAAGCAAAAAGTCACCTACAAATGAGAACCAATAGATTAAACTCTGACTACTCAGTAGAAACTATGCAGACAAGAAGGCAATAGGATGACATATAAGAAGTCTTGAAGGAAGAAAAAAAAAAACTGCTAGCCAAGAATTATATATCCAGCAAAATTGTCTCTCAAATACAATGGCAAAATTAGGTCATTTCTAGATAAGCAGAAATTAAGAGAATATGTAAAAACCAGAGCAAAATTACAAGAAATATTAAAGGGCTTTCTCCGATTAGAGAACCAACAACAACAGACAACAATCCAAGACAAGGACACATCAGAGATCGACCAGAGACCAATTCAGATAAAGAATTCACAAAAACAAAACAAAACTAAAAGGCTGAAAATAGGGAACCAGAGATGTTAATACAAAACAAAAAAAGAGGGAATAAACAATACAGTCATAAACTTCCATATGGAAAGGAAGTTAAGGGGATATCAAGAAATAGAAAATTGGCTTAAACTTAGAAAAATAAAGGTAAATTTCAAGGTAACCACAAAGGAACCTAACAAACCTACCCATCAAAATAGAAAAGAAGAAAAATATAAAGACTCAGCAAGCACAAAATCTACAATAATGAAAGAGATAAAAAGAAAATACAGAGGCGGGGCCAAGATGGCAGACTAGGTGGACGCTACCGCGGATCCCTCTTGCAACAAAGGCTCGGAAAAACAAGTGAATCGATCACATACATAACAATCTACGAACTCTGAACAACAAACACAGATTTAGAGATGGAGAACGAACAAATACGGGGAGATAACGATTGTTTTCAGAGCCAGGAGCCAGCGTACCAGGCAGGTGACCTTCGGAGCCCAATTTGGGGCAGAGCCCGGGGGGCAGACGGCACAGACAAGGGGCCCAGCCCTAGCCCCCGAACTCATCCCAGGAGGGAGCCCAGCCGGTTGGCGCGGGCGGAGTGGCGGCACAGCCGGTGGGAGAAGTCCCCAGGAGGCAGTGACTGGTCTTGGAGTGGGGAGAGCAGCGTCCCAGCCGGGGAACTGTCCCGCTGGGAGTTTGGTGGGGAGCGGGCGTGGCACGACCGCGGGGACCAGCTACATTTCCCCGAATTGACCCCGGGGGGGGGCCCAGTCGTTCCTGTGGACGGCGCCCACCCAGTTCGCGAGAGCGGCGCGGCACACCGGAGGGAGAAGTCCCCGGGAGGAAGTGACAAGTGGTGGAGCGGGGAGAGCAGCGTTCCAGCTGGGGAGCCATCCCGCTGGGATTTTCGCGGGCACAGGCGGGGCGTGAGCTCGGGGATCAGCTACATTCCCCTGAATTGACCCGGGGGCAGTCCCAGCCGGTTTGCGCAGGCTGTGTGGCGGAGCAGCCGGTGGAAGAAGTCCCCGGGAGGCAGTGGCTGGTCTTGGAGCGGGGAGAGCGGCGTCCCAGTCGGGACGCGCAGTCGCGACTCAGGCGCGGGGACCTGCTCCGCTCTCCTGAGCTGACCCCGGGGGAGGGAGCCCACCTGGTTCGCGGGGGTGGCGCTCGACGCGGCTGGCGGGACGGGGAGTCCCCAGAAGGCAGCGACTGATTTTGGAGACGGGAGTGCACCGTCCCAGTAGGGGAGCCTTAACCTTGGGGGTGGGCCTGACCGCGGAGGATCTGACCGTGACGCCAGCGGGCCAGAACCCCCGGGGGGCAATCTCCACACAGCCAGGACATATAAGCGACGTGCCCCATGGCTATATTCTGAGGTGCTACACTCCTAGCTCTCTGATCCCTCCCCCACCCTCCCCAGGCGGCTCCATTAACATCCGAATAGCCTGAGACAGAGGGAGAATCTGATAGGGATCTGACTGCATTTTTTTTAGCTGATTTACTGGAAAAACTAGTTTCCCAGTGATGGCTCGGAGACAGCAGTCCATATCAAACCACATAATGAAGCAGACCATGACAGCTTCGACAACCCCCCAAACAAAAGAATCCAAATCTTTCCCAAATGAAGATACAATCCTGGAATTATCAGATACAGAATATAAAAAACTAATTTACAGAATGCTTCAAGACATCACAAATGAAATTAGGCTAACTGCAGAAAAAGCCAAGGAACACACTGATAAAACTGTTGAAGAACTCTAAAAGATTATTCAAGAACATACTGGAAAAATTAATAAGCTGCAAGAATCCATAGAGAGACAGCATGTAGAAATCCAAAAGATTAACAATAAAATTACAGAACAAGACAACACAATAGGAAGTCAGAGGAGCAGACTTGAGCAATTAGAATATAGACTGGGACATCTGGAGGACCAGGGAATCAACACCAACATAGCTAAAAAAAATCAGATAAAAGAATTAAAAAAAAATGAAGAAACCCTAAGAATCATGTGGGACTCTATCAAGAAGGATAACATGCGAGTGATTGGAGTCCCAAAACAGGGAGGGGGGACAGAAAACACAGAGAAAATAGTTGAAGAACTCCTGACACAAAACTTCCCTGACATCATGAAAGACGAAAGGAGATCTATCCAAGATGCTCATCGAACCCCATTTAAGATTGATCCAAAAAGAAAAACACCAAGACATATTATCATCAAACTTGCCAAAACCAAAGATAAACAGAAAATTTTAAAAGCAGCCAGGGAGAAAAGAAAGGTTTCCTTCAAGGGAGAATCAATAAGAATAAGTTCAGACTACTCAGCAGAAACCATGCAGGCAAGAAGGGAATGGGACGACGTATACAGAGCACTGAAGGAGAAAAACTGCCAGCCAAGGATCATATATCCAGCAAAACTCTCTCTGAAATATGAAGGAGAAATTAAGATATTTACACATAAACACAAGTTTAGAGAATTTGCAAAAACCAAACCAAGAGTACAAGAAATGCTAAAGGAGATTGTTTGGTCAGATGACCAATAATATCAGATACCAGCACAATACAAGGTCACAGAACAGAACGTCCTGATTATCAACTCAAATAGGGAAAGCACAAAAACAAACAAATTAGGATTAATTCTAAAAAATAAATAAATAAACAAAATAATACCCATAACAGGGAATCATGGAAATCAATAGGTAAAAGATCACAATAATCAAAAAGAGGGACTAAATATAGGAGGCATTGAACTGCCAGATGGAGAGTGATACAAGGCGATATAGAACGATACAAGTTAGGTTTTCACTTAGAAAAATAGGGGTAAATAATAAGGTAAAGACAAAAAGGAATATCAACTCCATAACTCAAGAAAAACGTAACGACTCAACTAACATAAAGTTAAATATTATGAAAATGAGGATCTCACAATCTACTAAGAGAAACGTCTCAGCACAAAAAAGTATGTGGAAAAATGAAATGGCCAACAACACACATGAAAAGGCATCAAAATGACAGCACTAAAAACTTATTTATCTATAATTATGCTGAATGTAAATGGACTAAATGCACCAATAAAGAGACAGAGAGTCACAGACTGGATAAAGAAACACGATCCATCTATATGCTGCCTACAAGAGACACACCTTAGACTTAGAGACACAAACAAACTAAAACTCAAAGGATGGAAAAAAATATATCAAGCAAACAATAAGCAAAAAAGAAGAGGAGTAGCAATATTAATTTCTGACAAAATAGACTTTAGACTTAAATCCACCACAAAGGATAAAGAAGGACACTACATAATGATAAAAGGGACAATTGATCAGGAAGACATAACCATATTAAATATTTATGCACCCAATGACAGGGCTGCAAGATACATAAAACAAACTTTAACAGAACTGAAAAGTGAGATAGACACCTCCACATTTATAGTAGGAGACTTCAACACACCACTTTCGGAGAAGGACAGGACATCCAGTAAGAAGCTCAATAGAGACATGGAAGACCTACTTACAACAATCAACCAACTTGACCTCATTGACTTATACAGAACTCTCCACCCAACTGCTGCAAAATATACTTTTTTTTCTAGTGCACATGGAACATTCTCTAGAATAGACCACATACTAGGTCATAAAACAAATCTTCGCAGAATCCAACACATCGAAATATTACAAAGCATCTTCTCAGACCACAAGGCAATGAAACTAGAAATCAATAACAGAAAAACTAGGGAAAAGAAATCAAATACTTGGAAAATGAACAATACCCTCCTGAAAAAAGACTGGGTTATAGAAGACATCAAGGAGGGAATAAGGAAATTCTTAGAAAGCAACGAGAATGAAAATACTTCCTATCAAAACCTCTGGGACACAGCAAAAGCAGTGCTCAGAGGCCAATTTATATCGATAAATGCACACATTCAAAAAGAAGAAAGAGCCAAAATCAGAGAACTGTCCCTACAACTTCAACAAATAGAAAGTGAGCAACAAAAGAATCCATCAGGCACCGGAAGAAAACAAATAATAAAAATTAGAGCTGAACTAAATGAATTAGAGAACAGAAAAACAATTGAAAGAATTAACAAAGCCAAAAGCTGGTTCTTTGAAAAAATTAACAAAATTGATAAACCATTGGCTAGACTGACTAAAGAAATACAGGAAAGGAAACAAATAACCCGAATAAGAAACGAGAAGGACCACATCACAACAGAGCCAAATGAAATTAAAAGAATCATTTCAGATTACTACGAAAAATTGTACTCTAACAAATTTGAAAACCTAGAAGAAATGGATAAATTCTTGGAAAAACACTACCTACCTAAACTAACACATTCAGAAGTAGAACAACTAAATAGACCCATAACAAAAAAAGAGATTGAAACGGTAATCAAAAAACTTCCAACAAAAAACAGTCCTGGCCCGGACGGCTTCACTGAAGAGTTCTACCAAACCTTCAGAGAAGACTTAACACCACTACTACTGAAGGTATTTCAAAGCATAGAAAAAGATGGAATACTACCCAACTCTTTCTATGAAGCCACCATCTCCCTGATACCAAAACCAGGTAAAGACATTACAAAAAAAGAAAATTATAGACCTATATGCCTCATGAACATAGATGCAAAAATCCTCCACAAAATTCTAGCCAATAGAATCCAACAACACATCAAAAAAATAATTCACCCTGATCAAGTGGGATTTATACCAGGTATGCAAGGCTGGTTTAATATCAGAAAAACCATTAATGTAATCCATCACATAAATAAAACAAAAGATAAAAACCACATGATCTTATCAATAGATGCAGAAAAGGCATTTGACAAAGTTCAACACCCATTTATGATAAAAACTCTTACCAAAATAGGAATTGAAGGAAAATTCCTCAACATAATAAAGGGCATCTATGCAAAGCCAACAGCCAATATCACTCTAAATGGAGAGGACCTGAAAGCATTTCCCTTGAGAACGGGTACCAGACGAGGATGCCCTGCATCACCGCTCTTATTCAACATCGTACTTGAAGTCCTAGCAAGGGCAATTAGGCTAGACAAAGAAATAAAGGGTATCCGGATTGGCAAGGAGGAAGTAAAGCTTTCACTATTTGCAGATGACATGATTGTATGCACGGAAAACCCTAAGGATTCCTCCAGAAAACTACTGAAGCTAATAGAAGAGTTTGGCAGAGTCTCAGGTTATAAAATAAACATACAAAAATCACTTGGATTCCTCTACATCAACAAAAAGAACACCGAAGAGGAAATAACCAAATCAATACCATTCACAGTAGCCCCCAAGAAGATAAAATACTTAGGAATAAATCTTACCAAGGATGTAAAAGACCTATACAAAGAAAACTACAAAGCTCTACTACAAGAAATTCAAAAGGACATACTTAAGTGGAAAAACATACCCTGCTCATGGATAGGAAGACTTAACATAGTAAAAATGTCTATTCTACCAAAAGCCATCTATACATATAATGCACTTCGATCCAAATTCCAATGTCATATTTTAAGGGGATAGAGAAACAAATCACCAATTTCATATGGAAAGGAAAGAACCCCCGGATAAGCAAAGCATTACTGAAAAAGAAGAAGAAAGTGGGAGGCCTCACTCTACCTGATTTCAGAACCTATTATACAGCTACAGTAGTCAAAACAGCCTGGTACTTGGACAACAACAGGCGCATAGACCAATGGAACAGAATTGAGAACCCAGATATAAATCCATCCATGTATGAGCAGCTGATATTTGACAAAGGACCAGTGTCAGTTAATTGGGGAAAGATACTCTTTTTAACAAATGGTGCTGGCATAACTGGATATCCATTTGCAAAAAAATGAAACAGGACCCATACCTCATACCATGCACAAAAAGTAACTCCAAGTGGATCAAAGACCTAAACATAAAGACTAAAACGATAAAGATCATGGAAGAAAAAATAGGGACAACCCTAGGAGCCCTAATACAGGGCCTAAACAGAATACAAAACATTACCAAAAATGATGAAGAGAAACCAGATAACTGGGAGCTCCTAAAAATCAAACACCTATGCTCATCTAAAGACTTCTCCAAAAGAGTAAAAAGGTGACCTACAGACTGGGAAAGAATTTTCAGCTATGACATCTCAGACCAGTGCTTGATCTCTAAAATCTACATGATTCTGTCAAAACTCAACCACAAAAAGACAAACAACCCAATCAAGAAGTGGGCAAAGGATATGAACACACATTTCACTAAAGAAGGTATTCAGGCAGCCAACAGACACATGAGAAAATGCTCCCGATCATTAGCCATTAGAGAAATGCAAATTAAAACTACGATGAGATTCCGTCTCACACCAACTAGACTGGCATTAATCCAAAAAACACAAAATAATAAATGTTGGAGAGGCTGTGGAGAGATTGGAACTCTCATACACTGCTGCTGGGAATGTCAAATGGTACAACCACTTTGGAAATGCATCTGGCGTTATCTTAAACAGTTAGAAATAGAACTACCATACAACCCAGAAATCCCACTCCTCGGAATATACCCTAGAGATACAAGAGCCTTCACACAAACAGATATATGCACACCCATGTTTATTGCAGCTCTGTTTACAATAGCAAAAAGCTGGAAGCAACCAAGGTGTCCGTCAATGGATGAATGGTTAAATAAATTGTGGTATATTCACACAATGGAATACTACGCATCGATAAAGAACAGTGATGAATCTCTGAAACATTTCATAACATGGAGGAATCTGGAAGGCATTATGCTGAGTGAAATGAGTCAGAGGCAAAAGGACAAATATTGTATAAGATCACTATTATAAGATCTTGAGAAATAGAAAAAACTGAGAAGAACACATACTTTTGTGGTTACAAGGGGGGAGGGAGGGAGGGAGGGAGGGAGAGGGTTTTTTATTGATCAATCAGTAGATAAGAACTGCTTTGGGTGAAGGGAAAGACAACCCTCAATGCATGGAAGGTCAGCCCAATTGGACTGGACTAAAAGCAAAGAGGTTTCTGGGATAAAATGAATGCTTCAAAGGTCAGCGGAGCAGGGGCTGGGTTCTGGGGAACATGGTTTGAGGGGACTTCTAAGTCAATTGGCAAAATAATTCTATTATGAAAACATTCTGCATCCCACTTTGAAATGTGGCGTCTGGGGTCCTAAATGCTAACAAGCGGCCATCTAAGATGCATCAATTGGTCTCAACCCACCTGGAGCAAAGGAGAATGAAGAACACCAAGGTCACACAACAACTAAGAGCCCAAGAGACAGAAAGGGCCACATGAACCAGAGACCTACATCATCCTGAGACCAGAAGAACTAGTTGGTGCCCGGCCACAATCGATGACTGCCCTGACAGGGAGCACAACAGAGAACTCCTGAGGGAGCAGGAGATCAGTGGGATACAGACCCCAAATTCTCATAAAAAGACCAGACTTAATGGTCTGACTGAGACTAGAGGAATCCTGGCGGCAATGCTCCCCAGACCTTCTGTTGGCACAGGACAGGAACCATCCCCGAAGACAACTCATCAGACATGAAAGAGACTGGTCAGCTGCAGGGAGAGAGATGCTGATGAAGAGTGAGCTAATTAAATCAGGTGGACACTGGAGAGTGTGTTGGCAACTCTTGACTGGAGGGGGGATGGGAAGATAGAGAGAGAGGGAAGCCGGCAAAATTGGCACGAAACGAGAGACTGAAAGGGCTGACTCAATGGGGGAGAGCAAGTGGGAGAAGGGAGTAAGATGTATGTAAACTTACATGTGACAGACTGATTGGAATTGTAAATGTTCACTTGAAGCTTAATAAAAGTTAATTTAAAAAAAAAGAAAATACATAAACAAAAATAACTCAGTGCAGAAGATTAAGCAGAGCAAAGAAACTGTCAACATGTTAAAAAAATTGACAGCAGTTAACTCATACCTATCAATAATTTCACTGAATGTAAATAGCCTAAATGTGCAAGTAAAGAAACAGAGTAGTAAAAAAAAAAAAAAAAAAACAGTGCCTAAATGTGCAAGAGACAGAGAGTAGTAGAAAGGGTAAAAATCATGATCTGTCTTTATGCTGTCTACAAGAAACACACCGTAGACACAAAGACATAAACTAAAACTCAAAGGATAGAAAAAAAGAAAAAAAATCAAGCAAACTGTAGCCAAAATGAGGAAGAGTGGCAATATTAATCTCCAATAAAACCGACTTTAAAGCAAAGTTCTCCATAAAGAATAAGGAAGGACACTATATTATGATTAAAGGGCCATTACACCAGGCCAACATAACCATAATAAATACATACACACCCAGTGACAGGACTCAAAAATACATAAAATAAACTCAAACGATTTTGAAAATCAGAAGTAGTTCCACAATAATAGTAGGAGACTTCAGTACACCACTTTCAGTGAAGGACAGAACATCTAGAAAGAAGCTCAGTAAAGATATAGGTTTAAATGCCACAATCAACCAGTTGACCTCATAGACATACACAGAACATTTCACCCAACAACAGCAAAGTATACGTTCTTTTCCAAAACACACGGAACATTCTCCGGAATACACGACATTTTATGCCACAAAAGAAGCCTTAACAAAATCCAAAACACTGAAATAATACAAAGCATCTTCTCTGATCATAATGCCGTAGAAGTAAAAATCAATAACAGAAAAAGCAAGTTAAAAAATCAAATACATGGCAACTCAACAACACATGGATTAAAAACTACAGGGTGATAGAAGAAATCAAGCATGGAATTAAAAAAAAAAATCATAGAATAAAATAAGAATGAAAACACATCTTGCCAAAACCTTTGGCATACAGCAAAAGCAGGGCTTAGATGACAGTTCATAGCAATAAACATATATATCAAAAAAGAAGAAAATCAAAACACTAACCCTACAACTCAAACAAATAGAAAGCAGCAAAAGGAGCCCTCAGGCACTTGAAGAAAGGAAATAACAAAGACTAGAGTAGAAATAAATGAAATAGAGAACAGAAAAACAATAGAAAGAATCAACAAGACCAAAAATTGGTTCTTTGAAAAGATCAACAAAATCAACAAACCATTGGACAAACTGACAAAAGAAAAATGGAGAGGAAGCAAATAACCTGAACATGAAACAAGATGGGTGATATCACAACAGACCCAACTGAAATAAAAAGGATCATAACAAAAACACTATGAAAAATTATACTCTGACAAATTTGAAAACCTAAAGGAAATGGACAAATTTCTAGAAATACACTACCTAAACTAATATAAAATGAGGTAGAAAAACTAAAGAAATCTGTTACAAAAGGAGATTGAAGAGGTAATAAACTCTCTGCCCCCCCCCCCCAAAAAAAGCCCTGGTCCTGACAGCTTCACTAGAGTTTTCTATCAAACTTTCAGAGAAGGGATAGCACTGATACAACTCAAGCTGTTTCAGCACAGAGAATAGGAAGGAATACTCCCAAACCCATTCTATGAAGCCAGCATAAACCTAATACCAAAGACAGGTGAAGACACTACACACACAGAAAAGAAAACTACAGACCAACGTCCCTTGTGAACACAGATGCAAAAATTCTCAACAAAATTAGAATTCATCAGCACATCAAAAAAAAAAAAAAAAAAATCATGGTCAAGTGGGATTCATACCAGGTATTATGCAGGGATGATTCAACATTAGAAAATCAACATAATCAGCTGCATAAATGAAAAAAAAATCACATGATCATATCAAAAGACGAAGAAAAGGCATTTTACCCATTCCTGGTAAAAACTCTTATCAAAATAGGAATAGAAGGGAAATTCCTTGGCATAAAAAAGAACATTTACATACAAAACCAACACCTAACATCATTCTAAGCAGAGAGAGACTGAAAGCATTCCCCTTGTGCTGGAAGTCCTAGCTAGAGCAATAAGGAAAGAAAAAGAAATAAAGGGCATACAAACTGGTAAGGAAGAGTAAACCTGTCCCTATTCACAGATGATATGACCCTAAACACAAAAAACCCCAAAGAATCCACAAGAAACCTACTGGAAGTAAAAGAAGATTTCAGCAAGATACAAGATTAATATATAAAAATAAGTAAGATTTGTCTACATCAACAAAGAGAGCTTTGAAAAGGAAATCACCAAATCAATACCATTTACAATATCCCCCAAGAAGATAAAGTACTTAGGAATAAATCTAACCAGGGATGTAAAAGACCTATACTAGAAAACTACAAAACACTACTGCAAGAAACCAAAAGAGACCTTCATAAATGAACATGCCATGCCACCAAGAGAGAAGTCCTGGGAGCAGAGTGCATCCTTTGGATGCACGGTCTCTGTGCTAAAAAGCTCCGTGACCAGGAGAAGATTGATGACAAGGACCTTCCCCCAGAGCCAAAAGAGAGAAAAAGCTTTCCCCTAGAACTAGTGCCCTGAATTCAGACTGCTAGCCTCCTAAACTGTCAGAGAATACATCTGTCTTTGTTAAAGCCATCCACTTGTGGTATTTCTGTTATAACAGTGCTAGATAACTAAGACATCTTCCTATAGACTTCTAAAATGTAGGACAGTATAGCTTCTCATAATAGTGTTTAACGCACTGTATTGCCTGTTTCATTTCTGTTTTTCTCAATAGATGGTAAAATTTGATGAGTTCAGAAACTTTGGAGAGTAAAGATGAATACAAAGATACTGAATAGTTATTTAGAAGTGAATAGATATTAGCAAAGAAAAGTAGATCTCTGTCAAAACCAAATCAAAAGTACCAGATCAATGAAAAGCAAATGAAGGCTTCAAATCAAATAAAGTCTTCCATATAATAGAAAGAAATATTTAGCACTGCATTAGGTATGGAAGCCCTGGTGGCGTAGAGGTTAAGTGCTACGGCTGCTAACCAAAAGGTCGGCAGTTTGAATCCGCCAGGTGTTCCTTGGAAACTCTATGGGGCAGTTCTACTCTGTCCTATAGGGTCGCTATGAGTCAGTGTCGACTTGACGGCAGTGGGTTTGGTTTTGGTTTTTGGATTAGGTATAGGAATGTACCACTAACACCTCCTGTTAAGACCGAACTTGTTTCAAGGAGTGTAGTTAGCTGATAGCTTCCAGCTCTTGGAACTTCTGATTCCACTTTAGCATTCTCCTTGGGGCCACAGTCTCCACAGGCTCCTCTGAGTCAATGATCAACAAACGGATTGAGGTATCAGAGCAAGGCCATTCCTGTCCAATATGAGATTCCTCTAATGGTCAATCTTTGCTCTGGGATTCCCCATCCACCTGGTGGAGACTTTCTCAGAGCTGCACCACAGTCTACTCCACCCCATTCTCCTTCCTTGTCCCTTACTTTCCTAGGGTCCACATTGGCATCTCTTATGAAGGCGTTTGCTTCTGTCTACTTCTGCTTCCTTTTCCCTCTCCTCTTCACAGATATTTCCCCCAAGAATTATCTGATAATTCTGTAATGGCCAGTGCTTCACAGAGTGCCTGAACTAACATGAATATTTACCATGAAAATACTAACAGAAGAACCAGATGTTTAAGGGTTATAAAGCGTTATGACAAAAATTGATTGGTCAAGCAGAAACCAAGTTGCCTCAGACACCGAATAACATTTTCCACTCCCATTATAATGATACGATGTTAGATATGTTGTAACTATGAGTCTGTTATAGTCCTGGAGCAGTTGAGATTATGCAACAAGGAAAAAAGATAAATGGATTCATTATTAGTATGTGAATCTAAGCTTTCATGTTTTTGAACTACTGGCCACAGAAAACCTATCGCTTCCCCTTCTGGCCTTAGTCAAGTCAGTATAGATAATAAATCATATAGCTGCATATTAATATTGCTGTCCTTTTTTTAAACAATTATTTCCAAATAGGATAGCAGTTATATAGTCAATATAAACTGTATTCTTAGTGCTAAACACAGTATCTGGCATACAAACACACACACAAACTCACATCCATTAAATGTACTTATCATAACAAAATCTGCTATTTTTCTAGCTCTGTGTATACAGAGTTGACCAATATATTTGGTATTAAAAAGTCATGACATTTGGCCAAAAAGGACTAATACCCTAGAAGCTAATACCCTAAAGAAATATATTCACTTTATTTATGGTCATTAGCCAATAGAGAAATGCAACTCAAAACTACAATGAGATACCATCTCACCCCAACAAGGCTGGCATTAATCTGAATAAATAAATAAATAATAAAAATAATAAATTTGAAGAGGTTGTGGAGAGCTTATACTCTGCTGGTAGGAATGTAAAATGGTACAAACCACTTTGGAAATCGATTTGGTGCTTCCTTAAAAAGCCAGAAGTAGAACTACCATACAATCCAGCAATCCCAATTCTTAGACTATATCCTAGAGAAATAAGAGCCTTCACAAGAATAGATATATGCACGCCAATGTTCATTGCAGCACTGTTTACAATAGCAAAAAGAAGGAAACGACCGAAGTCCTATCAACGGATGAATGGGTAAAAAAATCATGGTATAATCACACAATGGAATACTACACAACAATTAAGAACAACAATGAATCTGTGAAACATCTCATAACATGGAGGAATCTGGCAAGCATTATGCTGAGTGAAATTAGTCAATTGCAAAATGATAAATATTGTATGAGATCATTGTTATAAGAAATCAAGGAAAGGTTTAAACACAGAAGAAAACATTCTTTGATGGTTATGAGGGTGGGGAGGGAGGCAGAGGGGTATTCTCTAATTAGTAGACAAGAATTATTTTAGGTGAAAGGAAGGACAACACACAATACAGGGGAAGTCAGCACAACTAGACTAACCCAAAAGCTAAGAAGTTTCCTGAATACAACCAAACACTTCAAGGGACAGAGTAGCAGGGAAAGCGTTCTGGGGACCATGGTTTCAGGGGACATCTAGGTCAACTGGCATAAAAAAGTATATTAAGGAAACTTTCTGCATCCCACTTTGGTGAGTGGCATCTGGGTATTAAAGCTAGCAAGTAGCCATCTAAATTGCATCAATTGGTCTCAACCCACCTGAAGCAAAGGACAATGAAGAACACCAAAGACACAAGGACAATATGAGTCCAAGAGAAAGAAAGGGCCACATAAACCAGAGACTCCATCAGCTTGAGACCAGAAGAACTAGATGGTGTCGGGCTACTACCAATTACTGCCCTGACATGGAACACAACAGGGAATCCCTGATGGAGCAGGAGAAAAGTGAAATGGAGACCTCAGATTCTAGTAAAAAGACCAGACTTAATGATCTGACTAAGAGTGGACGGAAACCAGAGGTCACGGCCCCTGGACTCTCTGTTAGCCCCAAACTA
Source organism: Elephas maximus indicus (assembly GCF_024166365.1). Classification (NCBI taxonomy): domain Eukaryota; kingdom Metazoa; phylum Chordata; class Mammalia; order Proboscidea; family Elephantidae; genus Elephas; species Elephas maximus. Next base: position 24,898,232 of record NC_064828.1, on the reverse strand, counting down.
AAACCATTCCCGAAGCCAAAACTTCAGACAAAGATTAGACTGGACTACAAGACATAAAATGATATCATTGAGGAATGTGCTTCTTAGCTCAAGTAGACACATGAGATTATGTGGGCAGCTCCTGTCTGGAGGGGAGATGAGAAGGCAGAGGGGGACAGAAGTGGGTTGAATAGACAAGGGTCAGGCTGGAGCCTTCTCCTGATTCAAAGCAGCTGCAGGGGCTGGCGAATCTGAGATCAGCAGTCAGAGAGCAGGGCTGTTGCTCACAGGCTGTGAAGACTACAGATCCCAAGATTGCCAGGCAAGACCACAGATAAGCTGCTAGCTCAAGTGCCCAGAACTGGAGGTAGATGAACAGGAGCCAGCTGCAGGATCTAGAGTGAGCAAAAGCCCACAAACCTTGCCAGAATGTCCACTTTTGTTCAATGCAGGCCATGTGTCCGAGGAAACTTTGTTTCAAGTGATTGACTACTCACAACAGATCCCATAATGAGGGTGATCGCATTATATCAGATCTCAACATGGAAGTGATCACAACATCATACGACTGTCAAACCACTGAGAATCATGGCCCAGCCAAGCTGACGAACAATCTTAACCATCGCAAACCCCAAGCAACAGCTGTACAGGTAGAACTCAAAGAAATCTTGCAATGAGTTCAAGGTAGGTCACTCTGTTTCTTCACTGGTTTGTGAAGTCTGTGAAAAACACCACCTTAGTATATTTAGCCCATGAATATATTGTGCTTTAAAAAAAAAAGTCTAGATTTCCACATAGAGTAATTGTAGAATTAAAACCCAAACTGAAATTTCTGTGTCTATATTTGCTCTGTCCTTGATAGAGCAAATGGAAGATCTGCTCAGTCTCCCATGATTTGTTCAAATATCAGTTCATTATTTCTCAAAATCCTAGGTAGAAATAGCAGTTAAGGGTACATCATGGTAGCTGATCTTGAACTTGATATTGACAACAAAAATATATTATAAATGGCTCTAATAAATTTTAAGAATTCAATGAATATCAAAAGTGAACATTTGAAATTCTCAACTTGGAAAAAAATATTGTCAGAACTGCAAACTCACTGATCATCACATTGATTTTCTCAACTTTCCTATTACTCTTTTTGCATCTCATGATACTTGGCCCTTGGGGAAATCCAGTGGGCATAAGAAAGACTGAGTTTCCATATGGGGTAAATATTGTTCATTAATACTCAGTTCCACTAATTGGTTTCATTCCTAATGGTGAGAAGTATTTATAAATATTTGTCTTGAGAAATAATAGTGAATCTAAAAAGGAGTTAACCTCCGGGTTTCTCAATCCTTGAAGTTGTTGCAGGTAAAACCTGAGACTGAGCAGGTAGGGAGGAAAACTAATTCTCTAGCATTTGGTTGCATACTAGCCCCTCCCTTTTTTGCTTCCCACATTTTATTGCTCTTTCTGCCTCCCTATTTTCTTTCTTAATTCTCTTTATTTCAATGATTTTCACTCATGTAGTTTGATAACCCTCTGATCTCATTCTCAAATGTTAATCATATTATAAGATGGACATAAGGTATTTTTCAAAGCACAAGTATTTTGTTAAAGTGGTATGTGAAGAATAATACGATCAGAAAAATAAAAAATAATGCCCACGCCCTGACTATTCCATTACAACCGAGCACAACTTGAAAAAGTATACAAGCTTTGTGTTTACTAGAATTCAATTACTGTTTCCCCTACTGAAGAATTTTTGGTTGGTTTCCTAAAAATCATCAAAAGCATCACAACAGATAACACTGAGTACTTACGTCAGATCATTTTCTGATGTTTTTCATGTTTTAACTCATTTAGTCCTCAAAACAATCATATGAGGTCACTATGAGTCAAAACTGACTTGCCGGCCCTCAACAATTCCAAAAACATATTTCTAGAGTTTTAATCACGAACGGATGTTGAAATTTATCCAATAACTGTTCAGTATATCAGTTTGCTAAGAGTTTTAAGGAAATCCACTCTGATCTCTATTTGTCCAGTAAAGCAAGAAATTCAGAGACAGAGAGTTTGCAAGTTAGTGTGAGAATGTTAATGTGCAGGCTACAGAAAATTCATGAGATTATACAGGTAGGAAAACATGTAGCAAAGCGGTCAGTGAAATCTTTGAGAGGCAAAAACAAAAGGTTTGATATTAGAATAAGAAGGGAAGTAACACTATTTGCCTTCATCTAATATATTCAAAATTTTATTTCTTTTTTCATGTAATCACACTAATCATTACTATAATATTTTCATTTTCTTTTTTTTTTCTTCTTGTCCATTCATTGATGTATAATTCAGTATATGTAATTAGCAGAGTAAATAGAAAATCAACTCTTAGTGCCACTGATCGTAACACTTCCTCAATTCCTATCTACAGGTCATTTGAAAATCAGCTCTTCTGTCCCGGTCAATGGGTGAGCTAAATGACTCTGTGATTTCTGAGTTTGTGTTGCTGGGACTCTCCAGTTCTTGGGAAAGTAAAGTTTTTCTTGCATTGACATTCTCTTTGCTCTATTGAGGGATCATCCTGGGAAACCTTTTCATTTTGTTTTTAGTGATTCTTGATTCTCACTTACATTCCCCTATGTACTTCCTGCTGGCCAACCTGTCCCTCATTGACATGGGGCTTTCCTCTACCACAGTCCCCAAGATGATCACAGACCTTTTAAATGAATACAAAGCAATTTCTTTCCAAGGCTGTATGACACAGATATGCTTCATCCACATCTTAGGAGGAGTGGAGATGGTGTTACTCATAGCCATGGCATTTGACAGGTACACAGCAATCTGTAAACCTCTTCGCTACTTGAACATCATGAATCCTAAAATATGTGTTTCATTTGTAGTCACTGGCTGGGTAACTGGGGTTGTCCATACTATGTCTCAGTTTTCATTTGTTGTTAACTTGCCCTTCTGTGGGCCCAATAAAATAGACAGCTTTTTTTGTGACTTTCCCAGGATCATAAAACTTGCTTGCACAGATGGATACAAATTTGAGTTTATTATTGCTGCCAATAGTGGGTTCATTAGCATGGGCACCTTCTTCCTGCTAATCCTTTCCTATGCCTTCATTTTGGTCACTGTCTGGAAACGGTCCTCAGGTGATTTATCCAAGGCATTTGTCACATTGTCAGCTCACATCACTGTGGTTGTTCTTTTTTTCACTCCATGTGTGTTTCTCTATGTGTGGCCTTTCCCCACATCATCACTTGATAAATACCTATTCATTGTTGACTTTGCTATCACCCCTATCTTGAATCCTGCCATCTATACATTAAGGAACAAAGACATGAAGACAGCAATAAAAAGACTGCACAAACAGCAATATTATATGAGATTTTGCTGACCAGACCTGTCTTTGGAGCTCTAAAATTCTATACCTACCTGCCTGTTAGAAATCTCCATTTAAGCTTCATACATTTAACATGGCCATAATTGAATGAATTATCTATTTCTTTAAACCTGTTTCTGCTTCTCTAGTAGAATTTTTACTGATTACCTTTACTACAACGGGAAAAGTGAGAGGTGTTATTGTTATCTCTATCCCCTGATTTCCAGACACATGTTTTTCAACATAAGGGACATCAAAACCAAAAAAACCAAACCCAGTGCCGTTAAGTCAACTCCGACTCATAGTGACCCTATAGACAGAGTAGAACTGCCCCATAGAGCTTCCAAGGAGCGCCTGGTGGGTTTGAACTGCCAACCCTTTGGTTAGCAGCTGTAGCGCTTAACCACTACGCCACCAGGGTTTCCATAAGGGACATAGACCCATCCAAAGGTCATTTGTCAAAGTTTATATATTGAAGCACAGACCCACCAGGTCGGCTGTGTGCTATCTTCAGGGTGGTGACTCAGTTTTGATTTTAAAAAGCTATTGCAGTGTTCTATCAGATAGACAGCTTCTAGTTGTTTCAATATGTAGTAGGATCAGTGGGCTTCCTAGTTATGTGTGCTTTTGCACACTTTCTTTGCTATAAAATAGATTCTCTTGGTTCAAGAAAATATTATGCAGAATTTCATATTGGAAATCAGTCAATCTTTGAGCCCTTGGATAGTGGTGTACTTAAAGAAAGACAAACCGTACTCAGGATACATCTTAATCCTAGTGAGAAAAATCCCTGCCTCCTCCAATTTGGAAGGGTCCAATGTAAGCAAGTAAGCTTAAGTGATTGATTTCAGTCCTCAAAAAATGGTATCCTTTCAAGGATGCACTTGTGCTGCTCACAGGTCAAACAGTCTACAGTGATAGAAGCTAGAAAGGCTCATTCTCGCAGAATTTCGTACTTAGCCTTCCTTTATACCATGATATCTTTTTCACTCATGGGCTCAATATGGAAACAGGGCATTATATGGGAAGGTGTTATCAGTTTTTTGCCCCTTCACTTAAGCAGTTAAACACTGGATACCTAGTTAATGTTTCTTTATATTAAGATCTCATTCTTCAAATACATTTTGCAGTTTCTGTCTCCTGGCTGAAAACTAGCTGACACATTTCATCCCCAAGAGAAGAAAAGAATAGAAAGACCTAAATATTTACACTAGTGAATTCTTCCAAACATTTAAGAGAAAAAAACATTCCTAATAAACTCCTTTAGAAACATATAAAAAGATGCAGTTTTATGTACAAAATTAAATAAAGGATCTCTACTGCTAACAAAGAAATTAAAATATGTGACCTTTGGATGTGTCCATATTTAATGAGCCAATCACAATGCTCAAATTCCACTCCCTGAGTATGACCCAGTAGAATTAACCCTACAGCACATGAACAGTAATCAGTGCCTGGAGAAAGCCATGAAAGAGAATAGTCAGGTGCCCAGCACTAGAGACTGCAATGGAAGATGTCACCCTTCCAGAAATATCTGGAGACCAAATTTGCAGAAAAATAAGGATTAACTGAACTACCTCAGCATACCTTTCTGCTACATTCTTAAGTAGCAAAAAAGGAAAGATATTTTCCTGCTTTTCGGAATATAAAGTCTGTCAGCCATTAAAACCTAGACTCCTCTAGTTTTTCACTAGTTGTAAACTGGCTTTTCTGTCCAAGGGCATGACACTATATGCTATTGAGAATGTACACACTGACACAGATTGAAAGAGTTGATCATTGAGAATTATTATAAAGCATATCAGACAATGAAGTAATCAGCACATGCTTTCTGAAGAGTTGTGGCTTTTATAGCTTGCTCGTACATTAGTATTTTCTGATGAACATGCTGTGTGAATGAAGAGATTTCTAAGAATTATGACAGAATTTGTATTTCTGCCTTTTAAATATTCATTTTAGTCAATTCTAAAGGTTTGAGTTTCAAAATTTTCAGTTCTACACATTAGAAAAATTGTTTATTGAAACATTCTTTATCACGTATGCCAACTTAGATTATGACAGATTTAAAATTCTGAACATAGGAGTTGCTTCTGCAGCTTTTTATTCTGCCTGTAGAATTGGTGGTGATTACAGTGTTACTACACAGGCCATCCACGCTTATAAGCTTAGTTGTTTAATTTTGAAACAAAATGTTTTAAAAATACATCGTTCAAAAAATTACATGGATATATATTAAATTCAAGAAGCTTTGGTGGTGCAGTGGCTAAAGCGCTCAGTAGCTAACCAAAAGGTCTGGTTAGAACCCAACGAGCCACTCCACAGGAAAAAAAATGTGGCAGTCTGCTTTCAACGATTACAGGCTTGGAAACCCTATGGGGCAGCTCTACTCTGTCCTGTAGGGCCACTAGGAGTCAGAAATGACAGCAGCAGGTATATTAAGTTAAGGCCAAAAAACCATACATCCAATTTCCTCCAGCTAGATCCTAGCTCCCATGTAAGGCATATATGTATAGAACATGCATGCTCTTCTATTAATTTTGTCTAGTAGGACACAATGACACATGATATTTCATGAAAAGGCAAAATACTGAGAAATAAAATATAACTCTGTGTTAAGCACAGATTTTCCTTGGTCATCTCAGGTGCAGTTTGTGATAAAGGTGTTATGTGACTGCCTCCACCAACACACACACTTCAAGATTATTTCAGTGTGACAGCCATAATAGATATGTTTTTCAGTTCCTCACTTTTGTAGCATATGTGCAAAGTGAAACCGGAATACAATAGTTTACTTACTTGCTTATCCATGATTTTCATTCTTTAATTTTATAAACTATATTTGTGCATGGAGGCATTGCTGGAACAATTCCAAACCAGGCACTCTCCTCACACACCCTCTCTTCAGCCCGGTTGTCCATGCAACACACATCCATTGACAAAACCTGTGAAGTCCCACAATTCTACCCCTTATTATGATCTGAAATTTGCGCTTCAAATCCCAATAAGCCATTTTTAATGTGTAAAAGGAATAATCCAGGAAAGCTCTGTACTTTCTAATGAACTCACGGATCTCTGCTTTGTATCACCCAAACATAACAAAAATAAAGGTATATTTTTAACAAATTCTAGGGTCGCTATAAGTCAGAATGGACTCGACAGCAATAGGTTTGGTGTTTTTTTTTTTTTTTTTGCTTATTTATCTAGCTAGAGAACACTTAAAATACATTTTAAAAGCAGCCACTACGTTTGAATAAAAATAAAAATTTTATACTATATAAATTAGAATGAAAATGCAGGCTTCCATATTCTATATATGCAAAAAATGAATAGGATATCCATAACTATGTCTGTTTTTATGTACACACAAAATTATATACTTTTATGGAAAGAACACTGGATCAATATATTTCAAACTGTGGACACCTGTTATTTCTAGTGAGAAGAATAGGAACAGAGGAAGGGAAATGAAGGATGAGGTTTATGTTTACTTTGTACATATCTAAATTTTTTGAAACATTCATGTAGTATTTTGCACAATGGGACTAAATTCATATAATGTTTTATAAATTAACATAAAGTAAATGGTAGCCTCCCAATATTGCTTTGTTTCTTAGAGAAATGCTAATAAAGTTTTTTCACTCTTACAGAGTTTACTATTATAATTGTGTTAAGTGAGATTTCTCTGCTTTCAACAATCCCTGCAAAACCAGCAGTTTAAAGTTGGAAATTCAGTTTTGGGCATGATGACCGGCTTATGTCATCAGCTGCCACCATTAGCCATCACCAACTACCCACATAAGTCATCTTATTTCTGCTGGGACTGGAAGAGACAGCTTAGTTCCAACACACAAACTATAGCTGTACACCAAAATAAAATAAGAGTGAACAAGTGAAACGAAGAACATTTTAAAACTCTACTTCCATTTCTAGAATCTTTATCATTGAATTTACTCTGTATCTTTGGCTCCAAATTTGATAAAAGGCACACTATTAGGTATAGGGTTGCTATGAGTCGAAGCTGACTCAACGGCAGTGGTGGTGGTGGTGGTGGTGGATCTGGTGAGGCTCTCCATTCAAGAAAAGTTGAAACCAATATGTCTTCCAGGAACAAATCTGTCTATAAACATTGTTCTACCCACAACACAGAGATGGAAAGTTCCTCCCCCACAGAAGCCATGATCCACAATAGAGTCCACACTGAGGATAACACTTTCCCATAAACACTTGTACAAAAAGAAAGTATATTAATTGTTCTGTTTCATTCTGACTACGTGTCAGGGTTTAGTTACAGTTCAGAATAAGCTTTTAGCCATGAAGAAGAACGTGATCACAGATAATGATGTGTCTATTGTGAGATATATTTTATATTGGGTAATAATTTCTTAACTTCTTTAATTTCCTTCCTCTCTCACATTTAAAATAAATTTCGTAGTATTTTAATATCAACTTTCTCTAGAGATATTTACTGGAATTTTCTGGAAGTTTTGCATAGATTCTAGAAACATCGAGAATTTCTTCTCCCAGCTAATTTCTGGGACTTCTGAAGTCACTAGGACAAAGGGCGCTGAGCAAAGGGAATGTCTTCTGTACAGCCTCAGAGCTCCCTGGATGCACATGTTGAGGAGGGTTTCTTCTTACAGATTCACAGTTCTCCTGAATTATGTTACAGCCTCAGGTCCAGATACATAACTATAATTCACAGAAATTGGTTGCTAACAGTTTATGTCAGAAAGAACGTGAATGAACAACATGGAGGCAGCCTTCAGAAAGCTACGAGAAACAGTTCTTCACCGTGCAAACAGAATTCAGCTTTTGGAATTTAACGGAGTTAGAATGACACCATGGAAGGAGGACTCCCGAGTCAGAGGACCTTGGATGTGCACCCCAGTCATGCTGCTTCCCAGCTCAGTGGCTTTTCACAAGTTACTCTGCACCATAACTTCTCAACAATAAAATTCATTTCATGTGGTTACCATGAAGATTAAATCAGTCAATCTGAGCTAAAGTTCCTGGCGCGTGAGATGTATTCAGATTTTCTGATTTTTTTTTTTTTTTTGGACATCCCTGTATTTTTATCTCATCTCTAGGGAGAGTTCTGCTTTGAGTTATTTGATGACAAAAATTTAAGCCTTTGGAACCTGGAGATTTACTTCTTCCACCTTGAACACCCTCTGCTTTGAAATTTATAGCATTATCAGTCTGGCTATTAACATGAATTAATTATTATAGTACTATTAATACTTTGTCTTTTCTAAATCAACATAAAATATGAGTAACAACTTTCAGAGATAGTAGCAAGGGTGGGAAAACAGGCACAAGCTTTGATATAACCCACAGCACTCAGAACGTCTTTCATCTGAAGTACCCAGTATCGAATAAGCCATGTAGCATGAATATAGTCAATAAATTCATTTTTTTAAAAGCAAGTAAAACATAAATCTGCCTTTTTATTTTTGTAAAATATATGTTACACAAATTTGTCAATTTAACATCTTTCATGTGCACAGTTCAGTGTCACCAATTACGTCATTCATGTTGTACAACCATCACCAATATCCATTGTCAAATTTTCCATCACCATAGATGAAAGCTGAATTCTTCCTAAACAATTATTCCCTCTTTTCCCCTACCAACTGCCCCTGGTAAGCAGTACTGAACTCTGATCTCTATACATTTGCTTTTTCTAGGTATCTCATATAAGTGAGATCATACAGGATTTGTCCTTTTGTGACTGCCTTACTTCACTCAACATAGTGTTTTCCAGGTTCATTCATGTTGTAGTATGTGCCAGGACTTCATTTCCCTTCACTGCTAAGTGTTTTTCCATTGCAAGTTTATAACACATTTTGTTTATCCATTCATCTGCAGATGGACATTTGAGTTGTTTTATCTACTATGAGTAGTGCTGAGATGAATATTGGTGTTACTTCACTGAAAAAAAAAAAAAAGATCCTCCCAATGTCTGATATTTTCTAATTCCACACTTTTTGAAAACTTTGCCAGCACTTTTAAAGTTAGAAAACTTCTATATTCACACACCCTAAGGGTGAGCCCACATCAAATTAGAGGAAATTTTAAACAATTTGTACTAACACTAGTGATAAACATGTTTACCGAACATCGTTACATTTGGCTACTTATTTCCTCTTTTTTGAAAATAATTCGTAATAAGAATTACTTCACTAAATACACAATTAACGACATGACCTAGCAATTGCATTCTTAGGTATTTATCCAAGTGAAATGAAAACTTACTTTAACACATAAACCTGTGCATGGATGTCTATAGTGGCTTTATTCTTAATCAATAAAAATTGGAAACAACTTTAATGCCCTTCACTGAGGAGTGGATAAAGAAACTGTGACACATCTGTGCAGTGGAATACTATTTAGCAAGAAAAAGCAACTACTGGTACATGCGACGAGAAGAACAAATTTCAAGTACCTTACACTGAGTTAAATAGTCAGACTCTAAAGTTTACAGACTGTATGGTTCCATTATTTTACCTTCTGGAAAAAGCAAAACTACAGGGACAGAAATCAGATCAGTGGTTACCTGGGGCAGGGTGGGAGGGACAGTTAACTATAAAGTAGTTCAGGAGACTTTGGCGGGTAATGGAACTGTTCTATATCTTGATGGTGTGGCTGTTACCCATATGAGTGTTTAACTGCAAAACTGTATCCTTAAAAGCTCTTTGCATTGCAAAGATTTTGCTTTTTAAGACTCAGAGAAATCATATACTCCCTAAACCAAAATAAACTCTCCTTTAAACAAATGTTCTTCCCTAGATGCTACCTCATCTAGGTCCTTCTCTTATTAGCTGTGTGACTTAGGAAAATAACTTAGCCTCTTTTAGCCAGTTTTTTCATATGTAAATGGTTGTATGGGTTATCATGATTATATGAGATAGTGCCTGAAAAGTGTTTTGCACCGCCCAAGCAAGTGCTGAATCTTTCTGTTCCCAGATTGAGATGTTTATGAACACTAGACCTCAGGTCACAATAATGACTAGTAAAACACATTGCTGTCAAGTCACTTTCAACTCCTAGTGACCCTGTAGGACAGAGTATAACTGCCCCACAGAGTTTCCAAGGAGTGCCTAGTGAATTTGAACTGCCAGCCTTTTGGTTAATGGCCCTAGCACTTATCCACTATGCCACTAGGGACTAGTAGAGTGAATAAATTCATTTAAATACTTTGAGATCTAGAAATAAAAGGGATAAACCAAAGACTGATTGGGAGAGGGGGAGAAAAGAAGGACAGGAGTAGGGACAGTAAGAAACAGGAGAAAAGAAAGAAATGGGAATTTAAAATGACTTTTTATATCTAATTTATTTAAAATCAAAACAACAAACAAGAAAAACCTCTCCAACGGCATATTATGTTAATGTGTACACTTATCATCATCTATAAGAACAGTAATAGAATGATACACTCCAAGTTTTTGGTAGTTGTTACCTCCAAGAAGTAGGTAAGAGTGGAAAGGGGTGGATGAAGGGGGGACTTCAATATTTCCTCCAAATATATCTATTAAGTTGTTTGAATCTTAATAAATCAGACTTGTGATCAGCGGGCTGTCACCCCTTCACCTATATAACTCATCTAACTTCCGCTGAGACTAGAACTGACATCTGAGTTCAATTTCATGACATAGTAAATACAGAGTAAAAGAAAGAAAGTCATAGGCTCCTAACCAACATAAAAATAGAAAAATACGTGAAACTTCTTTTTATTAATTAGTGGATGTAGCTCTTAACCACTGTGCCACCAAGGCTCCTTATCATATTTTAGTGAGCTTTTTAGTTGTATTTAACTTATATGTCTTTAACTTAGCTCGTTAGTAGATACATTAGTAGATGATGCTCTCAAACCAGGAAAAGTTGGAAGCTGCGGAATCCCTGAGGAGTATGATACAAAAAGTCATTCCAAATACTTGACTCTATTTAAAATACAGAGGTAGAAAATTTCCCAGGCCAGAGGATACTCTTCACACTGTATATATGTATATAGGCTGCAATAAGGAGAACACACACTCACTAATCCTCGTTGCAGCAAAAATAAATTGGACTTCATTTCAGATTGAAGGTAGAATGCAAAGTAAGCCTTATCAGCAAACAAAGATTTGGTTTCAGAGATGATCTCTGTAGGATAAGTATATCCCAAACTAGCTGACTTTTTAATTTTCACCCTTAATATCCCAATTTAAGACTAAGTTTTTTTTTTCTTTGCTGTAGCATTTTTTGGTACATACCTATTAAGCTTAGAGTACTACATGTGCTACTTAGTTGATGTGTTTACAGGAAAGATGAATTTTCATTTCCAACTGATCCCTGGGACTTCTGGACTCCTTACACAGTCTTGCATAACAAAAGCACTGCCCTTCTACAATGTTAGCCATTTCCAGCACCCAAGTTGGGGAAGAGCTGTTTTCACAGGCATTCTGCCTTTTGCTGGTATTTTCTATTTACTTTTGGACTTTGCCTTGTTCTATCATTTGATTGAAGCAATAAACACAGGAAAATCTCAGTAATTTAGATTAAGTACATTCCAATTTGAAGATAAAAACTGAAGTTAGATTGATTTTTGTATACATGCAGAAATTGTTGAATTGGTATGTTTTGCTGTATATATTTTCAACAATTAAAAAAGGACGAGAAATGCATAAAAATGATTTTTGTATAAACATAAATGTCTTTTCTTATCATTTGGGGCATTTACTTTTCTTTGTGTGTGAATTATCTCTTCATAAACAAATTATTTAAGAAATCTTATTTGTTTTCTTAGTGTTTCAAAACCAGTGTTCTTACCATAAACTTTCTCTAATAGAGAAATTATGTTGGAGGCTTTGGAATCAGACCTCAGATTATATTCCAGTTATGCCACCTTATAGCTAGATGGCTTGGGAAATCAGGTTGTCTCATTTGTAAAATGGCAATAAAAGTTGTGATGATTAAAACAGATAGTTTGTAATGTGCTAAGTACAGCACCTGGTTTACAATAGGCGCTAGTTAGGCAACTTTTAATCTCTGTTTACATATACAGAAAGCGTAATAGGAAAAATTGAGAGATAAAGATGTACAAAGGAAGAAACGGAAGGGAGGATGAAGGGAAGGAGGAAAGAAAGAACGGAAGAAAGAATGGTTTGGCTTTCTGGCTTAGGGAAAATATGGTTTTGTTTTGTTTCTCACTGGGGTGAATTTAAGTAAAACAACTAAATTGTTTAAGGAAAAATGAAATTAGAATTTATATTTTATCCCAGGAAGGGCAGTTGGGAGTAAAATTAGCTTTCATACATCTGTCATTTAAGGTACTTTCCAAAAAATGCTCCTTCTTGCCAGAGAAGGCCAAAGACCAGTCAATATATATAAGAGTTATCATTTCTCAGGCCAAGGTACATATAGTTTTGCAGAAATAGCCTCTTACTAGGAGATTAGAAATGCAAAGTAGTAGCTAATAATAGAAATGTGTAACCAGTTTCTGTGGTCTTCTTTGGAAAATAAACTTTTCTAAAATCATTTGATGAACAGTTTTTCCCAGTATTTGCAGTAGACTTTAAATTCCGTCTCCACACAAGTTTCCATTTAGCAACCAATTTGTTCCTGAGAAGCGTGTTTTGCATCAATGCAGTATTACATTATGGTCTTGGGTCAATTTTGGTAAAAGAGAGAGTTTCTAAATATATTTTGGAGCTAAGAAATCAAGACTGGTCTGTCGGATTTCCTGCAAGACAGGTACATTCAGGTCTTGGAGAAATTGTTTAAAGAGAATATTATTATATTTTTAATCTGACTTTATTTTTGATACCCATAAGTACTGTGTTTCCAATGGGTAACATTTTGAGCTGCTTTTCTAAACTTAATTAGCTTCCCTTCTTGGCTGCAAGGTTATGCTCTTTTTGAGAAATAGTTATTAATTTAAACTTTGAGCCTAGTACAATGATAATATTTCAATTTTTTGTATGAGAAACTTTATCTGCCCTCTAACACCTGAACATTAAATTCTTATTTCCATTCCAGAAGTTCCCAGTTTATCTCTTGCTCTTTGGGTCACATTATAACAAAGTGAATTAAATGGAAGAAGCAAATCGGTCTGTGGTGTCAGAGTTTATTTTTAGTGGACTTTGTAATTCAAGGGAGCTCCAAAGCTTCCTCCTACTGCCATTTTCTATGCTCTACCTGATGACTGTTGTAGGCAACCTCCTCGTTGTGCTCTTGATCATCTCTGATCCTCATCTCCATTCCCCCATGTACTTCCTCTTGGCCAATCTTTCATTTGTTGACTTCTGCCTTTCCTCAGTCACCACCCCTAAACTAACCACAGACTTCCTAAAGGATAACAAGACCATCTCCTTTAGAGGCTGTATGAGCCAGATTCTCTGTGTGCACTTCTTTGGAGGTGGTGAGATGGTGCTGCTTGTGACAATGGCCTATGACCGTTATGTGGCCATCTGCAAGCCACTCCATTACTCCAGCATCATGGACAGACAAAAATGCCTCTGGCTAGTTTTGATATCATGGATCATTGGCTTTGTGCATGCCATGAGTCAAATGGCAATGATTCTGGAACTGCCATTCTGTGGACCCAGAGTAGTGGACAGCTTTTTCTGTGATATCCCTTTGGTGATCAAACTAGCCTGCATGGATACACATACTCTGGGAACATTGATAAACACTGACAGTGGGGTCTTGGCAACAACCTGCTTCATTCTCTTGCTGATATCCTACACCTATATCCTATTAACTGTTCGCCTTCGCACTAAGGATGGGCCATCAAAGGCACTCTCTACCTGTGTTTCCCACATCATAGTGGTGGTGTTGTTCTTTGGACCCTGCATCTTCATCTATCTGTGGCCACTCAGCACCACTTGGGTGGACAAGTTTCTTGCTGTGTTTTACACAGTCATCACGCCTCTCCTGAATCCAGCCATTTACACACTGAGAAATAAAGAGATTAAAAATGCTGTAAAGAGACTGATAAGTCACGATATGAATTCAAGGGATAATTTTTATATTTCTTGTGTAATCAGAAAATCCTCTTTATTCACTTTAATACTGCCATGGCTTGACCTGTAAACTGAACTAGAAATAATGCCTTGTTTGTACCTATAAACTATGAGCATTCCCAGATGTATTACTTGTGTTTATAAAAAACACTTTTTTTATTCACTCTAACCCTAACTTTACTAGAGTTCTAAAGACATTTGGGTGATAAGCATCCACTTAGAAGAAAAGATGAATGACTCTAACCATAGTACTATTATGCCTGTACTGCACAACATAATCCATTTAATTCAAGCATTCAACTCTTGGCCATTTTTTAAAGGTTGAGTTTCCCTTGAAAGACTTTCCTTAAATACACAGCAAAAGTCTTTGAAAATCCTTTGAAATATAATTTTTTCTCTCCTGTTAATAAATTAATTTTGTTATTATAGTTTTATTTCACATAAAGAAATAAGAAAAGGGAGTTGTGAGGGTAGAAAAGACTGCCTTGATGAAGGCAAAAGAAATTTAAACTGATGAGAAGAAAGTCAAGAAGAAACAATAAGAACAGCACAATGAAATTGCCTGTGTTCATTCACTGCAGGGCTCAGATACACTGTATGGCTCTCAGTGAGATACCTAACCAACTTTCTTCTTTCTAAGGAGGCCCTTACTGGACATCGGAAATGAATAAATAGAATGCATATATGTTTTTATACACACACCTCTATCTCTCTCCTGCACGTATGCAAACATTATAGTACGTGCAAAAGGAAAATGCATGCAGTTGGTTTTATTGTTGGTAGGGTGAGAAAGGGATGACCAATTATACCAGCACCATATATCCTTTTTAAATAAAGTTGCCTTGCAATATTGTATATTCTGTATCTTTGCAAAATATGCGTCAAACCTTTACAATATCTTAAATTCTAATTTAACTCATGAACAGACGAAAGTTATGGTCATGATTTCTTGTGGTGTGATTACGATACCAACACTTAAAAAGAAATTAAACGCAAATCAATGTAATTCATGTTTCAGAAAGAATCACAATGGAAAACTAAAAACATTTTAAACTGAACACTAATAAAAATATAGCATATAGAGCACACAGAATTCAGCTATAGGTATGCGTGTGAGGACTTTATCATAGATCCATATACTAAAAATAGAAAAGCTACATATTAATGATTCAAGTATCTACCTCAAGAACATTAACCTAAAAAAAAGTAGAAGGAAATAAAAATTATAAGAAAAAAAATTAATGAAATTAAGAAAACAATAAAAAAGAATCAACCAAAACAAAGTTAGTCCTTTGAAAAGATTAATAAAATTGATAATACATTAGCAAGGCTGATCAAGAAGAATAAATTACCAAGACCAGGGAAAGAGATATCTCTACAAATTCTTCTATCTGTCACAAGATTATAAGAGGATATTATGTACAACTTTATACCAATATATTTAAAATTCTACATAAATGAGAAGCTTTCTATTAAGAACCAGTTATTAAAACAAGAAAATCTTGGTACAAAATTTATTAAAGAAGTTGAATCTGCAATTAAAGCATTTTTCTGTCCCAATTATTGTCTCTCAGCTCGAAGCCTACTGATTGATACTCTACTTTCCGATGGAGCTGGAACTCTAAAACCACATTTCTGTTTTCCCATCTGGATCCATTTTACGCTCTAACAATTAGATATGCTACAGGGAGACTGCCTGGTTGAAAAGGGGAAACCTACTTACTCCTTCCTATTTGCTCCTTGTGGGCTCTCTCGTGGCTTGCTGGGCCCACGAGCATCACCACAGCCACCTAGCAACAGTAGTTCCTTCCGATGAAAGCATCTGAATCCAGGTTGCAGTTTTTCTAACAGTTGCACAACTAAACATATCGTGAGCCCTTAAAGATAACTGTACCAGCAAGCTGGCAATCTATCTTCAAAACTCCGGGTCCCAGGTCTAAGGAGCCTCTCCTCTGAGCTCAGAGAAACAATCAGTAAGCAAGCTTCACTCCCTCCAAAGAGATCCGAAGCTCAGCCTCACAGGGCTCCTTCTCTAAACAGCTAAGATTCAAACATTCAGCCTCCTCCCTTTGCTCCCACAGCGCTTTGGGGTTATACTGCATCCTACAGTTGCTACCTCTACGATAATTTCGAGCTCTTTTTTAAAATTTCAGACACCTAGTTAACAATTTTATACTTGATGAATTCTTTAAATTCTTTCTGTTCTAATCATTGGGGTAGTTCCTTTTTGCTGACTGAACCATGATACAACTTTGCACAAGAAAAGTGCAGGTCTAAATGTCTTCACTGGTGAATTCTTCAAAACATCTAAGAAAGAAAAAATAAACATTTTCACAGAAACTCCTCTTTAGAACAGAGTAATAGGGAACACTCTTTTTGGCTTAATGTAAGAGATATTATGCTGTATCAAAATTCATTAATAATTCAAAGGAAACATTTGCAAAACCCAATTGCAACATGAAGAATTCTGAGGCCAACAGAACTCCCCAAGTTTATTCAAATTATTTTAGTATGTTTTCTAAGCCAGATACAAGAGGTGAAGGCCCTAACAATGTATGCTTAGCATCATTTACAGAAAGGGAGCTGATTTGGGTCATGACACTTTTTCAATAGTTACTGTGATAATTACATAGCTACTATTGATATTGCCCAGCTGGCTGTATCCAATAAATAAATAAATCCACCAAATTCCATGCTGATTTACCATTAGCAACCTACATAGATCAAAGTATACTGCTAAAAGAATTCCATAGATGAAGATTCTCCGTTATCTTTCTACTAGTAAATATTGTCAGGAGATTCAATTAGCATTTTTACAAGGGGATTAGCCAGTTCATTTATTTCTTTCCTTTTGCTGTTTTTTTCTCCCCAGATGTCCATGTGGTGGGTAATGAGTTTGAGAATCAGCTACTAATCCTTTTTTCTGATGTACTTATGAAGTCAGCTTAAATTTGACATGAAGATCAGATAAGGATATGAGAAAAAAAGTTATAAGCTTACTGCTGTCATGACATAGGTGCAAAAATTCTAAACAAAATAATACCAAAGACAATATATAAAACACTATGTGTGGTATGAGAAAAATAAATAATATATTACAACAATTTTAAAACTGAACTACAAGATTGATTTAGCATTTGGAAAATAATCACTATATTAAGAAAAAGAAGAAAAGTCATACAAATATCTTAATAGATGCATAATAGCATTGTATAATAACCAATACACTTTCATGATGAAACTCTTACCAAACATAGAATGAAAATTACTCAATCTGATAAAGGATATTTACAAAATATTTCCAGCACAAGTTATAGTTAAAGATGAAATATTAGAAACATTTCCCCTAAGAAAGGCAAGTAAACAAAATAAAATATATAAAGAGAAAGAAATTTGTTGTTATTCTTCTTGGGCAACTTATTTATTTAAGAGTTATAAAACCCTTCTGTAGACTCAAGCCTACAACAGTATTTATCTAATCAGTAACATTTAACACACTCTATTGCCTCTTTCATTTCTATTTTCATCAATAGATGGCTAACTTTGATGAGTACAGATATTTTGGGAGAGTACAGATGAATACTAAGGTAGATTTAATAATGTTTTACAAGCAAGTAGGTATTAGCAAAGAAAATTGGACTTCCCTACGAACAAAACCAAAGTACCCTATAGGGCAGTTCTACTCTGTCACATGGGGCCACTATGAGTTGGAAATCTACTCGATGGCACCTAACAACCAGTGAAATGGAGACACAAACCTAGTGGGCTTCTTCAGATTTTGGAGGCAACATATACATCATTTAGGTGTGCTACTTGGCCTATCTATCAAGAGATTGAAAATCTGCTAATTTTGAGTGGAGCCCAGATCAAGAGAAGGCTCTGCAACAGGTTCAGGAGGCCATGCAAACTACTCTGCCAATTGGGCCATATGATCTGGCTAATCCTATGGTGCTTGAAGTGTCAGTGGCAGATAGTGATACTGTTTGTAGACTTTGTCAGGCCCTTATTGGTGAATCACAGCACAGGCTCTTAGAATTTTGGGGCAAGGCCCTGCCATCCTCTTCAGATAACTACTCTCCTTTTGAGAAACAGTTTTTGGCTTGTTACTGACACTTAGTAGAGACTGAACGCTTCACCATGGACCACCAAGTCACCATGTGCCCTGAGCCACCCATCATGAACTGGATGTTGTCTGACCCACAGAGCCATAAAGTTGGACGTGCACAGCAGCATTCCATCATGGAAGTGGTATATAGGAGACTGGGCCTGAGCAGGACCAGAAGTCACAAGTAAGTTGCATGAGGAAGTGGCCCAAATGCCTATGGTCTCCACATCTGTCACAATACCTTACATCTCCTAGTCTGCACCTACGGCATCATGGGGAGTTCCTTAAAATCAATTGACCGAGGTAGAGAAAATTCGTGTCTAGTTTACAGGTGGTTCTGCATGTCAGGCAGACGCCACTCAAAACTGGAGAGCAAAATACTACAATCCCTTCAGGGATGTCCCTGAAGGACAGTGGTGAAGAGACATCCTCCCAATGGTCAGAACATCAGGTGGTGTACCTTGTTGTTCACTTTCCTTGGAAGGAGAAATGCCCAGATGTGTGATTGTATACTGATTCATGGGCTGTGGCCAATGGTTTGGCTGAATGGTCAGGGACTTGGAGGGAATGTGATTGGAAAATTGGAGACAAGTAGGTATGAGGAAAAGGTATGTGGAGACGCCTCTCTGAGTGGCCCAACGAAGTGAAGATATTTGTGACTAATGTGAATGCTCACCAAAGGGTAACTTCAGCAGAGGAAGATTTTAACAATCAAGTGGATAGGGTGACATGTCCTGTGGAAACAAATCATCGTCTTTCCCTAGCCACTACTGTCATTGCCCAATGGGCTCATGAACAGTGTCTATGGTGGCACGGATGGAAGTTTTGCATTGGCTTAGCAAAATGGACTTCCACTCACCAAGGCCAATTTGGCTACAGCCAACGCTGCATGTGCAATCTGCCAGCAGCGAAGACCTACTTTGAGTCTCCAATATGGCACTATTCCTTGAGGTGATCATCCAGCAACCTGGTGGAAGGTTGATTACATAGGACAGATGCTATCAAGAAAATGGCAGCATTTGGTTCTTACTGGATTAGACACCTACTTTGGATATGAGTTTGCCTTCCCTGCACGCAATGCTTATGCTAAAACTGCCATCTGTGGACTTATAGAATGTCTTAACACTATCATTGTATCACACAGCATTGCCTCATATCAAGGGACTCACTTCACAGCAAATGAAATGTGGCAGTGAGCTCATGCTCATGGAATTCACTGGCCTTACCATGTTACCCATCATCCTGAAGCAGCTGGCTTGATAGAATGATGGAATGGCCTTCTAAAGACACAATTACAGCACGAGCTACGGGCAATATCTTGCAGGGTTGGGGCAGTGTTCTCTAGGAGGCTGCATATGCTCTAAACTAGAGTCCAATATATGATGCTGTTTCTCCCATAGCCAGGATTCATGGGTCTAAGAATCAAGGGATGGATATGGCAGTGGCACAATTCACTATTGCCCCTACTGATCCACTCACAATAATTTTGCTTTCTGCCCCATGACCTTATGGTCTGCAGGTCTAGAAGTCTTATTTTCAAAGGAAGAAATGCTCCCACCTGGAGACACATCACTAGTTCCATTGAACTGGAAATTAAGAATGCCACTTGACCAGTTTGGGCTCCTCATGCCTCTGGATCAATAAGCAAAAACAGGCACTACCAAATTAGCTGCTGTGATTGATAGTGATTACCAAAAGGAAATCAGATTGACATTACACAATGGAGGTAAAGAAGAGTATGTCTGGAATGCAGGAGATCCCTTATGGTATCTCAGTACTACCAGGCCTTCTGATTAATGTCAATAGAAAGCTAGAGTAACCCAATTACAGCATGGCTATTAATGGCCCAGGCTCTTCAGAAATGAAGGTTATGTCACCTCACGATTCAAAGAACCACAACCAGCTGGGGTACTTGCTGAGGGTAAAGGGAATATGGGATGGGTGGTGGAAGAATGTAGTTCTAAATACCAGTTATTACCATGTGAGCAGTCGCAGAAATGAGGCTTGTAATTGCTATGAGTATTTCTTTCTTGCATGTATGTATCAGATATTTTTGTTTTTATTACTTATTAAATATAAGACGTAAACAGGGGTAGAGCATTTTCAGTTGTATGTGTTTTAGTTGTATCATATAAGGCAAGTATGACTTTATAATTTTCTTTATTCAGAGATGGGTACAGGTGCCAAGTTGACAAGGGGTGGATTGTGATAGTTAAGGTTGTGTGACAACTTGGCTAGGCCATGATTCTCAGTGGTTTAGCAGTTTTGATGTAGTTTGGCAGCTGTTTAATGAGGTAACCTTCTTTATAATGAGATCTGATATAATGCAATCACTTCCATGATGAGATTTGTTATGAGCAGTTAATCAGTTGAAACGGAGTTTCCTTGGGGGTGTGGCTCATTTCTAACATAGGTGGACATTCTGGCTCACTGGCGGGATTTTTTCTAACATAGGTGGACATTCTGGCTCACTGGCGGGATTTTGCTCACTCTGGATCCTGCAGCTAGCTCCTATTAGCAGCTTACCTGCTGTCTTGTCTGTCAATCTTGGGATTCATTGACCTCCAAAGCCTGTGAGCAAGAGTCCTGCTGTCTGACCTACCAATTTTGGGGTCTCCTACCCTTGCAGCTACATTCATCAGAAGCCTCCAGCCTAACCCACAGACTTGGAACTTTCATGCTTCTATAACTGCATGAGTCATTTCCTTGGTATAAATCTCTCTATATACATATTTATGTGCTTTACTGGTTTCCCGTCTCTAGACAACCCAGCCTAAGACATTAGCTGATAGCTAACAGCTGTTACAACTTCAGATTCCACTGTAACATTCTCCCTGTGGCCATGCTAACCACAAGCTCTTCTGAGACAATGATTGACAATTGTTAGGGTGCCAGAGCCAGGGCATTACTGTCCAATATGGGATTCCTCAAATGGGCCGCCTTTGCTCTGGTTTTCCCCATCCACCTAGTAGAGACTTTCTCAGAGCTGCACTCAGAGCTACTCCACTCATTTCTCCTTCCTTCCTCTCTTCTTTCACAGAGGCCACATTAGTATCTCCTTATGAAGGCTTTCACTTCTGTCTACTTCTGCTTCCCCTTCCCTCTCCTCTTCACAAATATTCCCCCTCAAGAAATACCCTTATAGTTCTGTAGTAATCACCGTTTTACGTAGTACCTGAACTAACACGAGAAACAGTTTTTAACCCAAAAATATTTGTGATCAAACCATTAAGAGTAGGAGTCCCAGATGTTTAAGGGTTACTACCAAAATTGAACGATCAAGCAGAAAACAAGTTTGCTTGCCGCCAAATAACCTACTTCACTCTCATTGTAACGATATGATGTTAGAAGGTATTGTAATTGTGGGTCTATTACTGTCCTGGGGCAGTTGATAAAATAAAAGTAGGATTAAATTTTTTTTAAAATCTAGTATTAGTGTATGAATCCAAGCTTTATTTTTTCTAAACTAATGGCCACAGAAAATCTATCACTTTTCCTCTGTAATTGTCAAGTCAGTATAGATATCAAATCGTGTAACTGTTTATTCACTTTGCCTCCCCTTTTCTTACTGTGTGTATTGCCAAGTGAGGGTATACATTTACTGCTCACTTATTGAATATCTCCTTATCCAATATTAGACATTTACAAGAAATGTAAAATATCTACTATCTGATTGTTTTGTACATTAACAACATACATCTGGCAGTAACGAAGGCTGAAGTGCCAGGTGAGAGTAATGCTGGCTGTGATGGTTAACATCGTGCATCAACTTGTCTGGGCTATGACTCTCAGTGGTTTGGCAGTTATGTAATGATGTAATTTGGCAGTTATGTGATGATGTAGACATCCTCCATTTTTTGATTAGACGTGGTCATCTTCTTCCATTTTTGCATAACGCCAATTTTCACATAACAACCTGGTCTTTGGAACCTAACCATGTCAATAACTGAGGCATGGGTGGATAGTCCCCAACTTACAACATATTCGAGTTACCACATACCACACCTGCGACCATTTATTTCCACAAAGTCGATGCCAGGTTCAAGGCATTTAAAGACAGAATCACGGTGCTGCTTGGAGAAAATGCTGCTGAATTTAACTTAAAACCTTTTCTTATTTACCATTCTGAAAATCCCTCTAACAGACAAAAACATTGACAAAAATAAGCTGCTGGTCTACTACAGGAGTAACTCCAAGGCCAGAATGATGATTGTGTTATTAGAAGACTGGTTTTTAAATTGTTTCATCCCAGAAATGTATACCTACTGCTTTGAAAAGAGCATTCCTTTCCAGATTCTGCTATTTGACAATGCCCCAGGACATGCTCCTCATGTGGATGATCTAAATCAAGATGTGAAAGAGGTGTATGTACCTCTGCATATGACAGCTGTGATTCAAGATCACAGCTGGATCTAGGTTCAATGGCCACCTGCAAGGCATACTACCTACTGACTATGCTTGCCAGGCAATAGCTGCAAAAGATGGAGGTACGGTAACTTACATTATTTCTAGAAGAATTATAATATTCCTCAGTGTATCTGAAACATTGTATTTTCTGGGAGGAAGTTACAGGAAAATACATGCAAGGGATATGGAAAAATTGCTCAGTTATATGAATGTGTTCTAAGCATTTGGTCAGGGTAACATAATGGAAGAGATTGGAGGGAAAGCCTTCCATATACCAAGAATGCTGGATTTAGGGCTTGATATTGCCAATGTGGAACAGCTCGTAGATCACAAAGAAGGGGAGTTGACAGATCAGGACTTAATGGATTTTGAAGAGGAAAGAAATGCTGAAGAAGAAAGAAATAATGAGGAAGAGGTAGGAGAGAAGTTCTCAAAAAATTTTTAAATGGAAGGATTAAGTGAAGTCATTTTCTAAACTAAATCAGGGATTTCCGTTGCTTGAAAACATGGACCCAAATGTTGATCACTTTGCTAAAGTCATTAGGCAGATTCAGGAAGCAATGAGATGTTACTGTGAAATATATGAGGAAAAAAGGAAAAGGGTCATACAGATAGCTCTCACTAATTTTCTGACTAGAAACGCCATTCCCAGGGATAATCCAGATGACCCAGAATATTCCCCAAGCAGAGGTATTACCACAAATGTCAATGTCATTCAATTCTTCTTCAATATTGGTGTAGGTTATTATGATTTGTGTATTTTATATGTATTAAAATATATCCATAAGTTTATATGTAATATCTCCATCCACCAAAGACAAAGACTGAATATATAAAGACACTGATAATAAAAAGCAATGATAATGAAAACTCAAAAAAAAAAAAAAAGATATATTCGACTTACACCAGAACCAGTTTAAGACAGAGTCATCAGAACGGAACTTGTCATTAGTTGGGGACTACCTGTATTCCCATTATATTAAAATCTGTCATTTCTCTAGCTCTCTATATAGAGAATTGGACAATACATTTGGCATAAAAAGTGTTGCCATTAGGCCAAAAAGGATGGTATCCTGGCAGATAATACCACCAGGAAACACATTCAGTTTAATTAACTTGTCTTTCATTTAAAAAGGAACTGAATCAATTCTTCACACTAAATGGACTCAATGCAACAGCTGTACAGATAGAATTCAAAGCAATCCTACAATGAGCCCAAGGTAGGTCACTCTGTTTATTCAGTGGTTTTTGAAGTCTCTGAAAACACCACCGTAGTATATTGAACCAATAAGTATACTCTGCCTTTTTTCTAAACAACGAAAATCATTTGTCTCTAGAATTCTGTACGGAATACTTTTAGATATTAAAACCCCAAGTGAAATTTCTGAGCCTATATTTGCTATACCCTTGATAGAACAAAAGTGTGATTTGCTCTATCGCCCATGATTTTTTCAAATACCAATTCATTATTTCTCAAAAATCTAAGTGAAAATAGCAATTAAGAGTATGTAGTGATAAAAAATTTTTTTTTTTTTTTAGTGATAGTTGATCTTGAACCCGATATTGATGACAGACATTATCAGTTGCACTGATAACATTTAATAATTCAATGACCATCTAAAATTCTCAAGTTGGAAAAAATATTGTCAGAGCTTCAAAATTACTGATAGTCACTTTGAATTGCCAATTTCCCTATTACCCTTTCTCCTAATGCTTGACTCTTGGGAAAATCCAATGTGCAAGACCTAGTTTCCATATGGGGTAAATATTGGTTATTAATACTCAGTTCTTCTGATTGGTTTCATTCTTAGTGGTGGGAAGTATTTATAAATATTTGTCTTGAGCAACAATCATGAATCAGAAAAAAGAAGTTAACCTCTTTGTTTCTCAATCCTTGAAGTTGCTGCAGATAAAACCTGTGACTGACTGAACAGGTAGGTAGGAAACCTATTGTAATTCTCTGGAATCTCGTTGCATAATTTTCCCTGCTTCTTTAGCTCCCCACATTTGCTTTCTCTTTCTGTCTCCCTTTTTCTCTTGTCAACTCTCTTTATACAAACAATATTCACTTATGTTGTTTTATAACCCTCTGGTTTTATTCTTAATAGTTTTAACCATGTTAGGAAATGAACACAAGATATTCCTTAAAGTGGTATATGAAGAATCTTGAATCTTCCACCATCTTTCTCTCTGAATATTAGGATAAGAAAAATAAACAGTAATGCCCGTGTTGTGGCTATTCCACTGCAACTAAGTACAACTTGAAAAAGCATGTTAGCTTTATGTTTGCCTGAAAAGCTAGCTTTATGTTTGCCTGAAGAACTCAATAACTTTTCACAATCTGAAGAACTCTAGGTCTGTTTCCAAAAAATCATAGTAGATAAGACGTTACTGAGTTCTTACTATATGCCAGACCATTTTCTGATATTTTTCTTGTTTCAACTCAGTCCTCAAAACAATTATATGAGATAGAAACTCTTAGTATTTGTCTTTCACAGATAAAGAAATTGAGGCACCATGCAGTTAAGTAGCTCACCCTAGGACACACAACTAGTAAGAGAGGGAGCTGGGAATGCACAGTTTGACTGCAGTGTTAATGCTTTTAATCATCATATTATTTATATGAGTAAAGGAAATGGCTCTTAAATATATTTTCCTATTTCCTTCACTAGTTTTGATACATTTCTAAAACTAAAAAACTATACATCTGAAAATATGTAGATCAACTTGGTGATAAATAATAATAATATTAAAAATCCCACTAGCTGCAGAAATTTTCAGTAAATCCTAAACATTTACTCATGCAAATGCCATTTCTCCCTCTTCCTAAAAAGATTTATACTCTATACCTGTTTCCTTGACTTATTGATATCTTTCCATGCTAGTTAACCTAGACTTGTATAATCATATTTAAAGCTTACATTTTATGAATGTATTCAGCTAGCTAATTTGTCCCTTAATCCTGAGCAGTTAATCTGTTTGCAATTAGTGGTATTGTAAAAAAAAAAAATACTGACAAATAAGGTAAAACAATTTTTCACATATATATTGTGCATTTATTTGCTTTTTTTCACAATTAATTTCAAAATATAGGATTTCTATCTCACAGTTAAAAGAATTTTTACTTCTATTGCCAAATCGCCTTCAGAAATGAATGTATCACCACATTGCCAACAGCTGTGGAGAAGAGGCACTGCTTTCCCAGTCCCACAGCAACACTGGGTTCAATTATTCTGTTAAAAATATACATATATTAAAAAGAACCTATTTCTGAATTTACAGCAAACTTAGAAAGACCTCTTAAACTCAAGCTGATAAAAATTAATTTATACAATTTTATATTTATATTTACCTTCAAATCATTCAGAGTTTATTTTGCTGTAAGATGTAAGGTACGATATTTACAACTTTATGTTCCCAATGTTTAACAACTGCTGCATACTATAAATTTATTAAATAATCCTTTTCCTACATAATTGTAATACCTTCTTTATTTTACAGTAAATATCTAGTATGTATATAATTAAATTTTGACTATTTTTCCCACTTATCTATTGTATTTTAGTCAAATTAGTCATCGTTTAATTACTAAAGGTTCATGACATATTCTAACGTATTTTGTAGAAAGCATTCCCTTGTCTCTCCTAACTCCCATTGCATTACATTTACATTTCAAAATTTCCCTAGTAATTAAAATGGACTGTTAGATCACTATGTAATGTTCCAAAATAACTCCACTAGACTTTTCATGACCACTGCAGTTATTATATATAGTTCAGTGAGAGTTAATATTTTTATAGTTTTAAGTCTATTATTTTTCTATTAGCATGGTTTGATCTTCCTTTTTATACATGTTAACAAATATATAAGAAAAGATTATTTTCAATACATTCAGCACATCTTTTAACATCAGTTTCATTTATAAATGAAATATGTATTCATTATATTAAAAAATTACTACTGAATTTATTATATTTGTTAAAATGCTCATATTATATTTAATAATCATTTAACTAAGTTTTCAAGTACACATTGGTATAATTTGTAAATGCCCATAATTTTGCTACCTTTCCTTCATCTTTATTCTTCTCTAATTTAAAGCAGTACATTCTTGTATTATAGTGTTAGCAGGATTTCCTTTTTGTATTCTTGATTTTAGTGTTACATCATAATCTGATACTGACTGCTGGTTTAAAAATTCTATTAAAAAATCCTGCTAAAAATGTTTTTAAAAATCCTTCCAATATTAGTAAGAGTTTTTATCAGGAGTGGATGTTGAAATTTATCCAATAACTGTTCAGTACATCCATTCCCTAAAAGTTTTATGGAGAATCCTCTGAAATCAAATATAGCTGACTTCTTTCTCTCAGTCATATGCAACGTGCTTTAAGATTTCAACAATTTTTTCTTGATAGAACCACCAAGAGCTTTAAGGAGGAAAGTCACATGATCATATTTGATATTTGTATAGACAGACCTTAGAGTATAGAATGGGCTAGACTTTTGTATGATTGGAGACATAAATATAATTCAGAAGCCTTTTCTATTATAAAGATGAGAAAAATATGTAGACCGGAAGCAAGAAAATGACAATGGAATTGAAGAGAAGGAAAATGAATTGAGAAAATACTTGAGAATTAAAATTGTGCTTCTGGAGATGGAAGGCAAAGGAAGAGCAAGAATGCTATGCACAGGTGTCTATACTGGGCATTTGGGAGATGGGAATGATATTTACAAAATAATTAGAGCATTTTATAAGATTATAAATTCAGTTTTGAAGTACTAATTTGAAGTTGAAACCGGGACTTACACTTGTGAATACCACTTACAGTTTTGTATATATTACTCCGGAGTCCTAAGATAAAGCCACAGATTTTAGAAGTCATCGACTTCTAGGTACTAGTTAAAATTAGTAAAAAACCAAAAACCCGTTGCTGTTGAATCAATTCTGACTCATAGTGAACCAGTAAGACAGAGTAGAACTGCCCCTTTGGGTTTCCAAGGCTGTAATGTCACAGAAGCTGACTGCCACATCTT
Organism: Elephas maximus indicus; assembly: GCF_024166365.1. NCBI lineage: Eukaryota > Metazoa > Chordata > Mammalia > Proboscidea > Elephantidae > Elephas > Elephas maximus. Next base: position 24,870,331 of record NC_064828.1, on the reverse strand, counting down.
TCTCCCACAGAGCAGCTGGTGAGTTCAAACCACTGACCTTTTGGTCAGTAGCTGAGCGCTTAACCACTGTGCCGTGATGGCTCCTTAGAATTAGTAAACTGGTGTTGAATTAAAAAAAAATACTTTGGACAAAGCCTTAATCACATCAAAAATTAAAGATGAAAAGAAAAAAAGTAATCCTGTGTAAGAGAAAGATATGAAGAAGGCAGAAATAATAGGAGAATTAAAAAAAAAAATTTTTTTTTTTTTTTTTTTTTTAATCAGGGGAGTGCTGTCATAGAAATGCTGGGATTACATTCAGCTGCAAGTAACAGAACACATGATTTGCAAAGGCTTAAACAAATTACAGTTTTGTTTTTTTTTTCCTCACATTACAAGATAATCTAAAGGAAAACCATTGCTGTGGTTCGACATGTCCTTTGGGTCCTATATACTTTCTAACTTTTCACTTTATTATTTTTAGTATATGGGTTTGGAATCTCATAACTGCTATATCATTAAGCAGAACATTATCATTAAATGCAGATAAAAAGGACCAGGAAAAGGACCTTTCTCCACATAAATATTTTCTTTTTATTTGAGAAAGAGGCTTCTACACAGTCAACATTGGTTTACATCAAATTAAAATTTCAGGTCAGATGCCCCATCTTAGGCCAATCCATTGCCAAGAACATGTGATTATAGAAATTGGTTTAGAAAAATCATGTACCATTCCCTTGAGCTGAGATGGGGCTACTTTCTCATAAAACTACAAGATTTCAGCCCACTGCCTGAATTAATGGCATTTCTGTTGGCAAGAAAAAGAAAAGGGAATGGCCAAAAAGTAAAGGGCACAGGGAGTTACAGAAAAAAGGGAATGATGAACAGCATTAAATCCTGCAGAACGGTCAAGGAAAATAATGACTGAAGAGTGATGATAATGGTACATATTCAGAATCCAGAGTTTCTTCCTATAAAAAAGAAATGGTTTCAGCTTATCAACTGAATGAAAAGTGAGTATAATATTGTCAATGAAGGGCTGGGGAAAGAAATGAATAATTATTAAGGAACACAGGATTCAGAGTTTTGATATTTTTAAAAAGAGAGCTACTATGTTAATAGGTCAAGGGGAGTAAAGGATTGAATAAAATTTAACTGATGGATCTCCAGGGAATATTCAGGTTGGAATATTGAAGGAGGTGGCGTTAAAGGGCATAGCGCCCTTGGTAGGAGTATGGGTTATGGCGTTCTACATCTCTGGATACAAGACTTGGCTCTGACACTGATCTTTCTGAGACTTAGTTTCATTCAGTCTCATTTGTAAGACAAATCTCGTAAAACAGTATCTATCCCAGAATTTTGTTAAGTTTGAAAAAGACAACGTTCTTAGTACCGTGTCTAACATGAGGGCAGCATTTAATACATGTTATCTATTACTATTACATTTATTTAAATAATATTTTTATGCTTATTAACATTTGATCTCTTGTATACAATATTTTATTGACTATAAAGATCTATGTGTGCACCAATGATAAAAATGTGTCACCACCAACACGGTATGAATAATCTGAATCTGTACAATTGACTTTCATTGTAAACTGTAAAAGGAAAAAAAAAAATATTAAGAAGTTTTGACCTGATGAACTTTATTAGTCCAGTGAAGTAGAAAATTCCACTAAAGAAAATTTCCAAGTTAATTTGAGAGTGTCAACATCCAGGTAACAGAAAATGCCAAAGATTATACAGCTTGAAGAACACTCAGTTAAACTGTTGGAGAGCATGTCCAGAAATTCTTCAGGAGCGAGAACAAAAGATCTAGTAACAGAGCAAGAAGGGAAGTAACCCCATCTGCCTTCTTCTGACATATTCAAATTTTTATTTCTCTTTTTATGGAATCACTTTCTTCACAATCATAATCATTTTGTTTTCTTTATTTTTCTTCTTTCCAATTCAACGATTTATAATTCCACTATATATAACTCACCGAAAAAATTAGCAGAGTAAATAGAAAATCAACTTTTAGTGCCTGTAGTTCTGAAAGTTTCTCATTTCCTATCTACAGGTAATTTGAAAATCAGCTCTTCTATCCCAATCAATGGGTGAAGTAAATGACTCTGATTTCTGAGTTTGTGTTGTTGGGACTCTCCACTTCTTGGGAAACTAAAGTTTTTCTCACAGTGACATTCTCCTTGCTCTATTTAGGGATCATACTAGGAAACCTTTTCATTTTGTTTTTGGTGATTCTTGATGCTCACTTACATTCCCCTATGTACTTCCTGCTGGCCAATCTGTCTCTCATTGACTTGGGTGTTGCCTCTACCACAGTCCCCAAGATGATCACAGACCTTTTAAATGAATACAAAATAATTTCTTTCCAAGGCTGTATGACACAGATATGCTTCATCCACATCTTAGGAGGAGTGGAGATGGTGTTACTCATAGCCATGGCGTTTGACAGGTATACGGCAATCTGCAAGCCTCTTCGCTACATGAACATCATGAATCCTAAAATATGTGTTTCATTCGTAGTCACTGCCTGGGTAACTGGGGTTATCCATGCTATGTCTCAGTTTTCATTTGTTATTAACTTGCCCTTTTGTGGGCCCAAGAAAATAGATAGCTTTTTTGGTGACTTTTCCAGGATCATAAAACTTGCTTGCACAGATGGATACAAATTTGAGTTTATTATTGCTGCCAATAGCGGGTTCATGAGCATGGGCACCTTCTTCCTGCTAATCCTTTCCTATGCCTTCATTTTGGTCACTGTCTGGAAAAGTTCCTCAGGCAACTTATCCAAGGCATTTGTCACATTGTCGGCTCATATCACTGTGGTTGTTCTTTTTATCACTCCATGTGTGTTTCTCTATGTGTGGCCTTTCCCCACATCATCACTTGATAAATACCTGTTCATTTTTGACTTTGCTATCACCCCTATCTTGAATCCTGCCATCTATACATTAAGGAACAAAGACATGAAGATAGCAATAAAAAGACTGAACAAACGTCAGTATTGTGTCAGATTTTGCTGACCATATCTGTCTTTCGAGCTCCAAAATTCTGCATCCACTTGCCTGTTAGAAATCCCACTTTAGCATTCCACGTTTAACATGGCCATAATTGAATGAATTATCTATTGCTTTAAACCTATTTCTACTTCTTCAGTAGAGCATTTACTAATTACTACTATGGGAAAAGTGAGAGGTCTCATTGTTATCTCTATCCCTTGTTTTCTAGACACTTTTTTTTTTTTAACATAAGGGATACAGAAACATCTGAAGGTCATTTGTTCAAATATACATCTTGAAGCAGAGACCCTCAAGTGCGCAGTGTCATCTTCTAAATGGTGACTCAGTTGTCATTTTAAAAAGCTATTCCAGTGTTCTATCAGATAGACAGCTCCCAGTTGTTGCCATATATGGTAAGATCAGTGGAATTCCTAGTTATGTGTGCTTTTGTGCACTTTCTTTGCTATAAAGTGAATTCCCTTGGTTCAGGAAAATATTATGCAGTATTTCATGTTGGAAATCAATCAATCTGTGCAGCATTAGACAGCTGTGCTAGCCAAAGTTCTTACAGAAAGAAAGACAGGCCAAACTCAGGACATATCTTAATCCCAGTAAGGACAAATCCCAGCCTCCTCCAATTTGGAAGGTTCCAATGTAAGCAACTATGCTTCAGTTATTGATTTCAGTCCTCAAAAAATGGTATCATTTCAAGGAACATTTGTGCTGCTGATAGGTCAAACACTCTACATTGACAAAGCTAAAAAAAAAATCATTCAACAAGAATTTCATGCATAGCCTTCCTTTCTACCACGATATCATTTTCATTCATGGGCTCAATGTGGAAACACTAGGTTAGCTAGGAAGAGGTTCTCAATTGTTTCTCCCTTCAGTTAGCTAGTTAAACGCTGTACACCTAGTTAATTGTTCTTTATATTACATTCTCACTCTTCAAATGCATTTGGTGATTTCTGTCTCCTGCCTGAAACCTGGCTGACACATCCCATTCTCAAAAGAAGAAAAGGATAGGAAGACCTAAATGGTTACACTGGTGAATTCTTGCAAACACTTGAGGAAAAAAAAAAAAAAAAAGCACTCCTAAGTAAACTCCTTTAGAAATATATGAAAAGAATGCAGTTTTTACATAAGAGATCAAATGAAGGGTCTCTACTGTCGAAAAAGAAATTAGAACATTTGACCTTTGTTTGGACATTTCCATATTTAATGACCCAGTCACAATGCTCAAGTTCCACTACCTAAAGGCAACCAACTTTGAGTATGAGCCAGTACAATTAACCCTACAATACGTGAACAGTAATCAGTGCCTGGATAAAGCCATGAAGGAGAACAGTCAGGTGACCAGCACTAAAGACTGCAATGGAAGTTGGTCTCAGCAGTGACTTCTTTGAAAAACCACCCTTCCAGAAATATTCGGAGGCCAAATTTACAGAAAAATAAGGATTAATTGAACTACCTGAGCGTACATTTCTGCTACATTCTTAACTGGCAAAAAAGGAAAGGTTATTTTCCAGCTTTTTGGGTATAAAGTTTATCAGCCATTAAAATTTAGACTCCTCTAGTTTTTCATTAGTTGTAAACCAGCCTTCCTGTCCAAAAACATGAAACTAAATACTATTGAGAATGTAGACACTGACAGAAGATTAAAAGAGTCATTCATCAAGAATTATTATAAAGCCTATCAGGCAATGAAGCAATCAACACATATGCTTTCAGGAGAGCTGTACCTTTTATGGTTTGTATATTAGTATTTTCTGATGAACATGCTGTGAGAATGAAGAGACTTCCAAGATTTTTCCTGAGTAGAACTGGTGACCAATATATTAAATATCGATATAAAAATAAATGAAAAAATTGAACCAGGTTCAGTATCATGAAAACAACATGTTTTACAGCAATAATAATAATAAAAAAAAACTATATAGTAAAAGGGTTATAGAACCTTAAATCAGAACTACGAAAACTGGAATTTTTACATAGAGTATCAAATTTCTATGCAGATTTTATGCCTCAGGGAGAAAAAAAAAACTTTTCCTCCGACATTCATTTTGCTTTTAATCTGTGAGTGTCATGGATGCTTTTTTTTTTTTTTTTCCTACTTGTGGTGCTGTAATTGAGCTTAAAAAATGGTTCTTTAAACATTTATTTAATTTCATTCTATGATTTATTTGATTTGGTTTGGGGGCTGTTGGAATTGTAATTTTTAATTGCCTTCTAAAAATGAAATTTTAATATGATTTCTGGTCTCAGCCAAATAAGTTTAGATATCGATCTCAGTTGTTCTTGGGTCAACTGACTTGTAGAATTTCACACACACACACACACACACACACACACACACACACACACACACGTTTTCTTGTTATATGTTCAACTTCCCAGCTTGAGCCAACTGGTTATGCTTAATACCCAAGATTCATGCTACTGTCCTACAGATATTTAGAAACAGAAGTAGTATTTACAGTTTATATGCAGTCCCACACTCACCCTCTCATTTGGTTGCCACAATTTCTGATATTTTATACTGAAACTTCAGAATATTTGCTCAATCACCATCTATTTATCACTCATTGACTTTATCCTCCCTTAACTGGGTTAGTATCGCATTTATCTCAAATACTCAAAAACCTATTCTTTTAAATTCTGACTTTCAGATTCTTAGAACAAGCAGCACCTGATATGAATGTGGCTTTATTTTGGATACATGCAGAGTTTCATCCAAGAAGATTAGAGGGGAAAAGAAATATAACAAATTGTGTATTTGTCTTTTAAATAAACGTTTTAGTCAGTCTAAAGATTTGAATTTCAAATATTTTCAGTTCTACACATCAGAAAAATTGTTTATTGAAACATTCTTTACCACAGATGCTAACTTAGCTTATGATGGATTTAAAAGGCTGAAAATAGGAGTTGCTTCGGCCACCTGCCATTCAATCTGTAGAATTGGTTGGGTGATTATAGTACTGCTACACAGGCCATCCATGCTTATAAATTCAGTTGTATAATTTTGGCACCAAATGTTTTAAAAATACACCATTGAAAAATTATACATATGTATATCAAATTCAAGAAGCTCTAGTGGCACATTGGTTAAAGCACTCATATGCTAACCAAAAGGACAGTGGTTCGAACTCACCAGCCAATCCACAGGAAAAAGATGTGGCAGTCTGCTTCCAAAGATTCGGAAACGCTATGGGGCAGTTCTACTTTGTCCTACAGGGTCACTATGAGTTGGGGACGACTTGACAGCAACGGGTATACGAATTGAGGCAAAAAAAAAAAAAAAAACTTAGATTTTCTCCCTTCAAAATCCTGGCATATAAAGCATATATAAAATGTGCATGCTTTTCCATTTATGTTGTCAAGTAGGACATAATGAAAAATGATATATCATGAAAGGCAAAATATTGAGAAATAAAAGTCTATACTAAGCATGTATTTTGACTCTCAGGTGCAGCTGGCGATAAAGCTGTTATGTGACTGCCTCTACCGCTACCCTTCAAATTCAAGGTTATTTCAGTATAATAGCCATATTTTTATGTGTTTCAACTCCTCACATTGGCTAGCATATACACAAAGTGAAACCAGAATAAAATAGCTTATTTACTTACTTATCCATGATTTCCATTCTTTAAATATAAAAAAACTATATTTGTGCATGGAAACATTCCTGGAACAATTCCCAAACCAGGCACTCTACTCATACCTTCTCTTCAGTGTGGTTGTCCATGGTATATACACCCACTGACAAAACCTGTCAGGCTCCACATTTCTACTCCTTATCTTATTGTGGTCCCAAATTCCAATAAGTCATTTTTTTAAATAATTTTTATTGTGCTTTAAGTGAAAGTTTACAAATCAAGTCAGTCTCTCACACAAAAACCCATATACACCTTGCTTCATACTCCCAATTACTCTCTCTGTCCACTCTGTCTTTTTGTGTCCATTTCACCAGCTTCTAACCCCCTCCACCTTCTCATTTCCCCTCCAGGCAGGAGATGCCAACATAGTCTCAAGTGTCCATCTGATCCAAGAAGCTCACTCCTCACCAGCATCCCTCTCCAACTCATTGTCCAGTCCAATCCATGTCTGAAGAGTTGACTTCAGGAATGGTTCCTGTCCTGGGGCAACAGAAGGTCTGGGGGCTATGACCACCAGGGTCCTTCTAGTCTCAGTCAGACTATTAAGTCTGGTCTTTTTATGAGAATTTGGGGTCTGCATCCCACTGCTCTCCTGGTCCCTCAGGGGTTCTCTGTTGTGTTCCCTGTTAGGGAAGACATTGGTTGTAGCCAGGCACAATTTAGTTCTTCTGGTCTCAGGATGATGTAGTCTCTGGTTCATGTGGCCCTTTCTGTCTCTTGGGCCCGTAATCACCTTGTGTCTTTGAAGTTCTTCATTCTCCTTTGATCCAAGTGGGTTGAGACCAATTGATGCATCTTAGATGGCTGCTTAATAGCGTTTAAGACCCCAAACGCCACTCTCCAAAATGGGATGCAGAATGTTTTCTTGATAGATTTTATTATACCAATTGACTTAGATGTCCCCTGAAACCATGGTCCCCAGACCCCTGCCCCTGCTATGCTGGCCTTCAAAGCATTCAGTTTATTCAGGAAACTTCTTTGCTTTTGGTTTAGTCCAGTTGTGCTGACCTCGCCTGTATTGTGTGCTGTCTTTCCTTCACCTAAAGTAGTTCTTATCTACTACCTAATTAGTGAATACCCTTCTCCCACCCTCCCTCCCTCCCCCCTCTCGTAACCATAAAAGAATGTTTTCTTCTCAGTTTAAACTATTTCTCAAGTTCATATAATAGTGGTCTTATACAGTATTTGTCCTTTTGCAAGTAACTAATTTCACTCAGCGTAATGCCTTCCATGTTCCTCCATGTTATGAAATGTTTCACAGATTCCTCTGTTCTTTATTGATGTGTATTATTCCATTGTGTGACTATACCATGATTTATTTATCCATTCATCCATTGATGGGTACCTTGGTTGCTTCCATCTTTTTGCTATTGTAAACAGTGCTGCAATAAACATGGGTGTGCATATATCTGTTTGTGTAAAGGCTCTTATTTCTCTAGAATATATTCCAAGGAGTGGGATTGCTGGGTCGTATGTAGTACTATTTCTAGCTTTTTAAGGAAGGGCTAAATCGATTTCCAAAGTGATTGTACAATTTGACATTCCCACCAGCAGTATAGAAGTGTTCCAATCTCTCCATAGCCTCTCCAACATTTATTCTTTTGTGTTTTTTGGATTAATGCCAGCCTTGTTGGAGTGAGATGAAATCTCATTGTAGTTTTGATCTGCATATCTCTAATGGCTAATGATCATGAACATTTCCTCATATATCTGTTAGCTACCTGAATGTCTTCTTTAGTGAAGTGTCTATTCATATCTTTTGCCCATTTTTTCGTTGGGTTATTTTTCTTTTTGCAGTTGAGTTTTCTCAGTATCATGTAGATTTTAGAGATCAGGCACTGATCAGAAATGTCATAGCTAAAAACTTTTTCCCAGTCTGCAGGTAGCCTTTTTACTCTTTTGGTGAAGTCTTTGGATGAGCACAGGTGTTTGATTTTTAGGAGCTCCCAGTTATCTAGGTTTTCTTCGGCTTTCTTAATAGTGTTTTGTATACCGTTTATGCCATGTATTAGGGCTCCTAACATTCTCCCTATTTTTTCTTCCATGATCTTTATCATTTTAGATTTTATATTTAGGTCTTTGATCCATTTTGAGTCAGTTTTTGCGCATGGAGTGAGGTATGGGTCTTGTTTCATTTTTTTGCAGATGGATATCCAGTTATGCCAGCACCATTTGTTAAAAAGACTGTCTTTTCCTCATTTCACTGTTTTGGGGCCTTTGTCAAATATCAACTGCTCATATGTGGTGTCTGGATTCTCAATTCCATTCCATTGGTCCGTGTATCTGTTGTTGTACCAGTACCAGGCTGTTTTGACTACTGTGGTGGTATAATAGGCTCTAAAATCAAGTAAAGTAAGGCCTCTCACTTTATTCTTCTTTTTCAGTAATGCCTCACTTATCTGGAGCCTCTTTCCTTTCCATATGAAGCTGGTGATTTGTTTCTCCATCTCATTAAAGAATGTCTTGGGATTTGGATCAGAACTGCATTAAATGTATAGATCGCTTTTGGTAGAATAGACATTTTTATAATGTTAAGTCTTCCTGTCCACGAGCAAGGTATGTTCTTCCACTTATGTAAGTCTCTTGGTTTCTTGCAGAAGCGTACTGTAGTTTTCTTTGTATAAGTCTTTTACATCTCCAGTAAGATTTATTCGTAAGTATTTTATCTTCTTGGGGGCTGCTGTAAATGGCATTGATTTGTTGATTTCCTCTTCGATGTTCTTTTTCTTGGTGTAGAGGAATCCAACTGATTTTTGTATGCTTGTCTTGTATCCCAATGCTCTGTTGAACTCTTCTATTAGTTTCTTGTATCCCAATACTCTGTTGAACTCTTCTATTAGTTTCAGTAGTTTTCTGGAGGATTCCTTGGGGTTTTCTGTGTATAAGATCATGTCATCTGCAAATAGAGATACTTTGACTTCTTCCTTGCCAATCTGGATGCCCTTTATTTCTTTATTAGCCTAATTGCTCTGGCTAGGACTTCCAGCACAATGTTGAATAAGAGTGGTGATAAAGGGCATCCTTGTCTGGTTCCCAAACTCAATGGGAATGTTTTCAGGCTCCCTCCATTTAGGGTGATGTTGGCTGTTGGCTTTGTATGAATGCCCTTTAATATGTTGAGGAATTTTCCTTCTATTTCTATTTTGCTGAGAGTTTTTATCATGAATGAGTGTTGAACTTTGTCAAATGCCTTTTCTGTATCAATTGATAAAATCATGTGATTCTTGTCTTTTGTTTTATTTATGTGGTGGATTACATTAATTGTTTTTCTAATGTTGAACCATCCCTGCATACCTGGTATGAATCCCACTTGGTCATGGTGAATTATTTTTTTGATATGTTGTTGAATTTTATTGGCTAGAATTTTGCTGAGGATTTTTGCACCTACATTCATGAGGGATAACCCAAAACACCACTGCCGTCAAGTCAATTCTGACTCATAGCGACCCTATAGGATGGAGTGGAACTGCCCCATAGAGTTTCCAAGGAGCGCCTGGCAGATTCGAACTGCTGACCTCTTGGTTAGCAGCCGTAGCTCTTAACCGCTATGCCACCAGGGTTTCCTCATGAGGGATATATATCCTGACCTATATCATGAGGGATGCAGGTCTATAATTTTCTTTTCTTGGTGTCTTTACCTGGTTTTGGTATCAGGGATATGGTGCCTTCATAGAATGAGTTTGGTAGTATTCCTTTCTTTTCTATGCCCTGAAATACCTTTAGTAGTAGTGGTGTTATCTCTTCTCTGAAAGTTTGGTAGAACTCTGCAGTGAAGCCATCCAGACTAGGGCATTTTTTGTTGGGAGTTTTTTGATTACCTTTTCAATCTCTTGTTATGGGCCTATTTAGTTGTTCTACCTCTGTTTGTGTTAGTTTAGGTAGGTAGTGTGTTTCTAGGAATTCATCCATTTCTTCTAGGTTTTCAAATTTGTTGGAGTATAGAGTTTCATAGTAATCTGATATGATTATTTTAATTTCAGTTGCTTCTGTTGTAATATTGAACCTCTCATTTCTTATTTGGGTTATTTGCTTCCTCTCCTGTTTTCCTTTTGTCAGTTTGGCCCGTGGTTTATCAATTTTGTTGATTTTTTCAAAAAACCAGCTTTTGGTCTTGTTAATTCTTTCAATTGTTTTTCTGTTTTCTATTTCATTTAGTTCAGCTCTAATTTTTATTATTTATTTTCTTCTGGTGCCTGAGGGTTTCTTTTGTTGCTCTCAATTTGTTCAAGTTGTAGGGATAATTTTTTAATTTTGGCCCTTTCTTCTTTTTGGATGTGTGCATTTATTGATATAAAATGGCCTGTGAGCACCACTTTCGCTGTGTCCCAAAGGTTCTGATAGGAAGTATTTTCATTCTCATTGGATTCTCTGAATTTCTTTATTTCATCCTTAATGTCTTCTATAATCCAGTCTTTTTTAAGCAGGGCATTGTTCAGTTTCCAAGTATTTGATTTTTTTTTTCCCTGCTTTTCCTGTTACTGATTTCCACTTTTATGGCCTTAAGGTCAGAGAAGATGCTTTGTACTATTTCAATGTTTTGGATTCTGCTAAGGCTTGCTTTATGACCTAATATGCGGTTTATTCAAGAGAATGTTCCATGTGCCCTAGAAAAGAAAGTATACTTGGTTGCTGTTCAATGGAGTGTTCTGTATATGTCTATGAGGTCAAGTTGGTTGATTGTGGCCTTTAGATCTTCCATGTCTTTATTGAGCTTCTTGCTGGATGTTCTGTCCCTCACCAAAAGTGGTGTGTTGAAGTCTTCCACTATTATTATGGAGCTGTCTATCTCTGTTTTCAATGCTGATAGAGTTTGTTTTATGTATCTTGCAGCCCTGTCATTGGGTGCATAAATATTTAATAAGGTTATATCTTTTTGGTGTATTGCCCCTTTAATCATTATGTAGTGTCCTTTCTTATCCTTTCTGATGGATTTAACTTTAAAATCTATTTTATCAGAAATTAATATTGCCACTCCTGCTCTTTTTTGATTGTTGTTTGCTTGATATATTTTTTTCCATCCTTTGACTTTTAGTTTGTTTGTGTCTCTAAGACTAAGGTGTATCTCTTGTAGGCAGCATGTAGATGGATCTTGTTTTTTAATCCATTCTGCCACTCTCTGTCTCTTTATTGGTGCATTTAGTCCCTTTACATTCAGGTTAATTATGGATAAGTATGAATTTAGTGCTATCATTTTGATGTCTTTTTTTGTGTGTTGACAGTTTCTTTTTCCCACTTGATTTTATGTACTGAATAGATTTTCTTTATATATTGTCCTTTCCTCGTATTTGTTGTTGTCGATTTTGTTTCTGCTGAGTCTCTATTTTTCCCTTGTATTTTATTTTGATGAGTAGGATAGTTTGTCTCCTTTGTGGTTACCTTATTTACCCCTATTTTTCTAAATTTAAATTTAAACTTTTATTTGTATCGCTGTATCTTACTCTCCATATGGAAGGTGTATGATTACATTTCTTAGTCCCTCTTTATTATTTTAATGTTGAATTCTTTTATATAATAACATCGCTGTTACCCTGTTTTGAGCTTTATATATATATATATATATATATAAAATATTGCTTTGTTATTTTGATTTCCCTGTCTGGGTTGACTTCTGATTGCTCTGCCCAGTGTTCTAGTCTTGGGCATACCTGATATTATTGATTTTCTAACCAAAGAACTCCCTTTAGTATACCTTGTAGTTTTGGTTTGGTTTTTACGAATTCCTTCAACTTGTGTTTATCTGGAAATGTCTTAATTTCACCTTCATATTTAAGAGATGGTTTTGATGGATATATGATTCTTGGCAGACAATTTTTTTCCTTCAGTTTTTAAAATATGTCATCCTTTTGCCTTCTTGCCTGCATGGTTTCTGCCGAGTAGTCCAAGCTTATTCTTATTGGCTCTCCTTTGTAGGTGACTTTTCTTTTATCCCTCACTTCTCTTATACTTCTCTCTTTATCTTTGGTTTTGGCAAGCTTGTTTATAATATGCCTCGGTGACCTTCTTTTCAGATCTACCTTATGTGGAGTTCTAGGAGCATGTTAGATGGGTATCTTCTCATGTTTCACATTATCAGGAAAGTTTTCTGCCAACAAGTCTTCAACAACTCTCTCTGTATTTTCTGTTATCCCTCCCTGTTCTGGTACTCCAATCACTCATAGGTTATTTCTCTTGATAGAGTCCCACATGATTCTTAAGGTTTCTTCATTTTTTTAGGTCCTTTACCTGATTTTTCTTCAAATATATTAGTGCCAAATGATTTATCTTCAAGTTCAGAAATTCTAGCTTCTACTTGCTCAATTCTGGTCCTCTGACTTTCTACTGAGTTATATAATTCTTTAATTTTATTGTTAATCTTCTGAATTTCTGTTTGCTGTCTGTCTATGGATTTTTACAGCTTATTAAACTTTTCATTATGTTCTGGAATAATCTTTCTAATTTCTTCAGTTGCTTTATCTGTGTGTTCCTGGGCTTGTTCTGCGTATTGCCTCATTTCCTTCCTTATGTCTTGAAGGGTTCTGAATATTAAACTTTTGTATTCCGCATGTGATAATTCCAGGAATGCACTTTCATCTGGAAGATCCCTGGATTCTTTGTTTTGGGAGCCCGTTGAGGTGACTGTGGTCTGTTTCTTTATGTGACTTGATATTGACTGTTGTCTCTGAGCTATCTGTAAGTTATTGTATTAGTTTATGCTTGCTTATTGTGTCATAACTCCTTGCTTTGTTTTGTTTTGGTATACCCCTATGGGTTGCTTGAGTGAGCTAGCTTGTTTATTTTTGCCTTTGGAGCTCTGGTGTCCTGTTCCCAGCTGGCTAGAGCTGTTATCAGGTATATCGGTCTACGAGTCCATTCAGTTTTCTTGTATGAATTCAGCTCAGGTTTCCAGGTAGCTGATCATCAAGTGTGTGGTACAGGCTCTATCCTACAGTCTTAGAGGGGCAGGGTGATTGGTGTATATGCCGGTATCTGATTGCAGCAGGGGTTCACACTCTGAACAATGTAGGGGGCTGAAAACTCACCCCCTAATTGTCTCTGAGGAAAATGTGTTTTTGTTCCCAAGAGCATGCTGGTGGGTGGGTTCTGCAGAGGGACCATGGGCACCCACACTTTTTGGTTGTAAGGACTGGGAGGTACCAGTTATCTTTGGACACCTGTCGCGGGTGGCTGGGTGACCTGAGTGGAGCTACCAGTTCTTAGGTCCCTGATGTGGGTAGGTGAGGATGTTGTTTAATAGGCAAAATGATGTCAAACGTCAAACACCCACCTCTCCACCACACAGCTGAAATGGTTGGAGTTTGCCAACAAGGGCCTATTCTCCTGAAATAGGCCCACACAGGTCCATGCAGAAGGGAAAGGTGCTCAAGGTCTATGGATGGTTTATGCCTGGACAGGAGCTGCTTCTGTCCTGAACTCTCCCTGGTTAATGGAGCTAGGAAATTATCTTTTCTCCCCAGTTGCAAATTTTTTCTTTCCCAAGGCTGGGAGAATGGCTGTAGGTGCTCACCAGGGTCTACCTCAGGCCCAGGGATTCAGCTGCTGAAGCTGGCTTGGGGGTGGGGGGGCCACAGTAATATATACGTAAGTACTTAGCTTTTCCCAAGAGTGCCCTTCTCCGCAGGTACCAGAGGTGTGAGTAGGCTGTGTGGGTGGCTGCTTCTCCCTGAGGAAACTGCGGCCGAATGCTAGTACCGGCCCACCACTGCCACCACCACCGCTCCGAAAATGGTGCCTAATGGCTCCCCAAGATTCAGGTCCAGTAACTCCACTCCACTTCTGAATGGTCTCTTCCTCCCCTTGCCCCTCAGTTCATTCTCTAATTTAGCCTTTGATGCTCAGGGATCCCAGCTTGTCACAAATATACTCATTTCACTTGTTTTTTTCAGGTCTTTGTTGTAAAGAGGGCTTGACAGAAGTGTCTATTTCACCATCTTGGCTCCACCCTTCAATAAGTCATTTTTAAGGTGTAATGGAACAATGCAGAAAAATGCTGTACTGTATATTCTAACAACCTCACAGATCTCTGCTTTATAGCACTCTAGCATAACAAAAATAAAGGTGTATCTTTAACAAATTCTAGTTACCTAACTACAGAACACTTAAAATATACTTTATAAGCACTAACCCCGGGAGGGGGCCCAGACAGTTCGCGCGGGCGGCGTGGCGATGCAGCCGGCGGGAGAAGTCCCTGGGAGGCAGTGACTGGTCTTGGAGTGGGGAGAGCAGCGTCCCAGCCGGGGAGCCGTCCTGCCAGGATTTTGGCGGACCGCGGGCACGGCATAGGCATGGCGAGCTGCTCCATCCCCCTGAACTAGCCCCGTGGGGGGGGCCCACCGGGTCACGCAGGCGGCGTGGCGACGCAGCCAGTGGGGGAGGTCCCCAGGGGCAGCGACTGGTCTTGGAGCAGGGAGAGCGGCATCCCAGCCGGGACGCGCGGTCACGGCGCAGGTGTGGGGAGCTGCTCCGCTCGTCTGAGCTGATGGGGGGGAGCCCAGCTGATTTGCAGGGGCGGCGAGGCAACGTGGCTGGCAGGAAGGGGAGTCCCTGGGAGGCAGCGACTGATTTTGGAGTCGGGAGTGCACCGTCCCAGTAGGGGAATCTTGACACTGGACGTGGGGCTAGCAGCGGAGGATCTGACTGTGACTCCATCAGGCCAGACCCACCGGGGGCAATCTCCACACAGCCAGCACATATAGGCGACGTGCCCTGTGGAAATCTCAGATATAACAGTCATTCCAAGCAAGACAAGCAACTCTGGCTATATTCTGAGGTGCTACTCTCCTATCTCTCTGATCCCTCCCCCACCCGCCCCAGGCGGCTTCATTAACATCTGAATAGCCTGAGCCAGAGGGAGAACTCTGTTAGGGATCCGACTGCATTTTTTTTTAGCGGATTTTCTGGAAAAACTAGTTTCTCAGTGATGGCTCGGAGACAGCAGTGCATATCAAACCACATAAAGAAGCAGACCACGACAGCTTCTCCAACCCCCCAAACAAAAGAATCAAAATCTTTCCCAAATGAAGATACAATCCTGGAATTATCAGATACAGAATATAAAAAACTAATTTACAGAATGCTTCAAGACATCAGAAACGAAATAAGGCAAACTGCAGAAAAAGCCAAGGAACACACTGATAAAGCTGTTGAAGAACTCAAAAAGATTATTCAAGAACATAGTGGAAAAATTAATAAGTTGCAAGAATCCATAGAGAGACAGAATTAGACAACACAATAGGAAGTCAGAGGAGCAGACTCGAGCAATTAGAATGCAGACTGGGACTTCTGGAAGACCAGGGAATCAACACCAACACAGCTGAAAAAAAATCAGATAAAAGAATTTAAAAAAATGAAGAAACCCTAAGAATCATGTGGGACTCTATCAAGAAGGATAACTTGCGGGTGACTGGAGTCCCAGAACAGGGAGGGGGGACAGAAAACACAGAGAAAATAGTTGAAGAACTCCTGACACAAAACTTCCCTGACATCATGAAAGACGAAAGGATATCTATGCAAGATGCTCATCGAACCCCATTTAAGATTGATCCAAAAAGAAAAACACCAAGACATATTATCATCAAACTCGCCAAAACCAAAGATAAACAGAAAATTTTAAAAGCAGCCAGGGAGAAAAGAAAGGTTTCCTTCAAGGGAGAATCAATAAGAATAAGATCAGACTACACAGCAGAAACCATGCAGGCAAAAAGGGAATGGGACGACGTATACAGAGCACTAAAGGAGAAAAACTGCCAGCCAAGGACCATATATCCAACAAAACTCTCTCTGAAATATGAAGACGAAATTAAGATATTTACAGATAAACACAAGTTTAGAGAATTTGCAAAAACCAAACCAAAGCTACAAGAAATACTAAAGGATATTGTTTGGCCTGATGACCAATAATATCAGGTACCAGCACAATACAAGGTCACAAAACAGAACGTCCTGATATCAACTCAAATAGGGAAATCACAAAAACAAACAAATTAAGATTAATTAAAAAAATAAATAAAAAATAATACGCATAACAGGGAATCATGGAAGTCAATAGGTAAAAGATCAAAATAATCAAAAAGAGGGACTAAATACAGGAGGCATTGAACTGCCACATGGAGAGTGATACAAGGCGATATAGAACAATACAAGTTAGGATTTTACTTAGAAAAACAGGGGTAAATAAAAAGGTAACCACAAAAAGGTATCACAACTCCATAACTCAAGATAAAAGCCAAGAAAAACGTAACGACTCAAGTAACATAAAGTCAAACACTATGAAAATGAGGATCTCACAATTTACCAAGAAAAAAGTCTCAGCACAAAAAAGTGTGTGGAAAAATGAAATTGCCAACAACACACATGAAAAGGCATCAAAATGACAGCACTAAATACTTATTTATCTATAATTACACTGAATGTAAATGGACTAAATGCACCAATAAAGAGACAGAGAGTCACGGACTGGATAAAGAAACAAGATCCATCTATATGCTGCCTACAAGAGACACACCTTAGACTTAGACACATAAACAAACTAAAACTCAAAGGGTGGAAAAAAACGTATCAAGCAAACAATAAGCAAAAAAGAAGAGGAGTAGCAATATTAATTTCTGACAAAATAGACTTTAGACTTAAATCCACCACAAAGGATAAAGAAGGACACTATATAATGATAAAAGGGACAATTGATCAGGAAGACATAACCATATTGAATATTTATGCACCCAATGACGGGGCTGCAAGATACATAAATCAAATTTTAACAGAATTGAAAAGTGAGATAGACACCTCCACAATTATAGTAGGAGACTTCAACACACCACTTTCGGAGAAGGACAGGACATCCAGTAAGAAGCTCAATAGAGACACGGAAGACCTACTTACAACAATCAACCAACTTGACCTCATTGACTTATACAGAACTCTGCACCCAACTGCTGCAAAGTATACTTTTTTTTCTAGCACACATGGAACATTCTCTAGAAGAGACCACATAATAGGTCATAAAACAAACCTTTGCAGAATCCAAAACATCGAAATATTACAAAGCATCTTCTCAGACCACAAGGCCATAAAACTAGAAATCAATAACAGAAAAACTAGGGAAACGAAATCAAATACTTGGAAATTGAACAATACCCTCCTGAAAAAAGACTGGGTTAGAGAAGACATCAAGGAGGGAATAAGGAAATTCATACAATGCAACAAGAATGAAAATACTTCCTATCAAAACCTCTGGGACACAGCAAAAGCAGTGCTCAGAGGCCAATTTATATCGATAAATGCACACATACAAAAAGAAGAAAGAGCCAAAATCAGAGAACTGTCCCTACAACTTGAACATACAAAGTGAGCAACAAAAGAACCCATCAGGCACCAGAAGAAAACAAATAATAAAAATTAGAGCTGAACTAAATGAATTAGAGAACAGAAAAACAATTGAAAGAATTAACAAAGCCGAAAGCTGGTTCTTTGAAAAAATTAAGATATACTTTATAAGCAACCACTACATCTGAAGGAAAATAAAATTTTATACCAAATAAATTAGAACAAAAATGCAGCCTTCCATATCCTCTATATGCAAAAACAAATAGGATATCCACAAATATGTCTCATTGTATATACATACAAAATTATATACTTTTATGGAAAGAAGACTGAATCAATATATTTCAAACTGTAAACACCTATTATTTCTAGTGAGAAGAATAGGAAGAGAAGAAGGGAAATGAAGGGTGGGGTTTATATTGCTTTGCATACACCTAAATTTCTTGATACATTCATGCAGTATTTTATGTGATGGGACTAAATTCATATAATATTTTATAAATAACTATAAAGTAAATGGTAGCCTCACAATATCACTTTGTTTCTTACAGAAATGCTAATAAATCCTCTTCACTCTTAGAGAATTTACTATCATAAAAAAAGTTGTGTTAAAAGGGACTTCACTGCTTTCAACATGCCCCACAAAACCAGCAGTTCAAGGTTGGCCATTCAGTCACGGGCATGATGACCAGCTTATATCATCAGCTGCCACCTCTAGCCATAACCAACTACCCACGCAAGTCATCTTACTTTTGCTGGGACTGGAAGGGACAGCTTAGTTCCAATATACAAACTACAGCTGTACACCAGAATCAAGTTAAGACTGAACAGGTGAACCAAAGAACATTTTAAAACTCTGCTTCCAATGCTAGAATCTTTACAATTGAATTCACTCTATATCTTTGGCTCCAATTTTGATAAAAGACATGGTATCAGGTGAGGCTCCACATTCAAGAATACTTGAAACCTAAAAGTCCCCAAGGAAAAAATCTGTCTATAAGCCTTGTTCTACCTGAAACACAGAGATCAAAAGTTTCCCCCCACAGAAGTCATGCTCTACAACAAATATAGTCCACACTGGGGAGAACACTTTTCCATAAACACTTGTCCAAACAGAAAGTATATTAATTGTTCTGTTGTATTCTGACTACATTTCAGGCTTTAGTTAGAATTTCGAATAAGCTTTATACATGCAGAAGAATCTGACCTCAGCCAGTGAGGTTTCTATTTCCAGATATTTTTTATACTGTGTAATAATTTCTTAACTTCTCCCTTAATTCCCTTCCTCTCTCACATTTAAAATAAATTTCACAGTATTTCAATATCAACTTTCTAGAGATACTTAATGGAATTTTCTGGAAGTTTCCCATAGATTCCAGAAACTGAGAATTTCTTTTCCTAGCTAATTGTTGGGACTTTTGGAGTCTAGAACAAAGGTCACTCAGCAAACATCTTTACATGTGGCTATTAGCTATTTATTTCCTCTTTTTTGGGGAAATAATTCTTAATAAATAATTCTTAATAAGATTTATTTCATTACCTGTGTGATTAACTGCATGACCTAGCAATTCTATTCTTAGGTATTTAGTAAAGTGAAATGAAAACTTATTTTAACACATAAAACTGTACATGAATGTCTATAGTGGTTTTATCCTTAATCATTAAAAACTGGAAGCAGCTTAAATATCCTTCAGTGAGGAGTGGATAAACAAACTGGGACACATCCATGCAATGGAATACTACTTAGCAATAAAAAGCAATTACTTATACATGCAACAACGTGGATGCCTCTCAAGTGCATTATAATAAGTTAAACAAGGCAGACTCAAAAGGCTACCTACTGTATAGTTCCATTTTTTTACCTTCTGGGAAAGGTAAAACTACAGAGACAGAAATCAGATCAATGGTTGCTTGGGGCAAGGTGGGAGGAGCAGTTAACAATAAAGTAGCTCAGGAAAATTTGAGGGATAATGGAACTGTTCTATATCCTGATGGTATGGCATTATCCAAATGGGTGTCTGTAACTGCTGAACTGTATGCTTAAAAGATAGAATTAAAATTTTAATTACGTTATTACATTGCAAAGATTTTATTGCTTTCCAAGACTCAGAGAAATAATATACTCCCTCAAACAAAACAAACTCTCCTATAAGCATTCATCCCCACATGCTACCTCTTCTAGGTCCTTCACTTATTAGCTGTGTGACTTGGGAAAATCACTTTGCCTCTTTTAGCCAGTTTTCTCATATGTAAATGGGTCTATAGGTTATCTTGATTGTATGAGATAGTGCCTGAAAAGTGTTTCATACCACACAAATGACTATTTTTTTATGACCCAGATTGAGATGTTTATGAGCAGTAGACTTCAAGTCACAGTATTGGCTGGTAGAGTGAATAAATTCATTTAAATACTTTGAGATCTAGAAATAAAAGCAGTAAATCAAAGATTGAGAGGGAGAAGGGGAAACAGATAAGAAGGAGGAGAGAGGCAGAGACAGGAGAAAGAAAAGAAGTGGAAATGTAACAATAGTTTTTCACATCTGATTTATTTTAAATCAAAACTTCAAACAATAAAAAAAAAAAAACACTCCAATGGCATATTATGTTGATATGCACATTTATCACTATAAGAAGGGGTAATAGAATGATACGTTCCAAGTTTTTGATAGTTGTTACCTCCAAGAACTAGGTAAGAATGGGAAAGGATGGAAGAAGTGGGTCTTCAGTATTTGCTCCAGATACATGTAATAAGTTGTTCCAATCTTATTAAATTAGACTGTGATCAGCTGGCTGTCACCTGTTCATCTACATAACTCATCTATCTTCTGTTAGGACTGGAACTGACATCTTAGCTCAATTTCATGACATGGTAGATACAGAGTAAAAAGGAAGAAAGTCTTATGCTCTTAACATAAAAATAGAAAAATACTTTAAACTTCCTTTTATTATATTTTAGTAATCTTTGTTAGCAGTATTTAACTTATCTAACTTTAGCTAGGAAAATGGCGCATTAGTAGATGATGCTCTCAATTTGGGGAAAGTTATCCCTGAGGAGCATGATTTAAAAAGTTGCTCTAAATACTTGGCCCTATTTAAAACACAGAGGTGGAACTCTTCCCAGGCCAGAGGCTACTCTTCAAAGTGTATACGTGCTACAATGAGGAGAATTCACACTCACTAACCCAGGTCACAGCAAGTATAAATTGGACTTCAATTCAGATTTAAGATAGAGTAAGCCTTAACAGAAAACCCTGGGGGCATAGTGGTTAAGTGCTATGGCTGCTAACCAATAGGTCAGCAGTTTGAATCCACCAGGCTCTCCTTGGATACTCTATGGGGGCAGTTCTACTCTGTCCTGTAGGGTCACTATGAGTTGGAATCAACTCAAGGGCAATGGGTTTGGTTTTTGGTTTGGAAGACTTAACAGCAATGAAGAATTTGGTTTCAGACATGATCTGTGCAGGGTAAGTATGTGCCAAACTATCTGATTTTTTAAGTTTTCATTCTTAATATCTCCCAAATTTAAGACTAAGTTGTTCTTTTTTTTTTTCTTTGCTGTATTATTTATTATACTTACCTATTTTTTATTAAGCTTAGGTAAGTTAAGCTTAGAGTACTGCACGTGTTACTTGGTTGATGTGTTTAAAGGAAAGATAAAGAATTTTCACTCCTGACTAATCGTTGGGACTTCTGGACTCCTTACATGGAGTCTCACACAACAAGTAACAAAAGCACTGCCCTTCTACAATCTCAGAAGTTCCCAGACACCCAGGTTGGGGAAGAGCTGTTTTCACAGGCCCTCTGCCTTTTGCTGGTATTTTCTAATGACTTTTGGATTTTGCCTTGTTCTACCATTGGATTAAAGGGATAAATAGAAGAATATCTCAGTCATTTTGATTAATGGGATTAAGTACATTCCAATTTGAAGACAAAAACAGATTAAGTTTTGTATACATGAAGAAATTGTTGAATTGGTGTATGTTTTGCTGTATATTTTCAACAATTAAAAAATAAGAAAAATATAAAATTTGATTTTATATAAACATAAATGTCTTATCTTTTGAGGCATTTACATTTCTTTGTGTGTGAATTATCTCTTCATAAATAAATTATCTTATTTATTTCAAAAATCTTGTTTTCTTAGTCTTTTCAAAATCAATGTTCTTACCATAGGCTGTCTCTAATAGAGAAGTTATGTTGAATGCTTTGAAGTTAGATAAGCCTCAGTTTATACTCCAGTTATATCACAGTATGGCTGTATGACTTGGGAAATCAGGTGTTCTCATTTGTAAAATGGCAGTAAATCTTGTAATGATTAAAACAGTTTCTAAAGTACTTAGTACAGCACCTGGAACTTAATATGTGCTAGTCAACTTTTAATCTCTCAGGCTACGTTTACTGAAAATGTAACAGGAGAAACAGAGAGATAAACAAGAACAAAGAAACGAAGGGATGGGAGGAACAGAGGGAAGAAATGAAAAAAGAAAGGCCGATTTGGCTTTCTGGCTTAGAGAATCAAATTATTTTTTCATATGTGAATTAAAATAATACAGCTAAACTGTCTAAGGACAAATGAAATGAGAATTTATATCTTATCCCAGGAAGGACAGTTAGGAATAAAATTAGTTTTCATATATCTTTCATTTAGGGTAGTTTCAAAAAAGTGCTTCTTCTTGCCAGTGAGGGCCAAGGACCAGTGAATATATGTAAGAATTAGCATTTCACAGGCCAAGGTATTATAGTTTTGTGGAAATAGCCTCTCACAAGGAAATTCAAAATGCAAGACAGTGTCTCATACTAGAAATGTGTATTCTTTCTCAGTGTTTGCTGTAGACATTGGTTCAATTCCATTTACTCACACATTTCCATTTAGCAATTGATTTACTACTTCTAAGAAGCATGTTTTGTAACAGAACTGTAGCATTAGATTACAGCATTGGGTCAATTCTGGTAAAAAAGTTTCTGAATATATTTTAGAGCTCAGAAATCTGTACTGGTCCTTCTGATTCCCTGCAGGAAAGATGCATTCAAGTCACAGAGAAATTGTTTAAGGAGAACAATACTACTTATATTTTTAATCAGAGTATTTATTTTCAATACCCATAAAAACTGTTTTTCCAGCGGATAATGTCTTAGACTTGCCCTCGTAAACTTAGTTAGCTCCCCTTCTTGGTTGCAAGGCTATGACCTTTTCAAGAAATAGTTAATTTACAATTTTGAGCTTAGTACAATGCTAAGATTTCAATTTTCTGTATGAGAAAATTTTATCTGCCCTCTAACATCTGAACATTAAATCTTTTTTTTTCAATTCTAGAAGTTCTCAGTTCATCTCTTGCTCATTCGATCACATCACAGCAAACTGAAGTAAATGGAAGAAGCAAATCAGTCTGTGGTGTTTTTGTTTCTTTTCAGTGGACATTGTAATTCAAGGAAGCTCCAAAGCTTCCTCTTACTGCCATTTTCTATACTCCACCTAATGACTGTTGTGGGCAACAACCTTGTTGTGCTCTTGATCATCTTTGACCCTCAGCTCCATTCCCCCACGTACTTCCTCTTGGCCAATCTCTCATTCATTGACTTCTGCCTTTCCCCAGTCACCACCCCAAACTAATCACAGACTTCCGAAATCATAATAAGACAACCTCCTTTAGGGGCTGCATGAGCCAGATACTCTGTGTGCATTTATTTGCAGGTGTTGAGATGGTGCTCCTTGTGACAGTGGTATATGACCCTTAAGTAGCTATTTGCAAGCTGCTCCATTACGGCAGCATCATGGACAGACAAGTGCCTCCAGCTTTTGAAATC
The DNA here is from genome assembly GCF_024166365.1 of Elephas maximus indicus. Taxonomy (NCBI): domain Eukaryota; kingdom Metazoa; phylum Chordata; class Mammalia; order Proboscidea; family Elephantidae; genus Elephas; species Elephas maximus. Next base: position 24,846,564 of record NC_064828.1, on the reverse strand, counting down.
ATAGATCATTGACTTCCAGCATGCTATAAGTCAAATGGCAATGATTCTGGAACTGCCATTCTGTGGACCCAGAGTAGTGGACAGCTTTTTCTGTGGTATACCTTTGGTGATCAAACTAGTCTGTATGAATACACACCCCTGGAATATCGGTAAATCCCAACGGTGGTGTCTTGGCAACAACCTGCTTCATTCTCTTGCTAATGTACTGTATCTTATTAACTGTTTGCCTTTGCACTAAGGATGGGGCATCAAAGGTACTCTCTATCTGTACTTCTCACATCATAGTGGTGGTGTTGTTCTTTGGACCCTGCATCTTCATCTCCCTGTGGCCATTCAGCATCCCTTGGTTGGTCAAGTTTCTTGCTGTGTTTTACTCAGTAATAAAACCTCTCCTGAATCCAGCCATTTTACACACTGAGAAATAAGGACGATAAAAACACCATCAAGAGACTGATGAGTTAGCATATGGATTTGAGGGATAAGCCCCCAACCCTATCTAATGAGATTAACCCAACTTTGTCTGAGGAGGCTTTGTCTGAATCATTGCCTGGGGTATCACCTGAGGCAGAATCCTTCTAACACAATGCTGAATGTTCTCAGAACACTTCCCCACCACCCATTTTGCCTTCTAGATTTATAACTAGAGTTAAGTTCCAGGGAGTCCCAAAAGGTGAAGTACAAAGTGTGACCCAGGAGGAGGTATACTACACTCCAAACCAACTGCTAAATTTTCCTAATATGTACAAACAGAAACCTGGGGAATATGTGTGGGAATGGCTATTAAGGGTATGGGATAATGGTGCAAGGAACATAAAGATGGATCAGTCTAAGTTTATTGATATAAGCTCACTAAGCCCAGATTTTTCATTCAATATTTCACGTAGTGAGTTTAGGGAAAGATCTAATAGTTTATTTGGATGGGTTGCTGAAGGATGGACTATGTGGTAGCTACACGAAATCAAATTGAAGTACCAGACCTGCCCTGGAATAATGAGGAGGAAAGTATCCAAAGGCTTAGGGAAATTGGCAAGTTAAGGTGGGTTTATCAGGTTAAACCCACAGATCCACACATGGAATGCCCAGAGGACACACCTTTTATCACAATGGTGAGGAACAAATTTGTAAAATAAGCTACAGCATCCTGGGAGACTGCTGTGAGTGTTATATTATGTAAATCAGATTTGTCAGAGGAAACTGCCCGAACTGAATTAAGACAACTAACTACAATGAGGCTGATTTTACCTTATGGTGGTAGGGGCCAAGTGGCAGTACACAATTGACAAAGACAAGGTGGCTGTGATTATCATGATGGACAGTGGAGTCAAAGCAGTAATCAGAATACCCTGACTTGTATGGACTTATGGCATTGGTTACCTAGTCATGGTGTCCCTAGTAGTGAAATAGATAGGAAATTTACTAAACATTTACTTGATCTGACAATAGGAAGAATTCTAGGTCAGGTACGCAGTGGTGTAACTCAAATCACCAGAATAGAGAGTCATGGCTGCTCAAACAATTCCCAGACTTGACTGAATTTACAGACCCGAAACACTTAAAATGAAGGGATGGCCAGGTCCACATGAGGAAGGCCTCCAATACAGTTCCAAAACCGTATACTGTTTATCTTTCCCAGCCTTCAGTAGGATCTATAACCTCTTATGAGAGTGACTGTTCTTTGGGGAAAAGGAAATAATCAGACTTTTCAGAGATTAGTGGATACTGGCTGTGAACTGACACTAATTCCTGGAGACAAAAATATCACTGTGGCCCACCAGTAAGAGAGAGGACATAGGAAGGTCAGGTTACTAATGAAGTCTTAGCTCGTGTCCATCTCACTGTAGCTTCAGCAGGCTCCTGAACACATCCTGTAGTGATTTCCTCAGTTCTAGAATCCGTAATAGGAATAGGTATACTTAACAACTGGCAGAATCCCGACATTGGATCCCAGGCAAGTGAAGTAAGGGTATTATGGTAGTAAAAGCCAAGTGGAAGCCATTAGAAAAGCCTCTACAGAGGAAAGTAGTAAACCAAAAGCAATACCACATTCCTGGAAGAATTGTAGAGATTACTGCCACTATCAAGGACTTGAAGGATGTAGGGGAGGTAATTTCCATCACGTTCCCATTCAACTTATCTATTTTGCCTGTGCAAAAAACAGATGGATTTTGGAGAATGACAGTGGATTAGAGAAAACTTAATCCGGTGGTGACTCCAATTGCAGCTGCTGTTCCAGGTGTAGTTTCATTGCTTGGGCAGATTAATAAATCTCCTGGTACCTGGTGTGCAGCTATTGATCTGGCTAATACCTTTTTCTTCATTACTGTTTTGAAGGACAACCAGAAGCTGTTTGCCTTCAGCTTGCAAGGCCAAAAATATACCTTCATTTGCCTACCTCAAGGATATATCAACTCTTCAGCCCTATGTCTTAATTTAGTCCACAAGGACCTTGGTCACCTTTCCCTCCCGCAAGATGTCACGCTGCTCCTTTACATTGATGACATTATGCTGGTTGCATCTAGTAAGGAAGAAGCATCAAAGGCTCTGAACTTGTTGGTAAAACATCTGCATGTTGGATAGTGGGAAATTAATCTGACAAAAATTCATTTGCCTTCCACCTCAGTGAAATTTCTAGGCGTTCAGTGGTGTGGGGCATGTCGAGGTATTCCTTCTAGAGTGAAGGATAAGTCATTGCATCTGGCCCCTCCCACAACTAAAAGGGAGAAACAACTCTTAATGAGCCTCCTCAGATTTTGGAGGCAACATATACCTCATGCAGGTGTGCTACTCACCTTATTTATCAGGTTTTTCTACAAGCTGCTAGTTTTGAATGGGGCCCAGAACAAAAGAAGGCTCTGCAACGGGTTCACACTGCTGTGCAAGCTACTCTGCTAATTAAGCCATACGATCTGGCTGATCCTGGGTTGATCGAAGTGCCACTGGCAGATAGAGATGCTGTTTGTAGTCTTTGGCAAGCCCCTATTGATGAATCACAGCACAGACCCTTAGAATTTTGGAGCAAAGCCCTGTCATACTCTGCAGATAACTACTCTCCTTTTGAGAAACAACTTTTGGCTTGTTACTGGGACTTAGTAGAGACTGAACACTTAACCACGGGCCACCAAGTCACCATGCAACCTGAGCTGCCCATCATGAACTGGGTGTTGTCTGACTCACAGACACATCACGTTGGATGTGCACAGCAGCCCTCCATCATAAAATGGAAGTGGTGTATATTAGTTTGGGCCTTAGCAGGTCCAGAAGGCATTAGTAAGTTGTATGACGAAGTGGCCCAAACGTCCGTGATCTCCATTCCTGTCACAATATCTTCCATCTCCCAGTCTGCACCTATGGCTTCAAGGGGAGTTCCTTACAACCAGTTGACTGAAGAAGAGAAAATTGTTGCCTGATGTACAAATGGTTCTGCACGTCATGCAGGCATCACTTGAAAGCAGAGAGTGACAACACTACGCTCTCTTCTGGGGCTTCCCTGATGAAGAATGGTGAAGGTAAATCCTCCTAATGTCAGAACATCAAGTGGTGCACCTTGTTGTTCACTTTGCTTGGAAGGAGAAATGCCCGGATGTGTGATTGTATAGTGATTCATGGGTGTGGCCAATGGTTTGGCTCGATGGTCAGGGACTTGGAAGGAACATGATTGGAAAATTGGAGACAAGGAGGTATGGGGAAATAATATGTGGAAAGACCTCTCTGAATGGGCAAAAGAAGTGAAGATATTTGTGACTTATATGAGTGTTCACCAAAGGGAACCTCAGCAGTGGAGGATTTTAACAATAAAGTGGCTATGATGATGTGTTCTATGGAAACCAATCATCTTTTCCTAGACGCTCTTTTCATTTCCCAAATGGGCTCATGAACAAAGGGTTAATGGTGGTAGGGATAGAGGTTCTTATTGGTTCAGCAACATGGACTTCCATTCAACAAGGCCAACTTGGCTACAGCCAGCACTGCGTGCCCAATCTGCCAGACGAAGACATACTTTGAGTCCCCTATATGGCACCATTGCTCAAAGTGATCAGCCACAACCAGGTGGCAGGTTGATTACACTGGACTTCTTCCATCATGAAAAGGGCAGCGTTTGGTTCGTACTGGAATAGACACCTTCTCTGAATATGGGTTTGTCTTCCCTGCACAGAATTCTTATGCCAAAACTACCATCCATGAACTTATAGATTGCTTTAACGCTATCCTGGTATCCCACACAGCATCATCTAGGATCAGGGGACTCATTTCACAGTAAATGAAATGCAAAAATGGGCCCATGCTTATGGAATTCACTGATCTACCAAGTTCCCCATCATCCTGAAGCAGCTGGCTTAATAGAATAATGGAAAGGCCTTCTAAAGATACAATTAAAGCATCAGCTATCCGGCAATACCTTTAGGGTTGGGGCGATGCTCTCCAGGAGGCCGTATATACTCTAAACCAGTGTCAAATATATGGTGCTGTTTCTCCCACAGCCATGATTCATAGGCCCAGGAATCAAGGGGTGAAAATGGCAGTGGCACCACTCACTATTACCCTTAGTGACCCACTCACAATATTTTTCTTTCCTGCCCCCATGATCTGATACTCTGCAGATCTAGAAGTCTTAGTGCCAAAGGAAGGAATGCTCCCACCTGGAGACACATCACTGATTCCACTGAACTACAAGTTAAGAATGCCAACTGATCACTTTGAGCTTCTCATGTCTCTGGAACAACAGGCAAAGAAGGGAGTTACCATATTGGCTAGTGTGACTGACCATGATTATCAAGAGGAAATCAGATTGATATTACATAATGGAGGTACACAAGAGTATATCTGGAATGTAGGCGATCCCTTATGGAGTTTCTTAGTCTTACCAAGCCCTATGGTTAAAGTCAATAGAAAACTACAGCAACCCAATTTCGACATGACTACTAACAGCCCAGACCCTTCAGGAATGAAGGTTGGGTAACCCCACCGGTCAAAGAACCACAACCAGCTGAGGTGACTGCTGAGGCCAAAGAGAATATGGGATAGGTGGTGGAAGAAAGTATTCCTAAATAGCAGTTATGACTACGTGACCAGATGCAGATATTAGAATTGTAGTTGTTATCAGTATTTCCTCCTTATATGTATGAATCAAATATTTTTGTTTACTTCACTTGTGAAACAAAAGATGTTAACAGGGCTAACACATTTTCAGTTGTAGACATGTTAGCTGTATCATGTTAGGCATAAGTATGAATTTATAATTGTCTTTATTTAGAGATGGGTATGGGTATCAAGTTTTCAAGGGGTGGAATGTGATTGTTAAGGTTGTGTGTCAACTTGGCTGCGCAATGATTCTCAGTGATTTGACAGTTATGATGTAGTTTAGCAGCTGTTTAATAATGTAATTCCCTCAAGGTGGGGCGAAGATGGTGGAGTAGTCAGATTTCCAGTGGTCCATCTTACAACAAAGACCTGAAAAGACAAGCGAAACATTTATATATATGACAGGCTAGGAATCCTGAAGAGCAAAGGCAAAGTTAGAAAATGGACTGAGCAGCAGAGGGGAGGGAGAGACAGTTCAGAGCAGCAAGGAGTTCCCAGACCTGGATCACTGGGAACCTTCAGGCACCATTACCTGGAGCAACCACAGTGGGGCTGGTGGTAGCATTCCAGATGCAGTTTCCTCAGGGAGAGACAGCAAGCTGCAGAGCCTACTCAGACCTCTGGAAGCAGAGAAGAATAGTGTTCTTGGAAAAAGCTAAGTACTTGCGTTTATTTTACCACACCCCCAGCCCCCAAGCCAGCTTCAGGGACTGTCGATTTCCCTGGGCCTGAGATAGGTCTTGCTGCATTGCCTGAGCCATTCTCCTGGCCTTGGAGAAGGGATAAATTCACAACTGGAAAAGATAATCTGCCAGCTCCACTAACCACGGGAGCTCAAGACAGAAGCAGATCCTGTCCAGGCACAAATGGCCCATGGACATTGAATACCTTCCATCCCTGCTTGTACCTGTGTGGGCCCATTTCAGAAAAATAGGCACTTGTTGGCAGACTGCAACTGTTTCACCTGTGCAGCAGAGAGGTGGGTGTTTGATGTCTGACACTGCTTTGCCTATTAGCAGGGTCCTCACCTACCCACATCAGGGACCTAAGGACTGGTGGCTCTACCCACATCACCTAGCCACCCACAACAGGGGTCCAAGGATAAGTGGTATCTCCCAGCCCTTACAACCAAAAGCATTGGGTCCAGCTGTAGAACACAACCACCTGGGCACTCCAGGGAACACGGACATGCTTTCCTCACAGATACTCAAGGGATGGTTTTCAGCCCCTGCCTTATTCAGAGCAGGACCCCCTGTTGCAACCAGATACCTGTACCTACAACAATAACCCCTACCCCTCTAAGACTGTAGGACAGAGCCTGTATGACACACTTGATGGCCAACTACCTGGACACCTGAGCTGAATCCGTACAAGAAAAGTGAATGGACTCCTAGGCTCATATACCTGGTAACAGCTTTAGCCATCTAGTGACAGGATGCTAGAGCTTCAAAGGTGAAAATAATTGAAAAAGCTCATTCAAGCAGCCTATTAGGGCACATCAAAATAGAACAAAGCAAGAAGCTGGAGAAAGCAAGCAAACATAAAATAAACTAATAAACAACTTATAGATAGCTCAGAGACAACAGTCAATATCAAATCACATAAAGAAGCAGACCATGATCACTTCAACAAACTCTCAAAACAAAGAACCAAGGCATCTTCTGGGATGAAGATGTATTCCTGGAATTACCTAATGCAGAATACAAAAGATTAATATACAGAGCTCTTCAAGACATCAGGAATGTGATCAGGCAAATGCAGAACAAGCCAAGGGACACGCAGATAAGGCAGCTGAAGAAATTAAAAAGGTTATTCAAGAACATCATGAAAAATTTAATAAGCTGCAAGAATCCATAGAGAGACAGCAATCAGAAATTCAGAAGATCAACACTAAAATTACAGAATTAGAAAACTCAACAGAAAGAGGAGCAGAATTGAGGAAGTGGAAGGTAGAATTAGTGAGATTGAAGATAAAACACTTGGCACCAATATATTCAAAGAAAACTAAGATAAAAGAATTTTAAAAAAAGAAGAAACCTAAGAATCATGTGGGTTTCTATCAAGAGAAATAACCTATGAGTGACTGGAGTACTAGAACAGGGAGGGATAACAGAAAATACAGAGAGAATTCTTGAAGATTTGTTGGCAGAAAACTTCCCTGATATCGTAAAGATGAGAAGATATCTATCCAAGATGCTCATCAAACTCCACATAAGGTAGATCTCAAAGGAAAGTCACCAAGACATATTATAATCAAACTTGCCAAAACCAAAGATAAGGAGAGAATTTTAAGAGTGGCCAGGGATAAACGAAAAGTCACGTATAAAGGAGAGTCAATGAGAATAAGCTCTGATTACTCAGCAGAAACCATGCAAGCAAGAAGGCAATGGGGTGACTTATAAAAAGCATTGAAGGAAAAAAAAAAATGCCAGCCAAGAGTCATATGTTCAGCAAAACTGTCTCTCAAATATGAAGGTGAAATTAGGACATTTCCAGATAAATGGAAGTTTAGGGAATTCATAAAAACCAAACCAAAACTACAAGAAATACTAAAAGGAGTTCTCTGGTTAGAAAATCAATAATATCAGATATCGATCCAAGACTAGAACACAGGGAAGAGCAACCAGATGTCAACCCAGATAGGGAAATCACAAAAAGAAATCAAGATAAAAAAACTCCTCAAAATAGGGAAACAGTGATGTCATTATGCAAAAGAAGACAACCTCAAAACAATAAAGAGGGACTAAGAAATGTAGTCATAGACCTTTCATATGGAGAGGAAGTCAAGGCAATATAAAGAAATAAAAGTTAGCTTTAAAATTAGAAAAATAGGGGCAAATTTTAAGGTAACCATAAAGAGACTCACAACCCTACTCATCAGAATAAAATACAAGAAAAAAAAAAAACTCGGCAAAAACAAAATCAACAACAAATGAAAAAGAGGAAAAGACAATATATGAAGATAAACTACTCAGCACAAAAAGTTAAGTGGGAAAAAGAAACTGTCAAGAACACACAAAAAATAACATCTAAATGACAGCACTAAACTCATTCCTATCCATAATTATGCTGAATGCAAACAGACTAAATGCACCAATAAAGAGACAGAGAGTGGCAGGATGGATGAAAAAACACGATCCGTCTATATGCTGCCTACAAGAGGTACACCTTAGAGACACAAACAAACTAAAACTCAAAGGATGGAAAAAGAACATATCAAGCAAACAGCAATAATGTAATGTCCTCTAAATGAGATATGATGTAATGTAATTACCTCCATGATAAACTCTGTTATGAGCAGCTATTCAGTTGAAAGGGAGTTTCTTTGGGGGTGTGGCCTGTGCCTAAGATAGGTGGATATTTTGGCAAAACTTGTGGGTTTTTGCTCACTCTGGATCCTGCAACTGGCTCCTGTTTACCTAACCTCCTGTTCTTGGGACATGAGTTAACAGATTACCTGCTCTCTTGGCTGCTGATCTTGGAACTCATCAGCCTTTGCAGGCTGGGAGCCAGAGGCTTGCTGTCTGACCTGATGATCTTGGGTTCACTAATGCCTGCAGCTACATGTGTCAGGAGAACCTCCAGCCTAACTCACAGACTTGGAACTTTCCAGCCTCTACAACTGCAGGAGCCAATTCTTGATAAAAATCTCTCTGTAAGCATATTTATATGCTTTATTGGTTTTGCTTCTGTAGAGAACCCAGCCTAAGACATTAGGTGATAGATTCTAGCTGTTGCAACTTCAGATTCCACTCTAACATTCTCCCTGTGGCCACACTCTCCACAGCCTCTTCTGAGCCAATTATTGACAATGCTTGGGGTGCCAGAGCCAGGCCATTCCTGCCCAATAGGGGATTCTTCAAATGGGCAGTCTTTGCTCAGAATTTCCACATCGAACTGGTGGAGACATTCTCAGAGCTGCACTGCAGTCTACTTCACTCAATTGTCCTTTCACAGGGACCACACTGGCATCTCCTTATGAAGGCTTTCACTTCTGTCTACTTCTGCTTCCCTTTCCCTCTCCTCTTCAAAGCCATTTCCCTCAAGAGAAATTTTATACTTATAATTCTGTTATAGTTACTGTTTTGCATAATACCTGAACTAACATGAGTAATGTTTTGAACCCAAAAAATATTTGTGCTAAGATATTAAGAGGAGGAGTACCACATGTTAAAGGGTTATTACCAAAATTGAGTGGTCAAGCAGAAGACAAATTTTCCTCAGAACACAAACAAACTTCTCTACTCATTATAATGATATGATGTTAGAAGGTATAATAATTATGGGTCTATTACTGTCCTGAGGCAGTTGACACAATAAAAGTAGGAACAAAAGATAAATGGTTTCTACTTAATATTAGTATGTGAATCCAAGCCTTATTTTTTTCTAAACTATTGGCCACAGAAAATCTATCACTTTTCCTCTGACATTGTCAAGTCAGCATAGATAATAAATCATAATATAACTGTTTACTCGCCTTGCCTCTCCTTTTCTTACTGTTTGTATTGACAAGTGGTGGTAGTGTATACACCTACTGCTCACTTATTGCCTATGTTTTTGTCCAGTATTTCACATTTACAAGAAAAGTAAAACATTTACTATCTGACTATTTTGCACATTAACGATGTACATGTGTCAGTAACAAAGGCTGAAGGCAGGTGAAAGTAATGCTGGCTATGATGGTTATGTGTCAACTTGGCCTGGCTATGATTCTCAGTGGTTTGGCAGTTATGCAACAATGTAATTTGGCAGTTATGTAATGATATAATTTGCCAGTTATGTGATGATGTGGTCACCAGTTTTCACATAACGACCTGGTCTTTGCTGTCTAGCCATGTTGATAAGTAAGGTGTGGGTGGGTAGTCCCCAACTTAAGATATACTTGAGTTATAAGAAACCACACAACAATCTGTTTCCACAAAGAGGCAAAGTCAATGCCAGGTTTAAGGCATTTAAAGACAAAATCAGGCAGCTGCTTGCAGGAAATGCTGCTGGATTTAAATTAAAACCTTTTCTTGTTTACCCTTCTGAAAACCCCCAAGCATTCAAAAAGATTGACAAAAATAAGGAGCCAGTCTACTACAGGAGTAACTCCAAGGCCTGGATGTCAATTGTGTTATTAGAAGACCGGTTTTTAAATTATTTTATCCCAGCAACGTGCACCTACTGCTTTGAAAAGAGCATTCCTTTCAGGATTCTGCTGCTTCTTGATAATGCCTCAGGACACCCTGCTCACACAGATGATCAAAATTGAGATGTGACAGTGGTATATCTACCTCCTTATATGACAGCTGTGATGCAAGATCACAGCTGGATCCAGGTGCAATGGCCACCTTCAAGGCGTACTACCTACTGACTACATTTGCTCAGGCAATAGCTGCAACAGGGGAAGGTACAGTAACACTACATGATTTCTGGGAAATCATAATATTCTTCAGCGTATCTGGAACATTGCATTTTTCTGGGAGGAAGTTACAGGAAAATGCATGCAGGGAATATGGGAAAAAAATTGCTGAGTTATGTGAACACATTCAAGCATTTGATCAAGATACATAACAAAAGAGATTGGTAAGAAAGTCATCCATACACCAAGAATGCTGAATTTACAGCTTGATATCACCAATGTGGAACAGCTTCTAGATCACAAAGAAGGGGAATCGACAGATCAGGGCTTAATGGATTTTGAAGAGGAGAGAAACGCTAAAGAAGAAAGAAATAATGAGGAAGAGGAAGGAGAGAAGTTATCAAAATTTTAAATGAAATGAAAAGATTAGCTGATGTTTTTTTTCTAAACTAAACTTAGGGATTTCTCTTCCTTGAAAACATGGACCCAAAAGCTGGTTGCTTTGCTAAAGTCAATAGGCAGATTCAGAAAGTAGTGAGATGTTACTGTGAAATATTAAAAAAAAAAAAAAAGACCACACAGACAATTCTTACTAATTTTCTGACTAGAAACACCATCTCCATTCCCAGGGATAATTCCAATGATCCAGAACATTCTACAAGTGGAGTTATTATCACAAAGCCAATGTTCAACTCTTCTTCAATGTTGGAGTAAATTTTTATGATGTGTGTATTTTTAGGTAGGTATTAAAATATACCTGTTGAGAGGGATGAGGGGGCCAGAAGCTACCCAAATGGACATGAAGAGAGAGAGTGGAGGGAAGAACTGTGCTGTCTCATTAGCGGGAGAGCGATTAGGAGTGTATAGAAAGGTGTATGTAAATTTTTGAACAAGAGACTGACCTGATTTCTAAACTTTCACTTAAAGCACAAAAAAATTAATTTAAAAAAATACATATCTGTAAGTTTAGATGTAATGTTTCCGACCTCCAGACAAATAAAGACCAGATTTTTAAAGATCCTGATAATAAAAGGCAGTAATATTGAAAACTAAAAAAAAAAGAGAGAGAGAGAGAGAAATGCATCTTACATCAGAGACAACTTAAGACAGATTCATGGAAACAGAACCTGTCATAAGTTGGGGACTACCTGTATTCGCATTTTATAAAAATCCACCATTTTTCTTGCTTTTTATGTATAGGTAGTTGGCCAATATATTTGGCATAATAAGTGTTGCCATTTGGCCTAAAAGGATGATATCCTGGTAGGTAATACCCCAGGAAACACATTTGCATCAATTAACCTCTCTTTCATTTAAAAAGGAACTGAATCAATTCTTCACATTAAATAGACTCCAAGCAATAGCTATACAGATAGAATTCAAAGCAGTCCTACAATGAGCCCAAGGTAGGTTACTTTGTTTATTAGTGGTTTTTGAAGTCTCTGAAAATGCCACCATACTATATTTAACTGATAAGTGAATTCTGCCTTTTTTCAAAAAGCCAAAAAGTATTTGTCTCTAGAATTTTGTATAGAATGTTTCAGATACATTAAAATCCCAAGCGAAATTTCTGAGCCTATATTTGCTCTATCCTTGATGGAACAGATGGAAGATTTGCTCTCACCCATGATTTTCTCAAATACCAATTCATTATTTCTCAAAACTCTGAATGAAAATAGCAATTAAGGTAGCTGGATGAGGCAGAGAAGGCGCAGCGGGAGCCACTGCTGACCCTGGTGAAGGAGATCGTCCCCTACAACCCCTACAACCCCAACAACATGGCCCACAATGCAGAGCACGAGGCCTGTGATTTACTCATGGAAATTGAGCAGGTGGATATGCTGGAGAAGGACATCGATGAGAATGCATATGCGAAGGTCTGCCTCTGTCTCACCAGGTGAGCAAGCACAGTAGGGGCAGCGGGAGACCTGCCTCCCCCGCTCTCCTCCCTCAGTGGTGCTGCCTCTCCCGGGTTTGTGCTTCCAGGGTTGCATCCGGCTGTAGTTAATCTGATGTCTGTGGACTTCTTAAGGTCAGAGACGTTGTGTCTCCTTAGTACTCTCAGCATTGAGTATAGTGCCTGGCTCAGAGTAGGCATTCAGTGTCTATTTCGGGTAAGCGAATTGAACGGAGTGAACGAACGCCTGGTATTTGTAATTCCTTTATTAATTTTACCTTTGCAGTTGAGAGCCTGAGAACTCTGCCCTGCTGCGTTGTGCCTTGGGTGTGTTCCGGAAGTTCAGCCGCTTCCCTGAGGCTCTCAGATTGGCTTTGATGCTGAATGACATGGAGCTGGTAGAAGACATCTTTACCTCCTGCAAGGACGTGTACTTAGGGAAGAAGCTGGCAGAGGAAGCGAAGAGCTCGAGGATGGGATATTTGCATGAAGAGCTAGGACTTCTAGTTTCCAGCTTGGGTTAGGGCCCATAGGACTTTTTTTTTTTTTTGGTGATAGTTGGTTTTTGGTTTAGTGATAGTTGACCTTGAACCTGGTATTGATGACAAATAGATATAATCAGTGGCTCTGGTAATATTTAATAATTCAATGAACACCTAAAATTCTTCATTGGAAAAAATGTTGCCGGAGCTGCAAAATTACTTATCATCACATTGAATTGGCAATTCCCCTATTATTCTTATTTGCATCTCTTGATACTTTTTTTTTTTTTAATACTTGGCCCTTTTTTTTTTTTTTTTTTTTTAATGCTTGGCCCTTGGGAAACTCCAATGTGCAAGGACCTAGTTTCAATTTGAAGTAAATATTGGGAATTAATACTCAGTTCTGTTAATTGGTTTCATTCCTAATGATAACAACTATTTATAACTATTTGTCTTGAGCAACAATTACGAATCTAAAAAGGAGCTAACCTCTGTGTTTCTCAGTCCTTGAAGTTGTCGCACATAAAACCTGAGACTGAACAGGTAGGTACGAGACCTACTCTAATTTTCCAGCACCTGGTTGCATAATTATGCCTGCTTTTTCCTCCCCACATTTGATTTTTCTATCCACCTCCCTTATTCCTTTGTCAACTCTATTTACATAAATGGTTTTCACTTACGTTGTTTTATAACCCTCTGGTCTCATAGTTTTAATCATATTATGAAATGAACATATTTTTCAAAGCACTAGTATATTTTAATGTGGTATGCAAAAAAATCTTGAATCTACCATCCCCTTTCTCTCTGAATATTAGAATCAGAAAAATAAAAAATAATGTCCATGCCCTGGCTATTCCAACTGAGTACAACTTAGAAAAGCATACTAGCTTTATGTTTTCCAGAAGACCTCAAAAATTTTCCCAATCTGAAGAGCACTAGGTCTGTTTCCCAAAGAAATCATCATAATAGATAAAACTTGCTGAGTTTTTACTATATGCCAGACTGTTTTCTGATATTTTTCTTGTTTCAACTCAGTCCTCAAAACAATTATATGAGGTAAAAATTCTTAGTATTTGTCTTTCACAGATAAAGAAATTGAGGTGACATGCAGTGAAGTAGCTCATCCTAAGACACACAACCAGTAAGTGGAGGAGCCGGGAATGCAAACAGTTTGACCACAGTGTTCATGCTCTTAATCATCGTATTATTTATGTGAGTACTGGAAATGGCCCTTAAATACATTTTCCTATTCCCTACTTTAGTTTTGATACATCCCATTTTTAAATTATAAAATTAATAAACTATACATCTTAAAATATATAGATCAACTTTAAAAAAAATTATTAAAAACTCTGCTGCAGAAATTTTTGGTAAATCCTAAACATTTACTCATGCAAAGTGCCATTTCCCCGTCTTTCTGAAATGACTTATACTCTATACTTGTTTCTTTGACTTATTGTTATCTTTCCAGGCTAGTTAATGTAGACTTATATAATCATATTTAAAGCCTACGTTGTACAAATGTATACACCTAGTTATTTAATCTCTTAATCCTGAACAGTTGCAATTTGTTAGTATTTTTAAAAAATACTGATAAGTAAAACCATTTTTCAAATATATATTGTCCATTTATCCACTTTTTCCTTACAATTAATTTCAAAATACAGGATTTCTATATCACAGTTAAAAGAATTTTTACTTCTGCCGTCAAATTGCCTTCTGGAATGAATGTATCACCACATTCCCATCAGCTGTGAAGAGGCACTGTTCTCCCAGTCCCACAGCAACACTGGGTTCAATCATTCTGTTAAAAATGTACATATATATTAAAAAAAAAGAAGCTATTTCTAAATTTACAGCAAACTTAGAAAGACCCTCTTAAACTCAATTGGACAAAAATTAATTTATACATGTTTTATTAAAATTTTATAATTTTACTTTTACATACACCTTCAAATCATCCAGGGTTTATTGTGCTGTAAGATGTATGGTAGAATATTTACAACTTTATATTTCCAATGTTGAGCAACATGTGAATAACATTTATTGAATAAGCCTATTTCCTACATAATTGTAATGCCTTCTTTATCATACACTAAATTATCTAATATGTATATGACTGGTTTTATTCCATTTATCTGTTCAATATTAGTCGTGTTAGTCATTGTTTAATTATTACAGATTTATGACATGTTCTAATACATTTTATAGAAAGCATTTCCTTGTCTGTCCTAACTTCTATTGCATTACATTTCCATTTCAAAATTTCCCTACTTATTGAAATGGACTTTTGAATTGCTTTGTAATGTTCCAAAATAATTCCAATGGACTTTTCATGAGCACTGCAGTTATTACATAGAGTAGTTCAGTAAGACCTGATATTTTTATAGTTTTGAGCCTTTTTTTTTTTTTTTTTGTATTAGCATGGTTTGATATTCCTCTTTATCCAGGGTTACAAATATATAAGGAAAAATTATTTTCCATAGATTCTGCACATCTAGTTTCATTTATAAATGAGGTATATTTTCATCATATTTTAAAAGATTACAATTTATTATATTTATTACAATGTTCATATTAGATTTAATAATTTTAATTTAATTAAGTTTCCAGTAGACATTTTTATGATTTACATATGATGGTAGTTTTGCGACTCTCCCTTCAATATTATTGCTTCATATCATCTTCTTGTCTAATTTATGGTACACTGTTGTATTAGAGGGCCAGCAGGATTTCTTTGTCGTATTCTTTATTTTAATGTGTCATCTGTAATCTGATGCTGACTGTTGGTTTAAAAATTCTACTAAAAGCATCATGTTAAAAGATAGTTTTAATCCTTCCCATATTACTAAGAGTTTTTATCAGGAATAGATATTGAAATTTATCCAATAACTGTTCAGTGCATCCATTCCCTAAAAGATTTATAGAAATCCCTCTGAAATCAAATATAGCTGACCTCTTCCACTCAGACTCATATGTAATGTACTGTAATATTTCAAGAATTTTCTCTTGATAGAAGCACCAAAGGCTTTAAGTAGGAGAGTCACATAGGCATATTTGATCTTTATATAGACAGATCTTAGAGTATAGAATGGTCTGTACTTGTGTATGACTGGAGACAGATAATTCAGAAGCCTTTTCTCTTATAAAGAGGAGAAAATATGTAGACAGAAGCAAGAAAATGGAGGAAAATGAATTAAGCAAATATTTGAGAGTGAAAATTGTGCTTCTGGAGATGGAAGGTAAAGAAAGGACAAGAACGCTACACATAGGTGTCTATATTGGGCATTTAGGAGAATGGTAAATCATTTGAGCATAAGATTATAGTTCAGTTTTGAGGTATTAACTTGAAGTTGAAAGTGGGACTTACACATGTGTATACCACTTACAGTTTTGTATATATTCTTCTGGAGTCCAAAGATAAAGCTACAGATTTATAAGTCATCAATATCTAGATACTAGTTAAAATTAGTAAAAACCAAAAACCTGTTGCCGTTGAGTTGATTCCAACTCATTGTGAACCAATAGGACAGAGCAGAACTGCCCCACAGTGTTTCCAAGACTGTAATCTTTATAGAAGCAGACTGCCCCATCTTTCTCCCAGGGAGCAGCTGGTGGCTTCCAACCACTGACCTTTTGGTTAGCAGCCAAATGCTTAGCCAGTGTGCAACCAGGGCTTCTCGAATTACTAAACTAGTATTGAGCTTAAAAAAGTGTGACTTAGGACAAAGCCTCAGTCACATCAAAAATTAAGGATGAACAGAAAAAAAGGAATCCTGTGTAAGTGAAAGATATAAAGAAGATGGGAATATAGGAGAATTAGGGGACTGCTGTCATAGAAATTCTGAGATTGCATCCAGTTGCAAGTAACAGAAAGCCTGGCTTGCTTAAACAAATTAGAGTTTATTTTTCTCACATTACAAGATAATTAAAAGGAACACCATTGCTGTGGTTCAACATGTCCTTTGGGTTCTACATCCTTTCAGTCTTTTCACTTTATTATTCTTAATATATGGGTTTTGAAATCTCATAATTGCCACGTCATTAGGCAGAACATTATCATTAAATGCAAATAAAAAGGATCAGATAAAGCACCTTTCTCCACATGAAGCTTTTCTTTTTATTTGGTAGGCACACCTCTCCTCAGTCAACACTGGTTTATTTCACATTAAATGGTTTCATGTCAGGTACCCCATTTTAGGCCAACCCATTGCCAAGGACATGGTATTATAGTAAGTGGTTTAGAAAAATCATGTATCATGCCATTGGTCTGAGATGGGGCTACTTTCTTATAAAATTGCAAGATTTCAGCCTACTACCTTAAAAAATGGTAGTTTTGTCGGTAAGAAAAGGAAAAGGTAATGCCAAAAGGGTATATTTGAAGGAGATGGCATTAAAGAACATAACATCCTGGTTAGGAACAAAGGTTATGTTGCTCTACATCTCTAGATACAAGTCCTGGCTCTAACGCTGATCTTTCTGACATATAGTTTCATTCAGTTGCATGTATAAAATGAATCTAATAAAATAGTATCTCAGAATTTTTGTGAAGCTTATAAAAGGCAATGTTCTTAGTACAATGTTTTACATGAGGGCAGAACCTAATAGATGTTATCTTTTTTATTATTATTATTACTATTATATACTATTATATGAGCCCTGGTGGCAGAGTGATTAAGAGCTACAACCAGCTACATCTGCTAATCAAAACGTCGGCGGTTGCTATACATGAGCTGCTCCTTAGAAACTCTATGTGGCAGTTCTACTCTGTTCTACAAGGTTGCTATGAGTCAGAATCGACTCTATAGCAATGGGTTTGGTTTTTGGTTTTTATTACTATTGTGTTTATTTATATAACCTTTTTATACTTATTAACAGGCATTTGATCTCTTGTATACAATATCTATTGGATGTACGGGTCCATGAGCACACCAATGATAATAATATGTTATGAGCAATACGTTATGAATAATCCGAATTTGTGCAATTGACTTCCATTGTAAACTTAAAAAAAAAAAAAAAAAAGATTAATCAGTTTTAACATGATGATCTTTATTTCCCCCAGGGAAGTAGAAAACTCAGCTAAAGAGAATTTGCAAGTTAGTGTGAAAGTGTTAATGTCCAGGTGACAGAAAATGCCTGAGGTTACACAGGTAGGAGAACACTTAGGTAAATTATCAGAGAAAATGTCTAGAAACCTTTGAGGAGCAAAAACAAAAGGTCTAATAACAGAGTAAGAAGGTAAGTAATCCCATTTGCCTCCATCTAAAATATTCAAAATATTATTTCTCAATTTATGCAATCTCCTCATGACCGTGATCCTTCCATTTTCTTTATTTTTCTTCTTTCCAATTTAATGATTTATAATTCCAGTATATGTAACTCATAAAACAAATTAGTAGAGTAAATAGAAAATCAGCTTTTAGTGCCACTGATTCTGACACTTCCTCGTTTTCTATCTACAGCTCATTTGAAAATCAGCTCTTCTGTCCCAGTCAATGAGTAGACTAAATGACTCTGTGATTTCTGAGTTTGTGTTGTTGGGACTCTCCAGTTCTTGGGAAACTAAAGTTTTTCTCACATTGATATTTTCCTTGCTCTATTTAGGGATCATCCTGGGAAACCTTTTCATTTTGTTTTTGGTGATTCTTGATGCTCACTTACATTCCCCTATGTACTTCCTGCTGGCCAACCTGTCCCTCATTGATATGGGACTTTCCTCTACCACAGTCCCCAAGATGATCACAGACCTTTTAAATGAATACAAAGTAATTTCTTTTCAAGGCTGTATGACACAGACATGCTTCATCCACATTTTAGGAGGAACAGAGATGTTGTTACTCATAGCCATGGCGTTTGACAGATACACAGCGATATGTAAACCTCTTCACTACTTGACCATCATGAGTCCTAATGTATGTGTTTCAATTGTAGTCATTGGCTGGGTAACTGGAGTTATCCATGCTATGTCTCAGTTTTCGTTTGTTATTAACTTGCCCTTTTGTGGCCCTAATAAAATAGACAGCTTTTATTGTGACTTTCCCAGGATCATAAAACTTGCATGCACAGATGGGTACAAATTTGAGTTTGTTAATACTGCCAACAGTGGGTTCCTGAGCTTGGGCACCTTCTTCCTGCTAATCCTTTCCTATGCCTTCATTTTGGTCTCTGTCTGGAAACGTTCCTCAGGTGATTTATCCAAGGCTTTTGTCACATTGTCAGCTCACATCACTGTGGTTGTTCTTTTTTTCACTCCATGCATATTTCTCTATGTGTGGCCTTTCCCCACATCATCACTTGATAAATATCTGTTCATTGTTGACTTCGCTATCACCCCTATCTTGAATCCTGCCATCTATACATTAAGGAACAAAGACATGAAGAAAGCAATAAAAAGATTGTACAAACAGTGATATTATCTCAGCTTTTGCTGACCACATCATTCTTTGAAGCTCTGAAACTATACATCCACCTGCCCGTTAAGACATCTCCACTTAAACATCCCACATCTAACATGGCCATAACTGAATGTATCATCTATTTCCTTAAACTCATTTCTACTACTTCTGTAGAGCATTTACTCATTACCTTTACCACTGTGCGAATATGAATCCATCATGATAAGGGTTATTTTAGCAGACAACAGCAGTGTCTCCTAAATAAGACATTATGATTAAAATTGTGGTTATTTTGACAGTAAGAAAGGATATAATGGCATCCCTTCTGCTTCCCATAAGGTCTTCAAATATACTACAAACTTGCTTTGGTGAATGTCATGAATCATCACATTGAATAGTTATAGATGTAGACCTAGTAGATTTACTTAATTACTCAGGTTAAGTTCTCTCAGAAGAAGACCCAAGGACAAAATTTTATTGCAGGTACTTTATTTGGAAACTGACTTTGGAAAGCTTCAGTAAGGGAGTGGGGAAGTGAGAGAGACAAAGGAAGGATGCTTATGTTGATACATATAACTGAGATGCAAGCTCACTGTGATCTTCTATGAGACTCTATAGATTGTGATTTAAAATTGTCCCAATTGAAGGACAAGGAAGCTGGAGTATTTCTTCATTTTTAGATGGCAAATTTACTCCTTGGCATGTCAAGCCTGTCCCAAAAAGAACCCTGTACAATTAGGAAGCAAGAAACAAGTTATCAGGTAGACTTTTAGGTGGTGGCAGTAGAGAAGTAGAGAGTAGAATTCTGTAAAATTAGGAAGCAAGAGACAAGTTATCAGGTAGACTTTTAGGTGCTGGCAGTAGAGAAGTAGAGAGTAGAATTCTGTAAAATTAGGAAGCAAGAGACAAGTTATCAGGTAGACTTTTAGGTGCTGGCAGTAGAGAAGTAGAGAGTAGAATTCTGTAAAATTAGGAAGCAAGAGACAAGTTATCAGGTAGACTTTTAGGTGCTGGCAGTAGAGAAGCATCTCCTTATTTGGAAGTAATAAATGCTGAGGTATATTCTACTTTTAAAGTCATTTAGACCCCATATAATTTCACTTTATCCTGTCACAGGTTCCTTAAAGCAGTGACTGTTCATTATTTCATAAAAGAAAGATTTAGAACAGGAGGTGGTAGGACAAGCTACAACAGCACTGTTGCTCCTAACTGATATTCATCATGTCTTCCTCCTCTACTACCCATTCTAAATTCCCCTCATCCTCTGTCAGTAGTTCTGGTCTAGAATCCTTGCCAGTGAGGAGATACAGTTTAACTATGAGCAGGAAGAGTCCCTGACTAAAATGCTATTGCCAGTCTATTGTTGCCACGATTGCCCTTTTATAGTTGTCATCAATCATGGAACCACTAAGCAGAGCCTCAGTGGGTGCCTAGTTTTAGATAACTCTTCACTACATCATCCATTATGAAACAATAATCCTGTTTCTTCATGGTAAAGAGGGATAATAATAAGGTAACTTTTCTTCTGCCTGATGGTCTTTCAACATGAGGAACCCAAATGATGGGAAAGAAAAATTTTAGGTTTATTGGAACTCATACTAATCACCCACAAGAAGCATTCTTGCCACTCCAGTAGAACCTAAAGTTTGAGGAACATAAAAAAAAAAAAAAAACCTCAGAAGGTCACTTTGATTCACAGTGAGAGGTATGTTATTTTTATTCCTTAACTTCCAGACCCACGTATTTTATCTATAGGAGACGTTGCCATTAGTTGCCATCAAGTAGATTTCAATTCATGGTGACCCCATGTGTATAGGATAAAACTGCGCCATAGGGTTTTCAAGTCTGTCACCTTTCAGAAGAAGCATATCTCCAGGCCTGTGTTCTGAGTAGCCTCTGGGTGAGTTCAATCGCCGACATTTCAGCTAGTAGACAAGCACTTAACCATTTGTGATGCCACCCAGGGACGCCATATATGGGAGTCCCATGTAAAGGCCACTCATTCGAAGTATATACCTTGAAGCACAGACCCCCAATTCGGCAGCGTGTCTTCTTGAAGATAGGGCCTCAGCTGCAACTTTAAAAAAAGCTATCCAGTTTTCTATCAGATTGACAGCTCCCAGTTGTTGCCATATATGGTAACATCAGCAGGCTTCATAGGTATGTGTGCTTTTGTGCACTTTCTTTGCTATAAAGTGGATTCCCTTTGCCCAAGGAAATATTATGCAGGATTTCATGTTGTAGTCAGTTTATGAGCCCTTGGATAGTGGTGCCAGCCAAAATACTTAAAGAAGGGAAGAGAAACCATTCTCAGAATATATGTATGAATTCCAGAAGAGCAAATCCCTATCTATTCCAATTTAGAAGGATTCAATGTAAGTAACTATGCTTAAGTAATTATGTCAGTCCTCAAAAAATGGTATCATTTCAAGGGTCCACTTGTGCTGCTGACAGTTCAAACATTCTACAAGGACAGTAGATAGAAAAGCCCATTCTAGAAGAATCTCATTATGTAGATCTCACGCATAGTCTTCCTTTCTACTACAATATCGTCTTCATTCATGTGTCCAATGTACAAGAACTAGGTGGACTGGGAAGAGATTATTGTTTGCCCTTTCAGCTAATCATTTAAACCCTTTGTACCTAGTTAACGATTCTTTATACTAAATTCTCATTGTTCAAATGCATTGTGTGGTTTCTGTCTCCTACCTGAAACCTAACGGACATGTCCGACTCTCAAAAGAAAAAAAAAATAAAGACTTAAATGGTTCCACAAGAGAAATCCTCTAAACATTTAAAGGACAAAAGCATTCCTAAATAAACCCCTTTAGAAATATATAAAAAGATGGAGTTTGTATACATGAGATCAAATAAAGGATCTCTACTGCCAACAGCGGTTAAGTGTTTGGCTGCTAACCAAAAGATGGGCAGTTCGAATCTACCAGCTGATCCTTGGAAACCCTATGGGGCAGTTCTATAGGGTCACTATGAGTCAGAATCAACTCAAGGGCAATGGGTTTGGTTTGGATTTTGGCACATCCAACAAAGAAATTAGGGCATTTGACCTTTGCTTGAATGTTTCCATATGTAATGACACAGTCACAATGCTCAAATGTCACCACCTAAAATGGAAACAACTTTGGGAGTATGACTCAGTACAATTAACCGTACAACATGTAAACAGTAATCAGTGCCAGGATAAAGCCACGAAAGAGAATAGTCAGGTGCCCAGCACTAGAGGCTGCAATGGAAGTTGGTCCCAGCAGTGACTACTTTGAAATGTCACCCTTCCAGAAATATTGAGACCAAATATCCAGAAAAAAATAAGGATTGACTGCACTACCTCAGCATACATTTATGCCACATTCTTAAGTACCAAAAAAGGAAAGGTATTTTCCTGCTCTTCAGGTTGTAAAGTTTACCAGATATTAAAACTTAGACTCTTCTAACTTTTGTGTAAGGGAATTAAAGAAAATTTTGAGGTACCTGATATGATCTGAAATGGCCAATATGAGGATTGGGTGAGACTCCCTGTTTGCAGTTTGTTTTCACCCTAAGGCAGCCATCTTCCATACAGTTTCTAAGAGAGGAATGTAGGGTAATGATGATGTAACTACACTGTGCAACCCCTCCCTGTCACATAGCCATGTAATTGCTGCACTGTAGCCAATCTATGAAAGAAACATATACTCTTTTAAGCCAATCGCCTTACAGAACTGGGCACAGGAAACCCTGGCTTGAAATGATGGACTACCAATCAAGTAATGCCTTTTGATGATCTAAGCTTGTGATTACCAATCAAGTAATGTCTTTCAGTGATCTAAAGTTTGAAAATACCATTCAAGTAACCTGTTTCATATTCATTGTTCTCCTATAAAAAGTCACTGCTGAGTTGCCATTTTGAATTGCTGGATTCCACCACATGGAGTTCAGTTTATTCCCAGCATGATTTGTCTCTTTTCGTTCAATAAATCTCTCCGTTTTACACTAATCAGTGTATAGATGTTTATTCTATGACACTTTTCACTAGCTGTAAACTAGTGTTCCTGCCCAAGGACGTAAAACCAGCCCTGGTGGAGCAGTGGTTAAGAGCTATGGCTGCTAACCAAAAGGTCAGCAGTTTGAATCTACCAGCCACCCCTTGGAAACCTTATGGGGCAGTTCTGTTCTGTCCTATAGGGTCGCTATAAGTTGCAATCTACTGGACAGCAATGGTTTTGTTTTGTTTTTTTGGTATTGAGACTGTACACAGTGACACAAGTTTGAGAGTCATTCATGGAGAATCACTGCAAAACATATCAGTGAAATAATCAAGAATGCTTTCTGGAGGGCATATTTTTTTTATGATTTTTCTGCTGAAGATACTGTCGGAATGAAGACATTTCTAGGATTAGAACCGGTAGCCAGAATATTAAATGTCTATATAAAAACAAATAAAAAAAGCACTGAAACCAGATTCAGTATCATGACAGTAACATTTTGACAATAATAAAAATACTATTTTAGGAGGGAGGCAGATGGCTGAATAGACAGACACTTCCAGCGAGCCCTCTTTACAACAAACATCAAAAAAAAAAAAAAAACTGAAATAAGTATATTTATGATAAGCTAAGAGCCCAGAGCATCAAAAGCAAGCTTAGAATATGAACAGAGGGGCATGGGAAGGAAGAGATGGTTCAGAAGCAGAGAGGAGTTACCGGACCTGAGTCACGGGGAGCCCTCAGGAACGATTCCCGGAGTGGCGGTAGCAGGCTGATACTAGCATTCGGCCAGTTTCCTGCAGGAGAAGCAGCCACCCACACAGCCTACTCAAACCTCCAGAACCAGAGAAGAATGGTGCTCTAAGAAAAAGCTAAGTATTTGTGTATATTTTACTGTGATCCCCCACACCAACAAGCTGGCTTCAGTAGCTGAAATCTCTGGGCCTGGGATAGGCCCTGTTGAGCACCTAGAGCCATCCTCCCAGCCTTGGAAAAGGAAAAAATTTCCTTCTGGGGGAAAAGATAATTTGTTAGCTCCACTAACTGGGGGAGCTCAGGACAGAAGTAACCGCTGTCCAGGCATAAATGGTCTGTGAAATTTGAGCAGCTTTCCCCTCTGCATGGACCTGTGTGGGCCTATTTTGGAAGAATAGGCCTTTGTTGGCAGACTCCAACCATTCAGCTGTGCAGAGGACAGGTAGGTGTTTGATGTTGGACATTGCTTTGCCTATTAAATGGGGTCCTCACCTACCCACATCAGGGGCATAAAGACTGGTAGCTCCACTCAGGTCACCCAGCCACCTGCAACAGGGGTCCAAGGATAGCTCGTACCTCCCAGTATTTACAACAAAAAACATTGGGTGTCCGTGGTCTGTCTGCAGAACCCACCCACCTGCATGCTCTGTGGAACAGAGATGCAATTTCTTCAGAGACACTCAGGGGTCGGTTCTCACCCCCTGCCTTGTTCAGAGCATGACCCCCTGCTGCAACCAGATACTGGTACCTACACTAATTACCCCTACCCCTCTAAGACTGTAGGACAGAGCCTGTACCACATACTTGATGATCAATTACCTAGACACCTAAGCTGAACTCGTACAAGAAAACTGAATGGACTTCTAGACTGATACACCTGATAACAGCTCTAGCCGTCTGGGGACAGGACATCAGAGCTCCAAAGGTGGAAATAATCAACCTAGCTCACTCAAGCAACCCACCTGGGTATATCAAAACAAAACAAAGCAAGAAGCTACCACACAGTGAGCAAGCATAAACTAATACAATAACATAGATGGCTCGGAGACAACAGTCAATATTAAGTCAAATAAAGAAACAGATCATGATCACCTCAACAAGCTCTCAAAAGAAAGAATTGAGTGATCTTCTACATGAAAATGCATTCCTGGAACAACCAGAGGCAGAATACAAAAGTTTAATATACAGAACCCTTCAAGACATCAGGAAGTATATGAGGCAATACACAGAACAAGCCAAGGAACACACAGATAAAGCAACTGAAGAAATTAGAAAGATTATTCCAGAACATAATGAAAAATTTAATAAGCTGGGAAAATCTATAGACAGCAATCTGAAATTCAGAAGTTTAACAATAAAATTATAGAAGTAGACAACTCAATAGAAAGTCAGAGGAGCAGAACTGAGCAAGTAGAAGCCAGAATTTCTGAACTTGAAGATAAATCACTTGGCACTAATATATTTGAAAAAAAAATTAAATAAAAGAATTAAAAAAATGAAGAAACCTTCATCATGTAGGAGTCTATCAAGAGAAATAACCTACGAGTGATTGGAGTACCAGAACAGGGAGGGATAACAGAAAATACAGAGAAAATTGTTGAGGATTTGCTGGCAGAAAACTCCCCTGACTTCGTGAAAGATGAGAAGATATCTATCGAAGGTGCTCATCGAATTCCACATAAGGTAGATCTTAAAAGAAAGTCACTAAAACATATTATAATCACACTTGTCATACCAAAGATAAACAGAATTTTAAGAGCAGCCAGGGATAAATGAAAAGTCACCTACAAAGGTGAGCCAATAAGAATAACCTCAGACTACTCAGCAGAAACCATGAAGGCAAGAAGGCAATTAGATGACTTACTTAAAAAAAATTGAAGGAAAAAAAAAAACTGCCTGCCAAGAATCATATATCCAGCAAAACTGTCTTTTAAATACGAAGGTGAAATTAGGATATTTCCAGATAAAAAACAAGTTTAGGGAATTCATAAAAACCAAACCAAAACTACAATAAATACTAAACAGAGTTCTCTGGTTAGAAAATCAGTAATATCGGGTATCAACCCAAGACTAGACCACTGGGCAGAGTAACCAGAAGTCAACTCAGACAGGGAAATCCAAATATACAAAGCAAGATTAAAAAAAAAAAAAAAAACCAACTCAGGGTAATGGTGATGTTACTATATAAAAGAAGACAACATTAAAATAATAAAGAGGGACTAAGAAATGCAATCATACACCTTCCATATGGAGAGGAAAATATGGCGATACAAAGAAATGAAAGTTAGGTTTAAATTTAGAAAAATAGGGGTAAATAATAAGGTAACCACAAAGGAGATAAACTATCCTACTCATCAAAATAAAAACACAAGAAAAAAACAGAGACTCAGCAGAAACAAAATCAACAACAATGAATATGAGGAAAGGACAATATATAAAGATAATCTACTCAGCCATAAAATTAAATGGGAAGAAGAAACTGTCAACAACACACAAAAAAAGACATCAAAATGACAGCACTAAATTCATATCTATTCATAATTACGCTGAATGTAAATGGACTAAATGCACCAATAAATAGAGAGTGGAAAAATGGATTAAAAAACACGATCTGTCTATATGCTGTATGCAACAGACACACCTTAGTCTTAGAGACACAAACAAACTAAAACTCAAAGGATGAAAAAAAATATATCAAGCAAACAACAATCAAAAAAGCAAGAATAGCAATATTTATTTCTGACAAAATAGACTTTAAAGTTAAATCCATCATAAAGGATAAGGAAAGACACTATATAATGATTAAGGGAACAATATACCAAGAAGATATAACCATATTAAATATTTATGCACCCAATGACAGGGCTGCAAGATACATAAAACAAACTATCAGCATTGAAAAGTGAGATAGACAGCTCCACAATAATAGTAGGAGACTTCAACACACCACTTTCAGTGAAGGACAGGACATACAGAAAGAATCTCAATAAAGACATGGAAGATCTAAATGCCACAATCAACCAACTTGACCTCATAGACATATACAGAACACTCCACCCAACAGCAACCAACTACACTTTCTTTTCTAGTGCACATGGAACATTCTCTAGACTAGAACACATATTAGGTTATAAAGCAAGCCTTAGCAGAATCCAAACTATTGAAATATTACAAAGCATCTTCTCTGACCATAAGGCCATAAAAGTGAAAATCAACAACAGGAAAAGCAGGGAAAAGAAATCAAACACTTGGAAACTGAACAGATAAGGAAGAAGTAAAAATATCTCTATTTGCAGATGACATGATCTTATACACAAAAAACCCTAAGGTATCCTCCAGAAAACTACTGAAACTAATAGAAGAGTTCAGCAGAGTATCGGGATACAAGATAAACATACAAAAATCAGTTGGATTTCTCTACACCAACAAAAAGAACATCAAAGAGGAATTCACCAAATCAATACCATTTACTGTAGTTCTCAAGAAGATAAAATGCTTAGGAACAACTCTTACCAGAGATGTAAAACACATACAAAGAAAACTACAATACGCTTCTTCAAGAAATCAAAAGAGACCTACATAAGTGGAAAAACATACCTTGCTCATGGATAGGAAGACTTAACATTATAAAAATGTCTATTCTACCGAAAGCGATCTATACATTTAATGCAATTCCGATTCAAATTCCAATAACATTCTCTAATGAGATGTAGACACAAATCAACTTCATATGGAAGGGAAAGAGGCCCCAGATAAGTAAAGCATTACTGAAAAAGAAGAACAAAGTGGGAGGCCTTACTCTTCCTGATTTTAGAACCTATTATACTGCCACGGAAGTCAAAAGAGCCTGGTACTGGTACAACAACAGACACATAGACCAACGGGACAGAATTGAGATTCCAGACATACATGCATCCACATATGAGCAGTTGATATTTGACAAAGACCCCAAAACAGTTAATTGGGGAAAAGACAGTCTTTTTAACAAATGGTGCCAGCATAACTGGATATCCATCTGCAAAAAAATGAAATAAGACTCATACCTCACTCCATGAACAAAAACGAGCTCAAAATGGATCAAAGACCTAAATATAAAATCTAAAACAGTAAAGATCATGGAAGAAAAAATAGGGACAACATTAGGAGCCCTAATACGTGTCATAAACAGTATACAAACATTATTAAGAGTTCAGAAGAAAAACTAGATAATTGGGAGCTCCTAATATGCTCATCCGAAGACTTCACCAAAGAGTAAAGAGATTACCTACAGAGTGGAAAAAGTTTTTAGCTATGACATTTCCGACCAGCACCTGATCTCTAAAACCTACATATACTGCAAAAACTCAACTGCATAAAGACAAATGACCCAATTAAAAACTGGGCAAAAGATATGAATAGACACTTCACTAAAGAAGACATTCAGGTAGCTAACAGGTATATGAAGAAATGCTCACGATCATTAGCCATTAGAGAAATACAAGTCAAAACTACAACGAGATTCCTTCTCACTCCAACAAGGCTGGTATTAATCCAAAAATCACAAAATAATAAATGTTGGAGAGGCCGTGGAGAGATTGGAACACTTACACGCTGCTGGTGGGAATGTAAAATGATACGACCATTTTGGAAATTGATTTGGCGCTTCCTTAAAAGCTAGGAATAGAACTACCATAGGTTCCAGCAATCCCACTCCTTGGAATATATCCTAGAGAAATAAGAGCCTTTACACAAACAGATATATGCACACCCATGTTAATTGCAGCAGTTTTCAATAGCAAAAAAATGGAAGCAACCAAGGTGCATCCCCACATTTGTGTCAGTTTGTTGTACTGTGGGGGCTTGTGTGTTGCTGTGATGCTAGAAGCTATGCCACTGGTATTCAGATATGAGCAGGGTCACCCGTGGAGGACAGGTTTCATCTGAGCTTCCAGACTAAGACAGGCCAGGAAGAAGGACCCAGCAGTCTACTTCTGAAAAGCATTAGCCAGTGAAAACCTTATGAATAGCAGTGGAACATTGTCTGATACAGTGCTGGGCGATAACCCCCCCCGCCAGGTTTGAAGGCACTGAAAAGATGACTAGGGAAGAGCTACCTCCTCAAAGTAGAGTCGACCTTAATGATGTGGATGGAGTAAAGCTTTCGGGACCTTCATTTGCTGATGTGGCACGACTCAAAATGAAAGAAACAGCTGCAAACACCCATTAATAATCGGAACCTGGAATGTATGAAGTATGAATCTGGGAAAATTGGAAATCGTCAAAAATGAAATGGAACGCATAAACATCAATATCCTAGGCATTAGTAAGCTGAAATGGACCTTACTGGCCATTTTGAATTGGACAATCATATAGTCTACTATGCTAGGAGTGACAAGTTGAAGAGGAATGGTGTTGCACTCATCTTCAAAAAGAACATTTCAAAATCTATCCTGAAGTACAATGTTGTCAGTGATAGGCTAATATCCATACGCCTACAAGGAAGACCAGTTAATACAACCATTATTCAAATTTACACACCAACCACTAGGGCCAAAGATGAAGAAATAGAAGATTTTTTCGGCTGCTGAAGTCTGAAATTGATCGAACCTGCAATCAAGATGTATTGATAATTACTTGCGATTGGAATGCAAAAGTTGGAAACAAAGAAGAAGGATCAATAGTTGGAAAATATGGCCTTGGTGATAGAAACAATGCCGGAGATCGAATGATAGAATTTTGCAAGACCAACGACTTCATCTTTGCAAATACCTTCTTTCACCAACATTAGTGGCGACTACACACATGGACCTCACCAGATGGAACTCACAGAAATCAAACTGACTACATCTGTGGAAAGAGACGATAGAAAAGCTCAATATCATAGTCAGAACAAGGCCAGGGGCCGACTGTGGAACAGACCATCAATTGCTCATATGCAAGTTCAAGCTTGAAACCGATGAAAATCAGAGCAAGTCCACGAGAGCCAAAATATGACCTTGAGTATATCCCACCTGAATTTAGAGACCATCTGAAGAATAGATTTGACACATTGAACACCAGTGTCCACAGACGAGACGAGTTGTGGAGTGACATCAAGGACATCATACATGAAGAAAGCAAGATGTCACTGAAAAGACAGGAAAGAAAGAAAAGACCAAGATGGATGTCAGAGGAGACTCAGAAACTTGCTCTTGAGCATCGAGCAGCTAAAGCAAAAGGAAGAATTGATGAAGTAAAAGAACTGAACAGAAGATTTCAAAGGGCCTCTCGAGAAGACAAAGTAAAGTATTACAATGACATGTACAAAGAGCTGGAGATAGAAAACCAAAAGGGAAGAACACGCTTGGCATTTTTCAAGCTGAAAGAACTGAAGAAAAAATTCAAGCCTCGAGTTGTAACAGTGAAGGATTCCATGGGGAAAATATTAAATGATGCAGGAAGCATCAAAAGAAGATGGAAGGAATACAGAGTCATTACACTAAAAAGAATGAGTCTGTGTTCAGCCATTTTAAGAGGTGGCATATGATCAGGAACCGATGGTACTGAAGGAAGAAGTCCAAGCTGCTCTGAAGGCATTAGCGAAAAACATGGCTCCAGGAATTGATGGAAAATCAATTGAGATGTTTCAACAAACAGATGCAGTGCTGGAGGTGCTCACTTGTCTATGCCAAGAAATATGGAAGTCAGCTTCCTGGCCAACTGACTGCAAGAGATCCATATTTATGCCTATTCCAAAGAAAGTTGATCCAACCAAATATGGAAATTATAGAAAAATATCGTTAATATGACACGGAAGCAAAATTTTGCTGAAGATCATTTCAAAAACGACTGCAGCAGTATATCGACATGGAACTGCCAAAAATTCAGGCTGGTTTCAGAAGAGGATGTGGAACCAGGGATATCATTGCTGATGTCAGATGGATCCTGCCTGAAAGCAGAGAATACTGGAAGGATGTTTACCTGTGTTTTATTGACTATGCAAAGGCATTCAACTGTGTGGATCCTAACAAACTATGGATAACACTGCGAAGAATGGGAATTCCAGAACACTTAATTGTGCTCATGAGGAACCTTTACATAGATCCAGAGGCAGTTGTTCGGACAGAACTAGGGGATACTGATTGGTTTAAAGTCAGGAAAGGTGTGCGTCCGGGTTGTATTCTTTCACCATACCTATTTAATCTGTATGTTGAGCAAATAATCCGAGAAGCTGGACTATATGAAGAACAGGGCATCAGGATTGGAGGAAGACTCATTAACAACCTGCATTATGCAGATGACACAACCTTGCTTGTTGAAAGTGAAGAGGACTTGAAGCACTTACCAATGAAGATCAAAGACCATAGCCTGAGGCGGAGCCAAGATGGCGGACTAGGCAGACGCTACCTCGGATCCCTCTTACAACAAAGACACGGAAAAACAAGTGAATCGATCACATACATAACAATCTACGAACCCTGAACAACAAACACAGATTTAGAGACGGAGAACGAACTAATACGGGGAAGCAGCGATTGTTTCCAGAGCCTGGAGCCAGCATACCAGTCAGATTTTCTGGAAAAACTAGTTTCCCAGTGATGGCTCGGAGACAACAATCCATATCAAACCACTTAAAGAAGCAGACCGTGACAGCTTCTCCAACTCCCCAAACAAAAGAATCAAAATCTTTCCCAAATGAAGATACAATTTTGGAATTATCAGATACAGAATATAAAAAACTAATTTACAGAATGCTTAATGATATCACAAATGAAATTAGGATATCTGCAGAAAAAGCCAAGGAACACACTGATAAAACTGTTGAAGAACTCAAAAAGATTATTCAAGAACATACTGGAAAAATTAATAAGTTGCAAGAATCCATAGAGAGACAACATGTAGAAATCCAAAAGATTAACAATAAAATAACAGAATTAGACAACACACTAGGAAGTCAGAGGAGCAGACTCGAGCAATTAGAATGCAGACTGGGACATCTGGAGGACCAGGGAATCAACACCAACATAGCTGAAAAAAAATCAGATAAAAGAATTAAAAAAAATGAAGAAACCCTAAGAATTATGTGGGACTCTATCAAGAAGGATAACCTGCGGGTGATTGGAGTCCCAGAACAGGGAGGGGGGACAGAAAACACAGAGAAAATAGTTGAAGAACTTCTGACAGAAAACTTCCCTGACATCATGAAAGACGAAAGGATATCTATCCAAGATGCTCATCGAACCCCATTTAAGATTGATCCAAAAAGAAAAACACCAAGACATATTATCATCAAACTCACCAAAACCAAAGATAAACAGAAAATTTTAAAAGCAGCCAGGGAGAAAAGAAAGGTTTCCTTCAAGGGAGAATCAATAAGAATATGTTCTGACTACTCAGCAGAAACCATGCAGGCAAGAAGGGAATGGGACGACATATACAGAACACTGAAGGAGAAGAACTGCCAACCAAGGATCATATATCCAGCAAAACTCTCTCTGAAATATGAAGGCGAAATTAAGATATTTACAGACAAACACAAGTTTAGAGAATTTGCAAAAACCAAACCAAAGCTACAAGAAATACTAAAGGATATTGTTTGGTCAGAGAACCAATAATATCAGATATCAGCACAACACAAGGTCACAAAACAGAACGTCCTGATATCAACTCAAATAGGGAAATCACAAAAACAAACAAATTAAGATTAATTAAAAAAAAAATACACATAACAGGGAATCATGGAAGTCAATAGGTAAAAGATCACAATAATCAAAAAGAGGGACTAAATACAGGAGGCATTGAACTGCCATATGGAGAGTGATACAAGGCGATATAGAACAATACAAGTTAGGTTTTTACTTAGAAAAATAGGGGTATATAATGAGGTAACCACAAAAAGGTATAACAACTCTATAACTCAAGACAAAAACCAAGAAAAACGTAACGACTCAACTAACATAAAGTCAAACACTATGAAAGTGAGGATCTCACAATTTACTAAGAAAAACGCCTCAGCACAAAAAAGTATGTGGAAAAATGAAATTGTCAACAACACACATAAAAAGGCATCAAAATGACAGCACTAAAAACTTATTTATCTATAATTACCCTGAATGTAAATGGACTAAATGCACCAATAAAGAGACAGAGAGTCACAGACTGGATAAAGAAACACGATCCATCTATATGCTGCCTACAAGAGACACACCTTAGACTTAGAGACACAAACAAACTAAAACTCAAAGGATGGAAAAAAGTATATCAAGCAAACAATAAGCAAAAAAGAAGAGGAGTAGCAATATTAATTTCTGACAAAATAGACTTTAGACTTAAATCCACCACAAAGGATAAAGAAGGACACTATATAATGATAAAAGGGACAATTGATCAGGAAGACATAACCATATTAAATATTTACGCACCCAATGACAGGGCTGCAAGATATATAAATCAAATTTTAACAGAACTGAAAAGCGAGATAGACACCTCCACAATTATAGTAGGAGACTTCAACACACCCCTTTCGGAGAAGGACAGGACATCCAGTAAGAAGCTCAACAGAGACACGGAAGATCTAATTACAACAATCAACCAACTTGACCTCATTGACTTATACAGAACTCTCCACCCAACTGCTGCAAAATATACTTTTTTTTCTAGCGCACATGGAACATTCTCTAGAATAGACCACATATTAGGTCATAAAACAAACCTTTGCAGAGTCCAAAACATCGAAATATTACAAAGCATCTTCTCAGACCACAAGGCAATAAAACTAGAGATCAATAACAGAAGAACGAGGGAAAAGAAATCAAATACTTGGAAAATGAACAATACCCTCCTGAAAAAAGACTGGGTTATAGAAGACATCAAGGAGGGAATAAGGAAATTCATAGAAAGCAACGAGAATGAAAATACTTCCTATCAAAACCTCTGGGACACAGCAAAAGCAGTGCTCAGAGGTCAATTTATATCAATAAATGCACACATACAAAAAGAAGAAAGAGCCAAAATCAGAGAACTGTCCCTACAACTTGAACAAATAGAAAGTGAGCAACAAAAGAATCCATCAGGCACCAGAAGAAAACAAATAATAAAAATTAGAGCTGAACTAAATGAATTAGAGAACAGAAAAACAATGGAAAGAATTAACAAAGCCAAAAGCTGGTTCTTTGAAAAAATTAACAAAATTGATAAACCATTGGCTAGACTGACTAAAGAAATACAGGAAAGGAAACAAATAACCCGAATAAGAAATGAGAAGGACCACATCACAACAGAACCAAATGAAATTAAAAGAATCATTTCAGATTATTATGAAAAATTGTACTCTAACAAATTTGAAAACCTAGAAGAAATGGATGAATTCCTTGAAAAACACTACCTACCTAAACTAACACATTCAGAAGCAGAACAACTAAATAGACCCATAACAAAAAAAGAGATTGAAACGGTAATCAAAAAACTCCCAACAAAAAAAAGTCCTGGCCCGGACGGCTTCACTGCAGAGTTCTACCAAATTTTCAGAGAAGAGTTAACACCACTACTACTAAAGGTATTCCAAAGCATAGAAAATGACGGAATACTACCCAACTCATTCTATGAAGCCACCATCTCCCTGATACCAAAACCAGGTAAAGACATTACAAAAAAAGAAAATTATAGACCTATATCCCTCATGAACATTGATGCAAAAATCCTCAACAAAATTCTAGCCAATAGAATCCAACAACACATCAAAAAAATAATTCACCCTGATCAAGTGGGATTTATACCAGGTATGCAAGGCTGGTTTAATATCAGAAAAACCATTAATGTAATCCATCACATAAATAAAACAAAAGACAAAAACCACATGATCTTATCAATTGATGCAGAAAAGGCATTTGACAAAGTCCAACACCCATTTATGATAAAAACTCTCACCAAAATAGGAATTGAAGGAAAATTCCTCAACATAATAAAGGGCATCTATGCAAAGCCAACAGCCAATATCACTCTAAATGGAGAGAACCTGAAAGCATTTCCCTTGAGAACGGGAACCAGACAAGGATGCCCTTTATCACCGCTCTTATTCAACATCGTGTTGGAAGTCTTAGCCAGGGCAATCAGGCTAGACAAAGAAATAAAAGGTATCCGGATTGGCAAGGAAGAAGTAAAGTTATCACTATTTGCAGATGACATGATTATATACACAGAAAACCCTAAGGAATCCTCCAGAAAACTACTGAAACTAATAGAAGAGTTTGGCAGAGTCTCAGGTTATAAAATAAACATACAAAAATCACTTGGATTCCTCTACATCAACAAAAAGAACACCGAAGAGGAAATAACCAAATCAATACCATTCACGGTAGCCCCCAAGAAGATAAGATACTTAGGAATAAATCTTACCAAGGATGTAAAAGACCTATACAAAGAAAACTACAAAGCTCTACTACAAGAAATTCAAAAGGACATACTTAAGTGGAAAAACATACCTTGCTCATGGATAGGAAGACTTAACATAGTAAAAATGTCTATTCTACCAAAAGCCATCTATACATTTAACGCACTTCCGATCCAAATTCCAATGTCATATTTTAAGGGGATAGAGAAACAAATCACCAATTTCATATGGAAGGGAAAGAAGCCCCGGATAAGCAAAGCACTACTGAAAAAGAAGAAGAAAGTGGGAGGCCTCACCTTACCTGACTTCAGAACCTATTATACAGCCACAGTAGTCAAAACAGCCTGGTATTGGTACAACAACAGACACATAGACCAATGGAACAGAATTGAGAACCCAGACATAGATCCATCCACGTATGAGCAGCTGATATTTGACAAAGGACCAGTGTCAATTAACTGGGGAAAAGACAGCCTTTTTAACAAATGGTGCTGGCATAACTGGATATCCATTTGCAAAAAAATGAAACAGGACCCATACCTCACACCATGCACAAAAATTAACTCCAAGTGGATCAAAGACCTAAACATAAAGACTAAAACGATAAAGATCATGGAAGAAAAAATTGGGACAACCCTAGGAGCCCTAATACAAGGTATAAACAGAATACAAAACATTACCAAAAATGATGAAGAGAAACCCGATAACTGGGAGCTCCTAAAAATCAAACACCTATGCTCATCTAAAGACTTCACCAAAAGAGTAAAAAGACCACCTACAGATTGGGAAAGAATTTTCAGCTATGACATCTCCGACCAGCGCCTGATCTCTAAAATCTACATGATTCTGTCAAAACTCAACCACAAAAAGACAAACAACCCAATCAAGAAGTGGGCAAAGGATATGAACACACATTTCTCTAAAGAAGATATTCAGGCAGCCAACAGATACATGAGAAAATGCTCTCGATCATTAGCCATTAGAGAAATGCAAATTAAAACTACGATGAGATTCCATCTCACACCAGCAAGGCTGGCATTAATCCAAAAAACACAAAATAATAAATGTTGGAGAGGCTGCGGAGAGATTGGAACTCTCATACACTGCTGGTGGGAATGTAAAATGGTACAACCACTTTGGAAATCTATCTGGCGTTATCTTAAACAGTTAGAAATAGAACTACCATACAACCCAGAAATCCCACTCCTAGGAATATACCCTAGAGATACAAGAGCCTTCATACAAACAGATATATGCACACCCATGTTTATTGCAGCTCTGTTTACAATAGCAAAAAGTTGGAAGCAACCAAGGTGTCCATCAACGGATGAATGGGTAAATAAATTGTGGTATATTCACACAATGGAATACTACGCATCGATAAAGAACAGTGACGAATCTGTGAAACATTTCATAACATGGAGGAACCTGGAAGGCATTATGCTGAGCGAAATGAGTCAGAGGCAAAAGGACAAATACTGTATAAGACCACTATTATAAGATCTTGAGAAATAGTAAACCTGAGAAGAACACATACTTTTGTGGTTACGAGGGGGGGAGGGAGGGAGGGTGGGAGAGGGTTTTTTATTGATTAATCAGTAGATAAGAACTGCTTTAGGTGAAGGGAAAGACAACACTCAATACATGGAAGGTCAGCTCAATTGGACTGGACCAAAAGCAAAGAAGTTTCCGGGATAAAATGAATGCTTCAAAGGTCAGCGGAGCAAGCGCGGGGGTCTGGGGAACATGGTTTGCGGGGACTTCTAAGTCAATTGGCAAAATAATTCTATTATGAAATCATTCTGCATCCCACTTTGAAATGTGGCGTCTGGGGTCTTAAATGCTAACAAGCAGCCATCTAAGATGCAGCAATTGGTCTCAACCCACCTGGAGCAAAGGAAAATGAAGAACACCAAGCCCACATGACAACTAAGAGCCCAAGAGACAGAAAGGGCCACATGAACAAGAGACCTACATCATCCTGAGACCAGAAGAACTAGTTGGTGCCCGGCCACAATCGATGACTGCCCTGACAGGGAGCTCAGCAGAGGACCCCTGAGGGAGCAGGAGAGCAGTGGGATGCAGACCCCAAATTCTCATAAGAAGACCAAACTTAATGGTCTGACTGAGACTGGAGGAATCCCGGCGGCCATGCTCTCCAGACCTTCTGTTGACACAGGACAGGAACCATCCCTGAAGACAGCTCATCAGACATGAAAGGGACTGGTCAGCGGGTGGGAGAGAGACGCTGATGAAGAGTGAGCTAATTATATCAGGTGTACACTTGAGATTGTGTTGGCAACTCTTGTCTGGAGGGGGGATGGGAGGATAGAGAGGGAAGCCGGCAAAATTGTCAAGAAAGGAGAGACTGAAAGGGCTGACTCAAGACGGGGAGAGTAAGTGGGAGTAGGGAGTGAGATGTATGTAAACTTATATGTGACAGACTGATTGGATTTGTAAACGTTCACTTGAAGCTTAATAAAAGTTATTATAAAAAAAAAAAAAAAAAAAAGACCATAGCCTTCAGTATGGATTACACCTCAACATAAAGAAAACAAAAATCCTCACAACTGGACCAGTGAGCAACATCGTGATAAAAAGAGAAAAGACTGAAGTTGTGAAGGATTTCACTTTACTTGGATCCACAATCAATAGCCATGGAAGCAGAAGTCAAGAATCAAAAGACGCATTGCATTGGTCAAATCTGCTTAAAAGGACCTCTTCAAAGTGTTGAAGAGGAAACATGTCACCCTGAGGACCAAGGTGTGCCTGACCCAAGCCATGGTATTTTCAATCACATCATATGCATGTGAAAGCTGGACAATGAATGAGGAAGACCGAAGAAGAGTTGATGCCTTTGAATTGTGGTGTTGGCGAAGAATATTGAATATACCATGGACTGCCAAAAGAACGAACAAATCTATCTTGGAAGAAGTGCAGTCAGAATGCTCCTTAGAGGCAAGGATTGCGAGACTGCATCTTACATGCTTTGGACATGTTGTCAGGAGGGATCGGTCCCTGGAGAAGGACATCATGTTTGGCAGAGTATGGGTCAGCGGAAAAGAGGAAGACCCTCAACAAGGTGGACTGACACAGTGGCTTCAACAATGAGCTCAAGCATAACAACGATTGTAAGGATGTCTCAGGATCGGACAGTGTTTCGTTCTGTTGTGTATAGGGTCACTATGAGTCGGAACCAAGTCGACGGCACCTAACAAGAACAACAACAACCGAGGTGCGCTTCAACAGATGAATGGATAAATAATTGTATAGTCACACAATGGAATACTATGCGTCGATAAA
This sequence comes from Elephas maximus indicus, assembly GCF_024166365.1. Lineage (NCBI taxonomy): Eukaryota > Metazoa > Chordata > Mammalia > Proboscidea > Elephantidae > Elephas > Elephas maximus. Next base: position 24,807,978 of record NC_064828.1, on the reverse strand, counting down.
GAACAGTGAGGAATCTGTGAAATATTTCATAACAGGGAGGAATCTGAAAGGTATTATGCTGAGTGAAATTAGTCAGTTGCAAAAAGAGAAATATTGTATAGGACCACTATTATAAGAACTCAAGAAATGGTTTAAACAGAGAAGAAAATATTCTTTGATGGTTATGAGAGGAGGGAGGGAGGGTGGGTGTGAGGGGGTATCCACTAATTAGATAGTAGATAAGAACTACTTTAGGTGACAAAAAAGACAATACACAATACATGCGAGGTCAGCACAACTGGACTAAACAAAAAGCAAAGAAGTTGCCTGAATAAACTGAATTATTCAAAGGCCAGCGTAGCATGAGCAGGGGTTTGGGGACCATGGTTTCAGGGGACATCTAAGTCAACTGGCATAATAAAATCTATTAAGAAAACTTTCTGCATCCCACCTTGGAAAAATGCGTCTGGGGTCTTAAACGCTAGCAAGCGGCCATCTAAGATACATCAATTGGTCTCAACCCACCCGGATCAAAGGAAAATGAAGAACACCAAGGACACAAGGTAATTACAAGCCCAAGAGACAGAAAGGGGCACGTAAATCAGAGACTACATCAGCCTGAGACCAGAAGATCTAGATGGTGCCTGTACAACCTTTGACTGCCCTGACAGGGAACACACAGAGAACCCCTGAGGGAGAGCAGGAGAGCAGTGGGATGCAGACCCCAATTTCTCATAAAAGACCAGACTTAATGGTCTACTGAGACTAGAAGGACCCTGGTGGTCATGGCCCCCAGGCCTTCTGTTGGCCTAGGGCAGGAACCATTCCCAAAGCCAACTCTTCAGACAGGGATTGGACTGGACAATGGGCTGGAGAGGGATGCTGGTGAGGAGTGAGCTTCTTGGATCAGGTGGACACCTGAGACTATGTTGGCACCTCCTCCCTGGAGGGGAGATGAGAGGGTAAAGGGCGTTAGAAGCTGAAGAAATTGACATGAAAAGAGAGAGTGGAGGGAGGGAGCGTGTTGTCTCATTAGGGGGAGAGCAATTGGGAGTATGTAGCAAGGTGTATATAAGTTTTTGTGTGAGAGACTGACTTGATTTTTAAGCTTTCACTTAAAGTGCAATAAAAATTGAAAAAAAACTATTTTAAACATGATTTAAAGAAAATTAAATCAGAACAATGAGAAGTACAAGTTGTTACAGTATTGTATCATATTTCTATGTAGATTTTTAAACTCAGTTTTGAAAAATAACTGATTTCAGTGATATTTTGTTTTCATCTGTGATAGTCATGAATGATTTTTGTTTGTTTTGTTTCCCTTGTGGTATTATAATTGAGCTAAAAATGGCTCTTTGAATATCAATTTAATTTCTTTCAATGATTTTTTTATTTTATCTGGTGTCTGAAATTTTAATTTTTAATAGCCTTCTAAAAATTAAGATTTAACATAGTGTCTGTTCTCAGCTGAACAAGTTAGATATCTCAGTTGCTCTTGAGTCAATTGAGTTATAGACTTACACCCACATTTCTTATTATATGTTCAACTTCTTAACTTGATTGAACTGATTACGCTTAGTACCAGGATTCATACTATTGTATTACGGATTTCTCTTCACAGCAATAATTCACCTCTTTGTTTATGATTCCACTCAACAAAAGGCCTGCAAAAATGATTCATTATTTGGGTATTTGGAGATAATATATTTCATGGTTTTTTTTGGAAAACTTTTTCCATTCCATACTCAGGTGTCAAGTGTTTAACATTTAAATTAGATTCTTGAATTGTAATACTGATATAATGCTTTAAAAAAAATTACAGAAAAACATTTTTAAAAAATAAAGGGCCTAAGTGCCAAATCAAATACAAGAATCAAGAGTTTTTAGTTCATACTTTTATAATTTAAAGGATACAGGTTACTACAGCACACAAGTAAGGCAGAAGTCTAAGAACGCCAACGTAATTCTGTTAGGAAACTAATTCTGTTATTCTAAGACTGCCAGATCCTTCCTTGTTGCATTAGGATGCTCTCTGGCTCAGATATAACATGAGGGCTCTAATGATGCACGAGGATATCACTTACAAAAAGGGAGCTATTTGATCATAAAATTCCTCCATTTTTATACTCCAGTGTTACAGAACATACACTGATACTTCCCTGTGGGTTGTGCCTCATATAGCATAAACTCTGGGTTTGTTTAACATAAGCAAACTAGGACAACCATGTATATCCTACTAACAATGTCCCATAGTTAAGGGCTCTCCATTACCTATCTTTTCATAAATACTATTAGGAGGTGGTCCAATTTGCATGTTTTCATGGAGATTTGAATAGGTCATTCCTTCCTGTTATTCTCCTTCTCTCTCTCTCTCTCTCTCTGGATTACCATGGAACAGAAGTTGGGTTACAAACCAGTCACGAATCCTTTCCTTCCAACAACCAGAATATGTTTTTAAAAAAGACAAGAATATTATAAAAAATAAAAATTGCAAGCCAATTTTTCTCTTGAAAACAGATAAAAAATTCTTAAAAAAAAAAATAATAACAAACCAAATATGGCGATATATAAGGAGGGTGACACATCATGATACATTGGTTTTATTCCTGGGATCCAAGGTTGTTTTAACATTTGGAAATCAGTCAATGAAATTTACCATGTTAAGGACACGAGGAATAAAAATCACATAAACATCTCGATAGACACAGAAAAAGTGTCTGATAGAATCCAATATTCACTCACAATACATCTCTTAGCAAACTAGGCATAAAAGGTGCGGTGAGTTGAATAATGCCCCCCATGTCAAAAAAAAAAAAAACTCATGTCCACCCAGAATCTCAGAATGTGGTCTCGTTTGGAAATAGGGTCATCGCAGATGTAATTTAGGTAAGGATCAAGGTAAGATCATACTGGATTAGAGTGGGCCCTAAATCCTTGATAGTGTCCGTACAAGAGACACAAGAGGATACACAGAGACCCACAGAAGAAGGCCATGTGAAGATGGAGGCAGAGATTGGAGTTATGCTAGTAGTCATGAGGAGCTGGAAGAGGTAAGGAAAGATTCTCCCCTAGTGTCTTAGAAGGATGTGTAGTCTTATGAACCCCTCATTTCAAATTTCTGGGCTCTAGAAGTGTGAGAGAACAAATTCCTGTTGTTTTAAGACACCAAGTTTGTGGTAATTTCTTATAGTAGCCCTAGAAACTAATACAGAAGGAAACTCATTCAGGCAAGACACATTGTAGGTAATGTGAAATATTGAGAGATTTCCCTGAGGTCAGAAATAAGTCTACAGTCTCCCCATAACTACTTCTATTTTACATTTTAATGAAGGACCTAACAAGTAAAATAAGGAAAGAAAACTAAATAAAAGGAATACATATTGAAAGTGATAAATAAAATGGATATTCTTCAGAAGCAATTTTTCATGTATGAGTTAATTGCCTCTCCCACAGGCTCCTATAGCACACCCTACCTCCTCAGAACAGTACTTAGCACACAACCCTCATATTATAATGATGTAGTGATGGAAGGAATTAGAAGTATGAACTTATTGTGCTCCAGAATAAGTTAATGCTATAAAATGGGAACAAAAAGTATAGGATTTTTCGATTCAGCATAAATGTATGAGTCCAAGCTTCCATGTTTCTGAACTAATCAGGCACTAAGAACCAATTGCTTCTTCCTATGATTTTGGTCAAGTATAGATAATAAGGAGTCCCTTGGTGGTGCAAATGATTAACGTGCTTTGCTGCTAACTGAAAGGTTGGAGGTTTGATTCAAGCCAGAGGCACCTCAGAAGAAAGGCCTGGAAATCTACGTCTGAAAAATCTGCCATTGAAAATCTTATGGAGCACAGTTCTACTCTGACACACATAGAGTCACCATAAGTCAGAATCAACTCAACGGCAACTGTTCTTTTTGATTGTTTGTTTTGTTTTTGGTATAGGTAATACATCATATAGCAGCATGTCCACATAGTGGCACTTTTTCTTTTGTTTGGCATTTCTAAGTGGAATAATTATGATAATATTTAATAAAGTAGTTTCTCTTTTCTTTCAAGAAAAATTGAACAGTTTCTCTCACTAAAGAGTCAAAAAGCAATAGCTACACAGATGGAATTCAATGCAGATCTATACTGAAGACCTAGGTTGTTCACTCTGTTTGTTCATTGGTTCGCAGTGTTGTAGAGGGAAAATACATTACAAAGTTTAGTAAAGCAAAAAGAAAATTCTATTCAGCATATATTCAAAAAGGCAAAAGTGAGAGGCAGACAAGCATGCTGCCAGAGAATCATCAGTATATATTAACATCACAAATGGGTAAAATCATTGAAAGTTTCACCTTTTCACCAATTGGCTAAAAACTACTAGATCAACATGATTCTACATTTTGGATCATCTTTCTTAATAATCATTGGTACAAGTTTAAGTAAGGACAATCAGGAGGGTCTTCATTGGTCTAACAAATTTTCTATTCACTAAATGCTAATAGAGAAAGATAAGAGTGAAAAGTCTTTTGCAGTTCTGTTTGATTGGTTTTTGTAAAAAGTTCCCTAAAATATTTTCCAAGATTGTCTTAGCTCTTGTCTTTATGTCTCAGGGCCCAGTTGATGTGTCCTTGTGAGTCCCTGTAAGTCCAGCTCCAGCTGGGTCACATTCTCTATGAAAAAAAAAAAAAATGCTCATAGACAAGGAATAATGACTCCAATATTATTGCCTAAATCAGTGGTTACTGGAAAACACCATCTTAGTATTTTCAATCCATGAACATACTCTGATTAAAAAAAAAAAAAAGTTTTTCCATATTAACATCAACTAATTTGGGGTATTAAAATTCCAGATGAGTCAGAATAGCAGAGTAAGGAGCAAATCCTCTCCCTTAAAAATGATAAACGTGAACAATTGCATAAAATAACCATTTCAGGACTCTGAAAATTGACTAAAGAACACAACAAATTGAGACGTATTTACCCACGTAAAACTACTGAACCTTGGATTAAAACAGTGGAAGTCTGTGGAGTTGTAGCCTGGGGCTGCTCCCAATATACCTCCCCCCACCCCAGCTTTATTGGTGTGGTAGGTAGTTTTAACAGGGCAAGACACATCATTAAAAACAAGAAGCTTCACTGTCACTGCCAAAGGGGTTGACTTGGTTTGGAGTGTAGAAAAAAATAAGTCTCTGGGTGCTATTGGAAATAATATTAATCTCTGAGGCCAAAATATGAAGGCCAACATCAAAGCCAGCCTGCAATTGTGATTCTGATAGACACAAAAAAACAGACCGGCAGACTAACCAGAAATTTAACAAAGAGAGGCAGAGAGTGAGAGATCCATTGTGGCCTTTAACAGATTCTAGTATATACCTGGTATATTAGCTCTCTATTTTTTGATTGTTGCTAAAATAAATTATCAAAAAAATTAATGGTTTAGAACAACACAGATTTATTATCTTACACTTCTGGAATCACAGCCCAAAATGCATTGGCAGGGCTACATTCCATCTGGAAGCTCTAGGAGAAAATTCAATCCTTATCTTTCCCAGTTTCTATAGGCCTGGTCCACCACTCATCTGTCAGTTTGTCATACTGCGATGGCTTTCATGTTGCCGTGATTCTGGAAGCTATGCCACCATGTATTTCAAATACCAACAGGGTCAACCATGGTGGACAGGTTTCAGAAGAGCTTTCAGAGCAACACAGGCTACGAATAAGGACCTGGTAACCTTCTTGTAAAAAATTGGCCAGTGAAAACCTTATAAATAGCAGTGGAACACTGTCTGATATAGTGCCAGAAAATGAAACCCATAGGTTGGAAAGCACTCAAAATACAAATGGGGAAGAGCTGCCTCCTCAAAGTAGAGTCAACCTTAATGATGTGGATGGAGTCAAGCTTTTGGGACCTTCATCTGCTGATGTCGCATGACTCAAAATAAGAAGGAACAGCTGCAAACATCCATTACTAATCAGAACGTGGAAAGTGCAAAGTATGAATCTAGAAAAATTGGAAGTTGACAAAAATTAAATTGAATGCTTGAAGATAGATATTCTAGGCATCAGCGAGCTGAAATGAACTGGTATTGGTCATTTTGAATTGGACAGTCACGTGCTGTACTATGCCGGGAATGACAAATTGAAAAGGAATGGTGTTGCATTCATCGTCAAAAAGAACATTTCAAAATCTATTCTGAAGTACAACATTGTCAGTGATAGGAAAATATCCATATGCTTACAAGGAAGACCAGTTAAGAGGACTATTTTTCAAGTGTATACACCAACCACTAATGCCAAAGATGAAAAAATTGAAGATTTATACCAAATTCTGCAGCCTGAAATTGATCAAACATGCGATCAAGAGGCATTGATAATTACTGGTGATTAGAATAAGAAAGTTGGAAACAAAGAAGGATCGGTAGTTGTAAAATATGACCATGGTGACAGAAACAACGCTGGAGATCACATGATAGAATTTTGCAAGATTAAGGAGCTATTCATTGCAAATAGTTTTCCAACAACATAAATGGTGACTCTACATGTGCACCTTACCAGATGGAATACACAGGAATCAAATCGACTACATCTGTGGAAAGAGATCATGGAGGAGCTCAATATCACCAGTCAGAACACAGCTAGGGGTGACTTTGGAACAGACCATCAATTTCTCATTTGCAAGGTCAGGTTGAAGCTGTAGAAAATTGAAACAAGTCCAGGAGAGCCAAAGTATGAGCTTGAGTATATCCCACTTGAATTTAGAGGCTAGCTCAAGAATAAATTTGATGCGTTGAACAAAAATGACCAAAGACCAGACAAGTTGTGAGATGACATCAAGGACATTATACATGAAGAAAGCAAGAGATCATTAAAAAGACAAGAAAGAAAGAAAAGGCCAAAATGGATGTCAGGAAAGACTGAAAGTTGCTCTTGAATGTAGAGTAGCTAAAGCAAATGGAATAAAAGATTAAGTAAAAGAGCTGAACAGAAGGGTGGATTATGAAGACAAAGAAAGTATTATAATAAAATGTGCAAAGTCCTGGAGTTAGGAAACCAAAAGGGAAGGGCACACTTGACATTTCTCAAGCTGAAAGAACTGAAGAAAAATTCAAGTCTTTTGTTGCAATATTAAAATATTCTATGGACAAAATATTCAAAGACTCAGGAAGCGTCAAAAGAAGACAGAAAGAATACACACTGTACCAAAAAGAATTGGTCAACATTCAACCATTTCGGGAGGTAGCATATGATCAAAACTGATGGTATTGAAGGAAGAAGCCCAAGCTCCACTGAAGGCATTGGTGAAAAACAGGGCTCCAGGAATTGACAGAATACCAATGGAGATGTTTCAACAAATGGATGCAATGCTGGAAGCACTCACTGATCTATGCCAAGAAATTTGGAAAACAGCTACCTGGCCAACCTCCTGGAAAAGGTCCGTATTTGTACGCATTCCAATGAGAGGTTATGCAACAGATTGTGGAAATTATTGAACAATATCATTAATATCACACACAAGTAAAATTATCCTGAATATAATTTAAAAATGGTTGCAGCAGTACTTCAACAGCAAACTGCCAGAATTCAAGACAAATTCAGAAGAGGACATGGAAGAAGAGGTATCATTGCTGACGTCAGAGGAATCCTGGCTGAAAGCAGATAATACCATGAAGATATTCACCTGTGTTTTACTGACTATGCAAAGGCATTCAACTGTGTGGATCATAACAAATTATGGATAACTTTGCAAAGAATGTGAATTCCAGAACACTTAATTGTGCTCATGAGGAACCTGTACATAGACCAAGATGCAGTTGTTCCAACAGAACAAGGAGATGCTACATGGCTTAAAATCAGGAAAGGTGTGCATCAGGGTTCTATCTTTTCACCATACTTACTCAATCTATATATTGAACAAATCCCAGAAACTGGACTACATGAGGAAGAACACAACATCATCAGGAATAGATAAAGACTCATTAACAATACGCAATATGCAGGTGACACAACCTTGCTTGAAGAAAAAGAAGAAACTTGAAACATTTTACTAATGAAGATCAAAGACTACAGCCTTCTGTATGGATTACAGATCAACATAAAGATAACAAAAATCCTCACAACTAGACCAATAATCATCATCACAATAGAGAAAAAATTGAAGTTGTCAAGGATTTTGTTTTACTTGGATTCACAATCAATGCCCATGGAAACAACAGTCAAAAAAATCAAACGACATAATGCATTGGGCAAATCTGCTGCAAAAGTCCTCTTTAAATTTTAAAAAACAAAGATGTCACCTTGAGGACTAAGGTGCGCCTGACCCAAGTCATGGTATTTTCAACCACCTCAAATGCATGTGAAAACTGGACAATGAATAAGGAAGACTGAAGAAGAATTGATGCCTTTGAATTATGGTGTTGGTAAAGAATATTGAGTATACGATGGACTGCCAGAAGAATAAACAAATCTGTCTTGGAAGAAGAACACTTGGATGCTCCTTAGAAGCGAGGGTGTTGAGACTTCGTCTCACGTACTTTGGGCATGTTATAAGGAGAGACCAGTCCCTGGAGAAGGATATCATGCTTGGTAGAGGGTCAGCAAAAAAGAGGAAGACCTTCAAGGACATGGATCGACACAGTGGCTGCAACAATGGGCTCAAACGTGGCAAGGAAACTGAGGATAGCACAGGACACCGGTGGCTATGAATCAGAACCAACTCCACAGCACCTAACCACAACAACAAAAAAACTATGCGACTGGTGCCAAAAAGAAATACTCCATCTTTATCTACCTCTTATATGGGTATTCCACTCCTCTATAAGCCACACAGTATACTTTTCCCTTTCCTTGCCCCCTTTCTTTCCTGTTGCTTCCTGTACATTTCCTTTTCACCATTTTTATTAAAAATATAACACATGGTCAATATAGAATAACTGATAGACAAATATAGATGGTAACCTTTTTTAATTTTAAAAATTACCTAAAATGTAATTAACTAAAGTAATTTTCTTGAGATATTGATGTATATACTTAAGATCTAGAACAGTGTATACACATAACAAACATATAAGACATACTTCTATGTAATCAATTTTTGTCAATAACTTATAGTAGGCATGTCAACAAATCTAAATTTGCATAATCTATAATGACCACATTGTTTTCGTATGGATCTTAATTTTCCCCTTTATGCATCTATCCAAATGTGTTGCCATAGAGTTGATTCCAACTCATAGCGATCCTATAGGACAGAGTTGAACTGTCCCATAGGGTTTCCAGGGAGCACCTGGTAGATTTGAACTGCTGACCTTTTGGTTAGCAGCTATAGCTCTTAAACACTGTGCCACCAGGGTATCTACCAGATTGTAAGATCTGAGAAAATCAATAAATAATGCAAAAAGGAAAAAATTAGATACAGCTTATTAGATAAATACATCTCTCTTAAATATACTTTAATTTTTCATTTTAGATTAGACATGAATGGATTTAAATACATGTTATAGACTTCTTCATCCTTTCTCCTTACATACAGTGGTAATAAAAAATATGCTCTCTAAAATTTGGTTATAGCAATTTTACTCATCTTCAAACAGCAATTTTCTACCTTAAGCTTCAAATATTTGAAGACTAGTTATCATGACCTTTAGCTTTACAGATTTCTTGAGACCAGCAATTTTTACATGCTCTTAGCGAATCATGATTAAATGTTTTGCTTCGGTGAACACACCATTATTTCTCAGTTTCATGTTTGAATTACAAAAAGTCACTAAAGCTAGAACAGAGCTCTCAACAGCACCAAAACTCTTAGCAACGTTCTGAAAAGCCCTCTTTCTGAGCTTTCTGATACTCTTTCTTTGGGGTATAGGGTTTCACTTGATTTAAAACGAGTCTTAATTCTCCAACATGTGACTGGTTGGGATTATAAGCATTAGAAAATATCAGAATAATAAACCTACTCTATGTATGATCAGTGCCTGAGATTTCTCAGGTGTGAAGTAAAAAATGATTGGAGAGTATGCACTCTAAGAGTATATGCTCACACATATGGCTAAGAATATGAACATTCTAAGTATGGCTGACCAATAAGCATAGTAAGGAAACACACTGCTGGGGGAACGTTCTGTGATATAAGCCCCTTTGTGCCGTAATTCCTTCTCACTACCTGATATATTTCCATGTGTATTCTTTCATTGTCTCTCTTTTCTACCTTCTGATTATCCAATTTCTACTATTCATTTATCTTTCTTTCACCTTCCATCTCTCTGTGTTTTCTAACTTCACATTTCAGCTCTTGTAACTTATTCCACACAAAACCATTAATGAGCAAACAATGTTTAGTGTCTATATTTCTAAATTCTTGTTTATTTTCTGCCTTCAGCATACTTTAGCTTCTCCACTGATTGACTCAATGGATGAAGGAAATGACTCTGTGGTATCTGAATTCATACTGATTGGCTTTTCAGTGTCACGGGAGATGCAGCTTTCCCTCTTTTGGTTCTTCTCTGTGTTCTATGTGGAAATTATCCTGGAAAACCTCTTTCTTGTGTTCACAGTAATTATTGACTCTCATTTACGCTCCCCCATGCACTTCCTACAGGCCAACCTCTCTCTTCTTGATCTGGTTTTTTCCTCACTATAGTCCCCAAAACGATCTCTGAACTTCTCATTGATTATGCCATTTCTTTTCCAAAATGTATAATACAGATATATTTATTCCTGTCATGGGTGGAATTGAGATGGTGCTGTTCATAGTCATGGCATATGACAGACACACTGCAATCTGTAAGCTTCTGTACTCTCTGACTGTTAGGGTACTCTGGAGGCTGAACACTCTGAAGACACCTAATTAATTAGTACTCAACCAGGTATCAGGACACTCGCAGTCATCTCCCCACCACGTCACTCACATCCTCTGAGTTGTTTTTCAGACCCTCCTGAGAGCCCTGGAAAAATCCAGATCTAACCAACTCAGAGTAGCCTGACATGGGCAAAGAAGACCACCATGACCATGATCAACAAACAACCCCGGGCTGCCACACATGCTTGATAATGCAAGAGAACTTACGTCAAGGAACCAAAAGACTCATGCCAAGGAACCAAAATCACCAGAAATGCATCATCGACAGCAGTCAAGCCCATTTTGAAAGCATTTGGTCCGTCGGCCACTTCTGTAGAAACTGTGAATAGGTGAAACCTCTGACCCTGCCTACAGTTTCCCTCCACCCCTAAATGAATATGTATAAATTGTACATTGCTCACGCAGATCAGAGACATCAACCTGAGGTTGATACCTCTGAGTTCCCACTTGCTAGCCTGGGAAGTAAATTCTTTCATCCTCACAAAACCAGCTTCTGAACGTTTGACTTTTGCATGCACAGCACAGACGTGTTGGTCTGGTTTCATGACCGTCATGAGCCTCAAAATGTTTGTTTCCTTTGTAGCGGCCGCCTGTATTCTGGGGATAATCCGTGCTGTATCTCAGTTTGTTTTTGTCATAAATTTGTCTTTTTTGTGGCCCTAATAATGTAGATAGTTTTTATTGTGATTTTTCTCAGGTCATGAAACTGGCTTGTGTAGAAACAAGCTAGAGTTTCTAATCATTGCTAAAAGAAGGCTTATATCCATGGCCACCTTCTTCTTTTTAATCACATATTTTCATTTTGGTTACCATGGGAAATGTTCATCAGGGGACTTATTCAAAGCATTTCTCATGTTATCAACTCACATCACTGTGGTGGTGATTTTGTTTTTTATGCCACATGTTTCTTTACTTTCGGCCTTTCCCTACAACATCATTGGATAATTATGTACTCATTGTCGACTTTGCTTTCACTCCTGTTTTGAATTCTGCCATCTATATGTTAAGAAACAAAGACTTGAGGTCAGCACCACGGCCTCCCTGGGGCACCCTAACTCCAGAGGCGGCTCCTACCCAGGTGAGGGACTCCCGGAGGGCTTGCTCTTCCCAAAATCAGGATTCACTGCATGGTTACTTTGCTCCTGTAGCTAGGCAGGATAGGCAAATAGATGCCGATGAGCTGCAGAGATGTCTGACAGTCAGGGATTGCCGGAGGGTACAAACCTTTTAACCTGGAGACTTGTCAGCTTATCATTTCAATGCTGGATAGCAGCATGTCTGGCACAATGAGTTTCAATGAATTTAAAGAACCCTGGGCTGTACTGAATGGCTGGAGACAGCATTTCATCAGTTTTGACAGCTACAGAAGTGGAACAGTGGGTCTTCAAAAATTACAGAAGGCCCTGACCACTATGGGATTTAGGTTGAGTCCTCAGGCTTTGAATTCAATTGCAAAGAGGTACAGCACCAATGGAAAGATCACCTTTGATGATTGCATTGCCTGCTGCATCAAACTGAGGTCTCTCACAGACAGCTTTCGAAGATAGAGACGGGTCAGCTAGGTGTTGTGAACTTCCCATATGATGATTTCATTTATTGTGTCATGAATGTTTAAATCAAGAGGAAGCTATGTGAACATAATTGGCATTCCTCCTTGGGTTCTCTGCTCCTACTCTGCCTTCAGTACTGTGTGTAAACTACATTGCCACTTACCCTTAACAGCTTGTCGTAAATGCTTATTACTTTATGTACAGCTAAAGTTTTCCATTTAGTTTTGATAATAAATTCTCTAGAATTTTAATAATATATGATCTGGACTATTAAACAATTTAGAGCTTCTATAAGCCATTGTCAATTGTGCCTTATTTTCTTGCTAACTCACTTTTGTGCAAATGATTAAGATGAATTATATATTTTTCATTGTAAGACACTAAAAACTTTACTCAGATGATAGATGTTGTCTTCTCCCAGAGGTACTTGTACATGGTATTGAAAGTTTTAACATACAGAGCATTCATATGTACATGATTTAGACTCCCTTAGATATAAAAAGAACAAGTTTTAAGGCTGACAGATATTTTGACAGCTATGAGTTGGAATCTACTCAATGGCAACAGGTTTGTTTTCGGGTATATGAATGGACAGGGAATTTAAGTGATTATTTTCTGCCTCTTTAAAGCAGTGGTAAATACTCTGTTACCACTGAATGGTAAATACTGTTACCAGCTCCCTCTTTGTCATGTAGACCTTTGTTAAATATACTGCAAAATTCCTGTTCAATATGAACTTTTTTGCTGTTGTTAGTTGCTGTCGAGTTGATTTCAACTCATAGCAACCCTATGTCCAACAGAATGAAACACTGCCGAGTCCTGTTACAGCCACTGTGTCAATCCATTTCCTTAAAGGTCTTCCTCTTTTTCACTGATCCTCTGCTTTACTAAGCATGATGTCCTCTTCTAGGGACTGGTTCCTCCTGATAACATGTCCAAATTATGTGAGACAAAGTCTCACTATCCTTGCTTCCAAGGAGCATTCCGGCTGTACTTCCAAGACAGATCTGTTCATTTTTTTGACAGTCCATGGTATATTCAATATTCTTCACCAATACCATAATCCAAAGGCATCAATTCATCTCTGGTCTTCCTTATTAATTGTCCAGCTTTTGCATCCATATGAGGCAACTGAAAACACCACGGCTTGGGTCAGGTACACCTTAGTCCTCAAAGTGACATCTTTGCTCTTCAAAACTTTAAAGAGGTCCTTTGCAGCAGATTTACCCAAATGCAATGTGTCTTTTGATTTCTTGACTGCTGCTTCCATGGCTGTTGATTGCAGATCCAGGTAAAATGAAATCCTTGACAATTTCAATCTTTTCTCCATTCATCATGATGTTGCTTATTGGTCCAGTTGTAAGGATTTTTGTTTTCTTTATGTTGGTGTGTAATCCATACTGAAGGCTGTAGTCTTTGATCTTCCTCAGTAAGTGCTTCAAGTCCCTTCAGTAAGCAAGATTGTGTCATCTGTATATTGCATGTTGTTAATGAGTCTTCCTCCAATCCTGATGCCACGGTGTTCTTCATATAATCCAGCTTCTCAGATTATTTGCTCACCATACTTATTCAACATGAGCTTACCTATGTAGAAAAGAAAATTGATAGAAAAAGACTAAGGGAATATGTGAAAATATTAACTATGTTTATTTTTGGTTAATGAGATTCTAGGTGACATTAATTTCCTTTATATATTTCAGTATTTTCCAAGCTCTCTGAAATATAACGTGTACATGTCCTTTTAAAGTCAGAAGATGTTAATTTTGATAATATTAATATGTACACTTTGTATATGCCACTCACTCACATTTATGTTAAAAAATATATATATTGCAAAAGGGCTGGAAAGAGTTCACCAAAATTTTGATGTGGTTGCCAGCAGAATTCAGGATCATGAGTTCTTTTCCTTCTTGCTACTCTTCTAAAATTTCCCTAGTAACCAGGTATACTTTTATCCCACCCACTGCCATCGAGTTGATTCCGACTCATAGAGACCCTATAGGATGGAGTAGAACTGCCCAATAGAGTTTCCAAGGAGCACCTGGTGGATTCGAACTGCTGACCTCTTGGTTAGCAGCCGTAGCACTTAACCACTATGCCACCAGGGTTTTCGTACTTTTATAATGGTTTTATAATGGATGAAATAATTTTTTTCTTTAAAAATCATGGGCTTCAATGTAACATCTGGATTCAAATCCAGGTTGTGCCTCTTGTTAAATATGTGATCTTGCTCATTTTATGTAATCTCAGAGCCTCAGTTTCCTCGTCTGTGAAAAGGAGATAATACCCAGGGAGTAGTTGTGAATATTAAAGTGTGCTGGTATAATGAGTGCCAACAACGAACGTCTGTTTCTTAAATTTAAAACTGGCTTGGTTTGTCTTCTTTTCCAAGAAAGTTTAACAGATAAAAATGGAATTAGCCAATTGTCTCCTGGCCCACAGAATATCTGTATTATTTTCAGGTGCGATATGAAAGTTATAAAACAAATAAATGATTGATTAGTTGTCAACCAGCAAAAAATAAAACGTTTTCTAAGCAAAAAAAAAAAAAAAAAGAGAGAGAGAGAGACAAAAACATGAAAGTGGCCATGAGAAGACTGGGAAAAGAGACTGCAGGATCAACTGGGATTTCGTAATGAATGGTGCAGACCAAGGGTACAAGATACTTCAGGCTCACCAAGAACACAGAGAGTCACACGACTGTCATCATTACTATGTAAGAACCACTACTTGGGTAGACAGCACCACAGAGGTGTACCTGGAGAAACTGATAGTCAAATCAGAGGTGAATTCAATTTGCCAGTCACAGAGAACAGGTTGATTTCATTTCCTTCCACTGAGAAAAGAGATGAGAATAAAAAACTGAGCTAATTTCCGGTAGTAAACCTGATATCTCCCACGTGTCTGTCAGTTTGTCGTACTGTGGGGGCTTGCGTGTTGCTGGGAAGCTGGAGCTATGCCACTGGTATTCAGATGCCAGCAGGGCCACCCATGAAGGACAGGTTTCAGCTGAGTTTCCAGACTAAGACAGACTAGGAAGAAGGACCTGGCAGTCTACTTCTGAAGAGCATTAGCCAGTGAAAACCTTCCACACAGCAGTGGAACATTGTCTGATGTAGTGCCGGAAGATGAGCCCCCCAGGTTGGAAGGCACTCAAAAGATGACTGGGGAAGAGCTGCCTCCTCAAAGTAGAGTCGACCTTAATGACATGGATGAAGTAAAGCTTTTGGGACCTTCATTTGCTGATGTGGCACAACTCAAAATGAGAAGAAATAGCTGCAAACATCCACTAATAATCAGAACCTGGAAATTGTGAAGTGTGAATCTAGGAAAATTTGAAATTGTCAAAAATGAAATGGAATGCATAAACATTGATATCCTAGGCATTAGTGACCTGAAATGGACTGGTACTGCCCATTTTGAATCAGTCAATCATATAGTCTATTATGCCAGGAATGACAACTCAAAGAGAAATACTGTTGCATTCATTGTCAAAAAGAACATTTCAAGATCTATCCTGAAGTATAACACTGTCAGTGATAGGATAATATCCATACGCTTACAAGGAAGACCAGTTAATACGACTATTATTCAAATTTACGCACCAATCACTAGGGCCAAAGATGAAGAAAGAGAAGATTTTTATCAGCTGCTACACTCTGCAATTGATCAAACAGGCAATTAAGATGCATTGATAATTACTGGATATTGGAATGAGAAAGTTGGAAACAAAGAAGAAGGATCAGTAGTTGGAAAATAAGGCCTTGGTGATAGAAACAATGCTGGAGATCGAATGACAGAATTTTGCAAGACCAACAACTTCTTCATTGCAAATACCTTCTTTCACCAACATAAACGGGGACTTCATGGACCTCGCCAGATGGAATGCACAGAAATCAAATGGACTACATCTGTGGAAAGAGATGATGGAAAAGCTCAATATCATCAGTCAGAACAAGGCCAGTGGCCGACTGTGGAACAGACCATCAATTGCTCATATGCAAGTTCAAGCTGGAACTGAAGAAAATCAGAGCAAGTCCACGAGAGCCAAAATATGACCTTGAGTATATCCCACCTGAATTTAGAGACCATCTGAAGAACAGATTTGATGCATTCGACACTTGTGACCAAAGACCAGATGAGTTGTGGAATGACATCAAGGACATCACCCATGAAGAAAGCAAGAGGTCATTGAAAAGAAAGACAAGACCAAGATGGATGTCAGAGGAGACTCTGAAACTTGCTTTCAAAATTCAAGTAGCTAAAGCAAAAGGAAGAATTGATAAAGTAAAAGAACTGAAAAGATTACAAAGGGCCACTCGAGAAGACAAAGTAAAGTATTTTAATGACATGTGCAAAGAGATGGAGATGGAAAACCAAAAGGGAAGAACACTCTCTGGGTTTCTCAAATTGAAAGAACTGAACAAAAAATTCAAGCTTCGAGTTGCAAAAGTGAAGGATTCCATGGGGAAAATATTAAATGATGCAGGAGGCATCAAAAGAAGATGGAAGGAAAACACAGAGTCATTATACCAAAACGAATTAGTTGATGTTCAACCATTTCAAGAGGTGGCATATGATCAGGAACCGATGGTACTGAAGGAAGAAGTCCAAGCTGCTCTGAAGGCATTGACGAAAAACAAGGCTCCAGGAATTGATGGAATATCAAATGAGATATTTCAACAAACAGATGCAGCGCTGGAGGTGCTCACTCGTCTATGCCAAGAAGTATGGAAGACAGCTTCCTGGCCAACTGACTGCAAGAGATCCATATTTATGCCTATTCCCAAGAAAGGTGACCCAACTGAATGCGCAAATTATAGAACAATATTGTTAATATCACATAGAAGCAAAATTTTGCTGAAGATCATTCAAAAACGGCTGCAGTAGTATATTGACAGGGAATTGCCAGAAATTCAGGCCAGTTACAGAAGAGGACATGGAACCAGGGATATCATTGCTGATGTCAGATGGATCTTGGCTGAAAGTAGAGAATACCAGAAGGATGTTTACCTGTGTTTTATTGAATATGCAAAGGTATTCGACTGTGTGGGTCATAACAAACTATGGTATACATTGTGAAGAATAGAATTCCAGAACGTTTAATTGTGCTCATGAGGAACCTTTACATAGATCAAGAAGCAGTTGTTCAGATAGAACAAGGGGATACTGATTGGTTTAAAGTCAGGAAAGGTGTGCATCAGGGTTGTATTCTTTCACCATTCCTATTCAATTTGTATGCTGAGCAAATAATCCGAGAAGCTGGACTATATGGAGAAGAACAGGGCATCGGGATGGGAGGAATACTCATTAACAACCTGCAATATGCAGATGACACAACCTTGCTTGCCAAAAGTGAAGAAGACTTGAAGCACTAATGAAGATCAAAGACCACAGCCTTCAGTTTGGATTGCACCTCAACCAAAGGAATCAAAAATCCTGACAACTGGACCAATGAGCAACATCAGTGATAAACAGAGAAAAGATGGAAGTTGTCAAGGATTTAATTTTACTTGGATCCACAATCAATATAGCCATGGAAGCAGCAGTCAAGAAATCAAAACACGCATTGCATTTGGTAAATCTGCTGCAAAGGGCCTTTTTAGTTTTGAACAGCAAAGATGTCACCTTGAAGACTAAGGTGCACCTGACCCAAGCTATGGTATTTTCAATCGCATCATATGCATGTGAAAGCTGGACAATGAATAAGGAAGACCAAAGGAGAATTGACACCTTTGAATTGTGGTGTTGGTGAAGAATATTGAATATACCATGACTGCCAAAAGAATGAACAAATCTGTCTTGGAAGAAGTGCGACCAGAATGCTCCTTAGAAGCAAGGATGGACAGCCTGCATCTTACATACTTTGGACATACTGTCAGGAGGGATCAGTCTCTGGAGAAGGGCATCATGCTTGGCATAGTACAGTGTCAGCGGAAAAGAGGAAGACCCTCAACGAGGTGGATTGACACAGTGGCTGCAACAATGAGCTCAAGCATAACAATAATTGTGAGGATGGCTCAGGACCGGGCAGTGTTTCATTCTGTTGTGCATAGGGTCACTATGAGTCGGTACTGACTCGCAGGCCCCTAACAACAACAATGTCAAACCTAATATTTGAATATCTTTTCTGGGTGATATTTTTCTGGACTTACTATTTGTGATTAGCCTCAGTTGGTAATAATTCATAAAGTGAGTAAATATTTCTCTTAGTAAACTTATGGGTCTAGTAGGTAAAATGTAAGCTTAGAGGAGTGTGCTCCTCAGAGCAATCAACCGTACGAGACCAAAAGGGCAGCATTTGCCCAAAAACAGAGTTCAGAAGGCAGGAAAAATGGGCGAATGGAAATGGGGAACCCAGGGAGGAAGGGGGTAGAGTGCCCTCACGTTGAGCAGATAGCAAATAACGTCACAAAACAAAATGTATATAAACTGTTGAATGGGAAACTAATTTACTTTGTAAACTTTTACCCAAATCACAATAAAATGTTCAAAATAAAATTAGAATTAAAACAATATAAGCTTAAACGAATAAAAAATTCTTATTCATAAATCCATAAAGTATTTTTTAATTCTATTCTAATTTCAACTTAAATTAGCAGAAAACCTCAGACTTGATTTTATCTTGAGCTTAGTTGCTTCAGGATGTTATTTTCATTTTTTTTTGTTGTTTAAATTTGAGTGATCGAAGGTAGAAAATTTCTTTAACACTATCAATACTTTAGATAGAAACAGAGCAGAGCTGTTTGCACCTTTGCAGACTAATATCTATGTTATTTTGCTCTGTGGTTCTCTGGGAACCTGCTTCTCTATAATTCTAAAAATGAGGACTTCCCAATACACAAATTATTTTTTATTAAAAAAAAAAAGGCATAAGAATCATAGCTGTTTCAGAGTGGACTAATCGTCCAAGGATGTGTGTTTAGAGATCCTGGTTTTTTTGAATATGGTTCCTGGGTCAGGCAAAAGATCCCCCAGAATGTATACAGCTGTAGTTGATAGTCGTGGGTAAGTGTAGAGCCAAAAATGATGAGGCATATTCAATTTGAGGATTTCTACATTCAGAAGAAAAAGCTTTATTGAAATTACATATAACATATTCATATATCTGTTCCCACTGCTCTGTAAATCAAAGCAGCTCAATAAAAAGAAACTAATGCCTATGTTAATGTGCTCTGGTTCTCCAGGAGCCTTTCCAATAACATCTCTGGCTTCTTCTGTGTAAATAAATCAATTTTATTGCTTTCTGTTGCTTTGTTATTCATCTGGATGGGAATTTTTTCTCTTAGTCATTGCTAACCATTCCTTCCACCAAATATTCTACTGGAGTTCTAAAACACTGCTCTCCTACTTTCCTCCTATATCTTGAGCAAATCCTTCCCAGTGGCCTTTGTTGAATTTCCCTCATCTGCTCAGCCACCAACACTGGTGTACCTCAGAATTTCATTTTTGGCCTGTTCTCAATGTATGTTTTGCCACTAGGTAATACCATCAATTCCCATAGCTTTAGTCATCATCTAAACACTAAAGGAACCAAAAACAAATCTGGTTCTATTTCTTGAACTTCAGATCTAACTGCTTACTTACTTGGATGCTTCATAGGCACCTTCTATTCATCAAGTCAGAAACTAAACTCATCATCTCCTCCTCAAACTGCAATTATTTCAGGGTACCCAGCCTCAGTAAATGATACCACCATTTTCAAGTTGCTCAGCCAAAAATCTGGAAGTCATAATGGACTCCTCCCTCACTCTGATTCCCAGTATTAACTAATTCAGCAAGTCCTATTAATTCTGCCTTCTAAACACCTCTTGAACATAATCCCTTTACTTTCTTCTTAAACATCAATATCATTGCTAAGACATTTTTGGGATAGAATATTAAGTAAATCACCTCTGTGGTCTTTCCATTTCAAATCTTGTTGGCCTTAATTCTCATTGTCTGTACTTCAGTAACAGAGATTTTTAAACACGTAAATCTGCGCGTGTAATTCTCTTGCTTAAGACTCTTCACATGCTTACAACTGCCCTCAAATGAAAATACTAACTCCTTACCAGGGTTTATCCAAGACTTCCCCAACCAATCTCAGATAACTATATGCTCTCTCCCTGCAATGCCACAGTCAATTTTTTTTTTTTTTTTCTTTCACTTGCCTGAAAACTTCAAACTCTCTAGCCTCTGGGGCTTTACACTAGCTAATCATTCTGTCTAAAACATTCGACCTTCACGCTTTGCCTAGTAACATTCTTTAGAATTCCGTTGCAGCATCATTTTAGCAGGAAAGCTTTCCCTGAACCTAGGTCTACAAGAGCTCCTTTCATTGTGTATTACCATAGCACTTCCTGTTACCAATTTTGTAACATTAATTATACTGTATCTTATTTAATCTATGTCTTCCTCATTACACTGCAAGTTCCACGTGATCGGGGCTATATCTGTCATGCTTACTGCTATAATATCAATAACAACATTATAGAAAGTGCTCAAATACTTGTCATTAAATAAATAAATAAATCTAACAAAGAGTAAAAATTTTGTAATAAGAATAATCTATTGGATAGTGTCTGGCCTTCTTTTTACATTTGATCAAAGGGCACATATTTAAAATACTCTCCCTTTTCTTTCTTCTATTAATTTTCTCTTCCTCTATCCTCCTCAATTCCCTGCAGCTAAATCCACTGATGAGCCCCATTTACAGGCTTAGGCCAATTCAAATCTTGAGCCAATCTCAGCTGGAAAAAAAAAAAAAAAACCCATTCCCGTCAAGTCAGACTCATAGGGCGACCCTATAGGACAGAGTGGAACTGCCCCATAGAGTTTCCAAGGAGTGCCTGGTGGATTCGAACTGCTGACTTTTTGTTAAGCAGACGTAGCTCTTAGCAACTACACCACCAGGGTTTCCAAAAAGCTGCCTCTAAATCATTGGTCTCATCCATCTATGGTGCTCCCAGGTCTGATGAACTCTACATTAAGAACTCCTGTTTCTCTCTTGGTCTAGGACCTTTCTATCCTGCCAAACAAATCCATGATCCATGCCCCAGGGGATAGTCCTCAAATAACAGCAAGGTCTATGCCTAGCTGGCCAACTCCTAGAACTTTATTTCTGTCTAGATTCTCCCTCCTTCGTCTTAATATGCTGTTCTGCCTGGTACTTCAGTCTCCCATTAAGAGCAAAGGCACACCCAGGGCAGAAGTACTTGGCATGTGTCATGGATTGAATTACATCCCCCACATAAGGTGTGTATAAATTTGGCTGGACCATGCTTTCCAGCATTGTGCAGTTGTCCTCCATTTTGTGATTGTAATTTTATGTTAAAGAGCATTAGAGTGGGATTGTAACACCCTTACCCAGATTACATCCCTGATCCAATGTAAAGAGGGTTTCCCTGGGGTGTGGCTTGCACCACCTTTTATCTCTCAAGAGATAAAAAGGAAAGGAAAGCAAGCAGGGAGTTGGCGACCTCGTACCACCAAGAAAGCAGCACCTGGAGCAGAGCGCATCCTTTAGACTCAGGGTTCCTGTCCAGAGAAGCTCCTAGCCTAGGGGAAGATTGCCAAGAAAGACTTTGCTCTAGAGCCAACAGAAAGACATGCCCGGAAGCTGATACCCTGGATTTGGACTTTTATCCAACTTTACTGTGAGAAAATAAGCTTCTCTTTATTAAAACCATCCATTTGTGATATTTTTGTTATAGCAGCACTACATGACTAAGACAGCATGGTAGAATGACCTATAGGGCTATGCACTGTTCACTGTGTTTCAGAAGGGCCCTTTGTGGGCCAACAGAAAAAACCGTCTCATTTCAGAGTAGGTGCGCTTCTCCTAAGCGAGTTGTTTTTACATTATCTTATGGACACTATGATTCATGTAATCGACCATGCATCCCTGTCCTTTTTTAAAATATTTTTGCCTGCATTATTCTCTACTTTTTATTCTTACTTATGAATTTTAGGGATGTCAAGATTTTCAAAAAAATTAAGTTGAGACCAACCTAACACTCTTCATTCTACCGCTATTCTTGAGAAAATGTTTTCTATTGTTTCTTAACAGGTGAAAATTAAATACAGCTCTACTAAACAAAGACAGAGCCTTGATACTTTCAGGCCTCCATGATAACCTGGGGATCAAATTCTCTATCTATACATCAGTGATAAAGCCAAACTCCCCCCCCCCACCAAAAAAAAATCCATTAGTCTTTATGGCTTATCATAGGTCCTTTTGAATGATTCTCTCTCTCAGGTAAAATGCTCCTGTTACCAAAACCAAAAGCCTGTTGCCATTGAGTAGATTCCAACTTTAGTGACCTTACAATTACAGACAACTCAAAATTACCTGCTAGATTTTTTTCTTTTATTTATTTTTGTTTGTTTTCCCAACACTTCTGAGCAAATTGATGTAATAAAAGATATGTTTTACTTGTATCCAGTTGACTCAGAAAGTATAAAGGTCAAAAGCTCTTAAGTAGACTTGCATCCCCAAGACTTCAATGCTTGGGAGGACATGCAGACATTCACAGGTAAATATTCCCTATAACTGATAACAGGAGACAGGACAGTTTATTCTCATGTTATTGATTATAGGCATTGTCTTTACATATCAGGGTTCTTTATGTCTTCCAATATCATTCTTGGTACCATGACTGAAGTGACGTCTGTCCATCCGGGACATATTTTCACTCCCTTCTCAGTCATTCCAAGAAATTCTTACCTTCAAATCAACCACTTTTTATGGGGATTATTTTATACTAACCTGCATATTACCTCAAAACATTTCTTCTTCCCCTATCTTTCATTACCAGGCAATTCTTCCGATACTTCTCTCTTGGGGAAACCAATGTGACTCAAAGACCTAGTCTCTAAGGGAAATTAGTAGTGGGCTGGGTGTTGGCTGTCTCAGCAGCATCAGTGGGTCATTCTCCTGGGCAGCTAATTTGTTTCTTTCCCATTAGGAAGAACCTTTATATATAGCTTTGTCATTTGGATGATTATTTACAGCAATAGACTAAGCTCTCTGAATTTTTCCTTTTAAAAATGTGCATCTTGTGATTGAACAGGCAGGTAGGAGAGATGCGTTTGAATTACAAGACACCTCATCATGGCCGCTTCGCTCTCTTTACCCTCTCGTCCAACTCCCTTCCAATTTCTGCTCTTGTATAAAATATTCATCAGGAATTTTCTTCTTTCAGAAATATTTGTCCTTTTATTCTTCACCATCTCTCCTATTCTCAAATTTCAACCATTGAATCATGCTATACCTTGTAGAATTTATTTGACAACACCTTCCTCAATATTTTTAATTCATTTCCTTAGTGTGAAAATATTTCATGTGTTTCTGACCTTTGTGCTCCCCCACTCATTTTAAACTTTATTTTCTATTGTGCAAAGCAGACATCTGGTGTCAGGTATTTTCATCCTATTTGAGGACCAGATTCTGTTTTAAACCAGAAGAAGGGAATCTCAGGCCTTGATCTCCCAGATTCTGATGTGGTTTCGTTTATTGGGTATTACTTTCCCCCACATTTGAAGGCTACAGCAATGCCTCAGCTGTAAGGTTCTGTTCAGATTCAAAAGGAACATGGTTGCATGCCAATGAACAGTACAGAGGAGCTGGTGGCTATAAATTCTGAAATGCAACTGTTCAGCAATGAGCCAGACTGTTGGAAGAAATAAGAAAGAGGGCTAGAAAGATTAATATTCAGTAAAAGAAAGGAAATCTTGTTTCAGGAAGGTTAATTTTATTTTAGAAGAAATAATAAGAGGGCCCTTCCGATTAGGTTAGAGCAATCCTATCAAAGTATAAAGAACTTTAGCTTTTTTTATGGCTCTTTCCTATTTAGCAGGTGTAGAGTATTATTGATGAAGATCACTAGACTGGAATTTAGGAGCTCTGACTTCTGACTCTGGCTTTGTGAATGTATTGTTTTGAATACACTGGCTAGCCATTTAAGCCCAACTGTTTCTCTACCTGTAGAACTAAGTGATTAGACAAGTTCATCTCAAAGTTCTTTTCCACTTCTATAAAAAACCTACAATTTTAATAATCCTTTATTTTGTTTACAAGATGTGTCTCCCCAGGCCCTGAATAACTGACAAGTTTTAAATCTCCAATAGGGAAAGATGACAAACTCTACCGGGGAATTGGTTTCTTAAGAACTCCTGGGAGCTCTTCAGTGTTTCCTAAGAAGGCAGAGGAATAAAACAAATGGTCTCCTTATGCAAACAAATTCTCTCAGGTCATCAGGATTTCTTCAACAATGACACACTCTAATTCAAGATATTTGTACAGAGAAGGTGGTAATTATTTTCCATCTCTACTACTTTTTATATATAACCAGGTTATACCAGGAAGTACAAGCTTGTGAAGAAGGTATTATTTTTAAGTGCAAGTTTCCTATGTATTTGTGGGGGCTTCTATTTTGTTTCTGATATGAACAATTTGGTACCTATTACTCATTCATTAAATCATTCTTGAGATTTTTCAAATGTGCTAGGCACTGTTTTAGGAGCCCTGGTGGCGCAGTGGTTAAGAGCTCAGGCTGCTAACCAAAAGATCAGCAGTTTGAATTCACCAACTGTTCCTTGGAAATTCTATGGGGTAGTTCTACCCTGTCCAACAGGGTTGCTATGAGGCAGAATCCACTGGACAGCAATGGGTTTGGTTTAGGCACTGTTTTAAGCAGGTAACACAGAACTGAATAAAGTAGAAAGGGTCCCCGTATTCATGTACTTTAATTTTACATTTATGAAAAGCTTTAAAAATTGGAACTAGAGTAAGTAAACTACTGCCAAGAGGTTAAAGGCATGCTTTTGATAGCTCCTTCCTGTTTTCTTTAGGTGACTCACCCACTAGTCAGTTAAACCACACAAGTGATCTCCAACTAACCACTCCTCCCACCCACACCTCACTACCACATCTATTCACTCATATATTTGAACTCTACTTTTCTCTGTATTAATGACTACTTTCTCTACAGCTTTACTATTATCTCTATCCTTCTAGTCAAAATATACCTAAAACGGTACATGAAAATCCACCTAAATTCACACTCTGTTGCAATAATGCATCAATGTTTGTTGACTAAACCATGACAGGTAGCCTCAGCAAAGATGCAAAAAGTTCCACCAATCCCTCTTTTGATCATCATTTTATCCTCCTTGGTTCTCTCTTTAGTATTCTTTCTTGTTCCTTCTCCTGTCCCTCCTGTTATTCTCCTACACCCTTCCCATTCTATCTTCATTTCTCTTCCTTTAGGTCTTTTCTCCTGCCTTTTCCTTGGACATGCCATTAGCTCTGACATTATTCCACCATGTTGACTACACTCATTGGTCCATATTTTGGATAATGATTGTGTCATTTTAGAATGATTAAAGATTGTGAATAAATTAAACTACATACTATCAACGGAATTTTTGAGTCAATAGGTTCATGTACTGTGAGATTTTCCTCTTCAAAAAAACTTAGTTATCACTTAAACTCCAAGACAAACACCATTTAGCAGTACTAACCCAACAATAACAGCAAACTCCAAATCTGACAAAGTAATTCAGAGACTTTAATTGCTTAATTACTCTATTACTGCTTAAGATGAAGCATGCTGATGAGTTTTGGAGTGCTTAATTTAGATGTTTTACCTTAGTTTAATAGGATAAACATTTGATCTTAAGCAGTCAACAAGATCCTTCAGCTTCAAGTTTTGTTTTGTTTCCTCCAAAGACACAGAATTGAATGATGAGCTTAGGAAGTCATCAAAGTCTTTTTGTTCAGCAGGATAGAGAGTACCACCATAAAACTTTCTAGGGATGATCCTGTTTACTCCGTATTGCTTACCTTCTCAGATTGAATTCCTCTTCCAAAATCCCTTAGTCCTTATGCCCCTGGGCCAGGATGATTTAAATATGTGTGAGGAGTTGAGTAACAGGAGTATGAATAAATTGAAAATGGTAAAAATAGTAAAAAAAAATAAAAGGGTGAAATTCACCCCCAAAAATGCTAGAAAGAATATTTAGGAGAACAACTAGGTTGAAGAAAGGAGGAAACAATGCAGAAACTGACTGAAAGACAACAAAAATAATTGCATATTAGAGAAATAGGGAAGGAATCAAGCCTGTATGTCTCCATCTAATATTCTTCCTCTATTATTACCTCTCTCATCCTTTTGCACCTTATTTTTCCCCTATTTATTGGGCCATTTGTTCTGTTTCTCTTAGTACTTTCCACAGCAACATCACCAACCTTGCTCACTTTGAAATGGATGAGATTATCAAAACATCTATTTTCCTTACATTTATTTCATACTTACCAGAATTCATTCAGAGTGGCCAACCTTGGTCAAAGTGAAGCAGGGAAGATGCTTTGTCAGTTGTCTTGACGGAAGGCCTCCAAGAAGTTTAATTTCATGATAGTTCTATACAAACTACAAGAAATTTAATCAGGACTTTACTTGTTTAGCTATATTCTTCCCTTGTTAATCTCACCTATGAATCTATTCCTGGCAGTTTATGAAAATGGTTTATTACATGAGGGAAGTATTAGAGTCCTTTATTTCCTCAGCTGGTTTATGTTCTAATTATTATGAGTCAATTCTGATTTTCAAACACATTTTACACATCATTCTTTCCTTCAAATCTCTATGCAATTTTGATATTTTTATTTCAAAAATCTATATAATTAAAACATAATTATACGTTGAAAAGAACACTTTTTTTTTTATTAACTTTTATTGAGCTTCAAGTGAACGTTTACAAATCAAGTCAGTCTGTCACATATAAGTTTACATACATCTTACTCCGTACTCCCACTTGCTCTCCCCCTAATGAGTCAACCCTTCCAGTCTCTCCTTTTGTGACAATTTTACCAGCTTCCCACTCTCTCTATCCTCCCATCTACCCTCCAGACATGAGATGCCAACACAATCTCAAGTGTCCACCTGATATAATTAGCTCACTCTTCATCAGCATCTCTCTCCCACCCACTGTCTAGTTCCTTTCATGTCTGATGACTTGTCTTTGGGGACGGTTCCTGTCCTGTGCCGACAGAAGGTCTGGGGACCCTGGCTGCCAGGATTTCTCTAGTCTCAGACCATTAAGTAAGGTCTTTTTATGAGAATTTGGGGTCTGCATCCCACTGATCTCCTGCTCCCTCAGGGGTTCTCTGTTGTGCTCCCTGTCAGGGCAGTCAACGATTGTGGCCGGCCACCAACTAGTTCTTCTGGTCTCAGGATGATGTAGGTCTCTAGTTCATGTGCCCCTTTCTGTCTCTTGGGCTCTTAGTTGTCGTGTGACCTTGGTGTTCTTCATTCTCCTTTGCTCCAGGTGGGTTGAGACCAATTGATGCATCGTAGATGGCCGCTTGTTAGCATTTAAGACCCCAGACGCCACATTTCAAAGTGGAATGCAGAATGTTTTCATAATAGAATTATTTTGCCAATTGACTTAGAAGTCCCCTTAAACCATGGTCCCCAGACCCCGGCCCTTGCTCCACTGACCTTTGAAGCATTCATTTTATCCCTGAAACTTCTTTGCTTTTGGTCCAGTCCAATTGAGCTGACCTTCCATGTATTGAGTGTTGTCTTTCCCTTCACCTAAAGCAGTTCTTATCTACTAATTAATCAGTAAAAAACCCTCTCCCTCCCTCCCTCCCTCCCCTCCTCGTAACCACAAAAGTATGTGTTCTTCTCAGTTTATGCTAATTCTCAAGATCTTATAATAGTGGTCTTATACAATATTTGCCCTTTTGCCTCTGACTAATTTCGCTCAGCATAATGCCTTCCAGGTTCCTCCATGTTATGAAATGTTTCACAGATTCGTCACTGTTCTTTATCGATGCGTAGTATTCCATTGTGTGAATATACCACAATTTATTTAACCATTCATCCGTTGATGGACACCTTGGTTGCTTCCAGCTTTTTGCTATTGTAAACAGAGCTGCAATACACAGGCATGTGCATATATCTGTTTGTGGGAAGGCTCTTGTTTCTCTAGGGTATATTCCGAGGAGTGGGATTTCTGGGTTGTATGGTAGTTCTATTTCTAACTGTTTAAGATAACGCCAGATAGATTTCCAAAGTGGTTGTACCATTTGACATTCCCACCAGCAGTGTATAAGAGTTCCAATCTCTCCGCAGCCTCTCCAATATTTATTGTTTTGTGTTTTTTGGATTAATGCCAGCCTTGTTGGAGTGAGATGGAATCTCATCGTAGTTTTCATTTGCATTTCTCTAATGGCTAATGATCGAGAGCATTTTCTCATGTATCTGTTAGCTGCCTGAAAATCTTCTTTAGTGAAGTGTGTGTTCATATCCTTTGCCCACTTCTTGATTGGGTTGTTTGTCTTTTTGTGGTTGAGTTTTGACAGAATCATGTAGATTTTAGAGATCAGGTGCTGGTCGGAGATGTCATAGCTGAAAATTCTTTCCCAGTCTGTAGGTGGTCTTTTTACCCTTTTGGTGAAGTCTTTAGATGAGCATAAAATAGGTGTTTGATTTTTAGGAGCTCCCAGTTATCTGGTTTCTCTTCGTCATTTTTGGTAATGTTTTGTATTCTGTTTATGCCTTGTATTAGGGCTCCTAGAGTTGTCCCTATTTTTTCTTCCATGATCTTTATCGTTTCAGTCTTTATGTTTAGGTCTTTGATGCACTTGGAGTTAGTTTTTGTGCATGGTGTGAGGTATGGGTCTTGTTTCATTTTTTTGCAAATGGATATCCAGTTATGCCAGCACCATTTGTTAAAAAGGCTGTCTTTTCCCCAATTAACTGACACTGGGCCTTTGTCAAATATCAGCTGCTCATACGTGGATGGATTTATATCTGGGTTCTCAATTCTGTTCCATTGGTCTATGTGCCTGTTGTTGTACCAGTACCAGGCTGTTTTGACTACTATGGCTGTATAATAGCTTCTGAAAACAGGTAGAGTGAGGCCTCCCACTTTCTTCTTCTTTTTCAGTAATGCTTTGCTTATCCGAGGCTTCTTTCCCTTCCATATGAAATTGGTGATTTGTTTCTCTATCACCTTAAAAAATGATATTGGAATTTGGATCGGAAGTGCATTGTATGTATAGATGGCTTTTGGTAGAATAGACATTTTTACTATGTTAAGTCTTCTTATCCATAAGCAAGGTATGTTTTTCCACTTAAGTATGTCCTTTTGAATTTCTTGTAGTAGAGCTTTGTAGTTTTCTTTGTATAGGTCTTTTACATCCTTGGTAAGATTTATTCCTAAGTATTTTATCTTCTTGGTGGCTACTGTGAATGGTATTGATTTGGTTATTTCTTCTTCAGTGTTCTTTTTGTTGATGTAGAGGAATCCAAGTGATTTTTGTATGTTTATTTTATAACCTGAGACTCTGCCAAACTCTTCTATTAGTTTCAGTAGTTTTCTGGAGGATTCCTTAGGGTTTTCTGTGTATAAGATCATGTCATCTGCAAATAGAGATAATTTTACTTCCTCCTTGCCAATCGGGATGCCTTTTATTTCTTTGTCTAGCCTAATTGCCCTGGCTAGGACTTCTAGCACGATGTTGAATAAGAGCAGTGATAAAGGGCATCCTTGTCTGGTTCCCGTTCTCAAGGGAAATGCTTTCAGGTTCTCTCCATTTAGAGTGATATTGGCTGTTGGCTTTGCATAGATGCCCTTTATTATATTGAGGAATTTTCCTTCAATTCCTATTTTGGTGAGAGTTTTTATCATAAATGGGTGTTGGACTTTGTCAAATGCCTTTTCTGCATCCATTGATAAGATCATGTGGTTTTTGTCTTTTGTTTTATTTATGTGATGGATTACATTAATGGTTTTTCTGATATTAAACCAGCCTTGCATACCTGGTATAAATCCCACTTGATTGTGGTGAATTATTTTTTTGATATGTTTTGTGTATTCTATTGGCTAGAATTTTGTTGAGGATTTTTGCATCTATGTTCATGAGGGATATAGGTCTGTAATTTTCTTTTTTTGTAATGTCTTTACCTGGTTTTGGTATCAGGGAGATGGAGGCTTCATAGAATGAGTTGGGTAGTATTCCGTCATTTTCTATGCTTTGAAATACCTTCAGTAGTAGTGGGGTTAATTCTTCTCTGAAAGTTTGGTAGAACTCTGTAGTGAAGCCGTCCGGGCCAGGGCTTTTTTTTATTGGGAGTTTTTTGATTACCATTTCAATCTCTTTTTTTGTTATGGGTCTATTTAGTTGTTCTACTTCTGAATGTGTTAGTTTAGGTAGGTAGTGTTTTTCCAGGAATTCATCCATTTCTTCTAGGTTTGCAAATTTGTTACAGTACAATTTTTCGTAATAATCTGATATGATTGTTTTAATTTCACTTGGTTCTGTTGTGATGTGGTCCTTTTCGTTTCTTATTCGGGTTATTTGCTTCCTTTCCTGTATTTCTTTAGTCAGTCTAGCCAATGGTTTATCAATTTTGTTAATTTTTTCAAAGAACTAGCTTTTGGCTTTGTTAATTCTTTCAATTGTTTTTCTGTTCTCTAATTCATTTAGTTCAGCTCTAATTTTTATTATTTGTTTTCTTCTGGTGCCTGATGGATTCTTTTGTTGCTCACTTTCTATTTGTTCAAGTTGTAGGGACAGTTCTCTGATTTTGGCTCTTTCTTCTTTTTGTATGTGTGCATTTATCGATATAAATTGGCCTCTGAGCACTGCTTTTGCTGTGTCCCAGAGGTTTTGATAGGAAGTCTTTTCATTCTCGTTGCATTCTACGAATTTCCTTATTCCCTCCTTGATGTCTTCTATAACCCAGTCTTTTTTCAGGAGGGTATTGTTCAGTTTCCAAGTATTTGATTTCTTTTCCCTAGTTTTTCTGTTATTGATTTCTAGTTTTATTGCCTTGTGGTCTGAGAAGATGCTTTGTAATATTTCGATGTTTTGGACTCTGCAAAGGTTTGTTTTATGACCTAATATGTGGTCTATTCTAGAGAATGTTCCACGTGCGCTAGAAAAAAAAGTATACTTTGCAGCAGTTGGGTGGAGAGTTCCGTATAAGTCAATGTTGGTTGATTGTTGTAATTAGGTCTTCCGTGTCTCTATTGAGCTTCTTACTGGATGTCCTGTCCTTCTCCAAAAGTGGTGTGTTGAAGACTCCTACTATAATTGTGGAGGTGTCTATCTCACTTTTCAATTCTGTTAAAATTTGATTTATGTATCTTGCAGCCCTGTCATTGGGTGCATATATATTTAATATGGTTATGTCTTCCTGATCAATTGTCCCTTTTATCATTATGTAGTGTCCTTCTTTATCCTTTGTGGTGGATTTAAGTCTAAAGTCTATTTTGTCAGAAATTAATATTGCTACTCCTCTTCTTTTTTGCTTATATTTTGCTTGATATATTTTTTTCCATCCTTTGAGTTTTAGTTTGTTTGTGTCTCTAAGTCTAAGGTGTGTCTCTTGTAGGCAGCATATAGATGGATCGTGTTTCTTTATCCAGTCCGAGACTCTCTGTCTCTTTATTGGTGCATTTAGTCCATTTACATTCAGCGTAATTATAGATAAAGAAGTGTTTAGTGTTGTCATTTTGATGCCTTTTTATGTGTGTTGTTGACAATTTCATTTTTCCACATACTTTTTTGTGCTGAGATGTTTTTCTTATTAAATTGTGAGATCCTCATTTTCGTAGTGTTTGACTTTATGTTTGTTGAGTCGTTACGTTTTTCTTGGCTTTTATCTTGAGTTATGGAGTTGTTATACCTCTTTGTGGTTACCTTATTATTTACCCCTATTTTTCTAAGTAAAAACCTAACTTGTATTGTTCTATATCGCCTTGTATCACTCTCCATATGGCAGTTCTCTGCCTCCTGTATTTAGTCCCTCTTTTTGATTATTGTGATCTTTTACATATTGACTTCCGTGATTCCGTGTTGTATTTTTTTTTTAATTAATCTTAATTTGTTTTTGTGATTTCCCTATTTGAGTTGATATCAGGATGTTCTGTTCTGTGACCTTGTGTTGTGCTGGTATCTGATATTATTGGTTTTCTGACCAAACAATATCCTTTAGTATTTCTTGTAGCTTTGGTTTGGTTTTTGCAAATTCTCTAAACTTGTGTTTATCTGTAAATATCTTTATTTCGCCTTCATATTTCAGAGAGAGTTTTGCTGGATATATGATCCTTGGCTGGCAGTTTTTCTCCTTCAGTGCTCTGTATATGCTGTCCCATTCCCTTCTTGCCTGCATGGTTTCTGCTGAGTAGTCTGAACTTATTCTTATTGATTCTCCCTTGAAGGAAACCTTTCTTTTCTCCCTGGCTGCTTTTAAAATTTTCTGTTTATCTTTGTTTTTGGTGAGTTTGATGATAATATGTCTTGGTGTTTTTCTTTTTGGATCAATCTTAAATGGGGTTCGATGAGCATCTTGCATAGATATCCTTTCGTCTTTTGTGATGTCAGGGAAGTTTTCTGTCAGGAGTTCTTCAACTATTTTCTCTGTGTTTTCTGTCCTCCCTCCCTGTTCTGGGACTCCAATCACCCGCAAGTTATCCTTCTTGATAGAGTCCCACATGATTCTTAGGGTTTCTTCATTTTTTTAAATTCTTTTATCTGATTTTTTTT
Organism: Elephas maximus indicus; assembly: GCF_024166365.1. Taxonomy (NCBI): domain Eukaryota; kingdom Metazoa; phylum Chordata; class Mammalia; order Proboscidea; family Elephantidae; genus Elephas; species Elephas maximus. The sequence continues at coordinate 24,775,056 of NC_064828.1, read as the reverse complement.
CAGCTATGTTGGTGTTGATTCCCTGGTCCTCCAGATGTCCCAGTCTGCATTCTAATTGCTCGAGTCTGCTCCTCTGACTTCCTATTGTGTTGTCTAATTCTGTAATTTTATTGTTAATCTTTTGGATTTCTACATGCTGTCTCTCTATGGATTCTTGCAACTTATTGATTTTTCCACTATGTTCTTGAATAATCTTTTTGAGTTCTTCAACAGTTTTATCAGTGTGTTCCTTGGCTTTTTCTGCAGTTTGCCTTATTTCATTTGTGATGTCTTGAAGCATTCTGTAAATTAGTTTTTTATATTCTGTATCTGATAATTCCAGGATTGTATCTTCATTTGGGAAAGATTTGGATTCTTTTGTTTGGGGGGTTGGAGAAGCTGTCATGGTCTGCTTCGTTATGTGGTTTGATATGGACTGCTGTCTCGGAGCCATCACTGGGAAACTAGTTTTTCCAGAAAATCCGCTAAAAAAAAATGCAGTCAGATCCCTATCAGAATTGCCTTTGGGTTATAACCACCACCTTGTTCCCTGTAAGGATGAAAGTCTGAGATTTGGATTATATATGCTTGGCTGTAGCTGGTTCTGTGTTTTTAGTCCAATTAGGGGTGGATTTTTGGTCCCTGGGTTTTTTTTGTTGTTGTTGTTTCTTCTCTCAGGGCGAAAGAGTGGGTTAGGAAAAGACCAAAAGAAAAGAAAAAGGGGGAAAAGCAAAGCTGCCGCGGAGCCGGAGCCGGAGCCGTTCTCCCTCTGCCTCAGGCAATTCCAATGTTAATGAAGCCGCCTGGCAAGGGTGGGGAAGGGATCAGAGAGATAGGAAAGTAGCACCTCAGAATATAGCCAGAGTTGCTTGTCTTGCTTGGAATGACTATTATATCTGAGATTCCCACGGGGCGTGTCGCCTATGTGTGCTGGCTGTGTGGAGATTGCCCCCCGGGGATCTGGCCCACTGAAGCCGCGGTCAGATCCTCCGCTGCCAGTCCCACTACCAGCGTAAAGGTTCCCCTGCCGGGACGGTGCACTCCCGACTCCAAAATCAGTCACTGCCTCCTGGGGACTTCTCGTCCCGCCAGCCGTCGCCACACCGCCCCCGCGGACCGGCTGGGCCCCCTCCCGGAGTGAGTTCAGGGGGGTAGGGCTGGGCCCCTTGTTTGCGCCGTCAGCTCCCCTGGGCTCTGCCCTAAATCGGGTGCCAAAGGTTACCTGACTGGAACGCTGGCTCCAGGCTCCAAAAACAATCGCTGCTTCCCCGTATTTGTTCGTTTTCCGTCTCTAAATCTGTGTTTGTTGTTCAGGGTTTGTAGATTGTTATGTACTTGATCGATTCACTTGTTTTTCCGAGTCTTTGTTGCAAGAGGGATCCGGGGTAGCATCTCCCTGGTCTGCCATCTTGGCCCCCAGAGAAAAGAACACTTTTGAAAGATTGAAAGATTATTTTAAAATCTTAAAGGATATTGAATAGTTCTAAAAATCGAAAATACCACTGCTACTTAAAATTTTAGCACTATACAATTTGTTTACTTTTATTTATTTATGTTATTTATTTATAGTATTAGAAAGAAAAATCTTTCTAATACCATTGTAAACGCTGCCATTAATGTTTATTTTAATGACTGTATTGGAGTCCATCATGCACATATACGACAATATGCATAAACCTAATGTTTGCCATTTAAATTCCTTCAAGGTTTTACCACTGTAAATAAAACCTGATGAACATTTTTTTGCTGAAAGCTTCTGTACAAACAGAATTCCAGGAGGAGTATTACTGTTCCAAAAGTTATGGATTCAAGATTCTTGATACATGATTTCAATTCTTTTTAAGGTTTGAATAGGTTTATATTTTCTCCAGTAACATACGAAAGTGTACATTTTACCCAACCTTTGCCAGTTTTGACAATAATTTTAAAACATTTTTTAACGAGAAAATAATACATCTTATTTTGTTTCTTTGATCTCTAAGGAAGCTATATATTTGATTTATATTTCTTAATTGTCTTTTCATATCATTTGCCATTTGTGTATTAGATCTTGGAACTTTTTATTGATGGGCTTGAACTCTATATTATGAAGAGACCTTTTGTCTCTCAATAGCATTTCAAATTCAAGTCTGATCCATGTGTTTGTTGACTTGGGGTAGATTGTTTTTAAGCACATGTAAGAAACAGACCTGAGAGGTGTCTTAACTGTTATTATGCATTTTTGTTCTCACTTCTACTTTTTACTTATTTTTTTCTTCTTGACTATTTTTTAAAACATTGCCTATTTTTAATTAAAAACTCTTTATATGTTTGTATAAAATTTACCAATTTTCTAGGATTTTACTTTCCTTTTAATCTTTATTCTTCTCTCGTGAATTCCTTGAGTTTATTTTGTACATACTTTTCTAACTTCTGAGTTGCTTCATTAATTTATACAGTTGAATTAAACTATTTAAGGCATGCAGCTTTGCATGCAGCTTTGGCCACACTACATTGACTTTTACACCCTGGGTTTCTCTTATTTTGTAAGTAGTCTCCTATCAATTAAAATAAAAACTTTGCTAACTACTTTAAAATGCTAAAATTTAACATTATTTTCAGTGCCTTTAAGTTGATTTCTTCCTTCTTTTCTTTCTGGTCCTTTCAGAGTCTTCCCGTCTTACTGATTCAATGGACCAAGTAAATGGCTCTGCGGTGACTGAGTTTGTATTGCTGGGACTTGCACAACCCTTGGGAATGCAGTTTTTCCTTTTTTTCATCTTCTTTTTATTCTATGTGGGAATTATCCTGGGAAACCTCTTCATTGTGTTCACAGTGATTTTCGTTCATCTACACTCTCCCATGTATATTCTGCTAGCCAACCTATCACTCATTGACCTGGGCCTTTCATCTACCACAGTTCCTAGGACGATTTCTGATCTTTTCAGTGACTGTAAAGTCATTTCCTTCCACAGCTGCATGATACAAATGTTCTTTATCCACATCATGGGAGGAGTTGAGATGGTGCTGCTCATGGTGATGGCATATGACAGATACACAGCAATCTGCAAGCCCCTTCACTATCTAATTATTATGAATCCCAAAATGTGCGTATTTTTGGTAGTGGCTGCTTGGGTCATTGGGGTGATTCATGCTGTGTCTCAGTTTGTTTTTGTCATAAACTTACCCTTCTGTGGCCCTAATAATGTAGGGAGCTACTACTGTGATTTTCCTCAGGTTATTAAACTTGCATGCATGGATACTTACCAACTAGAATTTGTGGTCACTGCCAACAGTGGCTTCATATCAATGGCCACGTTCTTTTTCTTAGCCACATTGTATATTATTCTGCTCACTGTTCGAAAACATTCTTGGAATACTTTATCCAAAGCACTCTTCACTTTGTCTGCTCACATCACTGTAGTGGGTTTGTTTTTTGCTCCTTGTATGTTTCTCTATGTGTGGCCTTTCCCTACTAAGTCATTCGATAATTTTTTTGCCATTGTGGATTTTGTCGTCACCCCTGTCTTAAGTCCTGCCATCTATACTTTAAGGAACAAAGACATGAAAGTGGCAATGAGAAAACTGAGTCAACAGGTTGCAAGTTCTAGGGAGATGGCATAATGGATTTTGTTGGGAAAAGCAAAAGATGAATTCCCTGGACCATAAAGACCTCTGTGATCACCATGAACACTATTGAATGTGTAAATTTTCACTGTTCCCTTTAAAGATCTGAGAAGTCTAAAGAAAAGGAGATATTACTCTAAGAATTTTATTTTCAGATGTTCTAACAAGTTTTGTTAATCATAAAAAATAAAGTGTTACATATTTCTATCTAACCTATGGCCCTAAATTATAGTTTACCAGCAGTAACTACCTTAAATTTTCATGTGGTTTTATATATATGTATACACACACATATACACACACACATTACATATGATTTAGCTTTATATTTATGTTTTCGGAAACCAGTAAATATCTCTTATGGAAATTTTGTAGATACAATGGATAAAATATGGGTTTATATAAACCAGCAGACATTAAAATTGAGGAAGAAACAATTCTCATCCTAAGAGTACTTTATTAGATTAATAGGAAGCTCAATACAGTTACAAGAATTAAGTATCGTTTTCAGTCTTTGATATGTCAATGTATTTTGTACAATATTTTTGTAGAGAAAGTCTCTAGTATTTGCATTATGCAAAATTTGATTATGTGCCACTTTTCCAACAGTATGATTCTATTTCCCTTTTACTCTTCCTCAAAACATTTCTTCAAGTATTTCTCAAGAATAGATGATTAATTATAAAATATCACTTACAATTCCAAAATTAATGAAGGGACTTATTTCCTACAGGGGGTAACCCATTAATATTTCAAAAGCATGTATAATGAGTCTGCTCTTAAGCTCCTCAGCTGAACAATACCTTTCAGGTAAATTCTGGAAATCCTGGTGGTATAGAAGGACAAGTTGAAGATCACATGGATGTATTTCTATGATTAATTTAAAAACACTAATTGCGGCGACTCAGCTCAATTTTAACTACTGTATGGAAATAAACACTGCTCAATAAGTAATAAGAACTGTTATTTTCTTGTCATTGGTCAAGGTTTTCTCCTACATTATCTCCACAAATTAGCATCAATGTTTTAAGCCAGTCCCTTCTTATGAAACCTAAAGCACTATTATTTATTGTCTTGTTGAACTTATCAGAATTTTATTTTACAACTTTTTTTTATCTTATTTGTTTTAATATATTACTTAAAAATTCACCTTTAGACTCAGCGAGATAAAATATCTAAGTGGGACAAAAAAGTTAAGGCAATAGCCCTTAAGAAGTTGCCGTGTGTTTCCTTTAATGGCCAAGGGAAAACTACTGAGACTATAAGAGTTAGTCTCAATACTCAAAGCTCAGGCTGGCTATTCCCAGATCTCTTCAACTGCAGTTGGTCACTTTCATGAAAGGCTTTTAATTAACCAAATGGTCTACTAAGGAAGCTGGTTCGTACAGATTTTTCTCTTGGATTTATTATGAATCAAGAGACAGCACAAATAACAAGAATATCTGCACTCCTCTTTACTCTGAAAATTGTCGTACTCTATTCCAGTTATGAAGGAGGTAAGTGGAATGACGTAACTGAAACATACTAGCAGAACTAAACAAATTGGAGCATTTAACTGACAAAGAGATGCTTCTATTAGTAGGAACCCATTCTGCAGAATTCAATTGCATGTTTATCTTCAGGAAAAATGGAAAGACTCTGCGAAGGTGACTTAAATACTTGGACGATTTAATATGAATAATGTTACCAAGGATAGCCCTTGCTGTAAGTGTCACACTAGGAACAATTGTTGGATCCTTCTCCTGAGTCTCCTGGGGTAACTACTTGTTGCTCTCCATTTGGGAATCATTTTCCCCTAAACCAGGACTCTCTTTCTTACCTCCTTCCCTCCTTTCTGCTACCATAATAAATCTGATTTGGGACATTCCTTTCACATAAAAGTGCAAATCATTGTATCAGAGCTGCAGGAATTTGGGAATATTTTTTATCTAATTATTTCATTTAAAAACAGAAAAACTAAAGCCCAAGGATTTTGAATGACATGCTCAACATGGCATAGTGAATTTGTGTTACAACCCAAGTCTCCTAACTTCTATCTGAGTGAGACTTATACTTAATTTGTTTTATTTTTAAAGAGAGGTGAAAAAAAATGTTTAAGGCAAACACACAACATTCTAAGGTCTGGATTTCAAGCATGCAGAAGGATTTTCTTATTCATTTATGGCTGCCTTTTCATGGTTACTACAACCAATGAATAAGATTCTGTAGAACTCCTTTAATAAGCCTAAATGTAATGCTTAACTTAGAATCAGTAAAAGTCTTTTAAAACTTTTTGAATCATTATTTGAAGTCAGAGATGAGCTTTGAAAGGATTATGGTGGTGAAGGGTCCCCTGTAGTCCAGGATCTCATGTCCTTCATCTATCCTTAGCAGCATATACTCAGGAGATGAGATGATTTAATCAAGCAAGAAATTCCTTTTGCTGAAGAAAATCATTCCTAAATTTTTACTTTCTACCATGTTAGAAAGTCTTTTTGCTGCAGGTCAGACCCTTGGATCAACAATCATCCTTGGTATATTTCCTGTGAAGATCTAACAGTCAAGTTTGTCCTTCTCTCTCAGTGACATGAAATGGTATCACACTAGGAAATCTTGAAGGCCAAATCTAAATTGCATACTTTGATTCTAAAGAAATAGCTCAACGAATCAGTCATGCCAAACATCACCTTGCAATAGGAATCTCATCCTCTTTATAATCAATGCTTAGTATGATTATATTTATTACTGTGCTAAGCAGAAGAGAAGTAAAACCAGCGTTCACGATTTATTATTACACTTCTCTTTATACTTGAGAAGAAACTTGGAATCCCTAAATTGAGCTCAGTAATAAGACTCAGGATAATGAGAAGAAAAGTATAATTTCCAAGGGACATGGAATCAATGTGATTATGAAGTAGAGAAAACAAATAATACTATTCTTCCAAGAAATTTGGCAAGAGTAAACCTCTATTCATGTTTCACCTGGAATTATATCCCAAAATTTCTACATCTTTCTTTTACATTTACTTATCCATTAATTCCTATGCTATTCTAAAGTATTCTCATGGCCATGCTTCCCCTTAAGGGTATCACTCTATTTTCAACTTCGCTGCAAAACTTCTTCAAAGAGTTACTCTTATTTTCTTGCCTCAATACACAATTGAAATTGGCTCTCCAACTCATGCCCAAAAGCCACTTTTCAGGTCCTCGCCTAACAGAAAGCAACCTACAAGGATGCCCCAACAATACTTCTATATGTCTAGACAATTACCATCATCATTCTCTACCTCCTTTCAAATTTATCCCTGCTCCTAAAAGTGATCTGTTTATTGCATGTTGCTATAGTAGTGTTTGTTATAATTACTATCAGAGCTAAAGTCATCCAACCCAATGCTCCTAATCACTCAGAATAAAACCATTAGAATCACTTTTATTCATCTCTCATATCCTGTTGACAAATTCACTGTTATTAAAAAAAAATTACCCTTGAGCATCAAGTCTATCCCGGCTCATTGCGACCCCATGTGTGTCAGAGTAGAACTGTGCTCCACAGGGTTCTCAATGACTGATTTTTCAGAAGTAGATCTCCGGGGCTTTTTCTGAGGTGCATGACAGTACAAACAGCTAATGCACTTGGCTGCTAACCAAAAGGTTGGAGGTTCGATTCCACCTAGAGGAAAATCAACTCAATGGCAACTGGTTTTCTGTTATTACTACCTTAATAATTGCTATTATATACTAACCACTTCGTATGTGCTGAAACTTTATATGCACAGTAACATTCAATCTTCCCATCTTTCCTATGAACTAGTGCTATTACTACCCTTTTTTTTTTATCGGATGTGGAATTAAGACTAAAAGAGGTTAAGTAACCTGACCAAGGTCATCAGCTGAAGTATCTATACCCATGACTTGAACTCTGGCCACCTAGCACACGAATTCATATCTGAACCATTATAATGCTTTATTTGATGGGCCCTCACAAATCCTCTCTTATCCCTTTCCTACTCATACAACCACAGCCTACAGCTTATTAATTCTTGTTAGGCTTAACTTTATTTCCAGTCTCCTCCTTTTCCAAGTCAAATTGAGGCCAGAGTTAATTTATTGAATAATTGCTCATGGTTTTTTAATAGTTCAAGTCCTCATAAAACACAAATTCCTTAGGAGGCTTTCCAGAATCCCTTTCCAATTTCTCTCCTATTAAACCCCTAACGCTTTCTCCCAAGAACACTTTATTACATTTTCCTCATTTCACATTTGAATTTCCCAAATTCTACCTTTTTCTCACATTTTTAATTGCATTTTCCTGCTATTCTATTTTTTCATTGTTCTATTTTTCATCTTTCATTTTATTTTGGCATAATGTTTTTCCCTAAACATTTTAATATCACCCAATGGTAATTACAAATGCCATCCTCTAGAAGGCCTTATGACTCCTAGGTTCTCTTTTAGAATCATCATAAACTTAAAATTTCCCTAATGCTTAATCTCTAGAGAAGTGTCTTAGAAGTGTTTCTACCCAAGCTTTTGAAAGACTATGACAATTATTTTGGAGGTGTGACCCTTCCTCATCCTCCATAGAGTGTCAGAGTAGTAGAAATTCTGATCTAATACATGTATTTTAAATACAAGTAAACAAAGGGATACAGGGAACTGAAATTCAATCACATTTTGAGTGCTATTTCTAGCATACAAATAAAATTTTTTAATGATTATTGGGGTACTACAATCTCTCTATGAACCAGAAGGTGATAAATCTTACTACTAATAATTAGCTAAATCTATTGAACACTTACTAAATAGAAAATACTCTGAAACAGACACATTATCTTGTTTGAAAGTCATAAAAATCGTAAGAGGTGGGTATAATTATTAACCACATTTACAAAATGATAAAATACCCCTTAAACAGGATGACTAAAGCATGCAAAGTCCACAGACTACACACAAAACTCATGCACTATATTGTTCTCATATAGCAGAGGTATAAAATAAGACTTTGTTTTAGTTTGATAGAGAAAGGGTTTTCAACAGCCATACACAAAAATTATTGTGATGGACTACTAGACTACTAAGAATACTTTTGCAGAAACACATCCATAAATTGCTTTTGTTGTACTGACATCTGGTCCTTAGAGAACATACTCTCTATTTGGCAAGAAGGACCTATACAAGATCACACTTGTATATATTTAAGATTTATGTGCTACAGAATAAATTGTTTTGGAATTCATTAAAAAAGGAGATAAATGTAGGCTGATGTTATTTATAGGCTTAATCTGGCAGACAGCACCGCATGAACAGAGCTATTTTGTTAAGAATAAATCCAGCATAAGCGTTGACACTAAGAAGGCTTGGATAACTGGACTCTAAGGCACAAACAGGGCAGTAAAATCAAAACCAAACCTTTGCCGTCAAGTCAATTCTGACTCATAACAACCCTACAGGACAGAGCAGAACTGCCCCAAAGGCTTTCTAAGGGGCGCCTGGGGGATTCAAACTGCTGACCTTTTGGTTAGTAGCCGTATCTCTTAACCACTGTGCTACCAGGGTTTCCAACAGCGCAGTAGTGAAGGTTAAAATGGTGAGTTTAGATTTTGTGATTTTGAAAGCTTTTATGCAATAAACCATAGAAAATCATTATAAGAGCGATACAAAATGGTAGAGATACATACAAAAGAATGTTACGAGATTTTGAATTTGCATATAATAATTCTGACTTCCTCCTTATCCTCTTCTCCAAGGTAACTGCAGAGGCTACTTTCTGGAATGAATCAATAAGCAAAACGAATCACTCCATGGTGACCGAGTTTATTTTTCTGGGGCTCTCCAATTCTCAGGAACTCCAGGTTTTCCTATTTGTATTCTTCTTTGTATTCTATGTAGGAATTGTGTTAGGAAACCTTCTCATTGTCATAACTGTGGCTTCTGACTCCCACCTTCACTCTCCCATGTACTTCCTGCTGGCCAACCTCTCACTCATTGATCTATGTCTGTCTTCAGTCACAGCCCCCAAGATGACTGTTGATTTTTTCAGTAAGCGTAAAGTCATCTCTTTCAAGGGCTGCCTTGGTCAGATATTTCTCCTTCACTTCTTTGGTGGGGGTGAGCTGGTGATCCTTATAGCTATGGCTTTTGACAGATACATAGCAATCTGTAAACCCCTGCACTACACCACAATTATGTGTGGCCATGTATGTGTGGGCATTGTTGCTGCTGCTTGGGGAATTGGCTTCCTCCACTCAGTGAGTCAGTTGGCCTTTGCAGTGAACTTACCCTTTTGTGGCCCCAATGAGGTGGACAGCTTTTACTGTGACCTTCCCAGGGTCATAAAACTCGCCTGCACAGACACCTACAGGTTAGATATCATGGTCATTGCTAACAGTGGCGTGCTCACTGTGTGTTCTTTTGTTCTCCTAATCATCTCCTATACTATCATTCTAGTGACTATCCAGCACCACCCTTCAGACAGGTCATCCAAGGCTCTGTCCACTTTGACTGCTCACATCATAGTAGTTCTTTTGTTCTTTGGACCATGTATCTTTATTTATGCCTGGCCATTCCCTATCGAGGCATTAGATAAATTCCTTGCTGTGTTTTGCTCTGTGGTCACTCCTCTCTTGAATCCAATAATATATACACTGCGGAACAAAGACATGAGAGCTGCAATGAGACGGCTGAGAAAACGGACTATGAATTGTAGGATAAAATCTTAGATCTTCCATATTTGTGAGACTAGTCTGAGATAATGACATAATGTAAAGTTGGTAAAGTACTTAGTAAAGCTCATGACAATTGTATATTCCTTTCCTTTACCATGTAGCAAATGTCACACAACTTTCACATACACTGCCTCAATTTATCATCAAATAACCTTGTACTTCATATTTCTGGATACAGATGCAAAGTTAACACCATGCTTTCAAAATATTATCTCACCTAATTCTCAGAAAAACAAGAGTATTTGTGCCTTCTTGGGCGGTGTTGAGGGTAAGAGGAAAAGACAAAATCCAACCTGGCTTATAAATGGTTTTAAAACTTTATTTGACTCATTTTGCATAAAAACATCAAGGAAGCAACCACCTAATGCCTAGCCCAAAAATATGTTTAGTAATAAGGATACATGTAAGTCAATTTAAAAGGTTAAAAAAAAGCCTCCCATTTTAACAATTTATAGCTCACCTCCTATCAATATAACAATCCACAATTAATGAGTGCTTTATGAACAAAAAAAAAAAAATTTTTTTTTTTTTTTTATGAACAGTGATGGGAAGAGGGAGTCTGGCATGTGAAATGTGCCTTGTAGGCAACTGACATCCTGTAATAGCAACTGCTCATAAGCAGTGAAAAGTATTTAGAAGGATCCAGGTATCTCAACATGTTGTCATGAAGTATATCATTTGGATCCATCCATGTCATCTTTCAGAGCACGAGCTTTGAAATCGGAGAAAGTCAGGTTCAACTCTATTTACTCCTTACTAGTCATGACTGGAAACCCTGGTGGCATAGTGGATCAGTGCTATGGTTGTTAACCAAAAGGTTGACAGTTCAAATCCACGAGGGGCTCCTTGGAAACTCTATGAGGCAGTTCTACCCTGTCCTATAGGGTCGGTATGAGTCAGAAACGACTAGATGGCAGTGGGTGTTTTTGAGTTAGTCATGACTGTGAGCACATTATTTAACTTTCATAAGCTTCAGTTTCCACAGCTGTGAAAAGGAGATATGAACTGTGTGTGATTATTATGAGGAATAATGAGACGGATATAAATCACATAGCACATTTTGTGACATATATTCAGCACTCAATATATAGGTATTCTCATTATTGCTATTATTTAAATCCTATATATTAATACAAAGCCAAAAGTACTCAATCTTTTTTTTTTTTTTTTTACCTCAACATGCTTGGGTAATATGATACATCACAATCATTAACAGATAATCATTTGGAATATTGTAGATATAAGTGAGCATGTGTATGTTTATGTTCAAGCCTATACTCATGCACTCATTAGGAACTGTTCTGCCATATGATGTGAAGAACAGATTCAGTATCTTTTTTCTCATATTGTTATCCAGTTACTCTACTATCATATTAATATGTCCTTCATTTTCCTGCTGATCTGTGATACTGTCTTAGGGGCTCTACCATCCTAGAGAGTATGCTAAAAATTTGGGATAGGAGTAGAGGGAAATATAGGTTGAAAAAGAGCTTGACCAGTAATTCTGATAAATCTCTCTTCATTGCGAATAACTAACAGTCAAAAAATAACATTAAATATTCTAAGTGAAAAGATTGCAATTTGTCAAAGTGTCACTTGAATTGATAAGGAATTAAAATTATGTTTAACTGAAAAAGGCAGGACATATTAATATGATAGTGGAGTTACTGCATAGTGATATGGGAAAAATGTATTGGATATATTCTTCACATCACATGCCAAGAAATTTTATAAAATAATTTAAAGCTCTAAACCTTAAAAAAAAAAAAAAAAAAACTATACAAATATTGAAAGCAAGAGTTAATGTCTTTATAATCCATACATATGGAAAAACTGATGATATAAAATTAATTTTTTAAATGCATGGCAAAATCTGCAGAAAAGAAGATATAGGAGATGCTAGGAGAAAATATTACAACTGACATTACAAAGTTTACAAAGTTTAATAGCCCTGATATAAAGAGTTTCTAAAAATTTAGACAAAAAATAACAACCTAATGAAAAAAACGGGCACAAGATATGAACTTATAGTTCATAGAAAAGTTCATAAGGCAAATGAGCCTTAAATACATTAAAAGATGTTCAAGCTCTTTCATGTTAAGATATATGCAAAGTAAAACTTACTGAAATATCATTTCTGACAGAATAGCAAAATTCTCAAAATTTAATAATACAATCTGCTGGTGAAACTGTAGAAAAAGAGACACTCTCATGCATTCTTGGTAGGAATAAAAATGGCACAACCTCTTGGCAATATCTAGCAAATTTTCACATGCTATTAACTTTTGTAAACCCTGGTGGTACAGTGGTTAAGAGCTACAGCAGTTTGAATCCACCAGACACTCCTTGGAAACTCTATGGGGCAGTTCTAATCTGTCCTGTAGGGTCGCTGTGAGTCAGAATCGACTTGACAGCAATGGTATTTTTTTTTTTTTGGTATTAACTTTTACCAATCCACTTGTTCCATTTCTATCCCAAAGATACATTGGCAAAAATACAAAATTATCAGTGCACAAGGCTACTCAATAAAGCACTGTTTTTACTAGTAAAAGACTGAAAAACACTCAAATGACCATCAGTAGGAACTACTTGTCCTAAGTTATACACAGTGCAGTACTAAGCAGCTATAAGAACAAACCAAGATTGGAAACCTATGTTCACAAAAACCTGCACATGATTGTTTGTAGCTGATTTATTCATTAGTGCCAAAATTGGAAGGAACCAAGATATCCTTCAATAGGTGAATTGATAAACTAATAGTAATACATTCATACATTGTAGCATTATACAGCAATAAAAAAAAAATGAGCTATCAAGATATGGAGGAAATTTAAATGCATATTTCTAAGCGAAAGAAGCCAGTCTGAAAATGCTACCTACAACTATACAACATTCTTACAGAGCCAAAACTATAGAGAGAGGAAAAAGATCAGTTATTGCCACAGGTATAGGGGGCTGAAGAAAAAGATGAATGGATGGAACACAGGGCATGTGTAGGGCAGTGAAACTATCCTGGATGGTACTATAATGGTGGACACATGGCATTATATACCCATGGGATGTAAAACACAAAGAGTGAACCCTACCATAAAGTAATGACTACAGTTTATAATAATATATTAATATTGATTCATCAACTCTAACAAATGTATTACGTAAATATAAGACATTAGTAATAGAAGAAACAGCACTAAGGGAGAAGAGAGGTATATGGGAATTTTCTGTACTTTCTGTGCAATATTACTGTAAACCTAAAACTGCTCCTAAAATGTTGTTTTTGTTAGGTGCCATCAAGTCAGTCCAACTCATAGCAACCCTGTGTACAGCAGAACAAAATGCTGCCTGGTCCTGCTCCATCCTCACAATCATTGCGATATTTGAACTGGCTGTTGCAGCCACCATGTCAATACATCTTGTTGGGGTCTTCCTCTTTTTCATTGACCCTCTACTTTACCAAGCATTATGTCCTTCTTCAGGGACTGGTCCCTCCTGATAACATGTCCAAAGTACATGAGACAAAGTCTCGCCATCCTCTCTTCTAAAGAGCATTCTGGCTGGATTTCTTCCAAGACAGGTTTGTTCATTCTTCTGGTAGTCCATGGTATATTCAATATATTTCACCAATACCATAATTTGAAGGCATCAATTCTTTTTTGTTCTTCCTTATTTGTTATCCAGCTTTGGCATGCATTTGAGGCAACGGAAAATATCAAGGCTTGCATCAGGTGCACATTAGTCCTCAAAGTGACATCTTTGATTTTTAACACGTTACAGAGGTCTTTGCCCAATGCAATACGTCGTTTGGTTTCTTGACTGCTGCTTCCACAAGCTTTGATTGTGGATTCAAGTAAAATGAAAGCCTTGGAAACTTCAATATTTTCTCCATTTATTGTGATGATTGCTTATTGGTCTGGCTGTGAGGATTTTTGTCTTCTTTATGTTGAGATGTAATCTATACTGAAGGCTGTAGTCTTTGATCTTCATCAGTAAGTGCTTCAAGTCTTCTTCGTTTTGAACAAGCAAGGTTGTATTATCTGTGTATCACAGGTTGTTAAGGAGTCTTCCTCCAATCCTGAGTCCCCGTTCTTCTTTATATAGTCCAGCTTCTCAGATTATTTGCTCAGCATACAGACTGAATAAGTATGCGGAAAAGACACAACCCTGACACACACCTTTTCTGATTTTAAACCACGCAGTATCCCCTTGTTCTGTGCAAATGACTGCCTCTTGGTCTATGTACAGTTTCTGCATGAGCACAATTAAATGTTCTGGAATTTGCATTCTTCACAATGTTATCCATAATTTGTTATGATTCACACGGTTGAATACCTTTACATAGTCAATAAAACACAGGTAAACATCTTTCCGGTATTCTCTGCTAGTAGCCAAGATTCATATAACATCAGCAATGATAATTCTAGTTTCATGTCCTCTTCTGAATCTGGCTTGAATTTCTGACAGTTCCCTATTGATGTAGTGCTGCAACCGTTTTTGAATTATCAGCAAAATTTTATCTGCATGTAGTATTAATGATATTGTTTGATAATTTTCACATTCTGTTGGATCACAGAAGCATTCTAAAAATAGGTCATTAACAAAAACAAAAAAACAAAATACACATCTTTTATGTAGAGAGTTTTCTAATAAGTATACTAATTTTTTTTTTAACTTCTATACCATTATATAAAGTGTGAGAGCCTATAAAGTTACCTACCGATTTTTATGTTATCAATGGCTCTGAGACAATCAAGGCGGTTTGGACAAGGGCAAGGTATCTAATACAGACCAAAAGATCAGAAGAGAGACAGAGAAAGAAACTGAGATATATTCGAAAACATAAGAAACAGCTAGGAATTGAGGAACCAACATGCTGTAGGAAGAAAAGCTCATTTGGAGGAGAAAAACACCCTGCATACCATTTTTTCCCAAGGGGCATTTCTCAATTACTGGCCATCTCATCTGGCTAAGAAGACAACAATCAAGAGTTTAGGGTTGCCGAGGCAACATGGACATGAGAAGCCAAGATTTTCAAGTGAAGGGAGATTCAGAGAAGAAAGTTAGATTCCTTGTAGCAATATTTTTCTCAAGGCATTTGTCAATTCTTAATTCAGAAAGGAGTTTTCAGCAGTCTCATAATGCTGAACATATATCCCAGCAAAGCTAAGATACAAATCACTGGGTTCATTAATATTATTCAATCTGTCCAACAGAAATAGCTTCTAGTAAGGATATCGTGATGGTTAATTGTATGTGTCAACTTGGCTAGGCTACTATGCCCAATTGTTTGGTCAAACACTTGTCTATATGTTGCTATGAAGATATATACATGTGAAAGAAGCAATCAAGAAATTAAATGATACATTGCATTGGGCAAATCTGCTGCAAAAGTCCTCTTTCAAGTGTTAAAAAGCAAAGATGTCACATTAAGGATTAATTTGCGCCTGACCCAAGCCATGGTGTTTTCAATTGCCTCAAATACATACAAAAGCAGGACATTAAATAAAGAAGACCGAAGAAGAATTGATACCTTTGAATTATGGTGTTGGTGAAGAATATTGAATATACCATGGACTGCCAGAAGAACGAACAAATCTATCTTGGAAGAAGTACAGCCAGAATGCTCCTTAGAAATAAGGATGACAAGACTTCATCTCACACACTTTGGACATGTTATCAGAAGGGACCAGTCCCTGGAGAAAGACATCATGCTTGGTAAAGCAGAGGCCCAGTTGACCTTAAGTATTGCCCACAATGTGTGTGAGCCTCATTCAATCAATTAAAGACCTTAAGAGAAAAAACAGATTTCCCAAAGGAGAAGAACACTGCCTCAAGACAGTAACATTGACATACTGTCAGTTTCCAGCCTGCCCACCTGACCTGCTGATTTGAAAGGCAAGACTGTTGGAGTTTCCAGGCTGTCACCTGACCAATGGATTTTGGACTTCCTAGCCCCCACAATCACATGAGTCAATTCACAATATATATGTATATATGTATATGTATGTGTGTGTGTGTGTGTGTGTAGAAAGATAGAAGATGATAGATAGCTTATGGGTTCTGTTTCTCTGGAGAACACTCACTAACACAAATATTGATTTTTGTAACCTGTTAATATAAAAACTATCAGAAAAATCTCAAGCAAAATACAAGGACCTCCTCATACCCAGATTAACCACCTGTTCATTTTCTTTTCTCTTTATAGATATGCATATAGAGATACAAAATGAGATATAAAGATACATGGGACCATTAGAGAGTTAACTTGGAAGCATTCTGCCCACTTACCCATAAACACTATAATGAGTATTTTTTAAGGAAAATGGCATTCTCTTACATAATCATGGCATAGTCAAAATTAGAAGACTGCCAATGATATAATATTATTAAATCCACAATTCACATTTCAGTTTTACCCATTATCCTTATAATGTCTCTATTGATTGTTGGGTTTGGGGTTTGTTTGTTTGTTTTTCTGTATAGAACTCAGTCTGGGATTGTGTTTTGCCTCTGCTTGTCATGCCTCCTTGGTTTTCTTTAATGTAGAACAACTAATGAAAATTATCTTTTACGAAATTGATTTTTCTTAAGATTACAATTATTTAATAGAATGTACCTCAGTTTTACCAGTTCTTGTCAAGTTCATTCTGACTTATGGCAACTCCATGTATGTCAGGGTAGGACTGTGCTCCCTGGAGTTTTTTCAGTGGCTAGTCTTTCAGAAGTAGCTTGCCAAGCCTTTCTTCCAAGGAGCCTCTGGGTGAACTCGAATCTCCAGTCTTTCAGTTAGCAGCCTCTTACACCACCCAGGGGCAGGGCTGTATCCTTTCACCTTGCTTATTCAATCTGTATACTAAACAAATAATCTGAGAAGCTGATTCATGTAACTGCAAAAGCTGATGAACCAAGATTGACATGTTAGACAGCAGGCCACTGGCTCATGAGCTGCAGAGCCCAACAAATCCAAGACTGGCAGGTACAACAGCAGGCTGCTGGCTCACAGGCTGTGGGAGCTGACAAATCCCAAGCCTGGCAGGCAATGTAGCAGGTAGCTGGCTCAGGTCCCAAGAACCATAGGTCAGATGATGTCAAGCCAGATGCAGGATCCAGAACAAGGAAACAAGCTCTGCCAGGACATCCATACATATATTGGATGCAGCCCACACCCCCACAGAAACACCCCTTACAACTGATTGGCTGGTGGGATTTTATCACATCATGGAGGATGACTACATTATTGCATAACTTCCAAATTACATCATTACATAACTGCCAAATCACTGAAAATCATGGCTCAGCCAAGTTGAGACACAGTCTTAACCATCACAGCATTTATCTTACCCCATCTCTCCTCTCATTTGTTTAATCTCTTTTATATCTCAAAAGAGATAGACTCAAGATACACCCTGCACTAACCCTGCCTCACTAACATAACAAAGACAACCCATTTCCAAATGGGATTATAACCAGAGGCATAGAGGTTAGAATTTACAACACACATTTTGGGGGGACATACTCCAATCCGTAACAGTAGATAGGGATTTGTAAGGAGGAAATAAAATCATTAACACTGGTAAATGATATCATTGTTTATAAAGAAATCCAAAATGTTTTATATATAAATTATTAGAAATAATAGAAGAAGTTAGCAAAGTGGTTGGATATAAGACTAACATGCAAAATACAGTTGCATTATCAGGTAGCAAAAGTAAAAAATCAGAAAGCTGATATAAAAGAAAACACAACTGACTATATAAATGAAAATATCCAGTAATGAAAACGTAAACAAGGCATATTACATATTTCTATAGGGTAAGATACAAATATTTCAAAGCTATAAAGGAAGACCTAAATAAATATGGAGATAAACTGAGTTCATGGATATTGTAAAGACATCTGTTTCCTTCAATGTTATTTATAGATTGGTGCAATCCATTCAAAATCACAAGGTCTTTCATGGAACATAAGATGATTATAAAACACCAAAACCAAACCCGTTGCTGTTGAGTTGATTCTGACTCATAGCGAACCTACAGGGCAGAGCAGAACTGCCCCAGATGGTTTCCAAGGAGCAGCTCGTGGATTCGAACTTCCAACCTTTTGGTTAGGAGATGTAGCACTTAACCACTGTACATCCAGGGCTCCAAGATAATTACAGAATGTACATAAAAGAATAAAATATCAAGAACAGCCAGAACACTTCTGCAAAAGAATAAGATAATTTGCCCCGTCTTTCAATTGGACTTATTATAAAACTATGGAAATTAAGACAGTGGGAACAAGGACAGTATAGAGACCAATGAAATAGTATAGAGAGCCCTGAAACCAACTATTGCATGTGTGAAACTACAACAAATTTCAAAATGGCATGTAGAAAAAGAAGTAACTTCTCAATAAATGGAAATAGTAAAAATAGTTACGCATATGGAAAAAAATGAAATTGCATTTTACCATACACTTGCATACCAAAATTAATTCCTGTCAAACTAAGGAATTAAATGTCATAAACAAAACTTTCTAACATTCAAGTTCTGACTGGTCCTAGAGTAATGGCAGCCACTTCAATATAAATCTGTATGATTAAAAAGGAGCACAAATAAAACCACAAATAACCATGCTCTGGCATTACTAGGAGACAAAGAATACTAACAATTTTAAATATCTGTGTGTACAGAAATAAACAACAAATTCCAACAGAGTTACTATATTTGGAACTTCCACCACCACTGCAAGCTTATGGGTACAAAGAGAAGTAGGGAGCCACAAGAGATTCCAAGGAAAGAATAAAGAGTTCTGGAGGTCATAGTATCTACCAAAAGAGTATGTCTGTTATTACGTGCTAAAATAGTTGGAATATGGTTATTTTCCTAATACTACTCTGATAACAGAGAACATACCTTTCTTCTCCAAAAAAAAAAAAAAAAAAATTTTTTTCTTCTCTAGTGCACATTAAATGAATGTTCACAAATTTGATCATATATTAGTTCTCAAAGAAAACTCAGTGCATTTCACAAAGTGGAAAATTTACAAAAAGCACTATCTAATAAAAATGCAGTAAAACTAGAAATTAAAAAGGAAACTGAAAAACAAAAGACCCTTCCATCTGGGAACATAAAAACCTGCTGTTAAATAACACTAGGGTAAAAGGGAAATACAAACAAAAAACCAAGATTTTCTGAAAATTATTAAAACTGTACACAGCACAATATATAAGCTATAGTTAAAGCAGCTATCCAAGGAAAATTCATAGCCTTAAACATATGTATTGATAAAAATGAAAGAATTAAAGATGATTTAAATTGCCAACTCAAAAAGTTAAAAGGAAAAGAAAAAAGTAACTTAAAAGAAAGTACAAGGAAGAAAACAAATTAGGTAAAAGTAGCCATTAATGAAACAAGGAACTTGAAATCAGAAGGATGAATCAGTAAACCAAAAATCTTATTTTTAAAAAAGAATCTATGAAGTAGACAAATGAATAGCTAATTTGATCATGAATAAAGACAAAGCAAAAAATTTAATAAGAAATGAAAAATAAGAAACTATAATCAACATTTTAAAAACAATGTTGCATATACCTATGCAAATAAATTTGAAAAGCTAAATAAAATGAACAAACTTCTAGGAAAATACGATTTAGTACAATTGACTCCAACAGAGATACAAAACTTAAATAGACCACTTTCCATTGGAAAAAAAGAGAAAGTTATCAGGGAATTAGCACACACACACAGAGGCAGATGGTCTCACAGGGGAATGTTACCAAACCTTTAGAAATTAGATAGTTGGAAACACTGGTGGCGTAGTTAAGGCATAGTTAAGGCTGTTAACCAAAAGGTCGGCATTTTGAATCCATCAGGCGCTTCTTGGAAAGTGTATGGGGCAGTGCTACTCTGTCCTACAGGGTCACTATGTGTCAGAATCGGCTCAACAGCAACAGGTATGGCTTTTTTTTAATGCAACAATAGTTGTAACAATGGGCTCAAACATACCAACAATTGTGAGGATGGCGTGGTGCAGAACCAGAAATATTTCAGTCTGTTATACCTAAGGTTGCCATGAGTCAGAGCCCATTCAAAGGCAACCAATAAGGATGCAACAAAAATTGTTTCAAAGTATTGAAATGAAGGAATACTTTCAAATTATTTTTTATGAAACTAGTGAAACATTGTACCTAAGCCTAATAAAGACACCACAAAAAGATTACAGATATTACTCATGAATTTCAAGGTAAAATTCCTAAATAAGTGCATACACTCCATTTCTCACACCATACATAGGAATAAATGGTAAACAGATCTCAGATATAAATGTGAGACATCAAAATATATAAATAATAGAAAAAAAATGGGTGAATTCCTAAAAACTCTGGTTCTAAGGGAAAGGCTTCTATGACACTAAATTCAGATGCATTTTTTTTATAAATGATTAATTTGACTATCCAAATAATAAAAAAAAAATTGCAACCCCCAACAAAAAAAAAGATGAAAATTCAAAATACAAAGATAAATTAAGAGCAAATATTTGCAACATATGTCACAGATAAAGGACTAATAATACAAATATATAAAGAACACTTAAAATTGAGAAAGGAAGACTAGAAAGAAGGTAGTTTTTTTAGTGGCCAAAAACAATAACCAATTTCCAAAATAGATATAAAAATTTTCCTTAAACATAAAAAATTGCTCTACCTCGCTTATAATAAGGACAATGCAAATCAAAATCACAATGAGATACCATTTGTCACATATCAAATTAGCAAAAATTCAAAAGCTTCACAATACACCCTTAGAGAGACTCTAGTCTCTGATGGGAATGCAAAATAGTTCAGCGCCCATGCAAGAGTATTTAGTAAAACCTAGCAAAACCACATATGCATTAGTGTTTGACTCTATAATTCTTCTTTTAGGAGATACACCACCAAAAATATGAAATTACATATACAATATAATTGTGATTGAAAAATATTGGAAACAATATATATGTGAAAGTACTGGAGATACAGGTTGAGTAAGCTATGAAACATACACATGATGCAGCTGTTTAAAAAAAACTTAAAAACTATGAATTGAATTGAAATGATCTCATAAGTAAAAAATATGAAGTGAAAAAGTATGCACAGTACTCTACTTTTGTGTAAGAAAGAAAAGATTAAAATATTAATAAAATTGGCTCATTTTTTCAAAAAAGAAGCCCAGAAAAGATACACCATAAACTGATGACATATATTCTATGAGAAGTGGGAGGGAATGCAATGGAAAGGGTATAGGAAAAAGTGGCATTACTCTAAAATATCATTATGCATAATTTTGACTTTTTAGCCATGTTAATCTTTTACATATTCAAAAATAAAAATTAAGCCAGTGAAGATAAGTTTTTGAAAGACTCTAAAACAGAATGCAAATATATTTCAAAAAATAGCATAACCAAACTGAAGTTAAAAAGAACCAGCTAACCAAGCTTTGAACATAATATTTTGACTACATACCATCCCCATAAAAAATGTAAGTACTGCAAGATAATTGCTAAATCTTAGCATTAAACCAAACCAAAAAACCAAACCCACTGCCATCGATTCCAACTCATAGTGACCCTATTAGATTTGTTTTTTTATAGCAGTATAAATATTGCAATGTTGAAACAATTTTGTGTGGATCATAGGATTAAGCAAATGAATAAATATATTTATATTGTCAGGACTCAGAATTTTCATCATGGAAGAAAAGAAATATGAATATGGAATGGGGAAGGCAAGAAGAACCCCATTAGGTTGGATTAGAATACAAATTCTCTCTTTCTTCCTCTCTCTCCTCTCTACGCAAAATAGTTCAAGCCCCATGGAACAGTATTGGGCAAAATCTAACAAAATTATATATACATTAGTCTTTGACTCTATAATTTTTCTTTTAGGAATTTTGGCTGGAGATTTACCACCAAAAATATGAAATTACACATACAATATTATATGTCTCTCCCTCTCTCTTTCTCAGACAGATTCTTCATAAAGAAGTCTCAGAGATAAAGGAAGAATTCAAATGACCAAAGACAAATTTGAGAAAAAAGCATTAACAGCTGCTGCTATCAGAAAGGGAAACATAATTATGCCTTTCATTGAATGAACACAACATCATCTATAATCTTACCAAATGGGGATCCAATATGTCTGATCAAACCTCTGGATCCTGCTGCCATCTGCATACAATACAGAAGTCAGCAGAAATGTTGAATTACCTCATAAGTTTGAAATCAACAAAATCCAGACAGTTGGAAATTAAGAATCAAAGACCTACATTCTTCAACAAATAAATTGTTAAGGAAAATAAAAGGATGGAGGGAAACCTGTACATTAGAAGATACTTAGAAGACATGTCAGATGAAAAAAATAGACAAGGCCATACAGTGTTTTGAAATGCACATTAGCAAAACAAAGTTTAAAATATACAAGGGGGGCCAACATGGCACTGTAGACAGATGCACTATACCGTCCCTCTGCAGCAAAGACTGGCAAAACTAAACAAAACAGATGCCAATGTCAATTCTGGAACCCTAAGCACCAAATGAAGGGATAAATAACTAAATCAAAGACTGAATGGAAGAAGAAACTGAAAGGAAACAGAGATAAAGGAGAGATACAGAGTAGAAGTCCCCTGCCAACTAACACAGCACAGCATCGCCATCTTGGAGCACAGGCAGCAATGATGCCAGACAGGGAATACAGGAAGGCAACTTCACAGAGCTCCCAAGAGTAGACAGAGCACCCAGTAACCAGAGAAACACACTTTCCCGGTATTCACCCTTTCGCCCCATATGCCACACCTCTTCTCCTTCCCACTGGGCCATGCCCTGTTGCCTTAGCTAGACAGTCAGGGGCCCACCGCCAGCCTGGGTCTGCCCTGCTCCAACCTGCCTGCTCCTGCTGTGCTACTTTTTTCCCTTTCTTCTTTTTCTTTCTCCCTCCCACTTAGCCCCATACACTACCTTCACCCCTTCCCACTGGGCCACGCTGCACCTCCTTGGCTAGAGTGCCACTGTTCCACCACCACCCTGGGTCTGACCTGCTCCACCTGCTGGCTCCCTCTGTGCCATTTTCTTTTTCTTTCTTCCTTTTCTTTCTCCCTCCCACCTAGCCTCGTACCCCACTTCTACCCCTTCCCACCAGGCCATGCCATGCCACGTTGGCTGGAGAGTCACCACTACATGGAACCTACCCTGTCCCCACCCACCAACTCCCACCGCACATTTTTTTTCTTTGTTTTTGATTCTTCCTTCTCTTCTCCTTCCCACATAGCTGCATATGCCACCTCTACCCCTTCCCACTGGCCTCCACCACACCACTATGGCTAGAGAGCCACTGGCAGTTGGTCTCCCCAATCCGCCATGCCCTTACCTGCTGGCTCCTGCCCTGCCACCATTTTTTTTTTTAATCTTTCCTCCTTTACTTTCTCTCTCCCTTCTAACCCTGTACATCACCTCCTCCCATTTCCACTGGAACCTGCCATTCTGTTGCAGCTAGACAGCAACTGGTACACTGGCCTGCCACTGTCCCCAATCCGCCCCACCCCAACCTGTGGTCCCTACCATGCCACCATATTATATCTTTTTTTTTTCTTTCTTTACTTTCCATCCTTTCTCCCTCCCACCTAGTCTAGTACATCACATCCCTTCCCTTGCTACCAGCCCCAGGGTCGACCCTGCCATGACTCGCCAACATCTACTTCATTTCTTTATTCTGTTTATAATTTTCTTACTTTCTCCCTCCCACCTACTCCCATATGTGATCTCCCCCTCCCCTTACTGCCAGGCCACACTGAGCCACCTCAGATAGAGAGCCACTGGCCCACCATTGCCTTGGGTCTGCCCCACCCCCACCTGCAGCTGCCACCACACTGCCATTTTTAATTTTTCTTCTTTCTTTTTTTTGCCTTCTCACCTAGGCCATTATGTCACTATCTTTCCCTTTCCACCAACACCCGGGTCCAGTCTGCTCCAACTCACCAATCACTACCACACCATTTTTTTTCTTTTTTCTTTCTAACTTCTTTTTCACCCTCCCACCTAGCCCAGTATGACGCCTTGCCCCACTTCCTGCCTGACCCTGCCACACAACTGAGGACAGAGTGCTACTGGCACACCAACCTGCCCCCACCCACTGGCCCCCACCATGCCACCATTTTTTTTCTTTCTTTCTTTTCTTTCTCTCCCTCACCCAGTCCCCTACGCCACCACCTTTCCCACTGGTCATCTCTGTGCCACCATGCTAGAGTGTACCCGGTGCTCAGGCCTGCTGCCACACCAGGCCAGCACTGTCCCTCCAATTCTGCCACTTGACTAGCTGCTGAACCATGGGAAGTGAGCCGATACCACTCCGCATTCAACACCCACGCCTATCAGCCTAGGGGCTGTGAACATTCCCACACTGTTGGACCAACATCAGTAGCCAGACAGCACCCACCAATTCTGCCATCAGCCACCTCACCAAACAAGTGTAAGCAAAGTAGGCTCAAACTGTCTACTCCTGCCCTGCACACTAGGACAAGGTGCTGAGCATTATCGTGCCTCTAGACAAGCAAACATCAAAGCATGCCTGGCCCATCCACTCTGACATGTCAAAACAAAACAAAGAAGCAGGATGAAACAGATGAACACACAATCAATCAATAGATAAAATGGCACCTTAATGTCTCAGAGACAGAAGGAAATATCAAAACGTAAAAAAGCAGGACAAGATGACTCCAGGAAGTGACTAAATTAAAGAGTCAGATGGCCTTCCGGTAGAAGAAAAGGCAGTGGAACCACCTGATATAGAATTCAAAGTATTAATATTTAGGGCTGTCCAAGAGATCAAGGACAACAAAAATGAAAAACAAGGAAAAATAGACAAAATCATAGAAAATACAGACAAAACCAATGAAAATATAGCCAAAATCAAAGAAAACACAAAGCAATAGGCAAATTAAGGAAAATACTACAAGACCAAACCTTAAAAACAAATAAACAATTAGAAATCATACAAAAATAGCAACTAGAAATCCAAAAGATAAAAAAAAGAAATTTCAGAAATGAACAACTGAATAGGTTTTAGGAGCAAATTTGAAACAATGGAAGACAGAATCCGAGACTGAAGAAAAAACCATGGATGCCAATTTGTTTGAGGAAAAATCAGAGAAAAGAATGATGAAAAATGAAAAAAAAACAGAAATTATATGGGACGCAATCAGAAGGAAAACGTTAAGCATAATCGGAGTTCCAGAACAAGGAAAGAAAATGGAAAGCACAGAGAAGACTGTTGAAGATTTGCTGGCAGAAAACTCCCCAGACATCATGAAAGATGAAAAGCTGACCATCCAAGAAGTGCAACAAACCCTGTATAGGACAGGCCCTAAAAGAAAGTCACCATGTCATAATTACACATGCCAAAACCAAAGACAAAGTATCCTGAGAGCAGCTCTAGGAAAATGAAAAGTCATTTACAAAGGGGAAACAATGAGACTAAACTCTGATTAATCAGTAGAAATTATGAAGGCAGGAAGGCTATGGGATGACATGTATAAAACCTTGAAAGAAAAAAAACTGCTAATCAAGAATAATGTGATGCAAAACTCTCTCTAAAATATGATAGTGAAATGAGGACATTTCCAAATAAACAGAAATAAAGGGAATTCATAAAAATCAACCAAGCTTGATAAAATATTAAAGACAGTCCTTCAAATTTTTTTTTTTTTTTCGGTTAGAGAACCAAGAACATCAGACAACAACTGGAGTCTAGGACACAGACCATCATCCAGATACCAAGCTAGATAAAGAACTCTCTATAATAAGCTAAAACACTTAAAACAGAAAAACGGAGATATCAATCAGTAAATGATGATATCAAAACAACAAAAGGGGGAATAAGTGATGTAAGTATAGAAATGTCAAATGGAGAGGAAGTCAAGGCGCTATCAAGTAAAAAAAGACTGGTTCAAACTTAGGAAGATAAGGGTAAATTTCAAGGTAACCACAAAAAAGTTAACAAACCTATACATCAAAAGAAAAAAAATAAAATAAAATCTCAGTAAACACAAAATCTGTAATAACAAAAGAAAAGAAAATCCACAGACAAAAGGAATTGTGCACAGGAAAGTAAGAGGACCAAAGAAAACAACAGCACCACACACACACACACACACAAAAAACACAACAAAATTACAGCAATACACTCATAAAAAAACAATAATCACACTGAAAGCAAATGGCTTAAATGCACCTGTAAAGAGACAGAGAATGGCAAATTGGATAAAAAAGCATGACCCATCAACCTGTTGTCTACAAGAGACACATCTTAGATACAAAGACATAAATATATTTCAAAACAAAGGACAGAAAAAAACATACAGAGAAAACAGTAACCACAAAAGGGCAGTAGTGGCAATACCAACCACAAATAAAATAGTCTTGAAGAAAAAAATCCACCATAAAAGACAAGGAAGGACATTATGCAATGATTAAAAAGGACAGTCCACCAAGAAGACATACCACTAATAAATATCTAGGTACCCAACAAAAGGGCTCCAAAATACATAAAACAAACTCTAACAGCACTGAAAAGAGAAATAGACGGTTCCACAATAATGGTTGGAGATTTCAACACACCACTCTCTAGGAAGAAACACAACAGAGTTACAGAAGATCAAAAGGCCAAAATCAACCAACTTGACCTCATAGACATATACAGAACACTCCGCCCAACAGCTGCAAAGTATACATTCTTTTCCAACACACATGGAACATTATCCACAATAGACCAAATTTTAGGTAACAAGCAATCCTCAGTAAAATGCAAAACATCAAAATAATACAAAGCATTCTCTCTGATAACAACACCATGGAAGTAGAAATCAATAACAGGAAGTGCAATGAAAAAATATTAAATACATGGACACTTAAAAACAAATGGATAACAGAAGAAATCAAAGAAGGAACAAAATATTCCTAGAATCAAATGAGAATGAAAACACATAATGAGAATGAATTCCTAGAATCAAAAAAGAATGGCACACAGCAGAGGCAGTGCTCAAAGGTCAATTTATAGCAAAAAACACACATATCAAAAAAGAATGTGCCAAATTCAAAATATTAGCCCTATAGCAAATAGAAAGAGAACAGCAAAAGAAGCCCACAGTCGCCAGAAGAAAGGAAAAAATAAAGATTAGAAATAAATGAAATAGAAAACAGAAAAACAATACAATAAAGAAGACCAAATGTTGAAAAGATCAACAAAATCGACAAATCACTGGCCAAACCGACAAAAGAAAAACAGAAAGGAAGCAAATAAATTAAAAAAGAAATGAGACAGGGGACATTACAACAGACCCAGCTGAAATAAAAAGGATCATAACAGAATACTATGAAAAGTTGTACTCCAGCGAATTTTAGAATTGAGAGAAAATCGACAAATTTCTAGAAGCACACTACCTACCTAAACTAACACAAGCTAAAACACAAAATCTGAACAAATGCATAACAAGAGAAAAGATTAAAGAGGTTAAAAAAAAAAAAAAAAACTCTCAACTATAGAGCCCAGATGGCTTCACAGGAGAATACTACAAAACATTCAGGCAAGAGTTCACACCAGTACTACTCCAACTATTTCAGGGCACAAAAAAAAAAAAAAAAAAGGAATACTCCTGAATTCATTCTATGAAGCCATAATAACCCTGATACCAAAGCCAGGCAAACCTAACTGAAACCTGTTGTCATTGAGCCGATTCCAGCTAAATAGCAACCATATAAGACAGAGTAGAACTGCCCCATAGGGTTTCCAAGAAGCAGCTGGTGGATTTCAACTGCTGACCTTTTGATTAACAGCCAAGCTCTTAACCACTGCGCCAAAAAAAAACTATAAAAAAAATAAAATTACAAACCACTATCTCTCATGATTACAGATGCAAAAATTCTCAACAAAATCCTAGCCAACAGAATTCAGCATCATATAAAAAAAAAAAAAAAAAAAAAAACACCATGACCAAGTGGAATTCATATCAAGAATGCAAGGATGATTCAACATCAGAAAATCAACCAACATAATCCACTCCATGTACAGAACAAAAGAAAACAATCAAATGATCATCTCAATGGACATTGAAAGGCATTAGATAAAGTTCAACACCCATTCCTGATAAAAACTCCCGATGAAATACGAGTAGAAGGGAAATTCCTCAACATAATAAACTGTATCTATACAAACCCTGGTTGCATAGTGGTTAAATGCTATGGCTGCTAGCGAAGAGGTCGGCAGCTCGAATCCGCCAGGCGCTCCTTGGAAACTCTCTTGGGCAGTTCTACTCTGTCCTATAGGGTCGCTATGAGTCAGAATTGACTCGATGGCAGTGGGTTTGGTTTGGTTTTTTGGTATACAAAAACAACAGACAACATCATTTTCAATGAAGAAAGACCAAAAGCATTCCCCCTGAGAATGGGAACAACACAACGATGTCCTTTATCACCACTCCTATTTATCATTGTTCTGGGAGTCCTACCTAGAGCAACAAGGCAAGAAAAAAGAAAAAAAAGGCATCCAAATTGGAAAGGAAGACATAAAACTATCCCTATTTCCAGAGATATGATTCTATATGTAGAGAATCCCAAAGATTCCACAAGAAAACAACCAGAACTAATAGATTCAGTAGAATGTGTTGTGGTTGTTAGGTGCCACCAAGTGGGTTCCAACTTATAGTCACTCTGTGTACAACAGAACAAAATACTCCCCAATCTTGCACCATCCTCACAATCATTATGTTTGAGCCCATTGTTGCAGCCACTGTGTCAATCTATCTCCTTGAAGGTTTCCTCTTTTCACGGACCACCTGCTTTACCAAGCATGATATCCTTTTCCAGGTACTGGTCCCTCCTGATAACATATCCAAAGTCTTGCCATCCTTTCTTCTAAGGAGCATTCTGGCTGTACTTCTTTCAAGACAGATTTGTTTTTCTGGCTGTCCATAGTATATTCAAATTTCTTCTCCAACACTATAATTCAAAGGTGTCAATTCTACTTAAGTCTTTCTTATTCACCGTCCAGCTTTCTCATGTATACGAGGTGACTGAAAACACCACAGCTTGGGGCAGGTGCAACTTAGTCCTCAAGCTGACATCTTTTCTTTTTAACTCTTTAAAGAGGTCTTATGCAGCCAATTTGCCCAATGCAATAAATTGTTTGATTTCCTGACTGCTGCTTCCATGGGCTTGATTGTGGATTCAAGTAAAATGATCTCTTTGACAACTTCAATATTTTCTCCATTTATCATATTTGTTATTGGTTCAGTTGTGAGGGTTTCTGTTTTCTTTACAATGAGGTGCAATCCATACTGAAGGCTGTAGTCTTTGGTCTTCATCAGTAAGTGCTTCAAGTCCTCTTCACTTTTAGCAAGCAAGGCTGTGTCATCTGCACATCCCAGGTTGTAAATAAGTCTTCCTCCAATCCCGATGCTGCCTTCTTCTTCATATAGTCCAGCTTCTCAGATTATTTGCTCAGCATACAGATGGAATAGGTAAGATGAAAGGACACAACCCTGAAGCACACCTTTCCTGACTTTAAACCGTGCAGTATCCCCTTGTTCTGTTCAAACTTCTGCCTCTTAGTCTATGTGCAGGTTCTGCATGAGCACAATTAAATGTTCTGGAATTCCCATTCTTCAAATGTTATTCATAATTTGTTATGCTCCACACAGTTGAATTCCTTTGCATAGTCAATAATACACAGGTGAACATCTTTCCGGTATTCCCTGCTGTCAGCCAAGAGACAACTGACATCACCAACAATACCCCTCATTCTACATCCTCTTCTGAATCTGGCTTGAATTGCTGGCAGTTCTTTGTAAACTTACTGCTGCAACTACTTTTGAATTATCTTCAGCAAACTTTTACTTGTGTGTGATATTAATGATATTGTTCAGTAATTTCCACATTCTGATGGCTCACCTTTCTTTGGAATGGGCACAAATATGGATCTCTTCCAGTCAGTTGGCCAGGAAGCTGTTCTCCAAATTCTTGTCAAAGACAAGTAAGCATCTCCAGAGGTACATCCATCTGGTGAAACATCTCACTTGGTATTCTATCAATTCCTGGAGCCTTTCTTTTCACCAATGCCTTCAGTGCAGCTTGGACTTCTTCCATCAGTACCACTGATTCTTGATTATATGCTACTTTTTGAAATGGTTCAACGCCAACCAATTCTTTTTGGTACAGTGACTCTGTTTATTCCTTTCATCTTCTTTTGATGTTTCCTGCGTTGTTCAGTATTTTGCCTATAGAATCCTTCATTATTGCAACTTGAGACTTGAATTTTTTCTTCAGTTCTTTCAGCTTGAGAAATGCCGAGTATGTACTTCCCTTTTGGTTTTCTAACTGCAGTTCTTTGCACATTTCATTATAATACTTTACTTTGCCTTCTCAAGCATCCCTTTGAAATCTTCTGTTCAGCTCTTTTACTTCATCATGTCTTCCTTTCACTTTAGCTACTCTACATTCAAGTATAAGTTTCAGAGTATCTTGTGACATCCATTTCAGCTTTTTTTTTCTCTCCTGTCTTTAACGACCTCTTGCTTTCTTCATGTATAATGTCCAAGATGTCATTCCACAACTCATCTGGTCTTCTATCATTAGTGTTCCATGCACCAAATCTATTCTTGATATGGTTTCTAATTTCAGGTAGGACATATCCTAGGTCATATTTTGGTTCTCATGGACTTGATATAATTTTCCTCAGCTTCAAGTTAAACTTACATATGAGCAATGATGGTCTATTCTGCAGTCAGCCCCTGGCCTTGTTCTGACTGATGTTCTTCAGCTTCTCCATCATCTCTTTCCACAGATGTAGTCAATTTGATTCCTGTGTATTCCATCCAGCTAAGTCCACGCATACAGCCACCATTAATATTGTTGAAAAAAGGTATGTGTGGCTGGGCGGAGCCAACATGGACCTATAGACAGAAAAGTACCATGTCATCCCTCTGTAGAAAGACCCCAAAATCTAAAGTAAAACAGAAACCCCAATCCTGGAACCCCAAGCACCAAGTGAAGAGAAGGAAGTTGATCAAGCATCAGTAGGAATAAGAAACTGACATAGAACAGAGAATGAGGAGAGCTAGAGTGGAGGTCCTCTATCAGCTAATGTGCCATGGATTTATCATCTTGGACTACAACCACCAAGGACGTCAGACAGAGAGTATGGGAAGGCAGCTTCACGGAGCTCCCAACAGGAGACAGAGCACTTGCTCTGCACATGACTTCCCTTCTCTTTCCTCCTGACTATCTGCATCACAAACAGAGTGCCATGCCCCCAAGTGGTACAGGCGAGGACTCTTGGACTTCCACCCCCCACCACCCCACAATGGCCCCAACCCCACCCTGTTGGCCTCAGTTCATGACACAAACGACCCATCCCCACCCCTCCTGCCCTGTTGGACCTACGCTGCTGCACCATAGCTGAGCAACTGGCCCTGCCCACCTGGACAAGGTGGTAAGAATTATCATGCTCACAGATGAGCAAGCAACAAAACATGCACAGCCCACCTGCCCAGATATAACCAAATAAAACAAAAAAGCAGGAAAAAACAAACAAATCTTTGACAAAGGAACAAAGTTCATTAAATGAGGAAAAGACAGTGTTTTTAACAAATGGTGCTAGCAAAACTGGATGTCCATCTATAAAAAAATGAAACAGGACCCATATCTCACACCATACACGAAAACTAACTCAAAATGGACCAAATGCCTAAATATAAAACCCGAAACTATAAAGATTACAGAAGAAAAAATAGGGTCAATGCTAGAGGTCCTAAAACACAGCATAAATAGGATACAAACCATACCTAAAATATACAAACACCAGAAGATAAACTAGATAGTTGGGATCTTCTAAAAGTTAAACACTTAGGCTCATCAAAAGAATTCACCAAAAGTGTAAAAAGAGAACCTAGAGACTGGGAAAAAAATTTTAGCTCTGATTTTTCTATAGAAAAATCCAGCACCTCTACACATAATCCAATTAAAAAATGGGCAAGAGCTATCAACAGACACGTCACCAAAGAAGACATTCACGTGGCTAACAGATACACATGAGGAAATGCTCACAATCATTAGCCATTAGAGAAATGCAAATCAAAACTATAATACCATCTCGCCCCATCATTACTGGCACTAATCAAAAAAAAGAGAAAATAACGAATATTTAAGAAGTTGTGGGGAGACTGGAATTCTTATGCGCTGCTGTAGGAGTGTAAAATGGTACAGCCAATATGGAAAACAATACGGCACCTCCTTAAAAATTTAGAAATAAAATTACCATATGATCCAGCAATCCCACTCCTAGGAATACAGTCTATAGAAATAAGAGCCATAAGATATACACCAATCCATGATCATTGCAGATTTATTCACAATACCAAAAAGGATGGAAACAACCTAAGTGCCCATCAACAGATAAATGGATAAAAAAACTATAGTAACATACAAAATGGAATACTACGCAATGATAAAGAACAATGACAAATCTGCAAAATATCTCACAATATGGGTAAATCGGATAGGCATTATGTTGAATGAAATGTCAATCACAAAAGGACAAATATTGTATAAGACCACTATTATAAAAACCCAAGAAAAGATTTACACAGAGAAAAAAACAATCTTTGATGGTTAAGGGGGAGGGGGAGAGGAAATCACTAACAAGATAGTAGATAAGTGTTAACTTTGGTGAAGGGAAAGACAACACACAATATTGGGGGAGCCAGCTCAACTTGACCAAGGCAAAAATCACAGAAGCTTCCTAGACACAGCCAAACTCCAAACATCTTGAGGGACCAAGTTACTGAGGCAAATGGCTGGGGACCATTGTCTTGGGGGACATCTAGGTCAATCACCATAATCGTAGTTCATAAAGAAAAGGTTCTACATCCTGCTTTAGTGAGTAGTGTTTGGGGTCTTTAAAGATTGGGAGTGGCCATCTAAAATACAGCTGTTGGTCCCATCATGTTCAGAGCAAAGATGAATGGAGAAAACCAAAGACACAAGGAAAACATTAGTCCAAAGGACTAATAGACTACATGAACCACAGCCTCCACCAGCCTAAGCCCAGAACTAGATGGTCTAGGCTACCACTACTGACTGCTCTGACAGGAATCATAGTAGAGGGTCCCAGAGAGAACAGGAGAAAAATGTAGAACAAAATTCACATTCACATAAAAAGACCTGACTTACTTGTCTGACAGAGTCTGGAGGAACTCCCGAGACTACGACCCTCGGACACTCTGCAAACTCAGAACTGAAACCATTCCTGAAGCCCATCTTTCAGCCAAAGATTAGACAGGCCTATAAACAAACAAGAACACATGTGAGGAATATGCCTTAGTTCAATCAAGTATATGAGACCAAAATGGGCAACACCTGCCCAAAAGCAAAGATGAGAAGGCAAGAAGGGACAGGAAAACTGGATGAATGGACACAGAGAACCCCAAGGTAGAAAGGGAAAAGGGGAGAGTGTTGACATGTTGCAGGTATTGCGACCGATGTCGTAAAGCAATTTGTGTATAAATTTTTGAACAAAAAGTTAGTTTGTGCTGTAAACTTTTGCCTAAATCACAATTAAAAAAAAAGAAATACAAGGAAATTATTACTACGATGTCAGGATCATGATTAATTTTGAGCAGAAAGGTGGTTTCAATTGGGATGAAGCTATTAGAGAGCTTCTGAGATAGCTGGGTTCCACATCTTGACCTAGGTGATTATTACGGGGCAGGAATGTTTGCCTTATAAAAATTCATTCAGCTATAAACTTGTGTAGTGTGGTGTTCTGCAGCGTGTTTTATTTTACAGTAAAAAAATTGTAAATAAAATCAAAGTCAAAACATAGTAGCAAACGGCAGTACAAAGTCTCCAACTTATGACCACCCCTGTCTGCAGGCCTACGTTCAACTAATCATTATAGGTGGCTAATCCCATTGGTGCACTCATATTTTTAACACTGCTTCACAATGAACAGTGGAAATTTTGATCCTCTGACTCAGGGCATAAAGCAACACATCTTCAGGGAGTCAAAACATCTCAGATACTTTCACTTAAAGCACAATAAAAATTATTTTTTAAAAATCACAGAAAGTTTCTGTCTTTTGCATAATTCTCCCTTGTGCAAAGAGTTACACAAAATGCTGCCACAGTAAAGACAGTTAATTAACAACATTAATTGCACTTGGGTAGTGACCAAGTGGAACTTCAGAGACCTGGTATTGCCAGCCAAAAGTGAATCTGTTATGGGAATTGTCTCCTAGAATCAAGGTGGTAATAAAGGAAACAAAAATTCAGTGGTTAATGGGTCATTTGGGGATGACACCTCTTTCTGTAAATTACTATTTCCTTTCCCTACTATTTTTTTTTTTTTTTTTTTGCCATGAAGCAAAAAGATAGTCCTTGAATAACAAGGAAAGCAAACTGCAATTGAATAAAGATAACAGGGGGAAAAAAACTGCTTGAATTGTTTTATGCTTTAAAAAATAGTTCTACATTATGAGTTCTGCATTGGCCTCATCACAGACACATAAACAGAAGCTACCAAAACAATCTATTCCTCTTTCTTCTTACCAATTTCTCCATGACAAGTGGGGAAAAAGCAATAGGGTGAATAAAGCAGAGGTCACAAAAATCTAGGTGGGAGAACAAAGGAGAAATAGTGAAGACCTGCTTTTCCATAAAAATATTAATTAGACCTGATACAGAGACTAGGCATCAATGACTGCATTAGTACTAGAAGTGAAATGGTTCTAGTATTTTGAACAATAAACCGGTAAATTGTTGTAGTATTTTGCACATTCATTTGTTGATCTAAGCAAAATTATCCAAAAGTTAATTTTCTATAGTTACAGTTTTAAAAGCAAAACATCTCATCCTGAAAAACCTAAAATGACCCATGAAAATGAAATGAGTGAGAAAAACATGAATTAAGAGTAGGGAATAAACAATTAATATTCAGCCATAGCCAAAGAGAAGGAGACTTCTGGATAACCATTTAAGCCCACTGCTAAAAGCAAATGCAAAAATTATAGACTAACCTTTTTTGAGTGTTTGCTTTGTGCTAGGTAATGTGTTAATCCTTTATTTTTATTTTTCACTCAATTCTTGCCCTAACTCTACAAGTTGATAGTGCTTGTATTTGAACTCAGAAAAACTGATCCAGAACCTGCACATCTATTAGGATATACTTGCTCCCTGTGCATTCTGTGACTCTTTAGTGTGTGTACATATATAAGAACATATATAGCATGTATGTGTACATTTATATATTAAAGAAATAGAAATATATACAACACATATATTTTGCATATGTGTACATATATTCTAAAGATATAAAATATATGGTATATGTATTCTATCTATATATTTCTATATGTATTATACTATATATTTCTCTCCTAAACCAAGAACACAGAACATTTTAACTTCATTCTCTCCCAGCTTATACGCTATTTTTGTCATGTATTTCAAGCCTAGGTTTTAACCCCTAAGATATTATTATGGTTTTATACAGTCAATGTTTGTTTATATTTATTCACGTATCACTTTCTTTGCCCTTTATCTTACAGCTGAGGCCTTTCATATGGAATCACTGTTCTTCTTTCTATGGAATATGGTGACTATCTATTGTGGCAAAATCTCTGTATTTCTTTATTTGAAAATATTTTTAATTAGACCTTATTCTTTTAAAAATACTTTATATAGAAATCTAGATTGAAACTTATTTTCTATCAGCACATTAAAAATACCATTTCATTATTTTCTGGCTTCCATTATTGCTGATTAGAAGTCAAGTGCCAGCCTTCTAAGATAATTCATCTTATCTCCACAGCTACTTCTATTATCTTCTTTGTGTTGGATGTTCAGTAATTTTATTATAATGTCTCCAGATAAAGAATTTCCATATTTATTTACCTATTTGAGATTCGTAATGGGTTTTTCTATGTACAGTGTCTCACCCTCTGAAAAATGTTCAGCTTTCTTCTGCAGAGCAGCTGGTGGTTCTATTTGCAGATCTTTCAGTAAGCAGCCAAGCACTTTCACCACTGTGTCACAAGGTTTCCAAACACATTTTTAATAAATTTTAACTCTACAACTTTATTTTCTGTATCTCATGATTTCAGTATCTTTTCCAGACTTCTTTCTGGTATCTTAATTTCGGCACTTTTATCTATGCTGTTTTCCTCTTTATTTTAGTGAGCGAGAGATGAAGAAGTATGAAAAGAAAGAAGAGAAAAGGAGGAGGATGGAGGGAAAGGAAGGAAGGATGCTAGCTCTAACTTTTCTATTAACAAATGGCTTCAGACAGGTATTGGACTGGACTATAAAATAGAAAATGATACTTCTGGTGAGGAGTGAGCTTCTTGGTTCAAGTAGACACATGAGACTACATTAGGTACTCCTGTCTGGAGGCAAGATGAAAAGGCAGAGGGGGACAGGAGCTGGTTGAATAGACACGGGGAATACAGGGTGGAGAGCAGGAGTGAGCGTGCTGCTTCATTAGGAAGAGAGCAGCGATGAGTGCATAGCAAGCTGTGTATAACTGTTTGGATGAGAGACTGATTTGATTTGTAAACTTTCACTTTATGCAGAATAAATTTTTTAAAAAAGAGCGGGGGGGAGCTTCAAAATTAAAGTTTAATTTGGAAACACTCCCACCTTGTGGTCTTTTAAGATATTGTGATTACCCAAATTACTAAATTACCAGCTCTTGACCCAAATGCTTCAATTCCACGCTCTTCATCTCAGTCCTCCTTTGTAAAAATCCCGCATATCCTCAAAAAGAAAAACTATCTATCCTTATCCTTCTGTCTGAATACTTTTTTTTTTTTAAGTTACGAAAATCCACAAGCTCTCATTTCACTAGATTTTGACAAATGCCTTTGGTTCCTCTCATTCTACTGGTTTCCTTAGAAATTTTGTTTCCTTCCTCTACAGTCATGCAATGTTCTTTGTATTTTCTCTGGAAAAAAAAAAAAAAAAAAAAACTTTAAACCATGCTTTTCCTCTTAAATAACTACTTCAAAAAGTATGATTATAGAATGCGCGTCACTTCCTCTAGCCACTGCTCTCCTTAACCAGGGGAGGCGAACAGCGCAGACGTTGCAAGGGCAAGGATGCAAGGGCAAGGAGCTAATGAGGGTGGTTTTAAGAGATTTTTCAAACTGGGAACAGAGGACTATCACCCAGGATGCCCACAACTCCAACTCACTGTCGCTCTGTGATGACTTCACAAGGCACCAAAAATCGCTCGACTGAGACCTCCGGCCACCTCATATGACGTGATACGGTCCCACCATTCAAGGCAAGCCTGGACTCCCAAACGTTGCTCCAAGGGACTAGGCCTCCCAGCATGCTGCACAGCAAAGTCACCACTACCACAGCCTTTTCCTCGTAGGTTCAAAGACGCACCTCCACAGACTTAGTGCCCAGGGAAGACCAAGAAGAAAAACTGACAGGCTGGCTTCTGGAACTAATACCTGTGGGCGCTATCCGTCGGTTGGCTGAGG
The DNA here is from genome assembly GCF_024166365.1 of Elephas maximus indicus. NCBI lineage: Eukaryota > Metazoa > Chordata > Mammalia > Proboscidea > Elephantidae > Elephas > Elephas maximus. The sequence goes on along the minus strand of NC_064828.1, from coordinate 24,737,219 downwards.
CTGGTGTCTGCTGGGAGATGTAGTCCTGGTGGGCGGGTGTCCTTACCAAGATCCTGGACTCCCGCTCCCCCCGCCCCCTGCGCGGGAAAACGGTCTACCGTTCCCTACAGAACACGCGGCTCACAGTGGTCTTCAAGAAAAGACTTCACATGTAGGGTGCCTGAGAAGGACCTGACTAGGTGAGTCTTTTTTAATGTGGGGTGGAGTTAGTTCTGCTTACCCAAAAAGCCCCTTCTGTATGGAAAGACTAACATCTTTTGAACACCTACTCTATGTCAGTTGTTTATACATTTTTTAAAATCCTACAATCAGCCTTCAAAGGCAGGGATTGCCCTCATTTTAAAGATAAAGAGAATTAGAAAGATTCAGTTATTTACCAATTTAAGACACCCATACTAGGTTTCCTGTCTCTGAACAGTGACCCTCCTCTCAAAATGTGACCCGGGAATTAGGAAATGTTATCGGAATCATTATTCCCTGCCCTTGAGCATGGAGAATGTGACCCAGCTGGAGCTGAGCTCACAAGGACACATCACCTGGGCCCTGAGGTATAAAGACAACAGCTAGGATAATCTTGGCAAATGTCTTTTAGGGAATCTTTCACATAAACCAATCAAACAGAACACTCACCTTTTTCTATTAGCATTTAGGGACTAGAAAATTTGTTGGACCGATGAAGGCCCTCCTGACTGTGGTTACTGAAACCTGTACGAATGATTGTTAAGAAAGATGATTTTAAATGCAGAATCACAATTTCTAGCCAATCTGTGAAAAGGTGAAGCTTTCAGTGGTTTTGCTCATTTGTAATGTTAATACATACTGATGATTATTTTGTAATATTTCCTTAAACTCAGGCAGACATAGCTGTGGCAGCATGATTGTCTGTTTTCCCATTCTTGCTTATTCTGTAATATATCCTTGGACTTGCACAGGCATGGCTGTAGCAGCATGTTTGATTGTTTTCCCACTTTTGTCTGTTCTGTAATATAGTCTTTGGACTTGGGCAGACATGACTCCAGTAGCATGCTTGTCCATTTTCCCATTCTTGTTTGTTCTGTAATATTCCTTGGACTTGGACAGACATGGCTGTGGCAACATGCTTGCCCATTTTCCCATTCTTGCCTATTCAGTAATATTCTTTGGACTTGGACAGACACAACTGTGGTAGCATGGTAGTCCGTTTCCCACTTTTGTCTTTTTGAATATATGCTGAATAAAACTCTTTTTGATTTTCTAAACTTTGTGATGTTTTTACCCTACAACACCCATTGTTCCTACAGGGGGAAAAAAAAAAAAGTATGATTATACCAGCATATATTCCCTTTTAGGGAGCCCTGGTGGTGCAATGAAATTTTTTTATTTGGTGATGCAATGGTTAAGCACTCCCTACGAACTGAAAGGTTGCTGGTTGGAACCCACCCAGGGAGTCTGCTGGAGAGAGACCTGGTGATCTACTCCCGTAAAGA